>NC_044244.1:30413594-32871094 GCF_003957555.1 Calypte anna
TTTTTTTAGAGGTTTTTGTGTTACCAGCAGAGTAACACGGCACTTTGTTGGAGCGTGGTCTAACCACCACTGCAAACCATTACAACAGCCTTGCCTGGAAGGAGAAAAAGCATTACAGTTGTTCAGCTTAAATCAACTTCTTTCCCCATTAATTTATCCCTGGCTTTGCTTGAGATGGCAGGGCTGGAGTGCAGCCAGCAGCGTTAATTACTGCTGCCTACCTACAGTTCAGGGCAAAGCGCATCCTAGACTCAAATAATTTTATGACTACTGAAAATATTTTGTTCTCAGGTTTTTTTACTTTTTAATTTTATTCTTCAAGTCTGAGGGGAGGTAGCCCTGAGGGAGAGGCACTGGAGCACGTAGCAAGGTTTGAGTACAGTTCCCATCTCTGCCTGGATCGCTTTCGTGGCTTGCGGCAAGTCCCGGCACGTGGAAGTGTCTCATCTGCTGGAACACAGGGATCACGGTGCTGCCCTGCCCTCTGGGAAGATAAATCAGCAGTTTATTGGGATACCATGACACGCAGCAGTTAGGGATACCTGCAATCATCCTGCCCTGCTCCTTCTCCTTCCCCTGGCTTTTCTCCCAGGTAGTTATTAGGCTGTCAGTCCTTCCTCGCATGGGTGGCTGCAGAGAGCTTTGGGGCCCTTGCTGTGTAAGATGATGACGTGCACAGAGACAGCAGTGATATGGAAGGTTCCCAGTAGTTCCAGTGACAGGATGAGTGGCAACGGGCACAAGCTGCAACATAGAAATTTCCATCTAAATATAAGAAAAAAAATGAGGGTGATGGCGCTGGAATAGGCTGTTCAGGGAGGTTGTGGAGTCCCTTTCTCTGGAGACATTCAAAACCCCCCTGGATGCGTTCCTGTGCAGCGTGCTATGGGTGATCCTGGTTAGTGGGAGAGTTGGACTCGGTGATCCCTAGAGGCCTCTTCCAACTCTGATAATTCTATGAAGGTTGTGGAGACATCTGCTCCATGTCCTGCGGGGTAGATGGTGCAGCTGCAGCTCCACAGGGATGGATCCTTTTGGGCAGTGGGGATTTCATGTGGGCTGCTTCAAGTGTGAATCGTTTTCAAGTGGCAGGCAATTCAGGTCTGATTGCTGTACGTTATTATCAGTTCATCTTTGGTGAGATGGCCATGCATTCTTACTGTGACTTCAAAACCACTTTCAGCTGGTTTTAATACCCTGTTGGATTTCATGTGGGTGCACCAAAATTGACTGTTTCTCAGGACATCATTTCCATTTGTGCCTCGGCTTCTCTCTGTCTGTGATAATCAGAGAGTAACCTGAACTGATACCATCAAAAAAGGTGATTGCATTTACCTGAGGTGAAAACAAATGCAACATTTCTGTATCCAAATCTTAACAGAGCTGGCTCATGTGAGGTCTGTGTTCTGCTCTTGGTGTCTGTTCAGCAGCTGTTTTAAGGTTGTCTTTGAATGCCTTTGTGGTAGATAGAGCACCTTTAGGCTGATTTGTGGTGGACTAAATACATCTCAATCTGTGTTCTGAGGGGTTTTGCTGGTTTTGTTTTTTGGGATTTTTGAAATCTGCATGTCCATGGGGGGGGACTTGCTGTCTTGGCTTAGAGTAAGTTTTTCTGATGATACCCAAATGTCTGCTTGTTCCTTACCTTTGGGAGGGATTCACTGTGTTTATTCTGTTTAGGATGGAATTAGGTGGTGAATCATAAAGTATGAACCTCCTACAGGGTGGGAGATTGTTCCCTCAGCCCAGTTCTGCTGATGCTTTGGTGGGCTCCTCACTGGGCAGGACATGGCCCTGGGAAGGTCAGCTGGTGGAGGAAGCAGTAAAGAAGGAAGGAGGGCCGGCCTGGACTTCTTATTCCTTTAAAATAAGGTCTTGGAAAAAGGTAGCCTGCACCATAAGAAAAGTTAATACGATTACATCACCCCATTAGATGTCACCAGGGTAATGAAGAAATGGGGTGGGTGCTGTTTCACAGGGTGTGTTCCCCTGGGCAACCTTCACAACCCAGAGCTTTGCCACTGCTCAGGGACAGCTTCTCTGGGCCACCACTGTGTGCTGGTGGGGCTGTGTCACCTGTGTCACCCCGGGCTGGCAGGGTTTAGAAGGGTCTCAAATTTCTGTCCCAGGTCTCTGTGAAGTCTTGGCCTGTGGTAAACCCCACAGCGCATCAAAAATTTAATCCATGTTTGTCAAGCCAAGTAGCAGGAGCTGCCTGCCCTGTGTTGTCTTGTGTTTCCCCTGAATACCAACTAGTACTGTAAATTTATTAGAACTCTTTAGATTTAAATGTCTGGGGTCAGTGCAGTGGGGTTTTGGAAGCAGGGGGGCCACAGGGGTGGCTCCTGTGAGAAGCTGCTGGAAGCTGCCCTGGTTCCAGTCCCTGCCCCCTCTCTAACCAAGGCTGAGCAGCTGTGAGAAGCTGGATGTGCCTCTGCCAGTAATGTGTTCAAGAAAGGGGAAACAAAACTGAAAAAATGTAGGACCTGCAGAGCAGAGGATGAAGTGAGAGAGCAATGCCAGAGAAAAGACACCAGGGTCAGTGCAGGAGGGGGAAAGGTGCCTGGGAAGAGATTTCCCTTCAGCCCATGGCGAGATGGGAGCTGTGCCCCTGCAGCTCATGGAGGAGCGTGATGGAGCAGTCCTTAAAGGACCAGGTGGGTTAAATGTGGATTTGTAGCCCCTGAAGTGTCACAGGTGGGCAGACATGGAGTCGCAGCTTGTTCAGGATTTCAGAGAGGGGCAGATGTGGCTCTGCAGCCACGGAGGACCCCATGTCAGAGGAGGTGACTGCTCCCGCAGCAGCCGTGACTCTGTGTGCAGCCCAGGCTGGAGCAGTTCCTGAGGGACTGCACCTCCTGGGAGGGACTCATGTCGGAGGGGTTCCTGAAGGACTCTCCCATCAGAGGGACCCCGCGTTGGAGTGGGGGAAAAGTGTGAGGAGTCCTCCTCCTGAGGAGGAAGGAGCGGCAGAAACACCGCATGGGGAACTGACCCTGAACTCCGGGACTGGGAACAGTGGAGGGGTCGGGGGGAGGTATTAAGATCTGGCCACCTTTTCTCTTTCACCAGTAGATTAAATTAGCTTTTCCTCCCCAAGTTGAGTCAGTCTGGTTTTGGGCTGTTACTTTAATTGGGGAATGCAAACCTCCCTGTCCTTGTCTCCCTCCCTGAGCTTTGGGGTGGATTTTCTCCTCCCCTCCTTTCCACTCCACAGTGGGGGTGGTGGTTGGGGAACAAGCGGAGGCCTGGTTGGTACCGGCTGGACCTGAACTGTGACAAATTCCCTCTAGAACACCCTGGGACCATGGGGTGTGCTGAAAGGCTGTGGAAATCCAGTTCCTTGTGCCCTCTCTGGTTTGACCATGTGGCTGCAGAGCCGCCCTGTGTCAGTGAGGGAGATAGGGGCTGAGCCCCTGGGGGAGGAGGGGTCCCACCCCCTCGAGTTGGTTGTTTAATCCCTCGGGTTTTGGGGATGCTGAGGTTATGCAGCAAAGCCGTGTGCATGGCAGAGGGAGCAGCAGCTCCCGCGTGTATTGGCATCAGTCAGGAGCAGATCTTGTGCCTCCGAGAGAGGCACATTTGTCAGAGAGAATGTCCTGGAGTTTGTCAGTCTGATTCAGTCATTTAAATACCAAGTACCATGCAGTGGTAAATAATGATGGCTGAGCAAGCCGAGTGTGTGCTGAGCCTTTTCTCCTGGGTGCTGTTTAATAACACGTTTCCTTTTGACTCTGTCTGTGCCCCGGGGCTTCATCGTTGTGGGCAGTACCGGGGTCCCTGGGCCTCCCCCTCAATATTTGTAAAAGGCTCTGGAATTTACAACTCTGACTTTCAGGAGTTGTTGGCCTCTTTAAAGCTCATCTACCATTGCACCAAGGGATCTAGGAATCCCTGGCTATTTTTGATTGATGCTCTACATAAAACCAGTGGTTGTAGATTTAATTTCTGCAACACTTCAGGACTAATTATATGACAACCTGCTGCCAAAATTCCTCGGGTTTGGCTCCTGCAGTAATTTTTCTGTGTTGGATTCCACTCTGGAATGTTTATTGTGGATAATGAGCATCTACTGTGTTGCTGCAATCCCCTTGTGTATTTATTGCACAAATGGTCTGAGAGAATGAAGATGAGGTTGAGAGCTTGTTGGTGCTGAGTGTCTCTGGGAGTTGTCACTCACTGATACTGGAACCATAGGAGTCACGTTTAAGTCCAGTTCCCTATTCCTGTGATGTTCCCTATTCCTGTGATGTTCCCTATTCCTTCTCACAGCTTCATCTCTTTTTATGCAAGTAGTTACCTATGCTTTTAGGGCTTTGTTTTTTTTTTAAATCTCTAGGTTAGTAATTTTTAAAAGATCTTCAGATGCTCCATATTTTGATGATGCTGCCTCTAGTAAGTACTCTTTAATCACTGAGACTGATTAATTTGCATTATTGTCTTTCCTATTCCCTCTTGAGTAATGTGATACTTAAAAATAATGAAAAAAGGTTGCCAACACAGTTTCATAACCATAATTCCAGAGGTGTTACATCTGCCTTTTGGAATCAATGTATTGTTTTAAATGCTCGTGCGTTATGATGCTTGAGATATGGCTTTTGGGGGAAAAAAACAAACCCAAGCCCTATTTCTGGCAGTAAACTCTGGCACAGTGATCTCTACAGCAAACTCAAGATTTTAAGGCACTGCTTGCAGAGGCAGGATCAAAAATTTAAAAAGGCTTTAGCTTCACAAACCAGACTGGTTGATGAGCACTTGCTCATCAAAAATTTCAAGTCCTAACTAATGAGCTCCCCTGTCCCTGCTGCTGTCTGTCCTCACAGCCCTTTCCTTTTTTTGTTTGGGCCTGCTCATGCTCACCACTGAGTCTGTCTGGGTGGTGCTGACACAGCTCAGCTCAAAAACACCATCCCCTTCCTCCCACCACTTTGTATGACAGGGTATTTGCCCTTTGAGGAGACCCTGCAGATGGTCCTCATGACAGCCTGGCTGTCACCACCCAACCAAACCAACCCACAACCCCTTAGGATTTCCCCAAGGAGGCAGCCAGACACCTTGAAGGACACCGGGCTCTTGTGCTGCCTCTCAGTGGGGTTAATCCTAGGCAGTACAGGGATGCCTGGAATGCAGCTCCCAAGGAAGGTGCTCATTTCCCAAAGGGACACTGGAGTGAAGCCCTCCCTCTGTTTTGGTGGTTCCTCTGTGGAAGACGTGACCCACTTGGCTCCAATCCTGCTCCCTGCAGCAGGCCAGGAAAGAGCAGAGGGAATCTGCAGCACACAGAGAGCCACAGCTCTGAGAGACCAAACCCTGGCACCCCCCTGCTGCACCCTGCCCCGTGAAGGGACATTTTGCCATGGGATTTGTTTCCCTTCAGCTGGGAGCAGCTGGGGACAGGATAAGCTGTAG
This sequence comes from Calypte anna, assembly GCF_003957555.1. Classification (NCBI taxonomy): domain Eukaryota; kingdom Metazoa; phylum Chordata; class Aves; order Apodiformes; family Trochilidae; genus Calypte; species Calypte anna. The sequence continues at coordinate 30,419,004 of NC_044244.1, forward strand.
AGGGGGAGCCCAAACAACACAAGAACAAGGTTCAATATCTATACATACAGAAGGGACAGCACTTAAGTTGCTTTCTGAATTAAACCACCTGAGCCAATAATTATTTAAGAGCAAACACAAGACTACCACCAGCTTTAGTGAAAAGAATTTATTAGAAACTGTTAAGCACTACACAAAACTAGTTTTTAGATTTTTTTTTTTTTTTCAGTAGACAGCACTCCAAGCCTTATGCTACAAACATCATACTGTGGGCTTTGGACAGCCACTGTGCTCCTAAGGTAGATCTTTAGGATGAGACATTAAAGCAGCACGAGAGCACAGTGAGACAGTGGAAGGAGTGCAAGGAAAACCCTTTTGATGTGTGCAAGCTCCCAGGAGGTACCAGGTTCTGCAATCCTTCTCCTCAAGGCCATTTGGACTGAATATATTACAGCACCCCTGGAGGCACCATCAGGGCCCAGTGTCCCCATCGCTTTGCCTTCAGTGCTAGTGCAGGTTGGGACTCTCAGTACAAGGAGTTTCAATAAATAGAAATACAGCTTTCATACTATTTCAACAAAAACATGGCTACAAAGTTAAGGTAGGTGCCTTCTTGGGCAGTTGCAGCAACAAGAGAGACCTGATAACTTTTTGGGAAATATAGGAATCATCTACATATTAAGGCAATGCATTTTTATTTTTTAATTTGACATATAAACTGCAATGAACTGCATATATTCTGATAAGTCCTAAAGTATTTCATTGTAAAAAATAACATTACTGAGCATGTGCAACTCTACCTGCTGTTCTTTCCTATGTTTTGAAATACAGTGGAGCATCACTACAGCCACTGCCCCAACAACGTGGCAGCAAGTGACACTTGCTGGAATCTTCCAGCCAGGAGCTGCAAAACAAAACATTAATGACTCCCTCCCCTCTCCCAGTTTAAATCCCCCATTATTCCTTCCCACCCAATTTCCACCTCTCCTCTAAAAGGGAAAAAACCAAGCCACCACCAAAGATTTATCTGGCTCCTGAAAGGGTTTTTATAGCAAGGCTCAACTGTATAGATAAAAAGATACAAAAAGCCATTAAAATCCAAGTATCCAGAGAAGAAGGTAATAAAAAATAAGAACGCATGGCGTGATAAACCAGGATAGACATAGCAATTTGCTACAACATTCTTCAAAAGTGCTAACCAATTTTAGCTTAAAATAGTCCAAGAAATCATACAAACTGCTACCACAGTGTAAAACTGAGCATTATGAAAAACCTGAAAACCTGGCTTGACTGTAGAAAATGTACTCTATGTTTCTAATTTACAAAGTATCTTTATTTAGGCACACAAAGATAAATATAGTCAAATGCTTCGTTAAGTCTACAAAAAGTTCTAGTTAAAAGGATCAACCACTGTGACAAACATCACATTTTTTAATAACCTACATCTCTACCTACTGTCTGGTGTGTGTACAGGGCTGTAAATCCTTTATTTATTCCTCAGGCTTCTGCAAAAGTTACTTACAGGGTAAGACTTCTTTCTGCCACGAAAAGTTCATTTGGGAACCACTGGCTAGAGAGAGCATTTTTCAGAAAACACAACTGATCCTTTCTGTCAAAATGCTTCATTTATGCTTGTGAGCCCAGAGAGCTCAGACTGGAGCAGAAGCCAGGCTGAGCCCCCTCCAAAGGCTGCTACTGCACAGCAGGAGCACTGAAATATGAGGTGCTGTCTTAAAGGAACAAAAATTTCTGTCTCAGAGTAAAACTCCTCTCCACACCAGTCTGGAAAGATCCCAAGCTATTCTGTCCAGGAGTGTAGTGATCAGTTTCAGCAACACTCCCTGCTGCTTCCTCAGCAAAGCTGATTTTACCTTAGGTGTGAGCATTCCCCCAGCCCCTTCACTGCCCCCACCTCTGCTTTTAAAATGCTTGTGGTACCTTCTGGGAACCTCTCTACCTGAAAGTGCCCAGGGAAGCAGAGAAGCTGCAAGTGACTTCAGACTCTAATGATACAGGTCTGGTGATCCATGGTCTTAACTAGCAAAGAGAAGTATTATGCAGTGAATTTTACACAACTCTTGGTCTCTGATCAACTGGGCATCCAGTAACCAACTCCTGCTTTCTTGAAGAATAAACTGGTTTGTGCTTCTGAACATCCAGCTCTAGCCTGCTAATGACCTACAACCTAAGAGCAGGGTTAGACATGAACTGAGCTTGTCAGTGTGAGGTGACTTTTAGGGCTTTCAGCACCTAAAAACTACTCAACTTCATCCCCCTATCTTGAAACAAATTGAAAAACGTCACAAACAAAACCAAGCAGCATAATTTTTATTTGGTGTTACGACAGACACGCAGCACCCATGGCTTTGGACACTGCATTTTACTGTTCATGATTTTTCTCTTTAAAATCTAAACAGTTCTTCTGTTCAGACAACTCCATGTGCTTTTTTATATACACACTGTGACCCCTGCATTCAGCCTGTCCAGTTAACACTTGCAATACTTATCAAGGAAATACACTATTTCATCTTTGCTGATATTAGGAAGAAATCAAAAGAAAAAAAAATTACTTTAATCTGACCGATTACATGTACTGTACATACCTGTTCCAAAACCAATGTACTCAAACTTCTAATTTAATGAACTCTGTTATTCAAGTCAAAATGCTGTACATCTAAGTATCCACACAATAGTACATTCCTAATGATTCTTCTTTACATCTTTATTTTTTCTTAGACATCTGTTTTTAAAGAGGAATAAAGAAGTTGCCCTGCAGATTTCTATTTCTTTAGAACAAAACATTATATACTACACATTGAAAAATAATTTTATCAAAACCAGATTCAAATCACTGTCATGTACAATTTTCAGTTAATGGTTCATGTTGAAATTGCACTTTGCAGATACAATAAGATTAAAAACTGAAAACATGTTCTATTTCCTTTCACAGGAGACTGCCTCTTCAGGATTTTTCTTCCGTGAATGTTTGTATTTGTCTACATATGCTCTGACCAGATTTGCCACTTTTGCAGAATTAACTTCTCCACTCTTGCTATGACAAACCTACAACAGTTTCAAGGAAAAAAAAAAAAAGAAGTAGTTTGGGGTTGATTAGGTTCCATATTATTTATTTTCCCAACACGCCAGGTTTCTCTATCCCAGGCAGGACAACTATGGAAACTCCACACACTTCCCAAATTCCCATTCAACTCTTTCACACAATAAATAAATCAGTTATGTTCCGGGAAGAGCTAAGGAAGCTCTCATGGATGGAAAAACATGAAGGTATCTCTGCTTTTCCTCTTTCCCCTTCCCAGAAAGTACCAGTTGTTCCCACAAGATGAGGAAATTCCCCCCAAGCCCCACCCTCAATGGAAATGGCTGCATTTTTGATTACTACATCAACTTACTTTATCTACGGCTTTCCGCACGATTTCTTTGTATTCTTCCTTAGTGATGTCTTTATTTTGGTAGAAAGGTTTAATAGCCAGTTTGACCTCTTGTGCTGCTTTTTCTTGAATTAACAATTTCTGATGAAAAAAACGAAGTTGTGTTATTCTTCACTGCCTGCCTTATCAGTCAGATTAAATCTTAAGACTAGAAAATCACGCTCCCCTCACTTCTTTCAGCTCCCAGGAGAGCTGTCTGTGCTTTACAAAGGACAGAACACTGTCCCACAGCAATAAAATAACACTTCCAATAGTGCTGCTTTAAACAAGGCTGCCTTAAAAAGAGCTTGCTAGCTTATGTCCTACAGCTGCCACCAAAATATCCCGTTCATGATGGTATCAAGTATACTACAAAGAAGGGGTACTGTCAGTTTGCTCCTTTTTAGTATATCAAAATTTGTGCAGTTATATAAAAATATATGTTGTGTGTATATACATAAATATATAAAGCAGTGTATAAAAAAAATATATAAATATACTCTTGAGCTTTGAACTTGCCTGGTCCTTCTTCGAGCTGTCTGCACTGGCTTCCACTGTTACATTTGCTTTGTTCTCTCCCAGTTTTACAGCTGCATTGGAGCTCTTGATGTGAGTGGATGATGTTGCATTACCCGAACTTGGTCCCTGCACTGTTCCCACACTTCCCAGGGCTGCTGTCGGAGCAGGCAAGGCTGGAGCACTCATGTTATTATTTACATGAGCAGCATTTGGAATACCCTGTTTTGAAAAGTTATCAGTAGTTAATACATAACCCTTCAGTAAGTCAAATGTGCCTTCCTACAAGTCTCAGCAGCTGCAGAAAGAGCACAAATCCTACATGCTTTGGTTTATTTAGCTGATGTCCACATCATCCCTTATTCTGGAAGGTACACACATTACATCACATCTACTCAGATGTGAAAAAAAAAAAAAAAGCTTGAAAAGCAAAAGCAACCTTCATGTCATCACTGTGGTTGCTAAACACTTGCTCTGCCTCCCATGATAAAGCAAATAAAGTATCCTGCAAACAGGCACAGAGAAAGGGTGTTAGAACACAGGGAAGGAGGCTTATAGCTGCAGAACCTTCCTAATTATCACAGAGGTGTACAGGAAGCCCTGTTTTGTAAATCAGATCAACTTTAAAAAAACAAAACCAAAAAAACCAGGACCTAAACATACATAGAAAAAACGTTATATTAAAACACACTTGCTTCCTGCATCATAGTAACGCTGCTTTGAAAGCATTAATTTTCATATCTGTTATCAGCTAGAAGCTGTGAATGCATTACAAGTGTAAAGACCCCCACACCTCTGCCAGAGGTGAAATGCTGTCTGAAGCACCAGAATCTGTTCTTCAGGAGAAGCCATTTTCTGTACATTTCCAAACACCAACAAAAGACCACAGGCACTGCTGATACTTTGGAATCAAGAAATTTAGTGCTCAGACCTCAGATAGAGGTCAGATTTTGATTTTTAAGCAAAAGCCAAATACACATTCCCTCAATATGCTTCCAGCAGGATACCCTAAACACTATTCTGTTGCAGGTAATCACCATTACTTATTGCACATCTGTATTTATCCAGATGGAAAACAATGAAACAGGAATTTAAGGCCCTAGGAAAAGACACTGATGCTGAGGCTGTTGTTACCAGCATGCCAACACTCGCTTTATCTTCCTTTCAACAGGAAGGACAGGTCAGTTCCTGCAGTATTCAGTAATTTCTACTGTGCTGCCACCAAGGACTTGTTCATTGAAAGCTCCAAGAAAAAGCCACAGCAGCTCCAGAGAGGAAGCTCCAGAGAACCATTCAGGTTCATGGACACCATTCCACAAAAGCAGCTGAGAGCAAGAGATGTGACAGAGGCTCTACTAACAAATAACTGTATTTTGGAACAATACACAATCTTTAGAGAAGATATTTATTGCTACACTGGATACTGCACTTCACAGAGCTATGCAGCTCAAGTTCTGAATTCTTACATTTTTAGAGGTCAAACCTACTGAATGTCCAATTGGGAAAATATTTTAATTAGATGGCAGGCACTAATCAAATCAACAAGCAATTTACCAGCATTTTAGTTCCAAAAGTGCCTTACAGTTTTAGCTTGCAGAGTATTAAAGTATTTCATATGGCCTGCAACCCCACTGTACTTAACTTCTTTTGTTCTAAGTTAATGAATACAAACTGCAGCTGGAAGTGGAACGAATGTAGGTCATTTATCAGTTTGCTCCAAATCTTTATACAGGTGATGCATGAAAAGAGGGACAGAAATCATTGTTCTAGAACGTCAGTTTTTCAACCTAGAATGCATTTTAGAAACAGAAAGCATTTCAGGTTAGAGCAGGCAGCCTGCAACAAAAGAAAAGCACGAACCTCAGTGAAACCCTGGAGAGCCCTTTTATACATCTCAGATGCAGGGCTACATCTCCTTGCAGGAAGATGCACACATTCTCCTGGAAGTTGTTCTTACTCCTTTCCCTCATATAAAAGCTCTTCATGTCAACAGCTGGCTACAGGAGGAGCTCACACACACGAAGTCTGTGTCTTATGATAGCTTGAAAGGCTCAAAAAGATGGTCTGACCTGCCTCAAGCAGAGTCTTTTTGAAACTGGAGAAATGAAGGGGGAGTCAGGTCTCAAACAGGGCATGCAAAAGCAGGAGAACTGGGCAAGACAGGGAAAGCAAAACACAGCAAAGAAAGCTTGGAAATTATTAATAAAAAGGCCCAAAGGATTAAACAGAGTAGAAAATAGGGGGGGAAGCTGCTGAGAAAGTGATAGCTGGAGAATGAAAGTGAGGGACAAATGGGTGCCAAGGAGTATATGATTATTTTCCTCTGCTGATACATCTCATGGGTAAGAACTGCAACAAATAGGTTGAGGTCACTCCCTACATGCTGCTGAAAGGAGATTCAAACATTTCTTAAAACTTAAAAAAAAATAAATCAGGTTTTGAAGGGGAAAACTGTTCTCAAAATGGGGCACTTCAAAACCAAAAAGTTAATGGACAGCATTGCTCAAGTTTTTCAGTGCTCCATTACCAGCTGGAACACCTCATTACAAAAAAAATCCAGTTGTGGTGTTGTGCATTAATATTTATAAGCTACAGTGCCAAAACAATCCCTACCCTCTTGGGTACTACCACTTAAAATTTGGTGTGGAGTAGAAGACGACAGGCAAGAGAGAAAGAAACTGCAAGTATAAATTTATCACGTTTATGGTGCTCAGTATAAGAAACCCTTAGCTGATATCAGTTCAATCCTGCCCTTGGCTTCTGATAAAGCATACCTGCAATTGTTTTCCATCTTGCTGTGAAGCAATGTAGCTGACTTGTTGAGATGGTGGGGGTGGAGGTGGAGGCGGAGGTAATCCCTGAGATAAGTTTGTGGGGGCAGCTACCTGCATGAGGGGCACTCCAGTGGGGAGATGCATGGGCATTGGAGGGGGGATGCTGAAGGGATTTCGTGGCATATTCATCATGGGAGGATGGACACCCACTGGATACGGAAAGATATTCATAGGTTGGTGCTGTGCATTCACTTGTGGCATTGCATTCATTTGTTGCTGCATCATATTTATTGGTAACTGAGAACCATCACTTTGCTGGTTGCCTTGGTCTTTGAGGTTTGCATCTATCAAAAGAAAATACAGACAGTATTTATAGCAAATCCATAGTTTATAAAGCAAGAGTGGAGCCAGGTGTCTGAACTCTTCAAGAAGTATCAAAAAGCTTTGTATCATCAGAATATTTTAAAGGTATTGCATTAGATTATTATACAACATTTGTCACAGAGCCAAATACCAGTTTCAGACTTTTAAAACTCAGTTAATATGGTAGCCTGAATTTTGAATTTCTATTTTCTTTGTTTGCTCCCACACAGTTATGTGCTAACCAATTATTTCATCACACTGAAACAGTTCTTCTTCCCCAAAGAGCAGGAAGACAACTTATCCAGCTTCTGCAATTGCAGGCTAGTCAGATATTAACATACATGCAATGTGCTACTCCCCTTTGCCTGATTCACACACATTGGCTGGAGCCTTTTTGGCTAACTACAGAAACACTCTGCTAGAGTTTTCTTCACTGAATAATAAATCACCCTCAACCAAATTCAAAGCTGGATTTTGTAGTCAGAAAAGAGTTTTTCAAAATCTCTGTAATGGTACAACTGGTAGAAAAAAAAAACCAAACACAACCTCTTGGAATGGCACTTAAAAATTACTTTACTCTCTTACTGTCTTCATCAGAAGCCAAAAGGTTAAAGTCTAGATAAAAGCAGTAAACCTCACAGAAGTCAAGAAATTAGTCCTGAGAAACAGTTGATGGGTTATAAAGGATGAAACAGTTGATGGGTTATAATGGATGCCCTTCCCTCAGAATCCCATCCTTGAGGAACCCTGTAACTTAATTCACAGGGACAGGGATTGAAGCCCTTAACTTCACCCCATATCAACTTAAAAAAAATAATGGTATAACAGAATCACTGAGATCGGAAGAGTTCCTAATCAAGACCATCTAGCCCACCACTACACCCAGCTCAAGCAGGGCCAGCAAAAGCAGGTTGCCTAAGACTATTTTACCCACAACCATGTCATGATGGGAACAGTCCCTTTTTTACTGTTTTGAGAGATCACTGCACTATTCCGAGACGAAATCATGTTTCAAAAGTGAATATAACAGTGTGATTGTTCCTGAACTATGTGAAATGAAGTCTGCAAATCACACTGCATTTTAAATTAAAAGTTTGATAAATTTTGCCTGCAGCAGACTGAAAGATGACAAATTTGCCTCAAAATCAAGAGGCCACTGACACACTTGTCTCTGAAAAGGAGGAGAAGATTGCTGGCATACAGGATGGAAATGGATAAAAATGAAAGACAAAACAAGATGACAGTGGGAAAAGTGCAAGTGTGATTGCCTTCACAACTGGATTTTAGTTTTTAAATACAATTCACATCTGTCGTTTCCTCTAGAGCATTAATTATCCATGGATGACTTTTTAGCTATTCAGAATCCAGTCTCATCCACAGTTAACTCACTTTCTAGCACACAGTTTACTTCTGTCAGGACAGTTACTTTTCAGAAAATAATACAAAAATACCAGATTTTTATAGAGGCTTTAGAGGCATTTTAATGCTGAAGTACAGTAAAAATACTGGGTTTGCATTCATAAATCTCCAAAGACATTTTTCACCATCTAAAGAGGAGCTTATTTAGAGATAAACATCAACATAATGATCTACTGTGTGGGTCTGCACAGACCAATACAGATCTCCATGAAAAAATTACTGGTTTTAAAAGTGGTGTAGATGCTAAAACTAACCATGAAGAGGATAAGCTTTCTTCTTCATTCAAATTAATTTACTTAAGTAGCACTCTTCAGATGCATAGTCTTTAAATTACGGTGAACCTAAAGCAAAACCAAAAAGCCACCAAACCCCCACCAAAACAGAAGAAATCCCTGAACTCCACACCTGTAAGCCTCCATATTACAAAAATACTACAGATTCACCCCCAATTATTTTGAAGAATGAATCAACTTGAGATAGGTAAACGTGACTAGGATTTAACTCAGCTACTGCAACTGTGACTGAGCTTTTATATTTCAAAACCATGAATACCTTGTTCAGGTGCCTCCTCTTCTTGTCTCATTCCCCATCCGGACTGTGGGCTTGGTGAACTGCGTCCTCTTCTTGAATAATAATTCTGTACATCAGCAGGCAAAGTCTTTCTTACAGCCCAGCTGGATGCAGATGTCCACCCTGATCTGTCAGCAGGAGTATCAAAAGAATAATCTTGTTCATTCTTGCGCTTGTAAGGCTGATGCTCTGGGAACCTCGATGTTTCATTCCCAGAACCATCCGAATTCCCTGAGAAAGGTTTTCTATTTTGCCAGTGATTTTCACTCTGGTCTCCATACATGAAACCACCTCTTCCACGCCCACCTCGGCCACGCTGACCTCTTCCTCGATTTGGAAACCAACCTGAACCAAAGCTTTTATTCCAAGAGTGTCCTGAATTATCATACCTGGTGTCTTCCCAGTGCGGTTTCTCTCTCTCTCTGTTCCTGACTTCAGGAACTGAATTTATCCTTTCCATTACCCAGTCTGGACAATCATTCCTCCTCTTGTCTGCAGCACACTGATCGTAATTGTTTTTTTCTGTACTGTCCTTCTCTTTTTTAAGGCTTTCATTCTGTTTCTCTTGATCACTTCTTCTGTATCGATCATTTCCCCTGGGACTCCTCCAGCTGTCACTTGACCACCTCTCTTTCCACCTAGGTGAATGACTCTCCTTCTCATTTCTGGAGTATGAAGCAGCTTTATTCCTTGTCCTGGATCGTGATCTTGACCTGGATCGTGACCGTGACCTAGACCACCTCCTAGCTCTTCTTTCTCTGTCACGATCTCTCCTTTGACTGTCTCGATCACTGCTTCGAGATCTAGATTTTTGTCTTGGAGATGAATCCTTAGTTCTTGACCGAGAAGATGATCTCCTGCTTTCCCTGAAACTTTCCCTTTTGGGAGACTGAGGTGGTGTGTTTTTCTCATCTTTGAGCACGTCTCTCTTTGGAGACCGAGATAAGGACCTCCTTCCCTCCCTGACAGTTTCCTTCTTAGGTGATCGAGAGCTCCTGTCTCTGGTTATCTCCCTTTTAGGTGATGGGGACTGAGACTTCCTGCCCTCTCTCCTAGAAGGAGACCAAGTTGTTGATGGAGAGTGAAACCTAGACCTTCTAGTTCTAGTCTTCTTTTCTTTTTTGAGTTCAGACTGGCACTCTCCTTCTTGAGGAATAACTTCATCTTTTTTATCAGAAAGTCCTGAAACTGATGTACAGTTTACTACACCACACTGCAAGGAGCTGACTTCTCCTTGCTCTGTGTGTTCAACTGGTGGCAATTGCTCAATTGAAGGTTCATTCTGGTCACTGCAAAATGAGTCACAATCCATTGGTATCATTTCATTGTCATCCTCACCAAGATGTTTATGCTCAGCATTGACCCGAGGTGACCCTGAAGTCCTACCCTCTTCACTTTCTGGCACAGCATTGTCTCTTAAGGATTGTTCTGATGTACTGTCCATGGAAATGCTGTGTATTGATGTGTCTGGTTCTTCATCTTGAAGAGTTTTTAAGGTTTGAGTACTTGTATTTGCAGAGTCCACTAGTGTTGTTTCTTCAGCCTCAGAATTATCTATTTCTATGGCTTCTGAATGCTCGGGCAATTCACTCCTGGGGCTCTTTACTGGCTGATCTTTTCCCAAAGGTCCTGGATATTCCAACAGCTCATTTTCAGGACTAGCTATAGGCTGATCATTTTCTGTTGCAGTTTCTACCTTCTCCATCAATTCATTTTGAGGACTACACAATCTCTGGTCTACTTCTTCAAGAGTTGTATGATCACATACTTCATCTCTGGGAGTAGCTACTGTTTCCATTTGTTCACAAGTATTTTCACAGATTTCCTGATTCTCATGATCTACATTTTTTTCAGAAATACCTTTTACTTCTAATTCCTGACATTCTTCCCCTGACGTTTGTACTGGAGGTAATTCAATAGAAAAACTGATGTCTGCATTGTTTGAAGTGTCTTCATCTTTGTCACATTCTCCTGTAGTTTCCTCAGTTTCTGCATGTTCACTGCAGCTTTCCAACCCATTAGCAGATTCTGTTTCTGCATTAGTTTTCTGTGGAATGCCTGTGTTATTGCTTTCATTATCAGACTGCTGGTCTTTATCTAATGTTGGAATTGCTTCAGACTCGGCAATGTCATCGCCTTCCACTGAATCACTGGATGATTTTTTGGAACGTGCAGAACTTCTCAGTTTCTTTTTTGCCACAGGTGTTTGTTGTTTAGCTGCTCTTTTAGACTTTCGTTTTGGAGGAGCCTTCCCTGATTCTGAAGGAGATTTATTAAGAGATGGGTTGTTGCCATCAGAGGCACCACACGCAGAACTGCTTGACTGAGGTGATCTCTGAGATTGATCCAGAGTTTCATTTTTGTTGTTTCGTGCAGATCTTCTTCTAGGAGTAGTGTTAACAAATTTTCTTCTAGTTCCTCTAGTGCCAGATGAGCCAGAAGCTTGCTTTTTCTCTTCTCCTTCTTGGGCACATGAAACAGCATATCCTTTGCCTGGAGGTTCTAATCAAAACAGATTACATTGAAGTTTGATAATAAACATTTATCCAAACAGTTGAGAACATAAAATGACCACTTTAACAGATACCTGCAAATCATAAAATTTAAGATTTAGTATGAAATGCTGCCAAAACATTTCTTTTTCCTTCAGTGCAGACTTTTTCTTTAAAGAACAGTATCAGGCTAACAAAATAACAGGTTAGACATCTGAACACAAAGCTTAGAAGCAGCAATGGCAACATGTACAGTAACAGCATCCATCATGAAGCCACCATTGCTATTGCTGCTCAAAGACACTCAGCATTTAGGCTGTAAGAAAAGGAATTAACCATACAACATTGTTAGCACTTAGCAGTTCCTATCATTCAAAAATGCAAACAAAACCTCAAACAAAACCTTTGGCAGCAAAACCCCAGTACTACAGAAATGAAGCTCAATACTAGAGAAAGTAACATTTTTCAATATGACCAGTGAATGGATCATGAGGGAAAGAGTTGATTAGAAGCAGTAATACCAGCATACCTCCCTACAAAATCTCATTTCATACAGTAAACTCTTTCACAAGTTATAAGACAGACCTTGCACACTTCATGGCAAACTCTGCTGCTGCAAGGGCCTCAGGGTGCCTGCAGCACTTAAAAATCTGAATGAGTGCAAATTTTGGTGCAGCCTAGGGCACATAAAACCTGAAGTTACCAGAAGAGTGACCTTAAGTTGCAAACAGTAGGACAGGAGCTCTTGTGTGGATACTACATTAATCTATTTCCTGCTATCTATCTACAACTTAAAAGTCTTTGTAAGGAACACAAGGGTTATATTCACTGCAACTATTTGTTAAACAGATTACTTTACAATCAGATAGGAGTAAGACTAGAGTGTAACAGTGCAATAATTCTCTTTCTACTACTTTATTAGCAGAATCAAAACTGTCACTGCCTATTAAATGTAAACATATTATCTGATAACCTTAAAGGAGTAACTCTGCAAACATCTCACTAGCATTAAAAAAAGGGCTAAAGCAGAGTGCAAGACTGTAGTCGCCTTTAAATATACATTACATATAGTCACATTTACATATTTTTATTTCTGATGAGAAGAAAATGCTTTTTAAAAAATGCCTCTGGTGCATATTAACAAAGAAGCCTGTCTGTGTTAGTAGAAAGGTAAAGGAAAATCAAGACATAGGAGCTAGCATGTATACTCATTAATGCTACAAGTAGAAATGATTAAGCAACAGTTAAATTGCACAGCCAAACACCAGAGGCCTTAGGAAGCAACCTATCAATTTTTCACTGTGGAATGCAGAGGTGAAATAAGTACCTTTAACAAGAATGCAAAAAATGAATGAACAAAGAATCTTTCATCCTTTTACTACTTAACTCTTTCCAGCAGTTCACTGAACTGCCTCATATTTTTTCTAAGCTAACAGACCCCAACCTCTCCTATCTCTTTGCCTACTAGTTAAGTGAAAGTAGTATAATTTCCAGTTCAAAGAAAGTATAATCTATGGTCTTAAAAAACAACACTCCTTTGTTTTCACTTCTTTGAACCTGTGCAGCCTGTAAAAGAGAAACTTCATTCTTGCTGAATGTGGAGAAAGAGGCTGTGTTAAAGCAACTGGAGGAAGGTAATTCCTTGCATGACTTTGTCTTCTGCTAAATCCCTGACAGACCCTGAGCTGGAGCACCTTTGCAAGCTTTTGCCCTCTAGGGCTTGTTGGCACACAAAGAGATCCATGCACAGCACCGCTTCTTGACTTCTCTTTGTCAGGGAATAGGTTGTTCCTCCCACAACATAATGTACCATTGAAATACACCAAGCAACTCAAAATATGTCAACATCAGATTCATCCTTAACATTAGGAAAAGAGGTTGTAAGATGAAAGTGATGAAATTAGAAAAGGATTTAATCTTCAAATGTTCTCACTTTTGGGGTAGCTGACTCTTCTAACATTCTAATTTCAGAAATAAAAGAGCTGGTTTTGAAATAGTACTAAACTGCATCAAACCAGACTTCTTTCTCCTGTTAACTGTAACTATACATACTCTGCTTTGATTTCTGAGAATTGTACTGTAACAAAAATCCACGAGCTATAAATAAAACTTACAAAAAAAAAGTTTACCAAAGTTTTCGAGAGGTCTGATATTTGTTGGAAGCATCGTCCCTGTCAGCGTAGTAGAAGTGAAAAGAAAGGTCTCAGTTTCAGCTCCACAAGACATTAAAGGTATTCTGGAGAAGTAAAAGCATTAACATCAGTTGCATTGTGTGTTTGCAGCAAGTTTTGTGAACAATGCACAACATTACAATATTAGGAAACCACAACACTTGCAACCTAGTTAGAGAGAAAGGCAAAGCTGACAGAGAAAACTTTATTATTTAATTTCAGGCTTATATTAGGACTGATCTAGTAAAACATTTTGAACAAAGTATGTTATGTTAAAGCAATACAAAGTTGGCTTTTTTCAAAGCCAAACATAGAACTGTAACAGTTTACCCAATTTAGTAGGCTATACCATTACAAATAGAATTCTGAACACTGATTTAGTACTTCATCAGAAGAGTAGCCTTTTCTGCAGAAAAATGAGGAACAGTTTGCACAACAATTTAAGAAAAGCTTCTTTTTAATAATATAAAAAAGAAATGCAGACTTTTTCAGGCTGTCCCAGCAAACTTCAGATGAAAACTGAATTTAGTTAAAGTTCTACAAGTTTTAAGTTATCACTGAGTTGGACTAAAACTTTAAACAAGGCAGAGTGCATGTAAAAAACCCCCCAAACTTATTAAATTATTAAAATCTTAGGTGCAGCTTTCAATTTTTTACTTGCTCCTTTATCTTCAGACTGTTTTATGCCACAGAGACACATTGTGAAATTAATTTCCCAGACAGAAACAATTTCTTACTGTATAACTTTAAAATAATGGGTTTTATGCTTCTTTATATACATGAAAACACCCTTAAGTGTATGTTTTAACATAAACCTGCTCCCTGACAAAAACACTTCATGTTCTAGTTTTTTACCTCCTTCTAGATACATTTGTTTATAAACAATTACAGAAAGAAGTGAAACCCATGAAAGGGCAGCAACAAGGAGGGCAGAAATCAGGATCAGTTTGATGTTAAAGCAGAAGTAGTCTGATAGCACACTGAATACTATCTTCTAAGCAGAAAATAAACTTAAACTTGCATTTCTATGAAAAAGTGACTGCACTGCACAAGTCCTGGAGTTACTATGCTTGAGTATCAAAACCAGCATTAAGTTACACAGAAAAGAATCTGTTGACACAAAAGTGTCAGAAAGCATGCAGAAAACCCACAAAAATTTAGCAAGTTCCATCCAATTGCTACCTAGTTTTATGATCCAATGATATGCTATCTGAAGAGCAATCTAAATTAGTATAATTCTAGACCTGGAGTATGATGTTAAGATCCTACGAACACAAAACACATACCTTTCAACTCTAGCAAGTGCACTTGAACAGGACAATTCCAGTTCTTGTCTCTTATGCCTCATCACTGCATTGGCTTCTGTGAATTCTGTACTGGAATATAAATTTCACACAAAACGTTAAAAAAATTAACTTTGTACTATGACAATTTCATATTTCATTAATTACTTCTATCAGTGACTTTTAAAAACATTTAACTGTTTCAATAGCCATGAAGAAACTATGCATAGTCATTGTTTAGAAGGAAAAAGCAGTCAATAAATGTAACAGAATTCCTAAATAAATGAGGCAGAGAGAATGGTAAACGGGAGATGAAACATGTCTGCTGAGGAGTGGAAAGATGGAGAAACTGCATCCTTAACACATTAATACTGTTGCATGCATGGCAGAAAGGCTTCTTTTTTGTGATTTGCAGACTGTTGAAAACATACAGACACCATTTTATTATTAGGCCATATTATTCAAATAATGTTCTTCGAGACTGTTTTTATTTTAATTTTTTTACATCTCTTCTTCATTACTAGGCTCATAAAGCAAAATTGCTTCATGTATGCCTAAAGTGTTCCCATTGGAGTCAAGGAACAACAAAAAAGATTGTTTATGATACAAAACTGGTTATTTACTGTTTACTGTTCTGCTAACTGCTGTTGTAACAATAGCACTAGCATCCTCCTACCCACAGCTTCAATCAGCCAGGAGTTTAAATATGAGCTAAAAATAAAACTAACTAACTTGTATTAAATCAATAGGATTAAAAGCACACACTGAATTATTTTAATGCTGAACATATGACAGAGATTGGGGTGTGCCCTTAACAATACTCATTTTAAGATGTTTCTATTTCTCCTTTAACCGCCCTTCATCAATGAATATAAACCCACTCAAAAATATTTCAAGGCAGCATATACAGATAGAAGCAGAAGGAACTATAGGATCTACTATACAGTAAGCCCATTGGTTTATTATATCAAGCACTAATATATACTAACCAGTCATTTCTAGAGCTAAAAAAGGATTCTTCATTGCTACCACCGGCCGGAAGCGTGCTGAAGAAATTAGTTCTGAAGCACTCATTCCAGCAGGTCTGTCTGCTGGGCTACAAAAAAATTTATGAATTAAAGACATCCAAAATAAAATAATTAACATTAAATACATGAAGATGCACTGAAATTAAGTAATGTCAGCAAGACTTTAGCTCACAAAAAGCAGGAACTACAGTAGCTCCATAGTTTTATCCTGAGATTTGCAGTCACAGCAAACAAATTTTTTGTATTCAGTCTCCTAATTTTCAACACCTGCTCTTTGCAGATAAAACTTTGTATTTTCATTTTTTTAATATAGGCTTTCCACAGAAAAATCTTTAATGCTCCTTACAGAAATTATAAATAAATGAGCCTGATCTTTACTATTTCACAATTCCCATTTCTGCTGCCTAATGAACCAGGGTAAGCACAGAGCTAGCAGCTTCACATCCCTTCACTGCATGGTTTCAAAGTAACAAGAAAACCTAATGGAAGAAGCTGGGATTCTCCTTTGCCTTCAGGTAGGATTACAAAATTGAAGTCTGACTGGTGCATCAGTTCACTGGGCCCTACATAAAGGCACAATACTCTGAATCCACATCACAGTCCAACAAACACCACTTTCTGTTTCACCTGTTTAAGCCTACCCACCCGCTGCATGCCAGTGTCTTGCTTTTTGCCTTGTGTGCAGCAAACAGCTCAAACCTGCTGCTCTTCTAAGGGACTGGGTTGGCTGCAGGGTTAAAAAGCAGAATGATGGTCCAGACAATTCTCCCAGACTACCAGACTGACCCTTTTTTGCCATTTATATGCTATCACCTAACAGGTTAATGCCATCCGGAATCTGATTAAACCATTCCTGTTCATACTCCATGATTGGTGTTTTTAAATGGGAACTTATGGAGCCTGCCTGTAATTTCCTTTCAGAATGTATTTATTCTGATGAAAAATACATTTTGTAATTGGACATATATAAATATATCTCAAGTATGTGGTCATTATCCACACTCCATCAAACGTTGTCATGGAGAGCTGTTTTAATGGGAACATGCACTATTTCATTAATGATCAAAACATAAGTTTCTCCTAAAAATCTGTTGGCTTTTAAGTTTCATAAAGTTTTTAAAAATACTACCATTTTGAGCACCAATATTTCTCCCTCCACCTAAAAGAGGTATCCAGATGTTCCACAAATAGCCTCGTGAAGTGGTTCTTAGTAAATCAGTGCTTTCATTTCAAGCCTTCTAAATTCTGAGTGTTTATTTGATAATTGAGCCCTGTTCCTCCTCCTAAAGGTTTTTAATGTCTCTAACTTCTGTTTAAGCATTTTTAAATTTTTTTTCCCCAACAGATACCATTTGAGACATTAATGCTACTAAATAGTGCACAATAAATCAGTGAAACTAGACATGAAAGCATTTACCAAACCTGAAGTCATGCTGATCTCCCATCAAGCCCTATCCTTCCAATTCAACACCTGCTCAGTTCAATGAAAGGCACCTTTAACTTCATGTGGTAACAGAACCAAAATTTCTAAGTACCTGACTTAGAAGGGGAAGACCAGAGCTAAAGATATGCCTGAGAAATTGGGTATGTATCTATCAAATAAAAGTGACATCTTAGGCAACCAGCTACTGAAAAGATACCATATGTGCCCATATTCTACATGAAGTAAGGCAGGAGGCAGAACAGGGACTCGAAGACAGTTTTTCCTTCATGTTTTTAGCTTCATGTAAGAATGAATGATGGAAAACACTGACATTTACACTTTGGAATGAAATTTATGGCGTGAAATTTATGGACATTTCATCCAAATGAATTTACAGGTATAGCCATGAGTAAAAACTGATCCATGGCTCCAACTGAGCCATGATCAAACTTGTGATCCAGAGACAAAATATTATTGAAAGGAGGGAAGTAGAAATCAAAAACCAAAGTCTTTAAAATTCCTTATAAATTCTGCATAACATATGTCTATGTTACAGGCTAAAATTCATGAACTAAACAAGAAACCTAGAAACACAAACTTTCTTGGGAGTAATCTACCATAAAAAAAAAACAAAACAACTCGATAAAAACTATGATGTCCATGTCTTATTCATATAACACATCACTTTGATGACTACAGCTATGTTTTTTCATGAAAATAATTAAAAATGTCAATGATGGTAATTGGCAGGGTAGGGAGAGTATCTTCCAACATAACCTTTAAAGTGAATGAATATATTTGCCACCACAATACTAAGCTTGTTCTGAGAGAGAAGCTCATGTAACCTACTATCATATTCTCATTACTTCCTTCAAGACAGACAAAATTAAGTTTGGATCATACTAAAATGAACAAACAGAAAAATACACTTTTTTAAAACTATCCTTCTACTTAAAGTTTTCATGAAATCTTTACAAATGCTTCATTGTCAGAACCAACCTTGTTTATCTTCACAGACAAAGTTTTCTTATTTCCTTTGTCATGGAAAATATTACCTGTGTGGAGCAAGAAACAAAACTTTGATCTTAACTTCAGCGTATTAGTTTTCACTTGACTGTCAAAATCATTAATGTAATGAAATGTAAATGAAATGTAAATGAAAATGCACCTGAAGTGCATGTACAATGTTTACATACAAACTCAGTAAAATTAAAATACATGCACCTTCACAATATCAAGCAGTTTTCACATCTTCTGATATTTTTTTTTATTCCTAAGAACACATTTATTGAACAATACCTATTAAGCCTCTCAAAATGGCAGCCCCAAAATGCAGTTAAGTGCCTCTTGTGTCTGAGCTTGTGCAAAAAAGCTTCCTTTGAATAAAAGCAAGTCATTAGCTGGGCACCAAATCTCTGATGCAGCAAATGACTTTAGGCTGTAACCAAATCCATTTCACTTGTGACTGAAATGGAAGAGACAGGCTTTTCAGTAAAAGAAGAGCATACTGCAGTTTTGTTCTTTTAAGGTCCAAGCTTCTATTCCTTGGTATTTCATTATCATATGCAAATATAAGAAATAAAAAACCCAAACACATTGACTCCTCAAGAAATGGAATTCTAGACTTCCTTAAAAAAATACAGGAATTTAGCAAATAAAGGACAAATACCAACTTACTGTATTTTTTCTTCACAACTTTGCTTAATTTTGCTGCTAATGGCCCTCTGTCTGGACATAAAGCTTGTCTGCAAGATTAAAAAATATTCTGAAGTAATTTCTGGGTCTATTTAAGCTAACAGTACATACACTGAAACAAAATCACCTCCTATTTTAAGAAATTTTTATTTCGTGCACATAAATCAGGTTATGACTGCTATTAAAATCCAAACCTGCACCGTGTATACAATCTTCCATATATTAAAAGCCAGAGTACTTCAAAAAGCTTATAGATGGAAAAAGAAGAAAATCCATTTACACAACAAAAGTAAATACCCTGTATTAAATCTGAATGCCTAATTTTGCTTGATTTCATGGCAACACATGAAAGATGTTATAACCTGCTTGCCTAAATACTCCAAAGAATATAAATCAGAACAGTGAGGTGCAAACATCAATCTTTAGTTTCTAGCAAGAACCAAAAAAGGTAAATTACTCCCAGTTATGTTTCCCATAGTGAACTTTGCTTCCAAGTAAATCAAGACCTCTGTATATATCAAATACTCCACTGAATGCTGACTTTAGGTTATCACTATTTAGTGCAACTTGCCTGTGAAGTCCTGAACTTCCCGTTATACAATGCAGCAAACATAAAAAGATTAAGATTCTCCAAACAAGAACAGTATTTCCACAGTTCCCCCTCAAACTCAAAAAAATAAAATCAGCTCTTGACTACAACCACTAATGGTTATGATAACATGCAAGAAGGGGGATATCTGTTTAGATAATCAAGGAAAAATATCTATATTGCTAAAATATGATATATTGCTAAATCTTAATTCAAATTTGGCAGAATTGCTTGAAAAGTGCAACTTTTATAGAGCTCGGTGCAGAAAATATCTTATTTCTTGCTTGCTGTTTTAAATATTCAAGTGGGATTTTATATTGGTGATAAAGGTGACGGAAAACAGTTTTTTTAAAAATAAACTTTGAATTTTTTTCCAGGGTACACATTATAACAGTTGATTCTATTTACTTGGAATATTCCCATTAGAATGATGACATTATGTGGATGACCCACCTCACAAAGCTTCTCATCTTTTCATGGCTGTATTTTCCCTTATTGCAGGCACAGTTTTCCTCCTCTTCCTTCTTCCTTCGCTGCTTTTTAACCTGAACCTGTATTGAAAAGCAAAGTCACTCCAATCTAGAATCTCAATATATATGGGCAGACTCTCAAGGTCTAGAGAAAATAAGCTCAAATAGAAGGACCCAAAAATATTTCCAATCACAACTTCTTTAAATCTCACTGTTTGCAGATTTGAACCTTTAAAAATTTGTTTTTCATAAATGGAAAAGGAAAAATAAACATCTCAATATGTATATTGTCTATGACCAGACCAAAAATCCCTGGAATATTCAGACTGCCATAGCAAGTATCTCAGTGTATACACTATCTTATCACAGAATCACAGAATGGCTGCTGGAATAGAATCATCTTCCATGAAGAATTTGGAAGCTAAATTATTCTAAAGTTGGTTGATTTGAATACACAAGGTTCAGCTTGGGAAAACAATTAACTACCACTCAGTTTCAAATGCTTCCTCATAATTAAAAACCTCCACATTTTCCCCTAGAGTAAAATAAAGTATGGATTTTTTTTCCCCCCCACTCTAAGAAAGCAAGGAAATGTTGATTACTTACTATGAAGTTCCTTAAATGGCTACATAACAGTTGTTTGCAATAGACATTCTTTCTTTCCTCATTCTAGAACCTTACCTTCGTATTTTCTCACTATTATCATAAGTTGGGCTCACACTATCTTCAGAATATATGTGGTTGCTTGCACTGTCCCCACCTTCACCACTGATATTCTCTGTTTTGGTTACTATAATTTCATTTAGCATGGCCAGCAGGTTGAGGGAAGTGATTCTCCCCCTCTATTTCAGGCTCACAAGACTCCATGTGGAATACTGTGTCCAGTTCTGGAGCCCCCAGAAACAGGAAAGAGGGCCCCAAAGTTCACAGGGTTGGAGCACCTCTCCGATGGAGACAAGCTGAGAGAGTTGGGGTTGTTCAGTGTTATGTCAAGGGGCCTATATGAAAGCTGGGGGGGGACTTTTTATAAGGGTATATAGTGATAGGACAAGGGGTAATGGTTTTGAGCTGGAAGAGGGCAGACTGAGGTTAGACATGAGAAAGAAACTCTTTCCTGTGAGGGTGGTGAGACACAGGAACAGGTTGCTCAAGGAAGCTGTGGCTTCCCCCACCCTGGAAGTGTTCAAGGCCAGGTTGGATGGGGCTTTGAGCAGCCTGGTCTGGTGGGAGGTGTCCCTGCTCATGCTGGGAGGTTGGAACAGGATGATCTTTAAGGTCCCTTTCAACCAAAACCATTCTGTGATTGCATGCTACACAACTCCTTCAGCTATTAGCATTCTAATTATGAATATCACAAAGGGAAAGTTACCAATGTCCTGACAGTGACCCTGCTAATCCTGACCACCATGGCAGCATTTCTTGTTATGCTGCACTTCTGCTCCAGTGGCTCCTTTTCAGAGCAGGATCCTTGCTCTCTGCCCACATGCTTACACTGCAGTTATTCAAAGAACCTCTCAACCTATATTTTGATACAGCCTTTACGCTTTCCCAAATGAAAACTTCAGTTTATCTTCTTTCACCTGCTTCCTTAATTCTTTAGACATAAATAAGATTAAAAATGCTGGCATGGTTTTCTAGGAGAAGGAAGCATCTGCAGCTTTCTTTCTGGTACCTTTGGAATTGACTACCTGGGTCTCTGGAAGCACAAGAAATGGGTAATGGTAGCTTTTCTGAACAAAGCAAAAATACAAACCCAACAGCTTAGGAATTACTTATAACCATTATTTCACCACAGTATTTCAAAACTGCACACAAAATTATCAGCATCTTTCTATATACATTTTCAAAATAATCAGAATCAAGCTTTATTTTCCTACTTGATAAACTACTCTCCACAGCAGTATCATTCAGAGAAGTCAAAAGCTGTAAACATTCAGAAATTTGGGTTGAACAAGGCTTAGTATTGATTCCTCATGCCTTCATTCATGTGCTTTTGTCTGTCAATTGAAGACTGTGAACATACAAGATTCATCTCTGCTAAAAAAAAAAAAAAAAAGCAAGACTGCATGCCAATTGATATTGCACTTGTTTACAAAATCTGTTTGAAAACAACTTTGAGACCAATTACTATATTTCTACTCTTGGATATCTTAGGAATGCTCAAGAATGCTTAGGAATGCTTATTTATGCCCTATAAAATAGCAATTCTGAGGTTATAATAACTATAAATGCTTGCCTGGAAAAAATAATTTATAATTCTTAGTTTCAATTGTGTTATATAAACATTCAAGCAATAATTAATTTTGTTAGGAAAATAAGTTAAGCTTACTTAACAGAGATGTATGAATACAAGGCTGCAGCATACACTTGTTGTTCCTACAAGTGAAGGGATTTAAGAATAAGACTGAAACTTACCTTTATCTGCTCTTCTAATGCATCAAGCCTGCAGACTGCTTCAAATGGTCTACGATCAATAGGACATGAAGCCTGTGTCTGAAAAAACGATTTTATTACAAAATTTGTAGCAGGCTGAGTGGAAGTCTCAGTTTTCTATACTTCTATAAACTATAGTAGCATACAGAAATACACAAAATAACTTGTTCAAATTAAAAGTGTTTTCTTTCATATAATGAGAATTCTCCCTAGGGGAAAATCTAAAGAAGGTAACTCAGAAGTTGTGTTCAAAAAAGGACAAGCATTTTACATAATTAGCTACACATTTAATTTTTTTAAATTCCTCTTCAGTAACTCTGATTTTATACCAATACACAAATCTTACTTTAATTTCTTACTGGTCTGATGTTTTACTTCTTAAGGTTCTTTTCAACATAAGGTTTTTGGGTTGTGTCCATCCCAAAACAGAAAACTGGGAAGGACCAGCAGCAAATGGGGTCACACCTTTATCTTGTATATCTCTGACTATACCACATCTCTCTTTTTTTTTTTTTTTATTTTTTTAATGGCCAGCAGAGACAACAGATTCTCACATTTAAGACAGCTCAAGTTTTACAAACCACTTTGCCAGATAAGAGAACTAAAGGTTATTTTACCCTACAGCTAGGTGAAAATACAGATTTATTAGTTTTTCCAGTCACCTAAATGCCCTCTTTTGATGCTGCACTGCATCAGATAACATGCATGCACACAGACAGAACAACAAAATATTAACTGTGGTACACAGAGAAGTTTCAACCAAAGCTCCACCCAACTGGTAGTCAATCAGTTTTCAGATAAATCCCTATTAGATAAAAGCTTTTGGTGCTAAAGAACTGTTTACTCATTTTCAGTCCACATATACACTCAAGGTGGTTTGGCTCAGTTCAGAAATCTAAAAGAAAAAAACCAAAACCACACCCAGCCTCCAGACCTAATTCATCCACTTAGCAGAGCCAGTATATGGATTATATGCCTTTAAGAGGCACGCAATTTCTACCCTTAAGGAAATTATCAGGGTTTTCCAGTTTTTAT
The DNA here is from genome assembly GCF_003957555.1 of Calypte anna. NCBI lineage: Eukaryota > Metazoa > Chordata > Aves > Apodiformes > Trochilidae > Calypte > Calypte anna. Next base: position 30,442,672 of record NC_044244.1, read on the forward strand.
TTATGCAAGCAAGATGCAGTATTAGAATTGCACAAGCAGCTATAAGATACGAACTTGCACATGACCTCTGTCCTGAAATTCAGTGGTGGATTTCAGTGTTCTTGTCTGGGGCTTTTCATTTTTCAGTTGATTCTGCTATTTTCTCAATTTCAAAGAGTACTCAGCCCCCAGATCTCGACCATTCAGGCAGTTTCTGATTTCAGTTGAAGTAGTCAGAACAAAGTCAGACTGAGTAAAAACAACACCAAGCAAAACAAACCCTAGAAGCAGTTTCATGAACAAGCTGTTGAACAAGAATTTAAGCCAAAGCCATTACCTCTCCTTTTGATGCTCTGTTATTTTATCCTAACTGGAAACTTCCCCCTCTTGGGGAATACTATTGATCCCTGCAGTGTCATAGCCTTGTTTAGGAAAACTAGATTGGATCATTAAGTCAGTTTCCTAAGGACTGAGACCATGAAGAGCATTTTTGTCCTGTAGTCAACATAAAGCTGACCTCCACAATAACAAAGCAGTGCATTTTCAGTTGGGATATTTGATAGTGTGAAATGCACTGCACCTGTTGAATCAGCTGCTAACCTCAAGGTAATAACACTCTGATTCTTAGATACTGCTGACTGTCAAAGAGAGGTGGGAGGAATTTAATTTTTTTAGTAATTTTCAGTCTCATTTCAGGATTTACCTTAGCTGAAAAGCAAGTTCTTCCAAGAATACAATCTATTTCTACATTAACATATGAATATTAAATTACATTCCCAAGTTTAAGTCACAGTAAATTACATTTATTCATTGCAATGTAGTATCATAGAATAGTAAGTGCTACTAGCAGCAATCCAAATGACAAGTGGTTTTGCTCCAATAATGTTCACTACATATTATACTATATATTACATACTATATACATACTATATATTCAGTACTTCTGGACAAATGCTTTACAATTACATCCTATACATAATAGTAGAAAAAGAAAAAAACATTCTGGAAGAATGAAAAGCTACCATTGGGTTCAGATACGTTCAGAAGCAGCAGGTGCTCTTTCCACTCCTACTCAGTTGCTTTTCATAGCCCTCACATTATCTGATAGTTCTCAACAAATCTCAAGAGAAATTCTAGTAAAGGCAGGAGAGTCTCATCTGCACACCCACACTCCCTAGCACACTACAATTGCTGGGTAGCCCAGAAGAAAGCTGGAGGTTACTACTTCTATAGAACACTTTTGTCTGAACACACATCAGCTCTCATGTGCCTCCTAACATATAAGAAAAGGTTTTGAAATGTAAAAAAAGAGGAGAAAAAAATTCCCACTCTTTTTCCCCAACAACAGGGCTGAACTTGAGCTGTTAAAGAAATGAGTGAGAGATGACTACTTTTTTACAAGAAGCAGACACAAGGAGTGGTGGCCTTTTACTCATCATCTCTTTAATCTTGTTTGAGATGGGTTAGTAACCAAAGCAGGTGAAGTCTTCCTTCATTCAAGGTAAGTTAGCAATGCCTCTTCTGAGCCTTCTGTTCAGGTATCATCACACATAGTATTGAATGTACAGTATCTGTACAGGGAAAAAATATTTAAAACAAACAAAAAAAAGCCCCTGAGATGGAGTGAGTCCAAGCAGCAGCTACTACTCTTATTGCTGCACAAGTGAGGAGGGGGGTTTGGGATGCATCACAACCTTAGAACCACCACAGCTTCATTAAATATCTTCCTTTAGCATAGCTGTTTAAAAATCAGAGCATGTAGTATTTGATGTAATCCTCAAAATCAACAGAATCTCACAGCTGGCTTTTGTGAGTCGCTTTACTTTTCTTCCCCAAGAATGTTTTTTTTTGAAATACACAGAACAGTAGCTCACAAATTTCTTCAGTTGTTTTACTCTCCTCACAAAACTATTGTTTTTACGTCAAAGTGGTTAACTCCCCAGCAATTCAATCTTTCACCTATCCTTTTGATATTTGGAGAATTCTTTTCATAAAATACGTAAAGATTCACAAAGTCTGCAACCCTGAAAAGCTATCCATGAGCACGTGTGGTTTTGTTTCCAAAAGTTTTCAAAAGAAACCCATTTCATAATGTTTTGGTTTTGATGACCCTCAAAACACCTTGCTTTAGCTCCACAGGCATAAAAATATTTAATATTCTGTTTTAAGTGCCTCAGCACCACAGAACTGGGATCTCTAAAGGAGTTAAGTGTCCCTTATTTTAACTGTACCACTTCAAACATCACTTACATAAAGAGAAACAAACAAAAGGCTGAAGCAGTTGCTGCATTTCACCTGGGAATTTTCAAGAAGCTACATATGTAAGTGCTAGCTAATCCCCAGAAAATAATTGCCTGATAAAATAACCTTGGCAAATATCCCCACATAATCAAGTTCTATGCTATAATGTTTCATAACAAGTAGTAACAGGACATGAGTATGGAATTAAAGTTACTGCAGTAAATCTCTTACCCTGTATACATCTTTTTTCTTAAGATAACCCATAATCAAGTTTTTTCTTTAACTACAATATTTAAAAACTGATCCTAAGAAAAACATGATCCAGCACTCTTCACTGGTTCTTTTTAAGAGAACCTGTTAAACAACATAAATAATACCAGATTCTTACAATTAAATTCAAGCTTAAAGGTGAGGTTTCAATTTTAAAAGCAATGTCTATTTCTCTCCAGCTACTAGTTACAGCACATCAAAAAACCCACAATGATTCCACACTAACTTCAATAAAAAGAGGAGACTGTAACAACACACATTTTGTAATTTTAGGTTTGATTTTCAGGTTTAGTGTTTTTCTGAACACCCTGCATATGTGGTTTATGAATGTAATCTTATTTCTGCCCCCAGTGCTGTGTAATGCAGATCACTGTGGAGCTTGATGCCACAAACTGATTCCTTCCTATGTCCTTCAGGACAAAAGAAATCCAAAGAACACACATTGAGAACTCCAGATGCCATTCTGGTAACTCTTCTTACCCTCAGGAGTATATATACACATGGAGTACACTCTGACATAATCAAGGATCTAAAACTTATACCAGCACAAAGGAAACAACTATTCTAAGAACAGAACATCTGCTAGAAGTGAAATGCAAGACAGGTCTTTGTGCCAACTGCTCAGCTTTACAAAGTTAACTACTGATACTGCACAGGGCCTACCTGAATATGCCTCAGTGCTTTGGAGAATTTACAGCTGAATGCACTCTACATTCAATTTTTGCAGCTGAGGAAAAAGGAAGGAGGAAAACCAGGTGCAGAAATTTGAGTCATAAGCTTAGTAGGGGAGGGCCACTGATATCAATGTCTCTATACAATCATTGAGATAATGCAGACAACATACTGGATCTTTTCTTTAGTGCTCTTCTCTCATGATCATTCATAAAGAGCAAGGATGGAAATCTCCAGTATATTTACCAGCACTCTAAAAAGCAAAAGAGAAGTCAAAGTCTACACTAAAGCAGAGGATTCATCTCCTAATTTAAGACTGCTTTCTTGGAATATAATAAAAAGTAGAGTCTTCCTCTAGTGCACCCTATTGCTGCTACAGCATTTGTCTTAATTGAGGTGGTTTTGGCTGCTTTGCATGTCTGCTTCCCATGGATACCTAGTTAACCTCCCTTCACATTACCTTATTTAAATGTTTTTAAAACTGATTACTGATTACTTACCAACTGAAATACAAAATACAAGCATAACAGAAAAACCAGGTTAAAAAAAAAAAAAAATCTATAGTTTTGGCCCAATTAGTTTTAATCTATTAATGGTATTACAGACCCAAGAAAAGTGATTAGTTCCCCTTGGTATAACTCAACAGTACTGACTGTCTGAGGGATGTAGATAGGGAGTTTTTTGGGTGTTCTTTGTTTGTCAGACCTCCCCACATTGTACACATGGAGCAAGAGGCAAAGCTCACTCTTTTGTTATCTGATCAGAAAAATGTTATCATATACATGCTATTTACACCATTCTTCAGCACTCCCACTGGAGCCTGTGTCCAATAACCTCAGCTCCAGATTTACCAACTTTCATTTTTTATGAACTTCCAACACCACCTCACTGAAATACAAAGTCTCAAGCCTGAGAGTCTCCCTTAGTAAATTACACAATGTTGGCTTGCAGCAGCAGCTGACAGCTGCACAGGGTGAATGACATTTGTGTTTGCTTGCCTACTGAAAACAGTCCCCAGCAGTCTGCCTGCCCAGTGCTGCCCAGGAATTCTTGAGAGAGCACTGGTTAGCATGGCCAAAGGCAGACAAGATGAGTCTAATAGTATAGGAAACTAACAGTGTAGGAAACTGAATTTAGTGCATAGGACTGCTCATAGATGTTGTAGTAGAACAATTTAAGAGGCATTAAAAAAAGTTCAAAGACTGGTTTCTTAGTGGGGATTCTGATCTGCCCCTCATTTTTCTTTTAGGAGTTGGACACTGAAAATACAGCACTGACCCAACTGTAGTGCTACTTAAGTCCAAAATACTTAGAATTAGCCATCAAGATCTAATTAGATATTCTGTGGCAAATTTCCCATCAGTTTTTAGCCCTCATGGAATGAACCAGAAGATACTCCCCTAAAAGTGATTTTTACATACTGCTTTGAAGTGCACACGCATCTATATTCTCTCTCTCTTAAAAAGAGATACCTGCTGCTTGCAGATAGAAAACCTGTGATACAGGACACTAAAATGCAGTTGCAATGTTGAAAATATCCCATAAATTGAAGAGGAAGCAGAATGGTAAACAAAGTCTTAATGTCTGCCTAGACTACCTTGGTTTCAATCAGAATCTCCAGTTATATTATCTAAATACTCAGAAGAAAAACTATTATACACAGTTTGAAAACAACAGTTTAAAGAAGTAGTTGGTCCTGTTGTATTTTGAAATCCTGATGCAACACAGAAGTAGAGAGGAAATAATCCAACTTGAACATAAGACTGCTGGCAAAGCCTTCATGTGTATAGAGCACAACTGTAGATACACATAAGTGTATCCAGCACTTAAGAGTGTTTTAAAAACAAATTTTATATATATATATACACAATAAAAATGCTTCACCTTTAAACTGAACCTAGTAGCATCTTTTTAAAGAGCAGATAATTTTTTTTATTAGTCAGAGTGATGACCTGTCAACTGTTTAGCTTTCATTAATTATAATATACCAAAAACTATCAGATAAAGCTCAAACTTTTGCAACACTTCTCAAAAAAGAACAAAAACACTTACTAAGTATTAGCAGTGGACACAAAAAATGGCATGTGCATGCTTCAGATGGCCACATCCTTATAGAATGTTTCTATGATTCCAATCCAGAAAACCTCATCTGCTTTTCACAGCTGGAGCCTCTGAACATGTGCTGGAGAGTTTTCAACACTTTTTTTCTCTCCTTTATTTAAAGCTACTAGATTAGGCAATGGAGTTTCATGAACTCAACAGGTTCAAATGTTAAGTATCCTCAAAAAACAAAAGCTGGCTGGTTTTTCCCAGCAGCTGTCACTAATGGAAAATAGCAGAAGCCTTATGTAGTTTTTAAAACAACCCCCCACCATTTTGTGGCATCACATCTCTTTCACCTGTAAACTCTTTAAGAGCAGCAGTTGTTCTTATTCTATTTGGATAGTACTTTGTGCCAAAACTGACACGACAAGAACCATGTCATATTGTTCATTTGCCTCCTTAAAATATGAAAATTTGCCTTCCTCTTTGGGCATAAAAGCATTGTTAGACAATATGAACCAACTCAAATCCAGCAGCAAGGTCTCCATTTGTTATACTGCTTGCCTGTTAAAGTCACAATTCATTGCCTTTTCAGCTGCCATTATAACAACCAGCTATGGAAGTCAGGATAAAATTGTGGATGAAAATTTCCTGTTCCCTTACAAGTAAAAGCACTGCAATATATCATTTGCAGAAGAGAAAATCTGGCAATAGGAAACTTAATTTATTATCTGGTTTGTGAATGTAAAGCACGTGTCATCTAATAACCTTTTTAAAATACTTGGAAGTTCATACAAAACTTTCAGAAATAAGAGATTTGTTACTGTCTGCCTTCAGCAATAAATAACAAAAATTAAGGTTAAAAGTATAGTAAGTAAAAAAACAAAAAAGCAAGCATATTTTATGTATATACGCATGTAAGCAATACCAATTTTCTGTAAGATATATCAAAATCATCATTTGCTTCAGAAGAAAGATACTGCAAAGACACTAAGTAGCAGTCTCTACTATAGTGACAAACAATCCAAGTGCACAGAAGCAGGACAAAAAGCAACATAATATTTGAGAACCCCCCCAATACAGTATAAAGAAATTCTAATCTTGTGCTTTACAGCAGCAACTGAAAAAGTTACAGGAAAGGTAAAGATACCAAAGACTTAATGTAATGATTACAGGAAGGAAAAAGGGACTAGACAGAATGGTATCATCAAGAATTTTTTCAGCAAATTCTTTAAGGTTCCAAAACTATCTACAGAAATATTGACACAGATCAAATAAGAGGATTAATTAAAATAACATTTTTTTTAATGCAGAATAGGACTCCACCTTTTAAGTGAGCTCTATTTAGCTAGAAAACTAGAAATCAGACCCATTTTGTACTCGAACATTGGTCCCAGCATGACAAACAGCATAAGGGATAGCAAAATAAGATTACACTGGATACTGCAGTCTTACGACCTGCACAGTACTGTCTGATCTTCCTAACAGCCAGCACCACTTTTTACTGACCCCTAATATTTAGTAACCATTAGTGAGGCAGGATGTCTAGTGAAAGAAAACAAAGTATTCTGTTACATTAAGGAGAGAGTTTCCTATGATAAAAGGAACTGGTCATTGAAGCACTTCTGTGCAAAGTCAGAATGCATAATTTGTTTTCTTAAAAAAAAAACAACAAACCAACATGGTAGGTATTAGATGCAATAGGTTTCACTGAAAAATAAACAACACACCTTGGTTCTTAGTCTTACCTCAGCCCATTTAAGAATACAAGTCATGCAGAAGGTATGATTGCAGTTCTCAGGAAAACCAATCTCTTGTTCTAGGAGGCAGTTCAGACAGATGGGGCACGTGTCACCATCATGTAATAGAGCAGAACAGGAACAGTTTTCTTCATTTTCTTCACCTGTTATAAATAACATTGACACAATTTCTGACACTTTTAAAAACAAAATCCTTCTAGATTTGAAGAAAAATGCAATAGGATACAATTTTCTGTAGTTAGAAACAAGTTAATCAAGTGCAGTCAAAACACTGGCCAGTAATACTTAAAGAAGTGGAAAATACTACACAACATATTCCATAAACTGCTGTACCTATATATTTGTCACGAAAACAAATGAAAGTTAGCTCTAATGTTATTTAAATAAAGCAGGCATTACATGGTATTTCCTACTGGCATTGAGTAGAACTCATTCTACTGAGTTCTTCCTTCTTCTGAGTTCATTCCTTCTTGCATGTTTACACTCTCCAGGAAATAAATTAGAGCAGCATGTTGTGTATTCATTAGTTTTATACACATAATCTAGCTTTATTTCAGTTTGAGTCTTAGAAACTATTTCAATCTGAACATCCTGAAATATTTACCTAATCATATGCATTAAAGAAAAAATTGTCTTCAGAATATAAAATGCATTAACTTTTCTTAAAATATATTTACTCTAAGTTAATTATTTTTTCTGAATAAAAATTGCTGTCTCTGTTTTTTGTTCTGCTTTTATGAATCAACAAGTTAAGAAACAGAAGAGTCAGGAAAAGATCTGAGGACCCCCCAGGCCAAAGAAAAATACTGTAAGACAGTGGTTATGTTTACACAACCTATTTTAAAACAAGCAGCATACTAATTTAGAGAGAAAAATAATATTTGACTTCCACAGCTTGATCCTGAATATTACACTTTAACACTTTCACACAAAGACTTTACCTTCCATGCCTTCGTGCTTCTGACCTTCAGTATCCTGAATACATTCCTTTCTGTTCTTCATCTTTTTACAAAATGTGATCTGGAAAACATAGAAACAGTTTACAGAGTTCATTTAGATTGCAACTTGAAAATAAAAGTGACCACCACAGATTTAATGAGTACTCTCCAGTTCTCTCCATTTCATTAAACCTTTGTGGAGTAGAAACACATGACATTAAGAATTAGGTATAGATAATTTACAATCTGTTTAGACTTTATGAGCATCATTACTGGTGTTAACAACTGATACTTCCAACCTGAAAATTGTTTTGGTTACAATACTGTGAAACTTTGCATTTGTTGAAGACCATCAATGGTGCTTTAATTTTTAAAAGTTAAATGCATTGCTAAGTTTCTATGCAAACCACCCCACACAACACTGCAGTAACAAACATTTGCAAACTGCTCTTCACAAATGGCTGAAGCAGCAAAATCAGATACACAAATCACCAGATCAGTTACTTGCTTTCCACACCTAGCATCACCAAAGTAGTGGCAAGCAAGGAAAATGAAAGCAGCTTGCATTTGCTTGCCTCTTAATTTGGCCCTAAAATGAGAACTACTTGCACTCAAAAAGAAAAAAAATGTGCAGGGCAATTTATATCACCAGACAAGGGACAGGTCACAAGTACATGAATGGGGAGGATGCCTCATTTACCTATTCTGCACAGCAGCAGCATGAAGAAAGAGTGATATGGACAGAGAATATCCTTGTGATCCACATCACAAAGGTTAAAACATATTTGGTCTTGCTTGAAAAATTATTATTTAAATAGAAAAATTAAAATTTCACAAGAGATTGAAGACATCAGAAAATACTGAGATCTGCATTTAAACTTGAAGCAAACCACCTTAACTCTTCAATGCCTCTTCTAGAAAAAGGACAGAAGCAAGAACACAGCCACCCTCAACTAAACTTCCTCCTATTTCACTTACAAAGTACACCAGTTTGCCTTTACCACCTGGATACCCAGAAAATAGAAGAGGCAGAATCTTCCTGACCAATTTTTCCTTCTGTTCAAGTCTTCATTGCGTGATCTTGGTAGCAGGAAGAGTTTCAATGATAATTTCTTTTTACTGAGCAAAGAAATGCTCCCACAGATACCCATCATGTAACACTTCTCACTCTCTTAAGCAATCCAAGAAAGCACAACTCAGATCTGAGTCTTGAACACAGATGGCTCATTAAAGAAATGGTCATAACTGTGAAATTAATAAGAAACATGTAATTAGAATTCTAAGTGGCTTCAATGTTCCCATTAGAAACTACTTTTTAATCTTCCAAAAGAACATGTGAATCCAGTCAGCTGAGGGCTGGGGAAGGGAGAAGGAAACCAAAACCCAGGCAGAAGGGCATTTTCCCCCTATGCTGCTTTCCTATTTTGATTTAGAAATTTCTTTAAAACTATCATTAGAACAAATGCCATCAGCTGCAGAGCAGTTACTAGCACAAATACTAGTGCAGTGAATGCCATAAGCTGTACACAAGTTCCATTAGCAGAACAGACTGACCAGACCACCACTTCTTATCCTTTGCAGACAAAGCCCAGTAGGTGCCAAACTGCTACTTGAAAATTTAATGCTTTAAACACACAAAATTTGCATCCAACCAGGACAAGCAAGACCACCAGACCCACGTTTTAACTTAAAATATGAAACCAAGGTCTGTAGTTTTCATTCCCATTTGCAAGGGGACTTTTAAATCCTGTGGTATGTGGTATACATGCTGTCATATGTAAAACATTCCTTCTGCTCTGCCACCTCAGCAACACTTCACAAAAGCAGAACAATCCACAAACTGTGCTCAAACTTCTCCCAGCCCTGAAGTCTGAATATACCTCAAAGGTGAAACAGTTAGGAGAGGATCAAGAATTTTGCATTCATCCACAAAAAAGCTTTTAAATAGAGACAATCTAGATACCACACTGTAACTTTGGGTAGCTGTAGAGTTACACATATTATAACAGAAGTCCTCCGAGTTCACTAAAGCAGACTGCAGAAATAAAGCCCATAAAAGCTCTTTAGATTTGTTTTAGCCTCAGAGATCAACCTTGTCGCCACTATACTTTTGCTAGACACAAAGATACTGCAGAAATTCCAACAGTTACAATAACTACAAAACCAGAGGTCCTAAATTTTTCAGAGTATCAATAAATCCAAGATGTGCAGCAAGTGAAAACATTTATGTGGTGTTACATTGTTCTTCTCACAAACCTATTATTTAAACAGATACCCAGTGCTGCTAATGCATTTCACAGATCACTTTACACAACACAACCTTTTGCCAGTTTGACCCTATGCATTTTGCACAACACAGCAGAGGAATTTAATACTGCTGAAATACAAATATTTATTTATAAAAGACATCAAGATTTACATAGTATTTCATGAATTAACCTTGGAAATACTGTTTTTTCAAGTACTTTAAAAGGGTCATCACAGGCATTGGAAGAGTGGAAGAGTTAACACTGAAGACTGTTGTTAAATTTATAACACTCAAAATAGAGTTAGGTAAAGAAAATGTAGAGGTTTAGGAGCTGCAGACTGCACAGAAAACAACTGAAATTTGTCCCCAAGTTTGACATTTTCTTTTAGAGTCTTTTAAACTTCAAGAAGATGTGAAAGCATTTCTCAGACTTTATAATTTCTGCTGCATGCTGTACAAGAAATCTGTAGTCTTGGCTGGAGGGGAGACAGTGAAAGAAGCAAGACTTATTTTTTTTTGTCCTCCCAAGTTACCAGGTTGTGTGAATTCACATGAATATCACATTATATCCATATCCATGGCTAATCATGTCCCATCAGGCTAATACGTATCTGAAGAATGCTCATATAAATACAGAGAGTACATCCACCAGATTCCACTGACTCATGACTAAGACTTTAGTGTTTAGTTTGTTGATGTGAATTACAGAAGACTCCAAGACTCACTCATGCAAGATACTTGACAACAACAAGCACTACAATACGTTTGTGCTGACAAAACCAAAATCATCCCCCAACTCCAGAAACAAAATACTTTCTAAAAAGGCCTAAAACCAGCACAGCACTATAGCCCAGATGGTTATTTTCCTGGTGCTTTTAAGTTTTCAACAGAATCACTTTGCAAGAGATGCACCTTATTTAGGATTTGAGGTAAAGGCAAGAAAACTCTAGTATATTAAACTGAAAATAGCAAATGAGGACATTACCACCAGTGCACATCACACACTAAGTTTCTAGGTTATTCTTAAAGGAAATTGCTGCTCTTGTCTTCATGGAAGGTGGATGCCAAAGACATCTGCCAACAAAACTGCTTAAACACAGTTAACTGGAGGACTTGGTAATAGATTTTGTCACTGTCTGTTTGAGTAATGTAGCTTCATGATGTACTTGAATAACTATATAAAGCAAGCAGATAAGTGCCATTTACATGCTGAATAATTTTTTGTACGACAAAAATAAGTGTGATTTACCTTTTATATTAACACAAAGTACTTCAGACATTTTCAACAGCAATTCACTATTCAGAAAGAAAAGACTTGGTCTGTTCAAAGTCATGTAACAGAATTTACATGAACTAAAACCTGTTATAATAAAATTTAACAAAAGTAGGTATAGAAAATTGACTAGATGAGAATTTGTAGTAGTCTAATTGCAAGTGACACATGAAATTAGTATGTGCCTCCTTTTTGAGCAACTACATGACGAAGTCTTCACAAACATTCTTTATGATCATTAAAAAAAATTTCTACAGCCAAATACACTCTTCTTCCAACACAGAAATGATCCAGGGACCTATCTATACAGAAGTACGCTTGTTCAACTGGAAAGGGGGATGGAAACCAAGAACACAGGCAACAAGGTCTCCACTAAGCAATTGCAAAATTACATCCAAGCCAAGCTTATTTTTATTGCCTTAATGGACTTAGGAAACAGCTGTGATTAACCTTTCAACTTCTTAGATACATGTTGCATCAATACTTACAGTAGCAACTCATTTTGACTGTTCTGTACCTATAAAGATTTTCTTTTAAAGTGCCTGGCATTCTGAGCTGCGTTTTGATTTCTTTACTAACTCAAGAATTAATGTTTCAAATATGAAACAACAGTCAGCCATACATTCAGTGTACAGAGTTTATTTGCTTAATAAAAAACCCAACACCCCTTACTGCCATCAAAGTTTTGGGCAGCAATAAGTAGGATTATTTTGCTCTATGCATTTTGATGGTCTTTAAGAAACCTTGGAAGGAGGTTTAAGACTCTCCCTCACCAAGCATGTTTTTAAGGAAAACAGCTCTCAATAATTAGCCATGTTTACAAGAGGCAAGATTTTATTTAGTAATTTGTGATAGAACACAAAGTGTCCTTTAGATTTCAACATATGGGATATCATATAGTCTCTGGACTATTACTGGGCAAACATCCAGCTGCTGCTGAATGTTTTCAAAACTTTTGCCAGAAGTCCCATCTTGGAGATGGGCTGAGGAAACACTTACTTCCAATGGCAGCTGAACATTTGAAAAGCTTCTGACCTGCTTATATTGCTAAGACTAAAGCAACACAACTCCAAGAAAAGAAAAAAAAAATACATGACTGGATTTTTGGAAAAGCACATCAAGAACCTTCACAGTTTCTTTTTATTTGCAAAAACCTTTAATTTGTCCTAAGAGCTTGGAAGGTAGACTTGTTTCAAGTGATAATTCAGTCATGTTGTTTGCCCTCCAATAAATGAAGGCTAAACTGAGGACCTGGAAGCACTTATCCTGGATTTGCTGCTTTGTATATCAAAATCTCATGGCCCAGAACACTAGTGAGAATAGAACCAACAGGCATACTCAAAAGAGGGCTTTTACAGAGGATCTTTATTCTTTGTATGTTCAAATTGCATCCTGTCTGCATTCCCAAATGGAATGCCATATAACCAACAAAGATGAAGAGAAAGAGACCAGTGCTATGCTTTGGAGAATAGAAAGAGGAACCTTTTTCTATAGGTGGTTTAAGCCTACTCATGTAGATCCAGTGTCTTGGAAAGAATCAGTGCTATTCAGGCAAGGAGACACTGCTGATTTAAAGACTCTTTCCACACCCTCTAAGGATGCAATTACCCAAGAGAGTTAATCTAATCTAACAGCTTGCTGCCACCAAATGAAGCAGCCCTATTGCTCTCCACTACCAATGATGAGGGCCACACATGTGCCAAAGAAATTGTTAGTGGCAGAATGGGGGAGGGAAGACATAAAACAGGATTGCCTCTTTTGGCAGTGACAAAGTGCTAGAATAGCTACATTGTCAAAACTGCCTCACTTCAAGGACACAGCAGTACTTAGATTACCTTCTGTTTTCCTGGACTTGGCAGGTAAAGTCGTAGGAGAAAACTTTCAAAGCCAAATTGCTAGAATAATACCATCCTAGCCTTCATTACATGGGAGAAGAAAAACAAGCCAAAACAATACAGTGTGTATCCTCCTCAGGATTTCTTTTTCCACAGTCTAGCAGCAAGACACTGACAAGCACACTTACACAGCTACCGTGCTGCTGGCTTCAAAGCTTTCATTTTTGTGGCCACTTCAACAGTAACAAACTTAACAGCACTCATGTCCAGTCAGCACTCTTACAAGTGTAGAGGACAACATCATAACTGCCCCCTAAGCAAGACAGACACACTGAACTAAATGAAAAATTGTAAATACAGCTTAAGGAACTGCTGCAGTGGCTCAGATGCAGTGCTTGCTATCATCCAGTTACCTGTCTGACGATCTGAGGAGCCAAGAGTTTCGAGCAGTTTGAGAACATTAGAGTGGGTTTGCACACAGGGTAATATTCCTGTATAAAGCTTTCTGTCATAAACTGGCACAAAACTTGCCCTACAGACCTCTTCATGTGAAGTCAAGGGAGTAGGCAGTATTCCCAACTGAAGTTTAACAACAGTTTATGCAACACATAGGCAAACCATCAAGGCACTGAGATGCCATTTTATAAGTTCTCACATATCTGAGGATATTCTATATCCTGTGGAGGACACACCACATCAGAATGTTACATGGTGAATTGCTGCTACAAATCAGATTGAACTTCAATGTTAAACTTTGTGAATAAATACAAAATTCATTTAAAACACTTCAGTTTATTGGACAGAGTAAAAGGTAGGCAATGTCAGCAGTACTATTTCATGTATCTGTACCTGAACAAGTCATGCTGATCCACAGATTATTTTAGTACTTGAGTTTTTTTAGTTACTAACAAGAACTGAGGAACAATTTTCATCATATGTTATTCATATACGTAAGGGTGAATAACTATGTTCTAGCTCTACTTAGGAGAGGCATAACTCAAAAAGCTTCAGTACAAGACAGAACTAAACTAGACAGCCTACCAGCCTGAAAAAAAGGGCAACATATTTCCAGTCCAAAACTTGTACTTTGCTATTAATACTTCTAACAGCACCATGACAGCAATTTAATGCTCTTAAATAAGAGTTATTATCAAAGCCAAAAGAAACCCAAAATCTATGCATATGCAGGTAGTAACAAATTTAGTAACAACAGGGAACTTCTATCTCTGCACTGAGAAACTTGTGCACGGGACGAGCATCCCTTCACCTCACAATTCCAGTCATCCAGCTGGTCCACTGCTCTACCAGCTTACACGTTCCTTTCCTTCCCAAAGTAACCCAGCCTCATTGTAAACAAAAATAAAGATACAGGTTACAGAAAAATCATTAGCACTAAAAAATCAGCAGTGACAAAATGACAAAAGTCTTGTAGTCAAATTCAACTGATAATAAAACTATTACAATCTTCAGTGAAGTTCCAAATCCCATCCCAATAAACCATCCAAAAGAACAAGTCGTTTTATCTTACAGTAGTAGATTTTTCTTAAGTTATCTACTACTTGTTCTTTTGGATGGTTTACTGGGATGGGATTTAGAACTTCACTGAAGATTGTAATAGTTTTATTAAATTCACAAAGCACCAAGGTTTGTGAAACACCTGTATCACCCCTTCCTCCTCCATACACACATGTAAGAGGGCTGGTTTGCTCATCGAAATCATGACCATCCAACACAACTTCTGAAACAATGCACGTAACAACTGGTACTTCCACAAACCAGAAGGTATGATGTTTGTCTAAAACTGTTAAAGTAAAGGGATATTAATTCTCTGTCTCAAAAACACACTAGAAGTTTCCCTGTATACATCAGTCCTCACAATTCTGTCACATGAGGCTGAACCACATTTTCTGAGGAAACTCACAAAAAGGTGAGGAAAGCTGATTACAAGCTTGCACAGCAGTTAGCAGCTTCCTGACATGTCAAATTTTAGTTCAGTACTAAACTACAGTTACCTTACTGGCACTGATGGGTAATTATCTACAGAAGGAGAATTTCGTTTCTCATCTTTCTGCACTGTCAACCGTAAAACACTTTGTTCCACTAGGATAGATGGCAGAGGTTTGGGATGTCCCCTGAATGCTATCAGGGGCCCATACCCTGCATGCAGCAATGAGAAACTGTACTTCAGCAGATTCCCTCTACGAGTCAATATAAATCAATTATTCCTCCAGCATTTTCAGTAGCTGCCAGCAGCTGTGAGGTTAACTCATCAGACCATACAACATTACATATCAAAGTATGGCAAAATGACAGCTCTATACTATCAGTATTTTTAGGGTTACCACTGACAACCAAGACGGTCCAGTGCTTAGGCAAATTCAGTTCACACACCAAGAACCAAATGAAACCAAACTTGCTTGTTAGCAAGGAAAAAAAAAAAAAAAAAAAGGAAAACAGCACACCTTGGGGAGTTAGTTATCACAGTGCAGTCTCATTACCTCATTACATTCAGAGTATATATTTCACAGCTGATCAATCTAACCTATCATTTAAAGCATCCCTCCTGGCTCTTTGGTGACAGTTCTCAGGCTTGTGAGAAAAGAAACCTTTTTGCTCTGCCAGAGGACAAATTCAGTTACTCAAGCCTCTGTCAGCTCTTGATGATGATGTTCTGTATTACACAAAACAATTCCATATCTAATCTTTACAGATGTCCACAGCTGGGCTTGACAGCCCTAAGAAGGAATGCTCATTGGAGCCATGATTTCCACCACCATGAAGAGATATCTTCATTTATTCAGAAGATGGGATCAATAGAACCTTCTAAAGAGTAACACAAGATATGTATGAAATGTATAGTCACAGAAATTAAAAGGCCACCATATGGACTGTACTGTTGCTTCACATTTGCATGTATATGGTAAGATTCTAAACAGAAGCAGCACTATACCACAGCCAGCCCCATATGGAGAACATACATGCATGCCAGGGGCTACATCATGGTGCTCCATATACTGCTGACGAAACACTAAAGTAGTGATTAATGTAATACAAAGAAATATGAAAAATAAAATACTGAATATAACTTTCACAAGAAGTACAATTCGGCACTTAGGTGTTTCTTCTAAGCAGTCTGTGAGTAAACAAGATGAAACTGAGATTTACAATTAACAGAAACTAATTAGGGATTAGGTACTATTGTCACGGTGCATCTGGTTCAAGCAACTAAATCAAATCAGCATAAACTCATGACCTTGCTTTCTGCTGCTGAGGGTCCTTAGCCACATGCATACTTATGCAGCTGGAAGGGATAGCATTACCTACCAAAGTCAGCAAAAATGGCTCAGCCATTTCCAAGAACAGTGAAAAAGAAAAAAAGTGGGTTTTTTCCTAGCCCCTTGGAAACATCAGTATTTTCATGCTTTCCACCTCAGAGCAGATATTAGGCAGTGGGTCACCAAGATCAAGAATATGCCTTCCACATAGACAACCCTTCTAAATCTAGACATGTTGCAGATGTGGGGGAAAAAAGTTTGCATTTACTCAAGAAATCTTTGCTAGTTGTTGCATTTGTTTCCCATAAACTGAATCTGTGCTCAGCATAAGCTAGTAATTTGAAGTTCCCATCCCACTGCTGCACTGCATATGCAACATTCCCACAAGATGAATGAGCATACTTCAGCCAGTGCTATGGCAACACAGCAGGACTTGTTGCAATCACTTCTCTGATGCTAAAGAAACTAGGAATAAATACCACCCTAAACATGCACAAATAGCTGGGCTTAAACACCAGGGATGCAGAAGATGAATCAGAAGACCTTACAAGGACAGAAGTGGAAAAGCTAAGACCTTCTAACACTAGAAGGAAAAATGATGGGCAAAACTGATGGACTAAGACTGAATTAAAATGAAAAGCTCAAGGGCAGCAGCAATGGCAAGAGGCACTTTTAAGATGGAAAAAGAAAAAAAAAAAAAAGGCAACAAAACCAGAGTGGTGGATGATAAGAAAAGAATATTGAGCCAAGAAGAATGACCTGAATCCAGTAAAGGAAGAAACAGCCTGCAAACGTCCAACTAGACTACTACTACTTTTAATTTCACCTACTTTATGGTGGTCTTATTTCTTGGCTTCTGAATGCTGAAGCCCTACAAACTGCAAGGCATTCCTCAACAAAAAGTCATATAATGTATAAGCTCCCCTGTAATTTTAGGGATTTACTTAAAATGGAAAACCACACTACAGAAGACTGCACACAAACCCCTAATAAAAATATACCACATTTAAGCCTTCTATTAAAAAGCATTCTGGTTTTTTTCATTTTAAGCATCAAATCAAGAGTCTGGAGATATGACATGTTCTTTTGGTATTTAAAAAAAGTTTTTCCATAAAAAGTAATTTCATCTCACATGTATAATATACAGACATGGATTAAAAAACAAAAGAAAATAAAGACAATTAAAAGCACATTTTGCCTCTCTGAGGCAAACTCTTTAGGAAAGTACTAGATAAAAGCTATGGTGTCAAAACCACAGTCCTCAAGCTCCTTTTAAATTTCAGTAACTGTTTTATAAGCTCAGGTCAAAGACCTACACTAACCTCTTGTGAATCTTGGACATAAAGAAATGCTGCATTTTTTAAAAATGGTGAAAAAATCCTTTGCAAAGGATTTATTACAAATAATGTTAAATGCAATTATAATTATCTCCTACAATATTAGTAGAATAACAATACATTAGATGTCATTTCAGAAGTAGCAGATAAGATGGGGAGTAAGCACTTTCAATTACTGTTGATCTTGCTTTCACAGTCCTTACTCAGCAGTAACTTTCAAGATAGTGAAACAATAGCCAGGAATGGCAGACAGGTATGCAAGAGGTTTCCTAAATACCACACAACATAACAGAAACTATTAACCATTAAACAGGTTATATTGAAAAATACAACATGAACCCCATCACCTTTCAACTTGTGACAACAGTCTATTAGAAAAAGACACTTAAAACAATTTTGGGTTACTTTCACCATATGGATGGCACCAAGAAATCACCTATAACAAAACAGTATTTCATTGTGAACTCTTACATAACCAACCTATTCTTTGTTATAGCTGATTATTTTATTGAAAAGCTTCAAGAAGAACTTAAGTTTTCCCACATCAATAACATCAGAAGCTCCTTACAACGATGAACCCCATTTACATTCAAACTTTCTTTCCACAATAACAACCACAAAATAACTGCTGATGCCAACTCACTTATCTCAGATTTGGATAAGGTGCCTTTTTCTTGCCCAGACAGATGAAACTACATTCCAAAAACCACAACTGCAGAGATTTAGAAAGGATTTACTTTACTTTCATTGCTATAGATACCTTCATTTGGTAACACCCCTAGAACAAAACTCCAATGAGCTCAAACTAGTTCTAACTTACTGCTTTTCTCCAACTCTTCCATAGGACTTTTAATTACTTTTCATTACCTCTATCTATCCACAGTAAACACTACCTCTTCCATCACAAGTAGCACACCAAGAATATTCAGGGAGGGCAGCAAAAGTGCATATAAAAAGTGCTTATTCAGTAGCTAAATAGAAAGCAGAAAATAATTTAAGTAATTCTGGGCACTGGAGGAACCATTAAGTTACTTGCCCTACATAACAAGCAGTCCAACTCACACCACTCCTCCACCTTCAGATTCTACCTCAAAATTCAAGTTTTGAGTATCAGCACAGCTCGGTTTCATGTAAGGGTCTGCATCCCTCCCTGTGGCACACCAAGCAGAGGTCTTCACTACTGCAGTTTTGGTCTGCTGCTGTCTAGAAGTATGGACATACATGGAGACTTCCATCAGGCACTGGTCTGATGAAATTTTACAGTACTTAGCACTGCTGGCAGTCCAACAAAAGCCAGGTAGTAGGTAAAGAGACAAAGAGTGTTAACTCATTTGGCATTTCCAAGCAATTTCAGACTAGCTTGGAAAAGTTCCAAACATTATTAAATGCATCACTTGGGTTTACTAACAGATCACACCTTTGAAGGCAGCTCAGCTATCCAGTACTTACTTCTAATAACAGAAGAACACAGATTCCATTTTAATAGGAGTTCAATCCTTAAATATAACGTGAAATAAGGCAGACAGCATTATTAGTGTATATTAGGAAAAGTGATCAGATATTGCAATTTACCACATATTGAGAGCCTTAGAAAACAGCTTCTGGAAGACTTATTTCTTCTTCTTTCCAATTCTCTCTACAGATTTTTACTTTTGGAAATACTTATACACTTGCATGAAATAATCTCTCAGAAAGTTAAGAAGAATACCATCACATAAAAACGTAATTTTTAAATGTTTGCTGGATGGTGTATTTTGAGTTAAAATTCTAATTTTATGTTCTCATGGACCAAAAAAGGAAGAGTAAATACTACTGTTTCATTGAGTTAATTTTTAAGACAGTATTACTTAGTAAGAAAAAATGAACAGGTAAAAGTATTCATCTTAGCACAACATGCAAAAATGTGAGGCACAGGTACACATATGCCTAGGGGAGGGGGATGTGTGTGTGTTTTTATATATACATACACACACATTTGATACCCAAATAAATACATTTTATACAGAGTTTGTTTTCATCTTGCCTTAGTCATAGGTAATTAAATACAATGCTTTCATCATCCTCTGTCAAGGCACTTGACATTTCCCCTAGCCTAGAAGTGACAACTTCCACAATTGGTTAAATTGAATTAGCTTTCCACAAGACTTTTTAGCTGGAGACATAATCTGATGTGCCATAAAAAGAAGCTGTAGGAAAGCAGAAAGTTTTGAAAAACCAAGAGGTAAGTTACTTTGTAATTTTTTTTAAATTACTGATGTGAAGAACTAGGTTTTGCATCTTGTGTGGGACACTGAGAAAATGCATAATCAAACCTTTGAGAGTCCTTCTGATGCAACTACTCTGCCTTTGGTGCTCCAGCAAATGCAGAAGCAGGGAGCTGATGGACTGCAGGGCTGCAGCTTTAGAGAACATTCACCTTCCATATTCCAGCAGGTAGCTCTCCATTTGTTATTTTGTGACTTGCAGCTAAATTCCCACATAAGAGAATCAAGCACTCAACTGGTTTAGTGTATCAAAATCAGGCAACTTCCAAACCCAAGAGATGTTCCCAGCTTTCTGGTGGCAAACTGTGCCCATATGCTCAACTGTTGGGTAAAGAGATGAAACAAGTAGGGAAAAGAAGATACAAAATCACTGCACCGGCATCCTCTCAGATCAAGGTCACTGCAGGGCAAGGTGAACCAATACAGAGAGATGAAACAAAATGTGCCCACTCTGCCTAAAACCATGAACCTGGACTTGTTTTGAAGCCTTCTAAAGAATGTGCACATTAGAGACATTGTTATGCATGACAACAGAGGAAAGATCAAGGTATAAATCTGTTTGACACTGTTTATACCCCACTTGGAAAACAAAACAGAACAAAAATCCTGAGCAATGTTGAGATTTATAAAAACTACTGTAACCTTAAATGGTATAACCATTTTGGAATTCATTCAGACAAATTGATAACAATAGTTGATAACACTGAACAATCAGTTAAGCTATCAGTGGAAACTGGACTGCAAGTTTTTGTTACTATTAACTGGAAGGACACTTTTTCTCCCTCAACTTGATTGCTTGCAAAGAAAATCCCAACAGTGAACTGACAGGGGCCAGGCTTCAAGAATTCTGTATGGCAAGTCAGACCATCAAATTTTTTCTAGCAGTGTTTTTTTTTTTCCCCTGCCATCAGAACAAGGTATGTTTAAACATACATTAGCATTAATCACAATAAAATCATCGTTAAAATAATTACTAAAGACAACTTTGAGTTTTTGCACAGGTATTGAATACTTAGGAATCCTGCAAAGAATCCCAGAAAAAAAACCCCCAACACTTAGATATTTGCAAGTAGAGCAGAACCACCATATGACATAAGCAGAACCATCGACAGGTTTTATAAAAGCAGAGGCTAAAAGTCATCTGTCACCTTTATCAAACTACAGTCGAAAGCACAAAACCTCTTTATCATCCAGATGTTTCAAAAGTGATAGCTGAATAAGATAACCTACATCCCCTTGTTGAGTCAAATTCAAAAGCCTTCATGTACTGTTTGAGCCATTACAAATTCATGTTGAAATCTCAAATACCTGAAGTGTTTCCAATCTTAAAGATAATCTGAATACAAGATAAACTAGTGAACCCAGTTTTACTGATACAAAAGGTCTGAAAAACATTCTCTTTCAAGACTGTTTGGAAGAGAGAAGATTCCCTTCCCCATCCCCAAAAAGGCCACAAAGCTGTTATCCATTCTGCTTATTCACAAACAGATTTTAAGGCGAGTAGAACACCAAAGAAAATTATGTATTTCTTATTTGGGCCATTTATCACTCCATAAGATGACACATCAGCAAATTCAAATCAGAAGATTTAATACTGGTACTGAAAGTCCAAATATTCTCTTCCACCATTAACTGTTTCTCCTCTGTTTAAGGAGAATGGAACGAACATCCTATGCCTAGAAATTGTAATGGAGACACCTGAAAAAGTACTTGGGTTAATTTCCAAGTCTTTTCCACGTCACTAAAGAGGACACTATCAATTTTTTTAAATCTTGTGAATGTCTAAATACAACTTTGCAGTTAAAAATGGAAAGACATGGCTGGCCCTGCATAATATAAAATTATAGAGACTTCTTTTGTCATTTAATTTCAGAAGTTTGCTACTTATTTCTGCTAAGATTGAAAGACTTCCACCATTGTTCTTGTCTCAAGAGATAAGAGAGTCTGAATACCCACACAGTAAAACTCTAAGTTAGATTACACTTCACTTAAAAAGTAGGATCCACTGAAACAAAATTAAAAGCCTCCAATATGTTTGTGTTATACAAACAACATCAGACACTAAGGATACTGGATCTCCCTTTAAGGTTACCGATGCCCTAAAAAGTTATAAAGTTGCAACCTTAAAACAGTTGCTCAATAATGGGAGGCATTCCAATCCATCATAGTACTACTTAGATGTAAAAGGCTCTAACTGCCTCTCCAGGCTTTAAAGAAATGAATCTTTACCGACAGTCCTTAGTTGCTAATACTAAACAAACGGTAACTACCCGGGGCTTTCTTTTTGCTTATTCTTCCTTAACATTAAAAATTAATTAGTCGTCTAAAATAAGAACATTGTGAGGGGACAGGGACCAATTTCAGTCCTACCGAAATAGTTTACTTTATAAACGTGGAGCCGGATTGTCAAACAAAGATGATTTGCATCTGAGGCTCAGGCTAATAATATTCTTTAATACTCACCAAAGGGGGTAAAAAAACTAGGACACAGTGTACTCTAAACCCCAGAAGAGCTGCAGCCTCTCTCCCTGCCTCGGGAACCGCACCACTTCCAGGGTTACTCTGCGCAACTTTACTGACGTTCCAGCCCGCGGCGATCCCACAAAAGCGGCGCTGGGCTCTCAGCTGAGCCCCTCCGGGCAGCTTCCTCCACAGCCTCACGGTTCTCCAGCAGCTCCTCGAAGCAGCTCTTCCAGCCAGCTCCTCGCAGCATTTACAGCTGCGGGCGGTCAGCCCAGAGCCCGCCGGCTCCGGGTGAGGAGGGAGGGACGCGGGGCCCCTCCGGACCCGGATCTTTGTTGAGGCCAAGGCCACGGGGAGGAGGTCTCGGCGCCCAACCCGCTCACGGACGGCCCGGGCAAGGCTCACGTTTTGCCTCCACAAAAGCTTTGGGCGCCGAGGGAGCCGGGGGTCTCCCGGGACCCCTTAGTTACCCCCTCTTGCCCCGGGAGACGAGGCGGGCGGCTGCCACCCCCGTGTCCCCAGCGGCCTGGCACGGCGGCCGAGCGGCAGCAAGGGGCCGGGCCGGACCGGGACAGCCCCCCCGGCCGGCGCCACGACGCGGGCAGCGAGGAGCGGAGGGAAAGGAGGAGAACCCGCGGTCGAAGCCGGCAGCAAACCCCGCCCCTGTCCCCGGCGGAGAGAGCACCCCAGCCCGGGGGACGGCGAGCGGAGGCCCGGGGCAGGGCGGGACAGCAGCTCTGCTCCCTCCCGGCGGCTCCCTGCCCCGGCACGCCGCCGTCCCACGCCGGGAAACGCCGCGACCACTGTCCCGACGGAAACTCCCGAGGGAGGCGCACACCTCCCTCCCTCCCTCCCTCCCTCCCTCCCTCCCTCCCTCCCTCCCTCCCTCCCCCCAGCCGCTTCCCGCCAGCCCCGGCCCCAGCCGCCGGTGTTCACCTGGCGCCTCGCGGTCCCGTCGGCGCGGTCCCTGCTCTGCGGACACTCGCACCAAGCGGAGACTCCGCTTCCCCGCCTCCTCTTCCTCCTCTTCGGGGCTTCCGGGAGCGGTTCCCGCCGAGGAGGGTGAGTGAGTCGGTCGGTCGGTGGATACGGGAGGGCGGGTTGGGCCGAGCCGGGCCGGGCTCAGCGGGGCCCCGCTCAGCGCCCGCCGGGCCACCACATGTCCACGCGCCGGCGGGAGACCGTGGCGCCGGCGGGGACCGCTAGGGGGCGCTGCTCTGCCGCCTTCCGCCGCGGGGGTTGCTGGGAGGGGGAGGCAGTGGCGTGGCGGGGGAACCGGGGGCGGGGGGCGCTGCCCGCCACAGAGACGCCTCCCGACCGCCCCGCGCCGGCCCCGGGAGCATTGTGGGATAGGTCCTCCAGCGGCCCTCTCCAAAGGGGGAGGGGCGGGGGGGGGGCAGGGAGGCGGGAGGCGGGAAGGGCACGTGACCCGCCGTCGTTGCGTCTCGCGAGGCGGTAACGGGATTGGAATGGGAATGGGGGGAGAGGGAAGAGGGGCGGGGATTGGGATGGGAATGGGGATTGGGGGAAGGGAGGAGGGGCGGGGATTGGGATGGGAATGGGATGGGGGGGGGAAGGGGCGGGAATTGGGATGGGGGGGAAAGGGGCGGGAATGAGCCCCGCGCGGTGGTCGGGGGCGCCCCCTGGTGGCGGCGGGGCAGCAAGGCGCGCGTGAGGTGACGTCACCACACCGCGCCGTCGGGACCCCTCCTTCCCCCCCCCCCATTTTGATTCTTATTTGTATTTATTTGTATTTATTCGTATTTATTTGATTGTATTCTTATTAAAGGCGCTTTGAGGACGGGAGAGCGCTATGCTTGAGGTGGCGGTGGGGGCTGAGGGGCCCGGGCTCGGCCCAGCCTGGGCCTCCTGTCCCCTGCCCGGATGTGGCGAGAGGCCTGGGCAGGGCTGAGGCGGAGGGGGCGGAGGGGAGGGCAGGGGGTGAGTTTTCCATCTCCGCGCCCCCCAAATGCCTGCCTGGCACCGCCCCTGGCAGTGTGCGGGGAGAGGGAGACACCGCATGGCGCTGTGCGGGGTCCGGGGGCCTCTGCGGCCCTGCCGCCGGGGAAGAAGCGGAGCGGCTGCGGCGAGCACCTGGAGTATCTCTAGGCGGGGCTGGTGTCGGTGTGGTTGGTGCTGGCCGCTGCTTGTGGTCCTCACAGAAGTAGCAAGGTTTAATCCTTACGTATTTGTATACCCCTTTTTTCCACAGCCGTTTGGCGTATTATCGTTAAGTCTTGGTTAGAGCAAACGGAGAGGTCGTTCCATGCAGCAGCTTCTGTCTCTGAAGTGACAAACTCCCGGGGCAACACCTCTGCCCTAGCAACAAGCAAAAGGCCAAGGCAACCAGGTACCCCCCCAAATCTGTACACTTGGTCGCCTGTCTCCTCATGTCCACAGTGGTATTGGAGTAGAGTTTGTGTCTGCATCAGTCTGTTCAGAAGTAGTTGGCATGATCACTGATGGAATAGTAATTTAGGATTAACTGAGAAGAACTTGAGTTAAGTAAGAGCTGCCTGTGGGGACAGCACATAAGGGGAGTCACAGGAAGGAAGGAAAAGGCTGGAATCATTAGCAGACTGCAGGGTAATGTAATAAATAACAAGACTATAGCCACAGGAAGGAAAGACCAGAGTTAAGAATGGAGGCGACATGTTTAAGGTAAGTTTGACTTTAAGGTTATTAAGGTTAATGAACACCCCAAATCTTCAATGGGATCATCTAGAGGAAGGAATAAGCTGGTTTGAAGGATGGAATCAAAGAAAGCCCTGCTATAGAGTAATAAAGATGACTTTCAGTGCTCAGTTTTGAATGTGAATGACTGAAATCTTAATGACCCTAGAAGAAGACACTGAAGCAATTGAGCAGGAAGAACATTGGTGTGCTTTAGGAGCCCACCCCAGAGGAAAGCTTTGCCTGCAAGGAAGGACGTAACTCTACAGAGCTGCTGGATGGTTTTGTTTGTTACTGTTGAGTCTTAACTATTAAAATGACTGCTGAGCCACTTGGCACTCACAGGTGCAAAGCGAGCCTTGGGGGTCTCTGTTTGTGTCACACACAGGTCATGAAGACCTTGCTGCCATCTGCTGATGCTGCACAGCTGCTGTGCAATGGAGCTGGGGGAGCTGGAGAGGGGTGTCTGAGGGAGAGGAATGCAGAAAGAAGCACTCACCACTGCTGAGGTGCTGCCTGTGCTTCCCTTTGATCCTCTTATCTTGCCTCCTCTCCAGCAGTGACCTTACAGCTATCACACAAGTTCAAGAGAGCTCCTTACAGAAAGGGCTTTGGCCCTTTCTCAGCCTCCTTTCATGGAGAGAGACATTTGTGGGTTAGTGCTGAGAATTTGAATCCTCAGCTTCAAAGTATCCTCCACCATCAAAACAATCCTGCACATTTGCCATCTACCCAACACTGCAACTTCACTATTCTGACTTTTCCATGGGGATAGGCCTGAGTGAGCCTGAAGTGGCATATTTGGAGTCTGGAAGCTGCCAGTACCACATTCTGTCTCTGGAAAAGGTAAGATGACAAAAATGTAACATAGAATCATAGAATTGGCTGGGTTGGAAGGGACCTCAGAGATCATCAAGTCCAACCCTTGATCCACTACCACTGCAGTTACCAGACCATGGCACTGAGTGCCACATCCAGTCTCTTTTTAAATATCTCCAGGGATGGAGAATCCACTACTTCCCTGGGCAGCCCATTCCAATGCCTGATCACCCTCTCCATAAAGAAATTCTGTCTAATATCTAACCTAAACCTCCCCTGGCACAACTTAAGACCGTGCCCTCTTGTCTTGCTGAGAGTTGCCTGAAGACCCCCACCTGGCTACCCCCTCCTTTCAAGGAGTTGTAGACAGCAATGAGGTCTCCCCTGAGCCTCCTCTTCTCCAGGCTGAACACCCCCAGCTCCCTCAGCCTCTCCTCATAGGATCTGTGCTCGAGTCCCTTCACCAGACTGGTTGCCCTCCTTTGGACCTGCTCCAGCACCTCAATCTCCTTCCTAAACTGAGGGGCCCAGAACTGGACACAGTACTCAAGGTGTGGCCTCACCAGGGCTGAGCACAGGGGCAGAAGTGGGTTGTTCTTCCCTTTGTGACACTGTTGGGGGTGATCAGCTAAAGCCACCAAAATACCCTGTGTACAGGGAATAAAAGAACCACTGATAATACAGTGTTTTTGCTGTCTGGTTTCAAATGCTCATTTGAGCAATGAATGTTTCATCTCTTTGGATTCTGAGCTTTTATAGAATGTAAATATATTCAAATGGCATTGAAAAGGTCTGGATTCTGGGGGTTTATTCAGAGCTCATTCACTCTCTCTGCTCCTTCGTAGGGTCAGTCATGCACATGTTGCTCCTTCCTTCAGTCTGTTCTTCATGATCTCTGTTGATGGACTTTAACTTCCAAAACCTCCTCAAGCATCCCATTTCTCTGGCTTAAAGTTTATACTTCTGGAAAGCTGTTTTGATGAGTAACCAGGATCCTTCTTGCTGCATCAGAAGCCTGTACATGTGGTCCTGTTTCCTGTGAGCACTGGGTTCAGATTGTCCCCTCTCAGATTTTTACCTGCTTTTAATCTTTTGTACTCCTTCTCAATCTTTCTTTAGGTTAAACATCACTGAAAGGCCTCATAAAATCAAATATATGATAAGGGCTCAGTCTGTCTTATCCAAGAGGCCTGTTACTCTACTGTAAAAGGAAATGAGATTGGTTTGGCATCAGTTGTTCTTGGAAAATTAGTGCTGGTCCTTATGTTTTTCTTATCATTGAAGTGCTAGGAAATTGGTTCCTGTACTCCAGACAGTTTCTGGGGATCTTTCTCCCCCTCTTTCTGGCAGTGAATTTTGATTGTTGCCTTAATTTCAAATTCAACTTTGACTTGTGTTTATATATTGTGCAAAAAATCCCCACCAAAACACTGGAAATAAATATGATGACTTATCTCATTTTTCTGTTATCACAGTATTCTGACTTCTCTGTCTTTGGCACTTGCATCCTCATTGCTTTTTAGGGAATTTTAAATTTTGAAGTTCTGCCATATGTGTATCTATCCAAGTAAGTAGGGTGGGTGTTTTGCCTCAGATACTTGGCTGCACTGGGAACATTATTTCAGTGTTTTCATTCTTTCCTTGTTTTAAAAATTTGTTTGATTGGGATACATCTTTCATTTATATACATGGTGTCTTTTCTGGCAAGCATCATTGTTTCAAAATGTAGCATTCAAAATATAGCATGAAATTCTAAATAAAAGTAAGTGGGATGAGGTAGCACACACTAATGATGAATTCAAGACTTTCACTGCTTTTTAGCCAAAGGGAATGCAAAAGGTTTGTCTGACACCTAAAAAAAAATTCTTTTTGAGAGTAGTCAGTAAGAGTATAGGCATCTGTTGTGGGGACTGGGGTTTATTTGTGTATTGGGTTTGTGGTTTTGATTGGGTTGTTTTTGTTGTTTTGGTTTTTTTTTTTCTTTGTTTTAGTTAATGCTAAGGGTGATGTTGGAAACAAAATTATCAAATTTGGTTTGGATTTTTGTTGGTTTAGGTTTTTTTTGGTTTTTTTCTTTTTTTCCTTTGTCTTTTAACTCATTAGAAAATCATCTACTGCTGGTTCTACTACTGGTGTTTGAACCACCATGTTTACCATTAGTGAACTAAAGACAAAAAACCCTGTTGGCTTAACCTTTGGCAAAACTAACTGATGAAAGATTTCAATTGGTGGGATTAGATCACATAAAATCTGGCAGCACACCTTTCAGATTTGCAGTATTTCCATATCCAGGAATCATCTGTCATTTCCTAAGAGATTCTTGTTCAATTAAAGTACGTTCTGGCTCTGAAGCTGGGGATTTTGGACAGAACCTTGGAAATCAGACTTTCTAAGTTGTTTGTGAATAGCAGCAACCCTTTTATATAGAATTAGAGAAATTCTGTAGTGGTCTTGGCTGGAATTTTCCTCTTGCCATGCCAGGTCATGGTAACACTTGGACAGTGCTCCATGGAGATAGACTGGAATCTTCTGGAATGTATCCCACTGTAGAAATGAAAGATGTTAATAACAGCAAGATTGAATATCATGAAGAAGAAAAGGCTTCCTGTGTTTAGTGCCACGAGGATACAGGATGTAAGACAATTAACCATAATTTATACTATATAACCATATTGTCTCCTTGGCAAGAAATGGGATGGGTGTTACCCTGTCATGAAGACACCATTCTTTAATTATTCCAAGAACTCCCATGAACACATGACTAATAATGTAGCAGTAAGTTGTGAACAACCACATTTCTTCACAGTGTTAAGACAAAAAAATGCTTGGAGCTTTTGATTGCAATTTCCAACAGAAACCCAACTGCACACTCCTTAGCAAAACTAGCCCACATTCCTTTATTATTCTAAATGATGTGTTCTAATTCGTGGGACTGGGACCTGTCTAACCAATTTAGCACACTGGTCTTAAGCTGAACCACATTATGCAATGGTCCTTTTCACCACCCTGAACAGGCTTGTTGGTTTCACTCCAACTTGCTGTAACAAGTTGTGATAAATATTATTGGAAGCATTGGCTTCAAGTACCTCCCTTCATCTTAGAAGAACTGTAGAGGTTAAGTGAAAGCCAAGGTAAGCTCAAAGCAAAGGCACATGTGGAGTTGGAACTCTTTGGGCAAGGAAGTTTTGCTGTGGGAGTGTGTGTGTGACAAAGCAAGAGGAGGATGAGAGGGAGCAGAGTTAACTGGTGGTGTCAAAAAAACCCTGAGCACACAGCTGAAGTATTGAGGGGAGCTCTAGAATCTTTTACATTTGTGCAAGTAACCAGAAAAAGCAAAAATGCAACAAAAGTTTCCTTACTCCTCTCTCACCCTCTCCTCACACTGGAGCAGAGGATCTGGTGCTGCTCTCCACCCCTTTCCAGCAGGTGGTGGTATTGGTGCCACACACAGGTGCTTCACAAGTGCCTGGGACAAAACCAGAGCAAAGCCCACACAACCTTCACACCTTGTGAAGGTGCAGTGAGATGGTGGCACTGGGAGCTACAGCAGGGGTTGTGTGGTTTAGGCTGTGGCTGTAGTTGGGATTTCTTTCAGGTGCTGCCCGAGGATGTGCTACATGATTGCAGCTGCTTTGGTCATTCCTTCAAAAACCTTGCAGGCTCAAAAAAAGAAGGGATAGCAAAAAATCCTACTATCCACTTCAGCTTTTTCATACTCTCCTATCTAAAAGTACCACTTTATGGTTTATGCTTCTCATTTATGTTTGTTTGTTTTGTTTTTTTGTGGTTTTTTGCATTATTCTCTGCATATTATTTACCAAATAGTGGCTGATTAGTGTTTTTAAGAGATGTCAGTGTTCTTAGTATTATCATTTAATGTTATCTAAATAACAAGCTTGGCAAGACTCAGCTTGCTTGTTTCTGGTTCTTAGTCTGTGCCAGCTGTGGATTCAGCTTTCTACCTGGAAAACTTTACTGTAATCCTCTTGACATGGGAAGTGTGTAAAGGAAAATAATGTATAACTTTCCTGTGTAGAAGTACGAAGATGAACATTTAAAATTATATGCTGAATTTTTGAATGACTGATTCTGAATGTACTTCATGTAAAGTCACATCTTTTCTTTCTTTTTGACAAAGGAATATATATCCATTCATGTTCTTGGTTAATGAAGGGATGAGTAAACCTCATCTTTCTGGTTATTTTACAGTATTTCACCTAAGGCAGGTGTTAAGTGCAGATTCATCAGTTTGACTTCTTTAGTTTATATCTTTAGTACAACTGGCTGATAAATTAGACATGCCTAGGAGCTACTGAGGATCCGAAGGGACTCTTTGAAATGAAGCCTTTCTGGCACATGGGAGCATTGATTGGTATTTTGTTATTTATGTCTTGACTCCTAAGTTGTACCATACAGCTGGACTCCATAAATAGAGGGCTCTAATAGGTATGCTCATGTTGCACACCAGCACTCTTACACATTAATAAATTTATAAAACAATGTTCCTTCTCTATGTTTTTTCTTCTTACCCTAATGGGATGAAAACATCTCATCTATCAAGACATTATGCAGTCTGGACCATACTGGAGAACACTATAACACAACAACTTAATTGCTCTGGTTCATGTGAATCAATATTTTTGTAGGTTTTTTAAAAAATGATTTTTCATATTTAGATATGAATATCTAAAGTATTTTTTAAACAGATGCAAAAAGTCTGCTCATTCATTTTTACATGACAAATAAGAGCAGATTGATTTATCTGATCTTTCTTCTTTAACCTCAAGAGGAGGAGCAGTTTTTGGCTGTTGATGGTTCTGCTATGGACTTCAGCCCAGACTTCCTGCATCGAAGTATTGGTTAACTACTGCAGTTCAGAGGTGCACAGAAAAATGTATTTTAAAAAATCTGCCTTGAAGTCTTTTTCTTCCTCAGTTGTCTTGCAGAGTCATTTGCCCTCCCTTGAGGTTGTGACTACACCAGACTTCTCAAAATTTCCTACAGTTGCCATTCCCCTTGTATTTTTAAGTCAGTGGCTTAGCAATGGCAGTAGCTGGAGTATGAATAGGAGTCTCTGAAATGCAGCCTACCATGCCACCTAGTTATGATCCAAGAGAAGTTAAGGAACATGATTCACAACACTGTCTTCAGAAAATGTCTGCCTGTTTATACCAAGAGACATTACCTTCTCCTCCTCTCTTCAGTGTCCTTCTCCTCAAGGCTTCCATTCCATTGTTTTGTAAACAAAAACAACCCCCCTCCTCAACCAAACCAAAACAACCGCCCCACACACACACAAACCAACCAACCCAAGCCCCAAAAAGCAAGTAACAAGAAAAAGAGCAACAAACATATCCCAAACTGATGGAGGTTTACAATAGTAAGCAGCTGATGAGCTGTGCAGTTGGAAATGTTGATTCTGCTGCCTGTTATGGAGTGATAACCATCAGCAAAAGGGAAAAGCAGCTAACTGTGTAACTACAGGTGGCAATGCCCTTTTTGATTGCTCCATGGGGGTTTGCCAAGCTTTTCTGTATCTACCCAGAATGGGCAGGAGATGATCCACATTCACTTTTATAGAAAAGCATAGTTCAGTTGGAAGGGACCTACAACGATCATCTAGACGCTACTTTTGGTAGTGCTGGTGAGAGGGAAGGGCAGCTCTACTTTATTGTTTCTCTTTTGAGATGGCTTATTATTATTTTTGGTAAGTTTGAGTCTGCCAAGTCAGCTTGTTTATTCCTTGTGTTGGCTGCATGTCTTCCACAGAGGTGGCAGAAAATAGAAATGTAGTTCAGTGTCATGCAGCTAGAAAGAGGAGTTGTGAGGAGCCAGGCATCTTCTCAGGGGACTTTCAGACCTTTTCTTCTATGAACTTCTATTAACTAGTGTAAGAGCTGCATATGTTTCTTTAAATGCACTCAGCAAATGTCAAGTGCTAAGCACAGCAGGCAGTAATCCAAGTGACTAAATTAAGAACTAAACTTGGCCA
The DNA here is from genome assembly GCF_003957555.1 of Calypte anna. Lineage (NCBI taxonomy): Eukaryota > Metazoa > Chordata > Aves > Apodiformes > Trochilidae > Calypte > Calypte anna. Next base: position 30,474,754 of record NC_044244.1, read on the forward strand.
TAACTTTTAAAAAAGTAATTTCAGACTTCAGATTATTTGCTGTATAGCTTGCATGAATTACATCAACACCAACATCAGCATCATCAGCTTTTCCAAACAGTCATTTAGCTTTGTGTTATTATCAAATACTTTATGCTGATAACATAATTTGGACATTAGTGATTTACTGCACCCAAACTGGGCTATGTTATTACAGTCCCCAGGCAATAATCCCCAGTTGATCACAGCAGCAGTGTTACCCATGAGGTTGCTAGCTAATAGTCCAATACAAAGTGAAGTGCTGTTAGCTCTCTGACAAACACATTTTTCATAGGAGACTTGCTAATAAGGACACCACTAAAAAGAACATCCTTTAATCATACATAATACCACTGGTGTATTTTTAGAGCATAATAAACAATCTTTTTCCCCAAACCAAAAATAAAGCATTCGCTCCTCTCGCCCTGCTGAAAGTGCGCCCCACTTAATACACTCTAAGAGTGATAGCACAGTATGTTCAAAAGTCTGTTGAAATAAATAATTTCTGGCATTACCCCCAAAATAACACTTCAACGAGCCTCTGCTTGTCTGCAGCTTCTTGGATTGACAGTATGGAAAAAGGCAGCCAGGTGGAGGAGTTATTAATGTTACGGTGCTCAAACTGTCCAGGCTGGACTGGAGGAGGTGCTTAGCTTCATGCACTCCACTGAGTTTTGTTGAATTGCTGAGATTACTCACAGGATATAAAACTAAGCACCTCCTAGGTCTATCATCACATGCCTCAGGGTTTTTCTAGGCACTTTTGTTTTGTTTTGTTCTCCTATGGTTACATTTCAAAAATTATTTTCAGTGGCTAAGCTATGATTTTTTCCAGTGGGTCTTTTTCCACCTTAAGTTCCCTAGTTATTTGAATTTCAAATGCTAAAAGAAAATCTAACCACAGCTGTAAGTACCTTCACACCTCTTAATAACTGAAAATACTGAAGTAACCTTGCCAACAGGAATTCAGTGAGTTGGGCACCTTATTATGCCCTCTCTGCTGCTGTCTTGGGGTCCCAGAGGTACACAGTTCACGGTTATGTGGGGTCTCTCTCCCCACTGCTCTCAGCTCTGTGGGAGGGAACAGCAGGACTGCCACAATCTGAACTTTCATCCAAGCAAAGCTCATGGGACTCAAGTGAAAGACAAATTTTGGAGTAGTGTTGAGAAGTAGAAGCCTTCATCTCTTTGGTGGGCCCAGGAGATAAGAAGAGTGACTGGGTTGCAATCATCATGTAATATCAAAAATCAGGAGGAATCTGAACCCAATTAACCAGCTGTGAAAGGGACCAGCACTGTCTTAGTTACCTTCTTCCCCCAATACCTTGCTGAAACCACAGACTTGTTTAGGTGAAGTGTTAGCAGGTTGCTGCCCACAGAAACTCTTAGGGAAGCATTGCCCTTCACAGTTCATTGTGCTTTTCACACTGGATGTATCTTTGTGACCCATACAGGATGATTGTGTATCCATCTGTTTATCAGACAGAAATCAAAAAATCATAGAATGGTTGAGATTGAAAGAAACCTCTGGAGATCATCTGGTCATACCCTGACTTGCTCAGCTGTCCTAGAGCCAGTTGCCCAGGACCATCTCCAGGTGGCTTTTGAATATCTCCAGGGATGGAGACTCCACAGCTTTCCTCGGCAACCCGTGCCAATGCTCAGGCACCTTCACCATGGAAAAGTGTTTTCTGATATTCAGAGGGAACCTCCTGTGTTTCAGTTTGTGCCTGTTGCTTCTGGTCACCACTGAAAAGAGCCTGGCTCCATCCTCTGCATCTTCCCTTCTAATATTTGTAGATGCTGATGAGATCCCCTCTGAACCTCTATTGCTCGAGGGAACAGTCCCAGCTCCCTCAGCCTTTCCTCATACATGAGGTGCTCCAGTCCCCATAATCATCCCTGTGGCTTTTTGGTGGACTCATGCCAGTGCCTCTATGTCTCTCTTGTACTGGGGAGCCCAGAACTGGACCCATCACTCCAGGTATAGCCTCCCCAGTGCTAAGTAAAGCAGAAGGATCCTCTCCATCAACCTGCTGGCAATGCTTTGCCTAATGTAGCTGAGAAAACTATTTGCTGCCTTTGCTGCAAGGGCATTTTGCTGGCTTATGTTCAACTGGGTGTCCACCAAGAACCCCCAGGGCCTTTTCTGCCAAGCTGCTTTTGAGTAAGTATGGGGAAAAAGAAAAGAAAATGCTATCAAATTAAATGAGCTGCTTTATAAATTTCTGAATTGGTAGGCTAGAGGCCTAAGTATAGCATATAAATGCCATCTCCCAGGTTAGTGAGAAGGAAATGTCATAAAGTTTTAATAAAACAGAAAGCCACATTTCTGCTGAGGGAGCACATTATATATTTCATAGCTATTAATAATGCTGAGCTCTTATGGGGAGTCAGCAGTGACCTGCTCAATTCAACATTAAACGTGTGGGTGAGTCTATACTTGAGGTGTGACAAACCTAATGTTTCAGGTATTGGGGCACACTGCTCAAAAGGTACATTTGAAGACCTTAGAATAAGGGTGGTTTTGTCAACCAGCCCCTTCCACCTGCTTTGAAGTCTCAAACAGAAGTGCTAAGGATATGCCACAAACAATTTTAACCTTTTTAACAAAAAGGAAATCTATCACTGAGACTGCAGGTCTCCAGCAGAGATGTGATGGGGCTCTGTTCAGCCAACCCCTCTGGAAAGATTTGGGTAGGTTAAGCTTTTTCTAGCCCTACAAAGGCAGTGTTTCCTTGATGCCATCTTCCCTGTCACAGCATCATCATACCAGTTCATGTGGGAGGCTGGTGGTGTGGGGGCCTGAAGGACATTCCTGCCCGTGAGAGCAATTATGCTGCTCCCTCCTCTAACAGGTCACCTTTCCAAATTGTCTTCACTGTGAAGAAGCATTTAAAGGGTGAAATGAAGTCACCACGTGGCAGCTGCTGCCTTCTGAGCTCACTTTTTTTGTGATGGGAGAAATGAATGGAGCTCCCATGCTGTTCTTCGAAGCCACGCAGCTATTTTCAGCACACTCTGCAGCCTAATAATTCTTGAAAATTTGAAATGGAAACAGAAACTGTAGATGCTAGCTACCATTGCTCATTAATTTATCAGATAATTGTGGGGAAATATGCAGAATCCGCTTTGAATAGGGTTCTTTTCTCTAAATGAAAGTCAGGATGAGCTGTTGGAAAGCCCCTTCAGATAAACCTTCCTGGGGCAGCTCCTGCAAAGCAGCCACAGAGCCGCTGTTCCAGGACGGGAGTTGCAGAGGATGTCAGAAACTGGATCAGCCACATGGTGGAGCTCGTTTTGAGGAGAGGAAGGTCAGAGCATCCCCAGAGATGCTCCTCCTGGCATTCGGAGAAGAGTTGCTGCCTTCCAAACTGCTAGCAGTTTTCCTGCTCGGTATCTTCCATACATAAGCAATCCGTGGGCCTTCAAATAGAAAACCAATGCAGAAAAACAATTCTCAACAGGGAAGTAGCAAGCTGTCCAGCAAAGCTAAACCATGGGGTTTGATGCCATGAGGCATGGGACCCCAGCTACTGCCCCAACTGCTGCAATGCAAACATAAGATTAGGGGAAGAGTTTAATTTTTCTAAATGCTTGAACATCATGGCTAATTTCCACCTGAAAAGAACGAAACAAACAAAACAAAAAAATCACCAACATCAAAACGACTGTATTTCAGCAGGACCTAAAACACAGTCAGTGACTCAGACTAAGCCTGTGATTAGTACTACTGTGAACACTACTAGCCATGAATGAGAAGTATAACTGAGCAGTGGCATCCTGCATTTTCAAGAAAAAAAAAATTAAAAAGGGATTTCTGCAATAATTCCTCTCAGACAACTTTTCTATCCACTGTGATGAAATCTGTTAAAAATTAATTCTGAAGCAAGTATCAATTAGCCACATCATTTGAAGGAGAGGCTGGGATTTATCATTCCTGTTGGGTCTTTCCACCAGGTGGACAGGAGAGCCCAGTCAGCCACCCCTACCCTGTGCTGGACCCCAAAGTGGCAGGTGGCTCCATGTCACCCTTCGAGAGGACAGTCTGGTGGCTGGCAGGACCAATTCATAACCACAGGAGAGACTGCAGGCTCTGCAGAGATGCTGTTTTTATGTCACATCACAATCTCCCTTACTCCATCAAGCCTTCTGTCCTCTACAGGCTATAAGTTACCTGTCCCTGGCTTTCCTTGTCAGATAACTACTTATTCCTCCTCTTCTTTCCCCACCCCCTCACAAATGTTTCATTGTAAGGGAGCAACACCACTTTTTTTTTTGCCGTTTTTAATTTATTATTATTTTTTTTTTAGAGAGGTCGAAAGGCAGAAAACTATGAATTAGCACAAAGTCAGTCCCTTAGGGAAAGGGATGGCCAGAGATGTTGTTAGTTCCTATTATGCAACAATGCCAAAGCTTCACAGGATCAGGCTTTATATGACCGGACATATTTAACATTTCAGCAGTACTGTAAGTGAGGATGTGCATCGTTTCCTGGGATTGTCAAGCCTTTGGTGGAACTCCTGGTATGCAAGGAGTAATATTATTACAATACTGTACTTATTTAAACATAGCAGGCATAATTCAAGCTCCACCCGCAGAGGTCAGATGCATCTGACTCGCTATTGTTAAGAGTTAAGAGACTTTTTATTTATTTTAGCAATAGCTTGTTTAGAACATGAAGTCAATGAATTTCTTGTCTTTGTGGAAGGTGTCATTTTACTGTGCCAGCAACAATGTGGAATTCTGGAGTAAAGCTAAAAATAGAAGACTGGATCTGTTTGCCACCTTGAGCAAATCAATTAAATTATTTGCATCAGTGTACTCTCTAGTCTTGTATTGGTTGGTATTTTTATCTCAGTGAACAAATTTAGACAAAAAATGATACATCTCATTTTTATGTCAGTTTTACTTTCTGGAGTTCCTGCAGAAGCACAGCATTGGTATATTACATTTGTACTGAGCATTGCACTGGAACATTAAAGTTCTTCCATCAGGAGAAAAAGAGTTTGAACTATTATCACAAATAACTGCAAAATAATTATTAGTGAAAGCAATTAGCAAAAAGCAATCTCTTTTTTTTTTTTTTTTTTAGATGATTAGTCTATGTATTTGATAGTCCTCTGAGTATAATTAGTTTCATGGTTTTATTGATATAACCACTTAGACCCAGATCTTTGAAGGCATTTCAGTTTGGAAATGTAGGGCAAGCCTTGTGCCTGTCTTTATTATTAGGAGCCTAAATAACTTTGTGGAGTCAGACATTAGTCTGACAATGGGTACACATTCATTTGTACCTAACTCAGTTACTGTCAGTGGCCTGGTTGCCAAGCTTGAAAAGCAAAACAGTGAAAATCAAAACACCTTTTTCAGTCTTTAATTAAGGAAGACAGGCAGAAGTCTTCCAGCAGTGGGGAAGATCCCAGCTGTGTCCCTGGTGGGTGGCTTTCCATGTTCATAATGCAAGTGTTTTCACAGAGTGACCTCCCCAGGGTGCAGGGAAAGGCAGGACAGCCAGAACTAGGGACAGGCAGCCCTCTTTGCCCTCTCCATGAGAGGACCATGCTATATAACCACCCCATGGAGTGGCAAAACAGCAGCAATTCCAATCAATGCCTCTTTCAGCTTCTGGAGAATCCTAGATGCCTGACAGCTCTGCAGAAGATGTCTCTGGAAGGCTGTAAACCCCACATGCCATTCCTGCAGCATCCTCTGCAGAGCTTAGGGCTGGCTGTGCTTGTCCCCTTGCTCTGTGGGCAAACCATCACCTTGCTCAAGTCCAGATTTACTGATCACTGAGCAGCCCAGGAACTGACTTAAAAATTAGCTGGGACTGCATGTATGTTTAATATTACTTTAATTTCATCCTTGTCTGAGAGAAGCACATCAGCACACATTGCTGCATTTGATACTGGTGAATGTGCTGGATAACTAAAGAAAAAATTCCAGAAGCATCTGGCAGCATCTGCCAAGCTGGAGAGGAATATGAGGGACACTGCCTGAAAGCCACTTCCCCAATCATCCTATAGGTCTCTGCAATTTTTCATCTCAAGCTGAAAGGGAGAGGGCAGGGTTCAGCACAACACTGGGATGAGTCTGAATTTCATTTGTGATTGATTTTGCTGTTGTGCTTACATAACTCACCTAATCCTGCCTCTCAGCATGATAAATCACAGCCAGCAGCCCTCTTCTTAGGCATCAACCTGGAGGATTGTGATGAAAAGTAAATCTCATTGCCCATCAGCAGTGCAAGCGATAGAGAATGTAAAGAGAATGATAATTTTGCTGCCTCGATTGAATTAGTTTTATCTTCTTTCTTATCCAGTGTTAATTCTTAGGCACACAAAAACTGTCATTCCAGGGAGGTGGGGAATGAGGTAGGAATTGGACTACAGGATTTTTCATGACTAGAGCAGCCTGGATCTCATGCTGGAGGTGTGGGATTAAGGAGTCAGGGGCCATGTTTATTCCAGCATCCCCAGTTAAGCTCACAAATGAGTAGTCAGGATTTACAAAGAGATACTGAACTCTCTGGAAGAGTGCTCTCACTGACAAATCCTGGCCAGCAATAGCAATGAGAGACACCTCTTTAAAAATCTGCTCTTATTTACTGACCTGAGCAACAGCTGAGCTCTTCTGGCAATTTATCTCCAGTGGGGAGACTGAGCATCTAAGACACCTGACCTTGCACACCCTCCCTTGGTCTCAGGGAAGTACAATTTTGCCTTTCAACCTTTATGTCCAAAAATTATGTCAGTGCTGCAAATATTCAAGAGGGACAGAGGTGGTCCCTAACTCAGTCACTGCCACGTTGAAAAAGATTAGGGTTTTACATGAGTAACTTTGGGCTTGTTTCTTCAGACAGTTTGTTTCTTAAGATGAATTTGCTCTTTGCTGAGGTGGAAATAAGGCATGGTCAAAGGGTGTGCAGAGAGGAAGGGCAAGCCAAAGGAGGCACTAGAGTGTGGAAGTTGCTTTCAGGAGCCTTTAGGCCTCACAGTGTTCAGGAAGCGGTGCCAAGTATCTGCTGTCCTCCTACCATATGCACCTGGAAAACTGCTCTCCTGAGGCAAGGGCTGAGCTAGGTTTTGGAAGCAACCTTTGCAGATTTCAACAATGAGCTAAAGGAGGGTCTCCTGGAGAGACAGCACCATCTTTCCTGGGCCATCCTTCACTGAGAGCTTAATTTAGCCCCCAGCACCAGCAAAGCAGAGACATGGGATCATTGCTTCAGCCTGCAAGGGATGGATGGAAGTGATGCCATTGGAGCACGCGTGGCCCCATCTCTCTTTGACCAGCTCTGATTAGGAACCTCGTGTTTTGCAGCAGTAGCAGAACAAATGCAGTCAGGAAGGCCACGTGAAATCAATTTCTGTTTAATTATTCATTGCATATCTCTTATGCTGCACTGAGGAAGTTATTCCAAACTCTGTAGTACCCAGCTACTTTCAGCTGCCTTCCTGAAGGTACACATGTGACTCTGGCTTCGATTGCTACTGCAAATATACAATTATTTATAAACTACCTCACAGGGACCATATGGTCCCCCTTTGAATAGAAATATACACATGGAGCTGAAAAAAAGAATCTGTGGAAGAAAGGCATAGTAAATTGATATGTAGGGTACCACCAGCTTCCATGTGCAAGTGATGTTACAACAAACTGCAGGAGGCACAGCTAAGACAGCTGTGGAAAGCCAACTCCTTCATGGTTTTTGCAGATCTTCTGCTGATCTTCTGCCTGGTATCAACTTTCTGTTGTCATTTGCTGCAGCAGTCTACCAAGAAAGCCATACTGGCCAACTACTATGTGTTCAGGAGTGTAGTTCCCCTGTGTATGACAATCCAGTTGAGCACCCCTTAACTTGCTTTGAGTTTTGCTAGGTTTATGAAACACATTGAGTATCAACCAAGCTGAAGTTAAAAGGATTCTGATAAGATTTATTCTGTAAAACAGCAAGAAAACTGATGCAAAACTTCTTGTGTGTTGAAGTATTCTCCATGCAGGACCAAAACTTATTATGGGTTTGCTTGGATGATGCTAGAATAACACTTGTGTCAGTACAGACGAGCTGAGAAGGCTTCATAGATCTGTTTTTTATTATTTTTATTGTAATATCAAGATGCCATAAGTAGAGGTGACAAGTGGGAATATCATTGATGTCACCTGGGTCACAGCACAGTGGCACAAACTCTTAAAAGGGTCACTGGCTCCATAGGAGAGGGTAGCTCAGTGCCAGCACAATTCTGGACGTGTTGTCCCTGCACTTTTCTCCATCCAGCATCACAAGAGCCAGGATGCAGACAGTCTCTTGAAAGCACAAAGGCAGTGACTGAAAAATTATGGTTTTGTTATAGCAAGAAAAGAATAGGGTGGGATGACCAGTCCTAGAATTGACCCTGTGAGTTTCAGAACAGTTGAGCGAGCCTGCCAGGCATAGGAATTGACTCGTTTCTGCTCTCACAAGGTTTGGGAGCTTGGCTGGGGGCTGAGAAACTGTCTGTGTCCTTCCTACCTGGTCCCTAAGAGCTGTCAGGAAGAAAGTGTGGGTCCCTGCATTGCCCTGGTGTGTGCAGAAAGGGAGCCTCAGGTCTGAGCTGCCCACATAAAAAATTGGCTCTGGTTACACTGCCTGGACAGCAGGGAGAGGAGAGTAAAAATGCTCAGGATCCTTGTAAAAACTCAAGAAAAAGACAATTTTCAATAAAAAGGCCAAAGGAATGCATATTTTAAGAATACAAACAATGCATTTTAAAAAAGTATTATAATAATGTAACATCTTTTATATTATTGCGAACATTATTAAAATACGTTCAAATAGCTCAGGTTTTGAAGCTGAAATTCCAACCACAGGGCGGCAGCTGAGTCAAACAGAAAAGGCTGTAAGTGTTAAAAGGAGAGTAATAAGTAAACTGAGCTGCTTTATATTTCTCCCTGGTCCTCCCTGAGGCCCTCAAATGCAGGACTGCAGGTGAATGGGCCTCCTGGCCAACATCTCCTCATGTGGCCATTTCTGAGGAGGTGTTTGGTCTCTTGTGAGCACTTTCTTCTTTTACAGCTTGTTTTGTGCCTTTCTGCAGAACACATTGAACAGAGACTTCACCACCTTGACTTACTGTGCACTGGGGACAGTTTGAGACCCTCTCCTGAGAAACAGTGTAATAAAATGCTGACATGAGAGAGTAGCACCTAATTAAAAATGAAAGTATGGCTCATCAAGGGACCTATATTTTCACACAGTGCTTTCTGACATACCCTCTGTCAGTCTTTCCTTGCTTCAATCAGTATTAATGATCTGAGTGCAACATCCTCTTCTCAGTCCCCTCCCAGACTTCTCAGGCGACATGAAATTCACTGGGGCATCTCTCTACAGAGTCTACCAGACTCCTTTGGCTTTTAATCTGTTGAGATGGAAGGCAGGTCCTTCTTCAAGTACCATCTGCCCACTTGAAACAGAAAGAGCAGCAAGCACCCAGTGCCTTGCAGTAGGTTAAGGTTGTCACAAGTGGTGTGAGCTGGGCTGCCAAGGGACACACACACATTAGAGTTGTGGCATGACTGGTTTTTCCCAGATGTTGAAGCAAAACACGAGGTATCCACGTTATCCCAGACTTAACCCTATGTAAAATGCTGTGAGTACCAGTGAGGCTCCTGGTTGCCTCTTATTTCCTTGCTGGATGAGGTGGATTTGTTCCACAGGACATCAGGAGCTCGTACACTGGAGTAGCACCTCTGTTTCTGCATGTTTGGATATAAAACAACAGGGCAGGAGGAATTACTTCTCTTGACTGGGTTTCACAGGAGATGGGAGTAGATGTGTTTTCTACAGCGTGCAGTACTGCTGCAAAGCCTCTTGGGTTAGTGCTAAGCTGCTGGTGTCTGTGCTGATTTACCTCTTCATCTTGGATACAATTGAGAAATTTATCCAAGGGATTAGTCTTCAAATGTAGTCTACAAGGAGAAAACCATATAGCTAATGGTATTTTTGTCCAACTGACTGTGGAGATAGCAATAGCAAACAATTCTTGTGAACAGCAATAGTTAAAAGATGCACTTGGAAATATGAGTGCATAAGCAAAGTAATGTTTTCTCAAGAACAGAGAAGATTCAATTGCTCAGTTTTGTAATTCTCAATAGCCATGACTAGCTGTGTTGGCTACCTCATCACAGCTTGGGCATCACATATAGATGGGGCTTCACTGAGCTTTACAGCTGCACTTGCTTTTTTTTTGTTTGTTTGTTTTGTTCCTTAGCTGAGGTTTGCACTAATGTAGACCTAGAGCTCCTACAACTCCATTGCAGTAGTTTTCCTTCCTTAAAATATTTTCCTCAGCAGTGCAATGCTGGCATCCTTTGATATTTATTTGCTCCCCATCTTTTAGGGAGTTGGTTTAGATAATTTTTCATTTCCTAATTTCATTTCTCAATTCTTCATAGCAAGGATGGAACAAAAAAAAATTATAAATTGTATATCAGCAATGAAAGATCCAAAGGCTCAGAGCTTACCTACCATTTCCCTTGTTCCTTCCACATCCCCAAAGCAGCTCACATACAACATAGTTTTTTGATTGAGACTCATTAAGGCAATTCTTCAGACTGTGAAAGTCTAAGATATTCCATCAGATTTATATAATTTAAGGCAAATTCTACTGACCACAGTGGACCTTAGCCATTTCACAGTAGACTGGAAATCATGGGAAGTCTGGGAAAGTCTTGGAAAAACCTGGGAATAGCTCCATGTATCTAATGAGTAAATTAGTCTGGTCTTTTTAAGTAGGGTTCCTGCCACTTAGTGCTGGCTGCTAGTGACCTTTGTGTAATAAGCTCCATACCAACACAAGATCTTTGTGAATAAATTTCTTCACTCATAAAACTCAGCACTCTGTTACATCCTTGCTAGCAGTCATTTTGCTCTTAATCCTTCTAAAATCTAACAGCATTTGTATATGGGTGCTATATATCTAATCTGGTCTGGTGTATGTAAGTAGACCATGAGTTTTCTGTCTTTGTCTCATCCAGATCTTCCTAGAAGGTTCCTGGGTCCAAAAATTTGCTGTGCAGATCTGTGACAAGGACACATGAAATCTCTTTTGCAGCTCTGAGCCACAGGACATCCCAAAGTCAGTGCTTGCCCAGTGGGGTAGCAGAGGTGCTGCCCCAGCTCTCTGCTGGTGTGATGCTGTCTTTGGTGGAGCACTTATGGAGGTCCACTGAGCCAGCCTCTATAAAGTAGTGGAGTTGGAAACACTGCATGTTCTTCTTGAGGATAAATACCCTTGTCATGTCTGTCCCTTGATGAAAAGTACCCTTCTTGGAGCCAGCTTCGATGAATCCTGCTCTTTGTGGGTGTTGTTTTCATTGCTCAGCTGTGCTAACCACAGTGTTTTCTCATAGGTAGATGGGTACGTAAAAAGTGTGTTGCAAGAGGTATTTTCTAGCAATTAGTTTTGACCTATTTTGTTTACTGGCATCTGGACTGTTTGTAAATACCAAAAATTTTTAAAAAAAATCTTTCCAATTTGGGCAGCTGTACTGAGCCCTCAGTGGTGTTCAAATGCCCTCAGAGGAAGTATAGGTTATTTCTGCATTAATAGGACTAGTGTGCTTGATAGGAGGTTGTAACGTAAATGTAGACATGTTCTTAATTGAATTAACTGATTTATAATCATATTCTCTTTTTAGGATCATGAGATTGTCCCCAGAGAAGTTAAGGTGTTGGTGATGTGTTTGCCTGGTGTGTTGAAGTCCCACCCCACTTGGTCAGTGACTTAGGGGGTTGTAAACTCTATGGGGTGAAACTTCTGCTTGGTGGAACTCATGCTCAGGTCAGTTGCAAAGCTTCCTCCTTGTTTCTGACCAGAGCTTGAAACCCAGCAAAAGCTGCATTTACCCCAGTGTAATCTCTAGCAGGCAGGGACATTCCGGGGTGCCAAAGGATGGAAGAGAATTAGGATGCACGTGTGTGTCTGAGCATGCTTCCCACTCACTGGAGAGTATTCTGCATCTTGGAGGGCACTGGTGGCCCCGTATTAAAGATTTCAGACCACTCTCTGTTCCTTGGCCCAAAGCAGATGCGGGAATATGATCCCCTCTTTGGATTAAATTTATCTTAAATAATACAATCAGCAATCACATTTACACTAAGAAATCAGCACCCCGGGTGAAGATGACACGTCTGCTTTTGCAGTGATATTGAGTGCACATTGAAGCCATCAGCACAGCTGCAAGTCAGTTATTCAAGCTTTGTTGCCAACCAAGTTTGGTTGTTTGCACTACCAAAAGTCTTTAAGGAAACAACCAATTTCTGCATCTTTTAGTAGCCACATTCCTGGCTTTTATTCCACTAACTGCAGAAGCTGCAGATCCTGGTTAAGATAATCTGCCTGTGGAAAGCGAACAGTTGACCCTGTTTGTTCTGCCTAGGAAGATGCCAATTAGTGCTCCACTCGAGTCAAAATTTAACAAAGGCTTGAATGTTCCTGTGCTTGGTGCTCAACAAGATTGTTTATCAATTTACAGGGAGGCCAGGCTGCCTTTTCAGTGTTCTGCTGGAGGTCTGCCAGCCCTAGTAACAGAGACTGCACTCATTGTTTAAATGCCACTGGATGGGAGAATGGCAGACGGATGCCTGTTTTCCTTTCATTTTATGATGATCTAATTGCAAGAGATATATAATTCCTCGTTATGTCAGGGAAGTTGTTTCTTCAGCATCTGGTACTTCTCTGATTACAACTGCTATCTGAAAATTAATAGGAGATCCAGGTTTCGTGTTAGAAATACTAGTGGGAACTGTTGCCTACATAAAGCCTGAGGAGACTTCAGAGTCTGCAAGAACTGACTTTGTCAGTGAACATATAATTTTCTTTCTCTTTTCTTTTTTTTTTTTCTTTCTTTTTTTTCTTTTCTAACATCCCCGTAAATTACAGGCTTTGGTTATGAGTTGAAGAAATGTGTTCTACAAATGTTGTAGCATCTGTGTGCTGCTGTTTTTACTGCAGCCGTTGTACAGGTCATTAATCTGATCTCACGTCGTAAAAATTTCTCCACCCTCTACATGAGTCTCTTTGTTATCATAACACTTCCCAGTACCTTGGTGCCTAACTCTGCTATGTTCCTTTATAATTACTCAGGGTAGAACAAGCCATTTTCTAAACTCATCACGTATGGCTTCTGCAGCAATGCTGCCGAACCCAACGCTTGCTGCATCTCTGTGGCAAAACTGTGTATCCAGGGACATGCAGGGGGCTCTGGAGGGCTGGTGGTTGGGGGGGCATTTGGCCAACAGAGCCATCCTCTCATCTTCACTGGCCACTCAGCACCTCATGGCGTGAGCCTGGAGAGGGGAAATGGCAGCTGCAGATGTTCCTACAGCTGATACTTCATTTTCACCTTTCTAATCATTGTCAAACACCTCTGGAGGCAAAGGGGTTGTTGCAGTCCAGGGCTGTGAGAAGGAAGTGGTTGATCAGATCCCTCCCTGTTCTGCGTGGGCTCCGGGGCAGGTCTGTGGCAGGCAGTAACAGGGATGTCCAGCTGCTGAAAAGCTTACAATGAAGTAAGCACTGCTGGGCAAACAAGGGGAGTTGGAAAGGGTCAGTGTTAGAAAATTCCCTGAGCATCTGTTCCCAAAGGAGGAGCTCATGGGAGCATGTCATGGTCTCAAAATCAGCACCTGGTACGTTCAAAGGGTGTAGTCTGAAGTAATGATCTCCACCAAAAAACAGGTGAATTTGTCCAGCTTTTCATAACTGACAAGGGGACAGTGCTTAAGCTTTGCTGACCACTGGGCAAACTCTCCCCCAAGGGGATGTGGCAGATAGCAGGAGGGAGATCTGGTTACCTCTGGGGAAAGGAGCTGAGGCTTTGAGCTGGCTGGGTGGCATTTTCCAAGGAGGGGATGTGGTTCTTGGTTCTGGAGTGCATTCTGGCTCCCAGGCTTCCTGCCATTTTTCCAGGGCAGCAGCCACCATGAGCCCATAGCACAGGGATCTCAAAGAGGGCAGAAGTCAGGAGGTACCACCATCAGCCTTACAAGGTGGCTTTACTCTGGAGATTGGCTCTCAGGTAGGGATGGCCTGTGCCACCCTAGCCCATCACAGATTACTTTTCCTGGTTCTGTTGTCTAAGCCTCAGCTGAACTACATCTTTTTCCAAGAATCCAAATAACCTCATGTTTTTCAAGCAGTGAGCCATGGTGAGGCTGAGGCACACTGAGCCAGCAGCACTGTCCCTTGCCAGGGCCATGGCATTTGGCAGTGTAACAGCACCAGCTTTAAAAGACCTCATTTTCCATCACAGTAAGTTGAAAGAGAAATGCATGGTGCTTACTGTTTGCAAAATACAGCTGCCAAGCTGCCTGAAAACTGCTATCTAAACGCACTGGGGGCTCTGTTAAGGTCAGTATTTCAGGGGTTGATAACCCATCTGACTGCAAAGTAAATGGTGCTGCTGTCCTGCCTGGGTCTGAGGTGAACAAGGTGTAAGAAGTGAAGCCCATGTTCAGTTTATCAGGGGTCTGTGACTAGAAATGGACTCTTGCCACTCAGCCCTGCTCCTACCAGCTCCACTTTTTCCACTCTTCTTATTGTGCATGTGCACTTGCTACCACCTCTTGGCACAGTGAGAAATGAAACATCTTACCAGTGGCTTGAATTTGGGCTTCAGCCTAAAGACTACCTGCAATTTCACACAGACTTCAGTCAAACCAAGACCCCAACTGAACTAAAAGGGGCAGGGGTTGGGGGTGTGTGTGTCTCTTCCCTCAGGCAGAGTTTGCTCTAGGTAATTTTCCTTTTTTTCCCCCCACTCTCAAGCAGGGTGAACTCAGAAATCTGGCTAACCTTGGGGGTACAAGAAGACCAAGCCAAACCAAAGTTAGAAGGTTGTGGCTGGAAAGGAGGTTGATGTTTGTTTCTTTGGCTGCGTGGCTTAAGGTGAGCTGCAGGTGAAACTGTTGGGCTGCACTTCAGAAAGCCACAGATGTTTATTGTTGTCTCTGCAGGCTAGGAAGAAAAGACATACAGCTTCTCCTCTTTTTTCTCTTCTCCACAACCCATGTTCCTATGTTTTAAGTTATGGCTCTGAGATGATTATTCTTGGCTGAGTAGAGAAGTGTGTATGCCCAAACAGGAGAGGCTGTTAGACAGTGAAGAAGCTTGTACCTCTGTACTTCCAGGGTTATGACCTCAAGACTTTTCCCTGGTCTTGGGGACCAGCCAGAGGCTTTCCAAGGATCCTCTGATACATAAATCCTTCTATTGTTTCTGCAGAGGGAACTGCCACAGAGATGCTGACTGTACTCATCCTATCTGGTGAAGTAAGCTCTAGTCAAGAGGTCCTTTTGTAAGGAGTCTCTACAACCTGGGCACTATTAAAGTTAGTAGTCAAAAGCAAAAAGTTAGCATTTTCCAGACCCTGTAAAGCTTTGACAGAGGTATGTAGGGAATTCCCAACTGGGAATTTTTAAGATATTACTGTGCTTGGGTATCCTCATCCATCTGCTAAAAGCTTCTGCTTCCATAGCAGAGAATGTCTAGCAGGTGTTTAGCCACTCCAAGCACCAGTTTGGCATCTGAACCCAAACTCAACTTGGTAACAGCAGCCTCTTAGCTTAGTAGCCCTTGGTTTGACTCTGTAACACTGGTGAGCACTTGAACAGTCTTCAGGGAACAGCCAGAAACAGGAATTGGCCTTAAGGAGTACCATCATCTTTACCAATGCCAATGCCAGTCTGTGGTGACCATAGGTCCTGGCTTTGGGTCCCTCTAAAACTGTATCAGAAACTTTATGTTAATGCTCTATAGCCAAGTATTGATGTTTTACATTGATTTTAATAAGGTTAGCTTTGCAAGAGCTGCATACCCTGGTTTCAGTGGGTATAGATGCATTAGAATGAGGAGCACATGCTGTTTAAGGCATGATAACAACATAGAGTTATCTCTTTGAAAGAATGAGCCTGGCCTTGACATCAGTTTAGATCACAATTTTAATGTTTAAAAACTATAGAAGTAACAGAGAGGTTATAGAACTTAATACATTTTTAAATTATTATTATTTACACACAGAAACTGAAAAACTGCATTTTTTATTTGGATATGAGCAGCACAAAGTATGGTGATGTTAGCAGGAGCAAAATATTATCAATGACTCACTTCAACGATATATTAAGAGACAAGCTCCTATCAAGCATACACCATTCAAACAGTATTGTTTATAGCAGATCTAGGTGAGCCTTAACATACCTTGGGACACTAAAAACAGGTTTCTATAAACACATTAAAGTTCAAGTCTTTTGGAAAAATACCTTTACAGTTTATATTTTGTTGGCAGTAACACTGAAAACAAAATGTACACTTGTATTAAATTGAAAAGCTCTGTAGAAGTGACTGCCCATAGATTTTTTGCCTCAAATTTGTGCTCATGGTGAAAGCAAACATTATTTCAAGTTTCATTTTCATCCAAGACCATAAAGTAAACATTGGAAAAAAAAACCCAATTATTTTTAGGTGCATTTCTCAACCTCTATTTTTCTGCAATCCTGAAAAAACCCCCACTTTTCTGTGCTTTACCATAAGGAAAGTCTGTGCAAGGCTCTTGGAAGAGGCACTCTCGGCACATACACAGCACTCCCCAGGCTCTCCTCATCCCTACCCCTGGGCACTCTCTATCCCATGACCAAAATACAGGTCTCTGCCCATGGATGGGGTGGGATGTGCCAGCAGACCCTGGCCAGGGATATTCTTGGCAGCCCCGGGTGCTGCTCTTTTGGTCTCATGATAGTAGTGTGCCTGGGTCTGCAGTGGAGAAGCAGGCACAGGACTCTGCAGGAAGGGAGTGGGCTATAAAATGGCACAGATTGCTCTGCTTGCTGCCCACCCCCAAGCTTTAATACTTTTCCAAACAAGAGGCATATCTGGTGACTGAAAATGGAAATGCTGAAGTCCTGCCCTGACTTCTGTTTGTCCGTGTTGGGTAAATACATGCCTGGATACAATATGACACAAAGCTGGGTCAAATTCCTGGCTGCAGTTTGCTATGGTTTCTGCAGAAAGCCTTTTCAGCACTTCACCAAGTGACCTCAGCTGAGGAGGTTAGGGGTACCTGGGTACCAAAGGGGCCCTTTACAAGAGAGATACTTTACCCAGCGAGAAGATTGGGTAACTTGCGGTTGAGAAAACAGGGAGTCATGCACTGGAACTATTCCTATCAATTTCACTGGATCTTTTATTTCTTTTGTTACATTAGCCATGTGATTGTAATTTCAAGTTTAGGATTTAACTTGTGAACTCTTGGGAGAAAGGAAAGGATATACATTTTGCTAAGTCAGAAGTGAAAGTATTTGTATTTCTATTAAAATTATTCTTAATATGCAGAGCCTATCTCAACACTTCTATATCATAGGGGATAAACAACTGCAAAAATATACAGCATCCTATTTATTTACAATATATATATGTACATAAAAATGAAATTTCCTACAATACAACACAGCTGCATAGATTTGTCTTCAGAAACATAGGCATGTGTACAATTTGTGGATTCTATGCCTTTCCAGCCCTGTATTATTTATTAATTCATTGTCTTTTTTTTTTTCTTCACAGTTTGTTACAGAAATCCTTACATTAGATACAAATAAAACATTCTTTGTTTTGTAAATCCTAAGTTATAGGATTTTCCTGATGCCAAGGGCTCTGGGGAATTGCCCTGGCACCAGACAATAAAGCCATCTCACGGAGCTGCTGATGGAGCTGAGTACATTCTGCTCTGCCTTTCTCCTATAGGAACTGGGGTGGGCTGGTAGGACTGGAGGTGGGAACGCCACCCCACGGAAAGAGTTTTGTGTTGACCAAGATGCTCTTTAGCCTTAATGTAAGGTTCAAGCAAAGAAATATACTCATTTGAAGATAAACCAGAGATAACATTAATTGTTACTGTTAATATTAGGGAGAGCTGTGGTACTGTACATTGTAAGGCAGATGGACAGACACAACCCATACACCATCCAACCTGCATTTGCAGGTGACCTGTGGCAAGTGGAGCACAAGCTGTGGGTTGGAACGTGGCTCAGGTGAGCAGCCATCAGGACTGGATGGGCATCCCCATCTCTGACCTGGCAGGATGAGACCCACTGTTCTGCCCTGGGCCTGCACGTGGGCTGGGCACCACTCAGTCCCTCTCAGCTCTACGCAAGGTCTGTGCTGGTGCATGGATTTGGCACTGACTCTCTGACCAGGAGCAAGCATCACCCAGACAGATCACTGCTCCTGAGATACTGCTCCCAAATAACAATTTCCTGTGTTCTACTTACTGGGCCATTGTGTTTGCCATTGGACAGAGAAGGGCAGGTGTGTTCTGCAACTATAAGGGTGCTTTAAGCTCAGAACTAGTTTCTTTGCAATTTGTTGTGGACCGGAAGAGGCAGCAAGCAAATCAATTTTTTAAAGTGTGGGATTAACTTCTACAATTGCATGAGGAACCCCTGATTCTAATTAATCCTTCCTTGTCCCTCACCACTCAATTGTTGCTATTACACAAAGAGGAATTTTAAAGTATTTTGTTGTAGTTATGAGGAGCAATTTTTCAACCAGTCTATGACATCTGCAGTGCTCACAATAGTGATAAATTCTCAATGAAAAGCAAGCATGCTACCACCTACTAAGTAGATACGGTATTCTGGATCCTAGTAATTTAATAACAGAGAAACTCCTACAGCATTTCACTGTGCTCTTAAAACCCTAGCTAAAATGTGGGACTTGTACATCATTGGCTACAAGTTCACTATTTCCAAAGAACTGAATAACAGCAGTACATTTTACAGATAACCTCATACAAATATTGTCATCCATCACTGATGTTGACAGTTACAGCAGGGTCTATTGCATTCTGTTAAGAATGTATAAACCTGATGAGAAAACAAAAAGCACGTTATTTCACATTCATTACCACAGACATCAATAAACACATGATTCCTTTCCATAAATATCTATAAATACGATGCCAGTAAATCAGTCTAAGCAGAATTCTTTTTTTTTTTCTTTTTTTTTTTTTCTTTTTTTCTATTTTTCAGTGACCCAGCAGCAAAGTCTCTTTAAAGACTCCGTATTTTGGGTATCTATTTTTCAGTCTCTAAGATATGCTTTGATGCTTCAGTACCTTGGGATTATTTCACTCTGTGCACACACCCAGCTCGTTTTACTCCCTATTTATCCAGTAAAACTTCACTATACAAATAAAATGGGGAAAAGACGAAGGTGGAACAGCAAAGAGGAGGGAAAGGGATAGTGATGGAGGGTATTTGAGAAAATGCAAGGACCTACCTATCAGTCACCCAACATTCCTTCAAGCCGAAGGAAGCTGGATGCCAAAACTCAATGGCTGTTATTTTAAACATGAAACTACAGAGTATTGGGAGGGTGGGGTGGAAGGGAGACGTCGTAGTTGTGGCCTTGCAGGAACTGTGTGCAGCAGATCAGACCTCTAACTCCTACCTGGGTATTTGAAAATCTCTCCAAGGATCCCCTCCCTCACAGCCCTCCAATGAACAGAGCTGCACTGCTCATAAATTAGTAGTGGTAGGAGGATAAAGGAGGGAGAAAAGCAGAAGCGTCCTGGAGCATTGTGAGGAGGATAACACTGTACAGTATTCTCAGGTCTGAGTAAGGTTTTTTGGGATGATATCCAGAGAGATTATAAGGCACCTCAAAACCTTAAATGGGACCCCAGCAAGCCGAGTCAGAGAATGGAAGGAGATGCTGGGATCCTGCTGCAGCAGAGTTGAATGCCTGTGAAAGCAGAGCCACAAACTTACACCCTGAGCTGGGAAGATGCTTAGAATGAGCTGAGGTGATAGGAACCAGGCATGGGGTACTTCTCTCCAGAGCTTGACTAACACATGGGCTTGTAAGCTATGGTACAGAGTTCTCTGTGAATCACGGCAAGGATCAGTCCCATGAAAAGGTGGCCCAGAGAGAACTGGTGATATGCACCATCCCAGGTGAGATGTAGCAGCTGGAAAACATGAGCCTCCTCAGCCCAGGGGTCCCAGGTAGCTCAGCAATTCATGTTGAATGCTGGGCTGAGAGGTGCTTGGGAAACCTTGCTGGGAGCCTCTGAGTGAAAGCCTGAGGGGCCAGGAGGAGGACAGATTAAGGGTCCCCTACTCTGCAGTCTAGCAGGTCACTTTGCCTGGTAGACGATGCTTCCAATTTTGTTCTTCCTGCTGGGCTACTCCAAGGACTTGGACTGCCTGTGGAGTCCACTCTGCTGTATATCTGGGTCACAGCTGGGTACTGGCAGAACTGGCTACCCTCACTGTCTGGGCCAAGGTACAGACCTAGGGGTCTAGGTTTAATAGGTTTAGTTATTGCAGCATGAGCACTCTGCATCGCAATGCTCAGATTTCCAAGGAAGGCCCCAAACTAACCTTTCTGGATGTTACCCTCAGAAACTAACTTTCAAAGCCCAGAGAAATGCTCTGTGGTCTCAACTACCACTGACTTCCAACTGTGTAGGACAAGGCGACGGCTACTGAGGCAGTTCAATAGCTCACAGAAATCCCCCAAACCCAAAGTCGCCATCCCTAACCTTAAAAAGAGCAAGCTGCAGTGACAGGTTCCTCACAGCTGATGACAGCTTCCTTCCACAGATACAATGGGAGTCAGCAATGAACCAGGTACTGGGAAGAAGAGGGTGACTGCACATGGACACGCCCGGCTCAGGCACACAGAGGGCATTGCTCAGCTCTTGGGCATGAGCAGGGCTGCCTTCAGCCATCAGTTCTTTGAGCAGGAGACAGGCTCATGTTTTGAGACACTTTTTAGCTCACAGGGTGAGTGACACAAAGTGAACAGATTGATGCTGCAGGCAGTGCACGAGTAGATGTCGTCTGCTCAGGATGGTGAATGATCACCTGCTTAGCGTTTGGGTCTCTACAAGTAGTTCTCTACACCAGCTATAAGGCATTAGGCAAATGCTTATTTTGGGGGCAACAGATGCAAGTTACAGTGTTTTTGCCAGGAGTAACTGAATGTTTTTTCTTTAATTGTCATGGAGAACCAATGGGAAATGTAAAGGAAACATGTTAAATATAAAAAAGTGTTTCTGTTTGAGGAAATGTTACAGATTTCAGTTTCCATTAGAAATCCAGTAGTTTGCTAAGTGAGTCAAATCCTGCTCCCACTGCTGTCAAAAACCCCACTGACTTCAGTGGGAGGAGGATAAGACACAAGAGAAGAGACAGTCTCTATAAGGGATGTAAAAATAAATCCCAGAATGGAAAATGCATGAGCTATGATTAAATGTGTAGGTTTTGATAAAACTGGAGCTTATTTGATGATTTTTTTTTTCCTTTCTGAGAGACATAGGGCTAGTAAACAGTTTCATGCTGAAGAAAGCACAGACTTCCTATGGAAATCTCCAAGTGTCTGCTTCTCTTCAGGCTCAAGTACTCAAGTCTAGTTCTGGTCAGGCTCCAGCTGAAGTGTGCCAGGGGAATGGTGGCTGGTGGTGGTGGCTGTCCTTGTTCTGTTCCCTGCACACTGTCACTAAGACAGACAGACAGTCAGACAGACACAGGTCTGTTCCCCAGAGCCACACCAAACCAGCAGAGAGAAGCAGCACCAGATTTAGGACCTTCCCTTATACAAAGCTTATTTATGCCTCTGTTGTGCCTTTAATGCCCGTCTCTGGAACACTACGCTTACCCCCGGGAGGCAAATGGTACATGGAACAGCAACAGAACAAACAAACCAACAAACCGGGTGTGTACAGCTGGAGAGCAGAGTTTTGGCTGAAGGCAGGGTGTGTGGGGAAGGGTGTGAACTGACATCACTCCAGTTGGGATTGATAACGGCTGCGCTGCTGTGCTAGAGGAGCAGAGCTTACAGTTGAAGGACTAAGGATAACAACAGAACAATGCAATTCGTGGGTGGAAAAGGGTAAACAAATTAATTGCAATGAGTTCCTATGAGCAATGCCGTATATACTCTCACAGACAATTAACACAGACTTTGGGCTGATCTGGCAACTCAGTATCGGGGGAGAGAGTGACATGACTGTTGGAAAAACGGGTCTGTTTTCTGCATGAAAATACACCCATAGCAGTATTTTTAGCACTGGGTAATCATTATTTGGATTTGATTTGAGTACACTCACAAAAGATGGAATAGATAACAGAATGGATGGTTGCGATTTTGGTGTGTAGCTAACAGGGTTGTCTTCTTTTCATAAGGAGGTGTCTGTACTTCAGTGGCCGTCACCACTGCCTCCTGATTGTACCCAGTCATAGATGACCAATGGAACGCTCACAAGGGAAAACATTATCCCTAGTGCCAAGAAAAGAGAAGCCTGGAACACAAAAAAATAGAGAAAATTCATGAACAAAAGAAAAAGGAAATTAATTCAAGTATGTTAACTTCTCCTCTTAAGGAGATTTACAAGGTGATGTATAAAAGCTATCAGCTAAAATGGGATAGCACTTCTGGTAAAGACAAGACCCATAGATAATTAAACAGATTAGTGTCATTAGTAATTACTTGCTGAATACCAAAACCATTTTTTTTCTCCTTTCAATTCAATTCTTAAACACTGATCATCCCTAAAGAGGATTAAGCGAGTCTGTTTTTAGGACTGATGGGCTCTGCTCTTTTCAAAAGCTCAGGGAAATTAAGTATAAAAGTTCAGCCCCCTCATCCCAGGGTCTGTGGATGGAGCCACTAGTGAAACATGGGCTTTCTGCTTGTCTCCTCTGGGTAGGAAGGTCTGACCTTATGATGCTTCTAGTGTACACCCTCTTAGGACTGGGAATACATAGGAGTGTTGCATCTTTTCAGCTGCAGTGCTTTCTGGGGTTCTTAAGAAACATTTCCAAGGCCCATTCCCATCTGTTCATGCATGCCGAAGGGCTAACATTTCAGCTGGCTGCTTCTGGTGGAAACACCCCAAGTCTGGATCAGGTCCATTAAAACCACGAGGAATACCATCAACAGAACCCATCGCATGTGTTCTGAATCAACATCTTGCTGGGTTGAAAGTGCTGCTGAAGGGGGGCCGGGGGGTACCCCTACCCTGGCAACAGCTCCCACTCCCCAGTCAAGGGAAGAGCACCTTGCCTTGCTCAAAAGTGATTCCCTGGGACACAGAGTGCCCTGCATGGTACAGCCCTGCCACCAAGAGACCTCCAGAACAGGCAAAGGAGAAGGGTAAGTACAGCTGCCAGCCCACTGAAGCAAGCAGGGAAAGTAATGCAAAGAAGCTCTCACATATGTTTGGATTAGGTACGCTTTGCATCCAGCACATTCTAAGGAATGACAGGGTGAAAGAACTGCATTGGCAGGGAAGGAATACATACCCAAATCTTCTGGACCCTCTTTGATGCATCGTGCTGCATGATTTTTAAATACAACAATGAAGGAAGAATGAAAATCAGCATATTTGCAGAAGTGACTCCTGCAAAATTAAAATAAATGAGGTTTGTTAGCTGTCAGCAATAGCTAATTATTATGTTGCTGATTAGCAACACTCTTTTATTAGTAGTACAAAATCAAGATACTGTACCTACAACTCCAAAAATATCCTTCATGGTTGGGATAAAAATTACAAGCAAGTTGATGATAATCAAAAGAGCAACAGTAACCACAACATGACGGCCTAAGTGAAATTTTGTTTTTTTAGCCATCTCAAATAATGATGAACGCACCTGTGGGAAGAGAGAGAGATTTCTCTGTCAGGAATAGTCTATAAGCTGATTCAAGCCTCCCATCTTTAAGTGGTTCTTCAAGTGACAACCAGCTCTTCATAAATCTGTCAGAAAGTCTGGGGTCTCTGACCTAATGCCTTTTGAAATAATCTTTAAAATTAATTTGGTATTTCAAAACCGTAGGTATACACGCATCTACAGCAGGATAGCCCTCCCTTTCTAACTTGCCTTTTGGGGGTCCTTCTGCACTTAAAAATGAACTTCACCTCTAAGCCAGTGAAGCCAGTAAAGGAGGGGGCTTGTGGATTCAATTTAAAACAGATTTAAGACCAGAAGTGAATAATTCATTTCCTGCAGGGAGAACTTTTCCAGAAGTTAGTGGGAATCTGGTGTGGGAAAAGGCCAAACCAAGCTCCAGCTCTTTTTGTAGCTGCAACATCACCATCTTGGCAAAATCCTGCACTGTGGTTTGAAGGAATGTGCCATGTACAGGCATTACCAGCTTCCAAATCGTGAAGAGCTTTTTACTTACAGTGAAAAACAGCACTGGCACGGTGAGTACCACTGCAGTGATCACAGCCAAGCGCACGGTCAGGATGAGGATGTCATCTTTGCTCTGGTACTTGTGAAGCAAATCTGACTGCACAGTGTCTATGGAAAAGACAGTATGATAAGTTCTCTGGCAAACAGGCAATCTGTTCACAAAAATCACTGCTTTAAAAACAGCCTTCTTGAACAACAAGTGATTTATCTGCAAACAAAAGAGTATGGAATGAAACATTCTTGAGTTAAAACAGTGCTTTGAACCAAATCCTAATGATCCCATTATTGCAGATTAATCCTTTGGAGGCCTGATTTAGGAATGTATCCTATTCAAGACAGCACATGCCTAAGTCTAAGGTAATTTTCACTATAGGAAAGACAACAGTGAGACGTACGCGGAAGCTTGCTTACATATATATAAAAAATAAGTAAAGTGAAATTAGCTATTTCTAATTGGTTCTGTGGGCTTTTTGAAAAAAATAAAAAGTTTCAAATGATATAAAAATAACCACATGCATTGCAACAGCTGAACTTAATATAGACTAGAAGGTTTTGAGCTAAATTAGTCTAAACAGCAAATAAACTTCCAGCAAAAAGCAGTTGCCCTGCTCTCAACCAGGAACAAAGCCTATCTTGGGTCAACTCTCAGCAGGACGTTCTGACATTTGCACTCAAATCTCTTGGCAGCTCCTCTGATGGTTGCCCTGATGTTTTTTTCTCTTGAACCTGACAGGCCCTCAGCAGTGCCTGCAGCTCAGCCCCACGTTGGCTGACAGCCTCAGCAGCCAAAATGTGCTGGAGGGGAGCCTAATGGGGAGGTGCTGGTGATATTTTAATACAACCTCCTGCAAAAAGTGTTTCCTTGAAGCTGTTATAAGTAGTGCAAAGTGGGTCCGTGTGTGCTAACCAAGAGGAAAACCAAGCTGCTGAGGGAACTATGTGTGTGCTTTGTAACTTTTCAATATCTAGAAGCAATAACCTAAGGGGGCAGCTGTTAAGCACACCACAAAACATACTTGCTGCTCCTTTTTAGGCTCATGTTTTGTTTCTGCCTGCTAATCTTAGAAAGCTGGTGGTAAAACACAACAGCTCTTAAACCAAAGCCCTTAAAGGGAACTTGGCAGCCACATCTAGTTTGAAACCTTTGGCACTAGGTAAAACCTCCTGTATTCCTGGAGGCAGAGAGACCTGTCCTGCAGCAAAATGCCTGTGCTCCCCCCAGGAAGCCCTTATGGGCAGAGACCACGGGTCAACACCACGTACACAGTGCTCGAATCCCCACCAGGAGAAAGAAAACACTCTCCCACCTCCCTGCAGATTAGGAGTGGGGTTTTCAAGCCGGGCACATGCACAGCTTCTGAGACACAGAGCTTACTCTGCTCCTGCAAGCACAGACTGCAACTTCTGTACCGCTCACGGACTGCAGCCAGGTAGGAAGTGAAGGGCAAGGCTTACAGTTGAAGGTCTGTTTTCCTTTCAGCTAGATACACCACAGAGCCCAACCACAGTGTGACCTTTTAGGGGAAGAAAAACACCTCTTTTCTGTAATTCTGCAATGTAAATATAGTCATCACTGCAACACTTTTGAGAACACAGCAAACAGACAAGTACTATTGGTGTAAAGAAGAAATGGCCACAATAAAAATGCTGTTCTTACCCACGTAAGGGTAGAGAAGAGGGTTAGAAAACTGTAAGTGAACATATGAAAGGTAAGGTCTCATCAGTCTCAAGGGGCAGAAGGATCAAAGTGGAGGAATTTTACATTCCCTCAGTGTCTTTTTTTGCTGCTTGTCATGGCACTGACCCTCGCAGCAGCCCTGGCAGAGCTGCACAGCTTCCACCCACGGGCTCTTGGCTCTGGGCAGCAGGGACACCTGATATGGGGAGAGGCACACGAGACACCCCAGGGATTCCTCCGCCATTCCCCCTTGGGAGGGCCAGAAGGACGCAGCCCCTACCTCCTCCATGGACTCCAGACCCTCGTCCTTGAGGGGTGTGGGAGATTCCCAGAGAGGAGCACCACGGATCTGCCTCCTCAGACCCCTGGGGCAATCACATCAGAATCTCCTCCCTGCCAAAGCGAAGGGGTCCATGCTGATTTACACCCACTTGCTCCCTGGGGATGCTAATTTGATGCATTTCTACAAGAATGTGTTAGACAGGAGCAGTTGGATGAGAATGGCTGTTGCTGGTGTCACTTGCAATGTATTTGCGGTTTTATAGGGATAATTAGAACAGATGACCTCAAGTTACTTCAACACATGCAGACTTGAGGCCTCATAAGCAGAATGAGAGCCTGAGAAAACAAATATGAGATAAGTGCACCTTTGGAAAAAAAAACCCCCCGACACATTTCATATTTACTTATTTTCTTTCTTTTGAATACGTGGCCCACAAGGAACGATAATCATGAATGAGGAGATTGTAACAAAAAGGTCACTTGGAATAGGATGGCGAAGACTAATGACCTTTTGGTGACTCTGAGGTAAAAAGCAAACATCAGTTTTGTCATCTGTCTTGTAACCCCTTAATGGTCCATGGAAAAAGAAACTGCTTTTCAACATTCCCATTATAATGGAACATGGGAGTAACTTTCTGGGCAAGATTAATATTTTATCCTACTTTACTTAATAATTGTGCCTTTAGGGCATACATGTTGTATCCTTTAGTGATACAACTAAATTTGTTTGTCTCTTTAAATGAACTGATATGCATGAGGCAGGGTACAAGTCTTGGACACTGAAATAGCCATCATTTGGCAGCTGAGCTGGGATAACACTCAAAGCTTCTCCAGCTTCACTGCCAGTAGATTTAACCAGGAGCTGAAGGGGTCAGCTTTAGGGACAAAGGGAAAACATTTGGTCCTTCACCTCTGATGAAAGCATCAGTAAGAACATTGAAAAATCTGTGATGGATTATTTGATACTCATTTCCTGGGACCTGCTCTCAAATCTCTCTCAATTTATGCAGATATGCACACTTCAGTCATTACCAATGTACACAGCATTCAGGTGAGGAAGGACCTTGGTATGAAAATCTTAGTGGGGCCAAGCTAATCCCCAGTTCTGTTGAACAAAGCTTTCACCCATATTTTGAATATGCCTTTTGCAAATGCTACTTTTACTTGTGCTTTTCATAGACAAGTTAAAAGGGGAAAAAATTTGTATGAAATAATATGAAAACTCTAAGGAATATTATTTGAAAATGCTTTTATGATTTGAAAATGTTACTTTGTTTGTAAGTGGATGGGAGTTTCCTTTTCATTTGGCATAAACTGTTGGTTTCACATGTATTCCCTTTCTATTTTTTGATCAATAGAGAACTGAATACTTACCGTAGAAAGTCAAATAGCCAAATATGGCTGTCAGCAAGTACATCGAAAACATGGCAAAAAATGAGATATTTGCAACCAACTGCATTTTTTTCTGTGAACGGCTGGAGAAAAGAAAAAAAAGAACACATGAATATGGCTGGGCTGGATTTATTGTATAGCTGTTTAAAAATTTACTAAGTCTTTGCATAAACATTGTAATTCTTGAGAGACTCATGAATGCCTTTTCATTTAAAATAGGAATTCAGTGACAGCTGCACAAGGAAGAAAAGGACTAGGGAAACAGACCCTACTTGGAGGTTAGGTCAAGAACTGGTGGGTCTGCCCTGTTGCTCTGCTCCCTGGCCATGCCACTCCAGTGAAGGGTCAAGCCAAGTAGAGAGGGACTGCCCTTAAACACTTCAGCAATTAAATTAAAAGGCAAAAATAAAGGAAGAATAAAATTATACACAGGAAAAAAACAACATTCTGAATGTTTGCAGAGGAAGATTTTTGTCCCCATGGGTAGAAAATAATAGATGTATGCAGACCACTGTAGACCTGTAAAAATAGGCCAACATGAAGTGTCAACATTTAATTTTTAGGTGTTTGATCTGTAATATGCACACCCTGGTACCTGAAGTTCGACTTTTAAACCCACACAGAGATGCTTTAAATAGGCACCTGGGAACCTGCTAGAGTGCCTTCAAATTCAAAGTCCCCAGGACCTGAGGGTACTCGTGGGCCTGACTGACCTCCATCTCTCCAGTGGGGCTTTTCCTATCGCTCAGGACCCTGTTGCAAACCCTGGAGCCACCAGCCATGCTGCAGCAGGACCAGCCTCCAGCTCCTCACAGCCCTGCCCAGCTGGAGGAGTCAGCAAGACACCAGCAATGGGTTTTTAGTACAGGCAAGTCTGAAAATCTTTGGGTTTTTTTTTTTTTCCTGGTACTGCAGCAAGTTGCACTGGAACAAATGCCTCTAGCTGAACACACGCCTCTCTCTTTTGCCAAATAACAACAAGCACATCTTGGCTCTCCCCAGGCTGCTGTGTACTTCCAGAGAAAACTCCTAAAGCATTGCATTATCCTCAACCTCCCTCACCCCTGCCCAGGAGGGCAGGTTTCCTAGCTGACAGCCACACTCATTGGCTTGTTGAGTCTTATTAAAGCACATCTCCTCCGAATGGCATGAATGACTCAGAGAATCTCTGTGCTAACATTTTCCAAGCCAAGCAGTTCAAAACAATTAACTGGGGGAGGAGGGGGGTGGAAATAAAATAAAATAGAAGAGAAAGGCTTACCCTTTAAGTTCACTGTAAATCGGGAGCACTGATGGGTGGCACACAAATGCAAAAGCAATGGTGGGCAAAGCGTACACAGTCTGATTGGAAAGAATGTCAGAAAAGAAGTTAAGAAGTATTTCCCTCAGCAGTATGAACAAATGATCCACGCTCAACTACCTCAGCTCCCAAATCTCCAGACTCTTCAAGCAAAAGAAAGAGCCTTCAGAGAAGGCAGAAGACCAGTCAGTTAGCATGAATTCCATGTAATACGGAGAGCAGCGCTCTTCCAACGGGAAGACAAAGTTTTCCACTCGGTGATGGGAGCGCTGTCCTGACTGCTGACAGGGCACAGTGCTGGGTGGATGCCACATGGCTGTTTGGTTTTGCTCTCTGGGTTTCTCTGCCACTGTTACTGACACACTTTTCACAGGTAAAAGGGACGTATGGTGGGGCACCACTATGATACCCTGCCTCAGCATGGAGAGGGGTGCGCAACTATGGCTGAAGTTCTGAAGAGGAAGCCCAAACCCAGACTGTAAGGAAGGAGAAGAGGAATGCAGGACTTACAAATAAATGGATATTTCAAGGTACCAGACTGAGTCCCTTCCTTTCCCAGGCCAACAAAAGGGCTAGGAGGGCTGTGGAGGGAACATGCTTTTCCTTAGGGAAAGAGAGAGACGATTATGTCATCAGGAAGCACCAGGAGGGGTGCTCTGGAGGGGACCTCACCCCCTTTTCCACCAAAAACTTGAGTGGGTTTCAGTCCTCGGTGTACAGCGAAACCTCGCAAAAATGCCCAAACATTTGCATTCTTCCCAGGGAGCAGGTACAAGCAGAGGTCACACAAAAAAAGGTCCTTCTCTGAGGACAAAATGAGTGTGTCCCTACGTGCAGCTCTCCCTGGCCCTCTGAGATCTGCTTGTGCTGGCCACAGGCATCCACTTCCCACAGGAACCATCCTGGGGTATGCCCCAGGCCTGGCACATTCAGAAAATGCACTGGTTGCTCTCCTATGGCCCTTCCTCACCCAGGCCTGTGCCATCTCCTCTCCCTCACCCACAACATGCTACTGTTGGAGATGTTCTGAAGTTGTCTTGACATGTTGCTGGCTCTAGGTGGCCCTGCTTGTGCAGGAGGTTTGGGCCAGATGATCAGGAGGGCCTTTCTAACCTCAGCTATCTGATTCTGTGAAATTGTCTCTCCTCTCTCACAACAAAGTCACTAAATTGATCAGCAAAATGCTGGCCCCAAGGGCATATCTAGAGTTCAGCTTCAGTGTGCTTAGTTCAGATGAAAAAATCCTTCCAATGTGTGTCCACTGACTGAGGCAAAGGCTGATACTGTAGAAGACTGACTTGAATGCTATCTAAAGTATACCTACCCCTAAGCTGCTCTAGAACACCAAGTTAACTAATTCTTGGTCCTTCACACCAGATCTGGGCTGATGGCCACCTTCAACTAAAGAAAGTGCTCACATTGGCTTCTTTGACTGAAGCTGGTAGGATGAAGTTTAAAAAGAATTAATTTTTGCACACACATGATGTACACGTGCATTCCCTATGAATGCAACTGTGATGCCCAAGGATCCTGTCCTGCTCTTTAAGGAGCACTGCACCCCAGCACAGCTGACAGGAGCAAATCTCCTGCTCCCACAGCCACAGCCAGCTTCTCTTTCCCATTCTCTTGGCACAACTTTTCCTGCAGCTGTGTGGCGACTGAGGAAAGCGTCCAGCTGAAATGCAATCAAATTTTTGCTGGATTAGCTGTCGACTGTATCCTTTCTCTGATCCAGTTCAACACATGGCTACAGAGACACGTACCCTGTCACAAAGAAGTGGTTTGTGTGCAGGACAGAGGGATTACTTGTGGGCTTTGGATGCAGGAATGGCTTACTCAGCCACTGCTGATCTACAGCCGAAAGAAGCAGTTGCAGCACGGATAGGAGGGAGCAGAGGAAAGGAAAACTGCCTCAAGGAGAGTGTTTGTTATCTGATGGTAGCTTGGGCTCACTTCTTTGGACCATCTACTACCAGGACAGAGGAAGACCACAAGAAGGTACATTCAGTATGGCATCTCCATAAGGCTGGGCAAGGACATACATTGTGCTTTCACCATTGGAGCACAACTGGAAGCATGGAGAATCCAGCCCTACGTGGTGCTGATCAGACTAAGAACACGAGGTGTAGGTGCATATATTATCTGAATTAAAAATAAGTATTATAAAAAGAAACATACCTTGGAATTAAAGACAACATACTTTGTCTTACACATTTGTTCATGTGCTGAGCTATTTGATAGGATGGATGAGGTTGCATTTAGTTCTGATCCACCACAGGGCATTTGAAACTTCTTGTAAATAACCTAGAATGAGAGTGGCAGAGAGCTATTTGCTAAAAATAATAATAAAAAGCAAATTCAAATTAAAACATCAGAGAAATTGTGAATATCTTGTCAAGTAACTCTCATCCAACAAAGAAAGCAAGCTGAACTTACCACTATCAGGAAAAATACCATGCAGCTTAATGAAAATCCACTGGTATAGCCAAGATATCCTGAAAGAAATTAAAAGGAAATGCTATGCAAAACTATTTTATTAGCCATATTTTGGTTTTTACTTCTTTTTTAATACTTCATGAAAAATTTAAGTGTGTTATAACATTTCATATGTATTGTGAGCTTCTAGACAGGACACAAGTATGTCTCCCATGTTGCAAGCCTCCCACCTTTTACACAGACCTGAGCTTTTCCTGGTTTGACTTCCTGAGGAGGGTCACCTTTATGGCAGTTTAACTAATTTTACTTTTGAAAGGGGCTGTGATAATTGCAACAAAACTGAAAATGTGCAGTTGCAATCAGAACACACCTGGATTTCCTCATACAACCCATGTCAGCTGAATACAGGTTATTTTCGCAAAAGGAAGATCCCAGCAGGACTTCAGTGCCAAAAATTATTAGATGGGTTTAGAAAATACATTGTGTTGCTACTGGCATCTCTGTGAACTCAGACACATTTAAGAATGCAATCCTCTATCTGCATCTTACTTCAAAGTCCAGTAAGTCCAATTAACCTCACCATGAAAAATTTTGCAGCTGATAAGAAATAAGTTATTTTTTTGTAAATTCATTGTTTGTTAGGTTATTTTTACAGGCTACACATAAAATACAATTGCCTTATGAAATGGAGACCCTCTTAACTCTATCTTTTAAAATCAATTTACACAACTGCATGGATGAACCAGGTGTATACTGAGTTGAACCATTGCTTGTTTCAAAGTGCTTAAAACACAGCTTACTCCTTGTCCAGGGAGGCTGCGTAGATTACGATAAGAGAATTTTCTTTAATAGTGGAGTTGTCAGTGTGGATCTTAGTGGCATGATGTCTGTGGTCCTTTATTTTACTTCATTTCCACAATGGCATTTGCATCTTACCTAGGTTCTTAAGTAGACATAACGGGAGGATTACACCAAACGTCACTACGATAACAAGAATCCGCCCATCCACGTACCATGCTCTGTATAAAACATTAAAAAGCAACCACCATGAGCACAGCTTAAACCCTCTCTGGTTTTCCTCACACTCAAATCACCCTCCTTGACTGCTGCAGTTACAGAACTATCTTTGGTCTCCTTACCCTACAAGCTCCTAAAAAAGGAGACATGGGGGCCACATCTGAAATTTGTAGAGTCATTAAGTATCCAGTGCTTCAAAACTGTCACTGCCCTGCCTCTGATAGGTCAGATTTTCATGGTCACTAGACAAAACATCACCGTGGACTTCAGTGAGTGGGACTGAGAAGCAGAAGAACACCCTCTGTAGCCTGATATAATCTTTCAGACCAGGAAAGACCACGCAAAGGGCCACACTACACAGTGGGGCAGCAAGGGGCCACCACGATTCATTTGCTAAAGCACCCAGGCATGTGCCTGGAGCAGCAAGCCAGGCTCCTGTGGGTTGGCATGGACTTGCCAGGCCAAGGCTGTATCTCCTTCTACCAAAGTTCTTTAAATCCTGCTGGAAAGCAAGAAAGGGGAGAAGGAAAACGTTAATGACATTCTGTATGACCTATTTCTACTTATAGGAAATGGATCTCTACCTTGTTGTGCAACACAGCACATCATATAGCCCAATGCAAAGAATATTTACAGACATAAAGAAATACCATCCCTCTATTAAAGAAGTTGGTAAATGTCAAGGTGTGGTAAGTGGCAGAAATAGAAGTATAATATTCTGCCATTGCAATATGCTGCTGTCAAAGAATTTCATACTACAAACATTGCTTCAGTGGCAAAATCCTGTAAGATCCTATGAATGCAGGGAAATATATATTATCTTAAACTTGCATTGTTTCCAAATTCTTCAAGTGTTGCTAACACAGAAGAAGTTTAGATCCTATGATGAGAGACTTGTATAAATGACAATTCTTCATGAAACTCTGGTGTGCAAAGACAGAAGCCACGGATGACTCTTGCCTTGATTTTTATTAACCCCCTGAGGTATTCCTGTGAAAATCTACTTTGAAAATGTCATGACCATCCAGTACTTAAAATCACTTATCAACAAATGCTTAAACTTATCTACACGATGTTAACTTCTGTAATCTGTTCACCAAAAGTATTTCAACTTACGAAAAAGTTTCTTCTTCTCCCATTAGGAACTTTATGGCAGAAGGCAGCTCATTTTTCACTATGAAGAGATAGCTCAACATTGCTGGAGGAAGAAGATAGTTTAGAAAATGGGTAAGACACCTTGAGGAACAAGTACAGAGAAGCATCTTGAACCTCTTCCTACATCAGCATCTGATGACAGAAGACCTCAAACTGTAATTGACTGCAAATTACTGATCATTCAGTACTACAACAGTTAAAAGGGCTGGATGCAAAGTGTTAGCCACAGTTGTACTGAGGAGCATGGTATTCCCAAGATGTCACAAAGAGAAGGAGGGGCCTGACTGGTTGGTAGCTGTAACATTATTAAGATATTCCTGGGTTTTGTTTTTCAATAACCCTCATCTCCTTTACCTCCAATGTTCTGAAGAGATGTAGATCCAAAGACAATCATTTTCCCTGGGGTACCGAAGACCTGCTCACCCAGCTTCTCATACACCATGCAGCCTGCATAAGAAGAAGTGAGGAGAAAGGTAACAAATACCCCAGCAAAAGCTGTTGAGTCAAAACACTTCTGATTCTTTTTCAGCTAAGCACCCATCTGTGCAGCCATATCTGCCCTTTGCAAGTGAATAGAGAGCTCTCTTGTAATTACTAAGGCTGAAACTTGCGTAGGAATGTTGTCTTGACATCTATAAATGTTATTATTGGCCACCAATCATTTTTGAAATTGAAGCTCTTACTGAGGCTATTACACTCCTTTAATGAGTCTGTCTGTACCCCTAGTGACATGTTAAATTCTGGTATTCCCATTTGGAGCATTAGGTTTGTGCCTGCACTGAGAGTGACGTGGAAAGCCTCCTCTCCAGGGCAAACTTGCTTCAGCAGGATCCACAAGTCAGCCCTGGCAGCCTGGCCATGGTGCCTTGCAGAAACACTGCCTCAATTCTGCACCTTCCCTTGCTTTGGCCAAGTGATCCAAATGAGGGCAGCCACTGCTTTACAGTTCCTAACGAGGAAGCCTTGGGAATTCTCAGTGTGGCTTGTTTTTGGTAAAAGCAGGGGAAGGTGTAAAGTATAACTAAAACTTCTTTTGAAATATCTGTCAAGCTTGAGAAACTCCTCTCTTAATTGGTCTGTGCTTCTGTTTGATTATTTTTTTCCTGTAGTTGCAATTTAGGCTGAGAAAAAGACAACTTTGTAGAGATGGTGAGATACAGGAGAACAGAAAGAGAAGTATTGCAGATGCCACACTCTACAGATGATTTTTAAAATGCATCTCATCTTTTAGTTTTCTCTATGTTTCCTTATAGCTGACATTTCTGCTTTGAAGCTTGTATAAGCAATAAGTTTGAGTTTAAATATACCAGCAGCATAGAGACTAGGGCTTAGATTTGGGGAACTAACGTGGCACAAATGTGTCCACAATTAAGCATAAGTACCTAATTTAATAGGCAGTTGCTGCCATTATACATGCTATAACAGTAAATCATGTGTGTCCAAATTACAGACTAAAATATTAAAGCATTTTTGTGAAGATAGCTCTAAAAATCTGGTTTCTGAGATTGTTACCTAAGGAAAGAGTCTTGGACTTCAGAGAACAGTGACATTTAACACAGTAGACAACTTCTAATTTTTGTGTTTAGAAGATATTTTGCTTATTGATACATTTCCCTCTGTGGAGGAGCTGTTCCCTTTTGTCTTATGTTAGGAAACCTCCTGCTGCACCCCAAAAGCCATCAGGAACTCCACACTAACCATTAAGAACAAGCTGTATTTCTATGTAAGCTTCACCACTGGCAAAGATATTTCATTTGCAGCTGGTTTTTAATGGAAAGAACCTATATGAGCTGTTCCTTCTAGATCACTGGAGACATCATTTCATGGTAGCAGAATTCACTCTTTGTTTTAAGTTTTTCTCATTACAGTGTTAATGCCATGACATAAACTCATGTTTATTATGGGCTTCTGTCCCAAAATAGAGTGCACCTTTCTATTGACCATAACATCTTAAATTACCTGTTTCCTTTGAACACACCAACAGGAGATGTATTGAATAAATAGACAGCAGTGTCACCGAAACCAAAAGCAGCCTACAAAAGAATGGAAAACAAAGATTACTTTAAGACCTGATCTGTAACATTGCAATATTTACTGTCACGTCAAATTCCTGATGACTCTGATGATTTTTATACTCTTATGAAAATGCAAAATGCCCCCAAAATACATATGATTCATATGCTTTTTGCAGTTCCACCACACCAGGTGTGCAGAGAGAATCAACCAAGTAAAACCCAGCAGAGCTGCAGTGTACTGCCCGCTAGTGAGTTACACCTCCCCATATTGAAAGAGGCAAGGATTAAGATGTCTTTTCGGATAGGAATAAAGGTTTTATTGGAGCAGGGATGAGCCAAGTATGTCCTTCACCACCCACTCTCAAGCTTTTTCTTTTCAAAGGAAAGTCCTCTATTTACAGATTCCCTTACCAAATGGAACCCCAGGCAAGCTTCATATGCTACTTGGGGGTGTCCAAATGATTCTTCAGGTGCTTCCCAGGGCCACCAAGAGGGGAGAGTAGGGAAGTTAATGCTCAGCTGGCTTCCCTTGGGAATAAAGGTGGAAAGCTGAAGTTTATACTTTGTCCAGGTGGGAACTGGTGCTCCCTCACTGATGTCACTCCTGATGTGCCATCCATAATTTGACTTCACATAGAAGAATTGCAGGAAGTAATGACCAAACTGTTTGTGTGGGGAGCTTGCTGGCACAAATGATAATTAGTCAGTGCTAGAGGCTAAGTGCATAAAAACACATTTCCTCATTGCTCTGTGTCTTTAAGCCAAGCACCATGTGTGCCTTCCCCTCCAACACTGACACACAAAGACCTGATGATGTTTTCATGATGTGCATGAAGAGCGCTCAGACAATCTGTTGGCAATTCCTCTCTTTATTATGACAGCTACCCTCAGGACACCAAGAAAAACAAGCCTAAAATTTAACAGAAAACAAGCTGCTGCCATAAATAGGCAGCAACACATCTTTTTCATAGGAATACATAGAAGAAACAGGATGCGAAGCCTCCCACCCCACCCCTAGCCCCCCTTTTAATTATTTTAAACAGAAATACTCGTGGAAACTTGTGGAAATAATGGTACCCAAGTTTCTCAGGGGCAGAGAAGCAGGCAGAAACATAAGAGGTGATATGACAATTGGCTTTTTTGCCAACAGAATGATGTTTGACAGCAGCAACACCCCTGAGACAGCCCAAAGGGAGCTGTACCTCAGGGTGCCTCTATCTCAGGGAGGTAGAGAATGGAAGGGAGATCGTACTGCCTGAGGTCACTCTGCTCCATTTCTTAACACGTTTGCCAAGCCCTGCTCCTGCCTGCCTTCCCTACTGAGCCACTACATCCTTGTCTGCCTGGAGACACGATGCTCACAGCCCCGTGTGCTTGGCTGCTGGGCTGACTCACTCCCAGCCCCAAATGGCTCTGGCTCTGCATGCCAGCATCCAGCATATTTCAATCTTAAAAGCTCCCGTTTGTCAGGCACTGAGCTCATGGAGACTTTGCAGAGGTAAAAATAACACTCCCAACCAGCCAGGTATTTATCTGATCTGCTGTCCTTAGCTCCCCATAGGATTCTTACAGAGACACTTGGCATTTTCATTAGCCCTGTATGAAAAACTTGTTTGTGTTAGGACTGCGGTATGGACAGAGATCCTGGTGCCAGAACCACCCCTTGGAAAGGAATGAAAATGTCCATGCCACTCGCTCTGCACAAATTCAAAACAGAAGCAGGGGAGCTTGAGCTGCAGTCCCAAAAGCACTCCCCTTCTTTTTATGTTGCCTACTTTTAAAGAAATGCTGGCAGCTATGCAAGCAACTGGTACATGCAAAAGTCACCTCCCTCCAACAAATCCAGGATAAACAGTTTAGGGCAGGGGAATGATACAGTTCTGGGAAGAACAAACTGTTCCTGCGATGCCATGGCTGTTTGCTCTCAGCTGAAGCATGTGCTGTCCTCAGCACTCTGTGGAGTCCCAGGTTTTGGGGCGAGAAGACCTGTGAAGCTCCAGCAGTCACCTGCCTCATTGCACAGAATGGCTCCAAACCACCCCTAAGGTACTGGAGGGAGAAAAGCATGGCAGAGTATGGGATTTGCCACTCACACAGTCTGCCAGCCTGCCCTGAACCTCTGGAGCAGTGAGGCTGTGGTTTCATGACTGCTTTCGGCCAAACCTAGCAGAAGTGGTTGCAGAAAGCAGTGTGAAACTTCAGTTTTAGTCTCATACTCATCTAAGAAGCTCCTGTACCTCAGGCAAGGTTTTTCAGTTTATGGGAAGTGCCAGGCTAAAAGCAGAAGGCACCTTGCACTCAGCAGGCCCATATGTCTCTGCAATGCCATTCATCACTCTGGTCCTGGCTCTCCAGGATGAAAGCACAGGCAATGACAAATGCTTCTGTCATCCCTATGTAGTCCTGGACCATCTCTAACCTCCCAGGCCTTTTGTGCCATCTTTCTGCATTTTTCATCCTTTCACATACAGGAAAGGCTGCTCTTCCTTGGTCTAAGCTGTAGTTATCAACAATGTAAGGATTAAGTTCCTCTGAGTTCCTTCCTCAGGTTTTTGCCTAGAAAACATGACACTTTGCTATGGAACTAAGTTATGCAAATAGAATGTGAGAGTATACACCCTTTGCTATGTTTATTTCGCGTGTCTTATGGCAAGAATATAGGATCAGAACTGCACATTTCACACTGCAGAAACTGTGAGAGTGGAAATCAGACTGAATCTACTTTGTTAGCACTGGAAATGCTCCTTCAATTTTTCTGCCTCTGCTTTCTCCTTTTGAGAGATGATGCATGCCAGTGCTGGATAAAGCAACCTAGAAACTTTCCAGAACTGTGCTTCTCAAGAGCAATGAATGTAAGTGCTTCCTCATGTGCAAAAAAGAAATGAAACTATTGCTGGGATTCTCTTTAATTCCTTGTAAAACAGAAATGGTTCTAAGATCTATCAGTGATAGCAGTAGCACAACTATCTTTTTATGGGGAAAATGCACAAGAGTGAGAAAAAAATATAAAACTAATGGAATAAGTTTAACTCTAAGATTACTGCATGATAAAAGAACATTTAAAGCAGTTTAACTTTCAGGCATAAATACAGACACCACATTCAGATGCTCTATCTCCAGGCTCCAAAGGGGAAAGCTCTGCTAACTTGGTCAGTTAGGTCCTGCTAACTTCCTTACCTTTGATCTCAGCAGGCTGGTCTGCCTGCAAGCTAACAGATCTAAAGGCATTATAAAGCTAACACAAACAATTATCCACTTTTAAATCCACAGTTAGTTCTGTAGAGAATAGTGTTATTTAGAACATACAATCTCTACTTTCAGGCTTGGGAGTTTTGCATGGAGCATTGGTACATGTTGACACACTCACAGCTTGGGCCAAGATGAACCCAGTCACCAGCACACATTGTTAGAAGTTTCTGTGGTGTTCACATCACTGGTCTGATCTACTTCACTTAAAATAAACTGCCTTTTTACATCCTTCAGAGCAAACACATTTCACTTAACTATAATCACAGCAGTTCTACGATTCAAACTCTCATGAAAAACTGCTGAAAGAAGGAGAAAGGGATGACATTAGAAAAAACTAAAGCAGTAAGGAGAAACTGAGGTTGTTCCTTGGCCAAGACACTTATCACAGAAGGGGGAACAAGGCTGAGGAGTGTTAATGGTTTTTTTCTGTTACAGAAATTTTTGCAACCACCAGCCTGTGCCCTCAGAGGTGTCCTTGCTAGAGCATGGGTGGAATATCACATACAGGTTAGAGTACTGTGTAAAATAAGCAGAAAAAAATAAAATAAACTCAGTCCCTCTGCATAAGAAGGATGTACATGACAGCCCAGCTACTTTATAGCCTAGCTTAGTAACAACACAATTATGAGACTTTGTACATTCTTAGTGTAAAATGGCTTAACTCCTTGGATTATTCCCAGATTTTTAGCCAATCACAGCAAATTGTAAACTATCAGCATGGCTGTAGCTATGCTGGCACAAAACCCCAGAGCAGATGGCTATAGGTACTGTTTTGGCCACCCCCTCTGCTATATACAGGGCTCGTGTTATGTATTTCCCAAAAAACTAAGAAGCAACAGAAGTTCTGTTTTTTTAGGTATTGACATTTAAGAAATGAAACCTTTTTAGAGTAATTTCTAAACTCAATAACTGTTGAAAAGTTCTCAGAGATAGTAAATTATTGCATTTCTTCCCTCAATGAACATTTATCTCTGGAATCTAAACACAATTCCCAAGTGATTTCTTAACAATCGCTTTTCACAATGAAATGTCTCATAGTGAAATTCAGAATAACACAGAATAACAATGTGTCTTACTCATTCACTGGCACTGCTCCATTTTGAAACTATAAAATTCTCTCTTACAAAACGCTTCTTTTTTGCTGGAGTTAAGTACTCTACATCAACTCTTTTTTTATACTAAAATTTTGGCTATATTTATGATGGTTCTCAAGGACTCTCACATAAACTGTAGAAACTGTGGGAGTGAGAAGAAAATATTACAGGTAATATATAATGGAGTATCAATATTCTTTTTCTTGGCGAAAAAAAAAGAAAAAGAAAAAAGAAGTAGGTATTGCACCATGTTTTGATGAAAGCTCTGGAGATCCTGTGACACAAGTAAGAACTGGGCACTATCCCACTGCAAGTATTACTACTGATTATTTCCTGTGCATATGTAGCTTGTGGACAAACAGGAAAAATCCTTGGCTAAGCTCAGGTCAGCAGTAAATACCATGGTCTTTAGTATAACAAGCAGTGGTTTTTCCCCCAAAAAATATAACTGGAAAAAAAAAAAAGTCCAAAACTTGTGGCTAGCATTTTCAGGCTTGAATGCTGCAGCTGATTACAGCTGGGCTATAAATCCCTTTGCTTGCTGACAGCACACGTGTTCTTCAAATGCAGTGAAACTGCACGGGGATCAGCTACCCCACATGGATACTTACAGAAAGAGGAGAATTCCTGTGTTGGCCAAGGCAAAAGCAAGACCCAAAATTCCACTGCCCATAATTGCATTGCTGAGGTTGAAGACAGACATCCCAAATGAAGTAGCTCCTGGGACCTGGGGAAGTGCAGACGGATGTGTCAGCAACAGCTTGGAACGGAGCAGGGAAATGCATCTACGTTTCAAACTCCATGTTTTGCTTTGTATCAGAGATAAGTAACTATTGCTATGGAAATGACTTAATAAAAATCAGTTTGAAAGAGGAAAAAGCATCACTGAACCCCTGTCACAGCTACACTCTGATCACTGTCCTATAGATTTTGTAAACTGATGTAAATGATACAGGAGACACACAACACATGTACTACAACTTCAAATTTTAAACCTCATCTCTCACTATGCCTGTGAAACACCTTGGGCTCATGATTTATATATTGTAAGGCCATAAAGAAGCACCAGAAATTCCTGCCAATACAGGGCAGAGGGACTCCCTTGCCTCAGCTCAACAAAAATGCTTGGGGTTTTTGGTTTTGTTTTTAAAGTGCTAAATAGAGGCAGTTCAGTTGTAATTGTGTGTCCCAGCACTTTTGAAGACTGCATCAAAAGGCCCTCCATATGCACAACATAAAGTTAATTTTGACAGGGAAAAGAACAGTAATAGACTTACATATTCATCACATTTCTTCTTCTCCAGGTTGCTGTTTGTGAGACTTCTTCTGCTTTCTCGATCCGAAATAAACTTGCTGAAAGAAGTCAGAGGATTTATTTCCAGCAAGTATTTAACAGAAGTGAACACATTAACTCTCTGAGAAGCATGTAATTGCAAAATTGGCAATGTATTAAAACTCTGTGTGAAAAGAGGTTAAGCTCATAACTATTTAATGAAACAGTTTATGCTTTACTGATACCAGCATACATTGGACACCAATAAAGGTAGCACTAGCACAAGGTCAGAATAAATGTATATACACAGAATGGTCTTTCAGGAGATTTTGTAAAGCAGCAGCACCTATTTTGTGGACAGGAAAGTAATTTGTTTGTACAAACATGAGGAGGAGATGCTTCTTCAGGTGTCCTGCAGAGATGTGTGTGACCAGCACCTCCAGCTCCTGACCACTGCTCACATGGTTAGCATGACTAACACCATTTTATAAGGCAAGCAGCTATTCTATGCTACTCAGCTGCTCATGTTTAATTTCCTTCATTATCAGGCCCTGAAGGTCCTCTGAACCAAGCAGACAAACCAACATTTCTTCTTCTCCTTATTGGCCTCTGGACTCCTGAGTGCCAGACCAATTACTCCCTTCCTTGCCAGCCTTGGAGGTCCAAGTACCCATCCCACCAGGTGGTGGTGATGACCCCACCACAGAAGACAGAATCCTAACAGCACCCAGAGCACTGCTCATAAAATCAAGCAGCTACAAGTCTTAAGTGGGGAACTTGGACTGGAGCTGCTGTTGCATAGTGAGAACTGAGACTTCCAGGTGGCCAGGGATGCCCTCATCTTCCACTGCTTTATCTGAGGATTGAGATATTCTTTTTGAGATTTTCTTTTTTGAGATTCATATTCTTTTATATGATTTTGGGGTCTAAATTATGACTGGTATACTGATACAGCAAACTCTGCATTAACATTTGACCCAATCTGCAGAAGGTCCAGGTGATTAGAAATAAGTTTTATTTTAAATTCTGTATTATGCTACCTATAGATTGTACTATATTGATTCTGCTTGTAGAAACCCTGTGCCATTCTAATAATAAATTCTGTGCTAATAATAACAATATCCTGATAAGAAAATAAAGCTTTAACTGTAACTAGAATCATTCTGCCAAGAATCCCTAAGAGACCCTGTCTGCCCCTTAAAAGTAGGGTGACAGCATTGCACCCAACAAAACCTTAAATTACTTATATTGCCATCACAGGTTGTTATGTCTGGAGTTCAGAGGAAAAGGAGGTGCTGCATGCAGCCAGCTCTGCCTGGACCATCCGGAACCAGGGAATGTGCTCTGCTGGTGCACTGCTCAGGGCTACTGGATTTTCATTGAAGGGTCTTTCAAAACTCAATATTGAATTCACCATACTGCAAAATTGAGCACTTCTGTGCAGGGAGACACAGGATAACAGCTTTTCTTTCTCTGCACACTTTCCTTGTCTTATGTCCTTGATGTAGCCAAATTTAGGAACTTCCTGTCACCAGAACAAGATTTGCCTCCTGAGGCTGTGTCAGTATCCTTGGGATGTACGACACATCTGATCTGGATGAGCTGCTATGTTCTCCCAGAACCTCTGTTCAACAAACATTTTAGTTTGTACAAAGCATTCTTTCAGCTTTTCATCTTTTGAAGGTTTATGCACTATTAAGTCCCTGGCATCTTTGTTAATCCACAGATGGCTTTTAGGCTGCACTGGCTAATGCATCAGCCATCATACATGTTACACACTTAACCAGGGGCTGTAACCAGGTGTCAGAGACCCTTTTTGCTGCAGGTAAATTAAGACAGAGTGCTATTAAATTTCCCTACTGCCCTGGTTATAGCCTAATTACTAGCAATATATGCCAGCACAGCTTCTAAATGCATGCCAAAATCATGTAGTTATTGTAATGCTGCTGACTTGGTTTCCACAGCTGACATCCTGGGCCCTGTGTCTTTAATATTTTGTGTACTGCATATATGCTTTGAATTTATCCCTTAAATCTAGGCATAGCTGGCAATGCATATGGTATCTTTGCTAGTTTTGTGGCAACTTTGCCTTCTACTCATTGGTCTGCTTTGACTTCCTTTATGACAATACAACCCAGCTAGAGGCTTTTCCTGTATTTTTTTAACTACTAATTTCAGCAATGAATTTGCTGTGAAATAGAGACACTGTGCCAGGTTTACCAGCCCTACACAGTTGGAATAGATAGCTGAACCTCTCCCACTGTTTTAAGAAGTGAAAAACAACCACTTCCAAGATAGACTGATCCAAAATTAACTTTCCAAAGCTCACCGTGTACGTTTTTCATCCTCATAAAGTAAAATCTCAACCTGGGCTTGTACAGATTCAGAGTGTGTGCTTTTTTTGTTCATGCCTTTTTAAAGCTCATCTCTTGAACACAGGAAGCACAGTGTGAACAGTTTGAAAAAGACATTCCAGCTCTCTCTTGAAACACCCTGGAGGCAATTTGTACAGGCTGGATCACAGAGAAGAGTTTTGTCTCTTTTGGATTTGTAAGGGTTGCTGGGAACATCTGTGGACTTTTTTTTCTTCTGTCTTTTATGGAGATCATATGTCATTTTAGATTTTGTCAGAGTTATGACAGAAGCAACTAGTCTGCCCCTCTCCCTGTCCTCATTGCTCTGCAGGCAGTTCCCAGTTAATAATTACAAAAATAACAAATTTGTAGATACTATTATTATTGCCACCTGGTGTTACAGTTCAATTAAAATTATTAAAGAAATAACACATGATAAAGACAACATTGATTGTATATAAAGGCGATCATGGTACTTCCCATTAGAATACTTTTGACAGTCAACAGCTTCTACAGAACTGGTATCTTCTGTGGCTGACAAACTTTTTATTTCTTTCTGGATGGGACTTGAACAACACAATTCTGATTTGATAAATTTATTCAAAG
The DNA here is from genome assembly GCF_003957555.1 of Calypte anna. Taxonomy (NCBI): domain Eukaryota; kingdom Metazoa; phylum Chordata; class Aves; order Apodiformes; family Trochilidae; genus Calypte; species Calypte anna. The sequence goes on from NC_044244.1 coordinate 30,518,861, forward strand.
TACTTTTGAGTTAATTCTACATTAAAATGATCTGGGCTTGCTGTACAGCCTCTCAGCTCATGTAGCAAGGTAGTGCTCCTCATCCACCTCCCATTTACCACATCACACTGCACACTTTTTTCTGTTTATGTTGTGAGATGTGCACAGGAGGGCAGTCAGACATGGAAACCTGGCTACAGACTCCAAGGTCATGAGGTACAAAGTGTCCAGCATTTTTATGGGGTGCATCCCAGCCCTGGGATGGCTTGCCCAGAGAGCTCAGCAGTGATGCAGTGGTGGGAGATGTGGGATCCACCCGACCTGGAAGCTGTGCTGCATTTCCTATTGCAGGCAACTTAGCCTGCAAGTCCAGACAAGAAGGTTGACTAGGGGCCATGCATGGTAGGTGGCACAGATGTACCATATGACAACCTAAGTTTTCCATAAATAGAATGCATTAATTCAAGTATTGAATATATGAACTCATGAACTTATGAATTTAAGTAATATTAATAACAAGAATAAAAACTAGGAGGAATCAAAGGATTCAACAGAAAAAAAATGTCCCATGATTTTTCTTTTGATAAATATTTTTCTTATTTCAGGGTGGTTTTTTTTTTTCCCAGAGCACATGAATGGGAACATATGTCGGAATACTGGAATTTCTAGTCAAACTGTGACAGGCATCTGCTCTACTTCAGAGATGTGCTTAGAAACAAGCTATTAATTGACACAGAATGTTATATATTTGACCTTTATAAAAATGACATGAATGAAGTGAAATGACTGCTTACTCCAGCCTCTCCAGCTGTGGAAATGTGCAAGGACTGTCTGTGCCATCAAAGCCTTGCAATACCCTGACAAGCATGAAATCCATTTGAGCTGTTTGTTGTCTTAATTTCAAAGATTTTACTCATCAATAATAAACCATAACCTATTCTTATGTCTCTGCTTTCCTGTTGTGCTTCATACATCACAGCTGAGTATAAGCAGCTTATACAAAACTTTTCAGGCAGGTTAACAAAATATCCTGGCCAAAACAACAAACAGCTGATCCTTATGATGCATGAAGCCTCATGGTTGACTTGGAAAGAATTTCTTCATCTAATTCTTTTCCTGGTTTGATTTAGTACAAAATAGAAATTTAGTCTTACTGATATAGTAGTTTTAAAAGAACTGTATTTAACTATGGTATCCAAATTTAACTTATTAAAGGGATTATATGAGAAAAGTTTGATTAAGGTGATATCCACAAGCTAACCATTTTGGCTAATTGTAGCTATCCAAAAACGATTTAGCCTTCTCATCTATGTTTAAATATAACCACATTAAAGTGATATTTGACAATGCCTTAAACATTTGTTTGGAAAATCTAGTTTTGCTGAGATGGCATAACTTTATCCTGAGGCAGCTTCTTATACTGAGCTCTAACCTGAGCAACAGCCAAGGTTTCCAGGGCAGGCAGGAACAAGAAATGCAGAAGAGACCTTGGTCTGACTCCTACTATGAAACGTGAACCAGATCTGGGTATAAGTACTGACAACCTTGTTAACTGAAGAAGAGGTGCTGATAAATTACTGGTAGCTGTAAAGCAAACAGATTCAGCCAGTAGCTTCCTGAGAGCCTTGTCGTAGTTATAGATAAGACGCAAGCCACCTAAATACTGGTTTACAGGCAGATGCAGAAATGGCAAAGTTTCATAGTCAGGATGCATAGTTAAAAATCACTAAAGCCATGTCTGTGGTGTGATGTAAGTCTATCAATATTCCCAGAAGAAATTCAACATCTGTGTACAAAGAAACCCCCCCACCAATATATCCCCTTCCATATAACATCCTCTCCCTACATACACCTGCATATATAAATGCAAAAGTAAAAGAGAGAATTTTTTTCCAAGATCAATAAATACTTAAGGGTTAAAACCAGACCTGGAATCAGCTTCCCACTGGTCTGCTTTCTCCAAAAGACCCTTAAAAACTCTGCGCTAGACTGAGCTTCAAAAATTATGCCCTGGGAGAAAAAAAAAGGTTGAAATTAAAAGCAGAGTACAAAATCAAACAGGTTGAAAAAAAGAAAAAAAAAGGGGGAAAAGTACAGATCTAATCTAAAGCTCAAGTGAAATCAACAGAAAAAGTCCCACTGATTTTGATGGACTTTGGAGTTTCACAAGGCCTCGCACTGCATGCCAGGCAGCACAAAATGTTTTCTTCTGTAAGCCTGTTAACCTCTTATTCCACAGAGGCAGAGCAATTGCCAAAAGCAAAAACATTAAAAGAAAAAACATCATTTCAGGATGCATTTTGCATAGAGCACAGAGCAGGATCTGCCCACCAGCTTGTCACCTGTGTTGGCGTGGAGATGCTTGCCAGAGGGGACACAGACAGGGCTGCACAGTCCCGGAGTGCTGCTGGGCTGGAAGCTGCACTCACTGTGAGATGCCTTGAAACATTTTGTTATAGACATGGAAAGGAACATGAAGACACAGGGATTTATAGGGAAAAATAGTCTTTTGTGGGATGACCGAGTGAGCAGCTGCCCCATGAGCAGAGGGACTGTTATCAACAATGTATTATCAGCAATATTATCAACCACTATAATGAGCTCCATCCTACAATCAAATGACTCTTTGCAGAGGAAAAACATTATCCATAAGGGAATGGAAAACTGTGGAATGTATTATCTGCCCTAAAAGCCAGGACAGAAATTTTTCCTCTGAGCTTCTGATGCTCTTTCTTCATCTCACATTTCTTCTTCCCTTTACAGGCAGTCTGGATCTGACCCAGACCTTGCCAGGCTTATACTGCTTAAAACTCCACAAAAGTACATTGTGACCCCTGAGAATCAGGCACACTCGGCACGCTCTTTCCCCACCCTCCATAAACATTCCTTGCGAGATGGAGCCCCAACACAATTTTATCCTGTAAGAGTTACTGGTGACACCAGCCAAAGCTCTGAGGAGGCACAGCCAGCCCTGTACAGCCACTCCTTCTCCTCCTAAGGATATAAATCCTCTGCTAGCTCCTGGGAGCAAATTTACCACTGTCAGCCCCTGAGCTCCCTGCCATACAAAGTCAGCCAGCAGGAAAGCGAGCAGGTTCATACTGGAACTGTTTTGTTTTGGCAAAGTTGGAGGGGCTTTTTTTCTTGCTCTTGCCATTTAAAAAAAAAATTTTTTTTTTTTTTTACAGAAGTGTTTTGTGTTTCATTTTGGCACTTTCCATCAAAGAAATTGCATCAGAAAATTCCAGACCAGCTCTAATCTTCCTCAGTGCAGCTGCGCTGTGGTGGCACCGCTGCATCTGGTGACTGCCCCAGGACTTCCCTGGGCAGGTAAAGGGGGGTGGGGAGGGTGGCAGGCTGGAACCCTCGTGCCACCAGCCAGGGTCCCCTGCTCTCTCCAATGTTTATTCCTTCATCCACTGTCAAGCTCCCTGTCCATCCATCCACATGGCCATGAGAGCCACACAACTACCCTCACTGGGGAAAAAACACCTCTTAACTTTGTTTTTACACTTGAAAGTGAGTTTCTCTGGGTAGCCAGAGGAGCTGCTGCTGCCAAAAGGGAGAAGTGGCAAAAGAAAATGTTTTTCAAGACTGTAAGCACGGGTGGTGACAGCCCAGCAGTGAAGGAGGAGGAGGATGTGCTGGCAGAGGCTGCCCTGCGGCACCAGTGCCAAGCAGGGCTGGATCTCCTCACTGGCACTGCTGGCCAGGGTGCTCCACCTTGGTTTGCTGTATTTGAAGAGGAAGTTTTGTCAAAAGACACCTTCTTGTTTCACAGCTCACAGACCCCAAACAGAGTCCGCCAGAAGGTCTTTGCTGTAAACAGGATGGCTTGGCACCTGTTGGATGCTGATGGGAAGGCCTCAACAACAGCTCTCAGGTGGAACAGGCTGCTCTTTGAAATGACTGTACACCTTGTAGGAAAAGTCTACAGTCTAGTTTAAACAAATGTGACATTTTTCAGCAATATTGACAAACAGATGCATTTTTAAAACTTGACACGATTTAAGTATATCTCATTAACTTCAGCCACTGCCTGGTTTACCTTGCCTTACTGTGAATGTGGACCAGGACTACATCTGCTGACAGCAATGCCAGCTGTAAATCCCCAGGAGCTTGAGTGTGTGGGGGTAACCTGGCAGGTTAAAATTGTCATATCAGAGATCAAAGGTCAACCAACTAATATGCCCTAGATGATGCTGTTGGTCTAATCCTCTTCATTATTACTTCTTCCTTGTGTGCAAGAAGACATTTCAAATAGTTGGCTTTTTTGCTACATTGTATGCTTGTGCGTTTTATTAGACTAATCTGAAAGACTCAAAGTTATGAATAAAGTGCCACTGTTTGCTTTATCTGCTGTTGCAGCCTATGCCCAACAGATGTCACATATGAAATTCAAATTACATCTTCAAATGGAGCATGACTTGGTAATGAATAATTCAAGATATATACTGAAAATTAGAATGCTGTTTTTAAACAGTGTGTATCTTAGCACAGACAGCGTCAGTGGAAAAATACTCACCGATTTATCTGGCCATTTTCCACCTCTGTGAAGTCATTTGAATCATTGCTGTTGTTATCATCTTCAGGGACAGTCATATTCTGCAATTCAGTCTGTTCCAATCTATCTTGGAGAGGCATCCTGGGTGAGGAACTTTAAGTGTTTCTCCAAATATTACTTTTTGATTGGTATCCTGTGAGTGAACTGCAGCCACAATGTCAGCAACCTAAATAAAACACAAGAAAAAAACCCTAAGATGTATACCACTGACAGCAGGAAATATCGCTAGAAGAAACTGGAGAAACCTGTCCAAGAGGGATTGTCCTTAACAACCAATTTGATATTGTTAGAAGGACTTCAGGTTATAACCTAAATGCATTGCAAAACAGCAGTAACCTTATATTCCTCAATGAGATCAACTTCACTAACTTAATAAATTTACCTGGTCCCAAAACCAACTGCTGAAGACAGCAGTTATATTCATAAACTAGCAAGCAAGTAAATACTATTTGCTTCAAGAAAAAAGATTAGCTACCTATAAATGAAAGAATACAATTAATTTGCTTGTCCAAGTCCCATTTCAATATTCATTGTTCACCTTCTGTATGTTCTCCATTCTTACTGAAAAATCAAAAATATATTATGTCAGTGCTGATGCTAAGTGGGTGGAAAGGAGGGGTGGTTTTCCCTGTGCTCTGTTCTACTAATATCTGTATGCCAGGTGTTTAAATACGTTAAGGTTTTTTGACAGTGATGATGTGCAGAGGATGCTTTGTGTATGGTTAAACTTACTCTGAACAAGTACAGAAACAGACAAAGCCAAATCCCTAAGCCCATGTATCATAGAAGAAAGAGTAAAGTATATCTTTTGTCAAGCAGTTATTATCTAGAGATCAGGTGATCTCTCCTCTGATAGATGTGTTACAGAAAGGCACCAAGAATAACACCAAAGGCAGACCAGACAAGTCTGCTATGGTGACATATTTCCTCATCAGCAATGCAAATCAACAGAAAGAGCAATATTTTCCGGAGTCTGACGGCTCTCAGCTGAGCTACAACTCCAGCGTGGTGCTGAGGCAACAGGATGTTATTCACCAACAAGCTCCTGCACCACAACTCTCAGTTCCCATTTTGTGAATTAATTTCCTGCAGTCTTGCCAAACAACTACTCACCCTGGGGTAGGTGATCGACACTCAGATGCTAGATTAATTTGGGGGATATTTTAAAATTCTCAGAGCTACCTCCCACCCAGCAAACTGCTCCCATGTAACCAAGGAGGTAGGAGGATCCCTGCTTCTTTGTCAAGGTGGGAGGCCACAGGTCACTTGCTCAATTATGACATCTGCCTGCTTCAAACTAAGTTTATGGAACCCGGTACTTCTGGTTTGTAGCCCATCCCCATCATGCAGCAAAGGGCTCTGCAGATGAGCCCTTCCCCCCCCATAAATACTTTCTCAGAAATGGAATTTTATCTTGAAGTTTACATGTGCTCTGAACATTTCATCAAGAGCCCAAACTGTCCAGATTTCAGGTGCAAAGGTTGACGGAGACCCTCAAAGATTACAGTAGGGCATAATCTGCTCTTTTCTACTGAAGGAGCATCTGTGCACATGGTTAGGGTGGCAGAAGCAGTGTGGTGCAGACCAGTACCGGGTTGGTGAGGCAGATATGACCTGGGTCCTTTTCAACCCCCCTACAGTGGAGATTTCCACTACAGATATCAGGGGAGCAGCCGCTTGGGTATTAAAATGTTGGGACAATAAAAACAAATCCATTTATTTAGGCTGCTGACAAATAAATGCAGATTGGCAAGCAGAGGGTGGTTTTAGCAGTGACATTCTGGAGCAGTCCTCCCTGAGGCTTCAGGGATAAAATAGTCTACCTATTTTGGAAGGGAAGCATGACCTTTTTATAAAAGGATAAAGCCACAGGAGACAGTGACTGCTAAGGTGGCAAGGACTGAGCCTGCTGAATCCTGAAGCTCCTTGTTCCTAAAATGAGTTCCTAAAATAAACAATTCCTTAATAGATGGTACAACCTCTGTATTGAGATCTATATCCCTTGGCATTTAAAAATCTGTGTAAAGGCTGGTCTAATATTCAAGCAGAACAGCTCTCCCTTTGGTCACCATTTTGCATCATGGTCTTCCCCAGGAGGCTTTTCAGGACTGCCTTGACATTGTCTGTTCTTAATAAATTCCCCTTTAAGTGTTTCAAAAGCAGGTGCTGAAATTAGCAGTCATGTGAGGTGCTGGAGAGCAGACTTCACAGTCCAGTGACGTACAGCTCCAGATTCACCGCTCTGCTCCGTGGTAGCTGAAATGCTGCAAGTCCAGACTGGCAGCAAAATGGTTTGTTTGCAGGGAGGCTTTGCAGAGCTAAAGGGAAAACCCTTTCCTATTTATCCAAAACTCTGATTCTACAGAAAAATGACTGAATGAAGACAGAGCAAAATCTTAGTGCAAGCAGTGCCAGACTCAATCATTTACAGGAACTGGAATTGATGATCCCGGTGGGTCCCTTCCAACTTGGAAGATTCTATAATTCTATGATTCTATGGTTTTATGATTTCAGCAATTCCCTGGTTCCACAGATACAAGTTGCTCCTAGAGAGGCATGGCAGCAAGCTGAACTCTGAGTCTGCCTCAGGTCCTCTCTAGGTGAAGTAATTTACTAAAAAAACACCAAAACAAATAATATTGTTGTGTGAAATAATGCATTGCACTTCCAAGTATGAGAAAACCTGATCTCAGTGCCAAAACGTGAGGAGGGTGAAGAGAAAGCAGTGAGGCTGGGGACCAAAACTTTCAGTCACAGCATGAACTCATGGCAGGTCTTTGGCAAAGGATATCCACCTCATCCTTAGTACCTCAATCTCTGAAATTAAGATGATAATAGCAGCAATAGCACTTAGCTTGTGAAGCCTTTGCAGGTTTAACAGGAAAAGCATGATAGAAGTGCAATATCTGGAAAAAACCCCGCTATGTAAACTGCAAATTTTTGGCAAACATAACTTCACCTTAAAGACATATTACAGAGCCAACCCTTTGACATTGCTAATCACTCCACAGTTAGTGGAGTACAGGTGGTCACATGATTTCCACTCTCAAATCACTTGTTTTAAATTTCAAACTCGTGGATGTGATAAATCACAGATTCAAAACAAAATCTACAATCTGAAAGGGTAAGGTTCATGTCAACCAGCTTATTCCTACAACCTGGCTCCTTGCTCATCACTTGGCCTCTACAGGGATGCCTGATGCTGCCAAAGGACAGTCCACCCTGGTTGCAGCCATGCAGAGCTGTTTTCTGTGAATGCAACAATCTTTGCTCCCAAAGGGAGCTTTGACACTGGGATAGCTGTCAGGTACAGGTGCCACTGACTTGCAGAAAGATGACTACAACTTGAAAATTTATAGAGAGGTGTTTTACTCCAGTGCTGGCTGCAAGGGGGGTGCTGGAGTAACTCTCCTCCTAACTCTCTCCTCCTAACTTGCACACCAGACCCGTGCCTAGACTCTTGTTATAGACACTGGAGTTATACATATTCATTAGATTTCACAATACTCCTATACATATGCATCACCTGCTTCTGCTTTGTATTAAAATTAGTCCCAAGAGGTCATTTTCATAATCTCCTCCCTCCTGCGCTTGCATAGTGTCTCTTGGTGGTGGTCGCAGGGATGGAATAAAAACGAATGAAAGGTCTTTCTTTATGTAAACTTTTCACCTCCTCTTCTCCTAGCATGTGCATTTCTTCAGTCTTAGCCAGACCAACAATGTGTTCTGTTTTTTATCTCAAGGTTGCTATAGCTATCATTTTAGCACATATATTTCCCTTGTAAGGTGATGACTACCTAAACAATGTCTTAGTTTCTATTAAACAAGCATTTTATGTTAGCTTCTATCAGGTCAATATGACCCCTAGACAATTACTAGCAGGCATTTTATATTAACCTTCACATCACCACTGATGCTCTGGGAAGACAAAAAGGTTACCCCAACAAATGAAAATTCACCATATGTTGATGGTAAACTACACTGGAAGCATTCTGCTTCCATTCTGTTCTGATATTTGGATGAATTTAATGAAATTTCATGAAATAAATGCAAATAAAAAGAGCTATGTTGGCAAAAGTTCCTAGGCAAATCTTTTTTCCTAATTCACATTCAAAGGCAGCAAATTATAATCTGAAAAGTGACTGGAAATCCCAATAACTTCCAGTCTCTGTGCCTACTACTCTCCTCGGTCTTGAACCTCCCCCCAAAAAAGAGAATTTCCAGAAGCCTGCTACCCAACCCTTCTCTCCAAAAACACACATAGTAAATCAACAAGCAGAAGTAAGAATTTCGCATTTGCTCCATAACAAGTTTACAAGAGGAGACATTTTACATAAGTTAGTCACTCTGGGGAGAGAGTTGTTAAGAAAAGAAAAAACAAGAGAGCAGTTAAGTTTTATCACCGTCCACCGGCCGAGGCTTCAGGGCTGATCGTGAAGTCCCAGGCGCGGCAGCTCCGGTCCCTGGCCGGGAGGGAGGGAGGAGGATGGGGAGGGAAGGGAAGGGAAGGGATAGGGACAGTTCCTGCTTGGGTCCTCTTCTCCCCTTTTTTCTTCTGGTGCTGTCCCAGCCAAAGTGGCGGGAGAGGAGAGAGAGGAGGGTGGGAGGGTGAGAGATAGACAGACAGTGCCTTCTTTTTGCGTTTTTATACCCCAAAAGGGGCTCTGTCTTTTCACTGGCAGAGGCTTTTCCACGTCTATAATTTATTATATAAATTGGGCTTCTCTATAATTTATTGTACTCCTTCAGGCCTTGCTAACTTGCTAAGTTTATCAGCTGTCTTTGACAGCGTACCAGGAGACCTTCTGATTAGCATTCTTATCTTTAGGAGCCTGTCAGGAATGATACAAAACAGAATTGTGCTAAGTTTGGAGTAAAAATCTGTTAATTGAAAATAGTTTTGATATATTTTTAAAAGAGTAGAAAAAAATGTTGATTCAAGAGACAGTTTCATGTTTTCAAAGTGTTTACATCAACAAGCCATTAAAATACATTCCAAGAATGTATTTTCTCTATTGCCTTCTGAAACATAAAAATAATAACAAATAAATATAACAACACCCCCCCAAATAAAACCCAAACAACAAACCCCAACCAAGCAAACAAAAAACCCTAACACCTACAACTCCAGTTTTCTGGCTGTTAAAATTCTATAACAGCAGTAATGGTCTCAAATAGTTTGTATTTGAAAAAAAAATATGGTGATGCTGACAATCTAAATTTATTTCTACTGATAGCTAAGACATGAATTCTTTCTGGGCAGTACCTGGAAGAGATGTACATTTTTTGTAAATTACATCATTCAAAAAGCATCATGTTAAGACAGACGACTGCCCAAAAGCTGACCCAGTATGCAGGAGGTGTTCAGGTAAGTGGTTGGGCTGGACACTTTCTTGCCAGTCTCTGGGTATGGTTTTTGCCACGTGTCCTTGCATGCTCACCGGGCACTTCATTCACTGCTTGCTTCCACAGTCAAAAGGTCTTGGGGATGGCAAATATTCATGACACAGTAAGCAATTTTAACTATGGAATTCAAGATAATTCGCTTAAAAGCTGAAATATGACTCAGCTTCCTTCTCAGAGGGAGTTTAGCCAAGAACTCGTCTTGGTGGGTTACGAGTCATCAGAATCCAGCACTTGAGTTTCACGAGCTGTTTTTATTCCTGCAAAGCCTGAGATGAGATACGTCCTTCTTTGCTCATACTTTTGTAAGTTCTTTCAAAGAAGAACAATATGACCACTAAGACTCCGTGGATATAAATAATGTAACACCGCGTCTGCAACTGCATACGGAGCATTCACTTAAATTACAAAAAGCAGTAATAGGCTTTACACGTAACAGTGTCACGTTGGAAGGCAGGGAAGCAACCATCTCCTTTTTGTTCAGCATTAGTGAACAAAATTAGTTAATAGGGAAGCAACTACCTCCTTTTTGTTCAGCATTAGTGACACCTGACATGTGGAACATAAAGCTCCCGATTTACTCCTCATCTACGGGGAGGACAAAATGGAGAGATTAGACAAGAGCCACCGAGATAACAAAGAGCTTGGAAATTAAAGACTGACTCACATCCACTGAGCAAACAGCTGCGGTGCTTGAAAGGTCATTGCCTCCAGCTCTGCTACTGCCCCTCTGCAGCAGGCTGCAGCCATGGGAAAAATCGGCTTCACCACGGCCCTGCTGGTGGCCCAGCCCCGGTGGCCACGAAGAAGCACCAAGGTGCCAGCGAGAATCCATCAAGCCCACCAGGCCCAGGGCAGCGTGGTGGCTACAAGGCCTTCCAGCTGCTGCAGCTGTTTGCTTGGTGGCTGCAAGCCATCATCTTTCATTTCCAGGAGCTTTCTCTCACAAATCCCGTGTTAGGGCTCACAGTGTTAGGGGATGGAAAGAGTTAAGATAAGGTGAGGGGGAAGCAAAGTGACAGAAGGCTTGGGAAGGAAGCTGGGAAAAGGATGTTGTAAAAAAGAAGTGATGAAGCACAAATGTGGATTCTCAGCCTTTCCCCTGGTACTGCATGACCTTGCGCTGCAACAGGAGAAGGGTTCTGCTCTGCCCCGTCTCTCTCCAGGCTGCCCTCCAGTGCTGCCATAAAGAAAGGGAAGATAGTCCCAAATTGAGTCTCCACAGGCTACTCAGCTGATCAAAGGCAGGCAAATAAGAAATCATAAAATCCCAGCCTGATTCACACGGTGATTCATTACTTTAGGCAAAACACTTAAAGATGAGCCATAAAGGAAAATGGTTTTAAGTACATTTTTGTTTTGAGCCCTTCCCAGTCAATTTAGGGAAGGCATTTGGCAGAGGAATATAGCTACATTTTTTCCTAATTATATTTCTCTGTGAAATCCTCTCAACAGCCTTGGTTTTGCTGAAGAGCAGAACACACCACCACAAATAAATGAACTTTTCCACAGAAATGCAAGTGGAGCCTTATGGGTTACAACAATGAAACAAACTATCCAGATGTATTTGTAAGGGTTAAACAGCAGCTCTGAAATTCTTATTTAAAATAATTTTTGTACCTCAAAAGGACGAATGCTTTACATAAATTCATGTGTAACTCACTTTTCCTTCTGCCCCAGTTTACAAGTGATTTCTTTCCCTTGGTTTTCTTGACTGTAAGAGGCTCAGAGAGACATTTACATGATAAGCTTACACAAATATTAATACACTTTTTCAACATGAAAAAGCTGCCATTTTTCCAAAGAGTAGCCACACAAACTTCTTGGATTGGATTAAGATCACAGCAATAAATACCAGTCAAAAAGAAAACTCAGTTCAGGCTTAGAATATTTCATTATTCCCACAATATCTCATTTGTCTTCTCAAGACAAACTTCTAAATTGGTTACTGTCACACCATGTGCTAGAGGTTTTGCTACAGAAATGAGCAAGCTGAGAAAAAGGCAGAGGAGAGCATGGGAGGAAGGAGAGTCCCATTTCTGCTCTGTCACCACTCCCCCCCTGGCAAAAAACAAACTCCAAAGCATGAAAACCCCGATGAAATGTAGGACAGAGACCTAAGAGAGAGCCTGCAAGCAGACCAGCTGAAAAAGCCCTGCCTCTGCTTACATCCTTTAAAACCCTTGTAAAAAGCAAGATTTGGACACAAAGGACAACTGATCCTCCATGTTCTATGCCAGCCTGCAGAAAGGCTCAAACAACTCGGAGGATAATCCTCTGTGCAGGGGTATGTGGAGCATGGTGCTGGCTGCCAACACGTCTCCCAACCTCACACAGGCTGGAGAGCCCAGTTTATCCAGCTACATCACAAGCAGTCTCCAGTGGGAGGCCAGAGGATGCTGCAGTGTGCTTCTGTGAAGTGCTCTCTCTATGGTGCCTCTTAAAAACAAACCAACAAACAAAAAACAACCAACAACCCACCCTCCCAAAAAAGCAAAGTCCACCAGGAGTCATTCAGTAGGACAGCGAAGCAAATCACATTTTAATCAGTGATTTCCACCCAGCCACAGCTGAAGGCCTCTGCTCCCCAGCAATATGGCAATTCCTAGATTTTAGACAAGTTTTTGCCAGCAGATTTCAGTTCAATTTCAGCATGGGCTCCTAACCTGAAAAGGGCAGTTATTGATACTCTGTATCCTTCAGCAACAGATGGAACTTCCTCTTAGAGGCATTTTAATCAAAGTTAGCTCTGCCCTGGCAAGTAAAGTAAAAGTGAGATGGAACAGCTCTTTCTTTCTTCCCTTTAGCTGTTTTTACTTTGGATCTAAGACAGAATGTCTTTTGTTTTCTTTTATTATTTTTTTTTTCTCCCAGAATGTATTTTATCAATTAACAAGGACCCTTTGCTAACACTTTACTTTTAAAACAATGGCTGGCCCATGTTATTTTGCCTTTCAAGCAGGTGTAAAACCCAAACAAAGCTAAAGGTGAAAAGAAGCACCAGAAAGCACAGGCTACTATCTTTTGGAGCAGAGGTTAGTAGAAATGGCTCAAAACGGTCCGTAGGACACTGAATAGCCTAAAGCCATGTGGAGGGTTCAGCTGGTGGCACAAGCAGGCTATAGTTTCACCTCCCATAAAACCAGCGGCCAAACACCGGCTTCTTTTCAGTCCTTCTAATGTCACATAAACAAAGCACAGGTTCACACACTTCCTCGTCTCCTCTTTCACGAGGAGATACATCTTAGCTACAGGTTGCACAAACTCTCCAAAACAGCCCAACAAACCCTCTGGCATAACAGCAAGCTGGACGCATACACGTTTTTACACATATGCCATGCAAGCTGCAAGGCATACCCAGGCATTCGGCACTCAAACCTGCCCCCCATTTCTTTCTTGTTTTTTTTTTTTTTTTTTTTTTTTCTTTTCTCTCCCCCTCGCCTCTGGCTCCATAAAAGCGAGCAGCTTAGCTGTTACTATGTATTTACGGGCAAACACACACAGAGACACACACACAGAGACACGCGTGCGCACCGTGGGCCCTGCCTGCATTTTCTGAATACCGTAAAACTTCCACTGCCCCTAAGGCAGCCCCGGCTTTCAGGGAAAGGTAGGAACGCTCCCCAGCAAGGCAGGGCTAAGCCCGCGGCTCCACATCTCTGGGGGAAGGGCTGCGGCACACGCGGCCCAGCCGCGCAGTTCCAGCCACATTTGCAAGGATAAAACCAATTTATAGATTTTTTTTTTTTTTTTAAATAAATTCGGCCGGTCAAAACTCGTAACTACTGACCGCCTTTTTTTTTTTTTTTTCTTTTTTTTCCCCACGCACACAGCAGCGGCTGGCCGCGGCAGCATCCCAGCTGCAAGCCGTCCCGCCGTCCCGCACCCGCGGAGAGGTGGATGCCGCATGGCCGGCTCCGGCCCCCCGCACAGCGATCCCATCCCATCCCACCCCATCACATCCCATCGCATCCCATCCCACCCCATCCCATCCCCGAGCCTCTGCGCGCATTTTTTCGGGTTAGAAATCCTCCGCGCCAGGAAACGAAGAGACAGGGTTTGGGGTTGGGTTTTTTTTGGGTGGGGGTAAGGGCGGGCTGCGCACACGGCGCAGACAAAGCGCGGTCCGCGGCGAGCTCCGGCCTGAGCTGCGCGGCTGCGGCGCGGAGACAAAGGCTGCGCGGGGAGCCGCGTCCCCGTCCCCCCCGATTGCATCAGCTGCTCTCTACCTTCCCGAGGTAAACCCACGAGGATCGCCCCAGGTATAATCCACTCTCTCTCGTGGGACCCGTCCAGAACACCACGATGAATAATTACGGTTATAATAAAATAAAATTTTAATAAAATAAAACAAAATAAGAAAAAGGGGCGAGGACGAGGGGAGATAAAATTGGCGAAAGGCAGACGGCGAGGAAGATGCCGCTCCTCCTCCCGCCGCGGGTGTGTGCATGTGGAGGTGGGCGGGCGGGCAGGCGGGAGCGCGCTGGGCGCGCCACCGCCCCCGGGACCGGGGCCGGGGCTTGGGCTGGGCTGCCGGGTGCTGCGGAACACGGAGACACGCGGAGCCCCCCGGGGACCGCCCGCTCACACGTGTCCCCGGGTAGGAACCCGCCGGCACCCCCTTCCCCCCCCTTGTACTTTCAGAACCCTTCTTTTTAAAAGAAAACCCACTAAACAGCAATTTATTGCAACAAAATTTTTTTTTCCCTCTTTTAACTCCACGGCTCGCCCACAGGAGTACCCCCCCTGGCACGCTGACCGGATTTTTGTGGCGTTTTCCCTGAAATGGCCTCGGAAGATCTGGCATCATCATGTTACCCAATTTCCTGTTTCGTCATGCAAAATGTATATGCTGAAAATGCTACCATTCTGTGAGAGGTCAGAGTATTTCAAACTGGGGCAAGACACGATTTCAGATGCAGAGGGAGTTTTGAGGGACACATGATCTGCCATAGCTTATTATTTCCATATTAATCTCTATAAAGCATTGTGTGAGCTTTTGGGCTTGGAAAAAAACAAGTAATCTACCCAAACTTTTTAAGAGCAAGCTTGAATCAAGATGACATTGCAGCTGACAATTTGACACCACAGCCCTTGGTTTCATCCTATGAAATGCATGACTTGCACGAGGTATATCACAAGGCAAAGAGTGAAAGGATGCTGGAGCATGCTGGAGGTTTTGGGTTTGGCTGTCAGTCTGCAGAGGGGAGATGGCCACGGGGAAACTCTCATGTTCCCTTTTCTGGCAGCTTCTTGAGGTGTTTGCTCTGGAAGATCCCCTCCTGGGTCTTGAATGTCAGGCCAAAAAAGCAGATGATAAAAAGGAAGAAGAACTGTGGTTTTCAAATCACCACCTTTGCACATACAGGTTGGATTCCCATTTCAGTGCTTCTATTGCACTGGTTTTCACCAGAGCAGTTCTTTGAAGGTGAAGTGCTGTGCAAAGAGTAACCTCATTAACACACATTGAACCCTGCCAGGACCAGAGACACACCATTCCAGTAATGAGAGTGAAGCCAGAAGAAGAGCTAGCTGCCCAAAGTCCTTAAGCTAAGAGCTGCTCTTTCAACACTTCCTTGTGAACAAACCTCTCTGGGGCCCACAGTAACACCCTGTACAGCCCCACAGAAATTTCAGATCAACAAAGAATGTGGGGTCCCAGCATCTTGTGCACCCCCATAGAAATTCCATGACAAAGGTTTTGGGGTGGGATTCAAAGCCAGGGGGCTTGACTCCTTGTCCAGCCCTACATGCAAGGCACCCTACCCTTAGGAGAAGTGGAGAAGAAAGTAATTGCAATTCAGTCTTAATCAATTAGGCCTATTTGTCATAAAATGACACTCAGACACCTCCTCAGATTACTAAATTAAAATGTGTATTATGTGGTGGCTGTGGTCAGGTGGTATTTTTATAGAGAATAGGAAGAAACTCTTTCAGTTTCTTTCTTTGAGAAAAAAGTGTGTCAGGCTGACTGTTGTTTGAATGGTTGTTGATTTGATGCATTCCGTTACCACCGTTCATTTTATACCTGTAAAGGCAGCTGTTTTCTAACTTACAGCTAATTTGTTTCTTACATTCTCATGCACAGTCTTAGAACAAAGGTAATTATTTTTCATATAACTTGGAAAAGAAATCTCTTTAGCTTATTTTTAACACAGCTCCACAGAAAATTCTAGCACTTTTCAGAAATGCAAACATTTTACTTTACACTTCTGGTGTAAATTCAAATTTCTACACTCTCCTTAATACCTTTTTGGTTTTTTAGCATTGTTGGTTCTTTTTGCCTTGATATTCTGTGAAACCTTGATGCTTCTGACCAGCATCTTCTAGCTCTAGGTTTTATAATTTCTTACAAGTTTTTTTTTCAGAAGGTTTTCATGCCATTTGCTCCTCGTTGACCTTATTCCCCCCTGCTGGGCTGTTATCTTTATCCTTGTCACATATAATCTGTTCCTAAATCTGGCTTCAGATACACTGAAGATTCATGAATTTGCTCTTATATTTCAAGCCCATCGTTTTTCTTCCTCTTGTCTGTCTAGAACTGGCAGTTCTCTTCTTGGATGCCTTTCAATGAACTTTCATCTCGTCAAAATGGATCCTCTTCTCTTTCCTCTGAAATAGCCCTGAGCCTCTGACTGTGATAACACCATTCCCATCCTGCTTTTGTTCAGACCTGCAACTTTCAAATATTCTTTAGATTATATTTCATCTGCCTGAAATGCATCAACAGCCACGTTTGTTTTCAGAACTACACTCTGAAGTGCAATGTTCTTCCAGAGTCTGGACAAATTCCCTTCTCAGATGTCCTTCAAAAATTTATGCTTATTGACTGACTTAAAGTGTCTAGTGGAAGCTGCAGGTATTAAAACAAAAACCATACCTATATAATGCAAATGAACTTAAGACACACCAAACGCTTCATTTTTTGGACCAAATTATTACATATATGAACATTTGGCAAGCTTCTTCATTCACAGTTTATGAATGCTGTTTGATTTGGGGAGCATTTTATTGAAAGTGGGACTTGGTTGGCTTCTTTGCTATCTTTTGCTCCCAAATTGCAGTGAAGCCTACAAGAGATTCCAAGCACAATTTTTGCACCTGGCACAAAGCTGATGACAGAGGGTCATTAAATTTGGATGATTACCCATTCAAATATTTTACCCCTGGGCTATATATGGCTACGGCCCAAGGGAAAGCAGCTTCTGGAGTCATTGGTATCTGTTCCTGGGGTGAGGGGATTCATAGCTGATGTGACAAGCCTGACAGGAACTGGAGGTGCTTACAGAATTCTCTTCACTTCTATTTTAGTTCATCCATCATTTAGTTCATCCTGGCATGTTTGAACTTACATGTTAGTTCTTGTGTGAATGAGAGGAGAATAAAAGAGAACAGACTATTGGAAAGCCAGCTGAAGGAGAAAAATCCTGTGTTTTGCAGAGAACTGCTTGCTGCCAGTAAGTGACTTTGAACATCTTTGAAGTCTTTGACTGGCCTTCAAGAATGGCCACAAGGAAGCTCAGGATGTAGACAGTGGCTGATTTTGCACCTCAGTGCTACATCCACATCTTGTGCTAGTTGAATTTTTTGTTTTGTTTTGTTTTTGCTGTTTGTTTTTTGTTGTTGTTTTTTTTTTGTTTTGTTTTTTAAAGAAGACATTGGGTCCATTTGATGCAGAAAGCTAAGGTTTGATAAGGCAGCATCAAAGCTACAGGGCTGCCCACAGAAGTGGTTCTCTTTCCAGAAGTAGACTGTGAGATACTCTTCCCACCAAGGCTTCACAGAAACTGTGGGCTCAGTACATTTTACAGATGTGCTGCAAGGAGGAACAAAGTGTTGGTAACTACTTGGGCTGAGGGTGATTCTAGCCCAAACATACCACAAGTCCCCCTGAGGTGTGTGAACTCTTCCTGGGTGGTACAGTGAGGCATTGCCCAGTGCAATTTTCTTCTTGAAGTCAGGTGAACTATTCAACAAATATGGTTTCTCTAGTCTGTGATACCAAGGATTGCTATCAGACAAAAAGAAGGGTTTGCTGGAAACCTACTGCCATGTTAAAAGTGTGCTGGTGCTAGCAGGGTCCTGACACTGACTCTGACATCAGTTAAGAAGGGTATTTTACCTAGCAGCTGACAAAGGAAGAACATCACTGACTACAATGTGTAATGTGCAAGCTGTACATGACTGGTCTTGCACGATCCTCTGAAAAGAACTGCCCACACTTGTCACAGATTTGTGAACACTGATAGCATCAACTCCATTTAAACATGTGCTCAGCCGCCTCCAACTCTGCATGTTCAGACAATTGGTTTTCAGGGACTGTGAAATCTTGCATGCATGTCTGTGATTCTGTGATGATCAGATGGTATCATAGGTTAGTTTCCTGGCCAAGGTGAGGGATACAATTACAATGACTAATCCTGGTTTAGCAGGAGGATTTCTCCTCTGCTCTTCCTCTTGAGAGTCAAGATTTCATGCAACAAACCAGGGAGCTGTCTGCTTTTTAAACTTACCTTCTGATCATCTGCTCTTTTTTCCTTGTCCAGAGAATACAAAGGTTTTGCTTGAATATCAAGGTTTCAAACTTATTGCATGAGGCTAAGGAATCAGCAGTGAATAAACCAAAAATATTTGTAAGTAAGATAAATGCTAAGAGTTTCATTTAAACCAACTTTAAAAGTATGTGCAACAAAATGTTCTTTTATCTAGTTATTTTTAAGGCATTGTTTCTTAATGTAAATTTACAATGCTGTAGATTAATTAACATGCTCTCAGTAGAAGGTAAAACTGTAATCTCTCTGAAGTGAGTACTTTTGCCATTTTACAATACAAAGAGGAGATCCTCTCTCCCTCAGACATGAATATTTTTTGCCATTCCATTTGTATAGACTAATTTTAAAAGCTTGCTCAGTGTTTTGAGGGATTAGTACATTATGCTGGGTTGCCAGAAATGGTCCTGGCAACTGGAAACTCCTAGTGTCATTATAAGGCATGGTTGTGGAAGATGGGATGCATCTGGAAGCATGAAAAAACAGATAATTGTTGTGAATTAAATAATACTAAAGATAATTTCTTTAATCTGGGACTGGCCTGCTAGTGCACAGACCAGTAATTGAATTTTTCCTCTGTTTAAATAGATAGATTAAAAGATACACATAGGACAAAAAAAAGAAAGTTTAATTCAGATGTTATGTCTCTAAATCCATATCATCAGATAGAAGCATTCCAAGTTACTGATCACCTCTTCACTCCTGAAATGAGTGAAATTGGAAAAAATGGGTGAATTCTTATTTTTGATAATTCCTATCTAATAAGATGACATAAGATTTTCAGGATGGTGGTAAAAAGATGAATTCTTTAAATCACCACAATAAGCAGCCAAACATTCTAGATTAGCTTCACATGCAAGAATCGCATAGTAAAAGAGTAGACAGCTAGATTAAAATTAAGTCCTCTGGAAACATCTATCTAATACTTTTTTAAAACGAATAAACCAAAACAAAGTTATTGTCATGCTCAAGGGCATGTCTGGAACTATGGCTGAATTACAGAAGAAACAGTAAGTTATTTAAAAGCTGAGAGTGTTAACAGATATGTAAGACTGGGCAGGTGACTCACACGGTGCTCAGTACCCATCCCATTGCTCCTATGGTGTTTATGTTATCTTTTGCAGTTCTTTAAAATGCAAGCAAATTCCATTTTCATTAAGTCTAAATTAAATCAGTGAAGAGCAAAACTTAATCCATAATTTACAAGGCTTTGGGTATCATGTATTCCATGAAAGTCCTTCCCTAGAGACAATGACAGTGCTGTAGGCCAAAGCAATGCTCTGTGTGCCTGCATTCCGTGGCTGTTAAAAGAGCATCCTTTTAATCATGTGTTTATAGTGGAGTCAAGTTCTGTAGAAAAAACATTAAACTGATAAAATTAAGCTAACTGGAACTTCATGTTATAAATATAGCCAAGCTTCCTGATCTGCTCAAGACAGGGAAGTCTCCAGCACTGCTTCCCCCGAGCCTGCCTTGCAGCGTGCAGCTGCTCAGTGCCAGTCACACCTCCCTGACATGCTATAGAGCTCAAGCTGCAGGTAGGGAAAAAAAGGCAAACAGCAGACAAAAATACCAAAGTATGCAGACCTACTTACAGTCCTGCTTAAAAACATTCTGAGGTACCTGCACGGTAACCTATTTCTCTGGTTTTGGGCTTCGTATAGCAGCTGTCATTAGAGTAATGAAGTGATTAGATCTGCTCTGTTGCCTAATTACAGGACTAGAAATTGCATGCAAGCCTGCAATCTAGTTAAGTACTCCATATCTGAATACTCTGATTTCAAGGATAGTCTTTGGGAAATAACCTTTAGAGCAGATCTTTTTTTTTCTTTTCTTTTTAAAGTGCACTTGATTGAAATGAGGAGTCTATCATATTGTAGAATTATCGACTAAGTACTCAGACAGTGGGTTTCATCTCTTAAATTCCTCTGATTTTGCTACAAGGGGCAAGTATTATTAGTCCCATTGCAGTTTGAAAACTTGGAGAAAAAATTAGAAAATACATTATTTACATTATTTAGTTAAGTTTCCTGTCAAATGGTAGAACCAGATTAGCTAATTCAAGACTAACTATAATTTTCTTTAATGTCTATGAGGAGATCCTACAAGCAAAAGACCTTTTGTTGCATTTCTTTCAGATGGAAGAGCCTTTCGTCCCAATCCTGATGCTGTAGAGTTTGGGTAAAATATGAAACAGTCACAGCCTCCTGCTGGATGTAATACCTCCAAGTTTTCTTTCCTGGAGCAGCTCTCTTTGTAGAGTAACCAGGAAGTTCTGTGTGGTCATGTTAATGAAAGGAGCACAGTACTACAAGAGAAAAGACATCTTAAAAGACTTCATGTGCCTGCCTTAATTTTATCAAAATAGGCCTCTACAGAGGTAAGTCTGCCTTCATACCAGCTCCTATTATCTTTGGAGGTAGAAAGCTGAACCTGCTCCCTACCAGCACCTGTATACTTGTCTTCCAGCAGCTGTATATTTGCCCTCCTGAAATGTGTTGTAGAGGTGGCCTTACATCTTTCTCCTGTATGAACTGACATCCCTATAATGTCCTAACTGGAAAGCTTGGTGTGACCACAACATTTGAGTGAACACTGCCTGCCTTGTCCTACAGCCTCTTCTGGTAAATGGGGATTAGTGGAAGATGCTGTTCCCTTTACAACACATAAACCTCATTGTCTACACTCTTAGAGCAAACAATGACTATCACTGGAACATACATAACTCAAACATGGGTAGAAGCCCTTCACACACAAAAAGGGATTCAGTAGTTTTGATTCCCACTGCTTTATCTCTTCTACGAGTCCTTCCTGTTTTACCATCTGTTTTACATTGCGTAGTCAGAAGATGGGCAGAACAGGTAATGTTTAACAGAAATGAGTCACAAGAAAAGTACAATAATATTTCTAAGACCCATGTAAAAGTCTAAAGGTTGGTTTAAAAGAAATTATCCTGAGGTAAGGGGTAGTAGAAAAAATTTTTACAAGATCAGAGTGCAACTCATGTTTTATTAGTAGGCCTGCTGTATAAAACTCGTAAGTGAACAGAAGGCAGAAGACGTATAACAATATTATACTATGATATGTACTGCTATTTTATACCAATAATTACATATATACATATATACTGTATGTTATATGTATATATCTACTATATCTCTTTTAGTAAAAATTAAGAAAAAAACAATAAAAAACCCTGGAAATAGGTTTAGAATGTGTATTTGATGTTCTTAGTCCAAAATAGTCATCAGAAAAATCTGTCTTCCTAAAGCCTTGCCTTGGCAGCAAGTCATAGCCTTATCCTGCAAATTTTGTGTACTTAGCTACTGGATTTGCTTTGGAAAAATTGTTATAGGCTGACATATACAAATTTGCCTGTCCTAATATGTTTTTACTATTACCATCATGACCTAATGCAGTTGTAAAAGGAAGGAGTAAGTGCATTTTGTAAATGTGTTCTGAAATATTAATGTTCATTGCAAATGCTACCTAGTTCAGATTTTCTAAGAGATTGTCTTCCTAAAATGCTGTTTTCAGAAGTGCTGGTTTTGCAGACTCCATAACCCTGATTCACTCTCCAGGTGCCAGGGGGCTGTGGGTAGTTGTGTCTTCAACAGTCTCAGGCACTGTTAGGGCTGAATGGAAGATCACTGCAGTCAACAAAGACAGACAAGTACATAAAATATAGACTGAGCTAAAACACTTTCCCAAATTTGGCCTATAATGGGCAGACCAAGTCATAATTAGAAGTTACAAGGGTCCAGGGGAAAGGAGCAGCCTGAGGAGGGGCACGTCTCCATCATCGACTGTGGTTGCACAGATGTCTCTTTTGCTTTGAGACAGGCTGAGGCACGTGTTCAGATTAAGAAAAAAAAAACCCCTCAAGCCTCGAGCTCAAATCAGTTCCCAGAGGCAGAAGCAGAAGCAGGCAGGTGCAGGTGGCACACAGGATGCTTTGCTGACCCAAAACCTGAACTAGCATTTTTAACCCAAGTGAGCTGCCTACAGGAACGTTTCTGGGACCCCACTTCCCACTGCTGCACAAGGGATTTTTTTTCTCCCACCCCTTCTTGTTCCCTTCCCTGACTGAGAGCTTGAGAGTCCCCACTGAGCTGTTGTTTCTCCTTACCAGAGCAGGTCCCTTTCTGGGACCCAGGCAGCCCCAGTGGGGACACACCAACGCTGGAGGTGGCAGCGGCAGGACCAGGGTGATGGGGACAAAAGCAGAGTCACAGTGTTGCCACACTTGGGGAGAGCTGTCTGCAAATACAAGGGAAGGAGCAAGTGATGCAAAGCTTCTGAAATACTGGCAAAATATGACACTTCATATGACAGCCTGGAAGGAGGACCGGGACTTGCCCTGTGACAGGAAGCACAGCCCTGCAAGAGTTACAGGGCTCTCTGGATTATAAAAACACATTTATTCCCGCATCCCAGGTAAATAAAAGAGTTCTGCATTTTTTCTTGGGTGCAAAAACACCCTGGGGTTTTTTTGCACTAAAGTTTATGGTTTAGTGCAAAGGTGAGAAGTGTGAAAAAGTCAGGTGTCAAGTGACAGATCTGCTGGCAGTTAGAGATAGAAAGTAGCCAAGGTCAGCCACAGACTCTCCTCTTCTCTTCTTGGCTGAGACAGTACAAACCCAGCCTCACAACTCCTCCTACAAACCATCTAATACTTGGAGCATGCCCAGCATAGGAAATTTCAAGATTTTTAATTGTGGTTTTAAAAAACCCAAATCAGGACCTTAAATGAAAGAGCAATCAGACTTCAGGTCATGCCCACAGTCTGCAGTGAGAAACACAGCAGCCTCTGCGATGAGAAACTTCAGAAGCTGAAAATATGGAATATCAGAACTCATTTCACTTGCATAATTCTGTTTGAAAACGTTCTGTGTTTAACCAGGGGAATGACTGATAGCAAACTGCTGGGAATCTCAACCCACTCACAGTAAATATTCAGCAAGCAAAGAGGCAGTGTCCATAAATGATCAAGAAGCTCTCGAAGCTTACAGCACTATTCCATTATTACAGTCTGAGCATTTTTTAAGCAGAGCAAATATTTGCTTTAAATTTCATGGCTGGCTGTTGCTGGCAGTGTACGTGGCCTTTCTGGGCACAAGCATTCACTTGCTCTGTGTTTGCCTTTTGGTTTTCATACAGGAGGAGGGCTGGGTGGCAGTGTGTAGTATTACATACATAAAGCTATTTGCTTTTCTCTGACGTACAGCTAGTTTGAAATGGTTACTGATGCTTTTCATTTAATTTCTCATGTGGATTAAACAAACATGTGCCACTCACAACAAACACTGCTGCTCATGACTCGTTGTGTTTCCTAACCAGGTAATCAATTGCCTGAAAATGCTGTGACAACAGAGTTGATGAGCTGTGTAATACGGGAAGGATAATAACCCAACCAAAGGCTGCCTTCTTCAGGCCTTGTGCACAAAGCAACGATGCACTGAGACTTCTAAAAATGGAGGCATTTTTCCTTATCATGTTAATCTCATGTTTGGAAAATTTCCTGATTAAAATTGTAATTTCCCCCTGCCTTTTTCCTTACCTTTTCCCTTTTTGTTAAGACTGGGCTGTGTTGTAGGTAACATTGTATCATGTTACACCATAAAAAAGGTGGAGTGCCTGTGTTATTAGTTAAGAACAGGAAAAAATTTCTCTTTCCACTAGCTTTGGGGCATAACACTTTGGTAATTAAAATACCCCACTGGTAGCTCACCTGCCTTGCCCATTTTGCTGAGGCCACAGAGCTGATCCAGACCTCACCCAGGTACACGTGATGCAGGAATGCAGGGACAGTGAGTACACACTGTGCCCTTCCTCATCTTGGTCATGATAAACAAAACTGAGGTGGTCCATACAGGGGTGTTGGAGTTATGGATTTTTATTTGCATGCCCTCTTAGAGTTTTGGAGTCCATGATGCACATTTGGAGAGTGAAATAGAACTTTTAAAAAGAAGTTTTCTATCTACTTTTGAACAGTTCTCAGAAAATAGGAGGCTAGTTACAAAAATGAGCACCTCCTCATGCATTTATCCAGTGTAAAAATACCATGTCATACAGAATTAACTCATATTTTACTTGGAAGTCTATCATTTCCCCTAAAAAATCATTTCTTACTGTGAAAGTGTTTATTTTCTCCTCTGCCAGTGACACGAGGCTATTAATGTCATTACATTAATGCTTGAACTGTTCATATCATTGTCATGCTGCTGCAGTAAAACTTGCCCTCTGGTTTCCAGTCATTTGGATTATTCTCTGTTAGCACATCATGCGGGTTGACAACCACCCAGGACACGGTTCTTGTGGATGGGATGAGCTAACAGAGGCTGGCAAGCCATGGTTACTTCTGAACATAGATGGCCTTCTTCAGGTGAGGTGTAGAAGCAAACTTCAAAGCTCAGTAGAATTCAAGGGAAGCTGCTCTGAGATGTGTGTAATTTAGGCCATCTGACAGAAAAGGGAGTTCAGCCAAAGTGAAGAGGTTTGGTAAATTTGTCCCCTGAAATGTGTGTGGGGCTAATGCATTACCTGCCTGATGTGAGGGTGGGAAGAGAGCAGACTGTGATGTGCTATGAATCATAGTTAATAGCAAACTTAAGTTTACTGCTTCTATTTCAGGCCTGCACAACAACTTGTGTTCTTACAAGCTTTTTTTTTTTTTTTTTTTTTTTTTTTTTCAGATTAGGCCAGTTAATCTGGGAAAAGATATAATCTCTACCTACAAACCCTGTCCTGCTTATGCTTTTATGCCTTATTGTCTACAATAATGCTACATTCTTTGATACAAATATAGACTGAATACAACTTTGATATATATGATTGCATCTTCTCATTTTCCGTTTTACTGCATGTGAAGGAGATAAATATATTCTTGTGACAAAGGTCACAGAAGGAACTAACAAAATTAAATCATGATTTTTACAGAACACTTCAGGTTTTGTAATGCACTTTTCTGAGAATACATATTCCTTTGCTGATGTTTTTCTGTAGTTCTGTTTAAGATTAATGGAAAGATTTCAGTGTTAGTTCTCTGACATCCAAATGGAAATTTCCTTAGTTTATTTCCATTTTCCATATCAGTTTTGGTCTGCATTTGGTTTGAGACTTATAATTTTGTCTTTTTTCCTTTTTACTGTTCCAGGAAATAGGTGTACACCTTTCAGACATTTGGGAAGTACTTTGTCTTTAATAGGAATGGCATATAATGCTCTTACTGTTCTATTGTGATGTTGTTTTCAGATATACTTTCCTTGCAGAGCTCTTTTTTTCAGACCCCAGAGTTAAAGAAATGAGCAACTGAAGTTCCAATAATCCCAAGCTAAATCTAAATCACATTTGTAATTCTAAATATAAACCTAACAGCAAGATATAATCAAGGTTTACATATGTCAGCTTCATTTGCAAAATCTAATTCTGACAGGAAATGGAAAACAAGAAAATCATCCTCAAAAGGATTCTAATGACTCCAAAATTTTAATATTTTTTATCTTTTTTTTATTTGATCCTCTTTAAGGATTAATACAGTGCATCAGGATGGTGCCTCCTATACAGGAAACTTAATGGGGGGAAAATAATGTTAAAAGACCTCAGATCACAGCAGAATAAAAAAATGTTTGTAACAGGAGGAGAAAAAAAAGTGAGTTTAAAGGAAATAGTTGCCTTTTCATAACTTGATTGCTTGGTAGCATCAGGCAGGGACTGTCCTGATTTTCTCTGAGGTACCATCTTGGCTTCTGATCAGTGGGAAGGAAACACAGCAATATTATTAGGTGTGCTTCTGTATGCCCTCTCCCCACAGACACCAGTGGCTTGGCCAGCCAGCATGGGGCTCTGGGAAGCCCTAGCTCATGCAGCTGAAAAAACCTGAAATAACTTGAGATCCATTCTCTGAGAAGTTCCTGAAAATGTTTACCAGGTAAGGGCATCTATGAGAAACACCTTGACAGATCCAGCTGGAGGAAGGTCTGGGAGTATTTGTCAGAGCCCATAAAATTGAAAAGATGACTTGTTCAAAGACCAAATACCTGCTACATGTGTCCCAGAAGCACAGCTTGGTTTTCTGCTGCTATCCTGCCTGGCCACACCAGCTCCCTTCCTTCCTTTCCATGCCTAATGCTGTGAAACAAATACAGGCATTTTGGCCTTGACATGGAAAATATAATGAGAGCAGTTTTGGTAATGATCCAGGCACTACTTCTAGTAGGATTGGGTATCAGCAGCAGGCTTAGGAGTTGGGGTAACTCCTCTCACACCGTGTGGCTCTTCCCCAGCTCCTTTCTAAGCACATGCCCAAGTTATTTGCTTGTTTCAGTGCAATGTTTGAGCTCCACTTTATTTTTTGGTTTCCAAAACAATTCTGTAGAGGAGGACTTGAGTACAAAAATAACTTATTTTAGGCTTGAGACCAAAACTGTTTTAGAATAAGTGTTAAAGTTATTGGGACCGTTCAAGATGCTTAAAGCAGACACTTAAATTGAAACCCCAGAGCCTCAAGCACAGTGCAGTGAATGCAAACTTTGCCTTTAAGTTCTCGTCCTTTCTCAAGTGCTGCTGGCCTCCTCCAGCACCACCATTGTGCTCGGAGTAAAAATGCTTATATTTCAGCAAAAAACCCCAACTCTGTGACTCTAATAATGATGATGTTAGACTTGAAGGTGTTTTTAACAAGCCCTGGCTGCTCTTCTGCATAGAAAAGCTGGTTAGAAGGTGAGCAAGCAACTTCATTGTGTTTTGGAGGGGATTTACAGCTCTGTTTCTGCTATTGCCTCAGTTAATCCTTGCTAACTTTGTAGCAGGTTAAAAAAAAGTGAGCTGGGGTGAGTATGTGACAGCTAGTACCAACATTGTGTGAGATCACCACAGGTCAGATGGAAAGTTTTTCCGAGCAAAGAATTTATCCATTTTTACATCTTTTGGATAAGCAAACAGCTTGACAACAGCAATAAAACTCAAATTAATTATTCAAGATCAAAACACCTTTCAATTTCTGCGTCACTATGCTCCTTAAAATAATTCACCACTGTCATCTGCCTTTGGTGCAGCCAGCTATAAAGAAGAATTAAAAGGTCCTCACATTCCATTAAAATACTTCTTCACCTTGTTATTCTTTTCAATAAGCAAAGTTATCCTTCCTTGAAACACAGTCATAATTCAGGCCATCTATTTTGTTCCACAAAGGCTGTTTTTAAATCCCCAGGAACAAAGATATTTCCTATGAGTCAAGGCAAATTCCTCTCTTCAAATGTGAATATCATCATTAATCTCTTAGCCAGAATAAAATACCCTCTTTTCCTTCCTATCCAGTTCCTGGAAAATAACATCAAACCTGCTTCTGTTGATTTATTTTGAGGAAATGAAGTTACTAAATCAAGGTCAGAACCTTGTTTGTGACTTTGCAACCTTTACATGATCCTCGTGATTCAGAATAATTGTAATTGTGAGTAGAAAAGTGTGCAGCATCACCGACACATTTTGGTATAGAATGACATTTTCAAGGCTGTGGACCTAGATAACCATTTCCCTAAGGAATGAGTAAATTTTACACCAGGTGGTTGTAGCACCAAACCTCCTCACCACAATGTAACAAGGGAGAACATTTTTCTGGAGAGAGGCAATGACACACAAACCTGTCTCCTTGATTTCACTGAGCATACAAATGCAAGTGGTTGCTCACAGTCAGCAGGAAAGGGTTCTGGCTTATAGTGATTTATTTTATTACTTATGTTAATGTACCAGTGGAATAGAAGATAGTCTTGTGGGCACCAAGAAACAAAAGTTAAGTAATGACTCAGGTTTCCCTTGGAGACTGTCAACACATATACAGTTTTCTCCAACCTTTTTTCACCTGACTTCAAAATAATTTTAAATTATAATGAATATTTATTAATTGAGCTGCTTTATGAGCTGGGCTGGCTAATGTTCAGCTCTTCACACATTCTGTTATATGTACCTCATTCAGGATTATTTCCACAAAAGTCCTGTTCAGGGAAAGCAAGCCTCAGGCAAACAACCATAAAATCACTTTGGGACTTCTGCTATTTTTCCCAGACATACTTCTTGTCTCCCTTCTTAGTGGGTCTACTTTCTCTGATCTTCACAATCATGAAATGATTCTCTTTATCTATTTCTCTCCAGGCCTCTTTTTCCTCCTATGTTTCTTCTGGTTTTCTTTCCTCCCCCATGGCTTGCAGCTTCACTGATCTCCATTGCCAACTCCACAAACAGAGTTGTTGCTTGCATCTCCCCTCATGCTTTGCTGGGACACTTATTGACACCGAGCTGCTTGTGAGCACACCTGGGGAGGGTGAGAAGAAGACCTGGGGGTCTGGAAGCCCCTATGGGAATGGATATTGGGCTGACAGTGGCAGCAGGGTGACTGTCAGGCTCTACAAGGCTGGGACCTTTGATCAAGCATCCCTTTCATTAGCACACAAACGAGTTTTTCTCTTGGACACCTTTCTCTTTTGGGCTGTGTAGCCTGCACAACCCTTTGCCCCCATTGCATCTTTCTTGATCCACCAGCTCCGTGGAGGGCTGCAGAGTGGGTGGGCTCATGGACATAACATCAGCTAAAGGAAAAAACACACACCCTGAAGATTTGCAAGCCAGATCAGTGTGCAGGGTAGCAGGCAAGCATGACCAGGCTGCTGGGGAATGCTGAGAAAACTTTGTTTAAATACATATGAAGTTCTTATCTCCCTGCCATGATACCGCAATATTTCTCACTGTTTCTTTTTCACTGAGTGTTTAAAAACTCACCTTTCTTTCACACTTCTATAAATTCCCACTGTAAAATTATATGGTAGTCTCTTTGCTAGACTGGGAGAAAAAGACCCATGCACTTCCTCTTTGAAATCAGTTCATCTTTACGAGAAGAGCATATGGGAAACTCTACAAAACAAATGAGAAACAAAGACATTTCTTTTTGGGGAAAGAAGGAGTGCTAAGAAGTTTGCAAAGCCTTGTGAGAATTTGAAAAGTGAATGGTTCTGGGTGTCTGGTGAAGGGGAGAAGGGAAAGATATAATGCATTAGTCTGAATAAAAGTGAAAAAAATGAAAGCAGGAAAGACCTTGCAGAAGAACTTCCGTAGTTTTATCTCTGTGTTATTGGACTATGTATAATAACTCACAGGGAAAGCACCATGTCTAGCCACTTCAGTAAGGGAAAAGTCTGAATCACACAGGCAGCTTGGCTCAGATAACAGCAGAACTTGACAGAAACAAAATCTGTAAAAGTACTTTAGGTTGCATGTGTTTAAATTTACTCATTATTTATGAAAATAAGAAGGCAATCAAAGCAGTTAGTCCAAGTAGCTGTTGATGCCTTTTCCAGAATGATTCCATGGTTCTCTAAAGTTTCTGGATGACAAAGATGGGATCTGATCCTTTCCTACACTTATCTATATGCAAGTAAGAAAAGAAATACCTCAGAGATATAGTTTTGGTGAAGTTTCTGCTTAGAAAAGGCAGAAAAGAAGATGCTTGCTGTTCCCCACCAAATTTTCAGGGGAGGACAGATGGATATTCTAGCAGTTAGCTATGCTCAGATATAATAACTGTCACAGGACTTCTCCACTGGGACTTGGAGATAAGCAGTGTGTTGATCCAAGATATGGATTGTTTAAACGGGTTGAGAAATTTAACCACAAGAGGGAAACTGGCTCTGTTAAGTGCAAGAGTAGCAGAGCGCTGCATTTGACCTACCATCATGTCTGGAAATCTGTGGCAGTGAAAAATTAAAAACATTTATTTCACTTTATACCACTGACTTGGTTTTGAAACACAGCTCATATGTTAGTGTGACCTGATTGGTGACACGGTTTGTGGTTTTCTTTGGTAGTTTAGAAGAGCTCATTGCAAAGCTGAGGGATGGATCCTGGGAAAGGAAAGGTTGTGACATTTGTGCCTTAAAATCAGCTTGGGGTTGGAGTCAATTATTTAAGATCTGAAAGAGCCAGGTGTGTGAGATATGGCATGCCTGAAATGGATGGTCTCACAGTAGAAATGAAGATCAAAGGCCAGCTTGCTGTTGCTACCAGAGTGAGTACACGCTTCAAAAAATGCCATGTGCAAGAGGAATATGGAAAGTCTTGGAGCTTTCTGGGATCAAAAAATGTACGTGTGGGGATCCATATTAGGTTTTGGCTGCTTTACTAGTTATGTGCTTCACTTCCCCATTTTACTTTTTATTGTCTTTCTAGGTAAGTCCCAGGAAACTGGAAGAGCCCTTGTACCTTTTATTCCCAGTGTGTAGACACAGACACAGGCACATACACAGGGTCACCCCAAATCACAGTCATTACATCAGGCATAACTCATCTACTTCACAGTGTTTCTAGGGACACTCATGTTTTTAATAAACTGATTAGAAGAATTTAAGTCTTGTGCTTGAAAACACCATCTTTGCAGTGAGGTGAGAGACCCATCTGATCTCTGGGAAGGGGGAAAGTGCCAAAATCCTGCACAAGCAGGATACCTGCACCCCCTAGGAGCTGGGCAATGGCAGAAGGCAACAGATGGCCCCCATGAGTGGCTGATCAGTGCTAGTGCTGATTTCATCATTTCCTGCAGTCAAGACATTTTGGCTCAGTGCTCCTGGCACTGCTCCCCGGCAGGAAATACCTGCACCCAGCACTGGCCTCTGGTAACTCTTTAGCAGCTTCTTGTGACAGCTCAGTTTCCTGCAGCTGGTATCCTTAGCAACTTCCTCACTTGTTCCCTAGAAAAACACATCCCTCACATCCCATTTCCATTTGGAGTCCAGTAATCCTTGCAGAACAACAGTTTCACCACTGACGCTTCCCTGATGGTGTCAAAAGAGCAGTGCAAGCACTCCAGCCTTGGCTATCTTCAAACTTGTCTTTTGAAGGCCTCCTCCTGGTTGCTGCCCTTTTGCTGATGAACATGGTGTGAAACTATGTCCATGGTCTCCTTGGCTGCTCTCCACATTTCCACAAAGTTTTGGCTCTGCTCTGGCATTTTGGATTGCTGTTTTGATTTAATTGGCAATAGCTCTGGGGCATGCTCCCCATGTCCTGCCCACAGTGGAAAGGCCATCCCAGCACCACTGTTATTCATGGCCCAAGTCCCTGGTGGTGGTTTGAGCAGGGCCTCCAGTTGACAGGGACAAGAAAGGGTGAGGTTCCTGGGGGGCAGCTCCAAACCCACACTGCCTCTCATGGGATCTGTCTGTCTGCTCTGTGTAGTGACCTGGCCTCCAGCCCTGACATATACCCCTACCAGGCCATTAAATCATTTTAGTGAAGCTGGCAGGAAGGAGCAATATTGTCTATTCATGAACTGGTAGGTTTTTTAGGAAAAAGTAGGTGCATGGTTGAACATGTTAGTCCCAGCCCAGTAATTCCTGAGCATTTGGGAATACCTGCAGCAGCTCCGTTTCATTTTACTACAGTCTGAGCTGCTTGGAGATGATGTAAAGGAGATTTTTGAGGATCACCAAAAGGTTAGTTATATAAGCTACACTTCCATTCCAAGACCAACACTGAATTTCTGCCTAGTCGTTAGTACCCATCCAACATACATCACCAGAATTTAAGTTCTGCTATTGGAAAACCTTTCCCTCCCTTTTTTAATATATGTAAATAATAATAATAATTAAAAAAAATAGCAGTCTAATTTGTGATTTAAATAACATTATCAAACATGATTGATGAGGCCACATATTACAGAAATCAGCTGACTGTTCTTTTACTGGAATGCATTTCTGTTTGTTTAAACATTACCTAGCTTCAGATGTTCCTTCTGATATTTTCCATTTCAAGTAACTGCAGCAAGGTGATATTTTTGTGCATCTGTGTGGAAAAGCAATCAGCCTAAATGATCTGGCCCAGTTGGGAATAAAATCAAGTAGAAGAGGATGTTTTCCCATAGTAAAATAATGAATCATTTTTCCTGGGAAAGTTGCCTCTCCCATTTCTCTGCAGCAGGGATTTGCACTTCAGCTAAAGCCTGGAGGGACAAGAGGTGCCTGAAGTGAGTGTGGCAGTGGGCACCTTTGTGACACCAAAGGAGTCCATGTGGGACTGCTGGAGAGTAAGGAGTGCAGGGACATCCAGAGAAGAAGAAAATGTTCGTGGTTAGAATGGAGGCCATAAGGAGACCAGTGGGGCAGAGACTAGGAAAATCAAAGGAAGAAAGTTTCAGCTGTGTCTGAGTAAAGTAAAGGCAGAAGGGCAGGAACTGGACTCAGGCAGGCATGTAGTCAGGAAGGTAATGAAATGAGGGAACATAGAGGAACTGGGAGAGGCAGAGTTACTGGGAAGCTGGCAAACTGGGACTAGGGTCAGATCAAGAGTGACAGAGCTGACAAGGAGTGACCTTATGACAGCTGAAAGCATCTGTGCAAGAAGACAGAAGGGAATGCATGTGCAAGCAGGTGAGGTTTGGACTGTCATGCTCAGGAGACTGTAACCAGACAGGGGAGGAAGCTGGTGCTGGGCACATCTGCACTGGAGATGGGATGGCATGTCCACAGTCCCGGGACAGGGCTGGGGGCTTTCTCGTGGCACCTCATCTCCTTCGGGCACTGAAACCTGGGCATACACAGAATCACTGAGTCTGGAAAAGACCTCTGAGATTACCAAGTTTGGCCTATGGCCTAAAGCTACCACATTGGCTAGATCATGACACTAAGTGCCACATCCAGCCTTTCCTTAAACACCTCCAGGGATGATGACTCCACCACTTCCCTGGACAGTCCATTTCAATGCCTGATCACGCTCTCCATGAGGAATTGATTTCTGATACCCAATTTAAACCACCCCTGGTGTAGCTTCAGGCCATGCCCTCTTGTCCTGTCACTAGTTGCCTGGGAGAAGAGCTGAACCCTCAACCTCCCTTCTGGTAGTTGAAGAGAGTGATAATGTCCCCCTCCACCTTCTGCTCTGTTTCTCCAGAAAAGAAACCTGGGCATGCAGATGGAACAGGAGATGTGCTGCTCTCCAAACAGGTATACGAGCTATATCACAGAGGACCTCAGGGCATAGCCTGGTGCAATCCATTCTCTGCACAAACACTTGGGGGTGAGATGGATGGACATGAGCCTGGGACAGGGCAGACTTGGAAAGGCCATGGGGAAAGTAAGAGTAGAAAGTAAAGATGCCATCTCCCACTTGCTGAGGCCTCAGGAGAGGCAGCTTATCCCTCTTTTGGAGCAAAGGCACGAGCTTCAAAAGCACGAGGTTTTAGATGTCACACGACACAATTTCTGTTTATCATTGCACCATCTCACTCATCACACAGGACGAGCCAGCTCTTGGTAAGAATCAGAGGTGTGTAGAAAAGACACCTTCACATATATTTTAAGTTGAGGAAAACACCTGATTTGCAAAGTGATGGGCTTAATTACTCGACTAGCTGAGCGGTGTTCTAGGAAAAGGCCTTCTCTCCTGCTATGAAATTCCCACGTGAAGGCAGGCAAATTGTGAGAATTAGTATTTCCAGCCATGCCCCCTATTTCCAAGGGGCTAACTTGATACTTAGGGATCTTGTTTCAAAAATGGTGATTGCTCCAAACCTGATTGCAATTATGCTTCAAATGCATGAAAGCAAATGCTGAAATCTGCAATAAGCAAGTGCAGGAAAATAAACTGGGGACTCAGGTGTATGGCTGCTTCATAGTGGGGCCTCTTTACACTTCAGGTCCCCCAGTGTTTAGAGGCTTACAGGCCTGCAACACCATGAAAATGAGTAATCGTTTGTGTTTTACAAAGATGACATGAAAAAATGAGAACCAGAGAGAGAAATGAGGACATTTGGACTTCAAGCAAATACATAAACACTGTAAACACATAGAGAGACCATGATAAAAACCAACTAGTAGCTATTCAGCGGGGCTTCCAGCAAAATATACTGTATGATCATGTGATTAAAGCAACTTTAATTAAGGTGTTTCCTCCATTAGATTCAGGATACTTAACTATTCCCCTTTAATATTCCTTTCTTAAAGTGTTTTGTTGCATACGTAACACATCAAGTTACACCTCCAGTGTGTGACAACTGATTCTTAGTACCTAGAAATGCCAGTTTCATGTGAATTGCTAACAGGTTTCTGGAGAACAAGTAACTGATAAGCCACACTTGGTTTGTATCCAATTACTAAAATACAAACAAAATAGATATGCCAGTTTTGGAAATGTTACCAGCAGCAGTTATTCTCTTCCTCGAGATTCAGTTGCAGGAAAATAGCACAGGATATTGGCAAGACTCTCTCATTTGTTACACATAGATCTACCACACACAGTCTTGTCTTTGGATACATCCATGCTGCAAAAAATGGCCTAATACAGGTTCTTGGCAGAATTTATTTTAACATCCAGACTTGCTTTGTTTACTCCTGCAGCATCATAAAATGCAGACCCAGTTGCACGCTATATCCCCTTTTTTCTCTCCCCGCCCCTTGAAAAGTGTTCTTAAGTAAGTTAAACATGCATGAAATTGAAGTGTAGTCGTTAAAAGAAAATCCTTTAAATTGCTCTCCCTAAAAAAACAAAACAAAACACCACGAGGTTGCTTCGGATTATCCATTTATTTATTTCAGTTAAAACAAACATACAATGTTTCATTGAAACTGTGTTGCACTCCCTGCCAACAACTGTAGCTAGAGTGTTGGCCTCTAACCATACAGTGGGTATTTACATATATACACGGATGTACTGCAGGATACCTGAATCTGGTGGCCTAACAAACGTGTTAGACCCTAAAAGTTGGTAGCTTGCTGCATTCAGGAGATCATTACATCCAAGGTAAATTTTAGAGAAAAAGTATACATGAACCTGAACAATGCTTTTTATGGACCCAAGTGACTTCTGTGTTTATTGCAACATATACATTTGTAATAAATACAATTTTAGTGTTTTCTTACACACCTTAGGTGTAACACATTTTTTCCATTTTTGTAGGCATTACATTCTGTTGTGAAAGACTCTTTCCTTTGACAGTTGTTATACAGATGTACAACATGATGTAACACTAGTAATGAGAATATATACATAGATCCCAGATTCCAAAGCTACATTATATACATTATACTTACAGTATATACACACATACAGTTTATATACATAGACTATCATAAATATTGAAAAATAGGTTTAGTTTTAATGGATTAATGTTTTATAAATAACATGTTACATTTATGACTGAAATATCATGGAAGACAGTAATGTCTAACTGAGGTGACAAAACAGTGGTTTAATACTGAAGCTGCTCTTCTGGGTGGTTTGCACTGTAGGTAACTTTAAACAGACAAGTTTGAAGAAAAAAAAAAGTAATTAAATAAATCAGATGTTGGAAATCAACCCAGCCAAGTGGAACTCAACTGTTGCAGATGGAGAGTCAGTCATCAAATAACAGAACACACTACATAAAATCTGGAAATTGCTACATTCAGAGAATTAAGTGACATGTAGGATACATTATGAGGTGTCATCAAAAAATTTTTCCTCCTCTTTGGCTGCTGAGTAACTTCTCATTTAAGTCTCCTTCCTCTTCTATGCTTACTGAGAAAAGGAAGCCATTTCTCACTTTTTTTTTTTTATAGGCTGGCAAGGGAAACACTTCATCCCTTATGTGCTACAAATTGCTCAAAGGTAGACAACATTTTAATCCTCTTCCACCCTCCTCCTTTGTGAAGAGGAAGAAGAAAAGCTGCCAAAGTACCAAGGAGGCACACGCTTAGCACTTCTGTGGAGATCAGGTAACACAGGATAGTTAGCCATGGATGTAGAGTACCTGAGGCAAAGAAGTACCTAAGGAGCGCTGGTCAGTGCTGACCCAGGATCATTAATTGCCAGTTGAGTACCACTGCACTAAGAATACGAACAACACAAGAGGAATCTAAACTTCTCGTTACAGTTTTTACACTACAGACTTAAGTGACCAGTACTTACAGTCATGCAGAAGTATCAATACAAAATACCTGCAATTTTTTTTTTTCCATGGTTTTTAAATGGCTGGGCAGAGACTGACATTATCTGCCAAACAGTGACTGTCGGTGTTAGATTTGTTCCTGATTAATTATACAAGAGCAAAAAAAGTCTCAGGCACTGTGAAATCAATGGATTACAGGCCCATACTTGTTCCCTCTGACAAAATGACCAAGTAGAATTTGGTAAATCAGACTTACTTAAAATATCAAGTCAGATGAAGACAGTTAACCACATTGCCACGATTATTTCATTAATAATCTCTATCTAGGCTTTGGTACCCAGTATTGTTGTGTTTGAGAACCTCTTAGAAGCCAAGTATGCTGTTATACAAGTGTTACTTCTCTTCAACCTGGGATAAGAATGACAGAGTAAACATGCACGAGAAAGGAAACAGCTAATCACAACCATACAGCACCTGGTTCATCAGCTAGCTCGGGCTCATAAGGAATCTGCCTATTTCTGAAGCAAACAAGTATGAGATGACTACCCAGTCTATGAGGTTATCTTCAATACTACTATACAGTATAAATTGGAAGAGGAATCCCAGTTGTTTAAGTGAAGAGAGGTTGTACCAACCATGAAATACTGGTGCAATTATTTTGTGGATCTGACTCAGAAACAGAATAGTCAAGTAATTCAAAATCCAATAATGGATGAGTACTTCGAGAAATACTGTACACTTGTTGAATATTATACAACTAGTAAACTACAACAGGACCTTTTTGTTTTCCTACAGAGTGTTTCAAGATAGACTGGACAGAAAAAAAACCAACAACATTGCTACAATTGACAATGGACCTTCGTAATAAAAAGAGAACTTCAGGAGGAAGTTTTGTATTAATGGCACAATATGCTCCAGTGCCATTCAGTTTATATCTACAAAAGAAAAAAACCCAAAAAAGCAAAAATGCCCCAAACCCTGTTTTACCCAATTGCACTGTTGAGTACCTCGAGAAGAGAAATGTGGACACCATCTTTATGATTTCTAGATTAGTTATGTTTTTCTCAAATGCATCCATTTTAAAGGGTGGGGGTTTTTTTTACAGCTTAAAATTTTGGGTTTCCGCACCATTTCTGGGAACTATGGTAACTCTAGTTACTTAAGTAAGCTGACAAACAATTTTCAGAATTATTTCCACTCTACTTTGTACTAAGTGAATTTATGGGAAACATTTATAATTACAGAATTTTGACTTGAAATGGTTAATTTTCAGATTTGGTCATTAGTATTTTTTAAAATAAAATTTCTCTTCATTATGCCTCACAGAAAGGCAAATTTAATTTAGGACACCGATTAAATGTCTTTTGTTTTATGTTATTCTTTCATTCTTTTTAGAAAAATGTTTCTTAAAGTCAAAATAGTGCTTCTGAGGTCCATAAGAATTTTTGGTACAAAAAAATAATAGCATTTCTCTCTCTCATTGGTTATTTAAACACTTTGCTGTAAATTAAAGAGTTATTTCTCCCATCAAATGGTTCCATTAGGCACATTCAAGTAAAATAACAAAATATCCAAGTAACAATGATGAAAGCCAAACATGGCTTGATAAGAGTCTACAGAGAGTTCTGTCCATTCTCTGGAATGGAATAAAGTTGTCACTTCCTTCAGCCAGACACTCATGTGGTTTGGTGTTCAAATCCACTTCCATCATGCAGAATTGTTTCTTAAAGACAGAGTTCAGGCATTCTACAATCAGAAGAACCATCAAAGAATCTGCATTTTAAAGGAAGCCGAATAGCTCATTTTCATTCTCAGTAAGTATCTGAGTGAACACTGGCATTTGAAGTGGAGTATTACAGATTAAACCAGGACAGTTAATGGCCATCAGATGCAACATTCTGGGTCCAGTCTAGAATAATCAGTGTCATACTCCCAGTCATCACAAGTATACCACTTATCAAGAAGAATACAGCCTGAAAAAAGAAAACATAACAGAAGTATTTCAGTTTATGCTACTATACCCATAAAGTCATGCCCATTTATGCACAAATACCATTTCTCATGGGGGTCAAAGAGATGGCAGCAAACAACAAGGACCTGTGTATCTTCCTCATACTTAGGGTCATGAAAAAAGTACATTCATGTTCAGCTTAGCAGACCTCAAGCTCAACTGAACAACTAGTGTAGCTGCTGATACCAGTGAGGCTTATTTGATTATGACTTGGGATGTCTAAGTTTTGATTCCAAGTCGGCATGTGTAAGATCAGTAAGCACAAAAATCAGTCAGGATGATCCAAACGATCAGTAAAGGTCATCTTTTATGGGGTAAATTAGGAAAGTCAGTCTTGAAAGGAAATTTAAAGGACAGAATGACAAGACTTTTTTAGTATAGCTCTTAAGGGTAATCCATTGAAATCTGGATCTTATCAGCAACAGAACAATACAACTATTGTTGAGACTGGGGGTGTGAGAAGTCACTGAAATGAAGTGAGCCTTACGATGTCAATCTCCTTACTTCTGAGTACCTATGCAACCCCTACATGATAACTAAAAGAACATTAAATACCAATTTACTAACTACCTTCACCAGGACTTCAAAACTCCTAAAACAGTGAGGAAGGAAAATTAAGTTCTTGCTCTGAATTAGTAAGCAAGTGTGACCATTTTATATTTTTCTATACATACCCCAATCTTCTGCACTGACTTCATTGGTTCCTTCTTCACTAATTTGATATAGAAGGCAGAAGGCAGAATGAAGATCAGCATAGCAGCTGCAGATGCACCTGTATTTAAGAAAACAGAAATAAAACATTTAGATGCAATTTTGCTGGCTTGAACTGCATTTTCTGAGATCTGCAAGACTACTTGAAGTGATGTGAAAAGGCTCACCAATGAATCCAAAGATGTCTCTAATAGTAGGGACAAAGATAACGAGCACATTGGTAAAAGTCAGAAGAGCAACTGTAATGGAACAGTGACGCCACCATCTGAACTCCTTTCCTGCCCACAACAGCTGGGTAATGGAACTCCGAATCTTTAGAAGAAAAAGAACCAAAAAAACCTGCTTAGTCTTTATTGTGGAAGTCAGTGACTATCACCTGAATTAGACCTTCCTTCTGAAAGGATTTTAACATTTTTTCCCTGAGCTCTTCAGATTTTAATAGAAGTTGAATGGCACGAAAATGTTTTTTTTAAGTATTTACTTTCTGCACTTAAGATGCAGCTCTGAGTTTCAGGTTTCTCCTTCCAGTGATTTGCATTATCGAAGTGAAGGCATTAATGAAGAAAACACAAAAAAACCCACTTGTCTTTAAGAATAATAAACCCAAGAGATTTTTGTAACATCTAAGGATGCTGCTAGATAACATATAACTGAACATATAACATATTCATATTCACAATGTACTTACAAAAACACACTGATAAGCTGCAATGGCAATCTTCTCAACCCCCTCAATTTAACCATACTGGGAAAACAATATAACTGACCATATTTGTACAATAGGCATTGTAAACTATGCCTATTAATTTGTCTGAATTAACAGTACAGAAATATTTTATCAAGCTTGTTAGAATAGATATTTTTTTTCAGGAAAAATTCTGTAAATTAATGACAGGGACCAAATCAGTAAATGACTGCAGTCAGACAGGTGATGAAAATAGAAAATGGTAGCAAGATTAAAAAAAAATTACTTACTGGGAAAATAACTACAGGTACAGTAAGGGTTACAGCCATAAGTACAGCCAGACGCACAATCAGAAGAAGAACATCAGCACCCAGGTAAGCAGAATAGGTATGAAGCAGCTCTGGCTCAACATTTTCTGTAAAAGAAAATAGCATTTTTATTAGCTGTAGCTCACACAACCATTTCTGCTCTAAATCCTAAGTGAATTTTACAGTTACAGGAATATGACTTGAAATCCTCAACAGCTGCTGTAAGATCACCTCAATTTGCACAGAAGTAACTTGAAGACACTGAATCTGTTTTAATCCACTTTTAGTCCTGTGCCTTGGGCTTTGTTTACTACTGATCTTCTTTTACATGTAAACTTAAAAATATTGAAAAAAAAAACCCAACCCCTAACAGTGTTTATCTAGAATCCACAGTAAATGCTTGCTTTCTCTAATTTAACAATAATACTGTGGTTTTGCAGAATGCAGTTCACTTATAAAAGAAAGGCAATATTCACCATAAAATGTCAGGTATCCAAAGAGAGCAGCCAGTAAGTACATGAGGAACATGGCAAAAAAAGACACATAGGACACATTCATCATTCTTTTACGGCTCCGGCTGTAAGACAGAGAAAAAGGAATATTGTTAGCAATGAGAACATACTGGTTTATACTACTTCTGCTTGTTTAGTGAAATTGCAGACATATATCCAACATTTACCTTTTCAGTTCTTCATAAATAGGAAGAATTGCAGGATGGCAAACGAAAGAAAATGATAGGATTGGGACAGCATACACAGTCTGAAAAACAAAAAGTATGTTTTTCTTGAGTTATCTCGACAGTCATTAGTTTAGTTTTAAATATTTCATCAGTAGGTTTTCAGATTTGTCTTAAGTATAGTTTAGCTTGTAATAAAGACTTGCTACTAGTTATAATAGTAAGTGGATTAATGTTTTATAAATATAAACTTACAACTGAAAGTTTGGCAAAATTTACAACTACTTAATATTTTCTTAAACCCAGAGGTACCAAGTACTCCGAACTCTCACCGAAGTCCATGCTGAGCTGAATGTATTTGCATTCAGAATTATGTTCTGCATCTCACAGGCTTAAGCCACTGTAGCCTGGCCATGGTACTGGCTACTACATACACTTATTTCCCATACATGGAGATTCACCACTGTAATTGGGAGCATTCATGAGAATCAGTACTTTGTGACTGGGAATTTAAAAGTCTATTCCAAAACTTGGCATAACTTCCCATGCACATTCTTTTACTATTTGCTTCATCTTCTTTTGCACTAAAATGCTTCACTAACTTACTTGAATAGAATACAACGAAACTTGAGAAATGCTGTGGTTAAAGAGTGAGAGATGTGTTTACTGCCACTCATCTCAGGTGGGCACCTCAAACTCCTTTGATTTCTGTGCATCTGCAGTGTGGAAACACCCCGTCTACAGGAGGTAAAACTGTGGCTAACTATCAGAACAGGAAGTTGTAGCACATTGCAACTTTGCAACTGGACAACTACTTAAAATGAAAATAACCTGCTTTATCTCCTATGTATTAACTCTCTTAGTTATTATCAACAGAATCTGATTTCTAATTAGTTACCTGTGAATTGAAGATGAAGTATTTTGGCTTGCACATATCACTTGTTATGTTTTCATCTAACACAGGTGCCAGAGTCGCATTTATTGTAATATTCACAATGTCAATGTCCATAGGACAAGGAATCTGAAACATCTTCCAAATTACCTAGAAATAAAGCCATGTATTTATTATTATTATTCTGACTAATGCAATACGTGAAACTTTTCAGAAACTGTTTAATTTCACTTTGAAATGTAGTTTTATGAGCACTGGAAGGCTACAAGATTATACTTACAACAATCAGAAAGAAGACCATGCAAAGTAAGGAAAAGCCACTGGTATAGCCCAAATATCCTGTAGTTAAGAAAGAAAAAAAAATATAAGGTATAATAAACAGAAACACAATTCATGTCATAACATTATGACAAAATGTATTCTGTCAGTGATCTCTTTAGACTGCCATTTTCTTAGTGTTACATAGAACAAGTTAATTATTCATTGGCTTTCTGCTCATCTCAACCAATATTTTAAAGTTCTCAAGACATATTAGGGTCTACACATACAGTGAGTCTGTAGTATTAAACTTCATAAAAAAACCCCAAACCCAACAAAAAACCCACACCAACAACTATGTGAATTGTTTATTATTAGTAAGAATGATTAGAGGATTAATCCTAATGCACTCTGAAATAACTTGATTTTTTTCCTTCTGTTTTC
This sequence comes from Calypte anna, assembly GCF_003957555.1. Lineage (NCBI taxonomy): Eukaryota > Metazoa > Chordata > Aves > Apodiformes > Trochilidae > Calypte > Calypte anna. Next base: position 30,561,246 of record NC_044244.1, read on the forward strand.
ACTGATTCACTTAGTTTGCAGGAAGAACCAATTTGAGCAAGTAATCCACATGAAGACTCTCACTTAGTAAGGTTCTGCTACAGGATTCTCTAAACAGAAAGCACGTTAACTGAATTCTTCATATGTATCACTGAATTACAGCCTCTTCAGTTAAAAATATTCAGTATGGATATTGCAGAGACAATTTAACAGCCTGGGGCTGGCATCCCTATTCTTTTGAGACTGTTATAAAATAGCTAGTAACATTACTAGCCAATAACAATCTTACACTATTTCATTACTGACCAAAATAGGTCAAACTTTGTGATAAGAACACAAACAGAACATTACTGTTGAGTCTTGTTCTAAAGCTATCCTACCAGCTGTCCTTTCTTTTTCCAAAAACACATTTGTAACTTAAGATACTTGTGATTTATTTATCTCTTTTTAAATTTATTTTTAAGTAGGCTGACTGCAACTACCTGAACACCCATTAGTCTCAAGAAACAAGTTTGAACACAGCAAGTTTGAACACAGCTGTTAATTCACATAGTACTTCAGGACTCAAGCATCATATCAACCCATTTCCCCACAGTATTTTCAATACATTTTTATTTTGATTGTTCTCTACTGCTTACCTAAATTTTTCAGTAAGGACAAGGGAAGAATAAGGATGATAGACACCATCAGCACCAAATAGTCACCATTAAGATACCATTCTCTGCAGAAAAAAAAGCAGTATTTGTAAGTAACCAAAGTATTTAAAAACTATAACATTTGCAGTTTAGTCTTCATTCTTATCTTCTCCTACAGCACATTGCTTCTTAAAAAAAATGTAACACCTGATGTCATTAAGGATTAGCATTACGCTTACTATATACTTTCCTCCACCAAAGCCTTACACTACACTGCCTTCTTATCTCACCCAAAACCTGCATTGTGCCTTTCCTTTAGTGTCCTTTTCTAAAATTAATATGCATGTGAAAGTCAGATGACAGAAAATAGAAGACTGGTCAGAAAAAAAAAGGCAACTGGGATCAATCTGGAAAAAAATAGTAATTTGTTTAAATATTCATTCCCAACCCTACATATATATAAGAATATTTCAAGGCCCTAGCAGGGCAGTGATCCACTTTTAATGGAAATAAAATTCTGCTGGCTGCCTTGTGGGAGTTCAAGAAAAACAGGTGAGGGCTGGAGTTATGGCAGTATCTCAAGCCTACTGGCTGAGAAAACTCCAGCAAGCACTGGGAGTCTCTTGGAGGTATGTTTAGTCTCTTTCAGCAGGGAAACAACAGTAAGAACCTTTAAGTTTTTTCTCTTCAAATAATGTTTTGTATTTTATTCCATGAGAAGGAGCAGGTATTTGCTGACAGAACATTTTTGAGTGTTAGAAGTTTAACACCTTCCTTTGAAACATAGAGAAACAAAGTTAGTTCCATGAAATAACATTATATTTACACAAATCTATTAGGAAAACTGATCTTGAGTATTTAATTGTGGCAAGGTAACTGCTTTCTTCATCTGTCCTACAAGATCATGCTACATGCTTTAAGTAATTCAAGTGATACTAAGCATTTATTCCCAATTAATAGTACTTTATATCCTGTTATGGGATCAGCAAACAATATTTATTTAAAAATAGTCTGTATTCCATCTAGGTAAACGAAAATAAGTGATCTAATTGGAATTTTGTGCATTCAAACTCAGCTGCTGAAATACAAGCTTATATATGGCAGCAGGAGTATGGAATAATTTAACAGACTTGCTCTGGATTTATGTAGTAAATGAAGAAAAAGAACCCAGAAATTGGTTCTCTCTTTCTCCAGTTTTATCTGGGATAGCTAAATGTAAAACATGTTATTTTAGAAAGTACAGATGTATAGGACAGCAATGTCATGTACCTTTTTTTTTTTTCTTTTTTAAACATTTTTTAAAATGTAGTAGTCTTGTGGTAAATCTAAAAGAAATCACACCACAAATTTCTTTCATTTGAAACAGGCATAAGAACATTTACTGCTACTGTGCATGCCCCACATGGAGGCTATCAGGACTTTCAGACCAAAGACTTAAGGTCTGTGCTGGAGATCCAAGAATGAAATGGCACAGCTTTAAAATATAGCTGAGTATTTTAAAATATGCTGCAACAATTTTTAATAATGGAGCCAGCATTTGCAGTACTGTCTCAGAATTCCACAATACTTTCTACAGTAAGCATTATTTTGGGACATTTAAACAGGTAAGTGCTTACATTTTAGGCACCAGGCTGCCAGAGTGGAATCCATGCCAATGGTAGCCACCCAGACTTCCCTAAGCAACGCATGGAGACAGTGAGTTAAATGGGGTTCACAATTGCCAGAGCACTGAGAAAAGACTTACTTTACATCAGTGTACAGCTACCTGTAGTGGCTATCTAACAAGAAAACATTTAAGATACAAGTATCAATGTCTTAATTCTGTCTGCCAGATACTGCAGAGCAGCAGCTGTATCCAGTAAGATTTACAGCCTTTACCTTTCCCTTGTGAACTGCAACCTATTTTGGATTATTTTGGATTCTTACCAATGGGACAGTTAAAAATATTTGCCTCCAAGCCCCCTTTTTAAGTACTTTAAGGACTTTCTTAATAATTAGAAAATAAGGACATTAATTCATCCAAAGGAGGGAAATGAACCCTCCTGGGAAAGAGTTTGTAAACATCAAACTATTAAGTAAATAGGTTGGGTGCATTCTTTGAGTACGTAAAAAAACAAGATTAAAAAAAAAAAAAAAAAAAAAAAAAAAAAAAAGAAAAAAAAAAAAAAAAGAGAGAAATGGCTACTAGCAATGTCACAACAAAATCTCTCAGCAAGTTGTACCAACATCACTAAACAGCTTGAACCCCTTGGGGAACATAGGCAGAAAAATGCCTACCTTCTGAACTCAGGCTTTAGGTGTAACTTGAAGTCTTGAGCTGCTCAACCCTCTCAAGACTGGGACACTTCAGGACAAGGCACAGAAGTACAACTCTGAAGAGTGAGATTTATAGCACTTAACTCTATCCATCTGAAGTCAGGCATCCTGTTTTAGATAGCTGTTTTCACATACCCTCAATGAAGAGCGATATGATAAATTGCTCTTTGGAGATGCCCAGAAGAGGTGTCTAAGCCAGGTGCACTGAACTGATCCTACAGAGAATCACTTTTCTCCAGTGATTACTCAAAGACCAGAGTAATGATAAGCTCAAAGTGCACTCAAAACTGCACTCAAGGTGTCTACTGTTTAAGACAAGAAGGAAAGCCACTATGGAGTCAGGGTGTCTCCAGGGTTAAATGGCAATCCCTCTACCACTTTAGCCTTGGGCATATAAACTGTTTTAATTCAATGTTTAGTCCTAATGTAATTTTGAGAACTGTTCCTTAAGGCACTCATCACATAACTGCCCCTTAAGTCTTTTATTTAATCAGTTCCCACAATATTAACACTAGAAAACCAAAATAATCACTCCAAGCCAGTTGGAATGCAGTAAGAAAAAAAAAACAAACCCAACCATAATCACCTTTATCTTTCCTTATTGCGAGTGTATGCTGGCTGATACAGATGTTAACACTTACCTGATGTTCTTTAGTGAACAGCTTTCTGTAATATGTTTCACTATCTGTATTATTCTACCCTTTTCCCAGGATAGGCTTGATCTAAATGAAGTGGAGGACTCAGGGGAAGGGCAAACTTACTGTATCTCTGTCTTAAGAAGCTACCCTATGGTGTACCGAACGTGGTCTTCATGTAAAAATAAATCAGTCTCCATATTTGTTTCTCCTATTAGTTTCTCTGATGAGGAGTTCTAACACCTACCCTGTGGTCTCTTCGATGTTCATAAATGTCTTGATGACCAATGGTAACTCATATTTCACTATGAAGAGGTAGCTTGACATAGCTGTAGGTGAATAACATCATAGATCATTACAAATATAGAATATGCCACAAGATGCAAGAATCACATAACATGTTTCATAACTTCACTTGAACACAAGCAGTTAATGAATACATGTTGTGTGAAAAAAAAGTGTCCAAGAATTAGTAGGGAACAATAACTATTGACAGAATAGATATTTTAAGAATTTGTCCTCACCTCCAATGTTCTGCATTGTAATTGATCCAGAAGCAGCAAGTTTTCCAGCCATGCCAAATGCCTTCATTCCCAACTGTTCATACAATAAAGATCCTGAAAGAAAACCAAGCAATTCATTGGATGGGTGTCTTTCACAGAGACACTGTATGAAACAAGTATCATGTTTGTAATTTAGTAATTTGCCATACCTCCTTCATTGGCAGTCTTCAAAAGCAGATGCACTGAATACAAAGAAAATATTGAAACAAACAGCAGGAGTATCCTGAGGGGGAAAAAACATGGCAGTTTTTAATATCCATAAAAGCTTTATTGTAACCTTATTAAATGAAGACAAGTCAAACAAAAATTAACCATATTAAAATATTATCTGGGGGAAAAAAAACATAGATCCTAACGTCAGTTAAAAGCATTCTGAAAACCCAATTAATGCCTGTTTTGTAAAGGATTTGATACTAAAGTACATTTTCACTGGCATACAGAGACATTCTAGCACAGGATTAAACAAGCCTTAAATGCTGCGCAAGGTGGCATAAGCACCACCATATGTCAGGCCATTATACTTGGCTACATTAGATATAAATAACAAAGTATCAATGGGAATGGTTTTGTGTTCTTGTAAGAAACTGTTATTTCTCCTGTCTTCCTATCCTTGTTCAATGTTGGGCCATGAATCTACTGAACTTAGGAGTTGTGAGTAACTAGCTAGAGTCAAGATAATCTCTTGGTGTTAAACAAAGCAGCTTTTCAGCTTAAACCTGTGCTACGTCTTTTTAAATGTTACAATGAAATTCCAAAAGCCCTAACTGAAAATTTAGACATACTGAGAGTTGTCTCTTCAGATGGGAATATGTATTTACTGTCATTTAAAAAAAAGCAAACAGAATACTTTCTTTGCTCCAAAGTTACTCTTCATGAGCGCTTTATATGGGAATCACCGATGGCTTGTTTATCTTTCCAGAAGATATATTATACATAACACCTATTATTTACAGAAGCACATTTGCAACATGTAAAATTCAGATCTCTCAACAAATATTTCCCAAAAGAATGCACTTCCTGGAATGACACACTAGGGGGGACTTCTCTGCTGCTGAGTAACAGTGAAAAATTACAGTACATTAAAAAAGCCCCCAACAACACCCTTGCCTGGCCTTGCTTATATCAATACAAGCATTCTGCTTTATAGGAAAGCTACTCTTTACTCTTTTCTGTCACTTTTACTATTCCTGAAATTAGTAAACACAGCACAAACAACTGGAAACAAGAAAAGCTTCATAGATGTGTACAAGGAAACCAGAAAGCACGTGTTCCTGTATCAATTCAATACCAACACATGAACACAAGTAATACTCTGTATTTCTGACAGGTAGAGATTAACCAGGATTTAATTCAGGTATCAACTAAAAACAGCACAGCAAGATGTGGGTTACAGTTCATTAAAACAGCACAGATCCTGGAGCCCCTAGTCCTAACCTTGAGGGGCTGCCTACAGTGTTGACAAGATCAGTCAGCAAACTCATCTTGAAGCTCATTCAGCTTCTGGCTTCCAGAGAGCATCTTTCATTTATTTAGTGCTGACACAAGTGACAAGTCACAGCACTGACTTAAGTGTGTTCACACAGTCTTCGAAGAATTTACTGCCTTAATCAACTGCATCTGGATCTGAATCTGTAACCTAGTTATTGAAGGGTGGCTGTAATACCTCAGTACCTTAACAAATCCTCAGCATCATCAGTGACTGATTGCTTTCCTGGCTTGGAACTGTGCAAACTACACTGAGCTTTGGAAGGTAATAAGCTCATTTGTCTTCGGAACAGTACTAATGCAACTGGATCTGTTTGTTGTGGCTGGAAATAAAAGGTAACTAAATTACCTCAGCACCTGATAGCTAAATTCACAGTTCTGAACAGCTGTCTTCACAAAAAAATGAACTCCTATTATTACAAATCTGTTCAAACACCTAACCTTAAATGCTATAATGTGATTATCTTATGTGCTGCAGAACATCTTTAGAGCATGAAACTGATGTGTAGAGAGATGAAATATCTCTCCTGACTTCATGCTGCTAAGTTGTTAAGTATGTTTAGCATCATCTAAGTAAGTGAAGGTCCTCGCAAAAAAGAAACAAATCACCATATATGTACAATAAAATAATTTAGATCAAAACTTTACACACTAGTAGCTTCCTCAGGAAACCTGAGCATCACCCTGATACACTGCACAATCCCTGAAGTAAGTCTCATCCACAGCCTTTTGGAAATCTGGCAACAGAGTAAGGCAAATTTCAAACTAAATATTGCTCTTAACCATTTAGCAGATCTATTAATTTCCAGGATAAAAATATGAACTTCCTTTAAATGTATCCATGGCTTCATATTTGCACTCAGTCACTATGTTTGTTCTATGAACTGAACTGCCTCCTGTATATGAAAAACTTACTCTCCCAAGACATACAAAAGCACTGTACACAACTGTTTCCTCATGCCACTTCCTACTACACTACTAGAGTCTTGTTTTATTCCCGAAAGCTTTTACCAATAAAGATACTCTCACTATCCCACATCCTAACCTTGCAGGGAGACAGAAATTTTTACAGGTATAGTTGAACAGGTTCCCTGAATCCAGTACCAGCACACCAATGGAAAGGGTTGTTTTGCTGGTACAAGAACCTCATACCTCTACGGGCACAAATACGTAAGCTGAGGAAAAGGAGACGATGCCCCTGATTGGTAGGAAATTTTTAAGAGCAGACGTGGCCAGACTCGCCAGAGACAAATAAAACAAACCACTTCTGCCTACATTTGTTCTGGAACTCTTTACAGACTGATCCTGTACTTTCCTGTGCAATTATGACTTCCACTAACTGAAAAGCTTTTATTGTCATTAATTTCAATCAATAAACTCTGAAGAAAAAAAAGCCAATATAGTCTGTTAAGTAGCATCTCTCTTTTCCACTCAGATAATGGAATTTTCAAGGGAAGTTTAATAGTTATTCCTATTAGAACACATCTAAATAAAAAGAAAAGTCTGTAAAATGTTCTGTGGGTCTCAGAACTTGCAATGAATCTTTCTGAATGTATCACAAACAAGCCATGACTCCTAAAACGCAACTCTGCACCTATGGCAATGACTGGGTACTTTGTAAAGGTCATATTCTTACACTGAATAGTTTTCCAATATTCATTACACAACAGAAAGATTTATTTTTTTTTTACAAACCAAAAGATACTTACACAAAAAGAGCAATTCCAGTGTTAGCCATGGCAAAAGAAAGACCAAGGATGCCACTACCCACAATAGCATTGCTCAGATTAAATACTGACATTCCAAAGGAAGTAGTACCCGGATGCTGAGAAAGGGGAGATAGGTAATAATTAATAAAAAATTATTACTCATTTCAGAATTAAAACAAACATGAATTTGGCAAGTTTTTTTTTGTTTGTTTTTGTTTTTTTGTAGCATCATTGCTCCATACTTACATACTGAGTTTCATATTTCTTCTTTCCAACATTGGAGTCGAGCAAGAAATTTTGGTTTTCTGGATCAATATCCGCATAGTGGCTGTAACAAACATTGCATCATTAGCGACTACCACGGGCAACTTGCATAATCCCCTTCCCGTTTACAATTTCCAGCCCGCTTCGCAGGGACACCAGAAAAACATCAAAACGATGCCAAGGGAAGCCCGACCCCTCACCACCCCCCGCGACCACCTGTCATTCCGCCCAGCGCACGGAGCACCGCGCGGGTTTACAGCCGCGGTCATTCCGCGTTTCGGGACCGCACGGCAGCATCCGACACCTCCAGACCCGAGGCGGCCGGGGAGCTGAGTCTGACCGGTGCCGCCCGGCCGGGGTCGGCGGAGCCCCCTCACCTCTTCATGGCGGTCGGCTTGGTGGGGTAGGGGTAGCTGTAGTCGTTGCTGTTGGAGCTGTAGCTGCTGCTGTCCTCGTCGGGGGAGATGTTGAACTTGCCCATCTCGGCGCTGCTCATGGCGGCGGCGGGCCGGTAGGTTCGGAGCCGGGGGGTTCGGGACCTGGGGGGGGGGTTCGGCTCTTTTGTCCTTGGCGGCGGGACTCGCCGCGCCTGCGGAGGTGGGAGGCGACGTCAGTGCCGCAGCGGGCGCCGCGGCCCGTCACGTGGCCAGCGCGCGCCCGCGTCTCGGCAGCCCCCGCCCGCCGAATGGAAAAGTACCAGGCGCGGGGGGCGCGCGCAGACAACGGTGAGCCCCGCGCGGGAGGGCGGGGGAAGGGGATGGAGGGGGGGGGGGGAAATAGGACGGGGATTTCCCCCCCCACCTCCTGCTGCTGCCGCTGCCGCCCCGGCGACAAGGACCCGCTGCGGCACCGGGGACCGGGCCGAGGGATCGGCACTGCCACGCCGCACTCCCCCCATCCCACCCCCCCGCGCTTCCCCTCGATAGCGGAGACTGATGCAACACCGATGGGCGGTTGTCACATTGGCTGTCGGAACCTCCCATCCCGCGGCCGCCTCTGTGTTTACCTCCCACCCCGCCGGGAACGCAACCGGGCATCCCGGAGTTTTCAATGGAGAAACGCGAATCGGTGACTGGGACTGCACCGCACCGCAGTCGCTTGGGGTTTTTCCACTTTTCCGGGATGCAGCAAAGAGGACGCGGCTCCGGGAAGAGCCCGGAAGGGTCTGAGGCGGCTAAGCCGGGGACTGTCGGCAAACAAAGGCACGACGGACCCACCGCGCTGCGTCCGAAAGCTCGCCCCGTTCCTTCTAGGGGCTGTATAATACCCGGCACCGCGCCGTACCTTCTCCGCAAAAGCCCGAAGGCGAGGTTTCCTCCCGAAGGGTTGGAACGAAGAGATGCTCCTCTGCTGCTGCTTCTTGCGATGGGAAAAAAACCCTTGACTCTAAAACGTCAGCGAAAACAAAACCCTAAATAAATAAAGGCAAGGAAAAAAAAAAAAAAAAAGAAAATCACTTTATAAAGCCAGCGGTGTAGAAGGGAAGGAAGAATATCGCGTCTGCGTTGCTCTGGCGGCGGCGTCGCTCCCGGTCTGACGGCCCCCTCGGGGCGCCGCCGCTCTTCAGGCAGGAATGTGGGCGCGTCATCGCAGAGGGGCGCGGCGCCCGCCCGCCGCCGCGCCGCCCCCCGCCGCCCGCCCTGCCCTGCCCTGCTCTGCCCGACTGACCCCCTGCCTCCCCCCTGGGCCGGGGTACGGGGGGGAAACGAACGGTTGGGCGCACCGGGCTCAAGTGTGAAAGGCGGTCACGGGCGTGTGCCCGGTGTGGGGTCGGGAGCGGGGCCACCGGCAGATGACAGCGGTCGCGGCGCCAAGCAGCTCTCCCGTGTTTACGCTGGGGGAAACTGCGCTTCGCAGCGGAGACACGATGATGATGCTGCGGCGCTTGTCAACAGAGCCGTGTCTGAAAAGTGCTTCCACCTGCCCCGTGCGGCATCTACAGCCTGACTGCAGCAGCGCGAACGACCTGACCGAGGGGCCTTCCTCCCCATGCCCACCCTGTGTCTGCCTTCGGCGCTACACCCCACTCCAGCTCCGGCGTGTCTGGGTAGCCCCTAGGTAGCCCCTGGGTAGCAGGGGCTGAGGTGCCGTTGACCCATAGCTACCCGCTGCAGTCATTTGCTATTTTTAATACACGAACATGCAGTGATGTACATGCAAGCACTGATACCGGTGGCAGCCGAAAAGCTTCCCGAGTGCTTCCTGCGGGACATCATCGGGAATGACAGCATCACCCTCGTGATGCTTTGCTGCGCTGACCAGAGACCCCGACTTTGGGAAGTGTGTGGAGACATGAACACCCCGCTTCCTTCTTTTCGCGAAATCACTCCAGAAACGTTTTAGGGCTTTGCATCCCTCCCGTGAAGTGGGCAGCAGGACTTTACTTTTACCCCAGCCTCACACACGTGTGTTTACCTCACACACAAAGTGATGCTTCAACTTGAGGAGGCTCAGTGCCTACAGGGGGACGATTTGACTCCTGTTCTTTGTATGTGTGGCGAGTCTGAAGCAACCTCCTCCTCCTCTTCCCCCCTCCACTAGCACGCTCCCACACAGGTCGGGCGCCACCAGCCTCGAGTGAGGAGGCTGCCTGCTCACCGAGTCCTTTTGCCTTTCCGTGTTACCTCCTTCTCTCCCTCCCTCCCTTCTCCTGTGGTGTCAAGAGCTCGCAGAAGGCCGAGAGGGGTGCCTGGCCGTGTAGCCAGCTTGCCTGCATGTCACTCTCGAGGGACAGCAAACCCCGCACAGTCACACATGTGCTCTGTCGGGGGGACGAAGCCTCCCCGAGGTGAGGCAGCACTGAAGGACTCGGTCCGCACCCCCGCCTGCGGGCTGCGGGCCGCGGCGCCTCTGCCCCTGCTCCTTTCCTGGTGCCGGGGCGAGCGGGAAGACGGCGGCGGCCCAACCGTTAGAGCCGCAGAACGTTCTAGAGCATTTTCCCCCCCTCACCCCCCCGCCGCCGGACGAGAAAGGAGGGGTGGGGGGGGGGATGGGGGCGGGGCCCATCCAGGGCACGCGCAGGAGATGCGGAGCCGAAAATTTTCCATCACTGCAGTTCTCCCCCCGCCCCCATCCGGCACGTGACGTCACCGGTGCCCGCATCACCCCCTTCCCCCCCTCCTTTCCTCCCCCCGCATGTGGGGCGGTGCAGCGCGGTGAGGCGGGGTTGGGTCTGCTGCGGCGCCTTTCCGCGCAGCCCTTAGGGCAGAGATAAGGGATGTGGCGGCAGCGGTCCAGGTCTCGGTTCCGACGTCGCACCTGCTTCCGCGGAGATGGGTGCCGCGGGCGGTGTGCCGCCGGGCCCGGGGCGGTCCCCCGCCGGCTTTGGGTCAGACCGGTGTCGCCACCGGGTTTCTGCGGCGCCGCTCCGGGGCCTTGGCCGCGGGCGCTGTGAGGGAGCGGTCCGCGACCCCCGGCGCTGTGTGGATGTGGGGGCTGTGCGGGGGTCGGGCACCGGCCGCCCCGTAGCGGGGTTTAAACTCATTTCCCAAGTCATCTCACAGCTGAACCGGCTCCCGTCTTAACCACCCGCCGTCTGGGTCAGGGCGTTTTGGGGTCGGGTGTCCCCCTCAGTCCCCTTGCAGAGTAGGCGGAGTACGAGTCGGGGTGCTAAGGACCGCTGAAGTATTATAGTTAGGGCAGGAGTGCCTGTAGCCGGCACTTCGGGCCCTCCTGGTAATCGGAGTGCGGTAACAACAGGCAACTCGCAAGGGCTGCGGCAGTCTGACGGGTTAAGGCAAATGGACTGCGCAGCTCCACTTAAAAAAGTGCAATCACGGTAATATGTAAATAACAATTGCTATGGGGGAGCCGGGTCATGCACCTCTTTGAACGGGAACAGTGAGTTCCTCGTGCCTTTTTCAGTCAGTTCCATTCTTCAGGTGTTACCGGTTCCATGAAATTACAGTTTACGTGAGAGGGGTCAAGGTGACCTGTTCGCTGTGGGTTTTGCTGGTGTAACAGCAAACGCGGTGGCATCGCCCTAACGTTTTCGGGACCGCAGCTGTTGGTGGCACTGACGGCAGCATCGTTGGCGAGGCGAGCACAGCTTTGGTGCGTGGTCAAGTGTCCCACGGGCATCTGATAAACAGAAGCCGTCTTCCTAGATGTGATCGGGTTGCCAAGAACCGTATATAACTATAAAAAAGTTAGTCATATTTTACAGCAAAATAGAGGTTTTACTGTACAAATGTTCAGATTTTTTTTTTTTTTTGCTTCTTTTTTTTAATTGGAACTTCTTCCGTTTTATTTGGAAAAAAATGCTGAGGCTTTGTTGTGCCTTTATGAGAAGGAAAATTGGTAGAATACATTCAGGAAGAAATATTGCTGGCTATCTAATGGCCCCATTATTGGGAGGTTGACTGTGCAACATGCAACTGCAATCTGCACTGCCCCAGAATATTGAGTCTTTAAAATCTTTACCCGTGCAGCCTGTTTGATGGTTCAAATGGTCTGCTTTTTCAAGTGGTTTTAAGTAATGCCTTGCTGATTGAATTATAATTTTCCTGACTTTGTAATTGCCAAGAATGTCCTTGGCAAAACATACATACAATGTGTTTCATCTGATTTTGAAATGTATTTTGTAATCATCATAATAAAAGTTAATATTCATCAGTTCCTCCCACCATAGTTTCAACGATTGATTTGTTTTCATTGTCTTGCTTTTCTTCCTCTCTTCATTTTTAGTGTTCTTATGCTCTGTTTCCTCCCCCTTCTTTTCATCCTTCTTATTCCTCAGTCACCCTCATCTTATACCTTCATTAGTTTGCCTTTTGTTTTGTTCCTTTGTTTGAACAGTCTTCCTGGTCATTGGAAGCTTCTTACAAAATTTGAGTCTTTAGGATGGCTGAGAATGAATTTTTAGGTGTCTGGTTTGTGTTTTTTTTTCTTCATTCTGGTTGTACTGTTTCTACTTTTTGTGTTCATGAGATAACCCAGCACAATCCCCAAGACAAAACTGCTAAGGATTTTCATAAAATACTGGAAAACATGTTTTCTGTATTTTCTTTAATGCATAGTAAGTGATGTGTCTTGTTCTTAATTTTATTTCCCCTGCTGAAAGACCATATAATCATGTAGGGGCTGATGCTTTACACTTTCAAAACAAAAATAAAAGCAGACAAACAGAAGTAAGATGATGTTACTGTAAGGGTGTTGTAAAAGATACTGTGAGTTAATTGTGAGGTGGTGTAAAAATTGAGTTGTCTTCAATTACAGAGGTGGAAATGAACTGGAGTTTTCAGTTCATTATACAGGAAGGTAACGGTGTTTCTGCAGCTCGAGGGCTGTGTGCTGTGCACTTCCAAATGTCCCTTTGCAGCTGAGTCTACAATGTAGGTCTACCCCTTGCTGTAACTTGGACTATGAGTTTTCAGTCTGTGAACGATTTCTTTTAAAATTTGGTTTTATGTTTAGAAAAAGAAGTAGCTGTTAAGTGCCTGTGTTTTTTCTTTGCCTCTGTTTTAGCAAATAAATGGCTGTTATGATATGGTATCTTCTTCTCTCATGCAGTTTCTTCCTACATATATAAACAAACCTTGTGGGATACTGCAAAACTATCTGTAGCAGATGCCAAGTAGAGTCATACATGTTTATGTCATGCATTGAAGAGTTGCGTACAGTAATACTTGAAAAGTCAAGTCCATCCACATGGTTTTTGGATGATTCTCCTGGAATTGCCCAAAGGATATCTAATGAAATATGTACTATGTCAAAGCTAATAGCTACATAATACTCATTTTGCCTGTCCCCTGTATGAATAATATAAAAGTCTCAACAGAGTCAGGATTTGCACTGGATTAAATCCTTGGTACTCCTTAGAGTCTGGGGAAAGATGGTTATGCAGAGCAGTGAAAGGCACCCAGGATCTGAATGAAGCACCTGTGCAGTGGTCTCTACATGGCAGACAAGTCCTGTCACGAGGATGAGCTGGAAGAGTGGGTGTGTGGGGAAAATGACGATTCACGGTTTTGCTGTGTGGACTCAGTGGTCTGCGAAGATGCAGGCGGGGCTGAGGGTTCCACCATCCTTCCAACCATTAGGGTTCATTATGCTTACCTCACATGGACTGCCTGTGGCATGCAATTAATGAAATTACAGGTTCTGATTATATGCTTTCTCAAACAAAACTTCCACTGAAGCCAAGAGTTATTACGAGTGCTTAAGGAATGCAGGATTGCATATCCTGCCTCTTGGGCTTTATGATGGTGAGTTGGAGTTACATATTAAACTTGGTTTAAGCCTTAATTTTTTCCCTCTGTGTTTATTCTAGTCTAGTTTCAGTTTTGCAATAGGAAAACAACAAAATCACTATGTTAAGAACATAAGCAGAAGCATTCTTTTAAAAAATAGTACATTTACTATAATTATATCTTGGATTTAGACCAAAAGCAGGCAGAGATTCTGAGTCTTGAGTCTTAAAGCCATCTGATTATGCTCTTACACTGCAGTAAACCCGAAACAGTGGGTGCTGCATGAGATATGTAGTACTAGTCATCCACAAGAAATTGTCAGCCTTAAATGGACATTGCCAGCTGCTGTAAAAATAATTTTGACGTTATATTTTTAACTCTGTAACATTTTTAGGAGTTTTAAAAATAGCAATTCTCCATTAATCTTGATTCATCTTTTCCATTTAGCAAACACTGATTTTTTTCCTGTGTGAAATTAACATAAGTATTTTTTGTTTTTTTTTTTTTTTTTATTGTTTTATTATTATTTATTTTTTTTACATTTTTTTCCCCCAGTGTAGTGCAAATCCAGAAAAGCTTTGGGAATGGTATTTGTTAATTCACTGAAACTCTTGTCATTTTCTATAACCCATCCCACGTATTACTGTTTAGATTCCTACAGGAATAAGACCAACTATTTTTGTTCTTTTAGCATTTGCTGGTGGCAGAGAGTACAACGTAAGAGAGACATTTGGATTCCCAGAGATGTTCTTGCTGTTATTACAGCAGTCCGTACATCGGCATCGCTTACTGTGTCAGCAGATCTGTGAGGATATTGTCAGTTAAATAATGCTTCACATCTTGGAAAACTCACTTGTATTTTTGTGGCTCCCCTAAAAATAGTGTGAGTTTAAGAATTTAGACAGAGTTCTCTAGGCAAGTCTCTGTGCAAGAGGCTGTATTGAGAAGGGCACCAAATTGAAATAATCGTGGGGTTACCGGGTCATTTCTGTGCTTTCTGTGCTGATGGGACAAAACAAGGCTAACAAGGGCAGATCAACGAGTACAATACTTTGGTGGAACACAAAGCCTTGGTGAACCAGCAAGATCAGTTCTTTGCTCAGTATTTCTTGTCAAAATATATTCTGCAGAAAGAGCAATAATGCCAGTGTAATTTGATCTTTGCTCTGTAAATGTATAAATTTGTATGCAGTATCCTTTTTTTTTTCTTTTTTTTTTGGTAAAATTGGTGATATTACTAGCTATTTTTGGGACTGGATGACTTAAAGACTGCATCTGACTTTGTGGATGATAACTTTATCTATTGCTTTTCATCTCCAGTACACAGAAAACAAGAATGGCTGTTCACAGTATCACAAAAGGTGTGTAAAATCTGATACTTTTTTCTCTGCCAGTGGCCAACAGAGGATTCCTCTGTAACAAAGGGTAGAAGAAAAGAGCATAGGACCGTGCACTTACATGTTTTGGCAGTCTGATGTTTATGCTTTACTGAGCCAAAGGTTACCTACACATGTTTGCATTTAATATTTTCCGGTACCCATCTGCCTGAAATTCTTGAATTTTTTGTTTAATTTGATTTTTATCATAAGCAGTAGCGAAGCTTAGACATTTGCAAAAACTTCTTCCTTTTGTTAATTGCCCTCCCCCCATCCCTCCCTCCACTTGAACTTCTTCCTGATGGGTTCATTTGAGATGCCCGTTTTTTGCAAAGTAGGAATTAGGTTCTCTGTACCTTTATTATACTTTGCATGATCATCTCTCTTTCAGCCAAGGCATCTTAGTCAATCTGTTAGGTAGAAATTGTTTTATATCCTGAGTTCCCTGGATTTCTGTAACAGAGAAAAATGAGGATTGTGTGGGGTGTTATAGGTGTTTTCTCATTTGCTAGAGAAAAAAAAAATTAGGTCTGGAGTCTCCTTCAAAGCAACAGTAAGCAGATTTTACCTTTATGGTTTTATTTTTTTTTTGCTGCTGTTCTGTGTTCAGGCCGATGTATGTGCATCTTCATCTTCTGAGGAAGGACTTTTCAAACTCAGCTTTTTAGATTGTTTGCTATAGGTTTCTGTATCCAAAACTGGTCTAGGTCCATGTGTAGAAAGCTTGCAGCTGTTTATCTTTCATTTTAGAAAAGTAAGTTTTAAGTTTAAATAATTATGAGCAGCATTGGTAAACATTTTGTATGTGGGAAGAATTCTGCTGCCTGACTGTGCACTTTTTTTCAGTGAGCAAAATGGACCTCTTTAATTTAGTCAGCAAAATCTGCATGGATCAATTTCTGGCAAAAATTAGAAATGGTTAAATAAAACCATTTGTACAGTCTCCCTTACATACGACGAGAAGATCTGAAATGAACTAGTGGAAAAATGATTACATAAATTCAACGTTTTTGTTTATATATGTACTGGAGAATTTCTTTAGGTGTAAAGGCATGGCCCCTCCTGTTTATCTCCTGGGCACAGCATTCTTCTAGGCAGTAAGCAGCTGCTGAGTCATGCTTTCCCTGAATGACTGACAACCCCTGTTCCTACTAAGAACTGGTAGACTTTCTCTCCTGTGTATCAGGCGAGTAAGTGTTACGCCCCTTAGGAAATGAAAGCATGACATGGCATTATAGCTGACTTCATTGCAAATGCCATCAGCAGGAGAACGGAAATGTGTTTATGCAGCCACGTGAAGCAAATGAAAATCTGCCCTTGTGAAAATATTTACTAGCAGTAAGGGTTTGTTATTAAAGAAAATAATGTAATGGCATTCGTCGCAATGTGCTGAACCAGCAGATTTGCAGTGCAGTTATTCAGGGGGAGTTTAGTCTGGATGTAGGAGTTGTAATGGATCTGGGAGAGACACGGTGCTCTCTGTTGGCAGTGTTTCCTGAACAAAGAGAAAAATATGTATATAACTAGAGTGGTTAAGTCTAAACCTAGATAATATTACACTTTATGATACCAATATAAAACCTATATTAGATAGTTTGTGAGGTCAAAATGAATTATGACAAGCTGTAAACATTGCCTTCCTCTTTTTAAATGTAGGAAGGTTTTATTATGGAACAATAAATATGCCCAGTACATTTATTTCCCTTTCCCATATGATGCTTTAAATTCTCTTTTCCTTGAATATGTAAGTGCATGTTTGGATTGTGACAAGCAGAATCCAGTTTACTTTTACAGAAATATCTCAAGCTATTACTTTAAAATCCTGTAAGTAGGTAGTTTTGTTGCTGCTGAAAGCATAATTATTCTATAAACAGCACAGTACTTCATGTTTCTTTTAGGCATTGCTTTTTTTTTGTTAAATATATAGGTATAATCTTTTAATAGAGATTGAAATTTACCTTTGACCATTAAAGATTTTACTGTCATTTGTCATGTAATCAGAGATCTTTCTGAGATACATTGTGCTGCTGTGGTATTCCATTAAGAAGGTTTGCCAGTGTGTTCAGCGGGGAAAGAGTGAGTCCATTTATTTCATTACCCCATTCCTCTGATGGCCTTCTTTAGCCTGAGAACAGATTATGATGTGAACTTTAGGTCATTTGGATGTTCTGTAGCCCATGAGTCCCTGCTGTACTCAGCGCTGGTGAGGCCACACCTTGAGTACTGTGTCCAGTTCTGGGCCCCTCACAGTTCAGGGAGGATATTGATGTCCTGGAGCAGGTCCAAAGGAGGGCAACCAGGCTGGTGAAAGGACTCGAGCACAGACCTTGTGAGGAGAGGCTGAGGGAGCTGGGGCTGTTCAGCCTGGAGAAGAGGAGGCTCAGGGGAGACCTCATCACTCTCTACAACTCCCTGAAAGGAGGGTGTAGCCAGGGGGGGGTTGGTCTCTTTTCCCAGGCGACTCTCAGCAAGACAAGAGGGCACGGTCTTAAGTTGTGCCAGGGGAGGTTTAGATTAGATATTAGAAAGAATTTATTTACTGAGAGGGTAATCAGACATTGGAATGGGCTGCCCCAGGACGTAGTGGATTCTCCATCCCTAGAGATATTTAAAAAGAGACTGGATGTGGCACTCAGTGCCATGGTCTGGTAACTGTGGTGGTAGTGGATCAAGGGTTGGACGTGATGATCTCAGAAGTCCCTTCCAACCCAGCTGATTCTATGATTCTATGATTCAGTTGTCATAATACTGAGACTTCCCCATGTGGAAAAGTTCATATTCTGAACAGAGTCACAGTCTTTGTGTTCATGGTTTTGCACAAGTACTAAAGCTTTTGCACAACTGGACATGATGGATTTAATGTTGCAGTATTTCTGATGGAGTCTACCTTACTCAAATAATGGCACTGAAATTTGATATGGGATTTTGTGGTGACATACTAGGAAATTTTGAGCTTTTTTTTGTGGAATGACCTGAAAAAGTAACTATAAATTGTACAAAATTACCAGAAGAATTTTACAATAGCAGACAGTTCTAACTGATGTGTGTAGAACACGTAGTGATGTTTTGTAGTTTAACTCTTGATTGTCACACATGTGGAGCAATATATATAACCCATAACCACCCAAAATTAAGAAACGCAGAAAGTCTAGATCACAAATTCTCCTTTTTACTCCACATGCAGTACGGTCATATGTGCAGGTAAGCACATGCTGACAGACTTGCAAACAGGTGATCCTGGCTTCTGTAAATGAACAAGGAGACTTCAGGAAGGAGTGGAATCCCAGGAATTTGTGATAATTTAAAATACGATCTTGTGTGATATTATTGAGTAGTTTCAGTAATTAATGTCAAAATAGGTAATATATTTAAAAATAGAAGTATGGCCTTGATGCAACTTTAGAGTTAATAATGTCTATAGAATGCTAATAAACACACCTTTTTCCTTTCTGGTCTGATTGCTAAGTAATTTTTAAGATGATGTTAGTTTACAGAACTTCTCAAGGTCATGATCTAATTTGATATAATTTTCTAGTAATCAGTCTGAAATCAAAAAGTCTCACAGAGCAATACAATTCTTGAGATAATAATATAAATGAAAGTTTTGATACAGGCTGATGGGAATGTAGGTTAGTTACTATATCAGCATATGAGATACACTCATTTCCCCCCCAAACTTTGCAAGTAATCTTTATTTTAATATTGTTGAGATTGTAGGCAGCAAATACCACTTGTTGTCAGATAGAAACTCAGAGACCTTCACTATTGCCAAAATGGACTGAGAACACACACAAATTTAGAAGATCTTTTCCTCTGATGGAAGATCTATTGGGTGGTATCAGAGCAGCGAGAATAACTGACTTAGATAAACTGATACAAATATGTAGAAAATGGAAGAAAACCCTAACAATGTTGTCTTTCCACACCTAGCCCTCCAGTTCCCCTAAGTACAGCTGAGACATCTTTGGCACTGCTGTTCTCTGCTTCAGTTTTTGCTGTCTGCCTCATGTCTAGAGCCTTTCATTCCCAGGTCAGATTGGCACCTTGTAAAACCTTCCTGACATAGAATAAATTCTCTGCTGTTTTTAATTTTATGGAAAGTTTTGAAATTAATGCAAACTAAGGCTTTATAAGAAAAATCAGACTAGAGAGAGGAGTCACAAAGAGGCAAGAAAGTCATCAAGAGACCACTTTATCACTTTATTCACTACATTGACATTGAGAGGTTGTCATGGCCCTTATCACACAGTACTCTCTAGGCCAGGTTCTTGCCTGCATGAATGCAGTTTTGTTGCCAATCACTACCACAAAATGGTCATACACCATCTTCCCAAAAATGGAAGGACCATATCTATGGCTATCACAGAGCTATTTTGGCAACTCATTTTTTATTTCTTCCCAATGTCCCTGAAGGTCTGGAACAGCTCAGGATGGGCCGTGCCTCTGCATACTCTATGTGAGCTCCATGCTGTGGGCAATGGTTTGACCTTGTATCCAGATACCCCCAGAAGGCACCAACAGTTTGTAGCTGCCCTGACCAGCTTCCTTGGGTTCCTCACCCACACCCTGTCCATTTAAGCTCATCTTTGAGCATTCCCCTCTTGCATGGTGCTGTAGGTCAAAGCTGTGTCCAGCTCTGTCTCTTACCATCTGGGTTTGCTGGCTGCCTTTCTGGCTGGACTTTGGATTCCATTATAGGCAGCCTTGTCTCCAGCTCTGTTTTATGGCTGGACCTTGAACTCATGTGACAGGCAACGTTGTCCCTGGCACCCTCCTGCAGGAACACCTGGCAGCACCCCCAAGGTTGACCATGGTCCAAGTTCAATGCCCATGTCTGGGACTGTTGGTGGACTGTGTCCCGATCTCCAACCTGGCCCTTCCTGGGTGTGGGGCTACCCTTTGCTGGGATTCCTGGTGGTCTCTGCCTGCCTGTCCTGGGGTTCCCACAGGCTCCTTGCTCATTCTCCCTTGCAGCACACACAGGGTCTGAACTGATAAAACCATCGTGTGTCTGGGCAGGGGAGGGGTGCAACTAATTCGGATGGTGCTAAGGACCAACAAAGCTTTTCATCCTTTTTGGACCCTGGCATTTATTTTATTTTTTTTTTTTTTTTTTTAATTTTTTGAAGTGCATGCAAAGCCTTTCAGCTGCTTGTACATTTACAAACTACTGTAAAGTGTGCAAAAGGAAAAATGTATCCATCTCTTTTCTTGATACTGCCTAACTTCACCAAACAAATTTATGAAGAGCCCACCCTCAGATGGGCCCAGCTTTCATACACACCATCACAGTCTACTAAATTTTTGACTCCTAGAAGGATGGTGCAGTTTCATGCTAGGTAACTGTGTCTTCTGTGATGACTTTCAGTGCAAGCAGAAGAAATACACGTTTTTCCAAAATATTGCAGCACTTCAAGAAACCTTTTATTACTGTGGGGATTTTTTTATTTACATAATATTATGTTGCTTACAGCCAAAGACCTTCAGGTCAGGATGGATTTGGCCCCAGATCCTGCAGTCAATAAAAGAAAGATGTGGGAGTCTCTTTGTGTAGAGTCACTACAAGTTTTTGTAGGTAAACTAAACACTTTCTTACTGAGTGCTACCCTTTAGAAGAATAAAAATCAGCTCAAGCTGCTTCTAGATCATAATGAAGACAGTATTGGATTATGAGGATCTATTTTTGAATGCATACTTTGGTGAATAAGTTCCTATGTGGGCATCTAAATACAGCATTCAGGGAACAGCCTTTGCATTTTAAAGGATGGCTGATCTTTCCTAACCAGTATAAATCTGCAAGCTAAAAGTATTGAAGAACAGTAAGTTCTGGTATTAGTTTATAGAATGCAAAGCATACCAGCACCTTAAATGTCACATCTTCTCTGAAGGTTTTTTGTTCCTTATTATTGAATTAAATAAACTGGCAGAATTCTGTAAGCTGACAGGACTATGCAAATACTTGCATTTTTAAAGCACATAAGATTGTTGTACTTTACAATTGTCTTACAAGGTTTCATGCTTCTGTATGCACAAATACAAGGCATACATGCTACAATATGTAGATGATCATTGCTGTATGAGACCACGTGGTAGACGTTACAAATATTCTTGTTATTATGTGCCCATAAATTTATGTAGTTGCAGTGATCAATCTGTGATTCTTTTAAACATTATCAGAACTTGTATGACTAATTCAGCCTTTTATCTATCTTTGGATAATCATGTAGAAGCCAGCACACAGGAATGCTGAACAGATAATATAATTGGTAGTGTAAAGCTGAGTGGGTAGGCAGTTGGATTTTCTTCAGTCAGTTCTTCCTAGCCACTGTCTTTGAAGCTGTAATCCTTCTGAACCAAGCATGGTCTCAGGTTCCAAACACACATCAATGCCACAATAAGAACCTTGCAGTGGAAAAGCTGTGCTGCCCTGGGGTGGGTGTCACTGCTCCCACAGCCAAACAGGCTGTGAAGTTTCCTTGTTTGTGTCAGTGCAAAGTCAACAGCCTCCCAGGGTAATTTTAAACAACCCAAACTCTTTTGCATGAAATGCATAAAGAAAGCTTATGTCTTTTACCAGCTCAGCTTTGGACATAGAAGCTTTCACTAAATTTGTGATCACAAACACCTGGTGACTGGGAGCTGTTCTTGCAGCTGGGATGAGTTGAGATTCAAGGGTTGCTATGGGGTGCAAAATGAAGGGGAGAGAAGAGCTACAGGATGGCATGGTGGTCTCTACTTTTGTTAGAATCAGGGAGGCACATATGTCCAGGAGGTCCCTCACAGGTATGCAGGCAGTAGGACTGAGACCCAAGTTTGTAGCTTGTCCTGCCCAGTGCTGGGTAGAATATTTAAATATTTAACCTCTGTTTAAATCCTTAGATATAAGTATTACCTTCTAAAACTAGTGAAGCTGCTAGTGAGTGAAGGCTGATAAAAGTCTTAGTTGTGTTCTGATATTTAAGCAAGGTAAGTTAAAGAGAAATAGGAAAAAACCATCAGCCTTAAAAATATTTCTACGTTTCATCTTAATTCATTTTCTCCAATCAGGTATCTTTAATACTCCACCTAAACATACAGGCAAAATAGCCTCAAAAGTTTCCTGAGATGAGCTAAAGATGAGAGGTTTGTAATGCTGTATACATTCTTAAGTGCAGTATTTCACCGTTCTCCATAATAAAAAATTATTAAGAAGGGACATTCTTGCCTTTTTAGTTTTAGAAATCTCCCATTTCCAATGGAAATTAAACACAAAATAACTAAACTTTGGTCTTCCTGTGTTGCTTCTGACCTTATGGAAGTTATTCCATATTTTGAATGGAGTGTATACTTATTGTGAAATTTGAAATTTATTTACATGCTTCAAGTTGAACAGAGGCTTGCTGAGCCACTTAGTTGTATATTCACTTTTGATTGCTGTATATGTAAAATCTGAAATTCTGACTGGTAACTTTGGTTTTGTTGTCCTGCCTGCCTCTCAAGTGTATTTTTTTTGTATGTCTCTCAGATTTTTGTTTCAGTGACCATCTGTCTTCCTTTGCCACAAAGATAGCTACATTTGCATGTTTAGCAAAATAATAATGTAAAGTTTATCCTCTCTCTGTTCTAAAGCATGAAATTACTCTGATGGCTTTGTACTCTTGTAGGTGTAAGATAGCAATCATATAAATGAGGTGCAGGTGTTGGCTAACATCAAATACTACCAGACAAGTGGTGCAAGGCAGAGTCCACATGGAGACAGATTCTCTGCTAACACAATACTATTGTCTATCAATGACTGGAGAATTTATTCCAGACTATCTGTACAATCATTCCTCTAAGTTTAAAAAGGCAGATTGTGCCTTTCTGTGCACATGCACTTGTGAATGAAATCAACGTGTTTTGCCCCTTTCTGTGCAGAAGTATTTGACACAAATCATTACCTTCTTTTCTCTTGCCAGCTGGGACAATACCAGGAAATATGTTCCCAAGCAAAGAGATATTTCAATTAAAACCCCATTTAGAATTTATCTGGATTAAAAAAAAAAAAAAAAATGGAGAGAACTCTGAGCCCACTCTGGAGTCCAAAGAGCAGGTTCTGGTTAATTGGAAGCCTGCGGAGCCAGTCTCCTTCCTTTTGTGGGTGTTGGTAAAATAGTTATAATAATTAATCTGTTCTGACTCTGTAGCTGAAATTCTCCTGATGGAAAAAAAATTCCAAGAAAATAAACAAAATAAAGACTTTGAAGAATGAGGTGAATACTTTATTCTTAAGTGTTGTATCTATACAAGAAATGGTTGATTTACTAAGGCTTGTAGTTAATTTTGTCATGAAACAAGTTTTTATAAAGGTCCTCTAAATTTACATAAAGCTGTCAGGCATTAAGACTGTCATGAATATATTAAGCAATCATCTGTTTACAGTCATTGTTTGCCTTTTGCTTCTAGAGCAAGTAAAAATTTTATTGAAAATTGCATTTTAGAAGTCATTGAAAACAGACAAAAAGTGGAGCCCTTGAAAGTCAGCTAGAGCATCCTCTATTCTCAAGGCATGTCTAAGGATGCCTAAACCATTCTTGGCAGGGATTTGTCCAGTTTCCCCTTGCTGCAATTTAAATCTACTGCCATCTGTTCTACCTGCAGTAGCCTTTTATGTGTTTAGAGACCATTCTCATGTCTCCACACAGGCTTCTGGGGATGAAGAGCTGTGTCTTTTCAAAGTTTTCTAGGCTTGGAGGACTCTACCTGCTTTCCTTTTTACTCTCTCTGCATGATTCCCAGCATTCCTGGAAATGATGCTTCAGACCAAAGATAGTATTCCATCTGAACAAAGCCTTCCTATTGACACTTACCCAGGATGATATTTGCTTTTCTTGCAATCTTGTGGCATCGCTGACGCATGTTCAGTCAGTGACCCACTGCAACCTCTGATCCCATTTCTGAAACTGCTGCCTGGTCGTCCCCATCTTGTATTTGTTCAGTTGATTATTCCCAAGTGCTGTGCTTTGGATTTGTCCTTAGTGAAATGCTTTCCAATTGTTTCATGACCACACGCATCTTATTTCAGTAAAAAAACGTTCAGTTTGTCCCTCTGAAATAAAATCCTGCCATCTGGGTAGGTCTCACAATGCTTTTCCAAGCACTGCATCCTTGCAAAACTCATATGAGTGCTATTAATTTCATTATAAAAACCATTAATGAGAATACAGAGGAGTGCCAGATCTGGGATAAGTACTGTACAATGTAATGCACATGGCATGTCCTGGTCAGTGACTCTTCTTTAATGAAGCTCACAGGAAAAGCATAGTGTGACCAGAGAACATTATTAGAATAATACCGAATTATTATTATTATAACAATTTAAACAATAATTATTAGAATAACACTGAATTATTCTACTTATATGCCATTACTTGAGACAACAAAGTGACGTGGTGTCAAACTGACCAATTTTGGGACCACTGAAAATCTTTTGCAATGGTGCTGATGAGGGTCCTTAGGAGATCTAAAGCTAAAAGGACAGCCTGAAACATCAGTGCCCCTTTCACACAACCAGAAGAGTTATACTGATTCTTGTTCATCCCTCTTTGTGTTTGTGGAAAGAAATTAGCCCACCATAATCCTACTGAAACTTTGTTTTAATATTTTCATAATTTAAACATTAGTTTAATGGAAGATCAAATTTAGTTTAGCCTTGTTTTTCTAAAAAAAGGGTGTTCTTAAGCAGAGGGAGAAGGAAAGGGTTAGGAGCAGGAACTAGAAGTATTGTTGGAAGGGACAAATATTCAGGAGCTAAAACTGTTGTAGTGCTCTGAGTAAGCCATGGTGTATGTTTTCCTATTCACAGAAATACTTGCTGATTTTTACTTTTGGAAGTGATTTTCCCCCTACCCCTCCACTTAAGTCCTATAAAAATGGCATATTTCATTAGGAAATTGTATTTTTCTCAAAAAAAGCCAGTAAGGATTTTTAAAAATTTTTGTCAGTACTTTCCCACACAATATATTTGAGTTTCATACAAGCTTTTAAAAATTTCATGTGTTTTAAACTAACATTTCTATTACAGGTACTTTTTTCAATAACTTCCAAAAACCAGATACTTTACAGGAATAGTCATTTGACAACCTATTTTTCTGGGGAAAGTGATTTTCTCTCTTACAACTCTCTGTGAAATCTTCCCTTATCTGAAGTCATAGTGCAGATGAACTTTGTGTTCTTACTAACAGTGATTGCACTCTTTTGCAAAGCCAGGTACAAGAAAAAAAGTAGTTTGAGCTACATTGGCAGTTAAACTTTCTGTCATTTAGCTCAGTGTATGAAAAAGTAGAGATCCACAGGCAAATATTTTAAAGTATTTTGCCTGCCAATCAGTCTTGAAATCATATGTGTGTAATTCCTTTGTTTTAGCTATGGTAAGGCATTATTCCTGAGGCCAAACTTACATTTTTGTGAAGTCTCTTTAGGACTACTTGCTTATTTAATACTAGTAAAATTACCGAATACCTCACCTGTTAGGTACTACATGCTTTCTAAAGTATAGTCCTGCATTTCCTTTGTAAGGAGTAAGACATGGTAAAATGCCATTAAAGAATGTTGTGTCAGCCAGGTAATTTTCCCTTAAGATGTAAATGATTCAGAGAGGCTGATTCTTGCTGCTCTGGTACTCAGTTAAAAATACAGCCTGGTTTAAAATATTGCTTTATATAGCTCTGGACTGAGTGACACTGCATTATATCAGGATAAAAACCCCCAAATTGCATCCATAGTATCTGAAACATTAGAATAATTAATAAGGGAGTTTTGTCATCAGGAAGGTCCAGTTCTGGCACAACCGAATTTTGAATTAACTGACCTGGATTTTACTCAACATTTGATCAATACAAGACTAGTCTGAAAGAGAGCAAATGTAGTTACAAAACCAATGACATATGACCACAGCTGAAACATATTTGATGGAGAAAGAAACTTGAGAAATCCAGAACAACAAGATAAGGCAATGATCTCAACCATGGTTTATTAAAGTTTGGAAATATGCAACCTAAGAGATTAATTTGCCCCATAATTTTGCAATTATCATTCAAAGCTAGTACTTTGCATTTCAGGGAGTACTGTCACTTGAAATGAAATATTGAAACTTAAATGTCTGTTTTAAGTGTTTTATACCTTATGATGTGTAAACAAAACCAAATCTTGTATTTTCTAAAATTTGTGGGTTTGTTTTGTTTTGTTATGACTTTTTTACCCTTTACCCCCAAATCCTGATATTGTCTGGACTAGGGCACTCTTGACTTGTCTACTTGTTCTTGAGTAACAGATGTTGTTGACTGACTGAAAAGTAATGAATAACTGAAGGGTTAGGTCCCACTTTGTTAGCTGTATGAGACTACCTTCCATGTGGCATCTGCCAACAAGGTGAAGGGACTGACTTATCCGAGCTGCTGGCATCTGCCTACCACTTTCTTCCAACTGGAATTTTTTGTCCTCCTCCCTAACCCCAGCCTCCCGTAGAAATGAATGTCTGGTTACTCATTAACATTATTCTGTCAAAATGATTTGTGTGAGTTTAAATACTTCCTAGTGAGGGATTTTTTTATTTTTTTTTTTTTAAAAAAAACAACCAAAACCAACAAACCTGGGTCAATTTTGGCAGAACTGGGTTAGAGGAGACTCTGCACCCAGTGACGCCAGCAGATGGGAAGGTGCAGCCATCTCACTCACCTGGGATGGGTGGGATGGGTGGCAAGGCCTGAATAAGCAGATTGAGGAAGTCTGCATGGGTAATCACTGTCACTGGATCTGCCACAGCCAGGGAAGTTTGTCTGACTGGGCTTTCTTTATATCTGACCTCACCTTCAGTGCATTTTTTTGTTGTTGTTAAAAAAATGTGTGAGGTGACAGCAGCACCAGTGAAATAGCACCACCACAACCTCTGAAGGAACAGGTAATCCCAAGGAAAAGAGCAATTTTTCAGCTGTAGCTTGTAGGCTTTGCGATGGGGGGAATGACTTTGAAAGCTCTTTAATGCCTGTGATTCAATTGCCTTTGGAAGTCACAACGGCTGCTGAAGCTTTGGTGCCTTCTCACCTTCACTGAAGGTGTTAGGAACTTGCAGCACAGTTCTTCCCAGCTTCCCATAGCTGCTCCCCAGACACAGGAGGACATTTCTCAGGATGTCAGTCTGTGCTACAAAGATGTCCTGCCTCCTCCTGTGTGCCTAGGTTACTTATTAACCTAGAACCTTTCTTCACCTTTCTGCAGAGCCCCACCAGCAGCTCTGTGAATATTGCTGGGGAGGAAGCAAACTGGTGTGGTGGAATAGAAACAGCCCATGCTTCTTAAGCTGGTTTTGCCACTGAAGCCAGTGACAAGTGAAGCAACTGCTGAGACAATAATTTCTTAAATTGTGTAAGGATAAATATGTTAAAATACACTATAAATGTTCTATAAATGATGTGAAAGACTGTGCAGATGACTCTGCACAGGTAGGACATTTTCTTCCACATTCAATACAATAGTCCAAGAATATGTGCATATATTATGCTTTTCACCATGACAAAACCATACAAAGCAAATATTCTCTTCAGCCTTAAGATCCAGAGTACATTGCTGTCTGATGCATTCAATCATTAAAGCATTAAATTATTGTAACCACTTGCATTTGAAAATTTCTCTTTATAAGCGTAAGAACTAAAGAAACTTGTTATCATTTTAGCTTCTGTAAAAAAATTCCTCTTCAAACCCAGCTGTTTTCAGCTCAGGGAAGAGTATGAGAACCATGACAACACTGTTCATTGCTGAGTCGTATCACTTTGGTTAAGGAGTTTTAAAGCCTGTATCAGATGGACAAAAGTAAGGTCTTTTACAGTCTTCCTGTACTTCTGAAGCTCCTGCTGCAACTGAATCCCAGTAATTTGAGAAGACCAATAATGGGAGCAATGATTATGGTTCAACTGGCCAAGCACTGATTTACAGTATTCTTTCTAGGCAGAATAGGAACAGGCAAGAGTCCAAAATACTCCAATGACCTTGAAAATGTTTCCAAGAAAATGTTACTGATTTTAATAATGACTCTGCAATAAGTAATAAACATAAATGCAAGAGGTTAAGAGCTCAGCAAGGAGATCTCAGCAACAGTGATTTAACACAGGAAGTAATGGGTAAAGTCTACAGTTAAACTGCTCTGTTAAAGCCAAAACGGAAATTGGGGCAAGAAAAAGAAAACATGGTGTCATAAACATGATGACATCTCTGTGCTAGGAAGGTGACTCACAATACAGTTGTAAAACCAAAGTACAAGAAGTTCTTTTGGATTCTAGAAGGTAAGGAAGAGTTGGTAATCATATTGTGTTTTCACCACAGATAAATCTATTTCCCCTTTTGATTAAAAGGTCAGGCAGATCAAATGCAATCAGACAAAGCATGTGGTAAATACCATACTCAAAATATTCACTTTAATTAATTAGGAAATATAATAATGTCTCAATGAGTTCTCAGGTTAAGCACATGAGGGGACTCTCTTAAAGTATTTAGGTACACAGGAAAAAATGCACAATTTTAAGTGAAAAGGGAAGCACAGTGTTCTAACTTGCATACATCTAGAAGACACCAGATAATTAAAACAGCTGAGGAAAGTGTCAAGATCATCATCTTAGTTTCAAATATGGAGAAATACAAATTCTGTGAGAAGCTGAGTTCTTTGGCTTTGATTCAGCAAAGCTCTTAAGCACGTTCTTAACTTAAAGCACAAACATTCCCATGGAAATCATTGGTGGTGACTCAACAACTTGAAAGATCAGGTCCTTAAAAATGTTTATTTTCTTTCATTATTTTGCATATGTGTTGCAGGTTCTCCCACAGCAAAGCAGCGAGCTGCTACATGTCCCCTTTAGCTGTGGGTACAGAAGAATTTACAATGTAAGCATTTTGTATTATATTTTGTGAAATCTGTGTCATCCACTTAAGTCTTTTCTGTAGATTTATTATAGCACTGCAAAGCTGCAGAACTAACACATACTTGGGGAGGATGGGAGGTATTGCTTGTCTACTGTTGTCCTGGTTTGGACTGTCAAAAGACATTTATTTGTGGGAGAATTTATGGAGGAAAAGCAATTTATCACAAGGTGTATTACATTGCATGTGAGATTGGGTAACTAGTTTTAAAAAAATGTATTGTTTGCTGAATAGAGTCTTGGCAATTGTAGAGGAAAGGAACCTCCTATGAAGTAACACAGAAATATTCTGTCTGTCCTATTTGTAAAGGAAATGATCTGTGCTCATTTCTTAATAACAATGTGTTTTGAGATTATGCAAATACAGCAATGCAAGATGGTCATTAACTATTTAAGAAACAGAGTAACTACTCCATTGCATCTTTTTTTTTTCCACTTCTTCCTGTTTTGTTCACGTTGGTTCTACCATTTGTTTGTGTTTACAGTCTCTTCTCTTCTAGAGAAAAAGAAAGAACCTTTC
Source organism: Calypte anna (assembly GCF_003957555.1). NCBI lineage: Eukaryota > Metazoa > Chordata > Aves > Apodiformes > Trochilidae > Calypte > Calypte anna. The sequence continues at coordinate 30,590,844 of NC_044244.1, forward strand.
AGGTGTAGGCAGTTTATTGCCTACAAAACATAAAATGGCAGTTTCCATACATTTCAGTGCAGCCTCTCTCCTTATTCCATGTTAATATTTTGTGAAGTGGAATCAAATCCTTTCCTCTTCCATTGCTCCTGTTGATTCTGTCTTGAGATTCTGACATGGAGAAGGGGCTCCAGTTTAAAGCCAGTAAGAGTTAGCAACTGTTCCAAGAATGCAGACTAAGCAGTTACCTCAGAAGTGGCCAGGGCAGCTTGTTTCAATGTGGGTCCAAGATTTTCCAAAATTTTCCCTTGAGCAGTGGTTCTGGTTATCACTAACTCTAATAATCACATTTAATACTGATCTTCACAAAGTCCTGTCTGCAGCATCTAGACCGTCAGGCTCCTGATTTCTGCCAAGGACTTCCAGGCAACACAATAATAGGCAAATGCTGATGCTGCTGTTGGTAAGAGTGAGTTTATAACTTTAAAAGTACTTTAAGACCAAGTTGACAGTAGATTGACCTGTGTTGTTGGACTTCTCCTTAAAATGCAACAAAAACGTTGGTTTCTGGCAATGGCTCTGATGTAATGAGTGTATCAAAATGTATACATGTATGAAATAAAATATGTCCAAAATCAATGTACACCTCCTCTTTTTTTTTTAAACCTGGATATTTAAGGCAGTGCAGAGAGGCCAACACTGCAGCCCTTCTCACCTGCTGCTGGTCAGGTAGGTGTGAGGCTTGGCACTGGGACACAGAGAAAAGATTTTATTTTGAAATCTAGAGATGCAAGTTGCACCCTTTCAAAATGTGGAAATTTGAATCACCATAGCTGATGAACTACCATAAATGTTGTGAGGCAAGAAAGAACAAATAAACTGCATCCTCTGTGCAAAACAGGCTCAGAAACAACAGGATTTGGTGGGATGAGAATGTACCTCTGTGTGAAAAATGCAAGTTGTGAAATTTATGCCTCTGATAGCATGATATTCACTATTCTTTGGAAGTTATTGTGCTTTTTAAATGTTCCAAATTTTCTTTGCACAGTTTCCTGATCAAGGATTAGGTTTTAATTTCAGCAAAGTGGCCTCTGTCTGCAATGATTTTAAGGGATCTGTAGATGGTCTGATGGAGGAGCTAGGCTGAGGAAGCCATCTAGTCTGTTTTGTGTTCCATTTGGTAAACTCTCTTTTATAATGAAGCTCTTTGCAAAAGAGAATACAAACTTACAGATTAGGTATATTAGGCTGATTTCTATGTTTCTTTTTCTTTGCAGTTATCTATGATTCTCAAGTACTGGAAAGCAGAAGCTGCTTGGAAGATGCAGCTGGACTTTGAATTATCTGTTTCTGAGGATGGAAGCTGTTCAGAAACTACTTTTTTAGATGTTGCAGAAGGATGGGTAAGGATATGCTAGACGTGAGGTGTGTGTCACTACTGATGATGTGCACAGCAACGTGCCACAATGTAAGATGGGTTTAAAGTTCCCCCGGGTGCTGGTGGTTGGTGGCCCTGGAGATTGAACTGTTGCTTTGGAGTGTCCAAATAAACCATTAATTCAACTGTCTCTGATAAAGAGTATGTTTGATATTTATGCTGTGTATTATACTGATACATACCTGTGTAAATTAGATTGTTTTTCTTTAAAAAATCCCCATTGGCCATATACAGCTACCTCAAATTTATTAAAAAACTCCACCAACTTTCCCTGATAATTTCTAGGAATTCTTTTTGATCTTGAAGTCCTTCCCAACCATTGAATTTTTATATATATGTTGTTAAAATTAAATTTTACTCGTATCGGTTCTGTCATCACTCATATATTGGCATATGAGTGAATACAAAAATGAGTATGAAGACACCCAAACCAAATTCAAATGTTAATCTGAGTGAGTACTTTTTGAAGGTTTTGCCTGGTGCTATTAAAAAATGCAGAGCTTCTGAATCAGAAGCAATAAACTCACGAGAGAGCACTGGAAATAATCCATGGACATCCTGTTCCTATTAGATGTGGGCTAAAACAGTCTGACAGATTTCAAACCTGCTGAAATATTGAAAAAAAATGTTAACATTGACTCCAGCATTACTGGGAGCACATCTTACTTATCTCCTTATGAGTGACTGAAAAAATGAGAAGACAAAAGTATTTGTGAAAAACAGGAGGGCAAGAAAAGCAGAGAGCTGACTGTGTGAAAAAGAAATAGACATCCTGGGAAAGCAGCAGAGAAAAGAGAAAATGAAAAAAAATCCCAGTTTTTGTAAGTATGTCTCCTTAGGACTGAGACTGTGCCAAGCCTTGGACTTGGAGGCTGTTCTGTCCTTAATACATTGCACATGATTGTCTGTAGCTAGAAAAACATTTTTTGTGGTTTTTAAAAAATTGAATTATCCTTTTATGAAATAAAACAAACTATGAGTTTAAATGGCAGAGTAAAAAGAGACCAAATTCATTTTGCAAGCCCTCAGAGAGTTTAAAAATCGCCTAGGTTCACAAAAACTCAAGTTCCATAAGGTTCCTATATTCCCAGAGCAGGATGTACAATGGAGTTACTTCCATGCACTTTAATTAAGTTTTCATCAGGCTTTTTCTATTTAGCTAAATTGTTCTCCTCTCAAGACATGTTTGTATTAAGGACAAGATCCAAAATACCCCGTTGACACTCACTGGGCAATCTAGATTGATGCTAGGTAAGGAGAGAGGTTTTTAAATCTGTGTAGCTTTCATCACTACAAGACCATAGGAAGTTGAGGATGATGAATATTTATTTTGGCACCTGTGGCTTCTTTCAGGTAGTCTCATTTGCCTTTTAAGGTCTGTGTCTTGACCTACTGGAATTATTTAGTGTGTCAAAACCCCAGAGAGGGTTGCCTGTAGTGTAAATCTTAAAAGAAAATTTTTTTCTATTTCATGTCTCTAGGTATCTCCCCACTCAGCAGGGGCTTGTTCCTCAGGGATGCCATTCCCACTCTCTATTATGTCTAGGCTCCCAGTTCAGTGTCCTAGGGTCCATTTTTCAGATGCTGGGCTGCCTACTAAACAACATGAAGCTGGCTTTAAGTATTAGCTCCAAACAGAAAGCAAAGGCTTGTGGCCCTCAGCCCTGCAATCCCAATTTATCTTCTGGGTAAGTAATGGTTATTTAGTGGCTGCCAAGGCAGGGGTGTGTGAAGAGTTAGATACTGAAACAAGTTGGTACTGATAGGCAATATCAGCAGGCTCTGATAATCAACAGAGATTCTGTGGGACTGGTTGGACATAAGAAAGCTGTGCTGGGTCAGGAACAGGATTCACCCAGCCCAGCAGGCTGTCTGTGATACTTATCTGACAGGGAGGCACTGATCAGGATGGTGGTTTTCAAGAATAAGCCTCATCACTTGCACTTCAGGTAGGCTGACTCCTGCAGTTTCCCTAGATCCAAGCAGCTTGACTCTAAATTTTGTGCTGGGGTAGACAGTTTTTCTTCTTTTTCCTGTGATAAATCATATTCCTGACTTCAAACTACCAGTAATCTTAAGTGGCTTCCTAGGGAAGAACTTAGGAAAAGGTGATCTGATTGCTGCTTAAGCCCATATCAACTTCTAAGATCTTTGATGTTCCTTGCAAGGAATTGCATCCATTTCAAGAGCACTACCACTTTTGCTTTGGTTTGGATTCTTATTTGGAGCTTCATTTGGAAGCTCCTCACTCTCAGACTGGTAGATGCAGTACAAAGTTGGTGCACAGACTATCCTCTCTGTGACAGTTCTGATTTTACTCACTTCTGCCACATTCCTCAGCGATCTGTTTCCGATGGTAGAGTCCTGAATTATTTGGTTGTTTCCTTACGTGGAAGATATTGCAGACTTCTGATCATCTGTCCAAGCTCTTTCCCACTTTTTCTTTATTATGGAGTATGTCCTGAGCCCCATTTCTTTACTCAGCTTGGGAACTAACTCTAGATTTTCAATGAAACCTTCCTCTAGTCAGGAGTCTTCCTTGGAGTTAGATACCTTCACTGTTAGTTAAAAAAAATAATTGTATTTAGTGACTCATGATATTTAAGTCTACTTTTCAAGCTTGATGACATCCCTTTGGGTGACACTCTGTCCCTCAGGCATGTCAACTGCACCACTCAGCTTGGTGTGATCTGCAAATTTGACAAGGATGCACTTGAGCCCACTGTCTATGATACTGGTGAAGATATTAAAGAGTACTGATGACAGTACATATTCCTGGTAGACATCACTCATCACTGGTGGTATTTCAAGACTTGCAGTTTGGGCTTAGGCATTTAATAACCACTTAACCACATCTGACTTAGATGCCTAAGATCTTTCGAGAAATTATTTTTTAGCCTCCAGAATACAGCAGCATTTCTTTCTTCCACAAGCAGTAGCCCACCTGAAGTGGGTACATTAACAAAGGCAGATTAGATATGCTCTGACACTGCTTTATTTGGGATGGAATAAGTGCAGAAGGTTAACTCGACCTGTGTTAGCTGTTAGGATATTGCAAAAAAGTTGTTGAGCAGCTATTTCATCATCATCATAGTTGCCTACATCATATAGCTTTATCAGTCTGGATAAGAGGTCAATAATGTCATTAGGTGCCTGATGTGGACTTACTAGGAGACATCTATTACTATCTCCATGGATTCACAAAGATGGTTTTACTGTTATCACTACTTAATGTATGGACTTGGGTCCCAAAGGGATTTTGATTTACCTAAGCCGAGGTCACTCAGAAAGTCTTTGACAGAACCCAAAGGGACATCTCTGGTCTAGCATCCCAGTATCATAACTGGCCACCAAAGCATTTTTTAAAATTTATTTTTCTTGTCATTATTCACATCTTTTTGAAAACTTGTGATCTCTGTTTTTATGCTTTCTACTTTCCTCCTGAGAAAAAAACTAAATCCCTCATAGAGAGCCTAAAGGATGTTTTTGATGGTTCATGGGTCTGGTGAGAATAATCTTTCATTCAGTGACTTTTCTGTCCTTCCAAACATCTCCAAATCTTACTGATTTCCATCGAGTAATTTTACAAAATAATGGGTGAGTCATATTATTTTTCTTTGAACAGAAACGGCTGTCTGGTTTTCATTTGAAGAGGAAGTCAGCTTTCACATTCTTGTTTAGGGACAGCTCATTTGAAATCTAGATGATTAAAACTGGAAATTAGATGGTACAAAGATAATCAGTTTAGAAATGTATTATTACAACACTAAGGTTGGGATTTATACCCACAGATAACAGAAGATTAAGCTGTGTGTTTGTTGTGAGACTTCTACTCCTTGTTATCTTGGTGAGATAAAGAAACTTTCTAGGCAAGTGTCTGTACTGTAATGATGAGCTAATTAGGGTAAAATAATGTACTGAAGTGATATTAGTGAAAGGATGTGTCAGGTTTTCTTGGTCTGGGACTTTGCTCACCAGCTGTTGAGGGTATGAGCAAGGAAAGGATGGAGAGAGAATTCACTCTTCTTTAGATCTGCCTAATCAAGTGATGAATTCAGGTGATGTTGCTCATTTCTCTGAGGAGGCTCCAGTCCATGTGGAAGGATACTTCCTTCACTGTCCCTTTACTGGTGTGACACCTCTCTGCTCACCTGGCATCAGGAGATGGCAGGGAGACAATTCCAGGAGTCGATTCCCGCATGGGAGCTCCCCCTTCTGTGTATGCAAAGGAATAGGGGCTAAAATTGATGGCAAGAGAAAAGAAGGGGCCCATTTCTCACTGGGGTAGATTAAGAAGGGAGGAACATGAGGGTTTGGCTCCAAATTTGTCTATTTCAGTTTGCAAACACAATGAGCTGTAAATGAGAATGTTGGGATGAGGTTTTCTTTACAAAGCTGAGACAGACTTTTCCCTATCCATCCACTATTACCTGCACAAGAACAACACTCTTCTTTACAGCTGCTTGAAGCGAGTAGAACTGGTGCTGAAAACCAAAACGAAGACATCACTAAATTAACTGCATGACATCCAGATCAATAATACCTTTCTGTTAGCAGAATAGCAGGTGTTACTCTGGTTCACAGTAATCAGTTGATCGATGGCTACTGATACTTTCTAGCACCAGGTAGAGCTGTGAAAATGCAAGGCAAAGATTTTCATTTTTTGAAATACCATAATGAAATTCTGTTTAGAATGGATTCCCCACAAAGGACCTTAAACTAGAAATCCAGAGAGACCTAGCAGTAGCTTTAAACCATGAGCAAAAAAGGAATATAATAAAACCCTATTTGTATTTCATGGAAATGTGTTTTTATGAAACACATAATTTCCAATAACATCTGTTTCATGAAGAAAAATACCATAACAGCTTCACTGTGTGATAGTGCTTGTTTATTATGGTTTGCATGAGCCTTTTTGGACCATGTGTACAGAATAAGGAATTCTGTTCTCAAAGCCTTAAAAGCTCTGATGCTAGTGAATACTTGGGGATAATGCTACTAACAAAAATACCTTCCTTTTTTAAATCCACTGCCTCTCCTCTTTTGGGTTTAGTGTTGGCATCATTATCCACATACATGAAAGCACAGCAGCTTTTAATCTCAGCTTTTCTGCACTGAGTAGCTGTGCACATGTGAACACACAGTTGCTCTCATGTTAGAAGATGGTGAAATAACTTCTGCCCTATGTATTCTCCTGCCATTTACTCTTTTTTGGATTGTATTCACATCAATGTTCTTTCCAGCTTCCTCTATTTAATAATTTATAATCAGTTACATCCTGCTATTAAATGATTTTTTGCTTAATATTGAATTATATATATATATCTCAAATATATGTATATTGAATATATGTTATACACATGAATATGATGTGCATCATATGTAGGTACTAATGCTTGTTGTTAGCTGCTGTTTTACAAACAGCAATAACATGAATAGGGACTTACCAAGTGATATAATTCTTGATGTCTGCCTTGAGCACTGTAACCTGCTGGTGTCAAAATAGAAACCTGCATGCTTACTCTTGCAAATAAGGCTAAAGGAGTAGGACTACCAAAAATTGCATTGGAACATGGAAAGATATATAACTAATACATATTCTTGGCTATATTATAAAAAAAAAATAACTGTATTGAACTTCATGCTATGTTTTGTGTATCAAGTGAGAAATACTTGAATTCTGAAGAAGTTCAGAAAATTCTAGGCTATAGAACAGAGAGTTTCAGAAAATAAATCATACAGTTCAGTGGTCAGATTGATTTCTTTGTATCGTGGTCAAAACTACCTTTTGGATGCTTTGTGAGTAACATCCTGCTGAACGTATTTTTCATTCTTATATCTACACAATAACAGTTGTTTTTTATTTACGCAAGAAACCTAATCAAAACTGCATATAAGGTAGCTTTGAACCAGATAAGGAAGTGATATTTTTGGAAGCAGTTGTACGTTTATTAAACAATTATTTGCCTTTAGTTTTGTGTCTAAGTATTTATTATTTTCATCATGTTTTCTAGAGATGCTTCATTACAACGCTGTTGATTTTATCGGTACTGAAACATTAAAAAAATCTGCTATTTCTAAATAGAAACTCGATATGGCTTATAGTTCTGATCAGAACTGAAAATGAACTCTCATGAGGTTATTGTGTCTCATCTAAGAAATTATTAAGCTCACTGATGATCTTACCACTGAATTACCTTTTCATCTGGAGGACTGGGAGAGGCCAAAGGCAACACAGCTTGTTTTTCTACTGCACCCCATTTGCAGGCAGCAGTACTGCAGACGAATATGCAGTAAAAAGAAACAAAGTCTGAAAGTTAATACCCCAGGCGCCAAACACATGTCTGTGAAAGAGGAATGCAAGCAGATATTTCTCCGTGCAGTACACTACTTCCTAATAGGCTCTTTCTCTTTTACAAAGGTCAGATTTTTGGATGGAACAGAATCCAGTCTCGTGCAATCTATTACCTTGCTGTGCCTAGATGAGTAACTGTGTAGCTGTGTTTCCCTGCTACAGGGTTAACGCCCTCCATCAGGTGATTAACACTTCTGCTGGGAGGACACCAACAACTCAACAGGTCAAGGCTATCAGAGCTGCCTGGGTACAACTCTGGCTTTTTATACCACCGAAATATTCACAGCTGCAATGCGCTGCCCTGTAGCAACAGAGGGATGGGATGCTGAGGAGGATGAATGCACAGAGGATCAGCCCCCTCCTGGTGTTTTGTTCCATATGGCACTTCATTTTCCAGTCTCCTGCTTCTCTTTTTAGTTGCTGATGATATGATGGAAAACATTAGGTAGCTAATTCCAATGTCTGAAACCAGGGCATGACATAGTCACAGGGTATGAAATCAGTGGAAGCCTTGCCATAGCCTCCAGTGAATTCAGGTTCATACCCTTAACATGTTGCCATGGAAGAAGCCCAGCCTGGGCAGAGGCAGTGAGAGGGTCACCAGCCTGTGCCCGTGCCCAGCAGGACCAGAGTCGCTTTTTAGATGGCTTGTCCCCTCCTGAGCAAGCCCACAAGTTGCTGCCAGTGATCACCAACCTACGTCACCTACAGCCACCCCACAACAGAAAATACAGCAGCTTCTTTGTGTTGGCAACAGCAGCTGAATTTATAGAAGAATCTGAGATGTTAAAAATAATAAGCAAGTTCTTGAATCTCTGGCTCTTTTGGGACACATTTTCTTTCTAAATCCACACTCTTAATTTAGATTTTGGCCTAATTTATGCTGATGTTTTTTCATATAAAAAGAATCAACTGTGCAGCTTATAACTGCAGGACTGCAGTTTGGAGTTCTGATTTGTCAACATTCCTCTTGGTTTCAAAAGTAATTTTACTTGACTAAGAACTACAAAATTTGGTCATAAAGCCAAGCTTATGCAAGATTTACAATATAGTTAAGAGACAGTGTAGTAGTATTAGATTACCTTTTGTCAAGGGAAGCTGTGTGGAAGAATAATTCAGCCTGGAATTTTTCACTGCCTTTGTTATCCAAATAGATCACTAAATTAAAAATTGGTCTTTAGATAAGTTATATTTTCCAAGCAGGAAAATTGTAGCATACAGTGTGAATTTATGTTTCAACAGTCCTTTATGACTAGATTTCTGCACAAATGTATGATCAGTATATACAGCTTGTCTATACTGTATATAGCATGGCTTGAATGTTATAGATTTCACATAACTGTGACTATTATTGTTCTGTTTTTTCCTCTAACCTTTTCAGAACTAACAGGGAATCCTAAATGATGAATATAACATTTTATGCAGGTGATTCTTGTTGAAAATGAAGTTTTTTGTACTATCTAGTAAGAAAAAAAGTTGTGAAGAGTGTCTGATAAAATATGATCATACTGGAGAGTCTGAGTCAGCTAAGTCTTGTTGGCTCAAACTGTATCATTGACTGTGAATATTTAAGGGAAGAGAAAAGGAGGCTCTGGAATTTCTACCTGACATCTTTTTCTCACCCATCATCCCTTTGGGAAAGAATGCACTTTGCAAAGGTGCAGGATGCGAGATCTCCAGATGCTCATGGAGATGTAATTTAATGTTGCACACTGAAATCCGATGGGTGGAAATGCCCTTCAAAGGCTATTTCCTTCCCTTGAACAACAAATGCTGTCATCAGCTATTTTTGATCAGCTCGTGAATTATGATCCTGTCAAGCCAATGGGGCTCTGGTTAAAAATGCAACTTCAAGCCTAGTGACAGGCATGTAATAATGAGCAAAATTTGGCCACTTGCAATGTCACAGAGTTCTTCTCATGGGCCATGGTTAAGTGCTGGGTCAAGACTCATCTCTGTGGCAGGTCCCTGAGTCTTAAGCACCCATGACATTGGCTGGGGTTGTAATGCTACAGTAACTCCTAGAACACAGAGTCTGGAAGTGTGGGAAGAGTGGAAATGACAGATGCTCAATCAACAGTGAAAAAATTCCATTCTTGTTGCATTGCTACCCTATATGTGTATTTAGAAGGAAACAGCAAAATTCAGTATAGAATGGTGGTGTTATTCTAAAGAAAACAACACATTGGTGGAAAACAAATATAGGAACAACAGATTTTAAACAAATCCAGTTCTTAATTTCCAATTCCAGATGAAACTACTTAGTACATGATATTTATGTTTCTTTAGTAATACAATGGATGGGATAAGTTACTGTTCTTACTTAGTGTAGCATCCTAAAGAGTTTAGTTCCTTGCTGTTCACACTTTTCAAATATTTTGTAAGAGCTGCCATTTTTTTGCTTTTAGCCTCAGGCTATGTGTTAAGCTCTTTACTCTCCCAACATAGATTAGTCTCTGTAGCTCTTTTATCTCCACTGTTGCTCCCCACTGAATTCTTTCCAAATTGTGGCTGTCATTCCCATGTTGAGGTATCCAGCTCTTGTATATAGAGTCATACAAGAAAGACCAGCATATCCTAGTTCTGTACCAACACTAGTGAATTATAAATTTTTCGGCTTATAAACATCTTGACATTCAGTATCAACTCAGTCTTTTCCAGTAAGGCTGCTCTTTCTCAAAGAATTTAGGGTTGTTATTCTTTTTTTTTTTTTTTTTTTTTTTTTTTTTCTTTTCTAAATCAGATCTCACTTCCTTGTTTTCCACCAGAATATTTTATCTCATGACTTTATTTGTGAATACTGATCCAGTTTTGGTGTTTATCTTGCATCTTGTCATCACTAGAAAAGCAGCCTCCTTTGATGAGCACAATCACAAGATCAAGACTTCATGCCACTTCCAAAGAGAAATCCTGTGCTGCTTCTTATTTTCTTCCATGATTTAAATTAGGAAAGTAGGTACAAATGAACCTTCCACTGATCTGTGGGACATTCACAGCCTGCATTCAGATTAGGTATAGAACTTTGTAGTCCTTCCTGGTCTTTCAGGTGGTTTGCTGTCTGTATTCAACCAAAGCAAAGACTTGTACAAAAGAAAGAAAAGGGACAACAACTGCTCTCAACTCTGCACAGGTTTCTCTTCAAGGAGCTGGAGGTGACAGACCCTGATAACAGTCAGGCCCATCACCTGCCCTCCCAAGTTGATGGAAAGCAACCCCAAAATCCCACCTGAGATACCTCCTAGCAGTGGTGCCAGTACCCCACAAATAATAAAGCTGGTAGCCAACATGGGGAAGCCACAAGTGCAAAAAACCCCTTTCCTTGGAGTTACAGCTGTGCAGTGAAATGTGCTGCCACAAGAAGTATAGACAGCCATGAACCTCGCTACTCCCAGGGCTAAATGCAGCACTCCTTCCTTTGATTTAGTACTTGCTTAAGACTTTCTCATATGCAACAAACAAGTTATTTATTCAAGTAGCTCGAAGGGGAGAAAGAGGATTTGTGTTTAAGCATTTTGGTTGTACTTTGTTATTATGGTTCTGTGGGTTTTATGCTTACCTAAACAACCAGAAATACTCCAAAATACCCTGGTTAACCAAGTAATTTAGTTAATACTTCAATGAAAGTTTAATATAACTCCCCCTTTTTGAGAAAACCTTTCTCTCTACAAACTAACTGGCCCAGTAGAGTTCCTCAACTGATAGGAAAGGGGGCCTGAATACCAGGGCTGCCTGAATCACGTCACCCATGGGAAGCATGGAACATGCACCTGGATTGATCATCCATCACCTCTGCTCTCTGCCAACAGTGCCCACTGGGAACTTCACCCTGGGTGCGGGTTGGGGCACCTTGCAGCACCCATGGGCCCAGGGAGCTCTAAGCATGGAGGGCTCCAGCCTTATGTGGGGAGAGGGGAGAGCAAACCTTCATTTCATCTGGGACAGCAGATGTGAGGGCAGAGCAGTGGCTCTCCTGTCTGTGTTTGCTAATGTGCTGATTTTGACTTTGTTGTCAGGAGTAAGAATGATGCAACTGCTCAAAAATGTTAAAGCAAAAAAACCCTGTCTTTAAAAGTAATTGCTTCCTCTCTTTGTAAGCGGCCTGCTCTTTAAGCACTAGGAATCATTGTAATTAATCCTTAATTCAAGTTGCTGTATCTATGTTACATTGTTATGTTTACTTAGATGTAAAACACATTATTCTTTACAAGGTAGTGGCATCAATCCACACAGTCTCTGTGACAGGCACAGGCAGCTCTAAACTAAAGCATTAGGCAGTGTTAAAAAACTAGTTAGGTGCCAATATGTTAATTAATTAATCACAGGCATGTTTCAAAGCATTCTTCGTACCTCAGGTGGGGCTCCTGGGTTATTATGAAATGCCAAACTTCCCTTGAGGCTTTGAGGATTGCGCTTCTAAATTCCTCACAAGTTCAGGGAAGTAAAAGGGTATGTTTTTGGTGTGAGTCACTGAAGTGAGGCTGGAGATAAAGATTTCTTATTTTGTTTTATACTGGGGGAGGAGGTCAGTAATCAGCCAGAGAGCAAACGTTTCAGGAAGGAACTAGATGGAGGACAAAGATCTATTTTTCTAACCCTATGCAACTATTTTTTAAAAAAACTCATTTAGTTTTGAACTTAATTTTTCTGAACTTGCTTCACTTTAAGTTCAAGTCTCTGGTATGTGTCAGCCACATTTCTCTCATGTTCTGGGGAGAAATCAATAGTTACCTTTTGTGTCAGCTCCTTGTCAGTAAGGGACAATTGAGTATATGCAACTTTTACCACTCAGGACCAAGAACTTGAGAGCAATTATTCTTCCCTGTTTTTGCAAACAAAACATTCTTGTTTTCTTTCAGTTTTTTATCTGTGAGCCTGGGAGATACCTGCAAAGCTGTATCTGTAGATTCCTTCCACAGCTCCTTTTTATTTGTAGTAAAAGAGGAGATGCCTATCAAATAACTTCATTCCATTTCAGTGGAGCTCTGGGGTGGGCAGGAAGTATCATGAGACTTAAAAAAAACCCCAAAAACAGACAATGATTATAGAGAGATTTTATTATTTTGTAATAATATCAATATGTATTAGAGAAGTGTAATCCACCAAGGGAAGCTCCTGAGCTCTGTAATTGTATGGTCAACCCCATGCCATGAGTGCAAGGCATCCCTGGTAAGGTTCAGTGAGGCTGACACCTGAACAGGACTGTACTGACCAGAGATGAGCATGTTAGAGATCTAAAAAGAGCTCTCAGCAGGACTGAGATGAGAAAATGTAGCTGGTGATGTCTACATGGTGATCCACACTGTCGCCCACTGTCTCATCCCAGCCAGAGGAAAAAAGTTGGTGAGCCGTGGGCCATCTGCTCTGCCTAAAACTTTCACTTGAATTGGCAGGCAGAGGAAGTGTAATGGAATTTTTTAAAGGGTTGGGCAACTCTGTTTATATCTGACTCATGTTGCATGTAGATTCATGAAATGTAAAGCGATTCCTGGATTAGATACAGAAGAGAAGTGCCTCACATGTCAGGACAAAGCTAGTGCTCTGTGGCATGTTAGAGCTGAGGGAAGGTCACTCAGTTTCGAATTTTTTCTAATTACCTTTCCCACTTGCTATCTCGTGCTTTACCTGAGGCAAAGTTGTGTAACACCCTGGGAACGCTGCTCTGCTTTCCCAGCAAAGGTGTAGAGGAGAGACAGCGTTCAGAGAACCCCTCCTAAGACCTGCACAACTTAGTCTGGAATATGTTCAGGCAGGACTTTGGGAGTGCATCCAGTCCTGCATAGATATCACAGATTAAGCAAAAAGATATCCAAATAGTTGGTCTCTTTACTCTAATTCTAGGAGTTTTCAGTCCATTGGAGAAATGAGAAAAGGTGAAGAAGTTTTTCCTCCTTTCGAAACTTCAGAAAATACAGAACAAGGTCTTTGAGATCCAGCGTGCTGCTGAAGCACTTTGTGTAAGATGACTTCTTTCTGAAGAAAACAAAACCTTAATGGAACTTCAAATATTTTGGTTGAATTCTTCTAAGATTTCAGTTGATGGCTTAAAAATATATCATTGGGAAAGGGCAAAAATTCAGATGAATGTTGGTGTGAAACAAGAACAACCTTTCACCTGGATTTGTTTTGCAATGATCATGGGAATACGGGCATAAACTCAAACAAATATGGAAAGGGAGTGGCTTGCTCAAAGCCTTATAAATAAAGTACAAAGGTATCGCAATGGGATCTTTAAACTTGGTGGAGCATTTGGTAACCAGGAAAGATTTGGCAAGGTTCATTTGTTTACATTCTACTGTATTCAGCTGTTTTTAGCTGTTCCCTGGTTGCTTTCAGCTGAAATGGCTAAATGCAAACCCTCAAGGGACCTTCACTTTTATTGATTTTAATATTGATAGGTATTACTATGCATTTTTCTTGAGTGTAGTACGAGAATATGCTGGACTGAAATGCTAAACAAATACTCTCATAGGGAAACTGAGCTTTAATTTATTTATTTCTTTTTTACCCCTTTCTTTAGCTGTCACGGTGGTTGCAAAAGAAGTGTACAATATATGATAGTCTATCAAAACCTTAAGAATTAAGTAATGTAGAAGGAAGGGCTGAAAAGAAAAGCTGCTTTAAGTAGGGAAAGTTATGACTTTTAATAATGTATTTTATTTAGCTTTTATAGAACTGTGGTGCCAAGTGGCCCTTAATTTACTCAGCTGTCATGCACTTGAATGCAGTGGAACAGCTTGTTTTGAAAGAAACTACAGAACAAAACTTGGTTTTATGTTACTGGAAAGATGTGTGCTTTCTTTCAGTATCAGCAGGCAATCAGAGTTTCTATGGACCTGGTGTTAACAGAGTTATAACAGCATGAAACTCGAATAATACCGTGATGAATGAGCTTGCTGGTAGGGGGGGGAAAAAAAAAAATCATGTGCTTTGGAACAGAACAGTGTTTGGTAGCCAAAGAGGATCCTGGCACTATATATGGTCACTACTTTATTCATGTTCATTCAGGAAGAGCCACACCTTCGACGCTTCATGGCTTGACACTGCAGGGTGATAACAGACTGTCACTTTGCTGTGTATGTGGGAAGAGAACTCTATATAAGACTCTGCTTTGGACATGCCTGTTTACATGTTGCAGCTTGTGTTATTTGTTTTATTTTTTCCATGCTCACCATCACAGATATGAACTGAGCTTTTGCACCTATGCCCATCTCTGAGGAATTCCGGAAGGATTCATATGTGCAGCACAACAACTTATTTATATTAGTAAATAGTCTGGGTTTGTGACTAATTCATATCCCTCCCTGTTACTTAAGTCTTTATGTGTTCTTTTCATTAAAGACAGTGAGAAAGCCAAAGCAGGATGCACATTGATATGGTAGAGTTGAGGATTAACCTAATGTCACTAAGCAGGGATGGTAAAGTAGATAGATGAATTAAGTGGGAAAGATGAACAGAGGCTACATCTGCTTCAGGAAATGAATTATGATGTAGTGATTAATTATATTAACTAGGTATTAAATAGATATCTATGCTGCTCTTCAAAAGTGGCCTTGAGGACATAAGTTGCTGCCATTTTCTTCTCTCTTTCTTGCACTTTGCTCTTTCTTGAGCAGTTGGCTCTGAGCCTGGCAGCCATACAAGGTCCTGCATTCCCCAGCAGGCAGCCTCTGGCTGCTCCTGAGCTGGGCTCAGCCCAATGGCATGGGCTATGAGTGTGGCATTGGTGATCTATCTTCACCTCTCATACTTCCCTCATTGATTACAGGAAGAATGCAGGAAGGAAGAAGAAGATTTATCTTCAGGTTTCCAGATTCCTCATTACTGTCAGATATTCCCAGTTGCCTTAGTCTTACAGAAATCTAGCAATGGTGTTCTGTCATTGAGATGGACCCAGACTCCATCTCCTCAGTGTGAGGCAAAGGGGCACAGTAGAGCAACACTTGGAATTAGTAGGCTTCTGCCTCCAAGATCAGAGGTCAGAAGGTCCACATCTAAAAGGATAAGTGAAATATTCCAGCAAACCTTGATTGTACCAGCCATCCCTGCAGGGAGCAGCATGAGAAGATGAGCTGCTTTTGGGTAATATTTCAAGTGACTTCTTGCATTAGTTTAACTGACAAGACAGAATCAGCTCAGTGATTTTCTCCTGGGTATTTCTGAGGCAATGTGACAACTATATATCTCCCAGGTTGGATCAGATTCTGTATCCAATGCATCTCACAAGCATAGAGAAAAGTTGTTCAGTGCTAGGACTAAGTCCTATAGGCTTATGTAGTCCCTGTACTGAAGACTTGCACCTTTGTTTGAGATGTTTTTGAAAACCTTATTTATGTAGCCATGGTAACATTTAGAGGTTCCTTTACCTCAAGAGAGTATGGGGGTACAGGAAGAGTGAGAGGTTGGGCTGCACACCCAAAAGTGGGGCATTCCCTGGCAGGGTTGTGTGTCTTGCACCTGGCTGGTAATAGAGTACGGAAACCTACCCTTCCCCTGATCTCATTTTTGTAGTATGGCTGATTAGAATAAACCACTCTTTCTTCTGAACTGATTTTATGGTCTGCAGGAGTTTCTCATTTATAACCATATGGAGCTGAAACGCCTCTTCCCTGTTCAAAATTCCAGCAGAACTTTTTTGCCCTGTTACCCTGCCTTGGCAATGTCACATCTCCCAGGGTGGGTCCACCCAGCATTTAAGTTTGAATCAGGAACACTTTTTGAAATAAACTTTCCCATCATCACCATTTTCTGTGCATTGAATTACACTGTAAGTCTTGGAGTATACGGCTTGGCTAAATTCCTTATGCATGAAGCTAATCCTGTCAATGTTCTCCAGCAGTACACCTAATGGGCCACAGGGTCAGGCTAGAGCTCATGCCGAGTAAACTTTGAAAGATGCTTGGTGTGGTTGCTGGGTCCTCAAGCAGTGACTCTTGCTCTACAAACCTGCCTCTGGTGGAGAACGGGGCTTGGGAGCAGAAATCTCTTCCCACTCGTGTGCCTCTCTGCTTTCTGCAGCCCCCTTCCAGTCAGTCCAGATTGCTTCTTCCTTTCTTCAGATCCTACTTCAAAAGTGGGCTTCTTTAGATTTTTCTACCACTGTATTTTTCCAGTCACAAGCAGGTTAGGACTGAATATAAGGGAAACATGAAGCTGACCACAGCATGGCCAAAAAGCCACAGGCCTGGTGTCTGCTTTGTCTGGGAGGAATTAATAAGCAAGACAAAGGTGAGGGCTGGGCTCTTAAGAATTTTTCTGTCTCCTATTTCCAGTCCTTGCCAGCCATGAGATCTGCTCTCTCAGCTGGATGGATGTTTTCACAATTTGAAAAAAAAATTATATGTGTATTTTATTAAATTCAAAAGGAGCTAATTTAAAAATAGGGTACAAGACTCTGGGCTGCAGTCTCTGTCAGCCAATATACACACAGAAGGGTGTGTATGCAATTCCCACTGTCCTGTGTGACCAAAATGCACATATTTTTACCGATGGAAAAGCAGCCAACCCAGTGATGCTGAAGGTGGTTGGAACTCAGTTTTCTCTCCTGACAGCTCTGCGGTGTATTTAACCTTGTGCATGGGAGTGGTGTGGATATGTTGCCTATACATACGCTTTAGGACTTTCAGGGGAGAAAGGTGCTTAGCTAGTTAAGGATGAGCATGTGCACATAGAGCAAGAATAATAGAACTTGGCTGTGTAAAGGCCTCCTCCCTCCCTTGGTCCTTCTTCTCCCACATCTTCACTCCAAAATGCATTCAACAGCTTCCAAACTGACTAATGCACTCTGGGGATGGTGATTATTTGAGATCTCCATACTTCCCAAGTTCTGGAGGCAATTATCATTTGGCTTTATCCTTCAAAGTGTGCTTGCTGAGTGTGGGGCTCTTATAACTGCGTGGCTCTGAGATATTCCTTACATAACTCCCAAGTTATGAAAATACAGTGTTTAATTTTTACAGGCGATGAGATTGCTTGGTCCATTGTTTGCTGTTAAATTCACTGCACCAAATTCCATCCCATGGGAGATGAAGCCACTCAGTAACCGAGGTGAGGATTTAGCCCATTCTTTTCTGGCAAAATTGGGATATTTCACATATTTGATATGCATCTGATAAAGGTTCAAATTCCTGTGCAGTGAGCTGGCCACTCCTTCTGTATTAAAGTCTTACCTTAGATGTATTAGGGTGCCTATTCAAACTTGTCAAATGACTTAACTTATAAAAAACCAAACAAACCAAAAAAACCCATGTTTTTTTCTGTACTCATTGATCTTGTCTTTTGATGCCATGCCCACTGTGCTACAATGCATCTGGAAAATTGCCCATGATTTTCCTCAAGGCAGGAAAAAGTATTTATGGCTGTACAATAATGTTTTACAGTGTATATGATCAAAAGATTATCAACTTCATTTTCAAATCAAGTCTAAACAATAACAGAAGCTATCAAAGTACTGTGCTTTGTTTTACAGTTTCTCAGAATTATGCCTGAAATTCTGCCTCCGTTAGGAATATTTTCCACACTGCATGGTTCAGAGTCTGAACATTTGTGCTACATCCTGAGCTAGGAAAAAACACAAAGTGTAAAATGAAACAGATATGGTAGTGAAATGCATGAGTAATGATCTGCTTTAAATGGTGAAACTCTGCTTGTATGTTGCCCTCAAAGAAGCAATGTGTTGAGCAGGGCTGAGCAGGAATACTTGTAGTTCCTTTAATCATAAGTTATACGGTTTCCAGGTAGCTGAATTGAGGATGAGCAGTCAAGGAGCAACTTTTTCTTACAAGATGTAATTAAAGAGTGGAGCTCGTTGCCACTATGTGTTTTAGAAAATAATGGATATCAAGATTCAACAACTCATGTAAAAAATCAGGGAGGCAACTGCCATAGAGCAATATTTTGAGAGACAGTAACAGCGAGTGCTGAAAAAACCTCAGGCTGTGAAGTAATCTACAGTTCTCAGTGGTTTGGATAACTTCAATGAGAAGCAGAAACTTTACATCAGCCTTGTGTATCTTTTTTCCTTAACAGTGAAAACAGTATAAGTTATGATTAAAGGAACTGCAAGTATTTCTGCTCACCCTTGCTCAATGTATGGGAGTAGAGATCTGGTTGCGTATTTACAAATCCAGTGTTTTCTTTTCATTTTCCTTTCCCTTCCATCTTTAAAAAAAAAAGTGTCATTTTGATTCTGCTGAGAGGAGGGTTTTGTGCATGCTTCATAAGGAGTGTAGTTTATTGGTGTAGCTTCTGAGGGGTGAAGCTGAATGAAGCTCTCTCGTCAGGATGCAAGAAGAACAGCATTAACTCTCACCTTTCTTGCTAGCAGTAAATTTCTAAACTGGACTCAGTGTGGGTTTGATTAAAGCCCCATGAGACATAGTCTAGCTATTCTAAAAGGACTTTGTTTTTATATCCTTCTTTTCCTTGATAATATAATATTTACAGTCTTGAACCAGTTTTGAAGTGAGAAATAAATGTTGTCTAATATCAGTATCTGACTGATGATGCCACAGTGAGGTCGTTCCATTTATGGTGTCCCTAGAAAGCCAAGGGACCAAAGGAATAAGGTCTGCAAGTGCTGGTGCTCCTTTTTCTCACTTGTAGCAGGCGGAAGATGACCTGGTGCACAGAACCTGGGAGTCATGCTGTCTGTCCTTGTCTTCAGCTGGCCAAAGCCACCACTGTATTGCAACTGTCACACAGCATATGCAAGCATGGGTAGTGGCTTCCCTCTGTGATGTGATACCTGGCAGAAAGGAGTAGGTAACC
This sequence comes from Calypte anna, assembly GCF_003957555.1. Lineage (NCBI taxonomy): Eukaryota > Metazoa > Chordata > Aves > Apodiformes > Trochilidae > Calypte > Calypte anna. The sequence goes on from NC_044244.1 coordinate 30,610,382, forward strand.
ACAAAGCTTTTTCCTTTTTTCCTTCTGTGCCTCATTGACACCTCAGGGATCTGGGCTGCAGAATGAAAATAGTGGAAAGAGATATTTTCCATGCAGGACTATGGGTCTTACCAATTGCACTGTGTGGGGAGTCTGACTCAGTCTGAGTGTTGCAGTGACCAGGGGTGTCCAGAATACTCCAGAGTCCTTGCAGAAAAGAGTGTGTCTTTAGGATGGAAGCTGTCTGAAGACTTCTGGAGGCTAATGGTTGGTGATGCCACCTTAGAACAAATACAGGAAACCTGAAATGGTAGTGGCCACTGGCCATGAAACAATGTGATGAAGGTCATCTGGGATAGGACCTATATAACTGCAAGGGTTTCTGAGGGGTCTTGAAGTGAAATATATGTGGGTGCGGGCTGGATAAACCAGTGTGTAGGCAGTGCAGCTAACATACCACAAAGGCAGGCAGGGACCACTGGAGAAGCCCAAGAATGGTCAAATGAGATTCACTAATGGGGCCCTGAGAGGAGAAAAAAAAAAAAAAAAAAGAGAAAAGAAAAAAAGGTCATGCTTTTTGGGTGAAGTGCTGGCTGGTGAATAAAGGCTTGGAATAAAGAGCAAAGAAATTCCTTCTTTCTGTTTGATGATTGTATTAAGAGAAATACAATTTAATGCCCATTTTCAGTAAATAAACAGGGTTGCTACCCTGTTTATACACAATTCAATCTTCAGTTTCCTCAACAAAAACAATCTAAACCGTAGTTAAAGACTCTGGCCCAAAGGGGTAATAGTAGCCTGTAACGGGAATAAATAGAGGGTAGGCAGTGCTCTTTCAACCCTCTCTTTGAAGAGCAAACTGAATACAGCCTTTAAGAAAGGTACAGGTACACAAATATTTACCTATTAGGTCTCTATTCATGGTGGGTTCAGCCCTATTGTACTTTGCTGTTGCTTTTGCTCCTCCAGAGATTTGTGTCCTGAAGTGTGACCCATGTTTGCAAGCAGTAATTAGTGAACTGGGTGGCTATGCACCATCACCAAGTGTTTGAATGAGCAGCAATGGCAAAAACTGTGTGTGCCACACTGGCAAAATCCTCTGCATTGTCTCCAGTTTTGGGGGCAACTCAGAATTCAGGCCTGGATCAACCCAGAGCTCCTGTTACTGATTTGCATGTGGGAGCCTGAGGAGGAGGATTAGGGTCTCTTTACAATAATTGCTGGGTAGAAAGTGTCATCTTTTGGGAACGCCTGTTGGCAAAGCTGCCTTCCTCATTAACCTGCCCTGTAATTAAGATACAGCCGTGAAAAGTCTTAAGAAATAACTGTCACTTTCACGTTGTGTCTGTCATGAAGCTTGATTGCCATAAGCCATTTTATGGCATTAATTCAGTGTAATCCTGGATTTTTAGTTTTGTGAGATTAGCCAAAATGGTGTACTTTTGTAACAGAAGCGTGGAGATGGTCTAGGATTAACATGAAGACCAAGGACTCTCTGCTCCAGCCAGGCCAGCCTGAAAGAACAGCCTGTGTTGTTCTGGAGGATAAGCTTCCTCTTGGGAATGTGCAAGACTGAGGCAAAAACATACCACAGGTGAAGAAAGGAGTTGGGACTTTGCTTCACTGGCCTTGTGCAATGTCTAGTGTTTTATTTTTCCTGTCACCAGGGGCTCTTTGTGGAGCAGATCAAGGCTGGTGGCTCTTGGAAGAGGGCCCAGGGAGGCAGGCAGCAGGTCTGCGGGCAGGAGCTGCTCCCTGGTGCTGCTCCTGACCCCCACCAGCAGCTGACAAAGGCCCTATTAAGAGGGGACATGGAGGCAGGGCTGTGGCCAGGGTGGATGAACATGAGAGCAGCCTCTCAAGGCCAGGGAATCTGTAAAATAAACCTCCAGGCAGCATGTACGTGGAGGTGAGGAATGTGAAACTGGAGTCGAGTTATTTGGAAGCAGTGCCTGTCCAGTTCTGTGAGAGACAGCACCGGCCAGCAGAAGCAGCATAGCTGGTTATAAAATAGAACATTGATTAGACAAACTGTGGGTAAAAATAACTTAAACTTTAGCCAAATCAGCTACCTACTTATACCTAGGAACATGAGCAGCATATGTGGCTTGCTGGCCATTGCCCAACCACTTTGCCCACCTTAGGTCTGGTCAGGCTGGGAGACTCTGGCAGCTGGAGCCCCTGCAATCTCTGCAGCCGACTTATGGAGGCACATGGCAAGATGATTACTGCATCCAGGCCAAGGCTGTGCTCTCTCCTACTTGTGGTTACTTCTCAGATGCATTCTTGGGTTATTTCATCCAAGGATGAGGTTTAAGGCTGTGCTTGCTGAGAACTGTGGTCCTGCATTCCCCCTCACACTAGGTTTGGCTCTTGTTTTCACCCCTTCTATACTGATCAGATTTATGCCTCTTGGGTTTTCCTTCTGCTGGGGTCAGGTTTGGCCCTGTGCAAGTACTGGTGCTGGTAGAAAGGTAGCTTATGGATCAGAAGGGAGAGGGGCCAGAGAAAGGCAATGCCCCTTTCTGGGGCTGGACATTCCCAAACCCACCCCTGCTTCTCCCCAAACTCCTGTGTCAGGGGTGGTGGCATCCTGGCCTCTGTAACCTGCCTTGTGGGAATACTCCACAGATGTCTTCAAGAAAAGGAACAGTTTGTGCAGAAAAAGCTGCTGATTACAAGGCAGGAAAAAGGTTAAAATCCAGAAATGGCTTTGCAAGTGCTTTCCTGTGGAGCAGGCAGTGGGTCTGGTCTCCTCAAACTCCTCATTTCTGTTCTTTCTCTACTAGATCAGCTGCTGACAGGACAACACAAACCAGCTGAAAATAGTGACTGGTGCATTTCAGCTGAGGATAATTAGAGAAAGAAATTAAAAAGAAATGAATTGTGCAGTAAGTCTTGCCACTGATCTCCATGTTGCATTATTTCACTCTTTAAAATATTGTCATGCTAAGTGCTAAGGAATCTTGCAGATCAGTAAAAAAGAAAAGGCCTGAAAAGAACCAATTCCTTTTGATGCAGATGAGCAGAGCATATGGTGGGCAAAGCCTGTTGTAACAACCATGTCTTCCTATCAAATTTTGTATGTCAACTTTGTTTATAGTTTATAACATTATGAAAAGGAGTGCTCTGAACTGAGACTCGGGTGTTTACTGTCATAGCAAAGGAGCAAACAAACAGAAAGTGGAATAAGATCTGTTTTAAAGGGAAAAAGCCTAATTAATACTAAGACAACTGAACTATTGTTTAAACAGTGGTTTTAAACTTGATTTAGCTTGTAACAAAACGTAACAGTACCCACCACAACATGTATTATGTCTAATGCTTTTCCCTAGGCTGGAATGGAGGAACAGTTCTAACACATTCCAGATATAAAAATAATGATAGGTTTTATTCTTTTGAAAATCTCCCCAGAAGCTGATGACATTATTTAATAAAAAGGGTCACCATCCTGTGGTGTGTCCCTGAAGAACCTCTACACCTCTGTGGAACATGACCAACAATTCATTAAACTGGAGGGACCAAGAATATAGCAATAAAAAAACCTGTTACATGTGACTTGTTATAATCTCATTTAGTTTACATGTTACCTGTATGCAGTTTATCAATCTAATTCTAATAAAAACTGGACAATACACTTTAACTTTTCAGTCACAATGGTCCTGCATCCTCTCTTTAACAGCAATACTTTAAGGAATCTGAAATGTATTTGTAACTTTTCTTCCAAGCTCTGGCTCTGTTTTTCTTGGTTAAGAAGTGGAATGGAACTGACTAAATATTTGTAACCAATAAAGAGCGTTCTGCTTGTTTGTGGAGTAATTTTATTCATTCTTTGTATATATTGGGATGACTTAATTTATGCTGAGGTTCTCAAACAGATGTTTTCACATTCAGAAGTTGCCTGAATTTTTAGTTCAAATAATTATTCCTGAAATTGAAACAATAAGTTGCTATTGGCTGATGTTAACTATTTGCTATTCTTGCTGCTCCTAAGTTTGGTTCTGCCTGGACTTTAGAGCCCTGTTGTCTGGCTTTGATTACCAAGATGTTATTACCCAGGAAAAGACAAAATGAGTACTTTGTAAATCAACTATTCATTGTGCACTTTGCCTAGTCTCTGAGATTTAAAGATAATCTAGCAACCTAGTAATCTTTCTATGAACATTTTAAATAAATGTAAGTGGAAGAAAGGAAGTGGAGCGTATAATATGGAACATCTCATTTCTCCACAGACTTTCCCCATTTTTGGGATTCATGGTATTAGCTGTCTGGGAGCTCTGCTGCTTTCAGCTGTGTATCCATATCCTCCTCTGTGTGTGTGCATCACTTCTTTGTCAGCAAAGCCTGAAAGTGTTCATCCACATTCCCAGGAAAGAGGCTCTCTCAGGAAACGCTTATTAATTCTGACTTGCTTGAGGAGTATCTGTCTTCCCTGGCATGTCAAATGTCTTTTGTTCCTGCCTGTAGCTTGCTGGCCTAGCAATGAAAGTTGAAATCTGGCTCTCACCTAAGTCATGCCTATTTGTGGTAGAGCCCAGATTTAGAGAACAAAATCCTTCCTTTCCCCCTTTAAATGTAAATCAGTGCCATGATATATGATGACAGTCCTGTTGAGGTGTCTGAAAGCCTGTCTGCTTGTGAAACAACATGTGCATTTAAACAGAATAATTTCAAGTTTTCTTCTAATATGGGAAAGCTATTTATTATGTAACTTTCAAATCCTTTTCTAAAGATAGTCTTGCTGGTAAAAAATGCTTAAAGCATAGGAGACTGAAATTCCCAGTAAAGCACTGCTGTGGTGCTTTACCCAGCATCTTTTGGTTAGGCCACTATGGATCAAGAGGCAGGGCAGCACCTGGCTTCTCTAAGAGAGACTGGAAGGTTTCTAGCTGTTTACATTTTCTGGGGCTTTCCCTGCCACTTCTCTTTCTCACCTCTCCTCTGTCCCAGTTTATCCATGTATCCAGAAAAAGTTGGATTAAGATCAGCTCCTTTGGCTACCAGCAGATGTCTGCTGTTGATGACTTTTTAGTTCTGTATGCACTCGGATTGTATGTAAAACAGTAAACTAGAGATGAAATGACCCAGTCTGTAATCTCCCGTGCCATCTGATCTCCATTTAGGAATTTAGATCTAATTGTTCTTGTGTAGGCCGGTATATATTAATCTGTGATGTGGGGAAGGCAGTCCTTAATACTGTTTTGGATTGTGTATTTCAATTTTTGCACTCTTGTGCCGAGAGCATAGGATGTACATCAAATGCTAGATCTGATTTCCATTGAAATCAAAGCAGCAAGGGCAGGATCCTCCTCTTAAACAAGATTTTGTTAATCTAAAGAAATAATTGTTCATTCTTGTTCTGTTTTGCCAGCTTTGAATATTATTTCATTAAAAAAAAAAAAAAAGAGAATAACAAAGAAATGTGTCATATAGAAATGCTTCTCTTGAAGCGGTATCACAGATTGAAATTAAGTGCTGCCTTTTGGAGTATCATTCTTGCAGGGACTTTTTGCTCCCAAACATTTATGATTTAAACCAGAATATTAACACAGTGTATAATAATATGAAAATTCTTTTGAAGTACAAGCCGAAGAGATGAGGGTAAAGGGGAAAATGTTGTGTCTGCGTGTGTTTTTTTAAAGGAGGGTACTGTAATGTGAGAAAACTACTGTACTCCATTCAGTTGGAAAAGAATTCCAAGTCTTTCATGTCAAAATGAAGTGCTTTTCCAACTCAACTATTATTCTTCAGAGTTGCTGCCCAGGAAACTGAATAGGAGATTAACAAAATATCCGGCTAAAAGGATGTCATTTAAAAACCGTACTGCTGTGTTTATGGTTGTGCAAGGCCAGCCAACAGATCACTCAAGAGTACAGGAACTGGAAAATGGCACTCTACAGTTGTGGAAAATCCCATTGCTCAGAATTCAGATGTTTTGTAAAGGAGAAAATTTTCTTCAGCAGATTTGAGTGAATTTTTGACATTCTTGTATTATCTCATTCTACTGGAGGAATGTAAACAGTGCTCATCTGTCAGTATGGCTGTTGCAGCTGGATGGCCTTTGGGACTGGGATTTTTTTAAAAAAATGAAGATGTAACCTGAATGTGGTGCTTACAAACTGACAGCTCGAAACAATAAAATTTCCACTGTGATGGGTGAGGTATGACAGATAATTTGCTTTGTGTTTCCCCATTGGCCTGCCTATTGTGATTTGCAAAGGAAATAATTCCAGGCTGGATTTGTAATCAGATTTGATGCCTGACTTCCTACTCCACTAAAGTGACCAATAAGATGCCATTAATTAATAGTGAACAAGTGTGAAAGCCAAAACTAAAATCCCCTTTTTGTCAGTTTCTAGTACTAGTTTTTAGAAGTTTTTGGAAGATTGAAAAGTTTTACTTGTGATGACTAGAAAACATTTGCTTTTCCTTGTCAGCATTGTTGACAAAACAGTAAAGTTAATTGTAATTTTGCAGTGGGCTGCATCTTTGGCTACCTGGCAGACTATGGTTTTTCTCAGCAGCTGTGAACTTCAGACTTGGAATTGCGTAGGTATTAGCCACTCTTCTGTTTTCTTGTCTACTTCACCAGAGATAACCTTAGCCACACATTCCTGTTCATTCCTTTTCTATATGTTATGACTGTGATGCAAGCAGAAGTTGGTGTAAATCAGCTTTAAAAAATCTAGCTCTGAAGAGCAATCCAGAGGAGTTGTTTAGCCAGCTTTTCTTCTCTGATACAACTTCCTGAATTTATCATTTATGCATCTTGTATTAATCAGAAGAGGGCACAGGAGCATGAACCCAGGACTCATTAACTGGACTGCCACCTTCTTTGGCCTTACTCATGCCCTGAATATTGTATTCCTCTCTGTTATACACCAACCCAGCTCCAAAGTGAGAATTCACCTCTGGCTTCCTCTTCAGAATAGTCCAATTTTTAATGCAGGAGGTGATAGTGAGAGTACCGGGTCTGAAAAAGCAAGAATGGGGAAGGTGGTCAAACTTGGTGTTCTATTCTCACAGCTTCCATGGTTTGGGCTGAACTTAACCCAGTCTACAGGCAGAAAATGGGGCTGCTCAGAGAATGCACTAAATGAGCCTGAACCTCATTTGAATGGAGAGAACTTGGACACCCCACAACCTAGGCAGCTGGGTGGAGATCCCATAGATCACTTGCTTGAACTTGCACACACAAATTTCTCCTAAATTGCTCTAAGTGCCTATTTATTTATTCATTCAGATTAGCCCCTTTCTTTTGCTCTGCTTCGGTCTCCATCCAGAAAAGAAAAATAACAATAATTGCCTCCCCAGGATGTTGTGTAATGAATATTCCAAAGGCTTGGAAAACACCCATCTCTGATGACAGCAGGGGTTAGTGGGTACTGAGCACAACTAAGTTAGCTAGCACTGCAGCTTTTGGTCCAGGAGAAACAGACAGAAAGAAAAGTTATTTTTGCCCCCTTCTCTCTCTCTGTGTTTTTTCCTGATGAGAATTCAGGGAAGGATGCATCTCCCTGTTTTCTCTCTCATACACACACAATATTAACCACTGTGACCTCTCAGCCATGGTGAACAAAATTCTTTGTTCATACATGGCTGTCATTTCCAAGTAAAGTGGGATTTTCATCTCCTGTAAACACAGAGCCTTACATAAAAGTAGAAGTAAACTTATCTGTCTAAAGCTCAAATATGTGTGTACATGGACCTCTGTACACAAGAGGGAGGCTCATCATTTTGATTAGATTTAATACTTATGTATTATCATCGCAGGCATACGCTTTCAAGTTGAAAGGTTTGTACATAAAACATTTTAAAAAAGAATATTTGAATCCAATTTTATGTTCTGTTTACAAAATGACTAATCTCACTAATATTAAGACACAGGTCTGTTGGAATTTAATCTCTAATCTGTGAATACAGCATTATAATTTTAAAGAACAGCTGTTGTTAATAAACATCAAAGTGTATATGATTATTATATGACCTTAGCCATTTTTTCCCATGATACTATAGTTAACCTTAACAAAAACTAGCATTAATTACACTGTTTTAACTCTCCTGATGATAAAGTTTAAAAATACTTTCAGTTCAGATTGTTCCATGCTGCCATTATTGTCCCTCAGTTGGCTCTGGGAGTGACCTTCATTCACTATTTTATTAGGAGGCAGGGCTTGGATGTGCTGGACACTGCTCTTGGGTGGCTGATTTGTGTGTGTTTTGGGAGATGGAGCCAAGATAAGGGGCAGTGTGAAATGTCCTATTCTGTTGTGGAAGAGCATCTATGTTTTGAATATAAGTTTAGACTGTGCTAGTATTTGGATGTTGCCTTTATATTTCTCTGAATCTTATTGTTCTCAAAACCAAACCAAAACAAAATCAGGGGAATTCTAACATTTGGAGCAGCGATTTCCTTCCTAGAAAAGTAAATGTGGAGCAACAGAGATGTTCTGTTGTGGTTGGAGCTGAGTGATGTTCTGCTGTGCGGGTGGGGAACTTTGTGGTGTGTCTGTACAGCCTGCAAGTCTGAGGACAGTGGTTGCAGCTTGGTTTCTGTAAAGATGTTATTCCTTTGTCTAAATAGTCTTGATGGAGGTACTGATAAAAATTTGTGAGGATGAGAAGAATCTTCCTTAAATCTTCTGAAGCTGAAGGGTGCAATACATGAGGGTCTGCTTTAGAGAGTTTGAGAGGCAGTTGTTTTCCAGGCAAAGGATCAAAGTTCCCTATTTGGAACAGGATTTGGGCTCATCCCTTACCTCTGTAGATCTTAGCTGTGTTTCTTTCTCCTCCTTTCCACTGATGATATAATCTGTTAAGCCCAAATCTGAAATCTTTCTTTGAGAAATTCCCCTAAAATGCAAACAAGTATATTGCATACAAGTATTTCAGCACATTTTCTGGCACTTGCAGTCTTCTCTTCCGTGCTCTTTTTCACCCTATCCTCGAGTCCTTTAGCTTTTTTGAACATCTTTTGATAACACATTGCAGCATGAGCCCTGGTAAGTTATATTCTAGGGAAAAGAAAATGCAAATCTGAATCATGAATCTAATGACAGAAATATTTATCAGAGTCTACAGATAAATATATTAATAGCAACAGCATTGTTGTTGCATGTACAAGCATTTTTTGTTTATTTTCTGTCTTAATGGGCAGGTGCATTTGCTCTTTGAGCAAACAAAAGAGTATTCAAAACTTCTTACTAGAAACAAATGTACCTGTAGTTCTTGAACTGAGAACAGAAAAAACCCAAACATTTTTGTCAGGCATGCTTTATATCTGTGCATTCCTGCACATAAAGGCCTGAGCAGGATCCTTCTCAAATGACACACGTGATGATTATTTTGTTCCCAAGGGAAAGTGGTATTACAGCATCAGTATTATCCACCAGTAATGAGGTGCTCACAGAGGAAAAGAGGAGGGGTAGAACAGATATAACACGAGTGACTACCCTGTGGCAAATATTGCTTTAAAAATGTTTTCATAACACTTCAAAGAGTCTGAGTGAGGGGATCATGTGGCAATACTACCTAACTCTTGTTTTAAATAGTGGGGACTTCCACCCCCAGTCCTGGATAACACTGTTAATATTGCTGGTAGTTCCTTTGCTTGAAGCCAAGTACATGATTAAGACTCTGATTCAACAAATCAGAGGTGATCACTTAACCAGAAAGTACCATGTGATAGATGAAACACTTATGAGAGGGAACTCTCCTCACTTCTGCAGATCTGCTTTGTGTTTCATTCTTACTGCAGTCTCCACCACCACTGCTAATATCTGTGAAGGGCTCTGGGAATAAAAACTCTGGGACACTGGCTGAGCGTTTTAACAGTGATGAGTGCTACATGAAAGAAAAGGGAGAAACTGGCAGTGAAATATATTTGCTTTTGGTTCTCAAATGTTATGTGGTGAGGTTACTTTTTGGCTGAGGTAATGGGTGCAGCAGGGACCCAGACCTTACCACCTCTATGAGATGGCCTCCTTGGAGGCTTTACATACCTGAAGGCTAACAGGGCTCACTGATTTACACAATAGTGGGAGCCCTTCTTTCTTCTGGGTTCACTAGAAATATAATATAAAAAGTATTATAGAACTGGTCCCTTTGCTTGCTACAAAAGCAGAAACATGTTTCATTTGCTTGTAGATAGATGTAGCAGAGCCATTAGCCATTTTTTTTTATTTAAATGTGAAACCCTCAAAAGTAAAAGAATGAGTTCTCTGCACCTGGGTGATAAAGCAAGTGCTGATAAGCTGTCCCTCCACACCTACAAGGAGGCTTTCTAAGTCAGTTTTTCTTCTGTACAAAACACCTTTTTTTTCCTTTTCTTCTTTTTTAAACACTTCTTTTGTGTGTGGAAAATCACTTAATTTCAGTGCTTCTTACTCTGTGCATGCCTGTTAATGATATTTCTCCTTGGTTAACTGGGAAGCCAAAAAAGGGACAACTGCATGGACAAAAGCAAGAGAAGAGGGAGATGAGTGTGTGCTGTAGCTCTGGAAAGGCTGAGCATCCTGGTCTGCATGGCATGGCTGGAAGCTCAGCATGAGCTGTGTGTGGTGTGGCCCCTGGCCCTACCTGTAGCTCTGCAGCTGCACTACCCCCCATGCCAAACACCACACCCTCACTGTTCTTAAGCAGATGACCAGCACCCAGCCAGCTCTGAATGTGCAATTCTGGTACATGAAAATTCCCCTCTCAAAGCTTAAAATCTGTGTCCTGTGCTGACAGTGTGAGGGGGATTAGTGGTTTAGTGAATGAGCATTGGTGAAGCCTTCAAACCCCTCTGCTATTGCTGTAGCACAGGATGGCCACAACCTTTATTCCCATCTTGGAAGCAGCAGTGGAGAGAGGTGATATTTTCCATCGGAAAGGACTTTCTTGTTGGGTGAATTAAAAGATAAGATGCCTGGTAAGAATGTGTGCCCAGCTGCAGTCTTGTAACGGGGGCAGGGTCAAGGAGGGGTGTACATCCCATCAGAAGTGGGGTGATACTTCCCTTGAACTCTTTTCTGGAGCAGTGTGTGCACTGTTAAACACTTGACATAAAGAAACACAGAGATCAATCAGAGCTCTCTGTTTCCTAGGGCAGAGTATGATCAGAGGTAAACTTAAAATATGAATAAAGACACAGAAAGCAAGCTGTTCACCTTTCTCTGAGGAATGAAGGGAAACGTGGTGATAATCTTCAAACAAGTAAAAGGTTACTGCAGAGCCAAAGACAATGTGGTATTGTTTTATTTCCATTATTGCTAGGAAAAGAATTAATGGGTTTACATTAAAAAAAAATTAGGCAGGAAATTTCATTGGAAAAAGGTATTAAGGAATACTTCATCAGGGAAAGGATAGTGAGATATGGAAAGTGGTTGCCTGAAGATGGTGAAGATTGATGCTGAATCTTTCAAAAACAAGTATGAGAAATAACTGTCAGAAATGATGTGGTCAGTCCTTAAAACACAAGGATGTGCCTTGTTCTCAGGCTTCTTCTGGACCTTTCTTTATGATTTGTACGCTGTATTTTGTTTAGTCTTTCATGCAGAGGCTTTATCCATCAAATTGATTTTTTTCTCTTCTCCCTCCTTTTTTTTAAAAAAAATCAGCCTTGTCCTTATTATTGTGAGTTATTGTGATTTCTTTTTTTAAATGGCATTGCAATTCTTGTTTATCTCTATAAAATGATAAGCCATTTTCATAAAGTGCTCTATCAAACAAAATTATCTTTGCTGTTTGGGGGTATAAAATTGGTTCTTATCATGGAGAAAAAGCAGATGCTATACTGTTTAGCCACCAATGTTAAAAATTTACTGGCCAGAAACAATAAGAGCACACATGGACCCCTCCTGGATTTATAAGTGGTGTTTGCAGGAGCAGAACAGGGGCATTTCAGTAAACAGATATGTAGATGATGGCTTGTGCTGCTGCCATGCTCATAGTGGGTGGTAATTTCCCTCTACCAGACAGCACTTACAGACTGATGATATTACAGGTGTAAGTAATGAATCCAGCTTTGCAGTTATTTGGGGGATTAGTAATTTATGTGATCTATCCCATTATCCATATGATTTAGTGTAATGATGTCTCCCATCACTGTGTATTGCTTGCTACCTCTCAGTGTGCTGAGCTACTTGATACATTTGGAGATGTGTTTGTATCTGACCCACACATTGCACTTGGCTTTAATGGAAAGGATTTTCTTGTCCTTCTCTTTTTTCCCTGAATTCAGCAAATAGCCACCATCCCAAAGCTTTTTTTTTTTTTTTTTGCTTATTAATGATGATTGCCTGGCTTCTAAGTTTGGCTCTGCCATAGATTTGGCTTGCACCTCTCAGCAAACTGTTTCTTCCTTCTGCTCAGTGATTCTTTCACCCGTGTGGAACAGATGCTACTCATCTGTATTTCAGCTTTGCCAGGTAACATGTTTGCATGTTATATTTTGCATACAGCCTGGTAATTACAGCAACTGTAATTAACACCTGGCAGAAGTCAATAAAAAAAGCCAAATGATCCAGAGGTTCTGCTAATAGTAAAGCCAAAATACACTTCTCAGAGGAGGAATCTGAGTCTTTCAGTGCACTCTAAACCCAGTGTGACCTGCTTTCTAAACATCAGGGTATGCTTCTTCACATTTGCTAGGCATTTAATGAGGGGAAGCAGTATCTTGAGCGTTCTTTTCTTTTCCCCTTTTCTTCCCAGTTTCTTGGATGTTTTTTGGATGGTTTTTTTGATCTTATTTCTTCTTAGTGTTGTCTGCTACACAGAAAACTGCCTCTACTTGAGGACAGAGACAGCATGTGTGTTTAAATAATTGTTTAATGTTATTCATCCATGTAGAATTTTCGAGTATACGAAGGGGGAATGCCTGGATAAAATGATAAGCACTGTACCTATTAGTAAAAGGATTTTGTGTTACTTCATATTTTTTAATGGTCTCTGCTCTATCAGACAAATTCAATCCATTTATTTATTCAGAAAATCCTCTTCGATACTGTGCAAAGATTTCACACAACTCAGTGCGATTTGAAGGCGGATCTATTAAAATATAGCTACACTGCCTGTATTTTTCCGTATCTTTCCTAATCTTTACAGTTCCAGAGAAGTCAGGCTCTTTAAAGATGCCAGAAATGTCCTCACAGTGCATCAGAGCGATCTCCCTGTTGTAATACTATCTGTGAGATTCTCAGAAACTGAGAATGCTGGCCAAAATAATTCCAGAGGGACCAGAGACGTGCCAAAACTAACATGGTTTTAAAATCAAGCTCTATGAGCTTACGTGCAGCTTTTCTAGGAGCTGTTTCTTCAGAGAGCAGGCTGGTAGGATTTCTGAAACTGAAATAAAATGAGGTTCTGTCCCTCAACTATTTGGCAATGCCACAGTCTGAAGTCATCTGCTAAGAGAGAGTGGATAGTAGTATATAACATGTATAAATAGCAGCTGGGTCCTCTTCCCTTTCATGAGTAACTTGTGCCAGACTGCTGCATTCCCAGTCTGCGTGTTTGGGATGCAGAGTGAGTTAGATTAGAAGAAATTGCATAGAAACAATCAGGAGAGTTTTAAAAATACCTACAGATCCAAAGAAAATACTCTCACATAACTTTTGGTCAGTTGCTCTGATGACATCTGGCCTCTTGGTGACACCCTAGATTGATTTCCCAGGTGTCTGTTCTTAGCCTTGGGGACAAGCACTGATCTGATGTTGCCTGCAGTGATTTTGGGAGTTGCACTGCCCCCCCTCATACATTCCATTTATTTAGGGGGCTTTTGAGAAGCATTAACAAACCTTTACAGATACGAAAAGCTTTGCACACATCGTTTTTTTTCCATGGTTGCTTTGTGCAGGGCTTAAGCACAGGCTTTTGCAGGCAGAGAACAAAGCAGACTTGCTAAATCATCTCCTGTTTCTGGAGGTCAGCGTGCTCTTGGGACACCCTTAGAGTCTGACTGAGCTGGATAAGTACACTTTTCCTTTTTTCTTCACTGAGCCCCTGATTTGGGAGGATATTGAAAATCTCTGACAGGAGTAAGAAGGATTTGTTGCTCCTTTCATTACTTTTTACTTCCTCTCTTATCTCCCTGCTTCCTCCCTTGCCCCTCCTGTGGGGAATCCTGCCAGGTGACTTTGTGCAGAGGGACCATGCCCATTAAAAAAACATTTTCCTTCCATGGGAACCATTCTGTTGTTTAGGTTAATCCCATTTTGGTCAATTTTACTGAACTGGGTGGATCTGGCTTGTTACTTCTGTCCTTCTGCTCCCTTCCAGTGTCAGCCTAACAGGGAGGTGGAGAGAAGGCAAAAGTGCATATGCTCAAAATGGTGTCAGCAGCTTCTTAAAACCAACAAAAGGGACCGCAAACTGTCACCACACAGCATCTTTGCAATTATTCTGAGAAGTTCAACTAGGTGGCAATGCCCCCACCTTTTTCATAAGGATATCAGTGGAGGACTCTTAATTTCTTGGGCTGTTTAAAACTGTCCAAATCCTAGGTTTAAACATAGGCCTTTTTTCCTGCTAGTTCATGTCTAATTTATTGTTACCCACCCTCTATATTATCAAATGTATTATCAAACATCACCAACATTGACATCCTTACAGTTTCTTTAACCAATGAAAAAATGAGATTCTATTCTTATTTTTTTTTCTTTTGTTTCACCAGCTAAAATCAACACAAAACTTTGTAACTGGTTCAGAGACCTTCATACTACAGGCTACAATATTTTTACTTCTGTGAGAAAGGATAACATATCCTAAGTTGAATTTTCCAGTAGATTTTACAATGGTTTTATGGTGATAGACTTGGGACTGAAGTGCCACTGCTCTGTTATGGATAAACCATCATCTATTGACAAACAGAGAAGAGGTCCAGAACTGGCTAAGGGCCCTAGGAAGCTTTCTGTCAGCATCTCTTAGTAAGCAAATGAAAATATTGACCTGCAAATAATATCTGGTTCTGCCATTGTGTGACAAACTAGGCTAAATACTGTTAAGACAACATTTCAGAACTGGAAATTGTAAAATACAGTTGCCTTTTCCTAAGAAAGAAAAGTCAGAAGAGCAGGACCTAGTCTATGCAGGACAGAGGGGAGCTGCTTGGCCCAGATGCAGTCTGGTGTATTTGGGCAAGAGAAACCGGGAAGGGAAAGGAGGAAGGAACTTTGATGCAATAGGAAACTTCTGAATTTATCAAGGCAGGTCCTCTGCACAGCCCTGGAGCTGAGGCCTCGTATATAGTCTATGCTATTCTTAGAGCATAAAGCAGAACAATGGTTCCATTTGAAGAGGCTCTTTTATAGCTTGCCAATATAAAGAAGGCTGTGCAAAATGATATGATCGTGTAATTGAACACTGTAAATAGATATGCTGACCCTAACGATAATTTTAAATTAGCTCTTTCCTGCCACATCTAAACTTTGTAGACTTAACAGAATGGGAATGACTTGATTAGTTTTTCTGGATTTATAAATGTTCATCTTACTTCTATGTGATTTATGAAATCAAGTGATTAACTGGGACAATGATGGGAGCCTTTTTTTCTGTTTGTTGAAGCAGAAGCTAGATTAACTTAATCCTTTTGCTGGTTTGACCTTAATGTACAGCTATGAAATTAAGATATGTGAATTCTGAGAAATCCAAACCTCAAATGTGAAGAAGGCCTTTTACTATTTATGATGCAGCCACAGCTTCCCCTATTAATTAGGATAAATTGAGATCATTAAAATTGGTTCTGTGCAATGCAATAGAACTGGTGGTACAGGCTTGTATTAGGCAAGTGTAAATTGCCACTGAGTTTTGAGTAGCCAGTGCCAAGGCAGCAAAGTAAAGTGACAACCACTGCTTGTGGGTGAGAGGCAAGAAGTCTCTCAGCTTGTATGGCATCAGAGAGGTTGCTTTGTGCCCTGTACATCATGGGATATGATAAGTACTGCACTATGGAGGTGTTTTTTGGTAGTTCCCTTCCAGCTGTCACCCTGTGCAACAACTTCTTGAAGGTGTTCCCGCCTGTCTCGGAGTAGACATCTCATCCAGCTCTTTTTCATGTTCATCCTGAGCTGTGCAACAAGGGCCTGAGTTGCACCTGATCAAAGCCTTATTGGTGGCTGTGTAGTTATACCAAGGCTCTTGGCTCTGCAGACTGCTTTGTTCTCAGCAAATGACACACGTGTGGGAGATTCAGAGAGGGAACTGAGGGGACTGGAGGCGGCAGAACCAGGGGGGCTGTCAGGAGAGGCAGTTTTCTGCTGTCAAAGTTGTCAAGGTGGGACAAACACAGTGTTTTGTATTGCAGGGCTGGCCAAGGGCCCAGCATTCAGCTGTGTGTCCAGGAAAGAAGATCTTGAAAGGAAAACTAAATCCAGACTATTCCAGGAGTAGCAAATGGTCCGCAAAGCAGGTGTTTTTATTTGGTTGCCTGATGCTGGGATCTTTGTGGGAACAGGTAGGAGCAGTTGCACCCACCACTGGCTTTGGGTGAAGGGTAATCCTCATCAGGGAATCCCAGGTACTGTGTTCACCTTTGGGATGCTTTTGTACAAAGTTTTGGATCTTTCCCTGAGCAGCCTTCTCAGATGTCCAGAGATGTCTAGTTAATCCATCAGGATCCTCTCTGGAGTGATTTAGATCCAGCATCATGAAGTGACACCAGATGAATATGTTATGGGGCCATGAGACTTTTCTCACAGCCTTTAGATATTATGTCTCAAAAAGAAATCAAGAAAGTTGAAGTAAAATGTTTTTAAAGCATTTCCATACTTTGAATTTTAAGTGCACAGCATCTGGAAAATTATTGGCAGGACTGACCTTCCACCATTTTATCTTGGCTGCTTTTCCCATGTAGTGCCTTGCTTGGTTGCAGAAACTTCTGCTGAATTTAATTTTGTTTCCTTGTTGCAGTATTAACCTGTGGCCCATTTCTTAAGTTGACATTCCACCCAAATTGTGTGGTAGAGGTGTCCCTTTTAAGAGGGACACCTCTGTATTCACTAAGAAGCAACAAGTAACTAATTTCCATGGTGGTCACTCCAGGCAGCTTCTGGAGGACATCCCTTTTTCATGCATTCAGTTTTGCTATAGAGTTGGAATTTGTAATAAATGTGGTAGTGGTTTCTCTCCTTTTCTCTGGTGATTTAAACCATGCACATTTAGCATCTTGTCTAGAAAAGAAAGGGAAAATGTTTGTTGAAGGCTGAGCTGGGAATGGGACATAGAATTTGGAAGTGACCAACTTCTGTGTGTCTGGAGCCTCAGCTGGAAAGCTGCTTTGTGTTTGTTTGATTTGCATTGATATGCTGTTACCTCATATATGTGATACAATAGATTAAAAAAAACCATGTGTCTCTTGTCAAGAAAAAGTGGACTATGCACTTCCAGTAATTATCACCATATGTTTCTTGCCCTGTTTCTACATATATAGTTAAGTCAGTTATATCCCACTGAAATACAGTTGTTGGTTTTTTTTTTTTTTAATCTGAGACAACAGTTGAAACAATGTTATTGCTATAATAATTCCCTTTTTTCATTTCAGTTCCTTACATCTGTTCAGTAACCACATCCTATGTGAACGAGGCATCTCTAGGCAAGAAAGCAAACTTCAGATGTGCCTCCTTAATGCAATTCAGATAAATTTTGAGCAAGTGGATTAAGCAAATAATTTTCTTTTTAAATGATTTTAGAACTGGTGGTGATAATGCAAAACAGAGGCAGGAACAATCTTCCACATGCACTAATTTGACTTAGCAAGTTGAACTAGTTGTTTCTTCACACTCAGATCTTACGTGCTACATTTCTTCTGAGTGAATTCCCATAGTGTCTGGATGTGAATGGTCATATTTAATCTTGTCAGTGACATTTTAAATGCCGTACAGTTTGAACTAACCTGCTTTAAAGCTCTGCTCCTTTAACTCATGCTGTTATTGTCTGCTGCAGTTGTTGACTCAGTAGATTTTCTGATGTGGTCTGGGAATGAGTTCTTTTGGACTTTCACATTATCATATTACAATATACGCCACAGATTATTTATACTGGGGGTTAATTGCATCATCTGAGTGGAATTCATTTTCCATTGTATCTACAAGTTTGCAATTTAAAATGGTATCCTATTTTTAATGAAAATTCACAATAAGATGACATTGATTTTAAAGGAAATGGGCTTTACATCATGGTATTTGCTATATGCTTGGATTTAAAGAAACATGCTTGACTGTAATAGTTAGCTGGGAATTATTATTACAGGATGAAATACACCACTTGTGAGCTATAATGGAATATGGAGTATGTCCAGCTAAATGCAGCAGATAAATAAAATAAATAGTATTAAGCCTTCTCTAAGGGGCAGAGTTGCTAAGTAAAACTTATCCATGCTTAGTATAATCTTAACTCTTTAATTTTAAAATAAAATGTGAATAAGTTTCTCAGGACCAGTAACTAGAAATATGTAATCTCATTCATGTGAAAAACAAGCGGAAGACAGAACTTCATTGTGCAAATGCTCATTTTTTTGTTTGGCTGTCAAACAAAAACGTGAAATAAATTGGAAGCATTAATTCAAAAAAACATTTTTTTTTTGTCATGGCTTATTGGCGAATTTAAGACTTTGGAGTTCATTTTGGGTCAAGCAAACATTTCGTTTTTCCCCCGAAACAAAGCACCTCATTGAATTGCACGAGACACCCCCGGGAAGGAAGGAAGGAAGGGCAGTTTCACAAGATGGAGGACACGGGGCCTCCCCTGCTGCCTTTGCCTGCAGGCCTTGGAGCTGTGTCCTGCTGTGGGATGCCGGAGCCTCTGCTCTGGCTGCTTCGTTTCTCCGGGATGTTTCGGGTGAGGGCTTCCCGCCTCTGGGAGAGGCTCTGCCCAAAGCTCAGACACAAGCCCAGCCTCCATGCTTCCTTTTCTGCCTTTGAAAGCGGAGTACGGTGAACAGGCTTCAGCTACCAAAAATAAGAGAACTCTTCCTCCTCTTCATCCCGACTGGAAAAAAAACAAAAACAAAACAAAACACGGGAGCTTTATTTTTTCCTCCCCTCTCATAAATAAAACAATTCCTTTCCTCCAATGGCTTTGTGGAAGAATCTTGCTGGGGCCCCGTCTGGACCACACAATGGCTGCAGGCAGCCTCTGAAGCAGCGCCAGCCCTGGGAAGCAGCAGGAAAATCCAAGCCAGAGTCCTCAAGCAGCATGGTGCTAGGAGGCCAGGTCGTGCTGTCCCCCAGCAGCATGGCACCGGGTGGCCAGGACGAGCTGTCCCACAGCCTGAGTGCACCATTCCTGAGTGTCATGGTGCTGGGTGGGCAGGGTGAGCTTGTTCCTGCTCTTACTCCCATGTTTGAGGTGCTTGGTGCCTCTTCCGTGAGGTGGGGAAGCGGCTTCAACTTTGGAGTTTTTGGGGAGTGAGTCTGAACCTCACCTGGAGAGCTTTCCAGAAAGCAGCAGTGCTCTCGGAAGCACCGGGAGTGATACAGGGATGCTTGTAAAAGCCGACATTTTGGACATGTTTTTCACTTGACTGAAAACAGCCACTAGGAGTGGCCTAGAGGTCTTGTGGAAACAAATGTTTTCTGTAGCTGTTGTGTATTTCTTCACAAAGATCTGGACTGAACTGGAAAACAAAGTTAAATTAATCTGTTTGGTAGGCCTGGCAAAGCTTTCTTAGTTGATCCCCTGTTGTGCTGTTGAAATGGGGGGCGATCAGGAGGAAAGATCTGTCAAGATGAAAAATAGACCAAGTCGCCAGGCATGCGTGTGTGGTGTGTCTGTGCAGATGGAGCAAAAGAAAGGGGGAATTATGAAGCTGTTAATTTGTTAATAATGAATGGGTAGTTGCCAAGGCCTAATCCTGTATTTCATGTGCCATGGTTACTTGCAAAGTAAAAAGGACAAAAGTAGGGATTGCTTAATCCTTTCTACCTCTGTTTTCCTTGGAGATGCCAAGGCTTGGTTTTGGCAGTTCAGACCCCATTTGATGCAGTGTATCATGTAGTGAAATGAGGCAACCAGGTGCCACTAATTGCCAGGGAGTGGGCATGAGCTTGTGTCAAGCCCACCTGTGCCTAATTAGGGTGGGCCCCACTGTGCATGAGCAGGACTGGGGGCCAATACAAGGTGAGGCCTGAGACACAGGTGGGACTCACTCCTGAGCAAGCCAGCAGAGAGATCAGTCGCTCTCAGAGCAACAGCACCGATCCAGGCTAGTCAACTCTGTGGCTATAGGCTCGGAGCACTGTTCGTGAGTCTCTGCTGGAACACCTGGTTGGACCTTGAAGTGCCGTACCCTAAAAGAGGTTCGTCTTGCTACATCTGGCCTAATTGGGCACAGGTGGGCTTGACACAAGCTCATGCTCACTCCCTGGCAGTTAGTGGCACCTGGTTGCCTCGTTACACTACAGTATCAAACTATCATTAAAAAAAAAAAAAAAAAAAAAATTACCCCAAACCTACTAGCATGCAAGAGCAGATTCAGTATGACTAACAAGAGGTATGGTGATGCAGGTTGCAGTGAGAAACTGAAAACCAAAATGGGCTTTTGGTCAAGTTGGAAGCTGATGCATGAGAGGGGCTCTGATTTAAATAAAAAAAAGACTGCATTAAGCTCAGTAAGAAACATGTTGTTTTCCTTGTGTATGTCTCTCTAGGACATACTTTCCACCATTGAAACAGCAAACTAGTGCAATAGTTCTGGACACCCCAGAGTACCTTTCTTTTTCTCTAGCCCTCTGCATAAGGCTTTCTTGACTCCTTACACAGGTGAATATTAGAAAACACCCTCCTGGGCTGGGGTTCATGTAGGCTAGGAAAGCAAGCACTCAGCATACTCTACTGGCAGCAAAAGCTATCTTTTGGGTCTGTTTTTTATTTCCAATCTTGGAATGAGGGGGAAGTTCCTTGGAAACTTACCAAAGCATTACAGGTGGTTTGAAAATATTTAACTCTTCTTTTTTAATAACAAACATTTACCCTTTTAAAAAATTGGGTTCTAAAATCTAGCTGACCCCCAGAGCCATTCAATGAGTTACTGACAAGATCAGTCTGGGATGTGGGAATTTACTCCATGAAAACAACCTTTTCCCCTTCTTTGCTGGCAGAAATTCCCTGCAGGTGCCAGTGGCCCCCGTGTGGCATCAGCCAAGATTAATTCTGGCTAAAATAACACCTACCTTGCCTGTAAGGGGTCTTTTCCTGATACATTGTAAGAATTGAAAGGTTGCTTTTAACTTTGGAGAGGAACCCATGCCTGCTGGAGGGCAGCAGTTCTTAGATGGAAGGCTTTTTTCTTGCCGCCGTACCTGGCCAGACTGCGTTTTGTGGCAATTCAGCTCCCAGCTGTGTGCTAGTTCTGAGAGCCCGCGTGGGTTGCAAGGGAATGTGCATTTGTGGTTCAGTCAGTGCAATGCTGGTGGTTTGTGAGGTGAGCATCTTCCAAGGTTGCTAATAAAGGATGTCCTGCTCCTCCCTCTCTTTTACTGGTGCTGTCAAGACCTGCCTGAGCTATTCAGCTGCTCCTCTACTGTGAGGTTGCTCCAGCTTCTTGGTTCAGACTCACCTGTAAACTCTCCAGGACTCTCCAAAACTTGGCCTAATACATTGGCTGGACAGAAATCAAAAGCAGAAACTAAAAAGAAAAAAAAGTTGTTTGTGTTTTAGAGATATCATATAATTTGGACTTCAAAATACGAAATTCTGTTTTAAAGTCCTTTCCCATCCCCTGTGGTTTAGACTCATTAATGACTAGACTTCCTTAGTCTCAGCTGCAGTTTTTAGTTAGATTAAGAAAGAAAACAGGATCTTTGTTGCACTAATAAATAAGTCTAGATTGTGCAGGGGATTACCAGTATATTTTCTTATTCCAACTGCATGTCATCTTGGGATGAACACTCTCATCGTTGTTTAGGCCACCTGTATGACTGCAAGTTACCAGCCTGATCCATTTCAGTGGGGTCTGAAAGGAGGAAATGAAGGGACCTGTTGACTCCCTCTGAAAGCAAGTTCCTTATCAGTAAAGATGTTGATTCAGAGTAGCTTTTGCATATGACCTTCAATATGGGAAAAGTTCCTAAAGCTTTTATTTCCTAACTCCAGGTCTTGCTCTAGTACTAGACTATTGTGGAGCTGTGAGGAATCAGCTGCAGGTGATTTTGTCCGCTGCTCTTGTGTCCTGCAAAGCTCAAGTGCCACATGCAACCACACCTAGTGAGTGGCCTGGGAGTCCCTGCTCCCCTGGCCCAGCAGATCATGGGCAACATCTGTAGCCTCCAGCTTGGCCATGGGGCTCCCAGCTCAGCCTGTACTTCCTTCCCTGGTTCACCCCTGCCATTTCAAATGGCCACTGAACACGTGAAGAGCTGCACTGTTTCAGTGCTGACCGCTCCTGGGTATTAAGGGAAGTATTGTAGGAATAGCTCCCCAGTGTAAGCAGGAGTAAAACATGTTTTTTGTTTTGTTTTCTCCTTTCTGGAGCTGTCTGTATCTCCTTGTCTCCTGAGCTACTGGCCAAAGTCACCTTAGGAATCAGTATGTGGCCGCAGCCCCAAAGTCTGGTGTAAAGCGTTATTTTTTCCCCAAAGGTTGTGGTTCCATTTCCTGCACCCACCTGTAATATTTTCTCAGTCTTCTCTGGACTGGCACTAGTGTTTGTGTGGCCAACTGTATAGGTAGTCTTCTTTTTGCTGGATTAGGAAACGAAACAACAAAAAATGGAATGAGGCTGCATCTAGCTGGTGGCTTTTCTTCTGACTGTGCACTCTCATGCTTCCCTCACTCATTTGGGCATCTTCAGGTAGTCTAGAAGAACCACAATAACAAAACCTAGCTTATTTCCATTTTCTTAGGTTTAACGGTCTTGTATTTGCCAGAGTAGATGAGTAACAGAGCCAGTGAAAGAAGTAGTGCAGGACTTTTACTTTGCAACTGCTCAGCTCTACTTGGCTCATCTCTGACGAGAAGCAGAAGTCCCAGTCTCTAGCAGGCTCTGGCTGCCATTTAATATCTGCTGGTATGTTAAGGATCTGACTCACATTTACTTGTCCAAGAAGCTAAAATGGGTTAAAGTATCCTTCTCCTTATGGCTGGAGTCAAAAGATCTCCTCTCCCTGAAACTTATCCTGCCAAACAGGGGTCAGGGACTCTGTGCAGCACACTGGGGGAGTGGCCCAGGCTGTAAGCACCTTCCAAAAGCACTGGAAAGACTCTGCACTGGCTTTGAAGAGAGGTGGTTAGCTGCAGAATTTTATCTAGAGTAAAATTTTTGTTCAGGAGTGTAATGAGAAATGGGATTGTAAGCGATGCACTCTGTCCATTTCAGGCTCACAATGGCAAGACCAGTCTCTTTTGTTGTTGTTATTTTCTCTTCTATCTCCTTTCCAGCAACCATTTCTTCTCTAAGCAGTAGTAATGAAGATATTTTAGTTCCTTATCCTAGATTAGCCCTTTGATTGATCTAGTTATCTCTCTAAACTTTTTAACAAGGCATGTTTCTAATCTGTCCACCTTAGAATGAGCCTGCAACAGAAAAATGTAAATCCTTTTTTTTTAATGTGTAATATTTTTTGTTCTTCTGCTCTTCTGTGTTTTTAAAAAAATACTTCAAAACACTTTACATAAAACCTAGACTGACACGTTGTAGGAATTTATTGAGTATTTCTGCTTATTTCTGGCATGGGGCCCAACCAAAGGCCCACTGAAATTTTTCAAACCTCTGTTTGAAAACTTAAAACAATTCTTACCTGGAGAAACTGCTGTACCTTGATTTTTCTCCTCTTAATACGCATACTCTCCCTCACTGCCTCTCTTGTCACTTATGAATGGAAAACTCCATAGAGGCCATTTTGCCTGCCTGAGCTCTGTGAATCCAGAAAGAAAACTGACGGTGCTGTAACTATAAGTGTTTGCTTGTGATCACAGCAACTATCATGCCTGGTTGATATTACTGCTACAGTCTGTGCTCGGACCTGATTCTGTTGAAAAAAACATATAAGGAGAATGTCGAGAGAGTTTTAGCTCCTTCAAAATAGACCTGCAATTTTACTGCCAGGTTTCCTTTTCTTCTCCAGCATTTATGTCTTCTCCGTCCTTTTTGTGGCATGAATGTGGATTCATATAGTTGTGCAAAGCGAAATATACTAGATTTAAAACAAGAGGCAACAAAAAACTCTGAACTGAAATTGCCCCTTTAAAACTGCAGCATTAACTTTGGCTGTGATCCAGCCTGGAGACTTTCCTTGGCAGCGACTGTGACGCAGATATCTCAGTTTGGAATTGCTCTTTCGGACACAGATTCCCCAAGAATAACAGGAACATGATAAGCCAAGCTATGCCAGGCAGCAGAGCCCACTACAGTCCAGTGAAGACAATCTGTCTGTTCACCTCCTATGGACCTCTCTGGGATGGCTTGCATGTAGGGGATGGAGAGGGTGGGTTAAAGGAAGGGAATGAAAGAATAGAAGTTTAGCTGTAGTTTTAAATCCTCCTGTTTCTGAAGGATTTAAGTTCTGTAGGTGAAACAGTTCAAACTTTTCACTATGAAAATAATTATCTTTGTTTTACATGTTCTTTCTGCTGTGCCTCATTAAAAGCTTGTTTCACTGTTGGACCGTGCTAAACTCTTACTGGGAAAATTACTGCTTTTTTTTTTTTTTCTTTCTGGCTGGATCCAGCTGCCTTTAAAGGTAAAAGAAATCTGTTAGTTTCAGTAGGTAAGCGAGGAGCTGAAACAAACAATGCAAAACCAAGTGTGTGCTCTGAGTGACTCTGGACAGTAGGAAAGAGATCTGAAGACTGAGGTACCCTATTGGATATACCAATGGTATAATTGAGGGCAAAAAGCATGTAAATGCAGCCCATTGATTTCTAATTTGAGCAATAAAGAGTCTTCCCAGTTTTCCTGTCTGGCTTGAATGACAAACAGGTGAGCCTGCCACCAGGACACTGCTGGGTTGCAGGGCCACCTCAAACCCCAGTGTGTATTGGCATTGGTGCTCACAGCAAGTGTTGTGTAGAGGCACATGCACACTGCTGCTATTTAAAGAGTCCATACTGAGCCAGTGTCTTAAATACCACCTCTGACCTGGTTGGCAAAACTCATCCAGAGCAATATGGAGGATTAATATCTTCTTAGGAGCTAGATTGCTGAATCAAGAGTTAACTCAGAGCAAGGTCTTGTCCCAGATGTTTTGATCCCGCTCAATTTAAGTGAATTTGTCTTTATGTTTTTGAGTGGCCTCAAATGCTAGTGCAATCTCTGTGGGGTTTTTGCTTTTTTTTCTTTTTTTTTTTGTTTTTTTCCCTGGGAATGCAGTATTTATTTCTGTTGCTTAGAAAGCCCAGCCAAAGCTCATCCATATTTTATAGCTGGATATAGTCCATGAGTGAATCATGATTTAGTCCTACATGACATAGAAGGTTTTTCTTTATTTAAGAATATAGTTTATAGCATTTCATATGCTAGTTCTTTAAAAACCCATCCACTGAGCTCTTTCTTCATAGTACTCAAATGAGAACACAGTGTTTTCTGTATTGTTTGGAATAGCCTGGGAAACAATGCCTCCCAGTGTGAACAGATCTCCTTCAGTGCGCTGGCAAACTCATCTCAGAGGAATGTGGTTATCGACTAACCCATGATTTCTGATAGCAATAGCTAAAAAGAGTGGAAAAGTACTCAGCTGCCTACAGTCCAATAGCACTGCAGTTTACTGAAGTGCATGATAAAGTTGCCTCTATTTAAAATAGTCATAAATCCTATTGGCCCAAACATGGTATCTTGGCTGCCCAAGAACAGGGAAACAGTTGTGAACCAAGGCCTCTGGTGGTGTGAACTGGTGTGGCTCTGTTGGTTCCAGTGAAGCAGG
This sequence comes from Calypte anna, assembly GCF_003957555.1. Classification (NCBI taxonomy): domain Eukaryota; kingdom Metazoa; phylum Chordata; class Aves; order Apodiformes; family Trochilidae; genus Calypte; species Calypte anna. Next base: position 30,636,193 of record NC_044244.1, read on the forward strand.
TTCATCTGCATCAGTTAAATATTTCACCTTGCACACAATACAACATTATTACTTGTAAAAAGGAGTACTTAGAGTTAATGGTTGTGCTTGTGGGAAAATATTCAGATGGAAAATGTAATCATCCATTGTTAACACAAGTGTCTGGATTCAATGACTGAAAGTTGGCATTGGTTCATAAAATATAAAATAAGGAATACGCAGAACAAATACAGTTGCATGGAGATTGATGCTTTTTTTTTTTTTTTTTTTCCTCTGGGGGGAGGATGGGAAGAACAGGTTTCAAGTCATTTCTCCAGTGAATGGAAGGGAGCTGAGGGATTTTAGTTCTTGGAATACTGTGAAGGTCAGTGACATTTGTCCTTGCCTCAACTTGGACACTGCCCAGACTTTAGGACTCAGCTCTTCTACTTCCGCCCCATGTTCTGCATGGACAGTGTGTTGGCAAATTTCTGGTCACAGCCAAGCCACGGGTGGGCAGGGGGATCTTGCTTCTGTGTCTTGGTCACCCATTCCTTGTGGTGGGCTAAGACTTCTTTCCTTAAACATCTGCTCCAGGATGACCTTCCTAGGATTTGCCAGGCTTTGGAAATGGGTGCAGGAGTGGCAGTAATATGCTAGGAAAGCAGAGTCTGGTCCTACTTTCACACTTCTTACTGGATTTCATATTGGTGTTTTGCAAGGAATAGCTGAAGAAGAACAGTTTTGCAAGCTGAAGGAAAGCACTGGCAGCCATGGCCTTTGTTACAGTTGTTCACCAGGCTGGGGCTGGCAGCTCCCTGCACTGCACAGTTTGGGCTAAAGAAAGGAGGACCGGGTGACAAAGAACAGAGAGATGTCCCTAAAGCCACAGGGAGCAAAGGGGTGGATGTGCCTGCACTCCCTGTCCAGGCTGATCCCTCTTCCACCATGTGCTTAAGAGGTGAGCCACTCCTGTTCTGCTGCAGCTGCTGCTTCTCTTCTACAAGAGCATCCAGAAACCCTCCAAGACTCTTGGGTCTACTCCGTGAAGCTGGTTGACTGTATAAGTAGAGTCACGTGTAGCTCTGCCTTGGTGATTTCACTTAGCACTCTCATTTATTTTGTTTTCACATAAATTACTTCCTTAAGAAACTTTTTAGCCAGCAAGAAAAACAACAAAAGAAAAATCAGCATCAACGCAACTGCTGTGTGGTTCATCAGGAAGATTTCCCAAGTACGGCACCACCCTAGGCCTCCTCCTTTCTCCTGCCACCACTATCTCTGTAACCTCACACCCATAGGGATGGGGAGAAAAAAGTCCAGTTCCCCCATACCACCAGAGTGTGGGTTTCCTGAGTCCTGCAGCCTGCGTGTTGAAAGCTTTTTGTTTCCAGACAAGAGTTCGAGTTCCCCTTTCTGAGCAAGGCATCTCTGAAATGTAGTTACTGCAAGCAGCCACACCATGGCACTAACAGTGAAAATCGGCTCTTGGCCAAAAACTAGAACTCATGTCAAAACATGCTACAATAGCACATTTTACTACAGCACAGGAATGTTAATGTGATACAATTAAATATTATTTGCAAGGAAATTACATGTCCCAAACCATTGCAATATGTATCTGTGACCCTGGGGAAGTTCTTTCTCTCAGGTGTGTTTATACTGGTGCCAGTTTCCTTTTCCCATAGCTCCCCTTTTGCCATCACCCTGAAAATGTAATTGGTGCTCCCAGCCGGGCTGCACGGCTCTGGCTGCGTCCGACACCGGCATCTTGAGCAAGGAGGAGGAGACAGCTGACCAGGCAGGTTCAGGGAAGTCAGACACTGTTACTGCCAGCTCCTTTCCTAAGGACACAGAGACCCGAGCAAATGCTTTGCAGGGAGTGTCTACAAGAAGCTGTTGCCTCTCACTGCTCAGAAGTTTTGTGTCCCAACCAGGGTAGGGGCTCTCAGAGGCTGGGACTTTTGCATCTCTCCCACCATGATGTGGCTAACGTGGAGGGATACTATGAACAGGTGCAGATTTCGTGGGAATTTGGTCTCCCACAAGACCTGTCTGGTGCAACATAGCCTGCTGTGCAAGGCAATGTGGTTGTTGTCCATCACAGCCCTCCCTCTTCTCCAGCTCAGACAAGCCTGGGTGTCCCTAGTCCAAGTCCTCCTTGACAGCTGATAAAAACCTTAGTGCCTTGCCTTGAGAGCAAAAGATCATTTGCTCAGACTCTGTAGAAACAACGGATTAATAAAGCCCAGCTGTGAAGCAGCTGGAAGAAGGACCTTCTGTAGCAGGGAAACGCATTGCCTGGCTCGTCCTTTTACCTTGCCCCTTGCTCTTCATTGGGACTGTCAGCACTTGGTGCTCCCTTGGCCTTGTTCCTTGAGAGGCCCTTGCAGATGCTGGGTAATAACCAGTGTTGCTGGAGTGGACAGAGGGGATTCCCAGAGAGGGCTGCTGGCACCATGTTTGCCTGTGAGGGTCAAAATAGAAGAATGTAATTCAATTTTTCAGATGTGACTGATGCCTCAGACTCTATTTCCCTGATTGATTTGCACTGAATGAGGGGAAAACACCTAAATTAATGTATGTCAGTGATGAATGATATCAAAATATCTTTAAAAGTTGAAGATGCTTTCTTATATCCTGCATACAGGAGAGAGCCCTTGCATGGGGATATTACAGATTTGCAAGTCAAAGCATTTATTAATCTTTATGTGTCTCATTTTCATAGTTTCAAGTTAGAGGGACAAAGCAGACTCTGACATGAGGAACCTTTAAGGAAGTCATTAATGTTACATCACTCTAGAGGTCGATAGGAATGCATTTTCTTCGATTTAGGAATTTTTTTTGTTGTTTTTTTGTGGTCTTTTGGGTTTTTTTGTTTGCTTCCCCCTTTTTTTTTGTTTTTGGTTAAGTTCCATTCCTCTGTTCTGAAAACTGTTTTCCTGTTATGCAGATGAGAGGACAGCAGTGCAGGGACCAGCCGTGGAATAGCTCTCCAACATGTAACTGAATTAAATAGTTCTCTGCTTTCTCTGCTTGGAGGACCATTCCAGGGTTTTCTGGGTACACTGGAGGAGGCTCGAAGCTCATCCTGTAGGCTGCCACCATCCTGCCCTAAGAAGCAGCAAGAGAACCAGGCTGGGGCTATATTTCCTCCAAGGGTGCACACAGGGGCTGGCTGCAGCCCCATCCCTGGAAAACTGATTCAGCCACACTGGCCTTGTGCAGGCAGTGATGCAAACCTCAGGATGTGTCTGTCCACAGCCTGTGTATTTTCGTAAGCTGTTCAAACTGGAGCCAGTAATTTCCATTGTTGTGGGAGAGGTGGTAGGGAGGAAAGCCATGCTAAGGAAAAACTTGGCATTTTTTGCCATTTTTCTGTCAAACAATATTTTTTCTGTGGTCAAAACTACTGAATGTTTATTTTTGGATTTTCTCTGGATGAACTGCTGCTGCGAGGAAGGAAAGCAGCTCTGAAAGGCATAAAACCAATATACTTTTCAGTCAAAAAGGGGAAAAGTTTTTTGCTAATCCTTCTTGAGAGCCATTACCATCTAATGCTTAAGTATGGGTTGTCTGCATCCTCATACTGTCACACCAGGGGATGAGCTGCCTGCTGGCAGCCCAGGAAAGCACAGGCCTTAGGATCTCCAAACCTGGACCTTTCCCTCCCCTCTCCAGGGCACTGTCCTGCTGCCTGCTTCACCAGCTCCCAGATGTCTACCTGGCCAGCTCCTCAACACTGCTCTTCTGTTTAGACAAAATTGCTTTTTTTTTTCCCTGGATTTTTGGTGACACTTCAACTCAGCTCTTCCAAGAAGGCCCTGAAGCAATGGTATCCTGCATGGCTGGGAATGAGCGTGGAGCCCTCCTGAGAGCAGAAAGCGTGCCTCAGCTCAATAAAATACTTCTTTTTTTTTTTTTCCTTTAATCTATTGTAAACTGAATGGGAGGAGAGCCACCAGTGTGCTCCTTGGCTCTCCCTAAAACAGACTGGAAGGCCAGGCACTTCTTCAGATAACTGAGGCTTCAATCTTACCTTTCAATTTTCTAAGTTATCAAGACTTCTGCTGTTTTGCATGTCTGTTCTCTCCACAGAGTACAGACACTCATTTTCTTTTCCACACAGAACAATTCAAAAGTTACACTGTGAGATTAGTGTAAATCCTCCCTTTTGTGAGTCTCTAGACCTCACAAAAGACTGCCAATCTAAACCATAGGGCAATTTGTCCATCTGTAATTTAAGAAAACTACCTGAAATTCTAGGCAGAGAGTGTGATTTCTGAAAATTAAGCAGAAAAAATAGCAGTTGCTCAAGTTGCAGAGATGGCAAACCAGTAGTGTCTGCACTACTGAAACAAGTAGGTTTGTACTGCTGTTCTTTAGTGGTACCAAGCCTGTTCTGGGTTCCCAGACACTTCTGACAGCGTGCCTAATTAGATGTAGCAACTTCATGGGGTTTTTTATCTCTTACAGACTCCTTGACTAATATTTGTACCAGCTGAAGTTAATCTAATCACATCTTCTGCAAGCCATGCACACTTTTTATGCTCACAGTGAGTCCATTCTTTTCTGTAGCAAGGTCTGTTTGGTGACAGGTATGTGGAAGGTGGTTATAACTCAGTACATGGTATCCTGCAGACTGACCTATTTGCAGGTCTGGACAATGTGGACACCTGTTAAAAACTGCTTTAACCCTGCTGATGTGGTGTGACCACATCTTCTTCCATCCCTTCATCTCCTGTCCAGCTCACTGCTCCCCAGGCTTGAGGAGGGTGGCAGAGCACTGAATGAACATCACTTGTACTGCAATAATATAAATTCCCAGTTGGTGAGGAGAGGAATTCTACTCCACTGCACTGCTGACTAACTGAAAATGAGAAAAGGAGATTTGGCCATCTATCTTGAGGTTCTGCACAATTTCTTGACCATCACACTGAAGAAGACTGCTGAAGGCTGTTGCCCTCCACCCAGCTGAGGCCATCTCCTGTTGCAGTCTCTGCATGATCCAGTGGCATGTGAACCCCTTATGAAGAAGAAGGAGCTGGAAGGCTAATGTAGCCTAGTTGGCAGTTTGGCAAATTAATTTTTGTGGTTCAGGTAGATTAACAGCACATATGTGATTCTTACCACTATGTAGCTAATTCAGCATCGATTAGGTTACGCTTGTGCACAATCCCTTCTTTGACGCTTGACACAGCAGCTCCAAATTGGTTTCTGGACAGGCCTGTCTTGGAACAGTGTGTGCAGTGATCTGGAAAGGTGCTCAGACTGGATGAGTGTTTCTGCTTGCTCCTTCCATTGCAGCTTTGTGTGTAACCTTTCTGAAACCAAACCAGCTGCTTCCTAGTTTTACACAAAACACATTAATTGGGACCTTTGGCTCTGGTGAAACAGCCAGCTCCTCCTTGTAAGAGTTCTTACATATGATAGCTGTCTCCACAAATTGCAGAAGTTTACCTCACCCAGAATTATACAGGAATTTAAGTACTGGTAAGTGAAAGTATATAAAAAACCATAGTGATCCTTGATGGCCCTAAACCTATTAAAAAAAGCTGCTGATATATCTGATTTCCATAGTCAGCAAAAAAAACTGCCAGGCAATTCATCTATACCTGTCACTGACTATGTTTTTGTTCCTTTCAGTGAGCTCCTTTCACAATTTCTCCCCCAACATAGTAGTGAAGCTACTCCGTATCAGCTCCCTGGAATTTTATCAGCTACTAAAACCAAAGCAGTCTCCAATGCAACATAGCAGCAGCAGCAGCAGTGAAAATCTTTGCAGCCCTTGAACTTTGACTCAGTCCTATTTCTGTCAATGTATTTGATGCATTATGTGCAATTCTTCCACTGCATGTATAAATCTCCAGATTCTGTGTATCTTTTAAAACACATTAACTTTTCAGATTATTTAAGGCATGCTGGAAGACAAATCCTGCATCTCTTACTTTCATTTTATAAGACCTGTCCTGTGTTTCACAAGCCAATTTACAGCATGCACTTACCACGTGCACCACTGATTCTGTATCGAGGTCACAGTCCAAGCCTTGCAGCCTGCTTGCCACATGACCTCCAAGCCCCTGAATCAAGGGCAAGGCTTGTTTGCTTAATGACAAGAATGAGACCCTAATCCCTGTAAGCACTTTTCTAATAAGCTCTGAGGCACAGGCAGTTGTGCTCGTCAGCATATCAGAGCAGTGTCACTCTCTCAGCACACCGGATGCTGCAGCAGGTGCTCCAGCTCCTCGTTCGGGATGGCTCGTTTATGATGGAGCTTTTCCACAGACACATATAGCAGCATTTTTAAATAGCCACCTGCAAAGCTTCACCCACACTTTGCTGTGCAACTGGAGCATGTGCTGGCTCCCCAGCATCACTGGCCCTACTGCTCTGTCAGATGAGGGTGACGAGGCTGAGCATTTGGAGACAACTGAGGGTGTGATCTGCATGTGAGCTGGCAGTCAGAGGTGTGCAGCTGTGCATCAGCTGGTCTGCTGTTCAGTGAACACTCATGGCTAAGCAAAAGCTTATGTTTGCACCCCTAGATCCAGGGTATTTTAATATGGCAGCTAAGTGCTCTTCCAGTGCTGGTCACACTGTTTTGGCAATCCAGCAGTTGATTTCACCATCAATATTGACCTTCTGGAAATGAAATAGAACCAAGTGGTTTGTGTTCAGAACCATCAGTTTGTTTCTAGCGTGACAATCCCACTGCTTTCCCAGAAGGCTGTTTTCTTGCTCATCTCTTGCAACTGCAGCCAGAATAGTATCAGCAGCCTACGCTCAGTTAACTCAGCTTTACATGCATTAAAGAGCATGCCAAGCCAATGAAAATGGAACCTGAGCAGTGGTAGGCGGTAGCCATTCATCTGCTCCTTGATGTTTTGCTTGTTTTCACTGCTTAGAGTCCCCTGTCTAGTCTGTTGCCTCTGGCAATGCAGGTAGATAGAACTTGCAGACATAAGACATGAGAAAGCGACCTATTGTAGTGAGTTGTTGTTTGTGGCTGTGCTGTCATGCAATGAAATTATCCTGTTTAGACAGGGCAGGGAGAGACTCTGCTGCAAGCTGGTAGCTGTATGACATAGCTGGGTTACAGTGATCTGCATTTCACCTCAGCTTATGCCTGGTCCATGCTGATTGTAGCATAGCTGTGTTACTAAACTGGACTAAGCTCCACCTTGGGGAAGATCTGAATGAAGAGAGAAACACTGATTACTGTGTGTGCCCATATGCTCTGCTCTTCCCTTGTGCAAGCTGTGAATCATGTTTCTGTGGAGTGTGAAGAGAACTGGAGATAAGGAGAGCTCCTGAGCATTGCATAGAGCTGCAGAGCCACAGGGTAGAATATGGGGGTGGCTGCTGTGCCACTGGTGGAGGGCAAACAGCCAGGTGCTGCTCCCCAGGATGGTTGGCTACATCCAGCTTCATGCTGGGCTGCCTTAGCATGGACATTATGCTCAGAAGTCCTATGAGCACAAGCACCAGCATCATGTTAAAGCAGCTCTTACCTTTCTGTACTTTGATCTATAATTCTAGATAATGACACCAGATCCACAAAAATATCCAATGCTAACTGACAGTATGTTTCATTGAAAACTGTCACCATACCTGTAATTCTAGAGGTGGTGTAGTTTTTACAAGGAATTTCCTGAGATGCTTAAAGTTTGGGGGCGTGCTGGCTGAGTAGCTTGCTGTAAGGTGATTCTCCTAGCAGATTGTGCATGGTTCAGCATAAATGCTGAGACTTCTCTCCCAGCTGCATTTGAAGACCAAACATCTCAGGTATTTATCTTCTCCTCCCTAGTCTAGGAGGGAACTGAGTGTCTGCAGAAAGAAGTGTATTATGTTTGTTGCCATCTTCTTATTCAGTAGCTCCTTACTTGAGATTTGCTAGGGAGGGTAAGGCAGGGATTTGGGTCTTCTCTCTGACTAGAGGATCCTCAAGCCAAGTCCTTCCTGTAACTGCCAAATCACTGGTCTATAAACCACTCTGTGGAGGCAAGAGTGAGGGGAGAGTATCATCCTTCACTATGCTCAAGAGATTGGGTGGATGAAAGACTGCTGCCTTTAAAAACTTGTGCAAACGGAGAAGCAGGGGAGGAGTGGCGTGCCTCTCCTTAGCCAGCACTTATCTCTAAAGAAAAATGGTTATAGCTGAAAGACATGGCTTCAGGCAGAGGTTTACACCCTCTGAAGAGCAATGCTCTAACCGCTGGCTATTATGTGAAAGGTTGGAGTGCAGCTCTGTCCTCCACCTCTGTTTAGTTGACAGGAAGTGCTTGATAACTGAGTCAGACTCAAGCTGCTCAGTGGAGCTGTGCTAGGAGAGCACCTGGAGGAGACAAACCATGGCAGGAAGAGCATGCACAGCGTGACACATCATGGCACAGCGCAGCACATCATGGCACAGCTGAGCTGCTGGGCTGGGCTGGCTGGGAGAATGTACAAACTGAAATTGGATGCAGGCTCAGGAATGGTGGCACATCCCTGGCACAAAGCAGGCCTTGGTTTCCAGCTCATGAAGTGGCTAAACATGTCCCCGAGGTTTTTGCAGCATCTGCAGGGCCTGGGGGTTTGGCATCAAGCACAAGGACTGGAGAACTGCTGAGAACAGAACAAGGCTGGAGAACTGCTCTCCTTCTTGCAACGGAGAGTGTTCTGCCCTGTTCCAAGTGATCCTCTAATCTGTGAAGACTTAGATGCCGGGCTCTGCTCCCTTCTTCTGGAGGAGGAGGTTCGGCTGTAGGAGGTTTCACAGAAATGCCTTCTTGTCTTGAATGGTTATAGGCTTTTCAAGTCTCCGTTTAGGATTTCCTTATCCATGCTTCTGTACCCTGTACCTGAATGCTATGCTTTGCCAGGGCATTTCTCCCTTTGGGTTGGCACACTGCCATGCACTGGGACTTATGAGTCCTGAGGCAGTGCAGCTCATGTGGGACTCCCTGAGCTGCTGCCAGAGCCACACGTGGATATCACTTGTGACTACTTGCTCTCTGAGACTTACTTTGGCTCCATTAGCACTGCTTAAAAGAGATTGAGGGCTGAACCTTCTCCAGTTCTTGTCTCCATGTGAAAACTCATGGACAGCTGCACCCAGCAGCGCTGCCAGGTGGCTGCCTGAACCAAGCCATACATCAGGCAGAGCTGTGCTTCTCTGCTTGAATCCAGGGATCACCCTTCCTGGGACATTTGAGCATGCTGACAGTGGTAGCTTGCGTGTCTGCTGCATAGTTTACGGGATAGTAATATTCAACCTTAAGTTTTCCTTCTTGTGCTTTCTTAGGAGCTGCAGGAGATGCTTTCCTCGTGTAGAGCATGCTTGCTTGGAGCAGGGAGGGGCTGGCTGTGGTCAAGTCCATCTCAGCAACAGGCTGGGCAGCAGGAACCTCTCAGCCCCTGTGTGAGCCCCTGGCTTCCCAATCCAGCCTGTGTCTTCAACTTGTCACCGACATGGAAATCAACAGGGATGAGAAATGCAACGACAAGCCAGGTAACTGAAGCACGTCTGAGTATGAGATAAATTTAATACACACACTGCTTTTTCTCACATCCTCCTTATCTCTCTCTGTTACCCCAGGATACTTTTAAACTGTGTGAGATGCCAGATCAGAGTTTCTGCATTCAGGGGCCTAACTGAAAACAGATGCATTTCCTGAGATCCACCCCACACTGGCCGTGGCAGCCCTGGTGTAATGGGGCTGCCAGCATGTGGGCTGTGCTGGAGGGGAATGTCCCTTGGACAGGGCCTGCTGAGTGTATTGCTCGCCCTTCACTTTCCCAGGCCCTAGTGCAATTTTTGTATTTACTTTGGTTTAGTCCAAGGCGAAACTGAGAGCGCCTCCAATATTTTTTCTCTTTCTTAGTGTTCGGGGAAAACAGAACTGAAACAAAGTGTAATGTTTAGGACTGTTAAAATTAGTATTCCTCATGCATGATGACATTCCCACCAGAGAATTAGATAATCTGTTTTTGGCTTTTTTTTTTCTGATGCGGCATTTTCTCATGACACAGAGCATCTTGCTATGCAGCTTGGAAGAAGATTTCCAAATTCCTTGCTTCGCCAGGAGAGAGTTGGCTGCTGCTATTATAGGAGTTAAAAGGGACTCAATAGCATCATAACAGCATGTCAAGCGAGTTTGCTCTTTGCTTCTCTAGATTTTTCTGCAAACACTGTGGGCACAACAAGGCCATGGGAACCGGTATCACAGTCCCTGCAGAATTAGCTAAAGGGGATAGAGAAGTCTTAATCGCCTCGTGGACTCACCAGCAGCAGCTTTACAGTGCTTGCAACCTTGGTGCTCATGGGGACATGGGACAGACAGTCCCACTAATGGTGGATAAAACTTCAGCCAGCTCTTGACAACCATTTCAATGCTCATTTCAAGGTTTCCGAGCCTAGAGAAAGAGGTTTGAAAAGAGATGGTCTTTATGTATCTATTAAATAAATCAGGTTTGGAGCTTGGCTTTGTCTGAAGAAAAGAGGCGTTATGGAGCAGAGGAGCTGAAGTGTCTGCCAAAGTGTCTAACATGAATGCAAAGTCTTTAGACATTGCAACAGAAACTATGCAGCTCAAGAAGGCTGGTAAAGTCAAACACCTTTACACTAAACAAACGTAGATGAAAGCTCCTCCCAGCCACACGGTGTGAAAATGTGCTGCAGCCAGACTCCTTGAACCTGACCTGGATGCACTAATTTATCTGCCTAAACAACTGAATGAAGACCCCTGATTCATGAGCCATAAATATGCATTTGTGAATAATGAAGCTCTTGCTTGTGCTACAGTAGAAAACAGCAAGTTGCTTAAAGAATATACTCTGAGTTTGACAATTGAAGTGCATCGTGCCAATCAAAATCTTAAAAATCAATAAAAAGTCCATGGAAAAAAAATGCTCCTGCTGAAGTGTTAGGTGCTTTAAGTGTTTCCACTGGAGTGAAGAAGTGGATATAGCTGTAAATCTCCAGCTAAGCATAATTTAACAGCACAAGAAATTTTTCAGATCTGGATTCAGACACTGAGGTGGTCGCTTAGTCTGGTCTATTCTCTGAACTGGTCTGCTGACATGTGACTCTGCTAAGAAGACTTTGGATGCTATTTTTCATCAAGTTTAAAAATGAAAAGCCCATCCCTTAAAATAGGCTCTTTATTTTGTAAATGAAGTGCATGTGGACAGTGAGCACATCATTGTCTCCAATCAGTTGTGTGTCAGGTAAAGCAAGAAGTTCAAACATAATGAAGCCCAACTGGAGAGTGCTGGATGGAGGAACAGCTCTTCCTGAACAGCTACTGCATTTAAAGCTGCTGCTCCTTTTGCTGTTTTGTTTTTGTTTATTTTTGTGGTTTTTTTGTGTTTTTTTTGTTATTTGTTGTTTATTTTCCCTCAGAATGTTCCAACCAATAATCTTTTTCTGTTCAGGTGATGCATCTACCAAGGACAGAACGTAAAATCTCACATAAGCACGCATTTCTATACAGTTCTGAGCTTATTCTAAAAGATGTCGGTTTTTTTAGGTAAGCATAGAAAACTTAGTGGTTAGGAAGTAACGTCATTATTTTTTTTTTGCTAGTTAAGCCAAAGCTTTTGAGTCTGAGGAGAAAATAGAAGAAAGTCACGTTCTAGCAGTCTTCATCCTATGACAAGATTTGAGGTTTTTTTTAAAGTTCTTGTAAAGGTTGTGTACTACAGGTATTTAAAAAGCTGCTTTATGCCTTCATCACTGCTTTACTCAGAAGTGATGCTATATGTGAGTAAAATATGTTATGTGTGCTTAGATACAGCTTGTTGGGTAAGACATTTTTGCAAAGGATCCATAGACATTTTTTCATCTTTCAGCACTGAAATCTGTCTGCCTTAGAGCAGAGACTCAATTGGAGTCACAACAGGCAGTGTCCTTCAACCTGCCTGCTAATGTGGCAAGGACCTATCCTGCCTGCACAAGGGATGTGGACCCTACAGGGAGAATAACATTACTGAGACACCTCCTTTCTCTATGTCCTTGTTTTCTCACTGGTAGACCTTGATCCCATGTGGGAAGAGGTGCTTGCACAAAAATAAGACAGAAGTTTCCCCCTCTGTGCTGGAGACAGGGAGGAGGAAGCCCCTGGTAGGATCAGTGGAGATTTTGTAACTGTGAGTCCAGTCACTCCGAGTTTTAAACTGAAGCGTGGTTTCTGTAAAGCTTTTATGTGTCTGAAGCCTTTCTCCAAAGTAATTGTAGATTATTAAAAATTTAACAAGACTATGTGATATGAAGGGAATCTCATAAAACAGAGAGAAAACAGGAGAGATTAGTTGCAAGATCATAATAATCTCAAAGGGGAAGAGACTGTCAGGAAAAGGAAATTTCTGGCAAGGCGAATGGCAATAATTAATAATTATTCAGTATATAGGTAATAACTAGCAACATTCTGACTGTTCATCAGTGGCTGCAGCTTCATCTCATCATTTGGTGTGCGTTCAACTCTTCATGAAATCTAGAAGGTGACATTTGATATTGAGCCAGAACAACTCTGGTTTCTTAATTAAGGGAGAAGAGTCTTTCTCAAGGCTTCGATACAGCTTCATAGGGCTCTCACCAGGACTGCCAAAATCTGGGCTCCTGCTGCTGAGCCTGCAGGCAGGTTTCCAAGGATGAGAGAACATGACTTCTCCTCAAACCCACCAAGCCTGGAAACACTGAATGCATTTGCTTTCCTATAGGACAATGTAGCTCAGTTCTTCAGAGTCCAGTACAACAGGTTGGCCTGAGAAGATGGAGCCTGAAAGGCAGTGATTTAAACTTCCAAAGCAATAAGATAAGGGAAAATACAGGAGCTGAAGTCTGCTCTTGGAGGGGAGTCTTATCTTGCAGAAAAAACAATCTGCCTGGTGTGCCTTATGGGACACTGAGACATTGTGTTAGTAATGCTGCTAAAAATGGTTAGACCTGTATATCTGCATCATATACAGTGTAAGCAGTTCTTGGGTAAAACTCTCTTCAGGAAGCCAATAACTTGGTGTAGACATTGTGTATGTTGGGGAGTCAAAGCTGTTAATGAAAAATATAGAGTGAAGTGATTGTACTCTAAGAGGTGTAAGAGTAGTAGAGCCACAATGTGGCAAGACAGATGTAAGAAAATGGTGGAGTAAGAGTGTATTGTGTGACATTTTTCTTGGAAGGCCAGAGAAGCTGCCTTCCTTAAATTACCCATTTGGTACCAGTAAGTGGTAACAGTTTCTGTCGCTTTGGTTTGAAATGGGAAGAATAAATACAGCACATTCTTGGCTATAGACCAAGACAGAGGGATGAGGCATCTGTGAGATTTGTGAGGACCCTGAGCCCTTTCCAAGGATAGAGAAACAAAACTGAACTGTGCAAGATAGCTGGTGTGGGAATTCAGGAAAAATGGATTGATACCTTTACCCATTTACCATTGGCTTAGGGGAAGGGAATCGATGCTTAAAGCTGAAAATCTTGCTAAAAACATTGCCTGTGAAGACACTGAGTGCATTTCCCCCCCATGTCATTCTTTAGATATTTTGCTTTGGTGGTTACCATGTGGCCAACACAGTTTAGTCCCTACTGCCCATCGTTCTAAACATGTCTGTGTGGGGAGCTGGATGTTTGCAGCTCTTCCTCTTCCAAACATAGATGAACTTCTCATGAAATTAGTGCTCATGGATGCCCATTCAACCTCTTGCAGTCCTTCCCTGTGAGGTTGTAACCTTCATCAAAGAGCAGCATCAAAGTGCTGGGGAGGTGAGACACTGGGCAGTTGTGTCTTGCTGCTGTCTAGATGCTGAGCCCTGGAAGGTGGTGTTTCCTTGTGTCATCCTCTAGCCAGCATAGACCCTGTGAGCTGAGAGTTGAGATACTTCAAGTCTACCTCCTTCCATTCTCAGTGAGACCTTGATAAGCTTGATAAATATTTCTCAAATTTGCCATTATATTTTTCCCCCCTCCCCTTCTACTCTTTCTGATAAAATCCCCATGGCATCTCTCTTCCCCATCACCCTTTCAGTTGCATGCAGGCCTCTGCCTCTCGATGATTGTTATATTCAGGAGGTTTACACTGTTTTAATAAATAGTTTAAAAGCCTGCTTCAGATTCTTTCCTCTGTTTAATCTACAATTTTTCAAAATAGTTTAAAAGGCCTTAGGGATTTCAATGCCCATCTTGTCTTTTTAGGCTTAAGGCCCAGGCATTTTTTGATAGACTGCCTGTCTCACTGCAGATGTACTTTGAACCATAGTTTTGTTTGGAGGGATTCTGCATACCTTCACCCTGGAATCTCTCAATGTCCATCTGCAGCTGACCCCTCCCACTGCTGCTTATAAAACTTAGTTTGCTGGTTTAGCACAAATATAAGTAGTCTACACTTAGACAGCTCTTTTTTTAACCTGCCTCTATATTATGATTTCTGGCTGCTGCAGAAGTTTTAAGCCCTTTCAAGTCTGAAACTTCATTTGGACTACAATAAATCTTGAAGAGATCCTTCAAAATAGACATGCCTGATAGCTTCACTGTCACCTGCTGATGTCTAGGGGGCGGATTTGCCCACACCACAATAACTAACATCAAGAATAAAGCACATTTTTACTAAGCATTTGGGGAATGATAAACATTTTCACAGGAGGTCTGAGAACAGGAGACACCTGGTGCTATTAGAGGGTTAAAGGTAGAGTCACCTAAAGCTGCAGTTATTTTACCATGCCCTCATGAAACAGCCATGCCACGGGCAGGGACAAAAATAGCTGCTAAATAAAAAAATACATATATGGATTTTGAAACATCTCCAGTTAAGTTTCACATTCAGTCTTTTTAAAGAGACTTAAAAAAACAAAGTGAGGCTGCTGAGCCACAGTGTTGGGTTTGGACGTGGCCAGGATCATTTCCCAGCCATCCACATCCGCTTTGGATTGCTTTCCTGCAGAGCATTTTGGTTAAACCACATTCTGAGCAGGCCCCAGCCTGTCCTCTGTGCTCATTGTTGTTAGTCATTATGCTAATGACCAAATGCCCTCTCCTCTCCTGCGGCCAGACCTCGTTCCCTTTGGTCCAAAGGTGCCTCTGATAGCTGCTGTCTGTCTCAATCAAAACCTCAGTGTTGGGGGGTGGGCTTTGTGTCCTGCTGAAGACCTTCTGCAGAAGATCAGCACCAGAAGGCCCTGCTTTTTGGCAGCTGCCTCTGAACCTAATCCCAGAAGGAAAAAGGGGTTGTGGCAGAGAGTGCAAAGGCAGGATTTTGGCATGTACCTGGCCATATACCAGATTTCTAGAGCAAATTGCTTAGCACAACTTTAGGAGGTGTGTCAGATGGTTTTATCCTGGTATCAGATGGTATCACCTGATACAGATCAGGTGAACTTTGCTGGAAGCTGGGCTCCAGCCTTGGAGCTTGCAGCTACACTGGCAACTGCAAGGCAGACATGCAGCATGTGTGGACCTCTCTTAGTAGACCCTGTAAGGACTGAGACTTTCTCTGAATCAGTGATGCTGACCTGGGAATCAGGAAGGTGGTAGCCTTGGAGTATTGATCTCTGTTCTGAAAAAGTTTGCAAATCAGTTTGAGAAGAGAAAGCATGGCTGGGTTGCTGACTTCAGGAGTTGAGTGTCATGGTCACAGATAGCTTTTATTCCTACACTTGAATTCCCTCATGAATGAAAAAAAAAATATCTGAATGTCTATGTCATGCATTTAAAATCTTTTGGCATGTCTGAGAAGATGCTAAACACCTAAAGCTCAGCTCTTCCAGATCATTCTCTCTTTCTTTACCTTTAGAGCTATGACAGGTGACATCACCTGGAGCCTGCTACACTCCAGCCCAGTACAGCTTCCAGCTGGTGCAACCCAGTATTGAGGCAGCACTTTTGCAGGGAGTTTTGGTACTAAAAGGTTGGATTACTGATTTGTAACAAGAGCCATTGTTCAAGCTATTCTTCACAATGGTGCTTCTACAAAAGCAATTAAAAATAATTAGTTTTGAATATTTTGTATATCTTTAACATACACGCAAATAATGTGTTGGTTCTTCCTGTCTGAATGCTCAGCTATGAATTAGCTGGGACAGGGATTTTCACAGCTCTCTTCGTTAAGTTCTGACAAGCAGTGAACGAATAATCCTCATAATTTCAAGCTGGTGCTTTTGATTACAGAAGCTCATCCCATAACTGGATTGTGTATTTCTAAGTATTTTGAAGATCAGCTGCTTGTTGCTTCTGAATATGCATGTAACTGCAATTGCAATTGTACTGCAGCGTTGTAAAACCATTTCAATTTGGGAGTCTTTGGAGGCTTGTACTTCTCCATCTTCTCCAACAAAACTGAAATCAGAACATAATATCAACTTTTTTCCATCAAAATAGCCTATTCCAGCTAGCATATTTTTAAACAAGAGTTGAAATATGATAGCAAATGCTAGTGGAGATTTGAAACTGCCTGTATTTGCTTTTCCATTATGTGCTTGCAATAATGAAATTAGGTAGAGGGTGAATACCAGCAGGTGTCCTAATTTCAACTCTTTTTTTTTTTTTTTTTTAAAAAAAGAATAAACCAGAAATGAATACTAAAATATGTGTACACATGTGCTTCAAGGAAGAATAAGGAAGATATTTGATATATTTGATCCAATGGTTACTTTTTGAAGCTGTCCAAACTTATTTTTGGCTGTGAATTTTCCCTATTTCAGGTATGTGAATAACAGCAGAAAATTAAGAGGCTAAAAGTGTTTGCAGAGAGCAAAACATCCTTTATATGTTAATGTGAATTTCCAGAAGGTTGTGCAGTTTAAATGTAACAACTTATGGGGCATCAAGCTGTTACTGAAAAGGGCTGCAATAACAAGAGGCTGAACAGTTAGCTGTGGTACAGGGAGACTTGCAGGAGCCAGGAACTTCCTGAGAGCACAAGTCAAAGGGCCAACATTTTAGATTTTTTCTCCTAAATATAGCTCTTTCGGGTTGATCCCAGAAGTTAAACAATCATTAGATGTTGTCATTACAGTCGCTTGGAGTGAGACTTGAGCTATGTGAGAGGCTCCACTTGAGCTCCCCTGGACTTTGGGGCCAGAGAGCAGGAGTGAGGGGGTGGGTGAGGCAGGGGGTGCATCCACATAAAAGTGAGTAATGCAGAGTTTGGATAACCCAGTGGGAGTCTATCTGAAGGATGGGGCTGGGGGAGCTGATAGAAAGTATGAGTTACATCAAAATGGGATTTCTTCAAGACTCCTTCCAGGCTCTTGATTTTGGCTGTGCATGTTAAGAATGGTGTGGTCCCTCCTGTCTCATACTGTGATTTAGAGCTGAATTGTTGCCTTTTGGTTAGCTCCAAGGTTTTTGACATGCACAAGTTTATTTCTTAAAGTTTCCTTCCCTGTCTGTGTTTGAAAAAAATGAATCACTCTTGCTTGTCAAAAAATCCAACTTAGATGTTTAAAACAGGCTGGATTTTTGTTTTTTCTCATCCAATAGTTGGTGCTCTGCAAATGCAATTTCATCTTAGCAGTGGGTGCCTATGGATTGGGAACAAGCTTGGCAATAGGATGGATGACAGAACATGAAAGAAATTCCCAGCATTGTCTGGATGGTTTGTTTTTCTGTTTCAGAAAGAAATCAAACTGCTACATAGAAAGATTACAAAAAGAAGCCAAGGCTGATACAGTAACTGGTGGAGCCCAACTCTTTTCTTCCCTCTTCCATCAAATATCCTATATTGTTCTAGTCTGGGATTGCTTCCTGAGATGGGAGCCTGCAACTCTTCTCTGAATTGGACTTGTTCCTCCTCTGTGAGCTGTCCTGCCTTTCAGGAAATAGGGATTTTGGAGGAAGTTTCTTCAGTTTCTGCAGTGATAGTGTGTTTGTCCAGTGCCTGTAACAAAGGTTAATGTCTGTCAGTAATGAAAAAACCACCACATATATTTTAAATTAGTTTTCTTTTTTCACTCTCCTCTCTCAGTGTATCACAACTTCTGCCCATCATGAGAGAGACTGGGTAATTTCTGGAAAGCACAGTTGTCGTTCCCATGCTCCTGCTTCCCTTCCCTTCCCTTCCCTTCCCTTCCCTTCCCTTCCCTTTCCCCTTCCCTTTCCCTTCCCTTCCCTTCCCTTCCCTTCCCTTCCCTTCCCTTCCCTTCCCTTCCCTTCCCTTCCCTTCCCTTCCCTTCCCTTCCCTTCCCTTCTCCAGATTTCAGTAGCAGGAAATGTTTTATAATTTGTTGCAGACTTTTCTACAGTGTTTTATGGAGGAACTGTCTCTGTCTTAATGTGTTTGTTCAAAGAAGGCACAGAAGTGTCATAAAGGACTGTTTCCAAAATCAGTCCTGAGGCACTCTGTGCCCACCCATGGTGCTATGAATCCTCTCACAAACTCAGCATGGGTTTCCAAACACTGGGACATGAAAGATGCCAAGGGGGACAATCAGCAGTGCCATCAGCAGCACTGCCAGCACAGCTGCACCATGGTGTGCTGGCTGTCTTTCTTCCTACACATAACACATACTTGTCCCTCTCTCCTGCACAGGGCCTGTGTCATGCTTTTCACAGAATGGTTTCTGTTGGAAGGGACCTTATAGATCACCTAGTTCCAATGCACCTGCACAGGCAGGGACACCTCCCACCATACCAGGTTGCTTCAAAACCCCACTTTAGCCTGGCCTTGAACACTTCCAGGGAAGGGGCAGCCACAACTTCTCTAGGCAACCTGTGTCAGTGTCTCACTGCTCTCACAAGAAATAATTTTCATCCTAATGTCTAATGTAAATCTCCCCTCGTCCACTTTAAAGCCACTACCCTTGTTCTATTGCTAAATGCCCCTGTCATAAGTCCCTTCCCAGCTTTCCTGGTAGGACACTTCAGATACTGGAAGGCTGCTCTAAGGTCTCCCTCAGAGCCTTCTTTTCTGCAAGCTGAACAACCTCATCTCTCTCAGCCTGTCTTCATAGGAGAAGTCCTCCAACCCTCAGACCACCTTCGTGACCCTTGTTTGGACTTTCTCTAGCAGGTCCATGTCCTTCCTGTGTTGAGATGTCCAGAACAATACGACAGAGAACATTTTTATTTCTCCTCTCCCAGAGGAGGTGGTGGTTGTGGTGCCTTGGGTGTCATTTACATGGTGATTTAATTTTGGATGATGGGTTTTGGAAGGTTCATCCTCAAGTGCCTTGTCAAGGTTTTTCTTTGAGCTGTTTCAGGCCACCCTGAAAGCAAGAGCTATATGTGTCTGCACTGAGAAGGGAATGGCTACTGGGAAAAGTTGATGAGCAGGGTGGCAACTTCATGAAGAGGACCTCAGGGAAAGCCACAGATCTCTCTGGCAAGAGGAGCTATGAGAAGTGAAGTGAGGAGAAGCCAGGATCTCTCCTTTGGGACAGCCATGGCTCATTGCCATAGCTACTAACTCAACTGCCTGACTTACCTTCTCTTGGCATCAGCAGCTACATCAGCTATCCTGAGAGAGGCCAGTTAACAAGGGACCCCAGCTTTTTAACTCCCTTCAAGTAGTCTGCTGCCTGTTCTGCCTATACCAGAAGCCACTCCTACTTCTGATACACCCCAGAGCTTGTGCTGGCATTTGATGCAGCCCCTTCCAGTTAGCCATCCCCCAAAAGTTCTCTGGATCCAGCTCCTCACTCATGAAGGGTGATTCCTGTTACAGTCCACCAGCTGTGGTGAGGAAGTTATTCCCTCCTGGGAGCATGTGTGGACACTTATAGGTTGCTGCCTACCATTAAAATCTTCTCCATAACAAAGAATGACCTATGTGTCCAAAGTACTTGGACTTCTGAGCCATTAGTTTAAAAAGAACAGAAACGTATTTGCATGCTGCCATCCTGCATTCAGCATTCCCCTCATGCCCATGAGAAGATGAGTCTTTGTTCAAGTCAGTAAGACTTTGTTCTCTTGGAGACCAAGTCACAGCTTGCCTAGGGCAGACTTCATGCTTTGTCAGCCTCATGAACCCAAGAAAAAAGCTTTTGCAGCCCTTCCTGCTCTTCTTCTTCTTTCAGGCTTGATCTTTTACCCTTTGATCTCCGGATCTACAGCCTTAGAAAAACAACAGTTTCACTGGGGTTGGGGCAGAGCCCTCACATCTTCCAGGCTGTAAATCTAACTATTGTGTTTGAGCATTGCCTGTGATGCTTCTTATCGAGATCATTGTTCCACCCTTTCCTGTTTGGTTTCTTTCACAATTCCTTTTGAATGGGCTCCCTAGTAAAGAGCCCATCATAAACAAACACATCAAGCTTTGCACAATGCAAAATAACATTGATTTCCAAGTTATTTCCATTCATCCCCCACGGCATAAAAAATGCACCCCAAATATAAAAGGAAAGAATTCAAAAGGGTGGAAAACATCTAAAGAAAGTCATAGCCTCGAGCGGCAAACCACCACTGGTGCAACTGAGAACCTCCCATCCAGTCTTCAGCTTTCCCAGGGTTTTAATCGTGGCAAGAAGGCAGTGGTGTGGGTCCACAAGCCCCACCAGGAGCCACCCCCCAAGTCCAGCCCTCCAGCAAGGTCTCATGTTGATTCAGTGTCCTCTAGTGGCAAACCCTGCGGCACAGGCACGAAAGCATCAGGAAAAGGGGACCCTTTTGCCTGGTTTCAGGAGGATCTGCCAGAATGGGGCCTTAGAGAAAATCTCTTGGGGGAAGCAGAGCTATTGCATGTATCATCCAAGCCAGGGGTGTAAGGTGTAGCACTGAGGTGTGTTGGCCAAGGCAAAGTGTCCCTACCATCTGCTTTGGCCTTTGGTGTTAGACATGCCAGAGAGGTTTCTGGAGAGAGTGTTGCAATTGCAGGGCTATTGCAATTCTTCAAGACATTCTTACAGCTGAGCTAACTGCCCCAGATTTTTCAGGGCTGGTCACTGTGAAGGACTGAGGTACTTCTTAAGAGAAAACTTTACCATTTCACCTGGGTGAAAGACAAAAATTCTGAAGCTGCAGCCATGAGATGGAGCCTTCTCCATCCCTGTGGCTGGCTGGGAGCCAGGTGCATTGGCGCAGCAGCAGCAGATTTGGGACTGGGCCCCAAATCCCTCCCCCACCAGCACTGGGAATAAGGTACTCATTCTTGATGTTTCCAGCATATTGGCAAAAATTCTTCTCATCGCATTCAGTAGCCTTTTATTACATAAAGTATCATAACCAAACTGTATTAAAAGTGATTTCATTTATATCCTTTTCTCAGTTCTGTTGCAATTTCTTGCTCTTCCTCCCTGCCCCCTCCACCCCTTCAGTTTTCTTCCCATCCTCCCAAATTCTCCTGAACTTTGCTGTTGGATGCTGTTTCCCAACCTAAGATTTAGTGATTTCAAATCCCTTCAGACTCTGGGTATGTTTTCTGTCTGGAGATGAACTCTGGTTAAGCTCATTTCTAGCGGTGACACGGAGGCATGACTTGTTATTTTGGCATGCAGCACAAAGCCAATAGAGAATCAGGAGATCAATGATCTCTGCATTAGGCTAGCTTCCTGGAAAAGATGATGCACTTTTAGTTGTTATCAACACAAGCTCCCAATTAAAAATATGTCATAACACTACCATTGAGGAATAATGATTCAGCTTCTCAGACAATGGAATGTTTATCCCCACCAGCAACACAGCATTTTAGTGGCTGCAAACCAACCCCCTCCTCTAGTATATCTTTTTTTGTGTTGCAAAAACACATATAAAAATTTTGGCTGTAATCATTCTCCCACAAATGGGAAGTGTCAAGCCTTATCTAGTGTTTTCCTCAAACACATGTAGAATTTTTTTTTTTTTTTTTTTTTTTTGTGGTGTGTATGTCCTACTTTTTTACTGGCAGGGGCAATGAAAACTCTTTTCAGCTGACACAGGTTGGCTGATTTTATTCACTGTATTAGGATAAATCGAGACTGCAAAATTACTTTATTTCTACTTCTGTTTGCCCAGCATTGGACATTAGACAAACTGGTTTTGAACATCTCCAAAATATTTTTTTTTCTTTAAAAATCCACCACTCTGTTTGGATAAAGTGCAGAGCTGGTTCTTGGAGGTTGTACAGGAGCCCAGCCGGTGCCTTGCTAAGTTTTGAGAAGCTACAAAGTTTACTGAGGACATCCTCCCTTTCTGATCTCAGTGAAGTTCCCTTGCAAAGTGGAACCACTTCAGAAAACAGGCTTAAGGGCTTCAAAGCTAAAGACTTCTCTCAGGATCCAGCCAGAAGGGAGCCAGAAGCTGCTCTCTTCTCAGAGAAACACAGACCTGGCTCTGCACCCAGGTGAGACAGGCACTGGCTGAGGATGGTGGATCCCTAGTATGATAAAACACCTCCGGTCTTACGACTTGCTTGGACCAAGCCACAGCCTTGGAAAGGCACTTTTGCTGCTTTCTGCCTTTTAGGGGTGCATTGGGGTAGATGCTGAGCTTGTTTCTGGCCATTGCCAGTGTCAGCAGTCACTCCATCACTGCCCTGTAGAAGCTGCTGGCACTTAACGTCCCACTCCATCCTTTCCTCTTCTTCCTCTGGCAGGAACTTTCCACCACTTTCCAACCCCTCAAACATAGCATGGCAAAACCCAACTTTCCCCTTGTGGCTAAAAGCCTGGAGCTGGTTCAGATGCTGTCCACTGTATTACTCATTTTCAAGGAATGGGAGGAAAAGACAGGGCTCACACTAGGGGAAGGAAGTAAGGTTGGTTGGAGGCTTTGTCTGAGAGGGATTATTTTGCTTCAGATGATCCTAGTTACTGCTGGATGTGGAAACCCAGGGGAGCTGGGAGCAGCTGCCTCTGTGCCAACTGAGCTGGGCTGCTCCTCTATGTCTGCAGAAATAGTTTTCCTGTAGGTCTTGGCAATCTTCCTTTTCCCACCATGTTCCTTAAACCTATCTATAGCACCCTGCCCTTTTCCCTAACTATTGGAGGGGCAAGAGTTAAGGCATTTAGTGTCTGCCTGGAGATGCTGCCAAGTGACCAAACAGGCCAGAGGAAGAAGGCTCAATCTGCAACCTTTCCCCTGAGTTGGATCTCTTTTGAGGCTGATTTTCATGCAACTCTTAGAACCGTTTATGTTCTTGAGGGCTGCCAGTTCTGTCAGATTGCAGCAAACCAGGCCAAAAATTTGTCTAGAATCCATCAGGAAGAGCTGACTGAAAGAGAGAGAGAGAAAAAAAATATCATCATCTTCATTTCCATGGGAAACCAGGTTAATATGAAGATCTTTATCCTATCAGTCCACTCTGAGCAGTGAGGATAGAAGATAATATAATTTGTGGAATTGCAGGCTCTGACTTCCAGCCTGTTCCTGCACCCTTATGCTTCTCCACCATATACTGCTCATTAGCACCCGACCTGACCCTCGCTCTCTTGCCAGCAATGCTGTCTTCATGGTTTCACAGTGGATCAGCCTGCAGAGCAGCAGTTCTCTGGCCAGCTCTCCCTCCCACTCGCTTGTGTATAGCAGGGTACATGGAAGCTCACCAGGGATGTAAAAAAATGTATCATGTGTCTGAAGTGTTTAAATACCACTTTTATGTGCCCAAAACAGAAATGTTGTTGAACCAGAGGACTCTGAAATCAGACAGCAACTGCTGAGATTTCCAGTGGATCCTTTGTGAGAAATAATTCCAGTCATAGAATGGTTTTGGTTAGAAGGGACCTTAAAGGCCATCTAGTTCCAAGCCCCCTGCATGGGCAGGGACACCTCCCACTAGACCAGATTGCTCATGGCCCCATCCAACCTGGCCTTGAACACTTCCAGGGATGGGGCAACCACAGCTCCTCTGAGCAACCTGGTTCAGTGTCTCACCACCCACACAAGTGAAGAATTTCTTCCCAATGTCAAATGTAAATCTACTCTCTTCCAGTTTGAAACTGCTACCCCTTGTCCTCAGGGTACACCATCAATTTTCACTGTGTTGATCCACCCTCCCATGAAAAGTACTGATTGACTATGGTTTTAATTTGACATGATCTTTTGCTTCAAACTATCTATAAAGTTTATATTTGTGTTCTAAATAGTTATGTAAGACAACCTAAATAATCCTTTCTTATCTTCCAACAACCTCTTTTTTTTTTTGTTTTTCTGCACCATCGAATAGATGAACAACAATTTGTTACCCAGGAAGAAATAGGAAGTTTCTACACTGTTCTACTTGTGTGGTGTCACCTTCTTCCTCAAGTGACAAGGTGATACAGTTCATATGCCTTTGTATGAGTAGGGGTTTTGACAAAAGTTCCCACAATTAGCTGTTCATTGGTAACACATGGATCTGTCTTGACTGGTACTTCAAAAAAAAATGTCATTTTCTTAAGAGAGTGGAAGAGGTAGTGAAGAAGATAAGACCTAAATCTTGCAGATAAGTTTATCTAGGTTAATAAAAAATACTGTGTGACTCACTAGTCAGAGGGACCAAACCAAGCCAAGAAGCACTATGATACAATAGCATATTAAGTACTACGTATGGATGTGGGAAGAGTAATTTGAGTTGGAGATGATTTGTAGTTATTCAGGAAATCAGATGTCATTGTGGATAACTGTGAAAACATCTGGTACAGAGGATCAAAAGCAAATGCTGTTTTGAGTTGGAGTAGAGTGCTATTGAAAGTAATATGATAACATAATGTTTCAATCAATAGGGTTTGGTCAGTTGCATTCAGATTCAAATGTAGAGGTACAGCCAAAGAAGGATGCTGGAAAGAACTCGATTTGCAAAACTTTTGGTGTGGAAGAGAGAGGTGCATTCTGGGGCCAAAAAGTGGCTGGGTTTTTCTCCTATTACTGTTGCTGGGTTGTGGGACATTTATGTCAAAGCACCATTAACTTATCTGCCATAAGGCAAGGATAGGAATTGTTTGCTTATGTCAGTGGTAGATTCTCCAAAATTAGAAACTTGATTTTATTTTTCCCCAGCAAGAATTCAAGAGTCTTCTAGTCTGTGGTCTCATCAGGTGAGGGTGAAGTACTGGACCCGAATCTTAAAATCTATCAATTAAAATGGGATAAGAGGGGAAAGAAAACATAAGGAGAAAATAAGTGATAGTTTACAGGTGACATAAAATTTCTAGAAACACATTTAAAATATAGGAAAAAAACTAATTTCTTAATGACCCATCAGAATACTTGTGTTGCTAATTCATCCACACTTATGTGGCTGGATTATCAAGTTTTAAAATTCTTATATTGAAAATCTTTTGAGAACTTTTCCTTACACTAAGAAGAAATGTTTTCTGTGTGCCCAAACACCTTATTTCTTTCCTCTGACCAGTTCTTAAAGGGCAGGAAGAGGCTGAAATATTCCTTATATTGTTCTGGTTCTGAAACAGTGTTACCCATGAAGGGTCTCAGAGCATGGTCTAGAACAGCAAATATTTTAGTTTACTTTAATTGTCTTAATAGGGGCTGATGAACTTTATAATGAAGGAATGGAGAAGCACAAGGCCTAAGCAACCTATGAAGGAGTGGGGAAACACCAAGTGGGAGAATTCCAAGTTGAATCAGCTGGGGTAAGGCCATTATTGAGCTTCATCTGATTGATTTCTTGAAAAGTAAAAAGTTCTGTGTCTAGCAAGGCAAAATCAAATGCAGAATTACCAATGAAGTGCAAGTGTTTATGCATCAGCAAAGCAAAAAAAGGGATCTGGGGCTTGTACTGGAGCTCAAACCAAACAGCAGCCAGGCATACGCAGAGAGAGTAGGAAGCTCCTAGAAGCATTGCCCTTTCACTCTGCATGCTGTAAACTAACTTGAGCACTGAGATAGGCTGCTTAGTTATTCTTGTATTCTGTGGAATTGCTGTATAAAGCTCGTTCTGATATTTTAAAGGCTGCACATGGGATTCTGGAGCATATAAATGAGATCTGGAATAGGAAATGCAGATAAGTTAGATGGAGACCAGAGGTCGGCAGAAGAGAAACTCCTGAAGGTTTAGAAAACAGCCCCTGTAAAAAACCCACATAATTCATTGTTTTAAATGTTCTGTTTCAGGCAGCTGAGAGAGATAAAAAGTAACAAGGAGAGTGGCCATTTTAATGAGCAACACTGAATATTTAGCTTGGGTAGCACACGCCTCAGAACTTCTCATTGCAAAACCTGCTTCCTGTTTGATGTCATGTGGCTGCCTAGGGCATGTGTTTCTTTCTACCTTGAAAGAAAATCTTAGAAGGAGGACAGCTCTGCTGCTGTTGATGACCTGAACCCAGTGTTTGGTCCCAGAGAGCTGCTCTGGGGTTCTGGGTTGCTGACCTTGGGTGGGATGAGCAGGCCTGGTCCTGTGGCCTCTGGCAGTATGTGGCATATGCTGCCCATGAAAAAAAAATTAAAAATTAAAAAATGTGGTTTCATAGTGTTGTGCCATATTGCTGCATTAGGAAATGGAGACTCTTTGGCAAGGGATTCCTCCCGAGGTGGTGTCATTAGGAACTTGGCAAACAGAGGCCATGACTGGCCCATGGGGTATTATCTTCAAAGGCTCTTCTTAGGCTTCTCTGTGAAGAAAAGTCTAATAATTCAAAAGGACATGTAAAATCTAAAGGGGTTGTCTTGACAATGACATGCTGTTTGAAGACTATTGCTGTTTAGCAATAGTCTGCTCTGGAGTGACTAACCTTTCATGGCCTGGGAGACAGGAAGCATAAAAAATGGGTGACACTTAAAGGCAAAGGGTCTTAAAGTGCTCAATTAATGATTTCACGGATGTTATGAGTACACCACATGCTATTCACTTGATCTCTGCTTTTCTCAACTCTTTTAAAAACATACTTATTGTTTATATATATCTGCACAATCCTGTTCTTACAGCAAACTCATCAGCTCTAGTTATTCAGAGGCAGAACTACAGCTTGAAGCCATCGAGGATGAATCTCTTTGTGACTGTTTGGTGCTACCCTGCAGCACCTGTAGGGCTGAAGCTCAGCACCCCTGACACTGCTAACTAATCCCCAGGTGCTGCAGCCTCTCCTTGGAGTTCTGAGCCCCTTCACCTTTGCTTTCAAGTACACAAACAAGGAAAGACTTCTTTTAGTAGTTCCCAGGGGCTGTAATGCATGGTTTCCAGTGCTCTCCAGCCTGAAAGAATTATCTCCAGCTGCCCAGTCAAATAGAAACATAGAAATAGACACACTCAGGTGGGTTTCTGTGAGGTGACGCACCACTCAGGTGCACCACAACAGCAGCTGCAGCACTGGCAAAAGGAGTGGTGGGGCAACAGGATCGTAGTTTCCCTCAGGAATCTGCCAGGTATTTGTGGTCAGAGGGACCAAGTGGCCTAAGCAAAGTTATCTCTAGGACTGCATTGAGTCAGGCTGTGGCTGTTAGGGAGTAAAACATGGCTGAACTGGGCAGGATGTTCACAGGCAGTACCAGGAAGAGAATACAGAATTTTTTACAGTCTCACAGGGGATGTGTCTGGTCAAGCAACCAAGGAACATGATTCATCAAGTTCAGTATAGGGGCAATGATCACCAAACTAAAAAAAATGTTTCATGTGTTACAATGTTTTAATTTGAAATTTTATTACCTACATAGAGCAAAGTCAGTGAGATACCAATGCCACAGATGAGGCTGTTTAAAATCAGTTGCTGTTGCTCTCAAGAGTATCTCATAAAGCTGGCTGAAATTTTCCCTTATTCTGCAAATGCTCATTTATACATGGGGAGTGATGGACCCCTGTGTTTGGCAGCATGGCAGACAGCTCTGAGTATGTAAGTCTGCAGAGACTGAGACTTTCTCTTATTTTTCTCAAATTTAGTCCCCATTTTAGAACCAAAGGTGCTGAGTTAGCAGTGACCATGCTATCTGAAGGGACACACCTCACCTGGTAGCCTCTCTTTCTTTGCCCCAGTTTCCTGACTTAAAGGACCAGCAGGTCACCTCTCAGCTGGGCAAAGTGATTTAGGGCTTTTGGCTGCAGGCTGAACTTGATCCCTGAGTTGCAGATGAAAGTCAGTGATGTGGCATTCAACTTAGTGGAGCCCAAGCTAGCTGGAGCTTTTTAGCACAGCAGCAGTATGAATGTTGGTAATAAATCAGAGAATGGCTGAGAGATTTGCCCTAAAAGGAAATCTCTCCAGCTCCATTCTTTCCAGCTATGTTGTTTCTGGGAAGTTGGTGTGCTGTTTTCCTACAAAAAAGGCCCTTTTTCTCTGTTCAACAAGACGCCAAGTCTTGAGGTCCCACTGCTCTGAATAAGTAAGAACACTGTGTCCTTTCCTACAGTGTGACCTAGGCCTCGTGATCTGCTATGGTCTTCTTATTTCTGATTCTGGCTTTAGGGGACCAGATTTTGAATTCTACATGACACTGAGTAAGAAGTTACTCATACATGCAACCTGATTCCATTGAATGGAGCTAGCTGAGCATGGCATGCTTTGCTGCTGGCATAAAGAGCTCATCACCTGCCTGAAGTGACGGGGGGGTCATTTTTAGACACAGTACATTTTCCTTCCTTTTCAGACTTGGGGCGACTGTGTTCCCAGATGCAGGAAAGAAACACAGTATCTGAGATCCCTTGTGAAACAGAGGATCTGACTAACAAAACAAAAAGGGGAGGGAAGTGTCCTCACCCGAGCATGTCAAACGCATGAATCAAGTTATTACTTTTTGGGGTTTTTTAGCCTGCTTGCTAACCTGGTGACTCAAGTGAATCTGAGGAGGCAAGAGAGGGCAGTCTGACCTCTTTTAGCTCCCATGGGATGCCATGGCACTTCTTCCAAAGCAGCAGGTGTTAGCTCCAGAGCTCTAGCAAAATGGGATCCCTGGATTAGTGCTTCCATCCTTGAGCAACTTCTGTTGAATTGGTAAAAGCTTTCCTTCAGTATGAGCTGGATGTATACCAAAGACAGTCTGAGGATCTGACCATGGAGATCTTACCTGTAATCCATTCTGCTTTCAGTTGAAAAATCTTTTTTTGTGACTGTTTTCTTACTGCAGTTTTGCTGCTGTGTAGTTTTGTGTTTCAGCCCAGAAATGGTAGCATTACTAGTGGCTGAAATACCTCATCTGTTACCTCATAGGTGTTAGATAATGATACTTCATCAGTTAAAGAGCAAGCCAGGACACTCTGGATTTCATATGAAGATATATTTGTAGATATTAAGCCTGTTGATTAGACTTACTTTTGTGGTTGTAGGAATTAAGCATGATCAGAAGGTATGTAAGGAAATGTAATTATTGTACAGAAACCCATGAGGGCCTGGGAGATAACCTGAGAGGCAAAACTGGAAACAGAGGTATCTGGGAATTACTCTGTATTAATTTCTCCTATTATCAAATTTCCCTGTTGGCCTCCACAACCAGTAGAAACCTCTCTATCTATAGAAAAGCTTATGGACAGCTGCCAGTAGATGTTGCCTGGAAATCAGGAATGGGACAGCTGGTGTTTGACCTTGCTTTACATGATCCCGATTTATAAAAAAAGCTGGAAATCTCAGGGCTCCCATGACTCTGGTGGGAATCACCCTCTCCATCCCTGTGGAGCAACCTTCTCAACAAGACCTATCAGTCACAAGTGAAATTTTCCATGTTCCCTGGAGCCTTCCCCTGGCTAGATGCTAATTCACACCCCCAGTGGGAATTTCAAAGATGCTCATTGGTGGTGGTTGATTTTTTTCCCAAATGTCTCACTGGAGTCTTGGAACAAGCCATGTGATTGCAGCTTGAGAATAATGTATCTAATAACCATGCAAGAGATTCAGAAAATTCCTCAGACAGCCTGAGTAGCATAAGGGTTTTCAGAGGTTTATTGTTGATTAAAATAATAAACATGGTGCATTGACTAAGACTTGAAGGAAAAAGGGTGAGTTGTATAGGAGCTTTCCAGTGCTAATGGGCTAAGAACAAAAAGTAAATCCCTGTCTTTTTCTTGGTCCCATGCTGCTGTCTTCTCAATCCAGTAGAAGCAGAAAATTTAACACTTCACATTGATTTCCAGAATTCCAGGGTCTTCCAGTAGAGGGAAGTATTGTTTCGTTTCCTTTGGTTTCAAAGGTTTTTCCAGGGAAATAAATCAGAAATACAAAGAGTTGATCAATATTATACAAACAAGGGAAGATGAAAATAGTAACTCAGAACTTAGTCCTGTAGGTTCCCGTACACCTGCTTGCAGGACCAGATGCTCAAAATAAGTAAACACATGGAAGGTTCAGGATCAGGCCCTACATAATTCAATATGCATGTGAAGGCCAAAGAAACTGTACCAAACAAAAGTCCTGTGACAGAAGCTGAAAGTGCAAATCAAAGTTCTGTTTGTGCTATTGTAAGCACTTTCCTGAGTGACAGCCTGTACCCAAAGCTTTTTCTTGTTTCCTTGATGCAGTTCTATCCTGTCACCTTTCTGTCACCCAGGGGACAGCGGGGCTGGAAGGGCTGTGTAATATAGGTGCTGTGGTTTCCCAAGGTGGCTCCACTTGAAGCCAGTGGGAATTTCTGCATCATGCTGCCAGGCACAGGGATGAAGGGAGGACCCCTCAGCTCACGTGTGCTGTTCCATGGGTGCTGCAAACCTGAGGGAATGCAGGGCAACAGTCCTGAGATCCTGGAGCAGGAAGGAGCTGGGTGGGGAGGTGTGGGAGCCATCTCAGTTTTACCAGCTCCTGGTGGTGTGCTCCAGAGCTGCAGGCATCCTGCTTTCAGCTGGCTCCTTGCCTCACCCCAGTGAATCTGATTGGGGCACCTTGGCTGCAGTACAAATATTAGGGCCAGACTCTAGACTGACACAGAGACCCTTAAGTGTTCATGGTATGATTTTCCCTGATGCAAAGTAACTCCCCAGCAGACTAAGATGGGCAGGGACATTCTGGGGAGTGTGGGTTGGAAGCAACATGGACACAGCTGTCTCTACTGGGCGTAGAGGCAAATTTGTCCACCTGGACATGAGCTCCATGGTACTGGTCTGATCCATTTTCTGGGCTAGTGTAGCTTTAGCCAGGTTCCTCTGAGCTAAGCCAGCCTTGGTAACTCTGTCCTGGGATGTGTGGAGGAGTTTAATCTGCTAGCTGGTCACAAAGCCACTCATGACTGCATTTCATGTGGCTTCATGCTGGTACCAGTGTGAGTCCCAGCAGCCTGGGCTGCAGCACTGACCTGAGCCCTGCATAAGCATCCAGGGAACTGCTTAGGGATCCCCCTCCAAACATACCCTTAGACACAGCTCATGGAAGGTCTCAGAGGTGCATGAGTGAATCCTCTCTCCTGTGGGAAAAATGAGATGATCCTACTTTGATCTTTAATAGTTTCTCCCAGTATGGTTACAGAGCTTAATCTCTGTTCTTTAGCAGTTCAGTGTCATTTGCAATTCAGTGCCATTTGCAATGTTATTTTTCCAGCCATTTCAGCTCCCAGTGAAGGCAAACACAGATTTTTGATGCACTTGAATGGGACTGCTTCATGCTCTCTTATCTTGCTACCCATGGCACCAGTAATTAAAACTATAATGATGATATATTTTTTATGATAAAATATGTATACACACATATGTAAGTATATACATTATGCATATAAAATATAATATGTATGATATGTAAAAATAATATTTGGTGATATTATAAAATGATAAAATTATGTTTTTTCTACCTATAAAACCTACCTAAGCTGATTTTTTTTTCTTTTGTTCTTTGCTTTCTTTCGAAACCAATCTTCTCCCTACAGAGTCAGAATAGCTGTGCTTGCTTCCTCTCAGTTCAGTGGGTCATTAGCCTAGGGTCTGCCCTGGCATTTCCTCAATTATAATTGGGAAAACCTCTCTTTTTTTTTTTTTTCCAATTAACATCCATTGTGGGAAATTTGTCATGTTAATGTCAGTTTTGTTTGTGCTACCCCACCTGTGCTGACTCACTGATGCCTCAGGAACTCCATGAAATTATCCTGGAGGCAGCAGCTCATGAAGTCTTCCTTAAAACACGAGTCAAAGGGTTGTACAGACAACATCCACTGCTCTGCAAGGTGCCATAGAGCAGCAGTGACTGTGTGTGATCTGTCACCCTGCTAGGCTCTTCTTCAATTCATCTGAAAGTGATATTTTAAAGGACAGTGGGTACAGCAGAAATTCCTCCTTAGCTTGTTTGTGGTAGTTTTGAGGATTAGTATGTCATGCACTGCAGGAACTCAAGAATTTCTTACACTCTTGACATGAGCATGAGCAATCAGGAAATAGCAATATGAAGTTTATTCCAAATATGCTCATTTTTCATGTGTGCATTGTGTGTTACTGAATGCAGAGTTGTTTGACATTGCCAGAAATGTCAAAGAGACAATTTCTTTCCTCATAGAGAATCAAATGCAAGCAAAAGCTCTTTTGTTGGTTACAGTAGTCAGATTAGCTCAGAGAACAGATATCTGTCAGGTTGTTTTAACATCTGCTTTGCTCATAACTTGAAAATTAAAGGGTGTCAAGCAGCTGCCTTTGATGACTCTGCATTTAACAGTGAACAGCCATGTGTTCACTGCAGAAAGGTCTTCAGCATCTGAAATAACACTTGCCCTCTTCAATGGGTGAATAATAATAATAATGCCTATTATTATTATTATTATTATTATTTATTATCTTTACTTCCCTTGGAAATTCAAGTCCCCATGGCAGAGCCTCTGGAAGAGACACACCAGTGCTTGTCTGTGATTTCAGAGCACCCCCCAGCAAGCTGGGTCCAAGCTGCACCATCAAGCTCTGGAGAGGAAGCCTGGGCACTGCTGGGTGCAAGGTGATCCCAGTGGCTGCCAAGTGGCCTTGCCTGCTGTGGCTAACATTGCTTCTCCCCCCTCTTGTAGAAAGATCTAACGTGTAGTATATTATGGTGGTGGTTTTTTTGGTTTGTTTGTTTGTTTTTGTTTTTTGTTTTTTTTTTTTAATGCTGGAAACTCAAGTCAGAGGTATGCAGTTGGATTCTTTCTCCAAGCAGAAGTGGCAGTGACGTTGTCCACAGACAGGGATCAGGCCAAGTATCTGGGTGTTTCTGTTTCCCTCTGTTGCTGGGCATGCCACGTGGAGGCATGCTGGGGAGCAGTGCCAGCTGGGAAAGGGTATTTAACACAAAAAAAGATTTAACCATAAACATAAACAACAGCATCTTGCCTGGTGTCCACAATACACTGTGCACATGGCTACAGCTTCCTCCAACCCTGTGACCTCTACAATACATAGCTTTGTCCAACAGTGTTTAAAATAACCACCCACAGAGGATGCTTGTCTGATGTTGTTGTAGCCTGAGACCCACCAGGGTGATGAGAGACACCGGGAAAGAAAATGCAAAATGCAATCCCTTAAACATAAACTTCAGGACTGGATTAATGAGCCTTCTGCTGTCAGCGTGCTGGCCTTCTGCCTATCCTTTGGTAAGGATGAAACTAGGGACAGATATGCTGTCAAAAAAGCTTTCTGAAGGCAGGAAAAAAATCTGAACTACTAGCATTAATAATATTAGTACTACTGCCTTGTATTTTTGTTTTGGGATTTTATTACTTCACCGATGTTAAAATCAATTTGAACTTTGGATGTAACTGAGCTGGATACTTTCAAAGGGCACCTTAATGTTACCTGTAGATCAGTGAAAACTGAATTCAAATGTTTTGTTTGACATTCAACTCAATTCTCTGTATACAGGATAAATGTAAATACAAGATGATTTAACGAAGAAGTTAGAAATATTGCACATTTTATTCTGTATAGAAAGTGCTTGACGCAACACATTTTGTGCTCCTGATTTCAATGAATATCAGAGAACAATGACACCCCAGAAGAAAAGCCAGAGGACTGTGTTGTCACTGACATATTGTACAGGGGCAACAGACATGACTGAATAAAGCACATGCTTGGAGTTAACCTGTATTAGTGCTTGCATCATTTTCTACCATTAAAAGATAATGCCTGTGGGTACTCAAAACAGAAGAAGGGAGTTTATTTCAGGAACATATTTAATTTTAGCAATTTTATAATATGTAATATGTTTCTTCTTTTGATTTGGTTGCCATTTGTCTTTGGGTGTATGTGAGTTTTTCCACTTGTTCATATTGGAGTAACTTCATGCCAGCCAGTACTAAATATATGATGTATCAAGTCTGCATTCCTTAGCAGAGATGATCTAACCCTTCAGAGGAAGCCATTAACTCCATATTTACTGATTTCTGTGCTTTGAGACAGGAAGATATAGATTTTTATGAATATGTTTGTTATTTAGTTAGCTCTGGATGGTTTAGTCAGATGCTGGATTTCTCTCAATTTCCCATCATGTGTTTCAGCCCCAAACAACCAACAATTCATGTAATATATAGTGTGCTGACTGTCTCCATCTCATGGGATTGTTCCCTTTCTCTGTTTGCCAAGCTGAAACTTTTCATGAAATCTTGAACAAGTCCCTGGTGGCTTGGACCATTGTGCAAGCAAATAGTAGTGTGAATGTTGCTATAGCAACTTGTGTTTGTGTATTATCCATCCATTGCAAACCTCCCCAGAGAAGCAGTAATCATTCTGGTGAATTCATTTGCACATCTCCACTCCCTGGGCCACCTTCTTGCACAAGAATTGTCATGAGCAAAGTATTTTTATTTTCAGGAATGAGGAGAGCAGAGCACATGGGTGATACTTGAGCAGATGTTGGAGAAAGGTTAGTATTTTCCTAGCTCCCTTCATTCTGCATTCTAAGCTTGAAAGAGGGAGTTTTCCATCACTCCCATCTGAAGTGAGGTTCAGACAGTGGAACCTCTATTTATGGGGAATCTTTGCACTTTGTCTTCTGTTCAGCACCTTAACTATGTGAATGTGAATGTATCAGAGCAAATAAAAATGTTTTTTTCTTCATTGTTCCTAAAGGGGACAGACATAACCAGCATTTTTAAAATTGCTTCTCTGGTGATTTGTAGAATAAGATGCTAAGATATGATTTTTAGGTAGCTGTAGTAACCAGCATAGACCTCAAACCTGGACTCTTGCAAATAGCAAATAATTACTACAGCCACTATATAACAATCAAAGAAGCTGATGGAGTAGTATCCAGTGCTTAGATCAAATCTAAAACACCTTGAGTCTTCTTCCCACATGCTGAACTCTGTCTTGCAGAGGCTGAAAGTGCTCACCTCCTCTCTTCTCCATGATCACTCAGTAACAATATTTAAAAACTAAGACATTCTCTCATGGTCTTTGGCTGTTTTTCTTGCCAAGCAGGTTTGCAGGAAAACTACTTCTAGCTTTTTGGGAAGGGAATCTGAACTACAATGAGCAATTTCTGATTGGAGCTCCCAGAGATAAGAAATGGTTCCTTCCAGCTGCAGCTTTGTGGCACAACCTGCTGGGACTGATAGGGTGGGCTTGGACATTGGGAGTCCCTTTAAAATGTTTTGTTTTGTTTTGTGGTTTTGTTTTTTTTTTTGGTACAACTCATAATTTGTTGTGTCCAACAGGGCAAAGAAATCGCTTGTATCACTTGCTGCTGGTTAAAGAAGTGAAAATGTTGCATCTTTGTGGTGCCAGAAGGCACTGCTCAGCACACCCTGCAGCCCTTCTTAAGATCCACATTTCACTGCTCGTATACTGCTTAGCCCACGCTATTCACTGATTGTGGGGCATAAGGCTAGTAGAAAAAGCTAAAACTGAAGAAAAATCTCCTTTGCCATACTTCATTTTTACTGAAGACTTTTCTTACTCTAGTGGTTTACTTCTTGGTATTTACCATAACAACCAATAAAAAATATTTTAACAGACTGTATTTAGTGTTGTAAAAAACCTTTTCATACGTGCACACAACTTGTGAGGTCTTTCTCTGATTTGGCAATGGATCTGGAAGACTACGGGTAAAGAATTAGGCACTTTGGTTGACTTCAGTGTTTTAGCAAAACCTTCCTGTAACCAGGCCCTCATGGTAACACAGATTGAACCAGTGTCAACTGCACATTCCCAGCTTCTGAAGTTAAGGATGTGACCCCTTTGCATTGGCTGCTCAGTGTTGTGGCAGGGAAACAGTTTTGGTCCCATCCAGAGTACGTTGGTGATTTTTTTTTATTTTTACAGAAATATTGAGGTTGTAATTTTCTTTCTTTTGCACCAGAAGCCAGATAGGATATACCCATTTAACCAAAATGTGTGCTCATGGCTCTGGAAGTCTGTATGACTGTAAGACAGTGAGTTAACCCTGACTAAGTTGCCTGAGTGAAAAAGTTAAAACCAGCTGGCTCAGACAGAAAAGGTGGGAAGGCTCAGATATTCTGTGGTGGAAAAGGCAGAAATTTCACTTTGATAAGAGAGAGAAAGGGAAGCTGATGCTGATGGCATGCACCCATCGTTTCCCACCATTAGTGAGCTTCCTCCTGAGAGAAGGTATGAACCCTGCTTTTGGGAATAAACAGCTAGGTAATAATTTATGGGTGCCAATCTATTACTGAAGACAGGCTATCTTTCCTAAGCTTTAAGATAAATGTTCCAGGAGAGATGCATGCTAAACATTAAGATGAATGAATGCTGTGAACACTTCAAAGTGTCCTGGAGAGCTGTGGCTAAGTGAGCAACCTTTTGTGATTTTTGTTATGCTTTTGCTGGGTGACAAACACCTTCTGTTTCATGGTTAGTAACAGAATAAGGTCTTCATCTCATTTTATATTGCAAAATTAGGACAGTGTATTGGTTTCCAAAGGTATTTATCATTATAACATGGGGGTTTTAGCACTGGATTAAGATTTTGGCTCACCAATTGAGCAGGGGGACCTAAGCTCCACATGACATTACTCTTTTCAGTGTTACTTCATCATCTTTGCTGATGATGACAGTAACTCTGCAGCATTGTGAGTGTCCCCCAGCACTTCAGTGTCCAGAGGGTAGTGAGGTATCAGTGGTGTCTCCTAAATAGCTGAAAAGAGCAGCACTTCACAGGCTTTAGTGGTTATGAGATCAGGTAACACAGCAATTTTATTTTTTTTCCAGGGCTTTACTAAATGTTTGAAATGAGAAGATGGAGCCAATGCTGTTGCCTGGAAACACCAACCTAAGGCTGCTAAACCCAGGTGTGGAACAGGAAGTTACTTGAGATACGTTCCATCTTCATATCTCCCATGTTTTTTTGGTAGCAGTCTTTATCACTCAGGTTCAAGCTTTAAATGTTTGTAGCAAATTATTATTTTATTAACTCAAAACATTCTCCATGGGGTTTATTTTTTCAGGGTGCTACTGGACAGCACAATACATCACGAAAATATTGACAGCATTGCAACCCCAGTGCTGAGGCCAAAACCCAGGGGAGGAAAATCTGTGACCCTGTGCTCACTCTGAACCCTCAGCCAAAGCACCTGGGCTGCCTGGGCTGGGTGTCAGGCCCTACATCAAGTCCACCTTCTTGAGGACTCAGCCACCATTGAGGATGGAAGCCACAAGCTGTGACCCCCAGGAGTCCCCAGCTCCTTGCCAGGCAGGTTTCCATTTGGGTTTGCCAGGGCTCTGCCAGAACTTTGTTGTAATAGCACAGTTTCAGTAAAACTGCCATTGAAATGCAAAGTCAAATGAATGGAAATTTTCCACCTATAGCACCAACCAGCCCTCTCAGTGAGTAACTGCTGACTAGCTCTGATTAATATTATGTCAGCCATTGAGAACTAGCCAAGCATGCCAGGGTTTACTGAAAACTAACACCAGAGACAGCTGCTTTGTGGCTTATCTAGGCCTGCTGCCCTTCTTTCAGATAGATGTTAACATCATCTTTGATTATTTATGGAGGAGAGAGGACTTTTCTCTCTAATGAGTGTCCCTCGTTCTGCCTTTTTTCAAATCCAAAGCCATAATATTTACTCATTGCTTCTGTTTATTTTTCTTCTTTTTTTCTTTTTTTTTCTTTTTCTCCTATATTAGCTCTGGCATTCTTTTCATGTCAATTTAGTGGCACATCTCTATTACTGCTAAAATTTCTAATATATTTTCACTGCTTTCTTTTTGGATTTGTCCTTAAGGACATAGTTCTTCCTTTTCTCTAACTGCCCTCATTCACTTGCCACTATTTTAACTGTTTAATCAAAACAACCTCCTGCCACAAGAAATGAACAGCTCAAGCACCATCAAGACAGAGCAAGGGAGATACTGGAGGGGATTAGGAACAGCTAACCAGAAGGAAAGGAGAAAACTGAGGAAGATGTTCATGTCAGAGGGGTTGAGCAGGCATTTGGGTCTGCAGTGCCTCCCTCATTAGTGGGCAGGTTACAAACTCTGGCTGGCTGGGTCTGTGAGTGTGGTTCTCACATGAGCTCATGGGTGCTGGAGTGGCACGTAGACCAGTATATTTTGGGCTCTGATTATACATCAGACAAATATGTAACAGCAGGAAAACCTACAGCTGCAATGATAGGATGTATTTATACAGAAAGCTACCATCTGGCTCACTCTCCTAATAGTGACTATACTTAGCTGCTATATGCTCTGAAGCACAAGGCATTCAGTATCTCTCAGATAACCCCACTTTTAAAGCCAGACATTCTGTACACAGTAATATCTATGCAGCTCCATGAATAGCTAGAAAACAAGGTATGCAAAATGATTATTGCATGAAGGGGCTGCCATCTTGCTCATCTGCAGACACATGGATACAGAAATTTCTCTCTTAAAGGGGAATGCAGGTTTCGTGGTACTTGTGTTAAGGCTCTTGGTTAGACTCTGATGGATTTAAAAAAAAAATAAAATAATCCCTCTCCCGCTAGCCTAAGACAGAAGAAAAAAAGATCTACAGTCTTTGAAAAATTCATTTATTATATAACCATGGATGGTTTTGTAATAAAACTCCTCACAAAGCTTATTGTCAACATTACAAAATGAACAAGAAACTCCAACATCCACCATTCCCAGCAATGCTAATAAGTTAGTGTGCAATATTACTCCTACTCCCAGTGTGTGGAGCAGCTGCATGTAGCTGTGACCAATATATTTTTACTTGAAAAGTGGAAGTTTTGCAGACTCTCTACCTCTTGTTTGGACACCAACATTGACGTGCCTTGAAAAGGCAGTGAGTTATTCCATTGTTCCAGAGCATTTCTGTTACTTTTCTTGACATCACTTATATTTTAGGTGGACTGCAGAAATTCCTTAGTCTCTGTGTGCAGCTGCAGTCAGGATATGTGCTTCTGCTCTGAAGTAACTACGAAGTTACAGTTCAGGTCTTCCAGACGTGTAACTCTCATTAATGAGAAAACAGAAATGAGATTAAGAGAGAAGAGGTGTGCGGATGTATGACTAATAACTCTAGTCCACGTTAAAGGTATTTTCAGTAATAATGCAGCATTATTTGTATTAGTCTGCTTGAAATAGACCAAGAGATTATTGGCACCTTTTTCTTTAAAAAATGCAAAGCCAGACTTAGCTTTCACAAGGAAGCGTTTCCTAGTATATTAAGGATACAGTACTCAAGTGAGCATAAAATCCTGCTCAGAAACGTAGCAGTTGGCATGGAATCTATATTTGAATATGCTTTTCCAGTTAACCTGCAAGTATATACACATTTATATGCACACACAGAATTTAGCGTGAAGCTGAGGAGTGAGCAGAGCCAACTTTTGTGTGCTTTATGGCTTTGAGTTCTCAGGTGTGTGCTCAACAGCTTTCTAAGCTGGAAAATAAAAACTTCAATTACATGAGCCTGGATTTGCCTAAGTGTGTTCAAACCAACAGCTGCACCTTCCCACTCCTTCCCTCTGCTGTGGTGCTAATGTGACTTCTTTGGCTATTTTTCCCTGCACAGAGAGCATATGTAGTGGGTACTCCACCACTCAGCCAGAACTGCAATCTGAAGGGCACCTTAAGCACCATGCAACACAGAATTTGGCCTTATTTTTTTTTTTCTGTCCTGCACAGCTGCACAGCACAATACATTTGAGATTGTCAGCAATGTCTTTTCCTTTGCATACTTTAATTATGTCTGTTGTGGAATACCAGTGTATGCATAGGCAAGGAAAGGTACAGCAGCTGAACACATTACCCAGATTTGTGGTGTACAGTGGTAATCCAGAACTTTGAGGCATCTATTAAAAATTCTCAAGAGGGAAACATCTTGCAATTTATTGTAACATAAGTAGTAAACACCTGAATGTGTTTTTACACAGGTAAAGATTAGGGCTTGCTAAAGGTATATTTCAAACATTGCTGAATACAAATGAACCTTTTACAAACCCACTAATCCAATAGGTTTTCTTTAAAACAATATTAAGTGTATAGCTATGAAAACAGTGACATGTAAAAAATTTTTCAAAAGTCATTTGCCACAAAGTAACATTTTTATAACTAGAGGAAAACAAATATTTATGTACATAAATACATATATTTTTATATATAGCAAATTACAGTTTCCTGCACTGAACATTTATCAAATACGTAAGTACTGAACAATACTGGATAGGGTGCTTTGCCACACCTTGTGGTCTCCTTAAATTCCTGTGAGAATGGAAGACAAGTTTCTATGGAGGATACAACTTGTTCAGTGATGCAAGCTCACACAAGAATTAAAAAAAGTAAAGAAAACAAACCAAAACAAAAACCCACAGTAGAAATTCTTGACCAAACAGGAATGCTCACCTGTTCTTCAAGCACACACCCCAGCACGGGGACTGTGCCAGAGAGCTGTATTCTGTATGACAGCCATCACCTGCTGAGGGTAATGAATTGGGCAACAGATCTGGTCCACTGGCTTGTCAAAGCCATCATTTTTCTGACAGACAGGTTGATAGGGAGCAGTCACCTTTTAGATCCCCTACAGAAACCGTACCCTTTCTCTTGGAGCTGGGCAGCCACTTCCACGAGCTTCAGGTAGAAAACAAGGCACTGGATGGTTTTCTGGCCATTGTCTTTCCAGAGCTCTGGGAACTGTGGTGATTTACCATGATGGGAGAGGTTGAAAAGGGCAGCACCAAGGTATTATTTAGGACTATGTACACAGTTATTTAGGCTTTGAAAACAGAAAGCATCCACACCACACATTTCGTTTCACCTGGCCAGAAGTGCTAAACTCAGGTTCCTAATGCATAAATAATGATCCTTAGTGAAAAGGGTGATGTAGAGTCCATTGGGTTACTAGCAGTTACTAGCTAGGAATAACAGTCCTATTTAGGTGTCCTTCGAAGCACACAATACAAATATTTATGGTATAAAAAGCACTTGGTTTCCTCCACAGGTTAGTGATGTCTGAAACCTGGGGCATTGTAAATCCAGTCCACTACAATGAGAGTCATACTCACAAACATGAAGATTATGCCAACTATGAGGAAAATTAGAGCCTGTAATTGGAAAATTAAATTTCATTAATAATAAAGCAAGTGATTGAGCAGGCTACAGTTCATAGACTATCTCACATTCATGTAAAACCATGGCCTGAGTTTGGGTCATTCTGTGTCACTAAAGTCCAAGTCATGTCATACAGGGCTACATGAATCAAAGTTAGTCTTGTGTGAATTTCAGTTGAAGAGAACCAGGCTTTATAAAACTAGATCTTAACAAAATGTACTTCCTGCCTCCCCCCCCCCATCTATGATTAATTATACAAAATATAAATATTTCTTTTAAAACTGAACAGTTTTCAATGGATGATTATTATCTCTGATATTATCAAGAACAGCTTCAGAGTTAATCTTTTTCATCCTTATAAGACAAGTAGACAAACTCTCTCTTCTCTGAAGGCATTTCTGTATGTATTCAAGTGATTCATGTGCTTGTAGTATCCTTTGCTCTAACTGGGCTATAGTTTACCACAATCTGTCCACACTTAACAATATTCTGCCTCACAGCACAAAGATGAATACTGTACGTGATCTTCGTGCAGGGTGTGAAATTCTAGATGTGCCCAACACTCAGCAACATCAAGAATGAACAAAGAGACCTGAACAAATCTTCACAGCCTCTCTACAACAACAGCTCCCGAAGTGCTTATCAGAAATTATTTTATGATAACAGATCCTTTATACTTGCACTTTTTATTGGTTGAACTTCCACTTCCATGTCTTTTGTGAATGCGTATATAGATGTATATATGAGCATCTGTTTACATTATTATTAAATTTTCAAAGGACATCTCCTTGGTGATACTGCTAAATGTGCAGATAGCTATTGATGTTCAGGATGAAAGGTGGTGTTATGGCAGCCCAGTATAAACATATAAATAATGGAACTCCATCCATATATCGTGTAGATGTATGGATCTGTCTCAGTGGGCAGCTCACCATTACTTAATTATCTCTGCTATACAACTCCTTTCCTAACCTTGACCTCAAATCTTCCTGTTCATCCACAACTGGCCTTCTGCAGTGAACCAACAACTCCTTATACACTGTTGTGATGTTATCCATGAAAGTTCAGGTGTGAAGCAGAGTTTGATGGGACTAAATAAATGCCTCTTTCTAGTGATTTAAGCTACACTTCAACCTGACGCTTACTGTTGCATACCAGAAGGTGTAGGATGTTAGAGGCTTTGCCTTGTGAAACCTGGCTCTCAAAGCTAAGGTGAAACACTGCCTGACCTGTATTTTGAGTGACAAACTCAAAAGACAAACATTTCTGAGCAGATGATGCAAGTTAAAGATCTGAGTACTTGTGACCAGCAGAAAGCATACCCCCTCCCATGCTTCCTTTTGAAATTGCTGCCAGCTCCCTTACCCCGATCTTCTGGGGAGACTTCAGGGGCTCCTTCTCAACAAGCCGCAGGTAAAAGGCAGAAGGGAGGATGAAAATCAGCATGGTTGCTGAAGAGGCACCTGTAAGAGAAAGCAGAGCTGAGTATTGTGCTGTCTGACACATAACCAGTATGGTGAACCTGCAAAAGAGAGCATGAGGGGAGGCAGCTGCTCTTCCAGGCCCAGCTGCACAAAGGGCTCTCTCTGTAGACAGCATTCCTGCAGAGCTGTAGATGTCCAAACACTTGTTTGGATGCTGCGGCCCCAAAGAGGCACTTTTTACCAAGAAAATTTGTTCAGACTGGTGTGGGTGCCTGTGGTACTGATGACTGCATGTGAGTGAAACTGGTGACAAACAGCCACTCCCAGGGTGATCTGACCTTGGAAAGCAGGTGTCAAAAAGAGGGTGGATGATCTGTGCCCAGGAGTGCCTCCTCCTCTCTTCTGGGCAAAGCCCAGTGCAGTGGTGCTGTATGGACTGCTGTATGTATAAAATGCTGTATGTATAAAATATGAAAAAGGCAAGAACTCCATGGAGGTG
Source organism: Calypte anna (assembly GCF_003957555.1). Classification (NCBI taxonomy): domain Eukaryota; kingdom Metazoa; phylum Chordata; class Aves; order Apodiformes; family Trochilidae; genus Calypte; species Calypte anna. The sequence continues at coordinate 30,679,245 of NC_044244.1, forward strand.
CCTTTCTCAAGGGCATCTGCATCCCTGAGTCCTCAAGCAGCTCAGAACATGGAGGCCCTTCACAGATCTCTTTGCTCAGAGGCCAAAAGTGACCAAAAGAAAGGGGTAGGGACACAGCTGTGAGTGTCAAAAGATATGTGCCACTTTTCTGCTTTTCATAACGTCACAGTTTGGAAGCCAATAAATTTTGACCAGGCTATAGATGCTCAAAAAACCCCAAAGTTGATTTCCTTCTCCTCCACATGCACTAAATGACCTTTTTATCAACATGCGAATTCCTTATCAGTATACTGGGATTACTGAATTCCTCATGCAAGGTAGCAAGTTAGGTAGCATTTAGGTCTGTCATCTGTTTGGGAATTTTTATTTCTCTTTTAACTTTAATCTGTCTCTATTAGTCTACTGGAAAAGCAAACTGAGATTCTCATTCAGTCCATGAGTGTAAATAACTTCTGGAAAGGATTAACAGAGTAAACAAAAAAAAAATATTTATGAAACCTACCAATAAATCCAAAGATGTCTTTAATAGTAGGGACAAAAATTACAAGCAGGTTATTAAAAGCAAGAATTACTGCTGCAATCAGGAAATGTCTTATCCAGCTGAATGGCCTTCTGGGAAACAGCAATGCACTGATAGATGAACGGATCTGTAAGATGAAAAGCAGCAGGGAAAGTAAAAAAGCTATTAATTTATCTTGGCTTTTCACTTTTATAAATGATCATTGCTAGTTACTCTTGCTGTGAGAAATTCTGACTGAAGAAATGTATTTTCAGTCTTTGATTCCCTTAATGCAGTCTTACTCATATAGATTTTTGAGAACTGAGTTCACAGTTTAATGCAGAAACTCAAATATTTACAGTGTAGAAGAAAGTCAAGTAAATAGGGTGTAAAATCAGGGACACAAAATCTGTTCAACTGGAAGATGCTGATATCTGCAAAAAACCCCTCAAAGAAACCCCCACTATTAATGCTAATCAGCTGAAAAAAATGCATGGGTGAAATCTGACTTGCTGTATTTCTGAACCTGATCCCTCTGAAAATCCCACCAGACTTACGTCATTTACTTTTGTGTAACAAAGACCAAGCTGTTTTATGTCTATTAAATATACAAACACACACACACAAAATATATAGGTATATATATATATATATATATATAAGCATATTTTTCAATGCCATTTGGAGATTATTGCAGGGGCTTCTTTTTGCTCTGCTGCCTTTTTCACAAAACACAGAATTTTCTTTTTTTCATCAGCAAAGATGATAAGAAAGGAAATAGTCAACTGCAAATCCCTTTGGTGACAGGAGATAGTGTTGCTCAGGAGTCCCATGATTATCTTAAAAGATTTGAAATGTAGAAGTTGAACAAAAATGTTTTTGCACTGAAAAAAGATAAAAAATCACTTCTGTTGTGTTCTGTTCTGTTGCTTTGAAATAACAGCTGTTTCTGGATGAGGTTGGCAATTCAATAAATGTATGGAATACTGGCTGATCTGGACCAATCACTTGAAAATACAGCCTGAATTTTAATTTTTATATTTTTAATGTTTTTCAGCCAATATTAGGAAGAGGGAGGCAGGTTGCAAAAATTTTGTAAGGCAGTGTAAAGCAGCTTTATTCCACCAAAGAACTGCTGCCTGCATTCTTGTTCAGTTGTCAGCATCCTGGGCATTATCCCTGCTGTGCCACAATACTCAAAACGAAGCTATCAAACTGAAGTTTAATAGTGACTAATAGTACATAGATCTAGATTTATTATTTTTTTTTTTAGCAATGCAATGATTTATTAAACAAAAAAAGAATGAACTCTGACCACTTCAAGAAAGTGGATGAGGTAGTTAATAAAAAAGCAGTTGATAAACTATACTGCCCATTTGGAGAAATTAGATCTGCTGAGCTGGCTGTCCTGATAGGCCACATAAAATTGTTTGACATGGTGGCTTACAAGCAAATAATATATTCTTGGATGTTCTTTTAATAGAGCAGTTAGTGAAGTGGAATGTGACTGCAAAGCCTTTGGACACTATTCAGGTTTAAAAATTATTATACAGAAAGCTGAAAATGCAAAACACTACATCTGACAGGGAGGAGCTTTTGCAATGCCCTTAGCTTCTTTTCCCATGAAGAGTGGTCAGTTAGTTGAGACTAATGAATCATAGAATATGCTAAGTTGGAAAGGACCCAGGAGGCTCATTAAGTCCATCCAGCTCCTGTCTCTGTGTAGGGCACCCCCAGGATCACACCATGCAGGCTTGGTGCTGTGACCACTTCCCTGGGGAGCTTGTTCTGGTTCTCAACTGCCCTTCTGGGTGAAAAACCTCTTTCTGGCATCTAACCTAAAGCTTCCCTGATTCACCTTCCTACCATTTCCCTGAGTCCTGTCTTTGGTGACAAGAGTGAAGAAATCAATACCTGCCCATCTCTTCCCCTTTGAGGGAGCCATAGGCTGCAATGAGGTCAGGTCACCCCTCAGCCTCCTTTTCTCCAAATGGAACAATCCAAGTGACAATTTAAGCATTTAATCTCTGGTTTATACATGACATTTAAGACAGAACACTGGAGTGCTCCCAGCTGGATGGACTGATCACTCTGGGAGCTTTACACCAGAACTTTTTTTTTTTTTTTTTTTGTAGATAGCCTTGAATGGTGATCAGTGCTCTTAAGTATTTGTCAGCAAGCCTGGAAACAGTACCTATGCAGTTCGTGTTTGCATCCAGGACAACAGAGCAACAGGACCCAAGTGTTACTGTTCTCACTGGATGGGAACACTTCAGTGTGACGTGGATTTCTGGGGGCCCCACTGGCAGTGTGATGCTGGGCTTGTACATGCCGTACAAATGGCACACCAGCCTCCCAAAACTTTATGACCAGGGTCAACTATTTTCTTCCCTCCTGTGTAACAGTGAAAGCACAAGAGACACTTAGAGAGCCTGCATATCTGCTTTTCAGGTGGAGATTGATCCCAGAGGAATGTCAGTCATAGAATCGTATAATTACAGAGTGGTTTGGGTTGGAAGGGACTTTAAAGATCATCTAATTCCAACTCCCCTGCCATGGGCAGGGACACCTCCCACTAGATCAGGTTGCTTAAAGTCCCATCCAACCTGCCCTGGAACACTTCCAGGGATGGGGCATCCGCAGCCTCCTTGGGGAACCTGTTTCAGTGTCTTAACACCTTCACACTAAAGAATTTATTCCTAATGTCTAACCTAAATCCACACTCTTCTACTTTAAAAACACTACCTCTTATCCTACTGATACATTTTCTTATAAGAAGTCCCTTCCAGGCTTTTCTGTAGGCCCTAGGTACCCATAAGTAGACCTCTAGGTATTAGAAGGCCACTATAAGGTCTTCTGGAGGCCAGAAGCAACCTTCTGGCCAAGGCCAAGCAACCTCAACTCTCAGGCTGTCTTCATAGAAGGGATACTCCAGCCCTCTGATCATTTAGTTGTATCTCTCTGTCCCTGTTACTATGGCTAGAGTGTTTTTCCTTGTGAACAGCACCTAGAAGCTCTAAACTTTGCTCAAACATGTGGCTGAATCCTGACTACCTCAGTTTCCTGGCACTTAGCTTCCCCCCTCTGACCACAGAGTCAAGCATGTAAGATGTGCATAGATCCTCTATCCCTCTACCTTGGCAGCCAGGCCTGGAAGTCCTGCACTGATTGTGGCCTTAGCTGCATGTGTCTGTCTTGAGCATGGATGCTACAGTAAGTGCTTATGTCTCTCTTAGGAAACCTTGTAAATGGTTCCAGTATATCCCCAAGCCTCCAGTACTTCCACTGCTGCTCTGATAAATATAGTACAGAGAGAGCCAGAGAGTGACAGGGCAGTTGTTCCTGATTTATTTCTGATTTATTTCTGAAGACAGATTTATTTCAGTCTTTTGAATTTTGCAGCCCTAACTAGCTGAAGTCCTTGCTCTGGTCAAACTGCATATGAGAAAATGTCCCAAATCAAAAATCAGGCTTACATTTCTTCAATGCTAAAGTTTGTCTGTGCTGAGTACATCAGGTCAGTGTATACAAGCCAGCCCTGATTTCAGCTGTAGCTGAAGTGTTACTTACAGGGAAAAGGACAATAGGCACAGTCAGGGTTACAGCCACCAGCACTGCCAGGCGCACTGACAGCAAGAGGGTATCGAAGGTGTACACTTTGGTGTACGTATGAAGTAGCTCATCTTCAACTTCTCCTGTGAGAAGGAAACAGAAAGGAGTTAAATCATGTAAGCAATATCTGCACATGCAAAAAGATCTTTATACCACAGCCAGATAAGATTAGCTTTGGCCCAGCTGCTGTCATCAGATATGTGGTACGGGCTAGGCATGGAAGAGGAATTCTCACAGCATGACCAATGCAAGTCCATCATCCAGAGATGACGAGGGTATTATGGCTCTGAGGTGATGCTTTGTACTCCAGTAGCTCAAATTACTTTCTCTAAGTCATTAAGTGGGTATGGAAATTCAGGTAAAAATAATTTCCGTGATACAAAAGAGGAAGCAATCCACTGAACTGGGCACAGGTTCCTTTGCCCTCCACCCAGGTGTCCCAGCTCTGAGACAGAGCCCTCCTGACACAACTCTCGCAGACTGTGCTGTAGCATTCAGTTCTCTGCTGTAATGGAGGAACTAACAAGGTAAAAAGAGGTGGCGTTTGCATAAAATGTTGTGTTAATTCAGGGACTGCTCTGTTTGCCTACTGGTTAGTCAAGCTCATCTGTATTTTTTTTTTACACTAGAATGATTTGCACCTGTTTTTCAGCATACGTGAAGCTGAATTAGTGGCATCAGAGCCAGGGTGGGTAGCATTTAATAGTGTCGTGTAAAACTGTTGAGCATTAGAGTATTTTTAGTACAGTCACTCTTGGCCTTTGCCAAGGGCTAAATTTATAGCAGCTTGTTATCTGAGTTCACATAACCAAGAGATATATGACTGGTCCCCCTAGTAGGTGCCTCTGAGTCTCTCATGGGTGAGGATCTTGTGGCCTGGCAGCTGGATAAGTCCCACTGGGACTCCTGTGTAAACTTCAGGAGTTTACACACCGCATATTGTTTGAATAATGCATACACTTGGATTCAGGCCCACACAAAATACAGGACCACGTGAGCCTCAGCATGCTAGAACTACCTCACCTGCTTTAAAATGACAGGAAAAATACTGCAGAGCCCAGGGCTTTGACCTACCGTAGAAGGTAAGGTATCCAAAGAGGGCAGCCAGAAGATACATGATAAGCATGCCAGTGATGGAGATATTTGAGACATTCTGCATCCGCTTTCGGGAGCGGCTGAAGTAGAAGAGAGAGAGTAATAGTGATAGTCTTTTAAAGCCTCTATTTGTACAAGAAGTACTCTGAAGAGTCATAGCTCTACTGACATCCACTCACTGCCTAGTAAGCTTATAGCAATTCTACTGTTTATACAGGGCTGCTTACTCAAAGCTTCGCAGCTCAGTGCAGAACAGAACAGACTTATCAGAAGTGTGTTGAAACAGCACTCCTACTGCTTAGTGACAACTTATAAATGTGACACAGTGTTCTGTATATCATGATTTATGTACTATCAGTCTCAAAAGGTACATTTAAAATTAAAAATGGAGTGTCTGTAATTACATGGCTGGTAACAATAATAGACAAGAGCTTTCAGTAAGCACTATGTGAACACACCTTACATCTGCATAGGGTTGTTCTGGAGGTTGATGAACCTCCTGGAGGTCAAATCCTTCCTTTAGAAATCCTTTGCTTAAAGATTTAGTGTAAAAAAAAAGCCCCACAACACTCTTCAGTTTATAGGACCTGGAAGGTTATTCCCAAGTCATCTGAGGATTTTTATTTCTTCTGAGGTTAAAGCTGCTGAAATAGGAGCTAATGGGTCCCAGCCTCCTTGAGTTTTGCAGCACAACCTCCTGTAATGCAATTCTTGTTTTGAACAAATGCTCTTTCTCAGTCCTTCTCAACTGTCAGCTCTGTGCTGATTTAAGAAAGGGTATTTGAGTATTGATACTTGATAAGCAAAGTATGCTGAGTGATAAGTGTATGTAAGACAGTCAAAACAATGACATCCCAAGAAACTTTAAGAATAAGCAGCAGCTGACCCAGACACAGAAATCATTAAGATATTATTAGAAACTAGAATTATCTGTATCTATTCAATGAAGTTCCCTAGTATATTCTGCATCATTCAAAGGACTGTCCAGATTCCTTCTTTCCTAAGTAAATATTGTTCAATGCAGCTACCTGAATAGTGTTTCTCTGTCACCAATATCTGACTATTAGGTCAAAGCAAAGCCAGTATCTGCTCACTGTGGAAAGCAATAAATCAATAGCAGGTGGGTGTCTACACACCAGAAGTCAAGGCAGAACACGTAGAAAGTGATCTTTAGCTATGGTTAACTGGAAGTATGGGACAAAATTTAAGAACCTTACTCTTTCAGTTCACTGTATATTGGTAGCACCTCAGGGTGGCATACGAATGCAAATGCCAGGATGGGTATTGTATAGGCAGTCTGTAAAATAAAGCTCCCATTAGTAAGAATGGTCACTGCTGTACCCCGTTCTTTTTGCAGGCAGCAGTTTAGCTGTAGTCTGAATGGCCAAAAACAAATCCTACAGAATCTCCCTTACCCGTGAATTGAACACAAAGTACTTTGGCTGACAAGCATCACTGACATGATCACTGTGTGCTTCATATTCGACACCACTTTGGGGAGAGATATCTTTTGGCTCCTCAAGGCCTGGCAAGTGCCCAGCTGTGTTGTCCATCATGAAATTCACACCAGAACCAAGAGACTCATTGGGTAACATGACCAGGTGCATTGGCACCGTGCTGTTGGTGGCAGTCCAGTTTTCAGCTCCATGGTCCATGATAGGGAGAGGACAAGATATTTGGGATTTCTTGAAGATTACCTACAACAGAATAGATGATATCATCAGAAGAGTTCCACCATAGGAGGTTATACTTACACTGAGGGTGTGCCAGCAGAAATAAAACAGGCACACAGAAGAGAAAGGGGAAAGAGATGGAACACAAAACCAAGTGTGATAGCTCCTGCTTCTCCTGCAAGTATTTATTGTTACTCTGCCTCTTTTGTTGTCCTGCTTTATTTTTCATTCTCAAGTGGGGTTTTTTTGTGTGTATTTTTTGATTTCTTTTACCAACAGGCTTGTTGATTTGATTTCCTTGCAGGTTCTATTTTAACTTCCCCATTAAATTGCCATAGTAAGAAATATAACAGCATTGCACAGTGTTTGCTTAGAGACAATACCCAAGCAGTCACCTACCACACTGACAAAGAAAACCATACAGGTCAGCGAAAAACCACTCGTGTAACCAAGATAACCTGCACAGCAAGAAAAAAAAAAAGAAAAACAGTTCAGCTACATATCAATTCACAATCTTAATAGAAATATGAAATGAAGTTAACCGGGACATTAAGCTTACCCAAGCTCTTTAGAAGGGAGAGGGGAAGAATAACTGCAATTGTTACAAGTATGATGAGGTAGTTGCCATTTAGGTACCATTCTCTAAAGAGGAGGAATAAAAGTTAACAATCATTATCATTGGCATCAAAGTGAAAAATTTTAATTTGAGTTTCAGGCTGGGCAAAGGTACTTACCCAGAAGTCTCTTCAAGTTTCATAAATGCTCTGATCACTTCAGGAAGTTCATATTTAATAATAAAGAGGTAGCTTGACATTGCTGAAAAACCAAACAACAACTTTAGAGAAAACAACATAGTTCCAACAGAAATGATTTTTTTTTAAACATTAATGCTGCCTGAAAAACATTGTTTTGGGAAACTAGTTTCTGCTGAAGTAGAGGAATAAATTTTGTTCAAATAACTATGTAACTATGTTCCCTTCATATTCATAACTTCTGTAGATAACCACAAAAATATTAGAAAAGATTTTCCTGAAAACATTTGTCTCTTACCTCCTATGTTCTGCATTGTAATTGCAATGAAAACAACACACTTCCCTGGCCAGCCAAATGCCTTTTCTCCCAGTTTTTCATATATTAATGATCCTGAAAAAAACACACAGAGACACAAAACCACAAAAAAAGAAACCTGGGCTACTGCATTGGACACATCTGATGAACAGCATTCCAAAGTAAAATGCATGCATGCAGCAGGGACTTCGTCAGTCACAGCCTTAATCCTTATACCTCCTTCTTTTGATGTCTTCAGTAAGAGGTGGACCGAGTAGAGCGACAGGATTGCTACGCTGAGCAGCAGAACTCTGCAAGGCAAAGGAGAAATCAGAATTCCAAGAGGACATCAGAGACACTCAGTTGATTTCAGCAAATACTTGCTTGTTCTCAGGAAGCTCAGGGTGTAGTTTGCAGCAAGTTTGTGCTTTGGGCTTCCAATGCTAACTACAGAGATGCCAATTGTAGCTTTGTTGGTGGGTGGTGAGGGCAGTGCTGGAGTGGCTGCCCCTCTGGAGGGACAGGGGCATGCAGTCTGCTGATGTCAAACCTGTCACCTATGCCAAAAAGCTGCTGTACCTTGCCAGGCTGGCAGAGCACAGGGAGAAGCCAGCACAGATCATTAGGGTCAAGGCCCACAAGAAGGGAACAGAGGAGGAGGAGGAAGGTGCCGCTGTCTGCCTTGGGCACCATTTATCCTCCATATATGAGTGCAGTTGCACCTCATGCACCCCAAAAGACCTCAGGGCTTGTTTAACTACAGGTAAGCACCAATTCTGTCTTATGCCACAAGGACAGAATCTTATATCTTAACAAGAATCTGATAGAGTAAAGAGTTTTCCATGCGAAAGTCAAGTTTTTGATCTCTTACCTGCTCCCTGATTTTTCATTTTAATCTCTCTCCTCACTCAGAACAACCAAAAAAAAACAAAACCCAAAGCATAACTATGACTTCAATGCCAGCTCCTGGCTCTGGCTATTGACTACTTTTGATTTCTGCCATGTCATTGTGAAGCTGTGGAGTTTAGCTTGAGATGCCCCCTTTGCAAAGTACATCAGAAATCTTGTATAATCTAAAGCACAATGTGACACTGGAAAACCTTCCCTTGCAGCACTTGCAGCCTCCTCTTCTAGCCCAGTCCACTTGAAGGCACTGCTGGTGCCTGAATTCATTGGTTCTGATTGCTGCTCTGATCATTCCACACAACTTTTGCATCCTATTTGATTTCAATTACCTGGTCCGTGTGAAAAACATGGTTTTTGTGACATTTTCAGGGCTTAACATCATGGGCAGCATATCTTATTACTGTAACCACCTTGCCATCAGCCTGCACAAGTGTTGGTGCAGAAAGGGAATTGATGATAAAATAACAGAGCTAGTAAATACTCGTTTGCCTCACTCCATGGCTGAACAGGAGGTTGTGCCCACTTCCCACTTCCACTCCACTGACAACATGGTTTTGTATAGATAAAGCAGCCAATGATAAGTAAGTTCATAAATGAGATACAGTTTTAGAGGAGGCATAGGTCCTGGGGCCAGGTGATGGGGTCCAGACCATCTTATTTTTCTCTCAAGTTTCTTTCTCCAGGAGACAGACAGCACTAGAGACTTGATGTGAACAGAGCTGCCTTTCATGCTGTGGGCTCATGCAATATGATAAGAGGGGATCATGTCTGAGGTCACAGCATACCCTGCCAAGATGGCATCCTTCTGGATCAGGGACACCTATGTAGCACCCATTCAGAGATATGGTCTCCATGTTCTGACACATTAGCTATGGAAAACCAAAGCCATCATAGTTGCACCTCCTAAATTGTGCCAGGCAGCAGGAGTGATGCTCCAGTGTATGCTCTGTGCCAATGCAAACCTCCCCCATGGGAGAGGAGGGTATAATGGGAACTTCTGGAGAGCTTCTGAGTTTTAGGAATGCTTTTGCTTTTGCCCTGTAGAACATCTTCCAGCAGGAGAGCATTTAGGCAACATGAGATCTGTAAATCTGAAAAAATTTCATCAATGCTGCCGGCATCGTTTAAATTAAATTTAATGTCCAGCAGGTTCCATTTAGTAGGTGGGGTGTTTCTGTCATGCTAACACTAACATCATGATCTGTGAAAGCAGAGGAACCTCCAGCAATTGTATGCATGCTATGGGGGTAACAGTATCCCCACACAGTTTTATACTTTTAAATAAAACTTTCTCTACCAGAAGGGAGATTGTTCTCATTCAGGAAGTATGAAAGCAAGACAGAAAAATAATGAGCTATGGGAGGAGGCATCTTTGGTTCTTGCTGTTTAAGACTCCTCAGGGTTGCTTTAACATTACTCCCTGCTTTAGTATCACCATTTGTACAGCCATTTAGTACTGCTAATGTCATTAGGCTTATATAAGTTGTTTTTTAGCCACCTATGTGAACCAACAAAGCCTTAAAAGTAAAGATATTACAAAGGTAATGTATTTTATGTTATTTTATTTATTTTTAAAATTTTTTTCCTCTAGTGAAGCTTTCTTTTCAGTGGTAATTTATGATCATACTAGTTAGTACAAGTGCTCAGGGAAAGTTGGAGGAAAAACAAAATGCATTTTTCAGACTCTTATGCAATCAATTTTAGAACCAGCTTCCATTTTTCAATCTGCAAATACTGTATCTAAACAATCTGAGTGCAGATGCTGGAAAGTACTTCTCCAGGAAAGCATTTGCATCTACAATTAATTTTCAGTTACAAATTCTATTGGCAAGAGTGGAGGTGTTTCTTAGCAACTAAAAAGTAAATGTAGCATTTCAAATGCTGTTGCTGTCTTAGTTACACCATCTCTGGAAGAAAGAAGCTGTATAATGGTAGCCATGCAACCTGATTTAAAGCCTTGTTAGATTTCAGTAAAGGAAAACAATGGCCTATTCTCATACAGTAGTGTCATGATGAATTCCAGCCTCATAGGGGATTATATTTAGGGCTTCATTTAAAATTAAACCCAGTTATTTAGAAAAAGGGAAAACAACTTCTTTTTTACAGTCTGTCTCATTTTACACGGTTATCCATAGAGCAAAATCTTCATATGGCTACCTGTTCCTGTCTATCAAACCCCATTTTGCATAGATACTGTACATCAGCCACATACCAGTGCTGTCTGTGCACATTGAGTACAAATAGACTTGAGGGATCTGGATAAATCTGTGAATGCCTTTACATTCAAAGTGTGCTGCTATTTCAGACTTACATGAAATATTCTTCCATATTTTTCCATTTCTACATAGTGATTAGGTGGTGGGGATGACGTAAACATATACTTTTTGGGTGATTTACTTCCCTTGTTGAATTCCCATACTGCACCAACAAGATTGCTGTTGTTATTCTAGGACCAGTATACTGTAGTTCCCCTCTGGTTTTTGACTGCACAGTATCAATTCACAGTCATGTTCCTGACACAAAACAGGGCTAAACTGAAAAACAAATTATTTGTCAGCAGTGGACGGTTCCTTGTGGTGCAGATAAAATGTTTTCATTACAGATGATCTTACAAAACTTTTCAGCTAACAAAACAAGCTTAACATACCTCTCTAACCACAAAAAAACCTTACATCCAGCTCACTGCTTGTATTTTATTTGGGTTTTTTTTCTATGTACTTACACAAAAAGGATAATTCCTGTGTTTGCCATGGCATAGGAGAGCCCTAAGATGCCACTGCCCATGATGGCATTGCTGAGATTGAATGAGGACATTCCAAAGGAAGCTCTGCCCCGGTGCTGTTGTGAGCAAGAACAGAAAATGACAATTAAGTTGCATTTTACTGAGCACAAGAGACTAATTGTTCTCATTGCTAGTTTCCCCTGTATTGCCCCCTTGTGTAGTGAAATGAGGCAACCAGGTGCCACTAATTGCCAGGGAGTGAGCATGAGCTTGTGTCAAGCCCACCTGTGCCTAATTAGGGTGGGCCCCCACTGCGCATGAGCAGGACCAGGGGGCCAATAAATAATTAAATAAAAGGGCCTTTTATTGGCCCCCTGGTCCTGCTCATGCGCAGTGGGGGCCCACCCTAATTGGGCACAGGTGGGCTTGACACAAGCTCATGCTCACTCCCTGGCAATTAGTGGCACCTGGTTGCCTCATTTCACTACACCCTTGATCCTTAACTTTGGAAGGTTCCTGAACCCACAGGTGCTCACCACCATACGGAATCTTTTTACCCCCCAGTCCAGCTGTGAAAATAGGTGTTCACCTCTTCTCCCGTTGTCTTTGTCAGGCTACAGCCCTGACAGGGGACTGAGGTGATACAGCCACAACTGGCTGTGCTGGCCAGCCTCAATAGAATTATGTGCTGATATCTGATAGGTTTCCCAATTATTGATTTTAAAAATGCTGATTTTTTTTTAATGTAATCCAATCAATTTGTGTTTTTTTTTTTCTCCAAGTATGACATGCTTCTTTCTTTGAGGAGATAAAAGTGTGTCTGGAGGGGGGAAGGAGGAGGAAGGTCTTTGTGACTCAGAATGGAGGCAAGAGAGCACAAGACAAAAAACTAAAAGGAGCTGGTGTATGTGAGGGGGAGATGGTGTGTGAGGGGGTCACTTCTTACACCAAGTGGAAAAGAAAGGTGTGGAATATGGCTCTTAATTTTATCTTGCAATCATGAATAATATTTTGTTTGTTTGTTTTACTTCATCAGTCCAAACAAAACCTGTAACAGGACTAAAAAAAAAAAAGAATCCTTTCTTTTCACCAAGTTCAAAAAGTTGAATCCTAAACAGAGAGATACCCACACACATAACCCAGGGACTGGTGCTGTGCTTCCCTCTGCATGTGGAGTTGCCTTAAAGTCATGCTGAGTGTGTAATGCTCAGCTCTGTAAAGCCAAACATGACTGTCCCTGCTTTAAAGGGATGTGGATTCATTTGCACTGATGCTGGAAATGAACAGTAAAAGCACACAGGCACAAACACTCTTGATACAGGAGTAACAAAGTTTCTCTGAAACAAACTTGTCAGAAATACAGGTGCAGCCACAGACCTGGCTGAACATCATGGGTAAAATAACATGAGTGCTACTGAAGTCCAAGTATGATTTGAGAAACTTTTCTTATTACTTGTTTAGGAGAGACCCAGTTTTACTTGCAAGACAATAGAAAGGGTTTGCTGCACTTTAGAAAATGTGTTTACTCCTCCACAGCCAAGATTATGCTGATCGAGCTCCAGACTAACTTTGCTTACTGCCACATTTGGAGAAAGATTCAGATCAATAAGACTTTGTAATTAGCCTTAAAAATTAATAAAACTTACATATTCTTCAGTGTATTCTTCCAATTTCTTTTTACCCAAATATCCATTTGTAAGGAACTTCTGGCTTTCTGCATCATCACTAACAAATGGTCTGAACATGAAGAAAAATAAGAAAATATTAGATAAACTTCTTGGCACATGTTATGTTCAAGCAGTGACTTATGTCATTAGTGGAAACTTTCCTTTCACGTTATAATGAATATTTGAAACCCATTCAGAAAAAAAATCTCTTTTCTCCGGTAAGATTTTCATGTCCAATGGCATGAAAATGGCATACTAGATCTTTGCTTTGCAGTGCAATTTAGTTTCAGCAGTCTTGAAATTCTATCTGATTGGAGATGCTGGAAAGTAACAATTCCTTGCTGCCAGCAGCGTGCTAATGCTGAGCACGTACTTCACACCCGAGGAACACAGTGCCTTGCAAGTGCCCTGCTGGAGGTACATTCTGGTGTGTTCAGCAAGCTGAGAGCTGAAGGTTGGTGGCTGCTTTTGCAATGTCCCAGTCAGGTCCCCCAGATGCTGGTGCTATGGTGGGTCCTGCTGGAGATGCCTGACTCTGTGTTGTTCCCTCTGGAGCACTGGAAAAACACTGGTCCTCTCCAGGGCTGAGGCACAGAGGCAGCATGCTCAGGTTGCACTGCCCTGGCAATGTATTCATTTACATGTGGGACTGGAGAGGTTGGAAGTTGCCAAGTGGGTGCTGAGGGCTGAGAGCCTGCAGAGGTGACTCCAGGTGGTGGCCAGCAAGGGGGACCCTAGGTGCTAGGCACATTATCCTCCATGGCACAGAGCAAGCAGTGCTGGTGCTGTGGGCAAACACTAGCTAAGCAAACATGATCACCATTTCAATTAATTTCAATTCCATCATTTCAAAGTAGTACCTAGGGAATGTCTTGAGGCCCAGCTGCCACTAGTGAAGCTTGGTTTTTTTGATTACAGCTTTCTAGCCTTAAGGAGAAAACCTTCCCATTGAAATGCTCACCTGCTAATTGCAGCCTTTTCTGAATCAGCCAGCTCCGGGTAGTTGTCTTCAAGGCTTTCCCCACTGTTGCTCTGATCATCAGGTTCGATGTTGACCTTTTGCAGCTCCATTCGATCCATTAGAGCTATCAGCTCTTTCCAGCACACACACTTGCTCCCTCAGGGTAAACAGCACCAGCACCCTGCCACCTGCTTGCGGGTCCCCTCTACCATGCGGGGACTGCCAGAACACTCTGTTCTGCAAACAAAACACAACAGAACTCATTAGAGTTTTCCTCAAATTAGATAAACCAGTATGAATAGTTTGGTTTGTGTTTGCTCTTTGTAATAGCATTAAGAGAGGGAACCATTGCAGACTGGGAAAATTCTGGGCAAGCACAATGTCCCTTTATGTGCCGTCACTTGGCCCTTTGTCTCCCTTGAAATGGTAAAGAGTGAAGTGGCCAAGGGTTGCACAGGGGATGTTCAGCATCTGCCAAAATTACCAGGCCAGAAGAAAATAATTTCTTGAACTGCTGCACTTGAATATCCAGGGGATGGTGATGTAGAAGCACTTGCTGTTAAAAATGAAGTATGTCAAGGCTTCCCTAATACTGCTTCAAAACATATGTACATTTCAGGGAAAAGCTCAGTGTTTCAGATCATTTGTTGTAAGATTACTGTTGTCATAGATTTAAATGTTTATAAGATCTACCCCTTTCACTGGATCTGATAGAGGTAAGCACCTCTGTAGGAATGCTCCTTGGATAATTAGGAGTTGCGATTCTGGTTTTAAATATATTACTTGTTTTAAATATATTCCTGGTTTTAAATATATTTGTGGCTAATCCTTACTTGTCCCACAACTAGAAATTCTGCCTCACACTGAACTTTTACTGGACATAATTTTACACTGGGTATAAGCCTGACTATCTTTGTCCTTTTTAGAAAAATTACTGCCATTTGAAATCTTATAAATAAATGCTCAGCTCTCTGTTTCTATATGGACCAAAGGAAACTTCAAACCAAAGTTACGAAGAGGATTTAACCTCTGGGATTTCAGCAGTTTCACGTTACCATTCACACCTACAGATACACATTTACATTCATTTCATCTTTCCCAGATTCAAAAGGAAAACACTGTGCAAGGAATGTTGCAATTTTAGATTTTTTTCCCTTCCTGAAGAGATTCCTTGAGGCATCTTATACCTCCATTTCACAGCTTAGGAGACCAAGGGGCACCCAGGTGAAGGGAGCAAGCACAGAGCAGGTGTCACATTGCTGGCACCCCTGGGGCCAGGATTGCAGACTCCTGGCACTCTACCTGCTACCTTGCAGTCAGCACACTAGTTGGATCCATCACATTTTTCATAAATATCCCATGCTAAATGTAGCCCAGCACTGTGTGATAGCAATATCAGAAGACACCACAACAAATAATGTCTATGCCTGGCCTTTTGTAACACTAAACCTGCAAATATTTAATAGCCTTTTTACTCTTTTGCTTTTATGGATGTATAGGTCCTCATTTGATAGCACGACCTTCACTATCCTGGTCACACACTATTTTTAAGGACATCTACAAACGTATTTGTAGTGGCCAAATGTTAGAGTGCACGTGCTTAAAATGTAAATGTAAACTTTAAATACCAATCCTGGAGGCTAAAACTGACTCCAGGCTAGAAATTATAGTCAGCTTCCTTGCTTCATACTAAAAATATTCACCCAGACCAGACAACTGAAAAGCAAAAGCAATATGACAGTGCATTAGGAGATTTCCTACCGGAGAGAGCGGCTGTGTTTATTCCATTCTGCTGCCGTACAGGGAGTGTGTGTGAGGGGATGGATGAGTAACTCGAGCCTCAGGGCAGAGCCGCCGGCACTCGCATTCCAGTGGCCGGGAGGAGGGGGGGGGTTCTCCCGGCTTGGGATATGAATAACTCCAGGAGACAAAAAAAAAAAAAAAAAAAAACCACCAAAAAAAAAACCCACCCAAAAAGCCCCCAAACCAGCTGAGCCCTCCCCACTGTGGTTTCATTCACAGAACCATCCTCGAATGCAGACATTAATCTGCCTATGGAACAGAGTGTTTCCAGTTCCTGATACTTTATTTTTAATCTGTGGTGTAAAAGTCAGACAAATCTGACTGTGCTTAGCCCTGTTCTGGTAAAGGGTAAAACTTCTGCCTAACGCTTGTCAGAGAAACATCTTTTCCAGAAATGGCAGTCCAAAAAATGCAGATTAGAAAAAAGGAAAAGTAAGCAAAAAAAAGTTGCCAGGAGTTAAATTATACAGAGATTAGGCTGAGGAGGGAAGTCTGTGCTGCACAGCAAGCACAATTTGGAAAGGGGAGCAAAAATTGACTGAAAACACACGTTACAGTGTAAGAATCATCTGGACATTGTCCTGTCAAACATTTACACAAGTAGTCTGACTTATGGGTGTCACCTCAAGAGGCCGTAGAACTACTGCATGAAGCAGTGATTTGATTTTAATTTTTAATTTGTGAATTCCTAAATGACTTCTGTTGAAGGTGTAAAGCCTCAAGTGGTGAAATTAAATCTGCTGAGAACCTGATTTCTTACAACTGTCACTTTCGAGGAAGTAGAAAGGTAAAGCCCAAGGGGTCTGCAAACCATGTGTTGAAAGCCAGTAGCATAAATAAGGGCAGGATGAGACCCATTGGAACAGGCTCAATATTAGATTCAATCCTGCAGTCACTAATAAAGATGGTTGCAACCAATGGTGCCTTTGAACTTCAGCAGAAATTGGCAGAGCTGGTCCTTAGTTGGTAGAAATCCACCTCTGCAGGTTCCTAATGCTGCAGGTACTGAAAGGCTCAGGAAGATGCTGAGGTACAGGTAGCACTTGTTCTCCATGAGCAATGTAGAAAGCACAGAGCTGCTACCCCTTCACCCAAAGAGGAAAGGGGGTCTCTGCTCAGCCTGCAAGATATTTAGAAAAAGGGGATGCACTAGCTGCCTCTGTTTAAATTAAACTCTGCCTACAGCAGAATCACACCCATGTCCATGGCCCTGACTGGTAGGTGGGTGCTCAGTTGCACCCTTGCAGGGATTCATGCCAGTTGGACCTCTGCTCCTGGGTGAAGGCCAGGCACTAGGACAATGATGGCGTGACAGGACACAGCTTCCAAGGATGGGCTGGCCCTGCCAGAAGCTTAGCACATGATATTGGAGAAGAAACACCAAAGTTCATCTGCTTTATCTTCCCTGGAGTTTCATGCTTTCTGCTCCAGGGTTCTGAATTTGGTGCCTAAACCCTGTTTCAAGCATTCAAACCCATCACCACTTGCCTGGCTTCCTTTTCCTACAGAGGAATTTTGTGAGATTGGAAATAAACAAAAAGCTCTCCACTTCTTTCTTCCCTTTAGTTAAAATCAGTAAGCTTTCCCCTTTTACACAGAATAAAAACCTCTTAGTGCTGCAGCGTTCCTTAAACTTGGCTTCCTTGCTCTGATGGTTTCCCTGCCTCTTGTGGCACTGGACTGTATAGAAAAGATTCTCCTTAAAGTATGGCATTAAAGAGGAAATACTGGTTGCAAAAGTTTCACCTATTATTAGAAGGAAATTATTTATGGCTATAAAACTATTTCTCTCTTTAATGACAGAATACTGTTCTGCAGCTTTTATTAAAAAAAGGTTTTCAGAAATGAGTCAGAAAATGATAAAATTTTTGGTATCTGATTTCACAACATTATTGATTTCTGTCCAGTCTGCAGTTTGGACGTTAGGAGGATGGACAACCGTGGACCAAATAATGCCGGGTCACAGATGTGACAAACATTTTAATGGATTTGGCAGTATCAAGGTTTGTAAGCTCTGCCATAGTATCTGCTTTAGCAGATTTTGCAGGATTCTTCATCTTCATGACAGTGACTTTATAATACTATTGTCTGTGCATCTATTTCAAAACTAAATAAGTGCTATCAGTGAGAAATAAATAATTAAAATGCAAAGTTTGCTTTCAAGTAAGCTTTTTTCTTTTATTTA
Organism: Calypte anna; assembly: GCF_003957555.1. NCBI lineage: Eukaryota > Metazoa > Chordata > Aves > Apodiformes > Trochilidae > Calypte > Calypte anna. The sequence continues at coordinate 30,697,415 of NC_044244.1, forward strand.
CAGTGATTTTAGCCAAGTAAATCAAGAGCCTTGGAAAAAAATCCCAGAAGTTAGCCAAGGGCTGCAAAGGAAAGCAAGCATTCATTTCTTAATTCCCTGGTCAATTTTAAACACCTTTTGCTGTGTCTTTGGTTTCTTCAGTTTTGATTTGCTGTACACAGATAAAAAAGGAATAAATTTCATTCCTGAAGAAACACCAAAGATCCTTGCCAAAATAAATTACCATGTCAGTAAATCTTAAGGAGCCCATCCTTCACATATTTAAAAAACAGTTAAATTTCTAATTCTCAGTTTTTAAAAGATTTAGTCAGTGTCTAGAATACCTTGATCAAAACATTGTAAAGAAAAAAGCTGTAGGTTTACCTCTGAGTCAAGCAGGTTTTCTTGCTCCCTTGCTAAGCAGGTTAGATTTTTTAGGAATTGCACCTGTGATGAAAAGTTTGCTCATGTGCAACCTAGAGCAGTTGGACAATGATTTAAAGACAAATGGGACTGTATCAGATGAACCAATCAACAGCTGCTACACCCAACAACTCCCTTTGACAAACTTGCGTCAGCTCTTTTTAAAAAAAAAGGGGAAAAAAAAAAAAAAGAGGAAAGGTAAATCAGTTTATTGGAGCACACTGAGGGCAAACATCTCAGTTACCAGAGCTATTTGCTCTCTGAGCTTAGTGCTGTTACAAAATGCACTTCCAAGGGTTAGATCACGCTTTCACTTGATAGTTTTGATTTTTGAATGAGGAGCATGCATTAAACTTGCAGTAGCACAAGAGTAATTAACCTGGAAAATAGGACCTGTGAAAAATGGTCAAGGGCTTCCACATTGCTCTTATCCCTGTGAGCACAGAGCTACATAGAGGTGTGTGTGGCAGGACTTGGTCAGAGGATTATGATTTCTAACAAGAAACTGCCTTAGTTTTCCAGTTGGAATATTTACCATAATTTTAATTGTGGAGGTATATGTCAAGTGACAAATGCCATTTGCAATATAGACCTGTAGAGAAGTATTTCATTGCCTGTGATGTGCCTGTATTTTTTTAGAATTTACCACCTTTCCTCCAACTAAACTATGACCACAATTAAAAACCCAAATGACCCTACAGCCCTCCTTCCTGTGTAGGCTGTGTGATCAAGGCCCTCAGACTTGCCTGGCTGGAAAGGCAGGAAGGCAAACGAGGGGATGTAATTTTTAATTCTTAGAGTATCCCGTGGAGCACTTCAGACCTCTTTAGCTCAGGCTGAGTGACAGCCTGTGGGCTGCCTGCTTGCTGCCAGCACTGGCTGTGGTGTGCTGTTTTGTAGTTTCCCACCTCCAAAAAAATCCTGGTTCCAATATAGACTCAGACAAGCAGTGTAACAAAAGCAAGCTCTGTCCCCATCAGTTCTGCATTCCCATGAAAACATAACTGACTGTAAACTCCGTCATGCCATATGATGCCAGAAGTAGTACAGTCCAAAGATTAAGAAGTACAAAAGGTCCTATCTTGCTTTAAACCTATCACAGAGGTGGAAAAATAAGAAAACTTTTGGACTTAGGCTGATCGAAGGGATTTTGAGTCTGAGAAATGCCCATATTTTCCATTGAATCATCTGGTCTAATGAGGGAAACAGACTCCCTCTAAAGCCTATGACACAGAATAGGTGTCCCTTATGATTTAAAGCAGTTCTCAATTGCCTGCAAGAATCATGGTTTGGCACCAAACTCTTCTGTTCCATTCTGAGAGGGGCAGAGCTCAGGAAGGGCTGGGGCAGGCAGCCTTGCTCCCTTGTGTCTGCTTGCTTTGCAGGCTCAACAGGAGTGTGCCCATAGGCAGTCTCCTCACTGTGCTCTTGTTCATGAGGATGTCTCATGTGATGACAGGGGAGAGAAAAACATTTCTTTAAACAAATGAAAATAAGACTGTAAACCATAAAGCAATCAGCAGGGAGATGGGTGGACGGATGTACTAACAGATCAGCAACAGCTGTGAAAATTACTTCTGGTACGTTTTTGGAACCTGATTTAAGAAGCAATTATCAAGAATAGAGTTCATTTTGTTTTCAAACACCACAGATATCCATTTCTATGTCCAATACTCATCGAGCCCAAGCAGTGTGGCACAATTCCCTCTGGAGAGAGAATTCTCGCTGGGTATTCAGATGGGCCTTTCCTCAGAGCATGGAGTTGTCAGGACTGATCGGCTCAGTGCCTCTGCCTGAGTACCTGGTGTCCCAGAGGTGTCAGGCAGTGTAAGGTGGCACCTGCACAAGCAGGTGAGCCTGGCAGAAACCATCCTCATCCTTGTAGGCAATTTTGTCTATAGAGGAGGAGCCAGTTGTATTAACATGAGGTTTCTGGACACTGCCAGTTCTTATAGTCTATCCCTGAACTAGAAAAGCGCTGCTTTATTTTCACCAGGAAAGACTTTTTCAGTAGAGAAAATGTTGGTAGACAGTCTTCAGACTAAATGAAGGAGGCACACTGTAACCCTTGGACTGCAGAGCCCTTTCTGTCTTCTCTTTATCATGGCTGCATTTGATTTCAGTTTTTCTAAAGAAAACTTCACATTTGCTGGGATTACTTGAGAATGTGAAAGGGTTTAAAGAAGGAAATATATTGTTTTCTGGCAAAGAATAGGATTAAATTCTTTATTATGATGTTGGAAATAGTGGGCGAAAGAAAGCACAGCCTTGGAGTAGACACAACACCAATGCTTGGTTGTAGCTGCCATTAGATTTCTGAGGAATGTTTCTGCTATAGGTACTCTGCAATCAGGGCAGCTTCTTTGACATTCAAAAAAAGGTCAAGTGTACTATGTTTGTACCAACCTCACAAAAATTCCTGCAAAATAAATCTCTTTTTTCTTTGCTAATTTGTAGAACCATTCTACAAGTCATCTTAGTGTCAGTGGAGCATGCTTCAGCTCATCAGGGAGCACTTAGTGCACAGTAAGTATGTAAGTACCCTGCAGTGCATAGACCCCTGTTTACCCTTTCTCTGAGCAAGCCAGGTCAGCTGTGGCTTGAACATATTTGGTAGATAGTCACTGAAACACAGAATACCAGGTTGGAAGGGACCTCAGGGATCCAACCTTTTTTGGCAAAAGCACGATGTAGACAAGATCCCCCAGCACCATGTCCAGCTAAATCCTAAACATGTCCAATGTTGGGGAATCCACAACTTCTCTGGGGAGATTATTCCAATGGCTGATTCTACTCGTTGTGAAAAATTGTCCTCTTGTGTCCTACTGAAATCTCCCCAGGAGTAGCTTGGACCTCTTGTCTTTTCCACATGACTGCTTGTAAAAAGGGTGTCTCCACTTTCTTTGTAGCTGCCCTTCAAGCTTCCCTAAGCCTTCTTTTCTTAAGGCTAAACAAACCCAGTTCTCTCAGCCTTTCCTTGTATATCAGGTTTCCCAATTCTTTGGTCATCATTGTGGTACTCCTCTGGACCTTTTCCAGCCCCTCAGCATCTTTTTTGTATAGCAGAGTCCAAATCTGAACACAGTGTTCAGGTGTGGCCTGAAAAGTGTTGAGTAGAGTGGGATGATGACTTCTTTATCTCTGCTGTGATGCCTCTGTTGATGCAGCCCAGCATCTTCTTGGCTTTCATTGCTGCAGCAGCAGCACACTGTTCACCCATATTAAGCTTGTTCACTGGGACTCACACATCCCTTTCCACAGAGCTGCTCTCCAGCCAGGTAGATCCCACCCTGTGCTGCACTTCCAGATTATGTTTTCCCAGGTGCAAGACCTTACACTAGTGCTTATAGAACTTTGTAAGATTCTTTCTAGCCAACTTTTCCAGCCTTTCAGGTCTTCCTGCAGTCTGACTCTTCCTTCCAAAATGTATTTCCCCACCCAGTTTGGTATCATCAAGATACACTTGATCTCATCATCCAGATCACCTACAAAGATATCAAACAGCATTGGGCCCAATATCAATCTCTGGTGACCCCTGATTGTGATTAACGGGCAGTTTGAAGAGGAGCTATTGGCTACCCTTGAAATCCAGATCCCCACCCACCACACAGACCATTTGTCTAGGCCATAACACACCAGTTTCTCTAAGAGAAGGCTATGGGGGACTGTCCTGAAAATCCTGGAGAAGCCAAGGTGACAATGTTCCCTGCTCACCTTGCATCAACCAAACAGGTTGCTTCATTATAGAAGGTGATTAGGTTTCTCAAGTACAATTTGCCCCTGGTGAATCCATACTGTTTTTTCCCAATCATGTCCTTCATCTCACTTGTGATACCACCCAGAGCATTTGTTCCATAATTGGCCCAGGAACTGAAGTGAGATGGGTGGGCCTATAGTTTCCTGTATCCTTCTTCAAGCCCTTCTTGTAGATGAGGGTGACATTAGTCTTCTGGGATATTCCTTGATTTCCATGACTTCTCAAAAATTATGGAGAATGTCTTTGCAATGACATCAACCCCTTGAGTGAATATTGTTGGGGTCCATTGATTTGTAGGGGTCAAGACCATGTAATAGTGCACATACCACCTCTTCCTTCACTGATGGTGGGTCTGTGTTTGCATTAACCTGGATGCATATTATACCCAATGGCATATTATACTTTCCTCTCCTGGTGCCTTTTGGCTAGCCATCATCTCACAGAGGAACCAAGTGGTGCATTACCATCATTTAGCAGAGAAATTTCCAGACGTGGCAGATGCGAGGGCACTTTTCCTGCACAGAGAAGGCCTTCCCCAAAAAATCTCCGATAGATAGAAGGGTGTTTCCAGAGCTGCTGTTAGGTAAGGCTCAGTGGTCCCTTTGCTCTGGGCACAACTTCACACCTCAGCAGGTCCCACATCAAATGAATGCTATAATGCTCTTTAGGCTGTAAAATTGACCAGCCATTGCCCAGAGCCATCACCTGAGGCAAAGAGCAATCAAGAGCTGGTCTGGCTGTGTTAACTGTAGGTGCTGGCCCACACCTTGGTACTTCAGGTCCAGAAAACATGAGCAGCAGTGGGAGGGGGTTCTGGTGTACTTTTTTGACTGCCTTTGCTCCAGCTGTTGTCCCACACATTGGGCCACTTGGGCTGCAGTGGTCAGGCTCTAGGATTTGGGATTCATCAAAGCAGGTCAGGGCTGCACTGCTGCCCCTGTAGCTGCCATTTTGCTTATGGCCAGAGCCTCGGCTGGCAACAGGCTTTAAAGGGTGAAATCAGGTTAGTACTGAAGGTGCAGGAGATGCTTTTACCAAAATACTAAGCACATTTTTCGTGTGGTTGTTTTTTGTGTTTTTTTTAGAAGATGAGTATGTATTAAATGTTCCATTAAGATCTTCGTGTTTTCTACAAACAGGAAATACCACTGTCACTGATAGACTTGACAGAAAAAAAAGGTAATAGTCCTGTTATGCAATAAGTGTTGCTGACTCATACTGCCTTCTTCTTGGTACAAGAACCTTATGTCTGGCAGTGTTTGCTTCTTCCTCAAATACTATCTTCTGAAATTGCAGGAAGTTTTGTTAGCGCTCTGAATTTAGTTTTCACTCTGCATTCATTGGTGTTGTCATTAAAACAGTCAGTATAGCAAAGCAAAGTGTATTTTTCCATTCTGTTGTTATCTCCTCTTCACCAGGAAGCCTGAAGAGAAAATAAGTCTGGTGACAATAAATCATCTGTATTCAAAGCACCTGACCCTACACCCACATCTACACACAGGTACAAAGCTGCTCTTTAAAAAGGGTAAGAATGCTTTTTGCAGGGACAATTTCAGTATTAACTGACTGTTGCCATGCTTTATTCTTAGAAATGTACATAAAAAAAAACCAAAACTATTTTTTTCACAGTTTTAAAAATTTTAAGACCAAGGGGGCCAATGTCATCTCCTACATCTCTAACACCCTGAATTCTCACCCAGATCCTCCACATCCAAGGAGCCATGTGGCTTCAGCTACTCTAGAACTCTTGGATTTTCAGAAAAGAAAAGACTGGGAAGGTAGGACTTGTTTAAGCTGGCAGAGGGGAAGCTAAGAGGGGCTATAAGACCAAGCTATAGCTATTTTAAAGGTAGCTACAAAGACAACAGAGCCAGAGCCTTCTCAGTAGTGCCAGGCACCCTAAACATGGGGCAGGAGCCACATACTGGAGCATAAGAGGTTCAGGTGCCACCCAGGAGCACACCGCTCAGAAAGGCTGCAGAGTCACCATCCTTGAAGTGTTCTGAGACTTTGCAAAGCAAAGCAGTGTCTGAGCTGAGCATCTTATGGTAGCTCAACTCTGTGAGGGGGGCTGGGCCACCTGTGCTCCACAGATCCCTTCCAACCAGTGTTGCTCTGAGTCTGTGAAACCACTTAGTGCCACAAGCAGAAACACAACCATGACCTCCAAAGTACTGATGGCAGGAATGTGATTAGGTGAGACGTGGCCAGACATCAGGTAAACAACACTCCGTGTGTCAAAAGCCAGTTAAAAAAAAGAAGGCTCAGTGAGGAGTTCAATAGCCCATTGATTTCCTGATGAGGTTTGCTGGAGAAAGAGCAGCATATTTTAGCTTAAGAAGTCTTTTCCTCTTCACACATGTAATATAAATAATAACTACCCAGAAAAAGAGCTCAGTGCTCCTTTAAAATATTAATATTCACATATTTTGCAAAACAAAACTGAGGATAGTTGGTAAATGTATTAAAATCTCTGTAGCACAATAACTGGTATGTTCTGAAAAAAGGTTGCAACACCCTGTTCTCCTTTTCCAAAAACATAATTTCCTCTTATCCTTGAGTTTATTCCAGTCTCTCTGGCAATAATGAGCTTCACAGGGCAAGTATGAAAAGCTGCATTTACAATTGGCCACAGTGAAGTGAGGAAGAGCTAAAAAAGAACATTAAGTAAAACTCAAGTGATTTTTTCATTTTAAGAAATAGAATTCCTCACCATAAACACAATTTCCCATCATGGCTATAATTTACAATATATTAATCGCTTTACTACTGTGCTTTTTGGCTTACTGTGCTTATAACATGAAATATGATATGACTAGAGATGACACAGGTATCTTCTTTGCAACATTACCACATCTCCCAGTTGTACTGATTCCTGCCAGTGCAGAGCGTAAGTATTTATTGTTGCCCAGTGTTTTTAAGAAGGGAAAGACAGTTTCATGTTCCCAACACCTGACAAAAGGCACTTCACTGCAACAGAAGGAGAGAGTTTGCTTTAGTATCTGTCTAATCTCAATGGAGGGAGACAGGAACATCCCAGAAAATGATTCAGCCCACCTAGAAAGGGCTTCTTTAATATCCTTCACTCAAGTGCCTATAAAGTTTGTTTGTATGAGTGTGGGTTTTGAAAAGGTTATGTGTTATTTATACTATTTAGAAGAAGGGCTTACCATGCAAAATTTGTTTTGCATTCTTTCTATTTTAATGATGTCAGGAAAGGAAAAAAATATTCTCTCTAGATTTTTACCCCAGGCCTTCTGTTGTTCCACACCGTAACATAAAAATATTGCTTTGGTGTTGCCAGTCCCCCTCCGTTATTTTCAGAACACATTTGGGAACATCTTGCACTGTCAGAATATTTATTCCTGGCTTCAAACAGTGCCTGAGCAAAGGCAGGGGCTACCTGGAGATTCTCACTGCAAGCCTGTGTCTATTGTTTGCTCTGAAAGTGCCCATATGTGCTAGAAAGAACATACTGTCCATGCTCTACATGGAAGGGGACTGAGCAAACAAAGCTGCAGGGCAGAGGAATGATGAATTCAGTAGTTAGTGAATACCTCCTGCTGGATAACATGCAATATAATTCCATTCTTTTACATGCTTTTAAAGATATTAGCTCACTGAGGAACACTGTGGTAGATCAATTTAGAGTAGTCCTTTTCTATACTGATATATAAAAAAAACCTTAACATCCCTGACTATCTGGAGCTATGTATTGTAATTTATCCAATCTTTTCACACTGTGCCATTTGCTAAGTGTGGAAAACTGTTCAGGAAGCATCCAGACCCGTGCATCAGGCATGTGTTTGAGACCTCTACTTCTTTTAAGTTCTGGAAAACTTGCAGGTCCAGATCTGCTGGGTGAAAATGAATTAAACCTAGTCTGATATTTTGGTCTCCAACCTCATTTGAAGAGGCTAAATTTCGCAGCAGCTGCTATGAACCCTGCATTCAGAGCAATTAATGAGAAACATCCCAGTTCAGGTCCAAGCTGTCAAAATATCTCACCCAGGTGGCCCCCACCTCTGCTGCCACTTCTTATGGAGGCCCTTCAGATGTAAGGAAAGGTTTCAATCAGGATTACTAGCTCAGCTGGTCTGTTTGGGGCTCCCTCTTCCCTAGCCCCAACGCTTGTCCCACTTGCTGACCAGACATGCCTACCATGACAAATGTTCACTGTTATCTACCATGAGATAAATACAGTTCCAGTAACACAGGCTGGGGAGAGCTCCCCACTCATCATTTAATAGGGAACATACACAAACATCTCAAATGTTTCCATATGTGCCAGCATGATTTGCTGGGATGGGAGAGCTGGCCACCACTACTCTTCTTCTCAGGGTTACAGAGGGAAGGCCTGGGAACGCTCTAATGAAACCATCTGGATTTTATCAGCTAGACTGTAGCCAGCAGGTCAAGGCCAAGGAAGAGGTCATTCCTCTACCAGGAACTTTTGTGGTTTCTCCCCCCACTCCATCCTTGCTCTCAAGGAATATTGCAAGATGGTGGTGGAATGCAAGGCATACAAAAAGAAGCTGGGTACACTGGCTTGGTCAGTCTGCAGAAGAGAAAGTTGAGAGATATCATTACTGTCTCTAACAACCTAATGGGGATAGAGAAAAGAGAGAGTCAAGCTCTCCTTGGAGGCAGAGAAGCACTGAATGCAGTTAATCCACAGTAGATTTAGCAACACCTGGGTCTTTCCTGACTGAGTCCTCAAGTATTGTTGCATCTTCCATAATTAGCTAAGGAAAAAAGGTGAGCAAGGGGATATGACACCACTTCTATTGGACCATTGACCTAACTGGAAAATTGGGGCAAGCTTTTCCTAACAGGCATTTGTCTAGCTTCTCTTTGACCATATTTTTGCTAACCATGATTTTGCAATTTGTGTGTTGGTCATTGTTATTAGAAGCCAACAAAAGTTTAAAAGTCATGCAAAGAAATACACTGATAACTCAATCTCACCACTAGTCTTTTGGGTCCTGTGACTACATTTTTGTTCATAAAAATATCACCCTGTTCATACAAATGAGGTGCAATTAAAACCACTCTGTGAAAACAATCAGATTTCCCTTTCATTAGCAGGCTCTGCAGGAGAAAATTACTGTTATTTGTGCTGTTGGAGCAGTGTGTAATAATTCACAGCAGTTAACATTACTTAGACCTTGAGAGCAAAGTCAAGCTCTTCAGAAGGAGTCAGGATGAAGTACCCTTCCCAAAAAGGTTTATTCTTACATGAGGGGGAAAACATACCTTCAGAGGCCTAGGGGTGTTGATAGCTCACAAGAATTTCCCATTTATTAAATAAATGAAAAAGAGGTGAAACTAATAGACTCCTGGTGCAGTAGAGTGTGAACGTGTTGCTCTTTTCTGGCAGTGGGAAGGAGACAGACCTTATCCTGCTTTCTTCAGGTGTCCTGCACTTATTCTGGGACAAAAAACTGAATTCCTTGTTTTGTTGCAGACTTTTCCTGCCATACTAGACACACCTCTAAGACAACATTGACAGAGAGCTTAGGCACCATTGTGCATTCGGAGCTCACACCAATGTGTTAGGCACTGACACTTTCCCTGGGGAGGTCCCTGAGGTGCATCAGAGCCCTGCCTGTCACAGCCACCACTTGGGCAGGGCTGAGCTACTCAGGATTTGGGTAACTCAGGCTTTACACAGGTTTTCCACTGTTCAATCTGCCCATTCTATTTCAAATACACCAAGCATGGTCCTGGTATGAGATGTGGCAGCTTAACAAAGCTTCAGTTCTCTGCTGCACTCCTAAGGGTTCCATAGCTTGGACTGACATTGAGCATGGGCAGTGTCAGGGCATGTCTGTCCAAACCACACCTTGTAGACAAACAAACAGCAGCTCAGAATAAGATATCTCAATGTCCCTAGTGGATCTAATCCACTTTCTGCTCCCCAGTCCTCCATCTGGAAAAACAGGAAATGCAGTACATCCCAGTTTCACATCCCAGGGGTAAGCACATTCAAGGATAAGCAGCAAAGGAGCATGTAGATTCTCAAGAAAAACTGCCTGACATTTATCAGCTATTTAATGAATGAATGATATAGAAAAAACACATAAAAAAAAAGACAAGATGCAAAAAGGGTTAAGAAGATAAAAAAAATTATGTGAAACATGCTTGTTCTTATTTCTTTTCTTTGAAACTTCATATTAGAAAAGCTTTGTTTCTGTCGGTGCCACATACTTCTCTTGATAGTGTTCTTTACCCCATGGTAGTGACTTTTTATAATGTTTATTAGTTTCTACAAAAAATAAAAAAATCAGCAGAGGACTTATAACAATGATTCATGTTATTGTTATTGTTCATTATTATCATTTGTCATTTGAGACAATGCTATGCTGTGCATTTTTTCTCTTTCGAAAGAAAAATCTGGATCAGCTCTGAAGGCTCCAAATTCAGTTTATTATACTGGCTGAAACATATTTATTACATTATCATGTTTTTATATGCCTCCTGCTACCTTGTGCAAAACATAATTTTGATCTGACCAAAATGTGAAAATTCTGCAAGATTTTGCCCTCTCTGATCAAGCCATTGATTGATCTGAGTTCAATAGCCTCACGTGATGGTAGTCAGTGTCTTGCCCTCTACCTCTCAGTACCACCTAATCCTGAGAGGCACTCCATGGGGAAGATGTCTACATAAATTCCAGTTCTAATTTGTGAGATTTCCTGAGCTTTAGGTTCGATTCTCTCCTAAAAATGTGAGTCAGAAAAAGTAATGTACTGGCTGTCTGTATGGTTCTTAGTATAACAGCTTTTGATCAAGAGGAGGGGCTGCAGGAGACATGTAACATCTAAAAACAATAATGCTAAAGCTATAGAAACATCAACCCTACTTTCATGTTGCAGCTGCAATAAATTTGTGCAGAACCTTTGCTGAGAGGTTTTTGAGGCATTTAACCAAGTCTTGTAGACCCCTGAGCCATAGTGACTCTACAGCCTGCAGGCGAGAAGCCTGCCAAGAGATTTCCTGAACACAAGCAGAAGTCACCTTATGGGAGCTCAGTCACTGTTGAGATTTCCTTGATTCTGCACCACATCTGAATGACTAACAAGTTCTACTTTTTGCACCTGGAGTGTGGGAATGTGAACATTCCCTCCTGAATTCTGCAGTAGGATCTACTGAATTACAGCACCTCCCCCCACAGGTCTTGCAGCGTCAGGATTGTCTGTGCTCTGATAATCAGAGGGATCCTGCTAGCAATGCACTAAAGGGTCATTGTAGCTTGAAAGCCTTCAAAAGTGTTTGCTTGGCTTTGCAGTGCTGTCAATATTTATTGTCACCGTCACAGACCCAAAAAGATTAAGCAGACGTAGCCAGAAGGCTGCACTTGCAGTTCATATAGTGCTACATACGGTGCTCTCCTTCCACTTTTGAACTTAAGCCATGTTGCATCAGAACTGGTGCCAATGAGATGGGTTTTTCAATCAGTCCAAACACTGTTGGGAAAGGAAGGGCACCAGTGACTGATGTATCCGGGCCCTGGCTTCTTGCTCCATGGACACTGGCTGGGTTTGAACCCTGGAGGAGCGATGCTAATACTATAGTCCCACAACTCCCTTAAGTCAGCACAAATAAATGCTGATGCTAAAAGAGGCAGTGCCAACTTCCCACTGATCCAGTCACTGCTTTCACTCTCCTTCCTTCCCCAGTGACTGCAAATAGTCATAAATACATAGGGGAGGCAAAAACCCCCAACTAACAGAGGTTTGTTTAAACCCAGGGCATTTCTCCATTTCCACTCACCATGTGGCTGCCTGGACATCTGGCAGAAGAGAGAGAGAAATGCAAGTGGCAATTAGCAGGCAGAGGTCTGGAAGGTAAGCCAGAACTGCTTAGTCCAGTTTAAACTGATTGTGGAGCTAGAGAGTAACCTACAGCACCTACACTGTGCTGAAGAGGAGTGGAGGGTGGATGTGCAGAAGTAGGAGGAAGTCTCATGGTCCTTTATATTCAGATTGGGAAGATACAATGAAACCAATTTTCTGGCTCTGAGAAAATGCCATCAGAAATAGTTAAGCTGTCCTGCACATAGCTAAAGTACCCTTCACTTTCAAAGGGCTTCACATTATCCATGGTGACAGCCAAAATCAAGTAGTGATAATTTCTAATGAAACACAACCTCCTCAAGTTGCTCTTTTAAATAAAAATGGTTGCCTAATCTTTTCTTCTTCTTTTTATTTTTTTTTTTAATGAAAATCACTTGCCTCATAAAAAGTTCTTATGTTCCAGAAAATTATATTGAGAATGACGTTTCTTAATAATGACTCTCATAACAGCATTACTTAAAACAATTAAATCAATTAGTTCAATAAAATTCTTCAACTGGACTGCAATATTTTGGCACAGTGACTGATTGAATTTACTGCCTTTCCAATTAATGAAAGATTGGTTCCTCTAGGAATTACACTCCGATTAGTCTGCAGCAAGAACATTTTTTATTACTCATACCCACTATCATAGAATCATAGAATTAGCCGGGTTGGAAGGGACCTCAGAGATCATCTAGTCCAACCCTTGACCCACCGGAGCAGTTGCTAGACCATGGCACTGAGTGCCACATCCAGTCTTTTTTTAAATGTCTCCAGGGACGGAGAATCTACCACCTCACCGGGCAGTCCATTCCATAGCCTAATCACCCTCTCCGTGAAGAAATTCTTTCTAATATCTAACCTAAACCTCCCCTGGCACAACTTAAGACTGTGTCCTCTTGTCTTGTTGATGGTCGTCTGTGAAAAGAGTCCAGTTCCCACCTCGCTACAGCCTCCTTTCAGGTAGTTGTAGACAGCAATGAGGTCTCCCCTGAGCCTCCTCTTCTTCAGGCTGAACAGCCCCAGCTCTCTCAGCCTCTACTACTATCAAAGGGCCTGTATTGTTGGTTCTTCATTCTCTCTTTAATCCTAAATTAAAAGTTTCTCAAAATCCTTCCTCAGTAGAACCCTTGGAGAAAAATTGATTTTGAATTTTTAACTTCATCAACAAAGGCAAATCCAACAAATAGTATGATTAGACACTGAAGCATCATGCCAGCCATGTTTTTGTTTTAATTTTAAAAACTGTAGCTGTTGCTGTTCAGGAATAACTAAGAGTTAATATCAAAAAGTGGGATAAAAAAGTAAACATTTCACAAAATAGAATACAGAATCTTTTCATAGCCCAAGTAATCAAGCTTCTATCAAGGTGAGATAATTGTCAATCAAGCTCTCAATTCAAACACAGCTGCTGAAAATCGGAGACAAATGCAGCCTGGCACTTCACTGTGGTTGGAGCACCTAACTCAGAAGCAAGTGCAGAGACTTGTCAGTAGCTGAGACCCTGTCATAACCAAACAGTTGTAAAAGAACCCCAGATTGAAGAGTTTTATCTTTCTGAAGCTGAAATCTAATGATGATTAAAATGTTACTACATAATAAAAATCTGAGAGTGTGTTACCCTTAAGATATTTTTTTAAGTATTAAAACAAATGGTTCTTGACTTCAGATAGGCAATTAGTATTATTTTTAATCAAGAGTTATTAGTAGAAGTTTTTTCCTGGCTCAGCAGATTGACTGAACACGCCAGAGAATACTGTGAGCACACTGAAAGGAGCTGTCACCATCCCTGAGGAAAATTATTTTTTTATTTCAACCTTGCCCATTGAATGTAGCCAGAAATTACATATAGAAGTACTGCTAAGATAGAATTGTACTTATATTTCCTCACCATTAGTTTCCTTGCCTCTTTTTTTTTTTTTTCTCAAATGTTAAAAAAATTATTTTACCCGTTTTGTTGCTCATTCTACTTGACTCTGTTAAGTACAGCTTGATGCAAAATTTGGAAACCAAGAATTCTCCCAGGAATTTTATGTATGTGCTGCACATTCATAGAGCACTATTATTTATTATTTTATTGTGCAATTTTGTACAAATATCGATTAGTCATTTCGTAAATCTGGAAACCACAATTCCCAGGTGATGACCATGACCCTAGAAAGTCTAGAGAAAACAACCTTGTTGTGAGACATACCTTGCAATAGATGTTTGTTTAACTGGAAATCCACAAGAGCAGCTGCCCAGTGCAACAGTACATATTTGCTCCTGAATCCCTTCTCAAAGGCACTATTTAAACATGTTGATGAACAGAGCTGGATTTCTCTCCACCTCCACTGCAGCAAAACAAGGAGACTCAGAAGGTAACATTTATTTTGTCTTTTCAAGTAGTGCTATGTGGTAAGTCAGAAATTTACTTTCTATAGTCCTGTTTAAATATGAATGTGGGAAACTTCCAGGTTCCTGTACATGTACAATATCTGTGTGTACTGCTCAGTGACATTTCTACTTGATAATGAATATACATCTATTTCTAGAAATGTTTGTGTATAGAGCTGCTTCTTGTCCATATTTGGCTTGATATTAAAGATCTGGCTACTTCAGCTTCACCCCTTTGGCAAGAAGGAAGCAAGAATTACTGTATGGAGAATATCAGTCTAATTCAAGATATAAATTCTGATCTGATTTACACTAAACTTCAAAAAAAAAACCAAAAACCAAAACAACCAAAAAACAAAACAACCCAAACAACTGATGATGATAACAAGGGATTTGTCATGTGTGCAGCTGGATTAGCTATTGATAAACTTCACACAGCACCCAGAACATCAACCAGAGATAACAGATGCTTCAATCACTGCGTTTCTGGCTGAGTTCAATGCTTTGACCTAGAGGGGAAAGTTTGTCTTTCCTGAGCCAGTTACACTTTACACTTCCTTTCTATGCTACGTTTTAGCCTTTCTTCTGCCAATGTCTGGATGGGAATCCCTTTAACCTGTCAACACCCAACTTTAGCTGAAGAAATTTCTCAAAGTGCTCCTTGGAGCTGCTTTCTGCAACAATTCTAGCTCAAAAAAAAAAAAAGAAAAAAAAAAAAAAAAAAAAAAAAAAAAGAAAAAAAAAAGAAAAAGGGAGTCAGGAGTGACAAAAGGCAGGCCATAAAAGACTGTGACTGAGATGGCGTCATTTCTCTACTCCTCCACCGTTAGCCGAAGGTTTAAATTGTTAGGAAGAGCCTGAATCAATGTACATCTTGCTCCTGTGGACAGCATTAATACACATGACCAACTTCATTCTCTCATGAAGGAAGATCTGAGCTAATTTAACTGTCCTACGAATGCCACAAAACCAAAATTTCTCGAACAGGAATGATGTTTTTTTCAGAGTAAAAAGTACAAAGTGAAAGTTTAAGATGCGTGAAGGTTCTGTCACACATGTTTCAAAACAAGACTTAGTGTCCATCAACCACTTGCTCTTGTGTTTACTTTGCACCAACTGCATTTCTGTCTGCAGGCAAAAAACCATGAAGTAGAAACATGGACTAAATCCTGAGATCTGAATTCAAGCTAAATTCTTGCTGTCAAAGGAAGATTTGTCTGAGTAGCCTTATCATCATCTCATTTCTTCCACTGTATAAAGGAAAAAAAAATCATATTCCAGCAGCACTCAGCAGTTTCCATTCTCTTATTTCCAATAATCAGAACATTACCCACACATGTTGTTTAAAAGCAGAAAGAACTTGTGGTGGGCTTGAGAAACAGAGGTCTCTTCCTTAAATTTCAGCCTACGGTTTCATAGTGGAATTGTCTGTTTCTAGTTCATTTAACTCATTCTTTCTCCTCCTCTGCAATGATTTTAACATCATTTCTGAAAGACTACTTTTAAATTTTCAGATCTGATTGCTGGATAAATTAAAGATCAAAAGGAGAAAATAAGCTATACTAGAAATCAAAAGTGTTCTATAAACTAAGGTCATGAATTCCTCAAAAGCCAGGAAGATGTAGTTTTTGTTGCAAAGATACAAACTTTTCTTTTTACTTTGAAGCCAAATTACCTTGAAGTAAAATAGGCTAAATCTACCAATTTTAATAGTGAAACTGTCCATGGTGGTTATCCAAATCATCAAAAGAATCCTCAAGATCAGATGTTAATCCTGACTACTACTACCTGCAAACCTCATCAATGGTGGTGACATAGGACAAATTTTTCAAGTCCAAATATTCAGTTCTGATGAGAGGAAAAAAAGTGACAATTATTTCCTCCCTATTTCAAAACGATTTTTAGAAAGTCAGTTAGTGCTTGTAGAATGTTTTGACTGGTTAAAATTCTGCATAAGTACTCATTTTCCAATTGGACATCTGACCTTAATGTAATATTCTTAAACATGCTGAGTATATTTCTTAATAATAGAATTCTGAAATTTCATATTACTTCCTTCAAACTCTGAACTATTTTTTGTGATATGGTCTAGCAGTTTGTATCTCACACAAGGCTTTTCTTTCCATGATTTGGAAGTCAAATTCAGAATATTGTCAAGATGGTGAATTCTTCCCCTTCTCTGAACCTTACACATGCAAATAATACTACTCTTTTTTTTTTTTTAATGACTAAAATCGTCACACCATGGTTCTGCATTTTTGCTTACTGGTGCTAATAGGTTACAGCAACAGATAAAACAATGGCAAATGATGTTAAAAATGTTGCATGATGTTCAAGATCAAGAATCTCTTGCTTAGCAGTGGTACATAAAACTTTTGCTAAAAATGGAACACATGAGGTCATCTTTCCAGATTTATTTGACAAACTTTCAGTCATCAGAATAGCAAAGGTAACAAGAAGTCTTAGACGCCATGAATTACACTTTGGTATGATAGATTAATCAAAAGCCAAAAGCAATGAAAATTTATAGTTAACCTCAAAATAATCCATCTGTCCCCAGGAAAATCTTTTAATCCATACCTTTGGCATCTCATGGTTATACTTGGGATGCATTCTGATTGGTACTGTCCATAAAGAAACCAGAGAAGTGTCAGCTGTTTCATAATGCAGGCACTGACCCCTTAAGGGGTGATGGGAGGTTGCTCTTAGCACATTGTCCTGAAGCATCACAATATTTTTTGCCACAGTTTTCAAGATAGCTGAACTGCTACATTCTGGGTTCCACTTGTTTGAAAAACCTCTCTGTTTCTCATCATGAATGAGATCAACAAAGATGCTTCACTTCACCCTGCTGACACTATATGGGTATTCACCCGTGGGATCTGAAAATTGTTTTCTGATAAAGACTCTAATAAAACTTAGCCCTTTTCTTTCAGTTCTTCTTGCTCCAGTTTTATATGCACAAATGAAGAAAAGAGAAAGGAAGAGAAAGCAAGAATACACTGACTCACTGTCTTAGAAGATTTTCTTGGCATGTTGATGCATAAGACTGAAGATAAACAGTCTGCAAAATATGAATACAGGATAGTAATGGGAAAAAAATTAATTATTAGTTCTTCATGGTGATAATTTGTTGAAAAGTGGATAGGCTGGATATTCTGCTCTTTGGTAGGTGCTATAAGACTTGTAGAATTCATTGTGTTGTATTACTCTTTTACTTATATTCTGCATTTTCTAAACTTTTTAGTATTGCATCTTTTGGCCCTGAATGCTAGCCAATGCAATGTTAGAGGTTGTTTTATATTTGAAAAGAAGGAATGGGAACAGAAAGTTGAGCACGCATGATCTACTCCTCCTAGCTCTGCAATACTTGTTTTTATGGAGTCTGAGATCTATCCTATTATGTATAGTGTTGCAGAAACTGAGCTATATCTGAAGCACATCACATCTCTCTGTTTCTGACTATGGGAGGAAATTCTCAAAAAATAGCCCTCCCTTCCTGTTACCAGCTAATGATGTACATTTAGGATCTGTTTGAGTTTCTCTATCCAACCGTGTTGTTCCTGACTTTTGGGAAAGATGTGTTTTTTTCAGCCCTGCTGTTCTGCCAGTTCAGTAATGAGAATCCCCTCCTCCTGGCTGGCTTGAACCAGGGAAGAAACTACTCCTCTGAAACCTCTAATCTTCATAAGGTCAACATGGAAGCACGTAATACAAGTCCCAGCATAATAAGCAACCTTATAGCCAAGCTGGAAAATGTTTATTTTTTTACTGAGCATTTTGACTTTTCCACCCAAAGCCTTAAAACGCACAATTCTGAGTAAAGATATAATTATTTAGAAATATTTTTGTAGCAGTTTTGCTTCAAAATATTTATTGGTATAAGGGGTTTTGCCAAATGCAGAGATTTTCTGCGAAGGGTATTTTACATTTCATACAAAAACTAATGTATTAAAAATAAATCATGAAAGGAAAACATTTAACCAGGTCAAACTTCAAATTTATTCACAAAAGGTACCCTGATATGCACAGGGAAGCTCATAGAGAAAAAGGTATTCTCAGAAAGTTATTTGCTCTTTTTCCAAGTAAATGATTAGATGAATAAATAGGCGCCAAAAAGATTAATGTATTTGATTACTTCCAGCAATGCTTTGCTTTCTTATGTGTTATCCCAGAGAGTGACTCAAATAATTGCTCAAAAAGAATGTACTGGAACCTAAAAATCAAATTTCTGATGCGATTTCATTAAATTGAGTCATTAAATACAATAACTAAGGACTTGGTTCTCCTTTACACAAAAGTCTCTTTATGCCACCCTGGCAGCACAGGAGTGCTGTGAAACAACGGATGCAATTAATGCCTGATTGAATGCCTGCTGGCACAAATTGGAACACGGGAATGAAAACTGACCCTCAAATTTTTCTAAAGATTTTTTTCCTAAATGAAAAGTCCCATAGCTTTCATCACAAGGTGCAGAAACAAAACCTCAGATGTTTTTATTTGATTTTTTTTTTTTTATATTTCAGAAAGGGATTGACTCTATAAAAAAACACACTAGAAGAGTGCAGACTTCTGTGGATTTGGTATGGGAGGATTTAATTTTTGTCTTTTGGCCAAGTTGCAACAGGAAAACAAGTATTTTTGCTAGAAATGCTGACATATATTTACTAATAGCACCTCTAACAGAGATTTTTTGCAATGTCTATTTACTCAGGTACAGCATTAAATAAGAGCTATGAACTCTCCATAGCAACCCCTGCATCACATAGCAGATACGCTGCTCCTAAGATAAGGCAAACATTTCTGAAGAAATACACATGAATATGAAGTAAACATATATCAATTCCACTATCAATGTCACTAATACTTTGCTATACAGGATATCAAAAAGAACCATAATTTGATGCATTTAAATTATTAAGGTATTACAGGACTTTTTACTGTGTAGTGATTTTTGCCTCAAAAGTGTTTAGAGAGTTCTCCAACTCTTCATAGTAAAAGTAGTGGCAAACACGTTACAGATCTCCTCAAAAATGTTGCTCTGAATCCTTACACTCCCTACAAATTCAGGAGACTCACCTCCCCTTTCTAGTTCTCATTCTGCTGATGACCTGAGATCTTGCAAAAATATCACTTTTCACCATAAAATATTCAGTAGAATGATGTGAATGCAGTTAAAATATTCTAGATTGATATCCTGCCATTCAAAATTCTGAAATATGTGTTAGGAATGTCGTGCATGTCTCAGGTATGAAGAATGAAGAATCCTGAACTAGAGGAAAATAAATTATTATTCTAAAAGGTCAACTGAGAATTTTGAAAATGCCTGCATTTTTACCAGAAAAAGAATGTGAAACCAAGCAATTGAAACAGTGCTCAGAAACATCTCCAGTGTCATGGATCTCAATAAATATCAGAAGAATTAATACAGTTATTAAAATGCAAAAATTCAATGTTCTGTAATAATTACTATGATGATACCTAATAAGCAGGTCTTCAAGATATGTGGTTATGCTTTAAAGAAATCGGAATCTTCCTAAATGGAAGAGACAGAAAAAGATTTGTTTGGAAGAGGTTCAAATTAATTGTTGGGGCTTCTGGTTTGTCAGAGGTGAGGTGGAGTGAATTAGCTGGAGTAAAACAAGGAGCATGTCCCTAGCTACACTGTCCTTGATATTACGGAGAAATACACAGAGCAGGACTGAAATGGTACTGTCATCAAATGGCTGGAATTTCCATCATTGAATACACATTGTCTTTCATGATCAAATAATGCAATTTCTCCTTTGTTACAAAAAAAAAAAAAAAAAAAAAAAAAAAAAAGTGGTGTTTTCTCAACCCTGTAAACTCACAGACTCTTGTGAATTTTCAGACCTACATGGTTGTACTTGGAGAACTAAAAAGCATCATATCAAGGAATAGAGCTTTCATAACTTCTGCGTGGCTTAAACTTATTTACATCTTTTTAATGGAGGATGCCAATGTGCCAAAGCCCTGACCAGATTCCAACACTTCCTTTCCCTTTTCTCACTCCCCAAGCTCATCCCATTTGCTGTTGTGGTAGCAAACCTGCTCACTTTGTGGCTTAACAGGACCCAAACACTTATCATTCATCTTTTGATAAATATGTGTTATTGTAGTTTGCAGTTAAAACCACAAGACAGAAGGAAACATGCCAAGGCAGTATAAAACCCATGCAGTTTCATGAAATGCTGTTCTTGAAGTGTACAAACTCCTTTGTAATAGTAAGAATGGTGTCCATTGTGTCTTCTCTGCCTTTAAATGATGGAGCTGTTCCAGCCATCCAACAAGATGATTAGGGTGATCAGACATTGGAAGGGTGATCAGGCATTGGAACGGGCTGCCTGGGGAGGTGGTGGACTCTTCGTCCCTGGAGACATTTAAAAAGCGACTCGATATGGCACTCAGTGCCATGGTCTAGTGACTGTGGCGGTAGTTGATCAAGGGTTGGACTCGATGATCTCTGAGGTCCCTTCCAACCCAGCCTATTCTATGATTCTATGATTCTAAGATTTGGGCATAAAGCTTTCCAAGGGTATTACACTATGAACATGATATAACTCCTCCTTTTCACTAAAGATCTCAACTTGCTTGGTTACTGACGTAACTTTCAGGTCTTGTTCAGCCTTAAACTGGTCAACATATGTGTGTGTGGCATTATTCTAATTGGTTTCCATAGCAATTTTTCTCAAGCAACTATATTTAGGAATGTGTATGTATAACCCCAAAGACTTGTCAAAAATATAGTTTATGTTTAGAATGACTGCAAGAAATCTAAGCTAGTGACATGCTGAGAACAAAAGATCAATGCGAACTTATCAGAGATACATCATGTGTATTGTATTTGCTCTCATCATTCAGTACAAATGGGGTTCTGCATATTTTGTAGCAGAAATGATCAGAATCTTTTAGAATAAAAATAAGTGCATATTGACTATCCCTACTACTAGTGTTGTAATCTTTATGCTATGCTTGGGTTTACTTGTTTTAAACAGCATTATTTCTTCTGCAAATTATATTAATGAGTTTCATTTCTTCTGCTTTACCTGACTTGGCCATATTTATTACTGGTTTATTACTGGCTTCTAATCCCAACAGCTTTCACCTAATTTAAATTTAAAGACTTTTAATGAATTTTGAAGTGTTCTCTGCAATGAATTTGATTCTATTGACCGAAGCCTGGTTTTTCTCTAGTTACCTCACAGGTTCTCACAAATTGCCAGTCCAGTTGAGTTGAAAGATAAACACTCCTGCTGTATTCTATAAGTTCTCTGCTGCCATGCTGAAGTCCCCAAATTCTTCCTCTTTGCTAAGCAGTGAGCGATTTGTTACCTTGGCATCTGCCCTGAGAATTCATGCTATTCCAAAATTAGAAGGTTTAGGAAGGTTTTCTCTCAGTGGTACAGAAATGCAAAATCCTCCAATATATTGTGAATATTTTGGTAATAAAGGCAGAGATCCTGTTAAAACCTTGAAGTATTATAATAAGCCTGAAGGCCTCATCATCATGTCTGCATTTCATCAGAAGGAAGTGTTTTCTTACAGACTAATGTTTCTTCATTGAAGATGTTTAAAAATCTGATTTAGAAATCTACTCATTAAACACATCCACCTCAGATGAAATTTATTTTTATTAAAGAACAGTTTCCTCACTGGTTTTCTCTTTCCTTGCTTTCACAGAGGAGCATTTATATTTGAGGTAAGGGATGATGCACAGCAGTAGAAGGGATGGTGGACGGTGTTGCTGTGCATTGCTGACACTACCCCCTCCCAGATAACCCTGGATGTGCTGGGGGTTATGGGGATTATGGATTAAGGTATTTCCCCTACCTTGGGATCTGGGTGTTGATGGATGAAGCCCCCACCTTTGGCTTCTATCCCCTTAGGATGGGTGCCCTCTCCCTGGAGGGGGCCAGGGTTGAGTGCTGCAGGCAACAGAGACACCCACCAGGACTGGTCCCTCTATCCCAGAAGTGCTGCTCTAGGAGCTGTATTAAATTTTGGATTTTTATTCCCTTGCTACAGCTTTTCCTTGGTACAAAAAGTGCTGCTGCTCTGGTGGGAAGGGAAGGTTCAGCTGGCACTGGTGAAACCCTGCTGAAGAGTGTGTGCCTCAGAAGTTGTGCAATGATTTACACCTTCATTACCACTCAAAAGTTTCTTTAATCTGGTCACTGTGTTCAGTTTTGTTTACCTCTTTCTCTGCTCTGCATAGGATTATGTAAATTGTGACCCTGGGGGAGCACAGTTTGTCATAGGCCACGTCAGATTTTTCTTTGAGAGAGTGCCTTTCATTTTATTTTCCAGTTTCAGTACCAGCTGAACTTGATTTTGCCTGACTGATTGATCCAAAGTACACTCACCATAAGTCTGCCAGCTCCCCAAAGTAGGAACTGTTGTTTGTGGTCCTCAGATGACTGAAATATTAATATGATCAAAACTTATTTATAAAATAATAACCATCTAGATTGCTTTTCAAGACCTAGGTTTACACAGTCACTTCAGTTTAAGCGATGGGAGTAGCGTAGGCACCTGGGCTTTGATTTTCTTATATTAGCTTGAGACCCTTGTGATTAACAACCACAGGGATTCACCTCTGACATTTGTCCCTGCTAATGTAAACCTAGGTCACTAAACCCTTTACAAGATATATCAAAATAAGTCAAAGATCTGCCTCTGTGAGTCTCCAAACAAGCATGACCAAACGATACCATTTTCTGTAACCAGTGACAGCCAGGGGGGTGATGTGGATAGTATCATATGCACCTGCCTTTGAGGTCCTGGCTTCAACAGACAAGTTTCTATTTATGACTAGATTTATTGAAAATGGCCTTTGGCACCAGTACAAACCAGAGCTTGGACTTTGGATCCAAGGGAGAGAGCTCTGTCAGTCTCCATCCTGTCTCTTCCCTGCAAAAAGTCACATTAGGGAGCCATGAAAATAACTCATGGCATCCTGCTATATGTGTTGATGGAGATATTAACTGTGTGGATCCATTAATTAAAAATCAAATCCCATCCTCTTGCCTCATTAACGCTGACTCAGAAGAACATATTTCTTCTTTACTTTCCCCCCATCTGCCTTGCTGCTGATGGAAACTTTCTGTTGCATGCATTGCAACCTGGTGTTATAAATTATTTTTTTATAGTGCTTAATGATTTATTTTTCTTAAAACAAAATTTGATATTTTCTTTCAGGGAAAAAACCCCAAACTTCACATCAGCTTTGTAAAAATTGTCAGCATTTACATGGCTCAGTGAATCTCCTGTTGCCATCTCAGGTTTCTGGACAGCATGACCTATTGTTTGCTGTATCTGTGTTTTTGCATGGTGTTTTCATTTCTAATCTTTGAAAAAGAATGTTTCCTTCTCTTTTGCTGCAAATGTTTCTATCTGACATCACAGAATAATTCTTCATCAGTGGTGCTTGAAATAGGTGAACATTAGAGTCTGATATAACATTGTGTGGCTTACTGCTGAGTGAGCACTGCATGCCCGCCAAGGGAATGGGACACCCTGAGTGCTCAACAGATTTAGAAAATGACTAAACCTCTCTCCCAGACTTATTAGTACAAATGGTCCCTTTTAAACATTGCAATCCAATGTTAAATCTATCAGCTCACATTTCTTCCCTTATTTCTTTCTGTTTAAAGTTTGTTTTTTTTCAGCTATTTGATATAAAGGAACAAAGAGATCTAAGAAACTTCAGATTTTTTCTTACTGGAAATACTTTATGTAAGTTCCTTTGCTATCCTTTTGTCTGCAACTCCAGTAACTTTTCCATAGGTTATCCTTAAAGATATATTTTACAATAAAATAATGAGTAACACAGCACAAACACATCCATTCTCCTAATTAAATGAGCTACAGCTTTTGGGCTGAAACAAACAATAATATTATTTATAGCTCAAGTTACATTACATAAACTGTGCTCTCATCTATAAAGAGACTATAAATGGCGTGGTAGGGTTCCATATTTGCTTTTTTTCTTCCCCAATGACTTTCCTGTTGACCTCTTTTAATTTACAAATAAAGCAATGACTTTCTTGACTGCCAGCACTGAAAATTCACCCTGGGATCTGAGATCAAGCTGTGTTCTTTTTGCTTTATGCCAAAATAGACTCCGGTTCACCTCCCCAGCACTGAGGTGGCTCTGCAGGGCTGGCAGGGATGAAAAGCAATAATAGTACTTTTGCCAGTAAAAAGATGAAGTGAACAAATTCTCTCAGAAGAAGGAAGATACCAATATTTAAGTCAGCTTTATGGAAAACAGATGTTGCTTGAAACAAAAGCTTGTAGCAGAGCTGCAGTGGAACATCTTATTGCTTGGTGTTCCTTTACAACTTTCCTTCACTTCACACAACCTTTTGCTCTGGAAGCAGTGCTGGACTTAGATCTTTCTGTTCTCTTCTAAATGTTTGTAACCCTGCATTTGTGTTGGTACTTGGGCTGCTCTATCCATCAGATGGAGTGGATTTTTTGGAGGTCCCCAAGCTCACGTCTTTGGAGCCAGGTCCCAGCAAATAGTTGCTCTGTCAGGTTTATGTGCTCACTCTTCTGCTTCTGTATTTGTGGAACATCAAATGAAATCTGGGGAAGGCAGTTTTAAAATTGTATTTACCTAGTCCTGGTCAAAGATAAGCGTTTAGTCAGTTCTTTTCACTTAGCTCTAAAACCTTCCAAAATCTGTGTTTCTAAATGTTAGTCTTCTCTGTAAAAGTTGTCAACTACATCTTTGCAGAGAGAGTCTGATAGAATTACAATGCTTTGGGATGAAGCACAAACGTTTACCTGGAGGTGCCCATCTTCCTTTGGAAGCTCTGTGTCCCTGTGGAGCTCAGGTACTCACATGAACTCAGACGCAGGGACCTAGTTAGTGTTCTGCTGCCACAGAACCCACGATGAGAGAAGGGCTTTCTCCCTGCCCAAGACAGGAGTTTCCATGTGCCAAGAGCAGGGAAGGTGCAGTGACTGGCAGCAGCCAAAAAAAGATGAAAATAAGGTTTGCTGTAGTAGTTTTCAGAAGCTGCTGTTATTTCTGTTGCCACCCAGGAGGACTGGGGCACTTGACAGGTGAGATTCATGCTCGTAGGAGAATATTATCAGGGGAGACTGGGCAAGGGCAGGATTATATTCAAAAGCACACATGAAAGCTTCTTTCTGGGCTGCAGTGGGTCTCAGCACTCTTGGCAGAACCCACTTTCCTCTGCTTGATCCTGTAATGCATTTCTCATTTACTTATTTTTTGAAGGGTATAGAGAAGAGGTAATGATGCATAACAAAGACTGCTGCCCCTGAGGTTCCTTGAGGTTGTGAACCACAAAATCCCAAATTCAAAATCTGAGAAATAATTTTTTAGGGTTCTGTTGGTTTTTAGGGAAATGCCTAGAAGGCAGGAAAAGGACTAGGTCAAGTTCATGGTGAGCTCCTGATGCCTGGATTGTCAGCTGCTCAGCACTGCTGTCCCCTCCTGGTGACTGTCCCCTGTGAGCCTCTGCACCACCAGCACCTCTGATGACCAGAGCTCATCATCCAGTGCCACAGCTCTGGAGAGCCTGATGAACATTGAAAAGCCAAGCTGAACAATTATTTACACTTTCTAACAGGAAAAAATTAACAGGAGAAGATACACTGGGCCATGGGCAACGTCTGCTGGCATTTACAGTTCCTTCTCCTGACACATACTCTGTGAAATGTGATTCTCTGCACTGTCTCATTTGGTTTGAGAAAACAGATTTAATGGAACTTGATTTTTCATCTTCTATGAAATTCAGCCCACTGGGTGTGCACTGACATATAGACTAAGATAAGAGGAAGATAATTACAAAAGCAGATTAAAATATCTTCCAAATAAATCAGACATTTATGCAGAATTTCTTCTAGAAGAAGTAACTCCTGTGTTTGCTTTGGCTGGTGTGATGAATTTTTTTTTTTTTTTAATTAATACACTTTTGGAGACTACTTCTGCAAGTATATGCTTGAGGCTTCATTTCAATAATCATTGCAATTTGAATATACACTTGTTTCTCCCTGAAGGGTAAAAAGCTGCATGTGGCAGAAAATGTATCTGTGACACTGAACTCCTGCTCTTCTCCCCCACCAGCCACCACCAAAAAGGTAATTCTTCTTTTAGGAGTAGAAAAAAAAGAATGGAAGTGAAGACATTCACAGTTAAGACATCAGCTCTTTTCTCTTCTTAGCTCAATACATTTTGTTTATGTATTACGGCATCTGCTTCAGGTTATCTAAGATCTGTTGCAAGCACTTGTGATATCTGATGAATAAAGGCCAAAGTCTCAGTTTAGTTTTGAATTTTCAGGGTTTAGTGAATTCTGGTGTAACTCTGCTCCAGGTCTTACTGCTCCAGTTGGTTCAATTGGAAATTATTATTATTATTTTTTTCTCTGACTAATGGCAAAACTACTGCCACTAGGTGTTATGCACCGGACAAGTGTAATCAAAGGATGTTCCTTGGGTCAAAGTGCTAAAATTCCTGTTCTAGTTAATGGAAAAATGTCTTTTTGAATTGGATGAACAGCTAGATTGCATTATCAGAGGTAACCTTTGCATTTTATGAGTTGTCAGTCATTTAAATTGGAAGAATGACCCTCAGAATCAAAATTCTGTCTTTAGCTCAATTTTTAATATTCAAATTACGTGGATATCCATTTTGACATCACACAAACTATTTAGTGACCAGAAAGCTTAATCCTGTTCATTTGGTTCAGATGAGGAGTCCCCCTGAGGTTAATCAAAGTGCTCATAAGAATAATATGAACATGTTTACTTAGTTCTTGCCTAGGTAATGTTAAATCATTTGATGAAATCCCTTTTCCCCTCAAGGCCACCAACAGGACAAATTAACTGAGACTCACAAATATGTGGTTCTGATCTAGTACAAATCATATACATTCCTGAGGAGGAAAAGGAAATAAGAATTTTCTTTTAATATGAGGGAGAAGTTTGTTGCTTTTAATAGCAGAACGAATAAAGAGTAATATTGCTGGATTATCACAACTAACTAGGACAACCTAAAAAAACCCACAAGAGTGCAGACAAATTGCATTCAGAAAATAATTGCATTCTGCATAAGAATGAAGTAGTTTGCCTGCATTGCTTGCAAATGAATGTGCACTTTCCTGAGGACAAATGTGTGTGTCCTCATTTAATTAAATATTGCATGTTATTTCATACATGAGAATATGCAGAACAACAGATGAAAGAACAACATGTAGAACCCAATTATGGCACTTCTTGACTTCTTAGCTCTTGAGTTGGCAATTAAAACACTATGAAACATACTTAGGGAATTGAAACACACTTTGGGAAGACAGGCAATGCACACTTAATTATTACTCTTTATTTCATGGATATATGATATAGACAAGCTAAGTGTTTTTAATGAGTATGAATACATATCATATAGAGAAAATTGCATCAAGCAAATGCTGAGATTTGTGTAGTGATCTTTCCACAGTGAAGAACATTTTTATTAAGGATTGCACCTGCAAAGCATGAAAGTTCTTAGAATCCTTACTAAAAATCACACTGTGATGGTTAACGAGGAGTCAATAAAGTCTTTTATTCCATATTAAACTCCAAATTATCCCTCTATTTATAAATCTATACACTAAAATCCTTAAATGCCTATACTCTGTTGCTTCAGTAAGAGACTGGTACATTAGTACATAAAAAGTCAGCCTGCCTTATGGACAAAGCCAGGGTGTTGCTCCAGGCTGCTCAGTGGGAGGGTCCATCTCTGCACCATTGTCCCATGTGGTTTCTGCTGGAGTTGTGTAGTTGGCTCACTGAATATAAAATAGGGAACAGAATCTTTTGTTTTGACCAAATAACCAATAACTGTAGCTGGAATAAAAATTCATTGAATTAAGGTTATGCTTGCAACCTTTGGCATTTTCTGCCTCTTGATTTCTAAAGTGAGTAAATATCTACTACACATTGCTCAGTTGATGAAGTAGTATTTCCAGGCTTGCTTTTGTGTTTATTTCAATCTTTAGAATACAAAGCCACAGAAAAATTGGGTCTACAGGAAGGTTTTAAGTCTTTTGGTACTTTAAAATTAATTTATTTTTGCAAAAGCATGGTTTTTCTACAGTCAGTCCACATTAAGCACTACAACTTTTTTTTTTTTTTTTTTTTTTTTTTTTTTTTTTTTTTTTTTTTTTTCCTCAGACCTTGCAGGACATTTCACCTTCAGTCAGAGCCCAAATGAAACTTTTTAGAAAGAGGAAAAAATTTCAAGGTTACCGATGTGTGGTAATACAGCAGAAGTAGATAAGAAGTCACTGCAGAGTTCTGATCCAATGTGTTCCAGCAGCTATGTCATCACCCCTGCACTTGGAAAATCAGAGTGTCTTTCTTCAGTAACCTCTTAGCTCCCTCTTCTTTCCCTCCTCAGTCCTACCTTTCATCACACTTGTCATTTTTTCTGTAAAAATATGTGTCAGCTTGCAGGACAAGTAACAAAGTAGCATGACCTAGTGGGCAAAGAAACAGAGATGTGTAGGCACAAGCAGAAAAAATGTGCAATAAGAAAATGGTGGAGCAGATTTTTGGAGGCAGTCAGGCTGTGTGTAAGTTGAGGCTGATACTGCAACGAGACAAAAATAGAGTACTCCATATATGCCTGTGGCAATTATTGATATTAATATGACTGTGTAATGGGGGTTAGAAACATAAAACTAAGAGAATAAAAGCTGATCATACAATTTATACAAACCATTATGATAATTTAAGTCCTTATGATCAGTGTTTACTTATGTCTTAGGGTATCATACTGAACTTTTAATTGCAAGCAAGCAATTTTATGTCAGAATAAATCACAGCTTGGGTGCAGTGATACCATTTATCCAACAATGCAGTTGATCTTGGCACTCATTTGGCATTCTTTATATTGAGTTTTAATGCAAAGCATCTGAAGCACACTGTTAATAAAGCTGTTAGACACATCCCATATACAATGAAATGTTCCCCATCCTATCCCCTTTTCTTCCTTTTGACACACATAGGGCTTATTTTTGTAGTACAGATTCACTTTTTGATCTCTAAACTAAGGGAAACAATGAGCCAAATAAAATAAAATACACATGCAACAAGCACATTTGATTTCTGAGGCTGGAAGGGTGAAATGCAGAATGACTTCTTGTTCCAGGAATGTTTTGTTAAGCATTCAGAAATATTGTTTTCTGAAGGAACTACACAGATTGAATTTTTAAATGATCTGGAACAGTATCATATCATATGACTGTATTTTAAAAGCAAGGGATATTAATCTTTTTCTAGAATATAGGAAGAATCATACATATTAATTTACTGTAGTTTCAGTGTGTATTAAACAAGATGTGACCTGTCCTGAGCTTGAGCCTCACTTGAGAAATAATATAAAATGTTATTAAAGACAGACATGCTAACAGGATAACAAAAAAACCACCCTATATCAACATTCTGATTCCTGAATGTCTTGGGCAGCCCTTGCCAAAGGTCCATAGCCAGCAAACTCCCCTTTATATTTTACTAAAAGACAGGATCAAGCATCTAAATTGTGGTCAGGTCTGAGAAAATCTTTTACCATGTAAAGGCAAGTTTTGTGGTCACAGGAGACGTGCTAGCCCCTGAGAGAGATGCTGCTGGGGGGACTCTAGTGTGGAGAGGCAGTCTTACTCCACCTCTATTAAAATCTGTTAAAATCTTCATCACTTTTTTTTGCTTGAAACAGAAGGTGGAAAACCACAGGACAAATTACAAGGTTGTTGGTATTAAAAATAAAAGGAGGGGAATAATAGTGACCTTCCAGAAAATATTAATCCAAAGAGGATGAAGTGGTTCTAAGTGCCTGTATGAACATGGGAAATAAATTACAGAAAAAATTAGGTAATGCTATCTAAAAACAATAAAACAAAACCATTCATATTTTGGTCATCAGCCAATGACCAAAACCCCAATCTCAACCACCAGGTCCTAACCCCTTAAAAGTTATGTGCACTTTGCAAGTAAATAGCAAATGCTCTGGGCCAGAACTGAGTACCAAAGACATAACCAGGTTATGCCTACTTTTCTTATCTGCCTCAGGTACTTATCTTGCCATCTACAAGGACTTGAGTTAATGCACATAGCAACCAGAAGAAAATCAAAGGTTTAATGTGGAGAGTTCAAGTGTTCTAAGAACATAAAAATGCAAGAATCAAGACTGCCAGTGAATTCTCAGGTCATGTCCCTTTTACACGTATCCATAGTCTTTAATGATCTTTCCCTGTTCTCTGTTGCTTTGCTCACTAGGATTTTTTTCAGATATTTTTGTTTGCCTAGCTCCAGAAGGCAGTTGTCCCATCTCAATAAGGCCACTTTTGAAGCTTAAGATTTTATTTCAAAATCTGCAAAGGTTTACCAAAGGTTGTATTTTGACTTAATATTGATAATTTATTAGCAATTGAAGCATGAAAATTACATGTAAGTGTATAAAGTGTTTTCCTTGGCTTGTTATCAATCGTAGAAAAATCCAACCCAAATAAAACTGGTTGAGGTTATAAGGCACCTATATCACAGGTCACTAGTAGGAAGTATTGGGCAGAATGATGTTATCGGGGGCTGGGACTGACCAGTTCTGCCTAAAACGCAATCCACAAGGAATATAAGAAAGTGGAGAGCCCAAATGAATCATTATTTTTGCAGGTTTTTCATTTTTTTTCTTTTCAAAACTCAGTTTTCAACAGCATGACGTGTCCATACTCTTCCCTGTCACGGACAGCCCTGTAAATATCACACAGGGGAGAAATCAGAGGAGAAGGAAAAGTTAGATGTAATCATTGCAGTGTCATTTTAGCTGTTTTCACCTCTGGGAAGCAGCTATAACTCTTAAAGACCTTGTGGTCTTTCTCTGAGCCCACAGACAAATCAGCATTTGATCCAGCAAGATTAGAAAAAAAGTGTTTGAGATGGGTTGAAGCCAATCTTAAACTGAGATCCAGTTTGTCAACTCTTTTGAGCCTAAAATTACCCTAAGAATTTGTAAACAATTTGATTCAAAATTGACCAAAGTGTTAGAGCAGTATCAAGAAAGGGTTGAACAACCTCAGAATGAAATGATACAGCAAAATTAAAACATCTTCTCTGGCTGAATTGCCACAGGCTACACTGGGCCAATATGTGGAAGTCACTAACAAGCTGGAGTCACATCTATGAGAGAGGGAAAAAGGAATCTATTTAATGCTAGCTTAACACTGTTTTGAATTATGTTTTCTCTAAGTTCAGCCTGGTACAACACCTCATTGCAATCAATCTGCCCTGGCTTGCTGAAGAATAAAATGCAAACAGATTCAGAAGTAAAGGACAAGACCTCATGGACTTGAATGCCTGCCCTACCCTGGGGTTGTCATTAGCTCGTTGTTGACCAAAGGGATCATAAAACTTTTGTTGCAATTAACGACTAGTACTGAATTTTAAAATCTAGAGACACATGTGTTAAATTAATCAGCAACAGTTACCTTGACTATGGTTATTCAGGCTTTATTTTATTGTGAAATATGAGGTGACCTATTGTACTTGGAGTTATTTGAACAATGACATTCAAAGTGGGAAGAAATTAAAATACTTAAAGCATAATTACATTATAATTATTCCTAACTACTGCAGTCTTGTGGATTTTGGAACTGAAAAAGAGCATTCAGGTATGGAGTCTGAAAAAATATTAAATATTTGATGTGTTACACGGAATTCGGATTTTAGTTTGCACTTCAAAACTATCTTTTTTGGAAAAGGATTTAAACACATACTTGATCAGGACTTTCTTGAATCAGGGGCATGGTAAATTATAAATGATAACAACTTTAAAATATATTAAAATAATATCAAGAATATATTCTATTAAAAAAAAGAAAATTACAGGATGTCATCAAAGAAAATGAAGATATTTCCAGGAAGTTCCAATGTCCCATTATGCTAAGCCATTACATTGTAAGTTGCATAAGAAAAAGAAAATTTGCCTAAAATCTGACTCTATTTTACCCAAGTTAGATATAGTTCCATGTAAAGCTATTCAAACTCTTTATGATTTGTAATACAGTTGGTGAAATTATTTTATTTGCAGCTTACAAGTTTTCTATAACTTACTATGTTTAAAAACTTTCTCACCACTATTTTAAAAGTGCCACTTTATCAATGGCTCCTCGAAAACCTGAATTTGTTAACATCTGACATTGGAGAGAAAATATCAATTACAATCACCTCAGAGAGATTTCAGCTCAATATAATCCCATTTCTGATACTGATTAAAGAATTTAAACTTGTAAAGTGTTTCCACATAAAGCAATTTATTTGTTTAATTAGAAGTAAAATTATTTATTCCTTCCAATAAAACTTGTTGAAAATTTTCTGCATGAGGCTGTTGCTATAAATAAATCATAGAATCATAGGATGGTTGGAAGGCACCTTTAAAGGATTTAGCCACTTGATCTTATTACAAAAGGGAAGAAAATGAAGTGAGAAAATGTAGTCTATCAACTTCACAGCAGATAAAGCATCATAGAGAGAATTTGAAGATCCAATATTATAAAGTACCAGGAAAATACAAATATGAAAATCAAGATGAAGACCTGGTAACCTACTTCCTCAGGGAACTAATGGCTGTAACTTAACTGTTACAAAACATCAATGTGTGTTATAAAGCCACTTACTGAAAATTATATAAAAGAGAAATTTGCTTCTTTCAGTACCTGCATAAGAGATACATGCATTCAGGTTCAAAAGTGCCAGGTACCTGATATTTTCTGCTGAGGAACTGTTAAGTGTGTTGTTCTTTTATATAATGACTGTTAGCTTGTTTTTCTTTTATTATTTTATTATTTGGACTCCTGTGCCTTAATGTAAGGACTGTGGGTATTGGGATGGCTACAGGAAGAGGAAGAAAGAGCTTTAACATGGAGATACATATTGCCTTTGTGGGGTTATTCATATTTCTTTCATTTTAACTACCTGAAATGGCTCGACATCTCACCTAGATCCTGGTTTGTAGCCAGTTAGTGCTTAAGAGCTAAGTATAATTGTAATCATTAGTTAACAACCGTAATTCATTATTAATTTATATTTGGTTCAAAGTTAATCAAAATTTCTTGATGTTTCAAGGAACAAAACAGGATTGACCTGACTCTTAAAACTGAAGGCTTCAGAGAGTAAATGTCCAGAAGCTCTTTCATAAAGATTCCATTCCCATGAATCATCTCTCTTTCTCTTGCTTTGTATATGCTTTTATATATGTATAAATAGAGAGAGTAAGTGAAAATGCCCATTATTACTCTGTCATTTACTCACTGAATTTGGCAGCACTTTGGAATTATGAGGCAGAAGGAGTAAAACATGACTTTAAAGAGTCATGTCCCATCTGTTTTTAAATTATATCAGCAATTTAATTTAATTAAAATTTCTGTGTATTCTTCAAGAAGTGACTTGCCCTTTGGTGAAGCTGTCTGTCATTATGTTCCTTTCTTCTTTGGCTAGTTGAGTCCACATTTGTGGCTCAAATAAGTCTTTAAACTTCCAGAATTTTCAATGGATCTATGTCTAGAAAAGTTGTATAGCCTGATGGAGAATATGATAATTCAGTAAATATATTTAGCCCTCTGTCCAGATGAGCTTATAGGCTTTCCTTTGTTCATATGAAGGGATACATTTTTGAAGTTTCTGTTAATGTAGGTTGAGAAGCCAATGATTTCTCCACAATCAGAGCACTAAATGTGAATGCATGTTTAATGGTCTTCTGCAGGCAGATGTCCCCTTGCTCTGTTCATGCCACAAGCTGAGCAGGAGTGGTGCAGCCCAAGCTAATACACAATCAGGCTTGAGCAATGTCCATCAAATGAACCTACACAGCTTTCACTTCATTCAAAGCATGCAAAGAGCAAACTGATGTCTGCCTCCTGAAGATCTTGTAAATATTGCTGAGAATATTATCTTGATTTTATCTCTGTGTTAAGTAACTAATTCCCTAAATAGTACAGCACTGTGTTGCCACATACAAAGTAGTCCTGAAATGCTGTAGTCTCTATAAATAGACACTGGGAGGGAGCTTTGCCTGGATTGTTCTGAGACATGCATGGTCTCCTCTTGGAGTCTACTTAGAAAAGTTTAAAGCAAAGGACAATCTTTGGAAAAGCTCAGCTATCCATAACTTTGCAAAAAAATCAAATCTCTGTATCATCATATTTGTATCTCTGTATCATCATATTTGCCCTTTAGATACCATGGGCTGAGTACTGACAACTACTCTTTTTGTCAGTGCCTCACTTCTCTCCTTGAGTGAATCTGTATCACTGCTTCGACTCATGGACTTCCCAGAAAGAGTCCTCTGGACTCACAGATCTTCTCTTCCCTGGGAAGCGATCTTCTCTGCCTTGACTCAAGCTTCCCTTCCCATGATCTGCTCCTTTATTTCAGCTGCTGATGGTTTAGCACAGAATGCAGAAATGCTGCTGGGAGTCAGAACAGGAATTCAAAGTCTGCCCCTGTCATACTACGAAGTGCTGAACTACACAGTCACTTGTTCCTTTTGCTCCCTGTTTGCCATGGTAAACCACAGGTATAGAGTGAGGCACCCACTCCTCACATGTCCCTAATGCTTGGCTGAATATCTCCTCACCCCTACATCAAGCAGTCCTGCATCCCCAAGATACTGAAACATACATCTCTTATGCACACATTGAACAGGATAATTTAACATATCTTTGCAAACAAACACTAGACCAAGAAAAACCCTTTAGTCTTGGGAGATCAGACAGAAAATTGAAAATTAATTTCAGATGTGTCTGGTTTGTTCTGATGGCTTGTTTCCTTGGTTTAGGAAGAAACTGAACATGAACTTCTGCGCCCTCTCATGTTCAGTCTCATTCAGCTTGCTTAATCAGGAATAGTTTTAGTTCCAGAGGTGCAATAGACATATAGTGAACTGAGATGATTTAAGAAGAACCTCCTGGGTCAACCACATGAAAAATCAAGTTGGTTTGGTGTAAATGGTGTAAGTTGACATGAATATCTAGTGTTCCTACCGTGTTTTTATCCTGAAGAGGTTCTAACACTTTGAACCTCTAAACACTTTTTAATTTAAACTATCAGGTAATATTCAGCACTCAATATTTTATCTGCAAAATGCTGTTATCCCACTCCAATGGTTAGATAAAAGGTGTTAGTTTGAATAGCTAAAAGGCAGCAAGAAAAGAGGACAGATCCACACCCAGGAACAATCAGTGGGATGGCAGCCCCTTGCTGCAGCCCCTTGCTCCCTCCCCACACAATGCTGCTCACTGCAGCTCTGGGGCTGTGACCCACTGTGAGGGAATGCTGTCTCTCTCTGTAGGTTTTCCATTTCTCTGATTAAGGATCTTACACTCACTTCTAAATCCTGTAAGATACATCTTTTAAAAACCAAGGTATTTTGTAATTTTGTAACATCAGTGATGTTCTCAGAGAACAGGTTCCCTTCCTTTTAGAGAAAAGCTTATATCCCATAAAAAAAAAACAACCAAAAAACAAACCAATAGTAAAACCCTGGTTTAGTAAGACAAATAGAAAATAAACTATTGTTTTAGATAAAGGAAATCTCATATCCAGTCAGCAGCTCAGCCAGCAGAAGATTTTGACCCTGATGGTAAATTTTAAAGTTAATGAAGCACACTTGCTAGGTGGTTTATCCATTTTTGGGTCCACCTACAGTAAGATAACCTTTCACAAAACAGGAAAATTTCACATGTGTTAAGATGGCCCCTAGGGCATCCTCTTCTTTACCCAAAGGTGGGAAGAGAGGTGGGAGATGTTAAGTGGAATAGCAGCTCTTGCAAACAGTGGGCAGGTGCTAATGGAAAACACAGTGAAGAGGGAGCACAGCAGTCAGAGGTGTCACAAGACAATGGAAAAGGAGCCAGGAGTTTCACAACAAAAACAAATAGAAACAAAGACAGCTTTGTGTCTGACCAAAACACACATTGAACATTTGATGCAGAAAGAGATATTTTTTATATCCCTTAATCAAACATCTTGGCACTGTGCAAAGTGCAGTTTTTGTTGCTGAAAATCTTTGGAACTTAACACAACCTTAGCAAATATTTCCAGACATTGAAGTCATGATTTTGAAAAGGCAAAACCTTTCCCAGTATTTCTTTGCCGCTGGCTTTAATACGTGACCACAGGGAAGAGCTTAGGTACATGGCATGCACAGGAACTGGTGGTGCCTGGCATAGGCAAGTGGGATCTGGCAAACAGCAGCCATTTCCTTTGCTAATGAATCAGCACGAGCACTTTGGTTTGGACAGAAACAAATTGTAAAATGCTGGCTCAGCAGGAGCACTTCCTCGAATACATCAAAGCTGTTCCTTTCTACATGGCACAGCTGAGTCCTTTCCAAGAATTCCTAGGCCAGTATTCCTGCTATTCGAAGTGGTTTTAAATGGCCACAAATCCCCTCTCCTGAATGCCCCAAAACAAACATAAAGGGATGTGAAAATTAGAAACATAAAAATGTTAAAATTATCAGTCATGCAAAGCCTGAGCACAGCTGGAAAAAGTGTTCCCTTGAGATTTTGCTTTTATCCTGACTATACTTAAAATATACAAGTTGCTGTTATTTCTGGGGAAGCAGATAAACCAAACATTCTTGTTTTCTCTGAGAACTTTCAATATTTTTTTTTCATAATTTTAAATTTCTTCTATAACTAAACACTAAAGTACTATTTACATTATTGGCATGGTATAAGTTGCAACTGCATCATTTAGCCTATGGACCAATTCTGTGGCATATGTTTGCATGGCCATCAAGCATAAAAAAGTAGGCAAACAGTAAATGTATTATCAATTATAAAAGAGCAGTTGTGGTGTTATGGCTCGCCCCACATCCCAAGACATAGGAAACAGTAGAGAACTGTGAGCCCAACTCCAGCCTTGCGGAAGAAATGCCCCTCTTGTAGATCTTCATGGTCTGTTTCATACTTTTTGGGCAAATGGTGGCACTTGGTACCTGTCATGAAATAGGCAGGGATGGTGTGTTTTGATGAGGACATTGGACTGAAGAGGAAAGGCTCACAGGCTGCTCGTCTCTCACTTCTTGTGTTGGGGTAGCAGTAGCAGAGAGCAGAGCTGAGCAGGCCTTCTGGCCAAGACAGGATGGATTTTCATTTAAATCCCTCAGCAGTGTCAGCCCTGTCTTGACTTCATCAGGATTCAGGTGTGTTGAATCAGACCCAGCCATAATGTACACGGATCTTCTGCAAAGGAAAGTATTATAGTTTTGTAAAACCTAGAAGAATGCATTTGTGAGAAGTAGGAAAACTTAAGACATGTTAACAATCGGAATGAGGGAGGTCTAGCTGATAAGCTAAGTGGTGTTCCATGATTTTCTGATTTGCTGTTGGTGTGTAATATAACAGTAAAAGGTCCCATTAAAGATGGACGAGGGGAATACCATAATCATGTTCCCTGCAGAGAGCTCTGGCTGAAAAAGGAACAGTTCATTGGAATGTTTCAGCTATTGCAGCTGGTGGCCCCTGAGATGTGCTGCCAGAGCACCACCTGTGGCTTCAGATTGAATTTTGCAGGGGGCACATTACTCCTGGTTGAAAGAAGGATCCTCTGACAGCTCCTGGGATTAAACAGCTCCTGCTATTTGAAGTGAGGGGTTTGTGTGGTGGTGGAGCACTTGTCCTGGCATCACGAATAGCTCTGCTGACACCTTCTCAGCTATTCTTGTGCTAGAAAGGCCCAAAAGATGGCCTGGAAGATGGCCTGCACAAATATATCCTAGAATATATGAAGCAAAACGGAATAGCAGGATGGAGGGGAAAAGGAGAGGCTGGGAGGAAAAGAGAGCTCTGTGAGATAATGAGAAGGGGGATTCCCAAGGAGAGGATTATTTAAAGAAAAAAAACACGAGTTACCCCAGAGTATGCAGCAGTAGGGCAGAAATGCATCTGGGAGTATTAGAACAAGACTGAAGCAGGAATAAAGAAGAGAGAAGTCAGCAGGAAATGAGGTAACTAATAAGCAAATTGAAATGCACAGGGCAGGAAATACATTGGAAAATACTTAGACAAAGGGAAGACAGCAAAGATTGGGATCAAGGTACGCTGTTCTAACCCTGAATTATTACAGAACTCTTACTAACAGTACCACTCCTCAATTTCTATGCATGGAAAATGTAAAAACAAATACTGTTTGTGTTGTTAAATGGCTATTAAGAATTTATCGAATTGTTAACAAGTTATTGAGACAGTGATAAATTCACTTGCACTCAGATTTACTTTTCTTAAGTCTGGTTGCTCAGCTGAAATGTGAAAGTTGGTGGCTAAAGGTGACTCATTTCTGTGGTCAACACAGTAGATATTTCCACAGGGTGTTTCAGGTCTCATGTCCCTCTCCTTAGAGAGCACATAGGCCACCTTTGCTCACAAGGCAGGAGCTCTAGGTTGGTGGTTAATGCAGGCTGGGTTGGACCAAAGACATCACACATTCAGAAGAACTTACTCCAGCTACCTATGATTTGCTGATCTTAGGGCAGGGATTCCTAAATGATTTGTTCAGGTGACAGAGGTCCAGCCAAGGAGCATGGTATTGCATGATCTTTGACTTGTGTGGAGTTCACCACTGTTCACAATTAGAAGTGTCCTCAAATTTTTTGTCAAAATAATTCCTGAGTAAAACGTGTTCTTTTCCCACTGATTTGTTTTGACTCTTTGAAAAGAAACTTCACCTAAAGTTGAAATACTCACAATTGGCTCTGAGAAGCCTGAGACAGAATATTTCTAGTTATTATACTAGTGCTGGGAGTTTCATTTGACATTTTTCTTTGGTGTGTGGCAGCTGCAGCTCAAACTCCTGATCTGAAAAAAAGCAGGAGATGGTCGTCTCTGACCAAGATGCACAGAGTGGCAGGAGCCATGGAGTCATGTGGCTGTAGGAAAACTGCAAAACATATTGACTAGCCAGGAAAGGAGAGCATCAGGTTTTCTACTAAAATTTCCAAGGTGTTTTGTTTGTTTTATGCTTGATTTTGGAGTCAATTCAACAAGACATTTTCTGTTTCTGAACTGAATCAATGCACATTTTTAATACTTTAACATCCCATTTTCATTTGGAACAAAAATAATTCTGGAACTTCCCATGAGTCAGATTGTGTAGTTTCCATTCACATGGCACTTGCATTGAAGATGCTATTAAAGTTCAAAGTATTGCATAATAAAGAATGACAAAAAAGATATCTTTAAATGTTTTCAGATATCTTAAAGAAAGACATAAACATTCCCAAATGTAGGGGAAGCATTATTAAAAGAGCTATGAATATGCCTGATGTTGGATGATTAAGTCCAATCAAGGATGCAAGTGGAAAGTGGGACTCAGTCTACATGCAGAACATATTTCAGATCCTTCACCCAACCTTAGGGGCACTCAGCTTCAGTAGAAGCCTCCTGTGTAGTTTAGATTTCTGGATGTCCATGGTCTTCTTCCTGGGTGTGCCCATAATTTTCTCTGCAGAGTAGTTTAACACCTACTCCTTTTCTGAGAGTGTTTGGGGTCCAAAAATCAAAAGAGCCTTTGTTAAGTGACTTGTTGAAGTTATTTTTACTAATTTATCTGCCTGACAAAACCAAGCTTATTTCAAAATTAAGTAACTGAAAGTATTGACAGACATGCTGATTGCCTTTTTTTATATATCTATATATAATTCCTTTACAAAAAGTGATGAACTTGAGTTCAGAGTCTTACTTAGCTGGCTGTCTACTGATCTATGGTCAGTCCAAAACCCAACCCGCTATTTCCTAGAGGCAATTGTAATGACTGGGTATAAATCATTGCAAAAGGAGTGGAAGGGCAGAGAGGCTCTAAAAAAGATCTTTAAGATTAATGATTCTATGATTCAATAAGATTTGTTGGAGCAGTGACATCCTGCAGTAAAAGATGGCTTTTTAGTAGCCCAAGAGGAGAGGAATAAATAGAGGGGACAGGAGAGGGACTTGGAACCTTTGTCCCAAGTAATTTTGGGATTATTGCAAAAGCAGTGTTTAGAGCAGGAGCTGTAATGTTCACACCCTCATTTTCTTAAAATAGGCATTTAAATAGGCATTTAGAGTAAATCTGATTTCAATCCTTCAATGCATTGATTCTCCAGGTACAAAGACAGGCACAATAATAGCTGCTTTCTCACAGAAAGGATTTGAAAATAAACTCTTAAATGTGCATACAGTTCTCAGGTACTGTTCAGCATTTTGCCATAGTGGTAGCTGGGAGGAAATGAATCAATCTGTCTTTAGATAAGGCATTGAA
This sequence comes from Calypte anna, assembly GCF_003957555.1. NCBI lineage: Eukaryota > Metazoa > Chordata > Aves > Apodiformes > Trochilidae > Calypte > Calypte anna. The sequence continues at coordinate 30,738,125 of NC_044244.1, forward strand.
TAAATAAGTGGGCAGCTCATGAGGATAAAACAAAACATGAAAGAACTGCACATGGCTTTGCAGAAATCTGTGATTAAAAAGAAGTCTAAGTGATAAGACTGTCACAAAAAGTGTGATAGGATAAAAAAGTCTTTTCTCTTTAGCATTTCCTGTCTCTGAACAGATGAATGAGCTAAATTCTGCTTTTCTGAGAGGACTGCTTCAGGACTCCTCAGTTAGAGTATGTTTCACTATTGATAGTTGAAACCAGACAAATGTCCTGAAAATCCAAAAATATGTCTGTGTTCATATCCAAATAGGCTGATTGGCATGATCCTGCCAATGTGTTTTTCTGATAAACTGCTCATATAAAGAAGCAAGAAATTATAGTATACCTGCAAATGGCTGGAGGCTGTGTCTTTTCAGTATGAAGTCGTGTCTTTATGTGTCTGCACATGGCTCCATTTTCATATTCACTCTCACTTTGCCATGTGCCACATATTTATGCAACACTTAAATATTTTATATGCTTTTAGACTAGACTGGTCAGCTAAGAAGTAGTGTTTAAGGATGTGGAGGGTCTTGTGACAGATGGGATCACAGATAAGAATGAAAAGCATACAAAGGAGTTACTGAATGGTCAGAAGCTCCTTTTAAGAAAGGGTATGACAGCACTGCTGAGAGAACCACCCACTTTCAATTTACTTAGCATTTCATGAATGGCTTTATTAATAGAAGCTCTTGAATATTTTTGACTGGTTTCACTTGTTTACACACAAATTAATGCTCTGCATAAGCTCTGTTTTTTCAAAGTTCCCTTTAGACACTACCCAGAACACTTGTGTATATCTGTATTTACAGTATACCAGTAAGTACTTTTTAATAGCCCAAACCAGTTTCAGTAAGCAAGTAGTAAACTGGGATCTGATTAAATTTCACAGTCAATAAATTAGGTGATTCTCTTGTTATAATTTCACTGGGATGTTTTCATTGGCATATTCATAGCCATTTATATTCATTCTTTGAGAACTGTCAGTAACTACTGTCAGATAGCAGTACTGTGGGGTCCCTTCATTTGAAGATCCCTGAGGGCACTGGTTGCTCAGGAACTACTGTCCTCTCCTGCCTTGGAGATCTCAGGTGAAGGGGTATCAGGAAGTGCTCTTCAGGGTCTTCTGGCTACTCTTGCCCTTATGTGAAATGGAGGGGCCAGAGGGATGTGGAAAATGAAACCATCACTATTTTGATAATAAGCAGCTCTGCCCCTTTTTGATGTGTGTCGTGTGTTGTCCTAACCTTTCTCCCTTCAAGTTTGTTTGATCCCTCAATATCTGAATGAAGTAAATCTCTTGTGGAGAAAGGGTTGGGTAAAGTCTTGTCCAAACTAGAAAAGGTACTGATGGGTGGGAAAAGTGAAGTGGTTTTGAATATCAAGATGTGCTGCAAGACAGAACCTTCTGCAGACTATGCATTTGTTTTGAAGTCCCCAGTGGCTCCCAGATTGCTACAAGTCTTCAGTGGCTAAAATTCTTTTTTTATTTTTTTTTAAGTTCACCTGTTAGTATTTACAAGTCTCAATCTGACATAAAGCTCACTTTTGTGTATGTGATGTCAGGCTGTTGTGTTCTGTTAGGAGGTAACACTGCCTGGCACTAAGCTAAGTGAAAGCTCACCCATCACCTATTCCTTCTTGCTGCTGCTGATTTTGGAGAGTAGAGAATTGTACTGGTTATTGAGTCAATATACTTCAGTCCATCTCTTATTCTATCAGTGATGAAATAGTAATACAGAACATCTGAAGTGTTTTTGTTAATAATTTTTATATCTAAAATCTAGATATGGGATATTTATGGTAGACATACCATGTGATTTCACTTTACTTGTGCAACCACTGGAATTTCCTCATCTTCAGAGTGTGATGTAGAGCTCATCCTGTCCTTGGGGTTATACATAAGAGCATCTGGTGTGCATGAAGGAAGTGTTGAAATGGGTAGAGAATTCAGCCTTCTATGCTTCTGCTTAGAAAAAAAGTTACTTAGGATGAGAGAAGGCACCTTAGGGAAAGGAGTTCATAGGTGAAGGCAGGAGAGGGCTCTAATACCTCACTGGAGTATCCTGCAAAGAAAAGATGATGCAACTAATTTTAGGTATCTGGTGAGAAGAGTGATTTCCTTTGTTAATACAAAAAGTGGAGATTGAAACACTGCTAAGTCACAGGGGATGTTTTTCCTTTTCTAATTTTTCTCTGAATTCATGAAAAGCCTGCAGCTCTTCTCAGGTATCATAATGTCTTTGATTCAGGCTGAAAAATGAATTTTCTAACCAGACAGAACATCTACTAGTAACATCAAGGGCACTCAGCAGTATTTCTTTTCCCCTCTTTTGAGAAAGGAAATCTACTGTCTTTCATTGTTTTTGGCTTGGGTTTCCCATATTCTCCCTCAACAACTTTTCCCACCACTTAATTCTGGTTTGACATCTTTGTGCTGACAGAGAAGTTAAGATTGATGACCCCCTACATTATTCTGGTCAGAGAAGATGAATCAAAGTAAATTGTTTTGCTAGTTCATAAAAATAGCCTACTCTTATTTTGCAAAAATAACACAGAGCAAAGGAGTTCAGGGATAAAAGATCATGAAATTACAGGCAAGGAAGTTGGATGTAATCTGGTGGTGGTGTTTGCTAAAAACTGAAGGTAACTCTGGGCATTTTGCCAGTTTTTTTTTTCAGACTAAGACAGCTCTCAGATCAAGAGAAGTTCTCTGAGTCTGCTAAATTCATAATGTAAACGGATGTCAGTTTGGTTTTGTAACCAGAACTAATATGATTTTAAATTGCCAAGCTATTTTCACTTTTATAATTGACCCTGGATATATTCTTGTCTTCTTTCATTCAATGTCAGTTAAGAAACATGTGGTCCTTGGAGACCAAGCTATGGTTGTAAATAATGAATCCATTAAGCCTACTATTCTTTGGTTTTGATGGAAAATGCTTCAGAAAAAAAGCCAAAACAACCCCACCCACCCACCCCCCCAAAAAAATAAAAAAAGAAAGCATCATATTCCTATGTGTTGGTAAAAAAAAATGCTCCTCGTGAGAAATCCTGACTCAAAGGTTCCTTTTTGGAGCAGTCTTATCAGGGTTGATTTGCTGCAGACATCAGATTTCTGCAGAATTTGAAAGATCCCACAACCAGTATGGAAAGAGCAAACTTGGGTTCTCTCATGGATAGCGTGTTCTTTTAACTCTAACCACTGTGACAGTGGCCAATGCTCTGAGGAATTTCACTGTGCTTTGTGCTAACAGGAAATGTTCCTGCAATCTGTGACATATTTTAAGATTTCCTTTTTGGCCTTCTCTTCTACTCTACTTCTACCCTTGCCTGCAAAAGCCCCATTCTTACACCCTTTTTATTCACTTGCCCCAACTTCTATCACAAACCAAGGTTGAGCTGCAGCCCCTACCTGCCACACGCAGGCTCAGTTGTCCTCTCCCCTTCAGCTTCAGGCCTGGTTGTTGCTTATTAGGTCTTTCTGGAACCTTTGCAGTTGCCCTTTTCCAAACTATTATCACCTCTGAAGCCACTTTAAAAAAATAATTTCTGTTTTTAGGGTAGTGCGTGGATCTGGTGATCTCTTTGTGCAAGGATAAGGTAAAAACCTATTCATACAGATGTGCTCCTTTGCTAGCTGGCAGTACTCATGTGGAAGTGGTACTTAAAAATTGCTGAGGTTCTTTAAACAGAAATATATTTGTGTTTCCAGGCAGAGATTTTGATGAATTTCTTCACAGTCTTAGCATATTCGTTTTGAGGACAATAGAGTGGAATCTGATTAAATTCCATGCAAATTGCATTTCAAGTTCTGGATTAGTGCTGACATCTGCTGTTTATTCATACCATATACATGAAGCACAGGGCAATGAATTGCTGCCTGTGTTTTTTTTGCTGTTTCAGTTCCTCTTTTTGTTTCACTCAAGGAAACATTAATAGAAATCACAAGGTACCAGAAAACCTGCACTTGGTCAATAACCATTCCTATGGAATTTTGAGATATGAAGTAAGGAACTCACAACAAAGATGAAAGTGAGTTTTCATCCTTTTAAATGACTGTTGATGCTTTTAAGTGGGAAAAAGACTTCAGCTAGCTGGCCTAAGGAATGAAATTGTCTATGCACAGGGTAGATATTTACCCTGGAAGCTTCTTAGTGCAGGGATCACTTTTCTTTTACCCAATTGTACAGCTGCCTTGAAAACGCTGTGGTCCCAGCCCACAGGAGGCACAGTTGGATGCTGCCATTGGATGCAGGATTTATGGTAACGAGGCAAGAGCACCTTCTCCTCAGCCTCCTTGCCTGCTCAGTGCTGGACCCAGCAGCACCATTCCAAGGAATGTAAGCTGCCAAAAGCATGGGTGTCACTTTGTGTCACCTGGGTGGGTGTCACCACTCAGTGTAATTGGAACCTGCAAGAAGGAACTGCTCTTTTTATTAGGGTTATTAAACAGATGTCATGTCCTTGCAGTCATTGCTGGTCTGGATCAAAAATATGAAAATGTGCTTTGTACTGGCAGTGTGCCTTGGCTCTTCCTGCTCTTGCTGGTCATCTACACTTGTAAACTCACCCCAAGCAATTGTGTGGGATAGAATAGTTTTTGATAACAAGGTTTTCTTTGTGGTGAGGTCACCATTATAGCAGACATCAGGGAGAAGATAAGCATTGAAAGTTCTGTGGAAATCTTAGGTATATCTTATTAGTGCAGAGCATGGCAACAATTTATGTTTCCATTCTCAACTGAAAGTAAATCCTCCATTTAAAGAGAGTGACCACGTGCACTGACCCAAGCACAACTTACAACTTACAACTTTACAGTGGAAGCTGTAAATTGCCTTCCCTTTACATGTCATTGGAATTAAGCGCATAAATATTCCCAGTTTCAGGATATGTTCCCTGTATTAGGTGTCATGGGTCTGAGATGAAACATTTTGAGGTGGTTTTCAAATCCAAAAGGCTTTAAAATAACATTTGAATATTTTTTACCCACGTTACAACATTAGAGTCTACTATAGTTCCCCTTTTCCAAACTTTCCCCCACCACCATAAATCCTGCAAATTTTTTCATTTCATGTAAAATGTTTTATTCCCAGTCCCATGAATCCAGAAACCGGGTTGTTAAGATTTCAAATTAACTTGTAAGAATTGGCATATGAGTTTTTAGGTAGAAATTCTTCCCTGTGTGGGTAGTGAGGCACTGTAACAAGGTTCCCAGAGCAGTTGTGGATGTTCCCTGCCTGGAAGTGTTTAAGGCCAGGTTGGATGGGACTTTGAGCAACCTGATCTAGTGGGAGGTGTCCCTGCCCATGCAGGGGGTTGGAACAGGATGATCTTTAAAGTCTCTTCCAACTGAGACCATTCTGTGATTCTATGATTCTTCAATGACTTCCAGTGACTCTGACTGAAATCTGTAGGGTTCCCTCTGGAGAAAGGATACTAGCCAGACACAAAACTAAAAAAAGCTGAGGTCATATAAATACAAGGTAAAGCCAAAATATGAAAATCAGTTAATTCTAACACGATTTGCAGTGTAATACAAGCACTTATAGTCAATTTCTTGAAAGAATTTAGCTGTTAGCTTAGTGTGATAAAAAGACAATATATGCCTGACACTGGAAACATTAAGCTTTTTCTGCATCTGAATTAAATACAGTCAGTCTCAAAACTATTATCATTATTATGTATAGGTAGTAATAGTGAAATTTAGAGAACTCATTTAAGTCCTAAGAGAGGCGACCTTACTATTGTAAATTAAAAATAAGTAGGTGACAGATGATGCTAATTGTTTTGAACTGGAAGAGATCTGAGCTTTTAAATTACAATCCCAGTAAGTACAAACAATCTCTCAGAAGTAGCTGAGTTTCTCATTAACACAAAGCTGCGATTGGCACAATGCCTCCTTCCCAGGCCCATGCTGGGACTTGGCTCAGTCTTTCTACACCCCTGAGGACAAGGGAAGGATGGACAGATTTAGGGCCTGCCCAGGAACCAATTTGAGAGGTTTGTATGTACCTAGTGTGCTGCAGGACGTGGAGTTACCAGCTTTAGTGATGCAGGTCAAGATTCCTCTGGGTGAGTATGACGGTGATGCACTCAGGCCCCTTTCCTGTGGCATCCCAGGGATGGTGTCAATAATGTGAAGAAGCAAATCCTTGCTTTGCTCTAAGTCCCTGTGTGCAAGGGGACATGTACGTTCTGTTCTCTCCTGAAGAGGGGATGACAAGAAAAAAGTTCCCACATGAAGGCATTTCCATTGCATTTTAATCAGGTACAGCTTCAGCAAGTTGCATGAGTTGCTTTAGTTTTAATGAGACTGTGCAATGCACTGCACAGAGCTGAGAAAGCTACCAAGAGCGTGAAGGCAATTGCAAATCATACCTAGGGAGTCAGGGATATTTTGGGTCTTCAGTGCCAGAGTTTGTGCTATATTAGAAAAAAAAAAGACTTCTTGGTTTTTTTCCAAAATTGTTTTGGTTAAACATCCCTGCCATATCCCCAGACAGGTTTCTCATATAGCACTCAGAAAATTTATATTTTCTGCCAATAATAATTTTTTGAGGTCAAATTCACCTTTGGCTGAGTTAAGGTGCTTGGATATGACTACATTATTTTGACATGGCTGTGGAGGGATGGTGATCTCTAAGTGCTACCTTAGTTGTGACTCTGAACCTTTAAATGGGACTTGACGTTTGTGATCAACTAGGGAATTTGGTGGAAACCTGAAAAAGATGCAAAGTATTGTAACAGCAGAGATAGTCAAAGATATTAACCTGCTCTGATGCCTCTGCATTATTCAAAAGAAGCCAGACATAGAGGAAAAATGGCAGAGGCTTTAATGATGTGATTATCTGATGCAATCGTCTACTTTAAGGTGGCCACGATAAGCCAATAAATAAAATAATTTTCATCACCTATTTTAAATGTGAATTTGCCTTAAACTCCTATTAGTTTAACTGATTTGATTGAGAAGTGTCTTCCTAGATGTGCTGACTTGTGAGTGCATGTAACAAACCTGACCTAGACAAATACCTTCTCCAAGGCTGAGCCTCAGAAAGGTCTCTTGTAATCAAGTGCCCAATGATCAAGAGAGCTCAAGGACTATTTCTGTGTGTGGGTTCTCAGGAGTTGTAACATTTCCATGGGAACAAGGGAAAATCTTAGTTCTACTTCTGACTGCGATGTAATTGCCATTACCCTGACTTAGACAGGTGAGTGGTTCTTCTCTCTTTCTCCTATTTTTACTGACAGACCCTCCCATGCAATCTCCTCTTCTTACCATTGCAAAGCTGGAGGAGATGATTCTTATTAATACTAGCAAGGGGCTACTGTGACAAGCAACATGGAGAGGCAGTAAGGAAGGGAACAATCTCTTCTGTATTTCTTCTACTTTAGGACAACTAGAGATGGGCACGTAGTGCAGCAAGAAAGAGTTGAGTTAGACATTAGGAGTAAAATAAGTGCTTTATAAAGGCAAGGACAGGGGAGTGCTGGAACAGCTTCAAGAAATGATGGTGCCTGTGGAAGAGCGTGGAAACCAAGCTGGACAACCCCTGTCAGGATTGATGTGGACAGTGTTGGTCCTGCTCAGCTGTGGGCAAAGGGTTGGGATTTGTAACTTTTCCAGCTTCTCTCCACAGAGAAATTTACCACACAGAGCTTGGTTTCAGGTAGGTAAAGTGGCACTACTTCTGTGTGAACTTTGATACCTCCGTGTTACTGAGGTTGGGCTTGGCACCCATGAACACCCAGATGGATGTCATCTATTGCTTGCTTTCCTTCCCTGTCCCTTTACACAGCCAGAGCAGGGCTACAACAGCAAGCTCTCAGAGGCAGCCAGGTGCATCACGTTTAGCACTTTTTTCCTGTCTACACCAAAGAGTCTTTTAACATGTTCCAACAGCATAAAAGCAGGACTAATTGAGCTATAAGTAGGAGGCAGGAAGAACCATTAGTTAGGGAGCCAGCTTGCAGCTTGTGTAATCTTGGTTAAACTACTGTGCTTTTTCAAGGATAATGCTTTGAAAATTCTCTTTTCCTCTTGAAAATGCTCTTATTTGTCATTTCTGCCTTTCCTACTGCAACGATGCTCTGGGGAGTTAGTGTACTCCTGTAGTAAGTCAGAGTGAAAGGGGACATCCATGGGTATATTTCATGTCTGCTTCACTATAATAAGAAACCTTCCAAGAGTGTGAAGAGCTGCTCCCTCTCTTTTTGTGTTTGTTCAGCTAGGTAGTGGCTTTTAGCATGTATATCAAACTGAACAAACAAAACCACCCAGTACATGTGGTCTATATATGATATAGTTTATTCCTGTCTTTTCAGGTTTGAACATTAACTCCACACAGCCAGGAAGCAGTAGAAATGTACAGACAGGAAAAACTACCATGGAATTATTATGCCAGCACCTATAGCCATTGCGTTTTTCAGAGGAACTTTTAAAATACTGCATCTATAAAAGTGACAGAATACACCCAGGATGAGAGAGGGGCTTCATCTGTATCATTTAGCAATGGTGTATAATAGGTATAACATTTATAACAGCTGCTGGGTGCTCTGAAGCTACACTACATTTATGGAATTTTCCATTGAGCTCTAAATATTCAGGTCACATACACAGTTAAATTTCCAGCAGTGGCAGTACAGATAAAATCACTCCAACCGTATGCCATAATTGTGCTCTATTTAGAGAGTGCAGCAACTCAGGCATTTTCACAGCAGTCATCTTAGATAGGGTATACATTCTGCTTATAAATGCCAATTCATTAGTGTATGTAACACCCAGCATGCTGTTCTTAAAAAATAAGAAAAAGAGGGAGAGTGCCATGTTTCAGAGAGGAATAAACATGCAGAAAATATATTACTTAGAAGAAGGGAAAAAAAATGGAGATAAATTTCAAATTCAGTTTCATCTCGTATACAAAGATTTATCAAAGTCCGCATTGCAAGAAGTTTCAAATAAGTGGCAGTAATTTGCATATTAATAAATGTAGATGTAATTGATGGGAAATTCTCACTTCAGGATATTGAACTGTGGTATATGAAATCTGCAACAGAAGGAGTATATAAGGGATAGAACATCGTTTTTTAATAGAGTGAACAAGTCTCTGTGTCTTGTAATTTACCTGTCGTGATGCTAATCTAGCTACAATTCCAGGCTGCAAGAAAGACAATATTATTTTGACACTTCTTCATGCCAGAGTTTTTTTTTTTACATTCAGCAGCTACTATGACAGCAAGTCTGACCAAAGCCAAATACTAAAAAATAAAAGAAAAATACCACTGCAGTGGATTAAAATAAAACACAAAGGAGAAGACATGGGAGCTAAAAATCTATGTTTTAGCTCACTACTCTGAAGTGGCCAGGAAGACATCTTCACCTGTTGTTCTATCAGTTCTGAGACAACCAGCATGGCTATGTGAGATCAGGTATTCAGGGAAAGTAGGTCAGCTCAGTCAGTCAGATTGAGTTTCCATTCTTGCTAGACTTATGAATAAAATATTGTGTACCTTTTTCTACAATTGTGCTCCATCTTGAGCAGCAGATACATTAAGCTGTTTCAAGATTTATTACGACTGCAAAATCTGTACATGACCAAAATGTGGATCACTAAACTCTGTTTGTAAGTCACATTTTTGTGGCTTTTCTTTTGTAAATTCAGTACATACCAGAGGAAGGTTGCGAAAACACATTCACTTTGCAGCTTCTCTGCACTAGAAGTCCAAAGGAAGCAGATCTTTTGCTTTGTCCTTTCCCTTGTCTTTTCCTTTGTCCTGTAGTATATGGACAATTTGTCCTCTCTAGAAGTTTAGTCATGTCTCACCTAAGGAAACATCAACATCTGTGCAGAGGTGACAGCTGGCATCGAGGCCACATCTGGAACATGCACACAACCCTTGGTTACTGGTGTTTCAGCTTATCTACTTAAAGCATTGCTCTAATGAGAGCCAAGGAAGAGCAGGAGAAAGTGTAGGACAGATTACTTAGTCTCCTTCCTGCAGAATAACAATGTTTTACAGACCATTAATGGTAACATACCCTAAGTTTCAAGACACAGAGCTGATTCTTAACATTCTAACAAGATTTTGATGGTTGAAGAGAAGCATCCTTTTACTTTTACCCCATGCAGAGAACAAAGTTTTCATGGAATATCACCCAGCTTCTTCTGGAAGTCTCTCTCCAGACATCTGTCAGAATGACTCAAGCCAAATATAAATTTCCAGTATCATTTAACTGACTCAAGTTGTTAAGAGAATCAAGCAAAATATTCAGTTCAGGTAGTGTCTGGACAGAAAATGCCATTTCCACAATTTCTAACCTCCAGACTTTGACCAAAGAGGTATGATCCATCTCAGCTCTAAGTCTGGATGTACTGGTCTGATACCTCTGGTTCTTTGCTTTCACATATTGATTTGGGCTTATTATAGAAATGTTTAAACTAAGACCCACAGGTGCAGAGAAAAACTTCAGGCATATAAAAATATAATCATGGAATAACAGCAAGATATTTTTAATAGGGAGCATGCAATGCCTTGTAATAATGTGGCTCAAAACAAACCAACAGACTCAAAAAATTATTTTCCACGTCTGCCTCAACAAAATTGCAGATGCATTTGAATTTGCCAAGACTTCTTTTTTTTTTTTTTTTTTTTTTTTTTTTTATGAATGATAAATATGAAACAGTCATTAATAACAGGAAATAGGGCTTGTTCATCTATCAAACAGAGAGAGATGGTCTGAGAAGGCCACTGATTGAATCAGGGTTGTGTCTGTCTGTGTTTTTCAGTTGCTTCTTTTTGTGGGCACTTAGATTATCAACCCTCTGGAGTCTGTCTTGTAGTTAAAAAAAAGGCAGGAAATGTTTTTGCAAAACTGGTGAAAAAAGCAACAAGGCAGCTCTCACAGATCCCTTTGATTTAAATCTTCCATGTTCCTGTGTCTACAGTTTGCAGCAGAAAATAAAACCATTTGAAGCTGAGCAGTCTGAAAAGGCTCTGGCAGCATGTGGGTCACCCGATCAGCTATCTGGCAGGCCCAGACACATAAGCTTCTAGGCTAATAAACCTTGGGACTGTGTGGATCAGTTTCAGAATCCAAAGCTGATGGAAATAAATCATTAGCTATTTTTATTTAATTTTTAATTTTGGCACTCTTTTCTGCAAAGGAAAAGATTATAGACAGAGCTCATTACAAAAGTACAGACAAAAATTCAAATACTGTCTCCCTTTAAGCAACTAAAAGATGGTATGGAACTAACCTTCATGTCCTTCTAAACCAAGTCTCTCTAATCTTTCAAATCCAGTTCAATCTTATTATCAAATCACTTGGCAAAATTAGTATACTAAAATAAGCACTTTGCCAGATTTCTTTACATTCAGTTTCTCTTCTGCCAATTCGATTAATTTTTTTTTCTCTTTACAAAACTTAATCATGTATAATGAGTTAATGCAAGCACTGAAACCCCCCAAAATCAGTGGATGATTATATTACAGCCTAAAGAGTTAAGCAGTATTAGGAACCTATGTTTATGCTGGGATAGGTTCAAAACTTCATAGGACATAGAAAATGAAACAACCAAATTAATCCTAATCTCTTGGAAATTAAGATATTTTTATTTTCAAATTGAAATGCCAAAAGTAGATTTTGAAAATAAATGGAAATCTTTTAATTCTAATTTGGATAGTAAAACATTTGATCACTTTGCCTGCTCAGCCTGGAAGACCAAATGGGTTATAACTTCCATATTTAGCACCAAACTAAAAATAACTTAGTTTACTACTGTTAAATCACTGCTATTCTCAGCACAGCTTCTAGTAGAATTGCTTTGGCCACACTGAGAGTAATAGCAGTTGTAAACTGTTGTGCTAGTAGTATTCTAATGACCTGACTTCAGAGCAAAGACATCAGAACAATTTGTACTTATCTATTGTCCAGGAACCTGTTTACACCAAAAATATAACTACCATAGATAGGGGTGTGAAGAACACTCTGGTTATTTGTATGAAGATAGTAGTATTTCTGTGGACCTTGGAAAATCTAGGATGTGTCCAATAAAATCAGCAATTTAAAACTATCAGGATACCTTCTCCTTCAGGTTAGGAAATGGCCATTAAATTTGAGTTATTGCCGGAGCACAGGCAACATTCTCAAAATCCTTATTTGCAGAGGCTGAAGAAGTGTTTTTAATACCATGTGAAGGGAGAATTCCAGATCTATGTACTCATTAGAAATAAAAATATAATGCTCATGAGACAAGAGCAAGGGACTCATGTTGTAAAAGGATGAAATATATCACTTCCCTAAATGCAGAAGACTATTTTATTGACAAAACTGATCTTGAGATTTTATGCCATTTACCACAAAATAATTAATAGCATAATTTTGCTGGGCAGCTAGTGGTGTTTCGGCCCTCCTTGCTCCTATATAAAAAGCCATTGTTTTGAGCACCATTTCAGGTGGGAGTGGGTGGGACCTCCTGCTTCATGGAAACTCAAATCCAGCCTGTGTATGGCTCAGGAGATGTTTAAGTTTTTTTCAAAGAGCCATTGCAGATGGGGTAGATCAGGCACTGCCCTGCAGCAGGCGGCAGCAGCAGCTTGGCCACAGCCATGGGGTGTCCCTGCCTGGTGGTGACCCTCATCATGGGCTCTGAGAGGTCACTCTTGTGACCAGACATGGGTGCTGGGAGTCAGTCAGACTGGATCATGGCAATATGCCCACCTTGAGCTGAATTACCCCAGGGCTGGTGTTCGTGGGCATCCCTGTGAGTGATATCAGCTGCTTGGAGAAGAAGAGGTAAGGAAACAGTGAGAGTTCACTGATAAGGCCATGCGATGGGGAAGTGGGATCTGGCTGAGATTCTGCATGATGTTTATCAGAGTCTGTGGCACATAAAAGCAGCCAAAGTGTTTCAAGGTCTAAACCAGATACGGAAACAGGACAGGTGCTTTTGAGCTGTGCTGCACTTATAGGAGCAGTTCAGCAGCTATAGCTTGGTGATCTATCTGCAGTGGATTATGATCTACCAGGGTTTTTGCTGCTTTTGCAGCAGGTTACTCCCCTGCTTGGCCATCAGATGCCCATAGCTGCCAGTGAGTTAAACACAAGCTTCTCTTCCAGCTGAATGTCCCTCGTGATGGATGCTTTCCAACTAGAAAGGTACAAACATGCTACGAGCTGTATCAAGCATAAAAGGGAATCACCCAGCAGAAACTATACAGACTCTGCCACTGTTTAAATTTTTATAATTATAAAACATAACCAGTTATCTGCATCAGAAAAAGGAGGACAGTACTACCAATATTATTGCAGCATAAGATTATGCTTCTTTTTTAAGAAGTGTTATTCTCATTTTACTGTGGACAGTGGGGTTTTGTATTAATGTTAGGGTATATAATTTTTCACATATCTAAAGAACAGCTAAACTGTGGAACTTATTTCAATAGGAAGCTACAGAAACCACAAATATAAATTACTTACTAATGACAAATACATGACTAGGAGGCTCATCAGTGCCTTTAAAGTACTGTGATTCAAATGTAAATTCCAGCTAAGCATGGTCCTAAACTTGAAACTAATAGAAGGGGAGGTGTTCTTGCAAAAGAAACATTGTGTAATTGTTTTGGTTTTAATCAATTTTTCTTAAGATGACATTTGATATCAGCCTGGACAGAGCCTTGATCTGAATGCATAGAATTTTAAATATTTGGCCTTCCTCTCCTATCATAAATTTTTCCAAGTGGAGATCTTATAAGATGTACTGACCAACAAGGTTCAGTATGTGCTTCCAGTTGATGCTAATGAAACAGACAAGGCAGGATTTGCTGAAGTGACACCTTTGCCCACTCTTCCAGAGGGATTTTAGTGACATCTAAACTCTGGGGACTGAGTTTGCTTAGCATCATTCAAAAGCTTTTTCACTTGCTCTTTTTCTCATTTGTCCAGGAAAAGACTGAACTAACAGCAGCTGACATCACTACCCTTAAGAAAGTGCTCTGACCGTATTGTGCTATGAGATACAGAGCCCACAGCACTTGGCTCTGCAAAAGCACAGCTGGCATTTGAGATCTTGCAGGGTTTAGTAGAAAAGTATGGAAATCATACTTCAATTTTTCTAAACCTGTGCTACGCTCTTGGAAAATAACATGGAAAATAACAATGCAGTGACAAAGTCCTGGAGAAGAGCCCTTCCCTCACCACCTTTGGGAGGCTGAAGGGCCACATTTGTTAAGTATGACCAAGAGGAAGTGACACACATCACAACTGTGCTGCTTTTGTGCTGCTTCAAAGAAATTGAAGGATGTTATGAAGGTATATGCATTTACAGAGAAGTTAATCAGCATCCATAAATGTATAAATAGATTTCTGTTAGTTATATCTCATAAATCTGAATTATTGTTTATATATAAACAAGTTTATATTGTTACTCATAAGGAAAAAGGATGTTGGTGTAAAGACAAAACTTTCAGTCCAGTCCTGTCATTTGTGATTCAACCACTTACCTAAAAGACAGTTACAGTGGACACTACAGCAAAGGAGAAATGCCCAGCACTGTCTTTCAGAAGGAAGCATCCCTGCAGTAGCCCAGCCTGGGGGGAACTGTCTGGGGAGAAGCTCTCTGGGGCCTTGGTTGGCAGCCTGAACACGGGGCAGCCCTGTGCCCTGGCAGCCTCCTGGGTTGCGCAAACAGGAGCACAGAAAGTAGAGTGAGATGTGACTTAATCAGACCACATCCAGAATACTGGATCCAGTTCTCCCTGCTCTAATCCAGCACCAGAACAACTCAATAACCTGGAATAAGTTAAGTGGAGGAGCCCCAGAATATAACGGGATGGAGAACTTGTGCTGGGAAGAAAGGATGACCATCACATTCTTTCCCCATCACAGATGGGGATATCTCCGGAGGTGAAATGTTCTCGCCTCAGCCAGTGTTCACATTATTCAATTTTAGTGGCTTAGCCAATGGAGAAAGTCCCTCTACCCACTCTATTGGCATGCCTGTTTTGTCTAGTGATGACAGACGCTATTTCGGCTTAGGTAAGTTGCAGTTTACCCTCTGGTTACTCAGTTGATAACCACAGAATCATAGAATTGTCATGATTGGACCTCTAAGATCAACCCCCACCCCCCAAATAAAATAAAATAAAATAAAATAAAATAAAATAAAATAAAATAAAATAATAAATATATATATCTCAACGTGCCCCCTAGGTATATGCTGGAGTGCCTCATCTACAAAGTTTCAAAATACTTCCAAGGACAGTGACTCCACGACCTCCCTGGGCAGCCCATTTCAACACCTAACTACTCTCTCTCAGCAAAGAAATTCTTCCTAATATCTAGTCTAAACTTCCCTTGGTGCAACTTCAAACAGTTTCCTCTGGTTCTATCATTATTTACTTAGGAAAAAAAGCCAACATCCACCTCCCTACAACCTCTTTTCAGGTATCTGTAGAGAGTAATAATGTCTCCCCTCAGCCTCCTCTTCTCAAAACTAAACAATACCAATTCCCTCAGCCTCTCCACAAATTGATTATTTTTTTATTAAAAGAAAACTTGAATTTAAGAGAAAACTGCTTGGCTGAAGCAACATGATTTCCCTCTAAGCTCTTTGCCTTCCAGAAGCTGTGGTCAGCTTGCAGACTGACAGGTCCTGAGATTGGGACTTTCAGCTCCTGTGGGCTTCAAGCAAAATTAGCCCTTAACCTGCTCATGCTGCAATCTCATTTTAAAACCAATGACAGCCTATACACCTAAGCCTTCCAGTCTCACAGCCTCTGTGGAACTGACACAGAGGAAACCAAAATTCTTCAAGAAGGAGAAGACCACAGAACGAGGTCTTGTGTATCTTTGCTGTACAGCCTAGCTATTCAATTCTTGTATCATCTGCTCAGTTTTGTAAAGAAATGTCATAGTCCCTGCTTTCAGCCAATACCAGACTGACCTTCAGTCAAAATGCCTGTTGAAATCACAGTCTGCCCATGCTCATAACTCATGTTTTTCATTCCCTGTGTGCCAGTAGTGTCCCTCTGCCCCGTGCTGGGTAACCTGGCTGTGCCTCCATGGGAAGCACTCCAGCCTGCTGATTCCCTGCTACCACTTTTTCTTCTACAAATAGGTTGTATATAAAAAACAAGGTAGTCCTGTCCAACAGTCCAGAGAGGCTACATTTGATATCTCCCTCATTTTTGGAAGTCTCCTAGCTAGGAATCTACAAGGCAGATTTGCTGACTTGCCCTTGTTTGCTGCCCAAGGGAAAAGCTCCTCTGAGCTGCTTCATGCACCCAGCTGCATCCAGACATTCTCTGCAAGGCCCACGTACTTCAAAGAAAGCATCTTTGTCACCATGATGTGTATTCTGTTGGGATTGTGTCTTCCTCTGGTTATAGACCAAAGCCTTTCTAGTTCTAAAATATGGCAACTTTCAGCACAAAAATGGGTACACACCCTAAATTGTATAATCAAAGCACCAGCTAGAAAAATTAATAAAGTTGGCATAATATGTCAGCATATATGACATAATGTATATATATTATATATATTATGACATATATTATATGACATATAATATGTCTAGTCATTAATGAACCCCACAAAATTTTATAATAACCCTGCATTTTTTTTTAGTTATTGGACTCCATATTCTACAGGTATTCTGGGGCTGTGATTTTTTAGCAATAATTTTCTGCTGTCAAGCCAGGAATAAAAGTCATTAGTTTTATGTTAGGATGTAATTTTATAAAATCTGCGTTGAAGCTGAATGAGTTTGGAATAAGCCAGTACTTCTTTGGTGAAGCTTTGTGCATTACCTACATCACTTAGGTTTAATGTGCCTCATAGTCCAAGCAGCCTTGACCAGGCTATGAGATGATACATCTGATAAGCTTGCTTTCTGAATGAATATTTGAGCAACTAAATTGCCACCAAATATTACTTTGGAGAATAAGGTTTTCTGAAGAAAAATGTAAGGGATGGACAGCTGGATGTCATTTTATGTGTTCTCTTTCTTTGAGGACTTACTATGCAGGACAGTATAGAAATTTAGAGTCTTTAATTTTTCAGGTTGCAAGTTGAGAAAAGAATCACTAACTTTCTTAGCAATACTACCATGGGCTGCTGGAAGGCAGAACACATTACACTTTGGTTTCACTAAGCCTACAACAAACTCTTACACATTACAGGGCTTCAAAAGCAAGAGCTATGAAGGAGCCCTCTGGAGATCATCTTAGCTACTAGCATGTGAAAGAAGTTGTTTCTTTTTTTTTTTTCTTTAATTCTTTTGGCTCTAAATTTCACTAGAGAGAAAGGCAAAATTAACATTTTTTAGCCTTTGTAATGCCATACAGATGAACGTATGAAACCTTCTGTGCTGCTGCAATTCAGCAAAGGACATTGAGGAGCTGCTTTAAAGGATCTTTATCTCTATACTCAAGCACTTATGGCTGGCTTACAAGCTGATGTTCATCAACTCACAGGAATGTATTACTAACACAGTAATTCTCTCAGTGTCTAAAAGGACTAACATCTGAATAATGCATTATTTTATCTACCTCAGATACCATGTCACAGCCATAGTTTTCTGTCTCATTTCACCTGACAGGTTGCAGCATTATAGAGGATGTTGCAGTTTTCCTCAGTTTGTCAGCTAAGGTGCCCCACAGTGATTTGATGCAATCAGGTGAATGCTTATGTTCTGCTTGATCTTTCCTGAGTGGAAATGTTGCCTTTCCAGTGTGCTGTGCTCTGGCACCCATTTTCATGTGTAGCTAAGGCTGCTAAGGGCACATCCTATATTTCTGAGCATTCCAAACCACTCCTCTGCAGTAGGGTTTCCTGGGGCAGAATTTTCCTGTCCCTCTGAAAATGCAAAAGGATTTGCAATACTCAAGAGGCTATGAGCATCCTTATGCTTTTTCTACTTCATACTTATTACATGAAGTGCCTTAAAATTTTGCTAGTTGAATTTTAGCTTGTAATCTCTACTGGATTAGTTAAAACATCCCTGTAGCAGAGTTAAGGGTTGTTGTATAATGACAACACATGACTAAGAAGCAGTGCTTTACTTATATGTAAAATAAATTTGACAGTGACTGCAGGATTACAGATGCAAGTTTTCTTTCAAAAATTAAGAAAAGACTAGAACTGCATAGGCAACACATGCTCATATTTTATATCCATATTGTTTAATATAAAATTAGTAAAATCTAAATCAACTGAATGAACTTTGCAATACAAGAAACAAAAATGTTACTGCCAGTGGTTCTCCCTCCTGACACCCTTTTGTTTTTCACTTTACACGTGTATTTTATAACAAATGTCTTACCAGTGTCAAAAATGCATATATTGTGTTAGAGGAATGATCCTTTGGATTCTGTGGACAGTCCCAGAAGGATGGTGAAGTCTTTGACAGCACATGAGGCTTCAAAAGAAAGGTAATGGCACTAACATTTTGCCAATGTGGAGCAATCTGATTTCATAGTACTGCTGAATCTGGGATCAGCAACTGCTCTGTCTTTCATTCTTACAGGTACAAATGAACAAACCGATAAAAAGATGAATTACAGTTATGATTTTTTTCCCCTCCCTCTGCGTATGCCACAGTGTCAAAGAGTGATCTTTGTGTGTGATTCCCTCATTACTATTTTTCAGAACAGGACTTGGTTCTGACCAAGCTTCTGACCAATAGGACAGCAATAAGTATGCAAAAAAGGGAGGTAAACAAGAAGATGCATGGAAAAAAAATCACTGGGCAGAAATCTCCCCTTCAGGCTCCTAACCATATTGTATGTGCATAACAGCTCTGCATCCCTTGGCTCTCTGATGGTAATTATGATCAACCTGCAACCAAGCAGCTGAAAAAGCTGCTCAGCAGCTGTAGTTGCTCAGAGTTCCCAGAGGTAGTTGTGAGTCAGTGGAAAGCAAGCCAGGCAGTGTGACTTAGTGCAGCCTCCTGCTCACCATTACAATGAAGATGGATGGCAGACACTTGTGCGATTTTTTTTTTGCCCTGAAGAGGGACCCTCTGGAGACCACACGTGCACCACAGCAGTTACACTACAGTAGGTCAAGAGAAGGACAGAAAGCCAAGATTAATGAATGATTCAAGATTACCATCAGTCAGTGTACTGACATTTTAAAAGGGATGCAGAACTACACATAAAATTGTCAAAAAATATTGTCAGGAATTCTCTATTTCTATAGAAATGTCCCCCTTTTCCCTCCTTTTTCCCCCACATCCCAGAAAAAATCTGTTGTCTTACTTTGGGGTGATTTCTTCTGAGCTTTGGGCTGCTGCAGTTGGACAGGAACCATGACCAGGAGCTTGGTTGACAAGTGGTTGAACATGAGCCAGCAGTGTGCCCAGATGGCCCAGAAGGCAAATGGCACCCTGGCTTGTATCAGGAATAGTGTGGCCAGCAGGAGAAAGGATGTAATTCTCCCTTTATACACAGCACTGGTGAGGATTCACCTTGAGTACTGTGTACCTTTCAAGGAGACTGGAGTGGTGCTGGAGTGGGTCCAGAGGAGGGCAATGAAGCTGTGAAGGGAATAGAGGGAAAGTCTTACAAGGAGAGGATAAGGGATATGGGGTTGCTTAGCCTGGAGAAGAGGAGACTCAGGGGGGACCTTACCACTCTCTACACCTCCCTGAAGGGAGCCTGTAGTTAGGTGAGGGTCGGGTTCTTCTCCCAGGCAACTCGTGGCAGGACCAGAGGGCATGGCCTGAAGCTGCTGCAGGGGAGGTTTAGGTTGGATATCGGAAAGCAATTCCTCATGAAGAGGTGATCAGGTATAGGATTGGGGAACTGATGGAGTCACCATCCCTGGAGGTGTTTAAGGAAAGGCTGGATGTGGCACTTAGTGCCATGGTCTAGCCAGTGTGGTAGTGTTAGGTCATAGGCTGGACTTGATGAGCCGCTAGGTCTTTTCCAGTCTCAATAATTCTGTGAGTCCAGAAGAAACTGAGGTGGGGTTAACATGATTTCATGCTTCAAAAAAAAACCATTCCAAATTAGTCAGATGAGGGCTCGTCACCCTGTGTTGGCCAAATATTTCCTCCAGGACAACAGTATGGCAACAGCATGTGTCAAGGACGAGAACAGGTTTCAAGACACGACAAGCTGCTAGGGACACCAGAGGTATCACATGGGGACCACAGTGATGTTGGCTTGAAGAGTTCCTGCATACCCTTTCCCTAACAAAACAAATCTGGATGCTTGCTTGCTACAGTGCGCTGTATTTTAAGTTGAATTTGCTGGTTGTCTCATTTCATGGAATTTCTACAGAACAATTCCCATTGGTTAGCTTGATAAATTGCTCATCAGCAGTGCTGTGTCCCTGTGCTAATATTGCCAGGGAAGCAGATTTCAGCCAAGACAAGTAACTATAATGGGGGGCTCTGGGGAGGCTACGAAGAGGTGGAATTAATAGTTCTTAGTACAGGTAAACAAACTCTGTTGGTAGCAAACATGCTGATGATCATGCTGCTTTTCCACTGCTCAGACTTGCCCATGTCAAATATCTTTAAAAAGTCTCAGCATGCAGCATCAAATGAGTCAGCAGGACTGCTCACTGACAGGCTGTGATTGCAGGGCCTGTAGGGAGACCCAGGTCAGCTTTCATTATGGTAGCAAAAGCAGCTCTAGTGCTGGACTGTAAGCTCCAGGCCAGTATGGAAATCCTGTGGGATGCTGTATGCACAGACTTCACTCCAGCCTGGCTGACAGTGGCATTGCTACTGGCACCTGGATGGAAGAGAAAGGTCTGCTTGTGCTGCAGTCGTGTGTTAATCTGACTGCAAGGAGATATACCCTAAACCTTCCTCTGCTCCAGATTACAAATCTATCTTTTCTCTCCTGGTCTTTTTGGTGTCTTTTTGCTGCTTGGGCAGTAAATTCTTTAAGGACTCAGAAGAGCACAGTGTTTCTCGTATCTCTGCAAATTAAGTACCCAGCAGCAACCTGTTTTACTTAGGAGCTTTAGATATTAACCAGCAGCATCCTTACAAAGCTGCCAAAGGGGAGGTTGGTCTCCCAGCCCCTGCAGTGTATCTGAAGCCAGCTTCCATCTGGTTCCCCCTCCTGCTGGCTCTGCTACTTTGGCAGTCTTAGCTCAGCAGTGGCCTGGTTTCCATGGTAGGAAGAGAGCATAACCCTCTGCAGTCTAGTCAGGAAAATCTAGTCTGGAAATTCAGGTGGATGGCTTGTAATAAACTGCTGTCCTAATATTGCTGCATTGGATAACTCCTGCTTAATGCATGTCTTCCTATAGCACAGTGACATCTACAGTCCATGTTTAAAATGAGGATTAGTATTTTACTGATGTCGTATCGTTAGGCACATTAAGTCAGTTCTGCTTAAAAAAAGAAGTGCTGACATTGCTTGTGATATCTAAGTGCTGTATTGCAGGATGCTGCCAACCTGGGGTTCTCAGGTTCTGGACCATCAGGACAGGAGTCAGTGCCAGGCTAAGAACTGTGAGTTGCTCATCCTGTCATCCTGAGTCTGTCTTGTCATTTTGCTTCCTCTAACAAACACATAAGGCCCCTTCCGTGTGAATGCCTTGATGCTCAGCCCTTTTTCTCCTCTCTAATGTGTCTCAGGAGTTTGTCTATCACTTCCACTCCCTGCTCTCAGAACGCTTTTTTTGTCCTGTAGATCTTACAGGTTGTCGACTGAGGCAGCCCAATTAGATGTGTTTTCTTGGGGTTACTTTACCATTCCAAGGAACTTTTTTCCTGACAGTGCTCCTGGGACAGGAGTAAACAGTATTTGCATTTCTTTCCATATCTCTAACTCTTCCTCCTCTCTTCATCTGTCTAAACTTGTCTTTTTCATTTAGCATTAACCAATCAAATTGGGCTTTTCCCCAAGTTGTTCTGAGATATCTATCATGCTTTTTGCTATATATATAATCAGATCAAAATGTCATCTATGTAAACATTAGCACATTGAGCTGTTTAAATAAAAATACGAAGAGAGAAATCTTGTGGTTTTGGGTGAAACACCAGGAGCTGAACCGAGTCAGACCATGGGCTGAGACACAGACAGTGACTAAGCTGCAACAGCTGGATCTGAGAAGTCTTTGAAGACCTTTGGTGTGGGTGCATTTTCCATCTTTGTTCTGACCTCGTATCAAATGGAGGACAGGAAAGCAAACTTTTTCCTGTCCACCTTCCATAGCTTAGATTCTCACAGGTCTCCAGTGTTAACAGCAGGGAAATAGATAAATGTCTCAGGAACTTCCACAGACTTCATTTGCTATTTGAGATGCAGACAGTGTCTCTCAAAGGAGGTGTGGAATGGAAAAAGTATGAGCTCCTATTTTTTGAACCCACCATCAGACCCATGCTGATGCATCAGGCATGCAAAAACCACAGACACTGATCATCTGTCCTGGCATTTCTGTCTCTGTTGAAAACTGAAATTTTTACCTTTTTGACTATTTGATTAGGCCTAGTTCCAGTAATTTACTAGGCAGAATTTAGGTCCTTTTGTCCAAAATTTGTGATGACTCTCTTCAGCTGCTGCTTGATTTCTTGGGGTAATTTCCATGAGAACCTCATATTTGCCTGGACAGCCTAGAATAATACATTTGCACATTTCTAAATCTTTCCCCTGAATGGTCAGAACAATTTGACATCAAACTCAAATGTAAGGTCAATCAAGAGCCAGAAAGCAGGCACTCCTCTGCCTCACTCCTTTGCCTCTGGTTTGGACATGCTCAGTCTTGCTGGAGTTCTTAAAATGCATCAAATGAAATTGCCTAAAAGGAGCTCAGCACTCCATGAAGTTGCAGATGCTTTTTCTTAAAATGGTGATGGAGCTGCTTTTCCAACACCATCAAATTAACCTGGCTGTCCATGGAAGCTGGGGGGAGATACTGCAGGGGTAAAACTTTCTGTGCTACCCAAGGTAGCTGCCCCAGTGATAAAAAGACTACTTAGGGAACTTATGTTATTTATTTGGTCAGTGAAAGAGCTGACTTTGAGTGAAAATTGACTTCAAACAGTATAAATCTCCCTTTTCTTTTCCTCCATGCTGTGATATCCCAAAGCAAGATTCTGCAGCTTGTCTCGTGGCTTCAGGGTGAGAGGAGCTTTCTTGGAGATAATCGACTAAAATCTGTTCTAGTGAGAGCTTTGCTGCCCTCTAAAACACATTAAAAACTCATTCATAGCCTGTTTAGTCCCCTCCTCGTCTGGCACTCTTGCCCCTTACAGAAGTGAATTCTTCTGGTCTATTCTAAGCCAATTACAAGGTGCTTTCATTTTCTGTGGCATTCCAATAAATGACACATCTTAAGATCTGACTGTTTCACTGATCTTTTGGTGTTAAAATGATGGATCTTTGTGCTATGCTGCCTTGAACATGTTAAATAAATACATGTTTCATTTGTGTTCCCTGCATTGACACATTCCTCTGCTATTCCTGCTTTCACCTCTTGATTGTCAGGATCCTATCCTAGGAAGACTTCAGTAGTCTTATTTTTCCCATCTTCTTTTCCAGGCTTTGCATGGTGAAATGGGATCTGCAATCTCTTGTAAATCTGATAATCTATTCCAATCCTTCCATTACTTTCCAATATCTCTTTGTCTTGACTTGCAGAGCCTGTCGTGGAACATCTGCTCTTGTGGACTGTGATTTTGAAACTGAGACTTCTTTTTTCTTTTGGCTTTGGGTCTATTTTTGTGCTCTCTTGGATGGCAAATAAGAATTTTTTTGACAAGTCCAGATATTACTTTTTAGAGCTTGAGGATTTTATCACTGGGACTTACTCCAGATAGAGTTGGCTCTTTCACCTTGGAACATCCCCAGACTGTGGTTTCAATTTCTTTTTTGCGTTTTAGCTTTACATACATAAACTCTTTGTTCTCTTGGGGGAGACACAGCTCCTCCCACTGCCTTCTGCCACCACATTCCCATGAAACACCATGGGGCCACCTCTTTGTTGCCACCTCCAGCCTCCTGGTGATGCACGACTCCAACACGGGGGCTCTTCCCCACCTCCCACACTCAGTCCCTTGTCCCAGAGTGCTGGGGCTGCTGGCACTGCTGCTGCTGTAGTGTGGCCTCCCCCTCTTTGCTGTGTTTTTGCATCTTTTCTGACTGGGCCAGGATAAATTGCTACACTACTGATTTTGGACAGGGCCAAGAGGTTCAGTGTGCTGTTCTTTTATTTTATGAAATTAATCAATGAGAAAAAAAAATTGAGACTACTTTGAAAAGCCTTTAGAGACTTGCTATTTGAGATTTGTTACCTCCTATAGCATAAAAATAATGTTTCCCCTTGAAAGAGGATGTTGGGCCTTTCTTTTCCTTTCTTTGAAGATTTTTCTTCTTCTGTATCACCTGAAACAGCCATGTCCCTTTGGTCACATCATAAAATGTCACAGTACAACTTTCCTTATCACTGGGCAGAAAGGCATTGAGAATACCTCCAGTATGACTTAAGGGATATGGAAATACTGTAAAAATTCTAAGCAATTGTATTAAGATTTATTAGTAAAGATCTTAATAATAATTACAATTAACAAAAATATGGTGGGCAGGGAAAGCATGAATTTAATCATACGAAATATTTACAGAGCTGCTTCACTGGACTGCATCTGTAATATTGTTATAAAGTGCAGTGGTTCTTTAATATTTTTAAGAAATCACCTTGTCCAGCTTTTTGTATTATCTGAGAAGTTAAAAATCTAGAAGGAGATGGTTTAAGGACAAGCAATCATAAAAATCAACACATTGCAGAAATGTGCAAGTCCTTAGAAGATTCATCAAATGCTATGGCTGTTGCAACTTACTTGTTGAATTATAAAACCTCCAAAGTCAAAGACATGATAAAATAAATCAACATGAAGGAAAACTTTACAGGAGATGAAACTGTAACACAAAAAGCAAGAAGCTGCCTTAATCAAGACAAACAATTCTGTATCAAGTAGACCTAAAAATCCTGGAGGCTATACTCATGCTCTCTATATACATTTTCATAAACGTTTCCCACATCTGGGGTTGAGCATCATTTGAACCTTAGAGGATAAAGTTTTAAAAAGCTTGGAGGCCACAGACCTCTAAAGAATGAGTGAATCAGCCACAGAGTTATGAAAAATTTAGCAAGAAGCCTGCACCTCTGTCTCTCTTGGCCTAGCTGTGCAGAACCTCACTGAGGTTAACATATGCCTTTTGCCTTAGGAGGGAAGTTATCCCACTACCTATGTGATCTAGGGAGTCTTAGATTGCTTCTTGACAGTGTTACAGGAAAGTTAATTCGATCACATCTTGTTCTAACAGTCTGCTTAGAGGCACAAGTGGCAAAGAGACAGAGAAAAATCTGCAGATGCACAAGCTTGGGTTTAAAATTGTGGCCTGGTCTCTACTGACAGTACACAGTGAATTTTGCAGATTTGGGGTTACATGGGAGAACAGTGCAGAAAGGGCCTTGCCCCTGGGACCCACAGGCCTGAAGATTGTCTTGTCTTCACAAGAGAGTGAAGGAATAGAGCTGCTCCCATTCCAAAACTCTTGGAAGGAAAGGAGAAGACTATAGAGGGCAAGAAACCTCACCTAAGGGAGTGAAGAAAGAAAAGTAGTTCAAATTCTACATGAAAAGTATTAAAGGAAGATTTTCAAAGTCCTTAGCAGATGCTGAGGCAAAACTTACTAAAGGACTGAATGCCCTGAAATAGTTTCAGAAGTCTGTGAGAAAATAGCATTTGAACAGTATGCACACTTGCTTTCTCCTGAAGATAGATATTAACTTTATATTAGCTCTTCCTTTGACACACTTCGATTTTAAAACAGTTATAAACTGCACAATAATATTAAATATATCTCCCATCCCTAAAATCAATATGACATAATATTTTAGTGTAGTTAAGCTTTGTGTGCTTCCTTTTCTATCGCCCTTCTGGAGAAAAATATTCAGAAAGAAAGGGACAAGGTGAACACACAGATCAAGTCAGAGTGACAGAAGAGGTCAAAAAGCTCTGTTGTTATCCAAGTGAAATACAATACACTGATGTTCTACAAAATTTTCCATTAAAAAAAACAGAGGCACACATATGTTTGGTTTTTTGTTTTGGTTTTTTTTTCCTTCCTCAGAATTTGCTTTATCTACTGTTTTAATCTGGACACAGAACCAGCATTATGGTTTATGTTTACTTCAGCATAGATATTTTTTCTTTTGGTGTGTGTAGTTTTTGAGTTTTTAGTTTCTGTTGTTCCATAAGTTCATGAATTTGTCTTTTAAAGACTCTTATTGGAATGCTGACAAACATGAGTGGTTTTCTGGGGGAGCTGTATTGAAATGGTAGCCTTGGCTGTGAAGTAACATATAGGGTTTACCCATCAAGTGTTGATCTGTAAATACCAGTTTACTCTTGGAAGAAGACCGACTGACTGCATTCCAACAAGCCAAGACAAGCAAGAAGTTAGTTATTTTGTTCTCTGTGAGAATGATCTAGGATTGCAGAATGGTTTTTCCATCAGTGTGTCTATTCTGTTCTCATTATCCTTTAGAATGCATATTTTTGTGAGACATAATTTCTGCAGTTAGCAAATATCTAAATAATAAATGTTCTGATAGAAAATTAAACTGATTTTTTTTCTTTTCCTTTATTCTTTTAACCTGTGTACTTTTAAAGCTAAATTTTATTTATTTTCTATTACAATGGCTCAAAAATCTGAAAATAGGTATTTGAAAGGAAGAAGTTGAATTTTGTAGATTCATAGAATAGTTTGGCTTGGTTTGATTTTCTTTCATAAACAAAACTTCCGACAAATTTTAAATAAAGGTTTTAGTTTTCCATTTTTCATAAATGGGATAGAAATATTTGAACAAGAGATAAGGTTTTAATTTGCACATTTCAAAAGTTTAAAAACCATAAGCAAATCTGTAGCTTCCTAATTAAGGGTAAGTCTGCAGTTTGGCTTTGGCTTACTTGGAAGACTGGTGCCCCTGATAACACACCATTGGTAGCATAATCTGTAAATTTATGGCAGGGTACCCACAGCTGTAAATTATTTTAAAGAAAATAATCAAATTAGCCATCTCTTATAGTTCCTTAGAGATAGGCCGGGTTGTATTGTCATATTATATTTTATATAGGCTTAATTTTTGCATTGAGATAAATTTTTAACTGAACAAAAAATGTATAAGAAGCAAATAGTCAAACTTTTTATAAGTCATGGCAATTGTGAGGAAAGAGGAGTTGGCAAGAAATTAATTCAAGAGGTCTTGCAAATTAATTCAAGAGATATGCAGAGCTGGCTGATCACTGATTAATTATTACTTTAGAAAATAATTCATTAATAAAGTTGATACATTAAGAAATTAAAGCAGAACATTGTCTTATTTATAGGAAGTGAGGAGTGGAGCAGAAGTTACACAACAAAGAATGAAGACAGCTTCCTGTGATTTTCTGACACAATCTGTGACATCTCTTTCCTGTCATGCTGGTGCTCTGGGTTTATTATATCCTCTTTGGTAGAGATGGTTGGTGACAGCAGTGTTGCTTTTTGTCTTTAATCTCAACAATACCAATAGCAGGAGTAGGAGGCTCCTTTTCTTTTTCATGTGTCAGTAGACTTTACCCTCTCCAGAACTAGAGACTCTCCACAATATTTAGAAATCTTTCAAAAGAGGAATTCGTATTTTATAGTTTCGTTCTGATAATCCAATATTTTTAGTTTCTTCAGTAACTGAAATAACAAACAGAAGGTACTAGGTTTCTTTTAGCATGGCAACAGGAAAGATTTTTTGGCAGGTCAAAGGAAGCAGCAGTTGAACCACATGTAATCATTTGGCTGACCTTCTCATGGTCCTACACACCCAGTAAAACCTCAGGATTTACCTGTTGCATAAGATATTTTATGTGCAATTTTTCAGAACATGTCTGTATTTGTTCTAACCTAACATTTGACCCACTAGTTGAAGTGTTTTCTTTCTCTCAGCTGACATAAATGTGCACCAAACAGATTTGGACAGAATATTTTGCCAAGGAATTATTTACCTTGAGTCATGCAGCTCAAAATTTGCTTTGGAGTAGCTGTAAAGACTTTTGAATATCAAAGTACTGTGATACCATCAGACTTTCCAAATCTTTTCTTTTGTGAGATGAGACAGCAGAATTGCTCATCAGCCAGGGTTTTTACTCAAGGATGACACAGTTCTCTAGGGCAAAAGTGCAAAATTCCGAGGTCAAGCAGCTGTTCTAACAATCTATTTGGCACCAGCTGTGAAAACTGTTTTGATTTTGATTTTCTCCTGATCAGTTGAGAGAAAAAAAAACACAATGTAGAAAGAAAACTCTGGGGCACTTTTAGAACCACCAATGCAAACTGATCACTTTAAAAATTTCCTCATAAATACTCATTCAGAGTGTTATAAATACTCTAAATGTATTGAGAAATTAATAGCTTTATAACTTCACTGAAAAATAATTTAGTAAGAGTGAAGCTTTACACAAGTTTTTACACAATTTTCAGTATTTACTGAAAAGTATTTTACCAGCAAAAATGACAGCAGGATGAACTTTATAATTAGTTGGAAAAATGAAAGTGGAACCTCTGAAAGGCAAAAATACAGAAATGCAGGTTTGCCTAGTGTTGAATTTCTCTGCCAGAGCTGGGTACTTAATCAGTAAATTTGAGATATCTTGTAAAGAAAGCTGAGTAAAAGGTAGAAGACCAAGTGCTGTTTGGTCTTGGGAGTTCAGGGGAAATTTTAGAGTTAAAGTGCCTTGTGTTTGGGCACAAGTCTGGGGATTACAACAGTAAAGGCTTTTAGTCATAGGCTTGGAGCAACTCTAAAGTCAACCTTAACTACAATATAGCCAAGTAAATATAGCCAAGATGTGGCTAAAATTAACTAGTTTTGAAATATATGTAAAACTACAGTATTAGCACTGAATCTCCCAGTTCTTTCAGTTCATGAAGAGGCTTACAATGTGCCCACTAGACATACATAGACACTTGTCCTCTAGTCTTTGAAATGTCCAAGATCCAATTCTAGGTAATGAATATGAACCTTTCTTATTTTTCAGAGCCTGAAGATTTTTTGGTTTTGTGTTTAATTTAATTTCTTATCATTATTATTATTACTATTTTATTATTTAGATGACAACATTTTCAATAATGTCTTTTCCCTAAGTCTATGCTTTTTAGACAAATCCTTTAGCATCTTCAAAATTCATACTGCAAATAAATTCTATATAAATGAAGATACTGCTTTGTATCTCTGGACTTCAATTTGAACTGAAACTGAAACAATGTTTAACGGGTAAGTATGAAAACTGGAAAATATCTGAAAAAGAGAAATTAATTGACAGTCTTGTTGATACACAATAAGATCCAGCCTAATGACTTTAGTTCCACACAAGAATTTTCCATCCATGGCCTGTTTTAGAAACCTTAGCTGATGCAGAGATTTCTCTCAGAATCTTTTTCAGGCTCACTGAAATCCATATGAATACCTAAGGCCATTCAGTGTGAATAGAGGTATCAGTTTAAGGTCTGAGTTGGAAAAATGGGGACACAAAAGGATGAAATAAATCTGCTGGAGATAATGGTATTTGCCTTTGTAGGGGAGGCTAAAATAAGAGGATTTTTTCTGTTTAATAAAGTTTGGCGTTTTGAGAGCAAGGTTGCTAAAGAAAAAGTAGTTGGAGTTCCCCCTTCATTATTTTTGACAGTAACGGATATGTGTTTGTAGATTCAGGTAATTCAGCCATGAAACTTAGCTCTGCTATTCAAATTTGAAGAAGAAACCCTTTCCACTAATTATTTTCAGCTGCCCCTTCTTCTTCCTCCCTTCCAAGAAGCTATTTTTGCACTGGTGTGACAAAGGTACAAGAAATAAAAAGGAAAAGTTTGAATATTGTGAGAAAGCATGACTTACATGAGCTTATAATTAGAATCATAGAATGGTTGGGGTTGGAAGGGACCCTAAAGATCACCTGGTTCCAACCCCCCTGCATGGGCAGGGACACCTCCCACCAGACCAGGTTGCTCCAAGTCCCTTCCAAGCTGGCCTTGAATACTCCAGGAAGGGGGCACCCACAGCTTTCCTGGGACACTTGATCTAATGTCTCACCAATTAACATTTGAATTTTATTCCTGCTCACATGGTTGGTGAGAATGAGGAGAGTAAATAGCAGTCATTTGGATTAAGCTTTTTTTTTTTTTTTTTGTCACTCCAATGCAGACATTCCTCAATTCTGAGCAACAAGTCAGTTCATCTCTGCTTGTCTACTCTCTCATTTGAGCCCAACTGGAGTGTAAGATGACTCAGAGGCAACAGTGGCTTCAGAAAATTATATATAATTTAACTACAAGAAGTTAATAGCCTGACTTAGTTAATAGGCTAGAAAGGTTTTCTCTGCACTGGATGTTATAAAGACTTGAAGCATGAGATGATATGGCTATATCCTGTACCCTGAACAAGTTGACTTGCTCTAGCCTTAATTTTGCTGGTAGCATCATCACACAACATTTTCAGGAGGAAATGGCCACAGAACCTCACTAAGAGCCACTTCTCTGTTGTGTTCATTCAGGCACTCCTGAATCAATGAAAAGAGACCATCATGGCTCTGCCTTGTCCTCTGCCTGGTTCCCAGTTTGGAAGACTGTAAGGCTGAGAAGCTCACTGGAGCTGAGTGCTGACAGCCTTTAGCTCATCACCCCAATACCAAAGCTCTCAGAGTCATTCAGAAGGATGGCAGTAAACACAAAGATTGCTCATTGATGGTTCTAGCCTGCTGGGTCACTAGTTTCAGTTATAGAAACAATGATCTCTGCTGTTTTAATTCCCTTAATGTCTTGTTATCAGTGTTAACCTGTGCCTTTGTGTTGGGGCACAAGCTCCTTGAATATCACTTCCTATCTGTGATTTGCACAATGGTCTTCTTGTCACACAAACCCTGCGGTGAATTCAAGTTCACAAACTTGTATGCCTTTTACTCTGCACAGCTTTGATTTCCCCATGTGTAAAGCTTAAGACTTTCTGTAAAAAATATAGGCAATGATTAGCTGGAACATTCTTCATAACTTTCATGCTCTCTGAATGCTCCTGATTCTTGTTCAGAGGATCTCAAATGTATATATATAACCCAGAAAATTTCTGTTGAGGTCTTGATTATTTTAAGTAGCCACTTTTGCAGGTCAGTTTTCAGTTCCTGTCTTGTTGTTCAGCATGCTGGAAGCCTGTGGTCTAGACTGGAAACCTCTGGCCAAAGATTGCTGTTGGAATTGATGCTGAAACTGCCCAGGATTTTGCAGTGTTGGTGGGATTTGCTGAACTCTTGATATTATTTCTCTGTGACCTGTAAAATTTATCTGTCCCTTTGTGACAGTGGTGGGAAGCAGAGGAGGCCAAAGTTGGGGTTTGAGTCTGGTGGTTCTTGTGACTATAACTGTGGAGCTTTGTACAGGTTTTCAGATGAAGCAGTCATGTTTGAATTAAAAGGGAGGTGCCTCAGATCAGTACTTAATGAGAGCTTTTCAAAAATGTTAAAATCTGAATACCATAGTGAAACTCTGTAAGATTCAAGTAAGATGCTGCTTCCTATCTGTTACTTTATCTATTGTATATACTTTGCCAAACCTGGTGCTCTGCAACCCTCAAGAGTAAATTCTCTACAGGGCAACATTTACTGGTTTTTAAAAGGGGACTGATTAATGGCAAAACCCTGTGAATAAACTGCCTTTTGTGTCTCTTCTGTCTTGTTTATTAGGATTGCTGCCAAAGCCATCTCTCTTCTCCTGACAATACTGATGAGAGAGACTGAAGAAGTAAGATTTTAAACAACCACAGCGAAAACTTTGATAATCAAGTCAAGCAATGAAAAAGTGTTATTCATGCACTAGGAGAAAGTCAGCAGAAAATTTTCAAAATGCTGTAGCCCTCAGACCTAAAAAATGAAGAATGCTTAAGTTGCCAGTCAGAAATATAACAGGAGAAGAAACAAGGCATATCAGTCTTGTTCCTGTTTTAATGAGCTTTTTGCATTTTACCAAAAGTCCAACCCATTAGGAATCAGCATATGCTCTGATTCACTACAGAGTGAAGATTATTTTCCTGATTTCAATAGTGATCTTTTAAATTTACCATTTAGGGGCAAACTATTGGTTTGGAGGTTATTTGTGGGTTTTTTTGGAGGTGGGGTGGGTAGGGTACCCAGTAGTATCTGCTTTTTCTTCTGTTACTTTTTGCTATTTGCATTGTGGTGCCAGTGGTGTAATATTATGGCACTACACGAAACATAAAGCCCTAACTCACTGGCTGAAAGCAAAAAAGGATGTTTCAGGTGAATCAGCATTTTTTACGTGGAATCCAGTTTGTCTGATGTATTCTGCAAAGCACTGAAGAGATGAAGAAAGAGTATGAGAACAGAACCTTGTCCAGATATGACATCTGTATTCTAGCTCTTCTCCCTCAAATCTTTTTCATGTCATGTTGTGAAATGCATCTTGTAAAAGTACAGGGAGAAGAATTGTCATTTTGCATAGGAGACACTCAGTGCTTTTTGAAATATCCAATGAGACAAGCGCTGTGTTGTCATCTGGGACTATGATCTTGAGCCTAAAATCTATTATTTCCAAAATAATGATGGTGTTTCTTTGGAAATGATGGAACAAACCACTGAAATGGGGTGAGAACAAATAGATGAATAAATTCTCAATCATATTTACTTAATTCAGGGTTTCACCAGTCAGATTTTTACCCATAACTTCTTGTGAAAATCCATCAGTTTCCTATTTCTATGGCACTCCTGATCTCATCCTTGATGATGTTCAGCAGCTTCTGCTTGCTTCTCCATGACTGAAATGTAAAATTGAAAATCTGTGCCTTGTAATAGTTGCATGGAATATTCTACAGAACTGTCAGCAGGAAATGGAAAATTTAACACAACAGAAATCACAGTAGTGCAAAGCACTGACTCAGGTATGTTCATTAGCTGCAAGCAGATTCTTCTCCCATTTCTTGAGCAGAGCTTCCTGAGTATCTTGAGACAATGTCCAGGCCATTCTGAAGAAGAGAATCTGCAGAAAAAAATTAGGAACTAGGACAACTTCTCTCTTCAAACAAATTTCAACGTGATAAATACACTTTCACTATGAGAGGGACTATTATACATCCTGAAGTTCAAACAACTGAGTTCTTTCATTCAAATGGAGCTCTGTATCATGCTAAAATGATTACAGAGCATGGTCATGACAAGCCACATCCTTGAGAGGTGGCATGAATAATCACATTAAACAGGGGTATTTTGTTTAGACTTATTCATCCCTTTCTAGCCTTCTTCTTAAAAATCTTAAAAACCACTCTATGTTACTTAGACTAATTGCTGGCTCCAGCACAGTGAAAAACATTTGTTACAGATAAAATAGAAGATACTAATTTTTCTCATGGTTTTTTGCCTTTTCCTACTGAGATTTTTTCTAGCTTCCTAAATGAAAAAATATGACATTTTGAATTCTCTTGTAATTCTTAACCTGGTATATGTATTATTTTATTCCACATAGAAAACAACTTTACCATCCCCATTTCAAAACTTAAGCACCATTTCTATCACAGGAAAGCACATCATGTATTAGCATGATTGTCTATCATGTCATGAAGAGTCCCTTACTCTTGATTCTGTGTCTGAGTTAAGCTTTGATCTCTGGTCTCCTTTAACAATATAACACTATAATAACGTATTTTTTTAATTTATTGCTTCCTTGGGTGGAGGGGCAGCCTGGAAATTGTGATGTGTTTTTCCAGTCAGAAGTATTTCTGCTAGTCTGCCTGGCAGGGAATGAAGAAAGGGCAATGTCTGTGGCTCCAGGCTGTTCTGTGATGCAGATGAGAGCTTTTGCCAACAGAGAGCTTGGGAATCTGGAGATGTCCTGCTGCAGAGCCAGGCGTGGGAAACTTCTTGGAGGCTGGATTTGCCAGAGCCTCATGGTTGAGTTTCACAGCAGGTAAACTAAGAGATCTGTCACATCTTCCTTTCTGGATCCTTTGGTGGCTTGGGGGGTAAGCACTCCAAGGAGACATAATTCAGCAGAGCTAAGCCTGGTAGCATACAAAGACCTAATTAAGAATAGGAAAATGGAAACAGGCAAATTAATGTTGGGATTACAGTTTCATAGGATCACAGGATAATTCAGACAAGGTTCTCAGGATGCCATTAGTCCAACCATTTCTGAGCTTAGACCCAGTTTCTCAGAGTTTTATTTAGTCAGGTCTTGAAGACCTGCAAGGATGGAGAGCATAACTGTCCTGGACAACCTGCTTCAATTCCACCCTTATAGGGAAAAAGTTTCTCCTTGTATACAGTAAGAACAGACACATTGTGTAATGGCAGTAAATGGCAGACATATTTTTATTGTTGATGAATGCTGGGGTTGATCTGTTTGTCACAGGAAGTGGTGGATTCCTCAGCTGCTTTTTGTTTTGTTTTGTTAGGGTTTTTTTTCTGGGAAACATGGCTTTTATCAAAGATAAGTTGTTCTTGTCTGTATATCCAACAGTGACTTATGGCCTTAGTTCAGTATCTACATGAAGAGATATGAAGAAAACATCACTCAGTTAGAAGAGGTAAATAATATGCTTTTGATAACAAAAGAATTGTTATTTTTGTCAGACTGTTTTTTAACTTAAATTGCTGATATTATAGTAATTGAGTTTACATGAGTTGAAAACTGGATTTGAGAAGCTGTGTTTTTTCTAATCTTTCAATTGCTTTGGGACTTCAATACCTCGCAGACATTCCTGTGTCATTTAATAAGCAAGTGAGTTAGAAAAGAACAAGAATATTCTCAGAAGCACATGAATAACCTACCTGATATTTATGCAAGGCCACTAGAAAACATCTTGCTTTAAAAAAAAATGAAAAAAATCAGCAGTGCTTTCTTGTGATAGTAAAATATATGTTTTCCTCCTTGCAAAAAGAGAAAATAACTGATATTTCAACACACATATTTACTGAGTGCTGCACTTCACCAACACATTGGTTGTTAGGCCAGTGCTGTCTGCTGAGCACCAGAAGAGCAGCCCCACATGAGGGGGGTCACACAGGGGCACAGAGACGGTTTGGGGGCTTCTCTGATGTTTTCCTGTCCTGCTGCTACCATTATTACATGCAGAAGAGTTCATGATCAGGGAAGTGGCCTATTGCTGGGATGTACCATTGCTATAATGAGGCATTTTGGCCTCATTATACATCTTATCACTCTCAGGTTTCTGAGAGGTTCCATTTTGACTGGGAGAATGCAATAGTATTTAACTGCAGATGCTTAATCCTGTACCATCCTGGTCCATCCTGTACCAAACCAGGAAAGTGATGGCATATGAGAGACTAAAAGTTTTCCATTATACAGAGGTGAGCAATGCAAAATGTACAAACTTTGGATAACCAGTCTGGAACTGGTTAATCTCTGCTTACCTTCTTTAACCTGGGACTGCACATTTTGCTCAGCAGATCCAGGCCAACTTTGACTATTTATCTGAAGTTCTTTATCCAATTCATCCAGCAAATACATTCAAGACCTAAGGTATAATTATGATTTGATCTTCCATACATGATGGTAGCAGCCTGCTCTCATTTTTGGGTGCTAGGGAATTAGATTCCCAGAGTTAGTCTGAAGTGTAGATGCTGTGTAGCAGGAAGAGCCTTTCTTGCTCCTCAGGCTCAACGAGCTGCTGGCCTCTCCATGCCTCACACCAGAGTGAGCTCCCTCTTTGTGGGTGTGTGTCCCACCTTTATTGGCCCCCTGGTAATAGGGGGCCTGCCCTAACCAGGCACAGGTGGACTCACACCCACTCTTTGGCAACTCAAGGCACCTGGTTTATCTTGTTTCTCTACAATGCTGCATAATTGTACAAAGAGATTTGACTTGAGTGAAAATTTAGAAAAAGGGAATTTTGTGCAATACCTGCACAATTATAAAAAGTCTTTGTCTGGAGAAAAAACAAACAACAAAAAGCTTGAATCTGAATCCAATCCAAGGATTGTCTTTGTAAAAGAGCTGAATGAGGGTGGAGATTAAAATGCAGAAAAAGAGAAAATAAATAATTGTTCAAGGTAGAATGGATAGATAAGGACCCATTTAGAATGTGTTTGTGTGGGCAGTTACAACTTGGCAGCTGTGCTGTTGATATTTCCCAACTCTGGGAGTCCACACAGAAGCTCTGCAGCCCTTCTTCCCACGGCCACATTTCTTGCTCTGCTGCCTCTGAGGCTCTGACCATTCCTTCCTTCTTCTGGAGGCCATCAGGAGGAGTCCAATACCTGCCACACACTGGGACATCAGTGACCACACACAAATGAGGGATTCACAGCAAAAGTGGACAAAACTGGGAGAACTCTGGCATTCCTAGCAAGGGCTAGGCTGTAAATAAGGTTCACTATGAAGTAGCAGAATGTTTTTAACTAATTTCTTATTCAGTGATAGCTAAAGACATTCAAATCTGATCCCTACTCATTTTCTGCTGTGCTTTCTGGATTATCATTGTTCCGGTAATGCAGATCATAACAATAGTGATTTTTTTTTCTGTTGAAAAAAAAATTTCCTTATTTCTTAACACTGAGAAAAAAATATAAAGAAATAAGATTTCTTTTCATTACTATTTTCAATGGCAAGTTTTGACTTTGTTGAAAATCTCTGCCATTAGCAAAGATGCTAATATTAAATATCTTACCAGGCACACCAAAATTTAAACTTTATTTGTAGTAAACTTTGAAAATAATAATACTAAATAAGAAATACCCTGAGGTGAAAAAAAATCACTCAAGTTTTGTCTTTTACAGACAATTTTTGATAAATATGTTTTCCAAAAGAATTTTGATTTGGGAGCCCTGTTACAGATGATGCTACAGCAGACAGTGATTGTTGTGGTTTTGGCTTCCCCAGGCTCCAAGGCATCCAGGAAGCTTTGGCACTGAAACTGTGAGGAGCTGCAAGAAGAAACTTAGGGCTCTGCTCTTGGAGCAGGACAAGGAGCTGTCTGAGCAGGGTCTTGTCCAATAATAGAGAGTGAGGTGTGTTTGCACATGGATCATGCAGCACCAAAGAGGAAGGTGGACACGAACCACAAGCATATGAGGGGTTGAGATGTGCAAGAGGACATCAGCAACTGTGGTTAAAAATTCACTGGCAATCAAATAAGCATTTTGTTTCATAGGCAGGAAGAGTTTCCATGATGTATTTCAAAATATCTGTTCTAGCAGTGAAGTTCAGTGTTTTGGCATCTGAGGCGAATTTACCACCGCAGTGATATGTTAAAATGTTTGGAAAAAAATTGAAGAATTCTTATACTGTGTCTTTTGCAGTCATATCAGATGGTGATTAAAGTTTGAAGATTACCCAGAGAGAGTAATGATGCTGTATTTTAAACAAAGCTGTAAAATTTTATTGCTTCCTGGTATGGCTTAAACATCTAGAACCTAATGGAAAAGGTTTTAAATTTTTTTGGCCAGAAGTAAAACATATCACTGGAGGAGATGAAGTTTGCATCCTTATGGCTGTTAAGTAGGATAATGACATTTTTTTATGATCCTGATGCAAATTTTCTGACTTATAAACTAACTAAAGAGGTTTTTTATGTAAACAGCTTTAGGTGAGGTTGTGGTGCTGAGGGATTTCTTCCACGCTATATTTCAAATATAAAGAAAAACTAAAATAGAGCACAAAAAGGAGCTAAGCAGCTATGATAGAACTGAATTTACCCCAGGAAGTGTTATGAGAGTGATAATGTGATATTTTCTTGCTTCTAGAAAAGACAAAAAGAAAGACAAAAGAAGGCCTCATATGAACTTTATGGGAAGATTTACTATTATCAGCCAGGCTTAAATGAAATTCTAGAGATCATCTAGTCCAACACCCCACCAAAGAAGGAATTAATTTTCCTGTTTTCCTGTCAAGCCCAAATTTTCCCATGGCTTTATTCTTCTGGTCTAGTTGTTATTATGTACAAACCATATAATCTTGTATAGAAATTCTGCAGACATCATGATCTCTAAAGGCTTTCTATGATGTACCTTTTGGGTGAAGATTTAGAATTTTTGTATAAAGGTAGAAACTGAAGATAAACTGTTCTACTGAATTCTGTAAGAACATTAAATAGAGAATTTGGGACAACCAGATGTCCTGAGGATGCTCAGATGCACCAAAGACTAATTTGCACCTGCTTTTGGAAGTCTCTGTTGGCTGTGGACGGTGTTCTCTCTCTGAAGCTAAAATTAAACTCAGAGAACACCCTTGTACTTATTCAGTCTGGTGAAGAAAACAATTTTCAGTAAGGTGGAATACAAGAAGTGCTCCAGATGGAAGCTGTCATCCCATTCCTATGCATACCACAGCATGGGAATCCCTCACAGCTTTCCACTCCATTTACTCATCATAGCACAGAACAGCCTTCTTAAAATTTATTCTATTTTATTTGATTGTTAATTTTTTTTTTCTCAGAAAATCTGGTAGCATGAGATCCTTCCTATCTGAAGGAATGTGACTACACAGGGTGAATAACTGCCATGGCTGCAGCTTTCAAGGGTTGAATTCATCATAATTTTGAAACAGAGGACTGTGAGATTTTGGTTTGCTAATAAAATATGAACAAGTACTTCTAAGATGCAGTTTACCTAATCTTAGTGTCAAGGTCCATAGGACAGTAGAGTTGTCCTCCAGAACTGCCCAGTTTTCTCCAGTAAGAATAACATGGGTTTAGACACCTAGGTTCCAGGTCTGATATAATTTTGAGTGATTTCCACTCAAAAGTTATCAGAATCTCTTTTAACTTCATCATACCTGGCCATGGTATATAGTGAAACTATTCCTTTCATTACCATATTTCTGCCTCTTTGAAAAGTGCTAAGCTTTGAATGGAGAAGGTAGGAATGATTTATAAGGCAGCCTCATCCAGGAGGCCTTCACATTAGGAGGAAAGAAAAAAAAAAGAAAAAAAAAGATGAAGAATGTTCCTGAAAAAAGGAAATAAATTTAAAGCATCTGTTCAGTTCAAGAAAAAGTTGATGGTATGCCAAAGAGTGAATCAATAGAGAAACAAAAGTTAGTAGAGAAGGAATACCATTGCTACTGAAATATCATCAAAAGTGATGTTTGAATTCATGGAATGAGTGACTGTCCAACATCATTTGTGCTGAGAAATGAAGTAAGTGACCAGTTGCATTGTTCATACAGTCCTTGTACCCTAGTTTTCTGAAGAAATGCCTACTTGGTAGGCAGCTGCCCATCCTCTCTCCTTTGGCAATATGTGAACCTGTGTAGTCAGCCCTGGGTGCTTGGGTTAGGCCACCTGGACTTGAAGCAGGACTGTATTACTCACCTAGAGTGGTATAGTTCACAAATATGTTCCCCTGTAAAAGAAAACAGTAACAAAATGGTATGAAAATTACAGAGAAACTCCCCTTTTACTTTGAGATAGGTCCCACAGATGGTACCTCTAAGTCCTATCAAGACCCTGTCCCAGACGCCTACAGCGAATTAAACTATTGCCCCAAGAACATTTCAGTCTGAACACAAAAAACAGGTTGGGAAAAAAAGGAAAATATATGCCCATTTATCTGGTAGGGAAATGAGGCCATGACAAATCAGAGAACATTCCCAGAGGTTGGTAACCTGAGTCTCCAATGATTACTGCCACTCTAAGGAGTTTATAGGATAATTTCATCTCATACTTCTTTTTTTTACTCACAGATCTGAATGAGGAGCATCATTTTAAAAATTCTGAAACAAAAATAGGCAAAACTGGACAAGGTTTTAGTTCATATAATTTTATTTCAACAAAAATAAATTTTCTCATGCGTTATCCACTCAGTTTGTTTCCAGGTCTTATTCTGTTATCATAACTACACTTATTAAATTTTTACTAGTACTTGAACTAAGATAAGTTACAGTGGTACTTTTACTGTACAGTAACTACAATTATATGGAATGAACTTAATCAGATTAAATGAGCAAAGGAAGACTTTGCGGTGCCAGACTACCTCTCATGAACTTTTTTTGTATTTTTGCAGCTAATCTTTTAATTGGATTTTTATGAGGAATGTTTGCATTTATCCAGCTTAATTGTTTTCTGCTACAGCCATGGTCCCTATTTTCTCTGTACATTTCTCTCTATATACCCTATATATAGTTCTGTGCTTTGGAAAACACGAAGACAAACAAGCTGAATGGAAAAATAACAATATACAGAACATATCGTGTGACAAACTCTGCTACATTAGTACTCGGGTCATTACTATCTGACAAAACAGTTTCTGTGAATAGCTGCATTTTTCATTCTTCATTCATTGCACAGGGAAAGAATGACTGAAAATGCCACAAGTAGGACTGGATTCCCTCCAGCCAGCAAGGCCATTGTTTGCAAAACCTTACTGGGCACAGCACAGGGTGGCACTCAACCAAAGCAAGGCACTTGTAGGATCTTTGCAAGGATGTGGAATTTTCCACTGAGCAAGACAGGTTCGGAATTCTACGGAGGCATACTTTAGTAGGGGGCCATAAAAATAACACTGTGAAGGGTTGAGTAACATTCAACTAAAGGTTAATGTAATTACCAGGAAAAACCCTTTGCTAATTACAGACTGTCCTGACTTTTAAAGCTGTTATAATCACATTGCTTTCAGAAATGCAGCTGAACCTCAGTTAATGCAGTCTGCTATTTGTGTGGATGTGACAACTTGAGTCAGCTCAAATGCTCCCTGAAAAATATGTACTAGAAGGATTTTACTGTTCAGAGGTGAGGGATAGGAGCCTGGAAGGGCCTGCAGTGCTTCTATCACTGAAAAGGAAGTGACAGGAATAAAATGGGCTGAGAATGGGTGCAAAATGGAAAGAGCAAAGGTTGCTGCAACCAGTGCTTCTGCCTGGAGATGAAGGTGGACAAACGTCTCCCTAACCTCTGCCCATCACCCCATCCACCCCCAGTCCTTTCAGCTTTCCAGAGCTTGGGCTCAGGTAAAATAGGCAGTGGAAACTGCCCCATAATAGGCTTTGATGCCTGACTTCTTCAACTCTTTAGGTGCTTATTCAACACAGTTGAGGACCTTGTTAATAAAAAAGCATTTATTCTGCAGTGTAAGACTGCCTAGTCTTGATAAATTAAGATTTAAATACACAGGATAAGCAGAAAAATTGCATTCCAAGCAAATGCTGAGGCTCACTTCCGAGCAGATTTCTTGCAGAATAAATACTGCAACACATTTTTAAAAAAGTGCATACCCAAATACTTGTGCACGTCTATTGCTCCATCCTGCAGATGTAAAAAAATATAAAACAGAAAAAGTACTTCCAATAATAATAATATCAACAACAATAATACAGTATTTTATCGTTTTCCTGCCATAGGGAAATTCACAAGTTGTGGGAAAAGGTGTCTTTCTCCGAGCTGAACAGGAAGTTTTCTGCAACCCTACTCTGCAGAAGGAGGTCTTGGTTCAAGGTGTTTGGTGACAGCTGAAATAATTAAGTCAGTCCCTAAAACCAGCAGTGTACAGAAGCCTGGGCAGATGCTGGGACATGTGGGCACAGGGGTTCCTGTGGGAACTTGCAACTAAAATAAGAGCTGGGGATTAACTATTGTGTCTGTGAACTGGCATCAGGCAGTGAACCCAAAAGGGATTTTTCATAGTTACGACCCTGAGAGACTTCAGGAAGTCCTTGGGTCTGCTGGGTATGGAAAAGCAGTCTGGGGGCTGTGACAGGAGCTGTGATCTCTGCATTTTGACTCTCTGGAGCACAAGAAAGCAAAGCTTCTCTGCTCAGAGTTTGCAGACCCTCACTTGTGTCCAAGGAAATGCCTCCATGGTTGCCTTCTCCTCCTGATATAAACCAAATGCAAGAGAGTAAATATGAATGAACAAGTCAAGTGGTTCACTTTCCACCCAGTGTCCACTGTCTGGCCCTTTAGTCACTATAAGCTTGCATTTTGGCTTCAGTGGATGCATTGTCTCTTCCCAGTTTTCCACACATTTTAGTTTGGTTATGGAGCTCCCAGCATTTCCAGTGCTTATTCTGTAACTTTGAGAGTTTCTGAGCTGGAGAACCAACTCAGACAGAGAGAACCAAGCAATTACACCCTGAGCTGACTTCATTTTAGATTTGGAGGAAACGACTGTGAGCTCTTAGGAGGCTTTTTGGTGCCTTTGCTCTTTCTTTACTGGATTTTTTTCTAATTTCTCTACCCTGGCAGACCTCCCCAGGAAAGTGTCCACAGCAACAGCAGCTTTAATGGCAGCATCCTGAGAAACCTGTCCTGTTGTCCCCATGGCTGGCCCTGCTCCCAAAGGCAGGGGAGGCAGCTGCCCTTCTGGCCCTGCCAGGCAGTGGTTCTAGGCAAAGGTACAAGAAGACATCTTCTTGCATTAATTGCAAAAAATCCTTGGCAGGGATAAAATGGCCAATATAAAGGACCATCCAGCAGGTTTGATTACAAGTGATCACTGGTGTGTGGTGGAGAAGAAGTAAAATGTGTCCAATAACGTTAAATAATGTTAAATAATGGCTTTTCCCTTGCAGCTTCCTTACAGTTTCACTGTGAGATTTGAAATAAAAGTTTTCACAATCATAATGCCGTCTTCAGGATGAGAATTTAGTGTGACAGAGTGCTGTGCTGTGCTGGCTGTTAACCCCCAGGAGATCTTTGTGCTTCTTTCTATTAGTGATGAGGCCCCTACCAAATGTGTACATTGGGAAGAGCCTGACTGCATTCCCCAAGCACTTCCACATCTCTTACTTGGGTGCTACAGCCTCTCTTCGAGGGCCTTGTGATAGTTTTGTTCAAACACCCTCACTGATTTCCAGAGGAAGCCCCAACAGTGGTGTCTGACATTCAGCTCTGCTCAGCCCCAGGTAAGGGAGCTGTGGGAGTGCTGCTGTGGGCTATCAAAAGGGAGAGCAAAGGCTCTTTTGTGGTTTCAACAAGATCTGTATTGTCCTGCCTTAAAAAAACTGCAAACTAATTTGAAAAACATGAAAGCTGAAGTATTCTTTGTTCTCCGTCAGCATGCAACCACATCAAACTTCAGTCCATTTGCATAGGGGTAGCCTGTGTTTTTTCAGTGCCTAATCAGAGATTCCCATGGTAAGAAGTCCGTGTATCACACTGCTAGTTTGCCATCTAGTGGTATAAACCCCCCCTGATTTTACATCATTTTTCATAATTTTAGTGACAAGATGCCTCCAGAACAAAAACACAATTTAATTTTCCTCCTAGTTGATTTATTCATTTGTTAGCAGAAGACAGTCTGTTATCCTTTGCTCGCTGATCAATGATTCTTAGACTTTGCACTTAGTTCTCCAGGAGCAGAGCCTGGCTCAGAGGATGGACAATTTTTAGACAGGAAAACTGCTGCATATATTCAGTGGCTGCTCACAACCTTAGTCCCTATTGCTTTCAATGCTATCCTGGATTTTTGTGAGGCTATGAGAACAGAACTATTTTTCTTCAAGTATCAGAGAATCTCAAAAAGCAGAACCTAAAGGGAACTTCAGAGGGCACTGTCTATATGACAATGGACTTTCAGGGAGCAGAACCATCAAAGGTGGATCAATGATACCTCAAAAGCTCCTGGGAGATGCTTGTTCAGCCTGTTCCATGAAACTTTCTGATACTCATGATTTCACAAACCATTATGGGCAGCATAGATGGGATATCAGGGTCATGTCAGTCACCCTGTAATGCTCTGATCCATAGGCTGCTGGAGGCAACATTGCAAAAGCAAAAATATCACTTCCCTGCCATGCCTAAGGATGCTCCTGTGGGACCTCCCCACTGTGCTGCTGTGGGACAGGAACAAAAAGCTTCCACTGATCAGTCTGAAGAAAGTTAAAATGCCCGGGAAGGAAGGCTGGACTGGGAAATAAGGGACAGTTACAGGAGCTGAGAAAGAACATTTCAGGACATGGGTGACACTTGTATGTAACATCTGCATTTTGTTTCACTGTAGCCTGAGTCTAGCTAAGAATATTTCCCCCTTCCATAATAACACCCATGTGTAGCAGGAGGAGCCTTTCTTGCTCCTCAGGCTCAACAAGCTGCTGGCCTCTCCATGCCTCACCCCAGAGTGAGCTCCCTCTTTGTGGGTGTGTGTCCCACCTTTATTGGCCCCCTAGTAATAGGGGGCCTGCCCTAACCAGGCACAGGTGGACTCACACCCACTCTTTGGCAACTCAAGGCACCTGGTTTATCTTGTTTCTCTACACCCATGCCCTTTTTTTCCTTTAAATATGATAGGTAAACTCACAGTTGCTCACATAGCAATTGCTTGGGTACTGTCTATGGTTGTTGAAAAGAGAAAAACTAATGTTAGGTGGAGCCCAGAGTCGCAGTGCAGTCAGCCAGTTACT
The DNA here is from genome assembly GCF_003957555.1 of Calypte anna. Classification (NCBI taxonomy): domain Eukaryota; kingdom Metazoa; phylum Chordata; class Aves; order Apodiformes; family Trochilidae; genus Calypte; species Calypte anna. Next base: position 30,782,505 of record NC_044244.1, read on the forward strand.
GTCTGAACCCTTTGTCACCAGCTAGTTGAAAGTCCCCAGAGCTTCAATGGCCACACTTGCAGCATGCTCAGCCACACAGGCCACTAAAGACTTCAGGTAATTTTGATCAAATTTCTGATTGAAATAAAGATGGAACAAATGTCAAGAGAGAAAAAAACCTTGCTTTGGGTAAAGACAGCTTTGAGGTCTCAGATGTGAAACTCCAATGGAAAAGGAAAACGAGAAAAAAACTTGTTTTATCTCTTTGTACCCAAAGGGACAAACACCCATTTGCCTTGCAGAACTTACTTGGCTCACCCTGACTGCAGCAAGGGCTGGAACAAGAGACACAGATGTGTCTTCACAGATAGTATAACTGAGTCTGTGAATGGGAATGAGTGCTAAATATTTGCAATCTGCTGTATGAAACTACTTCTGTCATGCACTCACTAAAGAGCAGAATGGGTAAGAGAGAAACTGGAAGTGCCGTTTTGGGAAAGAGGCACTGCAGTGTGATGGGGAAAATCTCTGTTCTGTGGCAAACTCAGTTGATACGAGCAGCTCCTTTACTCTGCAGGTTTTTAGGTGAAACTGATTGCCTTGCTAGTTTTAATGTTTTAAAAAAGGGCAATTAAATGGTAGTGAGAAAGACCAGACCAGCAAGTTCTGACAATGTCAGCAGGAGAATGAAGACCGCTTCTGAGGAGCCATCCTCAAGAATATTTTAGAAATATGTGACAGCAATTACTACAGATAGTCATATAGTCAAAGTAGATATACAACTTTGAATGGCATGTACTATAGTAAGTATATTTATTTGCAGATCTGACAGCACTGGCTTCCAGGCCTGGCATTAATAGAAGAGCTGTGGTATGCTCCCCTTTGTTACTTTTCAGTCCAAATAATGTCTTGTGCACTGTGAAGTTCCTGCAAGGAAAAAAACCAGTAAGTACACCCCACAAGATACTACATAGAGGGAAAGAAAAAAGGGGCTTCAACACAAACATGATTTCTCCCTGGAAAGAACAACAGTTCCAACAGTTTTGGATGGAAATAAAGTCTTTGCTGGTGGCACTGATGTAGGACTCTCCAAAATGTCTTAATTTACAAAAGACAGTACTAATAAAACAGTAAGCTATATTAAAATCTAAGGCAGATTCCTTTGGCAAGATCCTGACAAAGCACAGTTAGAAGAACTGGTGACAAGAAGTGGTAGCAAATGCAGCTGCTTTATGTGGCATAAACGTTTCTCACAACAAATCGAATTGACACATTGGCCTCCTTAGATAGTAAATATGTAGATATAGTTATGCAGTGATATTCAAGGAATTAATCAAGCTTTTTATTAGAATGTGAATAGGTAAATGATATTTTTATATTGGGACTGACCCCATTCTATCAAACTCAGAAAATGTACTTTGTGGAGTGACTTGGCTCTGCTTCCTTGCAGTTGTAGTAATTTCAAGCCAGTGGAGGGGGAGACATAGAAATTTTATTAGAATTTCAAATAATCATGTTTAATTTTTGCATTGAAATTTTAATAACTGCCTACTATAGTGTTTATAAAATGCTTCTGAGTTGTGATCATATCCCACTCATGAAGGATGGAAATTGAAAGGTAATAAGGGAAATTTTGGTTGTGATAAATTTTATTTGAGTTGTAATCCACCTGACAGAAAACAGTTGTATGGAAATCAGAATGAAAATAAAATATTTCCTTTGAGCCACATAATAATCTTTCTGAGCTGCTTGTGTTATTCAGCTGACTGAATACAAGTAAAACATATTGACTACTTTGTTTCTCTTACAGAGGAAGAAAAGCAGGGTAAGAGAAATCAGAGAAGTTATATAGGCTGATATATCCTTGCACTGTGTCTCCCAGCCTTTGAGAGGCTCAGAGCAAGGAACTGCTAATGGCAGGAGAAAAGATCTGTTATAACTCAGATGTTCAGAGACTCTGGATGGAGGGAGAGATGGCAGAAGAAAACAGAAACTACGTAAATTCCTTTGAAAGAAGCTTTGTAAATCCACCACTAATTTTGTCAGATTTTCCTGTTATATTCAGTTGTTTTGTGTAGTTTGGAAATCTGAGTTTTTCTTCCCAAGGACACAGGTAGACAGCGAACTTCAGCTACTTAATCTCAATGCCTCCATGAGACCCTTTTACCCCTGAGGGACAAAACCACCAGAACTCACACAGTTTAAATTGCTGGTCTTGGCTTAAAGAGGATTTTACATTGATTTAAGCCAAAACAAATCTGTGCTTTTCATTCTGCTATATCTTGGTTTCTTTTAGAGCTCATTATAAAACCTTCAGAGAGTTCAAACACTACTACAGCACTCTACAGTGAAGCTCAGTCTGAAATTGCAACTGCTGAGTCACAGAAATTAGAGGGAGCAGTAACCTATTACAATATTTATTTCTTAGCCTCATGACAAATTAGTCCCCAGAGATACTCTTCCCACTTATTATAGAGATAATTTTTTTTTATAATCAACACAGAGTTCATTATCAGGAAGTCTGTCTTGATGTTCAGCCAAATAATTGTGATTTTTTTTTTCCATCTTAATGTAATCATATCAGTATGAGTGCCCTAAAATCATCCTGTAATGCTAATAGGAAAGCTCCGAGTCAGGGAACAGTGGTTTTGGTAGGAAAAAGTAGATTAGACTATTTTATTTATTCCAAGGAGTGAACTGGTGATTACAGTCCTTGTTTTTCAAATGCTTAAGCATCTGTGAGAAAGCAACAGAACTATTTATATGGTCAAGCTGTTGGGGTTTTTTCCCCCCATTTTTTTTACACATATTGCTCCTAGCAGCATCTGATTACTGATACAAAAAATAGTGCCTGCTTTGTTGTACTTACACTTTAATTTGGGAGTTGCACAGCTTAGTATTTTCCCAAAATATTAGTTGTAATACAGCATAGGCTCCATCTGTTCTGAAATAAGCAACATGGGTTTTAATATCCTCCCATCTGTATGTATATTTTTAGTCACACATTCAAATTTGTAATCTCTCTGCTTCAGTCTTCATTCCTGGCACAAAACCTAAAACTTGTTGCTCATTCAAAAACTTTAAATTATGCTTCTATGTGTCTGTGCTTGCATTTTGAGTTCTTAACTCTGGAAATTATTTAGAATATATATGTCTGTAATAATTTTTTACTCCTCCTAAATCTTTAAAAGTTTCTCGTTTTGAACTGTGGATCACATAATTCTGAAATGCCTGTCAGGAAAACACAACAAGATGGAGAAATGGGAGGAAAGAGAAACCTGAACCAAAACTCCACTGAGCAAGGTGCACTGGGAAGCGTTCTGTAAATATAGACCAGCTTATTTTCTTTTCACCTTACCATGCTCATGACTTATTTATGAGGGTTTGAAGGACAAGTCTAAGTCTTGAAGTGGCTGACAGGTGAACAAAGGGAGAAAAAACCCTAACATTTAGGAAACAGTATGAAACATATTCCAAGAACACATTAACATAGCCATTGAGAAGTCCAGGCTGGATTCCTGCTCCACAGCTGATTTATGGATATTGTAAGGTCCTGGTCCCCTATATTCCAAACTCACAGTGTAAATCCAGTGTATTTGATGCATTGTGGATGTGCAAATCACCCTGTGACACAAGTGATACCTACCTGTTTCACAGGGGATGTGACTGAACACAGTCACAGTTCCCAGCCTGGAACACAAAAGGGAGTGTGAAGTGTCTTGTGCAGCACAGTGTTGCTCAGGTTGGCTGCAGGCTCTGCCTCTGATGTTCAGTGCAGTGGACACATGTCATGGTTTAACACTGGGACAGCAATTAAACTGAATAACAGATGCTCTCTATTAATCCCCCTCCTCTCCCTGATAAAGAAAGGAGAGAGAATAAGGGAGAGAGACTTATGGGTTGGAAACTAAACTACACAACTTTAAGGAAACAGTAATGCTAAACAGGAAAGATTACTAAATATATACAAATATACAGGAAAAATTATACCATGTTCCTTCCCCCAGTAACTCTCACGTCACCACCGAGGCTGCAGGTCAGCCCTGGGAAAGTCCAGGCTGGACTCCTGGAGTCAGCAGCAGTTGGGAGCTGGAGGAAGGAACACACAGATTCAGGCTGCATGGATCAAGACCGCAGGAGATGAACAGACGGAATCCTCCCAGGACGCTGAAGCAAACAGGGACAGGTGAAGAAGGGGAAGCAGGAAGGAAGGGGTTTGATCTTCATGATCCTGCAAATTTATACTGAGTATGATGTGTGTAGGATGGAATACTCTGTTTGGTCAGTTTTGGCATCTATCTTGTCCGTTCCTCCCAAAGGGAAGGCTTCAGGTGGGACCTCTTTACTCCTTTTCTCCTTCTGGAGGGCAAAATGTTCCTCAGAGCTGAGCAGTGTCCTTGGCTCTGCGTACCAGTCTTTATCAGTAACTATAAACATCAAGTGTTATCAGTCCTAGAAGCAGACACTGTCTGAGAAACTTGCTGTTAATTTCAGCAAGCGCAGCTACTTCCAAGAGATGTACCTGAAAGTAAAAGTACAAGACAGAAAATTACCTTTATCCTGGCCCAAACCAGGACAACACATATGCACAAGGAGGATCTGAGCTGTGACACAGCCTTTCAACACTCTGCAAAAAGTATTTTGGTGATTTTGTACGAGTCACTCAGTGTTTCTGCTTCAAGTTTCCATCTTTTTATTTTGGAGAGGCAATGTGGAGATACATACTCAGGATTAGCTTTACACTTCTGTGAGGACCTCACTCCCTGTATGTATGAAGGTCATAAGTCCCTATTAGAACATCCCAGTGTGATCAGCTGCACCAGAATTCTTGCCTTGTTACCTGCTCATATTATAACCTTTATAGGAAGGAGCATGACACAGTGTAATAAAGAAAAGACTTTAAGATATCTGTTCTTGCCACACAATTTAGCAGCTGCTTACTGTCCTGAGACAGAAGCCCTTCTATTCCTTTATTAACAACATTTTACAACTATCTTGGAAAGTTGTCATTACCAGAACGATCAGCTAATCCTTTTCCCACCCCCCACTCCAATCTTCTAAGGAAGTTACAGTCCTTTGACAAAGAATTCAAGTGCTAAATATGAATAAATAAATAAAATTATTTCTCTTCATTCATTGCAAATTGTAACTCCTCTGGAGTTGCCCCACACTTTATTTTATAAATATGAGCAATATCAGGAAAGACTGGTTCACTTTTTGTCTTAGTCCTGCTCATTTTTAATGCCTCTCTAAAATTCTAAAAAAACCTCTCACAGTTGCTTCATTTTATCTTCCCACAGGGGCCTTTTTAATTTTTGATTCCTCTTATAGTCTCTCTCCAGACTTCAGGTGTTATCAGTAAGTTCTTACTGAGGTGAGGTTGACAAACCAGTGTTGCAGATATGCTAGCCCAGTGAATGCACAGTGATACATGAATGTATTTTTTAATTATTTTCCATTTTATTCCCTTAACATTCTTGTGTTTCCATCACAACTGCCCTTTGGGCTAAGGTTTCCAGCTGTGCTGCAGATGTGCTGAAGCTCAAAAATGGCTACAAAACCACATTTGAAGATGCTATGTAGGGAGCTTATCAGAATACAAATGATTTTGCATTTAGAAACAAAGGAATGTTCAAAAACACCAGGCCATTGACCAGATATGTTCTCTCTGACAATGGGTATTACTAGATACTTTGGACAAGGACACTTGAAGAAGGGAAAAAAAAAGGGAAATTCAAAGGGAGAATTTCCATTTACTTAAATGGTCTCTGAACCAGAAATTCAAGCAGAATGGACACCACTGAAAATTATCTAGTAAGTATTTCTCCATTTCTCCTACTTGCTAAGTTTTCCCTTCACTTTGGTTTAGCACTTTTAAATGCTATGGTCAGCTTTGAGTAGTGCAAAACAAAAGTAGCACTTGTAGGTCTCCAGTTAGAGTAATATCACAGCATCTTTTTTTGAAAATAAGTATACTAAAGTCTTAAAAAACACAACCCCCCCCAAAAAAAACAAAACAAAAAACCCTGATACAGAATAAGATTATAAAGATGGGATAATTTTATTTGTAGCATACTCTGGTTGAAGTACTTGAAGCACTGGGACAATAGCAGTACATTGCTACATGTACTGTCCAGGCACATCATGATTTAATGGATGACTTGAAAAGAAAATATCACAGGCAGGTTAAAATGTCAGTTACTGAACATTTCCTAATAACCCACAGATTAATTTCTTCCCCTCTGAGTGTTAAAGAAATGGAAAATGTGCTTTGAATTCACTCTCTACTAATTAGATCATTTTGGGGTGCTCATGGTACATTTTATTCTGCCTTGGTCATTTAGAAACAATGCTCTACTAGAGTACAAGGGAAATTGTACTTAGAGGTGAACTGTTAATTCAGTATGACAGCACGTGGGTGGAAAAATGCATTCAGATTGCAGGCTAAATATTAAATTTGCAAGTTTACATCTTCTGCTTTCTTTAGGTTTTGCTCAGGTGAGGAGTAGAACGTGGTGAGAGGTGGAGAAGAGCTGCCACCATTGATGCTGAAGGCACAGGGGAATCACAGCCCTGAGACCACCACCCAGTATTTCAGGAATTTTCAGTGGTCTGGCCACTGCCCTTTATTCTCAGCCATGTCTCATTCAATTAAGGAATCTGAGGTACTTGGAGACTCCTTCCCTTGGTGCCCATAGGAGATAGACTGAGTTAGTTTAATTGCAGTCTGAGGCAATGCCCATGAGAGATTTAAAAATTGCTCCTTGTACTCTATAATAGTAGTGGATTTGTCTATGAAGGAAATTATTCAGAAATTGCTATTGTGGTGGTGCCAATTTGCACTCAGCATAAGTCTGCTTTATATTTCAAGCCCAGACAAACCCTTCCATTTTATTGTCTATGTAAAGGTGATAAGGGGTGTGAAATTGGCAAAGAAAAATAATAATAAAAAAACCAAAAAGGAAACTAGGCTTTGAACAGGAGACACATTTAAAGAAACTGTTGTTTTATTCCAGTGGAAGACCTGAGCTGCTTATTCACACTTTGAGTATGAGGAGCAGCACGATGCTGTGCTGGGCATAGGCAAGTGTTATCAGAAGCAGTGTTCCTGTCCTACTGCAGCTCTGGCCTCCTCTCTGCTATTTAACACAACAGAACACTGTGCTCATGCAGCTAGACTGCTTTCAAGGGTGAGGGATCTTTTCCTGACATGCTTCTGTGTTGTATCACTGTCTGCTGTCACCAGCAGCTTGCTAAAGTCAGCATCTTCTCTGCAGCATTGCCAAGACACAAAGTCAGGCTTTCATGAGAGGAAAAAGAGGGCATCAACTTTAAATGGGGTCATGTCTATCAAATCTTTGGGTCTCAAGAGGCTGTAATGGTTACTGAAGAGTTACAGCACTGATCAGCTGAAGGTATTTCTGTATTCATTCATAACTCTTGCCATTTGAATTGACTGCAACACAGCTTTTTGGGTCTTTTCAACTTCCTGCTGCTCGGGTCCTGGCACACCTGATGAAAGCAGCCTGGGTACAGCCCATAAACTAAGCTACAGCGCAAACACGTCCTCTCTTTTATACCTTGGCCTATGTGTGCTCTAAAATCTCTTCTGAAATGGGACAATAACATGGTATGAAATTTTCCTTAATTAAAAAAGTCCTGAGATTCATAGAATCATAGAATGGTTTGGGTTGGAAGGGACCTTAAAGATCATCTAGTTCCTGCATGGGCAGGGACACCTCCCACTAGACCAGGTTGCTCACAGCCCCGTCCAACCTGGCCTTGAACACTTCCAGGGAGGTGCAGTCACAGCTTGGGCAACCTGTGCCAATGTCTCACCACCCTCACAGGAAAGAATTTCCTCCTAATGTCCAACCTAAATCTCTCCTCCTCAAGTTTGAAACCATTTCTCCTTGTCCTCTCACTACACACCCATGTAAGAAGCCCTACCCCAGCTTTCTTGTAGCCCCTTTCAGATATTGGAAGGTTGCTATAAGGTCACCTTGGAGCCTACAGAAGCAACCCCAACTTCCACAGCCTCTCTTCATAGGGAAGGTGCTCCAGCCCTCTGATCATTTTAGTGGCTCTCACCTGGACACATTCCAGGAGCTCTATGTCCTTCTTATGCTGGGGACTCCAGAAATGGTCACAGTACTCGAATTCAAAATAAAAAGATCATGTGCACCAGGTATTTTTAAGCAAGACAGCTGCAGTAAATCAATCTCCTGTCAAATGTGATTTATTACCAGTCCTGCTTAGAAGCTGCTGTAATCTAGAACTCTAAGAGGTCTATGGAAAATTCTAATTTTGCATAAAAATAGGTTTCTAGCTGGGATATAAATAAAATTTCATAAAGGGCTATAAAGAAGCAGATCAGAATACAGCTTTTCCTACACCCCAAGTTTTTATCAAAAAATTTATGATTATACAGCAGAAGACATTTAACCAGAATTAAAAATGTTCTGGGTTAGCCATGCTGAAATTACCTCTAGAAGAACTACCTCAGGGTCACTGATTATTTTAAGCTATTTTTGTATTCTTTTGCAACAATTTCAGGGATTTAAATTTGGCTTCCAAATTTTTTGAATGGGCATTCACCTACCCAAATTCTCACAAAATAGAATGGCTTTTTTAAGAGACAATGTTTGAGAGATCTCTTATTTTACTGCTGTTTATGGGCTTTGGGGTTCAGCTTCAGCCTCTTTTGCAAATTTTGAGACACCCTTCAGGCCACAAGACGTTTGCGGGAACACAGTGATGGTCTTTTACAGCATCCCTCCAGGACAGAGGTGATAAGAAGTGGTGCTTCCCTAGTTTTAGTTCAAACTTATGGCTCCGTTCCCATGCTGGGATATGCATATACATGGTGGTAAGAGGTTCAAAGTGTCCACTGACCTTTTTCCCTGGTATTGGAGTTATAGACTATGACAGGAAAAAAAAGCTGAGCTTTAAATCAGTACCCTGCAAAAATGTCACTGCACTTAAGCAAAATTATATGTAAGCTAGTTTTGTGTCCCATTCTTGGTGCACAGCTTTGACAAGTCTTAAAATTTCCAGAATTTCCATATCTATGAAAGCTTTGGAATGCCTTTCCACTTGACAGGAGTTCAGAATTTACGCTGGGACCACAATCAGCCTTTGGCTCTTGAAAAATGATGGCAACGTGCAATGTCCAGTTCAATCTTAACACAGAGAACAACAGTTGTGGAAGATAAAATTAGGGACAAGAGCTAATGAAGCCTTTTTATTCCAATGGATGTGGTGGGGGAACTCTGCTGATGCTCTGCATTTTTTTTTTTAAGCGATAGGAAATGTTGCTGACTTTTTGAAAGATTTGTCTCAGAATTTCTCCTCTCTCATAATTTCCCTTCTTCCAAGCCACTAGAGGGCCCTGAAGTCCACTTTAACAGAGTGGCTTGGCAAATTAGGATTTGGAAAAGGCTATGAAAAAAATTGAACTTGTTTTCCAAAATTCTTGCACTTTCTGGGTTCGTTGTCACTAATGGAATATGTAGGGTGCATACAATCACAGGAAAACAAGGGTGTGGGGAAGAAAACACCTTGAAGGATAGTGCCACCAGGTGACTTAGACCCCCTAGGAAGGAACATGGGTTTCTGGAGTTTGGTGGAGTGTGGTATGTTTTCAGCAACACTTGAATTTCACCTGTGTTCTTTCTACTTTCTAATATGACACATATGTAGTAGAGACCCTGTGTGCATGTAAGAAGCTTGAGATTTCACACCACTGCCTATGAAGTCGTTTGCTTGATGCTAGGCCTCACCTCAAGACTCACCTCCTTAGCTTGTCTTTTGGTTGTGGAGTAGTGGAAATAGCTGGGTTCCCCTTGCTGTTGAATGTGAGGTACAGGCAGGTTGAACACTTTGAGAAACAAGGAAAGGCTTCTTCAAAGAAATCCTTCTTGCTCTTTGTAGACCTCAACACGCTTGGTGGGCACACTGCTACTCTATATATGTGGATGTGTTTGAGCAGAAACCTTCAGAGTCTTCAGTAACCCTGCCAGAAGAGCACTTCCTTCTGTTTTATCACCTTGTAGTTCAGAGTAACACCCAGACCTATGAATATGTACAGAAACATCCAAAGTTTAAAAATACACCTGGAAAATTTTCACTTTTATGCTTCTATCCACTTGCTTTTCCCAACCCCTTTACAAAACAGGCCTGCTATCTGACATCCCATAGTCTTGGTCTGAGACATTTAGGTAGAGGGATGTAAAGTGATATTTAATTGCTGTCTGAAAGCTGGATCACATAAAGAAAAAGTATGTCATTGAGACCCACCATTCACTCAATCCTGTCCTGGTAGAGCCTGAAGTGTTGGGCACAAATACAAAATATGACACAATGAGTTTCATTGCTTTTCCTGAAACCTTTATCATCTGATGGATGATCTCTAGAGCAGCTGACTCTGCAATCCAAAGAGAGAAAAATGGGTTCCAATAATAAAACTCTAACATTGTCAGAAACTTTCCTAAAATTCTTTTCCTGTGATGTGCAGAGACAAACTGCAGTGTAGCCTGGCTCTACTGCCATTTGCTTGATACCAGTGGCCCTTTCATCCCAGAGTAATGAGTAGTGTTCAAAGTGACCTCTGCTATCCATTTAACATGCTGTGCTTACACAATCCTGTCTTTTGGAGGGCTCTCAGTGGAGAGAAATGAAATATGAGCTACATGGTTTTCCTCAGGGTTAATTGTGAAAGGAATTAACATGTTTGCCTAAGAAATAATGTTTTAGACAAATGCATGGCTGCCAGGCTGGCGACTCTGATTAGTGATAATGGATGAATGAATGTGAGAGAATGAACATCCCCTTCAGTTCTTTTTAAGCAAATTTTTCCCTCATTAGTGATGATATGAAAGATATTAATATATATGAGTAGCCACCATGTTTATTGTATACAAAGGCTCCCCAGCAATACAGAATGAATGGGATTAATCTCAGGTAACTTTTTTAGCATCTGACTTATTTACCTGGGTTTCTACGGTAAGCAAAGAAAGAAGGCACTTCTAAGAAATGGTTTACTGGAGTGCAGGGTCCAGTGCTGGGCTCCCAAGTCCAAGAGAGACAGGGACCTGTTGTTGGGTACCAAGTCCAGCTAAGGAACATGAAGGGACAGAAGAATCTGACACAGGAGGAGAGGCTGAGATAGGTGAAACCTTAAGCCTCAAGATAAAGATGGCTCCAGGGGGATCTTAACAATGTGTATAAAACACATGATGGATGAGAGCAAAGAAAAGGGAGGCAGACTTATCTCCAGGGTGCCCAGTGACAGGACCAAAAGCAACAGACACCAAATAAAACACAGGAAATTCCCTCTGAACGCAAGAAAAAAGCTTTCTACTGAGAGAGTGTTTGAACTCTGGCACGGGATACCCAGAGGGGTTGGGAAGCCTCCATCTTTGGAGATATTAAAAAGCCATCTGGAAACAGTGGTAGCCTGCTCTAGGTGATGCTATGGGAACAGGGGGGTGACACTGGATCATGTCCAGCCTCTGCCCTTCTCTTTTTTATGCCACTGTTTCTGTGATTTGACAAGGACCAGAACAGGCTCTGACTGAACAGACTTGCTGCTGTAGTTTGTGCACAGGCATGAGGTTTGGAAACAGATTTTGTGTCAAATCACAGAATGAGAAACAGATTTCAGAGGGTGTGTAGTCTGTCTCTTTGTCCCTAGGTGGAATTAACTGTACCTAAATAGCTCTTGGCAACATTTCTAGTGCTTAATCATCCTCACTCAGAATTAATTTCTTGATATCTAAATGAAACATCAGTGATAGTTAGTCCTAGATTAATGTTTATTCTTGCCACAGTGGTCACAGAGCAGACTTTATTCACTTTTCCTCTTGAGGGTCTGGCACACTTTGCAAGACTGCTGCCATTCCCTCCTCAGTCTTGTCTTCTTGAGGCTGAACCACCACTCCAATTCCTTCAACTTTTTCTCTCTAAATACAGAGAAAAAAAATCACTGGGGCTTTTGCATCCAGAGGGCATCATGCCTGTTGGTTACCTACATAGTCTAAGAGCTACCAAACAATCTACCCAGTGCTCTCAGACTGACCATCAAAACCAGCCCCTGGTGTTATGCATGGCATGCATGGATAGAAATGAGCTAGCTGGCAAACCCACTTAGGGGCCTTTGGAATGTTATATCAAGACTAAAAGCAATGGTTAGGTTAAAACTTATGCACCCAAATGAAACAGTGTTCCCCACCAGGGAAGGCTGGCAGTGAGTGTCCACTCCCCTGGTGTCCCTGGGCTCTCTGCCCCCGTGGGTAGTATCTGAGCCTTGGGACAAAATTTTACCAAGAGTTCCCATCTGAGATGCTTTGGTGCTTTCCCTAGTAGAGGAAATGTGATACACCCTCCCTCAGTTACACTGTACAGGGAGAGCTGCCTGGTGCTCCAGGCACTCAGTGGTGTTCCCAGAGCTCGGGTGATATCCTCTCCCTGGGACAGCATTGACCCCTGCAGCGTGGCTGAAGTGCACTTGCCTGGAGGATGTGATGAGATGAACCAAAGTCACAGAACACTGGAAAAACTCAAAATCACCAAAGCCATGCCCTTCTCAGTCCTGATGGGAGAAAAAGCTGCTCCAGTCAAGCATTTGAGGCATTTCCTTTGCTATAACAGCACCAGGTGAACCTTAGCCTCCAGCTTTTCAGCTGCTTGAAGTAAGAGAAAGCAAATGGACCAATACAAGGAAAAAAAAGAAAATAGAGGAGTAGAAAGATTATGCAAGGAGGGTCCCCCTTACCCCTTGCTACCCTTTCCCAGCCTGGTCAGGCAGTAAAGGCCTTGAAAGATGAATTTTACCTCTGTATTCATTCCAATACAAAGCTGAAGGAGTTATGGATGCACTAAATTCAACAAAAGCAATTCCACTCTCCCCCAAGGATGGTAATATTTACACACAGCTTAAAAAAATAATAAGAGATAAGTCTTATATGCCGAGTTAATGAAATCTGTAGCTTCTGTAAAGATAATAGGGATACAGACAATAAACCAAGAAACCCTTAAGAATTTTCAATCATAAAAAGTTGCTGCTGTGGGGCGTAACAAGGAACAAGAGTTTGCTTTTATTAAAGTATTAGCAAGGTTTTTCCTCAGTCTTTTCTGTTTGAATAGACTTTGAGAAATAAGCTAAGGTCTTTTCTGACACTGAAATTCTGCAGAATGATGAGAAATTGACAATACTTTCCAGTGTCAACAAATCTGTATTTTTGTTCAAGTGGCCTCATTGAATAAAACAGACAAAAGAGGAATCAAGCTCAGGGCACTGAAGTGTATAAAATAATTTAAATGCAAAGTGTAGTTTGTTAAAGTAGAGCATGCATTTATATGTTCAGAAATGTTCTGATGCTTTCAGTCTCTCTCACATATTACTGAAGTATGCACTATTTTGTTCAAAATGCTGTAGTTTAATGCTTTTGTTAAACTCCATTGATTTTAATAGGAAATCCCTCTTGTAACCAGACACAGAATTTAAAAATTAAATGTTCTTATGCAGGCATTTGCTTTTACAGACCTCTTTCAAACGTCCTTGATTGGGCTTTGCCGTCATCTTTAAAACCACCTCCCAGGCCTGCTCTGTGGAGTCTACAAGGTTATCTCCAGGCTCCTTAGAAAACACCATTCCTGGGTGTTTTTTCAAACAGGCTCCTATGGCAGATTGTAAAGTTTGTATTTCTCAGGCTAGTGAGCAGATAAGCTGCAGCTGTAGGTGTCTGTGGGTACAGCATCAGGACAGCCCTCACGGCAGAAAGTGTTTAACATCTTGGTGTCTGCTCTGACTCCTGGCTATAGGACTTGAAAATGCAGATGCAAGATCGTCCAGGAGAGCAAAAGGCAAGTAGGCTTAATAGCCCAGCAGAGTGCAAATTATTTGAGAAAGGTAGAGGGTTTGAGCTACATTTAAGATGGATAGGGTTTAAAGTTCTCTCTGGCAGAATGTCGATTCCAATAACTTCAGGAAGAAAAAAAAAGCATAATATAATTTTTTCAGTAGTTTGAAGAATGAGATGTTGAGAAAAAACATTTGTCCTAGAGCAGAAAACACAATGAACTTCAGTCACAGACCATGGGCTTTTCAAACCACAGTCACCTCTCTTGCAGGAACTGATGATATCAATGGTCTATCATAAAAACATATCAGGGATTATATCAACTTCGATTAACTTCGATTTCTTTTATCTCTATTTTACAAACAAAACAAAACAAAACCAAAAACCCCCTACCAGAGCTGGATGAAGGTTACAAAACAACTTTAATTAATTTTTTGATAAGATTATTGAGCTTACTGTTTTTATTTGGTGTCCGATTAGCCAGGAGCTAAAAGAGATCAGCAAAGAATAGGTCTGGAAAAACAAGCATTTGTATGAATGTATATAGAAACAGGATATATTTGTATATAGAATATATAGAGAGAATATATATAGAGAATATATAGAGAGAATGTATACAGAATATATATATATGTATATGTATATAGAAGCAGAGTTAGGTCATGTTTTGAATGAATAACGTAGAAAAATTACTTGGGAAGAAAGAAACTAAAAGGATGCTGAGATGTTTTGTGAGCTTTTGCTGTTTTGCAGCTTTGAAACTAATCAAATCCATTTGTCATAATGGTTCATTTCAACATTTTTCAAAGTAAAGTGCTTCACTTTCCAAACTGGACTGATTTTTTCTCTCCTTTGATTTAATCAAAATAACTACGTTGTTTTAAGTGGTCATCACTGAAAGTCCATTGATTTCTCATGTTTCTATAAAACAGTTGAATAAAATACCTACAAGTCCCCACTACAACAAGAGGTACCAGTGCAGTTCACCAGGCCAGGATGATGCTGATTACTATGGAGTAGAAACTCAGCAGTGATCCTGTTTCAGAAGATGGTGGCATTGACTCTGCTGTGACGTTCCCCAAGTTGAGTTCTCAAGATCACTGGCAGCTGCAAGGTGTAGCAACTAGTTTAATGGTGCTCTGGGATCTATATCACCTGAATGGATTTTAATGAAAGAGTAATGATAAGAATGCACAGTGCTCTGTGGGACACAGACAGTTCTCTGTAAATTTAATTTTTCTTTTTTTTTACCCTTCATCATACGGGTCTTGTATTTTTCATACACCTAATTATCTGCCTTGCATTCTCATTCTTTCATTGTTTTTCTGTTCTCATAAAAATAGTGAGCAGTGGAGTAACTAGGATATTTTGATGGGATTTCCCCCCTCCCTGAGGCCCCTGAGCTAGGAGGAGTGATGAAGAGTGCATTTGCTCATGTGCTTTTCCTCTCCTCAGTTCTGCAACCTGGATTTACAGGAAGAAAAGCTGTTCTAAGAGATCTTTGATCAGTGTCTAGAAACTTGTTTGACTGACTCAATTAAAGCCGAAAATGAAAGTAGCAGTTTCTGAAGAGTGGGACAGATCTACTTTAAAGACTTTTGGCAAAATTATGTAACACGTGGTACAAGAATACCACTTCTATTCAGCTTGATAGTAGAAGAACAAAGCAACCTCCTATGAAATTGAACAAAAAGCCATTTTAGAACTGATAAAAGAGAAAGTTTTTACACAGCACACTGTTAGGCTGGAACTCATCTCAATTCCTACCACAGGCAGCTTTTGGCTGGGCTGAACATAACTTGCTGGAATACTGAGCTGATGGTAAAACACTGAAATAAAATCAGCACTTAAATGCACGTAGTTGCACGTATGCATATTAAATCATATAATCTTGTCTCTTACCATCTCCTTATTAACAAAAGTAAGTGGATTTTGCTTTTAATGAAACATAAAATTAATCAATAAAAGATGCTGCCCTCCAATGCAGATATTGTGTGTGATGCTTGTAAAAGCAGGTTTTTCCCCTTCTGATCTAATCTCAGGCCAGTTGCTTAAAATGTATGTCCAAGCAATTGGACATGATGGCCCAAAAACACATCCCCACTGTTTTAGATGACAATAATAGACTCTTAAAATAATAAGAGATGATTATGTCCTTTTCTGTGCAGAAGACATATTATGTTATACTTCTATTTTGTGTTTCTATATTTCTGTATCAAATTTTTTTACTTTATTCACAGTTTCTATTTTGCATGTAAATTTTTTCATATATATTTTAAATGAGATTTTAGAGTGAAGGAAGCAGAAACGGATAAATCTTCAACTACCTCAGCTCTCCCATATTTAATGGAGTCTGTAAGAGAGTGGCAAATCCACAACACTATTCATTTCCACTAATTTTTTCTTCACGTTTGTTGTGTCTCTGCCATTCCCTATGTTTATCTGAAGCATCTGAACAAGACACATTGTCAGCCATCTGCCATGGATTTTATTTTCATTGCGCTGCACTAATAGCAACATTGCTTATCTTTGAGGGCTTTATTCAATAAAAAAAAATTGCATAGCTGTGACTCTGTGTGGAATGACTGTCTCAAAGATCTTACAGAAATTCCTTGGGCACCCATCTAGAGCAATGAAATTCAACTCCATGCCCAGTTGACTCATGAGCCACATGCAGTAGGTGTGGTTTTGTTGGCTGAGCATGGGCCATAAGGATAAATATCTTTTCTGCCATGGATGGGCAACAGGATGAAACTGAGGTGCAGAGACAGAGCTGAGCTCCAGTGCTGGGGCTCCTCACTGCTCCTCTGGGGGGGCTGAAGGTGCAGGGCCAGGAACAGCACAAGGCAGGTACTGGGAGGTTGCTGGGAGGGAAGGGTGAAGGATCACCTCCAGTTCAGGTGCCCTCTCCCCAACCTCTGGGCTTGGGGGTGACCAGAAATGTTCCAATGCATTCTCAGAAAAAAAAAAAAAACAACCCACAAATTTTCCTTTCCTTGTCTCAAGTGCTCAGGCTTAGGGACTAGATCAACATGTAGTTTGGAAAAATTGTCTTTGGAAATATGTTAAATATGCCTACTGTACACTGTTTAAACAAATTTTGCACAAATATTTTCTTTTGCCTTCTTGGTTTATTGGTGATGTTCTTTAATTAACAGTATGGGGCTGATTTTTTAATATCTATTTCTATAATTTTCTGTGACAATGCAGCCATTCTAATTTATCTATACTGTGGTGCAATATATACCTAGATACTTCATTTAATTCTATCTTAAGAAGGAAGGCAGCTTAATCTTACAAAAGGTACACAAAGGATTGGCTCAGTAGAAGGGACACTTATAGGGGACTGAGTAAGATTGAATAGACCAGAAAGAATCAGCTGCTTCCAACATCATTTTCTCTGCCTGAATGTTTTCAGTAAAATTAATAGTTAAAGGTGTTCTGCAAGTAGTTACAGAAACCTTCCTACACATTACCTTGTCCCACTCAGGGCTCTCCCATCAACATGGAGCTTTGCTGTTTGGCCATACAGATGCTTGACTCGCTCATTCCCACCAGAGGTGCAGTTTACATGAGCATTCCCTGCTCTGCTTTGCTGAGCTTCAGCATTTCAGACTGATAACTAGACTCAGCTCTGGTTCACAAGGTGCTTATATTACATAAAATGTTTGGTTCAACAGCCTCCAAATATTTTGTCGTTAGTTAGAGGTACTAGAGTTTAAATACTTCAAAAGGTCTGACTTCAGTATCCTGTTGTGCAGGGAATACTACAGCTTCCATCCTAAAGCACTCAGGTATTAAAAGTAATAAGCAGATTTAAAAAGTACTGTACTGAACTCTAATAGCAAAAGGTACTGAACTGTAACAGCAAAATGACATTTCATGGAATTTTTAAGTTAAAATAATAGTTGGGAAAAAATGTTTTACAATTTTATAACTTTATTATTATGTGTACTAATTGGGTACATTGCTACTCTTTGGAAAAATGGAGTTAATGGGTAGGAATGAAGTAAGAATCCGTGAGTTTATTATTTCTACTCTTAGACCCATATGTTTGATTTTAGGTGATTTAATCTGAGCCATGATTAACTATAGAGGATAAGGTAAAGGGCAGTGAGTGTAAAGCCCCAATCTTTCCATATTAATATGCATCTACATGTCTTTCAGAGTCTTGGTAAAAGTAGGTAGCATGCACATTTTGAATGAAAAGTATAGAGAAGAAATAGCTAAATAAACAAGAAAAAAACTAAAGAAGATGGCTATTCCTGTATTCATTTGTATATATTATTCCTCTAATGTTTTTGTGAGCCCATTGTGACCTGACAGTGCTCCACCATCCTCCTCACAGCCTGTTGTAGTAGAAGACACCTCTCATAGCTCAGTCCCCTGGGGAGAGCCACCAGTGAAGTGCAGTGACTGCTCATTCTGTGCTCAGGGAGGAGGGGGGAGGCTTGCCCAGAGGGACTTAGTGTGCATTTTCCAAAAGGAGAACTGGTGCAGACCAAGATAAAGGTGATTCATATTCACATCTCTTGTGACCTTTCAATAAGACCCACTGCACACATTCTTGACCTTTCCATGGTTCAGCTGCTGCAGTTTGCAAAGAACATGTTTAACTCTGCTATTTGCAACAGGAGCTGTATATTTGTGATGGAGGGTAAGGTCTGGCACAAAGACCAGAGGGCCAAGTCACCTCATGTCTTCTAGACCCTAGGACTACCTTAATCTATTTTTACAGTTATGTCTGAGAGAGTAATGTAATGGTTATTTTCAAAACAGATTGCATTAGGGCCTAGTTTAAGCCAAGATAGCTGTAAAGTTGTCCTATGTAGGACATAACTATCCAGACATGCAAAAATCTCAGCTGAGTAATATTTCTTGTATTATTTGCATTACATAGGAATGCCAACGAAGTTTAATTAATTATTTATACAGTTTATTACTATAAAGGAAATATCTTGTTATATATATTACTAATTAATGCTTATTAATTACATAGAGGGAGCATTGGTTGAGAATAACAGTGATGCTTCAGTGTCTCAGGGGAGTCTTCCCACACAGGCTCTTTCCATGTGTTATTGACTGTATCTCCACCTCCATCCCAGCCATCCCTACGCAAGCCAGACCCTCCTGACCAAACACAGAAGCCACTTACACAGAGGGCATAGCATATTTTCTGTTGCTACAGAGACCAGTGATGAACTCAATCTCTTTTGCTTTCCTCTTGTGCCACATTATTGTTGCCACTTTTAAGAACTTAGTGTGTGGCAACCTTTTTGATGTATGTGCTGTGTTCATAGGCCAGGTGGCACAGCTCTGATCCACCAGTTTCAATGTAAGAATTACCCAAGCATCTTATAGCTTAGAATAATTAGTTTTAGAAGAAAATTGGAAAGAACTTTTGTTACATGTGCTAATTATAACAGGTCATTGAGTATAAGACTAAAAGGTAATTCAATGTTTTAGAGTATGAAATTTGTCTTGGCTAATTCTAGCTGTCAAAGCTAAATTAGGAACACACAGGGGAACTAGACTAACGAAGTCATTTAGGTTTTTTCATACAAGGGGAGTGAAACTGACATCAAAGCAAGTTTTTCAACTATACTTAGATACATATTTTAGATATACTTCACTCATTATGGAAAAGCCTACCTGAGTAGCTTAGACTGAATAGATGATGAACATTTAAATTACCTGTGGCAAATCTTTGACTCAGTCTTGTAGCAAAGCAGACCGTGTAGTAAGAAAATAGCAAGTTAGTAAAAGCCATTGCTCTCAGTAATCATTTGAATCATTGAGATAACAATAATAATAAATAATGAAGGAATCAACCTGGAGGAATCAGCATGAGTGTGTCATTAATTTACCTGTTTACTGTATCTCATCCTGCACCAATATTTATACCAGGGCTCACATTCTCTTCTGTCCCTCTGCACAGATATTATCTTCTTGTACTTCTTGTCTGGTTGGTAGGATACAGTCAATGCAAGGGTGAGATGTGGTGGAAATTATGTTATTTGAATCTGGCCAAGGTGTCTAAATTGCCATTTATATCAGAAACACATTTAATGCAAGAAGAGGGCAATCAATCTAAACAACAAAACACGGGCTGTTCGTGAGAACTGATGAATGATGAATTAGCAGTGACTGAAGAAATATGAAACTGCTGATGTGGAACCCAGGAATACTTTCAAGTATTTGCTGTTTTCCTACTTTCATTTTAATTCTGATTATTAGGTTGTTGCAAATAGGACACAGTAGTCAAAGCAAATTACTGGACATGACACAACAGCAGACGTTTCTAGCTGCATTGGAATTAGAAGTGCTTGTTTAAAAGCATTCTCTCATTTTAAAATCTAATACTACATGGATGAGATACTCACTTTATAGTTTCAGATCTAATAGCTTGATTGAGCGAACATTCATGAAAAGAGTTTTTCAAAAGCTATTAAAAACTACAGAAAATTCTGGTGTAACAAGGAGGCTGCTCAGCTCCTAGGAAACAACATTTTAACAGCAGTAGATCAGCAATATGCTCTATGTGTCAAGAAGGTGATTGGTTACATTTTCTTAATAACTGGGGTTTTTGCAATTGAGAAAGAGAATTGGTGAGTCCATGGTATTCTTTCCTGTCTTTGTAGGTAGACAGGCAGGAGGTGCTGAGACTAAGAGAAAGGTTTCATTTCTGTGGCTGCAGTTCCCAGCATGGGAAGGCTGAAAATCTTTGCTCTGAGAACGGGGAGGCTATTTAAAAGCTATTAAGGGCATGTTCTCCAATGTAGCTGGAATATTAAAAAGATCTTGGAGGTTATTGAGGGGAAAAGAAAGAATAATGAGAGGAAATTCTTGTGGCATGAGTCTGACTTGCCTATGGGTAGGAGATGTCACTGAATTAGCTGTGAATCATATGAACCCAGCACTGCTCTGTGCCTTTTGGCCTCTATGAAACTGCAGTGCGTGCCTCTGCATTTGGTGGCTATATTTTCATGTTGTCTCTAATCAGGTTTTGTATGCCAGTCATTTTGTTATTCTATTAGAGGCTAAGCTTGAAGAGCAAGCCATATGTAAATCCTGTGACACTCATGACTTTCTGTCTGTGCTAATGGACAAAGCAAGGATAATGAGCGGGGTAACTCTGCCTTCTGATGGTATAGCATAGCCAGAAAACATTTCTATAGAGGTCATGAGAAGTGTGAGATGCAGAAATAACTAGAAGAGAAAATAATTGTATTCTCAGAATAAACACAGAATGGCACTCTGTTTCGTCCCCAAAATGGATTTGGATTTTAAAATCCAAATTTGTAACCCATCTAGGTGGCAACCCCAGCCATTTGTAAGAGAGTTGCCACAAGAGCAAATGAAGAGGCCGCTGGGTAGCTCAGCATCCCATGGGCTGTGTTCCCAGCTACTTCTTTGCCAGTCTTTGAGGGTGTTGGAAATGTGTCTGCTGCTTCCTCTGGAGCAGCAGATAAGGGAGGAACTCACTACTTTTCTTGCAGCAATTAGAAAGGTTTCTCCTGATATTAGAGGGATCTGGATTATCTCAGAAAAGGAGGTACTCAGGATTTCTTCAGTGGACATGCTGGACCCTTCCATATTCTTTTGCTATGGTCTCCTAAAGGTGGAAGTCTTGCAGTTAATGCAGATACCACAAAAGTTAAAGTTTTTGTTGAAAGGAATTTTTCCTTTTTTTAAATTAATAGAATATTCAGAAGCTGGTGTCACTCTCCAAAGGCTGGAAGCATTGAGATTCTTGTTGGATCCCACAAGGACAAAGTAAAGTTAACACAGTATCAAGTACAACTACACAATTTTATTAAAACCAGACAGACCTGGTAGGCATTAAAAATATAATTGTTAGCCTAATCCTAGAGGGAGGGAAGAGGAATGATAAAGAAAGAAAGGGAAAATAAACCACCACCCAAAGGTAGAGAGAGAGGGAGAGAGGGAAAGGAAAAGAGAGAAAGAGAGAGAATGGGAGAGAAAGGAGAGGAAAGTCACCACCCAAAGATCCAGTGGCATCCTGTTGGTCTCATGGCAGAGAAGATGAGGTGGGGGGATGGTCCCATCCTAGGAGAAGGACAAAGGGTTAGAGTCTCTCTTCCTTTTATGTTATCCATTTCTTGCTGTGCCACAGCTTCTAGCCAATTGTTTCTCATCCTGATTCGACCTGGAAAGTTCCATCAAGCGGTTGCCTCCTCTGTAGTTTGCCATCTTCTGTGTCAGCAGAATTTACGGTTTGTGGTTAGGTGTTTTCCCCTGATTATCTCTCCTAGTTAACGGTTTCCAACCTGGGCCTGTCAAGGAGCTGTTTTTTCTCAAACTTTATGACTTCCCTCTTACCTCTTCTTGGGCTGACTCTTCTCAAGCTTTACGTCCTCATCTCCCATCTCTTCTCACGGCCTTCAGACAGCTTGAGAGAATACATCACTGCATCATTCATCCTGCTCATTACAGAGAGAAAGATAAGAGTATCACCACCTGCAGGATTCCATGGCCTGGGCTGGTAGACCAGTCCTATGCAGAGCTCCAGGAAACATTCCATATTGTATGCCATTTACTGGGAGGGTGGAGGGAAGTCTGGAGTGCTTCCAGTTGCCAATTGTTTTTTGAGGCAAATCCTGACTGGAACCTCACCATCTGGGTGCTAGGAGATAATGTTCCTAAAAATGGATTGCAGTGCAAGAGGGTCACCTGTGCAAGTGAATGGGACTTGGGAATACTGACAAAGTGGCAGACTTCCAGTGCCTGACTAATTCATCCTTTACCTATTCTGCTTCTC
Organism: Calypte anna; assembly: GCF_003957555.1. NCBI lineage: Eukaryota > Metazoa > Chordata > Aves > Apodiformes > Trochilidae > Calypte > Calypte anna. Next base: position 30,805,128 of record NC_044244.1, read on the forward strand.
TTCCAAATCCAATGTTGGCAGGGAATGTATGTATGACATGTTCACAGAGGCAAGCCAGAGCTCATTTATTATATTTATTACACATTATTAGTACATTTATTATGCTAACATAACCAATGTCAATAATTTACATTGGAAAACTGATGAGTCTTTTATTATTTGAAGCTAGGATGAAGAATGTAAATCAAATTAAATTCAAGACTGTTGGTTCACTAAGCTGAAAAAATTGCTTAACATAGGAATTTTACTTAAAAGAATGAATTTTCTGGCTGTTAGTTTCCTTGAAGGAAATACACCACAGATTTTATAAGATTTGTTTAAAAACAAGTTACAAATTGTTCATGGAAATGACTTCTTGTGGTGATTAGCCTTTATTCATCCTTGTATGATTCAGTTCTTCTGGAGGATTTTTTTCTGAGGTATTTGGCTTGGAGAAAAAACAAACTTGGCAATTCTTTTTCCTAGGAAGTTTGGTTGTCTTCAGATCTCGATGGATGATGCAATAAGGAAGCTTTTACTCCTAAAATGTTTCTCACAAATAAAAAAAAAGGGAAATTATAATTGTTATTGTTGTAATATAGAGAGCAGTAAAGCATTACTACATAGCATATATTTCCCCAGACTCTGGCAGCAGCTACAAGAAACTGACATTTTTGTCAGCTGGTTGCTTTGAGCAAAACAACTGAAAAGTGAAGAAGCAGAAATGTCAAATTTAGGCAACAGCTGAGGCTTCCAGGGCTCTACAGATTGGAAGCTCCTCCACCATGAGAACTGCCCTTCAGCAGCTCTGAAATACTGAGGCTTCTTTGCAATTTAATGACCTTGTGTATTTCTGTAATATGTTGTGATTAGTAAAATTGTATTTTGTGATTAACATCTGTGGGTTTTAGTATGAACACTTCCCTCTAGGATTATGCAATTATGAATGGATGTACCTCATGAATGTTCTGTGCCAAAGTCTGATCCTGTGAACAATCCTCAAATGAAGAAGCTTTCTCTGTTGCAGCATGATTAAGCTTGCTTTTCCATCTGGGAAGGGACCACACAGCCAGTTTTAGCCACAAAGCTGCACACAGGACAGAATAGGACCCAGATGTTTCTCACATAGGTGATTTTGTCCCCTGGTGTCTTTGCACTTTCTGACATTTTCTCTGGGATAGGTTTCACTGAAGGGGAGATCTCTGTGGTACTGATGTCTACATCTAAGCTACTCATAGGGATGCACTTTATAGTCAGCAGAGCATTTTAGGGCACATAATGTCCCATCTGTATCAGACAAGTCCTTCTGTTCACTGGCTGTAAAGAAAATCTAGATAACCAGCTCAGATGTAGACATTAGCCCAAGAAAGAGCTGTGGTCACCTGCTGAATCTCACTGTGAGTACATTCCCCTGTTTCTCTACTTGCTCTCAGTTGTTTCATACAGAACAAGCAGCCCATGGCCCACGGTGGCCCCAGCTCCTGTGCTGATCTGCTTATAGACTGACTTCTCTGATGCCCAGCCCAGGGTGTATTTGAGGATGTACTTTGTAAAGAGTTGTGTGTGTCAGTAGCACTTTGACAAATCCCATAACAGAGTGGCTTTTGCATGAATCTCTCCCTTTTTAGCATTTTTTGTCTCATTCTGTAGAGATCTTATAATATGGCACAAAAGTTTCTGTGAAGTGGCCTTCCTATAAAGTTTGTTTCCACACCCAGTACAGGTGGACGTGCATCTGATCTGCTCATCTGGCTGATTTGCTGAAATATATTCCACCACTAATCTGAAAAGCTGAGCCTTTTCTTAGGAAAAATTGGCATGCAGAGGCAAATCTAGCCCCAGCATTGCAGATGCATAAAGCACTTTGGCAGAGATATAAATGTTGTTCTGATGCCCAAACTGTCCTTTATATTTCTGCAAAACACAATCCTTTTTTCAGAGGATCTCTGTAGGACAGACAGTGTGGTGCTGCTGGTGTGTGTGGGCCCTTTGCAGCTTTTTGCATTCACCTTTGGAACTGATTCATTGTATGAGCACAAAGCCTGTAGGAAGTAGAACTCTGAAATCACTTCTGTATTTAATGAAGAAGAAAGGTTATTTGGAGACTTCAGAAAGAAGTTAAGAGCTGGAAGAAACATTTGCTGTCAATCTCTTTTTTTGTATAAGACTGTATTGTGAGGTTGTTTTGTGCCTCTAAAAATATGTCCATGAAATATACCTCAAAAAGAATAGAGACCAGAGAGGGGAATTTTGTTTGAATGCATTAATATGAGATATAACTGAGCAGTGCCATTTCAAATTCCCCCTGAACAAAGAGCTGAACGACAGAGGACAAGGCCAAGGATAGGGGCAGCATTGTCTCTAAGTTTCTGTCCTCTCAAACTATTCAGAGGAAAAGTGGAATAAATGCTTTTTTTATAGTAGTTTGGCAATATATAACCATTATTTTGTCCTCATGATGTTAAGGCTGAGATTTAATGATTATTTAAGGTGATCTCCCTTGCCTGACAATATATTAATAAAAATGTTGTGCTTTGCTGGACTTCCTAGAGTAGAAAACTGGGAACAGCTTGGTTTTTATATTTTCCATAAAAACAAGTGGAAATAAGGTTATGTTTTTTATAATGGACATTGGAATTGAGTCAATGAATAAAGCATTGCTCTTCCTACTTGGTAATGTAACTGAGCAGAACTGAGTATTTTAATAGTCATCATGTGAATATAAAAGTATCAGAAGACGGTGATATGCTCAGGGAAAACTCAGGGAATTATTTGGGAATATTTGAAGATTAGTGAGAAGAAATGGGTACAAACTTTGACTGCGTGTGAAGGCAAAGCCCATTACTTTGGTCAGAGCTTCATGAGTTGTCAATCCAGGGAACAGCAACCACTGTGAGAACCATCTCATTTGGATAGAAATGAAATGTGCTATGTCAATGTCACTTGCACAGTGCATCCTCTAGAAACAAAGCAAAGAAACAAGTGCTTTTGGTAAACAATTTCTCCAACCTGTTCTTAAGATTAAAGATATCACCCTCTGGAGGTGCTTATTTTTTGTCACTTTGGTCTGAGTTGCTGCCTTTAGTAGTATGTTTTATAAATTTAGAACCCTAAGTTAGGACAGTTGAGTCTGACTACTAAACTAGTGTGAGATGTAGGACTTCTCTGAAATTAATTTTTTTGAGCTAAAGCATTTTATGAAAAAAATCCCCAACAAATCGTGGGTTCAGAATGATCAGTCATGAAAGATATATTGCATTTTCTAGTAAATTGATCCATCTGTTGATTATGTTTACACAGTTTTTAAAGCTCTTGGCTTTATTTATAGCCTGAATTAGTCTAGCTTCAACTTCTAGTGGATAGATCTCATTAAGCTCTCTCCTGCTCCACTGAGCTATTTCGCAGCTTTGTTCCCATGTAGTGCATGTGAGGATTTATCTCTTCTTAATTCACTTGTCTCAGAATCAGGTGCCTATCAGAACAAATTATTTAGTTTCTTCCAGTAGCCCATGGAGACAGAAAATTATTTATCCAAGCTGTTTGAGATATTTATTTTATTTTAGAGGAAAAGCATCCTGGGTTGATGCTACTTTCTCTTTCCATCAGTTACAGAGAGGAACTGGAAGTAGTTTACAGTAGATCAGCTAAGATCACGTGGAATAATTCTTCTCTGAAATGTGCTCCGACATTCCTGACCTTTAATTCATTATATTTAACATAATAAGCTATGGAATTAGCTTAAAGGTTTTTTTTTCCTTTCCTTCCTGCTCTTCCCTAAGCTGTTAAGTTGTTCTCTGAACTCCACTGAGTTTCTCAACACTCCTTTCAATATGTAGACACCAGAAATAGACACATTTCCCTCAAAGTAACATTCTCTCCTGCTCCTACTTAGGATTTCCATTTAGAAATGTAAAGATACAATATAATCACATTATTTTGGGACCTCAGCCTGAATTAATTTTCTCCCATAACTCTCAAATCCTTTCCGAATAACAGCATCCAGAGCATGGTTCTCAATCCTGTGCACATGGCCTACATTCTTTAAAAAAAGAAATCTTTTGAGGGACTAAGCTAAGCCGATTTCTTTTTAAATTCCAGATCTCAGGACACATAAGGCAGACACTTTTCAGAAGGAAAATTTGACCTCAGCTGAAATCACAGGGATGTGGCTCAGAGAGGACAGTATTTTGTAAACCATATAATCTCCTCTCATCTCTCATGTGGTTTGTTTTTTTTTTTTTTTCATGTATTTTCAAAGAGAATGATTGATTTTTTTGCCTTAAGGGTCCCAGTGCAGCCACAGAAAATAGTCATAAATTAAGTGTTTGAATGCCTGACATGTTGTGCCACTGAGGATTCCTACAGAATTAGCCTGATGTTCAAACATTCCTCATATGTGCAGTGGAAGCTTTTAGGAAGGAGACCTACATTTTCTGTGCACAGACCTTTATTTGGCTGGAGTCTGATCTCAGCTCAACCAGCCTGAATCTGAAGTAACATCGCTGACTGTTCAGCTGGTACTCTAGGTTTACACACGAGGTTTACTCAGTGCATCCTGAAGCCTCAGTCAGTCTCCATCTTCAAGAACTGAGTGTATAATTTACTGGATATTTGTTTTTAAGAGAGAAAAGAATGAAAAGGGAACACTGAAAAGTTTCTCCATTTCAGGGGTGTCCTCAGAAACTTAGAAAGATGTGAAGTGCTCATAGAGAAAGTATAGAGAGGATAATTTGGCATGGTTTATCCCAGATTGTCTTACTAAGGGTGCATGGGTGGTGCTGGGGCATGCCCACAAACCTGGTGGCAGACAGATGCAGCTTTGCTGTTCTTCAGCTTCAGGTCAGAAGCCAATTATCAGTTACTGACACTTATATACAAAGTTCCAGGTCTTGCCAAGTATTCCTACTCTCTGGAATGGAGTATAAAAATAAGCAGCTCATGGTGAGACTAGGAGATTTTAATGTTTTAAATTGATTTTTTTTAAGAAGGCTTCAAAAGGTCAGATTTCACTTCTGCAGTCATCCATATGGGAATACATAGCTAACATCAGTCCTTAAACTAAACTCTGTTACAGAAGAAATTCTGTATACAAACTCTGGGAACTGGTTCCCATTTCTATTCCATATTAACACTCTTTCTGTTCTTTTTATCTCTTGTTTCTACTGTATTCACTAAAGCCTCTATAAAGCCCAAGAATGTTCTTGTGATTCACTATGGCAATTCAAGCGCTTGCTTTATACAAAATAATTGTCTTAAAATTTTTGTTTTGGCTTCCTTATTCACCTTCCCTCTTCCTCTTCCCATACACGAGTCTTTCATGCAGCTTCTTTCACTGTTAGAAGGGAAAAGTTAGAGATGAAATCATTATCAAGCATTTAACTTCTAATCCATATCCTTCACAGATCTGGACTTCCTCCTTTGAGACTGTTTTATTGTAGCTGTTAGTTTTGACTGTAGTCACAGGAAGCTAACTTTAATAAAGATGCCTGAAGAATTTTCTAGAGAACAATTTTCTTTTGGAAATGCTCTGAAGAATAAATCTTTCCCAAGAATGTATCAAAAGGTGAATAAATTGTAGCATGGAACACCCCCGAGACATTAAAATTGTCATGATAGTACAAAAGTGTTTTCTGCTGGCTATACAGAAATAGAGATTTTTTGGGGGTATATTTATTTTTATTTCCACTTGCTATATGTTCAAAGTTCCTGTATAACAATGTAGCATGACAGCTATATTTCCTCTTATGTAGTATTACATATTTTGAAAAATATTCTGAAATTATCACAAGAGAGTGATCTTAAATAAAGATAAATTATTGTAGTGGGAGGAGCCATTCTTGCTCCTGAAGCTCGACGAGCTGCTGGCCTCTCCATGCCTCACACCAGAGTGAGCTTCCTCTGTGGGTGTGTGTCCCACCTTTATTGGCCCCCTGGTAGTAGGGGGCCTGCCCTAACCAGGCACAGGTGGACTCACACCCACTCTTTGGCAACATCGAGGCACCTGGTTTATCTTGTTTCTCTACAAATTATAATAACTGTTTAAATTCAAATAGAGTGCATCCAGACAACTCAAGAACAGCTCCTTTTGGACACCAGTGTGACAAGCAAGCCAGAGCAGCAGAACAACATCCAAGGTCCTGCAGGCTTTCAGGCATCTCAGTTTCTCCAGAGTCATCTCTGGCTTGGAGACAGTCTAGCTCTGACCTGAACAGTGCCCTCACTGAGCACCTTTCCTGACCTCTCAGATTTATTTTTATAGCTTTGCTCTTATTTTCTCATGGTAGCTTCATTCTTAATTTTTCTGTTTGTTGCTCTCATTCTTTTTCCTATTCCTACATCTTTCCCCCCGTCTGTTTCTCCCCCCCTCCCTCCTGTTCTCTCTTCTGTGTCTGGTTGGATGGCTGTGAGGAGAGTCACCTGAAACATGCTTTCATATTATATATATACAATTTCCAGCTTGAGGAAGTCCGATGATAGCAGGTGGCTTTAATAAAAATTATTTTGACATTATATGACTCAAAAGCCCTGACTAGCCACCACTTGCCCTTGGTTATGAATACGCTGGTACCAGCACCAGTAGGATCCGAGTCAATTTAGAAAGATAACTCACAACTGACTTGAGGAGCAACAGCTTACCCACTTGAGACTCTTCACAGCTGTAACTAATAAGAATTTGTCAGCTTACATTAATTTTCACATGTCTTGGCTACATTGGGACATAAAGGCAAAATCTAGTGCTCAGAAAGATGACATGGAATGGAGGAATCCACAGGGAACTTAATCAATGCACACATCACATTGATGGTAAGTAATTTTTCATCGAGGCATGCTACTGATGAGATATTTCTCCTTGTTTAACTCATCCAGAATAATGTGTAGGAGAAAAGATAATAGAATGGAAATTGCATCTGCAAAATATATGCCGCAGTTGGAATATTTTGTGGAATGCTGCTCAGTGAGCTAAGACATCTCTCACAGGGTAAGTTCTATGCCTGAAAGATACATCCAGTGTGCATAAATATAGGTGAATTTCAGCCACAGAAACATGGATTACTTATGAAAGGCTGAGTCTGATCTCAGTTACAGCTTTGTGCCCCAAAATGGATTTATTTGATTTTGCTGATACAAGTGGGATTTGAGTCCAGCACCAGGTCATATTTGACCTGAGCAAACTGTTGCCTTTTACTGCAACAATCATAATTTCAAGAGAAACTTGGTAAAACTGAATATTTAAAAAATAATTTTACATATTTACAAAAGGTACAGAAAATCCAAAAACTGTCCACAGCAAAAATTTCCAACCATCTACCTGACTACCAGGAGGCTGTTCTTCTGGATCTCTGTTTTTACTTTTGGATTAGAAAGACCAGTAGCAGGAGGTGCACACTTTTAGGGGAAGGCAGAAAATGAGGATGCAGGGTCCCCCTTTGGCCCTGGATGAATCATGGTGGATCAAGTTGAGGGCATGTGTACATTTTCAAATCTGGTCACTTCAGACCTGCCACAGTTTTCAAGTCTCTGACAATCCTGAGTAATTTTTATGCCCACAGTGACACTGTAAATCAGTTACTTACATTCTATGTGTTTTATCTGTGGGAAATCAAGGCACAGATGAATTTAGTAACTTTGCCTGAAGGCGCACAGACTAGCTCAAGATGAAGGATAGCCTCAGGATAAAGGCTTCTTCCTTTATTAAAATACAGTTGCAATTCTAGTGTGGAACAAATGAGAAGCCTAGACCAAAATACAGTCTACTTAGTTGGCATCATTCTGTGCTCTCCCTAACTGATTTTATCATCTACCATTTTTACAAGTATTAAGCAATATAACAGGAAGATGAAATGGCCTAAAGTTGTACCAAGGGAGGTTTATATTGGATATCAGGAAAAATTTCTTTACTGAAAGGGTTGTCAGGCATTGGAACAGGCTGCCCAGGGAAGAAAGTGGTTGAATCACCATCCCTGGAGGTATTTAAAAGAGTAGATGTGGTGCTTAGGGACATGGTTTAGTGGTGGGCTTGGTAGTGCTGGGCTAATTGTTAGTCTTGATGATCTTAAAGGTCTTTTCCAACCAAAGCATTTCTATGATTCTCTCATTCAGCCTTTTGCAAAGGTATCTCAGAGCATCACAGACACTAACCTTATGTAAGGTAAAGGATGGAAAACATCATGTTACATAAAGAGACATGTAGCTGAGTGCTGAAAACTGTCTTTTTATTTTTTTATTCCATCAAGTACAAAAAAGAAATTATTTAGGACCCAAGACTTTTGCTTCTGGTGACTGAATTTGTCCCAAACACTTTGGTATAATACAATATAAAGAACATGAGAAATGCAATACTTCTCATTCAGAGGTCATAATTGGAGTGAAAATTAAGAAGTGTGTTACTAGTTTTGCAAAGATCCATCCATTGTTGCTTTGCTGTCAGGATTTCAGAAGGGAACTGATTGCCTTGCAGACCCTAATTCTGCTCTCAATCTAGTTTATTGTCATTTTATTATGTTTAATAATTTCCTCTGATGCAGCCATTTGAAAGAGCACAATCAAGGTCTAAATCTCCATGAGGCTAATATACATCTTGTATGCTTTAAGAGCTCCCACTTTAAAATAAATTCTGGCAATTAGCTTTTAATAAGGTCTCATTACTTTAATAAGATACTACAGGCAGATTGAGTTTTTAGCTGTGTTTAATATCACAAGCTTGTTCAGACTATAATTCTGTTTTTGTGAAATGACAACCAGCAAATCATACTTTCAATATGTCTGAATGCTTCTATATGCTACTTATTAAGGATATTTTAGTATCTTCCACTTTTCCTAAAAAGGCTGGATCCAAAAAAAGGTCAGGCAGAAAAAGTTGTGAGAAGGTAACTGTAGGAAGGTGACTCTGCCTTGCTCACCCAGCAGATTAATGCTTCCTTTTAGTGGAGGTTATACTGGAAATGTGAAAGGATCTCCTACTACTTGGGGTTGAAATACCATAGTACCTGAAAAAAGCACCTACTAGTTTCACTGCTCAAGAGCAGACAGTCATATGTGATGTATTATACACAGCATACAGAGTGAAGGCAATTCTGCTTTTCAAAGGCAACACTGCCCTTGAAAACTCATTGCAGTGACAAACTAGGAGGAAGGGAGAGAAAGAATAAATAAATCCTTCTGCCATTTTGCCATTTTGGGGCACTCTGTGGTGACATGCCCACAGTTTGAGTAGGGAAACAAACCTCTTTTTTGGAAGTCCAGCTTAGACTGTAGAGTTTTGTGTGCTGGGTAATACTAAATCATGCAGTGATCACACTGACTGTGTGCTCGTGCTCTTTCATACTGGGCTGCATTCACTGCCCAGCAAACTTCAGCCTTACTAGAGGTCCCAAGAGTGTTTGAAAAGTTTTCCCATCTCTGCACCCTAAAGCCAAATTAAACCTGCCCGCACTGTTAGAAACTGAAGCAGAGGAAGATTCATCTTGAACAATTAGCAGTCACAGGTAACATATCTTGGTCCAGTGACTTGGGACTATTGAAAAGTGAACCCAAATGACACTGTTTGTGGAGCTGCTTCACAAGTAATATCATGGTCTGGGATTTTCCCAGCATGCCAGTGCCCAGTGTGAGACAGTTTCAGGAAAAAATTGAATTCACTTCTACAATGGAGTGACCAGTTTGTCTCCCAACTAATTCATTCATCATCCTATGTATGACATGCATTTCAGAGGCACTGCTGGGATAAGGTAGTACCAGAAGTACCATTTATATGAACCTAAGGAGCAAAACCAAACCAAACTTCTGGGGAAAGCAGTTGCTTGCTTTCTGATAACATTTCTGAAAGAAAATGAAGCACACATGAACCATGTAAATTTCAGGTCACTTTTGAATAAAAGATTTTGTATTCAGTCACAGACAACCTCCACTAACTTCCATCCAGGACAGAAAACCTACACCCTAAGTAGAGGCCACGGGGACCTAAATAAACATTGCCCATGTGAAACTGTAGGGCTTGAAAAGATCTTGCAGCTCCTCTAGTCCAAGACTCTACTATGAATAAAGATCAAAGAAGCCTACACTCTTCCCAGAAGGTATGCACCCAACTGTTAAAAATCCTCTACCAAAAAAATATAATGCAACAGAATCAATCAATAGTTTCTCTCCTTGTTTTACTGTCCAGACAGCCAAAAAGCTGCTCCTGATATCCAGCCAGGCCCAGTTAACTTGTCAGCTGTGAACAGGGTCAATGCAATTTGTTCTTGTCAAATCTGTGAGTTGTTTTCATTATCTTAATATGCTCCTTGCACTTATACACTCATTCCAGAATCATTCCAGGAATTGTTGTCATACTGGATAATCTATAAATCCCTGATAGGTTTTTTAGAAGGTAGGTATTGTATTTGCTTTATCTGGGACCTGCCTATGTTCTGTGAGTTTTTAAAGATAACAGTGAATATTTCAGAGATTTCTTCCTATTCTTTTCAGCAAGCAAAGGTGAATGGCATCAGACCCTGGTGGCTTCAATTAGATTTAGCTTATCCAGACAGTTTTAAACTAATTTTTTCCCTATTCTGGCTGTCCTCTTATTTTCACATTAAATTTTATGTGGTTAAGTGTCTCATCGGAAATTAATCTTTTTGTTTGAAGAAAGTGAACACTTCAGTATTCTGTGCATTGTCTGCTAAGCAATGAACTCTTACTTTGCCCTTCATCTGCTTCTGATTGTACCTTGCATATTTTTGCTGCCTTTATGTTGTGAAATAATGTTAACACCTTAATCACCTGAGCTGTCTCAATTCCTTCTATACTCATGTCTAACTATGTTTCTTGGTTCTTCTTTTTGTATGACTCCTTTTGCTTTCAGGTTCTTAGGAACATCTTGCTGTACTTGTTAAGCACTTTTCTCCCATTTTTTATGTCTTTTAAGTTTATCATTGTGCTTTTGATGTAGATCCCAATTTCTGTCTTTCCTCATGTGCCCCGCCCCTTAAATTACCTACTTCTGAGACTCAAGTCATACTTCTTTTTCCTCCTTTCTAGGCTTGTCTCATTGTCCCTTCTTCTGATTTAGCTTAATTCTCTCCTAGCTTTAACAGCTTCACTGATGTGATTGCTGGTGTGTAGGTGAGTAAATTGGAGGGTTTTGTTACTGATGTTCTAAAATTGGAAACAATGATAGAAAACTGCAGTGGCTTTGTGCTTGTGCTGCCAAAATTAAAATTGCTCACAGACACAGTATATTCATATATATATGTATATTGTTCATGTAAAGATTACTGACAGTCTCAGAGGGTTTTGAAACCTTGAAGAAAACCTGCTTTGAATGCCAAAAAAAAAAATATTTTAGACTTTAGCATACATCAAGGGTGGTATGTTGTATGTTGTCAGACCTTGCTGGGATATTTTCAAACTATTCCCATTTGCAGGCACTCCTCAGGGGTCAAAAAGTCTCCTTGGACCTCTTGGACCCTCCTTGGACCTTGTGCTGGGTGCACATTACAACCTCACCCCAAACATGATTAATGCCCATGGGATACAGAGAGGAGATAAAGGAAAAGGAGATCACACAGAGACAGTTCAGTTAAGTCTGGCTTCTATTCTTGAATTCATATACAAATCTGTTAAAAAAAAAAAAAAAAAAAAAGTAAAATCCCCACAACAACAAAACTTCCAGGTTCTGTTCTTATTCAGAGAAGGAAGTAGTGTTGGGAGAAAACAAAGGCTGAACTTGAGTTGTGTCAGGAGATTAATGTCACTAATATGCCAGTGCTATTCCGTGGAGCAGTCAGTGATGAAAACTCTTTCTCAGAAATGAGAGGCTTTGAATCCTTACAGCCAGGATCAGCATTTCTGGCAGACTGGAAAGATCAGCTGGCATCCAGCCCTCACTGACAACTGAAGTTCCCTTCTGGCTCCTCCAGCAAGACTTCAGGGGTTGGCTTTGCATGTCAGTTTTTGGAGAAAGTCTCATTCTCATTGGAGAATGTTTTGGAGGATGTTACAGAAAAGCACTACCACTCCTGTGAGCACAGCATTGTGAAAGCATTGGAAAGTTAGACTCAAATGGCCCCTTTTGGCAGCATTCCCCATGGCTAATGTACTTTCAGGGACATCAGCCTTCCTATTTTTCTTGTGTGGTCAGTGCAGAGAGAAAGGCTTTTGGAGGCTCTAAACCACCCTTTGGAGGAAAATCTTTTCAACCTAAATAGATGGTCACAGCAAGTGGTGTAATCATGTTTTAAAATATAAATATTCTATATTGATGAGTACCTACCCTTCAGTGAAAGTATTTTCTGCTTGAAGTGCAATCCACACTTACTGTGCTGCAGAAATAAATTCAAATAGCACTGGACTGGAAAGATCCTAATATAATACTAACAATTATAATTCTTCTTTGCACAAGAAATCAAAATGTTTTTCTGCTACTGATGAATCAAGCTCCACAGAGATGCTCAGAATCAGATTTTTAAAGCAGGCATTACCAAAATAGCATTACAGGGCATTCCAGAGTGGTTATCAATGGCTATAAGCTGAGGCTTGCAGCTTCCTACACATACATGAGTCTCCCTTTTCAAGTCCTACAATTCTGATCAAACTCCTCTCACAGCATTCCTTATCAGAAAGATAAAGCTAATCCTACTTTGTTTTCTGTCACTGTGTTGGTACACCTGAAATTTGTGGCATCTTTCCATTCAGGTGAAAGATGCAGTTGGTCCATCTGGGTGCAGTTAGTAGCTGCAAGAGCTGTATTTCTTTTGGCCTCCACAAGAACATCACTTCCCACACTGACTGTTTGGGGAACTCTGCAGAGCCATACTCATTTCTTATATTTAGGCTCCAGAGATGTACAGGATTTTCCCTGTGTTACTGTGTGATGTTTCTCCCACTAAAAGGTGCAATATTAACTGGAAAATCTGACAGCAGCACACTTACACTCCTGCAGTATCACACCCTTTAGTGGATACATCTTTTAAAGAGAAAATGTTACATTCTGTCTTTAGAACACAACTAAACCAGTTACTTCATATTCTGCAGGGAAAAAACAAAAATCCTGATCACTCCTAATTCGGTGACAAGATTTCAGCATCTCTCCTGAAAGTTATTTCTTTTTAATTATTAGTTTCTATTTTTTGCCTCGGAGGTAGTAAGAGATCTGTTAAAAATCAAAAAAACCTAAGGAAACACCCAGGGCATTAGTCCTGTGCCATGCTTACAAATCACTCCAATTATCCACTGCCTCTTAGGGAGATCATGGATTAATACTGTCATCATTAACCTCCTCTGCTAAAAGTGGCCTGAACTCATAACATGATGAGAATTAAAGATAACCAGAAAGTACTTCCATGACAAGGCCTTAAAATTTGTGGGATGAGCAATCTGCACCTTCATTATTGAGATGACAAACAATCATTTAGTTCTCCACAGAGAAGGATATAATTATAATTAAGACAGTAATAAGACTTTTTTTTTTTTTTAAGCCTGGGTCCCTACCAAGGTTCAGGTACTGCTTTTCTTCAGTTCTGATATTTGACTCTTATTTTCTCACCTTTAACTCAAACAGGAGTATTTTTCACCTGGCAAAACCTTTCCTGCTGTAGCATTTCTATTTTAACAAATTCCATGGCTTTCCTCTCCAACAACAACAACCAAATCTCACTGCTTCGGCATGGAAAAAAACCCCCAACCAAACAAAAAACAAAACAGCACTTCCTCTGAGCCCCAGATCTCTCTCTGCCTTTAGAATATCATTTTGATTAGAAAAAGGCCCCCCTCACACTTCATCACAGAAGTAGTGGACCAAGGGCTGGACTTGATGATCTCTGAGGTCCCTTCCAACCCAGCCAGTTCTATGATTCTATGATCACCATGAAATGCATTCTTCCTAATCCAGCAGAGGACATATATGTGCTGATAATAAAAACTAGACTAGTCTGTGATTATTTGCAGTAGATGAAAATAATTTTTGCAAGTTCTGCTTTACTGAGCAAGACTTTAGGAGGGCTACAGGAAATATACCCAGAACTCTGAGTTATTCCAAGAAAGCAAGGTATTTTGTATAGGCCTAACTTGATACTATTGCATATACTGGAGAGAGAGAAATTTCCCCATACTTCAGAATAAGAAAAAAAAAAGAAAAAAAAAAGAATAAAGAATTGGAATAAAAAAAGTCTAAAGAAATGGCACAGTAGATTTATAATATTTTAAGGACTCGTGATGATGAGAATTCAAAAGCTTCTTTCTATTGCATTTCTTTAATATGAATCAAATATAAATCCCCATGAATGTGCTTTGTACATGGCACATTGATTATTCTGTTATGTTTTCCAACAATTTCTCCCCCCTAAGTATAAAAGGAGACAGGTCTGGCTTTGCTGGAAAGCTGGCCATGTGCATTCTTATCACTCTCAGGCACTTACACAAGATGACAGGTACATGATTGAGTTGGGAATTCATCACAAGCAGTCTGAATACTGCAAACAGCATTTTGCAATGGCAATTTTGCAGATGGAGCACCCATGAAAATTAATTTTCTTTAATATAAAATGATAGTGCCAACAGCCAGAACCCTAATCCTATAATAAAATTCCCCTGGAATAAATGACAAGAATATAGCTTCTTTGAACCAGTAACATTTCTTAAGTTGACACAGACTCCACATAGAATAAAATTTTATGACATACCTTGTTGTTATGTGCAAAGCATTGTTAGTCATAAAAAAAAAAATGTGTTTTCCTTTCTGTTTCACAGCTTGTTTTCACAATTGATATGAAGCAGGTGCTGTTGAAAGCCACACTGACTCAGCATTATGTGTGAATTAATATTGACTGCTAAAAGACAAAAACATCACAGCCTTAAAGGACAAAAATTACTGTTAGCAAATGCAGGGATTTCTGAGCTTTTACCATAATTTTTTCTTTAATGGGAAGGAAATTTTAAGGTAATTGTAAACCACAAATGTAGCAACAACAGCACCATGTCCAAGTCTATTTTTTAAATGTGAAAGGATACACAGAACTCAACAAATCGGCTTATCTCTACATAACATGTGGATCATAGAGATCATTCACTGCAACATGAGCATGTTGCTTAAATTGTAGGCAGTGATTATCTGTGCTTGAAAATAAACAGGGGAGGAGAGGTACATGTGTTAAAAAATAGATCAACTGTCTTTTTGTATATGGACAAAAAAAGGAGTAGAGAAAAAAATCAGAGGGAAAGTTCTTCCATTCCAAAACTACAAAGTTAATAATTGAATTAGAACAAAAATGTCATTCACTTCAAGAATGCTTGTTTATAAAATAGGGTTTTAAATTATTTCAGGCAAGAGCTCAGTCTTGCCTGAAATTAATTTCTTCTTAAAAAACTAATTCTTTCTTAAAAAAAGAAATTTTTTTCTTCTTAAAAAAAAAACAAGGTCAAGGAAGCAAGTATGCCCTCTGCTTTTTTGCAAAGCATCCTTCAGCAGGATTCATCCTTGACTGACATCCTGAGTGACATACAGGAGTGTTAATACCACTGGTACCACCATACCAGCATTATTCCCTCCATGGCTTAAATCAGAAACAATCTTGGTTCTGGCATGAAAAACAAAGAGAAAAGCTTTATATCCCTTCCACCAATGTTTAAGCAATAGTGGACTACCTGGAGAAAGGCTCAAGATTTTGTTTGTTCTCAATACTTGGGTAAAAAAATAGAGCAAACCCAGGGGTTTTCAGTGACTCTGGTGCCAGGTAAAAAGAGCAAAGAAGACAGAAGTCAGATGTAGCCCTGTCTGAGGCTCTCCCTACTGCCATAAACCCCTCTGTTCGAAGTGCAAAAGGCTAATTGAGCTGCTCCAGGCAACAGCAGTGCTTATCTAAGTTAATTTATTTTGTGGCATATTATTGCCAAAGCTACCAGGGAAAGTGCTGGAAATCCTTTCGGTTCTCTGAGAGGACATTTTGTCTTATTTAAAGGGCAGCATTCACTCTTGCTGAGGCTCTGTGCTCTGCAGAAGGTGTGGATATCAGAGTCCCCACCTGCTCCTGGAGAGGCTGTCTAGGATTTGTTAGGTTGATGTGAGCATTTTGGTTCTAGGGATATTAACCTTCTAGGGCAGAAACTGGCAGTGTACTGCATTAGGCAGCTCTCTAGCAAACACTTTCTCTCCCCCACCCTCTCCTGATGTCCTTATGAGGGTTATATTCAGGCTGTGATATTCCATGCATAATTCAAAGGTGAAAATAATGGCTCTGCATTCTAAACGTGATCTGTGGTAAGGGCTAAATGAGGATTTCAATTGAGTTTGTTGATTGAGCTAATCTGATTGAAGAAAACATCTTCTCGTTTGTCTAGGAAAGGTCTGCATGATGCAATTTGGCCCTAGCTTGCCAAGAAAATATGTACAGTTGAAATGGGCTCTGATTAGAAATATTCATACAGACTGGAAAGCCTCTCTGTACACCAGAGTTGCTTTATTCAAACAGAATTGTTCCTAAATCAGTTTAGTAAAGCTGACGTAAGAGGTTGCATGAATAGCCTTTCACCTTTTAAAAAAATAAAAGTCTTTAAATATGCCTTTTAAAGTCAGTTAAACTAGACAGAAAATTACAGTTAAATGAAAACGACCAACAGGCCTGGACAATCTCATATTAAATTTGGTAATCTCATATTAAATTTGGTTGCATATGGTTGGATTCAATGATCTTAAAGGTCTTTTCCAACCTAAGATATTCTATGATTCTATGTTTGATCAAAGAAAATACTTGAATCCACAACTAACTTACCCTAATTTCTAGGTATCACCAACTGTCTCCTACCAAGTGTAGACTTCATTAGGGGAACTAAACAAGAAGATAATATCCCATTTAATTAAGTTATTCTGCAAAGGAAAGGAAAATAGATTTATATAAGGAAAAAAATCCACCTAACATAATGAGAGAATAAACCATACAGAAAATGTCTTTATTGAATCTGTTATTTAATATTAAAAATAGAGTTTTCTATAAGTAAAGAAGAGATGCATGATCCTATAACATGACCTCCCCAGCAAGTTTGGGTTATCTTTTCTTCAAAAACAAATAATAATACTCTTACACTTTGATTTTGTATGGATTGCTCTCATACCTGAATTTGTGCCAAAACTCTGTTAACACCCACATCCTCTTAAAAACCCATGAATAACATACTTAGGTAAATGTATAAGAAATTTAATTTTTATCATGTAGCCACTGAAGGCAAGAGCTCAGATGTTAAGTCTTTTCTTAAAATATCAAGCAAATTTTGGCCAAAATTATTTCTTGCCCTTATACCCTTCATCCTCAAATTTGTACTCTTACCTTCATCTGAGCCCTAATGGACAAATGGAAACACGTGAAAGAAATTCAGGAAAAATTCTTAAAATACATACTCTATATGTAATTATACAAGTATTGTTTACTGGAAAGAGCAAAAAGAAGGCAGAAAAATCTTAATTGCTCGATCTGTAAACAAAACATGTATCCCATCTTCTCAAGGACTACTACTTATCACTGCCAGTTCTCATAATTTAGAAGTCATTTAGAAGTAGCTGTTTTAATTAATCAGCTAAAATTATCCTTTACAGTGGCTGCAGTACATCCAGAAAACATCTTCAGGAAGTCAGTGTTGACATGGAGACCTATGACAGAAGAAATAGAAACAGCCAAATGGTGATAGCTCAGCCTCAATGAAGAAGGGCAGAAATGTCTGCTGGCTGGGATGGCCACTGGCTGTCATTCACAAGGGACTGTCACTGATGTGCTTCTTTAGAAATTACCAAAATAGAATGTTTTGACCCGTAAAGGCTGGTTTATTCTCAACCAGTTCAGAGACATGGGAGGTTATTGGGAAGATGCTGCAGTCGGTGTAAAGCAGCACTCTGAGGAGCTTGATTTATTCCAGCAGGAAGAAATAATCTTGTACTATCCTAAATGAGAATTTATGCTTTAATCAGAACTTAAGCCAAGGGTTTTGCTAGTTTAGGAGAAAGAGCTACATAATCTGTTAGTCTTTTGACACTGCCACTAGCAGCCCTCAGAAATCTGATGGTGCTAGAGAGATAGATACTAATCTGGTCCACTGTGTCTAACTGGCAGAGGGTGAATATCTGGGCTAAAAGGACATGGTGCTGGATGTCAAAGCCAACAGCAGCTTAAGGGCAAGTTTGGTTCACCCCCAATTTCCCACCTGGTTAGCTGCTCAGCATATTTTGAGGGACAGCTAGACAGCCATTATACATGTTCATCCTTAATGACGTGGTTGCAGTCAGGTATTTACCAGGTCAGGAGACCTGGCCTACCTCCCTTCTCACATGCCACTCCAGATGGGGAGTATGGGGACAATGCAGTTGTTGTGCAGTTGCTGTTGCTATGCTCTGGGCTGGCCTGAGAGTTTTCATGCTGGCCTCACACGACCGATTTCTAATGCACTCCACAAATGCTTACACCCTGCAGGCATGTCCAGTACTAGAAACAAAGAGGCAAGGACATGACCTCTCAGAACAGTCTCAGCCATTACCCTTATTTTTGATCCGTGAGACAGCTGGAATTGATGCAACAGGTCCTTGAGTATGAGGAAAGCTGTTCACCACCATTAAAACGGTGGAGGACTTAGGTTCAAAGGAGCCTCACAATAAGACACAATATGCAGCTACAGCTTAGAGCCCTTCCTATGACCTTGTGTCAGGAACTGGAAAGCAGAAAAGGGAGAGCAAAAGTCACCTGCAGTTATCTGAGCTGCAATAATATCACATTCTGGGCATCTTGCAGAGGCAGTGAGTGACCCCATGGCCAACCCGAGACTTCCTGTGAGTTGTTTAGTACCTCTGCCTTCCAGCAAACCCATTTTAAAAGAGTGGTTAGATTGGTGTCAGAGCACTAAGTACCTTGCAGAACTGAGCTCATTCTGGATTAAAAATATAATTCAGCTCTTTGGTAGTTGCTGGAAAGAGCAACATGGGACCCAGGGTATAGACTAAGGGGGATGACATGGTGGTAGGACAGGCCTGCTGATGAAGGGTGAACTGCATTGGAAATACTGGTGTGGCATCTGGGCAGCCCATGCCACCACCCAGGTCCTGCACAGCCATGGAGTTGGAGGCAGTGCCAGCTGCCTCACAGCTCACAGCCCTTGGGGGGATTTGTGTTGTGGTGGGAAGAGAGGAACAGCTGCCTTGGCTTTCCACAACATTCTGAGAAGGGGACTGGGGTTGCAGATTTTCATTAAAGACTTAAAAATCTTTAATAAACTGCACCTACTGACTAACTAAACTGCACCTAACAAGACTGTGTTAGCATAAAGATGAAGCAAACAAGTCAACATCTGCTTCCAAAGACTCAGTTTTATGACCTTGTTCCTAATCACAGTCACAACTATTTACACTTCGAAGCAGTCAGTGAAATACAGCCAGTTAATAACCACAGTAAATATCTGCTCTTCAGAAAACCTCTCTGCTTCTGTAGTCAACTGGCAGGATTACTCTGATTCCACTGATCCCTCGGCTCTTGCTGCAAGACAGCAGCCCTGTGGAAGGCAGGCTGCAGGATCTGTCGAGTTTTATTCAGGACTGCCAGGCAGATTTAATATGCATGGTTAGTGTGACAGGCATTGCCACTGCCTTGCACTGCAAACATCAGTGAGCTGCACCTGCTCAGCTGTAGCTGCTACAGAGATTAGTACACCTGCCCCCCAGCCACACCGACAGCCTTTGCAGCCCGATCTAGAACTGACCCTCAGTGCTCTTGTGTAAACACCAAAATCGGGTTCACTTAACCTCACATATGGCAACAGAACGCAATCTGATCTGTATAACTTTCTCTGGGAGTATTTGCCTCTCCATTTCAGACTTTTGCCTCAGCATGATTTCAGCTCTTTGGCCCCAAGTCACCAATCATCTCCTTGCCTGACACGGAGGACACCCACCCACAGCACACAGAGATCACACAGATTAGTTGAATCTTCTCAATAAAAATCTTTTCCTCCTTTGAGAAGGAGACAGTGTTAAACCTTTGCCTTATTGACAGATGGCTCAACTATGTTACTTGTTTTAGCAAAGACACCCACTGTTTTTTTCACCATGCCCCTGACAGGAGACTTTCTGCTGGGCCATTTGCAGCCGTACTGCCTGTCCCGCATTGGCCTCAGCAGGCATCAGGGAGCTTGCAGCAAGCGTGGGGAGAGCCCTTCATAAATCTTTGTTTGCAAAGCCAAGCCATGATATGTAAATATATGGATTAGGGTTTAACATATGTACTCAGACAAAAGAGAGAAAGAGCTGTATGAAAGGATTTGACAGCAGAAGCCATTTTTAAATTTATACAGATAAATGTACAAATAAACACGTGAAACCCCATGTCATCTTTCTCTCCTAAATCTTCATTATCCTCTGGCTAGAAAAAGAACTTCATCTCTTGTTTGTCTAAATATCTTAATTAAAATCTCCAGCAGCTTTCTAATTCCACATACTTTGTGCACATCACAGCAACCCTGTTCCCTGATCTAATCTGTTTTCCAAATAGCTTGCTTTCAAACAATTAGCTACCTCAGGGTTTCTCTGTAGCAAATCAATTGTTGATAGCTTTGACTCAGCTAGATGTAAGATTTAGCATGATGACATACCTCTCACAAAAAATTCACAAAAAAAGTACAAGTAGCTGTTATAGTAAACCTCTCAAAAATAAATTGCAATTGCCATGCCATGTAGCCCTTTGATTCTGAATTTGTTTATCCTTTACCCATCTCATATATTCCTCAAAGACAGAACACAACAAACATGCTTCACTTACTCTTCTTTGGTAAGCTGTAATTCCTTGTAAAACTCCTTTGAAGTTGTTATTAATCAATGTGTGAAAGACTGGCAAAGTCTATCGCAACATAAGTAAGCTTAAAAAATAAAACCAATTAAAAATCCAAACCACAAACAAAGGCAAATATAATAGAAAAATAAACAATGAACAGAACAGTATGCTCATTATAATAACACAAGACTTCAACATGTGTTGCATGATCACTACCCAGATCAGTTTTATTAGGTTCAGAAACTTTGACAAACTTTGGGTGAGGAAAGAAGTAGTATATATGGGATAAGGGCCAATTCTAAAAAACCCCTGTGCTTTCTGAAATCACGGTATGTAAAGCCTTTATTTTCATGACTTTGTCCAATTCTGTATTCCCTCTTTTAAGAAACGTCTTCAGGAAAAAAAATTTATAAGACAGTTGGAACCAATTGACACTGGAAGAATTTATTGAAATATTCCCTTTTTTCATGAAGTTGCCTCTGAAGAGAAGTCACCCACCACTAAGATGCAACAGGAGCTCTGGTGATGGTAGCAGGTTCGTTGACTACATGTGATGTAAAGTGTACAGCAAGCAGTGGAGATTAAGACAACTGATTATAATCAACCCACTTATGCAGTTTAATGATTTACTGCTGGTGAGCTTGCATCCTCATGACTGACAGCTTTCATTCTCTGTGTAAGGCAACTGCAAAGGTAAAGTCTTAACCTTTATCTGTCTTCATTATGTGTCACTCTTTATAAGCAAATACAACCACTTAACTTTTCATGAGTAATCCCATGACTAAGTTCTGAATAAAGTGAATACAATGACCCCATTTAAAATTTTCAAGTACTTGTTGGCAAACACATTATCAGTTGAAAGCCATAAGCATTTACTCCATGCTGCTAGGCAAATCCTTTTGTTCTGATCAGTCCAATAAAACCCATGACCTCTTTCCCCTAGTGATTTTACTGAGTCTGTGAAAGAAATTGCAGGAAGCCTGAGAATTTTTCTCAGTAGCCATCTGAGTTTGCTTCTGCACTTACTGTAGAGGAGCTGAGTTATCAGCACAAGTGAATATAAAACAAGTGTTGTATAGAGGTCAGCTTCTGCCTCTGAAGAAGCAGCTGTATGCATGGAAAGTGCTGGTAAACATGCGTGAGAGATTGCTGTGTGTGGCCCAGAGAGCAAAAGCCACAACTAAGGTTGCATTGAAGACATTCACATTACTGCCATGCTGTTTGCTTTTCCCAAACAAGGTACCACTGTTGCATGGCCCTGCACTCACAAGAGAGACACAGTTCAAAAACTGACAAGAGTTTTTGTTTTAAACATTTTCTCTATTTATTTTTCCTGATGGTTGCTACAAGCAAAGGAGGGATTCAGAAATATAACTGTACAATACAAACACAGGCAGCAAACTAAGCAGACGGCATGAAAGGTGTATCTGAGAACAAAGAGTTGACGGAGTCAGAGTCAGATTTTGTTCGAGTAGTTTTTAAGATACCCTCAGCAATGATATTGTCATTAGGGAACAGTTTTATTTTCCCATTCTGACTGTGTTTTGGCTCGTGCACAGGTTCCAGGAAAACCACTCGTTTCCCAGTGCTAGCTTTCCTTTCGTCAGCTGGCAGCTCTTGCGGTGGTGTGGAATTCAGTATGGACGAGTGGGCACTGCTTTGGTTAAGCTTCCTCTTCCTCCTTTTTGCCTTACATTGACATGGGCAGGGGGTCAGATAGAGATACAGCAGTACTAAAACAATACTGGCTACACAGGCAGCAAGGGTGGTAAAAGCTGTATTAAATGCTTCATGAGCATGGGACCTGTTCACTGTGGAATTACTAACATTTATTCTAACTTCTATGGTTTCATTTAAGAGTCTTTTTTTATTTATTGCAATGCAGGAATAAAGTCCTGAGTCCTCTAGCTGGGCATCAGTTATCTCCAGGCTGCCATTATGAAACACCTTGAAGTTGTCAGTGTCCCTGTCTGGCTCCAGCAATCTATTGTCCGGGCTAACCCAAACGAAGTGTGTGCCGGCATCGCTAATTCTGCTGTCACAGTGGACAACCAGCCTGTCACCAACCTGGGCATCATGAATAAACCCAAAGGCTTGGAAAGAACTGTTGACAGTGCTTTCAGAGCAATTCAGAAAGTTGTCATGCAGTAAAGGCAGTCTACTGTTACCTCTAGGGTCTGATTGTAACAGGCAGGTGTACTCATTTTTGAAGTCCACCACCGAACTGAAGTGCCTCTGATACCAGAAGATTAGCATGGCGTAGAGCATACAGTCACAATAAAATGGATTGCCATGAAGATAAATTCCACTAAGATGTTTGGCTGGCACTGAACTCAGGTGCTGAATAGGCATTGACTTGATGCGATTAAAGGAAATGTCCACCAACACAAGGTCTGTCAGCTTATATCTTCCAGTGTACAAGTCCAGCGGGAAATGCGACACCAAGTTATAGCTTAGGTACAGTTTCTGCAATTTGTACAGTCCTCCAAAGGCTGAAGACTCTATCTGTGTTATCTGATTGTTGTACAGAAGGAGAACCTCCAGTGCCCCCAGCTCCTGAAACACAGGGCTGCCCAGAGTCTTCAGGCTGTTGGATGACAAGTCTAGGTACTTGAGATTTGGGGCTGTGGAAAAGCTTCCAGTCATAATGTTGTTAATACTATTATGATTGATTATTAAAGTGTCCAGTTTCTCAAACAGCACTGGGATCCATTCAGGCTCTAAAACCCCGATTCTGTTATAACTCATATCCAGCCTTTTCATACATTTATAGAGATTTCCTGGCACCCGAGAGAGGTTCTTATTGGTGCAGCTTATGATATCGCTGGCACAAATGCAGGCAGTCGGACACATCCCCCAGGCACTGCCACAGATGCTCACTGTGAAGACCAAGAAGTATGCCAGTCCTTTGCAGTTCACTCTTAGAACTCCAAGTTGGGTAGAAATTGTCTGCCAGTTTAAAGACATTGTCACTGTCTCTTAGCTGCTTCCCAGTGCTCCTTGCCACAGATTATATGTGCAGTTAGTTTTGCTTTAATTGCTGTCAAAAGAGGGATAGAGGTACAGCACGTTAACATTTACGATTCATGCCCTGACTGATGCTTTATGCATACCTTTTGGAAAATATAGGGAATTAATCCTTACTCTTACATATGGATAATTATAAAATCTAGTTGCTCTTACTTGATGCAAGCTGAACATCGGTTTTATGTCAAAATGAAATTCAGTACTCATGTAAATATTCCCTCTATAGATACAGTATTTTTGCTCTCCAAAACCAATGCAACTGTTCTTCAGTCTTGGGTCAAGAAATGTAATTTCTGAATTAAACAAAACAAAATAAACCCCCCAAAAAACAAACCAGAATTGTTCCTCTGTGGAACACGACTGGGCAATGGCATCTCCTACCTGTTTCCAGACAAACCCAGACAAAAAAATGGTGGTACCAGAAAGAAAACGCCACATCCAAAAATGCTATTTTCTTGCCTAGTGGGGAGCAGCTACAGCCTGTGTTTCTTCCCAAACAGAAAATGTCACACATTTTAAAGTAAAAAATTTTCTCAGTCTACTTAGCTTTAAATGTCATACAAACCTCTTGCTTTTTTTTTTTTTTTTTAATTTCCTTTTTTAAAAAAGAATCGGTAACTGATAGTTCAGGTAGCAACAGTCTATTCAGGATGTCCAATTGGAATATTTTATTATCTGTCACTTCTACCTTTGCAAAAATATTTTCTTGAGGAAATTTTCCATGCCTGGTGACTACCTGAGGTGCAAGTTTTGGAAACTTTCAGAAACAATGATTCAGCCATTTCCCACAACTTTGTAAATTAAAAAATATTTTGTTCATACTCGGATGGCAAGAACATACCCTTTTCTGAGAATATTTTAGTGTCAGTATGGTTTAAAGAACAGATGTAACATTTGGAGGACTACTGATACACTAGGGAATCCAAGGAGTATGCTTTTTACCTGCCTCCTAAGAAAACATACATATATTTCACAGTGTAATGAACATTTCTATTCACTTTTGCTCTCCCTGGATATCTGTTAGAGTTTGTCAGACAATTCCTGAGTGAATCCATACGTGTTGATTATGCCCACCCTATCACAGCTCAAAGCATTCAGCTCCCACAGATTAACCTCAGACCCATTTCTTCCATCTCACCCACTCATTGGTACAATATCTGAGCAGCACAAATGCCACAATGTCTACTCTGCTCTGATGGTGGTGGCTGTGGCCAGGAGCTGGAAGACTGCCTGTGGGCAGCCGAGAAGAGAAGCAACCTCAGATGGAAAGAAGCAGAAGGAAAAAAAAGTCATTGTATTCACTGATGAGGCAAAATGATGGAGAAAGGGTCAGTCTTGAGTAAAAAATCATTAAAATTGAGACCTAATGGGTGAAGGACAACAGGACAGAGGAGCAGTCAAAGAAAAGGAGTGAAGGAAACGGAGGATTAAAAGATGCATAGGGAGGGAAGGACAAAACCAAGGGAGGAGAATGCTAGTGGAGCATCATCATTGTTACTAATGAAGCAACTGAAGAGGAGGTAGTTTGAAGATGCAGAAGTCAGTTAAGGCACATAAAACTGGAAAAGCAGATGGAGAGAGTGTAAAAAGCAAGAAGAGGATGAAGCGGAAGAGAGGCAAGAGAAGGTGAACCTTTGCACGCACTTCTCTGAAGAATTTGCATCTGCTTCTTATAAATCTAAAATTATCTATGCAATCAATTGATAAATATGAAATAAACTAATTTCCACTCCCCCTCAGTTCCTTATTCCCCTCCTCTCTAAGCCTCTGCCAATCTGGCAGGCTCCTGTCTTCTGCTTACAAATCTTAAGTCAAGTGGTAAAAGATACGCTATAACTCTAAAGAGTTGAAGCTTCTAATGACCCATTAAAACAAGAAATTTGAAGACAGAAGCATGGAATAATTGACCTTTCATGAGAATTTATATATACAATAGCTTTAGGTGTCTGCATACACACAAGCTCTATTAAAAGAGTGGCAAGACTGCCAAGTCAAGTGCTCAAAAATTAGAAAATGTCAGAATTAAGGTTTTCTGTGCCATTTAAAATTTTATATTCACTCCTTAGTTACATGGACACTTTTTTTTTTCTTCTCCCAAAACCTCTTCTTACACTGCACATGGAAGCTTGGGGAAAAGAAAGGTGATTACACTGACCTCAGTAAACACCTATACCTGAGAACTGAAACGTATCCTGGCCTCTGCCACAGAATTCCTGAGAGATCAAATAATGTGCACTAGTGACTGTTAAAAAATAAGGAACATATTAGAGTCACTGGTTTGACACTTAGAAAATAAAGAACCTCTATTAATTATTGAGTTTGGGAAGGACTGATCTTAAAAAGTGCTGAGATGAGAGTAAAAATATTATGACTGTAGCTGGCACTTCTCCTTCCTTCCCAGTCTTTATGGGAGAGGGGAATGCCCGGCATATGTAAACATCCTCACCATAAGTTGTCCCTGTGAGATCAACTAATGTCCTAAACATTCTTCTCTGGGTTCTCATATTAATGCTACATTAATAATCTGTATGTGAGTTTTCTCTTATCCTGTAGGTACCTTCAGGTTTCTTGCTGTTTCTTCCAGGGAAAGCAGTACACTAAGCTACCTCTCCCAATGAGACTTTGCTAAAAAACCCTTTATGTGCCGCACTTCTTAACTTAAGCCATGAACTGGTCTGGAGAGCAAGAGTCATTTGAATGCTTTTGCAAACATTACCATTAATCTTTTCAATGTAAACAAATGGGATTGAGAAGTTCTTCAGAGTAGAAGCAGCATCTTTCTGTGTCTTGGTGATGCAAAGAGTCCCACATCTGGCTGGCACTTTCTGCACAGTGAAAATGCAAATGTTTTGCACACAACTTCCCTGTACTACTGCAGGAATACTGCTGACATTCCAGAGACCTCGAACACTAGAAAATACTCAATATCTCAGTCCACCCTCAAGACTGTTCCAATCATTTCTACATCTAGCTCTTTCCCTTATGTATGTATTAAACATAACAAGACATGAAATGGAACAGTGATGGCTTAGGTGTTACCATTTTTTTCTCAGAGTAACCTCTTTTCTTTCTGCATGGCATTTGACAAAGCTTTCATTGTGAACACAGAACAAAAAGCAACCGTGAGAACAGGGTTTTATTAATTTATAATAATAATATTACACAAGTACAATTATTAATGCTGTTAATCCTAACTTTATGAATCCTGCTTAAGTACATGATAGAGCCATTAATTACAAACAGACTGGTGGCATCTTACATTATTGATCTTTTGAGAGGTTACACTTATAAGGAAGGTCTGCATGAACTTCCTTTCCTTCTGTGTGGATATGGGATGCTGTTAGAAGATATATTCCCATAATGGCCACCTCACTCCTATCTCCAGGTTACATTCTGCTTTTAGCAGCCTTGAGCAGGAAAGGCACTCTCTCTCTCTGCATCAAATCTGCCTGACAGCTGTGCTCAGTGTTTTTGACTATTATCCACCCATAGTAACCCATGGGATTCAGTGACATGATGGATCAGAGAGCAGAGACTGCTGGTAAACTACATGTGGGTGATATACTGATACACTGGAATAACTTATTGTACTGGATTAAGCTACACCTGATGCAGGACCTAACAGTGATGCAAACATGGATGTACATCACCTCTGAAGCAAGCTGATCCTGAGGTCAGTCTGGCAAATGGAATGGTCCCTGTGGCAAGCACCTGGCCAGACCTCAATAGTGTTGAATTACAGATTAATTTGTCCTCGTAACCTTAGCCAGCTAGAACTATCTTCTCCCACTCATCCCTCACCAAGGACTGAATTCCTCTGAAGACAGATTTATTTACTTTTTTTGCACCCAGGATATCTCAGTGGGATTAAAGAAAATTGAGACAGAGATAAGCAACTGGGTTATGTACCACAAATCCTGAGGAGGACTTATCATCAGCAGTCTATGGCAGTACATGAACTCAACACTCCACAGCTCTTCTCCCTCTTCAGAGCATACGAGGGAAATGCGCATCAGTGAAACAACAATGCATCCTTTTTGCTGTGCTACTTTGAAAATCAATCTACACCCTAGTTTAAACCTTACAAATTACTTCAGTTGCTAAGGAGATCGGCAAATAATTAAGAAAAAAAATGGCAATGATAAGCTGCAGTGCCTGTTACAGTATCGGTTACCAGTCTCCAAGCAATGCCAGATCTTATGAAAGTTTAGCTGCCCAGCGTAGGATCCTCACCGCCTCCAAAGGCTTCTCTGACGGGCTAAACTTCAGAGAAACCCCCCTGCACACCACGGAGGAGGACTTCTGCCAATCTCTCGATGTAGACTGCCAGCTGCAGCTCCCCGATCCCTACCGTGGGTAGGCGGAGGGCAAAGTTTCGGCGAGTCCAGCGGCGGGGCAGGCTCAACCGGCGTGGGAGCAGGGGCACCCACTGGCACCGCTCCGTCCCCTGGTCTCGCCCACCATCCCCCAAACACCGAGGGGTCTCCGCCTGCCTGCCCCAAGCAGGCTCGGCCACAGCCGCTCCACATCGCGGCGGAGGTAGGGACCGGGGTCTCCCCCACCCGCTGCAGGGATGACTTGGGAGCCAGAGCTTGGGCGGGCTCCGGGCGAACTAAGTCCTGAAGCTCCGGCTCCAGCGATCCCTCTTACCTATGGCTTCTGCCCCTCCGGACCCTGCCCGCCCGCCGTACCCCAGCTACCAGGGGATGTCTGCTCCTCCACCCCTCCGGGCAACGTTACCTGGAGCTCCCGGCGGCCGCTTCATGTCCGGGGAGCGCGATGCCGGCCCCGCCGCCGCCGCCAGCCGCGACCCGGCATGTTCCGCAGAGCAGGGGACCGCCGGGAGGCACGGCAGAGGCTCTGCTGCTCTCCCCCGCTGCCCCCGGGGACAGAGCGGAGGCCGGGAGCCCGATATCAGCGGCGGGTGAGGAGGAAAGGCAGAAAGCTCCCGGTTACAGCGGCGCTGGGATATTTATCCCCTTCTGCCTCCGCCCTCCCGGTCCTCCCCGCCGAGCAGCGCCGGACCCAACTCCGCTTCCCTCCGACGCGCTCCCGCGGGGTTCCGGAGGCAGCGGGACGGAGCCGTCGGTGCCCTGGGGGAGGGGCGCGCCGGCTGCCCCCGCTCCGCCCCTCGCAGCCCCGGGGGGCCGCGGCCCAGCGCGGGGGAGTTCCCGATGCTCCGCTCCTCCCCGTTCCGCCCCGCTCCGCTCCCCGCTGCCCGTCCAAGGCAGGGCAACTTTGCCCCCTCCCCGGTGGGCTCAGACCCTCAGGGGAAAAGCAGCCCCCAGCCCAGCTCGGCAGCCGCCACCGAGGAGGCAAGGGGGATTTTGGGGTGGGGGCGGCAGAAGATAGGGTTCCCGTTAAGTCCATGAAACCCTGCGTCCGCCGAGGTTTAAGCAGCCGGGCGTTCATTAGGGATTGAGAAATTCCAGCGGCACAGTGATAGCTCTGGAAAACAATCCTCCGGTTAATTAAGTGATTAAAACCCACGGAGACTCTGTAGTAAGCTGCGCTTTGACGGAAACAAGTGTCTATTACGTGATGCAGGGGGTTATCTAAAATTGTTTGCTTGTCTTAGCTATGGGATCTGTGAGAGAGAGGCTGAAAGTGAGGAAAAGCGAGTGGATCAGGAAGAGGCAAAGCAGCAGCTGAAACCTTCAGAAGACCCTTCCCTCGTTTATACGTTGTTTTAACCTTCCACAACCAAGTTCTGCACTACATTTCCAGCATTATTTATAGTACCCGACACTTAGAGAACAAACCGGAACAGCAGCTGGTTTAGCAAATAATAGAGATTGTGAATTTATTGTCATCCACATATATAGTTTATTGAATAATTCCCAGCAAACAGGTTTATGTATTAAAGCTTGTCTAAATCACACTTTTCTTCCAAGGACATGCAGCAAATTTGTTTTTAATATTAGGGTTTGTGGCTACATCTAATACTCAAGGGTTCCTTCTTGACCTAATATTCATGCAACAGGCAAATTAAATATAGTGAGATAGAAGGTGTCTGTCAATACAGACTGGAAGCCCAGTGATACTGCTGTTGATTTCAAAGACTTTTTGAGCACTACCTTATAAAGAAAATTCAGCTTTTTATATGTAATTCTTATTTTGAGTGTAGTTTGCATTTCTGTGCATTTGGATGAAACACCAGTGAAGTAATTTTAATCTCCAGGTTATTGATTCAACATTGATTGGTTTCAGACCCTCTCTTGGAATATTTATTTGTTTAAAGACGTTTGTTGTCTTCATTCAGACTAAGCCATTAAATTTTTCTCATTGCCTTGATATATCAAAACATTGGGTGACATTTAAGTTGATCACATTGCCAATACAATCTGTAGTAGAGATAACAACTTCTTTGGCCTCCTTCCCTTGCTCTCAAAATTAAAAATGTTGAGACTGGATTCTTCTTAAAGACCTACTCATGGAATGACAATTCTGTTTGTAGTAGTGTATGGAGTAGCTGCCCATTTGTGAGTATTCTGCACACTTTCTTTAAGCTAAACTGATTTTAAAATCCTAACAATTTGAATTGCAGTTGGTTTTAGACCTCAGTAAGCATAGAGCAGTAGTAGGTGCAAAGTGAATGCGCTGCTTGTAGCCAAGTTATTTAGATTCAAGCTGTGAGATAACTACTTTGAGTGAGGCAGAACCCAAATCACAGTGAAGTGTCTAATACTTAAGGCAGTAAGAATTTTGTTTTCCAGTTTTTGGTTTCTCATTAATGCTGACTGGGATTTGCCTTTTATGTCAACGATCTGAGGGCCCAGATGCTCAAGAAATTGACAGCAGTTGTGATGATCCTTCTATGAGCTGCTCAGCTTACAGATAGAGGCCATCTGCCAATAAGCAGACATTACAGAGAAATCAAGAGATGCATCGGATGATGTCTGAAAGGAGTTCAGAACCACAGGATTCTCATAAGTCTGGAAACAGCTGGTCATAAACCCAGCAATTATTTGTCCCCACTGAATGCTGACATCTTTGCTCATGGCATGATGCAATCTAATTAATTTTGTTATTTCACAACATAAAAGCTTTTTACACTTGCTTTATACTAAATTACAAGGAATATACTATTTTTAAAATCTAATTTGGAAGAAAAGTCTTGACAATTCACATTCTTCTACCAAGCAGTGCTGATCTGAAAACAGTATTTACCCAAATACTTTGTTTATCACACATGGGCACAAGCTGGGTGCATGGAGCTGGAAGTACATTAATTAGGATGGGAAACCTTTCTCTTGATAATCTGTACAAATGTAATGTTTCTGGCATCATCAGTAGAGATTTTTATTGCAGAGAATTTCTGATAGCTCTCTCCTTCTTGCAAAACTATCAGCATCCTGCACATGATTCCCTGCCCCTTTATCAAACTATCTATTAGAGTGAAAGCTTTTCAGTTCTTGTTTCGTCCTGTGCAGCACCAGACAGATGAGACTTGAGAAGGGCTTTTAATAACAAGATTTCTCTTGTGGTCTTGAAAGCCCTCAGAAATACAGAAATGCCTCTAGTATCTTTAAAAAGAACTCTACTGAGTAATGCAGTGATTTTATTAAAGTTACATAATCCAATTAATAATTAATTTTCAAAAGCAGGGTTCTCAGTCACCTTGGTTTCGGGGAGTTTCCTTCATGAGCAAGCAAGGTACCTGTTGAGCTCTGGTCTAATTGTGAGGAGGGTGGTGAAAGAAAGGAGTGTTCTCCATTTCTCCTCTTACACTGGGTCCATGTGAACACTGGGTTACAGAACACTGGGTCCATGGACTGTGTCTGGGCTTTGATGAGAGATACAAGCACAGACACTCAGTCCTGTCAGGACTCTAATGCTTTTGACATTCCCTGAAGCAGAACACAACTGCTGTCCTGCCTGGGGGACTCCGGGGTCAGATGCTGTAGTGCCTCAGGAAAAGAAGAGAACAAAAAGCAGGTCTGGCAAGAGTGTCAGGGGCAGGTTTGGGTTTTAAATCAGATGGTCTCTACCAGATGATGTGCAGGACTGTCACCCAAGAGTTGTAATTTTTTTCAACTCTTTTTTGTTTTTTGGTTTTTTTTTTCTTTCCTCTGAGCTATTTGAAGCCGAGTCCTAAGCCCAGCTCTTCTCTTCTACCAAGGCTGTTCACCAGCCTGCTTTTTGTTCTTCTTGTTTTGGTTGTTTTTGTTTTTGTGGGTTTTTTTGTTTGTTTGGTTGTTTTGTTTTGTTTTTGTTTTTTTCTTCTTCTTTTTCTTTTTTTTTTTCCTGCTGAAAAGTGCCTTCTTAACTTTTTAGCCATAGTGGCTAAAGTTGAGGTTCTCATTAGGGCTAAGTATCCTTCAAGATAAAAGCTTTTTACTACTTTATTTATTGATTTAGCCCTGACTTCTTTTGCTTTCTTCATTCAAATGCTTCTTTAGTACCCAAAATGTCGGTCCCTCTGTTTGGTAGTTTTGTTGTCACTTGCAGTCCTCTGATATCTTTGCTATCTGAAGAATTTTTTAAGACTGAAGGTGGGAAAAAGATCAGCAGACACGTTTTAAGTGTCTCTGCTGATCAATTAATTTTCTTGAAGGGTGTCCTTTTTCTGTCTATTTGTGTCATCAAGTTTTTTATAGCTTACTATACATATATAGCTTATATACATATAGTATATGTATATATGTATAGCTTACTTGCATGGATTTTATTACCTGGATGATTTCCAAAAGCTTGAACTGAGGTTTGCACAATACACAGGTATGTTTCATGTGTGTTATTAAAAGTAAATGTGCATTCTGAGATGTACACTTATTTCCAGCTAGATTTGCCATTGAAATCCGAAAGTTTAGAAATTCCAGAGGTGTCAGTGGCTTGTGTGTCCTGGATCTTTAGGGTCACTAAACCTTAGAGTTTACAGATCTCAAATACACTCAGAGTTATTATTAAGCAGTCTTCAAGTGTCTAGAGCACATTTACATTCAAGGAAGGGATTGTTAACCACTGGAAGCTAATTTATTTTCACTTTTTATTCCAAAGGTAGTACTTGAGAAAATGTTACAATTTAACAGAAAGTTATTGGTTCAGTGACTTTAGCCTTTAGTAGTAAGAATGTCTGGGAAAATAATCTGTCTTGGTCTCAAGGAGTCTCTTTCAAAGCAGTAGGATAACGTTACTATGATAAAAGGTAGGTAACCTAACCTTTAAAATGCAGTTCTTCATGCAAATAAACCTTGCTGCTGGACTTTAAGGTGATTTTGAAGACAGTCAGACATTAGCTATTTCTTGAGACACCACATCTCTCTCATATAACCTAAATAAAAGCAGGAAGCTCTTCAGAACACCCGATTCATTTTGTGGTATAATGAGCTGTAGTGAGGTACTGCACTAACTCCGAAACAGAATCTAAAGGGAGAACATACAAGTGGAGGTTTTATTAAAACTTCAATCCTACCCTATGGCAATGTATGACAAATTTGTGATTAATCTCTAGATTTGTAATATCAAGGACCTGGAAAAGGAAGATTGACTACTTCATCCTTTTGACTTTCATTTGTTCACAAATACAGCAAGAGGCTTCTCTGCACTGGAGTGGCTAAACTTCTCAGGAGGTATAGAGCAACCTATTTTGTGGCTATGCAGTAGTGGCAGGATACTGAGAAGGTTTTGTGGGGTGTCTCATATGAAGCATGTGACACATTTAATTGGTGACTATCTCCTGCTCCACCCTATATTTTTCATGGAGTTTCTGCACATTTTCTCTCTGCCTCCAAGAACCCACTTGCTGATATATGGCAGATCATTAATTGTCAGTCTCAAACACAATCTATCAGGTGAGTTTACCTCATGCCTGGACTTGTAGAATGGGAAAGAGCGTGGGAGGTAGTGCATTGCATAGGAAAAAAAAGAAAAAAAATATTAAAAATCTGTACAGAAGTTTGATTCCCACTTGCAGCCTTCCTCTGCATTTGTTTCTCTTCCTACAACTCAGGGTGCCAGCTGTGGGTCCTTGTTTTGTGGTGACTGCATGGAGCCCAAGAGCATGGGGGGTGCAGGGTCCTCCAGGCTCATATGATGGCTCCAGTTCTGGCACAGCAGAAGTGTTTGCTTAGGGCAGGTGTAGCCATACAGCTGGGAAGGACAGACAATCTTCTGCACACAAATCCTTGCAAAAGGCAGTTACAGATCTTTAAATACTCACGCTATTTCATTATGGCTGCAAGGCATCAGAAATACTCTTTGGGAGATCTGTAAAAATGTTCTATTTTTTAGCTTTTGTAAACCAACAAACTGAAGCTCTTAACAATTCTTATGGTGCTTCTCCCCCCTGCAGCCAGTGTCTCTTTTAAAGCAGATGTTTTACTACTAGCATTTAGCAAGCAGTTGCCAAGTAACATGGAAAAAGTATGTAGGAAAGAAAATTGTGTATTATTCCAGTGAGCAACACTTACTTTGCAGAGGCTTTTATGATCTATATTAATCCAGGTTGAAGCTGCTCTGACTTTACTTCAACTAATAACAGGGAAGTGCACAACCAACCATTATTATTGTCACTTTCGGAGCAATAATAATAATAATAATAAATATATATATGTATATATAAGGAAAAAGAAGCTGTCAGGAACAGGCACTGTGATCCTGACCATAAATGAAGCTTCCCTGCTTTTTTCTTTTGGAAATATATGAGCTGGAAATAAAAGGACACGTTGCCCATTATTTATAACCATGCATCTTGAAATCAGCAAGGGGTACTGTAAGGATACAATTTAACTTCCATGCAGAATCATGCTCAGTGTGCTGCTTATTCTTTCTATTACAGCCATAAACCAGCATGGTCCAATGCAGCAATGTGTCTCCATAATGACCCAGTGTTGCCTTCTCATTTGCAGGACCTTGCTGGCGTGGCCTCTCACACTGAGCATGGCTCTGTTCCATTGCAGATTTTACAGAGGACCTTTTGCTTCTTCTTCCTGATGCTGAGACTGAACTGACTGCAACATCACTCAGCATGCTTTGCTCTGAGGTTTATTAATGTTTGCAGAAACTGGAAATCACTGTCTTGCTCTCTCCATGCAGCTGAGGTCTTGTACTGAGGTAAAGGTCAACAGCAGCATCTTTTCTGGGCTGAGTTTCATAGTAAGGAGGGTGCCCAGGTGTTCCTTTAAATCTTATTATAGCTATGAAATGCAAGGCTAATTGAAATACCTATGGGTTTGTTTGTTTGTTTGTTTAATTTGACTGTTTTTTGAAGCATATAATCTAGCAGGAATTATGACACCAAACTGTGGGCTTGACAATATTCCTGTTTTGATATTATGTTTTATGGAGGAATACATTTTTATTGAGTAAATTTCAATCATACATCATATATGGCTATCAATATACACAGTTGAGGTCTCTGTAAATAAGGATTCACTCCCAAGATACCTGTGGTATCTGGATGGCTGCTGGTTTCTGAGTGCTTGGGTTCAGAAAAATGGAGAACTAAGGAAAATATTAACATATTCAGAGTAATCTTGAAATGTTTCAAAACAGCTTGTCCCTTGAACTTCAAATGTAGCTGGAAAAAACTTCACAACTCTAGAATGTGAGACCAATTCTGAAGTGGAGGAAAATAATATTTTTTAAAATTATTACTTGGCAAATAAATCAGAGACATATTTTTTTAGCTTCTGCAAGAAAAGGATGCTGCAGTTGGAAGCTTCAACAAGCCATTGCTCTAGCTACCACCTGTAGGGACATTAAGTAAAATAGAAATGTTTGGGAGCATGGAAAAGCATATGGTACAGAATGAGCCTCTCTGCCTCTTGTTTAATTTCTATTCTGATTTCAATGTCCTGAAAAAGTAACTAGTTCTTCCAAATCCTGAAAGAGGAATTTTTTTTTTTTTATCTTTGCGTTTTGTGCTATCTTACAAGCTCCAGCTGAAGATTTTCCTTGGGCTGGAGTATCTGCTAGATGTCCTGTCCAGGTGGAATCTCAAGTAAAGATAAAAAGCTCACCTTCATTTTCCTGGTTCCTCTTCCTACAGTCATAGAATTTGCTTGTTACTTCTCCTTTACCCAGGTGATTATTGTTATGAAGATTGTAGGTCTACCATTATCTCAGAGACTTCCACTCCATAAGTTTGGCTGAGACTTCAAGTCCTTGGGGAGCCAGACAGCTACAGAGCCAGACAGCCTGTCTGCCTGAACCTCATTTACTTGAAGAACCATCTTATGAAGAGTCAGGCTGAGCCCAGGATTATAGTGCCCAAGCCTTGAACTAGGGAAAGTGGGAGATCCCCTGCATTGTCTCTGCCATTGGTGCCTTTAAGCATGGAGGATGTGGCCATCTACTTTAACGGTTATGCACAGAGGTATAGTTGATTTCAGCAGGTACTTTCGCAGTGTAGCCTCATTTATGGCTGATCTAATTGATAAGAGGCTAACTAGAGTTACACTGGCAGGTATTATTAAAATAAAAAAATATATTGGATACTTCTGGTAAATGACACTTAGAGTCCTCTGACCTGATTAATTTAAAAAGCTTTAAAATTGCAGCACAGAATGGATGTCCCTCCATCCATTATTCATTCAGGTAAACTCATCCTACCATTATCACTGTACCCTGATGTTATTTTTTTTCCTTCTTGAAGTATAGCTTTGGCTATACCACAAATTTGAAATGTAAAATCTGAGGCTGCCTGAGATCATGATGATACCTAAGTTACCATTTGTTTTGTCCAAGGACACACAAATCTCTGTCATTCATGGAAGGAAGTAGCCAGAGGGAAGAAATTTATAAAGCAGCAAATTTTGATGTCAGAAGAATGTCAGATCTCCCTTCAGCTGATTTTTTTTCAAGTTTATTTTTGTAGGAACTACTGAATTAAAGGAAAAAGAAAACAGTGCAATATTTTATTTGTATTATTAAGCAAAATACTTCAAATAGGAAACCTGCCTTCCAAGTAGTGGATAAAAAAATACCATTTTAGCCCATGGAAGGAGTACTGGGTTTTTTTGCTCCTAGAAGTAGTTCATTTTTTATCAGACAAAGACTTTATTATTTGATCATCTCCCTGTGCCCTCTCAGATGGCCATGTTTTTCTGGCAGACATCTGACTGCTAGAAGCTTGAAAAACAACACATGGTGAGGTAAAATAACTGCTGTGCTTTAACCAGCCAAGTAGGGTTTTCTCTTTCTGTAAGCTCCTGTTCTTTTGGCGACAGAGAGCATCTGCTTTTAATGAACACTAATAAACCCATGAACTTCATATCTATGTTATTACAAGGTTTCCTTGCCTTATAGATAAATATGATTAGCATTTTGAATCACAAAAACCTTCTTTAGGGTTTAAATTTAGCTCCTTGCTTTTCTGGCATTGCTACAACAATTATGACCATACACATCAGGAGGAGCTGCAACAAGATGACAATGCAGGCATCTTCTCTGGTTATTCTTGACCTTACATAAATTCATTAGTACCTCTCTCTCTGGGTTTGCTAGTGTTGATTTCTCTCCCTTGGTTTGCTAGTGCTGATTTCTATATGCAGGTTTGTATTCAGTAGGGTGGCATGAAGGCCTGTGAGTGGAGACAGTGGTAAGATGCAGATCCAAGTAAGAATCTGAGTCTGATTTTAATAGTAGTTCATTTCTGGGGGGCAATTGAAATGCAGATGGAAACTTTCCTAATGGTAGAACTAAATTTTGAGAGTCATTTGGTTTTCATACTGAAACAATGTTGTCTCCTTCATCTTTGGCCATTGCTACCTTTCTCATCTTGAACAGTCTGTTCCAACACATTTTCTTTTATCCTTTTGTTGCTCGTGAATTTTGTGATGTGACCTGTGGCTTGCACCCAGCCAAACATCAAAGCCTGTCCTCAGGGACTATGTTTGAATAATTTTACAGAGGCTGTCAGGTCAGATAGGCTCTTCATGCCTTAGTTTGGTTAGTGCCATCAGTAGCTGCAGAATAATTTCATTTTTTTATTCCTGTAGATCTTTCGAGTGGGAAACTGGGAGGGTACAGTCAGTACTCACCTTATTTTCAAACCCTGTCTATTCACCTTTGGTGGTGAGTTTCCAATGGTGATTTACTTCTCTCACTTTCTTCTGAACCCTGTCATAAGTGTGGAGGAACAGTTCAGTTGCTTTGGAAGGAAGTACAGTTTGGTATATTAGATAAATAATATGTATGGTGTATTTGGCAAGGTTCCTGCAACATCATCTGAGCTGGGTCAGTCCTTGTGAGACGTGCATCCTATTCAGAGCTTTTATCTATATGGAGATGTCAAAATTTGAATTTAGCTGGGCTTGATTTTTAGTTTGGTTTGGACAGGGAGTACATGAGTGTGGGGTACCTGATGCTAGAGAGCAAGTGTGTTCTCAAACTTATGCTCCAGATTCTTAGTTTATCATATCAATTCTTAGTCCCTGACAAAGGGATTAATTTCAGAAGGGCTGGTAAAACCATTTTTTGTTGAGATCACTGAGTACATCCCGGTGTAAGTCCCTGGTTTTGGTTGCTTATGACCTTTTGAAAGTTTCACAGTTGGAGCAAAATTGTCCCACTGTCTATCTGCCTTATCTAATGTCTGACATTTCTAACATGTTCTGAAATATGTATAGAAAAAAAGGAAACCTGAACAACTGGTATTGCCTGTGCTAATAGTTTTAATGAGCTTTTCTTGGAAATGCTCTAGAACTTCCTTGTTTGGCAGAAGGTCAGTTTATAAACCTTTGAATAACTACATTTTGCACAATTATAAACAGACTGCTTGCTTTTTACCAAGCAAATAGCCTAAAGATTCTGCCTGCACTGCGAATGCCCCCATCTAGGATGGAGCAAGAGGAAAAAAGTGTTGTGGGGCATTGTGCAGGGTCTTGGTCCTGATATCTGAACGGGGAGTCCATCTCTTCTGTTTTTATAGTGACCACTCCCAGGCCCCAAACTCCTGAGAGAAGGGAGATCCTTCTGTGATGGTAGAGGAGTGCTTAAAGAAAATGATAATGGCAAAGCATAGTAGGCAATGCTGTAACTGATAACTATAGTAACCATGCACAGATAAAGGTTATAAACTAAAGTAAGCCTTGGTGAACTTATTTCTGTTTCAGATGCTGTCTCAACTGATGTGAATCAGAAACTGCTGCAACATGTTTGTAAAAAAAAGCCAGGGAATCATGTGATATTTAAAAGATTTGCTTGAGGTCATCTGATCCAACCTCTTTGCTCAAAGCATTGAATTCAGATTGGTTTTTCTCAAAATCTTGCCTAGATCCAGTATTCCTTAGCAACCAGTTCCCATGTCCTGTAATGAAATGAAGCAACCAGGTGCCACTAATTAGGCACAGATGGGCTTGACACAGGCTCATGCTCACTCCCTGGCAATTAGTGGCACCTGGTTGCCTCATTTCACTACAATGTCCCACCTCAACTTACTCAAGTTGTGAAAACCCGGATCCCTATTCCTGGACAGATGTTACTGACAAGTTTTCTTCAAAGCAGGAAGCCTCTGAAACACTCAGTGCTGCTTGGTAATACTGCTTAAAATCATTACTTTCATTGTTTATATTGGCTTTGGGTGTCAGCTTTTTGTGAGCTTTTTCTGACAGCAGTTTTCTGTGGGACACTCACTTGTGTAAAATAGTGTTCAGGTAGCCTATGGCATCTGCTTGGAGTTAGAGACCTCTCTTCTCTATTCTCCTCAATTTTTCTGCAGCCAAGGATGTGTTCTCTCCCTTCTCCTGGTTTACCTGTTTCTAAACTACTGGAAAACAGATCTTACTGGAAGCAAAGCTTTCATTCAGCTAAGCCTGACTCTGCATGTTGCCATCCAGTAAAAGGGTCACCTTCTGCTCCTTATAGATGCACCACTCAGCCTGAGGATTTCACTCAGCAGAGCTCATGGTTTTCATGAATCAGGGGAATCAGCTTGAAAATTTACCATCACAGCCATCCAAGCATATCACAAAATACACAAAGTTATAATTTTTTTCAAAAAGTAAAAATAACCCCACATTGGGAAAAAAAAGAAAAAAGAAAAAAAAAGAAAGAAAAAAAAAAAAAAAAGAAGGAAAAGATAGTTTTGGACCTAATCCACTTATATAACCTGACTAGGAATATTTGAAAATCTAGAGCAATATTTTGATTAATAGTAATTGCTTTTTTCAAAGTTGTATGAGAAAGCCTCCTAGATTAAAAAGAATGTGTATGTGTCTTGTATCCAAAAATAATTAAAATTTGCAAGGATGGACAATGTTTATGTCAGCTCCAGTTTTGGTTATGGCAGAAATACCATCTGGTGTGTGGGATCAGCGGCATAAATTCATTGTCAGATGTTATACAAAATAGCAGACTTCTTTTGTATTTGTGATTTTTACCTGTTTTCCCATGCATCTACATAGAGCCTACATGGACAAAAAAAAAAAAAAAAAAAAGTAGAATCATCAAACCCTTGGTTATCTTTTCTTTGAAAATGTAGGATGCTGAACACAGATCTCCTTGTGTGGGTTTCATTAACACAGAATCTTTGGACAAGTTTTCTAAGGCAATAAGGTCTGTGCAGTCACTGTGCATGTGCCTGTGTATCTCCTTTCCAAGAAAACAAAGTTTTACTTTGCTCTCCAATCTTAATCAAATTTCTCAGATGAACAGACCTTTTGTTATTAAGTTACTTATATTTAGAATGCATTGTTGCTGGGTGAGGAAAATCTTACATGGTAGAAAAACATTGGTGCTCTGCAATTTAAAAGTGATACATCAAATTTAAGCCATGATGATGTACTATAGTAAGTAGCCACAATGGTTAATCCGTTCTAGTGGCCTTCTGGCAGTTCTGAACTCTGAATTCTGATCTGAATCTCTGCCGGACTTTGTGTGGATTCATAGTTCTGTGTTTGGCCTGGGATCAGTGTACTCATTGCAAACTGCTCAGTACACTGTGTGGGAGCAAATTGCTGCTCTGAAACAATTCACAATGACATTCATACACTTCATAAGGACTTTCAACCTAAAAATTAGTTTTCCTCTATGGTCAGAAAAATTGCAGATGTAAATGATGGATTATTTCTATTAGTCAGGTGGCTATTGTAGCAGTATGGTGTCTTATTTCATCTTTGAAGTAATTTTCTTTTCGGTTTGAGAATTCTCCAGCCAACCCATAGAAGATTTACGTAAAGCCAGAAAATTCCCTTTGGTGTCCTTCAAGGTTCAAGTCAGGCATGAAGATCTGCCTTCCTCTTGGGCAAAAGTTCCCAAAAGTTCCACTTTTAGGTATTGACATTTTGAGAGCCAACTACCTCTGCAAAAAAAAAAACAAAACAAAAACCAACCCAAAACCAACAAACCAACATGAAGAAGGCTGAAGTGAGCAAACTTAAAAACCCTTGGCTAGGGAATTGTCTTCAACTCTTTGCAATCAAGTCGTACACAAAGTATTGCAAAGGAATTGCTTCTGTGACAAACCTGGATTACTTTCTCATGAACAGTCCCAGAAGACAAAGTGCTTTGCATGTCTTGTGTTTTGTACCAGACACCTTGGGATCACTCAGTGGATCTTTGAAACTTCCAGTATTTTGGGATGAAAGGATGAGAAAAGAAATGATAGCTTAATTTTTCTTTAATTTTTCTGTTTGATTTGCAGGACTGAACATTTGTTCCTTTCAGCAGTTAACTGAAGCAGGTGGAGAGGAGTGTTATAGTTATATTGCTTATCTCTTATGTATCAATACCTGCGCATGGATTTGAAAGAGCTTTATGAAGGTGAGTCCTATAATTATCATTTCATAAATGAAAAATAGGATTAAGAAAGGCAGAAAATGAAAGAACTTCTAAATGATCTCACGTAAATGTTAAAATGAGAAATATACACAAATATATTTCCTTTTTCTTCATCATTTTTCTCCCCCCCCCCCTCCCTGTTGTATGTAATAGTTTCTTCTACCTTGAAGAATGCAGTTTCTAAAGGGATTTCTGAACCATGTTGCTAAGTTACAATGCCAATTATTTCACTGAAGGTTAATGAAGTGGTCGAATGCATTTTACTTGTATTAAAAGGTCAAGATTCCAGAAAATGATGCCTCAATAATGAACGAAACTACTAATATCTGCTTCCTTTGTAGGTTTGCTTTGGTGTCTCTGTTCTGGAGTTAAATGACAACTAAATGTCTTAAATGATCTTGGCACACAAATGAAAAGAGTAAGCCTTCTCTTTAAGACAAGGGAAACATTTTTTTTAGAAAGGCTTGATTTCCTTTTAAATATCTACTAATCAAATGTTAATTTTCCAAATTAAAACTAATATTTACCTCCATCAAAATTATCATCAAACAGTACTAAATTTCCAAGATCACAGGCATGCACATAACACCTAATCACATATGGTGGCATAAAT
Source organism: Calypte anna (assembly GCF_003957555.1). Classification (NCBI taxonomy): domain Eukaryota; kingdom Metazoa; phylum Chordata; class Aves; order Apodiformes; family Trochilidae; genus Calypte; species Calypte anna. Next base: position 30,847,248 of record NC_044244.1, read on the forward strand.
GAAAACCATTTGACATATAAGGAGCAGAATTAGCTTCAGGATCATTTTTGTGCCACTCAAAATTTACCTATTTCTTTACCCCCTATGCTTTCAAGGGAAGAAGGAACTGTGATGCCTTCTTGTGCTGCCCAGAGAAAAAGAGGCAGAGAGAGTCACACAGGTACCCCCCCAGCAGCAGTTACTTGTAAGAAGGGTTTTCCAGCAATGTTTTCAGGTGCAATTTATCACTAGAAAAAAAAGAAGTGTCCACCACTTCCCATCATGGCTTGTTTCAATATTTACTCATCCTACCCAATAGTAACTGCTGGCTTTTTTCAGCCTGATTTGGTGCGTTTTCTTTTTGAGTCGTTGGCTCCAGTTATGTCTTTGACATATGCATTTTACAGATAGGGATGGATGATGAATACCATCCAATATGTCAAAAATTCAGCATGACCCTGAAGAAAACCCATGTCAAAACCCATTATTATGCTTTTCTGCTGCCTCCTGCCAACACATGACTTAGTAAGCCATTTCTGGTGAGGAATTTAGCTTCAAGGTTGAGTTTGTATGAGAAAGAACAAAAAAACCCTTTGTGCAAGTAATAAATAATAAAGTTATGCCAATTTTATGATGAATTAAAAATTGATCTAGCTTTGTTTAGGAGAAGTAAACATTCCTAAGAGGGAGTCTCTCTGAAAAAGAGCAGAACACGTAATTGGGAGAAATTATTTTGATTATGAAATTGTGTGTTTATCCTGGATATGTCTAACATGCATATCATTTGATTCAAGCTTAGTACAAGCCAGAAATAGAACAGCAGATTGCTTACTTTTGGTAAGAAGTGTAATCCAGAGCTTTACTGCTTACATTATTTGTGTAATTAGAAAAAGGCTATGGTTGATGTCACTGGTTTAATCTCCAACAAACTGGAGCATTTGATAACCTAGTGATGTTGAAGTCCAGAAGATCACAGGTGATGTTTTAGCTAATCCACTACAAAAATAATTAATTGGTCTTCTTACAGTGCTATCATAACATTGCAACTGAAAATGAAAACACAGTTTCTTGATTATTTAATTTATTTCATTACTTGTTTGGAAAGTCAATATTTTTATTCAAAGGCAAAGAAAAGGATATTTTTTATTCAATATAAGGATTGCGCCTGATATTTACACAACAGCAGTTCAATATTTGGATTCTCAGAGGAAAGTCTGATTCTTTCTCTCTCAGATCTCGTCTAGTGATAAATTCTTAGTTATCACAAGACACACTTCTGTCTTTGTCCTAGGCCTGTTAGTCAAATTTGATTTAAGCAATTTAATTAATTGTCCATAAATCATTATTTTCATCATGGATTAGCAAAACTTAAATTATTTTTTTAAGACTTTTTTGAATATTTACATTTCAGTTAAGGTTCTGTTTAATAGTAATTCTACTATAATGAAACTAATCATTTGAATCCATGACTTTCAGTGAAATTCAACCTTTACCCTTGAAGATTCACCTTGACAGAAAAAAGATAAAAGCTCTTGAAGCAGAACAACTTTTCCAGTTTTACAGCTATTTATAAATGCTTTTTAAGTGTTTTCAACATAGAAAAATGTTTTTAGTATGTTTCTTGATTGCTAAATAAGTAATATGTATCTTGGAAGCTGTTGCAAGCTGTATCTGATTGGAAATGCCCTACATGCAAACCAGATTTCCTCTCTATTGAATCAAAGACCTTTCTTCACTTTTTAAATAAAAGCAATAAAAATACCAGATGCTTAAATTGTTCTGTTATATGGAAGAAATAAAGGCTGCACGTAGTCTAACTGAATCAGGAGATGACCAAGTCTTTCAAAGGTTTAGAATTAATAGATCCCCTCCATCTCATTTTTATCTCTGAACTGGAAGAAGAACACAAGATTTATCTCATTTGTGACTTTTTGTTTTCCAACCAAATAATCTGGTTCATGAGCAAAATGACAATGTCCTATAAAAAATGATTTAACTTTTTAGTCACTTCCTACTCAAGAAAATCAGCCAATATATTCTATAATTTTCAACTTTCTTTAAAATTCCTGCAAACCCATACTTTTTAAGTGACTAAAATTTATTAATGTTGGCTAGTTAATAAGATGATAACAGTGTTTTAATATTTTCTTTTTAGGCATTTAACTTAGTACTTTGGAAAAACAGCAATCACTTTTTTTATTCTATCTCTTTGGAAACTGCTATATAACTGCAAACTTTGGCAGTTCCCTCTGTACAATGTTTTCGGAGGGCTTTCCACACCTTGGCAGTGTTCTCAGTAAACTGAATCCAGAAATGACCTGAAGTTTGTTTGATAGTAAGGAAAATATGGGTGCATCAATAGGGAGCAGCTAGTGAGTATCTTCTAAGTAAAACAGGCAATCAATAATTTTTCCAGCATACAGATTAACAACACAAAGATAGAGTTATGATGATGAATAAGTTTCAATAAGTACCGTGTTTTATGATAAGAAGTGAGAGGGGTTGTTCAGCCTAAAGAAGAGGCGGCTCAGGAGAGACCTCATCACTCTCTACAACTCCCTGAAAGGAGGGTGTAGCCAGGTGGGGGTTGGTCTCTTTTGCCAAATGACTCTCAGCAAGACAAGAGGGCATGGTCTTAAGTTGTGCCAGGGGAGGTTTAGGTTAGATATTAGGAAGAATTTCTTTACAGAGAGGGTGATCAGACATTGGAATGGGCTGCCCAGGGAAGTAATGGATTGTCCGTCCCTGGAGATATTTAAAAAGAGACTGGATGTGGCACTCAGTGCCATGGTCTAGCAACCGCAACAGTGGTTCAAGGGTTGGACTCGATGATCTCTGAGGTCCCTTCCAACCCAGCCAATTCTATGATTCTATGATTCTATGAAATAGATGAATGTGCTTCAGAACAAATAATAAGCAACTGATTCAGTTCATTCACCTATGTCAACAGTGTTTCCTAATCGTCACCTTCAAAAGAGCATTTTTTTAATTTGGTACAGAATCAGAGGCAAAATATCCTCAGTCTTTTATACGAGCTTTAGTTTCATGAAAATGATTATGTCACATGTAAGGAAATTTATTCTAATTTAATTTCATTTTTCTTTAATGTTTTTGAACATTTATATTTGCCATAGAATGAAATGCATTTTATCTTTCTCTTTCTCTTTAAATTCAGTTACACTGGAGTTGCTTAAGAATTTTCGGTACAGGATCTTTTTGGATATTTATCTATAGAAACATCTGAACAATGACAAAAGATAAACAAAAACCAGAAATTAAACCAAATATGATCTTATTACACAAAGGAAACTGATGCTGGTTGGAAAAATGAGAAATATTACTGTTTTGTCCACTGCTTTGATTCAGCTCCTTATATGTCACATAATCATTTTCATGAAACTGAAGTTTGAGGATATTTTGCCTCTGATTCTGTTCCAAATTCAAAAAAGCACCTTCCTGCCAGGAAATGAGGAATGGCTCTGTGATACTGTAAACATGGCTATTTATTAATTAATGACCTTTATTTTTTATTGCACCTAATAAACCTCACCAAAATTTTACAATATTTTAAAGCATATTTATGAAATAGAAACTATAATGAACCAAAAACACATCTAAAGAAAAGTAAAAGAACATTGCAGTTTATTAGTAACACTTTAAACTCTAATCTGTTAGGAGTCTAATAAAATAATGGTCAAGCAACTTGAGACAGGCAGTGTAGTAACGCAAGCAATGCAAGACTGACAGACTCTGCAAGATGCATGGAGGCTCTTGAAAGTTTTCCTCTTGGTATGTACTCTGTGAGGGACTTATTAATTTCAAATATTCTGAAAACGGGGATATGAATTTTGCAGATTGAATTATGAATTGGATTCTGTTGCTGGTAAAATACTACATATGTTCATTTGACAATAATGCCCATTTCTGCTTCAATTCTAGTGTACAGAAGACATATAAAGGTGATTTTCTTTGGCCAAATATATTGTTATCTTAGGTATGTCTAAGATAACATAGTTATCTTAGGTATGTACAAAATACTACAAGACATGCAGATAGCAAGGTGAACAATGTCTTCCAGAAGAAAAAGAAACAAACAACCCCAACAACTTTGCTCCTATGTTGCTCTTATATGAAGATAAAATATTCTGATGAAGAAGGCTTTATTGTAACCTTTTTCTTAGTTCCAAAAGAGGGGAACATTGCATGAGGAGAATGAGAAGCCTCTTATGACATGGCATCTTATCACCATGTCTGCATTTACAGAGCCAGTGGTGTCCCTCCTTCCTCACCCATCTGGCTGTACTTCCCTGCTGCTTCACTCCAGCTGTGTCCACTGCTTGTCCCAGCTCTTTGGAAGCTGACTTAGCTTCCCCAACCATCAGCAGACTGACCCAGGGGAAAAATAATAGCTGCTTCCAAAGGCTGCTGGTTCAGTGAGCTGAACTGAATTACCAGGGAGTCAGACAAGCACCAGTGCACCAGGAAAGTAGGATGGAGGGCTGCAGACTAAAATTAGGCTGTGAGATTGGCTTGAATAACACAGCATCTCATTCTCTGCCCCCTGAAGTGAAGCCTGCAGCAAGTGATGTGTGCTGTAGAGTGTGGACAGATGTTTCTCCAGCATCTGTGGTCTATGGGATGCTGATGGAGAAGAAAGTTGCTTACAGTGGTGAAACTGTGCTGCTAAAATAGAGAATATTTGTTAATTGTTCTCGGTCCTTCTTTTCCTTTGCATCCAGTCATAACCCAGAACTAGGCTAGTAGTAGACTGGAAATAGTAAACCTAAAATATATTAGGAGGCAGGAACCAATCTGCCAGGTACCTCTTTGGACCTGCGGGTATTTGTGGAAGAGAATCCAGCCCAAAATATCTAGAGCTTTAAAGCTCAGAGACAAACAGGTTGTACTGACAAAGGCTGAACTTGGCTAAATCAGGAGAAACCTTTCAGGGCAAACTTCTTTTTGAGTGAGCACATGTTCAGCTGCATGGAAAAAATACAGTCAAGGCAAGGATATTTTTGACAGGGAACTCAGATTGCGCAAAAGAGTGGTACTTCAAAGGCAGGACCAGAAATTCCAAATTCCTGTGTACACAGCTTGTCTTCTTGCCACCTCTGCATCTGCAGTAAATAATTTCCTGAGTAGAAAACTTGGCTTTCTTTTGTGTTATTTATTATTCAGTATGCAGCTTATGAAGCACTGGGAAGAATGAGTTGGTTGCTTCGTAACAGGCACTCGAGTTAACATGAAGTAGGAAGGCTGTATGGTTCCACGTGTTTGGCATGGGTAAATATCAGCACTACACTCACAATTCCTCTGAAGTCTTAATTAAAGTGCAGCTCACAACTGGTCAAAGATAGATTGCATAACAAAAAAGAAGCAGCTTTCTGTTGGTTACAACTATATGCTAACTGCAATATGAATTACAGGAGCTCTATGTGAAGAGAATGAAGATATTGAAAAAGTTCTTTTACCACTTTTTGAAGAACTGCAAACATTCAATTTTCAAATAAAACATTTTTAGCAGAAGAAAAAGGTATTTCAGATTGTTCATTAAACCAAAACCAAGATGCTTGAATATTTACAATGTTTGGCCAGTGGAGCATTAATCTACTGGGAGCTCAACTCTGTTGTAGATGAGATTTTTGAACTGTTCATGTTTTTTCTGAGTTTCAAAAAAGCTTCTGTATTCTCCTCCTAGAAACACTCTACATGTGGCAGAGATGTGGAGATCTAGGGAAGAAAGCTTCTGCAGATCTACCTACAGGGTTCCTTCAACCAGAAGCTGGAAGTAGTATTTTCCCCAGTTAGGTTTTCCTGCTTTATGACAAGCTGAGCAAGACTCTGCAGCACACAGTGAATGTGGCAGGAATCCTTCTTCCATGGCTCTCTGCCCTTTGTACACACTGTGTAAGACCAACTCTGACCTGGAGCAGAATGATCTGGGCTGTAGTCCAAGCTGTGAGCCTGGGAATGAGGAGTGAGAGAGGGAATGGGGAAGAAGGGAGGGCATGGGAAGTGAGATGTAATATGGGAAATCTGGTAACTACTGCTCATAGTTATTAAAGGTAGGGTTGAAAAGCACATTTCATGCAGTCAAAATACAGTGCTGAGAAAAAAGAAATAAAAGTTATTCCAGCTTGAGCTTTACTAAGGAAAAACAGAAGCTAAAACCTGAGAGCTCTTATCCATCTGCAAGCAAAAAGCTGGCTTACCCTTGTCTTTGTAATGCTTAAATGGAGTGAGAAAATCTGCTATATATCTTGTCAGCAAAATATTCTAACATATAATCAATCATACTTAAAGTAGTCCTTGTACTGAGAGTGTCTTTGTGTCAGGAGATGGTGGAAAAGGAAGATAATGGTCCTCTCTAAAGAGTTCAGTGCCCTAAGCTTTAGGGAAACTGGAAGAGATTACCAGTAGAATTCTATCCCATTTGCAATAGAAAATATTATTAAGTGTAGAAAAACATGTAAATTAAAAGTTTCAGAAAAACTTCAAATTGAACGAGATACTTAGCTAAGACACAAATCTTATCCCATAAGAAAAACTGCTTTCTTAGTTATAATCTTTTCTGGGAAAATTAGTCAAAGCTTGTCTCCTGACATTTTTCTATTTTTACTACTTAAAAAAAGCCACAGTTAAAAGCAGAAGTAGTGAAGTTTAACCTTTAGAACCAAGATCTTGTTTTAAGTGTACACTAATGCATCACCTGCATTGATGTAGACCCTGGAGATGTGCTAATGTAGACTCTCATTAGTTTTAGAATTTGGAAAGCTGTTAAGCAATGTCTGTCATGTAGTACATACATTGTTATGTGTGTAAGAAATACTTAAGCTGCATTGTTTACTGTTAATGGCAACAATTTAGAAATATTTTTCTCACTTCTATTAATGGCAATGAAAGACTTCAATAATCTGGAAGTAAAAATAGGGTACATCTCAACATGGTTCATCTTGCAGTGCTTTCAACTACCTGAATTGTATGCATAATACCTCAGCTGCTAACACAGGTGCTGTGAATATTGGTTTTGATCAAAAGGACATTTTTGTTTTGAAATGTGTATTTTATAATCTTGTATTCTGAAGGTCTCTAAAATACTTTATATTTCTCTTTGCCTAGGAAAATGCCATGGCAAATATATCAGGAGGAACAATAGTAATAATTTAATCTCACAGAAGATTTTTCAGAAGCATTTGTATTATTATGAAGCCTTAAACTTGTCAACAAAGGAGGCCTCCATTAAGAAGAGAGTGGTGGCCATCAAATTTTGTATGTTTATAATAGCTTTTGCTTTCTTGTTGCCCAGCATTGTGACAAAGATGTAGTCCAGTCCTCAAGGCTTGCCCTCTGGAGAGCAGACTGCATATATTGGACGGCCGTGGTGTGGCTTAGTCCTAGACAGGGCCATCTCTTCTAAAGCATTTCTGGGAATTCTCCAAAGAACTTATAATTCTGTGCTGTCTGTGATGAGCTTGGAGGTTGGAACCCTTTGGGTGAAATGGGAATGGAACTAGACAACATGTTGGAGGTAGCAACCTCAGATAAGTGGATTATTGCCTTGTTTTGGAATATTTGTACTTGAATGTAGTTTTGGATATTTCATAACTTTTTAAAAGTGCCTGAAGTAGCAGAATGAATAAACGTTAAAATAATGTGCTTTACCTTAGAATCATAGAATATTAGGAGTTGCCATTGGATCAATTAGGAACACATACTCATTTATGGATCTGTGATCAGCTGATCAGCAGGAACAAGCTAAGTGCTTAAATGTAAACTGTGCACCCATACACCAAATCACCTTTAAAAAAGTTGATCTTTATCCAAGTGAGATGCAGAACTGTAACAGCCAGGAAGTGCCTGAGTCTTTGGTCACCACTCTGAAACACAATCTTCCACAAAAGTAATAAAGTAATATTCTACAAGACTATTTCCAACAATGGCACCTATTTTCAAATGTAACAGGCTACTGTAAAATACGTTTCTCTGGATCATAAGTCAATCAAAACTCCTTCTGCTAATGAAAAGCAGGACCGGAACTGTAGAAAACATATTGCAAACAGTCATCAATTAAGAAAAAATGTCTGATTTGGGGACTGAGCCAAACATGCTGTGAAAGGGGTTGTCAGGCACCAGTGGTGCTGAATAATGCTAATAGTAGAGAAAGGGAAGCTACAATCATACAAGTCTCTGGTATGTCTTCTAGCAGTCTGGCTACAACTAGTAGGCTAAATGTAGTGAAATGAGGCAACCAGGTGCCACTAATTACCAGGCAGTGGGCATGAGCTTGTGTTAAGCCCACCTGTGCCTGATTAGGGTGGGCCCCGACTGCACATGAGCAGGATTAGGGGGCCAAGAAAAGGGTTTACTGGCCCCCTAATCCTGCTCACACACAGTGGGGGCCTGCCTTAATCAGGCACAGGTGGGCTTAACACAAGCTCATGCCCACTACCTTGTAATTAGTGGCACCTGGTTGCCTCATTTCACTACACTAAAGATTTGTCTGTCCCTAGAATGTAGTGTCATCCTACCAGAAAACAGGAAAAAAGGCAGGTTGTGCAAGGTTTTGACCACATCCATTCAGCCTGAGAGGGACCGTGATACTGTAAATAAAGAAATAGAAATCAATGGAACAGAACTCATTTGAGATATCACATTAGGAGCATTTTCCTTTCTGCAATATGAACCTGATAATGAAGCATTAGAAGATTTAGATGATAACAGCATGTCCCAGACCTGGTTGCCTGCTAAAGAAACTATGCCTCCTCTGCAGTAATTAAAAGCCCCTGGTAGACATAAATTTGGCAGTACTGCTAATTACCCAACCTTGTTCACTGAAAGGGAGCTAGTTGCCTGTAAAACAGGGTAAATGTAATATAATAGAAATGACAAAGGTTCAGAGTTCAAAAGAAAAATAATGCATTTGTGAATAAGAGCACAAGTGTCTTTATGCAGTTTCTCCCTGTATTTATGCAGACCTGAAATTCATTCAGCAGACAAGTGTGGGGAGCAAAGAGCTAATGTGACTCATGAACACTGGCTCTCCTGTTGGCTTGGTTTTGTTTTTGTCTCTGAGCTTTTCCTTTTTCATTAGTGATCCCAGGGAACCAACATTGTGTGCTCAGCTCTGCTGCTCCTCATCATGTCTGAATGATGAGTCAGGCTGTAAGAATCAGATTGGCATTGCTTAATAAAACTTCATTTTTTTGAAAATGTTTTTGTTTTCTGCCTGTTTTGTCTTTTATCAGTAATGAAGGTTTAATACCAAATGACATATAATTTAGTTTTTTTTTTAGTTACCGTAAGCCAAGAGCAGGAAGAACAAATGATTGGATAAGGGATTCACATGTCAGGCTTGTACTTCTCCAAGCATTCTGTAAGCGGCTGACTGTGCCCACACACCCATCTGCATATTTAAACATTTTTATTTCATGTTCAGTAGAAACAGTATTGTTTGTGTCCTAAAGGATAAGCAATTAGGAATGAGTATAATTAATACATGTGAGTTGCTCTCCTGTCTCTTATCACAGTTCCAACGAGCCATCTATCTCTATGCTTCAGTGGGTTTTATGAAACCCTTGCAAATGACAGACAGATGGTCTCTTTGGGTTGCTGTATTAAACAACAGATATTAATATTACCACTCTTCATGCAGTATGTTCAGTCACATCTTGTCTGCCAGAAACTGGTTGTTTTCGGTGACTTTGTCTATAAATACTTATGGTCTGCTCCATAACTCTATGAATAAACAAACAAACAAGCAAACAAGGTTGAATAGTATTATTCAAGAAATCTCTTAATAGTAAAGAAATCTATAAAGAAATAATTTTTTCTCATAAAGTAGAAAGAATCTATCCAAATTTATTGAATTTATACATAATCTTTATTTATTCTTTAAAGACCATAGTATCTTTTTGTGGTTTTACTGCCTGGTTCGCAATGAGGAAGACAATGTTTGTTGTACCAGTTTGTCACCTTAGGGAAAATAGTGTATGACCATATGCTTAGGGTATCAACTAACAGTGTAAGAATGACTTCACATCATCTCTCACATAGAGAGATGCCTCTCACATGCCTCTCACATAGAGGCATTTTTATAAAAGGTAGCTTTTTCCCCAAAATTTTGACTTCCCATCACTTGAAGAAAGAAAAACTACATAGTCCTTAAGTTGGAAATTTCTTGATGGGTATTTCTAGATTTTCAACACTTTGGAGCATACCTGGCTAAGAATTTCAGTGGTGCACTGTGGATTTATATCTAACTACTACTCTGCCTTGACTTCCTGAAGTGGAAGAGATCCAGATGATTCCCACTCAGAAATAGGAATACTGTCTGCAAGATGTTTAGTATCTCATAGAATGTCATATCCTAATTTCTCTTAGTAACTGATAAGAAAACTACCTGGGAGTGTCATCTTTTCTCCCTTTATAGAACTATGCACACTTAACATAGATTAAGAGATGATCATTTAATCTCTTCTGCATCCCTGAGGAAAAACTTGCTGGCTGAATTATTTTAACACAGTCATTGACACAATTTCTATCTACCTAATTTCATTTTTCTGTTTTAAATGACAGTAAAGAAATAATTTTTATGTTTTATTACTTTCAATGGTTTGTATCTCTGTCATTCAGCAGACATCTACCATGCCAAACTGTCCCTTCAGAGATTATAAAAGTGCCTGGGAAGCTGCTGCATCCTGTATTCTGCAGCTCATGGTTTTTCTCTTTTATATCCATTCTTGCTCATGGTGATCAGTGAGTTCATTGTCTGTGACAATGCAAACATCTTCATCTTCATCTAAAGATTTCATGAATAAAAAGCTGTGATAGCTGTGATAAAGTGATCTGTGAAAACTATGTTGGAAAGTGCCAGAACTTTTACTCACTTTGCCATTTTATCATAGGTTTCCTGAGGATTTAATTACCTGGCTTTGACTGGATAATATAGAGATTCTTGGAACTCTTATTAGTACTTCAAATATTCTTGGTCTAACCTCTAAGAAGTAAATTAAAAGAAAGAGAAAAAAAAAAAAAAGACAATTAAAGTGTTATTAAATGTGTGCTACTCTTTACAGCATTCCTGTGGCAAATCTTACCACCTTGGTCAGTGTTGTATTCTTATTTTTGTTGGGGTTTTTTTGTTTTGTTTTTTTGTTTGGTAGGTTAGTTGGCTTAGTTGTTTTTTTGTTTGTTTGTTTGGGGTTTTTTTCTGAATAGTGTGTAGTTTATTGTGCACAGTCCCAAAACACTACTCAAGGCACGAGGTCCACTGGTATCAATGGCCACTGTCCCCATGCTGCCACTCCTCCTTGCAGTCATTTGCATGCTGTGGTGCTTCTGGAGGGACACGGTGCCAAAAAGATGAGAGGCAACCACAGTTGAAGTGGATGAATAAGAAGAAAATAATCAGATGTCTAGGAGAACAAAAACTTGGTGTTGACAGATGTAAATTCCTTAATTTTTTTATGCAGGGGCTTGGAGATTGCAAGGTCTCTGTTACTGATGTGATAATACAGGATTGCAGTGGCTTTTTTTTTTTTTAAATAGCAGTGATTTCTTCAGAAGAGGGATGGTTAATCTCCTTCTGAAGGTGACATTATGTATGATGTGAGGCTAAGAAATGAGGCTAAACTAGATTTCTGGCTTTTAGGCAGCTGAAATTAGATGAGGTGATCCTTTTTTTCAGTCATCCTTAGAAGTAAAATAATAAAAAATAGCCAGTAAAAAAAAATCCCTTATTTTTCTTTTAAAATAGTATTTTACTTAATCTTATTATCTGAAATAAAAGAATACAAACTTTCCAAACATAAGTATTTTGTTTCATTATTAAAAATACTTTTTCTAAAAAACTGAATATGGCTTACATCAACTTTCAGCTCTGTTTAGATCTCATCTGTGAAAGGGCTATTTGATTCTAGAGACAAATTGCTGTCATATGTATATGTGTTTGATGATTTATAAGTTTATTCAGTTTATACATTTCAATCCTTACACCAGAGGCAATACCCCCAGATGATTTTGTTATGCCCATAGGTCCTTTAGTTGTAACTTTATTTTAATAAAGTGAAGCCTTGGGAAGGTTTTTTAAATCTAAACTGTTTGCTGTACTAATGACTAAAAATTCATCTTTCTTCTACTAAAATAAACATGACATAAACACAGTGAAGTACACAGCTGGGAAAACAACTTTGAATGAAAAAATCATCCTAGTTTTTCTGTGGCTAAAAGCAAACATTTCATTGTTACTGATTTTAATGACATTTCCTTTTTATAATTAGAAAGCAGCTCTCATTAAAGGTAGATGGTTCCATTACATTTGCTTGCATAGCCTTACTAATTTGATTTCATGCCATATTTAGCAACATATGTTGCTAAAAATAAGCATAAGGCTATAAGAATTTAGCTATATTTTGGCAGTCTTAAAGTGGACTATATGTTTATATATACATGTATATAATGCTCTGCATAGTATTTTTAAGTGCTAAATGGAGTTCCATGTCCCTAGTGTGCCTTAGATCATTCCTCCAATGAGACTCAGTGCTGGGCCCTGCACTTGGGCCACAAAACCATCCCACAATGATACAGAGAGAGGGAAAGAGGAGCTGGAAAGCTGCCTGGTGGAAAAGGACCAGGATATATCGGTCACCAACTTTCTGAGCATTACCCAGCAGTAATCAGGGGGCCAAGAAGGCTTGGATCAGAAAAAGTGTGTCCAGCAGGATTAGGGAAGTGATGCTCCCAGGGTCCCAGGGTCTGGTGAGGCAGCACCTCGAGTACTGTGTTCAGTTTTGAACTAAACCTCACTACAAGAAGGACATGGAGGTTCTGGAGTTTGTTGAAGGAAGGGCAAGAAGACTGATAAAGACTCTAGAGCACAAGTTTTAAGAGGATTAGATGAGGGATCTGGGGCTGTTCAGTCTGGAGGAGGCTGAGGGGAGACTTTATCATTCTCTATAAGTACCTGAAAGGAGTTTGAAGTGGGGTGGGTGTTGGTCATGTCTCCCAAGTAAGAAGCTATAAAACAACAGGAAATGGCCTCAAGCTGTCCCTGGGGAGGTTTAGATTGGGTGTTAGGAAAAATTTCTTCACTGAAAGGGTTGTCAGGGACTGGAACAGGCTGTCCAGGGAAGTGGTTTGGCAGCCATCCCTGAACGTATTTAAAAGACAGAGATTTGGCATTTGGGGACATGGCTTTGCAGTGGACTTGGCAGTGCTGGGGTTGGACTTGGTGTTCATAAAAGTGTTTTCCAATCTAAACAACTGTATGAAACTATCATGAATCTGAGTCAATATTCATTGTGATCTTTCCATTACCTTTACTGAGATTTGACTTGTACACTCATGCAAAAACAATATAATTCTCTCAACCTGATCTTACATAAGGTCTTTATTCATAGGGGTAGAAATACCTGTGATGATAAATATTGAAAGGCATATATGTCAAGAAATAAAGGTTATACTGTGCCCAACTAAGAATAAAAGAAACTGAGATATTCGTTTGTTTTATCAAGAAAAATGGATCAGAAAGAGACCTGCACCTAACAGACATTTTTTTAGATTATTTTTCACCTTTTAAAAATAATTCCATGACCCTTGTATATGTGAGCTTCAAACAGAACATTTTGTTATAGAGCCTCATCTTCCTGTTAGTTCTTATGATTTTTACTTCTGGTTGTTGTCTGAAATTGCAGGTAAACTAAAGAAGTAGCTTCAAGGAACAATATTATAAAGGGAGATGCATATTAGATGGTCACACTAGGTATCTGAAAGCAAAATCAGCACTCAAAAAGCATCATATTTATCAGTGATGCTGCAGGCAGTTCACCTTTAGAGTCACAGAAATCTGATCGCTTGATGATTTATCATTGCAGTGGTTAAAGCAAATGTGGGTCAGAGGTTTCCCTTAAAAAAAAAAAAAAAAAAAAAAGCAAAACAAAGAACAAACCAAAACAACAACAACAAAAGAACTGAAAGGAAGAGGAAAATAGAAAAATACAATATTATTCTGAATTTAAAGTAATTTTCTTTAGCAAACAATTCTGTTCTTGAAAAGTAGGTTCAAATGTGTACAATTGGGAAGCTTATTTGCAGTGAAGTGTGTATCTCTATACACAGGACAGCAAAACTTCTTGCCTATACTTTCTGTTTAATGACTTCTTTTTTCTTTCCTTCATAGGTCCCATAATCTCCAGCCTGGTTATGTCGATAATCAGAAATTGCATAGCATGGTCTTCCCTTGACTGTGTATGGAAAAATGCTTCAATACATACTAAACAATGCAACCATTTTTATTTTGTGTCGTTATAAACAAGAAATCAAATTATGAAGTTGGTTATATTCTAAAAAATACTTTATAAATAAGAAAAGAAATTTAAAAAACCCCACAAAACCCCCAATGCAGTTGTATCTTACAATATTTTGGTCAATATTAATGCTACAAGGTCTATTACACTTTTTTTAGTTTACCTTCTTGATTTGAGAAACATCATCATGTCCTCTTTAGATGGTCTGGATGTAACACATAAGACTCTATGAAGTGATCCCATGGGTTGGTAGAGTGTGAAACACCAGAGAATGCAGTGATTTTACAAGTACCCTTAAGTGCTGAAAGTTGAATTAAAGAAAAACCTGTGTGAGTTTTGTACAAGATGTAAATTATATGGTAGAAAAATGCACTTTGAAATGCACCCCTAATTGACTTGGGAGCAAAGAAGGCTCATTACAAAATCATCTCTCTTCCAGCAGCTCCTCAGTTGTGCTCTGTGGGCCACCTGTCATCTGTAGAGTGGTCTGTGGGATGCTCTCTGGAGAGCACAGGGGATCTTGTGGTGTTCCTTCACTTTGTTTCCCTTCTTTTTAATTGCAGGAAAAGAAGTTGAAAAATCTGTCAGTGTTTTCCCAGTGCTCTATAGCTTCACTGTGACAAACCCCAGGGAGCCACAGAGAATTGCTCATGCTAACAGGGCTGGTTTGGCAATTAGCTGCCCTGAAAGAGTGGAGACATCCAATTTAAACTTCCCAGCAATAAGTTGTGCTTTTATGGCAATTACTTCTCACTGCTCACTATTTAAAAGATGCTTTAAAAAGAAAACAATGAGGAAATTAAAAAGCAAAATATGTGCATTTAGAGGCTAAATCTGGCATTCTGTGATAAAGACAAGGAAAATAGGGCTTGTATCTAGATCAGCCTTCTGTAAGCATACTCTGCAATATGGCTGATGAACAGAGAGAATGTCTTCTTGCTGTTGAAAATTATTAAAGACAGGGGGAGTGTGGAACTTCCTTTACACAAAGTTACTAAGTGCTTCCTTTCCTTGTAAACATATAATGTAGATGTGAAGGGAATTAATTTTCTGTTAAAAGAACTGATGACCAAGATTGCCATGATCTGCAGAGAAGTGGGTCCACAAACTATGTTTTTCTTCTGGTGTCACCTATGTCACAAAGCTTAAATTTCCCTGTTTCACTGTCCATTGCACCATCCTATTGTATATTCTAACAGGATGAATTCATGGGCCCCATTTGAAATCAGCAGAGTCGACATTTATGCCAGAGATCTGGTTAGTTGCTCTTAATCTCAATAAACTGATCTAATTGGTTTATTCAGGCAAAACCAACAAGCCTAACTCTCTTTTTTTTTTTTTTTTTTTTTTTTTATAGACTGCCCAGTGATTGTTGCTCCACTTTAATGTAATTTCATCTTAATGGGCATGCAGTTAAAGATATGCAGTTCAGATACTACTAAATTTCATCATATTTGTATATCATGAGAAATAGTGGACAGGTCCTCTACCCCCACACAAACATGTCACATACACTTGAGGATGCATCCCCCAAATTATTCTACCAATGGGTAGAAAACAACTGGAAGCCATCAGCAAAACACAGTACTTGACAAAATATAGTCTAATATTTTACTAAGGGTACAACTGCAGGAGACAGAGTGACTAGTAGTGGAAAATGTCTAGATTCTTAATGCTCTGTTTAACACAAATGTTATTAAATGGCACTGTAGGTATCTAGATGATTTAGTGTCTGTTTTAGCTGACAATCAGACAATTTAAGCTAATTAAAAGTCACAAAGATCCTGCTTTTTCTGTTGTCTGGAAAAACAACAGTTGAAATTCATGGAAAAAAAACATGACTTTATCTAGGTTATAAATTCCATGAGTTATTTCTGACATGCAGAAGACATTGTGCTTTCCAGTAAAAAAGAGTGTGGTTAATCTTTCACTGTTTAATGAATTGATTTATTTCTTAAAATTGTTAGAAAGTGCATGGGCATCATTCTATTACTTTGCTTTCTAAATTGAACATTTAGATACTTAGGGCAGGGGCTGTTTTCCAATGACAGGTATAAAACTTGGTCCTCAACTGGAATTTCTAGGCACATGCTGCAAATTATAAATGTCTACAATAAAATGCTTCTCATGGAATCTGTTTGGATCTCGTTCAGGAATGAATTAGTTACTTCTAAAGATTCTGGCATATAAACTCCAGTCTCCTCTTGTACACACACTGAGCTTCCAGTAATTGCCTAATTGCTCTTAAAATTAACACAATCTGCAGCTTGCAGGAAAATATGCAGAAAATCTTCAGTCATATGAACTTTTGAACCCAGACTTTTAATAAATGTAATCAGATGGTCACGTAATAAAGGCTTTTAACAGAGTTTTAGTGTGCTTTGTGCTACACTAAACTCCAGAAGGAATTCACAGATAAGGAAACTAAATTTCATATGGTGCTTTTGGAATAAAATACGGATGATTTCTCCAGCTTCAAATATCTGGAACAGGTGTATAGGAGAATATCACTTGCCAAAGACCTTTATATCCCCTTATAATCTTCCTTGAAAAATCTAAGCCACTATTTATGAAGGAATTTTTGATTTTTTTTTTTGAGACTTCTATCTATTAGAATCCTCTGTCTTATTCCAGAAATTAACTCAAAGAAAACTGCTGACAACGCTTTAGATCATTCTCTCCTTTTAATGAATCAAATACATATTTTCAAGAGAGAAAAATAAAGAACAGTTTTTTGGTTTTGTGTTTGGGGTTTTTTTCCTTCTCTAAGGGAAACGGGAGGTCCCAGGACTGCAAGAGATTTTAACAGTGGCCTGGGCTACAGCATGGAGTAAAAGTGGCTAAAAGGAACAAAATACATTAGGATTGTACTGACATGCCACAATCTCAGTGATTTTGTTTTTGTGGTGCCCAAATGGGCTGAACCTGTTTTGAAGAGCATGGCACTTGAGGTTGTACTGACATTCTCATCAGGATACAGAGGTGGCAACCCCCTGCACCATGGCCTCTTCCCTTATTCTCACTTCAAAACCTGTTCCTACCCCGTTGGAGGCTGCAGGATCCCACCAAGGGCAAAAGGTGCTGAAATTCTGCTGATGCTGCTCTAAGCTCAGCCCAACCCTGTATTTGGTTGCAAAAAATCAGGCTGATTCACTGAGCATGCAGTCTTTTGACCTGCTAAACTTTTCTTTCTATGGTGCTTGGTACTTAAAAGGAAAATCACAAGTATTTTAAATATTGGGAATTCAAACCCCTCTGCACAGAATCTGCCATGTTTGGATCTTGGTTCTGTCTCAATCAGTAGGAAGTATTTTGATAAAAAAAAAAATTGTTAGTGAAGTCAACTTTGGGCATAATTTAAATTATTGAGCTAGCTGGAACTTAAATACTCTGGTTTTACAGGTTTTTCCAATTGAATTTATGGATTTAAGTAAGGTTCTTTTTGGTGTATCAGCAGCGTTTGGAAAGTCATCTTTTGAATCCAGGGTCAGAGTTTTACCCAGTCATGAGCAATGAAACATTTTCCACTCTGCCTTCTTACTGTGTAAACTTTCAGAGGAGCAGAACTGTAAAATATAAACCCTGTTTGTGTTATCATGGCAGTAATCATTTGACCAACACTGCTCTTACTTACTGTTGTTACTTACTGTTGCTTACTGTTTTTTCTCAAGTTATCAGCATCTATAGGTTTCCTGTTTTTTCTTTTCCTAAAGTACAGCTTAAAAAATACTGTTGAATTTTTTTCTGATATTCAGCCACAAATCAAAAGTATTTTTCATCCATTTTGCTAGTGTTCCCTATAGAATTAAGCGTGACATTAAAAACACTAAAGGTATTTGAATTAGATGAAGTAGACTTTTAAGCTTTCATTCTTCAAATTGTCTGCTTGTCAAATCAGAAAGAAGAGGGTGGGGGGAGAAGCCACATATTGTATGGTAACAAACAAACAAATAAAACACGTAGCATTTTTCTTTTCAAACCTGACATGTACTTCAGAATAGTTCTTGCCATGAGAACACTTGATTAATCTCAGCAGCTTCCACTTTTCCTGGTTGGATAGTGTGCTGTCACTTCTCCTGGAAACTGCAAATTCAAAGCTGTTTTACAGTGAGTTGGGGTTCCTACTTAATTTTTCAAGCTGCAGAAGCAAATCCTCAAGTATATTGCACATTACTGGAGAGTGCATTTACCCAAGGGAAATCGTGCCCCAAAATACTTTACAATCAGCCCAGTTCAAGCAATATACAAGGAACATGTTGTCCTCTCTGGAGCACTGTGATGCATTCTCAGACACAAAATTAGACAAGTCTGAGGCTGGTTCCTCTAAATGGTTGTACAACAGACATCTGGTAAAGGGAATTTTAAAAAATAATCATTTTTGATAAAACGCCTTAGAAAATAAGTTATGAATTGTAAGTTATTAGAATTGAACATATTCTTTTTTAAAGGAGAAAAGGGGTTTTATTGTCCTTAATTGATCCTGTTTGGTTTTTCACCTACTGATTTTCTCCCAGCACAATGGTGTTCTGGAGCAAAATATTGGTTTAGCTTTCAGTTAGAAATATGAACCCACAAAAGCATCTCTGAGACTGCATTTTGACCTTTTAGAAAAAAAAGGTTTTACTTTGTTTTGCCTTTTGAAAAACAGCAATACATGCTAAACTGAAGCTGCTTTTCAGATATGCCCTCAATACAAAAGTAATGAATGTCTCTTTGTCATGTTGCTGGAGCTCCTTCTGATTTTATGTTTCAAATTATCTAATTGTGCTGAATATGTTGCCAGCCTGAAGTTTGTTTGAATGGATTAGTAGAGCTGGACTCTCATCCTGCTGATTACTGAAACTTTGTCATTACTTCTGAATGAAAAACGTGCTGATCCAGTGCATGAGAAAACAGAAGAGAAACTGATTGATGAAAAGCAACCACCCTGGTTTGTCTGCAGGGATAAAAACAGCTTGGAGGAGGGAGAACACTAAAATAATTTCACCTCCTGCCTGCCTGTTGTCCTGCAGGGTCTCTGAGGCCACTCTATCTCTGAAAAGTAGTAAAAGCAGCCATAAGGAGTTAAATACTAATCTGGTTGGGGAGGGGGAGTTGAAGCCCAAACCTAAAGTGGTAAATCTGATAATCTATGGAGACCTTGCTTTTCATTTAAAAAAAAAAAAAGAAAAAAAAGAAGAAAAAAAAGAGAAAAAAAAAAGTGTCTGCTTTGCCACTGCTAGCTCAGGACACTGTGAGTGGGAGTTTTGGGATCTAGCTGAGATCCACCCCATCATTAGAGATCACAGGTGTTGTTTTATGGTTCTGCCAAGAAAAAGTTTTCACTAAGAGCCTGGCCTCTGTGGGAATGTCACAGGGGATATCTAGAAAAAAAATTTGATGCCCTGGATTTCCTCCCCATCTTGTTCACAGTCCCCTTGTTGCTTTGCCCAGGGTGGATTTGCCTCTTGCAAAGAGCACCTGTTTGTCTTTTTTTCAGTGCTTTTGAATTTGTTTCTGCTTGAGAATACTACTTTACAGTTTAGAACAAAGTGAATAGCTACAAGATTTTCAGCTTTGCTGGATAATAACATATTTTGATGTTGTTTCATCTGGCTTCTCTTTGACCTAAAATAAACCAGTTTGTTTACTTTGGAAATATATATATTTTTAAGTGTATCCTTTAAAAAAAAGACAACAAAACAACAAACCAATAGCTTGAAAGTAAATTTTGAAAGTTTAAAAAAGGGAATTTTTTTATGACAGTGGTTTTCTTTCATGTTTTAAAATCAAAGCTATTGAGTACATTTTATCATGGACTTGCATGTATTTTAACTGGTTAAAGTCTTATTTTTTTATAAGTAATCTTTCTAAAGAATCTGAAACCCTTCTGTATGAAGGCTTGATATTACAGATATGACAGTATCAATGTTGATTGCCATGGTATATGGTAATTCTTACTAAGATTCTTCCTGTTTAGCTGAAGGGAAGTGTAAAGTTGTATGTTTCCAAAGTGGGATTCAGGACTTAGAATTACCTGAGACTGCAGAGCTTCTCATCTGACCATGTGCTATGCTGCAGAACACACACCTGTTCTTTACTGATTTTCTTAACCTAAGGGTCATTTAACAGGAAAATCCTTTTCACTTGGGAGGTTAACAACTTTAGATGTTGCTTCTAATTTTTTTGTGTATTTTTCTAGTGTATTTTTTATCTGCAGATTTTCTGGATATTCAGACTTCCTAAGAATTTTGGGTAGATTATCACCAAAAAAAAAAGACTAAGCACAACTCCAAAGGATTTGCTGGTGTTTCCCTGCCTCTTTTAACAAACCACAGCTGCATATGGATTTGGGGACTGCTCTATTCTTTAAGTAGCTGGTAGCACAGCTGTGCCCTGAAGAGTACAGATTGCAGGGCAGGTCTAAATTAGTTCCTTGTGTATCACAATCTGGGTTTATGGTTGAAATGCCCCATGACAAAGTGGAACCATATTCTATTCTGATTTAATGTTGACCTTAGGAACTACATGAATAATAAGAATAACAAGAATGTAACAAATAGTTGTTCCAGTACTATAATAAAATGAGTGGTGATCCTTATCATTTTGCTGAGGTGACGCTATATGGATATTGACAGGGACACTCAAAAGCAGTCAAGCTTTCCTTGCAACTTCACACACTCAAAATCTGTGGCCATCACAAACAAAATATTGCCCATCACCTGATCAACATTTATCCAGCTTTCTGAATATACACAGTATATACATCTAAACATGCACTGCAGACCCATCACCCATCACACATTATGGATACTCTTCCCTCCACACATCAGGAAAAGGAGCTTCAGGAAAAAAGGATAGTAGAGTGTGTGATACAGGCTAAATCTCAGTCTGGTTTACTAGAAGTAATTTGGGCACTTGTGATGTGAAATAATTTCAATTCATTGGACTGCTTCTTGTCTATTACACTACCTGTATTAGATCTGATTAAAACTGCTATGGCAGATTCCATAGCTAAGCATCATAATTGTGCTGCCTAGTAAACATAATTTATATTTGAGATACTGCATTTCATCTAGTCAAATCCAAGTGTATTCACAACATCATTAATTTTAATGCTTATAGGTATTCTACCTAGCCCAATTAATATGTTGCATAGAGTTCAATTATACTAAGATTGAAAAAATAATAAAATCATCTTGCAAGCTCAGTATCAATTATTAGAATTTTTTACAGCTACTCATAGGCACAGTGAAATATCTCTCTGCTCCTATTCCTGAAGTGTAATTGTCAATTTTTAAAATCAATTTTTAATTTAAGATCTAATATCTACTTTACGCCAATTTAGGGTTTTAGGTGCTGTGCTTGGGGATGGTGTATAAAAGTGCCACTTACACATCCTGACTGATCTGGAGGAGATACCCTAATAATCCTTTTACCACTTCTAAAGTTTAAGAGTATTTGTGCCCAGGGGTTTCTTGGTATTATAATACTTTTTTTCCAGTTCTAGTTATACTTTATGATAAAGAACACAAATATACTTTAAAAATATACTTTAAAACAAAAATACTGGAGCACAGAGCAAGGCCACAGCAGAGCCCTGGGTATGGGGAAATGCAGAGAAGACAAAGCGGCTGCTCCTGAGTCAAGTGTGGCTCTAAGGAGAGAGAGCAAGAGCTAAGCTTGATGCAATAGCTTTTAACAGTTGGTTTGGGAATTAACCCTACTTTTAAGAGCTACTTCTACTGAATCAGCTTGGCCTAACTCATACAAGTCTTTTCTGAAGTTCTGAAGGCAAAAAATCCTCTGCGGGACAGAACCTCTTTGAGGTCATGGTACATCACATGAATTCATCATCTTCTCTCATAGGAAGAGCAGCAGTTTCAAATTAGATTGACTCTGGAACTGAGATTTTCTTGGTCTAATTTTTGCTGAGATGCATTTGTAAGTACTTTAAATATGGGAGCCTTGAAGAACCATATCAAAACTTTGCATAATAGAAACTTAACTGAGGCTGATTAAATGTAATTAACATGAAAGATTAAGAATAAAAGAAGAGTATTCTCCAAGTAATGCCCCAGTCTGCAACATTTATAGTTTTTACTTCCTTTTAGAAATGATACAAGAATAGTTATATAGGTTTTTAAGAGGGTTTCTAAGTGTCACTTATGGTTCAAAAAAGCTCAGGCAGATATTTCCTATTTCTATTTCTCTGTCAAAGTGAGAAAGTAAGTAAGCTTGAAAATTACTGAGTGTTTTTTTTCCTAAATTAAGCAATAATAAATTTATAATATGGTTATTTTTTTCTGAATGCTTCATCTGCTTTGCACAGTAAACTTTCAGCTAATATGTTTTCACTTGCCAAAACCCCTCCAGAATTGTATACTCAACAGCTATTTTTTTTTATAGAAATGGTGCTATCCCTAGCTGAAAATATTAAATATGTTTATCTTATCCTGATCCAAACACAGAGCTAATATGGTGGAAAATTCTTGTTGGAAAAAAATGTGTGATGGGTATGGGACCTGAACCTTCTCACATCCCCTTTCATGTTCAGATGTCTCTAAGCTCTCTCAGATCAGTTTGATGTGTGCAAGGAAGACACAGAATAGCTCAAGGAGGGAAAATCAGGAAAGTACGTGGAGCTGTGGGAGGGTGGGTAAAGAATACAACTGTTCTGCAGAGATGATAATCAAAATAGTCACAATAATTTATCCTGGAAGGGCTCTGCCCAAAACAGTTCAGACTCCAAAGATGCAATAGGTTGTCCAGTGGGTTTGGATGTCTCCAAGGTGATGACTGCACAGCATTTCTGAGCATCTGTTACAATATTGACCACCCCTACTGTGAAGATTTTTTTTTTTTTTTAATCTACTGAGTGTAGCAGGAGGAGCCATTCTTGCTCCTGAAGCTCAACGGGCTGCTGGTCTCTTCCAGGACTCCAGCCCCCACACAGCGCTTCCAGGGTAGAAGTGTAGCAGGAAGAGCCTTTCTTGCTCCAGAGGCTCGACGAGCTGCTGGCCTCTCCATGCCTCACACCAGAGTGAGCTGAGGTGCCTTCTGTGGGTGTGTGTCCCACCTTTATTGGACCCCTGGTAATAGGGGGCCTGTCCTAACCAGGCACAGGTGGACTCACACCCACTCTTTGGCAACTCGAGGCACCTGGTTTATCTTGTTTCTCTACAACTGAGTGGGTTTTTTATTGCTGCAAACCTTGCATAAGTGTATCCAATTGAGAATTCTTTAGTTTCCCTCTGTAGTGAAGAGAAAAAACAAACTACTTCCTGAGATCTTTTTCAATGGGATTCAACATCTTCATGGTGTGCCTCAGACAAAGAGGGAACCCATGTGACACAGATAAATGAGAATAAGGCATCTCTAGATAGCCAAAATCAGGTAAGAAGAATTTCATCTTGTCTGATAAAGACAATTTTTCATGTTCTTTGGGTGGACTCTCATGAAGAGTACTATTGGAGCACCTTCTCACTGGTGTAAAGGACGTGCTAGTACTGTAAAAGCAGCTGGGTTTGCTGCCTGAGATTGTTCTAGTACAATCCCCAGCTTACTTAACTCCCACTGCCTAACTCCTGAGGCTTTTTGAGACATCTTGGCTTCTCTTCTTGGCTACTGAAAACCTTTAGCTCTTGTAGAGTAAGCAGTTAGTGAGTTTCCTTCACAAAACAAGTCTACATGGAAATCTGGATCTTTTCTAACTAGACAATTTTTAATGAGATAATTATTTCATTATACAGCCCATTTGTTACTCACTGGTGCTATAAATGACTCATTCTGTGGGTAGATGCCCTATATATTAGCATATTCTTGGAATGATATTTTTTGCTATTTCTTAATTCTCGATTCTGTATTATGGTCCATAATGCATGCATGATCCAAATGGGATTTTTGTTTTGTTTACCATTATGTTAATTCCTTATACTTTATTGCATATACATTCCTGTTTCATCTCAATGTGAAATTCTCATGTACTGACATATGAACAGAATGTTTCAGGCCACAAGCCTAGAAAAACTACATTGAATTTGGTATTACTTCTAATAGTGGATCACATTAATTTTTAGCCCAGAGAGTCTTTCTTTTAAAAACAATTTTATTTGTGGTTTTGTTTTTTTGTATTTTTTTTCATACTAGTAATTTTAAATAGTCAGGAAAAAAATTATTTTTTTAAGGCAGTGAACTACTGGAGAAAAAACAGAAAACAGCATTAGAAAAACAGAGAAGAAGCAATAGGGTAGGTTTTGAGATAGAACTGGCAGAAGAGGAAAGATTTCAGCCAAGGGCTCAAAGCCCTTGCAGAAGCACAGCAGCCTTGGAGGAGCAGCAGTAACACTCCCTGCACTGTCAGGGCAGCATCCCTCTGTGAGCAGCTTGCTTTACCCATAGGAGATGGGTATTGTTGGTTCTCCTTTCTGAGCTGCAAAGTTAGCCTCAGGCTGCCACACCTGATTTCACAGTTCAGGAGTTTGGGAGCCACTGTTCATGCCTGTCAGTAATAGTTAAAATAACACATAGCAGCATGATAATAACACTTGTATCTTTATCCAGATGTCTCAAAAAATCAAGACACTTAAGGTCTGTATAGGATTGATCATAAAGTCCAAGTTGGGTTTTATTCAAGGGCATTAATCCTTGTTTGACTCTTTCTTTTATTTGTGCCATAGACACATATAAAACAAGGCAGTTTGTAAACTTCTTTCAGAAATGAACATAATGCAAGAACAAGCAGAAAATATTTTTGAGTTTGCTTCTTTGGTGATCTGAATCTACTTACACAATGACAAAGATGGTTTAGATGAAAGCTTGGACAATGGAAATTTTAAGGAAAAGGTGTTTGTCTGGCTTTCACTTCTGGGTTAATGTGCTGACTTTTCCAGCCCAGAGTTTGGAGGAAGGCTACATGGTGTTTCCACAGACAGCTCTCATTAAAGTTCACATTCTGGAGGCAATGTCTGTTCCCAGTCTGCTTTCTGTTTTCAGCCTGCCAAAATAATACAACAACCACATCCCCTGCTCACAGCTCACATCCTCCTGAGCAGGGCAGGCAAGGGGAGGGAGCACAGCTGAATACAGGGATGCCTGTCCCAGGCATAGGTCATCATTGCAAAGGCACATGGGGGAGACCATGTCCCTCTCCCTCTGTCCTTCCTGCTCAGATCCTTCAGACTCTCAGGCTTCTCTCCACCTTGGACACACCTGTCCTCAGACATTTATGCAAGATCCTTCCATTTACTCCAGGAGTTTTCCCCAGTCTTGCAATCTTCATTCAAACACTTTCAGTCTTTCCTTATCCTTCCCAGTTGAATTCCCCATCCTTTTACCAAATTCCCACAGCTCCATATTTTGTGGCTTCATGAGCATTTTTTGCCATTTTTATGGCTGTACCCAAACCAAGATTTAGAGAGAGCAAAAAAAGAACTGGCAGAAGCAAAGGCCTTTGGTAATTTTAAATTATCCTTGCAGATAAACAGGTTATTAACTGCTCACTGAGACTGGTCTGTTGAAACATAAAAGCAGTAGGAACTTCTGAGGGAGGAATTTTTCTTTTATGTTTTTTATTCATTTTATCTGCCCTGGAAAGGTCGAATGAATGAATTGCAGATATAGATCTGCCCCAGCCTTTCATGTCATCCACTTTTCCAAAGAAAACAGATTTTATCAGTACTGGAGTGGGAACTCTTGGAAGGAAAAGCCTGGCACTGGAGATTGTTGTGTGGCAGATCCATGTGTGCCAGTCCGTAAATAGCCAGGCTCATGAAACCAGGAGGCAGCAAACAACCAAATCCCCAAACCCAAATAAAACCAGTCCTTAATGAGGATGTACACACAAAAAGGTCTGTTGGTTATGCAACTTATTTGGACCAATAGATAAAATATGATCTGATAAAATTTGCCATTAGTATCAGGTTTTTTATTTAAGGATTATGAAGAATGTCATCAAGGCTTCTGATTTTACTAACTTTCCCCTTCTGTAGGATTCAGCTTTGCATGAAGTCTCATCTCATTCCCCTAACTCTTCAGCTCTTACAGGGTGGCAATAGAGAAAGGATAATAGGATATTTAATATGTTTGTCCCAGGAAAAGGAAATCATTGAAAGACATGAAATACTGTACATAGATGTTCATAAGGCATTTAATATTAAAACTTTCAAGTTAGTACATTTATTAAATGAGGCTATTTTAAAGGAAACCTTGACTCGAATATTAAAGCAACATCCAAAATTTTTCTTCAAGTAAAAGGCGACCTGGAAAGATGCAGAGAAATTTCCAAATCCTTTATTTTTCTCAGGGAACAGTTTTGAAGAGCCTAAACTCTACCTACATCCTTCACATTCAAAGAGTTCTAAGTTCCAACATTTCTTAGGTTTTTGAAGACCTTACTTTAAAATGACATAAGCAGGAACTAACCAGATGCCCCCCACCTGCTCTGCCAGTAGAGACAGTGTTGAAATACACTGTCCTTTTTACCAGAACACCAAAGTAGAGAACAGTTTAAAGCTTCTTGGCTTAACTCAATTCCTTGTCCCCAGAACCTTGAAGTAGGTGCACTTCAGTATTTTTCATTATACTTCCTGCAGCTCCAGGAATTAGGTAGGATTATCATAACAATTTTGTTGGACCTTAGTGTCTGTTAATCCTGTCTGAAGCTCTCTGGTGCTTGACATTTCTTATGAGGCTCTTCACTTAAGTAATGGTGTGTGCTGTCAGCAGAGACAGAGCTGCAGTGGTGCTCTTTAAATAAATAGAAGCACTTGCTTGCTTTGGAGATGTTCTGGTGGCTCATGTCTTCTTTCATCAGTCATTTTGCCACTCTAAACCTTAAGGCACTTTTATATATGAAACAAAGATATGTGTTTCCTATTTTAATTACTTAGTTGGCCATGAAATTGTTCTTGAGCAGAAACAAAACCAACAGCAGCTGCTAGAAAGCGATCAGGGCAGGTTGGGAATAGCTCTGTACCTCTTTGGAGTCTGGGCAAAATCTCTGTCAAACCAATACTAATAACACTCAGAGGTAAGGTTTGTAGCCTGCTGGCTATGGCTCTATGGGAGCCTACCAACACACTTTACAGTAAAATGAGGGAAGAAAAAAGATTGGGCCCATGTGAACCACATGAGGCTCAACAAGGGCAATGCAAAGTTGGGATCAGGACAAACCCCAGTATCAGTACAGGCTGGGAGTAAAAGTATTGAGAAGAAGGACTTGATAGTACCGATGAATGGAAAGATGGACAGTCCTCCATCATGAGTCCAACATCCTGGAGTATTGCATCCAGCTCTGGACTCCTCAGCACAGCAAGGACACAGCAAGGACACAGCAAGGAGCTGCTGGAAGGAGTCCAGAGGAGGACCACAAAGATGAGCAGAGGGCTGGAGCACCTCTACTGTGAGGACAGGCTGAGGGAGTTGGAGTTGTTCAACCTGAAGAAGAGAAGGCTCTGGGAAGACTTTATTGTGTCATTTCAATGCTGAAAGTAGCCCTATAATAAGATAGGGGCAAACTTTTTAGTGGGACCTGTAGTGGTAGGGAAATAGGTAATGTTTTTAAACTAAAAAGGGGCAAATTTACACTATATGTGAGGAAGACATTTTTTCCATGAGGGTGGTGAAACACCAGAACAGGTTATCCTGAGAGGAGGTAGAAGCCCCATCCCTGAAAAAAATTGAGGTCAGGCTTGTCTAGACCTGATCTAGTTGAAGATCTAGTTGTCTTCTAGTTGAAGACAACTTCTAGTTGAAGTTGTCCCTGCTTTCTTCAGGGACATTGGACTAGATGACCTTTAAAGGTCCCTTCCAACCCAAACCATTCTATACTCAGAAATATGAGGGAAATTCTTGGTGAAAGTGACAATGTTTGCACTAACTAGTGATGATTCTGAATTCCAACACAAAAATGTGTGCAATGTCTCCTGTCAAATCCTTACACAGCCATAGTGATGTTGGCTAGGTCGGTACTGATCGTATTTTAAGGTATGTGATAACCAAGTTCAAATAATTCCTTCATCAAACTCAAAATACTTTTATTTTGGGGTCAATAAGAAAATGTTAATTACAGAAAAACATCTTGGGTCATATCAAAGTGAGGATTAATTATGAATCAGCACTGAGCCTGTCTGTATTAATCCCAGGTGGCTGCCAACAATTTTTCTATAAAGTATTTGTGTTATGTAAAATTATGTATTTATAGCTTTATTCCATTTTCTGTTCCATGATATTTCCCCCTCTTCTATGTTCTATAAAATCTTTTGAATATTGCTTGATCAGTTACAAAAAAAGAAAATGTACAGTTGTGTACAAAATAATTAAGGGTTTGTGCCTGTCATTACATTTAAAGGAGTGGTGCCTTTTATCATATGTAATTTTTACTTTTATTTCTGTCTTCAAGTCACTCTTTTCAGAGCTGAACCTTTCAGAAAATGAGTTATCATTTAAAGAAGAAATTTACTGGAAATATTTAATAGGTATTGGGGCTGTGTGCAAAAGCATCCCACTGTCAGCTCTGTCTGTGAATTTCTCTGTAATGATATTCCTCCTTCCAATCTTCCTACTTGTTCATTACAAGCAGTAACTTCAGCAGAAATATTAAAAGAGAAAAATCTGGGATTTAAAGACTCCATACTATCAAAGGATTTCCCCTTGCTAGAAGTTCCCTTGATGATCTGTTGAAGCTCTAACCTGCCAGATTCTTGTGGGAAAGCATCTGAAAATCTGCAGATTTCATGACATCATGCTATATTACTGGGGGAAATTAACAACATGACATTAATTAATTCAGGGAAGAAATGAATTATCCTGCACCTGGGGAGTAGCTGCCACCAGCACTCTTCTTGTCTCTGTCCAACCTGCATTCCGTCCTGTAGCTCCAGCTCCATCCCTTGCCACCAGCTCCATCCATTGTGATCCCAGAAGGGTTTGGGAATGCTCTGAGATAAGAATAGGAAACACATCAGAATAACTAAGAATTATCTTGTCAGCAAGTTAGCAAGAAAATAGACACAACTACAAACCTGGGGTTGGATTAGGAATTCAGATATTAAAAAGAAGTGTGGCTAAAAATGTATGGCAAACATCAAAGTCCATTGTTAAAACTTCTCAGTGTTGGCGTCTGAGTGTCAAAGGGCTACAAACTTCCTTTTAGAAGATTCCTTTTCTTTCAAGAAAAACTACAAGTGTCTTTAACAGTCATGTGGAAAGGTTGCTTGCTCAGGAAGTTATGATGTGCTTTAAATCCTCTCTTCATAATGAGATCAAACTTTCATCATTCAGTTCCATAGCAAGTACTTCCATCATCAGGCTCTAGGATCTGGAGCACAGTAGCAGGACTTCCACAGAGTGCTCCCACATGGATATAATCCCAAATTCAAGGGAGCAGGGATGGAAAGAATTGAGAGGATGGAAAGACAAAAGGAGCTTCCCTTAGTTACTGGTGTGATATTTGTAATGTCCTCTGGTTCGTCTTACCTGCTCCAGCAAGGGGCTAAGAAGAACATCTACTCTTTTGTTTTGTTTCTTTTTAAATGTCTTTCCAATGATGGAGAATACATGGGTAGATCTCAAGTCCCAGGAAACCACACAAAATGCAGGAAAACTACTAGTTCCATATGTTGCTTCTAAAGAGCTCAAGAGATCTTTAGTTCAGGACTATTTTAGATTATTTATAGATTACTTGGTCACACTGATATGGAAGTTTGCAAAGCTCCTTTTAATGGGAAAACTTCCTTTGGTTTTGATGTGTGGTTTCTCTTCCCCTCCTGTGTTTTCAAGATACTCTGTTCTGCTTCCTTCATTAAGTTTTTATTTGCAAAGTGTACTCATTTTAATTGTTGGTCTCAGCTATTTAATATCCTGGTACAGTTTGCCAGTAATGCAAAATAAATGATTGCTTCTTTAAACTTCTTTTTTGTTTCTTAACTACTGAAAACATGAACACTTATAGCTGTAGCAATGCAACTTCAGTATAGAAGCCAAAGTGTCTTGGGGGAATTCATGCCACACAGTGGACATCTACAGGTCATACAGAAACAACAAACAGTTGTACTGAAAGCATTTGACAAATGGGTTGTGACAAGTAACTTCCCACTTTCAACTGAGAACCTCAGATAATGTGGTCCTATGTAAAATGTGCTAAATTGTTAGGTTGAGGTTTTTCAGTCTGGAATATTCTGCCATTAAAAATGTTGGGATGTCCCTAATTCCTGTTCCATTTAACAAACAGAGGTGGCACAGGGGACACAGTGGCTTGATTTAATCAGGAAGGTTTTTTTGTTTTTTTTTGCTTGGGCAGTTTCTTTAGTATAATTGTATCCATTCCCTTTCTCCTGTTGACACTGTGCTGGATGTAATTAAGTTCCTCTGAGTCATCACTGAGCAAATGAATGAAAAATGCTCTTAAATAGAGGACATAAGATCTAGTTTGAACACAGTGTTTATTAATACTATATATTGGTTAAGGTCACCTTACCCTGTTGAGAAGAATATTCCTACAGTGTTCTTTGCAGTTATATTGTAAATTTAAATTATTTGTATGCTTTGATTTTATCTTTTTTCTTTTATGCTTCATGAAAAATGTATTTTCTTATTCCTATTTAATTGGTGAAAAATTAAAGTCTGAGTAATTTACAGTTAGATACAGTCTCAATGACTGATTTTTTCTCAAACTGATAGCCACTTCTATAATTACCCTGTCCTGAACTCACTTCCATTTTCTCCTTTACTTCTTCAAACTAAATAAGATAACAGAAGTTTCAGAGTGTTCGTGCTTAGAAAGATGAAGTTAGATAGAAATTAAATTCATACTTGTAAATTGGATGAGAATCACGAAGCTTATTTAACTAATTATCAGTATTCCCTCTTTGCAATTAAACAGCATACAAGTTATTAGCATCCTTTGAAATTTGCTTCATAAATTTCTAGGAGGAATAGACATGTGACTTGTATGATAACTTCATACAGCTGAGGATCTGTAAGAGAAATCATTCTCAATCTTAATTACTAATTGATTAAGGAAATAAAATATTACAGATGCATTAGACTGTTGTTATTAGGATTATATCCAGATGCTGTTAAAAGATATTGTTCTCAGTGATGTGCAAGTTGTTCTTTCTTCTGTTCTAAATGCTGAATCCAGAAGCCAGCAACTGAGAAATATCTTCTTGTGATGTTGTTATTAAAAGCTCAGAAGCATGGACATCTAAGCAAATATTTCAGCTGCTTATGATAATGCTTATAAGTATGAAAGGATGCCTAAAACATACCCTTATATGTCGAAAACATCCTCTCTGTGGCTTAGTAATTCTTGGCTCTCCATGAGAACTCTCTTATCCTTCAGCATGACTTAATTTTTTTCAGTATCAAGAATGTTTTTCTGAGGCATAGTAAGTGTTACAGATTCGAAAAACTAAACTGCTTGTAGGCAGAGCAAGAGATATCTAGGCTGAGAATACGGAGGCTGTGTCGTATCTCCCACAGAATATTGTTTTGAGCACCATTAAGCAGTACTAATGGGGGCTGCAACTCTTCTCCCATTTCTGAATTGCATGCAGGCCCCTAAATTCAATACAAAAAAAAGTAGCAGGTACAGGAAGAATAAGTTATCATCTACAAGAGTAAACTGCAGAAACACAGAAATTGTCTGGAAAAATTGGTTTAGTTGACACCGCTCAGATCTTCATTTGTGCCAAGCAACACAAGGCACGTTTGCACTTTGGGGCTGCACAGCTTCTTGACACTGCTGTTCCCCAGACCCTTCTCTGGTGCATGTTTAGTGGTGCTACAGCTAATGAGTGCTGAGTTACTTGGTTTCTCTCTTTCAATTAAACTGGACTGGGACTGAGAAAGAAATCTTCATTCTTTTTTTTTTTCCCCCTCTCTAATGATAACTTAAATCTTTCTTAAGGATCACTTAAGAGATAAAGCTCCAGACAAAATGCAAGAGAAGTCATTTCAGTCTCTCAATAGTCTGTCAATATGTCTGCCTCCTAAATATATATTCTCAGGATGTCTGTAAGAAAAAGGACACCCAGCTTCAAGACTCTGGTCCAATTGAAGGCATTTTCACAGGAAGGTGCTGCATCACCAGGTTGTAGATGAGCTAAGAGGTAAATTCTAGTTTCTTTGAATGAAATACATGGTCAGGAAAATCTAGGGACTGGTATGTCAAGTTGCCAGCAGATCAGATGTCTAAGAACTCTTTCCCCTCCACTAGCAACCCCTCTAACTAGGGGGCTTGTTGGAGGTTATCAGGTTACAGCATTGAATGCTCTTACAAAGTCTTAGAGTAATCCAGACAAAGTAAAAAGACCTCTGGGCAGAATGTGGAGAGTGAATGTGTTCTAGTCCTAGAATAACCTATACCATTGGGAATTCTGCAAAGAGGCAGGCTTGGACCTTCCCCAGGAACAAAATGAAATCAGAGGCTTCCAGATTCTGGGTGATTACCAAGCTCTGTTTGCTGCTGCATTCAGCACAAACACAGTCAGGTTTCTCACCTCTGGGGTCACCAGAGGACCCTACTCAGTGATGTTGTAAGGGACAAGACTCATCCTGGGGAAAACCACCTTTCTAACCATAGTGACTCCCAGAAAGATTCCAACTCTAGTTTAGGCTACATTTGAGGAGGCTTTAGAAAGCCCAATTAGTAGTATCAGCCACATTCTCACATATATGTAGGAAGTACCTACATTCAAAACAGGATCTGGGTTATGAATTCCCAAAGAGATAGCTCAGATCTTCTATCCCTTCTTTTTCAAGGGGATTTCTATGGTAATTAGGTAGTCAGCTCCCTGTACTGCACAGTGCTTTG
This sequence comes from Calypte anna, assembly GCF_003957555.1. Classification (NCBI taxonomy): domain Eukaryota; kingdom Metazoa; phylum Chordata; class Aves; order Apodiformes; family Trochilidae; genus Calypte; species Calypte anna. The sequence continues at coordinate 30,880,329 of NC_044244.1, forward strand.
GCTATTTCTTCTGAGATGCCCACTTGGCTTTGGAGGACTGGGAGGCCTGTGGGTCTTGCACCAAGGATGGAGGCCTGAAATTTGCTGCAAAAATTGAGATTTTATCTTGAGACTTGTCTTTTTTGAGAGGTATTAAGTAGGATCACCACTACAATGAAGGCACTCAGTGAAAGTGTTTACTCTTGATTTGAGCAAACTCAGGATGAAGATTTGCTTTTTGGAAATCAATCGACCTCTGCTCATTAATACTCTCTGGAGAGCGTACATTAAAGCATCTCAGTGGAACATTCAAAGAACTAGCAGGGTTATCCTTGGCAATCTTTATCTTCAAAGTGCTTTACACACACTAAGGTTCTAGCTTTTCACTGAAGCATTTAGGAACAGCAGTGGGACAGGGCACTGTGTCCACCCAGTACTCCTGATGCCCATGCCCAGGTGAGCTGAGGCAAACTGAAAGCCCCTACCCCAGAAATCAGAGTGAAGGGAAGAGGAATATTCCCATCCTTTTTCCCTGTGGTGGGGACAGGAGTTATTCTGAGTTATTCAACCCACACAGTTGCTACTGCTTTTCATTTTTGTAACTGGAAGCTTTTTTAATTGTCTGTGCAATAACTGGTAGCCTTTCACAACTGGCACAATATCATATGAAATTTTCCTTGAAATCATTAATTCTAAGTGTCAGCTGATGGAACAATTCAGCAGTGCATGCCTCAGCTGTTGTGGTCATATCAGATAAATTTGGGTTTGGAAGGAGTGTTCTGAAATCTCAGAACAGTGTTTAAAAGCTAGATGTCTATATGCCTCCTTAAATTACCTGTTACTTCCTCTCCTTTATCCTTCTCAAGATTTACTGATTTGTACTGTACAGAAACAGAAACAGAAACAAGCTTGATTACAAGCTCCATGAATATTCTTCTCTCAAGAAAACATATTTACCAGCTCCCTGTGTTTACAAGAATTATCATAAAGTAGTAATGTTTCCTCCAAACTGGCAAATTCTTTTGTCACATTATTTTTCCTGCTGTCAGCTGCTGTTAATCAGTGCTTTATGGACTTCTTTTTTTCTTTAAATTTCATTTTTCATTATGCTTTTTTTAACAAATTCATAAAGTAGCCCCAGAGAAGATTTTTTTGTTATGCCTTTTTCACACTCATGGTATGATGAATTTATCTGGAGTTCTTATCAGTGCATTCATGTAAATGCATGGTGAAAAATTATCAAACACCAAAAGAAATTATTTGTGTTAACAAGTAAACTGTGAGGGATCAAAAACATGACAATGCCCTGGATGTAAAATAAAATAAATTACATGATTTGAATAGCTCCTCAGTATTTTCCAAAGCCAAATCTGAGGAGAAAGTTAGTGACAGCAGTACTTGCCATATTTTAAAAACAGATTTTGGAAAAATGCAAAACTGATGAATGTTCCCATTGAGGTTTTCCAAGTTTTTGATGTCAGAAAGAACTTTTCACTATAAAATCTAAGTTAGCCAAACATAATAATAATTAAAAAAAAATACCAGTGAAACCCAATTGCTGAATTCAAAGCACATTTTTTAGATTAAGAGTTCAGTCACAAATCTGTGGTGGATTCCATCATTTTATTCCAGTTTGGGATAAAAAAAAAGTTTGCAAACTGTGAAGATTTTCTGGTATAAATAAGTACTTTCCTCCCCAGCTCAGCTGGCCCACCATCATTTTTAGCCTCGTTGGCGTCTCTACACTATCCTTCAATTCTACAGATGAGACAAAGATTTTGGCGGAATATTTAAAAAATATCTTTGCAAAAATAAAGTGCTGAAATATGTATGTGATGCTATATATATTTATAGGACCTATCATTTTAAAACTTGTTTGAATGTATCAAAATAACCTTTATGTTTTTAGGGAAACTGAACTTAAAACTCTAAACAAATTGGTGTTTGAGTTGCAAATCAGTGCATAATACAGTCCTTTTACTATGTGTGATGTTGACTTTTCAGATCTTTTTTTGCTGTGTTGTTTTCTATTACTTTGCTAATGGATCTTACATGTATCCTGCAAATATTTATGTCCTTGAGCATGTAAACCTCTCAAACCTGGTCCTTTTTTTTGTCTCTTCCACAATATTCTTTTCTTCTACTCTTTGAACTATTGAAAAACCTGAGATGGGTTCTACTTGAAGTGTCAATTCTTGATTAGTTATATAGTTCTTCTCAACTTTTTGAGGCATCAGTGAAAAAAAAACAAGCAGCACAGCTGCTGACACTTTGACTAAAATAATTTTCTTTTTCACTCTTTTGCTGTCAGACTCTGTTGTCTTCTGGTGGGTTAAATGATAAATTTATGGATAGAAAACTATCGCAACTTCATTGAAAACAGGATGATTATGAAGACTTTGAGGATGCCTTCAGTAAGGGAGAATAAGAAAAAGCTGCTTTAGGATCACATTAGGACTCATTCTTACCTGGGCAGACAGAGAGCATTTCAGCCTTGGTGCTCAATGACAAATCTCTGTGCTGATGGTATCAAGAACTGCTGTGTGAACATTGCTCAGGAAGACATGGATGGCAGGGCATAAAACAAAAGCTGAGTAAGTATTGATGTTTTTCTCAGTTAGGCAGCCAAATGAGAGCAAGGCATGGGGAGAGGGAGAGGGGTGATTTGGCTCAAACCACATGTTTGAATTTTTCAGGATTTCTGTCAAGTGAGAGACGGGAAAGGAAAAGAAGATTTGTATTTAAAACATGCTGTCTGGAAAGGGCTGCTGCCTCCCCTTGCATCCCACAGCCAGACCTGGGGCCGGTGGGCTGAGGGACAGGGACTGCACCCTTCTCAGCCATGACTCAGGGGCTTGGTGGCTCTTGCTCTCTGAAGGGCACTCAGTGCTTTGTAGGGCTTTGCCTGAAAGTAAGATTGAAGTTTCTCAGTTCATTTATTTTCTTCGCATTTTTCAGTTGGATATAACAATGCAGAAGGCCCCAAAGGTTAAGGTGCTGCACTTTCCACTAGGCCAGGAAGGGAGCATCCCTCTGTTGGTGAAGATGACAGTACTTAGTATAGGTCATGGTCTAGAAAGAGCACTCAGACCCAGAATTATCTTTAAACCACTCTGCTTAGAGATGGTTTCCAGGTCCTCAAGTGCAGACACTCAGACAGTAAACACTAAACAAGTGGCCCAACCACTTAGCTATCTAGGTAATGTTTGGATTTGCCTGAGAAAGTTTTTGAGCTACCTGGTATATTTGACCTGCTCTTGTAAGTGGCTGCAACATCATCAGAACAGCACCTTAGTGCATGTGCTAAAAATAAAGACATCATTTGGCTTTAATCTCATGCCTTTTGCACTTTACTGCTTTCAGCAGTGGGATTGCTTTGGGGCAACGAGGAATGCTTCACCTTGCCATGAGACACAGCACTCTGTGTACCTTGTACTGACATAGATTAGAATCATAGAATTGGCTGGGTTGGAAGGGACCTCAGAGATCATCAAGTCCAACCCTTGAACCACTACTGCTGCAGTCACTAGACCATGGCACTGAGTGCCACATCCAGTCTCTTTTTAAATAACTCCAGGGATGGAGAATCCATTACTTCCCGGGGCAGCCCATTCCAATGTCTGATCACCCTCTCTATAAAGAAATTCTTTCTAATATCCAATCTAAACCTCCCCTGGCACAACTTAAGACCGTGCCCTCTTGTCTTGCTGAGAGTTGCCTGGGAAAAGAGACCAACCCCCACCTTGCTACACCCTCCTTTCAGGGAGCTGTAGAGAGTGATGAGGTCTCCTCTGAGCCTCCTCTTCTCCAGGCTGAACAGCCCCAGCTCCCTCAGCCTCTCCTCATAGGATCTGTGCTCCAGTGCTTTCACCAGCCTCCTTGCTCTTCTCTGGACCTGATCCAGGACCTCAATATCCTTCCAAAACTGAGGGGCCCAGAACTGGACACAGTACTTGAGGTGTGGCCTCACCAGGGCTGAGTACAGGGGCAGAATCCCTTACCTGGACCTGCTGGCCACACTGTTCCTGATGCAGGCCAGGATGCCATTGGCCTTCTTGGCTACTTGGGCACACTGCTGGCTCATGTTCAGCTTCCTGTCAATCCAAACTCCAAGGTCCCTTTCTGCCTGGCTGCTCTCCAACCACTCTGTCCCCAGCCTGTAGCGCTGCATGGGGTTGTTGTGGCCAAAGTGCAGGACCCAGCACTTGGCCGTGTTGAACCTCATCCCGCTGGAATTAGCCCAACTCTCCAGTCTGTCCAGGTCCCTCTGCAGAGCCCTCCTGCCTTTGAGTTGGTCCACACTTCCTCCCAGCTTGGTGTCATCTGTGAATTTGCTGATGATGGACTCAATCCCCTCATCTAAATCATCAACGAAGATATTGAACAGAACTGGGCCCAGCACTGATCCCTGGGGGACACCACTAGTGACTGGCTGCCAACTGGATGCAGCCCCGTTCAGCACCACTCTCTGGGCCTGGCCCTCCAGCCAGTTCCCAACCCAGCACAGGGTGCTCCTGTCCAAGCTGTGGGCTGACAGCTTTTTCAGGAGAATGCTGTGGGAGACGGTGTCAAACGCTTTGCTGAAGTCCAGGTAGACCACATCCACAGCCCTTCCCTCATCCACCAGGCGGGTCACCTGATCATAAAGGGAGATCAGGTTGGTCAAACAGGACCTGCCCTTCATAAACCCGTGCTGGTTGGGTCTAATCCCTTGCCCATCCTGCAGGTGCTGTGTGATTGCGCTGAGGATGATCTGTTCCATATCCCTGCCAGGCACTGAGGTCAGGCTGACGGGCCTGTATAATGTAATGTTGATAATAATGTTGTCTTTGTAAAGTATCCTGTGATAGGGCAGAGAGCTGCACACTGCATAAAACCAGAGCTCCAGAGGAGGAGTGAAAGTTGGTTTAATTTCTAATATTTCTTGGTGGGGGTCTTTGTAAAACTTCCCTCCCAGGCCATGAGTAAAAGTTCAAATGAGTACTGAACAGAAATGAAAGCTGCTGCTTTGTTCCTCTGAGTCCCCAAGCTCTCTGGAGAGGATGAATAATGTTTTTGTTCCAGTAAGACACTGTGCATATCATCTCTCATATATTCTGTTCTTTTGTTTCTGCATCACACTGGCAGAGCAAGGAGCAGAGAGAGTGGGAGGACAACTTAAATGAATGGTTTGGACACACATTACTTCACATCTGAAGTAATGGTGAAATTATCACATTTGCTGCACCAAACAAACACTGGGGCCAGGAGAGGATGGCAGACTTCCTTGTTCCTCCCCATCGTTGCCTTCTTTCCTATAGGTAGATACGAGGTTTGTGTGATGGGGCACAGAAAACCATCACAATTTAGCAAAACCTTCAGCTAAACTAATATTTTCAGAGCATACATAAACCCTTGGTAGCCTGAATACCCTCCCAGACCTCTTAGAGCACTTCTAGAGGCAATCGTACCCCAAAGGTCTCTGTAAAATTCTGTATAATGAGTGTCTTGCTTCTCTATAAGGAAATTACTACATCAATCAATATTACTCAGTATCTAGATAGAGCAGCATAAACAAGAAACACTTATTTTACTTGGAATCTGGACTTTTCAAGTCTGCTATATCTTTTCGAAAGCCCCAATGCATTTGGCTAAATCACAAGAACTCTGTTTATTGTGAAATGAAAACTGTCTATTAATATAAAAGAGAACTTGCTCCTGTATGTTTAATAAACTCTTGTCACAGGCAATGAAAATCAGTGGAAAAAAAACCCTAAACTGGTACATGGAGAAGAAAAAAACCCTGGCAAACTCCAAGATAAGCTAGGCAAGCTGTATGTGTACAAACACATTATTTTTTTTTCTCTTTGCCTCAGAGTGTAAATATTATAATAAAACATGATTTGTTTTCCCAGCCTTTGTCTGCAGCTAGGAAGACAAAAGCTCTGTATCTACTATGGCAACAGAAAGCTGTGTTTGTACAGGATAATTTCCATGAAAACTCCTGCTGTTGCCTCTGTGGGTTCAAGCTCAGTACGTGAAAAGGCCCTCGGCTGATTGTAGCCCTGTCAAGTTGTGTTCTGCTCAGAGCCAAGCTGGTCTGGGAGTGATGCAGTGCTTCAAACCCAGCAGCTGCTGTCATCTTGTCTGTGAGAATTCCTACCATTGCTTCAGGACACTGTTGGCAGAAAATTTACTCCTTCTGATGCTCTCCAAAATAATTTTCAGAAAACAGTTTCGCACTGCTCTAGACCAGATTTATATCAATATTTGGCCTCATTTAATCCTATGGAATGAATAATCCCCATATTCCTAGACAGTTTGTTAATTAAATGATATGCAGCTAGGTGAGCAAGTGATACATGAGCCTTACCTGTTCCTGTCTCTCCATCCTCCTGTCTGGGTCCACCCCCAGAGATGTGAACTTCCTATAAGCTTCTCCACAGATTATGTGATCTACTCATTCATTTATTGCTTTCCTAATCTTATCAAAATCTAAAAGCAAAAAAGTGAAGGTTTTCCTGCTATGTAAACACCAGAACTCTCTTACTCTCACTGTGGTCCCCTTTCACTTCCTCTATTTTCTTTTTTGGCAAGTGGACAAAGCAGTTTCATTGCTTTTGTATTATTTAATACTTTCATTCATGGAAATACTGCAATATTTATAGGATATATAAAAAACGCTGTCACAGAAAAGGCAGATGGTCATTTTGACTCACTCAAATTTGGAAGTTTCAGGCGAATAAATGTCTTTGTTCAAGGCTTTCCTTAGGGGAAAAGATAGAAATAACAAAAAGATATTGTAAATTCTGCTTCTCCTTTGGGCTTAGGCACTACAATCAGCCTTTCTCCTTAATGAGGTTTGCCATCCACGATTTCAGAGAGATGCTACAACAGGAAGGAGTGGATTTAACTTAGTTTTTAATTTTAAGAAATTATAGAGATGATAGCACATTTCTTGCCTTTTGAACAGATTTATTCTGGTTTGACCTGAGGATGCTTCTTCTCTCCTCTAGTTTCCCTTTCCCACTCACAGGGTGCTGAATTCATACTTCTGTATGAAGTGTATAATGTATATGATTCTCTTTTTTGCTGTGGGTTTGTTTTGGTTGGTTGGTTGTTTTATTTTTCATTTAGGAACTGTAAGGAGATGGGTAGGGTGAATGGGCCATAAATAAATGACCTTATGACAGTCCATGTCTCTTGAAGAATTATCAGAATTACCAGAATTATCAAAATTGTAAGATGCAAAGGGTATTTCACATTTTTATTACTGTAAGAAATAAACCTAACATGCTCTTTTTTCCCCCTGCCTTTCTAGATTTTTATTTCTATATCCTATATTCCATATATCTATATTCCATAGATTTTGCTTCAATTGTTGCACTTTTCTGGATTCTCCTGTTTATTCAGATTTTTATTGAAGGTATGATACTCAGTATTTCTTTCACAGTAAAGAAAAAAATGCAAGTGTAAAATTGAAAGGGCAATATATAAGAATGTATTCAGTGGAACCTAACACTTGAATTAATCTGCTGTATTAATTTACTTCTAAAGAGTGGTAACATGGCTAAATGTACCGCTTTCCCCATTGTGCTAAGCAAGGCATTTATCTCAAAAATATTACTAGATTCAGTAACTTATTTTGTTGTAAAATAGTTATGAGAGAAAGGAGTGAGGCTTTCATCCAAACAACTCTAAACAGTTTATCTTGATCAGCATATTCTACTAAGTAGTCAAAGGAAGTTTTAATTGTGACTGTTGCTCTCAAAAGATCAAGCATAGACTATTAGGAGAAAATTGTATGTTGACCCTAAAAGCATATTTATATGTAATCTTTGGAAAGATAACAGCCTTTACAGCTCAAATTTATAATCTTCTGGTTGAAAATTTGAAGCTTGCTGAAGTCTTTTACTTTATAGAGTTGGGTACCTAAATATCGTTACCTGAATTTTCTTTTCTCCTATTGAATATATGAGAAAACTATTAATATGTTTTGTTACCATCACATATTAGGCAACAAGGAAAGAAAAAGTATTGCTCAAATTAAGAAAACCTAATTTTTGCTCTCTTGTGAAACAGTTCAACTGCTGCTGAATTTCCACACTTGCCTGCTTTTAAAAATAAACTAGTTCCAAAACAATGTAATGAAATTTTAAAAATCAATCCAAGAATGTGCTTTTGTGACTTAAAAAACAATAATAAGGTGGCAAACTCCTCCATTTATATCCGTAATAAAGCAGAGAACCATTAGGTGTAGGAATATTTACAGTAACACCAAGTTTTCTATCTAATAGACCAGATAAGAGTGATGCAGTGTTTACTTTCTCTGTAACAGGATTGTTTTGATTCCTGTCAGACACCTGTAGGAGCAGCTACCTATGCTATACAAAAAATAAAGGATTAATAAATTAAGATTCAGGCATTGGCAAGGGCCAAACTAATACATAGCTAGTGAAGTGATATATAAATAAAACCTATATATGCATAGAAAACTGTACTATTCATAACTTTAAAAGTTTATACTTATCAGCACATAGAGCTCTAAGCAGAGATAAAATGCCGAAATAGTCTTTGGAGTAAAATGATGGGGTTCTTATGTGACTTTATGCAAGCTCTTCCCACACCAGCTCTTTGGTTTGCATACAAAACTGCTGAAGTTTTGGGAGTGTGAGAGCCTCATAGAGTGAGAAAGAGATACCATCTTTGGTGAGGACTTGTTTTAAGGGAATTGCTTGACAGACTTTTTCCACAGCATGGACTCAAAACCAGGGCAAGTTCAGGAAAGAGAATTGGCAAAGTCCAGAAGGTGCAGCCAGAGTTGAGGAATCACTTCAGTTGGCCTTATTGCTGAAGGAAATGTGATGTGGAGCTGCATCCTATCATCAGCATGCCTCAGGAAGGAGGCCAGAAGCAACTCTGATAATCTGAAGAGTTCAGAATGAGCCATTGAGTTTTATTTTGTCAGACAGTAAATGCAAACCTCAGGAAATTATAGCTTTTTGAAACACACTTTCAGCAAGAGAGAAAAGAAGGTCTACCATACTTAAAATGCGATTTACTGAGGTAATAGGATGGGTAATATAAAATTATTTAACTACACCTCCCATCATGCCATTTGCTCTTCTAGCTAAAGAAACAGATTTAGGCCTCTAATACCATATCACATGTAGCCCAGAATACACTGAACTATCTCTGGATAAATATTGTGTGCAGTACCAAGTGTGAGTAAGTTTGTGAGTGTCTGAAATCTCTGGAAAGTTCAGCTAAGAGACTTGGTCCAGCTAATGCCTCCTAGTTTAAATCAGGCAGAAAACAGATATAAGCATCAATAACTCATCGCTCAAGTGAGTGCTCTGGCTGTTCAAAGCGAACTTCTCTTCAGAGATATTCTTCTTTCCACATGAAAGTCATCCTTTGCTTTGGACTGAGAGATCTTGTGTGTTAAGAAGAAACTTCATGCTTGATGCATCAGCATTTTCTGATTTAGCATTTTATTGAACAGTTCTTAGTCAGCCTGAACAGTCTTTCATTTCCCTAACTCTATTAGATGCCCAGCTCCCTATCCTACAAGCCTATCATCTACTTGTACCTGTTTGCATCAGACCAGCTCAAGTGAAATAAGTGGGAAGAATCTTTGGCTTAAAATAATTAATGATTTATAATGCTTGCAACATTTGCAATAAGAAAAAAAAAAAAGAAGATATGCATTAATCTAAGCCTTATATTTGCATAATTTAGATGGGTACTCTTTTGTTAAAGATAAACAAATGATCTATAACAGTTTAAAGCTCTTAGAGGACTTAATTTTCTTAACTGTTTTCATTCTGCTTACTGAAGCATCATGCTCCCTTGTATCAAATAGCAGGCACTATAGAAAAGCCTTGGTAACCAAATGACAGATGAACTAGGAAACACCATTTCATGTGAAAGAGTAGGGGCTGTCTGCATGGGTGATATACCATGGTTACACAATTTCATTTCTGAAACTATGTAATCGGTATTGATAGTTCTTAAAATAAGAGAAGTCATTAATTGCTTATTGGATTATTTTACATATTACTTGTTTAGTAAGTTACCATTGCAAATAAACATATTAGGAGTGTAGCTTCAAGAACAAAATGAAGGAAAATAGGTAGAAAAAAAGTTAAGTGCAAATAAAGAATAAGAAATCATATAATATAAACCTATGTGTTTTCCTCTTTCACTCAGCTAGTATCTTCTCCTAAGAAAAGCTTCAGCCCCCTTGGAAGCCCAGCATGTTCCAGCTCTTCTGTACATCCAGCATGTGAGACATTTCTGCATCTCTGGGTTTGCTAGTGCTTATACAACTTCACCTGGACTCACAAGTCCAAAAGGATGAAAGCAGCCATTTCTGTTTCATGTGAAATAATTCATAACTCAAGAAAGAGCTGAAGAGAAGGGGGGACCAGTTCCACCAAGATCTTTCAGTAGGCTTGCGTTATAAGACTGGAAAGAGTGGTTTAAGAAGAACAGCATATAAATGTGTCTACTATCAATATTTAGGAGTAAAACCTTTTCTAGTACTTGGAATAGCTTCGTTAAGATCCTCAGTGCTTTTATTACTCTTAGAGATATGAATTTAGCTCAAAAAGCAGCCCCTGTTTTCTGAATGCAGACTTCAGGATGTCTCATCTTTCATCTTGCTTTCCTTGAAATGAGATGAAGAGACAGTGTTTTGTTTCCTGTATTCATAACATTTTCTGGAGTGCTCACTTCTACCTCAGACCGAGCTTTGTGGTAGGATGTCGTTGACATTTCAATTTTAGCCAATTCCTCTAGCTTCAGATAGCATTGTACAAAGAGTAAAACCATCCTTTTAGATTTCACACACCACGCATCACAAAAAGAAGCAAGTGTTGGGCAACAGTTCTCCTAAGCAAATGGCACATTTCTGGCTTTTGCTCAAGACCACATATGACACACTAACCAGATCTGGTATAGGCTGAGTCAGTAGGGACTCAGAGAAAGCCACCTTCCCTCAAGCTATCAGTTTGTTGGATTGCTTTTGTTTTCAATTTTTTTTTATGCTGGCAGCAGGACAGGTGGTCACAGTTTGACCTCTGTAATCCAGAGGTTCTGAGAGCCTCCTCTCAGTCCTCAGTCAGCTGCTGGGTGAGCTGCTCTTTACTGCTGCCACTGACTGGTAGCACTGAGTAATTAAATCACCCATGGACGTCAGCCAGGACTGTGACCAGGCACCTTATAAAACAACAACCTCTGTAGACCTGCTCTTTGAAGTAACATCTATGACCTCTAAGGTATGAACCTATAAGTTTATAGTCCCCCAGTGTTAATGGACCATGTGCAAATTCTAGAAATCAAAGCATTCTTTCCACAGGGCAGGAGATGAGGGAAACTTCCTTTGCTTCTAGCACCAGCAGAGCATCAGCCTCTGGACACTATTTATAACCCAGTGAGTCAGATATAGGAGAAGCTTGCCTCCCAACTTCTTCCTTTCTGATTCCTTTCTCACATCTCTGCAGCCAGCACAGAAGCTTTGAGAAGAAATAGAAGAAAAGAGTGTTTAATACCCAGTCTTCTAAAAACTACAGAGAATTACATGAGGTCCCTGGTGAGATCTTTCACAGTTGTGTGATGGAACATGTCAGTATTGTATGAAACTCAGTAACTGCAATTGTCTTCTCAAGATGGACTTTTTACCTCTTTGACAAAAATTTTGAACTTTTGAACTGTATAACTTTTATATAGAAAGATTTTTACTTTATTATAATGCATTTAATACAAAACTGCATCTAAAAATTCTTCTAATACTCTCCTTAAAAATGTTGCCCTCAGCTGTCCGTGACACTGGAATTTGAAAACATTTTCTTTAGGGTGACTTTTTAAATTTGGACAATAGTTTAAGAACGTGCCTATTATTTTTTTCAGAACCTCTTTTTATTTTTAATCTGAGCAAAACTGCAATTCAGTGAAACAGAGCTTATTATCAAGACAATGCTCCTGCAAAGCTATAGTCCCTATTGTTATAGGAAATTGCCATCAGGAAACTGAAGGGATTCAGTACAGATTTCTGGAGATCATAAACTTGCAAATTGAATGTAGTACTATCTGTGAATTTTGTTTGAAATATATGACAGTGTTTCTCATAAACAAGCTAATCTTCCTAATAAATTTAATCCTTTTAATATACCTTACTTATCCAAGAGTGCCTCCCAAATCCCAACATATTGTGCAACTGAAATATGTGAGCATTTCTAGCCTTGTGGATTTTTATGATTCTACTTTTATATTCATTGTTTCCATGTGATATACAATAAACCAATATGAATAAGATTAGGGAAGCTGGTTGAGGATTAGCTAGCTTTTATTAGACAAAAGATGAATGGAAGGTTTTCCCTTCCCTAGTCAGAGAAGGGTAATGTTAGATGTAGGTTCCTGGTGCAAATGTGTAATATTGGTTTTTCTTAGCAATGTTAATTTTAAATAAGGTCTTTTGGTGATGATCTCACTATTCAGCCCTTTTAGTCAGAAGTGATTTCTATGTCCTCTCTGTGCAAAGGGCAGTGAGATAGAAGGCAGGTCTACAAAAACATGGGAAAGAGAGCTATATAGGATGTTTGAGAGGATTCTTGCAGTATTTTTCCTCGTGATTTTAATCCAGCTTTAATGGAAACAAACAAGGTCAGTGGGAAATCAAAATGTCAATTCATGAGGCCCTCATTCTCTCAAGGTGAAGTCTGTGTGTTTAGTTTCTCTGAAAAACAGACATCCAAACGCAAAAGTTGCTCCAAAAAGTGATTTATGAAGTAATATTTTATGAATATTTATGAAGAAAACTTCTGCCTTCTTCTACTTCTTCATCATACACAGAATCTGAGTCCATTGCTTCTTTCTGTATAACTTCATCCAGAATTTTTCATAATTCTAATAATAAGTTTATCTATTAGGATTTTGTCTGATATGCTGGAGGGCTCTCAGATATTTAGATATATTAATGCTACAGTAAAACCAGTGACTTAATATGTAGTAGACGTGCCCTTTCTTCTGATTTGAAGAGGCCCTGGAATTGAAATAGTAACTGTAATAGCAGATATACATTCAAATTTCTTCCATTTTGTGTGGAAGCTATGGGACTACTGGAGAGTAATTTTAATCCCCAGATTATCTGATTATGATTTAATCCTCAAATCATAACTTGCTAGGTGGGAACTGTGGAACAAGGATGCCTCAAGAAAATTTCTTGTCTACTTGATTTGCACAAATACCTTGGCTAAATTTGGACTCACTTTTTTTCCTCTTTTCTCCACTCTTCCTTGATGAGCTTTTATTCCCTTAGAAAGCAAATACTGTTATTTTGCCTGAAGTGGATCCAAGTTATTTTGTAGCCGAGCTGAGACTTTATGACAAACTCTGGAGTTTACTGGTTCAATATAATAACAGTTAAATATAGACATAACCTTCCAGGTTAATGAAGACCTTGAGCTTGTGGGGGAAAAAACCAACAACATAACAAAACACCACAAAACAAAAAAACCCAAGCGAAAGTTAAATTCTATATTTTGTTGTTCGAAAATCTGCTAGATCCTCTTAGTATAGAAAATAAAACATAAAAAGCATTATCTCCTTTAATTTTCATTTTTCCTCCCCTTACTCTAGGTCTGGCTGGGATCCGTATTATATTTTTAGATACAATTTCAGGTTGATCTCAGAAGTTGTGTTAAGGTTGTCACAGCAACCCAAGGCAAAAATTACCTTGTCTTTGAAGATTCTAGCTTCAAACCAAGTATTACTGCCAAATGAGAGGAGGCTAAACTTTGTGGAACTTTATAAAAGCCACATGCTTATTAATTCTTCCTGTTGCTATTGACCTTCTACACTCTAAGTGCTCGAAATCAGCAATTTCACTATAGCTAATGTAACAGCTTTCTCAGCTGGCTGCAAATAATATTTACTGAGCTGGATGAAATGCACAGCTCAAAGTCCAAATTAGTTTGTGAAATGTTATCCAAAGACATTTTTCTGTTCCCTAGATGTTTAATACAGAAGCAAAGACTAATGAGTCCCAAAGGCCAGACCTCCAGTCTATTATTATTCTCTCCTAGCTCAATTAATAACTTTTTCTTCCAGTTTATTTTTAGGGTTTCTAAAATAGGGCAATACACGGTTTTATTCACATTCCTCAGAGTCCAGAAGAGTAAAGAAGTATTAGATCTCTGTGTATTTCTTTTCCAATATAGCAAAACAACAACAAAAAAAAAACCCAGTTACCTCGAAGTTCATCATTCAGCACTCAGAGGTAACATCTTTGGCCTTAGCTCTCTTGCACTTTCTTAGCTATCTCTCCTTCAATCCACATATCTGGGTTTTCCCAGTATAGGTCTCTTCCCTAAGTATATATTGAGCCTGATTCTTACCCAGTTTCAGCTAGATTTGTTTACACATCCATGGAAGCAGGGAAAGATCTGGAAGTGAATGGAAAAAGCTCTTCAAGCAGCATAAAGGAGCTTAGTTGTAAATGAGAACCTTATCTTACGGTATTAATGAGTTTATCTCATAAAGATAATCCATATAAAACAATCCAGAACAGTACAGATGGCAATTTTTAAAAATGAAATCTAATTTCTTCCCAGAAAGAGGTCATGGTCATTGGGGTTCTATTATTTTAAAAGCAAGAACTGACTCCTTTACATTCCTTTCCCCAGGAAAACACTTGAATTTCTTTTTTTTGTGTGTAGTTTAGTGGCGTGGGTTTTTTTTCTAGTTTTCTTTTTTTTTTTTTGGTGGGGGGTACACTGACATTCTACTAGGTGGTGACTGAGTCACTAAAACATATGCAAGAGGGAAATGACATCTATACTCATGCATATACATATATGCCTACTTTACCTTTATGATGGAACTTTGACATTTATTTCAGTTTCACTAGGTTGGGTTATTGCCTATATTGATGTCTTCCATGTGATATGGTCCAAGAATTGCATTGTGCCATCCACCATCCCACTGTTGAGAGCAAGTCACTCTGATTTTAGAGAGTATAAATTCCTTCATCTTGTAGATGCAGGAGAAAGAGCTAATAGATAACAGATGGTGAGTCTTTATATATAAAGAAATAAAATACATATATTTAATCCTTGAATTTCACTCTGCA
Organism: Calypte anna; assembly: GCF_003957555.1. Lineage (NCBI taxonomy): Eukaryota > Metazoa > Chordata > Aves > Apodiformes > Trochilidae > Calypte > Calypte anna. The sequence continues at coordinate 30,895,420 of NC_044244.1, forward strand.
ATCAGATTTTAGTAGGGAACAAAAACCATAATTTTCCTCCAGATGTATGAACTTTGTTACATAAATAAATGAATTTTTAAAAGTGCAGTTTGCACATCAGGTCTGTCAGCCATGCATTTCTGTTCTGCTGTGGCTTTCTCACATGTGAAAGCTTTTCGTTTATTGATCAATGATAATTACATTGCAATAAGATCAATGATATCTAGAGAGATACTGAGCGGGGATCTTAATGAGATTTTGTAGTACCAGAATTTGTAGTAAATAAGAAGGAATTATTTTCTTTTCTTTAGAAGCTCAGATTATTTTTTAAATAATATGTTTATGAACAGACTGAAAGGGAATGAATACAAATATACATTCTTTGGACATTTGAATTTGAATGATAAATGAAGCTCTAACTGTTGGGTATCTTCATTTCTACCATGCAATTAGCAAGTTTTTAAACAGAAAATGGATTAATGTACAGTCACCTAAATCTTGATCATGACAGTTCATCAGTTTAAGCTCATGAACACAACAGACTAGGAATGAGGCATTGGGTTTATCTCACCTTTGATGTAAAAGAGAGAGAAATTGTTTCTTTTTTCAAGAAGGACAAAGTAAGTTGTACACAGCAATGCAGTCTATACATATTTTCAGCCATAAGAATATATGAAACTTTCTTATCATCACTTCAGCAGTGTCACCATTAAAACCTATTCTTAATCTAACCAAGGCCTATATCAAAAATAGTTAGGTTTTAGACTCATGATCTGGTTGAAAAGTCTGTTCTATCATTTCACTCTTTGCTTAATTAGAAAGTTTTTCTAATTTCCAGGCTGAATATATTTAACATCTATTTTGTTTTTTCTTTTGTGTGGTAGTCTGCTAGGTTAAATAGCTCCTAGTGGCAAGCTCTCCTCCTGATGTTTGCCTTGTATTTCTTGAGAGCAATCTTATCTCCTCCCAGATTTATTTACTTTTGTATTCTCTTACTAAGCTAATAAACTAGGCTACTTTAGGTTGTCACTATAAGTTATGCCCTTATGCAAAACCTGTTCTCTATCCTTCTTGCTGCTGCTGTTGTGACCAAAATGAAGAGTAGAGATATGTGAGCAGCTTTTAATTAGATACCTTCAATGTGAGGAGCAATCTTGACAGTAATTTAGCCCACAATGAACTATTAATTGTTGTAACCGGACTGCTGACAGTACCCAAGCTCACAAGGTTAAAGCCAGTGTTCCTATGCAGCACTACACCATCTGTGACTGAAGAGGTAATTTGGTCTCCTCTCATAAGATCATGGTGTTCCTCTGAGCATATTAGTAGCCTTTCCTTGAAATCAGTATAACCTGGATTAATCTTTCTTGAAAAGAAGTGTCTAGAATTAAAAAAAATATTCCTGAGAAGTATAGTTAAGATGGCATTGATATGTTCCCACTTCCACTCAAGATGCTTCTTCTATAATAACATTTGCATTTTCACGGCCACATCTTTTTGAGTCTTTTTATTACTTTGTCATTTCCCAATATCAAGCTATTGTTTAAAGCAAAAAATCATTAATGAAATATTAATGAGCTTTTATTCTTGTGGTAATCAGGTTGATGATGCTTCTGTTGCTGCCATCCTTGAGATTACCCAGCTCTTTCTTGTTGGTTAGTCCACTCTAACCCTGCATCAGCAGACTGCTTTGTTTTACTTGAAGATTTCATTAGCACTTTTACAGAGTTCATGTTGCACTCAGTAATGAAAAAATAAGCAGTTGTAAGAACAGAAGAAATACAGCTTCCTGAGCCTGCCTAGTGATCTGCCTAGCCCAGTGTTATGCCTCCAGAAGTGGCAGCAGGAGACAGAGTTTAGGGAGCACCTCAACACTGCCTTGTTGTTGTTGTCCGTGCCAGAACTAAAATAAATTTCTCAAGGTGATCTCTCTCCATGTTGATCTTATTGCTGTCTAAAGCAGAAGATACATTCCACTCTCAGTTCTTTTGTGCATCCCTAATTTGCTCTGTCTAATTAATAATTTCTCATGTGATACTAACAACCATCAATACAATTTTAGTACAGGATGCCATATTCCCATTCATTTGCAGGCACTAACAGATGTGCTTCTAATCCCAAATGACATGTTTTAGTGTCCAGATTCCTTGAGAAATTTTTTAAATTAGCCTTTTGCTTGTACTCATATCTGGAGGAGAACATTGTGTAACCACCCTCCTCTTCAATTTATTTGGTAAGAAGGAATCTGCCTTCCCCTGAGAACTGCAGCAGTAAAGATGCAATGAGATCTGGAAGCAGCACCCTGAGGGAGCAAAATACATGTCATGTGGGATTAAAGCCAGATTTTTAGATGCTTAAGCTAGAAACGCAGCTTGTTTTCTGGTATCTCTGTTTCTCCCAAGCACTGCCTCCTGTTGCAGGATCTTTTATTAAATTTTGATCTATAGGAAATCAACTGAGGGTCTGATGGGTGTTTAAAAATCCCAGCTAGTCCTTAAAGAGATGGCAAAACAATCCAGCCTCTCTGGAGAAACCCTGCCCTGTCAACAAGGGAATCTGGGATTGTTTAAGGGTCACAGTGGTTACTGAAAGTAAGAAAATTTCCTTTTACTTGCTAGTTCATTTGAGTTTCACTCAAAAACTGCAAGAAAATTCCAAGATATCATTACAGTTATTAAAAAAAAATTTTTCTGCTTTATTCATAATTGTTCCTGATGAAAATGAAATAGAAGTTTCCTACAGCAGTACAGTTTTTAAGCTTTTAGTATTTACATTTGCACTAAACTTTTCCAAACTCTGTATAATTCTTCAGCTTGGGATAGTACTCCCTGAATCAACTGGCTTCAAACAGTCAATGAAAACCAAGACATTGCTTGTTGCTATTCTTGCTTTTATCCCATTAACTGCCAGCTTGAATACTTGAGATCATTGCAACTTTGGCATATTCTGAGGGCATATTTTCCTTCACTGGCTGTTTCCTTTCAAACTGCCTTTAATCTTATTATTACTCCCATCATGATTTTACTCACAACAAGAAACAAGCTTCTGTCTACTTATTTAGTCAGCAGGACTTCTTTCTTCCAATGAGGTCTCAATGGCCACATTTACCTGTCTTCAGATACTTCTTGTGATTTTTTTTCCTAATGAGTTTGTAGAATTTGTCTCTGGTTTTAGCAGTGCTACTGGTCTGATGTCTTTCCCTTCAGGTTTCATACTTCATAGCTTTTGTTGTCTGTTTTTTTCTGATCATAGTCCAAAACTGGCACCCATTTTGCATCTCATCCTACTCATCCAGTTTCTGGAATATTTACATCAGGATAGTCTGTGGACCTCAGTGCATTCTCAAAATTCTGCCTCTGTACTCTAAGCATCCTCTTAATATTTACATTCATATTACTCATTTCTTTTCTTTTAATTAAATTTAAATTTCTGTGCACTGTTTCCATGGAATAACCTTGTACTGGGTTGTGAGGAGTTTGGAATACTTGGCTCCCAGATTGATGCCAGGATCCCATATTCAGGATATAGGAAAGATTGAAACCAGTCCTATGAAGTGCAGTGCTATGACTCAGTCACATCAGAGGAAGGAATACATTAACTGCAACAAAGGATAGACAGACCTTGCAAATGTAGTTTCACTGATGTGTGTTAAGAAAGGAAATATTTGATTTCAAACCTCAGCAACCTTACCTTGTGAGCCTTAAAAAGGAGGTGGGTTGGGACCAGGACTGATCTTTTTATGTTCTCTTCATTTGATTGAGCTGGTCACCTGAGCAAGTCTCATTCATCCAACAAGTTTGGCACAGAAACAGTTAATAAAATCAAAGTGGCTGTATATGGATGGCCTTTAGTCTCTACTCTTTCTGTCTCACTGCTGAAGGGGGGAAGAAATCAAACCATAAGTTCTAGTATCTGATTATATGAAGTTCTTGGTACATATATTTGATTTTGCTGCATGAATCACCAATAACCTGGTATCTGCTCCCACTCTCTGAATTTGGCATAGAAAATTTTGAATATAGTTCTTCAACAGGCAACTTCAGTAGAGCTTAACATCCTTTCATAGAAAGACTGAATCTTTCCTGCCTCTGTTAGCTTCCATTTGGATTCAGATTCTTAGAAAAACTTACCCAAGTCAGGCTTTTATAGTGTCTGTCCACATTTGAAAGAGATGCACTGTGGGTTCAGGGTAGGGATTGGTAGATTTTAGGTAAACTGCAATGTATTCCAAGCAGAATATCTCACAAAATAACAATGCCAGGACAAATGTTAAGGTTCTAGCCAGAATACTCAGTGCTTATCTTCTCAATTCTCCACTCCCTTGCACCTTGTTACACTTCATTAACTGCTGAATTACCAGGTTAGTCTTGAAGCTTGTCACTGAAAGCCTCCATTTCATCTGTAGCTTTGTGTGATTGCATCCAGGTAAGGTTTGCCATATACATCTGGTTGTCCTTGGGAGGTTTCTTCTTCTGCCATGGTTGGGTTTTCTATCTCCATAGCACCTCAGTTCTGGAATGCATAACATGGAACACCCAATATCAGTTTGTAAATGAATTAACTGTCAGCTGAAAGCTGAAACCCTGCAACAAAGACGATTGAATTGTAAATTATGATACAGTCTCTCTCTCTGCTTTCTAGACCAGAATTCTTTGTTAGGGAGTTCTAATTCTCTTTAATTTTCTTCTGGAAGGGGGAGGGAAGTGGGAGGTTGCACTGCAGTTTCTGTTTTGCCATGGGGCTCATCATACTAAAATCAAGTGGGTTGATTTCAGTACAAAGCTCTTTGATTATGCAACATCAAATAATGTAACAGCACAATTGCTTCAAATTCATGGAATTATTTTAATTAACTTGCAGTAATGCTTGCCATTAATGCGTCCAAAAACAGCAAAGAATTTATGCAAATTAAGGAAATTACCTTGAAAATGTTCTTCTGTATTATCTGATATTTCTCCCTAGGCACTCTGGAGTCCATTGTTGCCTGAAATGGCTGAAGCTACAGCACAAGCATCAATGAGAAATGAGGTTCAGGGTATTCATAAGGCTCAGCCAAGGAATACAAAAGAGATTGTATTGTGATTAAACTAAGAACAAATCAAAAAATGTGAAAGGAAAAAGGCTGTACAGAAACCAGTAGCAGCTAGTAGAGGCTTGCTGATAATTTCTGTGATTTGCTAATTGGAGTGAGGTTGGAGATACAGCCACTATGCCAAGCTGACATTTCAGGATGAAACAATGAGATCCTTTTTCTTTTTTTTTTTTTCCCAGGGAAAATAATAAAAAAGACAAGGAGATTTCAGCAGATTAAATAAATCAGTAGTTATACACATCCTGCTGCGCAAGAGAGAGCTAATTCAGATTGCAGACAGCTGTATTTCTTTGATTTCCATGGGAAATTCCACTCTGATATGGAGAAACATTTCACAGAGGGGATTTATATTCTAAAAGCCATATTTCTGTGAAAAGCTTTGATTCAGAAGAAGAATTTTTTTCCCTTCCCATGGATGGATGTTTAAACAACCTCTTTCAATATCTTCATCTGTGAGTAGGCTTAAAAGAAATGAAAGATTTATTTTCCTTGGTGGAATAGAAGTGGTGCTACCCCTTAAGACTGCAGACTGTCAGGGACTCTTTTTTTAGAACCCCTAGGAGCAGCTGCATTAAAGATATGTATATAGGTAATATTACTTTTATGTCAGTGCTATTATACAGCTGAACATCTTGTCATGTTATATAAGAAACCTTTATGCACAGCAACATATCGAGTGAACACTCCCAGCCTTTTCTATTTTTCTGTTAACATCATAGAGCCAGAACATTTGACAGAAGAGAAGCCAGCTGTAACTACACAGTTCTCATGAGCAACACTATTTATTAAGCTAACACTTTTTTCATTTGCTGCCACGTGCAAAAAAATGCATATTTTAATGTCAAAAAACATTCCATCTGTTATCAGGGATTTTTTTCCAAGTATTTGAAAGCCTGTGACATTACAAAAATATATCACATTTTATCAACACTATTACTGTTTCTTGGAGATGACTGTGAAAAGGCCACTGTTTTGCTAGAGGCTACTGAATATTGCTTGCTATATCTTAAGTCACAGTCATTCAAAGCAATGATGACATTTAGCTTTGGAATATTTTTTTTTCTCTAGGTAGCCCAAATTTTTATAGTGTACTCGGCAGATGCTAATTTAAGAAAAGCAAAAGCAACGATCACCATTTTATTTATTTTTGCTACACGTGAACCCTGCAATTTAGCTCTTGTCAGCACGCAAATTAAAATTGTCTTATGCTATTTAGCTTGGTTAGGTAGCATTAATGTGATTGCTTCTGCACATTCTGTCTCATGGACTTGAAGTGCTCATTTGAGGCTCATCAGCAATGAGCTATATTTGGTGGCAGCTACTGTAAATGTACTCTGGGGGAACTGATTTAAGAAACTGGAGGTTTTCAAGGTAAATGTTTTGTGGTGTTTCATTTCAATCCTCTGTGAATTCATCAGAATCTTATTTAAGGATTGCTAGCTGCAAAGTTTGTGGGCTGCTACCTTGGAAGTTAACTCTCATCTCTCTGCAAAAAAAAAAAAAAAAGGCCTTAGGAGGAGGAAAACAAAGCACTTGCCAGAGATGCAGCCTCTGGAAAAATTCCCAAGAAGCCTTCACTAGAGGAACTTGTTTAGAGCACAGTAGAAAGAATCAGAACTTGCCATCATGAAATGCATGACTTGTTTAAAAAAAGAAAACATGAAAGGTAATGAGCTTCACGCAAGCTTCAGACACCAATCCTCAAAATTTTTTTTTTTTAATCATGAAGATCGTTCTCTCTTTGTCTCTTTCCCTTTTTCTTTTTTTTTTTTTTGGTAGTCTTATGATGAGGACTATTGAAGAGCCAGGATATCTGTTTGGTTTTTTCCCTCCCTCCTCTGCGTTCTGCAAATGGAATGAATGGTGCTGAGCTTTCACTCATTTGGTGCAATGTTAGGAATCAGAATATCACAGTCTTGGAGCAATTCTAAAATTCTGAATATTGCCTGCATTTTGGAAAAAAAAAAAAAAAAAGTGCATTTGAAAGTTTGGGGTTTTTTTGCTTGTTTGGGTTTTTTACCTTTCAAGAAGAAACTTGAAAGTTTCCAGCCTTTTGCTGCTTTTGCCAAGTAGGAGGGGGAACGATCTTGGTCTAGGGCTTGTGAATCTCCCATGCACCTTGCTACACAGCTCTTCTACTATCAGGGCTTCCAAACCCTGTGGCAGATGGAGTTTTGGCATAAGAACAGCAAAATCTTGTGATTTCCAACATGAGGCCATGATACATGGTGAGACTGCCCTGGAACCATGGAAAGGCAGGCCAGCCAGCAGCTGTGAGATGATGTACTGACAGAAGCAGTGACAGATTTTCAGCCAAAGTCTTTATGCAGTTTAGTGAGAGTCTTTGAGAAACATTGTTTTCAACAAATTAGCCTCTTTCATGCATCTGAGAGGTAATCAGGAAATTTCTCCACCAGATCAGAGGCCTGAGATCCCACAAACTTGTGCTTGTCATCACTTTTGTTTGAGGTTCACATGATACCCCAGGATGTGCGCACAAGGGAAAAGCATTCATTGGTGGAAGGTGAGTATTCTGTGGAAAATAAAGGGTTTTATGTTGGGGGAAAAAACCTAAACTTCATCAAATTGAGACTGGAAAAGTTACAAGTGACTGAGCACTTAGGAGGCCAGGACTGGCATTTTGAAGATGCTGCCTTCTGCTTCTTTCATCAGACCCAGACGGTGTGGCTAATGGCTTATAGCCAAGGCTTAGACAGCAGTAAACTGCCTGAAGTTTTAGCTGTGAGGAGAGCAACTGATAAATCATGTGGAGAGAGCAGCACACGTGCGCAACTACATATTATACCTGCATGCATCCAAAACCAGAGTGATGCTTATTTTGGGTGTTTGACTGTGTTATGGTATCAGACAAGTATGTTTGCAGACTATATGAGAACTGTGGCTTTTTCATTTATCTGCATTTCTTAAAGGAGGATGTATTATATTTATTTCCTCCTTCATACATAGGAAAAATGACATGGTAACATTCTTTGTGTCTGAAGTTTAGAGCCTATCTCACTCCCTATCCATCACAACATCAAAAGTACTGCCCAGGATAGGTCTCATCATCAAATTAATTCATCAGTTGGTTTGGGACACATATGTTCATATATACTTTTTAAATACAGGGATAGGATCAGATTTATGACCAGATTTTATGATCAAAACTGGTTTTCTTTTGTGGTTGGGGACCTTTCTCACAGACTGTAGAACTTTTTAGCTGGTTCCAACTGTTTAATGCCAGCTTTATGTCTTTATGAAAGCAATTGGACAAAAGGTAGTATTTGGTCTGAAATAATTTGTATATAGTTTACAACTAAGAAAAATATGGTTCTTTGCCTCTGTCTAATCTGAAATTAAATTTACCTTTTAAAGTGTGTTGGTAGCAAATAAACCTCACATGAATGACCGTGGGACCTTGGCGTCAGTTTAAGTAGTAAGCAAACCTGGTTGTTATAATTTAGCCAGTTTAGTGATCAACAATGTCTTGAACATTTCCTGTTTCTGCAGTGAGGAATCCTGTTGAAAATCTTGCAGGTTTTATTCCATTAAACAACCGATTTCTACATGGCTAATTTCAGATTAGCTGCTTCAGTACATCCACACAAAGAGGTTTCCAAACAAATCACAGTCTTTCAAACAGTAAGTGCAGTGAAAACATTATGTAAATGGTAACTGGAGTAATTTAGTATGTTTTCTTTATTTTTTAAATAGGAGACTGTGGCAATCATTCTACCACATAATTAATAAGTAAAATTCTTAAATTTAGCTTTAGCAAATAGCAGTTCATAGACTAATATAATCATAGAATAGTTTGGAAGGAACCTTAAACATCATCCAGTTCCAACCCCCCTGCACGGGCAGGGACACCTCCCACCAGACCAGGTTGCTCAAGGCCCCATCCAATCTGGCCTTGAACACTGCCAGGGAGGAGGCACCCCCAGCTTCCCAGGGCAACCTGTGCCAGTGTCTCACCATCCTCACACTAAAGAATTTCCTCTTGATATCTAACCTAAGTCTGCCCTCTTCTAGTTTAAAGCCATTGCCTCTTGTCATATCACTACTTGCCCTTATACTTATTACTGGCCCTCCCCAGCTTTCCTGTAACCCCTTCAAGGTACCAGAAGGCCACTATAAAGTGTCCACAGAACCTTCTCCAAGCTGAACAACCCAACTCCCTCAGCCTGTCTTCCTATGAGTGGTGCTGACACACCCTGGTCAACTTTGTGGCCCTCTCTGGACTTTCTTATGTTAGGGGCTCCAGTTACCATGAAACAAGTAGCACAAAAAAACCTTAATGACATTAATAGAGTAATTTAAAGTCAGAAATGCCGGCAGTGGAAGTGGACACTTGAGCATGCAGTATTTAAGATTTTATTTGCCTCAAGTACATTTTTTTCCTGTAGATCTTATTAAAAACTGTCTTAAAAATACTTTAATAATTAAAATCTTTTTACATGCTCCTTCCCTCATTTTTTTACAAAAATCAAGTCCACTATCAACCAAGGACCCAAACTTATTCACCACTGAGAGCTACTGGTAACCACTGCCTGTAGAGACTTTTAAATAGTATTAAGGTTGCTGTGAGTGTTAAAAGACTGTTATATATTGGCAGTGACTGTTTCCTGGCAATCCAGCTGAGGAACACAATTTTTGTTCACTCCCTGAAGGCTTACATTCTGCCAAGAGCCCATCAGAGGTGCCTTGTTAGGGGCTGACCCTACTTTCTGACCACAGGATGGGGGCATCAAGGTTACAGCAAATTACATATTCCATTCCTTTTCTTGTCAGCCCAGCAGGAAAATGGGCAATAACCATAAAGATGTATATATTTGTAAAATATATTCCAAACAAAATCAGTCAGACAGCAAGCAGCAGCCCTCCCTAAGGTTTGTGTAGTCTGAAGTTTGTGTGATCCTGTAGTAAAAGGACACCCTGTAACAGCTGTAACTCCTAAAAAATATAAGTGAGTGTGTTTGCCATGACCAGTCAAGAGGAACAGGAAAGACATGAAGCCTCAACAGGCAAAGCATTTTGTCCTCTCTGCTGCATACAACAAACCACTGGGCATGCATACTCCAGGGCTGTAACTGTATTGATATGGGAGTCTGAGTGAAGGAGGCCATGAGAGAATGTGCCTGAGTCGGTAAAATTAATCCTCCTGGAGATTTTGTAGAATCAAATCACCCCTCACTTCCCCAACTTTATCTCTGAGTTTTGTTAAACTGATTTCCTTCAGATCAGTTATGCAGCTGTGCTGGATGATGCTGATGAATAGTGAAGCCAGTTAAGGTGAGAGACAGCACTGAATGCTCCCATTTTTCCTGCAGCAGCTTCCCTGCTCTAAGAAAAAAAGGATGCCCTACAAAAGCTCTCTCTGAAGCTCTCTTTTAGTTGCAAAGTGTTCTGTGAAGAGGTGAGTGCAATCAGGAAGACTGATGGCTCTCACTGGAGAGGCCCTTTAAAGCACTCTCCCACATACATGTTCCTGGTTACATCACAGTGAATTTAGCTTGTGACTCCATAAAAGTAGCTAAGAATGATAGAGTCTGATTTACCTCTATATTGCTCTATCCTTGGACTCAACTGAGTTATACAGGCATAAAATTCAATATGAATAAATCCACAATATGTGTCTACACATATGTCATTTCTCAAGAAAACCCAAGCATCCTAAGCAATATGATGTCCATAAACAATGAAACCAGAAAAATGAGTTCTGCTTATTGTCACACATCCAGACACAGATATTAAACTATTTCTTCCCTGCTACATGGATTCTACTAGACACAATCCATCACATAACTCCTGCACATGGATATTGTCTCAAAAAGAGTGATTGCAGAACTATTTCCAATACTTATCTGTTTAAAGATTTCCACCCAGGATAAAGCAAACGTAGCCCAGATGCTCCTCCTGGCCGTATTTATCATACTGACTGTAAACAGATTATGGTAATTATGATGGAAATTGCAGGAACTTGCCTTCTAATTAAAATGGAAATGGAATTTACAAAACAAATATGTAACAAACTGTGCCTTCTCCTATAGTAAAATAAACTAAAATCTGCACAGTGCTGCCAGATGTTATTTGGTGCTGACAGCATGAGCAGGAAGGGTCCTTCCCACTGTTCATCAGCAATGGGCAGGCCAAAAGAGCAGCAGGCAGCTCTCTGCCTGAAAGAACCCTTATCCAGGGAGTAATGGCTTTTACCTTCCTTTGAAATTCAGTTCGTGCAGCATTTCTGTTGTGCATGTACTAATGCTGTCTGCTTGATATGAATTGAATGGAGAGAAAGCAATTGGCATCTGTCCTGAAAAGGTATTTTAAATAATTGGGACAGTATGGGTGGACTCAAGAAGACAGGAAGAAAGGGACATTGGAGGAATAGTAAATGTCATAAAAAAGAAATCAAGGAATGAGGTGAAGAAAAGCTGTGATCTAGGAATCCTGAAAAAATACATGTGATAACAGGAATCTTACTTTTTGTGGATACAGTGGCTTCTATTATAAAATGCTGTAAATATTTACAGACAAGAAGCAAAACAAGGATTTATTCAACAGTTTCAACGAGGCATTTCATTGAAAAAAACCAAACCAACAAACAAACAAAAACAAACAAAACAAACAAAAAAGCCCAACCAACCAAAATAATTCCACACCATAATAGTGGAATATCTGCAGACAATGCACAATGGTGCAGGGAAGGGAAAAGAGCTTACTCAGTCACAGATTTGAGGCTCACAACAGGATTTCCATCATATATAGCACAGGAGTTCATTCTTCCAACATATCTCCTGTTGCTGCAGATGCTGTATCTTGCTCTTGTCTTCTTTTCTTGCTTAAAAGTGACTGTACTACTGGGGGCTGTGATTAAGGAGTACCTTTGCTTTGTGTTTCCTGCTACAAGAGGAGTAGGTACCTGGCTGTGACCCGTTGCTTGCCAAGTGTACAGGAGTCATACTGATAAAAGGGGGAATCAGGTAATATTCTTTTTGAGAAAGCAGGAAGAGGAAGGAAAACTGAAAACAGGGTCCATGTATGCTTACAAATGAGCACACCCCAGTTTCTGGGGCAGATGTGTTATCAGGCATCATATTGATTTGGACTGTCATCTGTCAGGGAACTGAAGCCTTTTCAATTTGTTCCAGTAAGGAAGCAATGTAAAAGGACTCAGAGTACACCAGAAAAAAACTTCATTTTCGTTCAGAATTAAGATCCATATCTGGCTTGAATTCAGAGATCATGGCTCACACTGTGTGAGCCTGGTTCATCCACTCACAGATGTATTTACCAGATTTTGCCTCAGTCAACCCTTCTGTACCTGCATGAACTCCCTTCTAAGTTATTACACAAAATAGGTGGCAAAGGGGTGTTGATTTTATTTGAACAACCTGAAATGTGAACTCACTGGGATTTTTTTTTCTGAAAGATTGTTTTTATTTCATGAACTCCGTATGACCACGAAGCCACCCTAACTCAGCCCATTTTCTACACTTGTTTTATGCCCTGTGACCCAACTTTCATAGAAATAAGGATGTCTCCAGTCAGGGTAGGTTACCCTCCTCCTGGTCAGAGAGATCAAAAAGGGGTTTAAACTCTCCTGGTGGAGAAAGGACATTTCTACAGAAGTACACTAATTTGGAGTCTAATGCAGAAAAAAGGGGCACAGAGTCACATCCAGGAAAGACCTCAGTTTTTCTAAAGATTGGTAACGTGCTCCAGACAGCACCAGAGAACTGATTTCTCTGGAAACCATGTTAATCACAACTTCATAGAGGGCTCATAAAGGGGAAGATCTGCCCTATTCACCACCCAAGAGCACTGCCACTTTGTCAGTGAAGCCCAGAATTAGTACTAACAATGAAAAATTGCTTTCTGTCTTGAAAGCACATTGAAGTACTGAAAGTATTCATAAATGGTCTCAATTTGTAACAAATCAAGAAAGCTGTGATTGTACTAAATTGTAGTCTTTTTGGCTGACTACCATTCACCACAATTTACCTAATCTCTCTATGACGTAAATCAAATTATGATTTAAAACTTATTTTTGTGAACACTTATTACTTAGCAATGTAAATTCAGTTCCATACTGATTCTATCACCAGACACAAGTATCTTACTCCCTAAAGCTTATATTTTTTAGGACAAACGAGCTTGATTATATTAATTATATGAATCCAGACTTTCTAGATGCTGTTATTTTATCTATTATATATCTGAAACTCTCTTGAAATTTTTTTATAAAAATCAGGTTTTATTCTAAAACTGTGCTCAAAATTGCAGACCAATGGACCAATTCAGTATTACATGTTTTAAAGTTCCCATGTTACCTGCAAAATTACATGTGTTACTGGGGAAAGGTGAAAAACTGCAACTGTTCATTATGCTAGAAATAGTCTTTAGCAGCTGGTAGCAGTGCACCAGTTAAAGTACTGTCATGCTACATATTGCTTATTTAATATTTTATTTGGTGCAGTCATTTTCTCTTCTTTATCCTTCATTTTTTCTGAGATTCTTCTACTTTTCATATTTCAGCCTTCTATGTTATAGTTTAAGCAGGTAATCACTCAACACAGCAGACAACAGCTTTAACTTGCTTCCATTTGCTTAGCTCCTGATACCCCTTTGAGAACTTTTACTTTATTCTGGTTTGTTGAAATGCTGTTTATTCTCTAACCCATGACTCCCTGGGGATATTTCTTCTGTCTGTTTTCAATGAAAACACTTTTTAATTCTAATTTTAAAAACTGTTTTTCACATTTCCTGTGCTACTTGAATGTTTTGCATCAATGCAGAATATATATATGCACTAGCTGTTGTTTTTTTAAAAATATTTCTAATAGATATATATATCTTCCTAGAATATCATCATCTTTTCCAATAAACATTGATGTGGAAAGCCTGGAGTGAATTCTGAAAGTGTCTGTCACTATCACATAATCATAGAATGGTTTGGGTTAGAAGGGACCTCTCCTGCCATGGGCAGGAATATCTCCCACTGATCATGCTGCTCAATGTTCCATCCAACCTGGCCTAGGATATTTCCAATGACGAAACATCTACAACTTCTCTGGGCCATTTTGTTCCAGTGTTTCACCCCCCTCAGCATAATAAGTTTATTCTTTCTATCCAATCTAAACCTATCCTCTTTCATTTTCAAACCACTGCCTCTTTTCAGTAGGGGACATGTTAAAAAGTCTCTCTCCATCTTTCTTGTAGGCCCCTTTTATGTTTTGAAAGGCCACAGTAAGATCTCCCCAGAGCCTTCTCTTCTCCAGGCTGACCAAACCCAGCTCTCTCAGCCTGTCTTCACAGAACAGCTGTTCCAGCCCTCTGATCATCTTCATGTCCCCCCTTTGGACCCATTCTAAGAAGCCCGTTGTTTCCTTGTGCTGGGGGTACCAGACCTGGATGCAGAAATGCCACTAAAATGGCATCCAGTGGCCACTGGATTGAACTGGATGCTTTTGTGGTAGGTGGACCTTGGCTAGCTGGCAGGTGCTCACAAAGCCACTCTGTCACTCCCACCTTCCTCAAAGGAAGAAAATACATGGGGTGGTTAGAAAAAAACTTTTGTAGAGCAGCTACTAGTTTCTTCTTTCTTTGCACACCACAGAACCATGTCAAAGTCTTTTTGTAAGTAGCTGCTATTGCATGTTAAACTTCATCCACCCAGAACCACTTTAAATGTAACTACTTTTTAATGTTGAATAGATTATTTCAGGCAGCACTTCAGATTTTGCCTGGAAGACCTATTCAAAGCCATATTATTTTAATCATTAAAATAAGAATTCTTACAGTCTTGTTTCTGTATTTTGAACTATATATTAAGAAACAGATCAATATTCACTGCAATAATGCTTAGAAATTGTTCTACTCCAAAATGAATTGCATGTGATACAGTCAGACATCACCAGCTTTTAGAAAAACAAGACAGTAAAATAAAAGTAATTCTTAGGACCCTTTATTTGCACTCAGCAGACGGATAATGGGCAGTGTATTTTTATACTAGTTATGGCTAAGTGAATGAAAACCTGAACTGTGGTAGGAGGGTATTTAGAATGAAGAATATAAGGGGAAAATCCTCACTCTGTTAAAGATTTTGGGGCTTTTCCATGTATCTTTTGGCAGCCAAGGAATTACCCTGTCTTCACATTGCCTGCACTCCCATCACCTTCTGGCTGTAGATTTCTGAAGTCTGTGAAATCAATGGCTTGTGGCCTGAACGCCTACCCTCATTCACATGAGGAAATGTCCTATACCTCCTCATCTTCTTTTTCCACTAAGTTAGTCCCATAACAGTGTTTTTGTACCTCAGTGTTTTCATACCCATGCCTAGCACCTACCAGAAAATGAGGATGCTCTCTGCATAGAGGCATAGAACTCCAGAGTGGTTTTGCTTGGAAGAGACCTTAAAGATCCTGTAGTACCAGCCCCTCAGCATGAGCAGGGATACCTCACACTAGCCCTGTTTGCTCAAAGCCCCAACCAGTTTGGCCTGAAACATTTCTGGGTATGAGGCATTCACAACCTCCCTGGGCTACCTGTGCCAGTGTCTCACCACCCTGTAGCAGAGAGAAGGGGAATGAGGAGGGGTGACATGCAGCTACCATACATATGGCATACCAAGTGCAAAAAAAATTGTACCTGTAAGAAATACTATTACTAGTGCTGTCAAGACATTGTTGAAATGTCAGTCTGTGGTTTACCTTATTGCCTCAGCCCCATCCTTGAAGACACAAACATACAGCCTTGACCCAGGTTTCCCAGCACTGGTAATATGAAGAGATGTTTTTCAGCCTTGCTTCTGAAAATAGAAGCTGGAAATCCATCTGGGCTCTGGGATACTGTATGGCTGAGGGGTTTTTTTTTCTGTCTCCTTGGATATTCTTTACTAAGTTTCTTGGATTTCTCTACAGAAATAGCAGCAGATGGTGTGAAAAGCCATGACATGAAAAGTCAGTGTCAAGTCCTTCATCCAAAGCAACACCAGGAGCACAGGAAGCTCTGGAAATGCCCCTTACAAACTCTCTTCCTACAACTGTGTTCTGATAGGCAACTGTAAAGAAAAAACTCACTTTGGCAAATAAGCTGCTGAAGTTACCAGCTTAAATAATTGAACAGTTGTATCTGTGTAGAACAAACATGAAAAATTATTTCTTCATTTTGCAAACATGCTTGAGTTCTTTCATGAGAAAGTCTTAATGATGCTTTTTACTTTTTTGTGATTTTTAAAAGCTAGATCTGCAGCCATTAAATCTTGTGGATTCATGTTCCTCCTACTGTATTGCTAATACAGTCTGTAGATATTGTTAATGAATCATTTAATTTTAATCTTTCACTCAAGGATAATTTCTGCTTTCATTATAGTCAAAGTCTGTAGCTTAAATAACTAAACTTATTGCAGTATCAAGCCCTAAATGTAGTCTTTTTAAAAATACAGTTTTGTTTTGTCCATTAAAAAAACAAAGGATTGTGACCTATCATTCAGAAGTGAAGTCTCTCATGACTTTCCTGAAAAATCATCACAGTCAGTCATGCAGATATGAAAATACACCATAACACAAATGCATAAAATGGAGAGAGTTCCATCTTCTTTGCCCTGTCTTTATTTTTAGTTTTACCACAATGTTTAAAGGAATAATTATGCTAACAAATATATGAAGGTTTTTCCTAACCTATTTTTGCACTGGGTCTTCACCCAGACATCTGTGGAGTCTCCCAGATCTCTTATCACTCCTTCCTTATCTCAGAGAAGGTCCTAAACTATCACATCACCATTTCTGATTGACTGAGGCTTGTCTTCACTCATTGCTGAGAGGACATCTCAAGGAAGCTCCTCCTTTGCTGCTGCCTTCTAGGAGCAGAAGGTCATTCTCTTTTATGTTGGGACCAAATGAGAAAAAATGAGTTCATTGGAACGATTTTGGAGAAATGTCTTTTTGCTGGAACAGGCTGTTTAGCTGAAGTTTTTCATGAGGACGAAGCTTTTCATGAGGACGAAGCTTTTCATGAGGACCACCTTTTCTTATTTTTCTGTCAGAGAAACTTTGTTGTCAACTGTTATTTGAAAATAGAAGAGAAAGAAGGAGGAAAATACAAACTCCTCACTTTTTTAATCCAAAGGCACCTATTTCAACAAAGCTCTGGAAAGTATTTGGGTTTTGTTTTGATGTAGAAAGGAGGCAGGAAATGTACTGGCACTGTGCCCTGTTCTGCCCTGATATGAGGAATACAGCTGATTAAGAAACCAGCCATCCTCCTCTCTGGGCATTTATTTTGTCACTATTTATCTCAGACCTGGTTTACTCCTCACCTTGGCACCCCTGCTTGTGAACCTGTCTGGGGGCCCTGGCTGCAGTGTGCTTTTTCCCTTTAGAGTACACTAAAATTGGTCACTTAATGAAGCTCATCAATCTCTACTTTGCCTACCAGATGGAGTGCCTAAAGGTTTTGTACTTAGCCATTACTTGTATTTCCCATTATCCAATTTATCACTCATTACTGGGAGAATTTACTCTCCACTGGAACATGCTGGCTGTTTATAAGTTAAGCAGAGAGACCTGGTTGCTGCTCTGCAGGGTGCCCTATGCTGAGACTCCCACCAACGCTGCCAGCAGTTGTCAGAGCACATTTCCCCCTCCATTGCAGAATACATTTTACTGTATTTCTCTGACCCCAACAGACTGACAGAGATGAATTTTGATGTTTTCCTTCTTCTTCCTTTGGGTTGTTCCGGTAGATTTTTAAGCCCTCATTTTACAAGTGCATTTGCTCTACTAAATAGACAAACTTAGATTTTTTATTCCCATGGGACAGCATCCAGGAAAGGATCTGTTTTCGCATCTTTTATGGCATCTCCCTTTCATTAATACAAGGCAGCTTTCTCAGGTCCTTCCCAAATCACCTGCTGTACAGGCAGTGGCAGATACCATGAAAAATGTTCCTGCCAAGTGCTCTGTGTAGTCCATAGAGCTCTCAAATGGAGTCAAAGAGATGAATGAAAGCAGTGCTGAGTGATTTATTGGAATTTTTTTGCCTTCTGCCCAAAAAGATCACAGAGAAAAAGTCTAAAAATGATATGTCTATTTTTATCTGCCCTATCTCCTAATATTTTTTTTTATTATTATTTTATAAAAACTTGCTAAGGCTTTATGTAGTGGGAGGTGATTAAATGAATAATGATGCTTCACCCTGGCTGCAGACTCCTGTTATACCCATTGAACAAATATTGACATGAAAAGAAACTCAAAGGTTTGTGTGCAACTGGGTTTTATTTGTAGCCTGGTTACCTAAGAAACTGAGACTACAGTAGAGTGTATTTGTGTGTATAGTCATCCATTTGTCTGTCAGTCCTTCCCTTAATGGTTTCTGAAGTGCTTAATGAAATGTTTGCAGTCTTGCCCAAAGAGGGGGATTAGGATATTGAAGGTCTTTTGAGCTATAGCTGAAAATCTGTATCTGGGTAAGGACTGAGAGAGAAGCCCCTGTCTCCCTGAGGAAAGGCAGGCAGCAATCTTGCCTGTATGTTTGGTTGCTCAGCAAAATGTCCCAGATAATTGATCACTGTGGATGGAGTCCTGGATCAATCTCAGCATGGCTGTGTAAGGGACATGTCCACCTGCTGATGTGGGAATGAACCTAGATGTCTGTAAAGTAATAGTAGGAGGCAGGAGAAATTTTGATTCAGTTCCACTGCAGTTCATAAGTTTTGCTCTCTTGAAAGCATGGACTTCGCCAGAAAATTGACCTCGTGTCACTAAGCTTTCTAAACTTAATGATAAATGTTAAAATAATTAAAGTGGTACTCCTTCAAGGCTCTACAGCACTTCCAAAACACTGCAATGCTGCCAGCATTTTGAATCAGTCAATTTCAGGAAATGCAGCTGCTGTCTTGACATCAGTGGGACACCACACAGCCAAATACTTGCAACATGTTGATGTCTGCTAACTTGTTAATTGTTGATCACTTTAGCATGAACATCCTGGCAACACATTTATTCAATAATTTGTTGCTTTTGAAGTTTCCACGTCTTCTGGGGGGTTTGAAAATAGAAAACTGCCTGCAGTAGTGTTTTAAAAGTGGGGGGGAGCTCACTTTTGTGCAAGGCAATGGAGAGGCTAGCAGCTCATTGAGCCTCAGGAGCAAGAAAGGCTCTTCCTGCTACAGAGGGGCGGGGGGAGGTATTAAGATCTGGGTACGTTTCCTCTTTTCTCCTTGTAGATTAAATTGGTTTTTTCCTTCCCAAGTCGAATCTGTCTGGTTTTTGCCTGTTACTGTAACTGGGGAGTGCAAACCTCCCCTGTCCATGTCTCGATTCAGGAGCCTTTGGGTGGATTTTCTCCTCCCTGTCCCACGGTGAGGGTGGGGGGTGAGCGAGCAGAGGTCTGGTTGGTACTGGCTGGGCCTAAACTGTGAGAGAACCCTACCATATATATTTCTGTTTATTTTTGATAACAGTGTGGTGCAGCCTCCCTAAAAATGGCCAAACCAATCAGAAACTATGTTATATGATTAATTTACTTGTAAAATAAGTAAGGGGAGGAATATTCCAGATTTTATTTATCAATTGGCCTGTCACTGAGTCCGAGATACTTGCTTAAGACCTTTTTTGGTATTACCTTCTTAGCCTTATGATGACACAGAACTCAACTGCAGAACTCAACTATAGTAAACATTCAACAATTTTCTCTAAGTATAATAATGAGGTATATAAAATTGCATAAAAGGAAACATATTTAGTCAAGAAATAGAAAAAGTATCAGAGTTGGATCCTAAATTTTTATTTTCAAATCCTCTTGCTTCTGTGTTTTACTCCAATCCTGACCAGACACTTGCAAAGTCACTGAGGTAGTTACAGTAGCAGTCTGGAGTGGTATGTAGCAAACTGATATATAAAAATGTCAGTTTTGTGGCACTACACTGCTTTTCTTTTCTTCAGGAATATTGGAAAGGGATGTTAAAAACAAAGAAATATGGTCTTCATCTTTATAATCACATCAAAGTAGCCCTATGAGCATTACTATCACTCACTAAATCCTGTAAAACTGAGTGGCACCGAGTTTCTCATTAAAAACCAAACCAAAACAACAACTGAAAACCCCCAATGAAAACAACTAGATAGCACTTAGGGATAAAACCATCAGACTTCTCTAAAAAACATTTTTCCTATAAAAAGAAACTTGAAGAAATTACCAGAAGAGTAACAGTAAGAATGATTGACTCAAACGCTCATTTAGTGCACAAGCTATTGAGAAGAAATTTTCATGGTTTGAACGCATAATTACACTTTAGAAAGTGTAATCAAACAGTTACACTGATCCCTTAGTCAGTGCATGAGCATGTGCCAATATTGAGGGAAGAATATTGATCAGATGGGAAGTTGAGGATTCTCAGTGCATTTAAGAGGTTTATACTCCCAGGCAGCCTCTCAGTGCATTCAGGAAGTTCATGCATTGTTGTAAATACAGAAAGCTCATAGTTAGGAACAGATACTTTTGAAATGAGGCCATTAATCTCAACTACACAGTGTTATCAATGATGGAAGAATTCCTGACAATTTATATAAAAGTATATATAGATAACATAAAGGTTAGCTTAGCTTTTGGAATATGAATGCAGTCAATACTGACAGCTAGGGTACCTAGTGAGGATGGATAGAACTATTTTCATAGGTACTGAGTGTGGTGGAGACTCAGACTGGTTGTCTGAATATCCCTGGCTACATCATGGTCCTAATTTTTGTGGCAGGAGAGTTGGGATGCAGTGTCACTGGAGGCAGCCCTCCAGTGTAGTGTTTTCGAAGACTCAGGCTTTTGTGCTATTCCCAAAGCAGCTAAAATGCTCTTGGTCTCACTCTGGTTCAGAAAACTAAGCAGCAATTTTGATGCCCTCCAGAGAAGGATGTAAAAAGCCAAGGACCCTAAGAGCCCTGGGGCAGAATCTCTGCCTGCTTCCAATAAACTCTTCAGAGGTTATTGAGAGCTGGCTGTGAGCAGCAGGTTATTACTGAGGCTCGCTGGTCTGCAACTGCATTTTAGAGTGGCACTGCTTGAATTCTCTGCTCTGGGGAACTGCAAAGAGGGAAAACAGTAGAAGTCCTTTGCCTCCTACAAAGCCCATCACAGACTATTTTCTCTTAGGAAGGGGCATACCATTTCAGGAGTGTTTCAAGCACCATGATCATCTTCATGCCAGATGAGGTGTGCTTAACTTTCCTAGCAGTCAGAAATGTCCTCTAGCTGTCCCCAGGGCTGGTGGCCCGCTAAATACATTTGAAGTCCTTGCCCAGAAGGGGCCATGCTGAAAACTAGAAAATACCTTGTAGTGAGCTTGTGAGGAAATCAAGAGTGAGTTTAAAAGTGAAGCATTGGTTTTGTTCTATAGCTGGGGACTAGAGTCTAGTGAATTTCATAGCACATGGAGGAGACTGTGGTGACTCACACTAGGATTGTGTATTTGTGCCTAAATTACATAAACACAGTAGGATGTCCATATGGCTGAATAGAAAGAGCTATTCAGTAACTGAATGCACAAATGAGGTGCCCCCGATGGCAATTTTTACGGGTTATTGCACTGATTTGCTGGATAATGTCTTGGCCAGGTGTCCCCTACTGCAGCAACACTGAAGAGGAAAAGTTACATTCAATCTTTTCTTTCCTATTTCTATCTTTATTATCCAGCCCTAACAATGTTAACGCTTTATTTAGGTGCTATTTTGGGGGGCCTAGTCCTTTCTGTAAATTTCCCCCCTGCCAGTGGATGAACTTTTCACTTCTTGTGAAGTGTCTGAGGCTGAGATCAGAAGGTAGTCAGAGGGCTGTCTGGCAGGGACATCAGTTCTGAGCACCTTGGGAAAAGGTTGTAGGATGAACACTGAACTATCTCCCTTCCACGCTTCAGTTTTCTAGTCTGATTTGTGATGCATGCAAATTGTGGCATACTGATGGTTATTAGCATCATGACCACAAGACTATTGTTAGGACCATTACACCTGATGCTTGGGGACATTACCTCTTCACCTTCCTGTCTCATACACTGCTGAACTGGTGGTTACAAAGCACTCAGGTGTCATATATATGGTGTATGTGGAAAGTGACTTAATTCTAATGATGTGTTTGTTCTTTGGAAGGTCTGTTTAAAGTAGATGATCCTTTGCTTTTGCAATAAAAAAATTAATACTAAACTCATTATAAAAGTACCATGAGAATTTCAAGCTCCAGATAGTTCACCTTTCTTTTCCAAATGAGCAATCTTCATCTGGTGAGTCTGCCCACATTCCATTTTTCACAGGTGTAAGTGCATATCTGCATGTGGAAGACTGTCATTTTCTATCTTAGCTTCAGTATAAACCACTATTTTATAATAGGAACATGACTTCATCACTGATTTTATTCTTAATTTTCTTGCAAAACTGTGAATTTTTTTGTTTATTTTAACTACCAATTAGATTAGAATTTCAAAGGGAATTTTCTTTTATTTGTTGATGGTTGGGTGTTGGGGAAAGAACTGCCTACAGGGTTCTTTTGGTGGTGTGTCCCTGTAGTAAATGGATGCACAAGATTCAATACTATAGTACCTTGAGCATATAGTAGCTGTTGGAAGATAACACAGAGCTTTCAGTTTAACAAAGGTGTCACAGTAAAGTTCTTTACTGGAGAAAATATGGACTCCTACTTGATGGGGTAGATTTCTGCCCTGAATAGTAGAACTGGTAGGAAAGCACAACCAGAAAAGACTTTGAAAAGTAGAGAATGTACAGGTACTTCCTGACTTTTCAACTACAAAAATGCTTTAAAAATAAGATTTTTCCAGATGGACTACAGCAATGTTCCCCATATCACTTCCTCCACTCTTCTAAAGTCACTGTAGCAAATGCTTATGTGCAAAAGGGTCCATGATGGCAATTTAACAGCTGGAAACACAAAGGAAGAACCAGTCCCTTGTGAGTAATAAGCTCTCAGCAAAGAGAATTTAAAGCAATTTTTCTGTTCCTCAGCGGTTCAGCTATGAACATTTTCTGGGGTAGTAATGGGGTAGCTATATTTATATTATCTAAATGACATTCATAATGTCAAGGGAAATAGCTTCTGTGGCAGCAGGGAGCCTTGCAGGTCACTTCACGCTGTCACTCAGCTCTCCCTCTGGGGCTCAATGCCCATCATGGGCTGGGATTTGTCTCTGGGGACAGGGCAGCTGGGCACTCCCTCTCCCTGTGGAAACCCATCTGTTCCCAAAACAGCACCTAGGCATTTACTGTGTAAAATGAGGAGTCTGAAATCATTTTACCTGTTAAAGGGTGGATAAGGCACAGAAGCAATATTTTGGGTCCTGCTAGATGCCTTTGACTTCTTTAAAAAAAAAAAAAAAAAGATTACATGATTTAAAAAGGTTATCCACCTGCTGTGAAGCACTTTTGCTACTCAGTTCTCAAGCTGCTCACAAGACTGACAAATAGTTGACAGCTTTCTTTTGTGTATAAATAAGCATTGCATATTATTGCTTGATGCAAATGCAAATAGGAAGGAAATTGATTATTGTAAAAACTCTTGGAAACACAGTGGGGTAGAAGATCTGAGATGGGTTTTTGGCAACAGTGATTACAAAAGGTTTTAAAATTGTGTCCAAATGGCTAACAGCTCAGTGAATAATTCACAGTATGGACTGCACTTTGTGTAGTGCACTCATTTCTTACTTGCTTCTGAGATCTTAATAGTAAGAACTAGGTAAGAAATTATATTGCCATTCTTTTCAAGTACTTTATTAAGCAATAGGCATAAGAAAGATATTGTTTTAAAATCCTAGTTTAAAAATAATCAAAAGCACTTCTTAGTAACATATCTTTTATGATTATAAGTAGAAACCATAATGAGGGGACAGAAATATCTTGTTTTTAGTTAGATAATAACAAATTAATGTTTAATTTGGCATATACTTTAGACATAGAAAGCCTTTTTCTGGGAACAAAACATTTTTTATAGTTTTGTCCTAATTTCAGGATTTAAAATGTGACAAAGTACTTTAAAAACAAACAATCTTTGTTACTAAGCAGCAGCTGAGAGAAAAATAATTGGTGTCGTAGTTCTTTGCTTTGCTTTGCTGGTTTGAATTGTTGTGATGTGACTTGAAAGCAAAGCCATAGGTTTGCTGGAAAGGGAAAAATATGAAGGGATAAGAATTATTTTAGGCAGCATTCTTAAAAACTTTCCTTATAAGAAGGAGTTCTATATGCAGGAGGTACTTTAATGAGTGCATATCCTGCTTTAAATTCATAACTTGTTTAGGGGTCATAGAGAAATGGTTATTTAGACCTGTCATAGTTGTTGAAATTTCAGTAATTTCAGTTGATAACTTAGCATTCAACATTTTCAATAACAAATCTAGTGACATCTTTAGTAAGTTCTGAGAAAGATTCATTATTAACTCAGTAGAATACGGTGGCATAAGTCTAAAGAATTAGTTCAACATTTTTTTTATATTCAACTAGAATTTATGATGTTATGGATTATAAAAATACTAAGAAAATAAAAATGTACAAAATTAATAACCATAAAAGTCTTTGTATGTTCTAATAAACAAGTGAGATGAAGCTAAACCCTAGATTTTAGATAGGCAGTCTTATCTTCCTTTCATGGTTACTTTAGAGGTTTGGAATTTTTTTCCATGATGGTTGAGCACTGAAAAACTAGGGTTATATAAAATTAATACACTTTAGTTATTAGCATAAAGTAATATTTTTGGAAACATTCATTATTGCCCTGGCACAGATGAGGGAGACTCTCATTTCTTGTACTATCCTAGAATACAGAAAAAAGTTTACCAAAATGGAATAAAAGAACAACTGCTTAGGACAAGTCCTCCAAAAGCAAGATATTGGTATTCTTTTTAAAAGCTGGAATATATATTGCATACATAGATCAAAAAGAAACCATAATTAATCCATAAGCAAATATTTTTAAAACATGCAGCTAAAGAATAAACCAAGATAAAGTAAAATGGTACTGAAGAGAATAACACGAAGAAAGAAAAAATTCTGTCTTTCCTTTTCCTTTTTCTGCTCTTGTGGAAATATAGCATGGATTCTTTACTCTTCTCTCTGAGTTTCTCAACTTCCTGAAGCTGCAGCTGAATGTGGAAATAGAGCTAAAAAGCTGTATTTCAGCTTTCCATCAAGAGCCTTACAGAGCCAGTGGTTGTCATTTAAATATCTCTAATACATGCTGCTGGTGGGAAATAATTAATCTTTTAGGCAGCTTTGTGTAGCTCAGCAGGGCACTGGAGGGAGAGGCAAAGACTTCACTGGGAAGGAGCTTATTATTTATATAGCACTGTAAGTACTAAATCAGCAGCAGGGACCAAATGTGTGTCTTGTTTCAAAGGGCTGCTGAGGCCATGTGTGTCTCCAAACAATGACTGGTTCAGGGAAGGAGAAATTCACCACTGAATGAAGGAGGGCAGGAAAGCTCTTGTTGGGGTGACAGAAAAGACAAGATGAAGGGCACAGGAGGTGCTGATCATTGAAATGTGCCCAAACACAAACTCCTGCTGCTGCTTTTAAGGTACAGGATTACACATGTCTGATGAAAGCTGGAGGAAGCTGGAGGTAAAGAGGATTTCTACTGGCATCAAATTGCTCCCCTGAAGCTATTGCTAGTTTTCTATTAATTCACTTAAACCCAACTTAAAGTGAAAGTTTCAAATGGTCATCTCCAGTGAGGTAAGGGAGAAGCTAAGAGCTAAATAATGAAGTAGTCATGCTGTGGCTTTCTTAATAGGAAAGGTAAAGTCAATGTTGCCATGCTCAAGGGAGTAGCTGGGCTGCATGGATGCTTCCAGCAACTCCCAGTCCTTCGGGGGTGTGATACTTTACTGGGCTTTTATCTTTTGAACAGACTCTCCTGATTTAGCAGGTCTTGATGTGACATAGATTGGGCTTTTTGCAGTGAATCTGGAGAATAAGCCCTCCATTTGCAAACTTTTGGAAGTCCAAATGATGCTAAATGGTGATAGGTGTAAATAGTAGATGTAACTGGTGAAGATTTAATAGTAATTATCCCTATATTAGGATAAAGTGCAGGTCTATTCAATTTAATGTGTTGTAGTCCACCTCTAGTGATTCGAGTCAAACTTTCAAGTTTAGCATTTAAGCCAGGAATATCCAATCATGAAACCTGACATAGTGTCTGATTTTCTGTGAAATACCTGGAAAATCACCAGAGGCTGACTTTTTAGAGTAGTATTGCTGTCTAAAATCCCAGATAGTCTGACTGCATGATATTGAATTTTTCAGAGTGGTGACCTTCTTCCAAATGCTGCTGAATGTATATAATGACTGAAATAGACCAGTGTGCTGCAGAATCCTCTAAGGCTGTACCTCAGATTATGATATGAGAATAAATGGATTCCCAAATAGGAAATAAAAGTTCTTTTTATTTCATTCTTCATATAATTCACTAGGATTCTATGATGCTGTACATCATCATAATGCCTTTGTGAATCCAGTGGAGATGTCAGTATTTCTGACTAAGGTACACACACCTCTACAAGTGATGTAGACCACTTGTAACTTTTGAAACAGGCTTGAGTTATTGCATGCCAAGCAAGACAACTCATCCACTCTGAAAAGACATTTTTACAGCTTTTTGCTTGTCCATAAATAAATTTATCTCAATTTTCTTACACATTCACTTCAGGGATTAGTTATCCACTGCAAAGAGAGTTATCCAAAAATCTCCTGCCTAGCTCAGTGTTAGTATTGGAAGTTTTGCTGTACTGTGACTTCATTGATAGTTTAATTGGATATAAATATCTGCAATCTGTGACAATTTAGCAGGGTGATAACCCTCTCTGTTGGTTACCATCCTGAGGATCATTTGCCTCTCCAGGCATTCTTGGTAGCTGTGGTAGCTTCTGCACTACTCATAGGTGTTACACCACCTTCCACTGTGTTGAATGCTGAATTTTTCATGACACCCACTGGACTTAGTGACAAATTTATAATTAGGCTTAGTTCCAAAGTTACTTCAATTTTTTGCAGTTACTGCTCTGTTTTCAAGTTTCATGTAGTAATTTGTTTGTGACTAATTCAAAGACTCTTAAATTATCTAACCCCGTATGAAGCTTAATTTTAATATTTCCTTCACGTGGCAAAAAAAAAAGTGCAAAGTATATCATTATTTTTCTTCAAATATACCTTTGAAAAGTTAAGAAGCTTGACTGCAATATTATACTACAGTGTGGGCAAATGAGCAATTTGAACCTAGTTTCTCTCTCAATGAAGAAAGCATTTTTGTAACAGTCAGGTTTTACAGACAAAATGTAATTAGAGACTTGTTATCCTTTGTATAGTGCAGAAAGCTGTCACTACTGGAATATTTACGATTCTGTAAATGAGTTGCAAAAATCTGCTGGAAAACAGAGTGTAGTAAATATATTATCCTGCTATGTGAATTTAAGAAGACAATTACTTTGACTTCATAGAGGGTCCTTAATAATCCAGGAGTTTGTTCACAAGCAGAATTAAACGGAGGGCAGATAGAAGGAGTGTACAGGGAGGCATCTTGGCCTTGCATCTTTGCTGGTGCTTTACCTTTCCAGTATGGTCTATTGTACTCCCCATAATCAAGTCCTTGTCAACTCTCTTTCATTCAGTTATTTCTACATATCCAAACCAGCTGTATAGCTATGCTCTGCTACAGCACCATGGTGGATTTGCAGCATGTTGAGGTCAGTGGAATGATTTCCATATCATATATTATGGATATTAGGTGAGGGACAGAACCAAAATTTGCCTGTAGTGGAACAAAGCAATCAGACGCCTCTGATTACCGAGAAGTGGGTGTGAGCCGGTATCAAATCCACCTGTGCCCAATTAGGGCAGGCCCCCTATTGAGGCTCTCATGGCGCAGCTGGTTAAGACCCAGTACTGCAATGCCAAAAGCCCTGGTTTCGAGACTCCACAGAGAGCCTCACCTTGGAGGCGATGAGCGCTAGTGGCGCAATAAAGGTAATACAGTGCTCAGGAGTGAGCTAGTCTGTGGCTGTCAGTTTCACCTTTTATTGGCCCCCTGGTCTTGCACATGCTCAATAGGGGGCCTGCCCTAATTGGGCACAGGTGGATTTGATACCGGCTCACACCCACTTCTCGGTAATCAGAGGCGTCTGATTGCTTTGTTCCACTACATTTGTCATCACCCTGTATTTTAATAATACTTTTAATTTACTGGCTACTAGGAAAATATCATAAAAATCCAAGTTAAGATGCAATTAAAAGTCATAGAATTGTTCTGGTTCGAAAAGACCTTAAGTATCATCAAGTCAAACCTTAAACCTAACACATTGCCAATTTCACCATTAAGCCATATCCATAAACACCACATCTACATGGCTTTTAAATACCTCCAGGGGTGGTGAAGCCATTTGCTCCTGTCCTATCACTTGTTACTTGGGAGAAGAGACTTACCCCCACCTCACTACAATCTCCTTTCAGGCAGTTGTAGAGAACAATAAAGTCTCCCCTTAGATTCCTTTTCTCCAGACTGAAGAAGCCCATTTCCCTCAGTTGCTCCTTGTGAGCAGTCCAGAGAAGGGCCAGGAGGATGATCAGGGGGCTGGAGCACCTCTCCTATGAACACAGACTGAGAGAGTTGGGGTTATTCTGTCTGGAGAGGAGAAGGATCTAAGGAGACCTTATTGTAGCCTTCCAGTACCTGAAGGGGGCCTACAAGAAAGCTGGTGAGGGACTTTTGAGGATGTCAGGTAGTGATAGGACTAGGGGGAATGGATACAAACTAGAAGACAATAGATTTAGATTGGAAGTTAAGAAGAAGTTCTTCACCATGTGGGTGGTGACACTGGAACAGGTTGCCCAGAGAGGTGGTGGAAGCCACATCCCTGGAAGTTTCAAAGGCCAGGCTGGACAGGAATCTGAGGAACCTGATCTAGTAGGGGGTGTCCCTGCCCATGGCAGGGGGTTGGAACTAGATGAGCTTAAAGGTCCCTTCCAACCCTGAAAATTCTATGATTAGCTCCTGGTGCATTGCTGGTAGAGCAAAAGCTGTTCCTCAAGCAGAGAGAATGTATAGCCAGTGAGCTTCTCTCTGAGTGCAGCAGAGTAGCACATTCTGAGTTGCTGCAGGACTGGTAATTTGAGTGTCAACTTTCATATGCACCCTCTTTACCAGAGACTGCATGGGGACAATACAAGGACTCCTGCATACATGCTAAAAAGGCAAGTTTACCCTATAAGGGGTCTGGTTATTTGTTTTGAACTTGGTTTTAGCCATGTATTTGCATTCCAGAAGTAAAAAAGTAAAGTAAAATCCTTGCAGTATCAAAGAGTAAAGACGTGCCACATTTAGGATTTGGCAGTCATGAGACCATGCTCCCAAGAGATGATTTGTTACTCAGAGGTCTACTACTGTATGTGGAAATGGCCATTAGAGACTGCAGAGTTAATGGCAGCCCAGAGTTTAGAGAACAGTGCATGAAGGGCAGCAAATCAATGTCTGCTCCATGATTAGTTCATTAATGAGAGAGGAGAGGAGAGGAGAGGAGAGGAGAGGAGAGGAGAGGAGAGGAGAGGAGAGGAGAGGAGAGGAGAGGAGAGGAGAGGAGAGGAGAGGAGAGGAGAGGAGAGGAGAGGAGAGGAGAGGAGAGGAGAGGAGGAGAGGAGAGGAGAGAGGGAGAGGAGAGGAGGAGAGGAGAGGAGAGGAGAGGAGAGGAGAGGAGAGGAGAGGAGAGGAGAGGAGAGGAGAGGAGAGGAGAGGAGAGGAGAGGAGAGGAGAGGAGAGGAGAGGAGAGGAAGGAGAGGAGAGGAGAGGAGAGGAGAGGAGAGGAGAGAGGAGAGAGGAGAGGAGTGGAGAGGAGAGAGGAGAGAGGAGAGGAGAGGAGAGGAGAGGAGAGGAGGAGAGGAGAGGAGAGGAGAGGAGAGGAGAGGAGAGGAGAGGAGAGGAGAGGAGAGGAGAGGAGAGGAGAGGAGAGGAGAGGAGAGGAGAGGAGAGGAGAGGAGAGGAGAGAACCCAGGTGCTGTCTTCCATCTGCCAAAAGCACACTTACTTTTCTGGGATGGAATTTCCAGGCTGCACAAATATGCTCATCAAAGGCTGGGGCAGAATTTTTTGCCATCCCCACCAATCTGAAATCAGTTAGATGTGTTTTTGTAAAGTGAAGCTGCTCATTATAATTTCCACTGGTGGGGAATGACAATGTGTGACAGTGTACTGTGATTATGAGACACAATTTGGAGAGAAACCAAGGCTGTAAAATATTTCAAGTCTGCACTAGAAAACTAAAAAAGCCTTTAAACAATTGTCAAGAAATAACACCAGAGATGCTCAAACTTTCTTCTGGATTTCAGCATCTGGAGGGCATATCATGGTTTATATTTTTAGGGGAGAACGCAAACCTGGGCTCTGTTACTGTGCTGGTGATTTATACTAAATAGCACAAGTTATTTAGCAGTTATTTAGAATTTACATTTTGGTACTGCCATAGGTTGTGTTGCTCATTTGCCTTTGTTTTCCTTAAAATTTTCCTTTGGAGAAAAATATCAGCAAAACTTAATGCTGTAAAAGAACAGTTTCCTAGCTTCCAGACTCTTATCAAATATTCTGTAGAAAAGAGAAATAACTTGAAAATGCAGAACTGTGTGTTGACTTGACACTGTGTGTCAGGATCACACTACTTTACAAAACTAAATTCTATGATAGGACTTTAATTTAATATAAATAATAATAGGTATAATAAATATTATTAAAATACTGTATGTTATCTGTTTGTAATCAAGCACATGGGTTTTCCTGGTCCTTGTCATACAATATCCAAAATTTTAGTAGAATTTTTATTTGCACTCTAGTATTTCTATTTTGTATCATATTGCTTTTCTTCATGTACCATTTTTTTCAGCTGAAAATCACCCCTGTCACTGCCTCTAGAAGATAAAGGACAGTTGCTCTTTGATCCTATCTTCAGAGCTCTCAATTGCCCTGATTTTCTGCTATCTGACCTTCCATTTCACTGAAAACTGTGAAGATTGTTGGTCTTCTGTGTCTTTGACTTCATTAATTTGTAATTCAGCCCTGGAAGAGGTGAGAACAGCATTAGACCTTAGAGCTCTCAGAGAAGAATATTGGTGCAGTGTCAAGACTCAATTTTAACCAAACCAGAAGGGTTTATTTGGATGATTAGGGTTTATTTAGTCTCAAATTTTCTCTGATTCCCCTCTGCCTTTCTGGCAAGTTCCTTTAGTAACGTTTGCATTATCTCCCAGTCTTTGTTTAGCCCTCAATATTAAATCCTCTATGAAATGGAAATGACATGAAGAAAAGCAGATGGAAATACTTCAGAGAGAAAACCTTACATTTTTGAAAGAACATGCCATCAGGTTTTGGAATAAACCACTTAAAATCCTGCAGCTGAATAAGGATCCCTTAATAGGTTCAAGGATAGCTGATGTCTTCAGTCCCCAGTTTATCCCATTCGTTGCTTTACCTCAAAGCCATTACTATAAAACTGAGCTGCAGTTGGGAGTGATGAAAAGTAGAAAAAACATGGGGTTTTTTTTAGTTCAATGTTTTTCCAGTCCCAGAATTTGCCAGAAAAATCCTGAAAATGCACAAGAATAATTCGAATTCAAGTTTTCATATATTCAGTACTTGAGTCTTGTTCAAAACTTTAAAAAGGGCTTTACGCGTGCACCTCTTTATGCTAAAGAATGAGGAGGAAAGGCAGTACCAGTTCTCTAGTTTTGTCTGCATAGCTTTTATTTTAGCTTTCTGCTCCTTTTTCTGCAAAACTAGATAGGAAAGCATCCTACTAATTCTGGTTTTAAATTTGGATTTTTCCAACTGTCTATCAAAAAGCCCAGTCTTCCTTTCAGTCATCCATTCAACTCTAACCTAGTGTTTCTTATATATATTTTATGTTATAGGTTTTTATGTCCACTTCCACCAGATATTAAGAACTGCCTTTATTATTCCAGTTCTATACTGATGCAAGTAATGCTTTTGTAATGTATTTTTTTCTGCACTCTCTGCCCCATTCATGACTTGTGGCTATTTGAGAAATAACTCTATAAGCAAATACATTTATTTTCAATTGATAAGTGTGTCTTTTACCATCTTTTAAGATGTATCTGAATGCACACACTTATACACTTTCATCACTTCATGTAAAAAATTGCTACTTAAGACAAGACAAAATGTGAAACACTGAGGTTAAGGCTGTGTCTAAGCAAAAGAGTCTGGCAATGTTGGAGATAAAGAGATGCTGGGGAGATAGATGGGGTCCTGGACCACTATACAGGGTCACAGGGCTCCTTCTTCAGGTTGACTCCACTCTGGCCCCGTGTGCTGTGCTCCTGTCTGCAGCCAGAGCACAGGAGGGATAACTCCTGGTGCATCTTCTCCCATCTTGTCAGTCCCTGTGGTCTCAGAGCACCCCATGTTGTGATTCCAAGCACAGAAAGTGGGAACAAATAGAGGGGTCCCTCAAAAGTAGTTTCTAACACAGCTATAGACACTCCCAAAGTCTATCACAACAATAGATGGGATTTATCAAACTAGCAGACAGAAACATTACATGGAAAATGTGATGCTTTTGCCATAGCCTTCTTGTGCCAAATAATAACTGCAAGATTTCATTTCAAAAGAGATCTGCATTTTTACTCTGGCTATGGAACAGCTTAGGCAGTTTTTACTTGAGTTGACAGTCATGCTTTAAATTACTTAAATATTTGTACCAGCCTCTTGAATAAATGTTATTAATTTCCTGATATTTTGGCACTGGGGAAGAGGCTTCCAGTGATTTTACCTGCTTACCTGAAAGCAGAGCAAAGATTACTTTTTAATAATTTTTTTTAATAGAAAAATAAGCTAGGATGTAGAAATCAGACTGAAAATTATTTACAAAATCCAGGGTCTTTCAAGACATTTTTGCATTTCCTCTCTTGCATCTATTCTTTTCTTTAAAATGTAAAGTATCACAATATGCACAATGCTGTCTGCTAGAGATGGATAAACAGGAATGATAATTAGTTTCTTTGTAAAATGCAGAATCTTTAAAATATGTTTTATCTCCTCTTCGCTTGGCTGGCAAAATTTCTAGTATATGCCAAAAGAAGTCAAGTCTTACTGATTTCAGTTGGAAATTTTTTAGGTCTGAGTATTTAGAAAGAAATGAAATATAAAAAAATTTTTAAGTTCTTCAAACACCCAGTGCATCATATCTAATAAAAGAGGAGGATATTTTTATAGAATTCAGTGTTCATAGGTTTCTAGTTATAAAGTCTTTGGTTATCCTACTAAACTATACAGTTCCACACATTTTCTTAATTTCATCTTCATTTCTTAATTTCTTCATATTTTACTAACATTCTGACTTTTATCTACAATATACTTTGCAGTAACCACAAGTTGCCTAAAAAAAAGACAGTGGGGCTTCAGAAGTTCCTAATGATAACTAGACAGAGTATATTGAAGTAAGTAGTTAGAGAAGTAATTTTTTGGGTTTTTTATTTTTATATCAGGTTTTAGTTTTTCAGAAAACCTGATTTTTCAGTCAGTTCCTCATAAACCAATGCTTTAATCAAACACTGAAAAAAAAAATCTGTTGATTTTTAAACTATATGATTCTTTAAGATTTCCCCCATTACAAACATTGTTTTCTGCAGCCTCTAATAATTAGCTTTCTAGGTATGATGTACAAAAATTTAATTGTACTGATGATGACTTTTGTTTGAAACATCCATATGTCTTTTCCAAGTTGTTTCCTAAACAGCAACACTTCTTTTGTATGTAATTTCATGTCAGCCTAATTTAGGATGATTTTCCTTGAATTGAACATGCATGATCCATCTAAAACTTTATTTCTTATCACTTATTTCTTCTTTTAAATCTTGTTTTAAATCTTCTTTCCTCCTTTAGGAAGCTTGACACTTTTAAGACTTTGAATTGTCAACTTTGAAAGCTTTTAATGCTTCTCTTCTCTTCTCTTCTCTTCTCTTCTCTTCTCTTCTCTTCTCTTCTCTTCTCTTCTCTTCTCTTCTCTTCTTTTCTCTTCTCTTCTCTTCTCTTCTCTTCTCTTTTCATCTCTTCTCTCTTCTCTTCTCTTCTCTTCTCTTCTCTTCTCTTCTCTTCTCTTCTCTTCTCTTCTCTTCTCTTCTCTTCTCTTCTCTTCTCTCCATTCTACTTATGTACTCATGTTTCCTGTTTTATAATCTCTCAGCTCAAAACACAGCTGGATTAAATCATATTTTGGTCAGTCTCTGTGTATAACTTAAAATGGCAAAATAAGTTCAAAACAAGCCCTAACCAGCAAAGAATGGTACTCACACCTTGCTTTGGGCAAACCAATATTCTTGTATTTCCTCAGTCATGTTCTATTACTTCAGTGCTTAGTAACAGCCAACCTTGATGTAAATTGCCTAATTTAAACACGATTAACAGAACATCAGTACTTCCCAATACTTTCTGATTTCCAGAGTCTTTTCAATTCCTGGGATGAGGTGCTGGTCCCTTTGTAGTGTACTTAGCCTATTGACAACAGGTTTTTTTTCTCTAAATGCCTTTTGCTGAAAATCCATGGATTTTACATTGCTTATATATAAAAGCTGGCAAATCACTGGTTGTGGCAGCACTGATTTTCATTCCTTTAAATAATGAGTTCTGGGCTGCACAAATATGTGGTTTCATTTTTTCTACAAATGCATCAATGATGGCTTAGAACCAAATTTTGATAAATGGTAATTGATGACAAATATGATAGACTCCAATATTCCAAACCTACTCTAAAGGAGGGAAAAAGCTTCTTGTCTTTTCCAGTGTCATTAGAGTGAGAAGTAGTGGACTTAAATAAGAAACAATTTTTTAGATATTAGGAAAAACAGTCTTCTAACAGAGAAGACTGTGAAACACTACCAGTATCTTGACTGGAAAAAACAAGACACCACCATCACAGGAAACCTCAAGAACAATCCAAACAGAGGTCTGTTAGAAAGACAAGAGGGCACGGTCTTAAGTTGTGCCGGGGGAGGTTTAGGTTGGATATTAGAAAGAATTTCTTTACGGAGAGGGTGATCAGACATTGGAATGGGCTGCCCAGGGAAGTAGTGGATTCTCCATCCCTGGAGATATTTCAAAAGAGACTGGATGTGGCACTCAGTGCCATGGTCTGGTAACTGCAACGGCAGTGGATCAAGGGTTGGACTTGATGATCTCTGAGGTCCCTTCCAGCCCAGTCGATTCTATGATTCTATGAAATCATAAGGGTATTCTTGATTCTGCCATGCATTAAGAATGCAGAGTTGATGGTGTACATCTTCCTTTAGTGACTGCAGTTGTCCCAAATTTTTGTCTATATAGGATATATAGACTCTATATGAAGAGTTTCATATCGATTGTGATCCTCTCCACAAGCAGAAGAGTGTCCTCACTAAGGAGCTATAAAGGTAGAGCTCTGGGTACATTTTAAGTGGTTGTTTATGCACCAGAGATCTTGCTGGCATTGATATATTCTAGTAGAGTTGTAGTTTATAGTACTACAGAACCATTCAGGTGGTTGAAAAAGTACTACACTGCCACTGGGTATCAATGTGGCACTTTGCTTGCAGTTTAGAGAAATTTTAGTGAAATTAGTATACTTGAGTAATCATATAAGGTATGTTTTTCTAGTAACCTCTGTCTACAAGTGAATTTTGTTTGTACATGTATTTTTAGGGCTTGGGTTGTGTGGTTTTCTTCTATACCTAACTGATGCAGGCATGCCAGCAAGACATGTAAATACAGGCCAATAAAAAAAAAAATTGTGTGTAAAGAATCTCTCCAACTGGTAAAGACCCATGCACAGGCCCCTTAGATTATTGGTTTAACTAAAAGGACCCAGGCATTACTTCTGAGCCCTTCTGTAAAGTCAAAGTCCTCAAAGAGGAGCTCTTGTGGCACCTGGACAGAACACAAGGAGAAAATCCCTGGTCTCACCCCTGAGAGCATCATTATGCCCCTCCTCATCTATCCTCCTGGGAAATTTGCCAGGCAGAAGCTAATGAGCTTGCCACCTCCAGAGCTCAGGTTCTCTCTGAATCCTTCCTCCTGTCACCACAGGCTGCTCCTTTGAAGCATCATCCATTTACCATTCTTCACAGGACACAAACCATGTGAGAAGTATGCACGACTGCCAAGTTTTATGGATTAATCCTTGCAAAGTGTCACAGGCAGCAGACAGTTGCTATTTTCTGCCATGTTTATAAAAGTGTCAAATTGATAAATGTAAGGAATTTTTGGTGCATTTCTTTATACTAAACACAAACTGCAAAATCATTTACAAATTAGGTATTTAGAACTTTACGGTTCAATGTTTTATTTTGTGGAAAATAAAGTTAATAGAAGTATTCATTGTCTTAATACAAATACACATATGCCTATGCATTAAATGTGCATGCATATTTTTACACACATGCACATCCATGTTCATGTGTGTATATACATATATGCATATATGTACATGGGGAATCTTAAATATATAAAGTGGTTCACTTAGGGAAGCTGTATGTCAAATGTCAGTGCTCAAAGAGCATGCTGATAACATTCACAAAGCTAAGAAACTAGGTGGCCTGGAAGCAGGTAAAATTAAGTGAAAAACAAATAAAACAAGTCATGCAGATGGAAGGATTACCAGGGAGCCTCTATTTGTCCTTGATCTTGTGCTAAGTCTGACCCAACAGTTAAAAAGCCTTCCAATCATTCTGAAAATCTCTGCTTTACTGACGAAAGCAAAATTCCTGTTTTCTAATATTGCCTTGCATAAGACACCGATGACCTTTTTTTTTATTCTTTTTTCTGAAAACCTTTAATATCTCCACTGTTTTGCAATAAAGCTTTGAAATTCTGCTGAAAGGAGGGGGAAAAAAAAAGTCTTTTCTGTGTCCCAGGAATCTGTTTCAATTTATTGGAGCTGTCAGCTGTTAAACCAAATCACTGTCCCCTGTAGAACAGTCTGTACTGTACCCCTCAGAAGTGTGAGATCAGCCACAGAGAAGGAAAAGAATCAGACCTGCTGTTGAGTGTGTACCCTTGGCCCATGCAACGAATGAGCTACGGATTCCCTCCTTATTTCTGCTCCCAACAGCACCTGCACATTGTGTTATAGACATCAGCTGCAGGATTGCCTGCTCTTTTTTTCTAAGTGATTTGAACCCATTCACAAAGCAAGATGCATCTAAACTGGAGTCAAATTAATGTTGCTTGTCAATGTTATATATAATTTCAGATTACCCTTACTTCTGAATGCCTGACTTTTTAATATAGGTAACTTTTAATTGTTTGCTTATGGACCTATGCAAAGAAGAGGATGCAACAAAATATGAAAAAATCTTCTTGTAACTGTACAGACTTTGCTGAAGTGACTGTAGAAGGCACCAAGATGTTCAGTTCTCATTATTCCACTTCAAAAACCAAAAAAGTTTGGTAGAAGTAGAAGTAGTTGGTAGCAGCAGAAGTTCTGAAAGGCAGCATCTTAAAGTCTGATGCATTCCTTATGCTCTCAAATCTCTGAACTAGCAGCAAGTTATTTTGTAGTTATATGGTTTAGAATTCTTTTGATTTTTTCTGAATTTTGAGTAGTTGGCAAGGCTGGTCTCAAGGCTGGAGGGACAATTGCACCTTGTAGGTTTCTTTCATCTCTCTTTTAAAAAGTTGTTTACCAATCAAGTAGATTTACTAAAACGTGATTGATGATAAAGATACAGTTTAATTGGATTATTTGCAATAACATAACCAAAAGCTCCTTGCCCATATGCACAATTGACTGTAATGCCATAGGTTGTATATTTGCACACACACATCTTGACTCTAAAAGAGTTGGCACAGGCTTTTGAAGACTTTGTACAGAATAATGTTGCATGCCATCATTTTATTGAGGCTGGCAAAATTTATGAGAGAACTTTAGCATGGAAAGCAAGGTGCAGGCATCTAAATCCTGAGCTGGAACCCAAACACACTCCAGCTTTCCTTTCAGGTGCAGTCTTATAAGGGAAAGAGCCTTAGTACTGAGCATCCCACTTCTCACATCTTGCCCTAGCCTGAAAGCCTTGGGGATACCTCTGAAAATGTCACTTTATATAGTTGACCTCAAGGAGTACAACAGATCCTGCCTTGCTGAGAGCTGGAATTCCCTGAACATTAGTTATGTCTTTTTAATGGATTTATAAAAGCAACCAGATGGTGGGGTCACCATGTGCCTAGCACAAGAAAAAACTTGTGACCCTTATTTTATTTCTGAATATAAGCATAGATGCAGAAGTGTAGCGGGAGGAGCCCTTCTTGCTCCTAGGGCTGATCCTGAGGCCTCGGGGCTTAGCCCATTCCTGGACGATGTCCTAGGGCTGTTCCTGGGGCTCCAGGATCTACCCCTTCTTGCCTGCTCCTGGGGCTCCTTGAGCTGTGGGCTTCTCCATCCTCACTGAAGAGTGAGAGCTCTCTCCGTGGGTGTCAGCTGCTCTCTTATTAGCCTCCTGCTCCTGCACATGCTCAGGAGGGAGGCCAGACACAGGTGAACCCACACCCACTCATCAATAACTCAGGGCACCTGGTCCTGTCTCACTACATTTCCCCCCTTTTTTTTTTTTTTTTTTTTTTTTTTTTTTTTTACACAGACATTTACATAGACATTTACATTTACATCTTTACATCACACAATTTACATATATTTTTAGGGAGAATTCTCAACCCTTACACATATTTTGGGGAGAATTCTCAACCTTCTTTCTTTCAACCTTCTTTCTTTAAAGGGGAATTAAGCATACCCATATATTCGCTCGATGTCAGCCCCTTTCTGGCAAAGTCTCTGCAAGTTGTCTGAGCACTCTTCACAAAGTCTCTGCAAATTGTCCCAGGCACTTGCCCTCTGTTCCGGGGTTTCTTTCCTCATGGGCCTCGGGATTCAACCCTTCCTCATGGGATTTCCCTCTACTCAAGGGCTTAGCCTAGGCATATTTCACGAAGTCTCTGCAAGTTGCACCAGGCACTTTTCACAGAGTCTCTGCAAGTTGTTCTTCTAGTTATTATTCTCCCTCCTGTATCTGCTCCTCTGGCTTGGTTTCCCTCTGTTCTGGGGTTTCTTTCCTCATGGGCCTCGGGATTTAACCCTTCCTCATGGGATTTTCCCCTCTGCTCTGGGGTTTCCTGTCCAGAGAGCTTGTTGATCATACCTTACAGGGAGAATGTTCTTGCAGTTTCTGTGCCAGCTAGGTTTTCTGCAGGCTGCCCGCATTCTCCACCAGATGTAGCAGGAGGAGCCCTTCTTGCTCCTAGGGCTGATCCTGAGGCCTCGGGGCTTAGCCCATTCCTGGACGATGTCCTAGGGCTGTTCCTGGGGCTCCAGGATCTACCCCTTCTTGCCTGCTCCTGGGGCTCCTTGAGCTGTGGGCTTCTCCATCCTCACTGAAGAGTGAGAGCTCTCTCCGTGGGTGTCAGCTGCTCTCTTATTAGCCTCCTGCTCCTGCACATGCTCAGGAGGGAGGCCAGACACAGGTGAACCCACACCCACTCATCAATAACTCAGGGCACCTGGTCCTGTCTCACTACACAGAAGTGTATTCTGGACACAAGTACACAGCAAAGCTGGTGCAGAAAGCCCAAAGTGCCTGTTCTTGACTGCCAGGCATGAACAATTATCCTTCCTTGTGTTAGTGAAGATTTTCAATTCCTTTTTATCCATGAAATTCTACTTGAAAAGATTCAGATCTGACAGGTTATTTGCAATGTGTCTTTGAGAACAGATC
The DNA here is from genome assembly GCF_003957555.1 of Calypte anna. NCBI lineage: Eukaryota > Metazoa > Chordata > Aves > Apodiformes > Trochilidae > Calypte > Calypte anna. The sequence goes on from NC_044244.1 coordinate 30,935,269, forward strand.
AGGAACTCAGTTTGCATTTAGCAGTGCTGAGTCTGAGTCACTGATGTCTAACCAGGTCTGTGGGGCTTATGACTGCCTCATCCATAGCTGTCAGTGGTTTCATACCATCACAAATGAAAGGAAAATTTAGGATTTGGGACTCGAGATTTCCAACCTAGACTTAACATTCTTGTTCTCCTTTTATTAGAGCTTTTGGCATTTGTGTGTGTTTTGGCACATACTTGATCTCATTGGCTTTAATAGGATTAAACTCGTCATTGAATCATTTAATTTATCACCTTATGAAATTGGGGCTTCAGTCAGGAACATTTGTATTGATTTCCACTGGCTTCCTTCTACCAAATGCTACAGAGGTACATGAGATTTCTTCGTAAAGTCTTGTCTTTCCTTGGCTCACTTCTGCTGAAGAAAATTACTTCAATCTGTACAAAGACTGCACATTTTTGTCCTGAGGAGAGAAAAATCAGAAATGCTTGTTTCAGGAAAGCTGAGGTCAGTTCATTTGCCAGCCTTCAGGTCTCTGGGAAACAGATTGTTACTGCAGATTCCCTGCAAGATTATTCTAAAGGAACATTTCTCATCCAGACACAAAAAGCATTCACTTTTGGTTTCTTCAGATAAGAAAGTGGTTATCTGAGGTTAGTAATAAAACAAACTGCAAAGAGTACATGAAGTCCTTCCCTTCTGGGGAAAGATAGTTTGTAGAATGTACGCATCCAGGTCTGAGCATCTATAAACTATCTTGACTTATTTAGAAGTTGCCATTGTGTTTGCAGCAGGTTTGCAAAAAATTGAGCAGAAATAACAAAAATTTTTAAGGCTGATTTTTTTAGAAACTGTGAACATTTGGAAGCCCAGGTGATATCAGTTCTTAACATACTGAAAATCAGCCTTGTAATGAACAAATTGTTTCCTGATACTTTGGCCTATTATCAGTGTGTCTCCATAATGTTTTGTAAATGTGAATGGATTTCAGGGCCTATTTTCTCATTTATGTCACAGAATCACAAAATCAGCCAGCTTGGAAAGGACCTCTGAGATCATCAAGTCCAACCCTTGATCCACTACCACTGTGGTTACCAGACCATGGCACTGAGTGCCACATCAGTCTCTTCTTAAAAACCTCCAGGGACACAGAATCCACCACCTCTCTGGGCAGCCCATTCCAGTGCGGATCCCCTCTCTGTAAAGAATTTTTTCCTAATATTCAACCTAAACCTCCCCTGGCAGAGCTTAAGTCCATGCCCTCTTGTCTTACTGGTAGCTGCCTGGGAGAAGAGACCGACCCCCCAGCTACCCCCCTCCTTTCAGGGAGTTGTAGAGAGTGATGAGGTCTCCCCTGAGCCTCCTCTTCTCCAGGCTGAACACACCCAGCTCCCTCAGCCCTTCCTCACAGGACTTGTGCTGGATCCCTTCACAGCCTCCTTGCTCTTCTCTGGACCTGTTCCAGCACCTCAATCTCCTTCCTGAACTGAGGGGCCCAGAACTGGACACAGTACTCGAGGTGTGGCCTCACCAGGGCAGAATCCCTTCCCTGGGCCTGCTGGCCACACTGTTCCTGATACAGGCCAGGATGCCATTGGCCTTCTTGGCCACCTGGGCACACTGCTGGCTCATGTTCAGCTTCCTGTCAGTCCAGACTCCCAGGTCCCTTTCTGCCTGGCTGCTCTCAGCCACTCTGTGCCCAGCCTGGAGCTCCCCATGGGGCTGTTGTGGCCAAAGTGCAGGACCCGGCACTTGGCTGTGTTGAACCTCATCCCATCGGAATCAGCCCAACTCTCCAGTCTGTCCAGGTCCCTCTGCAGAGCCCTCCTGCCTTCCAGATGATCCACGTTCCCCCCCAACTCAGTGTTGTCTTCAAATTTGCTAATGGTGGACTCAATCCCCTCATCTAAATCATCGATGAAGATATTAAACAGAACCGGGCCCAGCACTGATCCCTGGGGGCAGCAGTTCCTAACCCAGCACAGAGTGCTCCTGTCTGAGCCCTAGGCTGACAGCTTTTTCAGGAGGATGCTATAGGAGAAGGTGTCAAAGGCTTTGCTGAAGTCCAGGTAGATTCCATCCACAGCCTTCCCCTCATCCCCCAGGTAGTCATTTGATCATAAAAGGAGATCAGGTTGGTCAGACAGGACTTTACCTTCCTAACCCCGTGATGGCTGGTTCTGATCCTCTGTCCATCCTGTAGATGCTGTGTGATTGCCCCCAGGATGAGCTGCTCCATAACCCTGCCAGGCACTGAGGTCAGGCTGACAGACCTGGAGTTTCCTGGGTCCTCCTTTCCTCCCTTTATGTGGATTGCTGTGACATTCACCAACTTCCAATCATGTGGGACCTCCCCAGTGAGCCAGGACTGTTGGCAAGTGATGGAGAGCAGCTTGGCGAGCTCTTCTGCCAGCTCCCTCATCACCCGGGGGTGGATCCTGTCTGATCCCATAGACTTGTGAGGATCCAAGTGGCTCAGGAGGTCACAAACTGTTTCCTCCAGAATTACAGGGGAGCTACTCAGCTTCATATTTCTCTCTACAAGCCCCAGAAGCAGCTGTCCTCAGGGCAACCTCTCTTACTGTTGAAAAATGAGGTAAAGAAAGTGTTCAGTACCTCAGCCTTTCCTTCATGTTTGGTAACTATGTTTCCCCCCATGTCCAACAAAGAATGGAGGTTTTCCCTGCCCCTCCTATTGCCCTTGATGTATCTGTAGAAAGACTTTTTGTTATTCTTAATGGAAGTGGTGAGTTTGAGTTCAAATCGTTCCTTTGTTTCTCTAATTTTCTTTCTACACAGCCTAACTATATTCCTAAACTCTTCCTGAGTAGCCAAACCTTTTCCCGTAGACTGTAAGCTCTCTTTTTAACCCAGATTTCCTTCAATATCTCCCTGTTCAGCCAGACTGGTCATCTTCCTCTCCGGCTTTCCTTTCAGCACACAGGGACAGCTGCTCCTGTGCACTCAGGACTTGCTCCTTTTAGTACACCCATCCCTCCTGGACCCCTTTGTGTTCAAGGGCTGTTTCCCAGTGTACACTTCTGTACTAGTCCAGAATAGAGGCTTTGTTGTTGGCCCTCCTTGCATCCCCGGGTATTGAAAACTCTATTATTTCATGGTCACTGTGCCCCAGATGGCCTCCGACCACTACATCTCCCACCAGCCCCTCTCTGTTTGTAAACAGAAGGTCTAGTGGGGACCCATCCCTGGTGGGCTCATTTACTAACTGACTAACTGGAGTAGGAAATTATCCTCTATATGCTCTAGGGAACTCCTAGACTGGCTCTGCTCTGCTGCAGCTAGACTGGCTAGCTCTGCTGCTAGCAGACATCTGGCAGGTTAAAGTCACACAGGAGAACAGGGGCTGGTGATTTTAAGACATCTGCCAACTGCTTGTAGAATAATTCATCACTCTCATCATCCTGCTTGGGTGGTCTATAACAGACTTCCACAAGGATGTCAGCTTCATAGGCCTTACCCCTGATTTTAACCCACAGGCACTCAGCCTTATTGTTACTGACCTCAGGTTCTACCGAGTCAAGAGCCTCTAACATAACTCCACCTCCCCCACTTTGTCTGTCCCTTCTGAAGAGCTTGCAGTCAGTCTTGCTCTAGTGCAAATTCTTTGACTTTCACTGGGTTACTCTAGACTTAGACTCTAAACCAGTTTGATGGGAGACAAAAAATCAAAATACTCCTGATATCATCATGAGGCCTTCAAAAGCAATGGTTGTCACTCCTGCAGTCTTGGTTGATATGTAGAAAGCAAATGGAGATTAAAAAAGACCATTTTTGTTGTGTTATCAGTAATTCCATGGTAATTTTCCTTGTGTCAGTTTACGGCTAACATCATGGAGTTGGCTTAGCTCTCCTCTACCACAACCTTTCTTACAGGTGAAGACTCGCATAGAGGCAGGTACTTGGTCACTCCCCCACAGCAATTTGTCATGTCTCTGAGCTCCCAGATACTCACACTTGCTTCTCAAGGAGAAAAAAATCCAAACTTCTTGTGGCAGAGGTGTCAGAACATTTCAACAATATAAAAGTATTCTATTGCAGTCTTGACACTGACAATTCTTAAATACTCATAATTTTAAAGCAGTAGAATAAAAAGTTATTTCTATCAGAGATGTTGAATCAGGATGAAAAAAAAATAGATTTCTGCTTTGTTTTTCACAAGGAAAAGTATTGCCATGATTTCTGAATGTCATATGTTTTTGAACCAGCTGTGTCTTTTGATGGAGAAAATTTCTGCTTTTCTTATTCTCTCACTTATCCTGTCTTTTTTCTTTTCACTGACAGATATTAAAAGTCTGTTTAGCATTAAATTAGTAAAAGTGCAATCTTGGAATTGCATTTCACCATATTTTTCCACTCAGCCTGAAAATATTTTGTATGTAACCTTGATCAGAATTATATTCCTACTGTAAGGGAAAAAACCTTAGTTTTAAAGAGATTCTGTAAAATCACATGGTGATGTTAAATTGACAAAGAGTAAAGTCCACGGCAGTCCTAAATGAATATAGGTCTGACAGCAAACGCATATGCTTTCAACCTAGCTACATTCATTAGAAAAGTGATAAGGAATATGTAACTTTTTCTCTTCCTGCAATTGCTAGTCAAAAATCACCTATACCCTAGAATGTTCATTTTATTTTATTTAATTTTAAGAGGCTGACAAAACTTAACATTGAAGTTCCAGTTTGAATACTTATTGCTCAGTAGCACAAGTGTAATGAGCCTTTCAGTGTCTCTGTCAAGTGCAGAAAAGTAGCATATCCCAGAAGCTCTCAAACATTGAACGATTTGCAACAAATATTCCTCCAGCCAGAAAGAACGAAAAGGGAAAAATCTGAGGAAGCCAAAAAAAGACAGTTTCCTGGTAATCTCCTGAATATATGGAGAAATATAGGATTACTAGCACGGAGCACTGATAAACTTGGTCATAATGCCCTCACACATCAGTACACCAATACTTTCCCTGGTTGACCTTAAAAGAGTTGCTGGGACATAAAGCATTTCATTATCTTTAAGAATCAGTTCCTTGCAGTGAAACTCAGAGGAGGATGATGTCACAGTCATCTGTCACAAAGATTTATATTCCAAATTAGAGTTAACTACAATATATATATGATTTAACAGATTGTCTTTACTATATTATAATGTCAGTGCTGGACATTCCATGCTTCATTTGTCTCTAGCTAGAAGATTTAAGGGGTAATAACCAGTGGCTGGAGAGGACTATAAATCATCCAGTTTTTTAATCGGCATTTTTTTTCAAACCAGAGGATAAATGGTGCTAGAAAATATACTGTGTCTGACCTGGTCTGGCTGCCTTCCTATGCTAAAGAATAAGTACTCCTCTCCCCTTACTTTGGTCCAATGCAAGTGAAAAATGTAGATGCACATTATGAATTGAATACATTTAGGTAATCGTGGGTCTGAAATCTTTCATGTGAGATTTTTCAATCATTTCTTAGCGTCACTTAGAAAGAGGATGCATCAATAACTGTTGTTGGTGGGTATTGAGCAATGCATCTATAATGCAAATAACCATCAAATTCTGGTAAATATAATTTTGTCTGGAAGATGCTCAGAAACTGTAAAGTCTGGCATGAAACAGGCTGCTTGACTAAGGAATTTAAAATTATGTCCCACCTCTGTGTGACACACAAATCACATCAGTCTTGCTCTTTGCTTGGATGGTTTTCATTACTTCCCTCTGAGACACTACATGAAAACCAGATATCCTAAATCAGCAGTTTTCTCTCTATAAAACAGATTAACTTTCCAGAGTTTCAGAGAGGTGTTACGGAAAATGTTTTATGTTGTGAAGCAGTATACAAAGTCTATAAAGAATGTAGGATATGCAATAAGTCTGTGCACAGGGCAAGTCTTCACTGCAAGATTGATTCAAACTAGCTTTGATAGCGGAATTGACTGACATGTAGAGAAGTTACTTTGGGGATGTATGTGACAGGTAAAGAACTGCACAATGGGTTGTAGAGGGTATGTAAAAGAGATTATTTTATGTCTTGGTTCATCATTTTTGTAAGTGATTTAACAGAGCCAAATACTACATAAATGACACCAACTTTATAGGGTCTTTCACATCCACAAAGCTGTCTAATACTACAGACACAAGTTACTCCTGTGAGACATCAGTGAATTTCCTAGATTTCTGAAAGAATGGAGCCAGGGAAGTGTCCAAAGTTTTGGGATAGTGACCAGATATTTTAGAATGAACTTTCCTGCTGGGGAAATTTTCTCCATCACAGTTCATGCTGGAGTTTTTCATACTCCCCCTGAAGACTTCCACCTGTGTGCTGGAGACAGGAAAATATCCAAGACAAACCACTGGCTTTCTCACATACACAGACTGGTTTGGAGCATGGGCAGGGAATTAAAAAAAAAAAAAAAAAAAAAAAAAAAGAAGAAAATCTATTTCACCTGGGGGGAGATTGGGAGATTTCCACAAAATAGTTATTCTACAGTAGCAAGTCATTTGGAAAAGCAGTGGGGTATGGATATTATTAACATCCAGAATTCTGTTTTCTGCAGGAAGGTCACGTCATCCAGAATAGACACAATACATTGCAATGCCCTTCAGATATTCAAATCCTCAATTATCAACATGTTTTTAAGGTTCCCTGTGACATTTAGAAAGACAGCTTGTGCAGTAATTCCAAAACATGAACACTCAGTGTGAAAAAGAAAAAGCATAAAAATGTACTTAAAGAGGTATAACAGCAGATATTTTTTAGTGAATGAAGAAAAAGCAGCAAACTTAATCAGACCACAAAATGCTCAGTTGAATCCAGTTACCCAGTGGAAGGAAAAAGCCTTCCTTAAAATCAAAAGTTCACAATTTTACCATGGAAAAATATGGCTCACTGGATATTTCCTAAGCTTTCACAGTGAAGAACACAACAATTGACTCCTCAGTAAATTCAACTCAATAAGGAATTAGCACTTTCAAAGTGCTTAAAAACTCTTAAAAATATATTGTTAAAATCTCTAACCTGCAGCATAGATAAGGTACAGCATGGAATAATATATCCCAAAAGGTAGCAATAGGCAGTAACTATCTAGGTGCAGGTGTTCATAGATTAAGATTTGCTCCCAATAACATCCCATACCTGTGACTAGGAGAGCATAATGAGACCCCATATTAGCTCAACTGGTCCTCTGCCAAGGCTTGGCAATGATATCTGATTTATGTATTCATTTCTATAGCATGAGGTCTCTAATTATAATCTGTAAGAAAATTATAATTGACAGTGTTTGATTCTTATACTCAGGGAGATAAAATCGCAGTCTACATTTATAAAGAAATAAGATATGCAGAAGCCTAAGAAAACACCCTGCTTTCTTCAGTCCTGCTTGTACTGCTTCAGCAAAGATGAATTGCATAATTTAGATGAAAAATAAATAATCTTTTGCTCTAATGGTGTGTGATAGATTCAACTTTGACACATAATTAATAGCTAAGAAGCAGAAAAATGAAATTAATTTGCTAAGTTTTATAGAATGAAAGATTCCTAATTATATTTTGTTTAGTCAACTTATTGAGCTATGTTGCTCCCAATAATCACTGGATTTCTTTATCATACAGTATTTCTTTGTCTGATGGATAAGTTATTTGTTTTCCTGGAGTGCATAAAAATCTAAGTAATCTCTATGTTTACTTAACTGGAATGTCCATTTATTTTGTCCAGATGAAGTCTGAACAGCAACAGTAATTCTTACTGCCAACATGAAACCCCTACATGGAGGGCTTTACATAAGAGAAACAAAATTCCACTGATTTTGGTAGGAACGAGATGTTAACTATAAGTGGGTAACCTAAAATACATGCTATTTCTTTGTCTTTATAATCCATTCTTTTTCTTTCAGGACCCTGTTTCTCCATCCAAAAATACCTTTGAAAGAGATTTATGCTTGAATGTGCTGCCAGCTGCTCTCAGGACCTTAGCCTGAGAGACAGGGAAAGCCCATGTCATGGTTGGACTCGATGATCTCTGAGGTCCCTTCCAACCCAGCCAAATCTATGATTCTATGGTTCTATGGTGAGGAGCAGGCACCTGCCTGCCTTCAGATCTGTTAGATGCACCTCTATGAAATCTACTATGGTTAGTTTTAAAAAAAAACACCACAAAACAAAACATGAGAACCCAAAAAACTGCTGGTTTATTATGTTTACAAGGGACTTCACCTTTTCTCTGCCATAACAGATTCTGTCCCTCCATTTGGGATGCTCTGGAGTTAATCTGCATTCTCTCAAAAAGCCTGAGAGATTCTCCTGTGCTCAGTGAAGGCTGTGTGGCAGGTGGATAGGTGCAGCTTGGCTTTGGGTGGTTAAAATAAGACTAGAGGCATATGAGCATATGTGGTGAATGAATCTGGTAACTAAATCTGATCTTGTTAAAGGGATTCAGCCTGAATCTTAACAATAAGGTAGTGGTGCCTTCATTTCCACACTGGCACTCCAGGTGACTGTTTTTTTCTACTGGTTTTATGAGCTCTTTCTTCCAAATTCTGTTCCTCATTACCCCTGTTCCTGTGCTGGAAACTGGTGCAGTGCCCACAGAACCCAACTGCAGGAGGGAATTGAATTACAATATAGTGTGATCTGGAAGCCAAGTTTGCCCCGGTGTTCATAACAGGGGGAGAAATTAAGAAAGTGGTTTCACTTATTTCTCCAGAACTGCCATTAGGAACACTCCTGAGAGCAGAGACCATCAGTTATAATAGAAAATCAGAAAAGTCAGCCCTGCAAGTCCTGAATATTATTTGTGTAAAACTTCCCACAGCACCTTCTAACACCTTTATTTTTCTCCCCAGTGAGAAGCACTGATATTTAATTTCTAAAATATGCAGCACTGACTTCAGGTCTTCATGATTTTACCATGTACACATCTCTTAATGTGAATGCCAAACACTTAGGGAGACCAACAGAAACACACTGGTTACTGGTTTAGTCTACAGTGAAGTTATTCAACTTTCTTTCTTCTTAGTTTGTGTAACAGGGTGAATTTTTAAGGTCTAGGTCAGAATTCAAGTCTGGATAACAGCTGCTTAGTAAAGAATTAACAGAAACAGAACCAAAAAACTGCTTATCATTTGGGTAAAACTGGTTGCTTCCACACTGGTAGCACCTACTCTGCTATTCAGGAATGTTTTGGGTCCTTGGATGTGTTGGACTACTCAGATACTAAATATGGCTACAAATTAATCTTTAAATTTGTACTGTGTAAACACGGTGCAAATATTTTATTTTCATAGTAATCCTTTCTGTCTCTGGAAAATCATCCTCTCCACTGTGCGTGAAGCAGTAACTTAAAAATAGTCAGAATATCAAGCAAGTGCAAAATGTACTGGCTTATTTAATTTATTTTCAGAAACAATTTGAGATTTTGGTTTCAACTTATAAATTTTTATAGCAATCTGTTAACTTCTGGGATCTCACTGTGTTTGCTTTTGTGTGATGCCAAGGAAACTCTCAATGGTGCCGGAATAGTTACCCTCTTTAACAAAGGAAATATTTATTCTAATAATTTCCCTCTTTTTTTTTTTTTTTTTTTTTTTTCCAAGACCTTATTCCCATTTTGACCACACACATACATCCATTGATATGTTAAATCAAAAAGTTTCTTTTTTTCAAGGTAATATTTTCTCAGAGAAACATCATCTATCACCATTTCTTAAATAAGAGTTTTTTAAATTAGAGTTTTAGGAATTAAACCCCCATTGCCTTTAAATACACTTCTGAAAATGTGTGATGTTTCTAGTTAATTGTAGTAATTTGAGAAATTTTACCATAATTCTATGTTTCTACATAACATTTATGAGCTTTGAAAGACCTGAACAGATTGTTCAGTGTTCTGGAACTTGTTTTAACTTAGGAGAGATGGTTTTCTGAGTCTCTCCTTCCCTGTGAATAAAGAAAAGGACCTGCAGAGAGTGATTCAGAGCAGCAGCCTAAATGTGACTTCTCTGATTCATCTGCCAGAGGTGTGCTTCTCTCTCTGGTGACTCCTGATGGAATTTACTGACCTGCCTTCCCAGTCTTAAGTTTTCCTGTGCAGATTGTACCTGCTTATTTTTCTTTTGAGTGCAGCTCTTCTAGCTTCATGAAATATTTAGTAGTGATAAGATAATTTCAGCACTGCCCCTCACTGCCAGGTTTTTGCTCCTCTGAGTTTTGCACTTGAGACTTTTAGGGTGGAATTTTGCCAAATAGAGGTTATCACCACTTCAGATTGGAGGTTCTCTGGGGAGGCAAATAACTGATGCTTTTTATTACAGCTTTGGAAATAATTCTAACGTTGTAGCCATTGGTGTGGTGTGCTTGATTTCCCTGTAGTCAGCTTATAAGTGATGTTTGTTATGTGGCTTGCTGGGATTTTGGGAACCTCTTGGATGAGGGATAGAAGTTTACTCCTGTCCTTCTTGCCAGCTGAGAAGGAAAAAGGTTTCCCTCCCAGACTTGAGAGAAAATATAGGAGAAAAGAGTCATGAAGAAAATCAGGAAGTTTGCACAGGTCTCTTGAGATGTGTAAGGAAGAGTGAGCTGGGTCTTAGCTAAGGAGAAAGGAAATAAGTCCTTAGTGTGATGCAAAAGCTTAGGCAGACCTCACTGAAAAATTTGCCCACTTTGTGGTTCCAGCTCATGGGTACATACAGGTCTCATTGAATTCTTACCCAGTAGTGAACCTGAACATGATGGGATATTCCAGTTAAGGTCCCAATGAAATAAAATTCCAGAAAAAGCCATGAGAGTAAATTAAAGCCATGTATTTCTGGTAAATTCAGTTATGTGGCTCTCTCCTATCGCAGAAAACTCAGCATTCATCTCTCAGACTTGGGGAGGTAAAGAAAAAAGCAAAGATTACTGTGTTGAGGCTATAAAACTGTCAGACCCAGCTCTATGAGAAATAAAAGTATTACCCAGACCTGACAAGAAAAAATATCTTTGTTTTCTAATACGTTATCATTTTTGAAGGAAGATGAAAAATAGTATTAGAGAAAGAAGGTAAAAACAAATCTACACAAGATCAAAACAGGATTTAGCTCTTCAGCTTCCTTAATTAACATGCCCTGCCTGTTTTGTTTTCAGTTCTCTTGTTTCTTGTTCCATGATATATTATCACTGCTGGTAGAAAGGAAATTAATTGCTCCTGAAGCTTCTACAGCACAGTCAGACACAAGGTATTCAAATTTAATGAACTTGTCACTCAGGTACTTCTTCTCCTTTCACCTAAAGATACAAATGAACATTTGCTCTAACCATGGATATGTCTGTGGTTTTTTAGTATGCAGTCTTCCCTGAACTATTGAAAAATAAAATTTTAGTCTAAAGTTCTAAGTTTACTAAGTGGTGTCTTTTAATGTGTCTTGTCTAAGGTCTTTATGGTTCTCTGTGAACCATTCTGAATTGTTTTGAAGCATGTGCTAAGAAGAATGAGATTCATTTAGAAAAAGGGAGTGTTAAAGTTATGTGAGAAATGATTGTGGCTTATCTGAAATGATCCCTAATTGCATGTTCTCCAGCTAAATGGAAGTTCTAGGAAATTATGATACAAAGAAAAATAAAGGTCAAAGCAACAAGTGGGACTGTCACATTCCATTACCTGCAGTACTAAAATATTAACTATGCCTGCCAGAGATACTTCTTGTGTGTTAATAAATCATTATGTTTGACTCTAGTGAAGCATCACTGCAGAAGACAGGCCATATCCTCAGAGAATGACAACATTTTCTTTCGTATCAGTATGTTTTCACTTGTTTTGTCTTAAAAATATTTTATACAGGACAGTTTACTATTGTCAGTTATTGAATGATCATTAATTAGTCTGACAGTGATAGTTACCACTGCTACTTTGTTCTCCTGAATTCAATTGGCTTTCCACAGGATAAGTTTGGTTTTGTGCATTGTTCCTCTAGGAACCACATATCTCAAAGATGAAACTGCCATTTAAAATTCCCAGTTTACTAATTCCATTTTTTTTTTTTTTTTGTGCTGAGATAATTGATCTGTTCATTGTTAGATCATTTCCTTCCTGAGCTGAAATTGATGATAATTAGATGCAGAAACTATGAAGAAAAGACCAGCTTCAGAGGAAAGTCAATAGTAAGTGTATGGGTGGATGATATATTTAGTTGTATTATCACTACAATATGTATTTATTCAGAAGCTCTTTCTGTATGTAGAAAGAGTTTGAGAAAATTACTTCCGAGACTAAGCCCAGGTACTGGGATTTTGTGTATTTTAAGAGATTCAAAAATATCCAAAATTAGCTTCAGATCAGCCTAGGTTCTAAGAGCAAACTGGGGAAAACCTCTTTTTTCTTCATGCCTTTTCCTAAGTATCTGTACTTAGCTGATGGCAGGAAAGCCTAGATGGATCTTACATTTGACAAAATATAGAAGTTCTTGTGCAGCCAGATGGCTGATGAAATGGGATTGGCTATACTTGGCAAAAATGCTCTCTTCTCCTCCCTGCATTCCCTGGCTGAACTTTTAGAAATGCCACTGTGCCCCAAAATCTTGAACAACCATTAGCCCTAAGGAAGGTGAAACAGAGAACCAGCTATTTTCATAGGCACAGCATCCTCTCAGGAAATGTTAATTTCAGCCAATAGCCTTACCTTCCACAATTCTTTCCCATTAATTTTAATGATAGCTTCTCAAAAGAAAAACAGATTTTTAATTGCCTCAAGCTGTACAGAATGAAGAGGTATGTCAAATTAGCCAAACAGTACATTAAGAAGGCAATTCCAAAATGCTAAGTTTTGATGTTTTCCATTGTTAGTGATGACCCATTCAAAAGCCGGAATAAATTTTACCACCTTGCTGATGAATCCTTTTCTTTTCTTTTTTTTTTTTCCCATCTCATAAATGACAAGAATTTTTCTTCTTCACAAAGAAAAATTTCTTATATAGATCTAATTTGAAGCTATCTCCTTCACCTCCATTTATCACCACTTTCCTCAGCATCATCAGCACAACACATCAGAACTGGTAAACTGCATCTTCTTTTGTCCTGAGAAAGAAAACAAATATATCATAAAAAAATAATGGCTAACATTTTAGAATATTTTTTTTCATTATAAAACATGTTTATGCAACTAAAGATGCATGATTTAGTCGGGCTCTGAGTATTGTAGTTGTTCTTTCTCTCTTTGAAAGATCTCTGAATATGATATTTTGACAAGACAAGCTGTTTTCTCCTCCTCACAGGCAGAGAATATTGTATTACATTGCCACCAGATTATTTTTACAGCAGCACTATCATGATCCTCTGTAATTTAAGGTTTGATTTTACAATTTATTTGTTTTTTTCCATCAATAAAGCATCTTCATTTCAAAAAGATACAGAAGTGTTCTAAAAGCTGCAACAGATTAAAGCACAGACTTAAATAAAGATTTAAATTCTTATGCACGAACATCTTTCTGTGGATGGGAGGTGGACAGAATTAGAAATGACTTGTTTAGTTTTAAAAGAAGATTGCAAAAAATAAAAGATATGGTGATTTTAGGGAGCCTTCAGTGGCAACTTGGAATCTCTTGTGTTTGGGAGTTCACCAATGAGGATTGGGTTCTTTTTTTACTTTTTAGGAGGAATCAGAGTGAAGAGCTGTGGGTAGGTTTTTACCTGAAAAGATAAGCCGAAGCTTTGTATCTTCTAGGCTGTTCTCAAAACCCATCTTGAAATTACTCTGTCACCTTAGTAACCTTCTAATGGCTAAATAGGGTGCATCTCTCTGAAACAAATATATATGGGTAAGCACTAGAAAAATGAAAGAAACAATTAAGCTAAAGTACAAGGTTTTACAGAACAAATGGGAATAAACTATGCAGAAATGTATTTAGGTGAGGAAGTCTACAACACTCAGGCAATTTTTTTCAGAATAATTTCTAATAAATATTGTAGAGCCAAAAGGTTTTATGGTGAAGTGCATAATGTGGTTACCTGCCAAGACTGTAACCGCCCTTCTCCTTGCCCAAGGACATTGAGTAGTCTTCCCAGTTCAAACTGGGGACTGCCAGAAGAAAACCAAATTCAACTCATTCTGTGCTTAATTTCTCAGAGATCTCTTGGGGACAGTCAGGCTAACAGCTGAACAGGACTTGCAGACAAATTGTTGGTACCAGTTTTTCCCAAGGACCTCATGGTCACTGCTACCTTTCTGCACATGACTGGGCAGCAAGATGCAGCAAGATGCAGACACTCCCAATGTGGATGCACAGCACTGGTCCTGCACACAGGTACCCAGACACATGCACACTCACAACATCACAACCAATCCTCCACCATCGGTATGTAGGCTGAGGTGGGAATCACAGAGCCACTGGATGGGTGACTGATGTAAACACCTTGAACTGGAAATACAAAATATGTCTCTTGAATCACTTTTTTTTTTCTTCTCTCTTCCTGTTTGGTTGCAACATTCTGTCAATTAACATATGTTTGCCTCACCGTATACCTGACGGACACCTAAAAGATAAGATTGCTTATCAAGTCGCCTCCTGGTGCATGGTGAAGACAAAAGACAATAACAGCAGCAGGACACCCAAAAAGACTGAAAGATAAGGGTGACTCATCTCCAAGAAGTCGGTATACCTGTGTCTTATGCCAAAAAACAGACCCCTCTGCTTTTTGCTATAAAAACCCCAGGAGAAAAGGAAAAGGTAGCAGCTTTCTTCTAGATCTTCTAGATTGTAAGTGACACAGCCTGAGACACACTTGTGCATGCATTTCAGGTGACATCCTGGTGCACCCTTCATAATGTCCATGTAGTTGGTTCACAGTCAGTGAAAAGATGGGAAAAGGGGGTAGACAGAACACTTTGGGCTTTTCTCTTATCCACTGAGTAACCTCACTGCCTCGTGTCTTGCTTTAGTATTTCTCTCATATTGAACTCCAGCAAGTAAGCACTCAAAAAGGAAAGTGTTTAAAGATTTAGCATCTTTTCTTATTGCCCTTCAGTCAGTGTAAGGCAACATTTCAACTACACTTCTAAGAGCCTCATCAAGACTCTGAACAAAATCAAGTCTAGACTTGATGGTACTTCAAAATTTAAAATGTAGAAAGAAGGGCCTTTGAAATTTTGCTCACCACAAAAGCACAAAAAGAGCACAAAACCTCTTAAAAATTTTATTTACAGATCACTTTTAATTCGAGTTATTAGAAGAAGTTATGGATTAATATGCGCTGCTGTTATAAAATACATATTTATCATGTGTGGATGAATAATTCACAGAACTGTTGTACTGCTTTGCTACTGAAAGGATATTTGTCAGCATATAATGTTTTCTGGGATATCTTTCTTATTTAAAATGAATCAATCAATGCATTTGTGATTAGAATTTTTAATCTGTGTCTTGACTGCAACTTACTCTCAGAATACTGGATATTCTAGTAGTATTCCCTAGTAGCAATAGGTGATAAAATTTCTTTGCTTTGATTTTATGGATGACTCTTTCTAAAATAAATTTTCAAGTGGGAGGACAGAATATTTAGTTTCTGTGAATGCCTGTGCATGTGACTTCGAACTCTGTTTTCCACAAACACTTGTACCACCTTGATTCAATAATACAAATCTTGGAACAAAAGAAATATAAGCTGATAACAATCATACCAAAACAAAGTGTGCCCAAATATTTGAAGTTTTCTTCCCTATATTGTCTCAAACTGAAATAAGTTGAGAAACTAGAGAATTTTTGAAATCCTTTTGAAATCCTATGAGTCTAGAAGCCAGCTTCTATTCACAGCTTCTATTCTGCTCTGACAAAACTGTCTGCTCGGTGTTTTTCAAATAAATAATATGGTTGCATCTGTATGTACCTCACTAAAGAAGAATGAATAAATATTTCTCTTTTATACTTAGAATGGGTCTGAGAGCATGATTTATTACATACATCTGACAGGAAGTAGGGCTATTAGTAGCATTCCTTCCAAGTGAATAATTAAGCAAGGAGAATGAATAATTCTCACTGCTGAAACTCAGCGAATCAACCTTTATACGTGATAATTGGCAATCTTAATAACATCAATTTTATTGTCCAAAGAACAATATAACATGGGACTGTAAAATGAAGAAATAGTTTCTGAGTTATTGTGCAGGTCCCGCTTTGGGTTTTTTCGTATGTGGACTTTTCTTTCCCTCTGGAATCTGGGATGTTCAGCTTTCCAAAGAGTGGGACATTACTTTAAGATGGAGAATGGCTGGCCCACAGGTGAGACACTCAGTGAGATCTCGGGTCCTCTGGTTTATGTACATATTCCTGCTTCAAATTTCTATGCTACCTTGAGCTTGCAGTTTTCTTTACTTCTGTTTCCTATTTGTAAAACTATGATAATGCTATTTTTTGTGAGGACAGCCTAATGTTAATGATGTGGTTAAGTGGTATAGAAGAGACCAAAGAATTAATCCAAATGATATGTACAAACCAAACCTTCTGCACAGATGTCATTGCCTGACTCAGAGAAAGCAAAGAGTTACATTGAGTGTCATAGCATCAGTCTCTGAAAGCCAAGCTGTCAGTACTGCACAAAACCAGAATCCCAGAGAATATTCTAGAGTTCAGTACATTTTCCTAGCAACTCAGCAATACCACTATTAGATCTCCTTTTTTATTAGCAGAAACTCTAATAAAAATCCCTTAAACATTAAGGCTTGTTCTTTATTTTTTTGATAAAGACAGATGATACGAAGAGCCAAATGTTCTTCAGTTTTAGGACCTTCTAGGAGGAAGAGCAGCCTTCTTCAGCTGACCCAGACTTGGAGCAATGCAGAGATCTCTGGTGAGATAACACATAGAAAACCTTTGTAAAAGGTAGCAATGTGGTTGTCCTCCCCAGGGCTCTGCAAACTGCTGTAGCAAGGACAAGGACGAGACTCCTTTGGACACTCCCTGAGGACAGTGCTTTTCTATGGCCAGCAAGCTAAGAAAATGAGACGCTGGTGCTGCCACGTGAAATAGCATAACTTACCAGGCTATTTTCATGAAAACTGGCTTCATCTATATGTCTGAAAGAAATGTATTTGACAGAATGAGGGCATTTAAAATATTTTTCTTTAAACAATGATGGTAAGAGCTTCCGATTTTATATTGGACTGTGAAGGTGGCAAAGTTATTAACAGATGGCAGGTTACATTTTTCATTATAGAGTAATGAGATATTTTGCTAATGGAAAGAAATACTATGTTCAGAATCAAATGTATTCATGTCTTTCCCATTATAACTTTGATAACTTTTTATAAATGCATACGTGTGTGTATATATATATAGGTATATATATATACATGTATGTGAAGGTGAAGTGTATATTTTATGTTTAAAATAGAAGTGTAAAAGCCTAGATTCAGGCTGGTGTTCATCCATTTTCTCTGTGGAAAAAGAGCCAGTATGTATCTTTGATGTCAATATAGTATATTGGTTGATTTTCGCACATGTGTGTGCACATGTATGTGGAGTATATAAAAATAATCATCCTCAAATTCATTCATATATGTCCATATGAACATACCCTGAATGTTCGCATATCCTAAGCTCTTAGCCTGGCTGTACCCACTCAGGCCTGTAGGAAAAGGGATGGTGGAATATTTACGAGTTTTTTTCCTAGTTATATTTGTCACAATGTCAAAATATTGGCAGCTGTCCTAGTGGAGATATGAATAAATCTGGCAGACCATAGTCTAAAATAAGTTCTCTCTCTAATTGTCCTACGTTTGTTTGCAACAGTCTCAGCTGCACTCAGCTTGTAGATGTATTGTATGACCAGCACAGTTATGAGGGCTGCTGAACATATTTTCTTTGGTTGAGTTGGTTGAGTAGACAATTAGCAGTCCACTATTTTTTTCACTTTCATAGATATTACTAGGCACTTTCTCCTATTTCTGAATAAATTAAAGCACAAAAAAATGTGTTGCCTTCAATGAAATCAGAAATTTTATTTTTGTATTTAGTGACTTCACTAAAAGAGAATGAAGACTGTGAAAGAGGATGGTTGTCGGTCCATCAGTGGTACAAAAGAATGATTCATGTCAGACCCTTGGAGGGAATTATGTTACTCTTGGCCATCCATAGTCCTGTGATGTGTCTTAATGTTTCCAGAGAGTTTGGAACATGAAAAATGTCTGTTCCTTGATCTGTATTCTCCACTAATCTGCAGGAACTAGCCCTGCTAAAAATCATTATTCCAACTTTAAAAACAATTACATTTTAGATGGAAGGGAGAAAGGAAGTGAAAATCACAGTGATTTTCATTTGCCTTAAATTAATTTCTAAGAGAAAAGTTCTTATTTGCAAGAACTTCCAGTCTATCATTAGATGTATGTGCATGCAGCCACACCTATAGATAATGTGCAGACACCCAATCCCATACCTACAGATACACAAGCCTACCTCTTTCCTTGGTAGTGGAGATCCAGATAGACAGCAGCAATGCAGTCTTCCAAAATTAAGGTCTAAATCTACATTAAGTTTTACCTGGTAAGTGAATCTTCAACAAAACTGGAGAATTAAGTAGCTTTCCTAATATCTGTAAAACAAGAAGTTAGTTCCTCCTATCTAGTAGTTACTTTTGTGGTCTCAATATCCCCAAAAGAACTGATGAGACTCTGAAGAATGCTGTTTCCCAGATACATGACCATGGAACTGTGGCTTCTGTTTGCAATATATAGGTATCCTCAAGACAGTTCACATGTCTAGTACAGCACAGTGCTGTACTTCAAGACAAACTTGGTTTATCTTTGCTCATATAAGACAGAAAAAGAATGTAGTGTAAAATTTCTACTGTGATGTTTCATCCTTTCCCATCAGAGTTGATGAAGTATGCTAAAATCCTTTAAAGTTGATGGAATAATCTAGGTCAAAATGAGGTAAAGAATTCTCTGCCCCAGGCAGCTTTGAAAGGAAAACCATTAGAAACTAATGAATATCATATACAGACCATTACAACAATGAAACAATAACAAAAAGCAGTGGTTTTTTTCATTAATGATGAATTCTACAGTCAATTGGAAAGGAAGATCATCTGGATATATGTTCAGCTTGTTTAACAAAAAGGAGGAAAACAAATTAACAAGGAAATATATTGCTAAGAAACTGGTATCACATGCATTATTTCTGTCTATTGTCCAACTGAAGGTTTTTTTGCAGAGAACCTACAATCCTCTGCTATTTGCTAATTTATTCCTTTTCCCAGTGTAATCTTGACTATTATGAGCAGCTACAATAATACATCTTTAATCTCCAAACAACCTAGGTGCATGCAAGTTTATTGAGATTCAAAATGCACTTAATTACTTTGCTGCAGAGCAAATGTTGTACCTTGTAGAAATGTGTTAAAGCTATGCAAATTTTTCATTTCAATAAAAAACTGAGCACCAAAAGGTCATCTGTGTTTATGGTGCTTCCTTTCCTTTGCACCAGATTTCTGTTGTTACTGGATTGGAGCATCTCTCTCTTATGGGGAAAGGCTGAGAGAGAGATGGGACTTCTTCACTGAAAAAGAGATGGCTGAGGGAAAACTTTATCAATGTCTACAAGTATGTAAAGGGTGGGTGCAAGGAAGATGGAGCCATCAATGTCAGTGATGACATTCAGATTTTTGTCTTTATGCTTTCCATACCCAGAAACTGAGGGATTTCTGATAGTGTCTCTAGTCTCCTCATTTCTGCTTCTGAGTAGCTCAGTTCTTCCCCCAACTTTAAAGTCATATTTTGTGTTAGAATTTAAGGTCCGAAAGATTGCTGAAAGTCAGAAAATAAGCTTGCTATATGTCTGTTTGACGTAAATCCAACAAATTTCACAAGGAAAAGTTGCCACTCTTTATCCATGTATATGTTTTGACCTCTGTTTCATTATAACTGCACAATAAGGAGAAAGTTACACCACACATGGGTGATTCAAAATCAACTTTGCACAACAACTGATTTTTTTTTTTTAGCTGTATAATAATCATAGAATCATTTAGTTTGGAAATTAACCCTTAAAATCATTAAGTCAAATTGTTAACCTAACACTGCCAAGTCCACAACTAAGCCAAGTCCCTAAGAACCACAGCTACACATCTTTTAAATACTTCCAGGTATTTAAAACAATTATGAAATAAAAATTGTATTTTTGTTGTAGTTCTTTTGTTGGGGTTTTTTGTGGGGTTTTTTTGGTTGGTTGGTTGGTTTTTGCTTTTTTTTTTTTTTCTCATGTACACAGGGGTGCCTTAAGATTCTTACTATGCCAGTGGTAGTAAAAGATTATTAGAGTTTTGGCTTTCAAACATTTAAAGACAGTCTTATTCATAAACATCAGAACATAGAGTGAGACTGCTACATATGAAAATGCATTTCTATCTTTGCAGGGGCACAATATTGCTGAACTCATCATAGCTTATCTCTCTGTGAGTATTTTTGATTTGTTGTTTTTTGAGTTTTGGTGGGGGTTTTTATGGTTCTTATAATTGTTTTTTAATTTTTTTTCCCCTGTGGCCTATTAAGTATATGTCACTGTGCACAACCTGCTTAGCTCAGCAGAGTCCAATGGCTGTTGCATGATGCTCCAGTTGTTCAGCTAAAGCAAACACAGGACTGAGGACTGATTACAAGCTCAGCAAAACTAACCTACAGTTACTTCCAGATGCTTGTTCTCTGGTGTAAATGGCTCTGCCAAGGGGGGTGAGGTGGAGGGGAGGGGAAGGGCTGATTTAGGGGGCTGCTGGAAGTCAGAATCTGCAACCCACATGACTGCAGCTGGCCAGATGTGGCAGGTAGTGTCTTCTCCTGGAGAGGTGCCCTTTCTCTCTATCATTAGAATAGAATAGAATAGAATAGAATAGAATAGAATAGAATAGAATAGAATAGAAAAGAAAAATTACTAGCTGTGATCACCTCTGTCAGCTTTGACATGGCTTCTCATGGCTTTGACCAGAACACATTTAGAGGACTGTGAAGCTGACTGTGAAACTCACTCTGAGAAATGTTTTCAGATTTTATTTCAGAATCAGAAGGATGAAAGCTTGGAATTGAGCAACATTTGACTTGTTGTGCATGAAGTTTGCATGAAGCTGTTGTTTGTCAAGAAAAATAATAGGCTTTTACAAGTCTGAAGGTACGAAGAGCATGCAGTGGTTTAGCACCTCCTTCAGGCCACTTGGCAGTCTCAGCATAAGTCAACATTGTGTTCTTGTTTTGTTTACAAGTGCAGTAAGATGATCAGGCACTTTGTGAACATACTAGAAATTCCTGCTGCCTGGATTGTAGCCCAATATGGCTGTTGCTAGAACTGTACAAGCTGGAAAGCAGTGGTCATACCAGAATGACCTAATAGAAATTATGGGCAAAATAACAACAAAAAAAGATACTGACCAAAGTCAATCATCTCACAGTCCTATTCACAGAAATCCTAAGTGAGAATTCCTTTTAGTTTTCCAGGATCACAGGGGACTGTGACCCAGTATTGTCCCTGGAGATGGGACATCTCTCAGGGTAGATTTCATGAGGTTCACAAATCATCCATTGATAGATATCCGTGAAGAATAAATGTTCAGATATTACGCACTGCTAGATATGGACAAAGGAGAAAAGTGAGTAGTTCACTCTAATTAGATTTCACAAAGTTTAAAGATCATTAGGTACCAATACTTCATCACAAAAAGAGAAAGCCTAAATCATAGGTTAGTCTGTTTTTATGTGAACCTATGTGTGCACAGACTCGTGTGTAATTTGACTTAAGTAACTCTGTTGCTATTTAATTACAACTATGAATCATTTTGTTAATGGACTGATGATCAATATCATGCAAACATCATACAAATTAATCCTGTGATTTATCTAAAATTAAATCCTAAATTACTGCTATCTCAAAGCTACGTAAAAATCTCAATTTATGGCAAACTATCTTCCACTCTCCCATCTGCCACACAGCAAGGAGTGTTCTGCCTTGTGACAGTAGGACTATGCTCAGCCTTTGCAATGGGTCATACATTTGCATCCCAAAATAATGAGGAGCACATGGAGAAATTCAGTCTTCCAGTGTTTCTCCTGAGATATTGTCTATAAATATCTCAGAGCACAGTTCATTGTTTGAAGTAATTGATCTGTGGTTTCACAGTATTTAAAAAATGACATTTGAGCATATCTTATGTAGACTGCATAGCTACAAGCTACACAGAATACCTATCCTTTTTTCTTTTTTTTTTTTCTTTTCTTTTTTCTAATCTTCGTGTCCCATTAAATATGTGTATTAAAATTAGATGTGTACCAAACTGGATAAAATGCAGTTTGGAGAGGATAAATGTATTTCTTAAGTGATGGTGGCTCTTCTTTGGTAGCTCTAGAATCCAGATTTCACTCTTGCATCCTCTACTGCCACCCCTACAGGCTTTGATGTTGCCAATAGCAGACACTGTTCCTGGCCACTTCTAGCAAAAGAAGGAGGTGGTAAAGGAGGTGGAGAAGGAGGAGGATGAGGAATGTTCCAGCACATTCTTTCTTCTCGTGGCAGCAGAAGCTTCTCATTGATTTAACTGTTAAGTAATTCGGAGTCAGCAACCATCTGCTTAAGTCAATGTCCTGTTTCATGTCTCCCCAAGGAAAAGGCAGCAGTCCAGAAAGAAACATCAAGTGTGACTTGCTGACTTTGTCACAGAAAGATTTACTAACAACTGAGCTATCTTGCTCCTACATTTTCTTTCCCTTGAGCTGTAATGTGCTAATTCAGATTTAGTTCACCAGAGACTAATTATATATGGGGGACAATGGTCCCTGAACAAGCTTCAAGGAAAGTGGAGAACTGTAAAGATCAAAAGGCTCAGTTCCATGAATTTAATAGAGTTTGAATTTAAAAAGCAGATGAGATTCGGTTTCAGGAACTTTCAGGTACCTCCTGGATATGTACACATTGGGTTCATTAATTTTTTACATATGTCTACTGGCTTAGATCTTCTGAGTGTGAGTAAAATTCAAAACACTTTGACATTTGAATCACTCTATGGCAATCAGAAAACAGCTTTTCAAAGCTACTGTGTAATTAATAATCCAGTTTCACAGAATAATAGCAATCTGAGTCCATACTGTAGAAAATTTAGTAATTCTGTATTCTTCAAAACTGTTGATAGCGTGAAGGAACGATTTAATGTACCCTTTAAGGTTGATAATACAGATATCTGTAAAATGAGGTACACAAACAAAAAAGAGTGTGCACCTCTGATATTCAAGTTACTTTCTATTTGGTTTGGGCAGGAACAACATTAATTATGTGATGAACCCATGCCAGGACTCTTCTCTCTTTCTGCCACTCCAAGTCTGCATAGATCCTTCAGGTAATTTTGATAGACTGGAACAAGCAAGAAACTTCAACTGTGCTCAAATACACTTTTCAGTAATGAGAAAAGAGACACAAGGAGAATAATGTTTGAAAAACATAATCAAAACATAAGTAAGAAAATGTTACTACCATTGTGATAAGATTTTATAATTTGGAGTTTAATTAATGCTGGACCACTGCATGGACTGTTGGTTATAGACTGCTTTGGGTCACACATGGGGAACTACTGCTCTTTCACATTTTCCTGGTCTCAGCAAACCCAAATGCTGCCTTTCAGGACAGGATTCATCTCATCCAAATTAACTTGTTTAATGTGTAAGTTTTGAACCTTGACTATCTGCTTTTTTTCTGTACTTAATGGAGAGGCACAAGCTCTTCCAGAGGGTAACTTGTCACATCCTAACCCAGAGGGCCAATGTAGAGGGGCTGAATTTCTGTCTCTGTAGAATAATAGAATTATCAATGTTTGAAAACTCCTCCAAAATCATCAAGTGTAACTGTCTACCCTGCAACCAACAACCACTAAAACATCCACTGTAGCTCTTCATCTCCCCATCTTTTGAACACCTCCAGGGATGGTGCCCCCACCAGCTCCCTGGGCATCCAGTTCTAATGCCTCATCACTCTTTCTGTGAAAATTTTTTCCTAATATCTAACCTGAAACTACCCAGGTGGAGCTTCACCCCATGTCCTCTTGTCCTATCACTGTTCACCAGGCAGAAGACACCAACATCTATCTCACTACAACCTCCTTTCAAGTAGCTGTAAAGAGCAATGAGATCTCCCCTCAGGCAGCTTTATTATATTGGTTACTGTCCAGAACTTATGTGACTCTCTTAGTCTAGAACACTCAATTTGAGAGGTATAGCCTTATGCAGAAGAATCCTACTTGTTTTCAGGTCCATGATTTGCATAAAAGACAATAAAGTGAAAAGAGCATTACCAGAATTTTCAGGCACTAAACTGCATACTAGTTCCAACAATCCTAGTGGCTTAAATATATATAAATACAGATTAAATAGTTTTCTCAGAGCTTCAGTGTTGCGTGGGGTACACAGTTGAATGAAAAGATGCAAGCCAATCCAAGTCAAGACCTTCTGCTTTATCATTGTGGACTGCTTCTCCTGGCAAGTGTCCATTCAGGTTTCGAAACCAATATTCCTGAGTGTCTTCCCTTGTGGCAACTTCTCTGAAAGTTGAAATATTATCACCTTACCTCTCATCCAGCTTTCTTTGGCTTTTGTTCCAACATCCAACAAAGTTTGGTGCTTCAAAAAGTTTTCACACTTGTTCCTCAGTTTTCACTCAAGGTCCCTTTTTTAATGTCACTTAGAGACTGACTTTTGCATTTTGTATTTTTATTAGTTTGTATTTATTGTCTTTGTAGATGAAGATGGTGAAATGATTTTTTTTTTCTATTAAATTAGGCATTCATTTTCAATATTTCAAAAGATCTGGCACAGCTCCCCTGCCAATGATTTCTTTTCTTTTTTTCTCTCTTTTTCTTTTCAGTCTTGAGCTGACTCACCACATATTGAATCCATCCATGATATTGCAAATTCATAAAACAGACACAAATGAATTAGAGTTAACTGGTTTAACTGGTTTCCCCAAATAAGCCCATTGTGTCAGAATGAATAACAGGTGTTTCTATAAAGCTGAAAGTACAGCTACAAGCACTGGAACAAAATTTGGAAAGTATTGATTTAGTTATTCAGTAAAGATGAGATTTTTAAAAAGAGGAAAAAATGCCTCAAAATATTGCAAATTTAATACGTATTTTTCTTCATTCTAGGCAATTATCGTGATAACAATGGTGCTTGTCTTATCACTCCTTTGGCAGATACAGGTAATTACAGTATTTCTTAGTTTGATGGAGAAGTTATTTGTTTTCTTGGAGTGCATAAAAATCTAAGTAATCTCCATGTTTATTTAACTAATTGCTAACTACTTTTGTATTTGCAAATACCTAAAATTCCAAGAGGAAAAGTCTCAGAAATAGTTTTTTAGTACTAATTTAGGGAAAAAGAAAAAAAAAAAGTTAAGATAAGGATTGTATGTCACAGTGTTTCTTAAATAGTTACTATTGTCACATATTGAGATTAATATGGAGTTATGGAGTTTCTCTAAAACTGAAGTGCATTTTTCATGTGGTTTTTCAGCCTAATGTTGTGGTCTTTCAACCTATGATGAGATAAATGGGGAATCATATTTGAAAGAAGAGACAGAGCCAAACAGTTCTACTTTGTTTTGAATCTCTAACTATACCAAAAGAACTACTTACTGTCTTACGTCTGTTTTCTATTTGAAGTATGAAGTATACATTTTCTTCTATTGTGTGCACCACACAGTCAAAGTGCTTAAAACTCATTTTGAAATAGAGGAATAATCTGATTCAGTCCAGTCTTGACACAAATGTTTTAATTTAATTTTCCTTGTAGCTGTGCATGATTGACACATTGTTCCTGAGAAGCACTAGGATCCTTTGGACCAGCAATCTGCATCCTTATTGATCTGTTGAGAAGATCTTTGTCTTCTGCCATTTTTCTTTTTTTTTTTTTTCAATATTCACAACCTCAACTCAGTAGCCATTATATTTCACAGTCAGCTCGGATGAAGGATTCTGCTTCTTATTTTCTAATGTCCTGCATTAAAAGCCCGTGTTTATTTTTCAGAAAGATGGAAGACATGTTCAATGGTAAAATAGATTTTGGACTTCTGAAATGCTTTAATCAGCTGCTTATAGTAGTGTCATTAGCTTTTTCTTCTAGGAAATGCTAGAATAAGCATTTTGAAAAGCAGGGTTCCCATTTACACAGAATGCAATAAATCTGTATCAAAACACTCCTGGGCACCAGGGTTGCTTGGAAACAAATGGACATGATTCATTGCCATTTATTAACACCTAAACAGAGTTCTCTAAAGACATTTAGCCAAGTTTGAGAAAAAAATGCATATGAGCCTATTCTTGCTCAGGAAGTGGCAATACATTAAATCTGTCCTTTAGAATCTCCTTAACTTTAATATATGCTTGCTCCAATTATTCCCCTGGGAATACTACATCTTTCTCAAATTATATTTTTGGCTGCAATTTTTCAAAAGGTATCTGTTTTTCTCCTGTGTCTACAAGAGTCTTGTTGCTTTCTGTTGCCACCTGCAGTCAGAGGTAAATGAAGGAAAGAGACATGATTTAGCAATTTCCAATCATTTAAAAAAACATCTTAAAAAGTCTCAAACCCATATTTTTTGAGTTCTAATATGATGCTTCTCTGTTCAAATTCAGCAAAACTGCAGTTATCCTGCTTTGTACTCAAAGGGCTAAGATAAACCAGAGCACATTGGTACATAGTGGTAATTTGAAGGCAAAAATTTCTAAAATTCTCACATTTCACTTCAGTTGCATTTATCAGTAGGATATGAAGAGCTTCAAGATTTAAAACTAAGTTCAAGATTCATCTGAGTTTTCTTTTCTCATCTTGAGGTTCAGTGCTTATCTTACTGTTGTTGTCTAGGACTTCTAATGAGCCAAGGTCTTCCTGGCAATGTTAATCCCATTGGCGTGGGTGGTATGAACAAATCTCTAGAGCTACATATGAAGGGACTTGAACTTCAATCACTGAAGGTGATCAGGAAAGCTGCACTATTTTTTCTTTTGATGTACATGTGTAATTCCCACTAATATCAGTGAATACCATGCATGAACTGACTATATTGTTAATTTGTTTCATGCAGCTGTTTTATTAAGTCCCTGTGACCACCAAAAGTATTAAAATTATATATGATGGATATGAAGGATGGAGACTCTAGAAAAACTCAGTCCTATAAAGAATATAAGTGAGAATTCAGAGAGTTTTTAATATCTGTAATTTCTCAAGATAAAAAGTTGTCACTGAAATTGTTCTTAGCAGGAAATGGTCAGCATCATTGTTTACTCATTTCTTTACCTTTAGAAAATGTCAAGATAAAATCTATGGCAGTGGTTCAAAACCAGGTTAATATCTAAGCTAACTCAAAGTTAAGTCTAAAAGCAAATGTTAAAGTAGTTCATATATAGAAGTGTATTTAGTTGGTCTCTAAGTATTTATTTTGGAAAACAAGGCATTAATGTTGATCCCCCAAAACTTCTAGATTCTTGATTCTGTAGCTTGATGATGTGACATTTTTAAAATTTCAAACATTTATTTAAGAATCATCTTTCGTTTGTATCTTTATTATCTATCATTTTTACAAATAATTTGAATTTCCTTCAGTGATGTATTAAGCTCAGCTGGCTACCAGATGCCTTTCAAGCTGCTCTGTCCTTCCCCCTCCTCAGGATGGTTGGGAGAAAGCGAGATGAAAAATCTTGAGGGTCAAGAGAAGGACATAGAGATTTCTCACCAGCTAGTGACAGAGGAAAAACAAACTTGACATGGGGATGGTTAATTAAATTAATTGACAATGACAGAGTAGAAGAGTGAGAAATTAAATAGTGAGACATGAAAACTATATAAGAAACACCTTCTCCCCAAGTCCCTGTCTTCCCAGGCTCAACTTCATTCCTGGGTATTCTACCTTGTCGTCCCCAGGGGTGCAGGGGAAAACAGAATGGGGGCTGCTGTCAGTTCATAAAATTTTCTTTCTGTTGCTCCTTCCTCTTCATGTTTTTCCCCTGCTCCAGCATGTTGTCCCTCCCATGGGATACAGTCCTTCATGAACTGCTCCTGTGTTGTTGCCCCAAGGGCCACTACTGTTCCCAAGAGTCTACCCTTGTGCAGGTTCCTCTCCATAGACTGCAGCTTTCTTCAGGGCATATCTACCTGCTGTAATGTAGGGTCTTCCATGGGATGCAATGTGGATATGGATCTGCTCTACTGTTGTCTTCCATAGGATGCAGACAGCCAGCCTGCATCACCATAGACATCTACATGGGCTGCAGAGAAACCTCTGCTCTGGTGGAACCTCTTCCCCTCCTTTTTCTCTGGCTTTACATCTGCAAGATTCTTTCTCTCACATTTTCTCACTCCTCTCTCTCACAGATCCTGCATATAATTTTTAGAATTTCTTTAATATGTTACCACTGGGGTAAAATAAACATCACTGATGGTCTGAGTTTTGGTCAGCAGCAGGTGTGTCTTGGAGATGTCTGGAACTATCTCTATCCAACCTGGGGACACCCAGACTCTCACAGAAACTACTACAGCTCTCCATTGCCTACACCTGAACACACAAACCAAATGCACACTGTCTAGAATTAGAAGGCTCTTCTGTCTGGAAGACAAAAACAGCAGCTGAATACCTCTAAGCTGCTATATGGAAGTATTTTTCTGTATTAGAAAGATAGAAATATTGATTTTGCCAGTTGTCCCATTATATTCTGAAGAATATTAGAGAGGATTTCATATCTCCTTTGAGAAACTTTCAGATTAACACTTCTCACTAGTTATTTTGAGTGTAAAAAAATTATTTTAAGCAGTTCTAAATGAGTATTGTAAAATGATTTATTGCCTACAGTCTGCATGAAAAAAGGTCCTGTCTCTTCATCACATTGTTTTTGAATGTCAGAAAGTTTCACAGAAAAACTTTGAGAAGGTGATAAGCCTTTCTCCCCAGCAGGTAATGTTCCAGAATGTCATGCTGTAGATATGAGCTCATATCCATGCATCTTTACTTTCCCTCAATGATGGGAACTTGCTGTGCAGTTGTAATAAATCTTAGAGAGTTCAAAGGAGGTGTCATCAGCCTATT
Organism: Calypte anna; assembly: GCF_003957555.1. NCBI lineage: Eukaryota > Metazoa > Chordata > Aves > Apodiformes > Trochilidae > Calypte > Calypte anna. The sequence continues at coordinate 30,964,315 of NC_044244.1, forward strand.
TCTGTAGTACATCTAAGAACAAGCTTGAGCAAAGAAGCCATTTGTGTCAAACTGATCTTAAGGTCTTTTAAAAGACAAATCTGTCTTTTATATTTTCTAGTTGGATCTTCTAAAAGGATTACATTTTATACACATGAATTTATACTGAATTATAACATTGTCAGGTAATGAACATCAGTGCTAGAGCTGATCTCAATTAGCATCACCTGTTTTATTCATAGTTTTGGTATTCCTTGGCCATCTGCAAAGATATCAATTGATATCTTGATGTAGAGTCTGTTATCTTGGCAGTCACATGAATTTTGGAAATTAGTGATTTGGATGTAATTAAAAATTGAGTGTCTGGTTTCTACAAGAATGGTTTTAGTGAAACTTATCATCTGGCAGCTAAAACATCTTGTTCTCATCTTATGCAGTTAAAAAGGGCTCTCTTCCTGGAATGAAACCATAACATTTGGCAGCCAAAAGTCAATGGAAATAAATAAATAAATACATAATCAACAATTAATTTGTGTTTTGTTATTTTTTTTTTGTTCTGTTTTGCTTTTTCTCTTGGATATGGCTACCTAGAGTCACATCAGATGAATACCCTCCTACACAACATTTGATAAATATTTACTACTACCTCTATTTTCCAACCAAACAGTAATCTGTTGTAAACAGAACTGACACATTTTGACACACGGTGCTCTGTAAACTCATTGAAAAGAGGCATATCTGAAGTTATCAGGGAATTTTTATTATCTTGCTTCTGCAGCATGTTACATGATTCCCATATTTACAAATAGTTTCATTAGTAATTGAATCATCAGTCTCTTTTACACAACCGATTCCTATTGAACCAAGTCTTTTGTTACATATTAAGCTCTCATTACAATTTATGACTAAATCTAACCATATAAAATTATCTTTTCTACTGCTGCTTATTTCTGTGTGAGTTCTGATGTGTTATTTACTTTAATCTCCCTCTGGGAAGATTTTCCTAACTATAGGCATATTATAGGTAGAAGGTTCACCAGTGAGTGCAGGACACCTATATACCAAAAATGAGGATTCAGTATGAGAAAGAGTGGCAGAATTTGATTTGTTATTAGTAAATAATCTACCTAGTAGCACTACAAGTTTTTTTGAGTGTGCCATATTTCTTTAAGATCTTTGAGCACATGTTCAGTTGCAATGATATATATATATATGTATATATATATATGTACATGCCATTCAATTATTTGATCCTGTCTTCCACTTTTTAAAATACTGAAAGGATGCTTCTCCCATCCTTGACTGAATCCTGCAAACTCTTATATAGGAGCAATAAGGACTTTATATATTATATATGCAATATAATATTTAACATATAGTATACAATATATGTTTTGTGTTATATATACTATATATATTAATTATATAAGATATATGATATATACTTATATATTATAGGAGCTTGGAGAAGAAAAAAGGAAAGGAGAAGCGGAGCCTGGTGGGAGCTGTTGCAGTTATCACAAGGGAAAGCAGCACTGGGACTGTTTTAAACCTCATCTTTCTCCTTCCTACCTGGTTTGGCTTCTGTTCAGACCCACCCAAACAGTTCATCCATTCAGTATATTGCCTGTTTCTAACATAAAGAAACTTGGGTCAAGGTTTCTGTATTAAGAATTCAGTCAATATTTTTTTTAGAGAGCATTAGAGACTGAGAAGCACAGCAGCATTGGCTGCAAAGGGTTTCTCAGCTTCTGTGGCAATTAAATAAAGTTCTATTAGAAATCACTCTGAAACACAAGGACTTTCAGAGAGAACATTTTCTTTGTGGGGGATTTATAACCACTTTAGAGACTGCTGCAATACAAATCTGCTATCATCTATTATGGTTCACTTCAGCCAAACTACCTCTGGTATCACTATATTTTAAAAAAAAACCCCTAGAATATATAGTCGATGAATGGATGCTGACATTTGCTGGCCATAATAATAAAACCAAAATACTGGAATCTGAGATTCACAGAAAGTTAGGGGTTGGAAGGGACCTTGAAAGATCATCAAGTCCAACCCCTCCTGACTGAGCAGGGTCACCTACAGCGGGTCACACAGGAATGCATGCAGGAGAGTTTTGAATGTCTCCAGGGAAGAAGACTCCACAGCCTCTCTGGGCAGCCTGTTCCAGTGCTTTATCATCCTCACAGTGCAAAAATTCTTCCTTACCCCTTGTCCTGTTGTTAGTCACCCCTGAGAAAAGCTGACTCCATCCTCCTGGCACACTCACCCCTTACATATTTATAAACATCAATGAGGATGAGGTCACCCTCATTCTCCTCTTCTCCAAGCTAAAGAGCCCCAGCTCTCTGAGTCTTTCCTCACAAGGGAGATGTTCCACTCCCGTCATCATCTTGGAGGCTCTGCGCTGGACTCTTTCAAGCAGTTCCCTGTCCTTATGGAGCTGAGGGCCCCAGAACTGGACACAATATTCCAGATGCAGCCTCACCAGGGCAGAGCAGAGGGGGAGGAGCACTTCTCTCAACCTACTAACAACCCCCCTTCGGATGCACCCCAGGATTCCACTGCCCTTCTTGGCCACAAGGGCACATTGTTGGCTCATGGTCATCCTTCCATCTACCAGCACCAGGTCCCTTTCCCCTTCACTGCTCTCCAATAGCTCAGTCCCCAACCTGTACTGGTACCTTGGGTTGTTCTTTCCCAGATGCCAGACTTGCCCTTGTTATAATTAAATTTCTCCCTGCCCAACTCTCCAGTCTGTCTCAGTTGATGAAAGGGGAGAGCTTCCCAAATACTTCTGATAGAGGATATCAGTTTACAATTTAATGAGAAACAAAAATAACTTGAAAGGAATTTGGTTTAGTGTCTACTGTCTGTAGATTTCAATAAATATTACTGGAAACGAACAGATGTAGGAGGGTTACATATTGGGCTACTCTGAATGAGGTACATGTAGGTGCAACAGTCTCTTGGAAAATGCATTAAAAGTCAAAAAGAGGACTAAAGATAAGAAAAAATACTCTAAGAAGAAAGCAAGAGATGGATGAAAGTCAAAGATGTATCCCATTAATTTTTATTCTTTCATCCTCAAACATAAAATTGAAGGTACACTGCTACCCTATCAAGGCATCTGTGTTCATACTCTACATAATGCAGGACAATTTTTGGCAAGAGCTGAATTGTTTCAGGTGTATTGACATGAAATTTCAATTCCTCATTAAATGTTTCTGTGGAGAGGTAGAACTTTCCTAGATTTGACATTTTTCCATAAGATTTGTCCCACAGCAAATGTGTTAATGCAATCCCACCATCATTCTGAAAGGTGGAACACTTCTTGGTTGATATAGGAGAAAAGTCTGAAGGATGTTTCAGAAGGTTCTCTGGTTCTTCATGGCCCAGCATTTTCTATGCCACAGCTACTTTCTGTGTCTGAAGACAATCAGTATTTAATCATTGGTATTAGTGTTAGAGAAGGCTATAGAACTAGGTGCACAAATGGATTTTCACTTGTGAAACTAGAGTTCATTAAGAGTGCTTTAAAAGCTGTGGAATTAAACCAATTCTGTTATTTTATGTCCTCATAGGATTCCATTTGAAAGAAGTATTTTTTTTCTTGGTGTAGCTCAAAAGCTCTATTTTCTGTCTACTTTCTGATGCAAAGCTGTATAGGACATTTTCATAACCTTCAGTGACAAATAAAATGTATATTCCAGCTTGATCCAGGCATGCTACTGTATGAAAATCACAGTGTGTTATCCTTTATTATTTCTTGACTGGCTTAACCATGAATTAGAAAATACCCATTATAGACTGAGACTGTGCTCCTCTGTCACTTAAGATGTCAGTGCAAAAGAGGTCTGCAATTTTGTTATGTCATGTTGTCTCTCTATAATTGCTAATCAAGCATTGCTGATTTTTTTCTCAGAGTTGAACAAATCAACACTGTTCAGATCTTTATATTTCATACCAATGGTATGTACAAGCCATATGAAACAGGCATTATACTCTATACCTGAGTGGTAGACATTTCATGATGCTAATGTACTCTCTTTGAATAAGAAGCCTTACAATGTATACTGTATATGATCTGGCAGCTGTACATCCTTCTGCTTTCACATACAGCAGTTTAGACAATTACCAGTGCAGACAATTCCCATCTGCTTCAAATATATTACCTATCCATTTAGTCAGGAAACAAAAGGAAAGGAATATTTTGTGCCTCTCCTAGTGTCTCAGTTACCTCAGTCTTCTCACCCCACTTTGCACTAGGCAGGTGGAATGGACCATACTCTGTCCAGTTACATTGCACAATAAGGCAGGACAGGTTTGTGAGCTATGACCTTGCTAGCATTTCACTTGTGAATAGATTGCAGTGGCAGGGACTTGGAAAACATTTGCATCCCCATCCTTCCACTCTCATTTGCATCCCCATCCTTCCACTCTTACTGACACACAGACTGTTCACAGCTCTCCAGATTGTTCACAGCATGCTGAAGCTTGCAGTTCCAGATTTGAAAACATTAGTGGTTGGGTTTTTTGTCATTGTTGTTGTCTTACAATTAGATGTATCCCTAAATACTGATGGTATTTCACTTGTGTAAAAGTTCTGAAGACCAAACTAAATCATTTGCTTTCAAGTCTAACCAGTTGTATTCTGACACCTTGAATTTTGTGCAGCCACTCCAAGGTAAAAGTCACCAGCCCCAGCACCTCTGCAGTCAGTTGTCCATCCAAAGATCCCAAGCTACAGTTTGATACCAGCAGGCAAAGAGTGGACATGAGCAAAGCACACTACTGAGGCATTGCCTCAGATGACAACCCTGGCAGCAAGTGATACTTATTTGGATATTGCCATAGTAGGAGTTGCAGAAGACAAGAGTGTTTCAGAATTCAGAAGTTCAGCGTATGGCTGGGTGAGATTTCTGTCCTGGATAGCCAAATCCTGATGCTGTATATATGCATTTCAAGATATTTGTTTTGTTTCTGCTTAGTGCATACTAATAATCATTAAAAATACTATAAAAAGTAATTTGTCAGTAAACAGAAATGAATGTTGGAGTTGAGCTCTGACAGTTAGGAGCTCTGGGAAATACTGGTGGGAGTGTGACTGGATACGAAACACTTTTCATCCTGTATATTTGTGATAATTTGTACTTATTTGGCCTCTGAAAAAAGCCTGTAAATAAATTTTGACATTTTTTTTTAAACTCAAATTCCTGGGGAAATGGAATTTAAGTTAATTTATATATTCTTTTTCAAATACTTTCATATTTTTTCATAGAACTCATATTTTTCTATATTTAAAAATGGTATCATAATTAACTCATAGTTAGGCTCCTACAGGCTTACACCATGCTATTCCAAATAGAAAGTTCTGTACAAAAATTCTGAACTCCAAGACTGTCAGTTTAAATTTCACCCATTTTCAGATCTTTGTTAAAAAGAAAAAAATGTCTTCCCCAGGAACTGTGAATTTCTGCATATGGAGATGTTTCACTGATATAAATCCCAAAATGCTTATAACACTAAGTCTTTTCTTTAACCTCTAACCTCCTTAAGAACAGCAGCATTTTGTGGGACCTTTAAAAATTAATATTTCAAGGGGAACCAAATATTCTTCTCTGTCCATTTCTTTTTCAGCCAGGGTTTAGATAAACTGCATTTGCACTCTCATACCGCAGTGGATTCTGTCAAGTTTGTTCCCGGCTGTAGAAAATTCTGTTTATTTGAACCATTACAATAGCCAGGAAATTAATGGAATTCAGATCTCCTTTGTTCATCTTTAAGCTTACCATACTAACTTTACCACATTCAATAAAAAGAAGACAACCTATTTATCACCCCCTGAGATCACTTTCTGTCATCCAAGATCTTATATTAATAAATACAGCAAAATACATTTGTTTTATGTCAGCGATTTCATAATAGAATTGTTTTTCTGAGCACATTGTGTAGCTTGCATGTGGGACTTCTGCTTCTTATTTGATTCCTTGTCTATCTTTATTGTTATCTAGTGCTGAGCTCCACAGATAAATGTGAATTTTCCTCTTCAGTTTCTAAGATTCAGGGACTGGTTGTCACCATAAAGCATTCCAGGTTTGATTCAGTTGCTTGGAAAGCTTTTGTGAACTCTCATGATAATTTCAGTGATCCCAGTGAAGGTAAATAGGACAAAAAGACATTCAAGCACTGGAATGGGCTGCCCAGGGAGAGGGTAGATTCTCTGTCCCTGAAGGTTTTTAAGAAGAGACTGATGTGGCACTCAGTGCCATGGTCTGGGAACCAGAGTGGTAATGGATTAAGGGTTGGACTTAATGATCTCAGAGGTCCTTTCCAACCTGGCTGACTCTGTGATTCTGTGATTCTGTGACTATTAAACTGAGCTTTCATATTAATAAGAGATATGCTGGGCCATACCAGCTGCTGGGTAGTGTTACTCTGAGTTTGTGTTTTAGAAAGTGGTTCCATTTTGGACCATCTGAAGTTTTTTGAAGGTTAGAATACCTAATCTCAAATTTGATAGATGAGTAATACAATTTTCTGTCATAGCATGCCAATTTGGTGACCATTATACCCAGCCCATTATGCAAACAAAAGTCTTTTTTTTTTTTTTAAAGGTGAAAAGACATTAATGATTAATACCCTATAAAACAGGCTGCTGTGATGCTGTCATGACAAAAAGTAGCCTGCTCATTTTTACCAGCTACTCTAGCAAGGGGAAAAGGCTGTGCTTAATGATGTGGAAAGTAGTTCTTAGTATCTCAGCATCACTGCCTTGGATGCCAAAATAACTATTCATTTCCATGGTTTTAAATGGACTCTGTATAGCTGTTTTAAAAAAATGCTTTGAAAGCCAAGTATTGTTGTCATGTGGGTTTATGGAACTCACATCACAGCTTCAAAGAATTATATGAATTTGAACTACATGAAGCCCTAGTTAGAGTGAACATGATGATTTAGATAATTCCTGATGGTTTTCTATAGAAAATCAGACTTTGCATACATTATTGCACAATAAAATCATCCATTTACTTTTGGTTTATAAGCATTTGTCTGCAACAGAGCAGTTTTCCCTTCAAGCCCTATGCTCTACACTAAGGCTGACAATTTGGATGTTGATTGTGATCTTTAATGCTATAATTGCCATATGGTACTTTGTGTTCTCATAATAGGCCTGCATGATACTGGAAGTGAATAGTGACAATGGATATCCCATGGAAGCTCAGTAACCCACCTATGCCATGCTGGATGCTGCTCCTACTGAAATCAATGGCAGTGTTTCCAATTATATCAGTATGAGCAATATTCTGTCTGTCTGTGTGGGAACAAAAATCAGAGGCAAAGAAGAAAGGATCTGCGTGAATCACATACAAATTAGTTTTGCAGTGTTTCTTTTTAATAAAAGGTTACTGGGAAAAGGGAAGAAAGGTAAGATTGGAAATGCAATTTAACTTTGGTTAAACTGTTCTTATCAATGTAATTTCATCACATGAACTCCCTATTGTAACAAAACAATAGAAGCATTAACAATTGTCCTGCCTGAGGACAACTCTTCCCTCCTCTCCCTGCACAGTGTCTGCCTCATCAGCTTAGGGGCTCTGGGCTTTAGTGTCTGGCTTTTTGAAAAGCTACCTGGTGCATCTGGGTTCATTGCTGCTGTTGTGTGAGTTGGACCTGTGATCAGCTTCCACCCCATCCTGACAAAAGGTGCTGTCTGCCTGCTGCAGCTCCCCTGCAACCCTCCTTACTGAGGATCTGCTTGCTCTGCCTTGAGGATGGACTTTCCTCATAAAGGTGCTTCCTTCTCTTTCCTGTGCACTTCAGACTCTCCTCAGACTCACAAAACCAGCTACTCTTTCACATAGACAATTATTCTGTGTCTTCATACTTCAGTTCCTATTCTTTTTACTGCAGTGATCTGCTGCCTTAGCAAATGCCTCCCAGTTATTAAATGGACTGTCACTTTTAATAGGACACCTTTCAGTAATACAGAGAAGCTTATGTGTGGGACAAGACCCTCTGCAAACCTATAGGTTTGCAAACATCTGCTTCTTTTAAAGTGCCATAATTCCTGTTTTGGTTGTTGAAAGTGTAGTATTTCTGAAGCAGAGACCCCTTAACATAAAGCATGGTACTTGGCACTCGCTCTTGATCACTGCCCTGGACTTTTCATGTAGATCACTTTCAGGTGGTGTGTAAAGCTGGATGGCAACTGGGTATCTCATCACTTTGATGGGAGCTGTTGGAGCCTCAAGATGCTGAGGGAACTTCTGTATACAAGAAGAGGTTCCCAGTGCCTTTATGTACAAGCTGACACTGAATACTGTAACTTTGGGCCTAATATCTAAGTTAGGACTGTGATTTTGGAGTTGATATCTAAATTGGGATTAATTCTACCTGAACTTTACATATCTAAAGATTCACTCTTACCAGAGCTAGTACCTCATGCACGGCACACACTGTGTAATGCAGTTTAAGTGCTCAGTTACAGAACCCTACCTCAGCAGCTCTGCTACTTCTAGCTCTAAATTACTCCACATTTCACTGGCTTTCATTTCTCTGTGGTCAGGTCCTGTGAAATAACAGTCTGAATAAAGATCTGGCTGAAGATTTTTATTCCTGATCACAATCTGTAATAAAAATGCTCTTCAGAGAAGGACCACGCTAATATCTAAAAATATCCTGAAAAGTCTCACATTCAAACTATACAGGGCTATTCCCAGACTTTTTAAAGGAAATGTTGACAGACTTTCTTGGGCCCCTGATTTTCAATATGTGATAGCTCAGGGAGCCTAGGAACCTCACTTCAGGCTCCAGATGTTGAAAGACCATCAGTTTTATCAAAGCTTTGCTGGAATTAATTTAATACTCTTTAGTTTGCACAACCACCCTTTCACTAAATTAATGATCTCACAATGAGGGATACAGTGATGCTAGATTCCAGTTCATGTGGACTAATTTCCTTGATTTACAGCCTTATCTTTTAACACATAATTGCTCCTGCTCTCTCTAATATCTGGACTTCTTACACTATGTAACCTTTTGCTGGGGGGAAAAAAAATCCTTTCCTCTGAGAACAGCAACAATGTGAGAGTTTGATAGGGTCTTAATGACCTAAATTGACCAAAGTTCTTCTTGAAGAGACAACTCTGCTCTTTGGTTTGCAGGAGCTAATTAAACTAATTTGAACACAGAGAAGACAGCTCCAAAATGCAAAGACAGACACGATTGCTCCCAGAGGAGAAAAGAGAATATTTGCAATATCTTCAACCAAAACTTGGTAATATTCAGAGTTAGGTTTTGATTCAGACCCGCCTAGAAATAACTAATTATTTCCAGAAGGTCTCTGCTTGAATACTGATAAAGGTGTCACTTTGTAGAAAGTGTAATGTTTTCCACTTAATTTCATAGCTATTGATTAGCACTGTAGAAACTGGAGAGATAATAAGAATTGACTCACGGAAGGGTAATCTCTTTTATTGTGTATTACTTCCTTGAATCAAAAGTTCCAGTTGTGTGGGCTACATCAGGCTAACAACATCTCCATTTCTGAACTCAGTATTTGTTATTTATCATAATTGATATACAAGTAATTGATTTCTGCCAAGAAAAGACGTCAACTTCAGAAATCCTCCAGTTGTCATTGGTTGCCATTGCCTCAGAGTAGTCATTAATTTAGTAATGTTGATGCTTAGCACTTGAAGACAATGGGAAACCTTCTATGCATATCAATAAAATCTTCATCAGACACCTTTGTGACTCGTGAATACTGTGGATATTAAATCAACATTTTCTGAATACTGCTACAGCTTTTACATTTCAACATAGTAATGAAGAACTCTTGAGAAAATTACCCAGTACATTCAGTTGAACGAAAAAAGGAAAGAAAATTTTGGTGACCCCCAGTGCACACACTCCAGAGTGTTTCTCTCCAACACATAAATAACACCACATACAAAAGCCACGAGGGATTCCTTTGCTTCCTGCACGTCAGAGATCCCAGACTCATTAAAATGCTAACTTTAAATTCTTTTATTTCGTACTCCCATGCAAAGCATACAGTAAACTTAGATGCTGATTGTGTAGGCAGATGGCATTTTGAATCCACCCCAAGTGGTCTTTATATGGCTGACACAAAGTGCTGTGATTAGACTCTGACTGAGGAAAGATGCATATCTCCCCAGGAACATGTATGCTTATAGAACAAGCAGCCACTGTTTCCCTGGGGCAATTTTTCCCCCCTTTAGAGTTTTCAACACCCCCCTTTAGAGTTTTAATGTATTTGCACAAGAGACTCTGTAAAAACTGTCCCATTGAGAGGTTTACAGTTTCAGTTTGAAGCAAAAAGATTAGGGAATTGTCTTGAAATATACCAGGAACTGGAAAATGGGAAACCAAACAAGGTCATGGTACAACTCTGAGACAGTTTCCAAAATTTTAGGGTGAGGTTGATAGAAGAAATGCATCTATCTAGATGTCTGTTGTATAGGCAAGGCCAAACTGCACCATTTTAGAGACAAATACTTATTTTCAATTACATTTAGAAAGAAAATCAGAGCATAGATGTAATCTTCCTGCAAGACACTTGCTAATACTGTAAGATATCCTGTTTAGCAAAGGAAGTGCTTCTGAATCCACTATGAGCTTGATACACAGAAAAATAAACATAACCCCCTTGCTCCGTGACCACCCCCACCATGGGTTCAGCTGTCTCTCTTTCTATGGCTCAGGCTTATTGCTGACATGTCCTCATTGTATAGATTTGTTCCAGACTTCTGAGCAAGTAAGTAAGCTCTGAGTAAAACCATAAAAAAGCCTGTAGAGAGAACTACAAAAAACCACATTCAAGATGTGGGAATGGTCAAAATTGCAAATAGAATTAGGGGAGATGATGTATCTTGGCAGCTGTCAGATTCAAAAGGAAAAATACCAGTGTAGAAAGAAAAAGCAAAAAACCCTAAAGGGAAAAAGGTGGAGTCAACTGATGGCAACTAATCAGCATGAAGGATCCAGTACAGGGGCATGGGCCAGGTCTTTCCTTCCTGACTGACATCATCTGACCATCAAAATCTCTTCAGGTGTTTCTTCAGGATGGTGAGCACACTAAAGCTGAGCTTTGGGTGTGGTAGCCCATGATTGCTTTACACTAAATTTGTGGATATCTGGCTTGTAGAGTCTCTTTGCATACAGCTGCTTAGCTGACTCCTTCAGGCTCCTTTGAACCTGAGCAATGTGACCCAAGAGAGGCTGCAAAGGTGCAAAGTGAAACCTTGAGATCAAAGCTTGCTTAACAGTAGGAAGGATGCATAGGAAGAGGAGATAGTTGTGTAAGAATAGGTTGCTTCAAGTCTGCCATTAATCTTTGTCTCTTCTTAATCATGATTCACTCTTTTTCACTCACTGTCCTTCACAAATATTTGCATCAAATCTTTTCCTTACCCCATAGTCTAAGGAACAGTTAAACTATGACTTGCAGTAAAGGGCTAATTTAATCTAGAGAACTGGAACCTCTTTTGACTGTGTTTCAGGTGTAAAAATTCTCCAGACCAAAGTGTTAGGTATGAGGCTGGTACTGCTTTGACTGGGTCTATGGAGAGTTTAGTATCCTGCTGCTGATGTAACGTAGTCCTTCCCCAGGAGACATCTGGTACCATGAGCTTGATGAAGAATCAAAAATCCTTATGTACAAAGATGTGACAAAATGGTTACCAGAGGCACAGAGACACTAAAAGAGCAATCTTCCCCTCTTTCTCTTCGGGATTACTTTTAGGTATTTGAACAGAACTAACACAAATGACAAGCTAAAATCTGCAACCAAAGTCAAGCTGTTTTCTAAATATTGTAAATGCATTAATGGCTTTTAATTTTTTTCTTTAGTATCATTAAGAAAATGACAGCCATACCCAGTAAGACTCTTGATAGTTATTTATAATTTTCCTTTCTGTTCCAATTATATGAACTGAAACACATGACATGTCAAAGATATATTTTGAAGGGTTTTTTACTGAAATATTTTTAGTAATGGGAGATTCATTATTATATCCACACAGCTTAGCTAGGTCTTATTAAAGATTTTCTTTTGTTATGAGTATTTAGTCATATTGCATTTTGTGAATCCTTTCTATGTCCTTAACATTTCACGACTTCCACTAGCTGAAGAGCTTCTGATTTTTCAGAGTTATTATTTATAAAGCCCTATGTGGTTGCATATGATATTCTGTGGCAATTAGAAGAAAGTTCATGTATCAAAAATTATGACTAATAGAGACAAATTAGACATTGTGTAGAGTTTTAAAATGAAAACCCACCAATATTAATCTAATCAATATTTTTTAATAGAAAAATTACTTGCATACAACAACAAAATCCAGCTTACAATCAGAGCTGTTTTCCTGGGATAAATGAGCTGTATGTAAATAGATAAAATAATTGTATATAAAATATGCCACTGAAGGAGTATTTTCAACATGGAAGAATACTTCAGGAACAAACACAATTTCACAAAACTCCCACTAAGAGCAGTGGTTCATTATAATCAGAAAGCCAAGCATTTCTTTGGCATCACTGATGCTGGCAATTAGACATTTGTCTTTTTCGCATCTGGTGCTTTTAGCAAGATTCATTTAATCAAGAAGTTTATCTAGATGCTACTTTATTTATTGAAACCCTCGTGGCCTATTTTGCAACTTCCATTCATGATCAGAAGATCCTAATTATTTCCTTTTAATGAGACTAATAATGATCATATGACTTAAATAAGTACATTCATATACATGTATTCTTATGTATTCTGATACATACATAAATAAAAAGTAAGGGCTTGTTTACACTCACTTTAAAAGGAGTGATACTAGGAATATATCCCAGAATAGGACCTTTAGTTGTTTTGTTACAGATAGAGCAAAACTCAGTACAGATTTTGAGGAATAAAACAAGATGCGCTTTGAGTAAGGACCAGAAGTGTCTCTCCTTCATTAATCTGGAAAATAGCATGACCATGAGTGACAAACTCAGGCTCATTATCAGTGCTAGTGTTGCGAAAAAATTTCTTTTTAATCAATGCCAAAATAGAAGAAAACCCTTTTACCAGAAAGATATATTATCTTTTCCTTATAAAGCTTTTTGTCTCTTCTCCCTGTACCCTTGAAAATAATGATCAGGTTGGAAATGAATGTTCATGGTGGAATAATTGAAATGTCTTTTGAATTTTTCATAGTTGTATTTAATTAAACTAGGTTTTAAAAAGCAGAATCAAACACACAAAATGCTCTGAATTGAAAAAACAAACAATCAAAGAAACCAACCTCCAATCAAAAAAAAAACCTCACATTTTTTTTCGTACTCATTAATAGATCTCAACTCTATGAAATTTTGATGTAGGCAGTATTGTACCAAGCAACCTATCTGCCTGTGGGTATTACCAATTCTTAATCTGCAACATTATCAGAATAGCTGATTCTCATGTCTTTCACTGTCACAGCAGCTGCCCTTCAGAACATCACCTCTTCAGTAAGCACGTAGAAGAACTGCTGCACTTACCCAAATTAAAGCAGACTCTTAACAGTGGTTGCAATCTGGACAACTCAAAATATAACCTTTCAGTTCATATAATCTTCACACAAATAACCACCTTTCACCAACAATAGTGCTGTGGTTTCTTTTCTAACAAAGCAATTTATGTAATTCAAGAATCTCGAGTGAAAATAAGCTTCCTTTGAAAGAAACATATTGAATAGCTACAAAAGAAAGAAATGGAAATTCAACCTTCTTTTTCATTTTTTGATGCAATATCAGTCATGCAGCCTCTGCTAGCAATTGGACTTATGAACTAAGATAGGAAGTAAAAAAATGAGGAAAAAAAATAAGCTTCTGAATGAGCCATCCCTTTCCAATCCATAATCATTCAAAAACAGAAATAACTTTTCTTCACCCACTCCATTCTTCTTTTGCTGAGTCATTCCTAGGCACAGGTGATTTTTTTTAAATTTTTTTTTTTTTTTAAGTGATAAGAAGTCTAGTTGAAATAGAAATTAAAAGAACAAAAAAGGTCTGATAAACACCCTGGTTACTTGAGTGTTATTCATCCTCTCACCTTGGAAAATTCCCAGTTAGATGTTATGTTCCCTTATGTCAGCATGATTTACATTACCAGGAGAAGAGCTTAGGACCTGTTCTGTAGCTTGGGTCTGTAGGATTATCTCTAGAAGTCTGCTTTAGTAAAATAGCAACAAGGAGTAGATGCTGTTGGACAGCAAGTGTTGCTCCAGGAAGGGTTTTTGTGCATCCATGGTAACCTGCATGGTCCCAGGGCAGCACCAAACAGAGCTGGCAGTGGCAGCTTGTGTGTATCACAGCATCACAGAATGTTTAGGTTGGAAGAGGCCTCCAAGATCATCCAGTCCAACCTTTGACTAATACCACAGTCAACTACTAAATCGTGTCCTTAAGGGCAAGATCCAAATGCCTTTTAAATGCCTCCAGGGATGGTGACTTCACCACAGTCCTGGGCAGGCCATTCCAATGCCTTACAACTCTCTCAGTGAAAAAATATTTCCTAATATCCAGCTTAAACCTCCCCTGGCACTTTGGCCACAACAACCCCATGCAGCGCTACAGGCTGGGGACAGAGTGGCTGGAGAGCAGCCAGGAGAAAGGGACCTGGGAGTCTGGATAGACAGGAAGCTGAACATGAGCCAGCAGTGTGCCCAGGTGGCCAAGAAGGCCAATGGCATCCTGGCCTGTATCAGGAACAGCGTCGCCAGCAGGTCCAAGGAAGTGATTCTGCCCCTGTACTCAGCCCTGGTGAGGCCACACCTTGAGTCCTGTGTCCAGTTCTGGGCCCCTCAGTTCAGGAAGGATATTGAGATCCTGGAGCAGGTCCAATGGAGGGCAACCAGGCTGGTGAAGGGACTTGAGCACAGACCCTATGAGGAGAGGCTGAGGGAACTGGGGTTGTTCAGCCTAAAGAAGAGGCGGCTCTGAGGAGACCTCATCGCTCTCTGCAACTCCCTGAAAGGAGGCTGTAGCCAGGCGGGGGTTGGTCTCTTTTGCCAAATGACTTTCAACAAGACAAGAGGGCATGGTCTTAAGTTGTGCCAGGGGAAGTTTAGGTTAGATATTAGAAAAAATTTCTTTACGGAGAGAGTGATCAAGCATTGGAATGGGCTGCCCACTGAAGTGGTGGATTCTCCGTCCCTAGAGATATTTAAAAAGAGACTGGATGTGGCACTCAGTGCCATAGTCTAGCAACCGCAACGGTGGTTCAAGGGTTGGACTCGATGATCTCTGAGGTCCCTTCCAACCCAGCCAATTCTATGATTCTATGAAAAGTATCCACAGGCTTCATGAATCAAGACAAATAACTTGTGAATTAGCAAATTTTCAGGAAAGTGGTTCCATTAGTTTCAAGATTTTTATGCAGTGTAATGAACTGGCTTTCTTCACAGTAAACAGAATCTAAAATTGTAACTTGACAATTTGTAACTTAACCTTTACAGAAGCTAGAGGAAGATTTAAAAAATCACATAGCAAAATAATGCCTGTGTTACAGTGTCTTAAATTGTATGAAAGTAATAGCACATTTACAGTTATTTAGGTAATGACAGCTTATTAGGGAAAATCTGCCATTTTCTTTATCACAACTTCACTTGTTCCAGAAGTGTTAAGGAGATTATTTAACATTGATACAAAGCAGTAAAAATACAATACAGCACAAGAGATGAGCATATCTCTGACTGGACAGGGTTAGGATCTTGAATGAAAGCACATCTTACAGAGCTAATACATGTAGTGCAAGTATGAATAAACATTTAGGCAAAAGGTTTTCTGTTAGATAAAACCCCCTATTAAATAATGGGCTCTCGATTGTTGTTTTCAGTGAATTTATATCATGACATACCAGAACAGATGCAATCCAGCTTGCATGCTGATTTTACACACTGTAAGAGCAACCAGCAAGTTGCACAGGAATGATGAAGGGCTTTCTCCTCCTCTGTTGTCATCAGGTCTTACACGGTGCTAGGCATGTCCTACCATATGGGAAGGAAGTAAGGATCTCACTCTAGAAGTGTGATTTTTATTTTTTTTTCCTTCACTATGAGGGTGTGTGTGTCGATTTGCACACACACATGCATATTAGAATAAGATGGCTATGTTTTGTGCCTGTTTCACCATCACCCCCTCTCATGGTCATGCCACCCCCTCTGTCCCTCTACCATGTCTGTAGCTCCTAAGTCTCAGCACACACAACTAAATCAAAGCTTCTTCTGGGCTGTGTGAAGGTGCCATGCTGCAGGCTGAAGAGGTTAAGGAACTGCTTCGTATATGATGAAATAAATGCTTCTGCTGCAAGACAGATTAGTCTCTGTCTCATAACTTCTGGACAGATTAAAGCCTTTCATCGTTATCCAAAAGCCCTTAGCAATAAGTTCTTCATCCTACCATTATTGATAGATACATAGGTAACACAAATGTTAACATCGTTTGAACCCAGAGTTTAGCAGCTTGACAAGGTCTGGTGGTCAAATTAGAAGAAGTTTAATATTGCATGTAACGTTTTCTAATCTCATTTCTCACACTTTACAGGAGTGATATCCAAATATATTCTGTGTTGGCACTGCTCTACATTAATTGAGAGCAACCCTGTTATTCCTGAGACCATAAAAAATTTGGAGGCATGAGTAATAATTAAGGAATGACTTTTACTCCTTTAATAATAGGTTAAAGAAAATACAATAAGAGGGATGAAATAACTTTTTCAAAGTCAAAGAAATGGCTATGGATTTATTTAGGTGTTTTGGCTCATGTTGCAGATTCTCCAACCAGAAAACATACTGGTTTGTTGTTGTTGTTTTTTAAACCTTGCAGTTAGTTTAAGAAATTATATAACATTGTTCCTGTTTTACAGCACACAATTTCAGAATAATTTCTGTAAGGTTCCCTTTACCATTTATTTTTGAAATAATTAAGTTTGCCATGAAGATATATAGAGGAGGTTTCTCTGATATGTTTTGGGAGCTGTTTATTCTACTGCGCAATGTAAAAATTGCTCATAAAGGGATCTAGGTATCAGCACATGTAGCAGTAATGTAAAGTCACTTAAAATGTGTAAAGTATATGTCACTGGTGAAACAGAATTGGTCAGACTCAGACTTCATGACAAATATGAGCCTGTTCTCTTGTTTTGTGATCTGGCTTTTTTATACTCTTTCTATCTTGGTTTATGTCTTGTCTGTTGTTCCAAATTATGCTATTTTAATTAAGCAGAGCTGTTCTGCCAGAAAGCCGAGCTCTCTCAACCTTTCTTACAGACACCAGACCTAAAATAATTGAGGGCAGTAGGAGGATAGATTTTTTTTTTTTTAAATAATCTCATGAATGATTTTCCTTCAGTGACACTTTTTGGTCATTATTATAGCACAGGGATGAATAGCTGTCTCAGACTTAAGCAAATATATTCAGTGTTCACATGTGGCCAGGGTATAGTGGAATATATGACTGTAGAAATGCTCCAGACAGGTTGGAAACTATGCAAAATGCACATTTATTTCTCTATTTTTAAATTTATTTAATTAACCAGCTCTGTAATGAAAGGAGTCATCCAGCAAATGAAATATCTAGACTACTCCCTTTTTTCTTTGAAGAAATTCAATCTCCATATGTCACCTGGTTGCTGAACTATGAGCCACCCTGACAAACCAGGTAGAGGCTTCATGTCTGTTTTTGGTAACTGCACCCCATTTCAAGCAGATTAATTGAAGCTTTACTAAATGAAAGGAAGAGAGAATAGTTAAACAACTAGGACAGTGGCCTGCAAGATGTAAGATTTTCAAACCCTGCCTCCCAGGCCAAATGAAAAAATCTGAACTTCTCTGTTCAGCTGCTAGAGCCCTTAAAAGATTGTGTGTTTGTCTTTGACACTTCTTCTGGGAAAACTGCCATAGGCAACTGGATCTGAAAGATGCTCAGATGAGGAAACCAAACCTCTGATGGAGAAGAGGGGTTCGGAAGGAAAATTCTTGGTTATCTTTGTGGTTCATGAGAGTCCCTTCCAACCCTGTCTGTCCCATCCATCCTTTTCCAGGCATTGCACAATAAGACCTGACTAGAAATAAGCTGTAGGTTTTTCTAATGCTAGCACAGATTCCCAGAAAGTGTTGCTTTTTTCTGGGTTAGTTCATGGCATCCATATGTTGTTTAATTGATACAGCATGTGTGTGCCTTTCCACTACTATTTTCAGAAAGAGAGGCTGAAGGCAAAACTGCCATTTGTTTTAGTGCTTGTTTTATGGCTAGACAAAATTAGGGTTACTAGAAATGTGCCTGCAGCGTGCAGTTATTGTGCCTTACTTAGTTTCTGAAAGGATAAGGAGTTTGCCAAGGAGGAACAGAACTATGTAAACACAAATTTGGCTTTTGCAGTGCTCCCAAGAAAGATACAGAAGGAAGACAAACAAGTCAAGGATGATAATGAATTACTTGCAGCAACTTACACTTCCACTCGTCAAGAGCACTCCAAACTGAGCTCTTGACTGATCACAGCTGCTCTTTCTTGGACCAACTCCTAAACCCAGGAGCATCTATCCAGAAACACCCTAGCCAGCACCAGCCCAGCTCAACACATCCATATCCATGTGGCATCGTGCATCCAGATTTCAGTCAGAACTCTGTGCCCATGCCAGTTGGCTGTTCTTGCTAGTGAAGATGATGGTTGGGCAGGCAGAACCAGTGCCACAGAGTTCTGGTGTTTGCTCAGTCTCCACTAACACAAGGCTTGTCCTGCACTGCAACTTAGTGAGGGCACGTGCCAGAGCTGGGTGCTAAGACCACCAGAGGAAACACGGGTGGTGGGAGACTTGCTCAACATGCAGCTTAGATGAAGGAAACACTGATCTCATGATCTATCTCAGCCTGAGTATTGTACAGTTGTCTGGACATTTACATGCAGTTGTTTGGACAGGGAGAGGTATTTAAAAGACAAGATTTACACTAATCTGGAGGCCTCTAAGACTGGATGCAAAGATCCTTCAATTGTTATGTTACATTCTCATCTACCATTTATGGTTGGACTCAGTGACTTAAAAAGTGTTTCTCAACCTAAATATTCTATGTTCCCTGTTAATTATATCTGTATGTTAGTTATCAAATGTTATGGTGGGCATTGGGAGGCACAGTAGAAGTCTCATCACATTGCCAGGACAGTTTAAACATTACCAATGAGCATTCTGGGGAGCAGAAAATCAGACACTGAACAGCTGAAACTGGCATACTGACATTTCAGACAAATAATATTGGGAGGGTTGGACCAGATGATCCTTGACGCCCCTTCTAACCTCACATTCTCTGATTCTATGATTCTGTATTTTCATCTTGCTGTCAGCCACTAATTTGAAACAGTTTCTCCTATAATGTCTATGAGAAAAAGGGATGTTAGAAGGGATTAAACATGGTAGTTACTTCCCTGATGCCTTGTTTTGTATTCATACAAATTCTTGTATTGCTGTGAATTTATTAATTCCTTCACCTAACAATTATCTGTGACTCTCTGGGGAGCTGTTTCAAAGCCATAGGGTATTGAGCAATATCTTTCAGAATCTTGGCATAATTGTAGCTCATAGCTTAAAGAAACAAACATTGCGAAAAAGGCTGTGAAAATCTCTCCAGTAAAAAAACAGAGAGCAAACATTTCAACATATCTTTCTGTATCTGATAAGGTGGGGATAACTGTCAGTTGCCCTCACACATACCCAAAGCTTTTCCTAATAGCTGTTCACAGAAACACCATTTGCAACTGTGAGATTTTTATGGACAGGGGACTGTCACTCAAAGGCAGGAAACAAGAACTGTCTGAACATGTAGGGTTGATATTAAACTTGTGAGGTTCAGACAAGGACACCTTTGCCATCAGGTCTGGAAATAGACACCAGGGCTCTCTGCCTACAAGAAAATACCCCCTCTCACAGGGAAGCCTTTGAGATTCACATCAAGAATTCAGGTTTTCTGTAGACTACTTTCTCTCTTGGTTTCTATGAATGACTAAATGATGGGAAAAGTATCAGGTTATAAGGGAGTTCTGAAGGTCTCAAAGTCAGGCTAGCTTTTAAGTTAGGTCATGTTGCTTAGGGCCATGTCTGGTCAGCTTCTGAGTATCTCTTCAGATGGAGCTTCCATAACCTCTCTTGACAACTGGCTTTAGGGTTTATTAACAAGTTTTTCAATATATGTGGTTGAAATTTCTCTTTACGGCTTGTGTCCTCTGCTTCTTACCCTCTTAGGAAAGAGGCCTTCTTTGTTCAGTTATGTGAAAAGCATGGCTCTATGTTTTCTACAAGTACCTTCTGAGAGAGCTGAAAGGAGCAATTAGGTGACCCTGAAGCTGACTCTCTTCCAGGCTGTATTTAGACCAGGTCTCTCAGCCTCTCAGGTCAGGTCCTCAATCCCCAACAAGCCTGTGGGTCTTCTACCAAACTTGCTTCCATTTTTGTTGATGTTTCTCATGCTTTCCAGGCTATGAATGAATACAACCCTACCCAAATAGGATAGATACAACCCTACAACTACTCGATAGAGATGAAGAGTCATTGCATCAACCCACTGACTGCATTCTTGAGCCTTATGAGGCTGAACCTCTTCACTACAAGGGCACACTGCTGACACAAGCTTCATCTTGTTGCCCATCAGGACAGCAATTACCACATCCTTTTCTGCAACCTGCTTTCCAACCAGCCAATTCAGAGTCTGTTCTGTTTCACAGGCTTAATACATTCCACTGGCTTTACATTTGTCACTGCTGAACTTCATAAAAGTTCATGCCAGCTCATTCCTTGTTGAGGTCTCTTCAAACAGGAGCTTTGCCTTTCATGTGTTAACTCTTATCTCCATTTGTGCCACACACTATCTAAGTGATTGTGCATTCCACCACATTGTCCAGGTGAAGACTCTAAATAGTATTGACCCCAGAATCACTGAGGAACACCAGACATGAGCAGCCACTCAGTAGACTTCAAGTGATTTATGGCTACTTTTGAAATCTGAAGATCTACCTAGATATTCAACCCATCTTGTAGCCTCCCCATCCAGTCTTTATCTCCTGAGTTTGGCTACAGGGAATTTTGCATCTTTCCAAATAAGGAACCCTGGCTTCAATAGGAAGAATGGAAATTGCTTCCTTCCTTCTTTAACTTCTCCTATTCCTCTTTGCCTTTACTGCAGATCTCTCACTGTGGGTGAGTGTTGCAGCCTCCCATGCTTATATAAAAGGTGAGTCACAACATAGATTTTTGCTATAATATTTGAATGAAAGAAACTATAATTCTCTGCTGTTGCTATGAATTCAGGGAGGTCTAAGTATGCTTACTGTAGTAAAGACATCTGCTTTCTGTGCTATATTTGAGCTGGCATTGAGGTTCTCCCACACACTGAACATGACTCTGATGCTGAGGCATCTTCTCTGATAATTTCTGTCTGTGCACGGGTTCTTCCTGTGCCTAAAAACACATTGGGCAAAACATACTCTTGTTGCCAGCACACTGCCAGTTTCCATCAACCCTTTTCCTTCTCTGTTATCAGAGATAGATGTGGGAATCTACCCAGGGAATGTGGACTTCGTTCTACAACACAAATGGAGACTTCAGGGATTTCTCCAATAAAATTATTTCTTTTAACAGGTAGTCCAGCAGGATCACCACAGTCTGGTAGTTTGGGATTTGACCATACAGACTTGATTTCTGTCTTGAAGTTGCTGTATGTTTATTTTCCCCTCAATCTGGGTTTAATTTCCACAGTAGAAAGAAGGAAGAAGATGGGAGGAAAAGAGTGTGACACACACACAAGCCAGAAAGCCAGCATGAATTCCAAGCTCAACTGCTGCAGATACAGCTAATATTGGGCAAGGGCATGATCTTCAGATAATATTGTGGGGATTTTTCCCTCAGCAGCCTTGGTTTTAGAACAGATCTTTACATATGATATGTGGCCCACATACTGGAGGCTGCTGTAGCAATCAATCCAGTATGAACTAATTGTGAAACTTCACAGCAGCTGGAGAGAGATCAGGTTTTGTCTCTGTAATTCTACAGTGTTCTTCCATGTCTTTTCAGAACAGACAGTGATTAATGCCCTACCAGTGCCTGACATGACCAGTAGTCCCATCTTCTTGTAAACCTAAATTCTAATGCAGAATTTCCCCATTCAGCCAACATTTTTGTGTTGCCAATAGATGGGTATATAGAAGCCTGTGCCATGTCTGGGCAGCAAGAGAAGAAGAACTTCTCAAACAGTTATTTAAAAATGCAGAAGAAGGTACATCTAAAGCTCCACTTCCTTGCAGACAGCTCTGCCTAACACTTCACTTGATTGGGGACAGGGACAGATGATGTCCACCAGCTACTCACTGCCAGCACAGTGGCAGTGAGTAGGGCAGCCTATTCTGCCAGCACAGTACCAGGACACCTGACCACTGACCTGCAGGTAATGTTTGTTCAGCCCTGTGAGCAGAACCTCAGGGACGAGGTGGCTCTGCTCAAGGGGCTCTGCTTTCTGCAAGGAAACTGCATTTTCTATGTTTTTTTTTTAAAGTGAATTTGTTTAACATTACTTTTAGAAAATGTTTTTCATTCTGAGTGAGCATCACCTGTTGGCCAGAGGTCAGGTGTTCTGGTGGTGTAGAAATGTCCAGCATCCAGTTGGTGGTGGCCAGTTGTCCTAGACACACTTGGTTGAGATTTCTGTCTCTGGGTAGGATTTGCAATTATTAGTTTCCTACTAATCCACAGTGCCTTTAGGCACAGTTCCTTTAGGAACCTTTTACAGAGGTTCTTTCATGTTCTAAAAAATATGTAAGAGTAGATCTTCTTCTGTTTGACACAGTAAAAAAGCCAGTAGTCAGGATAAACATATCTGGGATGGTATAACACTGAATTTATGTTTCCATCTGCCCAAGCTTACACTTTTTTCTGTATCCCACCAGACTGGGCAGTAATCTTCATCAGACAAAGGAGAAAAGTAGCTCTAACAGTGTTGTCTATTGAAGGTGTGACCATGGGTATGCAAAAAATGTGAGTGAAATGTCCTTTTATCAAATGGTAAAGAGGACATCTGGTGTTATTAGTATCTGGTACTTATTTATATATAAAGCAGGAATTTTATTGTAAAACACGATCTCTAATTAGGTCATGCAAAGTGGAATTTTCAGAGGGATTTAGGACTCACTGCCCCACTATGTTCTAGGGCACTGCCTTGTGCTGTGATGATGGAGAAAGGAACTTGAACCAGGATTTCCCATTTCAATGCTTATTCATTGTGATCTTAGGGAGGTCATAAGAGCATCAAGTTTTCCCTGGAGGTATGGTTACTAAAGAATCAGGCCCTGTTGGCAGTGCAAAGAAAGAAAGATCTCAATCTGATTTCATTATCAGGTAAGTGCTGTGCAACTCGATCCTGCACAGATTTTGGTGGTATCCATGTACCCACTGTGAGGAACTTCAGATGACTGAAAATTCAGCAGCAGAAACTGATGTTCTAAAGACTTTCTATCTCATATGGAGGAAAAGAGGATGTTATACAGAAATTTGGGTCTCAAAGGATCTTTGGGTTGTCAGACCTCAAAAAAACCCTCTCTCCTCATTGTTGTTTTATGTGAAAGAGCCAGCATGACCGATGGCTGTTTATGGCTTCTCTACCACTGAGAAAATGCATATATCACCCCCTTCAAATCACCAACATGCTGATGCACTCACCAAATAGAGGGTGTAATCATTTCGATAATTAAACCACAGAATTATTAAATGAGTTGAGAGACTCTAGCAGGAATACTGGAATTATAAAGCCTTAGGATAAAAAGCCCTCTTGAATAAAAATATAAAATAACAATAGCTGTGCTCAAAAGTGCAAGCTGTACTAGTCAAGAAGTCTTTATAGAACAGTTTGAAAATAAAACAGAACAGTTTTTATCCTAATTTACATACCCTGGGCTTTTGGGCACACTGCACTGTGCTCAGCCTGATTTATTATTTTTGTTGCTGTTTTCATTTTATGTCACTATTTCTGTTGGGGGTTTTTTCCACTTTTTTTTTTTTTTTTTTTTTTTAATAAATTTTATATATTTCTTGTTCTTAAAGATGATTTTGAAAAAATGTCAGGCTACAAGTGTAATTGTGAGGCAGTCAATTTATTCTGTCTAGATATTCCTCCCTGTGTCTTTCTTTTCTAAAACAGATTTAATGCTGGCTTTTGTAGCACAGCCTACCAATCAAATAGAAAATCAATGTACTTTGTGGTGTGACCATATACTCTTAACCTTGTCTTTCTTTCTTCTTTGGCATAAAGACCCCTTTAGTGAGAGCTATTCTATAAACCTATATATTGCTTTGCTTTGCTTCCATTTATGTTCATAGATAAAAGAGCACTGTGAGGAAAAAAAGACATTGTTGCTCTAACCCTGTTTTCTTCATTTCATGAACAAGACTGGAGTGTAAAGACCAAAGAATCATGAAACATTCATATTTGACATGTTAGATTTAACTGAGGAAAAGCAATTTTGAAACCACAGAAGGGGAATATGTGTTGCATATGCTACTGGATGCTCTCAGCTGGTGAGGGGAATGTGTGACACACACCTCTCTCCCTGAAAGCCATGGTTTTCACTCATTTTTTTTTGTGTTTAGCAAACTTGCCTTTCCATGGGAAGAATTGCTGTAAGTTCAGCAAGTGAAGGGGTAAAAAACCTGACAGCCAGAGAGAGCCTTGGTGCTCCTCTTTACCCCCCCCCCCCCCCCAGCTCTCCAAGTCCCTCCTTGCTGCTGCATGGCATGGCTGCTCCTCTCCATACAGAACAAGCTCAACCTGAGACTCTTTCTGGTTTTCTCCCAGAAACACTGCCTCTCCTCCTAGCATGTTCCCACCTAGGTAGCTCGCAGCAGGGCACTCACCCCTTTGCTGTTGTCACAGCTGAGCATGGATGCTCTCAGTGCTTGCAGGTTTTCTTTTAATTGCCCAGCATCTGCAAGTCCCCAAAAGGTTGTCAAAGGGAATCACTTCTTCCCTGTCTGGCAGATGCAAGGAGACGTTCGTGGTTTTGTTCCGCTGGAAGCAGTTTTCTCCTTGTCTTCTGAGGTACTTGCACAAAGCTCGTGGCTTGTTCATTAGGGAAGTGTTACAGCTCATAGGCACAGTTAATTAGCACTTATGAATAAAAGAAAAGCAGGAAGGAAAATCAGAGTAGAAACAACAGAAAATGTACTAGAAGAAAAAAACAATGTAGGTGTGTGAGAGCAAAGCACTCAAAATTAATTAAAAATATACTGATGCTGTAGGTTTTATAGCAATTTTTCATTCCTAGCTGCTCAGCATAAAGCACACCACTGTGGGCCATGAAGTCCAGAGAAACCAGCACACACCCAGTATGTGTATTTGCACACCTGTCTGTCATACAGGTGTCCCACAGGTGCCAAAGAGCCAGGAAACAGAAGAGCATTTCAACAGGGAGTAGCTGTGTGTGGGAGCGTCAGCAACACCAGCATGACATTTTTAACAACCAGCTAAACTTTATTTTCCCCCTTGTGGCTGCAACTTATTGTTAGATTTTTGTCACACAGCTCTGACATGAAAAGCTTGAAAGCATGAACTGTGCTAGAGAAGTGACAGGTTGCTCTCTCAACAGCTAAATATCAGCATCAAAAATTTTCCTAGGAAAAAAAGTGACCTTTCAATACATAAAAGGGGCTTATAAGAAAGATGGGAACAAACTTTTTATGTTGTAATAGGCCACAGGGAAATGTTTTAAGCTAAAAGAAGATAGATATAGACTAGATACAAGGAAGATATATTTTACAATGAGGGTGGTGAAACACTGGAACAGGTTGCCCAGAGAAGTGGTAAGAAGCTCCATCCCTGGCAACATTCAGGGTCAGGGTGGACTTGGGTTCTGAGCAACCTGATCTAGGTTAAGATGTTCCTACTCACTGCAGGGAGGTTGGACTAGGTAACCTTTAAAGGGCCCTTCCAACCCAAACCATTATATGATTTTATATTCTTTCAAACAATCCTCTGACTAGAGGAGGATAAATGCCTTTCAAACCTTGATGCTGTAAGGCAAGAAATTGGCAGTAGCATGTAGTTAAGGATTATACCATAGTATGAACAGTACACAAATGGGCTGAACAAAGGCTAAGTATCACATTGGACATAACTGAGATTTTTGAGTGCTTGACTTTGCAGTTCTATTCATTAAGGAGCTACTCATTAATTCTGCTCTTTTAAGGAGCATTGTTTCCATGTTCATATACAAGCATGACCACTAGGCTCAGTACAGTCAGTACATCCTGTTTATCCATTAATCAATATACACACTTTACACTGTCTAAGAGAATGAACCAGTGATCAGGAGAAATCTGCATCAGCTCTCATGGCATCCCAATAACTCTAGAACAAATCAGGGCAGAAAGAGCAAGGAGTTCTGGCAAACTTTGTGCTTCTTGTCAGAGTAGAAAGCTCTTGCTGTCTTCTAACTTTTCTATTTCCTTTGACTTGAACAGTGACAGAGAGTCATTTAGGGAAAGAAAAGCTGCCCATGAGCCCAAGGTTGGCCATGCTTGTCTCTATCTATCTTTTTATGTTGACATTCTTCCCCTCATTCCCCACGTGCCAGTCTTGTGCTACACCTGAATAGCAACAGAGATGTCCAAAGATGTCTTAGTCTGGAAGACCTATTTTCAGTTTATACCCTAAGTGTCAGGGAGAATGATTTTTCCTTTATATTGGATTTTATGGCAATTGTGTGCAGTTCCAAAATCTGCTGTCAAAACACATCCTGTCAGTAGGCCAGTAGGGTATGGAGAAGAATCGAGATTCTCATTTTTTAGCATTAGGTGGAAGAGGAAAAAGTAACCATGATCTTGTATGACAAGTCAGAGAATCTAAGACTGGGTGACAGGAAGCAAAAATCAGACTGAGACTAAAATAATTGAAGAGCCAAAGATTTTCTTTGCTGGCAGAAATAATTCGGCAAAGATAAAGGCCTTGTGCTCTCTTTCCCTGCCAGCATTTAATTGCTCCCAAGATGGGTCAGACTCAAAGTTTGTCAAATAAATTAATCAAATGTAGTCCACAGCTTTTCCTTCACAAAATTTACTTCATAATTGTTTGTGGACATTCTCAAATTATTATACCCACTCTATAATCAGGAAGGGAAGAGGACAACTTGTAAGAATTTCATCAAATACAATCTTCAGTGAGTAGGACTCTTAGTATATCATGAGCCCAAAAGGTTGCTTTCAGGTTATTCCCTCCTAATTCTCCATTTTCCTCTGGCTTCTACAAGACTCTCCTACCCCACTGAGAGTTTCAGTGCACCTCTCTCTGCCTCAACTCTCCCAAAGACCTAGAGCTGCCTTTTCCATCAGGAGAAAACATTTTCACTTTCGCCTGTCAGCGATGAGAATCTCATCTTTCCACTTGAGCAAGAGTCTTACCAACTATTTTTGAAAGCCCCAGATGCTCTACCTCCTCTGTATGAGGAGACTCCAGCTTCACCACTCCATTGAAATCTCACAAATCTCACTGATGATTTGTTTCTTAGGCAGCAATGACAGCACATGACATGGGTACAGGTTCAATGAAAAAAAAATCTAATGTTAGCTCGGTGCCCCAACACTGCCCAACCCCAGTTCTCACTTTGGGAAACTTTTGATCATGTTTATCTTTCTGAGTGCCAGCAGCTATCAACCTAGGCAAGGAACTTAATATTCAATTCAGGCTTGTAGCTAATGAAACACTCAAGATCTGTAAAAGGAATTTAATTTTATATTTAAAGAAACCAAACAGCTGGTGCCAAATTTGAAATGCTTAAGGAAGGCAAGTGTGTCAAGTAATGAGGACAAGAGACATCAGGGAGAGGGTGAAAGGAGGGATACCTCATCTCCTAGGCAAGTGCACATGCATGCACAATCTGGGAAACAATCCAGAGGGATGAGCACTCCAGTGGGATTACAGGGCTGCTGTGCCCTCTGTGCAAAGCAGCAGCTGAGAGGTGAAGAGCATTTCCATAGGACAGGTGAGGGGCTGGGTGCAGGCTCATGGATCAAAATCCTCTTCTCCAGCATCTGCTATTCACTGACAAGGAAGATACAGCTGGGGATGTGATAGCTGCTGGCAGCCATGGCCATAATGACCAAGCAATAGTGGGGTCCAAGATTCTGTGAGAGGTGAGAAGGGAGGGCAGCACAGCACAGACCTTCAACTCTAGGTTGACTGGACCTGCAGTCAACTCCAGCAAGACTGCTGCTTGTTCAGGGCATTTGTAGGTGGGATCATATGGGGCAGCTCTGAAAGGATCTCAGGAAAGTTGAAAATTTTTTAGAGACAGCATTCTCCAAGCACATGTGGGGCCACCTTGATATTCTGCAAGATAGATGGGAGTTACAGGAACTCACTTGGCTGAACAAGAGACTCATGGCAGAGCTCCAGCACAGAAAGGCAGCATATCAGGGGGAGGAATAAGCTACAGGCTGAAAAAGAAGAGGGAAATTATGAGAGAGTATTTATTGGAGATCTTATTTTTTCTCCGGGGAAGTATTTATAAGAATCTAGGGGTAAAAAGAAAAAACAAAGCACAAAGAAGTTACATATCCGTCTATCTTCAGGCAGAATTATCTGAAAAGTATTTCCTTGGGGAAATCAAGCTCTCTCTAAATGTGTCAAGTCATAGATGACATATGGAAGCCCTTCTAATATGTTTTGGCCTGAGATGCTGGGGTGGAAAACCCAGAATGTTTTCAACAGTAAGAAAAAACCATAAAGAACAAACTATCAACACTTGCAAATTACCTTTTTGAGAAAGGTTTTAGAGTTAGCAAGGTGACACAGCCAATTTCTGTTGAGAAACCTTCTGTATTGATGTCTTTTCAATTTTGCACATGGCTTTCAAACTAATCAAAACTGCTTTGCTCCTTCATGAACCTAACAGAGGAGCAAAAGCTTAAGGAGAAGGATAAAACAGCAGAGTCATATCTTACCAATAGTTAAAAACAACAAAAAAATTCAAATTTTGAGCTTAGGGGATGACAACTAATTTCTAGGAAGAAATTCTCCTGAATTAGCATGGGGGGCTATGCACAAAATTCTCAACACAGAATTCATTATAATAATGAAAGATAATGGTGGAGTGGCTTGGTCTTGTCACTCACTTCATCACCTGTTTTCCCTTTGTTTCCCATGCACTGTGCAGTCCAAGAAGTGTCCTTGCTGGTCCTAGCAGAGCTCCTGTAGGCTGTATAATGAGGCCATTTTTACCTAAATGGCTAAAGGGCAGAGGCTAAAGGCATCTAATTGTCACTCGTGTCTTTGGCAATCCCCCAACAGATCCTTATTGGTTTGGAAATAGCCACCCCATTAAGTTTTGAGATTTGCCAGTGTGCAGTAATGTACTTTGGGGGATCCTGCACACAGGGGGGTTCAATACATTGAGGCACCTGAACACATTGCTTTGGTCTATTGTTCTGATTTAATTCGAGCCCTCCAAAATGTCCCTATTGCTCTGACAATCACTCGAAATACGTTCAGCCAGGAGCTGTCAATGACAGAGAGCATGGGCAGGCTGAAGGGTGACAGCCTAGAGGGAATCAGCAGGGGGAGAAGGAGATGATTAAAATAAGCTCTGTTTTATGCACTAGGCCACTGGGAATGATTAACTTCCTTTACCAAGTGCTTAGGTTTGAAAGTCTTTAAATGAAGAGCCCTTATATTGTTAGCCCAGGTAGCTGATTAGGAAAAAAAAAGACCCCTGTTCTGCATCTGAGCACATCAGATGACCCCTGTAATGTTATTTTGCTTTGGCATTGCTGCTGTTGGAGAATGAAGCCTTACAAAATGACTTGAGCTTGGAGCTCTGGTGATGTGGTACAGTGGCTTCCTGTTTCTATCAGAACACAGTAGGTAGGAATAGAGCCAAAGACTCCCTAAGTGTTTTATGTGCAGGACAGGGATATCCTGATCCAGTCAAATTTTTTCTTTGCTTCTGAAGCAGCAGAGCTGTTCTGACAAAATCTGATCATGGGAACACTGCAGAAGACTGCAGGAATCTGTCCCTGGTACAGTTGGCTTCACATAAACCCAGTATGTGACAGGAAAAAGCAAGAAAGGACAAAGGCAATGGTAAATGTAATTCTGAGAGAGGAAAGGAAGCTGAAGTTATTAAAACAGATCTAGAGCTCAAAAAGGGCTAGTAGGGTTTATTCAGCTCCAAGTTTCTCCAAACCTCACATGAAAAAGAGTTACTAGTGTTCAGATTTTACTGAAAAAGAGAGAAATGTTGAAAACACTGAATATTGAAACTGAGATTGAAATACTGAAAGTCTTAGAATATACGCTGATTTTGCATCCTGTCTCCTACTCCTCACGTTACACTGGGAACAAGCTGACACTCACACTGGTAAAACACATCCTCTTCTGCATCCCAGATGACTCCAGGTGTTAGCTGATGGGCCTGCCTGCATCAGAGAGATGTACCACCTCTGATTTCACTCAGTCGAGTCCTTCCCACTCCATTTCAGGGAATATTATCAAGCCAAGTTCAGACTACCCACAGAAAGAATTTAGCTGCAAAAATAGAAGCCTCTCTGCCTCTCCAGTAACTCAGTGCCACATCTTGAACCGTGGGGAGACTGTGCTACCCTTTGCCTATATAGATTGCAGATCTCTGAAGCAAAGACATGCTCTGTGCCACCACGAGCTGATGGCAACAGTCCCTGTATGTGACCCATAGGGCACCTGCCTCACCCAAGGCTCTGTGAAAGCCAGGAAGACAACCAGAAAGCTGAGCCCCAGGAACTCCCAGAGCTCTCTATTTTGAACCTCTCAACAGTTACAGTTTGAACACAGACGAACTATTAACCAAGCTGCAAAGTACTTTTATCTAAATACTGTCTTTGAATTTTAGGACCGAAATGGAGTAGAGGCCTCAGCTTCTCAACCAGGCTCCAGCCACATCAGGCCCCACTTGCTGTGGTCTGTGATGATTTTCCTTACAGGCAGCAGTCACTCACTGCACCCAGGGGTGAGAGGAAGGGTTAGGGTTCTCTCAAGGTCAAATCAAGCCAAAGCTTGGCAATTGTGAACCAGTGCAATCTAATTCTCTCTCTTGTTTTGATATTAAAGTCTAACAGTGATAAAAATTTAAACAAAGATGTTCTCCTTTAGCTCAATTAACATGTGCAGATTTTGGGGTGAGAGATGCCAGCTCTACCAATCAATCAGACAAGCTTGTCCATAGATGAAAAATGAAGAAGAAAAAAGTATCACAGATCCGGCAGATTCAGAAGTATTTATTTCACATCCTCTCTTTGTTACAGATTGCATGGCAAATATTCCCTAAAATGTTTTTACCCATCTGCTGAAAACACACTCAAATTCTCACTCACATACTGCATTTAATAAGGTACAACCCTACAAAAAGATTAGCTTTTCTAATTTTCACAACCAGCAGAGTCCAAACATAAAATGCAAGGAACATCAAGGACAGAACTGGAGTCCTCAAAGCTCTTGTGCCACATGGTGTCACACAGAGGTTTATGTGTACAGAAGTAGCTCATTATTTCTTACTTCAACAATCTAAACCCCAGGCTACTTTAGAAAAAGCTGGCAGTATTTCTACTTCCCAATGCAGACTCTGGAGTACACTTGACTGAAGTCAGCAAAATGTTCCTGATTTTTCCAGAAGTGATAGCAATTCATTATAAACCAAGTTCAAGCACCACTTGTCAAACTGTGTACTCAGCCTGCTGTAGGCAGAAAAACACCAGATTTCAATTTCAGGAGTCATATAATATTCTCCCATCACAATCACAGCCAGACAAATCAATCATTTATCCCTTCTCTGCTTTTTGGTAATATTCATACAGACTGCTGCTTTTTTAGAGAGGAAGCTGACTCCAGGAACATGCCCAAAACAAACATGAAGTACACGAAGTCATTTCTGTAATACATATGAGAGAAAAAAATACTTTTTGTTATTTGTTTTTTCATTCCTTTGGTGTGTGCATGCGTTTCGTTTGTTTACTTGGGTTTTTTTGTGGGTTTCCTCACCTACAGTGATCTGGTACTAAGTTTATTGTGGCAGATCTGTTCAAGTATGCAGCCAGAAAAGAGAACTTTAATATTTACATTAATGTTCTGTAGAAATAGAACATTAATCTGTCCTATCTCATCAAGCATTAGGACATGAAATGCCTTTGTATACTCAGTTGCTGGTTAATGTAATGAGTATTTGTGCCTTGTAGTGTATTTCTTCCTTGAAAACACAGGCAGACTTACTTGGTATGAAGGAAAATGGAATCAAATTCATATTTTACCCTGCCACCTTAAATTTTATTGATGCAACAACTGTTGAAAGAGAGACTGGAAGGTCTGAAGATTAAGTCAAGAAAGAAAACACTACTTTCTGCTATTAAGAAAGCAAAAAATTCCAGTGTATCCAACCTGAACTTGGCAAACACTTGAGCAGGAAGCAAGGAGAGAACAACTCCCTTGCTTTCTATGCTGTACTTGCTGCATTTTATAAAGCAGTTTACACTGGAATATTCCTACAAAATGCAGTCCAAAGAAGCAGAGCTGCTGGAGGAGTTTTCAGAAACCAAGAACCTTGAGCAGAAGTTTTTTGAAAACTAAAATGAACCTCCAAATGACACCTCTAAAGGCTGAGCTGCTTTCAAATAATAACAGGAGGAGGGAGGCAGTGGCAAATACAATGTTCTGAACCTGATGGAAAGCAAAAAAATCACAGTGAAAAGGAAGACAAATTCAGCGAGAGGGAATCAGCACATGGTGACTGATGTAATGAGAAAGAGCTAGTGTAAATGTTTCATGTGGAATTGTACAAAGAAAAAGGAACAGAGATGCACAAAACCTACACAACTTTCCTGCTGCAACCGGGTTGAGCTGCATGCTTAAGAGATGTGACAACGGTGAGAAATACTATTTCACTGTTTATTACAAAAGTTGTATTTTCCCTATGCCTAAGCAGCAAAGAAGATAAGGTCAGATTAGTCACTAATGCAATTCCAGGTCCTTTGGCAGACCTGCACCTGCTAATATTAAATGAAGACTAGATTCAAACATAGAATGTGTGCCTGAGAGGTTAGGCTCATTTCCTGTTCTCTCAGGGATAACCAATAAAAAAAGATTTGCAGAGCAATTTTGTCCTCTGAATAGCACAACCCTTAGAAATATACCTTAAGGATGTTACTAAAGCATCATGCAAAGACAGCAGTGATGCAGTGCTGTTCAGAACATAATTGGTGCTGTAAGATCAGAGAAAGATAAAATAATGTGATTGACAGCTGCTACAAAAGCTACAGGGTGAATCTTACCTGGGGAGAAGTGAGTCAACAATTGTGTAGCCCTATCGTTTTAAGGCTCTCCTTGCTATTAAAAAACCCCCAAAACCTAGTGGCAGAAGAGCCTCCTTCACTTACAGTTGCCATCAGATAGGATATGGTGGGAGAGAAAGAGGATTTAATGTGTATTTAATGCCCTAAATTCTTACTTTCTAAGACAGACAGAGAAATTTAAAGCTACCTGGACATTACAACACCTGAACACAGCTTTGAAAGCTTCATGCACTTAGTCTTCTCTTTTTTCTCTGTTCTAATACTTCTCTGTAAGGTTTCATGGGAGGAAAAATTTGATAGCAGATGAGGGCACAGCTCTTAGCAGTTCCCAAAGAAATGATAACAAGTCCAAATTATGCCAATGGAAACAAAAGATAGCAAGTGTAAAAAGGGACTAACCTGACTGACAAAGAGCTCTTCAATCATCCCAGAAGAGTAAAACATATAAATAATGGAAATGCAAACAGATTGTTTCCTAATTATTAAGTAGGAGCAACAAGAGAACACAGGCACCACATGAGGACCAAAAGAAGCAAGCAAAACAAGCAGCAGTTGACAAGAGAAGAGGTTACTCTATAAGTACACCTGAATTAAATGAAAAAAAACCAAGGTAAGTGTTAGTTATGCAGATGGTAGAAAAACAACTGACAGCTGACCTTAGAAATTAACTCTTGGAAAGCTGTTTTCAGTATTGCCTTGTGAGGGCAACTACATTCACACGAAAGATCTCTGCCTTGTAAAGGAAGCAATTAGGTTAGAATATTAAGTTTCCTGAAGCTCAGTGTTCACAACAGGGATATAACCATTCAGCAGGTGCTGGATTTAAAAAGGAAAAAACAAAACAAAACAAAAATCCCTTTCTCTCCCTAAAAAGAATTCTTGACTTACTACAGATCAATGAAATTTCTCCATGTTTCATTAAACTCTCAGAGATTCGGCAATCTAACAATTTAGAAGGGAAAAATGCTGCCATCTCCTGGAACAAGTGAAGATAGCAGTTCTCTGAATGCCAGCATTCTGCTCTCCATCTTGCGCTGAAAAGTAACCTCAGAGACTCAGCAAGTCATCATCAGATGTTGCATCTAGAAATAACAAGCAAAAGGCTAAAACATAATGCCACTTGAAAGATAAATCCTGGTGGCCTAAGTTCAGCAGCAACAGGAATGAAGTCCACTCATCCTCCCCACCCAATTCTACCTGCTTGAACAGCTTCCTCTCAGTCAGCCATGTACAAATCTTCAACAGAAATCTCTGTAAAAGCAAGAGTGGGAGCAGAAACCAAATATTCTTATTCTTATTCTCATTAAAAACATAGCAGACCAGATGAAGTGGAGTTTATAGGGGACTGCTGCTCTTCAGCTTTCAAAGCCTTCCACTATAATCTTACTTTTACCATCAAGAACAGGTATTACAATCACCCATTTTCATCAAACAGCCTTCAAGAAGCATCTCTACTCCAGGCTTAATAACTTTTAGGAGTCTGTAAGAAAGTATTCTGTCTACAAAGGTGTGTAAAGTTACTTTGGTTACTTCAAGTAACTTGGGACACAGTAATTGTTCACCTTGTATCCACGTTGTGGATAAGCTACAGTGTTATTGAAGGCTCTCCTATTTCCTCACTAACCCTGGCTATTCTCCTAGTGTTCTATTTTAGGGCTTATAGGAAGCTACCCAAGGGCTCTAGTGCTCCATTCATCACAGCTGCTATCCAGCCCTAAGACATAGCTCAGTGGCTTTTTTTTTTTTTTTTAACCAGATTATATCTGAACTAGGATTTCAGAGAGCTGCAAATATTTTAATATTAATTTTCTGATACTGACTA
Source organism: Calypte anna (assembly GCF_003957555.1). Classification (NCBI taxonomy): domain Eukaryota; kingdom Metazoa; phylum Chordata; class Aves; order Apodiformes; family Trochilidae; genus Calypte; species Calypte anna. The sequence goes on from NC_044244.1 coordinate 30,999,505, forward strand.
CATAAGATGATAGCATTCATAACTTTTCCTATTAGGCCATCTTGAAAAGTATTTTTGAATGCAATAGCTGTTAATCATTCCTCTTAAAAAACCTGTAACTACCAAAACAGAAGCATTGATGTCAGAAGGCTTCTGTAAGCAAGAGAAGAATCAGTAAAGCACAAGGGCTGCACAAAAGCAAGTCGACAGAGTATTAGTTTCAGCATAGGAAAGATATAAGGGTCAGGCTTAGAGACACAAGCAAATTTTTAGACACCACTATTTGGATATTACAGGGAAATCTTAAAGTACACTTGACAAGTGCTATTATTTATTTCTTCTGGTCATGTGAGCAGTGTAACTTATTAGGCCTACCACTATTTCTTATCTAAGAACTTCAGGTGATTGCTCACTTTGATTTTCTTCATACTGCAAAGTTATTCTGCTTAGCTTTGTGAGGCTTCTTAAAGGCTTTACCTGGTTACAAACTGATCTAAGAGAAGTTTCATCAGAATATTTTAGAAGTGCTCTGCAAAGAAGACAAATTGTGGTTTTCCCTATACTTTTAGTTCAGTTCTAAAGTGTTTGGTTTCTTTGGCCATTCACTTGAGGTTTGCAGGAATATCTCAGCTGTCAATGCTAAAACTCAGCTTTTCAGTTAACTCAAGTAAAAGAATTCTGGAATTTTTTGGCCATTGTATCTAAGGTTCACTTTGCATTTATCATGTTGTGATGTGGCGTATCCTTAAAGAAGAGTGATTTAGGCACCTTAATAAAACCAAAGCTACTCCTTAAAAACTCAAGAATCTTCAAGATTCAGTTTATTTTCTAAAATAAAAACCATGCACATTGTAATATACACAATTTGATTCTTACCAAATACATGTATAAATTTATTCTTTTCTTTTAATAAAGATCTCTATCTACAATCCTAATCCTGAATGCCAATCTGCCCAATTATTTTTTTAGGCTAACAGATTTCTGCAAAGAAAATGTAAGCCTGTATTGTTTCAGGTGCTGGAAAGCAAATGTACCTGCAGCACTAGATAGAAATCTCTTCAGGCACTTGCCATTTGGCTAAACCAAGTTTAACAGTTTCATACTTATACAAAAGCAACAAAACTCCAGTCTTCATAAGCTTCTTCAACTGATTTCCACATGGAAGAAGTACAGAACCAGAAATTTACACATCAGTTGTCTCACTAAGAGAAAATGCCATATTTCTTCTTCAATTCTTCAACAGAAGCATCTTTCAGTCCCATGTGGTTCACATGATTGAACAATACCTGTGTCACTGTAAAAGAAAATCCCAACACTAACTGTTATCTTTGTTATTCACACTCTTAAAAGGAATTAGCTCAATTTTTTCCTCAGGGAGAGTACGGGTTGGAATAGATAGCTCAAATGCAAGTAAAGCTTTAGAATTACTGAAAGGATGAAAAAAAACAGCAAAGGGAAGCTCTCACTTTGTTTTGATGCCCACAGGCTGCCTAACAACACTTGCTTAAACAGCTATATAATCCCTAGAACAGTTTTATTTTACTTACTATCTTGACATTAGGTCATTAAATGGAGAACAAAGAAGTTAATGCCAGATAAAGCTTACATCAGGTTAAAGGCATGAATGAAATTCATGAGAGCAACTTACTTGCACTTCAGTAAGTAAAACATAAGGCCTTTTCTTTTAAGGAGATTGCAATATGAAAAATTTGAATGTGTGATATTATTATTAGTTATTACTGAGACTCATCTATAGATAGTAAATCTGACATTATTTGATCTAAGAGAAATGTCTTGCTTTTAACTAATTTAAGTGATGTTTCAACAACAGGTCAGAGGACCGGGCCGAGGAGTTTAGAGACATCTGGATTCTTTTTACCAACAATAAAGTTGGGATTGCCACGAAATGGATGTAAATTGTGGAAACTGTGTCATTTGGATACCTTGCATCTCAGATTTAAGCTTTCATACAAACTCATTACTTTGTACAAACTGAAATGCCAGAGCAGTTTACCTTATCAGTCTAATATGCTGTGATATCACTGATAAAACCAAGGGAATTTAGCTGTATTTTTCATGTCTTAACAATTAATAAGGGATCAAAAGATTAAGAAAAATTACATGACACTCATATCAACTTCTAAAACAACAAGCTAGAAAACAAATTAATCTTAATTGATTTTTACACAGAATAACTAATGGGAACAGCACTAAGTTGGAACTATTTCTTCCTAGATTCCACAGTATCACAGATTAAGTTTAAAAAGACATTACACCAAATTACTTACTTTTTTTCTCTGAGCCTGACATAAACATTACTGCCATATCAAATCTTTTCAATTCAGACAGCCTCTGGAGGATTTCAAGGATGAGCAATGGATCCTCTTTCCTGAAGAATATTATGACAAATATAAAAATAATTACTGTTGATTAGAAAGATACAGTAGCTGCAAGCAATATTAAAGACTTCAGGAAAAAGAAATTAAAAGACCAATGTAACTATCTTCTCTCTCCCTTGTATTCCCTGCCTCTCTCATCTTTCCTGTTCCTTCTTCCACCCACGAAGCAAAACGTTAGCATCCAGAGATCTTTATGCAAATATCATTATTATACAGAGCAAAAAGAAAAAAAAAAAACAAAAAACCAAGGAGTTAAACTTACTCAATGTAGAAATCATGTAGGATTTTCAGTATCTGGATAAACAAGTCTGGATCTAAGGATTTCTGGAACAGTTTTGGATAAAGCGAAGGCTCTATTTGCTTTGGAAAAAATAAAAAAGGGTAATTTTTAGTAAAAAAAATGTAGGTGAGTCATGAGAATTAGAAATATGTTTTTATAATGTCTTTGGACCACTATGTGTATGAAAACAACCAAATAAAAAACCAATGAAGTATTTTATGTTGAATATTTTTTTTTATTATGATGACTACTAAATTCTATTTAAAAATAATTTTAAGCATTTATTTTGCAAAACACATACAAGCATAATTACACTGAAATGTTTGAAGCATTTGTTCAGTTTAAAGAGATAAGAACATTGCTATGTCTAATTATTCTACAATCATTCCATTATTGCCTTATGAATATATATGTGTATACACACATATATATATATATATATATGGGCAATGGGCACAAGCTCCTCTTGGTGAGATTCTGCTTGAACATGAAGAGGAAAATTTTTTACTGTGAGGACAGTCAGACACTGGAATGGTCTCCCAGGGGAAGTGGTGGATTCCCCCACGTTTGAAAGTTTTAAGTGTCAGCTTGACAGGGTGCTGAGACATCTCACATGAACAATATTATTGGAAGGGTTGGACCAGATGATCCTTGAGGTCCCTTCCAACCTGACATGTTAGGATTCTATTAATTTGAAAAATTAGAATATAACATGGTTGCTAATGTTAATTTAAGGCTTTAAAAAATCTTTTTAACCATGGAATGGTTAGAGTTGGAAGGGACCTTAAAGAACATCTAGCCTATCCCCCCTGCATGAGCAGGGACACATCCCACTAGAGGGCCTATGTCTGAAAGAAAAGTCCTGCATAGACCTTACTCAAAGTGAGGTTGAGTGAAAACTCAGGCATGCAAGGAGGAACACTCCAATTTAAATCAACCAGTTAGTATTATGTGAGAGCAATTAAAGAAAGGTACTGCTGTACAACGTTAAGACACTCTAAACATAGCTACCCTTTCCACCTAAGTTTGTGGTGTTCAGTATCACCTGAAGAAACTGTCCAAGCACTGTCAATGAATACTGTGTTTCGTACCTTCAAGTACAAGTACATATTTTCTGGACAGTCTTTCAATTTCCTGAAGTCAGACTCAAGCTGGAAAGAATTTGAAGGAATGGCAGGGACTGGAGAAGCAGAGCTAAAAGATCCTTTGATTTCTTTTTCTCTCTGGTTGTTCACAGGGGAAGATGGATGCAACACTGATGAAATTCCTTTCACACTAGCAGGAAGCCTGCAGAGAGATTTTTGAAATGTATAATCAAGAAAATATTTAAAGAAATCCTATGCTGAGACTTAACTGAAGGTCTTTTAATTCACTAAAAAGCTAAAATGCTATAATTCTGTTAAAATTATGTATCTTAATTTAAGCAGGTGTCTAAAAAAACAACAACAAAAAAAACTTCTCAAGTAACAGAGGCTTTATATTTGATTCATGTTTTCTATTAAAAAAAGCCCCACACCTGCATATACTGACAAGTATTTCTTTGGTATTTCTTTCTCTACTTTGTTTCTGGAAAAAACTGTACAGATTGCTACCATGTACAGCTGCAAAGAAAAATTATTTTCTGCAATTTCATGCTGCAAAAAACCATCCAAGTCAAATGAACAAACCACTTTCAACACTGATTACAGTGGAGCTATTTTTTGTTGTCTAATATGTCATTTAAGTTGTTTCAGAAGTTTATAAAATGTTTAAGAAATACACTTTTTACTTCAAAACTTCACAGCAAATCCATCTTACTGAGTTGGAAAAGGCAGGTGTGGGAGGGTGTTTCTCATAGAAATTTTTCAATCAGAATTCTAAATGGATTTACTATTAAAAGAATGAGACTCTGCTGATATATATAGAGCTTGCTTAAGAAGACAAGAAGTAAAGTTCCAACATTTGGCAGAAATGAAGTTAGGACAGTGGTTTCTATACTTCAGCCTCCTTTCAGCCAGCCACAGCTGAATTTGCCTGGCTAACACAGTGGGACTTGGGAACTTTTAGCAAATTTGAAGCTATCAGCTGCCTGATTGGCAGAAAGAGTGCTGATGCTACCATCTCTTCCTTTTCTCTCACACAACTGGTGTGCAAAAAATGTTTTAACCCTGCTCAAAATTCAGTCTAAAATATGACAAATAAAAATCACAGCTAGGGAAGATGAAGTGCACAAAGAAACTATGACATGCAGGAAAAGATTATGAATTTATTCATATTTGAAATGTAAGAACGAGACTAATTTTCCATCTGACATGAAACAGATTGTCTCAACCACTACATGATCAAAGAGGCAAAATTATAAGAAGTATCATTTATTTCACTACTTTGTTTTTAATTCAAATTCTCCAAATATGTTTGATACATCAAAAAAATGCAGAATATTCTGAAAACTAATATTAATTTTAGAAAAAGAGCATCAGAATTTTTATACTTACTGTAATGGTGATGTATCACTGATTTCTTCTATTTTCAAGTGCTTTGCTTTTGGAATGTCCATTGCAGTCAAATGATCATCCTGATCTAGGTTCTCCGTTGCTTTGGCACTCATGGAATTCCTCAAGTTACTGACTGAAGAAGCAGTGCTGGGAAAATCACTATTTGGTGGGTCACCATCAATTTCTTCAATAGGTATTCTTTGCAAAGGTGTCTAAACAGAATACATACCTCAATGTCATGTGTGTAGCCTCAACACCAGTGTATATACAGGGTCCAAATAAACAGCTGTGTTTAATTTTAAATAACCTCATGATAACCAGTTTCATCTGTAGTGCTGCACATGGAAGATACTTTCAGTGAAGATAAATGGTAAAAAAGGACACTTTGTGACCTTGTGTGGGAAGCCTTATACGATCATTTTACTGTTTAACCCTCATAAACCTTAGTATCTGTATTCTAGAGGATCTGCATTCTGCTTTTTCAGTAATAATAAATAAAAAAGAATTTTTTTTCCCCTTCTAAGGTTGAATGGGCAAGGAATACCATATATTTTGACCGACATGGTCAAGCCCTGTAATTTAGCTAAACAAGTCATCATCCAGTAATATAGGCCTTACCCCTAACCTCTTTAAATTTTGAGGTGATAAATATCTGTAACTGAGCCCTGCTGACTGGCCAAGTTACATATATCATAAAGCAATTAATTCTACCATGGGAAGACACACTAACTAAAATTATTCAGCTTGCTTAATCTCTGCATGATCACCATTACTTTTGACCATCACCTAGCACCACTTTCACAGGTCTTGTAAGAAGCACCATTTAGTGAGGGGGAGGAAAAACAAAAAAAAAAAAAAAAAAAAAAGTCCTGAACATGAACATAATGTATATTGTTCCAGAAATACAGATGCAAGGAAACCTGGTATTACTCTCTGGATTACCATATATTTGTTGTATGTAATTCATTAATCTCACTATAACCAGAGTACAAAAATATTGCTTTCTGAAAACCAATATCCAGCTATTCAGGACAGCCATGTTATCTGTGCTCAAGAGGAGCAGAAAGTGAGTTTGTGCACCAAAAACATAGTTTAGACTTCAATTAAGACACTGGGCTGAGACTGATCTTTTAGTACACAAGGTTCTTGCACATGCAGAACTGAACACAGACAGGCAGTGATCTGCATGAGAGCAAAAATATGAAGTTTTTTTGAGAATTATAGAATCATAGAATGGTTTGGGTTGGAAGGGACCTTAAAGATCATCCTCTTCCAACCCCCCTGCATGGGCAGGGACACCTCCCACCAGACCAGGTTGCTCATGGCCCCATCCAACCTGGCCTTGAACACTTCCAGGGAGGGGGCAGCCACAACACCCTTGGGCAACCTGTGCCAGTGCCTCACCATCCTCACATGAAAGAATTTCTTCCTAATGTCTAACCTAAATCTCCCCTCTTCAAATTGTTCGTGAAAATTACCAAACCTCTCAATTTTCAGTTTTCCACAGGCAAGTTGTGTCTATTTCACAGACACATAAGTAAGCAATAAGTGGATTTTAACTTTAAGCTCTACTTTAGTGTCATTATAGAAAGAAATTAAAAAACCAAAACAACTTACTGTAAATTTCAGGTTCAATGGATTAGTAGTGACTTTCACTATATTTTTAATTTCTGATTCTTTTATCAGAACTGCAGGATATTCTTGATGAGTCTGCTGTTCTTTCTCAGCTAATTCCTGAAAAAAATAGTAGAGTTGTCCAAAAGATCAGAATTTTGAGAAATAACTTTAAGCTATGTTAAAAATGATGTAATAGAGAATGAAAATATTCTATTACTATCAGCTTACAAAAAAAAAAACCCCAAAACTGCAAGTATACATACATTCTTTATTTTAGCGAGTTCATTTATTGCTTGTTTATTTCCAGGTTCCAGCTTCAGAACAGCTTCAAAATCTGAGTGAAAACCACAAAAAGTGTAGATACTTCGAGTTAAAAAGTACTCCTGGCAAACTTTTCAATATACTACTTTTCCTTTTATGGTTCTAAAATAATTAGGGGCAGATAAGCCATCCTAATGCTTATATCATGATATAGCTTTTAAACACATTTTTCAAACAACTCTTAGATTTATCATAAGCAAAAATAAATTTGTTTTCAAATAAAACTGTCTTCTGATCATGTGAGGAACAACAAAAAGGCTTTATACACAATAAAGCCCCACAGATCTTAACTTTTGCATTGATAACCTCAATTAGTCAATTTAATTGACTTACTTGCTATTAGAAGATTAAAAAAATGATAATCAGGATGTCTTTGTACTCATCTATCACACTGAGGCTAATTCGAAGTCATACCTTGTATAGCTTCTTTCAGCTTTCCAAGAGCAACTCTGGCAGCTCCTCTTCTGGCAAAGGCTTTGGAATAGGAAGCATCTAAGAGCAGAGCTTGTGTACAGTCATTTTCTGCCTCTTCATATCTCAGCAAAAGAGTAGTAAAAAATTAACAATCATTTTCAAGAGGCATTTTTCAACTGAAAAGATTGAGCTTCTGAAACAACTAAAACGTAAAGACCTATCTTATTTACCTATATAGATATAAATACACAAAGCTAAATTAACATTTAATATTTCTCAGCACCTTGAAATCTAAGTCAAATTTTTTGATATCTCATGGCACACTGCTGTCTCTTTTTATGATCACAGAGAAATCCTCTTCCTCTGTGAAAATAAACCCTTAGAGACTGCCAGAGTACAGTCCACTTTACACACTGCATAGCCTTAGAATGAAAATTGGCATCATACCTTTCGCCCTTAACTATTTCAGAAATAGTGAACTTCAAAAATGGTCACGTGGAACTTCTCTCAATTGCTAGAATGTATGCATTTCCTTCTGATACTGGTTAACTTCTAGAAAGTTTAATTAAAGAAATAAACTACACACACATGCCTCGAGTAGTGGAGTTAAAGACAAGTATTTTAAAAGATAAGTTTCCAGAAAAAGCTTCTCTTCATTCCCTCTGAAGCCAGAAGTTATAATCTACTTCATTTTACAGTGTAACATTTAGTAACTGAATGGGTTTTACAGTAAAAAAAATACGGAAAACTTTGGGCAGGAATTAAGGAAATAAACATCACACCATACACAATGCTACTTACTTCTCAATCTTTAGATAGGCCATGGCTCTGTTAGCTGGGAGAAGTGCATTGGTGCCATCTGCTTCTATACCACGGGTATAACATTCTATTGCAGTCTCATACTTCCCTTCTTTGAAATAACCATTACCCTGTAACATTTACATTAGAAGAAATAGTGTTAAAAAGATCAAGTGCAATGAGCTGTTCTTATCCTTTTTAATAGAGAGGGTCAAAATAACAAGAAGGTGCATTGCATACAACACCCACATCAGGGCAGATACTTATGGCATATTTCTTCATATCCAAGCTTGGACGTAAACTACAAAAAAAACCTTAACTTTTTCTAGTTCAATATTGAAAAAAATAAAATTGATAACTGTATAGCTTAACCTTAGACTTAAATCTGTAACTTGTGATTTATCCTTATGCTTGATATGCAGGACAAGTCACATTCTTCTTACGGAATTTAAACACAAGCTGATGACAGCTGAACCTTTACAATTCCCCTTTCAAAACAATTTTCTGTGCTGCTCAGACCTGTCTTTGACTTGCTACATTCATGAAACTGTTATCCTCAAATATTATGGGGGCCCAAATGTTGCCATTATTTTTTAATTAATGATCCATAAAAAAACAACTTTTGTTTGTTTTCAAGAGAATAAATTTAACTTTTGCTTCTTTGTACTAATATAAAGCCATGTGCTCTGTTTACTACTACTCTACTCACTGTCAAAAAAGCAAAATTCAGACTTGACAGATCTATGATCCATGTTGTGAGGAACAGGCCCACAGTGAGTCAACTCTGCTACCAATGAAGTATTGCACTACACAAAAATTTCTGTTCTGTGACCTCTTCAAACTTTTGTTCCTTTTACCTACTTAATGTATGCTTTCATCCCTTTCCTACTAATTACCTCTTACAACCAGTACAGCAAAGCTGGATATTGATGAAAAGTCAGAAGTTAAACAGCTAGGTAAAAGAACACATGGAAAATTATGTTTTAGTTGATGATGTTATTTCTTAATTGCAACAATGGGGAGAGGGAGAAATCAATAAACTCAATGAGTCATGACAATATATCCAGAAATAAATTTTTGTCATCAGTGATGCCTGCACTCCCTGAAGCCCTTTTAAAGCTCCTTTCCATCATGTAATCAGAAGTTTGAAAACACAAAGAACAGTCCACAACTCTACCTGGACAAGCAGACATCAAAATGCATGAAATGCTGGACCTATGGAATCTTTTTAAAGTGCAGCTCAACTTCTACCTATTTTACTACATATTTGAAAAACAACACATACAATTTGGGCTTTAAAAGCTACCTTGTGTAATTATTCCTTCAGGATTGTCCAGACAGAACTCATTGTTCCCCTCTCTATAGAGCCCAAAATGGGAAAAAATTAAGGTTGCATCAAGGCCAATGTATTTATGAAGTTCAAGACAGTATCAGGTTTAAATGTACTCATCTTGAGCAGCACAATGCAATACTTTTTTTCTCTAGTTCTCTCCTGTTCCACCAGAACCTGTGACTTACCAGATCTTTTTCTGTAATAGCCTTCTGCTTGAGCTGCTGGACTTCAATGCGCTTCTTCTCTTCATCTGTTAATCCTGGTCTGACTGCACCTTCAGACTCTTTCTGTTCTGAAGTTTCTCTTGATGACAGAGCCTGCAGAGATGTAATTTTTTTTCTTTAATAAGTATTTCCCCCAATTGCAGATTTTCAGAACATAGATTAGGATAAATACCAAACTTTTAAGATGCAAAAATCTGCAAAAATCACATTTTAAAAGAAGTGCCTGTGTTGTAAATTGAACTCAAACAGAAGAGAGAATTCTTAACTCTTCCTGACAATGTATTTCTCTGAGGGGCTGTGAGTGAGAGTATTACTTGGTATACAGTAAGTATGTAATTCCTGAAGCACAATATAAAACAACACACAGAACCTGTATATTCATAGTCCACAACTCATTTATTGCTTCAGTTACTGGAAAATTTGAGTCTTTACTCTGAAAATAATTTTTTCAAGCACTTTCAAGACTACAGTTGAAGAGGTATGAGCATACTCATACAGTAATTACAGGTAAGTTTATGTTTATTAAGGCCATTACAATCAACATTCTCCCCCTGTCATGAAAGGGATCAGACTTGCAGTAGAGTATTATGTTTTTCTAGGCTTAAACCCACTTTTTGGTTTGTCAGACCACAATAATCAGAAGTCCTACAAGCAGGCTTCTCTCTAATACATAGAACTATCTTGTACCAAAATACTAAGCGTGACTGAAAAAAAGCCATTAATACAGAAGGCAGAAAAAAATCAGAGGGAACATTTTTTAAAAAACCAGATGTTAGTGCACAGATCCAGTCTCAGTTTGCTAATCCAGCATTACACTGATTCTTGCATACATGCCAGTTAATCCAGAAGAAACTCAATTACAGACTGCGACCTCAGTGAACCTCAACTGCCAGAAAAAACATGAGATGTTAAGTTCTTGTTTTAAATAGAAGTTCATGCAGATATTAATTGAGCAGGGTGTATTAATTTTATTAGACTTATTACCTGATTAATTTTCTTCAGTTCACTTTTTGCTTCAAAGTTGTTTGCATCCAGCTCTAAAACTTTTTCATAATCTATCAAAAGATCAGAAAACAACGTTTCAGGTAGGAACTATGGGCTAGTAACCAGAGTATAATATAAAAGCATTCTTCTGAGATAACCCTGTTGTGCATTTACCTAAAAAGCCCAAGACATTATAAAGAGCAGACTACCCCAAAACATTTAAAGCTGAATCATTCTACAAGTTCTAATACCTACAGTAACGACTTAGACTTGCTGCTTGAATTTTACCTTGCCAGAAGTACATGTGACATGGCATTTCCTTTCTTTGTTTACAGGAAAGGAAATATAAACCCCTACTAAATAAAAATACCACGCAAGCTTTAATCAAGCAGAGATGAACAGTTCGTATGTATTTTAAGGAAGGGATTGAAAAAAGACACACCTTCTTTAGCACCCTGAAGATTTTTCAAAGCAAAACGAGCAGCTCCTCTTCTGGCATAAGCCTTTGTGTAATTTTTATCTAAAGCAAGCGCTAAATTGCAGTCAGATTCTGCAACAGAAAATCTATGAAAAACATTACTGAATTAGTTTGGACACATCTAGGTGGCAAACCCAAAACTTCAGCAAGTTAACTTACTCTGAAGCTTTACGGTTTCTCTTTAGAAAGGAAATTTTACATGCTTCAGAAGGGGCACAGAACAAGTATTTAACATTCCTCAATTCAGAACACATTAAAGAGGAAAATAGGAAAACAATTTCTACTGCAACAGAAAAAATTACAAACTTTCTTCCCCTGAAATAAATTAAAGTCATAGAAATAGAGCTCACAGAAAGGCAAATTATATACTGCACTTTGCACTATTTTTTTAAAGTATTACACTGTAAAACATAAGACAGTGAATTTTCAGCATGAAAGAAGAGGAGAAAACCCACCAAACTACAAGATTTCTTACCTTGGCAATTCCTATTTTACTTTGAAACAGCAAAGCAGATTGCAACAATAACACAGACTGTACTGTACAATGATGAACAATATGATCAAGCTTAAGATTGGACAAAAAAAGTGAAGGTAGCATTCAAAAGAAAAAAAAAATTACAGATTGAGCAATACAAGCCTTACTTTTTCATTCTATAAAAAGCTGATGCTCTGTTTGTGGGCAATACTGGATTGTATGGATCAGAATGCATCCCTCTAGTGTAGCATTTTATAGCTTCATCAAAGTTCCCTTGTTTAAAGTAATTATTACCCTGTGATTAGAAGAAAGTCTTATTAGCAAATTACTGTTCATTGACACACACATTGCTAATTTTTGGCATAAAAGTTCAAAGTTTGTATTATAGATTATTCAAAGATTTTTGTTTCTCATCTCTCCCAAAGTATTGCTTTACTGTGAAACCTTTCTTTTAACTAAATTTTTCTAAATATCCCATATTAAACATTTCTAATGATTCTGTGTAATAAGATGGTTTCATAACATACTGACTCTCAATAACTGTAGGTCATTTCCAGAAATCTGTAACAAGCACACACATAGTTGCTTAAGTTGCTATAAAGAATTATTAAGGGTTTTATTACTGGGGTGGGTTTGGTACCTAGGTTGGGTAACTTGGATCTCAAAGGTAAACACTCTCATTTCTGTCTCATTTGGGAAACAACTTTTGCCTTCAACTGCTTCACTGAAACCAAGATGGTAATGGTCAAAGACATCTACATTTCTGAGCACAGACTGCACATCTGTGTGCACATCAGCAAATTTCTACAGCAGCAGGGAAAAGTCAGATGTCATCCATGCAGACAACTAAAAAGCCCTAAGTAACTCTGCTGAAGAAAAGTATGGACTGACAGTTAGGTGACTGTTAACAAAGGAGTTTCTCAGAACTAAAGACATTGCCACACAACTAACTTAGCCTAGTGCAGATTGTTAATAATAATATTATGCTGAAATGACCCCAATATCGAGTAAAACAGTTATAATTCTATAACCTTTTCCTTCTCTGCAAGAGCTTTTTCTGCATCTATACGGATTCCATCTTCCTCAGAGTCTGATTCTGGAGATACAGAATCATGAGTACTATCTTCTTTATCAAGTTCTTCAAGTATTTTATCCTGGAATCAGAAAAAAATAAATTATTTTCATTAAAACCTGACAATACAAAATAAATCAAGCAAGACTTTAGTAGAATTAGTAGCGCATTTTTAAAAGTCTCCATTGCTTAAACTCTCTTTACCAAGGAATATTCCACCCTTCAAAAATAAGAGATCTACCCTCTAATACTGCTATCTGGGTTTATTACAACTATGACCTTTTAACAGATCTATCATTAAACCAATTTTTTTTCCTTGAAGTCAAATTCAATCTGCTGGATGAGAGCACAGTCAATGGAAAATTAGTATTCCTCAATATTCCAGATTTTAAACACATAAGACTTTTTGGAAGAAAGTTACTTCCTACATTCACACAATACCCAGCACAGTGACACGGTGATATGTGGACTGAACTTTCTGCACTGTAAGAAAAATCTTATTAAAGGCAGATTCAACTGGGAACAAGACTAAGTTAATAAGCAAATATCTGACTCACCACATCAAGTTTTCCCCATGCTTCATAATCGTAAGACTTGATCTTGTTTTTCTTATTTTCCTCAGTGGTTATCTTTGAAGGGACTTTACTTTTGCTTTTCTTCTTTTTCTTGAAAGCCTTGTTTCGAATCGGTGGCAAATTCTAAATTGAATTAAGTAGTTTACTATAAAACAGATGTCTAAAAGTCCCTTGTATTGAAGAATCTATAGCATATCTAGATATAGTATCTGTATCTACTGGCTAGTTTTGTTTTAGAAATCCATTCAGCAAACTCTTCTCAGGAACTCTATGAAACCATTAAGGATGGCAAGTATAAATCTTCCAGTATAATAGCAAATATTATGTGTATGATACAAAGTTAAGTTTTAGAAGACAGCTCTCTATAGAGTATCACACCAATACATTAAAAGTCAGCACTAATACCGATGCTGCAAACAGAAATATTCTCCTAGATCTATCTGGAACTGATTAAAAATTTACTGGTCTCAACACCTCCAGAGGCTACTGCTCCATAGCTCTGTTAGAGGAACAGTTTACAGAGGAATCTTTGGGCTGCTTCAGACAAGGAACAGATCAACTCCTACCTTCAATCTGGCATTTTAAGTCAATGTGTAATTTTGCTGAAGCAAAAAATCAATTACTATAAACAGTATCACATTATGAATAGCTGAGTTAGCACTGACACTGGAATTGTGATTTTTACCTCTTCTGGGACACCACTCTGTTTCCTTAATTCAGAATCCACTTCTTTAATATCTTTTTCCCAGCTCTCCAATTCTCTCATAAAATCCTGCAGCTCTTCAGCATTTTGCTTCATGTGCAGCTGTAGTTCTAGTGCTTTATTTGGTGAACTCATTGTAATCTGCCAAATTTTAAAGAAAAAACTTTTCTAAAAAGAACTTGAAAATATGTATTGAAGGTATCTAGCTTCCTGAAGTCTGACTTAGCTGCACAACAGGCTTCCCAATGGCACATCAGGAACATTACATAGTAAGAGACTAAGAAGAAACACAATTTCAACATCTTTGAAAAAATTATGAGAACCATGTTATTTAGATAAAGCAATATCTATCAGAACAAACCGTCATGTTTTCTTGACTAATTGAAAGGCAAAGAACTCAATAAATCGAGGATAACCCTGAAAGTGGGAAAAATTTCAAAACATTTCTGCAGCATTTCCCAGATGACAGAAAGATGAAAAATTTGACACTACTTGAGGCCATTTCCTCTTGTGCTATATCTTGTTCCTTGGGAAAAGAGGCCAACAGTCACCTCCCTAGAACCTTCTTTCAGATGGCTGTAGGGTTTCCCCTTTCAGCCTCCTTTTCTCCAGGCTTAGCAACCTCAGTTCCCTCAACCTCTCCTCCCAGGATTCGTTCTCCACACCCTTTCCCACCTTTGCTGCCCTTCTCTGAACACATCCAGCACCCCAGTATCCTTCTTGTAGTGACGAGTTCAAAACTGAACAGCCTTCGATATGCAGTCCCACCAATGATGAGTACAGGTGGGCAATCACTTCCTTACTTCTGCTGGCCACACTGTTTCTGACACAAGTCAGGATGCTGTTGGCCTCTACATCCATGCGGAGTACAGGGGCAGCTGTTAATTCAGTCAGTTAATTCCATGAAACGTGTGCATGGACACACCAAATATTCCCCAAAGCCTAGCATAACAAGGCCAAGTACCTAGAACAAGGCGCTTCAAAAGACGCACCAAACTACACTGTGACCTCTTGGAATTTGTTTTCCTCGCCCGCCCGGCTCCTAAGCCCTCTCAGGCAGTCTCCGTGTGACCCTCAGCGACTCCTTTGCTCCACCCAACACCCCAGGGCTGCCTCGTCCCAGGTCCAGCCGGCACCCAGCGGCACCTCAGGCCCGCTCCGGCCCCGAGGCCTCGCCGCAGGAGGCTCAAGCCCTCATGGAAAAGGCCGCCGAGGCAAAGCCGGTGCCGTCTGAGCTGCGGCACAGAATGACACAAACGCGGCCCTGCAGCGTGGGCTCCCCCTCGCCTCCCCTCTCCGAGAGGCCGGGCTGGCTAGCGCGGAGGCGGCACCGGGACGACTGCGCCACGGGACGGGTCGGAGCCGCACATCCCGTTCGCCTCATCCCTCCCCGCCGTGGTCTCACCTGCGCCGGATCCCGCCTCTTGCCGCCACCGTCGCCGCACGCCCTCCCGACACGGCCGAGCCGCCTCCCGGAATGCAGCGCGGGCCCGCGGCCCCACCACGGGACACTCCCCGAGGCCAGGCGGCCCCACAGCAGCAGCGGCGACAGGGGCGGGGGCAAACACAGCCGGCGCTGGGGCAGACAGCGCCTGCGCTCCGCCCCGCTTCGCCGTACGGCTCGCCCACCGCTGCCTTCCGCCCCGCCTGGCCCTGCCCCCGCCGCCTGACGTCGAGGGGAGCTGGCCAGGCCATTGGCGCTGCCGGGTCTCCTGCCCTTTGCTCCGCTGCTGGGGACGGTGGCCGGCGGGCGCGGGGAGGCGGGGTCAGGATCTGCCATGGAGCAAGGGGAGGCAGCTCCACCGGTGGCCGAGAAGGTGGGGAAGGAAGAGGAGGATGACTTCGGCTATCGGCTCTTCCCGGACCGGAACAAAAAGCCGCAGAGCTTTCTGGTCCGGAGCCTCTTCACCTTCCACAACAAGTGCCAGGTGATGCTGAGGATCACCCTGGACACCAGTAAGCGCATTCCCGGCTGGCCCGGCCCGGCCCTGGCGCAGCGGAGGGCGCCCCGGTGGAAGCGGGTCCGGCTTCGGCGGTGACCTTGGTCTGCCGGGTCTCGGGGCGGGAGCTGCTGCCCTTCCGCTGTCCCCCCGCTCCCCGCCCCCGGGGCGGTGGGACGGGGCCCGAGCAGCCGGAGGGGTTGGGGCTGCTGCTTGGTGAACACGCTGATTTAGAGTTAAGACAAGGAAAATACACTTTCAAATGTTACTCGCAGCATTATTTTTTTTTCCTATCATAAGGACCTTGTCTTCTCTTGGAAAACGGAGATTTGTTGATTTCTGGTTCATTTGTTCCCTTTTCACTGGGTAGGGTTGTCTGTGAAAACGGTTGTCACTATAGACCCCTCAGTTTACATATACTTGTATCCAATAAGGTCAAAAGTACTGGATTCTTGAATAGTTCACAATGTATCCTGCTTCCATATCATGCCTCTGTATGACTTTACATAGCCTAAGCTGTAACAGAGGTCAGTTGCGTTGGATTAGTGTTAAATACTGCAACTTATAAATTTGCACTTATATGTAGTGCTTTTTTTTTTCCTTGACTGTCTTTATATTTTGATTATAGATGACTTTGAAAACTTTTGTCTAGAGAAATTGATTGCAGCAATGTTTTTCTAGATCCATATGCTCAGCTCCTTCTTGAGGCTATGAAGCATTCTGGTTGGTATGTAAACTATTTCATCTTTTTCTGTGTAGCAGCATCACTGTTATGTAGGCTTTAGGGTCTGTTTAAAATTGTTCCCTGTTACATCATTTGTTTGGGTTTTTCAGCACTGTCTTCAATGACCGTCATTTTTCCTGTGAAAACTGTGATGGCTGTGTCAGTGGAGGCTTTGATTCTGCCACATCTCAGGTGGGCACTGGACATTATCTTCTTTCAAAGAAATACAATGTTTTTAGTGCTTTTTATTAAGATTAAATCCACAAATGCTGATATCTGAGTTCAAGTCATGAAAGTGAGATAAATGAAAGATATGCCATAGTATCAGACCTAGTACGCTGCTGTTCAGGAGGCTGTTTGTGTTGAAAAACCCTGATTTGGGAGTTGGAACTGGATGGTCTTTAAGGTCCCCTCCAACCCTAGCCATTCTATGATTTAAAGAGTCTTACATGCTGTGAGTGTTACCATCTAGGCCTCTGAAAAATAAGGAAGATGTTGGAATTTGGTGAAAGGTCTACCTATATTTTTATTTCCACAGATTGTTCTGTGTCAGAACAACATTCACCAGCAATCCCATATGAACCGGGTGGTCACACATGAGTTGATTCATGCTTTTGATCACTGCCGTGCACATGTTGACTGGTATAAAAATGTCAAACATTTAGCTTGTTCAGAGGTAAGTTAAAATGCTTCTAATAGTCATTATATCAATTACTGCTGGTTATTAGGGATGTTTCATGTTTAAATAGCACAGAATTCTGACACGGGGGCAGCCTCTTGTGTCCTCTCACAGGAGCCACCACAGCAGGCCCCTGCTTCCAACATCTTGCCATGTAAACCAAATAGAGTAATTCAGAATTATTAACCATCATCTACTTTTTGTTTAAGTATTCGCATAGTGCAGAATGAAGCAAGTAAGCCTTGAACAAAAAATTGGAGAACATATATAAAATGAGATGGTGCTTATTCTTGCTTTTCTTGAGATTATTTTTTGCTTGACGTCTTTTGATACTTATTTTATTACGAGGTGTTTACCATTTTTTGTCAGATTTTTAATATTTACATTTTTTATTTTCATTTTCCATGTATTTATTCTCACTCAAGTACTTAGTTATAGGAACTTGAATTTTAGTTTGTTTCCTAACTGAGGGCGTAGGGTGCAGAACAATTGGCAGACAAAAGAAATTACAATAAACAGCGCAGGACAATTCAGAAGATAAAACATATATACTCATTTTAATGTGACGTTTCCTGAGGCACATGGGTCTTTGAGAGGTATTTGCCTTTCTATTTGACTCTTGGATCAGCTTCTGATACATATTGGGGAGAATATGTACTTTCCATGTTCTTTTCACAGTTCATATATATACACATATATGTAGTATCTCTTCTGCTCATTCACGTAACTATTGGTATATGTGTGGCTTGGTCCCTGGAGGAACTTACAGGTTTCATAATAATATTTTGAAGTTCATTGAGGCTGAGAGGGTGGATATAAAGGGTAATATTTTCTCAAAAGGTACGAGTAGTCCTGGGAACGTTCTCTACCAGCAGTCATCAGTAAGATATTGAAGAAAAAAATCCATTACCTTTTTTTTGCCTTTTATTTCCATGTGATTCTCTGACTGTGTGGCTTTTTTTTTTCAATAGATTCGAGCTGCTAATCTCAGTGGTGACTGTACATTGATGAATGAAATAGCCAGGTTTAAATTTGGATTAAAAGGACACCACCAGGTAAAGACTGTAGATGCTAAAGTACACTGATTTTTTTATGAGCCATCTTGACCCGCTACACTTAAATAGTGGAAAAAAAAAGAGATGCCATGGACTTGATGCCTTCTGTTAGTCAACCTATAATAACCTTTAATGATTCATGATAATTTTTTTCCATATTGTTTTTGTTGCAGTGAAATTCCTGACTACTTAGTCATACTATAGAGCATTACCACTGACAATGGATGATTAATGAAAACCAAAGAAAAAACAGGGTTTTCAGGAAGTATAGTGGAAATGCCTTACGTACTATAAGTGGGTAAAACTGTAATGAAAACTGAAGGAAGGAGGATAACAAAGGTATAGCTCGTAGATGGGGATATTTACATCTTTTTTTTTATCTTTTAGTAGATAAATGTGTAAGCAAAAGTTGCCATGAAGAGAGATATCAAATGAAGGCCAGTAGAGGAGTAATATATTTATATTTATAGCATTTCAGTTGGAAAAATACTGATACTTATGTTTGTTTCATTCTGACATACTTACTCTTGTGTTCAAGTCATGTTGTGCAAGTACTTGATAGCTACAGCAAATACCAGTATTTTATTTTAATTCTTGTCCTCAGGAATGTCTGTTACTTATCTGATAGTTTATATGCACATGGAAAACTAAAACACAAAGTTAACACAGGATGAAACAAAAATGTATGTTACTATTTATTATAGGCATTGTTTGACTCTTCTGTGCTACAAAATTATTGTAGGTTTTAGTAGCTAATTCTTGATAAAATCTGGAAGGAAAATATTTGTACTACTAATAACAGATTTTTCTTTATCTGATCCCCACTTTAGACTTGTGTACGGGACAGAGCAATTCGTTCCATTCTGGCTGTTAGAAAAGTTAGCAAAGAAACGGCAGAAAAAGCTGTGGATGAAGTTTTTGATGCCTGCTTCAATGATCTGGAACCTTTTGGAAGAATCCCACATAGTAAAAAAGATGCAAAACGTGCTTATAGAGACTTTCAGAACAGAGATCGCTATAATGCTAATTTGTAAAGGAAAAAAAAAATGCTAAAAATTGTGGTAACATCTGATTGATCTATAAAACCAGGTGTTACAGTCTGCACACACCCTGCTGGTGGAAAGAGCAGTTCTACCAAATTTATCAATTAATTTTGGAACTTCTTCCAGGAGCCAGCTTCCATGGAAGTAAATATAGTAAATGAACAAGGCTTAAGAACTGTGTTTCCTCATGCTATTCCAGCAAGATAATTTAGTGCACCAAAAGACTTTCCAAATAATGATCTGCACATTTCAATCAACATTTATTTCTGTGCAGTATGACTGGGACTTGGTTTCTAAATGCTCTGTTGTTACTGAATAAATCTTTTCATAAAATCTTTGTATTTCCACCATCTTTAATGCATAGTCATAAATTTGGTGATCTTCATCACTCCAGTTTAAAAGATGGGCGCCCTGCAGCTCTTTGATCGAGATTTAGGAACTATGCCTAAACCCAAAATTTAATCAACTGCCACATTTAGTGTCAAGCATCATCTGAAATTCTTGGAATTCCAGCTCATCTAATGTTAACTTTACAGATACATACTTTGGCTTTTTAGGAGTTTGAGAGAAATTTCTGCTTACTAGATCAAACGTACAAGCTGCATAAGCATTGGTGAGATTCTGTCCACCAGGGTGAGCTTGCTCAAAATGTTGGTGTGGCTTACTGGTCTTCTTCCTATACTTTTTATGTGGGTAAGTCCATCCAAGGAAAGCAAGGAGCTGCTAGCTTCATCCTAAGTCTGAAAGAAGCTGTCTCATTCCTCCATTATGTCCAAATATAAGTTGCTATAATCATTGTCAGGGATGTAAGAGAACTTTTTTCTTCTCTTTATATTAGAGGTGCCACTCAACCCCTGGTACAATTCACTGATGCACTGGAGCTGAGTCCTCAGTCAGAGGTTTGCAGGCATAGCTGCTGTAACAGTTCCTGATGTAACAGTTACTTGAGTCCAGACCCAAGTGGGAAATTTAGTGCTCTGATTGTTCCTATTTTTGACGAATTGCAAAACATTTTAGGCAGGCTTTCAACTTTATAGAATGTCAAGCTCTGAGTAGTGGTGCAAGTTTTCCTGTGTAAGGTTCACAACTGCAGAAGCATAGAATGCTGAAGTTCAGAAGATGTCTGGAGACCAATACTGTTTCAACCACACTGCAGAGAGCAAGGTCAACCAGAGCATGTTGCTTGGGAGTCTCTAGCTGGGTGTTGACTGTCTCCAGGGATGGAGACTCTACAGTCCCTCGAGATAACATGTTCCAGTGTTTAATCACCTTTGCAGGTTTGTTTGGAGGTTTTTTCACCTTGTGTGTAAATCAAGTTTCCTGCACTTTGTGCCACTTCCTCGTGTCCTTTCCTTGGCCACTGTTGAGAAGGCTCAGTCTTCTCTACTCCACCCTTGCCCCATTAGGTGTTTATGCACAGTGGTAAGATCTCCTCAAGCATTTATTATCCAGGCTGAATAGTTAAATCTCTCAGTCTCTCTTTTTAGGTAAGATATTCTGGTTATCACCTTTTTTTATCACCTTTATGGCATGTTGCTGGACTCACTCAATTGTGTTCCTTGTCTGCCTTGTACTGGGAAGCCCAGAACTGGACCCCACACTCCAGATGTCTCACCAGGGCTGAGCGGAGTGGGACATGACTTCCCCAAACCTGCTGGCAACACTCTTCCTAATGCATCTTAGGAGGCTGTCGGCCTTGTTTGCTGCATGGCTGTGTTTTCACTCAAATTGGTGTCCACTGGTATTGCCAGGGCCATTTTTGCCCTATCAAGGTGTCTCTGAATGGCAGCACAAACCTCTCGTATACCAACTGCTCCTGTCAGTGTCGTAATGTCTGTAAAATTATGGAAGTTGCACCACTCCTATCTTCCAAGTTGCTAAAGAAGAGATTAAACAGCATAGCCCCTGATACCAGTACCTGAGGCACACAAATAGTGTCTGGCCTTACAATTATGCTTCTACCACACGTGGTTAAAGCATCAGCATAAACTTGGAAACATCTCAGATAGTTTGCATACATACACGCTATAGAGATTTGAAAAGTTTGAAAATAACAATATGAACTTTTTTGTTAACTTACCTCAAGTGTCAGCCATTTCAGGTGTGTTAATCTACTGCTGCAAGTGTAGTGATAGGCTAAGTGCCTGGAATTTGGGTAGTAAGCACATGAATCCGATGATTGTGTTATATTCACATTTAATGCAGTCAGGCAAAAACCCTCTCTGCTCTGCTACTTGTTAAAACTATCTGGAAATAGCAGTAGAATTCCACCCCTTATCTGAACAGACTTAGACAGCGTGTAAGGTCACCAAGCAAATTTGCAGTTTTGAAAATCTTTTGTTTCCTTGCTTTTTGTGGTGCTGTGCATTTTGCTTTCTTCAAATCTCTCAACAAGGTTTGGAAAGAAACCAAGAAAAACTGGATGAGGGTGGAAGTGATTACTAAACACATTGGAATTTAAGTCGCAGTACAAGGCTGAATGGTTATAAAATAGTTGTAGTTAATTTACAGGAAAATAGTAGATGGTATATATGCATCTGAAGTGTAGTTATACTAAATCAGACAGACAACAAGGAATATGCATTGTTTATACTGAGGATGAAGTGGTTAGGGAAAAGGTTGATCTCAGGATGAGAAATGTTAAGTCCTTTAGTATTACAAAAAGGTTGAACTGAAGCTAGATTATGTAGTGGGTTAACATTTATTTGCATTTTATTTCTCTTGTAGTAGTCCTGTGTTTTGGAATTTCTTCTGGCCATTGGCACAGTTGGCAAAGGAATGGGCTATTCTGCCTCTGTCATGCTTTCCACCCCTGAAGTTACCTAACTTTGGTTTCTAGTTCTTCACTGCCCCCTCCTGCAGCACTGATTGGGGACACACAGTGATAGTGCTGAGTAAGGTTGAGTTAGAATGAGCTGATAACTTTGAGATCTTAAATCTTGAAAGTACCACCTCGGTGTATTTTATTCACATGCTCAAGGTTAAAGTAATCGCCAAATCTGGAATCAGAAAGGAAATTTTCCTTTATTAAATTGATAGGGATAACTGATGTTTCTGTTGAGCAATTGGATGTCATTTCGTGCTGTTCAGGCTTTGTATTTGTAGCCTCTGAGTGACAAGTTCAGTGCTGAGCTGAGCTCTGTGACAGTGGCAAGGCTGGGTCAGTCTGATGCTTGGAAATGAGATCTGAAGCCCACAGTTATTCCTGTTCAGCATGAGTTAGCCTGCACACTGGGGTGTTGGTAGGGAACTGGGCTTCCTGAGCCAATAGTGACCACTGGGCCAGTGGCCAGTGAGAAAGGCTGACCTGGAGGGAACAGCCATCTGAATCACTGAAGCATTTCAAGTGGTGGTCTGTCATCTCTTGCAGGCATGAAGCTGACTGGCATGACCTTCAATGCTTTCTCCTGACTGTGGCACTTCCCAGCTGGGCAGTTGGCCTTTTTACTGTAGACACCTATGTTTGTCAGCAATGGGAAAGCTTTTATGACTTGAGCCCCGAATTTGTGTTCATGTTCTGGTTGACTCTGGTGTAGGGGCCTGGGTATGATGATCAGTGCTGCCTTCTCCTGTTCTGTGTCCCTATGTATTTTGTGACAATGGGACTGTGAGTGAGTGAAGCTTTTTCAGGCAAGACATAACTGTGAGGTTTGGATGTGGCAGACTCCCTGCTGAGACTCGAGCAGAACTGAGGCACTGACCTGCTCAGGGAAGCTCAGCATGTGCACAGATTCAAAGTGCCTGCCAGGCATTAAAGCTGGAAGGGGAAGATCCTTCCAAACACCTCCAGAATTGGACAGCCTCTGAGGAAGCTCCTGTTCAACTGCAGTTTTGGGGTCCTGTGATTCACCTATTTATTTCACATGCCTACAGCCTTTCAGATCTGTCTGTCATTCTGTAATTTCCTCCTGAGAAGAATTTAGTCATGTAATCAGTTTCCAGCTCAGTGGGCCTAGGGTGTCACTCAGGAACAAGCTGCGTGAAGAGGGCAACAGCAAAGACAGCTGTCTCCTCTGAGCAGAGCCAGCACTTTTTTTCTCCATTTCCTGAACAGCAGCAAATGCTTTGAAAGGTTTCAAACGTAAGCACTGTCCTTAAAAAAGACAAAGCAATGCATCCAAGCAGTACCTGAGAGATCCAATCAAACCAGACTTAGAGTTTTTGTGTTCACACTGGACTGCAGATGTGCTGTCCCAAGTGTAGCATAATTCATACACACAGGTACCATTGCTTCTGGGGCTAAACACGATTTCAGAAACCTCAGAAAGTCATCCTAGTTGTCCTGGAAGAAGTAATGTCTTGGTCAAGATTCCACAAACCTGTGCTTTCTAAAAGTTTTGCAGAATTTGAAATGGAGATTTCATAACCTTATTGTCCTGGGGTAATTCCATCAGTGACTGACATAATCATAGGGCTGAATATCCAAACTGAAAAAAAATGGATATAATACCCTACATATCTATGGAGAAAATTACTCATTGAATTCTAAACTTCCCGTCTTTGATGTAATCTAGGTAGACCTTCTGGGTTTTCTAAAATCCCCTGAGGATCAGAGATGCCTTGAACAGCATAATCTTGTGTGTTAATATTCCCTTAACCTTTACTGCTTTTCAAATTCCCTTTTTAGTCAGTATGATGTATGATACTGAGGTTTTTATATAACACTTCACACACATATTCTGTCAGATAATTCCTTCCCTTCATTATACTTTATTAACCACAGTTCTGCTTTAATGAATATAGTTGTCTGCCACCTGGGATAAGTTTTGTCAAGTCTACTTAGAAATGGAAAATAGAGCAATAAAGACTAGAATATGCAAGGATACAAGATGCTGGTTATTTTCTGTAGTATTTCTGATAAATGAACACCACCAAACTCTAGGGAAGAAATTATTCCAGAGATACTTGAAAGAAACCTTGCTATTAAACAGTAGTACATTGAGCTATATAAAGACATAATAATTTTAAAAATGCACAAAATAATTTTAAAAATTACACAATCAGGAAATAGCTTAAGCAACAGATACATTTCAGTTACATCAGATCAAATTTTATTGGCAGAATATATGCACTACAAGTCACCAGAAAGCAATCAAAAGAGTCTGATGGGCTTCTTATTCCCTGAGAAAAGGAGGGACATTAATTACATGAGGCATTGCACACACTGTTTATCAATTCAAGCAATCATTTCGTTGCTTTAGGTACAATTTTAATCTGCATCATTTTTTCTCATCAAAACAGAGATTAAAAAAAACCAAAAACAACAAATGGAGTTAAAGCTCTTTGCACATACGAAAAATATGGAAATCGATTGAGCAGCAGAGGGAGCTGAAGGACCGTGAATCAGGGTTCTGCTGTGGAAAGCCACCTGCAGCTCATACCCAGCTGTTGCTCAGTGTGCAATTCAGTTTTGGCTTAAATCTCTGTTGTAATCAAATCTGCGTAACTCGAATGTCAAAAGGGGTTAAAATTTTGAACACATTTCAATCACATTCTTTGGCTTCTGCATAATATTTGCTTTAGAAGAGCACCTCAAAAATATATGGAAATACTTTTGCCACCGGTGTTGTTTTAGGGTGGCCCCTGAGTTTCCAGGGGCAGTTTGATAAAATCTGGGGTGCATGCAACAGACCAAACTGTCTATAAAAATCTATCATCAGGAATCAGAATCAGGCAAAGCATAGTAGCTTATTTCTTTATTCCTCATGCCCAAATTTCCGCAAGCTTCTAATTTTGTCTCATATCTGAAGGATTTTGAAGTTTTGAGAAACCCAAAAAAAAGGAAAAAAAAAAAAAAATCATCATTTTCCAAATAGTGAAGAGACATAATTTTACAAAGGAGAGTAGTCTCATAAAGAGCTTTTATGTGTTTTCTTTTTTCCTAGGGAAGAAATGCTAGCCATGCCATACCTCACTGAATAGTTCCTTGGCAGAGATATTTTTAAAGTTTTTAAGTACCTCATTCTTAGTTGCATGGATGTGTACCAGTTACCACAGGAGCCTTCAGGTGCTGATTGTAGTTTTTCAAAACTTAGAAAACAGTAGCCATTACATGTGAAAACAACAAAAACTGTTTTCAGCAAGCAGAAATATCCAACTCTGATGTAATGTAAAGTTCAGAAGTTTTCAGGGTGTGTGCAGGGAACCTTACCTTGTGCTAGAACTGATGAGTTCAGCACCAAGAGGTTATTGTCCACTAGAACTCACTTAAAAACAAGATGCAAAGAAGAAAAAGGAGAAGAAGGACATCCACAAAAGGCTCTGTGTTGGTGGGTAAAGAACCAATACATGAAGACAGATCATTGTTGCAGCTTCTGCTCTACTAAATGCTAAGCAAAACATAGGGAAGTGCTTGGTGTATTTACACCTATGCACCCCACTCGCAGAGGAAGCAGCTGTAAACAAAGAAGAGATGGATGACAAGACGGGCAAAGTGATGGATCCCAAGGCATCAGGAAACCTGTGGTATCCAGGAACTTTAGTTAGTTGCCTTCCCTCCTTCACAGTGCAAAGTTGAGCAGCCTCAGGGGCAGTTGTCCCGCTCCCCAAAATGCTTCAGAGTTGAATGCTTTTCCTTCATTCCATTTTCATCCTACTGCTTTCTGCTTGTTGAGGGTGTTCATTCTTAGTTAAAGCATTACACTTCCTCTTTTTTCCTTAGCTTCCTCCCACACATGTATGTCCAAGTAGAGGATACCCTTTCTTCTTTTTTTTCACTACTGGTTACCTCCTCCTCCTCCCACTGTTCATCCCTAATGCAGCCAAGCAGGAAGGGAAATTAAAATCTATCTGGGGAAATGATCTGCTCTGCTGCATGTGTGAGAATGAGGGGTATTTCATCCCACTGTTGTCTTTCAATTTCTACTTTTTAAATCAGCAGGAGTGGATTTGACTCTGATTTGTTCAATCTGTTCTGGTAGGAGCAAGCTGGGAGTTTCCCAGAGCAAACTGTGAATGAGGAGGTGAATTCCCTTCCCCCCAATGCTATTTTTGTAGATCTTCCTTCTCATCTTCTTATGAATGCACCCAGGCATATGTATGCATCTTGACTCTGTCTCCCTCATCCCTCACACACCCCAGCTCCTGCAACTTTCCTCCATTCCCCAGCTGCCCTCATGCTCACTTCATCCGTGCTGATCTGTTGTGGGTGCCACTTGAGCGTCCACCAGGCTTTTATTTCTTGATTTGACGCTTCACTGGAATCCATTTGGGAAACCATTTAGAAATATGTTTATTTACAGTAGAAACCATGGCAGGGAATAGAGGTTACCAGCGAGACCTTTTGCTGATGCCAAGTTGAACTTTCACTGCTAAATATTTATACATGGGATCTGAGAGCATTCCTGGGGATCACAGAATATGTATTACCCTCAGGTTTCACACTTGATGCCTTAGACCTGGTACAAGGAGTAGGAGACTAATTACCTGTAATACTGGGAATACAAGAAAAGAAGCTTACTGGTACACCATGCCATCTTGATGTCTTTTTCTGACTGCCAGGTAAGAGAAGATTTAAAAGACCATCTGTAAAGTAACATCATTCTCCTTCTGCTCTTTGGATTCCTCCAATAGGGTTTATTTGTCTGCCTGCCACTAAATGAAAATGACTGGATATTGCTTCAACTGTTTCTGGTTCCCATGCCCTTCTACTTAATCCATGCAAAAAAAGATGCCAAGGGTATCTCTTCCTTTTCTCCAGAATACCAAGTCTGATAGGACACCCCCCAAGAGGTGAGAAATCTGGGTTCAAACCTTCTTGAACTTTTGCTTAGAAAGGAAGAAATGCTGCATGTTTCTGACATGAGGGCTCAGGAAGCCTTCTTGGGTTCAGTCAACAAATCCTGGGTAACTATCTTTGATGTGCTTAGGTTTTTAGAAGTCATACTGTTCACAGTCTTTTTTGATTGCCTCTCCTGTGTGGAAAATGGGCTTTTCTGCAGCCATTTGCTACAAATCCACTAATACTTCCCATAGAGGTTGGGCATGTAACTTGTACACTGCATGTTATCACTGTGTAGGAAGGCATCTACTACATGTGCACTGCTACACTCTTAAAATGTTTGTCTTAACCTGTAAAAAAGTAAATGTCAACACCTCCTTTAACATTAGATTTGGCTTTAGGAAGTATTATAAGTTTAGGTTGCTTTTGTCTTGCCACACTTGACTTTTTTAGATGGTTTTTGTGACACGTAACTGTCACCATTTATGACATCTTTAATATAAGCAACATACTTCCAATCCAAATGCTGACATAAAAGTCACAGATCTGGTCCCAGAGGTTTGGTGTCTGAGGACAGATGTTCTGAGGTTGTCCAAGGATGACTGAAGCACCTAGGGGTGAACTCCAGGGAGACACTAGTATAATATTTTTTTCCTACTTAAAATCAGCCTTCCTTGTTGTGACCCACTCTTGCTTCTTCAAAACTGTTGGACATGCTCCTTATCTCCTGAGAGTCTCATCAGACTGCTGCCTGCTCTCTCCATCTTGATGCACCTTCAGCATCCATGGCTGCAGCATCAATTAGTTCTCAGGCTCATTTGCCTCCATCTGAGAAACTTCTTAAACTAGTGCTTAGAGAAGACCTTCCCTTAGGCAATCTTTGCTGCAGCACAGATATCTATAGAAACAGGCATCTCTACAGTGAGTTTAACAACTGTGTAGAAATTTATTGGAGACCTAGGTTTTCTTCTGGTATGTTTTAATCCTTTATGTATTTATGTATTTATTTGAAAAGAACCCTTGTCCTCTTCATCTCTAACCTCATGAGTTCTCAAGGAAGGTGTAAAAAGGATTTTGAGGGGAATTGCCTATTTCTGTCCATACAAATGATGGAAAACACTAACCCTTCTCCCTGCTTCTGCTTCTCTCCTTCAGAAATCCTGCTTTCAAGATGTGAACGTTGGGCTCTCAGGGACACAGACTCTTTTATACATCTCTGGAAGTTCTGATCAGTAAAACACTTAAGCACTTACTTACATCTGATAGTGTCATTTTTACAGGCTTATCATTTGTTGTCTTGTGAACCACACTACTCAGCAGCACCTTGAAGAACTGGGCTCTAAATGCATCAAGTGCACTTGGACTTGCTCAATGAGATACTGCACGTATGGTCCTCTCAAAACACAAAAGAAAGGTCATTAAATTGATGTGCCACTCTTCCTAAGTAGCATGTTAACTTCAGTGGTCTCTTTGCATTCCCATTTGAAGTGTTACTGTCTGCCTGCTGAGATTTTCTCTGCTTTATAGTAGTCGTATCTTGTCCTAAAGTGAACTAGACTTTACTGTGTGTTGTTAAAAACCTTTCACAACAGAGGTGGCTGAAATTCAGTGTTGAATGGTAAAATTTATGGATGGAATTTGTCAAGTTTTTGAAGCATTTGGGCATCCTTTGTCATGAAAACCACTCTACGAATGCAAGGTCATTATGATTGCGACTTGTCTCCTTGGAGAGAGAAAAACATGACTGCTCTAACAAATCTTAACAGCTTCCTCATCCCATTAAAGCTTTCGGTTTTGTTCATTCACGTTGCAAATTTCTTAGCAGAAATGGAAATAATAGGGTACTTTTTTCCACATAATCACTATAAATGAGCTACCTGTTCCATTTGCACCTAAATTCGATCGAATGATGCAGACATCATGCAAAATAAGTCATTATTGTTCCTGAGTGCTGTTCTTTGATTAATATTTAGATCTCATATTTTAAAATAATGAACAATTCACACAGAGCTACAAAGAAGATTGTAAAGAATCACTAGTAGGACAAGAGGTATGCTAAAAGTAAGACAATGTGTTTGCAGACATTCTTTTGCCTTCTAGACAAGTTTTGCTTCTGATTCATATTTCTTATGATATAATAATTATAAGATTTTTTTTTCTTATATTTTTTCCCCCTATGAAATCCTTATTTACATTGTTGTGTGAAGATACAGCCTCATGAAGCAAGAGAGATTTTAGATGAGACAGTTTTGGAAGATTAGAAGAGCCACTGAAAGAACTGAAGTAATAAAATGTAATTTAGGTGTCCGGTCACAAAAATTCAGGCTCTGAAGCATGCACATAAAATACAAAGAGAAAATGTTGATGAGAATCCCAGAAGCCAAAGTTTGTTTTCACAAAACATTTCTTGAAGGATTTCAAACAGAAAACATTTTTTTTAAAAAAACCTGCTGTCTGCCAAAGTACATCTTTTATCACTTTGGAATATAGAATTATTTTTACTTACATACAAGTACAGATGGGGAGCTCTAGTCTCTGGTCTTTCAATTAAATGCTCACAGTAAGAACCTGCTTATTGCCATAGACCAAGGATATTTTTGAACTTCAGGAGCTACTCACCAGATTTGTTGTTACTGTTGTCTTCTCCCCTTCTTTTTTTTTTTTTTTTTTTTTTTTTTAACATTACTTTCCTAGAGGGAAGAATAGATAATACAGAGTTGATTCTTCACTTGAATATTTTTGTATTTGTGGCTATTTTGTGAGATTGAGGTAAATAGATTAGCTGGGGATTTGGCCTAGAATATGGTATAACATGTCTATCTATTGTCAGAATATTACACATTTTTTGTTGTGGAGTAGAGTTTATAACACAGATGAACTTTGCCTCAAAATCTAGATTCCTTCTCCTTAAGACAATCACATATCTGAAATGCATAATTCTTTCTTTATTAATCCTGCTGTTGAATGGTAAAAAAATCTCAGTTGTTACATTTCTTCTGATTCCTTCACATTAGACAGATCAAAGCATTTAGCATGACAAAACCCAAATTGAGAACCAAAAAATTTCATGTCCCAATGCAGGATATATCTTATGTTTGTATACTTTCTAAACTAAAAAATGGACAACATTTTATTTTATAAAATAAAAATTATACAGCGGTGATGTATCTAATTGAATGTCACAATGCCAGTAATTGTGCTGTCTGTGAAAGAAATTTGTTCCAAAGTCACAGTGTCACCTTGCTGTCGAATAATCCCATAGATTACCATAAACAGAGCTAGCGAAATTGTACTGTGACTGAAAAGATATGTGATGTGAATCCTAGTCATTACCCAAGACATGACTTCCATTGTAATTATCTGCCTATCATAATAGCTTCCTTCTGCCAGCTCTTGCTTACCTGCTGCCACACACTCATTAACATTTTTGTCAATGCAGTACCATTTGTACTGTTAACCTTTGTGCAAAGTGGGGTCATTTCTTCATTATGATGGATTCTGTAATACTACAACAACTTGCATTGAGGATTAATATTTCTCTTTTCTTCATTTATGGCTAAATTAGAAATTAGTCTAACACCTGGGTTCCATTATACTGAATAGCCCTGTCATGTGTGGAAAATGCAATTTGGTTTACAGGTAGCTTCAGTGCACCCCATCTAAAAAGGGATTACTGCTGTTGCTGAAAGTGACTTTTAAAGGCAGATAAATCCTTGCACATTTCAGCTGTGTTTTGATGGGAAATAAAAATATTTTTCAAAGCAAATTAAAGAACTATGGTTTTCACTTTTGAACATCAAACTGTGCACAACTTGTGCTACATCTAGACTTTATAAAAATGTTACAATTACTTTTCTAGATGATGTTAGGCTAAAGTTTGATTTTAGATCAGTAGCTCAAATTCATGGTTGTAATCCTAAATTTTTAGTCCAATTTTATTATCTACAAGCATAACCTCTTGTTGCATTTGTTGGATCACTGTAAACTATGAACCATTTCTGCAGTATCTAGAGAACACTTTCCATAAGTAGTTACTTGATCCTTATAAATTTAGATTAGAATTATTTCTGCCTGACAGTTTTAAGATTGAAAATAAATGCATTTTAAAAAAATTCTGCAGTGCTGAGAAATATAAAGAGAGGGTTAGTGCTAGCCAGAGGAAATCTATTATGTTTCAAGTCTTGGGTAGTTCTGTAGAGTTTGTTGCAGTTAGAATAGGCAATAAATCTGACATTTCAACTAGCCATTTCATGAAGATTATTAGGCATCTGACATGTAAATTTACCCTAAACCTCTCACAGTGATACAGTTTGTGAAGCTGAAGGTAAACATGTTGCTAATACTACATTCATGAGTTCTGTCCCTTCTATGTAGCAAACTCTGAGCTTCTCTTGGTAATCAAGTCACTTCTGAGGTTCTTTGCCACCTCTTGCTCTTGCCACTGTCCCATTCCTAAAACCTGCTTAATTTCTTTTTCTGTCCTATTTCTGCCCCACATCAGTTCCTTTTTAATTCTTTCCTAAGGTTGTATCTGTCCTCACTTTACTGTGCAAATTTCTAGTCCCAGCTAATGCAGCAGCAGGGAGGCAGGTGCCTCACAGACTGCGTTTTGGGGAGAGAAGGGGACTCTGAGCAGCAATGGGGTGTATCGGGTCAGGATGCATTTTGCACACTGATCAGAAGAGGTCTGTTAAAAAGCAGACTGTGAAAGTCTGCCATACATTAATTCAGCAGGGGAAATTGGTACAACGCCGAGTGATCTGAGGTAACTGCTGTGATGCAAAATGAAAATAAGATCTGGTGGTTTTTCATGAGTTATGGTTATAGTTACAAAACATGCACTTAATTCTGTGACCTTGTAGTCCTGCAGTAGAGTATTAACATTGCTAGTACCTGGCCACAGGCTTTGAACTGAGTTTGCAAGACCCAGGACTGAGGTGTGTTAGACTTGCCCTATCTAAACTGTTGCATTTTTCACTTGGGTTAGTTTTAACAGCAAGTCTTCTAACGACTGGGTGGTTCTGACTAATGTGTTCTACTTTTCTTTATCTTTGTAGGGTATAATTGAGGTAACAATAATAAGCAGTTGGTCTATGTAGAATGAGGTGTTAATGACTGCCATAAAGATGTAGTGTACAAAAAGACTAGTGGCATCAAGACCTGGAGACACAGAAATAGGTACAGGCTGGCACCAGAGACCCCATGGCGATAAACAACTCACCAATGGTCAGATCTGGGCAAAACTGCTTTTAGAGATAACAAAGAAACAAACAAATAGTATCTATCACAGGTAAAAGGATCTGTGTAAAGTAAATTTGTCTGTAATATGGAGCTTCATATCAGTAGAGAAAGAACAATATGTCAAAATATATTAGCAAACAAAAAACAAAGTCCCCAGGCATATCAAATGGGAGAGAGGAACATGACACCATCAGCATGAACATTACATTCCTCCCATTGAAGGACTCCAGATATTGACAGTCCTAGCAACACCCACCACTGCCATTAGGTTGAAACCACTCATCTAAGGATCTGAAGGACCAGAGGGAGGATGTGTGTAACACTGGGAAAAGGGATAGAAAATAATTATATAAAAATATACACTAGTACCATGGCTACTACTATTGTTGTTACTACTACTTTAATACGTCATTATTATTATCACTAGTAGTATTAGTTGTTGTTGCTGTTGCTATTATTACAGAGGTTTTCCCCAATAGAAGGGTGATCTTTCTGTTTTCCATTTGCTTCTGGACAAACTTTTGTCCAGAAATGGAAAAAGACCATAGTCAGAACTCAAGGAGCTAAATTGATTTTGTCTCCTTATTCCTGTAGCTTGCTAAACTTTCAGAAGCCCTTCCACAGCCCAGCTTCAAGTGGAGGGACAGCTTTTTTCTATTTTTTTTTCCCAAACCATCATCTAGATCCAACCCTCCTGCCATGGGCAGGGACACCTCCCACTAGACCAGGTTGCTCAAAGCTTCACCCAACTTGGCCTTGAACACTTCCAAAGAGGGGGCATCCACAACTTCCCTGTTCTGGTGTCCTACGCATACTCTCAGGAAAGGAACATTTTGTTATTTGTGTAACAGAGTGAATGTCTCAAATCTGTTGCTGCTCTTTGCCAGAAAATTACTTCAGACCAACACAACTGCTGGCCATTCTTCAATATGGGCCTTAGTGCACCTTTTGAAAAGCTATCTAGTGGATGTGTCCACATTGGTATTTTGAAATAAATGGCATGGAAACAAAAGAAGAAATATTTTATGTGCTGTGTTTATATGAAAGCAAGAACTGTATCCTAAGTCTTATGTAATAAGGCTTCTAATATGGAAGGCTTTCAAGATCTCCATAAGCATTTTTACTTATGGTGAGAAGTAAACATTCAGGGCCTGGAAAATTCAGCCTTAGGAGTACAGTAGCAACTTTTCACAGTGAAATGAAACAAAAAAATCTCATAATTACAGGTGAAAAGGTATCTTAATTGTTTCTGATACAGGAAAAGAAGAGTAAAGTAGATTAACCAAGAGGAGGACATGAAAACACCCCATTGCTTAGACAGTTTGAGACACTTTATAATTATGGGTTCAGGGGTTAATCCAGATAGCATACATTTTAAACAGGCACCACAGCAACATGTCAAAAATGTCCACATTTGCATATACTTTAGTTTAAAAACATTCCAGCACTGCTCCATATATTCAGAGACTGGCAAGTGGAAGTCAAAGAGGTCACCTGTACAGCTGGTGCAGGTAATGGAATTCCCACCAGGCAGATTTAGAAACTCTGAAGAAATCTGCTGAACACAACACCCCATCTGTTTGTAACTTGCTGAGACAAACATGCAATTTTCATACTTTAAAAAATACATACGCTATCTTTAACTTTGTTTCCATATTTTTGTGTGCTCTGTTGCATTTCAATATGTGTTATTTGCAGAACGTATTAACACATCCATAAATACCTAAGTCATATACACTCGTGTTTGATGGGGCATGCAATCTCAGTTCTCTTTCTGATAAACAGAAAGCACTAGAATTATCTTAATGGCTAACCTAACAAAAACAAATACTGGGAAATATTTTATGGCCATACTGTATCAGGTGGTTATTACTAAGAACTGTCTAAGGCTGAACACTGTATAAAATGATAAATCATTCTGAAGAGATGAAATAATAAGCATGGGAAGACTAAGATAAATACTTTTGAGAGACATAAGAGGCCACATTTTTCTCTTAGCTATCCGTGAAGAGCTTTAGCTAGATGCTTTGTAGTAATTTTACCACAGAACAAGACTGATAACAATGTTTCTACTATCTACTTGAAATTTTAACTATATTTTTACTATATAGTGAGAATAGCAGTAGCTTGAGACAATGGCTGAATCTGAGATTTTGCATTGGACAGTAATTACTGTGCTGCAGCCTCATAGTGTGTCCTGCCTGTAACTTCACACTGCTCCTACCCAGGCTGCCTCAGGAGCAGGTGAGGGAATATCCACCTGCCAGTGTTACTGCTTTTGGCAGCAGCTCATTGTCCTTATGTCTCACCTCCGGCTCTCCTACAAGCTTCAGCCATTTTTCTGGGATTTCTGGGTGCCCAGCTATTCACTCAAAATGGCAGGAGGGCAAATGACAGCTGTCTATGTCCAGGCCCTGTATATTTTGCATCCTCATTTGCTCCGATCAGCTGCCCTTGGGTCCACACTTGCATTGTGAAGGCAGTGACCACTGTGTAGGTGTCACAGAGCCCCTCTGCTCATACCCTGTGGATCTGCAAAAAATGTCCTTAACCTGACTTGCTAAGCAAATGAAGATCAGCTGCACAGAGCACCCACAGAGTGCTCAGGATGTCCCAGCACATCCATGCTTTTACTTGTGTCAGAGAGGAAGGGGACAGACTCATTCCTTAAAAATAAGGAGCAACTTCATCCCCTTTTCTACTTCAGTCTCTTCCCTGGCTGATGTGTTCAATTACAGGTATTGTCGGATTTTATTATCAGGCACTTATTTGAAAGATACTTGTGGGTCTATATGGTCAAGAGAAAGGCTTTGGACCCAGTTTTCAGGAGGTGCATTATCTGGTGTGGCTGAACTGAGGTGTGTTAAGGAGGCTGCTGGAGGAACTGGGTCTGTGACTGATCTCTGAGGTACACTTGGCAACCTCTGTTCTGTGGTAGTGGATGCTTCTGAAATATTGAGGTGGCAGCCCCATCCGACCTAAGGAAATGTGTTTTCTGTGGTTCTCTAATTTGTATTTCTTCATGCATATTTAATACCTTCGTGTAAGGCTAACTTTATAAGACTATCTGAAAGATCTGTCAGTAATTTACTGTTGAGATAAAGAATATAAATGAAGACAATTGTTAATAATGAAGTATTATTTGGTATGTACAGAGGTTTAAGACACTTTCAGATGGAGTATGAATAATTAAGATATGAACAATGTTACCTGATTCCAAAACTCTTTAACACATAACAACACAGCTTGTGTTGTGTTTAGCCTGTGCTTGGCCTGTATCAGACAAAAAATCTGTTGCTGTACCCTTAATAAAAGTGAATGATAGTGTTAGCTCATTTATTAGGTAAATTACAAAGTGTTTCTGAGATTATTCTTACCTTATTGCCTCAAAGATGATCCACTGGGCATGCCCATTCATGATTGTTGAAGTCCTCTCAAACCCAAACCATTCTATGATTTTTGAAGGAATAAAATAGGTTTTCTATAATTGATGTAGTATGGCAAATCATTCCTAATAGTCAGTTAAACAACTTGTAAAACCCCCTGTATAAAAACTGTTTACAAGGGAAAAATATCCCAAAGTATTTTAAAACTCACTCTTGACATGAAAAATTCATTTACCAGCACTACTTGGTTGTTGTGTAGTAAGTGGATTTGGAACAAGGAAATTGTTTTTATGTTACAAGAGGAATATGTAGACGAATATGTGTTTATAAATATACTTATAGATGTGTGTTGCAATTTGCAACATTAAGAGGAAGCTTCTACTACTCTGTCACAAGACAAGCACCTTGGGGCTCTACAGTTCAGTCATTCATATCAGATGTGGAACCTTTGTAAAGAACTCAGCTTCTCTGATTGTGACATTTAAACAGCGATGTCTTTACAAAATGCTTTAAGCTGAGGTGTCTTTAGGGATACAAGCAAATTCATAATCACATGTTCATCATCTCTAAAACCTTTTACCATTACTGTTAGGAATATGCTAACATTCCTACTTCATGCAAACATCAGGTAACTAGTGAATCTTAACTTGAAATTCATGGATGTTATAGTACACCAAAAGATTATTGTCATCACTTCTTAGGACTGAGAAATGTGGAAAACTCAGGAGTGTCAGTAGAGCATGAAAAGACAGAATTTATCATGTAGTTCATTAAATGTAAAATGATGAACTAAATTTTTTTAATGTCATAGAGGAGATGAGGGAAAGAGAACACTACTTCTCTCATATGCAATTCATTATGAACATATTAACATGCATGCTAATTAAAAGGTTACTACTTGTAATAACTGTAGGTCAGATGTATCTTAGTTAGAAAAGTCAGAGGTGAAGAGATGACCTTATTCAAGTCTGAATTAAAAATTCGCATGGACTTTATGAATCCAGACAATTCACTTTAGGAATAACAGTACCAATTTCATATTAGAAAATCATCATTGTTCTCATGTGTTAAGAGTCATATATTAGATAGCAAAATAAAGTAATTTAAGATACATATCCAAGTCACACGTTCTTCACATTTTCTCACCAAATTGATTTGTATATCCTCTATAAATCCATATCTTAATCTGAGGATAATTACTGTCTTTAATACCCTTCACAATGAAAAACTTCTACAATATAATTTGCAAACTGTGTTTCTACTACTACATTCAAATATTTTCCTTAGAAAGAAAAAAAATAAATTATCTCAATTCTCTTGAGGGAGAGAGGGAATAAAATAAACATTTATATTAAGACTCTTGTTACTGGCATTGTCTTTTTGGTCCAGAATAAAACATTGGCATTGCTCTGGTATTGAAGACATGTTTATATGCAGAAATTTATTTCAGAGTTTTAAGTCAATAGCAAAGTGTTCCCATTTTTAAAACTACCCTTATTTTATGTATCTTTAATATGCAGGAATGTGTGTGAGTACACACACAACCTGTCTCCCCCTTACACTCAAGTGCATAAATGCACACATCCAGACATTCTTTATAATACTGAATGGGGAGTTAGACTGAAGCTTTAACTTGTAAAACTAATGCTGCAAGATTTTGAGCAAGTGCTTTTGAATTCTG
This sequence comes from Calypte anna, assembly GCF_003957555.1. NCBI lineage: Eukaryota > Metazoa > Chordata > Aves > Apodiformes > Trochilidae > Calypte > Calypte anna. The sequence goes on from NC_044244.1 coordinate 31,037,100, forward strand.
TAATTTTGATATAAACCAGAAGTTTTTGCTGGTAGTTTTAACAGAGAAAAAAAGATGCTTTTTCTGGGTCTGCTATGCAGGACTCTGATCTGAGTAAATTTTTAACATATTATAAGCATCTGCCTAAATACTGAGTGAAGCTGACTCTACCTTCTTGAAATCTGAATATATCCAGGCAATATGCCTAGAACATTTACCTCGGCTTCATCCCATACATTGTCATACACTATATATAACTTCTTGATGTCAGTTTTGGCTTTGGAAGGGAGTAACATGGGCAAAATCAGCCAAATGTTCCTCCAGACTCTTCTACTCTTTCTGGTTTGACCTCCTACTGCATGAAGAAGAGAAAATAAATCACGAGCCACCAACACACATCATCTATGGTAATAAAATGAATTATTTCTTGCAAAATATTTCCATAATTTTGTTCCTTTCATCTCTTTATTATCTGAGCAATGAAATACATAACGTTGTTGACTTAATTCTTAGTCACCTAATTTAATCACACTGGAATAAATTTCTAAATTAGAAATACTAAGGTGGATAATATTGTATTGATTAGAAATTGGATGGGATGGAGCTCAATCATTAATAACAGCAGCGGCATTAAAAAAAAATATATTGTGTCTGCTTTATTTATTTTTCTTCTCTGGGGAACAAACTGGCTTTGTGATAAACCAGCCTGATCTGACATTGGTGAAAGAAAGCAACTGTAAGGTCTAAATTTCTGGTAGTAATGACTTTTGCTTTGGATCTAAAAAAACCTGTTATGTGCAGAGGTGACACATAACTTGCATGCCAAATTTATAATCCTTTAATCCTCAGATACTTTTCTCATCCTAGGAAATTGTACGTTAGATCAATCTCTAGTCTATGTTTGTTCAAATAATGTTTAGTTGACCTTTGTTCACACATTATTTACCTGAAGATTATGCTGAATGTATGTTCTTGACAAGGACTCCCAAGAGTTACACTTATAATGGCCAGGCATCTTGTCATTTACCACATAAAATGCAAAAGTCAACAAGCATTAAGGAGGAACTACTCTTTTAGTCTTCAGTGTGATATTTCAAGGTCAGAAAAAGTCATGTTAAATGGAGGAATTTAGCACATAATAAATAGTGCATTGTCATTGCAGTTGCTATATTTCTTCCACTATCTGGTTTTCAGTTTGCTCTGTTTTCAATCCCACCTCTCTATGAATAGTAAAGTTAAGGTTTTTAAAATGAAGATGAGTGTCTAAGTGTGTTTTCACTCCAACACTACTAATCATGTAAAGTATAATGTTACAGTTTTCATACTGCTTTTTCATTTTTGAAACAGCATCTGAAAACTGAATATATCAAGGCAGCCTTTCAAACACTGAAAACAGATGTATGTGTTGACAATATTCACAGATGTAAAAATTTAGTGAGGCAGGTACACAGCATCTGAAGGTGTAAATGCTGCTGACTGAAACACAGAGGACTAAACTTGCAATTCTTAATTTTGTTTTAACTCGTAGGCTTTCCTCTTTTGTGTAAACTGGGCTACAGAACTGAGTGGAAGGACAGTCTTTGGCAGTTCATTACTTGCCTATTTAGCTAATTGCAAATATTTTATAAGTCCCATAAATGAATACTTACTTATAAGAACTGCCTACTCTTCAGCTCCTTAAGATTTATCTCCTAAACCTTGTAACCTTCTTTGCAATTAATTAACCTGTTCTGCAAAGCAGGATGCCTTCTCCCTACTTAAGGCACTGTTAGTATCTCATTGGAAACTGCACCCATTGCCAGAGAATCCTCAGAAATTCAGTGTTAGCAGTCACTTTTTGGACAGTAACTCATAGATTAGATTATTCTGCCCCATATTGTTAAACAGGAGTGAACCCAGTACAGATTCCTGGGCTACACTGCTAGTCAGTGGACTTCCAAGAGATTCTGCACCACTGATCACAGCCCTCTGGGCCTGGCTATTCAACCAGTTTTCATTCCACCTCACTGTCTGCTCATCCATCCCATACTTCAATAACTTTTCCACATGCATCTTACAGGAGACAGTGTCAAAGACCTTAGTAAAGTCCAGGTAAACAACATCCACTGGTTATTATCCACCCTCATATACCAGGCCAGTCACTTCATCTTAGAAGTTTACCAAGCTGGTCAAGTATGACTTCTCCTTGGTGAAACCATGCTGACTACTGACAATTTTCTTGTTCTTGATGTGCCTTGAAATGGTTTAGAGGATTACCTGCTCTTCCAAGTCCCATAATTATGTCCTAATAAAAAAACCTGTATTGTATCCAAAGCAAAAATAGTCTTCATTCTGCCTCTTGAAGCTAAACTTCTCAGGATCCACAAGTGAAAAAAATTATAGGCCTTAGAAACAGGTGAAAGATAGCATATTTCTGCTCTGTGGAGTAGATGGAGTAGAACTGATGTTCTGTTCCCTTTGTTTGAAACTGGGTTTAATTTTTTTCTATGGTTTATTGTAAAAATCACATCTCTTACAGGAAACCCAGCATCAGTGGACTAAACTTTTAGATGTGCTGAATTGTTCCATGGAGGGGATTAGCTCTAGCTATTCATCATAAGGGAACATTTGGGACACTGATTTCCTGAGCTGGTTCCATTGAGTTATATGCCTAAGTTAAGTGGGATGACTCTGGGTTCAAGACATTTTTTTTCAGTTTTGAAACTTTACCCATCTTCCTCTGACGGGACAACTTTCCCCGTTTTGAACAGATAACTACTAACAGCATCTTTAAGGTGCTGTTGGTGGATCTTGTCAATTACTTGCAAAGTTACATATGTTGTTCTTTGTTCAGTTTTAGGATGCAGACTTGTTCCCACAAACTTCAGAAAGCATGGGGATAAACCTCTAGTCCCTCTGCCTGCATGGCTGTTTTGTACCAGGATAACTTCAAAAGCTGATTGGATGCAGTGATCTTAAAAGTCTTTCCCAACCTTGCCAATTCTGTGATTCTGTGGTTCTGTGAAAGGTGCCATGCACTTGACTTGGCAGATGTGTGACAGACAGGCAGAGGGCAAGGAACACTTCCAGGTTCAGATTCCCTGTGGATCCTGAGACTTGAATGACTGTAGACTACTCTGATCTGCACTGTAAGCACCAACTAAACCCTGCTTCTTCTCAATGATTTCTGTTATCATCCTTTGTTTAGTAGATTTCAGCTCAGGACAAAGTTGTCTTACTGAAGACACTATCTCCATCTGTGAAGCAGCTGATAGCCCATTCCCAAGGGCTCTCCTAGTCAATTAAAGGATGGATATGCTTCTTTTTCTTTAGCATATACACTGTGATTAATTTATGATGTCTGAAATTGTTTATTTTCCAACATAGCTTGCAAACCTGGTGATCACTCTGTCACATTCCAGAATAATACTGAGGCTATCTACATAAAAAAATTCTCAGTCCAAACTTTCAACTGCAAAATGAAAAGTTATTCTTAACCATGCTTGCACATTACATCCAATCTTGCCTGAGATCTGTTGCATTTACTATTGCAAAGACTTTTCAAAACACATTAGTTAAATGGAGTTGAAAGTCATTCATGCATATTTTATGGAAAAAATTACAGATATCTCTCCAGTTGTAAGTTGTAAAATATGTCTGTTCTTGGACTATTAAAATATTCTGCCCCATTTAAAATAAGCTACCTAATGAAACTGATGTGCAGTAATAATTTTACCACTCTTAATAACATAAAACACTTTGTCACAAAACACATTTTGATAAATTTTATGCATAAAATCAAGCATTTTTTTCCATTTCCACTCGGCAAATAAAGTAAGAAAGTAACATGCAGGTACTATCCAAAACTGGGAAAAAGCAGAGAGAAACTGGTGGTTTTTTAACAGCCACAAAGACTTTTGCCACTCTTGCAAAAGCTAAAGAGGACAGGTTAAAGGCAGTGTGTCTACCTGGAGCTGAGAGAAGAAAGACAGAATCATACAATGAAAAATACCATGCATAGAGTCTCCTTAACTGAGATTTTTCAAATTTATGTTACAGAGAGAAGAAGGATTTTAGTGTAATTAATACGTCTTAGACTGACAGCTTATATGATTCAGAAAAGTTTGCTGATGCTGAAGAGGAGTTTTTTAATCATCAGCAAGATTAAGAGCAATAAGCACTGGCGAAGTAGATGTATAAAATAAATCTAAGGGAGCTAGTGCTCTTTAGCTGAGAAAGGTGTTGTAACAGACCCTTCAAGGCAGGGGGCAACAAATCTTGGTTAAGGTGATATCTGATGAATTAAATCATCTCTTTCAAAACAGCCTTGATTTGCTGAGTACCTCATGCTGCTGCATTGGAGATGGAGCCTTTTAAACTTTCTCATACTATGTCCATAGAGCAGCTGGACCATGAAAGATCTGGTCTAGACATTTTTTGCTTGATTCCATTTCATTTTAATCCTGTGTTACGCGCCTGCTCAGATCTAACACTGAAATATCTGCATAGAAATCGAATGCAGACATTGAATAGAGTTTGGAAAAATAAGAATTTTTAAACATAAAAAGTTAAACGGTGTCTCTGGCTTCTTTCCCAGCCTTGCTGGTTAATATGGCATGGAATTTTTATAGCCTGAATTAAAAATAATTACTGGATTTCTGGCAATCATATGGTTTCAAGTCATGTCTCGCAAATCAAAGCCTAACTAATTATGCTATTAAATAATTGTTATCGTCTAATGACTAGCAAATGTATGTTTTGAAAACCAAAAGAAAATGTGCTGTAAAATGAGCTTAACTTCCATTAATTGAGTCAAACAATGATTGATAAACTAAAACCTGACTTTTAATTGTGAATAATACTCCAAATATGGAACTTTAAGCCAGCAAGCTTGCTGGCTGGGGATGGCTGCCTAAAAACAGACCTCAGATGAAATTTTTTTTTCAGGAATATTTTTTTTTAACCAATAATTTCAAATACATGTAAATAAACCCAAATTAGTGAAGACCACCTGTTAAGGCATGATGGAAAAAGCTACAGCATGAAGTAATTTGCCTGTCTGCTGATTTATTATTTTTTTTATTTTGTACTTGCACACATTCACAAACGCACACTTCAAGAAAATGTGTCATCAATAGAAGTTTCTCAGTGCCCATCCTTCTGAGAACATTTACCAGTCCATCCTGACCAGAGTGAAGAGATCCAGATCAGGGCTTACCTAAACCGGTACCTTTTTCTGTTTGACAGGAGTTTGCATGACTAGTTTCCTACAAATGAGAAAAGATTTCCTGAGCTTAAGGTTTGTGAACCTGAATCTGAATTGCAAAAGACTCTGACAGACCTATATAGATAGACAAAGATAGAATGGCATACTATGAAAAAAAGTTTTTTGCAAAAATCTTACACTTTTGGTTTAAGCTTACGAGTCTAAAGAAAATATTGAAAGTCAGATCATTAACAGGACAATTTAATATAAATGTTTTTTAATTCTTTTTAATGCAGTTTTGTCTGACCTTCTTTGTGACTTTCTTCTTCTGTCCAGTTGTCTGGACAGTTAATATATACCCTTATGATAACTGTGTAGGAAAGACATATTAACTCCTATCAACGCTGCCTTCAGAAGTTCATTTTTTAATGTTTTTCCTTATTATTAATTAGAGTGCTCATTAAAGAAGTCAGGAATGTAGCTTAAGTTCTCACTGCAAAATCCCTTCTTTCTCCTTCAGGTATTATTAGGAAGTTTTCAAATATTTGCCTTGGATAGAGAGGCTGAGAGTGAAGGAGCTCTGACACAGCATGGAAATGAAGCAGTCTGGTGAGCCATGGCCTGTGTTGGACTCTTACCAGATGGAAGGAAATGCGGAAGGGTCTTTAGAACACAGATGCTACCTAAATGTTGTGGTATCCAATAGAAAAGAGAGATGCTTTCTGCAGAAAGATATATTGTATGGGTGAAATGCCCTTTCTGATCTTCCCTTAAGGTTCTTTCACCTCTATAAATTTTTGTGGCTTCCAGAATTCCTTCTGGAACTGAGCACACTGCATGATTGCTGTTTCTAACCCCTGCTGTAAGAACACACAGTCCCTGAGTACTTAACAATATGCTACAATTACCACTGAGTGGTGTTCAAGCTTTAGAAGAAAAAAGCTCAAGTATTACTACCCAGACTGAAGGTTTCTAAGTGCCACTGGTTATACTGAGTGTCCCCAGGACAAAACACAACTTTGCGGGGCAATGCCCTGACTTCTTGAATATCATCTGCAAGTGCAGAAGTTTAGTGGAGCACAGGTGTAGTTTTCTGGAGGTATGGCCATCATGTGGCCATCATTTGCCACTGCAGAGGCAGGACAACCTCCGTAAGTGTCCTCAACACTTCTTAGGTCACAAACATTCACTTTTTTGTATACCACTTACTCTTTAGGCCATAACATGTTCTTTAAATGTGGAGTTGCCATCTCCTTGGGGAGTAGTGTGCTGAAGGGATGAGGAAGGTGTCTCACGCAATGCAGTGCTCCAGTCACCTATAGGATAACCTGATAGGTGTCTGATCACTTGGAATGAGGAACTGAAAGAATCCCAAACTGTTTGCAGGTAAGACATCTCAGTCAGGTAGAACCTGGCATCTATATAAATTTATTAAAATAATAAAACATTCCTTGACAACCTCTGTCCACAGCCCATGTAGATTCAGATTAGTCCCATGCAGGGGCTGAGAGAGAAAAGCTGCTGCCTTTCCTTCTCTGTCTGCCAGAGGTTTGTCTTGACCAGATAAGCTGGAGTTTGATGTTCCCTTCCCACATTCACCAAACCAGAATGTTAAAACCCATGTCTCATACAGCTGGGTATTAGGCTTTCTTCATGGGGAATAACCTGGTTGCTGTGCTGAGTCATTTACTGGAAGGTTCCGCAGAGAGGTTACTGTTCAGCTGCTCCTCTACCAGCTTCCTCTGATTTCATTCTTTGCCTCTGGGCAATATAATACCTCACAGGCAAAATGAAGTGTATAAAATATTTTATTCTTCACATCAGGATAATATGCATATAAATATGTATAAATATGCCATCGTCAGTGCCCAGACCATCTGCACAAGTGTCACCATAAGAGCTATTGGTGGTTTTTCTGCATGTCCCCTTACTTATTTACAGGCTGATTTAAGCATTACACTCCAATTAGACCTAGTGAGCAGAGCAGCACTTGCTCATTATTGTTTGGCTATGGCCTGCTACCTGCTTAGTTCTAAGAAAGCAAAGCTGTCTGAGGACCTACTCACTTGCCAAGGTATTTTGGCTCATCTTTAGGGACCCTGCTCATACTTAGCCCATCTTTGCTGGTCTTCAATTTAAAAGCAACATTGACAGTGAGGAATTTATAATGGAAAGGCTTGATGAGAAGCAGAAGAAGACCAAATACAGCTTCCAGAAGTACTAATAAGCTTTGATTCGGCATGATTTGTGTTGTGTGTTCATTTTATTAAGTCTCATTTGGTTTCAGGTCATCCCTCACATATGAAATTTACTTTTGTCACAGACTGGTCTTTTCTTAATGACATTTTTAATTTAACCTGGTGCACTTACCCATAATTTTTAAAAAGAAAAGATTTTTTTTTCTCCCTGAAGATGCTTATTTGAAGAGCTAGACATCTGCAATGATGGAATAACTGGCTGATTGACAAAGATCTCCACATTGACTCATCCATAAGTGAGAGGCTAAATAAAATCAAGGGTTGCAAAAGAAATGGTGAATATAAAGCAAGAGTTTATTTGACAGGCAAAAGACCACATCCATTTGAAGCTCTACCATGTGGGATGTCTGCTGGCTTCCAAATTACTTTTCCAATTTCTTATCTTTATAAATTACTGGAATGGACTGTAAACAAGTCAGATAGGCTAGAAATGCAATAATTAGAAGAGGAATGACTGCACATCAAGTGGCAAGAAAGATTCAGTACCAGCTTTGTAATGTGGCTGACGTTTAGGAAATACAAATTATTCTTGATAACCATTCAGGCGTAGTCAAAAGAAAAAGTATAATGAAAAAAGTAGCAGAATAAAAATAACTAAGGAAATATGACTTTCAGAAGAGGACTTTGGAGAATGGAATGCTGATTTTTTTGTAAGTAGCACTTTGATTATCTGGAAAGATAATTCAATGGTATAGCAATATATTGTATCCTTATATTATGCATCAGCATCCAGGTCAGTGCTGTTTCACTTAAAATACACATGAAGATTTTCTTTCCCCAAAGTTACATATTTTAATACAATATGACTGAAAATTAAAGTTGTGCAAACATGCATACATCTGTGCTGCTTCAAAACCATGGCCTCTACTGTCATTCAGCAGCTCCATTCCCCAGAATTCCTGTCAGGAACACTGATGTTAGCACATCAACTTTCACAGGCTATCTCAGATGTACAGAAGTGAATTCCTGACAACACCCAGTCTGGAAAAAAAATAGGGAAGCTCAAGGAAATTATGAGAAGCACCTCAGTCAGTCAGCTAGACAATACCGCTATAACCAAAACTCTAGCTACAGACACTGAAGCCTTTCCTGATAGGATTTCAATAGAAGTGGGGAAAAAACCCAACCAACCAACCAAAATGTAAAAGGAGATGAGAGCACACTAGTATGCAGTACTTTTTTAAAAAAAGAATTGCGTGACTGCAGATGTGAGATTCTTTCTTTGTCAACAGCAGAACTCCTGTTAGCAACTAAAGGACCAGGAATTCATCCTTGGAGTTTATATTTAGTGGAATGTAACATAATTGTAGAATTATAGAATGGTTTGGGTTGGAAGGCACCTTAAAGATTATCCCCCACTAGACCTGGTTTCTCAAAGCCCCATCCAGCCTATATTTAACATTTCCAGGGAGGAAGCATCCACAGCTCCTCTGGGAAACCTGTGCCAGTGCCTCACAACCTGCACAGGGAAGAATTTCTTCCTAGTATCTAACTTCATCTATCCTCTTCCAGTTTGGAACTGATTACCTTCATCTTATCACTACATGACCTTGTGAAAAGTCCCTCTCCAGCTTTCCTGTAGCCTCCTTCAGATACTGGAAGGCCACTGTAAAGTCATTGCAGCCTCTCTTCTCCAGGCTGAACAACCCCATCTCTCCCAGGCTGTCTCCATAGGAGAGGTGCTCCAGCCCTCTGATCATCTTCGTGTCCCTCCCCTGGACTCTCTTTAACAACTCCATGTTCATTTTCTGGGGACCCCAGAGCTGAACACATTACTCCAAGTAGCAGAAGGGTAAGTGACACATAAAAAAATATATTCTCATGCTAAAAATAGCTTAACAGTATACTAAAATAATAATTATGTCAATAAAACAAACACAAAAATGTTTTTCCTCCTTCATATTTTCATTCATCATATTTTACAAGTACAGGCATGAAAACGAGCTTGAGATATAAATGTTTGCTTTCCCTTATTCCTAATATTTTACAGGCAAAACAATCCAGTAACACTTGAAGGATTTATGAAAAGCAGATGTTTCATTTTGATGCATCTTTTTTATTAGGTAGCTGATATCAAACACCTGGTAGGAGAATTACTGAACATGAAGGACTCATAAAGACCAGGGAAGAGAAGGGAGGGATTTATGTGAACAGTTTTCCAACAACTAGGAGGAGTTTTTTGACTGGACAAAAGCAATCTTTTCATGTGGAAGAAGATGAGAGATAGTGTCCATAAATTGAAATGGGGGACACTCTGAGTTGACATAACGGGGAGGGGACAGGATGGAACAGGATGGAAATCACTGTAAGGACAGACAGGAGGGGGACAAACTGCCCAGAGAGGTCTGGGCTCTTTCCCTGCAGGTTTTCAAGACCCACCTGGAAAAGCTTGGGTAACCTCGTATGAGCTCAGATGTGACAGCCTTAAGGAGAAGGTTGCTTTACAGACTTCCTGAGGTGGTGTGAATTTCAGGAGATGGACACTTTGTGTTTTTTTAAAGAACACAAGAAATATTGGAATGTACAGGAAATCCAATATTATATATGAGTGCTGAATGTCAAGGTTATTTAAAGAACATATTAAATATTTCCTTAACCTCTCAGTACTTCAAAGCATCATGTAACACTGAAATCATCCAAATGCACTCATCAGCTAGAATTTATGTTCACATTTATTCAGAAATCTACATTAGATCTCAGCAAAGATTTGACACTTGCATAGTTTAAATTTGGACTGGACATTTTAAAATGTGCATTTTCATAGCAGGCCCTCTCTACCTTGACCACAGTGACAAGAATATTTTAAAACTCTCCCGGGCTCTATAAAGGAGTCAATAAGGAGTCAATAGTTCATCCAATGAGCAATGTTTCTTGTTAGGAAGGGAGCACTGTCATCATCCTGAACTTTTTGCAGAAAAAGCTGCAACAAAGATTTTGAAGTAAATCATGCACAGGGATCTCGATCAAGAGTGACTTGGTATTGGAAATTTCATTCCCTGCATGTTGTTAAAAATAAACTAAAAGGTTTTGTCCTCAAAAAATGTTATTCAGTCAGATATCTGTTCTCAATTCCCTAGCTGCTGTGCTCCCTGCAGACAGGCTCCTGAGGCTGACTGAATCCAGGGTGTTTTGCAGTAAAATGCCCAGAGCCAGGGTCTGAAAGACTCCAATTTGCTTCTAATTGTAGAAAAATCATATTCCCAACCTCCAGTCTGTGTCACTACATCTTTTGAGCAATTAAGAAAACCCTAAGTAAAAATTTTTAATTTTTTTTTACCTTTTTTTTTCCTAAAGACAATTCAAAATCCCTATACCATAGAGAAAGGGGAAATAAAGTATTTTTGATTTATTTTTGTTTCAGAATAAATTTTAAAAAATAATTGGAATTTTCTATCAAGGAGGATTTCCAGTTTCCAGCCTATTCCTAGTAGGAGTTGCTTATTATCTTCCATTATGCATGTGTGCCATCATGTCCTTGGAAGAATTTTTTTCCTCTGAAACATCCAGCTGTCAGAAAAGTTGTCATTTAGCCCTGGGCCATGGTATGTTTTGTTCCACTGCAATAATCTTCTTTGGTTTTGTAAACTTTAAATAGGTCCCCTACCATTTTGATAAAGAATTATCACATTTATCATCTTTCTATGCAACTTATATGGAATCTTCTTTGTGTTTCCTTGTAAACTGCAATATGCTATTATGCCTATGAAGTCCAGTCTTCACCTTTTGGCACAGTTGGAAAGAAAGAAAAAATTTTTTTTTACTTATTTTTTGTTTTTCATGTCTTCTGTACTTCAACACTGTGCTCTTTTTAATATTAGATCCTATCAATGAAACAGTTATTGTTTGGGTTGTTTTGGAGGGGGTTTTTTGCATTTGCTCATCAGTAATTTACAGAAAAAAAAGAAAGCCATATTCTTGGATTGTGTCATCTGGATACATCACACTAAGTGTAAAAGCTACATAAATTTCTACAGAAAAAATGCTCAGACATTGATTTCATTCTCCTTGTTAAGTGCTTTGATGATTAACAAGAGCATTCTCCATTTACTGAAATTCGTGTTGGCTCAGGTTCTAATTTAAAATCTATCCAGTATTTTGAGGATAGATTTGGCTCTATAACTACATGACATTATGTTATTAGCATATAAGCTATTCAATTAATTTTAAGCTAATTCATTAAATGAAAGATATCTACAAATTGGAAAATAAATAACACAATTAGATTTTTCATTCCAGTTTCAACTCAGCCAAATAATATTTTTTTTTCATTTTCCCTTCTCATTAGAACTTGATGAAGTTTTGTTTCTTTTTTTGTTTTAAACCGTTTAACCTAAGGTTTCCTTTTCATAAAAGCATGTAAGACTTTTTTGCCCGTCACACCCACCTAGATTCTTATTATCATACTTTCCTTTTGTTTCTTTTCTTTGTTTCTTTCTTTTGTTGCAACCAGTTTTTCCTTCTCTTTGTATGACACAAATATCACAGCTTAGCAAAATCTGAACCTTTCCAGTAGGATGGAAATAAAATAAATTCAGTCTTTTTATCATAGTGATAGCTATCAGTCCACAAAGGATGCCAAGGAACTACAGAACTACTTTTGAAGCAAAGTACTTCAGAATATAGGTAAAGGATTATTATTCTACTCCAAATGTTAGAAAATTAAAGTAAAACTCTATGTAAAAGTCATTATTCTAGTAATTTTGCATGTATGTTATGCAGCTTTCTGAAACCTTTTGTCTGTTTTTTTGTTTTGGTTTTTTTGTTTGTTTAAGGATGTAACCTTTTGATTACAGGCATTGTGGTTTTGTGTATGTTTCTGCAATGTCTGACCCACTTGAGACAAATCCCAATTTCAGCCTCAGGCTTGTATTAAAATAAAAATATGTGATAAAAGAAATGCTGGGAAGATTAGTGTGCTGTTGACTCTCAGTAGGGACTGCCAATACCATTCAGTGCTACATTTGTTTGAGGAGATTTTGTGTGATACATTACTGTGAATTTATCACAAAACTAGCTTTTCAACACAATTTCTCTATAAATATTGAATGTGAGGTGGAGCTGAAAGCTGAATACATATTTCATAGAAAAGGCCTCATAACATGTAGCTAAAGGTGTCTACGCTGGAGTGTGAATGGTTTGCCTGTTGGTAAATTTTTAAGAATAAATTTCTACACTTTAGTTTCCTGAACATGAGCCCTCTGAATGTTCAGGTATTGTAAATTAGACACTTAACAGAAATGTTCACTGTCAAGGATATGGTTAAGATGAAAAGGAAGGAAAAGTATCATATGGATAAAGCAGTACACTCAGTTTCCAGTATTTCCCTCATTGTGTGTGACCAGATGAGCATCAGTGAGAAGAAATATCCTGTTGGAGCAGCCTTAACAGTGACCTGGTTATAATGGGGAAAAAATATCTACAAAAGATGTCTGCTAAAAGACTGACAGGGAACCACTAGCCTTGGAACCTGGCCTGAGAAGCCAGAGCATCCTTGACAAGCATGGCTGAGAGCCTGGCTTGGCCTTGATAAGCACAGCTGGGAACCTGGAGCATCCTTGATAAGCACAAAACAAAGGAACTGCCATAACCTGCAGAACAAAGCTATCTCAGGAACTGGTTTCCTATGCCCTCTTAAACATTTACATTAAAGATATAAGACTAGCTTACTATCTTCCCAAAATGAGCTGCTGGCTTCCAGAACTCCCCCTGTGTGATCCTGCTTTGGACCTGTCAGGGATACCTGGTTGAATCCATAATCCATGATGCAGATCATCTCTGTAGCAGGACAACATCAATTGGCCCTAGTCTTGTGTTTTGTTTAGTGGACTATAGTGGTGATACTTTGGAAAAAAAAAAACCCAAACATATATATATATACATATATACATATATATATATATATATACACATAGGCACACACATAAATAATTAAGAAACTGGCTGCTTGACTAATTTGTAAACTTGTAAATATAAATATAATGTAACTTGTAAATATATATACGTGTAGATATACATGCATATGCTTGCTTTACTAATCATGTGTAATAAACAAATCCCTAGAAACAAAGACCCCATGTGATTGTGTATTATAATGTCCTATGAATCTATTCTCATGACCCATGACCTATGAGCTGAGTAACCCATGTAGGTTGTGACCATATTCCTGAAGAAATTAGCCTGGTTAGCTTTTAATAGCAAGAAAGAGCAAATAATCTTTTTTCTTGTCAATGCTAATTTTCATTGCTTAGTAATCCTTTGCACTAATTAAGCATATTATTAACAGAGCCACAACATCTTGCCCACACAGTCTAGGAGAAACAGAGGCATCTTTTGGTTTGTTAAAACATCTTGGCTAGTCCTAATCTCTCATAAATATGCTTTGTCCTGATTTTGGGCAAAGTCTACCCACAAATTAGTGTTCTTTGCTTTGAGACAGCACTACAGAGTGGAATTAAGTGCTTCATCTAGAACTAGCAATATCTGAATTTCTTTACCACTGTCAGAAAGAACCGGGGGAGCTTCCAGAAGCTTCTCACAGAGGCTACCCCTGGAATGGCTGCAGATCCACCTCTGCCCTTCTCTGTGATCCTGCACAGGCTTCCACTTGATGTCTGCCCACCTGTGACACCTCAGGGGCTACAAAATCCACATTTACCCCACCGTGGTCCCTCAGGGACTGCTCCACCGTGCTCCATGGGCTGCAGGGGCACAGCTGCCATCTCACCATGGGCTGAGGGGACATCTCTGCTTGAACACCTTTCCCCCTCCTTCTGCACTGACCCTGGTGTCTTTGCTCTGGCATTGCTCTCACCTTCCCTTCTCCTCTGATCTGCAGGGGTTTTTTTTGTTTGTTTTTGTTTTGTTTTTTTTTAATACTGTTTCACTGTTTTTTCCCCTTTCTTGAATACATTACTGGCAGAGGCTCATCCAGTTTCCCACAGCTGCTCAGCCTTGGGCAGAGGTGGGAGGGAGACTGGAACCAGGGCAGCTTCCAGCAGCTTCTCACAGGAGCCACCCCTGTGCCCCACCCCCACACCCCACCATGTCTTTTCCAAAACACCACTGCTCTAATCCCAGACAGCAGCACAGAGAATATTTAAATCAAAAAGCATCTTATCCATTCTGACTAGAAATCAAGCCAGAGACCTTTGCATCAAAAACCTAATCTGAGAAGCCCATGCTTTGGTTCAAAATGTGACTCACTTGTTATTTTGTGAGTCCTTTGTTTGTTTCAATGAATACACCCAGTTTTTCTATTGTCACTGCCTGGAGGAGGAATTTTCTGCATTTTCCCAGTACTCTTCCACCAGACCTGTAGGTGATCTTGCACCCATCCACTTCCTCACTTAAAATATTAACTGTATTCACCTCTAGCTATGCCAGTATCATTCAGTATCTGTCTCACAGCTACACCAGTATTCCTCAGTCCCAGTACAGAAATAATTTTCCAGGTAAGACTACCCTGAGTCCTATGTAGCAGTTTGTTTTGAACTTACCCATATTGACCTGTGCTGCCCAAGAGTGAGTCTTTTGATAGAATCCAGAGGAAAGGAGAAATGTGGTGGCAATATCAGATCTGGAGTGGGGGGGGGGACAAGGAGGCAAGAGTTTTATGGAAGAAAAGTCTCCAGTGTGGCACAGGTTGAAAAAGGTAAAATAAAGGAAAAAAAAACAACTTCCTGTGTCAAAAGGTCAGGAAACCAGACCTTAAGACTACAGGATGAAGGGAAGGGGAAGGAGAAGCAAAAGGGGAAGGGGAAAGGGAAAGGGAAAGGTTACAGTTGGAAGGGTCATCTAGTCATCTAGAGGTCATCTAGTCCAACAGGACACTTCAAGGCTGACCGCAAGTTAAAGCATGGTTTTAAGGGCATTGTTGAAATGTCTCTTGAATGCTGACAGGCTTGGGAAATCAACAACCTTTCTAGGAGGCCTGTTCCAGGGTTTGACTGACCTTCAGTAAAGAAATGTTTCCTAATATCTATTCTGAACTGCCCTTGGTGTGTCTTTGGGTCATTCCTACGCTCCTGTCAAATATACTGCATAACATCCACTCATAAACTATGTTTCCCAATGGAAGTACATTACTACTAGGTTAATCCTATACTTTGGTGGCTTTTGATGGACTCTATTAGATTTGCCGTAAGTGTTCTGGAACTCATCTATTTATGGTAGACCACCTCTGTCATCTAATAGCTGTTGTCACTGAAGGTGGTCAAATCTATAGCCTCATTTCAAGGAAAATTAAGGTTGTCAGCAGTGTGCAAGGAGTCTAATCTCATCTACTGCCCCTCACTCTGAGCTGAAAACAGATCAACTTTATGACCTTCACAGCAATCTACATATGTTGTTGCTCAGTTAGGAAACACTGTCATCTCCTCTTACCTTGTTCTGTGGACAAGCTAAAGGTCTGAGTTTTCAGTGCTTCCTGTATTGGAGCAAAAAAAAAAAAAAAAAATCAGCTATAACTGCTCTGTTACAGACTTTCATTAGTCACTTTGCTTTTCCTTCAGTGGGATTTCTTCATGAGAATTTGGGATCAAGGTTTAGCCTTTGATGTGAGTTGCATAAATCATAGTTCATTAATTCTTGATTTGACAGAGTAAATATGTTTAAAGAACAATAAGATGCAAGGATATTAGCAAACTCTCCTGTAAATACCACAGTCACAGCTCCTTAGAAGATGATAATCATACGTCTAACAAAATGGTCAAAAGTACAGAAATCTGAAGCAGGTTAAAGTAATGAATAACTAGAATAACCTGTGAAATCACACTTGTTTGAGCTCTCTTTGTTAAGCAGAAAGAGTCTCTTTCCTGCTAATTCCTCCTTTGAACAAGAATTCTATCTCAGACTGAGTCCTGCACTTTGGCCACAACAGCCCCATGGGGAGCTCCAGGCTGGGCGCAGAGTGGCTGAGAGCAGCCAGGCAGAAAGGGACCTGGGAGTCTGGATTGACAGGAAGCTGAACATGAGCCAGCAGTGTGCCCAGGTGGCCAGGAAGGCCAATGGCATCCTGGCCTGTATCAGGAACAGCGTGGCCAGCAGGTCCAGGGAAGGGATTCCACCCCTGTACTCAGCCCTGGTGAGACCACACCTTGAGTTCTGTGTCCAGTTCTGGGCCCCTCGGTTCAGAAAGGAGATTGAGGTGCTGGAGCAGGTCCAGAGAAGAGCAAGGAGGCTGTGAAGGGATCCAGCACAAGTCCTGTGAGGAGAGGCTGAGGGAGCTGGGGGTGTTCAGTCTGGAGAAGAGGAGGCTCAGGGGAGACCTCATCACTCTCTACAACTCCCTGAAAGGAGGGGGTAGCCGGGGGGGTCGGTCTCTTCTCCCAAGCAGCTAGCAGTAAGACAAGAGGGAATGGACTTAAGCTCTGCCAGGGGAGGTTTAGGTTGGATATTAAGAAAAAATTCTTTACGGAGAGGGGATCAGCACTGGAACGGGCTGCCTAGAGAGGTGGTGGATTCTCCATCCCTGGAGGTTTTTAAGAAGAGACTAATGTGGCACTCAGTGCCATGGTCTGGTAACCACAGTGGTAGTGGATCAAGGGTTCTACTTGATGATCTCAGAGATCCTTTCCAGCCCAGCTGATTCTGTGATTCTGTGACTGAATTTAATTTTAATAGAAGATTCAGGATGAAAGAGAATTACATTTGTGATTCCTCTGGTATCACTTTTAAAGAGATACTTGTCTGGAAAGAATCCAGATACACAGTTGATCTGACACAGATGACATTAAAGTGAGTCTAAATGATGGTGAAGAACATCAGGCTGGTGTGTGTTTTCCCCATATGAATCAGGGAAGGTAAATCTAGGTGACATTCTGGTTGAACCCAGTGGAAGCTTGTGCCCTTTCAGTTGTGAATTATAAGGCCAAATTTTATTGCAGCAATCCCTATGAGTTAGTAATAATTTTTGTAAAAAAGGGAGACAAGGAAAAAAGGAAGTTCACAGAATTGGCACAACTAAGGAAATTATAATGTGAAATACTACAGGAGGTGATTCAGGAGGTGATTTAGATATGCTTCCACTATGATTTTATATGCTAGTTGGATCTAGACAAGCCAAGGTTTTTTTGATGGAGCTCAAAGTGATACAATAACTGAGCACAGTAAGTCTGGTATCAGGCCTTACACAGGTGAAGTGTTGTTAACTTATATCTGCTTCAGAGAAAGTTTTTCTGAAATGTGAGTGGGTGGCCAAATCTTCATAGTCTTTAGAGAAGATTTTTCTCTGAGACCAAAATTGTTTTCTCTGTCACCGTTTCTAAGAGGTCAAAATAGAGCAGAAGAAGTTAAAGCATCATTTTTTGCAAAGAGGAAAAAAAATCTCTTATACTCACTTTTTCATGTCATGAAGGAATACAGAACCTGTGTCTTCATACCCTGGAAGAGTCCATATAAATAGAGCTGTATCTACAAGGAGGAATTACATGTACAGCAGTGCAAGATTTCATTTGAGATCCCTCACTTCCTCATGATTGCTTTCAGGGCTGGCAAGGTGGAGGACACTGCTGCAGGAAGAGAAGAGCAGAGCTCAGCCTCCTTGGAGCTCGGGGCAGAGGAGGTAGTTGGAGCTCAGCTGCCTTGTGAAGTCCCTGAGGCATGTTTGGATGGAAAAGCAAATACTGCGTTGTGGAGACAGAGAGGGGGACTGATGAATCAAAAGGAGATCACGGCAGGATGAAGGATGTGTCCTGGATGCTGTGTCTGTTCTTGAGCCTTGTGCTAGCACCTGGAGCAGCAGAGAAGCTCCCAGCCATTCCCTTTCTGAAAAACTGTAAGTGCTTTCTGAGTCCACTCTGTCTTACAGCTCCCAGCCCCTTACCACTGCTCCTTGAGACTCTCTTCATCCCTCAAAGCTTCCCAAATCTCACTGATGTCTCTTCCTGTTGAACTGGCTTTTCGCTGTCACAAAATCAAAAGTTGTTCACACTGAAGTTAAAGAAAAATAAAATTATGGTATATATCCTACCTGATGCAGAATTAATCAGTTCTGCCTAGACTCTACTCTGGAATGGTTTTAAGGTGCTGGCCTGTGTCCACAGAGTTTCAAGTAGTTTTTTTTACCTTAAGACCAAGATAGGAAATTATATAGAATTTTGTACAGTGTCATCTAGGACAATCCAGAATCCTTATCCCTGCTGGTAATCCTTTGCACCATCTTATCCTTTAGCAATTTCTGTCTTAATGTACAGGCTCAATGTAACATTTCTGTATTATACATGACAATAGTTTGCTTTAAATTGAAATGGAATCACACAGTCCATTGGTACATTATGTTGACTGTACCTCAGTTTAAATTATAGTGTTCACATACATTTTTCAGACCACAGGACTGAAATTCAAATCTCTGAGATGGCTCTTACCACACATAATCAGTTGCAGTGTGTTTTAGTGTAGTGTTGAACCAGTCACCTGTTTGTGGAAATGGTATATTGCAACCTTGTCCTCTCAAAACAAGAGAGAGAGTCTGACTATGTCTTCATCACTCCACCGGGTATTTATAGACATTGATAAGTTCCCCTTGGAGCCTTCTCTTCTCCAGGCTGAACAGTCCCAGCTCTCACAGCCTCTCCTTGTGTGACAGGTGCTTCAAAACTGTTGTCATCTTTGGGGCCCTTCACTGGAGCACAGCACAATGCTCCAGTATGTCCCTGTCTCTCTTGCACTGGGAGCCCAAAACTGGACACAGCATTCAAAATTAATCTCACCAGTGCTAAGCTGAGGTGAAGGATGCTCTTGCATTTAGAGAACCAAAGTGAAAGAAGTCTGGTAGTTTATTTGTCTTGGTAGCCAAAATATGGATCCAGCATCGAACTAGATTATCTGGAACAGTCATTAAGTCCATAAGCAAAAGTGATTCTTGCTAGTCCTCCAGGTAGGACTTGATTAGAGGTAAGTATCTTCATTAAACCCTTCCCACAGATGGCAGTGTACAGTTATACTTTGGGATTCCCTCTGTCTTTTTGAGAACAAAACAAGATGATGTATTCTGCATAAAGCCGTAGTTCAGTGTATAGGTAAGTAGGCCCACTGCTGTGCACATCAGGGTAACTCTCATGATACATGGAGGTAATGCAATGGAAATCACAGTTTAGAAATCCAATTTATCTTGCTGTGAATGGAACTGCATCCACTGCAGATAGAAATTAGTTTTGTTCTATAACAGCATTATAGAAATGTGACATTGAAAAACTATTTGCAAACTACTAAGCATTCACATTGCTGGAGTTCATGTAGTTTAGAAAAATGTTAATTCCTGGTATGCGAAGGAGAACAAAGGATTTTTTGCCAACTGCAGACAAAAGGTCAGATCACAACTGCTGAGGTAATGAGGGAAAATCTTCCTTCAGCTTTAGTTGCTTATACAGTTTATAAAAGCATAATATTCTGTGGACACCTCTTTCTTGCAGCACTGAGTTTCTGTCACAGATGAATTATGGATAGCACTATTTTAACTTCCTAGCTTTATACCAGTATCTATAGCCCCCAGATCGATAAACAAACAACGCTTGTTTATTTGTTAGTAGAAAACTGATTTTTTACCTGTGCTTTTGCAGATGTCATATAGCATGTTCATTCATAAAGTAAATATATGCCACCAGTACTGTAGAAGCTTTAGTACATTAATGCTTAGGTAGGTATTTCCTGCTTATGTTTAAGACACTGATGGATCTATGCATCAGTTCTTATGATCTATTGACTATGACAGAAGCAAATAGGGCTATATACAGTAAGAAGTTCCTCATGATCTCATATTTTCTTTGAATATGAACCATCCTTCTTGCAGAGATTAATTTATTTCTAAAGAGTGAGTTTACATATTTTTCATCACTTTGCCTCTTCCTGAATTCATGTTCAACATTATTCCTCAGGGCAGCTAGAAACGTATAACAAATATTATGCAGCTCAGCAGAGCTGGCTGTTGGCAAGTCTAGGACCTTGTGTATTCCCCTCAAAACAATTAGAAACTGTGCCATTTGCTTTTCCCTGGGAAAATTCATTAACAGAAGATGATAATAGTCAAGGTTCCTGTATGCTTTTACGATAGAATTACCTCTCTTTTGAAAATATTTTTTTTTTTAATTGAGAAGTCTTAATTAGATTCAGAACTCATTTGTTTCTCCATGAGAACTTCCTCACACAGAGCAATATTTGCTATCAGTTTTTGAGGATCAGGTTCTGTAATTTTCTGTGTCTGGGGACAAAAGCAGCCTGCATCTGAACGATGGATGGAAGGAATAGAGGCTTTTGGTCACTGTTCTTTGAGTGTGACCAGCCAGCCAATTTCTTATCCACTGAGTGGTCTACCCAACAAATCCATATCTATATCAAGTTGCCCTTCAATATATTTATTAAAATAGAATAAAAAACATTCTAACATGGAGGAGAGCTTTTGTCTAAGAAATTGTGCCAAAACGTTTAATCCAAGTCAATGTTTTTGTAAAGAGACAGATGACTGCATATTGTTTTAGTGTCGTTTAATGAACAAGTACTTGTAAGTCAGTCTACTTATTACAAGTCTGAGTCTGTACCGATACTGATACATAGCTCCTACATTTCTGTTTTAGTCATAAATGTTTTAAAAGTAGAGAAACTCCTAGCAAAGAAACAGAGAAAATGTGAGGAAGATGGACTGCAGCAGGATTCCCTCTGTACCCTATGGTTATGTTCCCACCACTTTAAGAGCTTGTGATCTTTTGTCCCAAGTTTCAAGCACATAATCTAAATGAAAGGTGATTTATAAATATTCATTAAAAAAGAACAAAAAAACAGGTTTTTACAAACCCCATCCAAGAAACATTGAGGGAAATCACCTTGTCTTTCTAAGCTGTCTGAAAGTTTTTCACCTAGAAAAAGGGAAGCAGCTACAGTCAATAAAAAGAACAAGTCAACTCGGAAAGATGATTTACTTTATTCTATTACAGCTAGACAAAGCCATGACATTAGTTCCTCAGTCATTTAAATCTATTTAAAATTTATCCTTAAAATTAAGGATTTAGTACCTTTTGAGACAGATACCTTGTTGTACCTGAGAGACATATGCTAAAGGTTGTCATCTACAAACCCAAATCCAAAAGTTACTCATATTTCTGCCTATCTAAGTGGGATAGCATGAAACACCTGGAGATGTGTACATGGGCATGTGTAGATGTGTACGTATTGGAGATGTGTACATGGGCAACCAAGGAAGGCCTGAAGTGGGTTTTATGCTTTATTAACTAGAAAAAGCTGTGCATGTCTTTAAAATAATACTTGAATACTTGGATAACTTGGAAGCCAGCCCTCTCAGAGCTGACACACATCACTCAGGTTTATCATGTTCCAGAGCCCTTGTTGTGCAGTGTTCTCCATTGTGAGGTGGAGAAGGTAGCCACACACTTGGCTTAACCGCTTTCAAAGGGTGGTCTTGCACATGCAGTGCTACAAAGATGAGCTTGTTAAAAATTCTAATCCAACAGCTTTCCCAAACCCACCAATCGTGTGCCCATAATTCAACACCAAACGACTGCAATGGCTGAGTCACTGGAGGAAGCTTTGAAGAAGATGCAGTAGGGGAACCTGAGTGATATTATTTTACTTCAGTTGGCCAGTTTACCTGATGAGCAGGTAAGAAAATTGAGAGTGCTGAGTCTCTCTCAGGTCTAAAGCTTTAATTGGGTAATGAGATGAACTAATGGTCTGGTATGGGCTAGTTTGGCCGTAGTTCCAATGCTGAACTCAACATTAGCCATGTGTCACTTGCTACCAAAGTTGAAAAAAACAAAACAAAAAGCCCCCAGAAACTACCACCAGCGGGCAACATTTCAAGAATGTGTCTGTAGAAAAAAATATTTCCCATCCATACCTCACAGATTTTCTACTGAGAAATCAATGGTGCTAAATAATTGTGTCAATTTTGGACATTGTTTACATTTTATAGGCTTGGATTTTTGTTCTTACATTGATTTTATGCTGATATAAATCCTTCACTTCAAAAGAGCTACTTGATTTAAATCTGTAACAGAGCATAATAGGACCTTTTTGCTTTCATTAAAAGTCTTTTGACTGCACTGGTACCAGTATTAAACAGGAATGGTCAAAGGACTTGACTGTAAATTGTAGGAACACGTCATTTCATCTTAAGTACATGCCAAGTAATTATATTGCTAAGATAAATAGATTCTGCCTATCTAAATGGGATAGCATTAAACATCTGGAGTGGTGTTAATTGCACACAAAATTATGGTGTTAAACACAGAAGTGTTGGTGTTAATTGCAAACAAAAAGAAGGCAAAGAGAATAAACATAAAACATGATGTAAATCTCAAAAGTGAGAAAAAACTAATTTGGGTAACTTAGTACATATATGAAAGAGAATAAATAAATAAATTTGATCTGATATTCCAACCATTCCTCTTCTGTCCTTAAAGTGATGACAGTGCATGTGTCTGTGTGCTCACAGAAATAGAGATACGTATGTTTATACACACATGAAGATACATTATATATCTTCATGTATTAAAGTGAAGGAGGATTAGTGAATCTAGGTAGGAAAAAAAGACTGTGCCAGAGCTCTACATCTGGACACAAGAGTACTAATGAAGCTCATTCAGTTAAAAATGTGGTGCTTTTCTTAAGGGAAAAGGCCACTTTGCCTTGACTGTGAATGAGAAATATCAGATTAAAATTGTTTTCAGTTTTACTCTTATGAAATTTAATTCCAGTTTTGAGGTTTTATAATTATTTGAAAATATTTTTTTTAGGTTCAGAGATAATTTCTTGTGCCAGAAGCAGGTTTTGCCCAGGAACCCACTGTTTTTTGGGGTATGCAGCTGTGATTCCTCTTTGCTGTGCACACTTGTCAAGGAGCTGCCTTCTTCTCAGAGATTTCATACTGCCCAGTTCTGGAGGGAGAAGATGTCTCATCAGCAGCTGCCTGTTCTTCAAGGATTTAAAATTCTATTCCTTTCTTCTACACTCCCTGTATTTGGGAAATTTTGCGTAATACCTTTTTATTGTCATTGGAATAAAACCAAATGTAAAATTGTAGAAAACTCTAGTGAACTGGTACATTTAAACTTTTCCTGTCAACTTTGATGGTTTAAATGGCTGAAATATTGCCTCTGCTGCTGTTCCTTCTTTCACCATTTTTTTCCCTGGCCAGACCATTTTCCAGTCCTCTTTAAAAAGCTTATTTTTTTTTCCAGCTAGTATTTGTCCATTTTTTTTTGTCTTTGTCACACAACACAGGTTTATACTTGCTATTTTTGCTGAAAGATGAACTTTGGGTGAGGACATAAAGGCCTCATGAGGGCAATTGGTAATAACCTGTGAAACTCTCCTTAAAAATCTCTTTTCATAAGTCACTCCATCTGGCTTTGTCTGGTTTTGGTTAGGTGGCTTGATTACACAAAAAAAAAAAACAACCCACAAAAAACTCACTAGTTTTATCTTGCAGAAAAAAAATGATTTGTAGCCATGTCCTTAAGGAGGAAACAGAGAGAAGAAGTAGAATGTCTAAGAGACATTGAAAATTATTTTAAACATCTCTTGTTCTGCAAATATCACTTGCACAACCTGTTTTACAATTCACTACCACAAGGTCATGAATTCACAAGAGTTTATAGTAGTAAGATTGAGCTAACACCAGCTTGGTGTGCACTGATGGAGCTTTAGAGCTGCAGAAAAGAAAGATCCTTTGCTCTGCAGATTCATTTCTGTAGGTTCTCAGCAAATGCTGGAAGGATTGATGTCCTAGCATTAAGTGGTTTTAAGTGCTGCTATGCAGCTGTGTTGCCCTGTGGATTTCCATTCATTCTTCATGATGTTTGTTGTGTTTTAGAAGATAAAATCACTTGCCAAGTAGCCGACCCCTTTTATACAATGCTGTTGTGTCCTCAGCTTGGAAATAGTGACTGTTAAGATTAGAAATTGAAAATGTCTTAGACCCATCTGTGATAATAGAACCATATAATCATAGAATGCCAGGTTGGAAGGGACCTCAAGGATCATCTGGTCCAACCTTTAAGAATGACTTTTAGAATGACATAGCTCAAGTCTTGCCACTGAGGACCCCCCAATCTCAACAATTTGTATATTTACTGGAGGACATAATTTCAACACTAATGGCAGTCATTAGAGTCTTGAAAGATCATGATGATCAGAACCTTGACAAATAGGCATAGCTCAAAGGGGAGGTAATAATAAAATGGGACTTTGGGTTGTGAAATTTTGGTTAGTCTTGGTAGTAGGCAAGATACTGTATAAAACCAGATTTGGAAAATTACAGAAAAATAATAACATTTTGGACATAGAAAAATACTTAAATCATTACTCAGGGATTGTGTGTAAGTTATTCCATTAATATAATTCTTGACATTATGGTCACTTCTCAGGCTCTTAAGCTATGTCTCTGTTGATAAAAAAGGTGAAGGAATGAGCTATGGGAGTGTGATTATGAACAGTACTGGATAGCTGGCACACAACCAATGTGGTAATGACTCAGGCCACTGAGTACCTTCTGAAAGATTGCTGGGAAAGGTTTGGGGGGTTTTATCCTCCAGGGACCATTTCCAAAATCAGTATGCATGACCCTGAATGAGGCTTTGCTTCCCTCCCTCTCAGGACAGGTCTCCAAAACTGTTCCAGGAGTTTCCCAAACACCTCTATATTCTATATTCTCCTAACCCGTAAGGCAGTGACGTAAAAAGCACACAACACCATAAAAGCAAGGGATTATCAGTTTCACAGTGCTAGGACACCACTATGCTGTAACATAACTCTTAAAATATTTCAAACCTTTAAACATAAGAAAAGAGCAGGAATGCGAACCATAATTCAGAAGCATAAGGTTCTAGCACAGACCCAGATGGTGACCAGGAGTGAGCCCTGTGCAGCATGAATATAGTTTTCTGGGCTACTTGACATCTCTTTTATTTAGCAGTGGGCAGATAGTCTTAGAGTCTTTACATATTTCTATTGTTAAAATGTTTATTGAAAAGCATAATTATTTGGTAGATTTCTTTCTCATGTTCTCTCTTTCCCTTCAGCACCAAGGTAATTACAGTATTTTATTATTATTATCTTAGTTTCACTTGTCATATGCCTATTTATGTAGCCATAGGTAATATTTAGGTGTAAGCATTCTTGAAATTGTATTTTATTACCTAGAGATATAATAATGTATTTTTACATTCCTCTTTTCCAACCTACACATTCCTTATTCTATTCTCAGTGAACATAGTGTTGCCATTTTAACTGTAGTATCACGGTCCTCTTTCTGTGTTGGCAGCGCTTTGTATACCAGCATCACATATCCTACCAGTTCCTTCTCTGTTGCTGGAGAAAAGACATATAATACCTCAAATCTTGGAACTCTCTACCCTTGATTGTCTTTACTCTTTGCAGAGACAATGTTGTCTGTCTTACCAGAACAAGGTGCTCTTATTAGTAGCACTTTTCTTTCTAGAATGAGGACTAACTATACACTCACTGGACTCCTACCTGCTCCTAGACTTGGCCTTTCAGCTCAGAAATGTCATTAGGAGTACTTTAGAATTCTACAAAAAAATGAAAAAAAAAAAGTCTTTTCATGTGGAAGAGTATTTCCTGGCTGCTATACCCTCATTTGCCAACATTTGGTACTCTGGAACCAAGCTGCATCACCATTCCTGTAAAAAGAGCAATCATAGCAAGCTGCCTTGACTGCCAATATGTCTTAGTAACCTTTTATATTATAGCAGTGTTGTTACTGCCACAATAGGTTAGGGGATGTCACCACTTCTATTATATTTGAAACCACATTTTCCAGGGCTTTATAACTTACATACTGTGATAAATACTGAACTGAATCCTTATATATGGCTTGTCAGATAAAATAGATGAAGACATAGTAGCTAGAACTTGGGTGGTATATTACAACAAAATGGCAAAAATAAGACAAGAGCAAGTAGATTTCTCTCGTTTTTGACAGTATGAAAGTTAAACATACTTAAAAGGGAACATAAACTCTTCTCTGAAATTAGGCTTTCTCTTTTTGATCCTCAAAAGATTCCTCAGTCAGCTTACTGAAGTAGAAGTGAAGAAGAAGAAATCTCATGACCTGGGGTTATATTTTTACCACTTCTGTCAATTAATCAGGGAAGCTGCTTTCTGTTGGGGAATGCCCCTTGCAAGAGCTGGAAGAACAACACGTTCAGAGTATGGGAGGGTGTTGTTCAGGGTCATCTGGCAATATTGACAGGAATGCTAACAGGCAGACAAGAATGGAAAAACTGCATATCTGATGAAATAATCTGAATATGCCCCTGTAAGAAGGTCAGAGGATTCCTCTTTCCCATGAGTACTTCTCTGCAGAGTTTTCTTTGCAGTGCGTGACCTGATACAATAAACCAAGATTACAGATATGTAACTGTCCTATCAAAGGTGACAAAGCAAGTGCTTCCAGCTAGGATATTAATTTTAATTCATAAAACCAGGCAATAATTGAAGAGGGAAAAAAATAAAAGACACTTCAACAGGACTATCAGCTTGCAACAGCAGCATTGTGACTCATGTGACTGAGGTAACTCTTGAATTCCCATGCACTCTCTAGCCCTGACACTATTCTTTCCCTTCTGTATCTTGGTTTCCATGGGAAGATAGTTGTAAAGGTGAAATGGGTGAAAATTAGAATAAGCTCCAGAACTACAAGGTGTGATGGAAAGCATGGCTACTTTGCTGCTCAATAGACACACATTTTTCAATTTTATATTTAAACAATGACAGGGAAAGTTTTGCAAGATGCTGATATAACCCATCAAAATAATTTTTTTCATTAATTAATAATATTTAGTAAAAGTAATTTTCTCACAGGTATTCCACAGCACAATCATGGTAGCACAAACTTTTTATATCTATTGTTTGATAAAAGTTTATCTCCAGTTTAGATGAAATTATGGACTTTTTTTTTCTGGATTATAAGAAAGTGAATTTGCATTGGAAAACCAAATGGAGAAGTAAAATCATTTGAGTCAAATAACAGGCACATGTGGATGATACCAATCAGAAGTTCCTGGTTTTATATTTTTAACAAATTATTTAGAAATTAATCACATACAAAAGTCATTCAGAGAAACTGGGTATATAATTTAAAATACATTTTGCAGACTGATACAGACAGTGTATGAACTGAGAGGCAAGCTTTAATTAATATTCATTCATTCTAGCAGTCACTCAAATTTTGAATTATCTTTGTGTAAAAAATTCAACCTATGTATGCAGGAAGAAAAGTGTAATAAAGGCATCAAAGAAAAAAAAAATTGATGTGCTCAAAACATAATTTTGCATAACACATTAATGAGAAATGATAGTTAATAAAAATGTAATCACTAAGGAAGCAAGTCAACAGAAAAAGAAAGAGCATACTAAGCACCTGAAAAAAATCAGTAATGGGGGTTTGTAAGATTTGTAAAATTATGTTTGTTTCTTCAGTTTAATTACAAGGTAAGATATTATTTTACATCATTTTTATTGAACTGGAAGGAAAACTTTTCTCAATATGCTGTACAAAACAATAAGTAGTTCTTAAATTTCTTGTGTGCTTGTTGCCAGGAAAATATGCCCCTGAGGTTACTCCTGTGACTTAGGGCAAACAAATGTGGTCAGATCTTTTATTGAAAAGTTATAGGGTATCCATTAATATTTATAAAAGAAATAAAGCAAGCTCTTGGGTTGGAGGATGGGGGTGTGGAGGATGTGTGTGAGGGAACAGAATGTTGATGACTGTTACAAAATCACGTTCTTTCTGAACACCAAGTACTAGATAAATCAGAAGATAAATATTTTAAAGAGAAAGATAACTCAAATATGTGTTATCTTTGATTAGAACAGTATTTATTCAGAAATATGGATCCTGAATCCAAGCAATGAAGATCTAAAATGACATTTTGCCACACTTCTGTTCAACATCAGGTATAATGCACTTAACATATTCTAGGCACAAAAACTACATGTTAATTAAAAAAACATTAGGCAAAATGGATTGATACATTTGATGAAATATTGACCTAAATTTCACAATGTTTTCTCTACAATTTTATTTACAAAAAAATGAAAGAACAAATGTTTTTTTTCCATATTGTGTTTTCTGAAAATCATTTTTGTCTTGGAGTTTCACTGCTGGAAATCAATGCTTGAACATTTATAGTGAATTCATATGCAAAATGATAAATCACTTCAATGTTAAACATAGATCAGTACCACGCACACTTTTTATCTTATCTATCCTCAGAAATTTGCTCTCAAGATCCCAAATTTTTATCCCAGCATAGGTATTTCTCATTTCAGTACACAGATATGCAATCACTAATTAGCAGATGCTTGTATTAATCCTCTTACATCCACAGGCTCTATTAATTGTGCAAGCTCAGCACTTTACTTAATGTGCCTAATGATAATGAGTCATTAGATGTGTGCCAGGGGACATGGGCTGCTGTGTGCCAGAGGACCCTGAGGTTGATGCCAGCTGTGTGCTTCAGCATTGCTGGGCAGCTCTAACATTAGCAGCACTAACATTAGGGTCTTCCAAACAACTTCTCCAATTAAAAAGCTACAGTTCACTAGGAAGCTACAAAGTTTCAAACAGTTTTATATCTGCTGTATAAATGCAACTAAGCATTTTAAACAGGTGTTGGTGATGTGTTTTGTCCCAGTACCAACTGGAAGTCCTGAAGGTTTTTCAAAGGTCTCAGCTGCTGATACAGGCAATTATCATGTTTTTCCTGATGTGCAGTCTTCCATTAAATAGAAGTGCTGTTTCCTGAAGTTCTGATTTTAGCTGTAACAATGATTACACCTGTACAATGTTTGCATTAAAAATATTTAATTAAATATAGATATAAACATGTCTGAATCTAGCAGACTACACAAACACAATGTTGATCCAATTACTTGACCATTAAAGGTTCAGAGGTGTATTTTGTCTTGTAGCTTGATCAGACATTGGAATGGGCTGCCCAGGGAAGCAGTGGATTCTCCATCCCTGGAGATATTTAAAAAGAGACTGGATATGGCACTCAGTGCCATGGTCTGGTAACTGCAGCGGTAGTGGATCAAGGGTTGGACTTGATGATCTCAGAGGTCCCTTCCAACCCAGCTGATTCTATGATTCTATGCTATCCCTCTTTCTGAATTTTCTGTTCAATAAACCTTTGGCTTTGTTTCACAATGTGAAATAACCCTGGGAGCAAAGGGTGACCCACTACTCCTTGGCATACCAGTGCAGCACTGTTGCACTGGGTACATTTGTGAGTGATGTTTTGGCTGATGACAAACACTCAGCCTTTCTGTCCCCTTTGGTGTAGGAAGAGTCTGGGTGGGGGCTTTTTGGAGTTGAATAGGAAGCCTGCTATGCCCATCTCCTTACCTGAGAGAGAGACTTGTCACTCTGCTTATCTTCTGCAAAACAGCACAGTACTGTCAATGGGTAAAGAGCTCTTTCTACTTCTAGGAATTAGTATGTTTGCATAATTATTGAAGAATTTTTTTTCTTTTATGGCACAAGCAATTTTTGAGGAAAAGTTTAAGGAAAGGAACACTTAAGTTGAGAAAGCTGTTGCCTTTTGAAAATGAAAACTCATCCTACCTCAGAATGTATTAAAGTAATGGATGGTTCTTGTGCTTCATCTGACAGGAAATTTTGTGCAAAAATCTTTTTTCATCTATTCGTTTTTAGAAAAACTGAATTATTTTTTCAGCATATATAGTCCAAGCAAGGCTGCAAGTGTTTAATAAGTAATGAAAACCTACATAAAACATGAGAGCTTTGAGGTACAACTGTTCCTTCATGAAATGTTTTATTAATTGAAATACTAACCAAATTGTCAGACTGTATGAATACCTGCATAAAGACCAGAACAGATACTTAAGATGCTGTATGGTGTTTAAGTGCCTCTTCTACCACATCAAGGTCAAAGACCTTCTCCTGAGCCTCAAGGCCTGTCGCAAGCAGTTTAGGATTTATTCCTTTTCTTTTTTATCAGTTAACCTGGTTTGCCTCCCTTGCACCTCCTAATTTAGTTACTTGTGCCTCTGAGGTATCTGTTGCCTCCTTTTTGCATTGTCAACAGTGTCCCTGGTAAGACACCCATTGCCCTGTAAAGTTGCCCTGACAGCTGCCAGCTGGCCAAGACTTAAAAAGGGGGGGAAGAGAGTATCAGCATATGATTGTTTTCTAGGTTTGTGATACAGTATATGACTTTATCCTTATACCAGCAGTTGTCCTTTGATGCTGTAAACACTTCAGGGCTTCTGGGGAAGCACACATATTTAACTTCAGATAAGAAAACTCCCAGCAAGAAAATAAATTATTAAGGTCAGAAAGTAAAGGAGTCAAAGGCTCCTCAGTTACAGTTTTATTTCCTCAGCAGATCATACACATCAGGATGCAGCCTTTGAATACAATGGTCACAAATTAGTTTTGCACAGATGCTCCTTTAACTACTGCACTGGGTGGCTGGAGTTCTGAAGATTATATGGTTATTCTCTAAAGTGCTCTTGTTTTATCTTCAGCAAAAGCTGGAAGATTTGCAAAGCAAGAGTGTTGGAAACAGAAGCCAGAGGAGGGGAGAGGAATACTGTCTTGCAGAGCTGGATGTTTCTCCACTGGCAAACACAGGATTCCTGTATGGTGTGAACCAAATGACTCAGAATCAGATTAAATGAGCTGTTATTTTTCTTTATCCTCTGCATTTCTGGTTTGAGATTAATATCTTCATTTGCACACAGTTTATGCTCATAACTTTCTTGTACACAAGAGCTTCAGCTACTCAGAGACTCATTTCCCATTTCCTTGTGATCCTTGTTTCATTTTTGTTCCACTTTCAGTTCCCAGTTACACCCTTCTTAAAAAAATCCCTGTTCCAGCCTCCTGTTCCTCCGGTTCCCAACACAGGCCCAGGTTGCATTTCCTTCCCTCCTCTAGTAAATAACCAGGGTCAGGTTTGCAGCTGGATTCTATGATCTTATAGGGCTTTTCCAAATTAAATAATTCTATGACTCTGATATTAAGTACTACTTTCTTTCAGTTAGCCAGAAAACACAATTATTCATGACAACCAGCAGAATATATTATCCAGCCTAGAATTATATATGTGTATATATAATATATATATATATATATATATATATATATATGAAAAAAGTGGTTTTTTTTACAACAACCAAGTACACTGTAAAGGGGAGAAAGTTTTCTGAATTAACACAAATGCTATCTTGAAGCTAAATGCACACAGATGTATTACACTGGATATTCAGATATGACCTGATCTGACCTCCTTACTTCTCTGAGAGTGTCTTCCTCTACGTAAAAGCATGTAATGACTCCAAAATTATGTTCATTCAGCTTCATAGTCTGCACTTTTCTGGATATAGAAAAGCAACAGTGAATTTGCAGTGATTACTAATGAGTCAGCACTTTTACAAACTCTTGCTATAAGGACTGTTTAAATGAGAGCTGATCAGAAAGCTGTATTGGAGAGCCCAGTTCCTGCCTATCTGGGATTTATTTGTTTCTTTAAAATAAGTAAGGAGCAGAATGCATCTCCTGCAAAAATGCGAGGTGGCTATGTCAGGAAAAAAGTGCACAGTCCACGTAGCTTAAACCAAATCAGAATCACAGCAGTTTATCAATTTATTAACAACGTGCAATTAACTAGCAAGAAGTCCACCATGTAACCAAGATTTGCAGTGCAACAGATAAACCACAAAACAAGAGGTAAAACATATAACTAGATGCTTTAAAAAGTTAATGTGCAACTAAATATTTCTAAGTACCTTTTAGTGATGGACCTGGTCGTGTTGGGTTAATGGATGGACTTTATAGAGAATTTGCTGAGTTGGAATGGACCTGTCAGGATCATCAAGTCCAACTCCTTTCACTGTGTAGGGCACCCCAAGAATCACACCATGTGCCTGAGAGCATCAGATGACTTGATGGCCTTTAAGACTTGATGATCTTAAAGGTCTATTCCAACCAAAACAATTCTACAGTTGATTCTATGATACATCCTAGAGTGTTCTAATCCCAATAAATAGTCACAATTACCTCTCCCAGCAGTGTAGGTTTCACTCACATCCCCTCCCAGGAATGTGTGTTGCCCACTTGAGGACCCATCCTGGGGGAGAGGTGGCTGCTCCAGGGCTGAGTGTGCCCCAGGCTTCCAGTGATTGATGAGCCATGCAAATGCCCCCCCCTCCTCAAGTCACAAACAAATCCCAGAGGTGTGGGTCCCCATGGGCTGGTCCCTGCCCTGTCACCTCCAGCTGGATGCAGGCTCCTCACAGTGCCCATCTAGCCTGAGCTGTGAACCCAGCAAGGAACTTCTGGTTGCAGATGAGGGGATTTGATCATTCACACTGATAGGAAGACAGAAACTCTCTTTGCAAACCAAAACCCAACCAACCAAGCAAACATAAAACAAAACTCAAAAACCCCCAAAATAAAATAAACAGCCAAAATCCCACCTAGTTTGCTGTGTAATGGAATTGTGGAAATGTCCACTGACATTTGTTATGTCTTGAATCCAAATAATTTTGCTTCCCAGGTGTATTTTAACATTTTTCAATTCAGCTTTGAGTCAAGGTCTCAGATATGTATTGAGGGATGCCATAAGAGTACCAGTTAGTAAATGTGGCTATTTAGAGGTCATCTATCCAGGGAAGTGAGGATACAGTGAATTTACAATGCAATGACTTTCATTAGCATGTACCAGAGTAGTATTGTGTGGCTTCACAAACCACAATAGCAAGTGCACTTGATGTTTACACCTCACCTTACCACTGTAAAGGCTTCTCTAGTTTCTAAAATCCCACTGACAACACACGATTCCTTCATATCTCATTTACTGGAGAGGAGAAGAGAGCATCAACTATGGTAAGATTTTAATTTGGAAATACTGGGGAAAGGGAATGGATTCACAAGTTCCAGGCTGAGCAGAAGATGCAAAAATAAATCTTTAATAACTTAGTAAAGGACAGGAGTTTCCATGACTGGAACTTACAACAGTATTTAACAGTTATTAATGTAACTAGGGAGCAAAACTGCAATTTGATGACATCCAACAGGAGATAAAGCTCATACTCAGTTTGGTGATTTCATAGAGCTTATTAGGTACCTAGAGAGAGAAATAACTGTTGTGAAGGCATCTTACAGAATATCTGGCTCCCAAAGCAACTCATGATTGCAATTTTTTAAAAAAAAGAAAATGTGAAACCTTTTCTGTGGATGTAGCTTAAATAAATAAATCAAAGCACTGTTAGCTTACAGAACACTTAAATGATGTATTAAGAGACTGAGTGCACTTTATTTGCAAAACAAAGTAATTTAAAGACTGCTGCTGGCAGACTGAATGGGCTCTCTTATTTTAATGATGATGAGTGCTGTTGGTAATAGCAGGTGGAACCATCATCCTCATATAACCTAGACTACATATATAAAACATACACAGATGATATATGTCATAACCTAGGCAACAGATTAGCTTCAATCAGGCACAGAAGTCAACAATGCCAGTGTGCTTTCATCATGAGAAACAATCTTTCATGCAAAGCTATCTGGCTTGAAGATCAGTCTTTTATGAAGCTGTAGCAAAGTGGAGGAAGAGTGAAATGAAAATCAGTGTAGAAACCACAGTGAATAAATTATGATCTTGGTTCAAACTGTAGATTACAGCACAGAGTTTGCAAAGAATATATAAATGTGTAATTGATCAGGCAAAAAAAGTGAGTGTTAAAACTGAATTTCCTAGTGAGTGGGGAAAAAAAAAACCATTAAGCAACAATATGATATGGTTCTGCCCTTCTTGACATAACTCCTAGAGATGAGGAGAGAGGTTACAGGAAGCTTCACTTTTATGAGAAATACAATCCTCAACTTTGAATTCAATTGATGGGAAGCTGTAAGAATGCAAATGGCATGTGCTAAATCTTTACATGACAAAACAGAAGAATCCTGTATTAGCTGAGAAAGTGAAACATATTCTGAAGGAACAGCAGAGTAGAAAGTAATGGTTAAAATTATAATGTTGCTATTATTAACAATATAATTATGATTAATATAAACCCAAGGGTACCCAAAATTGCACAAAACATTCCAAACATACTCTCCCAAGTGACAACAGACTCACATTCCTTAACCTGATGGCTAAATCCTGCCAGTGCAATTGTGTTATGGAATGTCAGTAACTCTTAAGGACAAAGAAGATACAGGAATGTCAGTGATAAAGAAGTCATTCTATACAACTAATCAGCATGATAGGACTATAAAACACGTTTGTTGATGACAGCATCTGTATTTCCTCTTATGACTGGGAGGGGAAAAGGTTCTGCAAGAGAAACTTGACCCCATTTTGATCTCTGCAAAGAGCTGTAGCATGCCTTATATTCATGTGTAGGAAAAGTCCACTGTTGGTTGAAACTCTGGATTCCAGATCTTGGGTTCTGCTCTCTGGGAGCATTTGGCATCCAGCATCATGGGTGTAGAGAGGAGGGAGTCAAAGCCAAACCCTTGAGTAATAATAACCCTAAATCATTTGTCCTGGCATAGTAGTAAGTCACAGAACACAAATCTCTGTACATCTGTTTCATCAATTACCCAGTCTTATAGATAAAATCAATTCCTTGATCTAAGTCACTTTTAAAAGATCTGTTCTTTTAACTCAATTTGTCCTGAGCTTTAAATCTATGGACAATTATTTTTGCTTCAATCACCTATAGAAGGTAGGCACTAAGTTTATTGAATTGCAAAATCTCTCTTCACAGATGGACCTGGAATTTCATTGTTCATTTCCCCTGCACTGGCATGTAGAAACACAAGGGAAATGGGAGTTTTATGTCTTCATAAAGTGTCCAAAATGCCTGCTGAAGACATAGCATGTTCTCTTATGTGGTATCAGTGATCTTAAAAAATGCAGTAAAGTTATTTTACATGTAACAATGGTGGGCTGGCCTTGGATGGCCACCAGGTGTCCACACAGACACTGTCTCACTTCTCCTCCTCAGCAGAATGTCACAATAGTCACAATAAGGCAGTTTTGTAAAGAAAAGAAAAAGCAGCACATGGATGAAAATGAAAGAAAAATATTTATTCTTTAGTTCTCATTAGCAGGTGCTGTCCAGCCAGTCCTTGCAAGTGTAGTAGTACATGTACATGTTGTAGTTGCTTTGGAAGCCAAATGGCCTCCTGTCCTCTTTCTCTTAGTTTTTGTTTTTAAGCATGATGCCATTTGGCATGGAATATCCCTTCAGTCAGTTTGGGTCAGCTGTCCTGTCTGTGTCCTCTGACAGCCTCTTGCCCACCCTGAGCTTCCTGGCCGCTGGGGACAGGAGTTGGAGAAACTTCCTTGGTGCTGCATGAGCACTGCTCAGCAGTAGTGAAAACATCGTTGTTTTATCAGCACCATTCTAGCTACAAACAAAAAGCACAGCACTGTCAGGATGGAATAGTATCCACACTTGTTCTTTGGAAGAGAGCTGCAGAGGAGATATTATTAGCAGTCATTGCTGTTTCTCAGGTAAAATACTGCCTACAGAATCCAGTGACAAGAACACTTGAAGCTCTCTTAGAAAATATTCATGGAGGTGTTTTCAACAGAATGGTTTCACGGAACATTGCCAGAAAACAACACATGTTTTCCTGAAGGTATGGAGATCTTTTGGACTAAACTAGATCCCCAGGGATCCTGTAACTTCTACCAACATCCATTCTGTTTGAACTTTAAAGGAATCCTAGGCAGTCAACTGATATCCTCCCGTGGGCTGTGATATAGCTTGTATAACCAATTAGGTTTCAAGCAAGACATTTAAGAAGTCTTGGATAACTGACATTTTTCTGTGAAACCCCATTCTAGTGAAAAACTTTTGACATCCAGAAAGGACCAAAGCTACTGTTGCTTAGATACAGCTTCTTAATATAAAAGGTTTGTGCAACATTCCAGCCAGTATCATATATATGTAATCAAGGTATGTGGGGCACGATGGGCTATCACTGTTCTGAGATGCACTATCCAGCTGTGTGTTACATCTCATCCATCTCTAAGTTGCAGGTACTGAGGCACACGAAACACCACTAATCACTCCAGTCCACTGAAACAAACAGCAGTTTTTTTTATTTTTCAGGCTCATCTTGGAGTCATATCTGTGGTGAGTTTGTAAACAGTACTTGGAAATCAAACTAAAGACCTCCTGCCAGGAAAAAAAAAAAATAAAGATCTATTACCAATTAAGCCTTTTGTTCTACTGGGGTAGTTGACTTCTTGAACTGTCGTAATGGTACTAAAATTAACTCCTAGGGGAATTAGGTTGTTTATAGTGTCTGGGAATTCAACCAATTTAGCAGTTTGTAAGACTTTTAACGACCATCATATGAGAAAGCCCGTTGGAACAAGTAATCTGGTATGCAGAAAAGAAATTCATTTTGCTTTGGCACCTTTACTTTAGCTCAGAAATTATGATCTGTGCCTTAGGCTATCAAACATCAATGCACAAAATTATTCACAAAGGGTTTATGGTTCAAGTGATAAATTCAGTCATTTGCAAAATGTTGACCCAAGTGAGTCAGCACAGAAAGCTTGATCTTTCAGTGTGATGAAAATGTAATTTTATGGATGTCAAGTCGAAGTTCAAAAGTGACATATAGTGTCATACAGATAAATAGCTGTGCCGACAGCAATGCCATACTTCATAAGTGCTTGTCTGCCCAATAGTAACTACAATGATGATTAAGAAAGCTGCTAGTAAATGCACATTTTATCTCATTTTACTTATCATACAAGTCTCTAGAATTAAAAATTCAGACAATTATGCTTAAGAGCTGCATTTAACACTTCAACTCCATCCTATGGAGGTATTTTTTAACTGTTTTGCTGGTTATGATTTTAATTATTGATATTTTACATAATAATCTTGTAACTCCTGAGAATATAATTACTCCTTATAATCTTTTCTTTCTTCTCCACCATATAATTTCATGTATAATGAAAAAGAATATGAAAATACTATTCAGAGCTTTGTGGACAGTGCAGAATAGTGTAACTGCTCCAGAATTTTATTTTTTTTTATGACAAAGACGTAATGTACAGAAAGTAGCTTCTTTATTTACTTAATTATTTGTATGGAATAATCTTAATTTCTATTATTTTCTTTGATTCTCTTCTTTCGATTGTAAGAAAGGAGACTGTATCAGTGAGGAGGCCAGATCAGAGAAAGTCTCTTGGGCTCTATGCTCAAGATGAGGCAGTGTAAGAAGATCCAGTGTGAACTCTGTCACAGGTGTGGTGTGGGTTACTTTGGAGTGTGTGTGGGGTTTGCCCCTGCTTTTTCCATGGAGCTCTTCCATTTGGCCCATCCTAAACACATGGGACACTTAGTTCAGACCCAGGACCTGAGGTTGCACCTTGTACAGGCATTGAGAGGAAAGGGTCGCTGTGGTCTCTCTGTCTCATCACAGCTTCTGTGCACACATAGCTAAAAGAGCTTTCTGCCTCTATTTTTGTTCCTTTCCCCAAAGTATTGCTCTTGTTTCTTTTTTCTTTTTCCAATTTTTTTTTTTTTTTAGAGTCCTCTTATCTATGACATTATATTAAAAAAAAAAAACAAAACTTTTCTGAAAATTTAGTTTAGTCTTGATCTGCATGCTAGAAGAAACCCCCGCTTGGTCATTTAAATATGATATTGGGTAGTAAAATATTACCAGCGATGTTCATCAGTTTCCTTACTCTCATGACTTTGGCAACACAAGCAATAGCAAATGTCTTCAGGGACAATTCTGACAAAGTCTATGTTACCATTGTGCAAAACTAATGATTTTAATGGGCCATGAAATATAACCTTCTGCCTATCTCCTCTTCACTCCTAGACTTCTGCCATCTGTACTGACTTCATTTCCATTCCATCTTTCATCTCCATCAAAGTTTTTGCCCTCCTATGGCTACCAGAAACTGCCCGTGCTTTTTGAGTTATTCCTCCCTAGGTTTTGGAGAAAATATTTTTAATTTCTTGGGAGTTAAATGCTTTTTATGTGTAAGCAAAGTAAGGTGAAGAGAATGCAAATGCCACTGAGGAATTTTCTACAGGCCAGCATCTACATACTGAGGATAAAATGGGTTGTTCACAAACATCAACTTCTGCAGTAATTTTTTATGTTTTAAAAGTTTATTTCCCAACTTACCGTAAATACTTCCACTTATATTTCAGCAAAGCCTTTACTTCATCATTTTAGCTGGATATCTTTCAGCCCTATCCTCACAACTTTTTTTTATAGTAGCAAATTTGAAGATGCTTGGGAGCATATGTGATCTTTCATTTTGGCATACTTTCTTTTCTTCTTGCATCCTCCTCCATATTAAACATTGAGTCAATATGAGTTTCTTCCTATATGTTTGATTCTTTTGTGCCTGTGCTATGGACTGCTTGTGAAGCTGTAAAATAACCTGTGAAGCAATCCTGCCAAATGATCAGCTAACTGCAAGATTAAAATAAAGAGCAGGAACTGAAGTGAGATGCAAACATTGCAACTTCAATAATCTTGCCAAGTTTACAGACTCAGATATAACCTCTGTGTATTTTTATTTTTGAGTCTCTAGATCTCACCAGTCCTGCACCAAGCATCCTCTGAAATATGTTCTCCAAACGAGTTGATTTAATATTTTTGAGTGCAATGCACTTAGCTAACTTATTCTTTGGATTTCCCATCTCTTAGTGAAGTTTACTCACTAAATTATACTTTTAGTAATAATTAAAAAAACCAAACAACAAAACAAACAAACAAACAAAAAACCCAGAACAAAACAACCAAGGAAACACAGAAACACCCTATATATCTCTGGCACACAGTGCTAGGCAGTTATTCCACAAATATGACTCCAAAATGTCAGTGTCAGCTAGGAAGCCATGGATTTCCTGAACCATTTTTTGTTATTTCACACCAATTAAAAACATTTTTTCCTGTAACATAAAATGAATCCTTTTGTGTTTCTAAGAATACAGAGGAAATGAATGTCAAGCAAAACTCATACGAAGTCTTAATAAATCCAATATTTTTTTCATTAATACAACTTGCAAATGAATTAGAGGTTTAAATTCAAACTTGTTATAGATTCTTTGCATTGCATAGCATTATTTTTTTTACCTTTTAAGAATATTTCAACAGTTAAATATATTCTTGACTATTTTTCCAGCAGTGAGTTCCCTAACAGCAATGTCCTGTTTTTCAGCCTAGGAAAAGCATCAGTCTCAGGGGAGTTCATTAGCTAGATGCTCCACTGGCTCTGTCTCCCAGGTTATCTGCCTGCAGCATGAAGCAGAAACAGCAGATTCAATAGGCATGACCTTGCCTTTGTTATTAGTGTCTATAGTACTATTATATACATATTGCATCCATACTATATACATATATATACATATTATATGCTATTATCTATCCATACATATATACCATGGGCTGGTTTGTATATCACTAAAAGTGATTCACTACAATAGCATCAAATATTTACCTTACTAGAGCTACAAGTAATTATGAGCTTGTTTTGTTGGAGCTAAAGTAACCTGGACTGGGAATTTCTGTTAATTATGAGATCATGGTAAAAAATGCAATTTGCCCACTCCCAGAGATATAATATGCATATGGTCTCAGTACCAAGGAAAACTTCAACTGGTGTGAATATATTCAATTGCTGAAAGGAATTGCTTCAAATGTATCAACTAGATGTAATTACCACTCCAGGAAAGTGATTAAAATGCCTTAAAATTAAGATTTCAGCTTGCCATGGTTATTTCTATGCAAATATGCTATATTTTTTTGACCAACATGTCTTAATTGAAAGCAGACTAAAGTCTTGAATAACAAGAAAATTTTAAAATTCATGCTGTAAACATAATTACTTGAGCCTCAGTTGAGAATGAAAATCATATTTTTTGCTGTCTGAACTTGTCTTCCCTCCTCTTTTCTAATGAAGAAAGACACTGCACAATGCCCTACTAAATTGTATGCTGAATGAGTGCTTGAAAGTATCAGTCAATTTCCTTTATACAGACTAGCTATAATAACTCAGAGCAGTATCCTATAATGCAGATTTATTTTTATATCTCATATATATGTCTTCCAATATATGAGCTGAGTGATTCAATCCTGAGAATATGACACGAAAATTTTGCTGCAATTTGCAATAGGAAATGAAAGTCACAAGAAATACTTTTGTTTACTGTATCTACCCAGGCATATTTGATAACAGTTTGAGTTCTTGTGAAAACTGGGCTGATATCCTTAGAAATCCCTGGAGGTCATTCTGCTGAGTTTGGACACTGCCCTCTGCTAATGTAACCCATTTCACATATGTGATATAAGGTAAGCTCATCAAAATAGCACACAATACCTGCAAAATGCTCACTGGCTGGAGGTTGCCTTGCCCCAGAAGAATGGGACAATCATGAGACTAAGACTGCATGGGTTAGCCTTACTTTGGCCTTCAGGTAAGGCAGAATTAATCATAGAATCATAGAATTGGCTGGGTTGGAAGGGACCTCTGAGACCATTAAGTCCAGCCCTTGATCCACTACCGCTGCAGCTACCAGACCATGGCACTGAGTGCCACATCCAGTCTCTTTTTAACTATCTCCAGGGACAGAGAATCAACTACTTCCCTGGGCAGCTCATTCCAAGATGCAGGGAAAACATTCACAGTGTTACTAGATTTTAATATATTCCTCCCACGTTTTTCATTATCTGAAACAGTACATTAGGACATTTTACTTGATTTTATGGACAATTTTGAATGCTCCAAACCTTCAACGTTTAGCAAAATTGCTATCTGCTCAAGAAAATCTCTATCCCTACTTTCCCATTCTTGAAGAATATTAACTTCAAGACAGTGCACTACCAGTTCATATGTTGAACCATGAGAAAGCGGCAGGAACCTCTGTGAAATTCTAGGTAGCCTTTTGAAACAACTCTGGAAAGCTCTGCCAGTTCAGTATTTAATTCAAAACACAAAGAAGCACTTAGTAGGTTAGAGAACTCTGATACAGTCTCTGTGAATTTTTTGTCTAGCATACGGTTCCCAAGTTTGAAATAATTTACTTTGATAGTTAACATTTTCTGAATTATTTAAATGAAGTTATCAAAGGCTGACTATCAAGCACTAAAGAACCAAGTACTGCTGGAAAGGAAGCTGTTTTCTGGTTATTTTCCTTTTTACTGTCACTTATGGCTTAGAAATAGAATAAAATCTTTGAAGATACTTCACTTGTTTGCAGAGACTTCTGGTTCTGGTGGATCTTCTAAAGTCTCCTTTCCGCTTCTTGATATTTTTTTTTTATAATGTGTTCAGAACTTATTAAGATTAAGGCAATCACAGAGCTACCCCTTCCATTCAGAAAAAAACCTATATTAAAAATTAAAAGTTCTTGTAAGTATTACCTAGCTTTGAGGCCAGAGAGGTCTGCACTTAATTTATGAAATATTCTTGTTTTCTAAATCTAAGTGACTGGATAGAAACTGACTGTTGAAAATAGTGCCTTTCCTCTGCTTACCCATACACACACACAAGTTTTATTTGGGAGAATGTGAGAAAAAAAATTACATTCCAGGGACTACTTTAACAATTCATGGGACAGACAATCTGGTTCCTCAATAATTTACTTTTATAGACATAGCCTCAGCTCCTGAGGTCTACTGATTTTCATTGCAATGCAGCTTATTACTACCCAACATCCAATCCCTCTAAAAAGGGATACTTACAGCTACCACTATTGACACACTGATCCATTAAAAGTTTTAATTCACCTGGAATCCAGAGAGTTCATCAGAAGAGTACTTATTGGAACACAGAGTTGCACTTAAAGTTTGATTTTATTCTTCTCTGCTGCTGACTGCCTCTCTGTGACACCTCACCACAGCTGCTTTTTCATGAACAGCAGCAACCAGCATCAGAGGTGGTTTACCAAAGAGTAGTTGCTAGAGTTGGTTGGCAGCAGGTCCCCAGAGACGAATCTTACCCTCTGGAAGCCTTTTGCCATCTTGTGCTAACAACACAATATTCAATTTCAGCAATTCAGTTTCCCTCAGCAACTCCAAAACCACTGTGTGGAATCTGTCACTAGTGCCATTCACCACTCCTTCCTCATAGCTTCCAGAATTTCAGCTTGTCAGTGATGGAAGCAGTAAATATATAAAACAGAATATAAAGTAATATAAAGTGTATTTTTACGGTTTTAATATTTACTGTACTTCTACCTAAGATCAAATCTGAAAAGAGGAGCAAAAGGAGCCTCGTCTCCTTTTGTTGTCCAATTTAGTGTGATTTTTTTAATTGAATTTTTGTTTTGATTTATTTCTGTCCTGGTTTGGGCCAGGATAAAGGTGATTTTCTGTTTTGTACTTTTACTTTTAGCTAAGTCTCTTGCAGGTAGTTGCACTTGCTGAAATTAACAGCAAGTTTCTCAGACAGTGTGTGTTTCTAGGACTGATAGCACTTGATGTTTATAGTTACTGCTAGAGACTGGTATGCAAAGCCAAGGACA
Organism: Calypte anna; assembly: GCF_003957555.1. NCBI lineage: Eukaryota > Metazoa > Chordata > Aves > Apodiformes > Trochilidae > Calypte > Calypte anna. Next base: position 31,080,054 of record NC_044244.1, read on the forward strand.
CTGCTCAGCTCTGAGGAAAACTTTTACCCTCCAGAAGGAGTAAAGAGGTCCCACCTGAGCCCTCCTTTGGGGAGGAACGGACAAGATAGATGCCAGAATTGACCAAACAGAGTATTCCATCCCATACACGTCATACTCAGTATAAATTTGAGGGATCACGAGGGCCAAGCCAGATTTCCTGATTTCCTGCTTCCAGTTTCTGGCTGCCTGCCCTTCCTGCCTTCCCTGTTTCCCTTCCTTCACCCGGCATCCTGGAAGGATTCCATCCGTTCAGCTGCCTGTGGTCCTGATCCGTGCCAGCCCATATCTGTGCATTCCTGCCTCCAGTTCCCGACTGCTGCTGACTCCAGGAGTCCAGCCTGGACTTTCCCAGGGCTGCCCTGCAGCCTCGGTGGTGACGTGAGAGTTATTGGGGGAAAGGGGGGAGGAATGTGGTATCCATTTTCCTGTATATTTGTATATATTTAGTAATTTTACCTATTTATCATTACTGTTTCATTAAAGTTGTGTAGTTTAGTTTCCAACCCATAAGTCTCTCTCCCTTATTCTCTCTCCTTTCTTTATCAGGGAGGAGAGAGAGATTAATAGAGAGCGTCTGTTATTTGGTTTAATTGCCAGGCCAGTGTTAAATCGGGACACTTTCCTGTCCATTAGATCATTACACCCATAGACCTATTAGTGAGAAGTCTTTTTGTAGTTTCATTTCAGAAAACCACATCTTTAAAAACAAGAGGATATACAAACATCCTTGGTGCACGCAACACCTTAAAAATATTGACTGTGCCATCAGATATGAGGTTGTTTAATAAAAGAAAAATATTAAAATGGGAGTGCTCTGGGTAGGCAGACAGGCCAATATTTGGTTTAGGGAATCACAATGTTTGGTATTTTTAATGCTCTCTTAATGCATGGGATCTCTCACTTTTTCTATGTACCTGTGCAATACAATGACAGACAAGGATTTGTCAGTCTTTAATTTCCCTATATGACCAGCACCAGACCTAACTGGGAAATATGACAAGGATGAAAGACTGTGAATTGTACTGACTGACTGAAAGTATCTCTCTGGTCATTGTGGGTATTCAGCAAATATATCCTTTGATTCATCCATATAGACCCTACTGCTGCTGCTCAACATCCCTCCTGGAATTAGAGTTTGCAAAACAGAGACTATAGGAAAAAATATTTCCTCAGCTGCCATTTGGAGATACACCCCTATTCAGTGTTAGAGAATGCACATCCTCTTCTTAGTGTGCACTGGGTATGACAAAGATTGACAATTTAAAACTTTGTACAAATTCCTGAGATAGGCATGCATAAAATAAATAGAAACTTTTAGTTAATTAAAGTAAATTTTCCCCATACTCATACAAAAATGACTTGAACAGGCAATGTTTAAACATGTCAAAAATATCTCTTCTTGCCCAAGAGTGGATGTGACACATCACAGTATAAAGATTTCAACTATTGCAGCACTGACTGGGGGAACGGAGCAGGAAAAGACACTCAGCACTGACTCTTACAGTGTGGCTGCACCAGTGCTTGAAAGGCTGTTTTGACTATGAGAAATAGCAGCTTAAAAAAACGGTAAGTAAAACATATGTAATTTATGGTGAATGCAGTGAATGCTTCTCACTGTTACATAGTACAAAGTAGTATTTTTGTAGGAAATTATATAAATAAAAATCTATTCCTAGCCATCCAAATTACCTAGTATTATTTGTTCATGTAATTCAGCTACAAAGAAGAAAACCCTTTTCTTTAATATGTTAGAGATCCTTATAAAGTCCATGCAAGTATACTGTTCACTAAGTTGTTAAAACTCATTCATTGTTGTCTTGTTAGTATAATAGGTGATTTTTTCCTGATTTAAAATTAAGAATTCATCTTGTCCAGGAAAAACTAAAGAGCTTACACTATGCAATATATATCTTTGCAGGTACATAATACAGTAATAGTACAGAAAGCATAAAATACACATTAAGATTTGCTCAGATTTAAGATTTGTTTATCCTACTAAAAACAGTAATACCAATAATTGTCTGTTAGGAAAACAGTTTAGCTTGGATATATGTACAGAGAGAGAGAGAGAGAAAGAGGAAATACTACTAGCACACTTTAATATAATTTTCAGCAAAGTTAAGATAATATGGAAATGTTTGTAGTGTCTTGGAAATAAATTTTCACACAGATAAAGAAAATTTCTCATTAGTTTTATAATCCCTTAATCACTGGGGCTATTGTACTGTCTCATCTTTGTCAAGTTCTTTTTCTATGCTCCTGGTTGAGTAAAAGTCACCCTCGCTACTAAGAGTCCCCAGAATTAACATAACTTAAAAATGGAAAATAAAGCTTTCTGAAATACTTAGAATTATTTTTAATCTCTGAGGTTATTCCTTTGCCAATTAAGCATACAAATATTTCTAGGGGTAAAAAAAGAAAAAACAAAGTTACATCTGCAAGTTTCTAAGGAGATCTCTTTGGGAAAAATACTCAAAAAATAATGCAACTGGAGTTTATTGCATGGCTTATTTTTGCCTTTCGTATGAAGATATTCCAGTTGCAATGAGATTTCAAAGGTGCTCTTTTTGTTTAACATGCAGAATTAAATATTTATTATATTTCCATTAGAAAAGTTCCAATGTTCACTATACTGTAATTTTGGTATTAATAAACTGTGTGCTGCCACAGATAATAAAAAAGTTTTTGGACAATGCAGGAGAAGAAAAGAGAAATATATTTATTATTTATAGAAGGAACATTTCTTCAGCCAGTGAAATCTTTTACTGTCCAGTTGTAGATGGTATGTGGATTAGATAAATTTATGAAGACAAGCAGTAAAGAGTATCAGTGGAACTGTGAAAGTGATGAACACTATCAAACATGTCAGTAATAATAAAAAAAGGTGAAAAATTGTACTTATGGATTCTATACATTCAAAACCATGCCTTGGTAAAGATGCAGAAGTTATATATTATTAGAGTCCCAAAGGAATCCCAAATACCCTCAAAGTATTGCAGGCAAATAATGAATATCTTCTAATCTGTCTCCTTTATATAAAAAAAACCTTCTTACATGCTACTTCTCACATTTAGAGGTGGTGCTGCTGACACTGAGTTTAGTAACACCTGGTAATACTTGTTACATTAAGGTATTTATCTAGAGATGTCTGGAGAGCATTACTGCTAGGAACATGTTATCAAAGAATCAGAGATATTTCTCCTAAAGTCAGGTGATGAATAGTAAAAAAAAACAGACAAGCTTGCTCACCAGTAGATCAAATAATTTATTTGGAATATAATCTATATATAGTGATTACTTAGGTACAGCTGTTTGATTATTCTTTTCCTGGCATACTCTTTAATTTATTTGAGTTACTTTTTGCTTATATATGATTTTAGATCATAATGTTCTGTATTTTTCTGCAAGGGTTGGGACTGAAGTTGAAAGAAGACAGATGTTAGCACATTGCACACACTGAAATGGATACACTTGCCTGTAGATTTCCTTTTTTGCTGGCTCAGTACTTATTGAAATTTGTTTCAAGTGATATAGTAAAGATTTTTTTTTCAAATATATTTCATAATATACAGATAAATGTACATGACATCAGTATTTTATGACATGCAATCTGATGAGCTTGCAAATTACAAATTTTGACAGACACTTCAAGCAAGCCTAAGGGACACATGAGATTCGTTGATAGAATACCTTTTTTTACTTTATCTCACTGTAGTCTAACCCCAGATAGTCTGTCAAATCAAAGAATTTTGAATTTTTGAATAAGGTAAAAGAAATTTTTGATTAGGGGTCTGCTACAGAACAAACAGTGCAATAAGACTTTCAACCAGCTGACTGGTTAAGTGGCAGAGGATGACCCATTTCACAAATAAACCAGCCCAAACCATGTGAGAATTGGCAAACTGCCCACTGAACTTGACAAATAATGTTTCTAAGAATCAGCTTCACAAAAAGAAGGAAGATATTTTGAACAAGAACAATGGAGAGGACATGGCATTGCTATGGGGTGATATCTAAAATACTCCCAGCAACACTTCTCTCCTAAAGGATCACTAAATATTAAAGAAGGTCTAGGCATTAGCAAGAGAAGTTGATATTAAGCCAGTTGATAACCTACAAGGAAAAAGTAATGTAAGATTACAGAAATGAAGGGCAACTTTAGGGGGAAATGGTGGGTGCCCTATCAGATAATTCCTCCTAAAAATTTACCAAGTTTCAAGGTAAAAGCAAGAGACTGCTCTTCGAAAAGTGCTCTGGACTCTGCTTCTCTCAAAATTATTAATCATTTACTAAAACAACGGTATTCATTCCTGACTTTTTTTTTTTTTTTTTAATGCCTTCTGGTTTGAGTTCCATTATTCACCTCTAATTGCTCTCCTTTCCTAATAGGTAACTGATACAAGTATCTGTAGGGTACACTCGTATTGCTCCTTTGTTTATTTTATGAAACAGAACAGACCTACCTATCTGGTCTGCTCTTGGCAAAACAGGCACTTTCTTCTTTTGATCATCTTATCTGTCCTTCCTGCTATCCATGGCAACTGCAGGATTTTTTTTTAATTTTTTTCAATTTGCACACTCGGGACTGTACGTGCTAGACTAGGTTAAATTTTACCAGTGCCTGCTACAAGCTTCCATACCTGCTTCCATACCTCTGCTTGAAGCATAGCTTTGTCAGGATGCCTCTTGCTGCAAATCACATCCCTATTACAAGAAGAAAAAGAGAAGCAAGCCAAACCCATACAGAACCACTGAATGGTGTACACCTTGCTCAGTCTATGAAACATTGCATGAGAAAGTAAGGAATCTGTGCTTCATCACAGCTGTAGAAGTATATTTTCTAGTTAACTGGTCAAATTTGGAGCTTCAAAAGAAGCTCCGTATGTACGGAGAACATATTTGAAGAGATTAAACAGCCAGAAGTATATAATATCCACAGCGTATGACAGGTACTTTAAAAAGGCAGAAACCTATTTAAGTTTGGTTACATTTTCTTGTCTCACAGTTTAAGCACTTGAGTTTCATCCTGAAAGGCAAATATAACTGCTGAATCTTATCCTGAGAATATTTAATATAAATACTAAAGAATGAACTACATATAGTGTAAATTTGAGAGTGTCATGTTTGCCTTCAAACTATGTTCCATTGTATTTTTAGTAAAAATATTCTAAATTTCATGATTATTACTTCAGATTAAAATAATCATTTCACATGCAACAGCACGTTTAGCTCTAACAAAATTAGTTAGAATGGCTATAATAATATGATCATCACACTGGAGACAAAAGGTTTTAGCTCATCTAAAAGACAAATTTTATTAATGATTGCAAAGATCTCTGTGAAAAGCTGGGAAGACATTAACAGAATATATTGCTTTTAAGCAAAGAATTGCTGTCTTTAAAAACACAGCTGAGATGAATTTTCTGATTGGTGAAAAGCACAGAGAGATAAATGAGTGGTAACAGACATGAACTGCATACTGCAAGTAGGCATGGACAAATTTGCTTGACAAAAAGGACATTTTTACACACAATATATGTCCAAGTTTTTATAAGCATACCCCAAATAGTCTGGATGCATTTTAAAACTTTTCTTTTTTAGTCTGGAGAACTCAGGCATTCCAAAAAAAAAAACCACAAAAAACAATGCAGATTGAGGAAAAGTCATGCTGGGTTGGGTCATGGAGAAATTAAGAGACAATGATTTTTTCTTGGAACATGAAGTGATAAAAATCCAATGAAAGATACACAATAGTTCTGGGTGTAGCTATGGATCAAACATGGGACATGGTCTAAGATGTTACCACGAGAAAGTAAATAGATGAGCATTATCTTGTATGAGCATAGTCAACACACACACTTAACAGAATTGACAGAAAGAAAATACAGGACAAAAAGATCATTGCAGTATCTGAAAACTAAAAGTGAAGATTGCAGCTAAAAATTAATTAAAAAGTGGAAGTTGAAAGGATATTGTCTTCGGCTAAGGCTAGGGCTTCCAGAAAACTCTAGACTTAGGAACAAGGTAAGGTAAGGTTTTGGTGAGACCAAGAGGTAAAATTTATTTGAAAACCCTTCAAGGGAAAAGCTGTATCAATTATTAGCATCAATGAGATGAGTGGGGAAGATTCTCAAAGTGGGGCCTGAGATGGACCTGAGGAACTGGTGAGAACACCAGTGGAAGAGGCTTCTTTGAGAGAACTGATCCAATGGACAATTATCATACAGCAGGAGCAGAGTACAGCTTCTTGGGAGCTGGAGGGAAATTGCTGGTGATGAAGTCACTCATCTGCTACATGCAGTGACAGCTTCTTGTTTAGTCACTCTTCATTCACATGTGGAACAGAGGCTGGAGGAACAGCAAGAGCTTGAAACAGTATTTGAAGAAGACATTCAGAAAAATAAGAAAATTACAGGCCAGCACTGTCAGTGAGTGAGATGTGAGAAGAAGGGGCTACACCCAGCCCACACAGTGCAAAGGTCTAACATTACAAAGAGTAATTTATATTTTTAATGGTTCTGTATACAGCTTCCTCAAATCAAAGAATTTAGTCATATTTAGCTTGCTCATACCAGGATGGAAGTTCTCCAGAAGACTGATGCTTTCTGAAGAGAAAAAGCTATTAAAAATAAGGGTTAAAACATATTCTTTAAAAATAAGGAAATCAGTATTTCAAAAGGTAATAATAAGTCCATCTTCCAGAAGCATATGAAATAATTATGTTTTCCACTAGATTTGCTTCTTGGAACTTAATGTGGAGTGATTTTTTTCCTTAACGTATTAGTTTTATACACAAAACATTTACCATTTTTTTTTAATCATTATGTCTTTTATCTTCTCTGCAGATCATATGGAGATGAGGTATTTGTGCACTTGGTGTCTCCTTATGGACACAGTTAGAAATTCTGCACATTTAAATACTCAGACTGCTAAGCTTTACAAACTTATACTGTGAAAAATCTGTTTTTTGTATAAAACAGAATTACACTTGCCATTCAAGAGCTCAACTTGATTTAATTCTTCTGAATTTAATTTTGCTTGTAAGTCTAGGATAGTATTTTTTCTGATTTAAATGTAGCTTCCTCATTGAGCAGGTTTATCTGAATCTTACCAGCTATGCTTATTAATTTTGGAGGCTTCACAGCTGGTTTGATAGTAGAATAATACAAGAAAAATCAGTTTTCAGCAACAGTAACATTCAGATCCAGCTGAAAAAAGTCCCATCCTTTCAATGTACGTCCTCTAATTTTTTAGAGTTCAAGCTGCACCTGTAGTGTCAATAATTTAAAGAAATCAGGAACTATGAAAATATCAATAATTAAATATATCTCTTTCTGGAAGTGGTAAGGTTATGCTCTAAGGACAATAGATATATCATTTTTAATTTCAAGGTTTTAAAATTTCAATTAAATGCCACTAAGAGCAGTAAGATGTGTTTATTACTGTACTAGTCTTATAATAAAAAACCCCATAAAATTCTGACTTAGAAGGGTTTATTTTTTTCTGTTATCTTTCAGATTAAGCTGACCTGGCAAAATGTGCACTGATTAACTAGCTGCCTCTCAGTCAGCTGCAAATTTAACCACTAATGAAGTGATCAGTTCAGTGTTTACTTAAATGCTCAGGAGTGGAATAACAAGAGTTTTTGAATGTCCTTTTCTGTCTGACTGATGGACAGTTCAGGAACCACCTTTCCTTTTAAAATCTGGTCTCTAATGTTTGCAGAAGCAAAATGGGAATGAAAGACCACCTATTTTGAGTGATTAAAATCAGATTTGAACTGTACTGTTACATGATGGAAAATAAGGTGACAGATTGGGTCAGGTATGTACAAATATAATTAGGCAAGTGGCTATGTAGAGATGTGTCAAGCCTAATGCTAGTCTGCAAAAGACCACACCTTATAACTAAAAAAAAAGGTAAATAAATGTAAATGCTGTGACTGGCTGTATTCCTTGCCATGAGGAAGCAAGCCATGGGTTTCACCTTTCTGTGCACTTCAAAATGGTGTCTAGCCAACTTTATTTAAATGTGTCAGCTTAATGCACTAAATGCAAAAGTCAATCCATTTAAATCCCTCCCTAAATACATAAGGCTTTTTTTTAATTAGTGGGAACATGGTAAAAATCAGGCAGATTAGAGAAAACAGATGAAACTTGTACTCCAAATGAACTCCAAATTAAAGATGAAAACCAGAATTGCCAGTGCTCAGGTGATGGAGTCTGAACAGTAAAAAATTAGTAAGTCATCCTGTCATCCCATGCCATTAGCTATGCTGGACTGTTTTCCATCTTACAACCCCTCACTTTCCAGCTGAATATTGCTCCATACCCAGGGGACTGCCAAAACCTTCCCTCAGCTCCTTCCCCCTTCCCTTTATGGAGGAGGGGAGCTCAGGAAAAGGGGCTGTGAGCCCTCCACAGGGCACAGGCAGGGGGGACAAAGACAGATGTAGAGGAAGAAGAGTGCTAAGCAGTGGGAAGAGGGGAGAAATGCAATAAAATGTGACAGGATGCACAATTTGTACTGAGAAACCACAATGTAGCTGCTGATTGATCTCCAGGCCAGAAAAAGCTGGAGGGAAGAAAGAAGCTGAAGGCCCCGTGCTCTGGTGATGGGGAAGTCTGTAGGTAGGAGGTGTTTTCCAAAGGGGACTCTTGCATGATAAACCATTGTGGAGCAATCCCTGAGGAGATCCTAAATGCTGAGTGCCAAGTGTGAGCTACTGCACTGACCAGAGCCATGCTCCATATTTCTAAAATATTTTATTTGATTATCTCAAAATTCAACTTGCTCCTGGCAAAACAGTCACTCTTGTAGAGTGATTCAGTTACTCTTATAAGAGAAAGATTTCTGGGGAAATATAGAAGGACTCTAATGAGAAATACTGAAAAGGAAGAAGACAAAGAAAAGCAGGCTCAGAACATGAATCACTTTTCAACCTCAACTTCATAATCATTACTATAATTAAATCCTCATAATTTAAGCAGTGCTTCACTCAACAGAAAATTGATGACTCTCATGTTTTAATGGGAATTTTACGGTATTCCAATAATCTGTTTTGTATAAATTAAGTCTCTAGGGTAAAATAACCATTTTGAAGCATACATTTGTTTGTATTTCCTTTCACACTACAACAGGGTTCATTCTAAAAGTGGTTAATGCTCTCACAATTTGGAAACAAGGCAGTGATTTACTGTCTGTGGTATTAATTTAATAAGAAACATACTGACAACAGGAGCCTTATCAAAAAGAAAAAAAAAAAAAAAGAAAACAAGAAAAAAAAAGGACTGCTCTTTAACACTAATCCCCAACACTCACAGCTTATGCTCGAAGAACAGTCAATTATTTTTGTCTAAACCCTTTACTATTTGTGCTCAAAACTCGTTTCTTTTCTCCTAATTAAATTTGAGTCTCAGATTGTTTATCTGGTATTCAGGGGAGAACAGCAAAGTTGTCATGAGTACCTCTGATGTTGGCCATACACATCAGAGAGGAAAATCTCAGCAGGAAAGTTGCCCTTGCTGCTGTCCAGCCAAAGCAGGGCAGTGGACAGTAAGCAGACAGTGGAGAGAATGGGTTTGCAGTATCCCATAGTAGATGCTGAGTAGTTTACTCATTTTGTCTCACAGAAACACCCTTGTGACCCTTTTGCTTGGGTCTCGAGCTGTGCACCCTACAGTGTGAAGTGAGGCCTGGAGCTTTCATTGTATATACAAATATTACATTTGCTTACGTCAAATGAAGTTTGGATAACTATTTCAGATTCTTAAAATACTGGGGAAGTCACACTTGCCTGCCAAGATATCTCCTGCAGCACAAGGTAGCTACCTCTTTAACCACCACCTGGTGTGGAGTCTCTCTCTCCTCTCAACCATTTAGAGATGTTGTGCTTGAGTGTTCCTTCTTCATCAGAAACTGACCCTGAGTGTCAGAGGCTTTCTTCAAAGGCCTACAGTGTATATGGTTTTAAGAAATATGTCATCTCCAGATTGAAAACATACCCAAGAGATTGATAGAGGAGAAAAATAAAAGGTCACCAAATGAAGGCAGAGAGAGAATAAAAATGAAGCACACATTGTAGAAAAAATAATAAATATTTCAACATCAAGGTTGGTAATTTGGGAGAGGATTTGGTTGTCCAAATGCAGGTTTCAAATCATAGAATCATGGAATCATTTAGCTTGCAAAAGACCCCTAAGCCTGTGCCCAGTAGCAAACCTAACACTGCCAAGTCCACCACTAAACAATATTCTCAAGTGCCATATCTAAATGTCTATTTACAGGGAGGTGACAGTCTGTGGCATATATGACATGCACAGGGTTGGGCCCACACAGTGTTTGAGGTAACGATGACCTTCTGGAGAGATAGCTAGAGGAGAGATGAAATATCCCAGGGTGCTGGAATGGCAGTAAAGTCCTTCACTTGAGAAAATAAATTCAGCCTTTGCACTTAGTCTGAATAGTTGCCTACCTTTTACTCAAGATTAAAGGCCCCTGCCAAGGCTACTACTTGAATTAAAACTGAGTACATACCTATTGGACCAGCTTCTTCATGGGCTTTGGTCAGTGCCCAACTCCACCTATGCAACTCTGTGAAGCTGAGACACCTGGCTGTAGTGTAACAAGGCAACCAGGTGCCCCTAATTGCCAGGGAGTGAGCATGAGCTTGTGTCAAGCCCACCTGTGCCCAATTAGGGTGGGCATCCACTGCGCATGAGCAGGACCAGGGGGCCAATAAAAGGTGAGGCCTGAGACACATCATTGCCCTGGTGATGAGTCTCTGGTGATGCAGCTGGCTAAGACCCAGTAATGCAATGCCGAGGCCCCGGTTTCGGGACTCCTCAGAGAGTCACCCTGAGGGTGATGAGCGCTAGTGGCGCAATGAAGGTAATACAGTGCTCCAAGAGCGACTGATCTCTCTGCAAAGCGTGCTCAGGACTGAGCTGAGCTTGTGTCTCAGGCCTCACCTTTTATTGGCCCCCTGGTCCTGTTCATGCGCGGTGGGGGCCCACCCTAATTGGGCACAGGTGGGCTTGACACAAGCTCATGCTCACTCCCTGGCAATTAGTGGCACCTGGTTGACTCGTTACACTACACCTGGCAGTTTTCCTGAGGTAATGATGGGCAAGTGGAAAAAGAATGTAGGAAAGTTTCAGATGAAAAGGGCATCTTTGTGTCCACTAAAGAGGAGATTATAGAGTGGCAATGTAGAAGACATCTAGATTTAGAAGTCCTTTGCTCTCGGAAAACCTTTAGGCACCTAAATCTTCTTTTGCAGCCGCTCCCTGAGCAGTGTTTGAGTGTTACATAACAGAGAGGACCCTGTTTCCAGAGGACTTACACAAAATTTTCATTGAAGATTCAGTCTCAGCTTGAACACCTGCACTTGCTAACAGCAGCCAGTTAATGTTCAACTTCTGACCAGTAATTAATAAACTCTTTGTGAAATTCTTTTCTAATAAGTAATAAAATATAAATTATGACTGGAAATGCATACGCCTACCCAAAAATTACCAGTTCCCAGAGTCATCTTTTGATCTCTCTTTTGCTCATATATAGTTGCTGATGCTCTTCTGTGAAAGAAAAATGTAGCTCTTCCAGCCCTAGGATGCTCTCTGAATAGGGGGAACAACCAGTTTAGGGCATTTAAAGGGAAGATTTTTGTTTGTAACCACAAAACTGTACAGGTATAAGACCTCAAGTGAACAATCCATAATTTTGGAAGAAAAAAACAAGCTCAGTTATCCCTCATAAAAGCCATAGTAAAGCTTTGAGAAAGTTGAAGCATAAAAAAAAAGGAAACAGGTGAAATAACACAGGGTAGTAAGGAAAACTGCTTTGCTGAAAAGTATGGTTGGTTCCTCTGATCCTAATTTTCTTCCTTGTGAGTTTTGTTCTTCTACATTTTTTGAAATAAAGAAATGCCTGTCAATCTGAAATATAGAAAGATTATAAAAATCTATCTAGTAGAGCCACCTGAGAGTAACTGTCTGGTTCTTTATCTTTATGATGGAAACCTTTATACCCAGCACCAGTAACACTGAAGAGGTAACACCTATATTTAACTGAAAAAAGAAACACATAGATCTCTTCTAAGAGTTACTGCCAAATGTAGCCTATTCTAGAATTCAGCTGTCACAAAGCCTAGGGGACTTGAGCTTTTTTTATAATAAAATCTGCCTGCAAATTCTCTGTAACCAGGCAAACCAACTGTTTATTTACTTTCAAACTGCTGTTTTACTCATTTAAAGTTTCCTTAATTGGATTCTCAAGCCTTTTCACTGTTGGTAATTACATTCGGTTTGAAATATGCCTTTATTTAACATTCTGCACATCACATCGTAATCAATGGCAAAAGGACAGATTTTGATTATTTTTTTCAGTCATGTTAATAGCTTAGGGACATCATTTGAGAAAAAATATTGCAAAACAGATCCTCAGCTGAGGTAAAGTGCCTTCGGCTGTCACTGAGTTATGTCTTTTTCCATCAGATAAAACTCTCATTTTAGAATGCTAAATGTGTGCAAGCTAGAAACTATTTTTATTTCAATAGCTCAGGAAGCATTTAAAAATAAATTTTTCTATCTTTTTATGCCACTTGTTTTGCCTTTTCTAATTTTAGTTTCTTGGGAAAAAAAAAAGCTGTGCTCAATAACTATTTTTTTTTTTTGTTCACTTCTGATATATTATGAGAAAGCTGTACTTTTAAGTGTAAGTGTATTGGTAAGAATCAATCCCATGCATTTCCCATGATGGTACAAGATGGTAAAACTCAACTAACCACATGACTATTAGAAACAGCGACCCCCAAATACACTGGGGTTTACTCAACCAACCACAGAATTTTCCTATAGAAATGCCAAAAATAGAGCATAGTCCCCAAGGGTAAAAGTAATCCAGAGCACCTGTCTGGTCTTGTAATGTCTCAGTAATGAATGGTACGACACAAACCAATTTTAGTACTTTGGGAAAATAGAAATGTAGTCTTGAAACCTCTTTACAGTATTTTGCTATGTTGCCTTTTTTCCTCAATATGACAACAGAAATTTTGATAAAATTACATAGCACCAGTTCCACAAGTCAGTTTTATGAGGAATGCCCCTATGTAAAAAATGAAGTCTAAATACCTGTTTGTTTTTTTCATTATTAAAAGTGTGTCTGCACATAATCCATATGACTTTTTTCAGTCAAGTAGTGAATTTACTTGCAAATATCTATGTTTGAGGTGGCCAACCCCTTAAACTTACTTCCTGATTTTCCAATACAGCAGGAAACTGCTTCTTCAAGATCCCCTTATCAGATTCTCTGCACCTTTCTATACCTCTTTTCTCCCCACAGTATGACATCTGCTGTTACAAGCTCCTTGACTCATTCATGGAACAAATCCCCCCCCCTCCAAAAAAAAAAAATCCAGTTTAAAATGAACTCTCTCCTTCTGCAGAAAAATTCATGTACCTGTTACTCACAGAGCATATAGCAAAAAAACCTCCATATATTGAGTAGCTTGTATTGACACCTAAATTAAATAACAATACTGTGTTTTCCACAGCAGATTTTTCAAACTATAATGCAAGCCACCTAATTGAATACCTATTCTTTCTATTCTTTCTGTCATTTGCCTACCATGCTTTGTTTCCATTATAATAAAATTTCATCATGTTACCTTCTTAAAAATCAGATCTACAATCTGATTATTTATCAAGTCTAAAATACGATTAAATTAGCCTGTGTTTCTGTGGTAGACCATATATGTCTTAAGAACATTGAATGACTGAATTTGCATATAGAACGTGATTTATGGGATCAAGCGCTGTTCAATGTCTTGGTGCATTTGGGCTCATGGAAATTCCACATATAATTCAAATATTTATAAAGTCTATAGAGTTAAACAGAGAAGTAAGGCCTGGAATGCTGATATCCTGTGTGCTGCACAACCATAAGAGAGGCATTTTCAGATGTTATTCTGTTCACCTCTTCTCCCATGGCCACTGGGGGATGAAGATGTCTAGGAAATAAATCTCTCATTACAAGGTGAACTCCAGCTACGTGTTGATCAGCAGGTGCTGGAGAAGGTTCCTCAGCATTCCCATACATCCTCCTTGGTGATTAGATATGGTTACTGTGAGCCTTTCTCTTTGAAGGCAGTTAATAACACTCACAGATCTAGACATATGTGGGAGGTGGCAAAGTTGATGTGGGTGATAAGAACAGAATGTGCTAATGAAGTATCTTGTTTACCAGAAGGGATAGTAGAAAAATACTGAAAAACAGTGGAAAAACACTGGACTTTGGAGGGAGGAACCTGGAAGGGTATTATGGAAGGATGCTGGGAAAGTACAAGAGTATATATGTGGACACTCAGATGAATAAAGTTTGTCCCAGAAAGGGGAGTGAGTCTGTGAATATTATGCCAGACATACTTATATATTACTCATGGTTTGACCTGGATTTTGCCAGTCATTCCTAAATACAATTATTCTTGGTGTGCTGTGCAAAAGATCTGAGAAGGTTTAGAAGATTATTAAAATGCTCCTCTCAGGCATTACTAAGGATTTTCAACTACTTTAAAACCCGGCAATAGAATATGTATTTTAAGAGTAACACTAAGTCAAAGGCAGAAGAACTTCTTAACAGTGGTGTTTCAGTCTCTAGGTGTGAACAGATGAGCAATCACTCCAGTTCTCAAAAAGTTTTAAGTACAGACAGGAATGCTACTCATGTAGCTTCTGCTGTTTTCCAGACTGATGGGTTATTGGAGAAACTGCTCAAAACACTGGGGATATTCAGCCACCACTGTGTAACTGAGGAGGAGGAGGTAACAAGAGCTACAACACTCTTGAGAAAAAGCAAACTGATTATGGGATGCTTTAAGGGGAATTAGCAAAGACAGGGAAAGGGGGGACCCACAGGAGGAGCAAGCATGAGTAAATGGAGATAGAGGGTAAAAAGGAGTCAGTGGCATGTAATCCAGTCAACATCATGTTTGTTTTATGAGGTCTCCAGCTGTTCATCACAGTCTGTAATTTTTATTATTAAGATCTGCCCCTAATCTTTTTCTCTGCTTTGTGTGTTCATGGATGGAGAGAGTAGAGAGAGGTTTGCACATCTTGTTGATGAACTTTGGGTCTGGGCAGCAAGAAAAAAGAAACAGGACCAGGCTGACTGTGCTCATGCTTTTGTGAGTGCTGTTTGTGTCTATGTGGTGCTGGCAAGGGCATAGCTCTCTGCCTGTGTTGTCCAGGATGTGTGTATGTATAGGTCTATCAGTGGGATGTGCATGTGTCCATTGGCATCTCTGGAACACAGCCTTGCTACTGGCTACTGCTACACCCACAAGCTGTCCAAGAGGAGAAATACTCCAGATCACTGGATTCAGGTTCCCTTAACATTGCCTATCCCCCTTATTTGGTCTGAGCACAGGTCACCATACTTAGCCATAGTCATATGAGGAGAAAGTACCTCAAAGAGATGCTTCAAAGGTAACACAGTGCACTCTGGTAAGAATCATAGAATCGTAGAGTTGCTCAGGCTGGAAAAGACCTTCAAGATCATTGAGCCCAGCTTGTCCTAGCCCTATTACCCTATTCCTGCGGAATAAGGTGCAGAAAGCAACAAGTGTATCTGAAACAATGAAATTAAAATGTAAGATGCTGAGAAGCTTGATTATATGGACATTGGGATCAATGCTTGCAGTATTTAAAATTATATACTACAGCTCTGGGTTTTTAACATTCACAGTTGCAAACATGATTGCAGCTCAGCCAGGAGAACTTGTTCCATGGGGACTAATGAAAAAGTGCCCAGACACACCAGAAAGGTGTGAAAGATATATAGCAGTACCAGATGCTTCCCACTGGCTAGGAAGTTTGGTGACTGTTGAAATTTATTTTATCAGTTAGTTGGAAGTCATTTCAGGTCAGAACAGAGAAGTTTTATTCAAGGAAAGATTTAACAAATTTTATTGAAAGCCAGCATTTTCCAAAATTAAGCATATAATTAATCAAATATGAATTAATAAATAACATTGTAATCAGAAAGAGTTGACAACTGAATTAAGAGAGTATGATAAGGAAAATAACATGAATGAAAAGCACAGAAATACTTAGTCTAACGTGGGAACTTGCATGAGTAAGTCCAGTAAATGCTATGTGCTTACGTTTGAGCTGGTAAACATGCAAAAGCTTTGACTGTTGCCTGGACCAAAGACTGACTTGGCTGGGCAGATCATGTCATGGGCACAGCTCAGGACAGGAAAAGGAGAGCTTCAGGTTGCTTCTTTCTCAAAGGAACTCAGAGTTCCCAGGAAGCGGTATTGAATTTTAATCACCCAGGTCAAGATGCAAAGGTTTAAAGAGTCAGAGCTTACACTCAAGAAATGCATGAGTATAGCATAAACCTGCCCAGGCCCACTGATGTGCAGGAGACAAGTATCTGGCCCACTATTTTTATACTGCTATCTGTGTGCATCTAATTCTTTCGTTTGCATTTCATCTGCCTTGTAATAGGACAAAGTACCCAATACTGCTGTATTTTTTCACATAAATAATGTCTTTTCAGTCCTTATACGCACACTTCCTTGAACATTACCATTTTAGTTGAAGACAGTAACAACACCCTGGAGTGTCTTTTCATCTTAAACCAACATCTTAAGCTTAAGTATGCAACACAACTTGTCTATGTTCCCCTCTGCCTTCAAAAAACAGTGTGTTTGACCATTTAACTTCTATTCCTTATACTGTGTTAGCAATCTTTTTTTATACAAATCCCATCTCTATTCCTTATAGAAGTTTTAAAGTCATTTCACAGCTGAGTGGAAACCTAAACAGAGCTATCTTAGTGTAATGAAGCAGAAAACGATAGCTCCTTAACAAGACTGGTATATAGTGACAAACAGCTCATAAAAACCCCATCTGCCACAAAATACTTCTATTTTAGTTGCTTCAAAACTAAATGCTATGTTTCCTGATTCTTTTCAGAAAGAAAACAGGATATATAAAGCCTAACCCATCAAATTGTCCTTTGATAAAAAAAGAAAGTAAAAATCACACAGCTAAAAAATAATCATCTTATGATAAACTGAGCCTAACCATTCCAAACACCACAATGGTGTAATGTCACTTTGGAATGCATTTATAGTACATGTATTTTTATTTTTACTTAAAGCACAAAGAAAATGCTAACCATTTGTATTATCCAGAAAAATTCTGATGATTTAACACCTGAGAACTACATGTAAAAACAAGCTGCTGTGGATTTCGTATTGTAAAAATAGTCCTATTTTTTGTAAAAATAGTCCTAGTGACTGCAGTCATATAGAAGGCAATTACCTGCAACTTGAACTGTATTTATCTTGTTTAAATGGTTCTAGATCCTGTAGCTTCTTTCCCACCCTTAGGCAGAATAATGCCCACTAACTAAAATTACCCACAGTATTTCTGGGAATTATCCATCAGAAAAGATGATAAAGTCTTCCTGTTTTCCAAACAGCATCACTAAATGCTGCAGTTCACTTGGATTTGCTGTTAACTTGCTCTAACAAATATGCTGTGGGCATTGCTCCTTTCTGCAAGGACCAGAATCACTTCTTGAGTCCTGTCTTGCCCAAGGAAGTTATGCTTTAATTTTAAAAAGATAGAAAGACATCACTATTTTTGCAGCAAGATGCACTGCATCCTCAGAGTAGCAATGAAATGTTTTTTGTGATGTTAATGTACAGACTACTGTGCACAGGTATAAACTCCTGCAAAGTGATTGTTCTTAGCTGAACTGAAACTCATATCTCTTCCTCAGCCTTAGGAAAAAAAGAAATAATTGCTTAACCAGGCTCTCCCTATGCTTAGACATAAACTTTGGCCATTGTCTCTCCAAACCCAGTGTTTGTAGTGCATCTTAGTGAGTAATGCTTTAATGTTGGTTTTTTTTTTTTCCTGGAAGATAAAAAAAAATATATATTTAGCTAAGGAATCAGTTTTTGAGCAATGGCATGACCATTTTCAGAGATATAATTTTACACTGGTAAGCAAGTCAATACACAGAGTTCAAAACTAACTTCTAATCCTTTGCTCAAGACTTAGGGAGCTTTTGGCTTAGGAGTTGCCCTAACAAAGACAGTCAAGGAGATAAGCCATCAATACACATAGCTAAAAAGAGAGGGAAAAAATCAATGGCATACATTTCAGCTCTTACAGGTGCAGCAGAAATGATTGTAATTTGTTTATAACAGCAGTGCATGCCACGTCTTACCTACAGACAAGAAATATATTAAGAAAAGTTGTCAGATGGCATTCAAAGAATCAAAGTACCTGCTGCAGTTTTATTTCAGCTATAAATGCTGCCCCCAAAATCTTGTGGCATTTGATATTCGTGAACATTTTCCTACCCACTGAACTGATTTTTTGACAAAGTTGACTGTAGTTTGTTTTGAGGTGTGTAGAAAAGGCATGCCCAGAAGGCTTCTTTTTGACTACCTAACAGCTGTGGAAGTGACATGCTGGCAGGAGCATGGCTGAGGGTGCTTGGAGGTTGTTCAATAGAGTGCCCTAAGGCTAGGAGAAACAGAAAGCACCAGAGGGACAAGACAGAAAGTACTTGATTTCCACGGGCGTAAATGTAATCTTCGGTAATGAACTTGCAGTAGCTTCACAGTGATGTAAAAGGACAGAGTCTGGCCTGTGCTTATCATCTTGCTAAATCTGAAGCTCTCTCCCTGATAATAAGAATTGGGAAGTGTTGTCAGGACCCCCCTGGGCTGAGCTGAAGCTTCTTTTCTCCTCATCTAGCTCCTCACATCATGCTCTCATCCCTTCAGCAAAAAGTGCAGAATCAGTTTGACTTGGATAAAAAAGGAACAAAGTGAAGAGAGAAAATTTGCCTCGCTAAGAGGGCTCAGTGAACAGTTGCAAGCAATTTTGGAATTTGAAAATACAGTGGCACTGCTTTTCTGAACCAGGGCATCACTGTCAGTATGTGATCTGACACTGCCAAAGCAGCGTAAGGAGTTAAGGTTGAAATTTCTTCCCTTTTCTTGTTACCCCACCATTTTGCCACCTTTTGTGTAAATTTAAGATGAACCTGGCTGAGAGCAAGAATGGAGTATTGCCTGTACACTTAGGCATCATAGGTAACTGATTAATTCAGAGTACCATGCAGTATTCTCAGTTTACACTGAGACCCAGCACCTCAGCTTTTATCTCCTTCTCATGCAGACACTTCAAATTCATTTGTGCTGGGGGCTGTACAAAGGAAGAACAACTGCTACTCAGTGAATTCAGAAGGGGTAATGTGAAACACATTGCTAATAACACTGAGTAACCTATAAAGCCAGCTCCTTGGCTTTTATTAGAAACCTTTTGAGATGAGTGCATATGGAGTTACCTTTGAGAGGACTGGAAGAGGGGGTGTTGCCTCGCTGCAAAGATCACTGGCCATCAATTTTAATTATTTCCAAGAGCATTTTCAGGGCAGCTGTGACTGCCTAGGCAACTAATTTAACCACAATTTCATCAGATATTTTGGCTTTAAAGAGGATGAACCTGTGTTAGAATAAATAAATGAGTCTCAGATTCAGTCGATGGCTTATTGTTCTAGCACATATTTAGCTTCTTACCTATCTAAATGAGTAATTAAAGAATTAAAGAGGTGCTAGGAGTTCAAATGTATTTCTTAGATCTGGACCTGACCCCTCTGAGTTTTGATGAGAAACTCAACAATGCTAATTAATTTACATGGGAATTTTTTTTTCTGGATTTGAGCTAGAAGTGGACACCAATGTGAATAACTCAGAAGGCATTTTACAAACTAACATGGTAAGAAAGAGGCACTCAAAGAGGCATTCCTGTGCCAATAGCACTACATTCTGGCTTCAGTCCAAAAAACTTGATGTCATAACTCTAAAGGGAACCCAATAGCTGTTTAACTAAAGAGTGCAAAGAAAATTTAAATAATGTAAGACTAGAACAAGTGTTCATCTAAATCCATATTCCATCTTTGATCTTTGCTGTCAGTAGGTGCTTAGAGAAAAAGCAAAATCATTACAAGCATAAAATTTCTCCTCCTTGAGTAAAACTTTCTTTCAACACCAGCAAATCATAACTAGTAGATTCTGCAAAGGCTAATATTATCTTATTTATTATTTAATCTGACTGGATTTTTTTCTTGCAAAAAGATGTTTTTATTTATAGTAGAAGATTTCCACTTAGCCATTAAGTATTAATATTTTTCTTTATTGTAGCTTAATCTAGGAAATCATCCATTTTTCTTCCCTTTTGGCTTTTTCTGCTTTTTGATAGATGGTAACGATCACCACTTTCTGAGAGTTTTTCTATTGGAAAGAGGTCAAATAATTTTTTTTTGTTTACTTTCTCTTTCCTTTCTTAATTTTTTTTCTATCAGATGGTATAATAAAAGACATGCATCCATCAAAGCCTCCAGAATTTGAAATGAAAAATAAACCCCCTGAAACTGAAAAATGCCAGCTTGGTTTGAAACAAGTTTTCTAGCTCCATTTGTAACAATAAAAATAATAATTTTTTAAGCCACCTATATTAAACTTGAGTATGATACACATGGCAGAACTGATGGCAGCTGATGAAGATGTTGAGTGTTAAGGACGTGAAGGGAGCAGCTGAATCCAGCAGACTCCATGACACGGGGGTTGTTCCCTCCTGGCCTCTGTAGCCCACCCAGGTACAGACACAGTGCCCAGGGGCTTCTTCATCCCAGCCCCAGGATCACAGCTGCTGCTGCTGTTGTGCCCAGGTGCAGGTCCAGCTGGTGGCATGGACACACACACCAATGCAAATGGTCATGCAACCTGTCATTGACTTTAGCAGCAAGAACAGATAACACCATGAAAGCTCATATCAATCAGAAGTGCAGAGACCCATGTCCTGTTCATCTCCTCTGGATGAGCAGGAATGAAGTTTGCTGCTGAAAACCACCTCTGCCCACACACTTCAGATTCACAGCCATACCCACAGTGATGGATTCCTTGAGCATCAGCTCAGTCTCTAATTCTGTGTAATGCCCAGACTCTTGCCCCCCTCTCCCTGTGCAGAAATCTCCCTCTGCTTGCCAGATACTCCATTTTGCCTGCAGACACATCTGTGTTCATATACTCATCTCACCAGCAATCCCACCATTAAAGTCATGAAGTCCAACCATGAACCCAGAACTGTCAAGCTCACCACTAAACCAAGTCCATAAACACCCCATCTACATGTCATTTAAATACCTTTACAGATGATGACTAGACCACTTCCCTGGGCAGCTTGTTCCAGTGCTTGATCTCTCCAGTAAAGAAATTTTTCCTGATATCCAATCTAAACCTCCTCTGGCACAACTTGAAGGCATTTCCTCTTGTTATATTTTTTGTTAGGTTGGGGGATGAGATGGACTCCCACCTCTCTACAGCCTCATTTCAGGCAGCTGTAGAGAGCAATAAGGTCTCCCCTCAACCTCCTCTTCTTCAGGCTAAATGATCCTAGTTTTCTCAGCCACTCTTAATAAGTCTTGTTCTCTGGACCATTCATGAGCATCACTGCTCTTCTTTGGACATACTCCAGCACCTCAATGTCCTTGTGGTGAGGAGCCCAAAACTGAACATAGTATTTGAGGTATCTTTCCTGATGCAGGTCTCTGCCTACTCATGACCTAAAAGCTCAAAAGCTCAAGGTCAGTAAATTACACACACATATCTGAATGAATTCCATTGAATTCAATGCAGGAATGCTTGTGTAATTGACTGGAGAAAACACACCACAAGTCTCTGGTTGATGGGAACCATCCCTGTCCTGCATGCTTATCCCTCTGTTTGATGTCACCAAGACCTATGGGTGTTTTGACCTTTTCTCCAGTTGCTGGCACTTAGACTTCAGCAGTCACACACGGAATAGAGACTGAATTATTCAGAAAAAAAATAATCAAGAATAGGATTTATTCATGCAGGACTGTTATAAAAGTGTGTCAGCCGACTAATAACTGTCTGATCCCTTTTACTTCCCCATCTCCATTTCCCATGTTTGCTCCTCTATGATCTGCACTGATCTTTTCTTTTCCCTGCCTTTGGTGCTTCTCCTAAACATTTCATTGCAAGGTTTACATGTCCACACAAGTACTTGCTGATGCCCCAAATGCTCATGATTATCATCTAGACCCCTTATTTCCAGTGACAAAGCTCAGTTTGACCCTTTGCAAGTCTGTGCCTGAGAAGTTCTTTCAGTGGCCACACAGTTCTGTTTTTTCCTACTGTCTCCAATATCACCTGCTCATTATTGCCTGTGTCTCCATGCTCAATCTTTCACTCTTTGTTATATGTTATTTCTTTTACCCAAATAGTCTGTGACCAGGTAACTTTGCAAAGTGCTTTCAACCCATTAACCCTTTGATTGAAGAACTGAAAATTTTGAATTCTCATGTTGCTTGTGCATGAAGAAACATGTTTGAATCAATAGATTCTTCTGAAAGAAGTGAGATACATCAACTGACGAGTACCAATGGTTTTACTTTTACTTGAACAAGGTGTCTCTTATAATTGATAATATAAGGTAAGGATCTAGCACAGCATCACCATAAGTACTACTGTAATGTTATCAATTCCTATATATTTGACAGTTTTAAAAAAAACTATATTCAAACCAATTATAACAGATGAACAATAAAATGTTGCAGCTATCATGATGCTCATCAAAGACCTGAAGAGCAACATTCAAACAGCATACACTTCAGAATGGATACACTCTGTTCTGAATATGCCTGAGAGAAAAAATTTGACCATGTATATTTTGTGAACACTGTCTGAGTATCTCCAATCCAAAGAAAAGTGATTAACTTTGCTGGAAATTCTAATATTTTTTCTTTATCCACTAGTTGATAAAGAATAGTATTAAGATGGTGAGAAGATTCCTGATGCAAAATTCAAGGTTTGTAAAAGACATACTTTAAAATGCATATCTCTATGACTGATGCATTCTCAGTTTTTCACTTACTTCCCTATTAGGTTTACAAATCCCATAAAAAAAGTAAAGCTCTCAGATACTGCCAACTAATCCCCTCTCCCTTACTTGATATAATGGAGTGAGACCTTAAAAGTCAGAGGATTATGTACAAATCCTGATCCTGAAGGTATAAATACTGTTCCAGTTGAGTACAGTGGAAGTCTCACATGTGCATCGAAGGGAAGGATACAGCCTTTATCATTTAAAGATTCCTGCCAAAACTCACTTTTTAATAATGACTTCTTTCTCTATTTCAAGGACTTTCAATTTTCCAGGAAACTTGAGCATAAATACGATTTAAATCATTCAGTTGCAAATCTCCTCTCTTTCTATCAGAACATAATAGGATTCAAAATAATTACCAGATTCCTCACTAAACTAATGAATTCAAGAAAAGTACAAGCTGCAGAAGCTTTCCTGTCTACACCAGTGCCTTCTATCAATGAACAGGGGCTCAGAGTTAGCTGGATTAAGGTAGAGATTACTTCCAAACATGCAGCACTCAATCACTCAAGTAAGTAGAGTGTCCTACTAATATTTGACAAATCTGACATGTTCTAAAAGCCATCCATAAATGAACAAAAGCCTATCCCACTTTGCCTCTTCAATGGCTTGTTGAGTTGTTGGCATCGTGCATGGCCACACAGACATATATAGGAATAGGACAGGTGTCCATCATGTACCTTTGGCTGTAGATAGAGTGTGGATGACCAACTTCCACTTAAACAGGAAAAGCAACACTCCCATACACAATGTAGTATTTGTTAGCTAATGACAATGCAGCTATTATGATGCATTAAGTGGAATTAATGGGTGAAATCTGTGTATTCATAGAATTCCATGCATAACCTTACTTTGCATGGGTCATTAGAATTCACAGTTAAACTGTGTCCTTCAGTGTGTATTTATAATGTCTCTGGGACCAAGTCAAAGATAACTCATAAATATGCCAGCAAGGAGTAAGACACTGTAATTATCATAATAATTAACCTGGATATCAGATTACTTTGAATAACTGATTTGGATAACTCACATTCTGAGATTTACAGGTGGACATTTTTAAGGGCAATTCAGTTCCTGCTACACAGGTAAGTCACCTTCACTTTGCTCTATGTGTAGTTATTTTGCTCATTAAGTAAATGGAATTGATTAAAAGCCTACATGAAATTTTAGAATGATATAATACAAGGTTTTGTTTCTGTCATGCTTTGTGGAACAGGAAGGGAATAGAGAGAGAATCCCAGCAGTGGAGTTAGTACCCATGAACAAAACAGCCTCAGCTGCACAGTCTGGGTCATGATTCAGTAATGCAGCTCCATTTTCCACTACACGAGAATCACAATTTCAGATTTCATGATATTCTCAGAAGGATTTTTGTCTTATTGCTTATTACAATACCACTAAATAAAGTGCTCTCCATTCCTGAAGGCAAGGGGGATGGTGGATGTGGCAAATCATCCAGTTAAACTCTTTCAAGCCTCAGCACAGACCATGTGTGTCTGAATTTTCTGTTGGAGGAAGAGTTTTGACATGTACTATCCCAAGATGCAGCCTTGTCTGGGAGTGGGTTCATTGACATGGACAAAACCATACCAAGGACGTGTAAATGGTCCATTAATATGGGAAGCAAGACATCAGCACTCCAATGCTTGGTTTAACCCTGTTTTATTTACTAGTACAAACGTAACTAACTAGTATGCACTAGAAGAGTGATTCTAAAGTGACAGTTTTATTATCTATAGCTTGGGTTTCTAATTAGGTAGCTAATCTTCCATCTTTCCTACAAAAGCCAAAGAAAAATTAGATCCTCTAGAGGGCAACTCTGAGCACATGATTCCTTTGCTGTATTCCTTTCCCATCTAGAATTCATACAGGACCCCAGGGATCCAGTCCTTAAATCGGTCACCCTAAGTAGAGTAATGGGAATAAATACAAATATCATATTTCTCTCCCCACTCCTCATATGTAACAGTTGAAATTTCTCCTATATTATTTATTTCTCACTTTATAACTGAGGCAGTAATTTCTGAAGAAAATAAGAAGAGTATTTTTCATATTTGGAACTTTGTACTAAAAAATCTTTCCTGAAACCTGTGACTGTCTCCTGTGCATATTAGGTCAGGATTTAGCACACTTCTCAAGTGCTCAGAAAAACTGTCAGGAGCAAAAACTGCAACACATTCCACACTCCACTTCCCTTTCAAAGGCATGTTTGGAAACTAAAAGAAGGAAAAATATTAAAATTTTTTGCAGGTGATCAGATCAGCAGATCAGCTGGTTTGTTTGGTGGGTTTCTTGGGTTTTTTTGTTGTTTTGTTTTGGGGGTTTTGTTGTTTTTTATTTTTTCTAAAAAGGGAGGTTGAAATCATCTTAATAACTGAAATATCTCAGAATCCTGTTTTAACTCTTTTTCTCCCAGGGAAGACTAAGCCTGGAGTAACTTTTGCCTGGTGAATGCTGACTCTAACCCACCCAAATTTCCCTCTGTATTGGCATAAGTGTTTGAACAAAGCTCTTCAGAAGAACCTAACTTGGCTTTCTTGGCTTTCCAGAATTTCAAGGGATTCTTCAGGAAAAGAAAGTCAACAACCAAATTTGAGGATATTTTGCTTTGTGGGAAGATATATCATGAACTCTGTCAGATAATCTAAGCACGTCTCGTACCCATGTGCTTCCCATAACAGCATCTTCAGTGATTTGCTCACATAAATGTGTTTGCTAGGAAACACAGACTTGAGGACTGAAAATGTTTAGGGATGAATTAATTTTGTATTATGCTAATATTCAAACTGCCAAAAGACTATGAATTAGGGGAAACTGTTATCAAGGCAAATGTTCCTATGAAGTGCAAGTTAAGTATGAAACCTGCCACTCTTTAAAATTCCACTGAAATTAACTGTTATACACCTGTGAAACAGAAAAGGTAGAGCTTCCAGTAATGATTTTCTAATGATACATCTCCAGATGCTTTATCATCTATAGGGTGTTTTGCCTGGGGGCCTTAAAATTCTAAAGAGGTGTATGGGGTCGATGTACAACTAAATGGACCCGTTGCAAATGTATGCTTTCCTCAAGAAATCTAACAGAAAAAAAGCCTCTCTATCGACACCTTTTGGAAAATTATATTTAGAAGTTTGTCTCACAGAGTGAGTATGTCCTTGAGACACCCAGGGAATTTCATTTGAACAGTTTGTGCTGCAGGAATGTAAATTCATCTTATTACCACTTGTTGAATATTAGCTGCATATCCTTACAAGCATTTCCTAGCTCAATTACCATGTGGATTACCATGAAATAAGAGTTTTTCTATGACAACAGCATACGCTCTGTGTGTGTGTTATTTTCTCTCTTCCTCCATAGTGTCTTCAGAATAGACTTGGAACTAATTTAGACCTTAAAACAAACCATGCTAATTATGGCAACAATTACAGAAAATTTGCATAATTACAATGCTGACCTGCTATGGCATGCAACCAGAATAGTTAGCAAGGCACTGCAAACCTCCTTGAGAAGTGCTATTCAGGCTTGTTACCAAAGAAAGTGCTTGGTTGCAGTGGAAGGCAGGTCAGATGCTGTCAGGGGTATAGCAGGAGATAAAAAAAATTGAAAGAAGGGGCTGTGGAATCAGCATTCAGAAGAGATGGAGTGAATCTGATTCTTACAGATCTCCTCACCGAGTGGTTTTGTGCATTGTTAACACTGCAGGGCTGCAGCTGTGCTTGGCTCTCTGTGAATTAAACATTGCACTGGAGGGAGGAGGTGTCTAGGGGAGGGGCAGGTTTCACAACCTTCCATTGATTAAGACCCTTATTTCATGCCCTTAGGTCTCCAGAGGAAGTTGTGCTGGGCTCCCCCCTATTGCACTGTAAATTAGTTTGAGATAGCGGCAGGTTTTGTACATAACCATAGGAAGGGGTCTGGCTGCCCATTGCACAGTGGCTCAGAAGCACCAGGGTGCCAGACCAGTCCTGGATGGAAGGATTTTTCACCTTGCCAGGAATGTGTAATTCTCATTGGCAGGAATATAATCAGATCTGCCTGGTACAGTCAAAACTTCTATTTGTCTGACATCCATCCAAAGGGCATCCAAAAAAGGCTGTTTTCTCCACATTAAGGCTGGTAATCAGAATATCCCATCAACTAAAGATTTATTTTCATTTACTGACTGTACTTTGTTAGCGAAAATGTTTTAAAAATCATTTTATTGCAGTGTAAATACAGCAGATGGCTTGACAGCTCTGGCTCAGTTCTTGAGATGTGGCTTTGCTGATGCTGATAAAAGGATAGATTCTTTGCCACAAGATTTCATTGCTCCTATCCAGAGAAGTAGGTTGCCTCAAACAAAAAAAGAAATTGAAGTTAAAAACACTCAAGCATGGCAGTTTCTGAAGGACTGAAGGACAGTGATGCTTGCAGCAGTACTTTTGAAATGGAGGGTCACAGATTCCTGAGGTTTTAAAGGACAGCTTCTGAAGGTGAGATGAAAAGTCACCAACACAGACAAGCGTGTTGTCAGCAGTCTTGTTTTGCTTAAAAGGCTGTCACTGCTCCTTGGAAGACAATGGGGATCTGGGAAGAACTGGACATCACTGGGTTCCAGTCCAGTCCCAGAGATTAGACCATCTCTCATCCCATACATAAACTCAGCATAATCCCCTTCAAACCCTTAATTTCCATTTTAGTTTCCAGATTTTTATAACTACTACCATACCTAGCAAGAATTTGACAAAATACCTTTTTTTCTCTCAACATACTGCCACAAAGAGGGTACAACCATCTCCTTTACAATCTCCCTGCAATAGATTAATTGGAGGTAGGTTCTGGCACCCACAGAGGATATTCTGGCACCCATAGCACTAAGTTTTCATTTCATCAACCTCACAGCACACTCTATTTTAAATTCTTCCCCAGTGTCCCTCCCAGCATCACTGTATGTATGTACACATATGATTCTGAAATTAAGAAAGCTTAAGCAAATTTATCACTTTAATTTTCCTTTTATCACAGGTAGTACTGGGTTAACAGATACCTTTATTTGAAGTTTTCCAATTAAATGCTTTTCCCTTAAATATGATGAGGGGATTAGAATATTCCAGGCTTTGCCAGATTTTTCCTTAAGAGCCAGAATCCCAGGCCAAAAAGCCTGCCTCAAATTATCTTATTTTCTGAAGATGAGTTTTTCAGTGTTTCAGCTTTGGACAATCTGATGAAAGATTCACACTTTCTGCTTGCCATTCCGAAGCAAGATGAAAATATTTTCATAATTTCAAAATTTCCAGCAAAATGACTATTTTATGTTCAACACAGCTTTAGTTTGAACCTAATCTTCCCACTGCTGATAATTGGTTTCCAGCTGTGTTGCTCACTCAAGTCACAACTCAGTCACAATTTGTAGAATGGAATCTTTGTCCAAAATGTGAAGTGGTGGAAGATGCAAGGATGCTGAAGAGGCATCCAAAGCCAGAGGGTTGTACATTGCAAGCCATGAGAAAACAATTGGTCTGTTTCACACAGACAGGCCAATAGTTCCTTAATGTATCCTATAAAATCATACTGGTGAGTCTAAACTGTTTACAAATCTGTTTTAAATTGAACTTTTAGAGAAACCATGACTTAAGCCATTACCAAACACATCATTTCATCACACAGAAAGCAACAATACTCCAGACAGAAACTTTATGGTCTCCTGTAGAAAGGCAGAAGCTGAGAGCAAATGATTTAAATGAAAAATCATCTTTTTATTTGAGTGTTTCTAGAGATGAAAAAAATACAAGAAACAACACCAAATATATGTGATGGGCTGAAATGAAATATATCTTCTTTCTGTTGAAGTCAATGGCAAAGATTTCCATGAGTTTTCATAGGGTATGTACTCAGGTTGCCCAGGCAAAGGATCTCTAATCACAGGATTTAATGCCATTTTAAAATATTGAGCATCATTACGTTTTCAGACCTTTAGTCTATATGCAAGATCTGGAAACATCACTTTCTATTAGCAGAGTTCAGGTTTTACTGAAAAAATTGCATTTCTGAACATGGTTTCCTTCTGCCTGCAGAAAAATAAAGATCAAAAAAGCTCCTAACAAAAGAACTCTCATTGACAGCACATTTAAAAGAAATAATAATTTATTTTTTCTGCACAAGAATGCCAGTACTATACCTCATTATTTTCTTTATGTTTTTCAGGCAAAAATCTCCCCCAAACTTCTGAATTTTTTAAAAACAAGTGATTAATTTTTAAATATCAATATATAATACTTGCTATGCCCAATGAAAACTGCACAGCATTCCAATGATAACATTAATTGTACATTTATAACATTTACATTCCAAGATGAAAGAAACTTCAGTCCAAAGGACTCAAAAGCTAAACTCTTACTAGGGCTTTAAGATCATAATTACAAGTTCTGTTTTAAAATCCAAATTTCCCACAAATTCTCCAACTTACTCTTTTTTTTTTCCTCCTCTTTGCTTTCTGCTACAGACTGATATGAATTCCTGGACAAATTTCAGACCTAATTCTCAAAAGGCTGAATTCCTACAATTCACTGCACTCATTGAGAGCTGTAGACACCTGAAATCACTCATGAGCTATCTGTTACAGAGAAAAAAAATATATGAATTTAATAAAAGCCTAACTTTGAGATTTCCTAAGGGTCCTGGAGAAGAATACTGTGATGTATCACCGCACTTGTTCTAAGACACATATAAACCTTAAGAGGTAGAGGATGATGATTTCCTCTTTAGGTATAGTCACCATTACATTCCAGAAAACAGACTCTCCTTTTTCCATGGATGTCCTTGGCAACACATCAGCATACCCTTTCACAGCTTATGCAAATTGATGTACAGATATGAAAGCAGAAAAAATGAATTAGATTTTGTTTCTTATGCATAGAAGCAGCTACATCTAAAAAAAAAACCATTAATCCAAAATTAAATGCAACTGAGTAACTAACATTCCTATTCTCTCTTCTTCCAAGGAAATAATGCCAACTATAATAACCTGTGCCTCTGAGATAAATGAATGCATTGAAGCTCTTAAGTACTCTTTGATGGACTAAAATGGACACAATGCAGGACAATATTTGAACAGTAATGATTTGTCCTTTTCTTCTTCAAGTGAAAGCTGATTGCAAAGGCTTCAGAACCATATATTAAATAGCTGAAGGGGTCATGAATCTTAATAGGTTCTAAATCAGAGAGATCTGCAACTTACATGCTGACTGGAATGTGCATGGAATGTATAAATATTAATAGGGACTGGCAAGGGCTCGGCAGATGAGCTGTCTAAAATTTCACAGTGGGAAGACTGGAGATTGAGGCTGCTGCGAACAGATCAGCCGAGAAGCTCCCACCTGAAAATGAAGTGTCAGCATGTGTGTAAATAGCCTTTTTTCCTGAAGTGATATTTAACATTCTGAGCTGCCCTGGTGTGTAAGCATTGCATGGATCAGTTTCCAATGTCACAAGGTTATTTAACACAATCAACATGCACACTGGGCCAAGTGCCAGTGCTGGGGAAAGGAAGAATATTGTTTGTCAAATGGCTGAAGGTGGCTTTGATGATCATTCTATTAAGGCAACTTGCTCATAGGAACTATCATGAAGTGTATTGATGTGACTACATGAGAAGAGAAAAAAAATTGAGCTACAGTTCAAAAACTTTAAGACTTCAGAAGTAAAAACCCAAAGTAAAATTGTTTGGTTGCCTTTAGCTTTCTCTTATGCATGCACCGTATCCATGTTTTAGTTTTCATGACACAGATGAGAGGCCTTTCTTGGTTTAAAGAAAATATTTCTTTAATATATTTGCTTTATATTTCCATAAAACACACATTTTATTCTTCTGATTAAAATTACTTCATGGATGAATCAATAGTTTATTTTCATTTTTGTACACTACTGTGAATGGGTTTGAATGAAAGTCATGAAAATTGTGCATGAGAATGAGGGCAGGGTCCATAAAATACATAGGGCAGGATGTGATTCTGAGCCACACTATGATCAACAAGATGAGTCATTTTATTTTATTTGTTTCTATTTTTCATGTCTTACTTTCAAGTGCGGAATATTTTGAGTTGGGTGGTTCTTAACTGTTAGTAAACCAAACAAACTTAAACTAAGGCCATTGCCAACCAAAGAATTTCTTTCAGTTCTTCCTCCTATTTATTCCCTCCCCTTACCTCTTTCTTTCAAAGACCTCCTCAAATCTCTCCATGCTAATGACTATCATCTCTATAAGCTGTAATGGTAAGAGTTTCTCTCACAACCTTCCTCTTGCCATCCATAATCACCTGCTCCCAATTTCCAGGTGATTTTATAGCACCTGCTCTTGTCCACTCCATGTGCTTTGTGTACTTCCTACATTCTTTTTCCCAGGGACCCTCGTGAGCCTTTGCCCTATAAGGAAGAAGGACAAAGTGTTCCCACCACTCCCATAAAATCAAAGTTCTGTTTTAAAAGCATCAGCAATAAAAACTGGAGGATAGGAATTAAAGTAATCAAATGAGAACACTTGATTTGAGTCTTTTTTCCTATTAGAAAACAAAATAGGGAAAGCTGTTACATTTCTCAAAAATGAATACTGGCAAAAAGTATCTCCTGACTGAAAAACCCCAATATGTGCTTCCAGCTGCCTACTTTTAACCATGTTTTCCTATCAGCTTTCCTGTCTGTCAACTACCTTACAACTAAAAGGAGGGAATTCTAATTACTCTATTCCCAGCATGAAATGGTGGTGAACAGGGCTTATCCATGCCTCAAAGAATAGCATCAGCAAATAGCATGAGCAAATAACATTGTTCCTCACTAATGCAGATTACAGACTTGGTAATCCATGTATCTCCAACCAACAGCTTTGCACCAGGGCACGTTGGATTCTTTGAGCAGTTTATACCACTGTCAAACTAAAAGACTGATCACTCAGGAATCTGAAAGTATTCATGTCACATATCTAGATTATATCACCCACATAGACAAGTGCAGCCTTCTAGATACTTCCCAAAGCAAGGGGTTTTCTGTTTGATTACGCATGATTTTTAAAAAATCCACAGAAAACTTTGTTTTTTAAAGGGAAGAGATGTCATTTTCATTAGAAAATTTAGGTAAAGAAAACAGGACATATTCTGGGTAACAGCTGACCTGCTAGTGCTCTCTCCTTTCCTCAGTAGACAGAAAAAACAAAAATTTGACTTTTTGCAGCAAGTTCACATGCTATCAGATGTTGCTTTGTGTTGAGAAAACTTTTCAGAAATTGTCATTTTTTAAAGCCAACAGATACTCCTAGGAGGTATCATTGAAAGAGCTTTATGATAAAAAAGAGTAGCCATAAAAAAGAGAGCTGGAGTAGCCCCTAGCTGCACTATGAGCCCTAAAGCAGACAGTTCTTAAGGGAAAGAAGCTCCTATGGCATCTGCTGTTCTCCTTGCAATTGCTCCTTGACTCTTCAGTCTTCCCTTTTCTCATCAGCTTTTCACATTTATTTCTCATTACCTACAGCTCTCCAATCCTCCACCTTACTCTTTCCTGACTGCTTTTCAATTCATACTCTATTCTGGTGGTTCGTGGCCTTTTTCATGCCATCAACTTCTTGTTTGTTTTCACAGGTAAAGAACAAAAGTGGCACCTTCTTTTACTGCTGCCAAATTGCCTCTGTCCAACTAGTAAAAACAACATTTCCATTGTGGTTTATTTCTCTAAGGTTACAAATAGGTAAGGAAAAAATGGAAGCTTATGATTTCAGCCTTAACAACCAGAAATTCAGAAAAAATAGTCAGAAATTTTGGTGAGTAAGTGAATGTAGTAAGAAGCCCTTTAGACGTGAACAAGGCAAGAGTAAATTGCATGAGAAAAGTGCTAAATTCAAACGTTTCTGAAGAAAATTGAAGCCACAGTAGGAATCTTCACAAAAAACAACAAATAGGGATGCCCCACTAATGAAAAAACTTAAGAGGTTTTACAAAGAGATTCTTGGAAGCACTATGAAAAACAATTTATGCAAGATATGAGATGAGGTATGGTGAGGACATAGAAGAGGGTGACTGTTGTCACCACGTCACTGAAGTAGAATTACATTTCAAAAAAGAAACAAGAGAAAATCCTCACTCTCAGGAAGTCACAGATGGTGGACACGAGTAGCCAGTCTAGATACTCTTACAGTTGAATCTAATCCTGATTTCTATGACTATTCCTTTCATTATTCTGTCCCTTTTGCTTCTAAAAGATTTTCATGACCCAGATCTTGCTTTGCAAATACTTTTGCTTTCTATCTCTCTTATTTTTGAAGTCCTTCCATTCCTGGGGAATATTAACATTATGTTCACTACTTTTCCCAGCTACTTAGAAAAAGTGTCAAGGGACAAATGAATGCATTTTAAACTTACTGAGAAAGACTTCAGTATGCCTAAGGTTGCTTTAGTAATTGTTTGGGGTTTTCGGTGTTTTTTTGTGGGTTTGGATGTTTGTTTTTTTTAGAGTGTTCAGAATTCATGCTTAAACTGAAATAAAAAAAAAAAATTATTGAACTCTGCACATTTATTTGTGACAATAATTATTTTATTCTTCTAAATACATTCTGGTAAGGTTATTCTTAAGCAAATTCTTTCATTAATATTTAAGAATTCATTTCCCCTCAAAATATCTTCATCTTGAAATTTAATAAATTTAATGAATCAAGGATTCATGGATCACCCAATGAAATAAAATTCAAAGAAAGGGCAATTCCATCAACAATTTCCACTGTTAAAGCAAAAAATATTTTTTTGAAACTCCTCTGTCAGGATTATGTGAAAGTACCACTTAACTTGCTTTTCCTCAGCTTTAAATAATTCCATCAAGATATTGTGGATAATTTGACAGTACTGGTCCGAAGCTTCACTTTATGCTTGCAAATACATCAGGCACAGTAATAGAAATCATACCCTGACAGCAGCTTTGGTGTTAGGAGTTCAATGTCTGTCTAACAGAGAGGTTAATGAAGTTTCTATTATTCAAGTTTGAAAGGCAATAAGAAAAACACTGATATTCCAAAGATCATTAATTGTGAACTTAGGTATCTACTTCAGATAGGTGCCCAGTATTAATGATGTATTAATCTAATGCATTTCTTCCTCTCTAAACTACCATCTTTTCAACACTTTTCTAATTAATACAAAGAGTACCATTTCAATATGTTCCCCAATATTTATTTGTATTAAAAGCAATTTCACAGAGTAACTTCCAGTGGCTGGAAATGGGTTTGATTTTATATTCCAGACTTGGTTGTGTATCAAAGCATGTTTCAGTCTCTGTTCAGATTAATTTATTTCTACTAATCACCGATTACCAATCAATAGGTTTGAGAATAAGCATGCCTGTGGAACCAACCTGCCAATGAGGAGAAAAACTCTCTTGTTAAAAGTGTCTCACTCTTAGAAGACTCAATAGTTGTCACTGAAAACTGAAGTAAAATGCAAATTATCATATATAATCCAATTCACAACAGAAAGACAAGACTTACTTTTTGTTCAACTGAATAGTAAATAATTACAAGAAATTTCTGTTGCAACGAGGAGTGTTTTTATGTTGTAAGAAGGAAGAGAGCTTCAGAATTAAAGATCTGTTTTTTAAATTGATCACAGAGTTGCTCTGCAGAAATGTACTTTTCTAATCCTCAGGGTTTGAATGAACCTTTTCCCAAACTACCAGAAATCATTAGCCAGATAAAAATCTTTGGCACCCTCACTTTATTACCTGCAATGACATTTGTTTAAATATAAAAAGATGGATTGCAATAGTCAAGCAGAAAACTGTGCTTCAACTAACCCAAATCAAAGAGTTACATTTAATTAGAAATATTTCTGTGTATATAAAGTGTATCTAGGTGGTGGATAAATTTACTTTAGAAAACACAATGTCATGTCAGTACTAAGAAAAAAAGAGAAGTATAGAAGTTTATAATCTATATCCTATTGAGTAACCTGTGATGCTTCGCAACTTGAAGCAGAGGAGTATTCAGCCTCTTCACAATAACCATAATCTGAATCAGCATAATAGAATCACTGGATACTTCTGTTATATACTTTTTAAAAAAAAGGACAATCTGTTACCTTGGTTATCTTGTTTATAACAACAGCTAGAGGGAGGCTTTACTGATCTTAAAAGAGGACACAAAGCCTGTAGTGTGAGCCTCACCCTCACAGCTGTTCTCACTGGTAGAGGTACAGGAACTGCAGATGGATATTTATAATTAAAAATGAGAGCACACAGGCACAGGAGAGGCAGGCATCTTCTGAACACCACAGTATAGAGTTCATATAGGTTCACATTTAGGGAGATGAAATATTACCATGAAATGCTACTGCAAAATTGTCCAGGTATAACCCTGGGGTGGTAATTTAACAACAGATGCTCTCTATTAAGCCTTCTCCCTTAAAAGAAAGGGAAAGGGAAGAAAATAAGAAGAGTTATGAGCTGAAAACTAAGCTACACAGCTTTAGTGAAAACGACAACAATGAGAAAGAAAAATAATGAAAAATACACAGATATACAAAACCACTATAGCACTCCCTGCAGTAATGCTCAGGTCACCAGAGAAGTTGCAGGGCAGACCCTGGAAAAGTCCCAGACAGGGCTCCTGGACTCAGCAGCAGACCTGTTACTTGGTCCAATAGTTTATAGACAAATATATGGCTTGGACTGCTGTTTGTAGTAATGGAATTTTGCTGAAATTCAAAATTCTAGAAATAAAAATGCATTTTTTCACACCACGTTGCTTAGATGCATGAATCAAGTAGTGGTTTGGTGAGCTCTTTACTATGCATTGCTGAATGGGATGCTATAAAAGTAGGCAGTAAGTTATATTCAGTGGTTAAATAAAAAACCTCCTCAGTCTCATAGTAAAGCGTATGCTGAAAATTCAGGTATTAATCATGAACAACCCAGCTTTGAAATAATAAGTATTTTCTATATGAGTTTTATTTTGACCCTCACTGCAATCAAGGAGAAATGTAAAAATGGAGGACTAGGGCCTTGGACTTTGTTGATTGAAATGGGCACAGTTGGATTAAGGGCAAAGGAGCTATACTAATTCATGCAGGCTGAGAATTTGAACCATTATCTTTGAGTCAGGAGTTTATATTGTGGCAAGATGATCAAACAACATGAGACAGAACTTTGATTTGGAGCACAGAGGTGCTGGATTAAATCCAGAAGTTATATATTAAGTGCTTTAAGTTAGCTATCCTTACTGTGTAGCAGTAAATGATCACTTTAAGGTGATTTTGTGTTCTGAGGGAAACAGCAAGATGATAACTTCTTTCTCCTTTTCCTTTGAATTTCAACACAGTGATTTTTCTTTCCCCAGAGGAGAGAGTGAGCAGTTGTACCAACTGCATTAATTAAATCACCATTGAGTCAGTGTTAATGGCAGAGGGTACAGATAACAAGAGGCAGTACTCAGAGGGAATGAGAGCCCTCCTTAGCTTCCTCCAGCAAATCAGCCTGTCCAGTAGAAACAAAAACTACAGCAGCATTTTATTCCCTCTCTGCCCTTGCCTACATGATTACAGAAAGCAAAGCACAGCTACATGGCTGGGTACACAGACAGATGCTTACACAGAAAAACCAGATCTAGAAGATCAGTGCAAGTTTTTCTATTTCTACAGATTCCAGGTTCCCCGTGTCTTTCATATCACATCATGACCATGTTCTCTGCAGAACCTGGCTGTCTGCAAATGTTTTTTTACAAGTCAAAACACTTAACTACCTGGGTTCCACATTTATACATTTCAAGGCCTAAATCACTTTTATAGAAGTTCATAAGTGCTCTACCTGATTGTGAATATCTGCATCTCAGTAGATGTGAAGCATGGTTTTTTTAATCCAATAGATCTCACCACTGGTAGGAAATTTTCAGTTTATATTAAAAAACTTTTCAGCTTGTTCACATTCTTTTTCAGTGTGAGAGACTATATGGAGTCCTACAAAGCACTGCAGAGCTGGCTATACTTTTTTCCAGTTTCAGAATCAGAGATTTTTTCTCAGCTGGCAATTCTGCAGGACAAAATCTATGAGCATAAGAAAAATGCATTTTCATATTTATACTTCAATTTATGGTCATGATTATAAACCTACATACCAACTACCACAACTGACAGCTAACAACATATGAGTGACCTGGTTTCATATACATCCCTTTACTCACCTTTTTTCTTCTCCTGCAGCTGGGGACACCTCTGTCCCCCAGGACACTCAATAACTGCTCATTGTCAAGAGATGGATGTGAACCACTTCTTTGCACTGCTCTCTTCTTTCTAGGCATGCCAAGAAAAGAGCCATGAGCTACTCCAGAAGGTCTCCAATCTATGTAATGGAAGATCAAGACTGATGGATACACCTGCAAAAATGATGTAAGAGATGTGCCTCCTGTACACATGCACAAGCTTTTTATATTTCTTATCTCAAACTGTTTGTAACACCCTCTGCAGATCTGTAAACTGACTGTAGGATGCTGTTTGTTATCTCCTGTTTCTTGAAGCCAGAGCTGGACCATAGACACTCTGAGGAATAACTCACCATGGAAGGTTTCCAGTTCAGGAGAACTCTAGGGGAAAGGTTTGAAAAAGAAGGAGGAAGGACTGTTCTTTAAACTATGTGAAAATGAAATATCACTATGTCAATGAGAAATATTCTTCAAACAAGGATGTTCATAAAAAGTATTTATTTTAAATCAGTTTTTCTAAGGATGTTAATGTGAAGCACAAGTTTCTGTCTAAGGATTTGTTATTGGAAATGGCATACCAGTTACACACAAGCATCAGTGGCATATTTAACTTCTCTCTTGATCTAGGATCCAACCAATAAAATACTCTTTCGGTGCATTTTTGAAATTACTCTTTGAATAGTGTCTGTTTAAAAAGGATTGATTACAACTATTTTGTGCTGAAAATTAAAAAGTCTGAATCTTTTTTTTAGACAGAAATAAGAAATCTAGAGACCTAGTTTACAACAAGATACAATTAAAAACCATTAGCAAAAAATAAAACAGTGATGATATTGCTGCAAACTGATGTAGAATTTCTTTCTCTAAGTAAATGAGGCTACAAGATTTAGCAGATGACTTAATGGGCCACTGGTACTGAAAAAGACAGGCAGCTCACATCCCACACCCTGACTCTTTATTTAATTTTTTTTTCCCCTATTCATTTCAGGCTTTACATTTTTTTCTCTCTTCTCTCCCATGTCTGATCTGTCTTGAGCACATTATGAGCTGGTTCAGCAAAAACAAACAGAAAGAAAATTGAACCAAAAAGAGCTTGTTTGCAGGGTTAACTTAGATTATGATACTCAAATAAGAAAGCTGTAAAGTAAGGAGAGGTATTAGATAAGAGTTTTGATTTCTGCAGGGAATTGAGAAAAAAAAATTCAAATATATTTCAAACAAATATTTATTTCATATTTCCTCCTAAATTTGATGTTATCCCCTTTGAGATTTACAATGGCAGAGCATCCACAAGTAGCTGATAGTGGATGTAGATATTTAAAGGTCCCAAACTAGTTATGACTACTAAAAGTAATAGCCAAGAAACTCTCAGTTGACAACCCAAAAATTTTTTGGTATTTTCAGGAATAAGTAACTCTGACCAAGCTACCTCTGTAGCAGATCATCTTCAGCTTCACCCATTTGAAAGCTGACTTTCCTAAGCAAGCATAAAACCATGAAATTGTTCAGGCTGGAAGAGACCTTCAAGGTCATTGAGTCTAAACTTGTCCCAGCCCTCTTACCCTATTTCTGATGACCCACCCCTAAACAGTGTCCCCCAGAACCACATTCAGGTGATAATCATATAGGCTTCCCTCTCAACTGTGCCTTCATATAATGACTTCAGCTTTTCCAATTCAGCCTGTTCCAAGAGAGATGCTTTTAAAGGTGAGACCAAACCTTCTCCCAGTGTGCCCTTTCTTTTTCCATTGTCTGTAGGGAAAGAGAGGGTTAGCACTCTGATAGAAAACTTTGCATGGAGGTCATATGACATGATAAAAAAAGAGATGACTTAAACAAAAGAGAGTACACTTGGAAATCATGCTTGCAGAAGGAATAATTAGGTGAATCAATTTTAAATCAGTATTTAAAATAACAGAAATAAAAACCAGCATTGAGACCTAAAAATTCAAATTATCTCTTCATGACCTTAATGAATCTCTCTTCCTCAATGGAAGACTCAGAGCAGGTTACTACCTCCAGTACTTCACTGGCCTTCTTGCTCAATTTGTCCATAAGAAGTAGAAGACAACTGTTGAATCAAAGAGGGTTTTTTGCTACTGCTAGGAAATGGGAATTTTAGTCAAATTTACACTCAAAAGCTGATAGATATAATGATCTATTTAAATAGAAATTAAATGAGGAAGAAAAAAAAGTCCCCTTCAAATGATTGATTATGGGGGATATCTATTATAAATATCATGGAATAAAGACAATCTCCGCTCTGCATAACAACTGAACAAGAATCAGGATTCAATATAGATACATGGACTTGTACAGTTATTTTATGTCCACTACCATTTAGGAAATACTTGAAAAAAACAAACAAAAAAATCCCAAAAAAGCAAAGCAAATAAATACAGATTTATCAATTGATTGATTGTAGTAAAGACTCCAACTTAAAATTTCCTTCACCAGCTGAGACCTTTTTACAGGATATCCTATTTTATTATCTTTGAGATAATTTAAAGAGAATAATTATTCTGTCCCTTTAGGGAAGAAAACAAAGAGAGATGAGGAAAACAGACTTTTATAGCCTTTTGCCTTCAAGAAGAAAGCATGATGAATACCAAAGAAAGGTGATGAATGGAAAGTAAATGCATTGGTGCCAAATTTTACATTATTACTATTATTATTATTTATTATTATTATTATTATTATTACAGGAATACACAGAGATGCAATTTTACCAGCTACTCTCCCATCTGGTGAACTGGTACATCAAATTTCTGGTATCTAAAAGCTCTAAGGTGGCTGTGGTCAGGAGCTTATGTTGTTAAAACAAGATCAGTACTATTGAAAGAAAACAGCACTACTTCCAGAGATGGGAAAAAGTGCTGGGAGAAGAAATAGATAGGGGAGCTTAGGAGAAGGATGAAGGGAGAAGATGAGATTTCATCTCACAATTCCACTTTATTTTTGCAAAGCCAGGAGTGCAGTGTGCTGCTAAGCAGGCCTGCTTTGCTCAGGACATCTTTTTCAAGGGAACACAGGAACTCCAAATGGACTCTTCTTTGCAAAGCACCTGTTTGAAACATTCAGAAATTGATTATGAATTATCTGGTGATTTTTTTGTAGTATTTACTAGACAGTTATTCAAATGTTAATTACATTTCTGGACAGATTTCCTCAGCTCAGTGACACATTGTTCCTGTTGGCTTTGAAAGCACCCAATGAAAACTCAGTTGATTTTTTCTGAACTTAACAAACTACTTTTCTTTTCCCCATCTGCCCTCTGTCATTCTTCCTAACCCAAATAACACTATGCAGTGTTTGCTAGAAGAACCATATCTACTTGACACATAACTACTTCTAAAGCTACTATCATTATTTTTAGTTAAATTATTATTTCATTTAAATAATAATTTAATTAAAATTAAAGAAGTATTCTTTATACAGAATTGTTATCCTGGTCCATCATTTTCCCTCAAAAAAATACTTTCATCAGAAATACTAAGAACTTTAGTGCTGATAAAATGAAATACAGGCAGCTTAGATACAGACAGACCACCATGAACCCTTCTGTTCCCAGTTTTACACCCTAAACCAAAATGTACAGATGTTGTCTTATGTCAGTCCTGCCTCACTCTTTGTCACTCAGAGCTCCTCTCCTGAACAACGAATTTTTTTCAGTACATTTTGGAATCTTAACTGGGGAGGCAAGTATGGTGGAATCCCTCTTTCCTTCATGTTAAAATATACCCATATTTTCCCTACTGCTGTATAAAACTTGCTGAGTGTTTGGTTTTTTTTTTCCTAGCCACACTAGGTTCTCCATGAAGTGTTTCCTTTTATTATTCTCTTTGGGGTTTTTTTGTCTCCAGGCTCTCTTTCTGGGGACAATTCAACCTGCAAACTACTCTTTCAACTACAGTTAATGTTATAAGACACAAATTACCTTGTCAAACACTCAGTGATTAAGATTAAATGCTCTCTGATGGTTATATCTGGGAGGTCTTATCAGGAAAAGTAGACAGAGAAATTTTCTGACCACAGTTTTCCCTGTGTCCCTGTTTTATTACTGAATGGTCTGATTTTTGTGGATGCATTTTGTTGATACTTCTGTTCTTCTTTTCTGCAACAGGTTAGCATCACTGTAATCAGAAATAAGCCAGAAGAATCATATTCTGCCTGAAATTATTTTATTTTGAATATCTGAATTATTTTTTATACTGATCACAATATCAATAAAGTGTTTTATTCATAAGAAGGGAAAAATTTCTATAAAAAACCTTTAATAAGGAGTAAGTTGCTTCATCTTATTTAACACAAATTGTAGAGAGAAAACATAACAAGGGAAAAATTAAATGTATTTCATCTAACATGGAAATTCAACAAGGGTATCTATGTTATTCCTTTTAATTTTATAGTCTCATGTTCGTGTAGGTCAAGAAAGAAACACTAAAGTCGTGTGCAAGAAAAGTGCTCTTACAAAGGAAATCATACAAAAATAACACTTATAAAACAGCTGCTCCCCTAAAATAATCCAGTGTGAAAACAAATCTGCAATATTGTGTTGCAAAAATAGGGGCTGATTAGTCTGCTATGAGGTAACATCAGTAATTTATTCCAAGTTGAGAAAAGGTTCACATGTCATATTGCAGCTGAAAACTCTAAGTAATAAACTGGAGAGTCA
Source organism: Calypte anna (assembly GCF_003957555.1). Lineage (NCBI taxonomy): Eukaryota > Metazoa > Chordata > Aves > Apodiformes > Trochilidae > Calypte > Calypte anna. Next base: position 31,121,950 of record NC_044244.1, read on the forward strand.
TGATTCCTTTGGCCTGATTTCTTTCTATTTCCAGAAGCATGAATTCTGCATCAGCTGGATGGAAATATAAGCCCCATTTGTATGCATAAAAGTTTGTAACCTGGAAGCTTTCTCTGTGATGGGATGATCCTACCTCCCATAATTTCCATGTAATTTCCTACCTCCATTACATTTCCATGTAATGTTTTCTGTTCTTACCCTTTTCTGTATAATAAAACTTATTTAATTAGTTGATTTTTGTAGAAGGCCTTTAAACTCAGGATGTTTAATACATCACTTCACAAACATTTAGTCCATAATGTACAGGACACCAGTATTTTAATACCTAAAAAATCCACAAACTGTTCACCAAGTCAGATTTGCAAATTGTGTTGGCACAAAATGTTTGGAAGGAAAGCAAACAACAGATTATAAAGGGACTTTTTTATGCAGAACATAGGTCCAAGCAGAAAATAGTTCTTTGAGAGTAGACTTATGATAGAGTGTGTCTTTCCCAGATTTAACTTTGATTTGTAATTTCAAGGATGGTGAAGAACTGCCTCCCAGAACTGCACAGTTCTCTGCATGACCACTGCTCACCTGGGTAAACCCTACGGCCAGCCCTCTCCACCATCAAAACCCAGACAAATCACACAGCATTAAATTCTCATGTAAAATTTGCACACTGAAATATGTAAATTCTATTTCTGACCTTGAAAACAAGATCCTTAACCCAATCCAATACAACCCAATCCTGCCTGGCCTAACCCAACCTAACCTAACCTAACCTAACCTAACCTAACTAAACCTAACCTATCATAACCTAACCTAACCTAGCCAAGCCTAACTTCTTGGTTCCTCCGCCACCTGAGGCTTTGGACTTAAATAAAGGTCTTGTTGAAAAGATTCAGTGATGTTTAAACTGGAATGAAGACATTTCTGATAAAACCAAAGGCAAAGACATCAGAAAGACTAATGCTGGAGTACAGAGTAAATTCCACTTGCAGCCCTGTGGTTGAGAAACAAAAAAACACTTCTAGGAAAGAATATCTCAAATGGATGCAACTGGTGTCACTTGAACTCATTTGTCAACACTCTTAGAAAATTATTCTAGCAACTTTTATTGACAATTACTCTAACAGTTTCCTGGAGGGGCCAAACTATTCTCAGGACCAGACTGAGTTTCAGAGGGGGGTCATATGTGCTGTACTGACGGATCGTTCTTGAAGTATTAATTCCCTTCCCTTCAAGACAGTAAAAAAATAAACCTCAGAGCACGTAACAAGTCCATACACAACTACTGGTGTCCAAACCACAGACAATCTCCAGAATGCAAAACAAGGGAATATACATAATTAAGAAAATTGAGAAAATCTTTAGAGGGAAAGAGCGTATGCAATGGCTGGTTAGATTTCAAATTAGCTCAATGATGAACACAAAACTATGCTTAAGTAATATCCTTAATATTATTTAAACGTATAAAGGCTAGAACGTTTTAATTGGGTTCATAATGAAAAGGCTAACAGCCCTTTAACCACAGTCAGAACTTGCCAAGATATAATATTTTAGTGCAAACATAAGATTCCTTGCTATGCTTAGTGAGTAAATGGAACAGCTAGAAATTTCCAATCCCATTCAGGGACCATTAACTGTAATACCACTGCTAACAAGTGAAAGGAAAAAAAAAAAACGAACCAAAACCATTAATTAGCTTCCAGGCAGCCTAAGAATTCTTTCCCCAAATTTTTATCAATTAAGGGGGCAGAAACTGTTGTAAAATTACCAGAGAGGTTACTGTATTTCTGAAGCATGCTAAGAGTGTTTTCAGTGAGTTTTCTAATTATTAGAGAGTTCTATCTGCAGTATAGCCATGCAGAATTATAACATTATTCCAGCATCAGCCTGGAAAGATTCATATGCCAGTCATCTAGTGATAAGCAATTAGTCCAAATGGACTTGCACAGGCTAAATGCAAGCAGGAAAGTGTATATAAGCATATGGGTTGGTTTTGGGGGTTGTTTGTTTGTTTGTTTTTTGGTTTTTTTAGGAAAATAATGCAATTTTACAAAATAGGATACGTGTATTAGTATTTCTTATTTGACAGCAGAGGCAATGTTCAGCATATCTAAATCTCTTATAAACAATTAAATCTGAAATTTCTAGAACAAACACTGACTTGAAATTTCTATTTGTAGACTTCTACTTTCAGTAACAGGCAGTAACAAGACTCTTTTTTGCACCACTTGAAATTTACTGCTTCTGAGATGTTATACTATCCCCCTTCACATGAATTTGGCTTTTTAACTACCTGTCTATTTTGTGCAATCCTTGTATCACTTCTTTCTGCCATCAGTTTTACTATTTCACTGAACTTCCATTCTCCACAAGTCCTTTCCATTTTGCTCTCATTTCCACATGGCCTTAATATGTTTTCACTTTAATGGATACTAAGGGAAGAATTTTTTTTTAGTGTAGCCTGATTTGGTGTTCTGTAAGACATTTGCTCTTTTGTTCTGTTTAGAAAAGTTCTTTATGTGATACTGTTTACAGGATGTACTTAAAACTACACAAATTGAGTTTCATTTTATGATGCATCATAAATATGAATTATGCAACTTGTGTCTCTCCTTAAAAATTCTAATTTAGCATTAGGAAGTTTGCTGTAAATTGTAATTTACCATCTGCTCACCATATACCTACCACTTTTGGAGAAAATATATGGAACTATTTGCCTTACCTAATGTGGGAAAAAACTCTCATTCAAAGTCCCAGTTACACTTATTAAGAAGTGTAACTTATTACTGTCTTTTGAGAAGACTCAAGAGTAATATTTAGGTATCAGTACAATATATACATTAACACTCTAGAAACTGCTCTGACACTTTTATTTATGATATGAAATGAAATATCTCAGTGTTTCCATAGGAAAAAAAATATTACAAATACTAAATTCTGATTCTAACTAAGGAAGGGATGAAACTAGAAAAAGAAACAAGAAAAGCATACATGTTACTGAAGAAAAGGTAACAATAGTAAGTCCTCAGATAGAATCTAGATTAATTAATGAAAACTACCCTTTTTTGAAAATTCTTTGCCTAGGACATCAGAGGATCTAGCAAAGGACTAATGAGGCTTTAACTCACTGTATCCTTCTTTCTTAGCATAATAGTGAGTTACACATAGCTCCTCATGTAAATTCTTTAATTCAAGTATGTATGTAGAAACTTCAGCAAAAGCCAGACTGTGCTAATGCTCTGTTTGGTAAATCTCCAGGGCACACATTGCTCACAGGTGACCAGATGCAAAAACAACTGAAATGAAGGAACTGGAAGGAGGCAGAACTGAGACACTCAAGAACGAAATAAGAAGTCTACAGCCTTCACTGGGCTGCTACAACCTCCTGGAGCCTTTTCTCACTTTAGTTTGATGTCCACAGGCCTCCATGAGGACTTTAAAGCCTTGACTTGAGACTCTCATCAGCTACCCATGCTGTTTACCTTTAGAAATGCCCATGTAATTAGGTTCAATGTGATATGGTTACCATGCTTGGGGAAAACCCCAAATATGTATCCGAGTGCATTCAAGCACATAAAGAGACTTCACCCTGGACAGCCCAGTCTACAAAAATTATATGACCAGTGTTAAGTAAATATGGTAACTAGATTTTTTCCTACAGAGAAAGTTAGGGCAATTCCCAGGCTTGACAGCTTATATACAACATGGGTTTGGACTTTGGGTTCTGTGCCTGGGTTTACTGTCAAAGGTGATTCCCTCAGCACCCATGAAAAATCTGACTCTGATGGGACTCAGGAAAAGATGATTTGTCTGCCTAATGCTCCTTTAAGGGACCTGCCCAAGCCAGATGTTGCTGGCAGTGACAATCTTTTAAATTCTTCGGTTTCTTGTTTTGTGTACTCACTCAAAATGTAGAATTAAACTTTCCTCATGGGAGTGTTTAATATAATATTTATTACCTCCTGGGAGAACATCTTATTGATTCACCTCTTGGTTAAAAGCAGGAGAAGGGAGATGACTTCATGTGGCCGAAGACAATATGCTGCAGAGTTTGCTTCAATATTTAATCTCCTTTTAGACATGTTCCTGGTTTGTTACTCTGCTGTTTAACTCCTGGTCTTGTCCCAGTCCATTACGATGCTTGGGAAGCCCAAAGAGAATTGTTCTCTCCATTCTTTTCCTCTTCTGTGTTCAATACAAAAAAGACATAGGTCTAGCTTCAAGCAAATGGCAATAGAAATAAGCTAAATAGATCAGAAATTGCAGAAAAATGAGTAGTGGTTCAGTGTGAAGTGTGAAATATGCAAATATTGCCAATCTCATAACTTCTTGTAGTTTCTCATTTCTTTATTCTCTTTCAATAGAACTTATTTTGAGAAAGTATTATTTGGAATGACAAAGTGCAGAGGGAGGGGAGGAAAAGGAACAAGCTTAGTGATAGCAGAAGGAGACAACACGTCCCAGTAAAATCTATGAAAGTCTGTCAGACATTGACAACTTCATCACTAGAGCTGGCAGGGATTTTTCAAGCAGAAACCAATTTAATCAGGAAATGTCAATTTCTTGAACAAGGAGATTTCTCCACGCATATTTTTTCTTTTACAAGGGTTTGATGGACCCTGGTTTGAACAGCCTTCTAGCGACCTGGCTCCAGAGCAAGGGCTGTTCTATCTCTGGGTTTGTTGGGTCAGTTTTTCTGTTTAGACACCTAAATTAAGTAGCAATATTTGACATTTCTCAGTGAAGCTTATTTCATTGTTCTCAGCTATATTGCTTTACATCACTGAAACACAGTGAGGAGGCTTGGAAGACTATTCAGCTTTGCCCAGGTTCTGTGCATTGGTCACCAGGTAAGTCACTCTCCCATCAGGACAGTTTTTGGGGACTCCTCCCAGGCATTATTTCTCAAGTTTATATGTCATGACATCACATCAGTCAAACACTGGTGTGTGTTTAAGTTTTGGCCCTGCTTAAAAACAAAGAGTTGGCATCCATCATCCCATGTCAGTTCAAGTAAACTCTATGGTTTTCCTACCTTCTCTCTTCATAGCTTTGCAGTCTGTATTTTACCCACAAAGCCACTGTATCTTATATACATACATGTGCACATGTGTGTGCATCTATGTATATGCCACAGCTTGGTCATCATACAAATATTTTTTCTATTTGAAGAGCAGACTAAATAAAATTATTTTTCCATGACATTTGTATATTCTACAAAATCCTATTGCCCTGTTATTAAAAATAAATTCCCTTTCTTGGGAATATACCTGAGCCCTGGGAGGTTTTAGCAGTACCTATATTTAATGGAGAGTGTTTTGTTCTCTGGAAATCCTCAGTACTGGGTACTTCAACACAAGGATCAATCTTCGTTGTGACTGGGATGAAGTATTTCTTCTACCACTAGGGGACAATGTTGCTCTTCATTTAATAGGGTCAACGGTGGTAGTGGTGAAGCAGTTTACATTATTTTTAGCAAACTTAAGAGAAGTGTTAGAAATGGTTTCTTTAGTACAAAAGAACGCTTTTCCTTACCATCTATAGTAGTATTTTTTACAGTGCAAGCTCTCATTTCAAGCAATAAAAATATTTCTATTGCAAAGAACCAAAACCGGGTTTTATTAGCGTGAAACACTTTATCAGTGCACAGTTAAATGTGAAATTATATTAAGTATCCACTCCTATTTTGGCACAAGGAAACTAATTTGCTTTATTTCCCTATTTTATTTCGTAGGGTTTTTTTAAAGGGTTTTTATTTTCCTTTGGGATAGGAAGAGGATTGGTTGAAGAGCTCATTAGTAAAGAAGAATTTAGATCAATTAATAACGCAGTCAGATGTGCACATACACTGCATGAACCATTTCCCTCTGTGCCCTGCTCTGAGGCACTAATTTGTTGTTGAAGCTCTAATATGGATAAAGTTATAGAAATGCATAGTTTCTGGTGAGAGTCAGGAGACTCTGAAAAGAATATTCAATGATTTAAAAAAACCAAAAAAACCACAAAACACACACACACACACAAAATCTAAAATACACAGCAGGAATATAGAAAGCTTTTGCTTTTAATATTAATCATTTTCCAAATATGTTTAATTAACACGGCAAGCAGCTTTACTGCAATAAAAAAAATATTATGAAATCTCAGCAGATAATATTCACCTGACAATGTATGAACTAAAATGAAAATAAATATAATGTATTAAGCCTCTTTTTTATTCCTCCGTCTTCAATTATCCTTTTACTACTACATTTTACATAAAACATATCCACAGTTTTCATCTAGCTCAACAGTGTTGAAAAAGAATACTTAGTGCCACTCAGTCACATAATACCAATTTCTCTCATAGTAAATGTTTTGTGTGTCATAATTTCTGTCCACTTCATTATCCCACATGTCAATAATACAAGTAGAGCATTTTTGTTATTATCACTTTTTAAAATCATAATTGTCAAATATTCACTTATTTTCCTTGATTACATTGCTGTGTACTGACATCAATTAGATCTGCAGCAAGTCATTAGGGGTACAGCTTAGTGCTGTTCTTATTTGAAATGCACCTCATCAGCAGAACTGCCCTTCATTTTCTCTGCATTTTTCCTCAGGAGTGCTGAGCCTTTGAGCAGTCTTCACTTAACTGTAGTGGAGGGGACCTTCAAAGGTCTCAGGGGATGCTCAAAATAGAAAGATCCTCTGATGCTGATACCCAGTCTCTAAGCAGCCTGGATTTAAAAGCAACCAGAAACCAGAAGAGCTGGCCTAAGTTCTTAAGACAAAATGATAAATTCTTCAGAAAATATTAACATAAATAAGTCGAAGCTAACAGGAGCTTCTGTTGGTGTTGATGTTTTCTGTTGATGTTGATGTTTTGTTGATGTTTTTTGAAGTTTTTTCTTAAACCAGAATAACTCTTTGGATCAAAATCAGGCAATGAAACACTGGGTAGCCCTCAAACCAGTTAGATCGGGACACTGAAGACAGAAGTACAAGGCCCTGAACTAAAAGAGACATCACAATGATTAGAGCCAGTCCATTACATAGTATTTATTAGTACCTCATCTCTGTGCGTTTATCGTGTCATATCAAAGCCCTTGAGAGCACTTGCTTTTAGGTATATTTACTTATTTTAACATAGGAGGAAATGATATTATCCTAGTCATATGGGCAGACAGTAGAGTCAAGATGAAATTGTTTCTGAAACATACTTAGAAACTGCAACAGGGCTTGAAAACAATGCTGATCACCAAATGACATGTTTTCATATTCATAGATCCAGAAGAAAGTAAAATCATCTTTTTACAAATAGGTAGCTAATGGTAATTGAGACATTGGCAACCTGCATCCAGGCACAGAGCTCAATCCTCTGCCTGTATGGATCTGCTTGATGCTACCACCTGTTAAATTTTGCTCCTGTATATCAAATTTCTGTGACACTCTCTATAACAGGATTTAGACATAATTTTTATTATTTTTATAAATAAATTTTCATTTTGAAAGTTTTTATATAACAGGATTTATATACACTCTCTAATAACAGAATAACTACCCCATAATTCAGAATAACTTTTACTGTTGAGATTGAAAAGACTGGTGACAGTGTAATTGAGGTGGTTGCTTCAAAAGCCTCACAGCTTCCTGGTAACTGACTTAGCTTTATACCATAAAATGTTGCTTGCAAGGTCCCTAACACGTGGAGCTGGTCTTTACTTTAAATCACTGCTATTTATATTTATTTTTACCAATTACTACCTTCTAATTTTTTTTTTATTTTACTTCTGTTGTCCATCTAAAACATTGGAGGTTTAACAAAAATACCAGAGGACAAATACCAGAGACAAGTACTGTGTCCAGTTCTGGGCCCCTCAATTTAAGAAGCATATTGAGGTCCTGGAGCAGGTCCAAAGGAGGGAAACCAGGATGGTGAAGGGACTCAAGCACAGATCCTATGAGGAGAGCCTGAGGGAGCTGGGGCTGTTCAGCCTAAAGAAGAGGCGGCTCAGGGGAGACCTCATCACTCTCTACAACTCCCTGAAAGGAGGGTGTAGCCAGGTGGGGGTTGGTCTCTTCCCAGGCAGCTATTAGCAAGACAAGAGGGCATGGTCTCAAGTTGTGCCAGGGGAGGTTTAGGTTGGATATTAGAAAGAATTTCTTTACAGAAAGGGTAATCAGGCATTGGAATGGGCTGCCCCAGGATGTAGTGGATTCTCCGTCCCTGGAGATATTTAAAAAGAGACTGGATGTGGCACTCAGTGCCATGGGCTGGTAACTGCAGCGGTAGTGGATCAAGGGTTGGACTTGATGATCTCTGAGGTCCCTTCCAACCCAGCCAATTCTATGATTCTATGATTCTGTTCCTGTTCCTCTAAATGCCATTTACCAATGTAAATTATAAAAGCACATCGTTCTGTTTAAAACAGAATTATACTTAGTTGTAAAAAGTTTCATTTGGAAGGAGAAACAGGTCCTCTGCTTAAACACAAATGACAGAATAGTGATTTTAAACACAAAGACAGGACACTGATCAAACAATTTAGGAAGGAATGATTTCACAATCTGGCCAATACCAATCAGAATCTTTTAAAAGAATGAGGAGGTAGCAGATTTGTAAACAGCAGCCTGGGGAGAAGCAACTGGTGATTTGGGGCTAAGCTGTGGAGGATGCTTAAAACTGTGTTTTCAATCATACTGTCTAGAAACCTGTCATAGAGCACAGAAATCTAATGTGAGCAGGAGTTCACAGGTGGAATTCATGGTGCTACAGACTCAGTGAGAAACCAGGCAACCTTTTGTGTAGCTTTCAGAACAGAAAGAAGCTAATACATCCTTGTGCCTAGTGATAAGGAAGAATGTCAGTATGTGGGAGCACAGTTCAGTCTCATCTATTCAAGTCACACAAGATGCATTCAGATTAATCTGAAAGCAAGACAAAGAAAATTAGCAAGAAACAAGACACAAAGGCACAGTCAATTATATATAGGATATTAGAGTATGAATGATTCTGCCTTATTTGTGATATCTGCATATAAATGTAAAATTTTGTTGTACATCTTTAGACTACAATATCAGTTGAAGTTATACCTATTTCTGACTTTTGTTTTTGTTGTATCTGTTTTGGCAGTCATGAAAATAAGAGGGGATGGGGTTTTCATTTTCAAAATTAATCATATTTGACCTCTGGCAAGCTCTGTGTCCAAGCTAAAGGTGCTAACTTAGCACAAGCTGTCTCTGACTCTTGTGGAAGGGACATGGAAGAACAAATGGTTGGCTATGGTTACTCATGATCTTCTCAGGCAAGAGAAGTAAAAGAAGTACATAGAGAGGCTGCCAGATAATTTAACACAATTTTAACAAATTTGTATGAGCAGAGGTTAGTACTGAAGTTTACACAGTTTCTAAAGTGAAAATCCCATAATTTACAATGAAAATGTGAATCCAAAATTATCTCTAATAAAGGGTTGTATGCTGAAACCAGAAAATTTAGTTTAGTCAAGGGCTCAAATGCTGATCTGAAAACTGTGCTCCATTGCTTGCTAATAGTGATGCTTAAATTTACTACCTGTGTTCTTTATCTGTTTGAAAAACCAATAAGCCCTTCAAACTACTTCTGGAAGTGCCTGAAATCACCCCAGTTCTGAGCAACTCAGGACCTGACTCTCACCTGATCTGGTCAAACCAGGGGTAAGTCATCCCTAAGTTTATATGTGTTCAATGTACAAACAACTCTGAACATTGTGCAAACCAGTGGGGAGAATGTTTCATAATAGGACAAATTTTATAATCTCTTCAGTACCAATGGAAAGAAAAAGGCATTTTTGCTGCAGGATTCAAGTGATCTGTTTTCAATGTCTATTTCAGAAGATGAATCACACCCTAGTTGCGCCCAAGTGGCTGTCTGAGCTGTAGACATATAAAATAGATTAGATGAATCTTGCCAAATTAGTTTTTGCTGAAGTCCCCTAAGGATTTTGATCTGATAAATGACCTCTCAGCATGTTTAATACACATCTAAAGAATCAAGGTCCCTAAAAACATTTTTAGGTAGCTGCTTTTCACATAGTAACCTCATCAGTGGACTCTTTATGCAGTGAACCAGAGACCAGCTCAAAACCCACCTGAGCTCTGTGTGGCTTAGGCACCTGTGGGTTCTTACAAGAAAGTCTAAATCTTCATGGTATAAGTAGTGCTGATTGATGGAAAGACTCAATTCTCACTTTTAAGGAAAATCTTGATTTAAAAAAATAATTTTAATTAGGCAAAATGAGTAGAGGTCTGTAGCTTGTGGTTTGGGCAATTTTCGTGTTGTGGTACCTTTCATATTTTCTGTAACATGTGGCTCAGCCACTTCACATTTATTCTGCTTTTTGCTGCCAAGAATGTTTCTGTATTTCATACTAAAATAATCGTTGTGTGAAATGTGTGAAATTGCCATGGGAATAGTTATCAGAGCTCTGGGTATGGGCCAATTTTTGTTCTGTTTCCAGTTTCAGGAAAATTCTGTTCCTATCCTGAGCAATGAAAGGAATTCCTTTGTAAAGGAGTGTAAAGCTGGAGCCCAGCTTTAAGTTCAGACAGTGATGATTACACAAAGCCACCAGGAGACAAGAATTGCATTCTCCTCAGACATGTGTATCATGTGCCTATGTCTTTTAATGCTTATGCATTGATCTGGTCTTGATCCTAGCTGATTCTTTTTTTGGTTTCAAACAGATACAACATACTTGCAACACAAGGCACACTTATGAAGTCCCTGCACAGCCAAGCGTAACTCATTTTGCAGTGGCTGCAGAACTCCACACACATTACAACGGAAGAGTTTCACTAAAGAAAAGACCCTGCTATTTCTCAACAACAACACCACAACATACTTACTGTAGTGTGAAGAGGCAACCAGGTGCCACTAATTGCCAGGGAGTGAGAATGAGCTTGTGTCAAGCCCACCTGTGCCCAATTAGGGTGGGCCCCCACTGCGCATGAGTAGGACCAGGGGGCCAATAAAAGGTGAGTCCTGAAGCACAGGCTCAGCTCAGTCCTGAGCATGCTTTGCAGAGAGGTCAGTCGCTCTTGGAGCACTGTATTACCTTCATTGCGCCACTAGCGCTCATCGCCCTTAGGGTGAGGCTCTGAGGAGTCTCGAACCTGGGGCCTTGGCATTGCAGTACTGCGGCTCAGCCAGCTGTGCCATCAGAACCTCACCTTGTGGGTAATGAGCGCTAGTGGCGCAATGAAGGTAATACAGTGCTCCAAGAGCGACTGACCTCTCTGCAAAGCATGCTCAGGACTGAGCTGAGCTTGTGTCTCAGGACTCACCTTTTATTGGCCCCCTGGTCCTACTCATGCGCAGTGGGGGCCCACCCTAATTAGGCACAGGTGGGCTTGACACAAGCTCATGCTCACTCCCTGGCAATTAGTGGCACCTGGTTGCCTCGTTACACTACACTTACCTTTCCACACCTGCTTCTATACAGGTATTCCAGTTTCTCTGTACAACAAGCACATCTATGTCAGGTTACAAGTGCACATTCAAACCCAGAACTGTCTTTCTGTTCATGAGGCTCAGGTTATCCTTAAGCCAAGGGAAAATCATCTTAAGAGATGACCTGAAATTGTCCAGTCTCTTAGGCAATGGGTCAGGCTATCTGTCACACATCCCACCTGCTCTTGTGCTCTTTGAGTAAGGTGGACATCTGTCAGAGGTGGGATCAATCCTACAAGCTTCTGAAAGCCACATGCTGTGAGATCCACTGAGATTTTTTCTGAAGTCTGCCTCAAGCTGATACTACAATTGCACTGTGTTCCCAATGACCAGAAAAGCACCTTGGTTTCACTTGGCTTCCCTGCTTAGCCATGTGTGATCTTACTAGAAAAAAAGGAAGACAAAAGGCTTCTTCCTATTCCAATGCATACCACAGACCCTGAATAAAAACAGAGCTGAGCCCAGACTCCCACCCAAAATATCATATTTCTTCATAGCTGTGGAGGTCTGGCTCCTCACTCCCTTTCTCAAGCACTTATTCCCCTTCACACAGGACTAACAATATCAGATGCAGTCATTGCATTAAAATCAGATATTTCAGGCCTTACGCTATGTACCCTCCCCCCAGTCTCTGCCTCTTAAAACCTTTCTCTTCTTTAGGCAGCCTGGTTATATATACCCTTTCCAGATGAAAGTCTCACCCACTCCATTTCTAATGTCACCTGCAGCATTTTTCACTTCTAAAAAGGGCCCAGCCTTTTTATTATTTTTTTTTCCTACAAAATCTACTGTTTCCAGATGTTATAAAAGTCTTCCAAGGGAAGTGTTTGTATTTGTACCCATTCCAGAAAGGCCAATGTAAAAAATCCCTCAGATTCCAATAACAGAGGCAACAGAGAAGTGAGATACAGCTGGTCTTGGACTCTGCCCCAGCAGGGCATCACTTGGCAGGTTTTTACATAAAGGTGAAAATAAAATCAAGAAATCATTTCTTGCCTGACTTTTCCCTCATATTATCATCTAAAATCCTCTTCTCTTCCACCATAAGAAATTAAGTAGTGCAGAAATATTAAAATAAAATGAGCCATTTGAGTGAATAATTGTGAAGATCATAATCTTCAATTATTCAGAGATATTCAATTTAATAGTTAAATTCAAACCATTTCAACAAGGAGGAGGGCATAAGCCTGATATTTTTAATTTTGTTGTTCCTCTTTCACTTCCTAAAGCAACTGAATATACTCAAGTCTTAGAATAGCAATGAAAGTAATTACAAGATAAAAAATGTAAGGCTCTATTTAATGCTAAGACTTTTGCTAGAAAGAAGTGGTTTTCATTAATATTAAAACATACACAAGTTTTGCCTGGGACAAATGCTTTTTGAAGTTATTGAATTTTTTAAATCTACCTTAAAATACTTTTTTTTAGAAAATATTTAATTATGAAATTCCAGAGAAACTATTCTGTTTAGGGTCGTGGTGCATTTTAAATGGGAAAGGAGATCTACAAAGAATGTACTAATGGTATTTGTTATTTTGATTGTCCATTTTTTCCCTAAACATGCAAAAAATGAGTATGTTTTAAACTTTTGAGGTGGCTAAATGGAGGTATGTACATTCTTCCCCCTTTCATCTATTGTCCTATGTCTTTTTTTTTTTTTTCTCTCTCTCCCTTTCTTGTTTCTCCAAACACTTTATCTTTATTCTGTTTTGGCATTAAATAAAGGTGAAGGTAAGACAGAAAAATCACAAATATTTGTTCAATAATAAAAAAAAAAGGTTATTTTAAGGAAAGAAAATGTTTTTCATTCCAGAATATTTAAAATAATATAAGCATGTATATTTCAGTGAACTCGTGTCAAAACTATCCTCTTCTACAGTATTCAAACCATTAGCACTTTCCAGTGCTACCTCACAACTCATATTAAAGTTTCAAATCTCTGAGAACACATGCATTATTTAAATGGTTAATACATTTACTCCCTACTCTTCAGTACAAAGTTCATATGACTTATTGCTGAGTGTGTTTCTTTAAGAATATGTTTGATGTTATTACAGTAATCTCATTTTTTATTGAATACTGGAGTGAATAACTATATAAAACCTGCATGTTTTGTTGGCATTAAAGCTAAGGCTGCCTTCAGGCACTGTTAACTTATGCATCATCCTTTACTTAATTTTTCTGGGTTTTTTTTAATTTGCAAACTGTCTCTGCACTGGAACACACATTTTTCATGCTTTGCTGGGATTAAGAACCTATCTTTCCTCCTGAGGATATGGCTTATTTTATAACAGGTGCAGAGGAACAGACTTTATTGAATTGCAGTAATACACTTCGCATCTTTCATAAGCAGGCAAGAATTCCATTTATATGAGGTTTTTGATTTTGTGTATCTCATGCCTAAAATGACATTTGTGCTGGATTTCCAGATTTAAAATGATCAATCTGCTGGTCAACCTTATTAATCTACCTCCTCCTCCTTTTATTTCCTTTCAAGACTTTGCCAACTTAAGAGCCTTGTAGAGAACCAGGCCACCATTTAAGTTCATGAACTTTCCCTAAAGTTAAACTACCTGATTTCATTGGTAGTCCTTTATCTCAACCAATCCATAAATTGTCTTTTCTCTTTTCTTTTTTTTTTTCTTTTTTTTTCTTTTTTTTCCAGTCAGATTATAGAAACTGTCCAAAATTTTTCTTTTATTCTCCAGTTCTAATTTGCAAATGAGAAGAGCAAGCCAGAGGTTGACCATGGGGATCTTGAGAGCCCATTTGTATCTGTCTGGGATGAAGATTTAGACTACATTAGGGGATAGGCATATTTATCTTCTCTACAAGGAATTTTTTTTTCTTATAGAATGGCCAGGGTTGGAAGAGATCTTAAAGATCACCTGGTTCCAACCCCCCTTCCACCAGACCAGGTTGCACAAGGCCCCATCCAACCTGGCCTTGAACACTTCCAGGGATGGGGCAGCTACAATGTCCTTGAGCAACCTGTGCCAGTGTCTCACCACCCTCACAGGACAGAATTTCTTCCTAATGTCTAACCTAAATCTCCCCTCATTAAGTTTTAAACTATTTCCTCTTGTCCTCTCACTACACACCCATGTAAAAAGCCCTACTTTAACATTTTTTGCTAAGGAAAGCAGTTGATTTGAGTCAAACCTGAGTGCAGCAGGTCCTCAAAAGCAATAGGGATCTCAGTGGCCATTAGTGGCAATATCCCACTGAGCTAACATGGTCATTCCAACATCTTTAAATGAGCTCTAGGGCTCCTACAATTATTACTGCAAGCATGGCCTTAGCAAGCAGATTTATCTTTGCCTCTCTTTTATGCCCATTGAATGGTGAGTGATAGCAACACAGCTGTTGGGACCTTAGAAATGGTCTGATCTCTACAAAAGGATGTGTTTCATCTGAAAAAAATACATCAAAGAAACCACCGGACTCAGTGAGTCATTAATCATTGAATCAATGAATGTTAGGGGTTGGAAGGGACCTCTGTAGATCATCTAGTCCAACCCCCCTGCCAAAACAGGAATAAGGAAGGAAAGAGGGGGGAAGAAATAATCTTTTGTCTTTTTTTTTAATGTCAGATTTGATTCTATTTCACTGGAAAAAGTTGTATGCAGTCATGGTAGCTGATAAACCAAGTCCTTTATCTTCTCTATAAAAGAGACATACACAGATTTCTGGTAGAAGTTTATGATGTCTCTTCTGATGCCTGTGTTACTGACTGA
The DNA here is from genome assembly GCF_003957555.1 of Calypte anna. Classification (NCBI taxonomy): domain Eukaryota; kingdom Metazoa; phylum Chordata; class Aves; order Apodiformes; family Trochilidae; genus Calypte; species Calypte anna. The sequence goes on from NC_044244.1 coordinate 31,137,154, forward strand.
ACATTTGAATGCCAGACTTGCAAAGCATCTTCTATCAGAAATTTCCTAAGATGCTTGATTCAAAATCATCATATTTGCTTATAATTAGGGACAGAAGGGCAGTGGCGTGGGAGTGAAAGAACCAGGTTTTCATTATTAGAAGTCTAATAACATCTCATTAGACATAAAAAGTGATATTGAAGTCTCTTCCTAAAATAAATTAGTTCTCATTTGCAGATATAAAATGATCAGTTTGCTGGTCACAACATTTTAATCCTGTGCTTTTTTTTTCCTTTCAAGATTTTATTCTGTTAAAGATCTTGTGCAGAGCCATCTAATTCCACAAAGACCAATGAAAATTTAGTAGGCTATATGGCCTTTTGAGATGTGTCAATACTGTAGTACTGAAGCAAAAGTAGTGTACGAGTGAGGCTATAAGTTTGAACTACAGATTGGAACATAATAATTCAGGCTTACAAAAACAAAGAAATTAGAAAATATTTATTCTTCATTGGTGATGCAGTAGGCTGCCCAGCTAGTTTAAGAGGGATAAATAAAAAAATAAGGAAAATTATAAATGAAGTTGACTGAGGGAGAGAGGAAAAAACAGGAGTAAAAAATAGGAATATTTTTTTTCAAAGACAAAACCTCAAAGGTTACTAATAAAGGGGCAATTTCCCCACATCAAGTAAATAAATAAATAAATGAGCAATAAGGAAAAAACATTTAACAGGGAAGAAAGAGTAATCATATAAATCACTCTACCTGAAGAATAGTTTATGAAAACAAAAGCTGAAATTTCTGGAAAGAATTTGTAGGTAATAAGGGAAATAAAATCAAGTGGCACGTGGCAGGTATAACATAGAGATAATAAAAATAATAATGATGGGTTTCGTTGCTCAGAAAAAAACTAAGAAAATATTTCTATCACATATTTACAGTGTAGAATGTTGCTCTACACAGATAACTTCAGAAGGTGTTACACGGTGTCTTCAAGAATTAAATATTTTTTTAACTAGAAGGTCTAGAAGTCTTATATCCAGGAGTCTTAGGAGAGCTGGCTGAGATCTGTTGCTTTGTAATAGTCCAGTTTTCTAAAAAATATTTAGTGTATGAGAAAACCCTGAAATATTTTTCACTAATGTTCATGAAGTGACTGCAATGATCTGTGTAATGGTACAGTACTTAATTACACGAATCTAAGATATGATAGTAAATCTGATATGAGTTGAAGTTAATAAAGAGTTAACTAATAAAAAGGGCTGCCAGCAATGGGTTAGTTTTTGATAGAAAAAATAATTCAGCAAATATTTCATTTTCTAATAACGATGCAAGTTTACTTGCTAAAAGTAATTCCACAACCATAAATTTTGTATGTACTGCATAGGAGTCTGATTAATCACTGCTATATAACATCAATAAAGCATGTGCTAACATTGATTTGAACATAGTGGATTGACATATTTACAGAAGTCATTCTTAATGAGGAATTGTTGTTGGAAATAATATTTCTAGTAAGATACCAGAGTGATCAGCAGAGTGTCTAGCTTTTCATAATTTACTGTGATATGGAAGCAAATATATAAATCCCTGCTGAGCAAAGTGAGGGAATATTGCATGGATCTCATGAGCTTTAAATCAGGCCTTTGCACACACAGCTCCAGACACATCCTCTCTTTCACTCATGGGACATTTCTCATCTACTGTTCCATCTGGACCAATTGTTCTGCACCAGCCTTACCTTACATGTTTCATAACCAAAAATAACAATATTTTATCTTTAGCCCCAAAGATTCTGTGGATACAATTTATATTTCACTACAAATATGTACTTAGTTGCACTGATTTTGGATCCTAATAGCTTGTAAATAACATGTTTTTCAACACTTTACCATTAAGATCTAAAGTTAGTATCCACTAGTTTAACATAATTTGTTTTTTAACTCCCATTCAATCTCTAAATACATATTAGCATGACTTTTCCACCTGAACAGTTAAGATCCTATTTTCATAATAGTTTTAAATAAAAAATAATTACATCAAGTGGTACTTTTTGTTTCTAAATCCACATTCCTCTTCTTGAATTGCAAGTCAAGGTCGGTGGCTACCATTGCAGCATTATGATAAGGATAATCTTATCACAGAAAAATATGAACTTCAGGTTATGATTTCTCGTTGGTGAACCATATATGTAATTTCCATTAAGAGGGACATATGAGTGTATCCACAAAAGAACTGATGTGGTTTTGATTTTCAAGTCCATCTCCAGTCACTCACCTGTGTTTATTGCACCATTGTTCCCCATTGTGGCTAACTCTACAAATAACTCTTTCCAGGTGTAGCTCTCATAGATCATTCCTGCATCAGCAGGCATGCAGAACAGCTAATTAACTCTTTTTTTTGGGATCTCAGGAGCAAATTAATTAGGCACTTGTTAAAGCTTCAAGAAATGGCTGATATATTTCCATTCCTTGGACAATTAGAGCAAAGCAGTGCTTTCCATTATGATCTGCAGTGACAGTCCAATATTTGGTTTATCTTCCATTTGGAAAGTTCCTTCTTTATTTAGATGCTCTTTATTTCCATGCTGTTGAGCCAGGGAAGATTTGCTAGAAGCTCAGTCTAAGCATGACTATAATCTTTTTACAACTTGCAATGTTTTGCCTCCCATGGGATACTTGCAGTCTTTGGTAGAATTAAGATGTTTTCCTTTTCAGAGAAAAGATGAGAAGATGAATTCCTCATCATTTATATGCAGGTCTAGACTGCACCAATTAAAATTCCAAATAGAAAGTGTTTTATAACACATCCATACACAGTGAAATAAAATATCTTTTAATCAGAGACAGATTTATGGGAGAGGGAGTAGGGGAACCCTCCTCTCATCACTTCCACTGTGTTGTGAAATGTGCTCCAATTCACACGAGGGAGGAACACCACAAAACCTTCCCCACCCCTACCCCACTTGGTGCCTCAGAGTGGCAATAGGAATGCAAAAAGTAATCTTTATTTCAGGTACAGTAATAATTCTGATATATTTACTTGCAGTATGAAAATGCCTTATCACTTCTGACTTTGTGATTTACTAAAATACTAAACCTCATGACAGAGTACCACATAAGGCACATTACAAATAAGTTTCCAGTACTTCCAGGCAGAAGGCAAGATGATGTGTAGTCCTTGGATTGCCTTTGTTTTCTTCTATGCTTTCTCATTTCAGCAATCTAAATCTTGTAGGTGTAATCTTTAGGGAAATTTGTGGCAACATAATCAATATTATAATTAGTAGGAGAAGACTTTACAAACAAGTAAGAAATTCTAACTGGTGATAAGAACTTTTAAACCAATATAAGTTGCTGATTTTGTTATAATTTTGGAATGACAAATGGCTGGACAGTTAACCATTATTCTAATTAAAGTTTCCACAGTTGGAGAACATCTGATTGCTGGACAAACTCCGGAAACAAGGAAAGCATTTCTTGGACAGTAAGGGCATGCTGATTTCCATGCCTCTATTAAAAAACCCTGTTAAAGTAGTTGCAAGGCAATACTGTAAACCTAAAGCATTAGGTAGAAAAAATGCTTTGTAAAGATTTGCTGTAAAAGCATAAAATTTTAAATTTATTTATTCAACAGAAAAGAAGCCATAGAAAAACTGAGCAAGACCTACTTTAGTCAAATATGTTACTGTCCATTACTACTTCTGTTGGTGACTAGTTAGGTCCTTGTCCTCTTTATGTGAAGTCAGTGACTAAATTTCAATCCTCAGAGCAGTACAGGTTCACAAGGAATTGCAGCTTGTGTCCTCAGTACCTGTTTGTGACAGAGGAAACACAGACTTGGAAGCTAGTCCAACAGGTAGCTAGACATCTTACCTGCAGGCCAGATTTCAAACCTATTCAAAAACTACAAAAAATAATGAAAAATTTTACATGTCATCTTTCAGTAGATGATATATGCCTTCATTTTTTGGTCTTTCAGATGGCTGAAATCAGCTCCAACAAAATGTTGGAATTTTTTTGTTTTTACATAAATACAGATTAAACCTGAATCTTCCATGTGGGTGGGGAGTGAATACAGTGTAGTTCAGAGGTGAGTTTTCCTGTTTCTTCTATCAGAAAGAAACTCAATAACACTTCTTTTTCATCTGGGTTTGGGACAGGAAACACTGAAACTTGAAAAGCTTTGTGATGGAGGCAAGCATTTCTTGATGAATTCTCCATCTGTGACTTTCTCCAGATGTCTTGGTCTTTATGTACTGTGCTCTTTGCAGAGATATCTCACTGAACTTTAGTGGCCTCTACATTAGCAATGTCTTGTAGGGCAGACTAGATGAACTAATGGACATCTTTGCTCATAAATGACAGCAAAATATTCTAATCTTTTTTTTTTTTTTTTTTTTTTTTTTTTTTTTTTTTTTTTTTTTTTCTGTTAAACTCTATTTTAAAGTAACACAACACAGCATGCAGGATTGCATTTTGACTGGGTATCACTCAGGCTCTATGAAGCTGGTATACTACCTCCCTGCCTAGCCATACAGCACATTTTTTCTGTACCCTGACAGAGCCTCTGGCATGAGAATAATTTTCAGCTCTGCTCCCTCTGTTACCTTTCTGCTCCTTCTGATCACTTCCACACTCTTAGTTTCTTCTAAGTTACAGCCACTCATCAGTTTTAATGCAAGCCAGCCTTCATTTTTGTTCTTCTTTTCTTTTTGTCTTTAAATATGCCATTGTGTGGTTCTGTTCCTGCTGTGACACCCCTTGTCATCAGCAGCTGCTGCTTCCTCCTGGATGTCACAGCCCCTTCACACGCTGCATGCCTTGGCTGTGTGGAATTGCAAAAATTGCTAAAAATGATCCAGACTACATTTCTACTCTTTAAGTAAAAGTACAGTGTACCATGACTGCCTTAGATGCTGGCATCATCAGGGGTACACAGTGTGCTTACTCCAAGAGAAATTGCGTGGAGGGTGGAGTGGAAATGCTGCCTCCATGCTCTGTAGCAATACCCACTAACTGCACTTTTGAAACCCCTGGCCAACTACCTGCCATCTTTTGACAAATGCTGTCCTTGAGTTGACCTTTGTCCATTATAATCTCATTATAATACAAAGAAAAAACACACCTCCACCTCTAAAGTTACCCACCGTCTAGGTGCAACCACCCTGCACTGAGCCTGCACTCGTAATTTTCTCTAACATACCTTTAAATGAGAAGTGAAGTAGGAAACTTTATACCAGTCACAATAAAGATAGGCCTGACTAGAACCACTCAGGCTCCACCTGTCAAGTAAAATAGTATAAAAATAGCCAACGTGGGAAAGGATGTCAGGGAAGATACTATTGCAGGGATGATACCATTGTAGGGACAACCCTGATCCCTGGGACTAGTAGATGGGCTGAACATCTCTTCCCCTTCATTGAGATGCCTTTGGGTAGGATTCTAACGCTTGAATGCCCCTGTCCCTTTCTCTTCCCCTTAATTCTGTACAGTGTCTTTAATAGTATAAATAGTATAAAAAAAACACAGTTTTTGGCCAGGTTGGCACCCCTGGGAAACCTCAATAGAGTACGCATAGCCTAGGTATTTTGCACATGCTTCTTTTGCAGACAGATAATTTATTGCCAACAATTCAAAAGAACTTGTATGTTGTTGCTTTAATAAATCACACTCTTCATTAATCTGGTGGTAAGAAACTTCATTTAGAATGATCAAATTCTGGCAAGTGCCCATGATAATTTATTTGCTAGCGTGATGTTAGTATTGCATCCAGACCCTTTTTTTTCCAGACTACTAAAGGTGAATTGGCTATCACTCAAAATCTAAGCCCAGCCACCCCTAGGTCCTCTAACATCTGAGAGTCAGCAGGATTGCAGGGGTTTTTATTTTCTGCCAAATATCTCTACTCTCCTTTAAAACAACAGGTTGCTCTGGCTCTGTCCCGATTCCGCCTCCCCTCACATCCCCTCTGCCACATCCGCTCCAGTGCAGCAGCCTGCACCAAGGTCATCTGTGACCTCTTCTCTCTCTAGACCTCCTTTCTACTCTGATCCATCTCAGTCTATTGGCTACATTCAGCAAACCCTATCATTTTCCCTGCCTTAATCTTGCATGGCACATTGGTTTGCTAGCTCCTCTCCAGACACCCTTCAACTGTATTTTGCAATTGTTTTCTTCCCTCCCTTGCACTTGACACTGAAGGCCCAGGGGACTACACTGTGATTAATTTTATTTCTCTTTTCTTTCTATACATTATTCTTGGTTGTGGATGATATAATTAAAAAAAACAATGAGTCTCTCTATCTTCACCTTTCTAGTGCTTGAGTTGCTGTAAATATATGCATATATATATTAATGTAACAGCTATAACATTATTCCACTTCCATCTTGGCAAGTGAGCTCTCCCTCTCTTCCCTGTGTACATTCTTCACTCTCCTTTATATTTCCCGTTTACAGACGGGACTTCAAAAATTCAGAACTGATTTCAAGCCCTCATTTTCCCCTTCTAGTTTTCCAGCAGGAGTCATGAATGAGATCTCTCTCTTGTCTTCTGATGTATTCTACCAAAAGCCTCCTGGTACAGTAACCTCTTACTTGAATTGTCACTGTGTTCTTTCACCTTGTACCTTTCTCTGGGATGATGCTGTAACATTTCTGTAGTTGGCTATTTTTGTTTCCTCCACTCCTACTTTCTCCTGCTCCTCATTTCATATTCTCTTTAGGCCTGCTGAGTACCGTGCCACTGCTCTCACTGCTTCCAGTTCTCTAGCTATATATAAAGTAACACAACTGATTGTAGATTTTGTTCTCTATGTGCCCTTTGTTGTGAATCTTGACCTTTCTGAAATGGTTAGTATGCCTGTGCATCCACATCCATTTAATGTGCTTCTGTTATATGTCAGGGCTCCCAAGAAAGACCCTGGGAGACATGAGGACTGATGCAAGCCTTTACAACTTATTTCTCTTTGCTAGCAGTGAACTCTGTACAAAATTAATACATGCCTAGTATTTATACACATTTCATTTCCCTAGGACAGCATCTTTTTCCTCTGCCTTGTGTTAAATCAAACATATTGCCGGATCTTGCAAAATAAAGATAAGAAAATAAAATGGTAAATAGAATACAGACACAGTTCTGAGGTTTCCTCAAAGTATTCAGTATTTTTTCCCTGTATAATGAGAATATCAGGAATCTTGATTATTTCCCCAGTCAATACAAGAAAATGAAGAAGGTATTGCACTCTGTGCTGGGTAAGAGAGCAGCAGCTGGAGGCATTGCTTTTCAAGGGGGGGGGGACATGTTGCAGTGAACAGTGAGGTAGTACTTCAGCAGCATTGAGGAGAAGAATATCAAAGGAAAGAAAATACTGTCACACTAGAGACAGTGAATAAAGATGAGTATGCAAATCAGTAAAATTCCATTTCCCAGTCATATACAGAGGTATGAGATTCCAGGATTCCCTCTTCTTTTTATTTTTATTTTTTTGATTCCTCAGGTTTATTATCAAACACAGCACGGTGGTAGCCATGGGAACACTATTAAAGTTGTATCAAGTTTGCCAGGCAAGGATAGGACTTTGTAATCCCACAGGATGCTATTCAAAGCACTTTATAGATTTTTTGTCCACTTTTCAGTGTTGCAAACATATGCATTGTAGGATAATTGACAGGGCTTATTTTGTTTTTGCATATTCTTGTTAATACAGATTTCAAAGAAAAGCTATAATACAACCAGAATACAACACACTTTAGCAGTTTTATTCCCCTGGCAATTTGTTCCATTTCATTTTTGCATTTACACTCCCTTTCCTCAGTCACATCTTACAAGTGTAAAATGCCTTACATCTGTAAAATGTTCACAAGGCCAAAGGTGAGACCAAGATAACACATTTTTTGTTTTCACATCTGAAATCTGCAGCCCAGAACAAAGCATGACTCATTTTTTCCTCCTAGGTTAGTGTATGTTGTTGTGTGAAGTGGCATGTTCAGCTTGCCCAGGAAATCCTCAAACATTTAGATTGTTTCATGCCAAGGATGCTGAGTGTACATGGGAAAGCAGGGAGAGGAGGAAATCTCTGTGGATGAACCAGGTTCCACCCTTGCTCAATTACAGCTCAGAGCAGTTACACAAATGTTGCACAAAACAGATGTAGAGATGTTATACAAAATGCCAGTGTTGTGAGATGTGAGAACCCAGGACCTCCTCTCATTCATTGCATTCTGACTGCATGCATATTGTTGAGAGACAGGATTCCTTCCCCAGTTTTGGCTCTGATGTAAGAATGTGATATCTCTTAGGGCAATTTGTTTCTGACTCCTTCACTGGTATGCTTATGCCACAAATTCAGAGAGGACAGAAGTGTTTGCTAGGAAAAAAAGGAATGGGTTTGTTTCAGTTCTTACCATCAGCTATTGAAATGGGAACACAGAGTGATCCCTGTGTCATTTCACAATTCATTTTAATTTCAATTTAATTTTCACAGAGAAAAAAATCAGGTCTCAGTACTTGTTTTTATTTCTGATATTCTGACTCATGCAAAACTAATAGTTTTCATTCTAGTCTGTGGTAAATTAGGCCACCATTTCCAGAATATATAACAGCAATTAGAAATTGCTTTGTACTTTGTATAATTAGTGCATCAGATGTTGCTGCCTGACAATGATAAAAAAAATCAGGTGTTTAACTGTCAGCACTGATGTGACCTTGGAAATGTTCTCTGATACTTTTTCTAGATTCAAGAGATAAAACCATGAAAGCACTGGACAGAAAATGCCTGAGTGGATGTGCAGGTTTCCTGTCAACCCATCGGAATACCAACAAGAAGTGGTAATGCTGCATTTGGGAAAACTTTGTGACTTCTTTTTATCTTCAGAGAAGAGTCTGTCATTAAAGTAGCAGGATCTTCCCTGAAACTTATTTAGGCTCCATCTGGTCTCCTGCGACACTCCCAGTCCTGAGAAAACACAAAGATATTCTTTTATAGCTCAAGAAAGAATGTGCCAGACCAAGTTTTCATTACTTGTTCTGAAAGTGCTCCAGTAAATGACACAACCCAGAGCTGCCAAGAACATCTCCAAGCTTGGGTTTTTCATAGCATTGGACGGAACTGAAGGAATGAGAAACCAAAGTGTCCAGAATTATTTCAGTAGGAAATAGAAGAGGAAAAAAAAAACCAGCAGCCTGTGACCCACACAATGAAAAAGATTTTCAAATGTGTAAATTAATTTAATTCCTGTACATCAAGTTGTGCCCATGGCCTTTTGTGCTTTCTCTGGGAACCACAGAGAAGAATCCAGAGACTGTTTTACTCCTCCAATCCAACATTTATATACATCAGTATCATCCCTCTCAAAGCCTTCTTCAGGTTTAACAGCCCCAGTTCTCACATCCTCTCCTTATATGACAGATGCTTCAGTCATCCTCATGCCCCTTCACTTGACTTCTTCCTGTATGTCCATGTCTCTCTTATACTGGGGAGCCCTGCATTGGACTCAGCACTCCCAATGTATCTTACCAGTTCTCCTGGTTTGAGAGGACCAGAATTAGATTTAAAATGACCAGAATTACCGACATCTATACTGACCCAAGGTGTTCTGGGACACAGCCCCAGGTGCAGCTGGTTTGTTGATGACAGTTGCAACAGGGGGAGCAGCTGTTGCCTATGGGGAGGAAAAAATTGGTCCAGTGACCCAAATGGGCCTATCACTGTGTTCCTGCCCATGATGCTCAGTATAAAATGGTTCCTAAAAGGGTTCTCTCATGATCTCTCTGGCTGGAGTGCTGGCTGGGTTGGAATTTGTTTGCCATTACTCCTGCATCCTCTTTTCTTGCTGGAGAAGAACATTGTTAATCATGACAGGTCACCTTCTCCTGCGTCCCTGAGTAGGACTGTCTTGGCTCCTCCAAGGCTGTTGTGGACTGTCACTGGGACCCTGAACTTGGGCACCCACATCTGCTGCTGAGTCCAGTTGGGGAATTTTATGGTCAGAAAGTAACTACCAACTGAGGAGTGTAAGGTTCTATATTTACATTTTGTATATATTTGTAATTCATCATCATTATTATTCTTGCTTCATTAAACCTAGTCTATTTTTTTTCAACCTTAAGGTCTTATTGCCATTTTTATCTTCCCCTGGGAGGATAGTGGGAGAATAAAGGAGAATATCTGTTGCTTAGTTATTAGCTAAAACTATGACACCAATGCTAAGTAGAGGAGCAGCATCACTTCACTCACTTCACTTCACTCACTTCACTTCACTCCACTTCATTCCACTCCACTCCACTCCACTCACTGTGCTATGATTATTATAGCTCTACTCAACTTTAAAAGTAAAGAGTTTTTTCCTCCTCCATTGCAATGACACTGACAACTTCAGAGAACTCAGTAAAACTTGTTTTTCTGAAATTTTTAATGGATTTTTTTTGACATTGCAGAACATTTCTTCTAGAGAGGAGGTCATCACATAGAACTATTTAGGCCTGTATTGTCTAATTAATAAGAATAAATGCAGGCAAGGATTATTGACACCAATAATCAAGCACTGCCTGTAATGAGACAAGAAACATTGTGAACCTATTGGCCAATGCCCCGTGATATCTATAATATTGATCAAACGTTCATTTTCTGAACATCTGATAAGCAAGAGCACTCCCCGTGATCAAGATAACTGAAAATACATCCTGTGATCTTCATGTTAGGGAGGATTAAGAGGTGAGCTTCCCTGCAAAGGACAGGGATCCAAATAGCCACAGTGGCAACAAGGCAAGCAGAGCAGTGGCCTCCCCAGCACCAGGTCTAGTCCCACCATGACTGAAGCCACAGAGTGGAGTGAGCCTGCACCAGCCCAGAGACAACCAGACAGGAACACAGCCTTACAGACAGGCACAAGGCTGGGGACAGTGTGTCCACAAGCAGCCAGCACCCACAGGCAGCAAAACACGAGGGCAGAGGGTGCATGGATTGAGGCATGAGTGATGGATGGTTCTTCTGGGTCCTTCTCCCAACAGAGCTGTTTTAAGGGAAGTCAGCTCCAAGGTGGCACAACTGTGCCAGAAGAGCAGATCTTGTGCACAGGCAGCCTAAGCCCTGGGATGGGGAGGGTAGAAGCAGCAGAAAAAGATTAAGCAGAAAGATCTTACAGGATGATTACAACCTGATGAAGCATTAGAGACCTTGACACTTTATCCATGTTATTTATTTAGCCAACAATTTTCTATTATATGACATTCTGGTCTTCTATTCTCAAATAGAGCACCTGCTTAGATTTCACCCCATCACCAACATAATGGTTTGAATTTCCCATTTAAATGTACTCAGTGGAGTTACTTTTTGTCAGCTGATCCTTACTCAGAAAAAGTTCTTGTTAACACCAGTGGAAGATTTCTTTGGTAGCCCACAGCACCAGTGGGTGCTACATGCTGAAGTGTTTCACTCATGCTAGTGAATCCTTCTATTTAGTAAAACACTTACATCCCCTGTATTGATTCAAGTTATCCATCTACCTGCTGCGTTTCTTTGTCTCTAATGGGAGTCTGATTTAGAGTTGATTTCTTCTCTATAACAAATGTGTACGGTGTATTACAGGTTCAGCTATGATATTTATCCCTGACACCAGAGCAGGCATTTGATTCTCATGCAACCAGATCTTTCTGCTCTGCAGCAGAAGCCATGGAAGTTCAAGGGAGTTTTTGAGCTCACTTTTCCACCATTTTGAAAGACAAAGTCAAACCTAAGTCTAATTCCTTCTTTGTCACTGAGGAAGCTTATTAATCACTTTAGTTATAATCACACATGGCGGACACGTGGAAATACAAAATATTTAGGCTTGGCCATTATTTTAAGTTTGGCATATATTTGAAACACATTTTTCTCTTTTAGTTTTCTCTTAAAGCAGGCTAATTGTCTGGTGTAGATGTGGAGTTTTTTTGCATAAAGCTGTATTTTTAAGGCTTAGTGGATATTTTAGAAAATATAGGTTTTGCTCAGTGGTGAACATTTAACTTGCATACAGATTTTATATTTGAATTGGAAATATGGAGCTACAAGATACTATTATTCACGATGAGCTGGTCATCTGCCTTCACGGGATCTTTATCTCAGAAAAACTCATTAGAGATCACTAGAGACACATTTAACGTATCAAAATAATAAAAAAGAGAATAATATTTTGAGAATGTGTGGCAAAGCCCAGCAGCTGCAATACTTAAAAGCAATGACAGCTTATTTAAAATGTTATTTTGAGGAGGCATCTTCCTGTGACTGGCAGAGTTAATATGGCAACAAAAAGACAGCAGCTGACAATGAGCATAAAGAAGAAATCTTTCTAATGTAGATACTTATATTTTCTGATTCCTGCCTTTTCAGATTAATAGTAATTTTTACTGAATATTCATTTACAAAAGAGCATTTAAAAATTAACCAGATTTTCATTGTAGCAGGAACAACATTTGGTGACAGTAATATGTGTACCACTGAAAATATCTATGATTTTTTCCTCAGAGGAATCCATTTTGAAGTGCAGCCCTAAATATACTGACAGAATAAACAACGACAGAAAATAAGATCTGTTTTTCATCACTGTTTTCCCCAGCATTTTAGCTGAAATTTGATCTTATTATATGCATGTGACGCATAAACTGATGAAGTTCAGTAAGAAACAAATCTTTTTAGAGGGATAAGGAAAAATTTTGCCAAAACCACTAGTGAATGTAAGAAATCACACTATACTGAGATTTGCCACAACAGTTCTGAACGTGAATATTTTGCGTATTCCCCTGTTTCATTTACACTGTCTCAAAATACTGAGGGTGCAGTTTATTTCAAGGTGGAGATATCTGAAAGCCAGTACCCACATGCAAGTTGACCTCATGGTAGGTGGTCACATAAGCTCCCACTGCAGTCAGTGGAGATCTAGGTCTCTGAACACAGATGCCACCTAAAGGTGGCTGTATAGTGACATATGAGACACTCTCACATGTCCCTCACACTGCGCAGGGGTGGCAAATCTGTGGGAGATCTTGGCTTATTTGTGCAAGGCCAGGTGGGCACATCCCAGCTCCTCAGGAATGGCACCAGGCAGCAGAGTGTGGGCGACTCCACTGAGCTCCCTGTCACCACAGCCTGTGGTGGGAGTTTAGACATCTAACTCACAGATGTAACTCCAGCTACATATTTTAATCCAGAGCCAAATGCTGTCCATGATGCCGGAGAAAAGCTGCGTGCATAAATTTCCACAACAGAAGCATGTGCATATTTTCTGCCTCTTCAATACTATGTGTCATGACACATACAGACATCACATTTGTGCATGCTGCAAAAACTGAACTGCACAATGTCAGATGAAATGAATTCTGGTTCTGTATGATGGAAGATTGTCTTCAGTGTGGTGGAGCTACATTTCCACAGTGCCAGATAAAACTGAAAATCTGTGACTCTAAAGCCCTAAAAGCCTACATTTTCTACCGACAATGAACACACACAAGGCACTGTATTAAATTTTACCAGACTCTGAGAGCACTTAAATAAGAAATTCTTGAAAATACTTACGGGAAAAAAAATGTGCGTGCAGTCTAAGTGCATAATCCATCTTCATATCAAGGGTAGATGTTTGCAAATCATACTCAAAAAATGTCACAAACACAACAAATGGCACATTTTGCAGAGCTTTATTACATTCTGTGAAACTGTCAGCATTTCTAAGAATTTGGCCGTGTGGGAATCTATATCCTGATTTGTGAGTGTGCTACATCTAAGGTTTGAAAAGTCCAGGAATGTTTAACTACACATATTCATCTCCAGAATTTAAAAACAGATGGCATGCAGCTAAAACCTACATAGTCAGAGCAATCTCCACCTTCAGACCAAAATTTCTGAGGGGCTGTTGGGTTCAGAAATCCCTCACACATTGGTACTGATTTTTACTTTTCAGGTGTGTTAACACAAACACATTTAGATTGATTTGTGTTATTGCTAAGGTTATGCATTTTAATATGCACATATAACAGCATAGATGCACGAAATATACATATTACACATAGTTCAAAGATACGTAAGTGTTTCTAAAATTGTCAGAGCAATCTAGTAACACCACAGATTGCCCTAATAGTTTTGTGGGGGAGGTAAGCTTCCTGAGATCTTCATGGTCAGCTAAAAATTCTGGCACTAAACTGCTGTAAATGCTATGCATTCAGAGTTCTCTGCCCAAGCAAAAGCTGAAAGGTTCCTGCTTTTTCCCTCAGTCCCACCTGAGACAGGGTGGCAAATTTGGCAGTGGTAAATTTTCTGCACCAGAAAATTTACTCTTCTCTGAGAATCTCAGCTGGCTGAAAATCCCAATTCAGAGAAATAAACATGCCACCCTACCCAAAGCAGAATCAAAGTGACCTTGATTTTAAACTGTTTACATTTATATTTGTCTAATTAAATAAATTATTTCTGGTATTTTACTGCCATGCACTCTTTCAGAACACTGAGTTCTCCAGGGACAAGTAACAGTATCAATTCTGACAGTCAATCTGACATCCAGTTTTGCCCTCTCTCACCTACTTTGAGATTTAATTTAATTGAGTTGACCTCTTTCTTTTTGATTTACCATATAATTTGGATAATGAGAAAAAAAGGAAAGCAGAGATTGAGGTATTCGACAAGGTAAAAGAGCAGCAAATTGTGTTTTACACTTTTTGATAAGTTCTAGATCAGCTGCCTTTTAATTGCCCTGGCAAAGGTAAAGACAGATTTGTGTTCTATAGTTGTGTAGATAACATCTGACAGGAAATATTTTTGCCAATAATTAGCAGTTGAAATGGCCTAGCAGATGAGTAAAGGTGATTTTTTTTTTTTCTTCAAATGGGAAGATAGCAACTTTCTGTGTGTCATTAGCTTGCTGTCACTGGTTTCTGTGACACATAGCAGTGACGGTAAATCTGTCAAGGTGAGATTTGTAAAACCTTTCCCAGTGCTGTCCCAGTGGTGATGGTCAAATGAGACTGACATGAAAAAAAAACCCTGCTATTTGACATGAAAGAATAAATCTGTGACCAAACTTAAGGTGCCCTGTCCTGAGTCTCAATTTTCTGAACCATTTTCATCAGGCTGCTGAGCCGCTGTACTGGCTCTATGAGTCTGCTTTCCTCTGCTGAAAACCTCTTGGCATCCAGGCAAGGGTGACTCAACAGCACTAGCAGTCAAAGTGCATGCTAAGTGGCCTTTGTGCTACGACTTGAGGATTTGTATCCTGACTAAACACAGAGCACATTTCTTTGTTTTCTTTCCAGAAATCCTACAGTGATTCATTCCTAATAAACGAAAGACAGATTTACTGGCTCTGTTTCTGAGACTAAAGATCATCTTCTTCTCAATGCGGTTCCTATAGTTTCTTCATAAATACAAGACACACTTCAAAATCTTGTTTTTCTTCCCTGCTTTGACTTCTTT
This sequence comes from Calypte anna, assembly GCF_003957555.1. Taxonomy (NCBI): domain Eukaryota; kingdom Metazoa; phylum Chordata; class Aves; order Apodiformes; family Trochilidae; genus Calypte; species Calypte anna. The sequence continues at coordinate 31,152,569 of NC_044244.1, forward strand.
CTTTCTATGCTAGGGAACTAAAGTCTAGTTTCACTCAGATACAACTCAACTGGCATTCAAAGGCCATTTGTGTTCTATGGAGGATGCTTTTTCTAAAGAAAAAGTAATTCAGAACTTGAAAAATGAGGATAAGGATACTGCTGGCCTGTAAGAATTGCTCTCTACGCTTCAATTTTGGGGGAAATCTGTCTTTACTACAGCAGTGTGCAATGTCTGGCACTGAAATGTGTTCTGTCAACATGAGAACAAATACACACAGAAATAAGTAAATAAATGGTCTCAATTTCTAGTTCTTCATTCAGTCTTCTTACCCTGAACGTACAGATAAAGGCAGCCCATACAGATAAATAAAAACCAATCATAATTACCAGCTCTCCATTTGCTTTTCTTCAGCTGAATTTTAAGGTTGGGGAAGAGAAAAAGTTTTCAACCTTCTTGGAGTGCCTGAGGCGATCATGAGCTTAGGACATGCAGTGTATATTACGTACTTTGCTTTTCAAGATGAGATTCCATCTTCAGAGCTGCATTCAACATAGCTCTGAGTTATATTGATTCAACTAGAAAGTCACCTTAGAAGCATTAGTACTGCACTGACCACCTCAACTAGTCTGAAATATTCCAGAACGCCAGCAAAAATCTCAGTTTCATTACTTAACACCTGCATGTGGCTATAGAAATGCAATTTCTGTACCCCAGTTTTAGCACTTGCACAGCTCCTGAAAACCACTATAATCCAGTTAACCAGACAATGTAAGCATTTTTTAAATTACTGAGGTTTGCCAAGGCAGTTGATATAACCTTATCCATTAATTTATTCTTAATAGCTTGTAGTGACCAATTCTGATGTGAACCATCTAATTTAAAAAAGTGTTTTAGAAGTGGAGGAAGCAACTTAATGTAGCAGAAGAGTTTGATTCAGGCCTTGATAAAGAATTTCTTGGTACTTAATAGAAAAGAAAAGCACTTCTGTCTTCCTATAGTGTACAAACCATATTCTTTCATTTTTTTTATATGTGTTGGAATAAAAAAAATGCATTAACTGGTGTGGACTTGTTCCTGCTCTGTTCCATTATACATCAAATTCATCCTGCATTTCCTAAGCAGATTTAGTAACAGTGAAAATAAAACTTTTATTCAAGGAAATAGTAGGTTTTTTACTAGTATAATAAATTTGCTGCCTAAAAATGCAGTTTGGATTGTTTCAAAATTATTTATAAACTCACATTTTTTAGATCACTTCAGATCTCCTAACTAAGAAGTAAAAGAGACACTGCCTAAAAAAACCCAGAGTCCATGCCTCTCAGAAAAAATATAGACTGTGGTCAGTGCAGGGTTTTTGGAAGTAAAAATAGTGCCTTTTTGCTTTTCTTTTTCATGCAATTTTGAAGAACAATATATTTCAGCTAAATGTAAGTGACACTATGACTCAGTAAAAAAGGAAATAAAATTAAAATATCCCTGAACTTTATAGTGCTACCATATATAGCTATGTAGACAATAATTTACTATTGGCTTCTGTGATATTCTAGCTATAAAAGAATCTGTTTCAACCTACATAACAATATTAGAAGGTAATGCTAGCACAATGAATTTCTGTAAGCCCTATAATTCATCATCCCTTATAACAAAGCACCTGGCATTCATCTTAGAAAAGGGCAATTTTCCTTAAAAAATAAACTCCTGTTTCAAGATCTATGTTTACTTAGATAAATAGATGCTGTGGGAAATGAAGACCACCACTGGTTATTAGTGGGATGATCTGATTCTTTTTGTTATCTCTGGCTGATCCTATATGAGGAAATGAAACAGGGTCAAGGCATAGATCAAGAATGAAGCTGTCACTACCCACAACTGTTTGTATGATATCTGACAAGGCTTTGGTGTGGGACAAAACCCACCAGCATCACAGCTGAAGAGACAGCCTCAAATAGGGGTTGCTCCCAAGCAGAAGTATGAATGAGGCTCATCTTGGGGCAGGAGACAAGTTTAATCAAATGAACATGAGCTGAGCTGTGCCACATGTCACCAGGGCAAGAGAATAGTCCCCTTGATGGTTTTGGTTACTGGTATAAACATAAGCATGTTGCTTTCCTTACAGGTTGTAACAGCACAAAATTAAGTGGACTTTTCTTCACCATGTTCTCAAGCACTGGTGAAAATCTCAAGTTCACTGGTATAGTCAATATCTTGCCAAACTCTAGGAGGAATATATCAGCAGTATATTTCTCAGTCTAAAAAGTTCCTTTCACGTCATGTGCTCTGGCACATTTTATTAATGTACAGAAAGAAGCATTTCATTATAACAGAAGGAGGAAAAATATACCTCAAAAAGGGGTTTTTTTGAAGCTCCTGTCAAACACTGAAGCTTCTCGTTCACACAAAAAGCTGCTGTTAACCTGGAAAAGGAAGTCCCACTGGGGCTTCTTAATTGCGTAAGGAAGTCAGAAGGATTTTACTACAGTATCTCAAAGTGCAACTGAGACTAAAGTTGCACTTAAGTGCAACTCACCCCCACATCTCTTACAAAAAACACCCTGGGTCAAAGTAAAAATATGCAGTAAGAAATACTGACTCAGATGCTTTTTTTAAGAAGGTGTCACTCCATGAGAAGCTGACCCACTCAAAAACATCATTTCATCATAGTTTCTGAACAAAGAGAGGAAGTCAAATTACATATCCATAGTCAAAACATTACACAAATTGGAAGCATTAAATTTTAGCTATCCCTGGATCCAAGACAGCATTAAAAAGCAGTTTCTTTAAGACATTTCTCTGTTTCTGAATACGGATTAACGTCTGTATGCAACATGAGATCTTCTTCTCCAGCATAGAAATTAATCCACATAAAGACAGCTTCTATACTAGGATTCTAGAGTATTCTGTAACTGTAACTGTAACTGTTATTTGCCATCATAGACATAAGTATCAGATTAAGTGTTGGTCTTATAAATGTATTGTCAAAGTTTTCTTTTGTTTTTACATTTCAAGAAAATAACAGAAAAGCATCATTTTCAGAATAAATGAACATCCTTTCTAGTGCCTAATTTGAAAGTCCATTGAAGTCAGTAAAGAGACTCCCTTGGACTTCGATGAACTTTAGATCAAATCTTAGATGAATCACAGTAGGACAGCATCTAAATTCATTTTATAGGTATTTGCTAAGCAATGACCTTCTTCTGATTTTTTTCCCCAAGCATGTTATTCTGTGATCAGACTGCATTCATATCAGTGGGAGTTCTGTATATAAATCTGGCAGGGAGTGAACTCTCCCTCTACTTTGTGATGCTGTTTTTCATCAAACAAGTTTTCAACTCTTTTCTATGTCTTAAATCACAAGTCCCATCCTACAGCTCAGTTTTTCAGTAGCTTTATACCCTAAACTAATTTGCACCTTCCTCCTCTCCTACTCCTGGCTTGGTGTCTCAATACCACCTGCATTCATGACAATATTGTGCTTTTGCTGGCCCAGGTGCATTGAAGCACAGATCGATCTAAAGAGACTGGAAATTATAACTTTGTCAATCTGCCTTGCCTTCACTTTCCTTTTGGCAGCCTCACTCTGAAGCAAGCCTAGACTGTCCCAAACTGTTTTGTGATTAGAATTTGTTTGTAAATTGGTATCCCACTTAAGATGAGGTTGTCATAATAGGTGGTTGTTTCTATTTTGGGAAGCTACTAGCCACCTTTTCTAACCACCTTTTTCTTTACACCTTTTCTTTATGCATGCAGAGCCTTTCCTGGAATCCCTGGCTAAGGCTGGAACTACAGCACACTACATATATTTTAAAAAAATATATCCTTGTTCTACCAGCTGACAGGGAGTAATACAAAGGAGGTGGTAATGTCTCCTTCCTGCAGAACACAGAATTAAAGTATAAAGACGTGGGGAGAGAATATAAAGTGGTCTCTCCAGTGTTGGAAACAAGGTCTGGTAACCCATTTGAAGGACCAAGCAGATGTAGGAAGAGATACTACCTCTAAATACGGGACATATATGAAGTTCATCTGATAACAAATCATCCTCTTTGATCCTTGTGATTCAGGCATTGGAATGGGCTGCCCCAGGAAGTAGTGGATTCTCCATCCCTGGAGATATTTAAAAAGAGACTGGATGTGGCACTCAGTGCCATAGTCTAGCAACTGCAGCGGTACTGGATCAAGGGTTGGACTTGATGATCTCTGAGGTCCCTTCCAACCCAGCCAATTCTATGATTCTGTGATTCTGTACCACAGTAATAAAGACCCCTGGACATGCTGAAGCCCCAGGGTGGATTAGGTCTGAAGGCAACTCTTCAGCTGCTCATGGCTAGAGGTATTCAAGATCTCAATGGGATCTGTGTCTGAAGCCAGCTCTTCTATGAGCTAGGTCTGTAGGTTCTGTGGGGTGGTTGTAAATGCTTCTGTGGGTTGATGGGCCAGAAGTACACATGGCTTTGGATGTGCACAGAGCAGTATCTGGGACACTGGGATGAAAGGGACTGTTCTGAGAGGATGTGTATTCCAGTGAGTGAGGAGAGAAAGGCTCTGTCACAGAAGGGTTGGTTGTAAGCAGAGAATATTTCTGTAAGCTTGTGACAGCATATACTTAAAGCAGCAAATAAGTCAGCAGATCCCAAAATAAATAAGATTCACATATTACATTTGTACCAACACTCTGCTGCAGCTTCTTCCTTATCCTCCCTCTCAGACTTACTCTCTCACCTGCTTCAGTTCTCAGGGTGACTGTATCTTCATCACACTTATTGATTTGGATTGCTCAAAGAAGCAAGCTTGTTTTCATAACACTGAAAGCAGCACAGATTACCATTTGAGTGTTTGGGCTACTGAATAATTGAAAGCATAGACTTCCAATTAGGTGAAAGCAAACTGCTATCTTCCAGTCTTTATACATTTGGATTTTAAAAAACTACAGATTCACAGAAAACAAATGTTTTTTTCTGTGTTAAAATAATAGCTTTATTTCTGTTGCTCAGAAGATGGGGATCTTAGTCAACATCTGCATAAATTACAAAATCTTATACGACCAATATTTTAAGAATTTTTTTTTTTTTGCCTGCTTCAAAACAAAAGTTCATTAGAATGTCAGGAAGATGCAAAGTAAACCTAAAGACCATGACAAGTCTTATCACAATGGGAGTAAATTTTCTGGCTTTCTTCCTGTTGTTCCCAGATGCCTTTTTTTCTTTTAAGAGACTTTTTAAACCATGTTCTTCTGTTTCTGCCTTGCTTTTTTTTTTTTTTTTTTATTTATTTTTTTATTTTTTACTTTTAACTTAAGAGATCAAGAACGTAAAAACATAAGAACACGCATAAATACACATACATAAGGTACGCATGCATATATTTATATATATGTAACAATATATTCTGCGTTTCTGAAACCCATCAAAAAAGGCAGAACTTTTTCTTTTCTGAAACCATTCTGCATGACAGTTTTATTTTTTCATAACTAAAAAGATCAAGAATATGATAATATACTATTGAATGCAATAAAAACTTCTCACATTTAGTATTATTGGATAGTGAGGATTTCTCAGTATACTGAGAATGTGCAGTTTAACTTACAGCCCCAGAAAGAGAAAATAAACTCAAGTGGTATGAGGACAGGATTATCACAGCATGTCAAAAGCCTTTGAGCTTCTCATTCAAGATAGCTTTTGCATAGTACATGATTCCAGTGAAAAATTTGTTCTTAGCAGGAGATAGCTACTGAACAGGAGGGGAGAAAACTCAGAAGGTCAATTTATAAGAAGTATAAATATGTATATATATATATATATATATATACACACATATACACATACATATTTGCACATATATATATAAATCAAGTCCTGATGAGTAGTTACTTAGAGGTTACATAGGCTTCAGGAACTATACTGAATGGCACCAGCTGTCTGTCTAGACAGAAATGACCAGAGCAGTGTTTGGACTGGTACATCACCTGATGCTTTTTATAGTCCCGTTGTGGCCAAACACATGAGAATGAAAATATTCTGCTGGGAGATGGGTCCCTAAACTGTCTCCTAGGGAACTGATACATTTTGCCTCCCATGCACTGCAAGACCTATTGCAGGCCCCTGTATCCTTCAAAACCCCAGGGACTTCAGTAAGGTAGAGAGAACTTTCTGTGCACAGAGAACATGTCATTTGTTTCCTTGCATAACAGAGCATGTTGTCAGGATTTTTTAATAAATCCCAGACAAAGGGTAAGATTCCAGCCCTTACCCTTGGTATTAGGGTCTTCATTTAGCTGCTCTGTGTCAATTGATTCTGCACCCAAAAGCTCTCTAATCAAGAGAGCACCATTCTGGGCATTTTAATCTTCCAAAAGCAGTCTGTTTGTGGTTTGACCAAAGCCCAGAATCAAAAGAGGTTATGGTTGAGCCATCTCATCTAAAAAAAGTTGTCACAGTAAATCTGAAAGTCAAGTAGTAGAACAAGGCTGACAAGGTTCCTGGCAACAAATTGATTTTATGACCCTTGGGGAGAAACAGATTGAGACGTCAGCAGGATACAAAGGACCTCACAGGAAAAACCATTGGAGTCTGTAGGAGGTGTCTGCCACTCCAACTTATCTCACAGCTCATCATCATGTGTGACTGCCATAGATAATGATAATGACAGAGAACTCATTTATGGAATGGTTATCTTGATCACAACTTGGACAGAATGTAAAGCTTCATGTGAGTGGCAATATTGTGAAATACAAGGAAAAGTCACTTCCATTACTTCAGTAAAGGCTTGGAATATCTCAGCAGGCAAACCATGGAAAGAAGGGCAGAAAAAAAATTAAGGCTGCTGGATGTCACTTCACCTTGAGCTCTGATTGTGCTTGAATAGAAGAAAGCAACTTCTTTAAACTGATATATGATTAAAAGTACACTGCTTTCCAAACACAACTAAAGAACATTCTGAGCTGTAGCAGAAATGCCACCTGGAAGTTAGCCCAGGATAAAGTAGGCAGCTCTCTGGGAGTCTCTGAGGAAGAAAAATAAAATCTGTCTCTTGCATATGACATTTAGCCCTATTTCAAAACAGGATAATCACTGCTGTTTGATGGGCTCCCCATAGCTTCATCATGGGCCTTACCCTGAGATACTCTGCTCTCAGTGAAAGCTTCTAAGGCTTTTTCACTGCCTTGCCAGGCGCTGAATGTCATGTTTATATCCCTTACAAGATTTTTTTTTCCTCCTCTTTGTTCCCAGCTTGCTACCAAAATGTAATGAAAATATCTAGATTCATTTACGCCCACTTTTGTCACCCGCTGCTGGTGCCCCCACTCTGCCCACGCCGTAACACATTGCTCAGATGTAATTGCAGCCCCAGGCTCTGAGTAAGGCAATGAAGGTGAGCCCAGGGGATTCACAAGGCCTTTATACAAACCTAAAGCAAGTGTCTCTCTTAAACATTGCTTCAACTTTTTCTTTACAATGAACTGCATCTGATACCCTCTCATTGCGATGCACAAGTCTGAACTAGATCCCAGAGATTTTTCCTAGCTCTATCCTACACGTATTTTTTTCTTCCAGATAAATTCACATTTTATTTTCTCCTGATAGTTAACAAAGCACCAAGAAACAAACTTCACTTCCAAAAGAATATTACATTGGAAGCAAAGACACTGAAACAAGGGTTCAGCACAGCAACTGAGACTTTTAGATCTGCCGACAGACTAAGTCCTCTAAGCGATAAAGAATTTTAAAGATAAACTTAGGTGGAGTTAGGGTTTGAGAATCAAAACTGCCACCCAAAATAACCCCAGACCAGCCCCAAGTCAAGTGAAGGCTCCCTGTCTGATCTTACCCTTTCACTAGGCAACTGCAGTCCTGCCTCTGAACAGAGTTCAGTTGCTCTGCACAGCAAAGTGGGCAGCTCCTCCTTGAGCCCCAACAGGAGTCCAAAAGCACCAGAGATGGGTCTGATCTAAGAGATAAGCTCAGCACAAACTAAAACACCCGCAGTGGTTTTCTTTTTAAAATAACTGCTGCATCAGTAATTAAGAGGTAACAGCACTGATGCCAATAGGAGTGCTGAGAAGCTTGTTCAGAAAGTGAAAGCCTTTTGGTTCCCTGAGCTCCATGTCCTGTGAAAGGCTGGCTCCTATTTGCCCTGCTGCAGCAGGCTGTCCTGGGGAGAGCAACATGTTCCCCACTGTCAGCAGAAGCTGTGCCTCCTCACAGACAGGGAAATCTGGAGTAGAGAGTAAGTAAACAGATGTGGAGGCAGCAGGGAGCCCCCTTAACTTCTCCAGTTGAGTGCACAGTTGGAAGGCACAGAGCTCACCCCTGCTCTGTCCCCTCAGGACTGTCTCTGCATGTTTAATGAAATACTTTCTCTCATGTGCTTGCTACTATAACACAAATAACATGGTACAGTCCAATGTCTTCTTTCAAAGTTATGTTTTCAAGAGGCCATTAAACTAACTTCTCTTTACTCCACCAGAATGTTTGCTATAGGGGCACTTCCAGTGTAGAGAAAAAAAGCAACAGTTCCCTTCCCTGTGGTGTGGCAAACCTGTAGCTGCCTTCTACAAATTGTTTATAGAGAAGGTTGTCAGTTCCCAGACTAAATTTAGGATGTTACTGGAGTAAATTCAGATATCAGATTAGGAGCAAGTTCTTGACTTATTAGGTTTCTGATCTAGTAATATATTTCTGCCAGCATCTGATGGAAAAAAAAAGAAAAAAGAAAAAAGAAAAAAGAAAGAAAAAAAAAAAAAAAAAAAGCGCAGATTAATAAGGGAAAAGGAGCACTAAAGTAATTTGGGAAAACCTTTATGCCTAGAAAACATTGCTTAAAACCATCTTACAGTAATGGCCCCAGAAAACAGCACACAGATTATTATATCAGTAGAAGGTCTGACACCAACCACTAAATGATCCAAGTGATCATCATTCAGATGTGAATGAGGAGCTTTCAGAGAAACTCATTCTAACTTATGAGCATTCAGGCCACACACTTCCACCACCTGCACTTCCATATTTCAGTTAATAATTTTCAGACTGAAAGAAAGAGAATAAGTCACAGAAAGAGAGGATAATTTTTTCTCCTCAGAATGGAAAATTTAACTTAAACAAGAGAGAAGTATAGCTTCATATCAGAGCCCAGAAGTGTGCTAGCTGTGCTCTGTTATTGGGTTGCATAGGAATAAATTACCTGGAGTAAAACAGGATCCAGACCTCTGAATCTGAGTTGGGAATGACAAAGGGGTATCAGACATTTCATGCCATTAATGAAAACAGTGTCCTCAAACAGGTAAAATCAACAGATACTGGACTATATTTCAACTTCTTGCATCTGGACATTGAGTCGTTGTCCACTACTCTCTAGACATGTACTTTTATTTTCTGCTCTAATGATTCTTCTTATTTAAACACATGAACAGAGATAATCTTTAAACTTCACTGTTCAAATCCTAAAAATATAATTTTCAGTGTCTTTTGTTTAGTGTAGCAAAAGAAACCTAAACACCTGAAACAAAATTTGCCATAATGAAATGTTATGACATTTAATAAATCTTGTTGAAAAAAAAATCAGTTATCTCTGTGTCTGGTGGGTTGATTTATCTTTGATTTTATTTTAATCATGGTTTCCTTTTGCAGTGCAGTGTATTAGTGTTTCCATTAAAAACTTTTTATAATAACTACTTTAACATTCCTCTATAGCGTGTTTTTGTTCTTCCTATTCTGAATAATTTGTATTAAATGCATGATCTACCAATATTTTGACTACTTCACAATGAACTGCAGGATGATAATTCGATTCTTAATTTAAATAGGCATCTGTGTAAGTATGTCTCCTTTGAACTGTGAAAGACAATTCACCATAATCTTTCTTAATAATATTTTCCATCAAGAAATAGAAGTATACCATTATTATCTCTTTTTAGATCAGTTCCATTTTAGTAGATATAATTGTTACTGGTTTTTTTTCCCTCTGGACTGCTTTATTTTATATCATTTTATAACTAGGAATATGTTATTTGCATGCTATTACTGATTTTTCCACACTCAGCTCTTCCTTTAAAATTCTATATTAATGTACATTTAAAGCTGACCGTTGCTAAAAAGGATTATTTTTTCTGTGTTATAAACCTGGAAGAGGACTGGAATGGTTGTTTAAGAATGAAAAGCTCTTAATATAATACAGGAATTAGGACACAAAGCGATCCCCAGGATGCCTACTTTGCCTGTTTTATTTCTTGACCAAGTTTTATGCACTGATGAGAGCAGAAGTATGGAGCTTCTATGCACGGTTGTATTTCCTATATGGAGTGAAAAACAATCTTGTATTTTGTGATCAAGCTGTGTGGTTGGAGAATATGTCTCACCTTAATAGGGAGCTGAATAAGGACTACAAATACCTGTTATAAAGCACAAAGAGTTCCTAGTGTTGTGATATAACAGGCAATTGTTATCTTCAATAATCACTATCCTGTAAAATGAGATTTTTGGGAAGATTTCTTAGCCAATGGTGGGCAGAAATCGGTGCCCTTGTAAGGATGGGTGAAGTCTACGCTCAATGAATGGAGGGAGTTGTAAAGCCACACGTGCTCTGTAGCACAGGTCCTAAGCAATGATTCCAGCACGAGGCTGTCTCAGCAAATGTGAATTTTCCTATGTTCCACAACAGAACAGTAAAGCTTTCTTATTTTGTTTTCACATTTTACGTGAGGCCAACCTCAAATCTTTGAAGCGTTTTAGAGACTCTGAAACATTTATTTTAAAGGCACTTACCTGAACTTCAGGAAAAAAAATAATAAATAATTCCAGAAATTATATTTTAATGTCAGTGTCCCCAGCTCAGTCCCCCAAGCATCCCAGGAGAATAACTCCGTCACTAGAACATCAAGTCAGCTTCACTGTAGCTTAGTAAGTGTGTATTTACAGAAAATGAAATGGTTCCAATAAAAGATATGAAGAAAACCTCTTTAACATCTCAGGATGTGGAAAGCTACATTTCAAACCTCTGGAATGAGCTAAGCACAGTGGGGCTCTTGAATTATAGCTGCCAGTATCCCCAGCATATGTCAAAACCATTTGGCTGTTGAGTAGCTGCATGGATGGTTTCACAATCTTGGCTTTCCATCTTGGTCTTGATATAGGACCACCCTGCCTGAGTGTTCAAATCACTGTAGCAATCTCCTACCTGCAGTCATAAATGTCAGTAAACCATATCCATCCCATCATGCACAGCTGAATGGCTTCTTGTTCTTATGGCATTCATGGCTGGATAACTAAGAAGTTCAGATATGTAGATGCCACATTTTAGGTAAACATACTTTATACATAAATTTAAAGAAAATTAAGTCATACTTTTCAAGCTCTCCTAATACAGCAGTATAAAAAAGCTTACCACCTGTCTCTTAAACACCACCAGAGCAAGCAGAAAAAGATCTGAAAAATTCAACCAGCAGCTGGGGAAGGTCCACTGAAAATTCCTGAGAGCAGAATCAGGAAAGAACACAAGCAAAGTCAGAATAAACTAGCAATGCAAGAATATTCTCAGAAAACCAGGCTGTAGAGAATCACTACCATGAAAGCCCTTATATAACAGGAAGAGTTGAAGCATGAGTTGGTATTTCTGAAGGGTAAAATATCTGTCATATAGTTGGCTATAAGTGTTAAAACAAAACCTCTCCTAGAATCAAGTAAGCCCAAATAACATGCCATACGAGATCATTTTTCATTACAGCCTGTTAAATATGGAAAAGTACCAGAATGTGGGAACTGAAAACCTTTTATAGAAGTACACCTAAAAGGCAGGCAGATTAACAGTAAGACCTCAGCCACCTGTTACTAATTATTTTAGGTTCAGGTTTTTAAGTAAACACAGATGCAGCAAACCTAATCACTCGAGAAAAAGAACTGCTCAAGAAGGATGCAGAAAAAAATCCTCATTCATTGCAGTTACCTTGTAACACCCAACCTGAGAGATAATGGAATGGAACAATTAATGAGGTCTCTTCACACCAAGGGAAATTACACTATAATGAGGTTTCATGTATTAGAATTGCAGTGGAATTTATTAAAAAATAAATAAAAGCTTTATCCAAGGTGAGAGGTAGTACAGAGGACAGTTAGGAATGCTGTGCTTTGAAGGGCATTCTCGCCACAAATTGTTAGCACATAGGCAATGCAAATGGAATACTTATGTGGGGAAAATGCACGACAAGTGAAAGAAGAGAAAAAAACCAACACTGGTTTTAAACACTGAAACTACAGCTTAATAAACCCTAATGTACTTTAAAACTCTTAAGTGATGTACCAGGCTTCCATACCAGCCTACTAGAAAAAACAAAAGCTTTACCCCTGTGCATCACTGAGCTGTGGCATATTTCAGAAACTTTCACTCTGACTAAAATTTTAAGCAAGCCAATTGTGGACACTTTTCCAAGATTTCTCATCAAATAAGTCAGGAATATTAACAACGTGTAGAATGACAACCATGTGCCATCTCCTCTTCCTGTGCAACATGAGGTACCTTCAGCACAGAGAAGGAAGTTTTGCTCGAACTTCTATCACTGCTCCAGAGCAATGCCCAGCAGCTGCTCTGCACAACTTACATCAATATGTGTATCAGGTCTTTGCAGAGGGTAAAGAAGTCACCAAGAAAGAATAAAGTGCAAAGATGATCAATGAAAATGCAAGTTTAAGCAAATCCAAACCTGTACAAATGGCATTTCAGTACAGATTGGAATAGTTGAATCCCATAATAATGCACTCAGGGAAATAAGATAAACAGTCAATGAAATAGATTTGAAATTTTAAGCATCTGAATGCATTGTGGATGAAATCCCCTCTTGTGCAGAGCAACAGTGAAAAGCTCATGCACTAGAAAGCAGGGCACAAGCAACATTTAATTGGTGCTGCAGGGGGGTGAATTTTATTCAGAATGGTTTAGACTTTGGGAACACAACCAAGACCACCAGTGCATATCTTGTTCAAGTAGCCACATCACTACTACTGTTCAGCCTCAGCTACATAGGACATGATGGATGCACAGCCTATTTGTTTTGACTTTAAAAATTATGTATTGCAACAGCTTCAAAAAATCCTGTAGGTAATTCCATCATGAGCAGATAAAAAAGCAGTCATGGACAGTACAGATCAAAGTTTGATTGCTATTTATATTTACATAAAAATCAAGGACTTTCTATTTCACTCATCTTAAAAGAATAGCTTCAGTAATTAGCATAAAATAATATTTAAATCTAGATAAAGGTAATTCTTTGCACTTATATGAGTCTTAACCACCTTTACAAATCAGTTGGGGAAATGTAAAAAAACACTTAAAAGTAGAAGGAACACTTTGAAATTCAACTGTTGTTAGGGTGATCTCTTATCACAGCCCCAGCACTGATGTTCCCCTAGGTTTGAGCAAGGCTGGGGGGAGAGGGGAAGTGAAACCAGCTGAATAGAAATCACAGGGGAAATCATCAGAGTTAAACAGTAGCCAAAATCCCTAATTAAAATGTATCCACAGACACTAGAGCTCATACTTACACTTCATTAAAGAGGGACATGGGATATTCAGTAAGCAAAAGTTTCTTAGTTGTTTATTTTGTCTGGATACAAGAATCTGCAAAGGGGAATTTACAGGTACATAAATAGGTTATGGAGGATACATACAATCCTTTACCTATTTCTCAGGAATTTTAGAGTAAAAACAGATGAAAAGTGGATATAGTATTAAAGCAGGGAGACTTAAAATTAACTAGTGTGGTAGCTCTGATGTTATGCCATGTGTATGTAAACATTCATCAACTCACAAAAAGAGTAAGCACTTAATTGTCAGAGAAAACTGGAGTCAAGTTTGAAAATTTTGAGATACTTAGAAACCTAAGTATAAATCTGAAAAATATTTCTTGTAAAGAGAATCATCTATCAGAATGGACTAGGGCTGCCTACTTAAATAAAAACTCCATATTTTCCATATTTTCCTTCAACAGAATTTTATTATGAAGTCCAATGTTTCATGTCTTATTCTTGGTACCTTCAACCACTGACAGAAAGGAAGATGAAATTTTGGTGGTAGGAAAAATCCCCTCCCTGAAAGAACAAAAAATTGTAAACCAAAAACATTAGGCAGATTATTAAACCAAAGAATGGTATAACTTTACATGGTATAATTTTATCAGCTTCATTTCAGCTCCCACTAAGATGCAAAGAGTTCTATAGGTCAAATAAATAATTTTTCATACTTCACAGCAGAAAAGAAAGGGAATTATATTTTCTCTCTGCAGACTTTCTACTGAACTTTTCAATCACCTCAGCTATTGTTCTTATTTATGGATGAAACAGAAAGGATTGGAGCCTCTTTAGAACAAAAAATGTCAAAAGTTAACTATACACATTGAGTAAATGTTCTCAAAGAGTAAATTACTCATAGTGGCATTATATGCCTAATTGCCTAATGTTTTGGGTTTGTTTTTTGGGTTTTTTTCCTGCTGGTTTTCTAAATCTGACATTCTTCTAAATATCAGATGCTTGCTTGATTGATGTCTTCAGAGACACAGTCTTTGTAGAGATCCAGAGTAACTAAGGAAACAGGTTCAATGTCAGCCAAGAGCAGGTATTTAGTCAGGTTATAATCTGAGTTGTGTTAGACTGAATTAAAATTCTCTCTTACATAACAATTGCACTTAGAGGTCTTTTCTGTTAGCAATAATACTAAACCTCATACAAAGTGTTATTGAATAAATAATATTGAAACTTTAAAAGATTGGTAGATGGGAAAATAGAAGCTGTATAAGCTTAATTTACAAACTAGGAGACTAAAAATAGGTGGCTTTACACACACACACACACACACACAGAAAAAACCCAAACAAAAAAACAAAAACAAAAACAAAAAACCCAAACAAATGAAAAAAAAAACCAAAAACAACAACAAAAAAACCCCAAACCACAACTGTGTTACTATGTCAGAACTGGGTTCTGGACTCACATCTTCTGAGGCATTTTCATCTCATTTGACTACTTGCAGGATTAATATTTTGATGCCATTTACAGGTAGGAACTCAGGCTCTGCATGTTGGTTATTATGACAGACTTTATTTTCAGTTGAGTGTGGGGAAAAAACAACAGTCATGAATATTGCATGCTTATTCTAATGAAAACACCCTGAACAGAAAGACAGGTGATTTTGTTCCCTTTATTTGGCTTTGCTTTTTTTTTCCTTAGAAAGTAGATACAATTATTTGCTGGGACATTTTAGAAGTGATTTGAATGCCTTTAAATAGGGAAAAAAAATATTTAAGCTTTAGAAAAGCCCTTTAGAAAAAACCTTCAGAAAAGCCTTGAGAGCTGAGTATCAGCAACATCAGACAAAATTAAAATTAAGCACCTGCAACAGGTGCAGATCTAAGGTAGGGAAGTACATCAGGCTGCAGAACCTGACATCAAATACTCCCAATTTTCCTTCTACCCTTTGGGGTCGTTTCTCTGATAAATAATTCACAGACTGCAGTGCAAAGTAGTTTGCATACTGACAAGATTAAAAAGAATGCTTTGTCTGGGTTAAATTTACTATCTGAAACCTTCCTTTTAAATGTCAAGCAGGTAATTAATTTAGGATGGTTTGCCAAGCAGAATCTCTGACCCTGTCAGAATAATTTCATTTCTTGGGGGTGAAAGGGATATTACATTTATCTTTGTGGAATCTCTGGTTTGTTTTCTCCTTCCCTTCTTCTCTCTTTTTGCCATTTATTATTTTTCCATAGCATTCCACTGAAGCAAAAATTAGCACCACAATCTTTTCCTCGTTAATTTGCGACGATAAAGCAAACACTGGCTGCAAATTGCCAATGAATAGGGAATAGAGTACAAGTCAGACCTCTTGACTTGAACAGAAGATGAGCATTTTCCACAGAGAGAGCTCTCCCCTGCCTGAGCATTCAGACAAGCATTTTGAGTACCAGTGGGAAATGCATAAATTCAACAGCATGAAGATTCGCTTTTGGCATAGCAAAACATTCCATCCCACATATGCACAGTAGTGTGCTTTCTGAGGAACAAATGCCTAAATGCATGACAACCAGCAGGATTTTTTACATCTGCTCTTCAAGCCAGGTTTACCGGTGTAAAATTTTATTAGAAATTGTGTCACCTCAGCTAATCCCTGCAGACAGAGTGGGAGAGATTAAACAATTCAGTAACACTGTTTGGAGGCTTAATTCTAAGTGTTTATGGTTAAGTGGGGCAAAGGGAGATTGAAAAACAGAAAGATGCCAAAAAAGAAAATATAATTAACTTTTCTGAATGCATATTGAACTTCCTCTTAAAAGCAGATTGTGACATTGTATACTAATTGATTAAAACAAATGTCATTACAACTAACTAATCAAGAGGCAGAGGCTACATCAAGCTTGGTTATATCTCAAATCCAAGGCAAATGCAAATCAAACATTTATAACTTGCAAATAAAAATCCCAATATGTACAGCTAAATTTTTATGCAAGTTATGCTGAAGTACTTGAGATGGTTTGAACTGCTTAAGCTTTCCTCCATGCCAACCAAATGTTCAAGCTTTATTATCTTTGATGTGGGTTTTCCAACATGTATTTTTCTGTTCTAGATATTCCCTCTATCCAACCAAGCCATAAGTCAGCCTATTTATAAATATCTTTTGTTTCAGGAATCAGCACAGAAAAATAAAAATAAAACAGGAATCTTCTGCATTGGACTGCACAGCAAGAATATGAAACTGTCAATATTGGAAGCTGATAATTTTCAGTGGCACCTGAGAAGGGATATTGTAACCCCTCAAATATTGTTGTTCTCTCAGTGTTAACTGATGCCTTGCATACTTCCTAACAAGTTTCTTTTGGCTCTGTAGGGCCAGTCAGATTCTTACACAATAATCAGAGACGACATGAAGCGGATGAAGGTAAAAACAGTTTGATTTTTCAAACATTACCTATCCTCAACACCCAGGTTGCAGAAAGCTTTTTGAAAATCCATGCTGCAAGTATATTAGGATATTACATCTTTCACTGGCCAACATTTCTGCCAGTCTTAGCCTCCTCCTGGAAAGCTCTGTTTAGTCATTAGCTTTCAGGAAGTAACTCAACCAAGTTTCCATTAGGCCAGATTTCATTCCTGTAGTTGAAAATGCAGTCATTTCCTTCCTGGCCAGACATTATCCATATGGGCAAAGAAAGGATGGAGATTAGCTCAAGGCCAGAACTTGATATGCTGATGAGAGATTTTATTTGATTTCAGACGAATGAAGATAAAAGTATCTGGAGCACCTTTCTCAGCCTAATTCATCTGAGTCTCCCTCATGACTATAAACTGTATGTGTAAAGCATGGTCTAAAGATAGGAGAAGAATAAATGTCATAGTTTTAAGTCCCCAGCAGTGAGATTACTTACTGTTCTGCTGTTCTGAGATCAGCAGAGCTCTGCCCAGCATTTCAATCTCTCCTTTTCCTTATTCAGTTTAAAGTGATTTCTTCTTGTCCAGTGCTGTTATGCAGTCAAGTTGGCATAAAACGACTCTCAGAGCCATCTCTGTTTCAGTATCTGAGATTTTTGAGTCAAACAAAGCCGTGCATTTTTCACAACACTTTCAAATTAAATATGTCTTACTATAGAATAAGATGTGATTTCTCTTGATAATCCTTACTAAAGGAAATACTTTGAGACTGCCAAGTCAGGAACATCCAGGTTACCTGTGACTGTTTGATGTCAAATATGCTATTTTTGGGCCTTATACAAGGAAGATAAAAAAGCACAAATCTATCTTCATCCCTGAATTATAATTCCAGCACCAGCAGAAATCCTTCTGTATTCAAAGGTCCTATTTTAAGATAATTTTTCAAATAATCTGGTAGCTGGGAGTGCCTCTCCAAAGATCTTCAGTCTGAATCTGATGTTCCACTATAAAAAGCAATCATTTTGTTTCTGTTAATTAGAATTCTAAAAATGGATGAACAGAAGATCACCTTATTCAGTGGCACTCATGAAAGTATTCGCCCATTTTTGAGCCTGTGAGATTATGCCCCTGTTCCATAAATAATTATACTCCAGGCTAGACATACATTGCTTTGCAGATAACCAAAGCTGTTTTAATCTCTATTCCAATGACACAAACATCTTGCTGTAAGAAGCTACATTTGGAAATTAGAGTTTGTAAACATAAATATATGATAGGAACTGCCTGAACCAGCGTGATTTATAGTTTACAGAAGTGATAAATAAATGATAGATGAAGAAAAATTTTTTTGTTGAGTGAGTGGCCATATTAACAGTTTACACTCATTCAGGAGCAACTGTTTATTACTAGTCCAGAAGACAAATGCAGTTAATCAAAAAACAAACTGCATATATTGGTCTATTAGTATATTTTTGAATAGCATGAGCATACATAGCCCATTCTGTAATTACTGTTTACAGAACATTGAGCATTCTCTTGTAAAAGAAGCTCAATTATTTGTTATATCAAAACACCCAGGATAAAATAAAACAGTTTTCCCCATGAGTGAAAAGGTAGGTACCCTATGAATTTTAATATATTTTCAAATATTCTGACAACAAATTGTGAACAGAACTTCAACATTGTTAATAAAAGAACAGCTCCTGGGGGGCAGGAAACTGAGAAATTATATTCAAGGTCTGTAAGGATGTAACACTTCTACAAATATAGTTTCAAATTATTTCACTTCTTCATTTTAACATGCCTTTTTTAATTTTCAGACTCCTAGGCTCCTCTGAAAGTAATCTTGGAAATTCCTGGAAATGACTTTCCAATGACTTTGTTACGAACCATAGATGTTGAGGAATGTCTTCTCCAGCTAAACCCATGGGGTTATCACTGTCTTTGGTGTGCTACCCCTTCTACACTGAGTGAAAGTACATTTGCCTCTAAAAACCATTACAAGCCTTCTATCAAAGGCTGTGGATACTGGTTCAAGGATTTTTTTCTCAGTACTTCAAGTGCTCAGTTTTCAGGAAGGCTTCCATGGATATTAGGGAGAGTCAGCTCAAACATAAAGAACAATTGCACAGCTGTTAGTCAGCTGAAATATCCCATTTATTAAGGTAATACACATTTTTTTGGAGTTGAGATTACAGACCATAAGTTTAACTGTTCTACTCCTGTCTTTTTGCTGAGGCAAGGTGAGGGTTTACTGGTTTTCATTACAGTGTTTTAAGTGGTGCAGCTGCTCTTCCACTATGAACTAGGCTGAAATAATTAAATTCTCTCACTGAGAGCAATGAATGAGAGAAAATTAGCAACAGTGACCTTGTACTGCAGCTGAAATGGGTCACTGAATTTGAAGCAAAAATCTGTTAAAAAATACAAGTGATAAACTTGTGTTCAGCCTTCTTAAGCCTCAACCACATAGTAAATAAACAATGCAATACTCGGTCAATGAAATTTGAAGGAAACCTACAATCCTGGAAAAAGCCTTTTCTGCATCTTAAAAATAACAATATCAGATTTAAAGTGAGAGGGATAGAGGTGGTAACTACAAACAAGCTTTTGGATATATAAAGAACAAACCTATTCCATTTGCTGTAGTACTTTTTTAGCACTTGTAATTCCCAGAACAGACTTTCAGAAGGCATTTCACTGGATCGTTACCAAATTCTGTCAGCTTCTGCAATGATGGAAACCTTCAGTATTGTGAATATGATTAGGTCCAGAGGAATCTGAGGAAACCATCAGCAAGCACTCAGCATTCTCCACACATTTGCAATGCTGCAGGTAGAGAAAAGGTAAATTCTGACAGCTGATTTCACAGAGTTTTACCCAAAGCCAGATATATCTCCCCTACTAGGGATATCAAATCCTTGACCTTTGCTTCTTTTGCCTCCTTAACTTTCGATTTAAAAGATTTGAAACAGTACAAAAAATACAATCTTCCCAAATACCTTGACGAAAACATTGGAAAAATCATACAGAGGGAAAAAAGCATTCTGCTTAGCACATAAATAGACAATTTACTGTAAAGCATATTATTTGGAAATATCTAGCCCATCACAATTTGATCTCTTTATGGAGAGAGAGAGGTTCTTACTTAGGACAAAGTTTCAGCTTCCACAAGAATGCAGTTTCTTCCATCTTTTATTGCTATTGTATTATTATTATTATTGTCATCATTGTCATTTTCTCTCCTCTACCAGGCCTTCAAATATTCCAGTCATAAGAACTTTAATATTTAAACAGCAGATGGTGATAACTGACTGTACCCAAGACTGCAAGATAAAGATAACAAGCTTTTAGTTGTGTCAATAGTATGTGCACTTCTCTTCAAAATTACAGAAAAATGGCATATGTGTGATTTTTCTAAGCTGTTCACTTTGGAAAGGGAATTAGGATTTAGTCTCTTTACGAGTCTTAAACTGTAGAGCATTCAGGGTATGCTGTGAGTTGATTCCTAAGACAGAGAATTAAAGAACTGCAGTTTAAAAAGCTTTAAAAGTTTTGATTTGGGGTGCCATAACTTGAACTCCAACCATAGAGAACATTGCTCTTGTGTGATGCAATCAGTATTTTCTACTACATTTTCTACTCCCAGTCAATTACATTTATATAGATGGATGCATATCACAAGCAGCTCATAGGGCCTGCGAAATGAGGGCTGCATCAGTTTCCCCACTGTTCATCATGTTGTAACTTAAACTGCTTAGTCATAAGAAAAGCACTTTACATGTATGTATATGTAAATCATAGAATCATAGAATCGGCTGGGCTGGAAGGGACTTCAAAGATCATCAAGTCCAACCCTTGATCCACTACTGCTGCGGTTACCAGACCATGGCACTGAGTGCCACATCCAGTCTCTTTAAATATCACCAGGGATGGAGAATCCACTACTTCCCTGGGCAGCCCATTCCAATGCCTGATCACTCTCTTCGTAAAGAAATTCTTTCTAATATCCAACCTAAACCTCCCCTGGCACAACTTGAGACCGTGCCCTCTTGTCTTGCTGAGAGTTGCCTGTAGACCCCCACCTGGCTACCCCCTCCTTTCAAGGAGTTGTAGAGAGTGATGAGGTCTCCCCTGAGCCTCCTCTTCTCCAGGCTGAACACTCCCAGCTCCCTCAGCCCTTCCTCACAGGACTTGTGCTGGATCCCGTCACCAGCCTCCTTGCTCTTCTCTGGACACACTCCAGGACCTCAATCTCCTTCCTGAACTGAGGGGCCCAGAACTGGACACAGTACTTGAGGTGTGGCCTCACCAGGACCGAGTACAGGGGCAGAATCACTTCCTTGGACCTGCTGGCGACGCTGTTCCTGATACAGGCCAGGATGCCATTGGCCTTCTTGGCTACCTGGGCACACTGCTGGCTCATGTTCAGCTTCCTGTCAATCCAGACTCCCAGGTCCCTCTCTGTCTGGCTGCTCTCAGCCACTCTGTCCCCAGCCTGTAGCTCCCCATGGGGTTGTTGTGGTCAAAGTGCAGGACCCGGCACTTGGCCATGTTGAACCTCATCCCGTTGGAATCAGCCCAACTCTCCAGTCTGTCCAGGTCCCTCTGCAGAGCCCTCCTGCCCTCCAGCAGATTGACACTCCCCCCCATCTTAGTGTCATCTACAAATTTGCTGATGATGGACTCAATCCCCTCATCTAAATCATCTATAAAGATATTAAACAGAATCGGGCCCAACACTGATCCCTGGGGGACACCACTAGTGACCGGCTGCCAACTGGATGCAGCCCTGTTCAGCACCACTCTCTGGGCCCGGCCCTCCAACCAGTTCCTAACCCAGCACAGAGTGCCCCTGTCCAAGCTGTAGGCTGACAGCTTTTTCAGGAGAATGCTGTGGGAGACGGTGTCAAAGGCCTTGCTGAAGTCCAGGCAGACCACATCCAATGTACTAATAGAACTTCTTTATCCTAAAAGTCCTGAAGTGATTAGAGCACAACTTTGGGAAAAGAGCCTGGTGGAACACCTTGTTATATTTAACAGATTATGAAGGGATGGGAATGCAGAAACAAGGCTGAAGCCTTAAGCATTCTATTAATCCACCCTGTACGCTCTGTCATCATCTCTCCTGTTGAGTCTGCTGAACATGTTGGTCTGAAGCAGCTGAAGAATGACTTAACAAAACTGCTCTGAAGACCGCGTTGCTAGAAAGAAGACCTAGAGCAGAAAGTTGGTGCTGATACTTAGTACCTCAGCTGTAGCTTTTCTGGAAGAAACTTGAAAAACACAAGTTATGGATAGTACTGGCAGGATTGAGTGCCTTCTGCTTCAGTCTCGGTAGGTATTGCTGACTAAAGTTAGACTTTAAAAAAAATAATAAATCATTATATAAAAAAAGAGATTTTGATAAAAATTTTCACATCCAATTCTCATACTCATACCCTTGACTAAACACATGGAAAGTGTTTTCATTCACACTCTCAGATTATTAGCATCATCTTTTCTTGTCATCTGCAAGGTGCAATCTAAGAAGTGTTTTAGTTTGTTAAATGTTTGACTCCATCTCCTTTTTGCTCCTTTTCCAATGAGTGTCACACTCCCCTCCATCACAGAAAACAAATTTTTACAAGAACCAAGTCTGACAACTAAAAATGAACAAGAAAACAACCAGCAGCAGTAATGTCCTTGGCCTAACTCCTCCACCTTTTTATTTTTCAGTTTCTGAGGTAGCTCTCCAGGTAAATAAGCAAAATTTCAGGAGAAAACTGGACTTAAAAAGGGAGAACTGAAAGGAAAAACACATTAAACTGGTAATACAGCTAATTTGTCCATTTTTCAGCAATTCCACATACTGAAGAGCTGTCTGATGTCATTGTGAGGCCATTCTTGATTATCCAAGGGAAT
Source organism: Calypte anna (assembly GCF_003957555.1). NCBI lineage: Eukaryota > Metazoa > Chordata > Aves > Apodiformes > Trochilidae > Calypte > Calypte anna. The sequence continues at coordinate 31,175,356 of NC_044244.1, forward strand.
GGTGATCAGGAGAGGGTGTTGAGCACCAGAGGAAATCAAATATCATTCCTATCTTCAAAAAAAGTAGGGAGAAGGACCTCAAGAAGAACTACAGGCTGGGCAGCCTTTTTTTCAGGACCTATAGAGGTTATGGAACAAATAATCCTGGAACCAATTTCCAAACACTTGATGAAGAAGGTATTTTCAAGTATTCAGCATGAATTTAGGAAGGAGAAATCATGTCTTATCAACCTGACAGCCTCCCACAATGACTTGCTTGATGGATGAGGGGAGAGCAATGGGTGGTGTTTGTTTTAACTTCAGCAACACTTCTGACAGTGTCTTGGGACATTCTCATAAATGAGGTGATAAGGTACAGACTAGAAAAGCAGACACTGAAGTTTTTGGAAAACTGGCTGAACTTCCAGGCTAAGAGGGTTTTGATTTTCAGTAGAGGTCAGTGTATTGGTTTTGGCTGGAATAGAGTACCCCCGGAGTTGATAGTGGGGCAATATTGTTCAGCACCTACACTAATGACCTGGATAGTGAGAGAACACCCTCAATAAGTTTACAGATGACACAGATCTGGAAGGATAGGCTGATGCATGAAATTCCAATATGTTTGCAGAGAGGCAAACAAGGCCAACAGTATTCTCAGCTATCTTAGGAAAAATGTTGAACATTGTTGAAGGAAGTGATCCTGCTTCTCTACTCAGCACTGGTAAGACACATCTGGAGAGTGGGCTTTAGTTATGGGCTTCCCACTATAAGAGAGATGGGGACATACAATAGACAAAGGTCATGAAAATAATGGGACTGTAGCATATGGCATAGGAGGAGAGGTTGAGAGAGCTGGGACTGTTCAGCCTGAAGAGGAGAAAGCTCCCAGGGGAAGGCAGTACGTAAACAAGATGAAGCTGAAAAGGTGCCCATAAAACTCAGTGATCCTAAGCTGAAATACAGAAAATTTGGTTGTCTAGTTGATCCTTCTTTGACCAGGAAGTTGAACTATGTGATCTCCAGAGGTCCCTTCCAGCCTCAGCTCTTCTATTTTTCATTTGAAGAAAACAGAAGAGATAACGTACTGGATCTAAACTGAAAATATCCTTCAATTTTTTTACTCACCGGTAGCATTCATTCCTTATCAAGTTGGAGCACACTCAGGAACTTCAGCAGATCCCAGGCTCATGGGGGAGTGGTGCCAGTATGGGAAGAGAGTTAGGTGCTCCCAGCACCTCTGGCATTGAGTAAGACTTCCCCCTCTCTGCCTCTGCTTCTCACTGTATGCACTTCAGAGCAAGGGTGTTCTCATTATACCTGCTGGGCTTAAATTGGCTACTTCAGAACAACCAAAACATAACAAGCTTCAGTCCTCAGGGTCATCCAGAAGGCAGGCAGGCAGGCAGACAGGCATTTGTGGAGCCATCCTGGGGAGATGTATGGCCCCTCAGAACATCCTCTGGTCCGAATAATTACTTTAGGTTTTATCTACATACCTAAGCTGTTTTAAGAAGCTTATTTGAGTATTGGCAACAGTTTACCTGCAAAAATGTGGAGCTCAGAAGAAGTCATACATACTTCTGACATCCTCAACACATACCTGAGCTGTCAGCCTGCTCTCAGCTCCCATGGCAGCTGTTGCCATTGTGGCCTGGGCAGCACATGCAGCAGGACCTGGACATAGGGGCAGCCTCTTCCATAGGCAGAAGGAAGGTGGGAAGAACACAGTACCCACAGTGGAAAGAGGTAACAGTGCTTCTCCTCAGCAGAAGTGGTGTTAGTACCTTTCTCAAGCTGGGCTCCAGACACCCGTCTTGTGCCCGAAACCTTCTCTTTCACTGCAGAGGATTTCTTGTCCTTTTTCTCACCACTTTTATCACTTAATAATGTCATGGCAACAGCACTAACAAAGCATTGTGCTTGCTATCCATTCCAGTTTTGAAGTGAATGCACAAAGGCTAAAATAACTTCTAATAATTACAGAATATTTACATGTCCATTACTAGTCAGCTAAAATTTCAGTGAACATGAATTTCATACCCTTACCTCTACTGCAAAAATGAGTCCTATAAATCCTCTGAGAATTTTTGTTTAACCTCTGGATGTAGTTATCATGGCTGGTGCCTGAATTTTCTCAGAGATCTCCTGCCTTGGTAATTCAAAAGCACCTCCTTCAGCAGTTTAGAGGACGTGGGCTTTAATGAGATAGCATGACAGTGGTTTGAGAAAGACCTATTACTCAGAGAGAAGGATATAAAACTAACATATTGTTTGTGGTTTGCAAAACCACAAAGGGAGCTGCTGCTGCTGCTGCTGCTGCTGCTGTAGGGGTAGAAACAATGACATCCAAACCAGCATGTAAGTTATAGTTTCATTTGTTACCCAGCTTTTTCTTTTGCTTTTATAGGTCATCATCGCATTGTCTGCATTTTAAATATTACTGCTTTTTCATTTTGGAGCAGCAACATAACATTAAATAAATTCTGGCAAGATCTACATGGCACAGCTATTTCCCAGCATGATTTTATGCAGCTCAGCAAGCAATTTCACCTGCTGAGGGAGCTCGGGAAAGCAACCAAGCAATCTCATAAGGCTACTAAATCAGTGTAAACAAAGTCGTATTTAGACTGGACCAGAGAAGAGTCTCAAGTTCATAAGCATGGGAATTTGCAGCTTATACTTCTTAACAGCAAATTTAATAATATCTGAGTCTGGCAGAAGTCACCAAATTCATATCAAGCCATTTTGTTTGTTTGTTTGCTTGTTTCAGGTAAGAGGCTGCAGAAATATTTGTTTCATGTAAAATGCTGTAAAGTCTGTAAGAAGTAATGTATTTCACAGGAACAATTTGTGGCTGTTGGTTCTTTCCTGGTGGCATGATCTTACTTTTGAAACATGCGGTTTGGAAATGGATAAAAACCCCTTTCAATCTGAAGATTTACTAATGAGGAAAGAAGAAACCCAAGCAAAATGTAATAAGATAAAAATCATTAAAAGAATACAAGAGAAACAAGATAGTAAAATGAAAATAAAATAATGAAAAAAATTTTAAAAAATAAAAATAAAATAAAAATAAAAATTAAAAATAAATAATAAATATAAAAATAAATAATTAAAAATAAGTATAAAAATAAATAAAAATAAAAAATAAAAAATAAATTAAAATTTACATTAAATAACATTAAAATAGCATAAAAAGAAAATAAAAGTAAATAGAAATAATAGTAGATAAAAAGTAATAATAGAAGTAAAAAGATAAAAATAATAAAATAGTTTAAAATAAACTATTGTAAAAATAATAAAACAATAAAATAATATAGGAATAAAAATGAAAAATAAAATTAAAATATTTTTTAAAAAAGAAAATACAAGCAAAGAAACAAAGTTTTTTTTTAAAAAGTAATAATAGAAGTAAAAAGATAAAAATAATAAAATAGTTTAAAATAAACTATTGTAAAAATAATAAAACAATAAAATAATATAGGAATAAAAATGAAAAATAAAATTAAAATATTTTAAAAAAAATACAAGGAAAGAAACAACGGTTTTTTTAATTAGAAAACAAAAAAAAGGGGAAAAAAAAAAAAAAAAGAAAGGAGAGAAAACACAAAGCCAAGTGACTCCCTAACTTCAGAGTTTGTCAGAGCCCATCACCCCCCACCGCTGCCCCCCGGGCTGGCCCCACCACCTCCCGGGGCCATCCCTATGGGCGGGAGTTCCAAGGGGAGGAGAAGCAAAGCAGCTCAGTGCCCTGTGGCCACTGGTGCAGAAGTTGGCTGTTCACTGTTTCATTTCATCCTTGTGCACAAAAATGGATCTTTCTTGGATTCGGGGAAAGCACAGACTGGTCCAAAGCAGGGGTTTTATTCAGTGCATCAGATTTTTTTCCTGCATGGGTATGTTTTCAGTTTTGCACAGGCTGCAATATAAACAGCAAGCTTTGAAGAACCAATCTGTGCTTTCTAATGAAATCTCAACAGGAGCCAGCAGTCACATTTTGACAAAATTAAAATAGAGTTCCAGGTAAAACCTTTAACTGAACATACATTGCAAAGATTTTTGTGACTGCATGTGGGCAAATACACTTACTGTGTTCTTGTACATTTTGAGAACACAGTAAACACTTCTTCAGCAAATAACTGCACTTTATAGTGCCCTTCTGGAATCTGTGTGAAGTGAATTATAGATTTTGGAAATCTAACCCCAGAGTGACTAAAAAGCAAGAAAAGGGCCAAAGACACATTAAAATAAAGAGCTGATCTAAGTGGCTCAGTAATTTCCCATGTAAAAGTGTCTGCCCTGCTTGGATGGTGGGTGCATATTTTTCATTTTAGGGTTTTGTTTTCTTTTGTATATGAATGAAAGGTCTTTATACTGACATGGTCTTTCCTTGATTCCCCCCTGTATTTGAGCTTTATTTCATTTTTGTTTTGTTTGAAAAAGACCAGTGGCAAGCATCCATTTCCCTGATGCATGACCTGTAAAGGATCAGTCTCGGTGCATGCTAAAGCAGGGATGGTTCTGCTCAAATTTATACCATTGGGCCAAGGCCTTTACCACATTCTTGTCACTCTCAGACATCCACTCTGATCCATCACCAAATGCTCTTTCTCTTTCTTTCTGCTGCGGATAAGAACATGAGACTGGATAAATTGCAGTTTTGCCACATCACTCAGATTTACTCCAAAGCTTCTACACAAGAAAATACTCTCCAACAAGGATCTTCAGGCAATGTAAAGTTGCTTGTCACAGAGGTAGCTGGGATTACTACAGCAGAAAATGTATGTACACTTTTCTTTTGCATAATTAGGTACATACAGATATACACATAGGCAGAAAATCAGTCTTAAGATTTACATGTCCAAAACTGAGTCAGAAACATTTATCTTGTTGTTCAGCACAAATAAAATTACATAAAATCATGGAAAAATATGCTCTGTACCATTGTCCTTTGGCTGGTACTATATTTTTATGTGTTTAAATCATAAGGGCATCCCAGCATAAAGTTGATGATATAGTGCTGAAAAAAAATCAACTGTGTCAGTATGAATCTACCCCAACAAAGCAATATTTCTCAGACCTCTTAATGTAGGACTGTAAGTTAAAGTGACAATTGACAAACGTTCAATAAGAGGTCAAAAAACAACCACGCAGAGAGATTTGTCGAGAGCTTATGTTATCTGGTTTTGATAAGTGAAACAATTGGCCTAAGTCATGTCACCTGAGGCTCTTCATGTCTGAGTGAAAAGCACTCATAAGAGTTGTAAAACATTATAATAACTGGTTTTTTTCTTTGTGCCCTTCCAGGAGAACTTGCTGCATAGTTTCAAAGGCAAATGCAATATCAAAAGACAGTTAGCTTGAAATAAAGGTAAAATTTCCCTTTGGTTTACTTAGATTTAAATAAATTAATCCAAGAGCTAATATGATTGCATAGCATATGCAGTTAGGTCACCCAGTTAATTAGTGTATCTTATTGAGGGGAAGAGGACACAGCTTAAAATGACAGTATAAACCAAAGTAAAACACAAAGCTGTTCATTACTTATACCAAGTGATTTGTAGGTGGATACAGACAAAATGCTTTAAGAACACCTCTTCTCTATAAAGATTCTTTAAGACATAGATACCCTGTGGAGAACTTCCTTCAGTTTAAGTCCATTTACATAACATATAAAGGATGGAACCTTCTACTTTGTTTCACATTTACTTTGTCAATGTTAGTATGCACAAGTTCTCTTTTTCCTCTGTCTTGGAAAAGGGTTTTCTCTATTGCATTGCATCCAGCCAAGGTCCACGCTGGGAAGGAAGAAGGGAGGTAGGGAAGGGAACACTGCCTGAACCTCATTGACATCTGTCATTGAAGGTGTCACCACATTCCCTCAGAGTCCAGTAAGTGGGAGAAACATAAAAGTACCTAAAAGCACAGAACAGAGAACATTAACTGTGAGTATTGGCTTCCCATCCAAAATTCATGGTGGCAGAGATTTTGCCCTGCTTTTACCCTCCCTGCTGAATGAACACATCAGCCATGGCAGAGGCAGTGAGTATCTCCTCTTTCACTGGCATCAAATGAAAAGAGCAAGAGATTTTTGAGGTAAACATTTTTCACCTCTTCTTAGCTAATCATCTTTCTTTCTGTTTTCTTAGAAGGAGAGGCAAAATGATGGATTTTTCTGTGTCTCACAGTACAGTGGAGGTGTAAATGGAGATGACTACTCACCCTCAAAATTTTCATGTACAGCTGATGCTGAAAGTTAAAACATTGCCAAAGGTAGTGGAGAAATGATTATGTCAGCTGGCAGTAGCCTGGGTGAGCATAAAACAACATGAATTATTCCCATTAAAATGCAGGAGGGTTTACTCTGTGTATTCACAATATATATGGGGCATGACAAGTCACTCCTTGCCTTTAATTTCCTGGGTTTATGCAATCATTCTGAGAATCATTATTTTCAAATGTACTTATTGTTGAATCTTCACCTCAGAATCCTCAACAATTTTTTTATTGTAATAATTTGGACTGAAAAACAAATCTATTTGGTTTTTGGTTGGTGAGGTTTTTTGCTTGGTTTGGGTTTTTGTTTGGGTTTTTTTTTTTCCCAATTAAATATATGCAGTATTTTAGCTTAAGAAAAAGATGCTGTCAATACAATGGTAAGATTACAGGCCTGATGGATCTAAGGGGAAAAAAAAAAAAAGTACTTTTAAAGCACTCTTCCATCTTTGCCTCGGGGGATAATAACAAAGCTTAACTCTCCCAGCTTCAAACTGAGTAGGGAATGCAAAGTAGAGGATGGAAGGACTGCAGCTATGCAAACTGAGCAGGATCTAATTGAATTCCTAACAGATGGGAAATAATTAAATCATTTATTATCACTTCACAATTAGTTAACTCACAGGTACACCTCAGATAATAAAAAGGTTTTATCCAGCCTTCTGCTAGGGATTTAAAGTTTTTATCATCTCATCTTCTCCGGATGTTACTTCATGGCTCAGTTTAATCAACAACAAGCTTGCCAACATGAAATGATCTGTTGGTTATTTTAAAAAAAAACCAAACAAAAAACCCCAAAACGGAACAAAACAAAACCAACAACCAAACAAAAAAAAACATAGACAAAAATACAAGTACAAACAAACTGCTTCAATGTCATACTGTATACAGACAACACCTATTTTGAAGGTATTATTCATTCATACACAGGCTTCTATTTTCACTTGACATATAAAATGTCTCGGTGGTATGACTTAAATATTTGGGAATCTTATGCAAACTGTTTTAATGCAGAGTAATTTGATTTTCAGATGAGGAAATGGTATGCCTTTGGAATAGTGGCAGTCCATTTCAGCCAACTGCATCTGTTATGATATTTTATTGCCCTTCCAATATTGCCCAAAGGCTCAATTCACAGAAGAATTTGGGCACTGGACTGCTAAGCCTGGCAGGTTGTCCTCATTAGGCAACTAAATGTCTGGTGGACATGTGTTTGAGTCAGGCATTCAGGCTGTGCACAATACTCAGGAAGAGCTTGGCACATCAGAGTGGGATGCAAAAGAGAGGACAATAATAATTTAGAGCTATGGAAATGCCAAGAAAAGGCACATAATTGAAGCGTGGTGTGTTTCAAAGATGCAGGCCAAGCTCCCTGATGCAGGGAGGCAGCCAGGGCTGTGTAGCATTCAGAGGTGGGAATGTGCCCATGAGGCAACACTTGCAACTGACTCACCCAGCTGCACTGCACCCAGGTTCACCTCCCTTCTGTATCTGAATAGTTATACACCTTCAGTGTGAATACTGAGGCTGTGAAGTTCAAGTTTGCTAGTCCGGGGTGTTCTCAGGAGACATCTTTTGATGTTATTTATTCTAACATATATATTGTTTTGTTACAGAAAGTGGACCTCAGTCAGCCTGGGAAGTGAGAGATGTAGGTTCAAAACCCCTCAGGTAGAGAAGAGAATTGAAACTAGCATCCTAATTATCAATGTACATCTTTTAGTACATCTACCCCATAGACAAGGGGTAGCTTGCCAGCTCAACGCTCAGAACTGAAACACTTGTGTTTAAACTCAGGATTCACTTAGGCATTTGAAAGATTAATTGGTGGTTACAGAATTACAGAATTGCTGAGGCTGGAAGGTGCCTTTGGGGGCTGTCTAATCCAAGACCCCTACTCAAGCAGGTTCAGCTAGAGAAAGTAGCCCAGAACAACATCCAGTTTAGAGTATCTCCAGGGATGGAAATCTCACAATCTGTCTGAGCAACCTGTTTCAGTGCCCAGACACCCTCACAATGTAAAACTTCTTTCTTATATTCAGAGGGAATATCTTTCAACTTACCTACTGTCCTGGACTCAGTCATCTATTGAATTCAGGTGGCTCCAGGGGTAGCTGCTGGCCAAGTAAGGGGTTGGGTGGGCCTCTGTTCCAGTCTTAGAATCTTCCTGTAAAAACTTCTTTTAAAAAACATATTTAATGAAGCTCTCTGTGCTTTCCAACAAAAAAGTGGCTTCCTGAAACAGGTGCAGGTCACAAATGTCCCCAAGTCTTTTACTATTCTATTTTATACATTTATGAAATATCAGAATGTTTCATAGTCCCCAGTATCTTTGCGTTATAACTGGCTCTGGGTTAAGATTTTGTTTCTCATTTATATGAGCCAGAATTTCAACCTCCTCTACTTGCAGATGGGCTATAAACACTAATATGAATGGTTTCTTTAGAAGTAACTGACTTCAGTTTAATCATAACAATTATACTAACTGTGGGTCTGACTGTATATATGCAAAAAAAGGGTAATTTGGGTTATGAAAAATGTAAATCGCTAAAGGCTTTGCAAAGACTGAGAAAGCTGGGTTTGTTCAGCCTTGAGAACAGGTGTAGGGGAGAGCTTATTGTCATGTTCCAGTACTTGAAGAATAGCTACAATGACTCCCATTTACAAGGAGTGACATGGAAAAGGCAAGAGATTATGGGTCCAAGTTATTCCTGGGGAAATTCCAGTTGGACACAAGAAGAAAATTTTTTCACAATAAGAACAACTGACCATTGGAATAATCTCCCCACAGAAATGATGGATTCCCCAACGTTGGTGCTGGGATTCCCCAGGGTGCTGGGTCAGCTTGTCTAGACTGTGCTTTTGCCAAGAAAGGGTGGACCAGATGGTCCTTCCAACCTGGTATCCTATGATTTTATGAATAAATCCATGCAGCTTATGTGCAAAGTAACAACAGAAAAGATTTTGAAACTGGTCAATGATATCTTCTCTTGACTGCCATCCTGATCCAGCTCAGAACAAACAGACAAATGCTCAACTACTTTGCCAGTTCATTCTGATAGAGATGAAATACACTAATTTCAAATTTAAGTGATTATGACAAAGACTAGGAGCACACTGTGTTGTTATCCTGGATTGTCCAACACAAGTTCATGAAGCCAACCAGCTTTCAGCTTAATTCCCATTTTGGCTTAAGTTAGGGTTTTTTGTTGTGTTTGGGTTTTTTTTCCAGTAATTGATTTCATACATCAGCTAGATATACACCAAACCATCTCAGATCAGCTGTCTCAGACCTGTGATATCTCCTTTGGAAGTTTCAAAGCAATCATTTGAATACATGGCTTTAAATGAATTCGAGCTAAAAATTGGAGCTCATTGACCTAAAGTGAGTTTGCAGATCATGAATAATATAGGAATAAAAACGAGCTCTCTAATTCAGATGTTTATGAATGTGCAATTTGTGTTGTTCACATCCCTCTAACCTACTGCACCAGAGAACAGAAGTAGAACATTAAATTGCCTGGAAATACAGAGGCTCATCAGTCTTACCATCTTGCCCAAGCAATCTGTACCACGTGCTTACCAAGACCTGAAAGATGAACCTGAGCCAATACATTTTCAGAAGAAGCCTTAGTTTGTCCATTTTATTAATAAGGACTGACATGCAGTCATGTATCACAATCTATTATGCTCCTGACAGCAACAAAATCCAAGTCCAAAATAGAGAAGAGAATGGATACAATTTTAATTATAAATGAAGTTTATCAATAAATAAGAGAATGAAACTGCAACCATTTGAGAAAATGTTTTGCTGACCCCAAAAGGCTCACCTGTCTGAATAGATACTGTAAAATATGAAAACATGGTCCTTGTCATTTGGAATTGCTCTTTCCTTATTAGTTTTCTCAGGAGAAGCATCAAGCCTGTTAGAAGTTTTCCACTATCTCTTTATGCAGCAAAATAGCACCTCAGAGACATCATCCTCACAAGTAAGCTGATCTCTACTAAATGTCCAGCCACAGGCTTCACCAGGATCATCCTTTTGTATCTTTTCATAATATAAGGATGTGACTGAACAGACTAATTCAGATGAGATAGTGGTGGTTTTTTTTTTTGGTTGAAAAGACTGCAAAATTTAAAATCTTTAGGATCTTTGGGAAACATAGCTCAGGAAACATCTCGAAATCAGTTTCTTTGCTGAGGATGAATATTAGTGTGTGTGTGTGTGTATTAACTTATACTGCTGTTTTATACACTGCAGGTACTTTATCCATCTAAGCACAAAATAATAAGTGATTCATACATGTTTAATATTATTTTAATTAATTTTTTCTACTCTCTAACAGTAAAGCGTCTTTCATAAATGAATAATAAAAGGTAAATCTCCATAGAAAGTTTTCATTTTTGTTTTTAGAACTTTTGTTTGTTTGTTTTACTGTATGAGATATAAAGCTGAAGATCTTTTTAGAATGCTCAAAACAATTTTTTAAACTGGATCAGACGTGAAGCACTTATAAAATCAGATTCATCTTCTGCATCTGAACTATCAAGACACATTTATTAAACTTCTTCAACTGATAAAAGTACAAATTTTAAAGAGTACTTTTAAGATTTCTTTGTACTGGAAGCTGTATCCTTACACCATTAATCTAAATTTCATCATTTCTTAGCTAATTAGTATTCAGATAAACAAAGTCTAGTAACATTAGACTGAGAATCTCAGAAAAAGAAAGCAAAACCTACTCCCTTCTCTCTTCCACAGTAATAAAATTCAAAACATTTTCAAGTGGATCATTTTGTTTATTTTATTTTTCTTATAAGCTGTTTCAAATCCTAGATGAAGTAAGCCCAGTAAACAATCAAAATAATCGATAAATCATTTGATGCTTTTTGAATGACATTGTTAAGCTACCAATTCCATTTAAATTTCTTGTCAGATAGTTTCCATCTGAAGGTATCATGCAGAGCACAATTTTTTCACCCAGCATTCATCTAGTACTCTGTGCATGTGATTTCAGTTTCATCCCATTAATAATCTTTTGTTTGGTTGGTTTAATCTTACTAATTTTTACCTTTTCACAAACATTAGGACAAAAGATGTATCTTTCAGTCCATTTGTACAGATGACAAAGCATTGATTAATGTTTAAAATTTAATTTTTGGTTTCATTTTGCTTCTAATCTTACAATTTTGTGATCACAGTGTTGGCCATATTGAGAATCACAACACCCTGATCAGTAGATTTTGTTCTCTGTTCCCCCAATGTGTTCACACAAAATCACTGCTGTCTGTAATGTTGCCAATCTCACAGAGTTTGAAGTACTGCATCAACGCATTACCCTGTTACATGAAAAGGCTAGGAGACAAAAATTGCATCATTATATCAATGTTGGGAGGCTTTTCTTGGGGATGAAATACAGATCCTGCACATGGAAAATGTTCTGATCTTGGAAAACAGCTGTTTGCTAACAGAAAGTGACAGTTCACACAGCTTGGCTGTCCCAGTAGGAGAACCCTTTGTTTATTCCAGGCAGCCAAAGAAACTTGCCTGGGAGCAGATGAAGGGGAGAACTTTAAGCTGCATATGAACAGAAGATGAAAGGTTGAGCAGCAGGTATAAGAGCAGAGTAACATCAGGTTCATCATTGATGATTTGGTATGGCTGCTAATTGCATAGAGGTTACATCACTTTTTGAGAGACTCAGGAAACCTTTCAAGAGGTTAGGGGAGTAGTGTGGAAGTCAGATGTTGTAATGACCTTCTATAATGAAATGTCAAGCAGGACGTGTCGAGGCAGAAATAATTTTATTATTACTGGAAAAATAAAAATTTTGTTAGAAGAAATCTATTTTTTGATTTCCCACTCTGACATAAATAGGGAAAAAAACATCTGTTTTTCTTGTTTGAAGTCCTCACATGAAGTCTGTGATGGAAAGTTTTAATTTTTTACTCATATATAGCAATTTGATACTATTTTACCTCTGCCTTCAAACTGTACTTCTGTATGAGAGGCCACTATGTATGCAAAGGATATGAATGATCAGGACTAATTACAACATAACAAAGTGACATGTTAATTATGGTGTTTAGCTATCTGGAAGAAGGTTTGAATGGCTTAGACTAAACCCACTCTTAGTAGACATGTCTTTGGATCCAGGTATCTCTGGCTCCAGATCTCTTTCTTACTTCCCAAAGTAAGCAAATCTAGAAAAGACCAGAAAGGAGACCCATTTGTTGCCAAGCTTATAATTCAGCCTGTCAGGCATTTCAGCTAATAATACAGTGTTTAAAAGTGAAGCTATAGCCCTGTGTGATGTGATCTATTGGCTAAATAGGAGTTGTGACATTTTGCAAAAGCCAAAAAGAGGTAATTATGATGCTGAGAGCTTTTAGATTGGAAGCTGGAAGGCAATAATAAAACCAAAGAGAGGATGAATTACTACAGCCTCTATTGTTTACCATTCAGATTTGGCTTTTATTGGAAAAACTCTGGTTTTAGAACTTTCTTAAAAGCGGGATCAATTCTCCATTAAGTGTGATCCATAGAAATACAGAGCATTTTTTGATTTCTTCTAATTATACATTTATAAATTTAAGAAATTCTATTGGGAAAAATCTTATTCTATTCCTCTTCCATTCAAGAACAAACAGACTATAAAATTAACTGTAGAGACATACACCAATGCAATTTCTCTGATGATTCCCCTCACTCTAGCCCAAAAAGGAGGAAAATTTCCTTATTACATTTGAGAATATTCTCATACAGTACCATATTGTGAATGAAAAGTCTACAGCATCATTTGCTCATTCATCTTCCTAGAACGCTACCCATCATTAGTTTAGAAAAGAAAAAAAAATTAATAAAAAGAAGGAAAAAAAAGAAAAGAAAATATTATCTTTGGTTAATAAATAGCCAAATTACTCTGTCTGGAAGGCAGAGCTTTCATTCTCTCAGTCAATACATCATGGTACCCCTGGGGTTTTGCTTTAATTGGAGGATTTTATTTCGGCAAGCAAGATTAACACATCAGCCTTTGCAGGAATGAGAAGAATGCTTCATTAATCCATGTTCCCTATTACAGGGAATCAGTTCTTAACTATACAGTCCTGTATTTTGAAATACAGAACTCTCCTGCAATTTATATGTGGGTCTTTTTCTCATGAAGTAGAAGGAAGATGTCTACAAATGATGAGGATTTTTTTTTTCAGACAAGAATGCAGTTTTAATTTCTATTTGTGTGTGGTTTATATCAATTTACTAGACTGTTCCAGCAAGTAAGTTTAAAGAGGAATTTCAGATTCTTTTTGCAAACACTTTATTCATGATTTCCTAACAAGTTCTGCATTAATCCTTGGTTGTGATAAAACATAAAAACCTGCCATTTATCCTAAATTTACTAAAAGCCTCAATTTTTTCTGGTGTGAATTATAATTGCAACTAAAATGTTCTCTGATAACATATCCAAAAATCTCTACTGCATCTCCCTTGAAGCTAAAAAGAAGAGAATGGAAACGTTTGAGTTAAGGGAAAATCAGATCTTATACACCCTAGTGGAAATGTTCCTATGCTCAGCTTGAGTAAATTTAGGGTTTTTTAATCTCCCTTTTGTCTATAACCAACTAGGCAAAGCACAGGAGGCTTCAGTGAATTACAGCAGTGGGAAAGCAGTGATGAGAAAGACAACAGCACAAAATAACCTGAAACTATCACGAGGTCTTCTTAAATTGAAACTCCTTGTGATGAACAGCTGCATACCCAGCAGCCAAGAGCCAACCACTTGTTAGCTAGCAGTACTCTGGAAAATTTATTCAGAAATTATTATTATTCTTTTCTCTTCCTCAAACTTCTCAGGTACCATTCTGTATCACTGGTTCTTGACAGTCTTTGTGACACAGGCTGGTGCCAGTGTTTCTTAATACATATGTACTAGCAAAACAAATAAGCATATCCACCCCACTTACAGGTTACAAACTGTAAAACTGTGATTCCTTGAGGAACACAGCATATGAGGTTCACCTCCTCTTCCCAGGAAATTTAATAAATCCAAATCAATAGACAACTGACTTTTAAAAGAAATGTGTTACCTTATCTTTGGCTTATTGCACCTTGTGCTGGCTGGAGGCCAGACATATGAACAACCTGTGTTGTACAGGAAGGCTGAGTCCTTAATCAATACAACAGAGTATTTCCATAGCCTCTCAGGGTGATAGAAATCAAGTAATCAATTACTTTGTCATTAACTTGATTTGTTGTGCAGATGATTAAAATATTACTGAAAAATTTCTATGTACTGATCATGAATTGTAGAATGTTTTTGCAAACTGAGTAACAAAAAATTCTGTTAAAATAACAAAACCTTGTCACACAGACTCACAAAGACAGAACACATCAGAGAGAAGAGGAATATGTTGATCAAAGAGTAACAAAATGAGAGGTGAGCCTATTCTGTCTTTAACAAGTCCTTCTGTGTGTGTACTGAAGCATGTATTGTTAGGTATAATCTTTCAGATGGTAGGAGGATTGCCCTTGCAGTTATGTATCTTAGTAAAAATAGACATGGGATTTAAAATATGCTCTTGAAGATTACAATGCTGTAAAATGCTATATTCAGTGAAAATTGCTCCATTGACTCCTTTGTTAACAGGCTACTTCTGGTACTTCATTCAAAATCAACAAAATGTATGGATGCAGCTAAAACTACAGATACCAAACTAGAGTTGCCACATGGTAGGATAAAATGTCAGGTTGCATAAGAGATTCCTTCCAAAAAACCTTCAAGAGATAATGAGGAAAAGAAATAAAAGAAAATTAATTAGTTAATTTGAAGCCTGAATTCAGATCCCAGAGATCATTTGTATTATGTTGGCTGTTGGAATTGAAATGTAATTTTTAAGGAGTGGGACTTAAGGCATTAGCATGAAAAAGAGGAAAGGTGCATTGAGAAAGGACTGCGTGTCATGGGAGAGAAAGAAAAATGAGGTAGAAAGAACAAAATTATATCAAAAGTGTGTGCGATAAAATTCTACCTACATCTTTTGTATCAGAGTCCACAGAAAGCTCTCCAAAGAAAATATTCACTCACCCCAAGCATACAAAACACACCTTTAAGAGGGTTCTGTCACCAAGTCCTGTATCCTAATGTGTGCAGTTCAGCACTTGAAATATAAAGACATTGTGACACTATAGAAATAGATATACAAAGAGGGTTTGGTGAACTTTTTTAATGGGTGAGGGTTTCTTCTTATTGTATAGGTCTGGTCTCACTCACACAATGCTCCAGTCCTTTCATACCAAGAGGAAACATCATGTGCATTCTTCCCCAGGAAAAATTGGTACTGGCCTTGGTGACTTTATTCCTTTCCCAAGGAGAGCTTGACTGAACAACTGATTGGTACTGGCCTTGGTGACTTTATTCCTTTCCCAAGGAGAGCTTGACTGAACAATTGGGTGCCCCTGGCAGATCATGATTCCCATAGATGTTAAAGGAGATTTAAAGTTTTAAAATTAAAATATTAAATTACTATGATTTCTTTCCTGTTCCTACATGAAGATGGTTACATTAGATAGCCAGGTAATTTCACCACCCTTATTCTCTACTGGCAATGAAGAGACCTCCAAAAGAAGTAGGGTAGGTAGTAAAACCCCTCCCACTCTCTTCCTAGAAGTGTTCTCTTTTATCCTGTGAAGTGAAGATAGGATAGCAGTGGTCATGTGTAGTGAACAAAACAATCAGACGCCTCTGATTACTGAGAAGTGGGTGTGAGCTGGTATCAAATCCACCTGTGCCCAATTAGGGCAGGCCCCCTATTGAGCATGTGCAAGACCAGGGGGCCAATAAAAGGTGAAACTCACAGCCACAGACTAGCTCACTCTTGAGCACTCTATTACCTTTATTGTGCCACTAGCGCTCATCGCCTCCAAGGTGAGGCTCTTTGTGGAGTCTAGAACCCCGGGGCCTTCGCCAGTACTGGGTCTTAACCAGCTGCACCATGAGAACCTCAGTCATGACAGCAGAAGAAAGATGAGGGAACTGCAGTCCAGGGATGTTCTGCTTTGCATTCACACACATGATTAGACTTTTGCACAGTCTGGGAGCTGCAGCGCACCCAGTGGGGGTTAGGTACTGTCTGAGCTCTCAGATGGGGAGCTGGGGGGTGATCTTCCCAAATCCTCCCTAGTGCTCATTATGTCTTCTTGGAAACTTTGAGATGCTAGTCTTCATTTAGCAGTCCTAGCTCTTTGCATCCATCCTTGCTCAGCAGGTCAGAGTCATGGCTAACACATGGCCATCCACACTGTCCTCCTTCCAGTGTGCTCCATTTATATGTCATGCACAGTCACAGCATGACAGGGGACAGTCAATCTCCATTCTTGTCAAAATTTACAATTTTCAGCTAATCAATTTTGAAGAAAACACTACATCATATTTGCCCTGAAGAAAACTAAATTTAGTACCTACAGGCTGTATTTAAAATATTGGCCAGGCATTAATAATCCATGGGAATATATTCAAATCTGTTTCAAATGGTATTGCTTTGTCTCAGAAATCATGTTCAGATACAGATACTACGAAGTGCAGCAATTTCAGAATCAGCAAAAATGCACTGCTACCATCTGAGGCATCTTAGTCCAACTTTGGACCCATGGTAGGGTACAAACAGAAACACGAGCAGAAGTCCCAGGAAAAGCCAAACATCTGCATTCTGTGGCTTGCTTGCACAGAACTGGAGATGAAAGTGCTGTATGTGTTTTTTATTTGGACTCTAAATCTTGCTAAGTAGGACACAGTTACACAAATCCAATGCGGACACTCAGTCTCAGAACATATGTCTATTCATAAATGAATTACTCACACTGGAGGACTCCATAAATTTTACTTTGATTTTCTTTTGGTTTGTCTAAATAATTAATTATGCATCTCTTCATTACAATTTTCTCACACAAACCATTTTTATTTCTTCTCAAAATGTTTTCATACAAGAAATGTATTTCAGTGCCTTTCTAATTTAATTCCCCAAGCACTGCGTTCTTTCTAAGTTATTTCTTATGTTCATTCTTTCACAGCCTAAAAGACTTTGCCCGAGCATGTTTTCCATCACTGTTGGTTTTTGTTTTCTTGGCTCAAAATATTAGATCCTAGACAAAGCCAAGCAGAAATGGTTTGTTCTCAAGTTTGGGAGTGAGTGATGGATGGGTCACAGCATAGATTAGCAGAAAAATATTAGGGAAAATATTTTCTCACAAATTTATGTATTTATATGCTTGTATAAAATTTATATAATAGTCTTAAAAGCATAAACTTGCTAGTAGCTAAAACTCATCCCCATTAAAAATAAAGTAATAACTTAACAGTCCATAAATTAAATATGTTTCAGGACTTCTGCTATATCTATAGACTGCCAATGTGAGGACCTGTGTGAAGTTGCTTTACCTGAAATGTCAAAGTGGTGAGTGGAAAAGTTGTGACAATAATAACCCAGCTGCCCTCCTAAGAAGGGCTAAGTCAATTTCTGCCAGACTTCTATCACAGATATAGAAGGATTTAAGAGGTTTAAAAAACACCATCTGGAGTGGAAGATCTTTTATCTCTAGGAAAAATTCTCATCAAAGCTCTGGAGGCCACCCAGAAAACTAACATCTGGGAGACAAAAACAGTTCCCCAGTTGAGTTCTGAGATCATCAGTTTCATCATGTCTATAAAACACCTCAATACTAGAAGTGTGTTCCTTCACTCCTAGTTTCCTTAGCATAAACTTCCTCATCAAACTCTAATCATAAAAGAAAAAGCAATTTTTATGACTCAGGGCCAGTTGCTCTGCACGTTTAGCAAACAGGTGAGAACTAGAATGAGAACAACGTATCTATAAGGCACTCTATAGAACTATATAAGCACAAAAATATGTGAGAATCAAGCTATTTTAAAGGAAAGCAAAGCTATTGTTTCATTATTATTTAGCACTTGAGTCTGTTAAAGCTGGTGATTCCTTGCTGTGAGAAAAGTCAGCAGGCAACTCAGATGCCTCCTTTGGAATGCAGTCATCCTCCTTTGTTTCCCCTAAGTTTCTTGAATTTTTTCAGCTGCTGCCCCATGTCCTTGATTTCCCATTCTGCTTCTGACAAGTGTTTGCAACCTTGAAGAGCAGATGAAGGACAAAAGTGGGTATCTAATTTGCATTATGCACTAGCGCTATGTTTCAACATGAAGGCTGAATTTAGGCTGAAGCCCTGATGTGGACGATGAACATCAGCTCAAATTCTGCTCCGTGCTGACAGCTCTGAGTTTCTGTTCAATCACCATTCTCTTTGATGTTACTGTGATTCTTTCAGAGAAGAGGCAAATGGAAAACTTAGATATTGGCAGGATGTAGGGGCTGAGCTGAAAAGCTGTTCTAGTTTTCATGGAAATCTTTAGAATTTAAACTGTCATTAAAAACTTGCCTCAGACAAGCCAGCCCAGATTCAGGCAAAAGTGTGGAACCCTCTTTCTTATCCATGAAGAACACTGTGTTTCAGAGAAAGCTGTCATCTCTGTTCAGCACAGGTAGAATTGCAAAATCAGTCTGGGCAGAGGCCACAGCTCACAGCCCACAGCCACACATTATTTTGACTGGGAAGCCTGCTAGTGTCTTGGGTACCTGAATCCCTTTGGAGGATGCTAATTGTTGACACGCAAAATAAGGTTTTGATACACCCCAGACCTTCCTTGCTTTTGGCTATGCAAAACCAACCCTTGCTTATGGTGTTGATAAGATTTGAGTGGGTCCTTCTATCAAGTGCTCCCATTTCCAGCTACTATCTGTTGTGATGTAACATTATTTTCTCTCTCTTCCACTGAAAAATATTACATTTATTTTGTCTAAGTAAATTTCTCTTCACCAAGGGAAATAAGCATCTGATCACCAATTTGACTTCTGCTCTCCAGAAGGCTGAGCAGGGAGTTCTGAGACATCATTCTTTGTTCTCTTTTTTACCATGCCCTGGACAGCAGCTGTACTTTGATAAATATTACACTGCTACTCTTGTTTCATTGAGATCCTACTAACCTTATGGTTGAAAAGGATGATCTTAGCCTGAGGTGAGTTTTTGTCTTGTATATATTGTATCTGGCAAATGTGTCTTGAACTGGGGAAATTTACAGACAAACATCCAGTATCCAAAGAACAAATATTTATTCAAGTAACTCACTCCATGGCTGCTTGCCCTACCTTCACTATGAACTTATTCTCCCAAGTCAAGGGGAGATTTTCTTGGCAGCAAGAATAAGATCTAAACCAGATTTAGCTTATTGCAGTAAATGGTCTTCTGGAGTTTTCTGTATTCCTTTTTATTTTTTTCCCCCTGCTTTATTTTCTCCACCCTTGGATGACCTGTGTGATGTTGTTGTTACAACAGAGATACCAAGAAACCAAATCTCACTTCTCTGCATTTCACAGAGGGCAGAAATAGAAACTAGGAAACTGCGGACTACATTTCTTACACTATACTTGAACCCTTTGATATTTCTCCCTTTCCTCCTCCTTTGTTTTTTAACGTGACAGCCATGACTTTGGTGGGAATGTAGTTGAAAAGCATGCCTGTAAAATGTCAGAATAAAAATAATGAGGAAAACTTACCAGGCACTTCTAAGGACCTGTGTTCTCTTGGATAACACTCTCCGTCAATTTATGCTGTGTCATTTATGCTGAATCACTGTGTGCATTCCTCTTCCAAAAGGAGGCAACATGTCTGTCATTATGAAGGAGACTGAAGTTTGGATGCTGAAATGCCAACTGCCTACACACTCAGACAATACAAAAATCACAAACACTCCATGATTAAAGGAGGTGATCCTTGAGAAAGTCAATTCATACTCTTATTAGACTGAACAGCTGTCAATCTGAAAGCATAATATTAAAAAATAAAGAAAAAATAATATTACTTTCATCTGCTCTGGAAAATGGACCAGAGTAGAGAGTCAAACAAATATGTTGAAATCTATTCAGATGGATTTAATTACAGTACTTAGTGCCTGGAGTCTCAAATTCAAGGAGAAACCTAGAGAAATTATCATAATTTCAGTTCATAGTAAAATTTCACTCTGTTCACAACATCTACCTCATAGCCTCTGTATTGGGGAAAGCAATTGCCATTTCCAAGAGCAATGCACATTCCTTCACAAAAGAGTTTCTGACTTGTAATATTCTTCAAATCTCATGGGTTTTGAGTGGTTCCTTCTGTTCAATTCAGTGGGAAGTTACCTGGACAGGGATTGAATTAAAACATCAAAATTAAACCTCTTACCTTCAGTAGTTCTGAGCAGTGCAGCATCTTGAGAGAAATTTGACTGATACTGAGAGGTCTCCTTGAACTTAATTTATATCTTCCTTACCACGTCTTCAAGTCCATCAGTATAATGCATCTTGATCACATCCCTTGTTGAAATGGGAGACAAGGCTCCCATTTACCTTAAAGTTACAGAATCATGTCCCTAAAGAACTTCAACACCATATCCAGAAATCTGCTGTATTCATAATTGTCACAGGTATTTATCTGATTCCCTGCCTGTAACGTGAGAGATGTTACATAACACCAGGCAACAACAAAAATATATAATTCTTCAAAAATAGGCTATCTTGTACGATTCTGAAATGGTGAAGTATTCTCCAAATTGTTGTTGGTTTGAGTAAGGTGACACTTACTGTAGACATGGTACTGTCACTTATTGTGTGCAGGGTTAAGTATAGAATTATCTGGATATGCTATCAACAACAAGAGGGCTTTGCTAGTTTGCTACTAGTCTGAAATCCATGCCTCATGCCCTGACATGATCAAAGGACTCTTCTGAAGTTGCTGAGGGCCTAAGTGGTGGTTTGCTCTAAAGGATCCCTTCAGGGTGACAGAGGTCCTGGGAACAATGAACCTGCAAATCACAGCAGGTCTGATATTTCATCCTGCTGCTGTATTGTGTCCTCAGGCAGAGCAGATTCACCAGGCAAGTGATGTGGGGTCTGATCTTATTGCTTGGTGCAGCAGGGAGTCTCCCTGTACACAAACACTGAGGCAGGTCAGTCCAGTGCCAGGCAGAGACTGCTCTGGATGTAGCATGGGAAATGAGGACTTGGTCCTAGCAGAAAGCAAGTGTTGTCTAGAAAACCTGAGAAGAGCAACAAGAATCATTTTATGGTGGGACAGATTGATAACAAGCAATTTATGCCAGCTTGGAACTCATAAATGCAGTTTGGTAGCACTACTGCAGCTCACAAGTGCATCCTAGCTAGAATTTTACAACAGTTTAGGTTAATAGGGATGTCTAGAGGTCATCTACTTCAGCTCCCAACTCCAAGCTTCCGCACAAGCTTAAAACCAAATTCCAAGAGCTTTCTAGGCTAGTGATGTGTGGAAAAGGAACAGTGAGAGCATACAGAGAGAGGATCCTCATTTAACTCAGTTGCCTAAACATAATATGTAAAGTTGTGTATACAAGTCCTAAGATATTGTGACCCACCAGCCTAAGGTGTCTATGACTCAAGAACCAGTTTTATGTGTGCCGTTATGTTGACTTTACAAGAAGAAAAAAATCTGGTCTTGGATTTTAAATAAGAATGATGAAGACACAGAAGATAAGTAAAATACAACCAGAGAGGTGAAATGCTTGAAACTGAAAGTCTCCAGAGAAAAACACCTTCACAGAGAGGTGTGAAAACATGAGGATAAAACCAGCAACAGAGAGCTGGAAGAAGGTCATTCAGCAAAGTAGAACATTAGACCAAGTGCCATGGGGACTGCCATCCAACTGATGCCTAATCCGAAGAGATTCATCAGGAGTCTGGGATACAGATGCTAAGAATACCAATGTTAAGCCTATGAGCATAGTCCAGCTGTTTTCTATGTGTTAACCAATAAATAAGACCACTGTTATGAACTCATGAATTGTGTATGAACTTCTCCAAGTGTCCGCACAGAGTAAAATACGAAGCAGAGAAAGGGTTATAAACCTTATGATTCTCCTTGGGATCTAGTTTTTGCTACTTTCATGTGAATGTTTTGAACACCTGGAAAGTCTCAAAAGGCATGAGATTCCCATGAATAGCAAACTAAATCAAGGCACGACTTTCTATTGCTTTCTATTGCTAACACAGAGATAATAATGTTTGATAGCACTGTGGATATGAAAAAAAAAGAAAGCTTTTGCCATGAATTAGTATGAAGTTGCTTTCAAAGTCTTTAACCAGAGCCTGGCATCTTTACAGGAGAGAAATCTCTTCCATTTTTTTTTTTCACTTGATGTTACTTTAATAAGAGTTTTTGGATAAAATAAGTAGCCGACTATGTAGGGTTTGGGATATATGTGCCTGGATGTGTGCAGGCAGATGCTATCTCATTTTTGCCAGTATTAAGTGATCAGAGATGTGCCAGGTTTGACCCAGGAGCCATATGGCCACAGTGCCAAGTCTCGATGGCAACCCATAAACCTTCCAGACTGTAAGGAGGAACCCACTCCTGTTTACATCGCTCTCTGTAGATGGATCATGCATACAGCATGTGGACATGTACACTGAAATATGTAAAACAAAGAGGATGGAGTTTTCTTCTCTTTAGGCTCTCAGAGCCTGAAAAATACTCCTAAAACAAAGCAGAAGCCAACCAAAGAAGGAAAACTGCACATTCTGTGCCTACCTGTGTCAAGAGATACTACCTTTGGGTTTGTTGGCTGTGAGTGTCATACATACGTATAGAGACCTGCTGTAACATATTGATAATTATTCATATAGAGGCATAGAGATCCCCCAGAGAGAAGCCTGAGAGTCACAATCAGATAAAAAGCTCCATGGGAGCCACTAGGTATATATTTATTTGGTTGGCCTTCTGTCCTCAAGGGCATCTACAAATAGCATATAAAAGGAAAAATTCACTATAATCTGTACCACTGAAAGACACTAAATAAAAAAGTTCATAAAAGATTTTTTCTGAATGTTATTTTAGTTTCCTTTACCCTACTGCACATGAATACAAAACATAGCTGAGAGGAGTTTAAAAAAAAAACAACAAACAAATAGGTGAAAAAAAAGTAAGAATTTGTTGCATTTATCTTCCATTTTCTTCTACATTCAGTAATAAACTATTTTTGAAATATTTATTTTTCTAAATTTCCATTAAAAGTAATTATTTTCTGTGACAACAGTAACATTTGAAAATCCATAGTACAAAATAATAATAAAAAATATAACCCCTTGTCAGCAGAACAAACCCCAAAGGCCAGATGATGAGCAGGTTATGAAAACATTTTGCACTCTCAGTTATGTCTTTATAGAACATGAGTCACAGAATAGACTTTGAAGTGATTTGCTTGGTACCCTTTTCTTATAACTACTCTGTCACTGAGAAGATATAGAAATGTCAGATGCTTGTGACAGTATAATTTCACCTGCATACATCATATTTTGAATTACTGGAAAAAAAGACTTCTGAAGGATTTTTGCCTTTTATGTTATTGTTGTAATTCACTTCCAACAAAATGCATTGTCTTATTGATAAAGATACAATTGCAAGTATGAACATGAATAAGGTTCTCCTTCATGTGTGAATGGGTACACTCTGATGTTATTAAACCTTTTAATAAATAAATACAAGTATCTAAACTCTGAAAAAACAAGAAATGCAACAATACAGACATCTGTCCAGTCCTTCTATCACCTAATATTATTACTTACTAACAAAATAGTTTATTTATAATGCCCTGGATGTATTTAAAATATAATTATGTATGGTACTTAGGGTTATGATATAGCAGTGGACTTAGCAGTACTAAGTTAACAGTTTGACTTGATGATCTGAAAGGTCTTTTCCAATCAAAATGATTCTATGGTTTTGTGAAATCTCAAAAGAATAAATGACCAGTTAGTCTTATATGTGCATTACACAGAATTTTCTTTGGACATTGCATTTCTTTCAATTTCTTTCTATTTCCTCGGATATTTATTTTGTTTTCTTCATTTTTATTTTCATTCTGATTATCTGTTATGAAGATTCAGATCAGGGAACAGTCATGCATCGGCTTGCACCTGAATAGGAATGTGAATTACAGATAATGAGACACCAGCACTCAGACTACACTGGTAGCAGTACTACTTCCAAAAGCATCCCTGTCTTTTGCATGAAGATTTACCCTTCTGATTCCCAAAGGGAATCCAGAAGACCGTGGCTGGTTCACAGAGCTCTTTTGTGATGTCTGAACATGTCTTTGGGACAATATTGAGCCAGGCTTCTAGAAGGGCTCTCAGAGATAAGTTTGAGGATAGTAGTGCAAAGAAATCACAACTGATGGAGAGTAGAAGGGGTAAACCCAGACCTCTGACTACCACTCATCTATTTTGGCATGAATCTACAGAAGGAGGCATCTGAAAAGTGCAGTTTTAGTGATCTCTGAATGGTGTTCCTAGTAGAAATAAAATATTTTGTGTTAGGTCAGAGTGCTAAGGTGCAGAAATGAGAAACTTTTGCCAGGTAGCTGGAAAACAGATCTGTCCTTTGCTCTACAATAGAGTAACATGCTACCACCTGATATTTCTTCTGATAAAGAAAAAATAAGTTATCATTTGGTCCTTGACACTTTATGAGGACTTTCAAGTTATATCTCATCAGGAGAGCTGACACATTGGCAGAAATGTCCAACAAATGTTTTTGCAGAACCTATGACAGAAGTAGTACTTTTTATTTCTAACTTTTTGAGCTGTCCCTGCAGAGCTGATAAATGTCCAAGTCTGTCTGAACACCTCATCTGGAGAGCAACCCAGACACACAGCACTATATGGGATGGATGTCCAACCCATGATGCTGACTGGAGTTGCAATAAACTCATAACTTTCTGCAACTGTGAACTGTTTAAAAATATCTTGGGGTAGCTTTCAAATATTTTCTAGGTATTCCTCAGACATTCTAGCCTGCAGATCTCTCAAAAAACCTTAAATTCTCTTTAACATCAATTTATTCTTTTAAGTCAGCACTCCTGACTGTGTGTGTATAAACAATATTCTTTTCTTCAGTTTTAAAAATAGTTTGCTTTATTGCAATATATTTCAGTACTGTCACTGCCTATTCAGTTGCATGCTATTTTGCTATCAGTAAGGAGAGGGTTATTTAAATGAAAAATCAAAATGATACCTCATGAACAGCAAATATCAGGATACAGTTTGCTGATTGTAGTATTTTTTGCTGGTAATATCTGCGATTAGGTTTACTGCCATCTCAAAAATATTTGAAAGCTTAGACAAAGTGTAAGCACCTCTCAAAGCATGATACTCTCACTAATCAGAAATATTAGTGATGTTGACACTTTTCCAGTTTAGTAAGAAAATACATTCTTTAAAAAGTTCCATAACTGTTCTGTACTACAGCTGTTAAATGAGTTTAAGATATTTCTGTGCATATTTAAGGAAACCTGAAGTGGAGCCAACAGGAATTAAAGTTTTCAAAGCAGTATTAAGTACCTGAAATGCTATCATGAGCAATAATTTTTAAGTATTATAGCCGTGTCAGAACTTTTAAATGGAAATGAGTTGAAAAAAATCCTATACACATGGGTTTGATTCTCATCTTATTAAAATATCCATTAAGACCAGTTGATGACCCACTCAGCTGGTGGGGGAACTACAGAGGTCAGAATATCTGTTTAGTTGGTTTATGAACACAAGACTTGGGATGTAAGCACTGAGATTCAGCCAAATATTTTTACATATGAGCCTGAAAAAACTGTTTGGAAAATCTGAGAGTGAACATTTTCTCCAGAGATTTCAAGGCCTTCCTGTTTCTATAAAAATAAGAGCTTGTCCCAAAATGTTTTGGCAATTTTAATACTAACAGAAAGAGGACCAGGAAGTGTGGGGATATGTGAAGTTAAAAGGAAGTAGAAAACAAAAGTGGTCTAAACATTTATGAACCATAGTAAGACTTGGAGTCCATTTGAATCTGTAGTGAAGCTTTGAAACATTCCTTTCCTTATCTGGCAGGTGAACCCATATCTGTATTAATGGGAACTGCATACACTGTGTTCCTGGTGTGATCTCAGAAAGATCTCATAGAAATAACATCATTTCCCAGCTCCCTGTTGCAGTAGCTGTGCTCATGCAGCTTTAAATCGATATTCTTTTCACCACAATGTACTGCCAGGATAGATGCAAATGTGTTCAGTGTCAGGTCTTTCAGGGTAGTATAGATTTCTAAGAACTTTCTTACAGTTTGGTAATTCTGATGCAGAATATTTTTCCTATAGTTATTCTCTTAGATGTTTCTTGAATGGGATTTCACCTTCTTTCTGACCTCTTCACATTCCTGTCAAAAAGCTTCAGGGAGTCAGAAAAAACCCCCTCACAAATATCAAAGCAACAGGGGGAATAACCTATTGGGGTGGAATTGGAAGTATAATTCTTTCCTGCTAATCTAAACTCTGACTAGAAGTTGCTGTCTTTAAGTCTGGGTTTTGTAAAGTTCTAAGTCTGCATTCAGTCTCCACGTAATGGCATACTTCTGAGAAACAAGAAACTTCAGGTGAACATTAGGAAGCATTTCCTGGACATTGAATTAGAAGTATGATCAGGTTGAATCCCACTGTCTTTATTTGGTCTTCTGTATGGTCTACATAATACGTGCATCCACCTCTACGTCTATCAAGCATTTCTAAATTGCTAATGCTCTTGGAGTATAGATCTGCTGTGGCATATGATTTTAAAAGTCCCTCTGGTTTTGACTTCCATTATAGAGGGAAGAATCCCTACAATCCCAATACTCTCCTGGGATACTGCCTTGATTTTCAGGCTGGTAAGAGGTTTGCAAGCAATAGTTGAGGTTAAACTTTCTGATGTAAAGGTTGTTTGCCAAGTCAGGAATGGAAAAGAGATCTTCCTGATATCCAACAGAGAAAAGGGATACTGGTTTTAGAAGGATGGGTGGGGAGTGGAATGTGAGGGAGGGGGATAAGCAGGGTCAACTCTGTTTATGTGTCTCCCAGCTCAGGTGCCAGTTAGATCTGCCTGGAGAAGGGAGATCATCACCATCCACTTATTAAGAAGAACACAGACCACAGAAGTAACTTCAGAGGGTTTCAGCAGGCTTTATGGATTAGCTTAACTACCCCTTTGTCAGTAATTTGTCTCCATAGGTATCTTGGCGAGGAGCAAAAACATTGTTCTCAGTGAAAAAACTAAGTTGTTTTGGGCAAATAATCGGCGGAAGCAATGTACTATTGAGTATGATTCAGGAGAAATGAGGGAGTGGGAAAGAAGGGAATCTATGTGGTGGGAAAGTCAGGGAAAGAAAAAAACAGCAAAAAAACAGAATAGGAGAAAGAATAAATCCAAGCTCACATTTTCCAACATGTAGGACAACTTGACCTCTTCCTCCGCATGGGGAGAGTATGAAACTACACACACACAGTGACAAAACAGCATAGTCAGGTTTAACTTAGTATTACTATGCACTAAGCAAAAAGCAAGGTTTTAAAATAAGATCATTAAAAATAAAAAATAAAAAATGAAAAAGTTACCATGCTTACAGCTTTTTGAAAGAAGATGGAGTACTTATTTAATAAACCTGAAAACATACAACGGGCACTATAAAACGCATACAAAATTAAATCAAGCAGGTACATTTATCACTGACAATAGAATAAATGGACCCAAGCACCAAACATTTATTTTAATGACCTAAGGCAGCATAAGGATAATGACATAAGATAAAGAACACTGAAAAGTTTTTATATTTTTTTGTAGCCGTAGCACTTAACTTGACACTTCCTTGACCGTGATGGAGAACTAGGGTAGGAGGGTGGTTATCCTCTTAACAGGTTAATTGCAAATCCATTTCTTTTAGGTGGCCAGTCTGGTTTTGTTGTGTCAATATTGGCAGGACAACATGTTGTTTTGATTTTAACTTTTTAGTGCCCTCCATTATATGACACTGTTGGTATCAAAAGAATACAATATATTGAATTGAAAAGTCATTCTAAATTGTGAAATATTTCATGCAAAAACTGTAAAGACAGGACACTGTCATGTGTTTTCTTGAAGTTTAGCAAAATCATTATGCAGTGTATTTTGGTGCAGTTCTCTCTTTTCTTGTGAAGCTTTCTACTGAAAATTT
The DNA here is from genome assembly GCF_003957555.1 of Calypte anna. Classification (NCBI taxonomy): domain Eukaryota; kingdom Metazoa; phylum Chordata; class Aves; order Apodiformes; family Trochilidae; genus Calypte; species Calypte anna. The sequence continues at coordinate 31,203,725 of NC_044244.1, forward strand.
TACAGGCAGCTCTACAGAACTACATTTTCTTTAAAAGCATGGCTAGTGAAAATGCTTTTTTTAAATGACCCAGGAAGTTTAATATGAGACACAAAGTTGAGAGACAGTGTTCTACTCCTTGACTTCTTTCTGTTGCTCTGCTCTCAGTTATCCCTTCCCCTGCTCAGGAATCTGAAATACTTTTCTGTACTGACTATCAGCAAACTCAAGAAGAAAAGAGTAGAAAAGCCACCACTGGAATAACTGAGAGAGCCCAAAATCAAGTATGAGCAACCAGAAAGGCTGATCTATAAAAAACAAATGCAGAATAAAGCATTTGTGAAGATTTAAGAAGCCATATTAAAGTCATTTCAGCATCTTTTTTCCAATAAAACAGATTTTATAGTTCACATATATTAAATAAACCTAGATCACATATTGTTATCTATGTTCTGAAAAGCCATAAGAAGCATAAAAGCCTAAATGTTAATCTCACAGACTGCTTCTCTAATAACTTGTACTATTACTAGTGCTCAGTTTCCTTGTAAAATAGGGGGGGTTGCCTCATTGATTAATATATTGCTTCAGAAAAAAGAAAATCCTAAATCCTATGAAGCAGGTACAAGCAGTAGAGGATGATCTTTAAAAGGATCCTGAAGTTTTCCTCCCAGCATTCAATAATACAAACTCACAGTAACCTGCTGACTTGTGTACTTACCTATATCAGAATTGCCTTTCATTAGGCAAAGAAATGTGGAACAGGTGGAATTGGGAGGGAACTTTGAAGATCATCTAGTTCACTGCCTGCCATGAGCAGGAGCACCTTCCACTGGATCAGGTTGCTCAAAGCCTGACCCACTCAACTTGCAGTAACCCCAAGTACCTCTCTATATCTCAGTCAATTCATCCCCCAGTCTACATTGATATGGAGGATTGCCTTGAGCCAGGTGCATGACCTTGGACTTGGCCTGGTTGAATTTCATGAGGTTCACATGGTCCCAGTCCTCAAGCCTCAGTTTCCTACTATTGATGTAAGTTCTGAAGTTACATGACTGAGTGTTAGTTTAGGAATTAAGAGCATTAATCATGGCTTGAGGACCTGAGCAGGTGATAGTTCACCTTTCTGATAGCTATTTAGCTGCCTAACTCATAAGTTTAGAGGACCTAACCCTGCAGTACCTCTCTGTGAAGAAAACTGGTGCCAGGTTTACAGATATTTACTTAGACGCATGGAAAATAAAAATTTTTCCCTTAAACTAAGATATACCTAAGAAGCTAGAGCAGAAGACACACAGAGCTTGTGCTTAGAGTAGCATAAGTAATAGAGCAAGAGCTCTATACTGTCTTTGTTTGGCTCTTTATCTCCACTAAACATTGTCTTTTCAGACAAAAACTTGCCTGGACTAGGGCAGTTGTAAAGGTGTAAGAGGGAGTATTGTTAAATATATATCATTGATATTTATTATTATAGTTAGGCATTATCTGAAGAAATTAATGTCCTATTCTGTACTCACCGAAACTCAATGTCTTCCCACTAATTACAACCATGCCTGAAAGTAAAGAAGGCTCAGAGATTTGACTGCTTACTTTTCCACAGAGAAATTCTTCTTGGTGTCTTGTGCTTCCACTGTGATCTGTGAAAAGGCTCATGGGCTTGTAGGTTCAGGAGCAGAGTATGCTTCTCCCATTTGTGCTCAAGAGATAGAAATTTTCTACCAGATGCAGGAGCCTTGGTGTCTTCTGCCCTAAATGAAATTGCACCTTTCCACCAACCCTTGTGAAGAGCAGGCAGATGTGATGCCCAGAGGATCTGGTCTGCAAAAACCAGTGCTGTGACTCTTGGCAGAAGGGGAAATGGGCTCTCTGGGCAACTGAGCTCAGCCTGAAGGCAGACTGCTTGAAAAAGCTCTACCGATAGCTCATAGCTCATGTTGTGCCTCAGCAGAGACCTGAGGGATTCAAAGCCCCTTTGGAAATGTTTGTTTGTTTATTTGTTTGTTTGTTTGTTTTAAAGCTAAAATCTAGGAGCATTCTTTCTGCTATACATCCTCACCTGGAAAAGAGGAATACTTACTCCACCTCAGAAAGACTGCCTATAAAGTCACCACAGATTGAGACAGGGTGCCTCTACTGTAAGTTAGATGTTTAAATGGCCAGATCAGTCATTCCCTGGCAGACCCTATTTCTCTCCACTAAATATAAAGGGATTCTAGCATGACTAGCTCAGGCTTAGACATCTATCTTTCTGACATTTAACTTAGACAAGTGACTTCTGGGCTGGGGATGCTAAAAAAATCATGGTAATGAGTTGCAGCAAATAAGCAGGGAAGAGAAATTTCATCCAAGCTCCACCAAACGGCACATTTTGTCCCAAATAATTTATTTCAGATTTCAGCTGCAGCTTCTGTTCTCTTTGGTCAGAGTACAGCTTCATCTAAGTTCAGATGTGGATACTGAACAAATAGAGGGAATTAAGATACAGTGCCAAGTTCACTAAAGTTTCTGAATTGTGATATATTCATCTCTGCTTGCTTTTAACTTTTTTTTCTTATTTCCATTTCTTTTTCCTACATTGTTTCTTACAATAGATAAATATCTTTACTTTGAAAAGTCAAAAGCAAGAAGCTCATAATATTTGCATTATTTAGAGTAAAACATTGTTTTGAAAAATCTAAGAGAAAAAAAAAAAGTAAAGGTCATTTGTAGACATGGTATAGACCATCAAAGAATCTGCATGCTTTTCTGTATATTGTATATTCCAATACCACAAGCTCACACAATTAGTAAGTAAACATTTTTCTAAGTCATATTATTTCCTCAGGGGAAATGTTGTTAGTCATGACATGTTAGATAAGCTGAGGTGAAAACTTCAGGTTGATTTTTCTCAACAAGTTCCTCATTAGCCTGTTCATGTTTTTAATAGCTTATTGTTCTGTATTATGAAAATGAGAAAGCAGCCATGGAAACAAAATAGGTCACAGAAGTATTTCAGCAGAGGACAAGGGAATCAGGGAACCTAACATCTATCATGCAGTGAGAATTACCAGGCTGTGGGTGGGAAGAAGGTTTATACTGGATTATTTTTTTTTTCACTTGTGTGGAAGGGGGAGGCACACTGGGTGAAGATTAAAAGAGTGGGGTGTTCACTGTCTCATGTGGAAAGTAAGAACCTAGGGGACACAGGCAGAATACAAGAGAAATAGCATATAATGCTGAAGTACTGGAAGGCTTAATTGAAAGGTATGTCCTGTCAAATCCAACTTCTTGATAGGCTTCAGTTTACGGATCACATTCATGATTTAATACAAAAATGATTTTTGAGTAAAGCAATCCCTGTTTTTATCACATATATAAAATGGTCCAAGAGATTTAGTGAGGCTGGGGAAAAAATGCTATTTAAGTTAGAGGACAATGTTGCCACAAGAAAAAATTGATGTAAACTAGATAGAAATCAATTTAAGCTAAAAATGAGATGGCTTCTATCCATCAAAGTAGTTAGATTCTAAGCTATCCTTCTGGGAGGACAGAGGCAAAAATCCCAGCCAGTTTAAAGATAATACTTTTTAAAAAAGGATTATGTGATGCCATTGTCTATAGTGAAGATTAGACTAAATGACCCATGAGGCCCTATACCTGTCATGTTGTCTGAGGGTTTTAAATACAATAGTGCATCCATGCTCAGTTCCAAGTGGACCTGCTCTTTTTCAGCCAGCAGTACCATGAAAGGTTGTTGTGGGGTTTTTTTGTTTTTTGGAGGTTGCTTTTTTTGGTTTGTTTTTTTTTTTCCTGTTTCTGAGGAAAAGCTAAAATACTCACTTTGGGGAGCCAAGTGAAACAGCAACAAGGGAAAAGTCTTATGTGGTGATATGATGACATATACGTGTGATTTCACACAGTAATGTGTACTTCTAGGAGGTGGAAGGCTGTAAGTTGTCATGGTATTGATTAAAGATAACAAGTGGAAAAATGTACTTCAGCCTTCATATGTTCAGGATACTGGTTTCCTGCTGCTATAAAACAAATGGAAGATTTGGCTAGTTCCTGTAGATCTGAAATGTTAGAGAGGAGAGAAGTTTTCCAGTGCTAATTGATGGATTCTACCTCTGGACTCCAGTCCTCTCATTAAGCCATCTATCACTGTATGTCACAGACACAACTTCCTACAGCATTTGAAATGCCAGGCTTGTAATCATGTCCCTTATTCCCCTGACATACCTGATCTGCCAGCTGTAGCTTTCCTTTTGCTCTCCCATAAGGCTGTGAGCAGTGCAAAGGGGGACACGGATGGATGCAGGGATGCTCTGGCAGGCAAAGGAGCACTTTATTGTCACCCTAATGTCAGCCCCTACTGCTGGCATCCCCAAGTAGGGTTCGATTGCTGAGCAGAGTTCAGCTGGGCTGAGATAGGAAAGGTAATCAAAATAACTCAGCTTGGGAAGTCAGACACCTCCTCCCGTCCTTGACAGATGATGCAAATGAGCAGTGGCCTCTGCATTGCAAAATAACTCATTAGCAGCCCCAGATGGCATTATTTGTGTGTACAATGCTGCCTGTTGTGCTGTTACAGCTTGTGGTCGTGGAGTTAAATTCTGCACAGAAGGCACATAGGCATTGATTTGAAGAATGCAGAGTGCCCTTTCTGAAAGTGTAAGAGCTTCTCTCTGAATGCTGGATAAATTAGTTAATTAATGGCAGTTAAAAGTTAATAAAAACTGGTCATCTAACAAATGGTATTGCTCCTGGCTGATGATTTATTTTTCTTGACTAATAATAACAGAAGAATGCAATCACTTCAACCTTTACTTACAGTTAAAACCCATTGACTTGTAAAATACAAGCTATATCTGAAGCATATTTTTAGTATTGTGGTTTATTATTTTTCCTGCTACTTTTCATAACTGACATTTCTGAATTTATTGGGTTTTTTAATTTTGCAACCACTAGGATGAAAATAGTGGTACAAATATTAGCTTTCCAACCTTTGTTTTTTTAAATACTAATCTGGGAATTCTTCTTTTCTACTTTTAGATTTTGAAAAGTATGATTATTTTTTCTCTGTAAACATGAGACATAGGAAATAGATATTTTTCTAATGAAAGCACAGATTCTCATAAATTTTCATGTCATTAAATATCACAAATGAGTCTTACTTTAAAATTACTCATAAATTTCAACCACTTTGGGATCAAAATCTCTAACACGTCAGTCACAAGTGTATTGCACGTATTTTTTCTACAAGGTGGCCACTGAAACATAAGGAAATAAACTTTCCTTTAAACTGTTACTGATCTCAGTAGAACAGTATAAGTTTAGTAAGTTTTACATGCAGAAATGTCTCAGTATTGCAATATAGCTAGCATACAAATCTGTGCAAAATAAATATTCTGAATAAGACTGCCAAACATCAACACATTTTTGCATTATTATAGCCCTATCTTAAGAAGACTTCAATTAGAAAAGCATTTGATTCAAATTTACTTTCCTTCTACATCTTTTGTTGCATTTCTATAGAAGATGCAGGACCTCCCCAGACTTCTCCCTCTGCAGGTTAGGTACTCATGTGGTGGTCCAAGTCCTTCCCCAGTTTCAATTAAAGCAGATATTCTACTAGACTTTTCTGACATTGTGGGGACATGATGTAATCAGGAGAAATCTGGATTTCCTTCTGATGTTTATTTCAATCCATAAACACCATTCTGAATTCAAATATTCTTTTAAGAACCTTTCAGACTCAAAAAATTGACATTTTCCAGTTAAAAAAAATAATTACAAGCCCTATGTGATTATCCCGTTGACAACACAAATGTACTAAATTATACAGCCATATTAAACATATTATTGGTCATATATTTCAGTACAGTTTGTAGGCTGCTAAAAGAAACTAAAAGAATAAATCTGATCAGAATATAGCTGCCATAAATGTATATAGATCATTAAATATTATAGTTTTTATAGACACAAATATTCTACCACTACATAAATTTAGACTTCCTAGAAATCTTACATTGTACATAGTTTCCCCATTGATAGGATGATGCTAAAAACATGACAAGTTTTTAGACTTTATCATTGTGAATACATAACTTTTCATACCATTAAAGAGCTCAGTCACAATGAGAATTAACAACAATATGGAAGTTGATATAGAACCAATTCACTCTTAAGTGACTGTAGTTACAAATTCACTCTCTTGTAACTTTAACTAGAAAACTCAGATTAATATCACTTATTTAACTGTAAATTCTAATAGATGTGTCACAATTTATGTATTTCTTTTAAACTTTTTTTACTTGAATTAAAAAAAGAGATATGAATTTTATATTTTCTTCAGAATCAAGAGATGGAAAAGAAAGCTTTGCCAAAAAGAAAGGAATAATCCATGCATTAGAATTACATTTCTTATAGATTTACAGTCAGATTTGGTCAGCCTAAATTTCTTTTAAGCAAAAAGACACTACTGGGCTAAATATATGCCACTTGCAAAAAAAACCCACCCTGATTTCATATAAATAGTTTGCTTTAAGCTTTTATGGTTTCAAGTTTCCAGCACTCCTTAAAAGCCAAAAAACAATTATTATTTAATGTACAGTTATTAGACTTAATAAAAACAAAGCAAGTGCAGGGTAATAAATATTTCAGCTTGCTGTATTTTCTGCAGGATATTAAATGCTACATTATTTATTGAGGGGATGGGGGAGAGTAGGGGGAAAGAAGCATCAGTTTCTTATATGGAGCCTGAGAGAATCCCAAAGACGTTTTGTGTGCTTAAGTGCTTTGGTTTTGTGTTCTTGATTGAAAATATTTTTGAGATTCTTTTTGTGAATGCTTATCATGAATGTCTGTGTCTATCAAGTTACAAACTATATTTTAACCTGTAAATGCCTGGTGGTGTGATATCTAATATTGAAGGGAGGGGAGTGGAGAAGTGGCCTTGCAGTGTACTGGAAATATCAACATGGCTCTTGTGGCTTAGCAAGTAAGAATATCAATACCAGAGACTGTATTTTTAAATGAAACATTAAAAGTCTGGTTCAGTTTAAAGCATTCTTACGGATGCTTGGATCCAAAGTAGCCACCAGGAGTAAGAATCCTGAAAATGCCACTACACAAGACTGCTGGACCCCACCTGAAAGTTTATCCAACCAGACTTTTTTCATCCTCCCTTTGCCTGCACTCAGTTTCCACCCCTTGCCAGCCTGGTCCTTCTGTTGCACTGCCTCCAGTAGATCCTTTCTTCACTGAGCAAATTCAGCTTATTCATCCTGAGGGAAGACTGATCTTTTTTATTTGTTTATGTATTGCTGGGGTAGTGAGTTGAGTGAGTTGAATCCTATTATTGATAACTAATTAACAGTTAATTTTAACCCAGGAGGCTCCAGCCAGTAGGAAGGGCCACAATACTAACATCCTACACTAGAGTTATCTTCCAGCATCTGACCTAACCAGACTGTTCCCTGAGAATTAGAATTTTGGGTGAAAGGGTAAAGCAGGATGAAACAAACACCTATCCTTCCCCTCCTCTTCATGTTGCTTCTCTCATGCCAAGTAAGTCTGAACCAGTTTAGGTTCCAAGTTCTGACCTGCCACCGCTCACAGACAAGCTGGTAAGCTTTTCATTAAATACTTAAGGCTGTAAGATGCACTGGCTCAGGAGCAGCTCCTTTTTCTGTGTAATGAGAATGATGTATGGGAAAAACCCACTTCTGCCAATCCAGGCCAGTTCACAACAAGATACCAGCTGACATTGTTTGCTCTAAACATGGTCTAAGATTCATTTCTAACTAGTAAAATAACAGTAACCTCTTATTCTCATTAATGAAGTGATGAAAAATGGGAAACAATTCGATGGTAGAACAATAGCTAATTTGTTACACATAGCAGGCTTTTCTTCAAAGGGACTTTGGAAATAGGATATCAAAAGCTCTGCAATAAGTACGGCTAGCAGCTTGCACTTCATAATTATTATTTTCATTTTACAAAGCTAGAAGTACTGTAGCTATGTATAGTACAAAGGGAATGTGGTCATTGTCTGAAGGCACTCTGCAGTCTCAAGATAGCAATACAACCATCAGGGAAAATGTAATTAAATTTAAATCTAGTCCTGTATGTTGAATAGAATGGATTTTTAGGAATTAGGGATAGTTGCAGACTCTCTCATTACCACCACCTGGTCTAAGATGTGTATTTTGGGTTTATCATGAAGGAATTGTCATTGCCTCAGGCAATACCTTCCCTATCCATATAATACTTGCCATGGATGGTGTTACTGGAATCATGGCCACTTCCTGACCATGCTGGGCAAACATCATTTGATACTAAAGAAATAAACACTGTGATGAGTAGCTCCTTTCAGGAGCAAGAAGCACATTTCAAATTGTAAAAGATGAGATGTTATTTCATTCAGGATTGAAAAATCAATATCAGTATTGTTTGTTTCACAATGACCATAGAAAGATCCCTGCAGATATCAGAACTGCTGCAAATCTAGACAACTATGCATACAAAGGCAGGACCCATCTTAACAAACAAATAAATTCATTGGGTGGGTAAAATCCACATTCTCATGAAGCACAGAGGAGTAAAGATGGGATTCATGTCCTTTAACTTTTGCTGGCCAATCCCCCTGAGAGTGAGTTAACCCACTGTAAAATGAATCACCAGTACAGGTGAATATTTTGCCCTATGGAAATACTGTCTCTCTTCATTTCTTGTAGAGAAAGTGTTAATTGCTAGCTTAGACCAAGCAATTTCTGAACCAGTGAAGTGAGCTTTGCACAAGTCAAAATAGAAAGTCACGAAGCAAATTCCTGCTGGAGAGTTTTTCAAAGTATAAAAAATAAATATGTAAGACACAGCATTGCCAAGTACTCTTTCAGCTGACGTGGTGTGATAAATAACAAAATAGGTTTTGCAATGCAAAGCCACATAAAAGGGTCTTAAATTCATATGCTCTAGTACTTCTGTAGCTGTCTTGAGCCACTCATGTTTGTTAGTATTACATGCATAAGGAAGTACATCTGGAAATTAAATCAACCTCCTCAACCCCAAAACATTGATCAAAATAACTTCAGAGTTAATGACCAAGAGGGAACTTCTTTAAAAACAGAAAATGCCCCTAGGGGCATTATTGGTCTACGTTTTCTCCTCACAAGTCATTCTGTGAGTGGAAAAGGGTGATGCTGTAGTGCTGATTCACAGCATGGATGCTGGGTGCAGATATAAGTAAGTTTGTCCCAAAATCAGAAGCAGCAATGAGTGGGCCCTGAGCATCCTGCAATGAAATCAATGTAGCAGGAACCTTCCTCAGCTAACCTTCCTCAGAACTTCCTCAGCTTCCTCAGAACCTTCCTCATGTGATTGACTGGCCTTTGATTCTTCAGCTTCTTGTAAAATCTAAAAATCCCACTATGTTTGGTCAAGGGGATGAAACCCATAGCAAAAGCTCAGTGAACTGAAAACCAAAGGGAAAAAGGAATCCCACATTTCTAGAAGGGATCAAATATTTGAATGGTCTCCAGATTGCAACCTTTTTGATGAAAGGTGGGAGGAGACAGGGAAGGCCACAGGAAAAAGCTGATACTCTCAGTCAATGAAAATTTCCAGAGATAAATCTGTGTTCACATCCTCCTTTAAGTTCCCCTGAGCTGCAGAGTGCAGCAATGAAGACTGCACAGCCTTTGTCTTAACTATGTGTGCTACACAGTTAGTAACAGGATGCATTACTGATGCCCAGCAAATGGTGCTCACTGAGTCAATCCTTACTGAACAAAAAAAAAAAAATACAAAGCCAATATTCTTCCTTGCAAGAATCATTAAGGTTCTCTCTGGAACCAGGTAAAGGAAATACTATAGGATAAGTCTCCAGTCAAAACTCAGCCTAAAGCCACTGATCTATAAACAGGCACCTGTGAAGGTGTTCAAGGTTTTAAACTGAGTAGACAGAAGACTGTTTGAGGAAAAGAATGAAAAAACATTGCCTCTTAAACAACAAAGCCTCAAAATTCTGAACAGTAAAAAAGAAACAAAAAGGCTGCAAAAAGGACAAGATGGTGTTTATGAGGAGGCAAGACAAAAACCCTAGAGTTTTAGTGACAATAGAAAGAGTGTAGAAATTGTAAAGAAATATGTTATCCTCTTGCAATTTCCTCTTGGATTCCAGGGAATATAATTTGTGCATCCTTAGTAAATAAAGAAAGATGTCCAAAAGAAATAACTATCTTTTTTTAATCCTAGAAGAAATAGCCCATGGAACACTACTAAATTCAGGGTCACCCTGTGGGTTAGATAAAGCAAACAGAAAAACCTCTGAAGAACTCGAATAAAAATGAATTAATTATTACAGTTCTTATGTACAGATAACATTGTAATAATATAGATCCATACATGTGGTTGCCTTTGCCAAAAGACAAGATGCCAATGAATTGAAGTGTAAGACTAAAACAAATAGGATTTAGAAAAGGTCTGCTTTATGCTTCACCTCTACCAAAAAGTAGGGAACCAGATTACTGAAGGCCAAAATCCACTTGCTCTGGAAGACAATGATCCAGGCAGGGATGCTTTTTGGTCCTAAAAGTATTGACAGACAAATGACTGGAAAACAACAATTTAAAAAATTTTAAAAAACAAATTAATAAAACCACTGTCCCGCCAGAAAGCTAAATAGCAATTGTTAGTCATGCAAAATATGACTATATGGCACACTTTCAAAACAGGCCATTTTCATTATTGTAAGAGAAAAATTAATTGAAACCATAACAATATTATTTCTGATTTCCCTGAAAGTAGAAGAAACTTACCCAATTGAACCTTTGTTATCCAGGGAAAATGAACATCTGGTATATTAAACTGTAGAACTTGTTTCAATGACACTACCATCAAAATTAATCTCTCTGTGATGAACAGAGTCTGAGTAATTTTCCCCCTTATATCTGTGTTTTAACTCTTTGCAGTATGGGCATGAAATGAGAGGATGTGTAATAATTAAGCACTATAATTTTTGTTCTTCTCCCTAATACAACATAAAAAGCTCTCTGTATTCCAGCATCTTTGAATGCCAATCCAGTATTTCTGTAAAAAATTTTCCAGGACATAGGAATCATTTGGCAAACTTTCAGTCCAGAGTTCTCTGTTTTGGTTATGAACATACATGCCTCTGGTCTTCTGCAGCACATACTTGCAAACTTATTTGGTGGAAGGCTTTACAGTCAGGAAAGCAATGTTCTTCTCATTACTGTGAGGTTTGTAGGATGCCTGTCCTTGGTAAGATCTCTAACAGGATAAAGCTGCAAAAACAGGCCATCTGCTCTGAGCAGTCCTGACAGTGGTCCTGGTATGCTGTTACCATTAGCAGCCAGCTGGCCTCTTACATCATTATACAGTGCAAATGTTTTACAGCATGACAATATAGCATCAAATGACATTTTTTATAAACATAGCCTGCTTTGAATTGTAAAAGCATCCTCACAGAGCGGGATTGGCTATGGTCCTCAAGGCAGCCTATCCAGGTTGATATTTGTTTATGCAAGGCTTTTAATTCTAGCTTTGGTATATTTCCTCTTTCCAAAAACATAATGGTTCCTTTCATGCATGGAAACGAAAATGCTGATGGAAGAAAAATGTCTAACAGAAGTTTGGGTTTGGATTAGAATGAAACAATTACTGCTCACAGAAGTTGGCTTCTTGGGGTTTAATTTTGCTTAATGAAATGTGACTGTTTCTGTGTCCTGATATGATAAACCTGTATACAAAAAGAAGTAATCCATGCAGTATTAGAGGCTGAGAGACACTGTCTTATAGTATCTATTAAAAAACCTTATATCTATCTCAAAGAAAAATTACATGTACTGTCATTTTCAATATTTATTTTGCAGCACCAGACAGTAAATTTATAATCATAGCAAAGAAAGTCTTTTAAGATAAATAATGGGGGACTGGCTTTTGGGAAATTCCATATGGAAGTTTTAAGTAACAGAGGAAATACAAGAAATATGCTAATTTCTTGTTGGTTTTAAAGAAAAAAATGTCTTTGGAATCAGCTGATCTGCAACCAGGCCAATAAACTCTGAAAAAAAGGAAAATCCATAAAATTAGAGATATAATTCCACTCCAAACATGTAAGCAAACAGTAATTTTATATCATTTTGGAAGAAATGGAAGATTAATATTGAGATACCATAATTTCTTTTAAATTATAGTATTGCTGCCCCAGGGAGAAAAAAACACAATGGTTAATGAGACAAACAAGATAATTGAACTTATTTAATTTATTCTGGAACTTATTGAATCTGTTTTGTAATTGCTCACAAAACAAGATATTTGATGATTCCAGAAAAAATCCTGACTGGGAAACAAAGATGTTCTGCATACTCAGGCAAAGAAATCCTACAGAAGAAATGTTAGACTTGTGCTGAGACAAGATATAGACTCAATATTTTAGCAGAGCTCTGTTTATTTTCTATTCAGGTGGCTCCTCACAAGTTTGTGATTACGTTTGATCCTACTCAAGGAATTGAGTCGTCCTTGAATGTCCTGTAAGTCTATGGATCATTATGCTGCCCTTTGCTTTGGTTATCAGAGCTTTCTCTCCTTTTTTTTAAAATGGCTCTGAAATGTCTTAAGAAACACTGTTTCTATGTAAGATGTTCCTGGGCAAATAGAGGCAGCCACTTTACTCCATTGGGATGAATTGTGGGGGTCATCCTTGTTATTTCTTTCCGGAAGAGCCTATAATGCAGTAGGTAACATTCAAATATTTTAAAAGGCACATTCACAGCTTATTTGTTTTTCCATTCTAAAAATTTCTGCTGTTCTATGTCAGGAAATAATGGCAGATGTCATGAAGCCAGATATTCTTTGAAAAAATATCCTGGCTGGGAAGAGATTTCATTTCATTGTTATTTTTGCTTTTTTTTTTTTTTTGTTTAAATGGTGCTCTCACTGTGCTAAAGAGAAAAATAGAGGTTGAAATAGAAGGAGGAATAACTCTGACAAGAAGAAAATTGCCAAGAAATACTAATATCCCAGAGTTTCCTTGAAAAGCCTACAAAACTCAATTTACAGGGGCACAGAAAAATATAGTCCATTAAGAGCCAAACAACCAATTAGAACCAAAGTGTCCTGGAAATGCTGTGAAATGATGGCAGAGTGTTTTCAATTTATTTATACAGTATAGCTAGTGGGAAATTCAAGACTTTTACTGTGCTTACATGAAAAAAAGCCCACTGTGGAGTCATATTCAATATGGCAAGCTGGACACAACCTGCTCACAAGCCTGGGCTTTGCCACAAGTTTGTTGTAGCACCTGTGTAGCTTTTTTTTTTTAAATGAAAGTTTTTCAATCCTCCATGCAGCTTTTTATTCAAAGCAAATGCTCTTTTGTTTCATGGTGAACATGGAAGGTCCATTAAAAACCATGTAACAGTGGCAGTCTTGAGGAAATGCCCCTGTTTTACTTCTTTGTAGTCCTAGTCAGTGGTGATAGGAGTGAGAACTTCTCCCTGTGCTCCTGTTGCACTGTGACATGACAGGGTTTGAGTAAGTCCCTTGTATGCCTTTTTCCTCACAAAAAATTTGTTTTCATTGGAGCACACATGACTACTCATTCAATTTTGTAATGCATACACCACAAGAAACTGTCCTCCTCTTGATATGTTTTACTCCTCATATTTTTTTTAAGTTTATTTTTTTTATTATCAGCCTGAATCAGCTCACATCCAGAGGTCAGACAAAGTACAGTGCTGTATGTGAGGAAGCACTGGCAATAAATGGGGGTGAAGGGATGGGATCACTCATTCCTCCTATTCATATTCATCCTTCTACTTATTCTCTGTTTCTAGACTTTCGATCAAGGATGAGCTTGGCCTTCCTTCTGTGTCATACAGACCACAGATTATAGAAGCTGACCAAGAAATTTCTGAATCAGAGATTAGTTTCTTATTGATTTGGTGCATGTGGAACTGAAAGATATGATAAAGATATCTAGTATTGATTAAAATATGTCAAGTAATAAAATGAAATTGTTCTGGCATTAAGAATATGTTCCCTGTTCCTGGTGTGAACTCACCATCAGCTTTCAGCATCAGATTTTCAGGGACTTTGCCTTGTCAGACTGTAATAAGTTTCAGAGAACTGCACATCACCCAGACATGCAGATTTCTCTGACTTGTTCATGCAGGTATTCCACTGTCTGTGGAAAGAAATTTGTCTTCCTGTATTTTACAAGGGACATTTTCATACTTTTTTACAGACCTTTCAAAAAGGTATTGATCATTTTTTAATTAATTACAGACCCCAATGCAACTCTTTAGAAATCTCCCTTATTGGTGTTTACTTTTTGTGAGATTCCCAGTCAGTGTAATTTGTTTAAATGTGATTTTTTCATGTTAAGAGAAAGCTCTGTTATTCTAGTGAAAATGTCTTACTAGTCTCTATCCAGTTATCTAGTAACTGAATTCATAATCCCATAAACATGTTTAAAATGTAATTATAATAGGAACATAAACAATCCTCATATTTTGATTCCTTGGGATATGTATATCTATCACTGATCAGAAGCATTTGGAAAGGGTATTTGCTTATGCTGAAATAAGAGTTTGCTTGAAAAACTTTTGTGATGCAAGCCAACTGTAAAGCTAAATAGTGCATGTGCTTGCCATGCCAAATAGCTGCTGTTTGCAGTTTTTTAAATTCTAATGGAAATCTTTTAGTTAAATACAATGTAAGACCAGGAGCTCCTAAGTGGATCAGAATAGATTTCTGAGGTGTGAAATGTCTCTGCAAAACATACTATTGAGGAAATCGACATGAAAAGATTTGGAAAGCTCCTTCACTTGAAGGTTGGACTGAATTCAGTGCTGCTTTTTGCTAAACTTTGGGTTTAGTTACATTTTCAGTGACATATTGCACTTCAGAATGTGTTTCCTTTATATATGTACCCCTTAGAGGAATATAAGAGAATAGACTGACACAACTTACACAGTGAATTTCAGCCTCCATGAAAACTGGCATTTTTTTAATTCAGAGAACTAACAAAAATGAAGTAACAAAGAAAAGTAACAGATTCACATCACTACCCACTCCAAGTAACCTATATTCACCCATCAAATCCTGTCTTGAAACATTTGTAGTTAATATGAACATATTGATACCATATTGATACCTTACATTTAATGTAAGGCAGGTAAGAAGAGCATGAAAAGTTACATCCACCAAATTGAGGAAGCTGTTGTTTTCAGGAGACCTGAGTCACCAGAAAGTACATGAAAGTACAGAACAGCAAACCTGGTGATGTTTCTAAGAAGTGAATGATCTTTTCTACCACTTGGAGAGAGCAAAACTTATAAATCCCCAAGCTTTTCAGGAAATGCTGAAATTAGCTGATTCAGCTGAGGGTCAGAAATTGCCAGAAGCAAGAGAGCAGTTATAAGACAGAAGACCTAGAGAAGCATCCATGAAGGAAAGAGAGGAGAAAGAGTGGACCACAAAGGTCTTAAAGATATTTTCCAACAAAAATGAATCCATGATTTTATGAAGAGCAATGGCAAATATAGCTGGAGCCATTAAGGCCTGAGAAAGGGATAGAAATTAAAAGACTTGTTTTTTCCAGAAAAGCATATAGGATGTGCTGTGTGACTTCATGTAAGCTCTGCAAAGTTCTGACTTATAGTCCTCTGCTTCTTCCTCTTAAATAAGATTAAATAAATGCATCTTTGCAGGCTGCAAAGAAGGGTAACCCCTCAAATACCTTCCAGACAGCTTACATCTCAAAGTCATTACAGTTTATCAACATGATGCACATGCAATACATCAACCCACATTTCTTGTTCCACACAGGTGTGGTGATGATATTAATGCAGCACCCTTTTCTACAACTAATAATGGCATCACCAACAGTAGTTATCTCGTTTCTGTGACAGCTCCAGGCACACAGACACAAACCCAGGTTTCTGAGCAGTGTATGTGTAAATTATGGACAATGTCTATGCTAATAAATCAAAAGAGCTGGGGTGAGTTATCCTATGCTAGTGACAACTGCCTTGGCAGGGATGTAACCATACAGCCACAGTCTTTTACTTTTCCCCTGAAAAACCATAGATATTCATTTGCCCCCTCTTTACTTAAACCCCAAGTTGTACTCAAAAACTCCCAGATTGTGACAAGGCTTAAGCTAACTGTGTAACTAAAGATGGTTTGGGGCCATTCACCTGCCCTAATCCTTGGTGCTGTTTAGACAACCAGAAGACATATAACTGTAGGATATCTTGAGGCCATTTGAGAAAATCCTGAGCCAAATTTTAAAACTAAGGTGTCACAGTATAAAAGTGAAAATAAGTGTATAAATGATGGGCTACTTGTGAGGGAAGGAGAGAGATTTGTACACATCACTTAGTCTGGCTCTTAGCACAACCAGTTTAGATCAATAAAATCTATTCTCTTATTACATCCATGGTCTTACATCTTCCCTTCCCAGAGGGAAAAAATACTCTGTTAAACTGCATCTCAGCCATCTGTCCCTAGGCTTTGCAGACCTCTGAAGAGAGTTGTTTGCAGGCTTTGGTTACACTAGTGCCATAGCTAGTACTTTCCCAAGATGTTGTTTGGGTTTGTAGCTCTTCCACAGCCTGTCTGCTTCTAGAGAAAGGTCAGGATGTCTGTAATTTTTTCTACAGGCTGGCCATTCCTGAGCCACAATGTTGCAGAAGATATGCATATCTTCACTAGAGATGACAATTTTGGTGCCTGTACTCTGTCATTATTCTCACAGACATTGTGTCCTGTGGCTGGGAAAGTACTGAAGCCATGTGAATCTTTGTTGGAATATACATTTTGCATTTGCTGCCTTGGTTTGTTTACACCAATTTGCCTCACATCTTGCTCTGGTTTCAGCACAGTATGCTACTTCCTGAGGCAGTCCAACTTTATTACTAGCTCCTTTCCTTATCTAGTACTGCTTTTGGTACTTTCCTAATCATGATACCTAAGTCAAATTACTAACCTATCAAGGTATTACCTCTGGTTTACTTGGTTAGGTTGGGTTTCTAATCAGATGACTGTGAGGTCAGGCACTATAGCAGTGCAGATGAGTGAAGAGCAAGGAAGAGAAAAAGGAGTAGGAA
This sequence comes from Calypte anna, assembly GCF_003957555.1. Classification (NCBI taxonomy): domain Eukaryota; kingdom Metazoa; phylum Chordata; class Aves; order Apodiformes; family Trochilidae; genus Calypte; species Calypte anna. The sequence goes on from NC_044244.1 coordinate 31,220,818, forward strand.
GGATGGGAGGTGGGAAGTCTGAACAGAGTCTCTCTCTTTTGCTTGTGGGGAATTGTTAACTCAGAATTATGTATTGTGGTGTGTTATGAAATCACATTATAGCCCTTCAAGAGAGGGCTGCTGTTCCTTTCTGTTTAAGTTATTCTGCATTTGAAAATTTCAGCACCTTATTTTCATAATGCCAAAAGACTTAGTGTCTTAAGTTCTAAATGATGTGGCTAAATCATGCATTTCCACAATTTCGCATCTAGGGGAAATCTAATTACAAACCTTTACTTGTTGTTATCACAGCAGGGATGTCACATCAAACAAATAGAGGTCTTATCAGATTACATGTCTGCAAGACGTTTTCTGGGATAATGATGTTCCTTGATGATGAAAATAAGAATCTAAAAACAGCATGAAATTTTTTCTCCAATGTATGGAAACAAATGTGTGCCTGTCCTGGACAAGAGGCTTACATTTTAATTAAATTTACCTACTTATGTCATACTGGCCCAGTAATGTTTTCCATTTCATTCACATTCTTGAACAATACTGTTGTTTTTACCTCATAAATTTCTGTATGGCACTTTTCAACTTCAGGGAAAGTTTGTGGGGTTTTTTCCTCACTATGTCTTCATTCACTTTGCTTTAATATTTCCTTTTCTACATTTTCTTTTTTGTCTTCATGAGCTCCTCACATCCTCTATATGGCACCTTTTTTAGATATTCCTGGGAGTTGAACACATCTTACCTCTCTTTATTTCCAGTATAGACATGTCCATCTGAGCTGGTCCTCTAGAATTCATGTACAGTGAATGGAGAGAAACAGCCATTGTTATAACTGCACTGCTAAAACCCATCTACATCAAAACTTCAGACGTATTTCAGTCTGCACCCCAGGTAATGACTTATCCATTGGTTATTCTTATACTTAGTTTCCTTTGCAAATTTATTTGTTTGTTTCCTAAGCTCTGTCCAAAGTCTTGACAATTCTCAGTATGTGTACACTCCCACATCTTTTTTCTTCCATGTTGCCTCCCTTTTTAATCTTCTCCTTTGTTTTGTTGCCTAATCCTATGATTTTGCTCTTTGGTAATGCAGCTGTGTCTCACAATCTGGGCTGCCTCAGCTCTATAGCCTGACAAACTCTCAAGGGTTTTCTACTTTTAATTCATTATTTTTTAACAGTATTTGTTTGCTTGCTGGTCCTCATTATAACTGATTCCACAAAACTTTGCAGACTGCACTTTTGGCTTAACAGATTGAATTCTGTTATAAATGTCCTCAGGGTTGCTCCATCATTTCATTCTTTCACATAAAACTAACAGCTTCCAAAGGTTCATTGTTGTAGGTGTACAATATGCTTTGGATATTATATTAATGCCATCCTAGCTTGCTATTCATGTGTGCTTTATTATTAAAGAAATCTAAAGTTCTCTGCATCAGCAATATTAAAAATCTTCTGGCAGTCTTCACATTCATGAAGAGACAGAACTCTCTTTTGAACCTCTTCCAGTGTTACAGAAGAAAGAATTTTGTTCTTGATGCCAGGTGTTATACCAAGCTAAAGAAAGCTCAGGATTGGCATTAAAACTCTAAGTTATCTTCCTTTCAATTAGAGAAGCAACAATGAAGGGGACAGAGGGAGACCTCTGTGTTTCTTGATATCTACCAACTCAAACTGCAGCTGTTTCAAACCAACACAATTCATTTATCTCAACTACTCAGGATATCCTTACAATAGTGGCAATTCTTACACCCATTTGGCTGTTCTGCCACACCTCCCAACAAGTGTTCAAATAGAAGTAGTGTTGAAATAGTTGCCCAAGCCAGAATTTAGCCAGTCAAATCCCTGGAGACACTGCCTGCTGCCCTTCAGCCTTGTCCAGAATCCATGTGTTGTGAACATACCATATCTGCTTCAAGACAAGAGGGCATGGTCTCAAGTTGTGCCAGAGGGGGTTAAGTTGGATATTAGAAAGAATTTCTTTACCGAGAGGGTAAAGACATGGGAATGGGCTGCTCAGGGAAGTAGTGGATTCTCCATCCCTGGAGATATTTAAACAGAGACTGGATGTGGCACTCAGTGCCATGGTCTGGTAACTCCAGCGGTAGTGGATCAAAGGTTGGACTTGATGATCTCTGAGGTCCCTTCCAACCCAGCCGATTCTATGATCAGCAAGAGCTCATGGTTTCAGGAGACGATGAAGATTTTAGAGCCCCAGACAGAGTGCCACCCCAGGGGGTCTTTGCCTCCTTTGTTTTGCAATAGAAAAACTTAAAACTTGAGTATTCCAGTTGAGTTAGCTGAAGCTCATATTTTTGAGGGAAGCTAAGAAGAGTAAGGGTCTTTGCTCATACGACCACAAATTGAACCTCCCCTGCTCCCTCCCCACTACTCTGAAAACATCATTCAGATGTTTTCTGTCTTGGGATGGCACCAGAGAGCTGTGGTCCCTCAGAGAGCCAGCTTCCAGACAGTGTATCATAGTGTGTAGTAAATTAAATTAAAGCTGTTCTCTCAATTTGTGTCCTTTGTGTAATACAGTGTCCCAGCCTGCCATCCTGTCCTTGAAATGCAATGTGAAATTAACTCTCAATAGGGCAGCATGGCAGAAATCAATAACAGAATTATGCCAGCTCATAGGATGGGCTGCTAAAACCTGGCTGCCCCAGCAGCATCTCAATGCATGCCATGAACAATACTGAACTCTGGAAAAGAGAGATGTTTCTCTTAACTACTGTGGTTCTGGCTGATGTGTTCCCAGAATGGCTGAGATATTGGAAAAGTATTGAAATACATCACCTGGTGATTTCTAGCTTTTATAAGTACATTTCCTGACTATGTAAGCAGGTTTTAACTCACTGAGAATACAAGCCTCTGCTTTATTACTACACTCCAAATGAACAGATAAAAGCTTCTACAGATAAATATTTTTGGAGCTGGTTTGTGTGTTCCTTCAAGAAAGCAGAATAATCTGTCACAGTAGATGAAACTTCAATCAGATTACATATCTTTTACATCAATTTATGAAGTAATCTGATTCAAGCCTCAAAGTCTTCTCACTATGATACTTAATTACTTGTCTTGGAAAGAATACAATACTGTCTAAAAAGAGTTGATTAGGACCTGTGATTCTTCCTTCCTTCAAAATCCTTGTGCATGAATAAAGATGAATTTTAATGATATAGGTAGTAGAAAATAATAATGAAATTATTTGGTACTTCTGAGTTGCTGGAGCTTCAGAGAGATACAAAACCAAGCAGGACAGGCTGTTTTCAGGGGAATGAATTCTCAAAAAAAAGAAGTAAATTTTTAATCCCAATGGGGTGGGCCAAATACTGTCTTGGCAACAATCCTTTGAGTCAGATTGTAGATTGTAACTTTTAAAAAAATATTAATTTGTTGGAAATATTAACAAACTGAAGCCTGAAGTGTTGATGGAAAGGGATTGCTTTGGACAAATTATGTCAGTATATTATACTCTGTGAGCATTTTGATAATGTTTATTTCTTGAGCTAGTCCTGTCTTCAAGATGAAGTCAGGCACTTGCATTTTCTCCAGTTCTGGTTTTACCAAGGATTCCAGTTTGATATTTAGGGCATTTATTTGTGAGTGATTATGTATCTGAGGACCACCTACAGAGTATAGGAAAAAAGAAACCTGAGGGTCACTGAGGGGCTGGTTTGTTTATATGTTAAACAGCCATGGTAGGAAGAGGACAAGAGGAAGATTTCTTCTTCTATTCCCCTGTCTCTCCTCTAGATTCTGTTCCTACACACAATCCCATTTCAACCTTTTCACTGATTTGGTACATCCCTACATTGTAGCCCAGCTTCAACAGATGTCCCCAAGCAGGCAGGAGGCCATCCCATCACCAAGTCTCCTGCAGCTGCCAGGTTTCCAAGATTTCCTTCATTGATACTTCCTATACAAGTGAACGACTAGAGCAACTCACTGGGGCCTGGCAATTGTCAGAAATCCTCTTTGGGAAAAAGTATAAGGCTACCCTTATTCCTTCTTATATTAGGGGTTTTGTTGCCTTCTCTGAATCACCCTTTGAACTGAGCCCTCTAGTGACATGATCAACCTTTTATATTTCCTTCCCATTTTCCTTCTTTTGTCTATTTGCTGAGAGGTATGCTGAACTACCTCCTCATGGGTCTGTCTTCCCTGCTGACTTCTCCTGCCCAGTCAGTGGGGGAGAAGGAGCGGAAGGGAGGAGACCCTCACTGCTGGGACCAGTTGTAGCCAGAGCTCTACTGGGCTCTGACCTGCACTTCCACACACACCTTCCCACAGAGCTGCCAAAATGCTTCAGTGCAAAGCTAACATGCCAGGGAGAAGGCAGGGATGCATCTCTGTTATTTCCCTCAGAATATATCCAAGATGTTTAACTGCAGCAAATCAATTCTGATTACCACCAGGTGGATTTCAGATGGAAGTTTTCTCAGCTCTCTGCCAGCCTCTCCACCTCCCAGATCCCAAGGCAATCCCACCTGGGCTGCCAAAAACTCCCATCTTCTGGGAAGCCTACTCAGGTATACAGTCAAAGAAGTCCATTTGGCTCTGGCTTCCAGATTCTCCTGCTTTCCTGTTCCCCAGACATTAAGGCTCCTGTGCCACCCACCAGGAAAGCTTTTAGTGGCACAAAAGATTCACAGCCCTGTTGGTGAGCAGCCAGGGAGGTAAAATTACTAAATACATTGCCATTTACACTTTTCCAATTTAATTTTTTCTTCTTCCCTCAATATTAGTGGTTGAATTTGAACCAAATGTAGTTGCAAGTGCAAATTTTCCACAGGTTGGAGATTTCATTTTTTGTATAAGTTCACTTAAAAGCTTAGTTTTTGGAGGGCACTTCAAGATATTCATTAGGTTAGATGCTGATCACTTGGCAGATAGTGTGAATGGTGTGAAATCCTCAGCATTCAGATTTTTCCAGGGGGAAGAAAATGGTACAGAGTGCCAAGAAAAACAAAATTAGAGATGGGAGGATGGACAGACAGAAGGCAGAGAAAAAATTTAAGTCATTATTAAGGTATCTTTGAACAGTATTGTGAACTACAAATCTTTGGGTTTGATGTTCTTCTTTCGTTTTCCTACTGTAAAACTTGTTATTTTTTCAGTAAGAAAAATCTGAAGAACAACCTAAAACATATTTAAAACAGGTTAGCAAAAGCTCTACTGTATTAAATCAGCTCTACTTAATGTTGCAGTATGAGTCTGAATGAGCCAATATAATCTGAATATTAAAAATCGAAAAGGTGGAAGATCAGCTGCTACTTAAGGACAATGGCCTTGCTCTTTCTGTTGTCACTGGGACAGACATGGTGGTAGGTTCACTTTATTCTAGCATGTTGAGTTTATATCCTGCCTCCTGGATTATAATATATGGAGAGACTCCTACTTTTTTGTAAAGAAATTTTGACTTTGCTCACATAAATGAATCAAGAGGGGGGAAGGGCATTTAAACAGAGGCTTTATTTGTCCTTGAAACTGAAGGTGTGAAAAAATGAGGCTGTGTTTTAAAAATCTCTCTCTGTGCAGTCTCAGGGCCAAATTACAAATTGATTTACATTCTCTCTTAACCTTGTGTCAGGCAATCACTTATAATTTGTGTAACTCTTTTTTTCTCTCTGCACAGTTCCAAGTGCTGTTTCTGATGATGTCATCCCAATCCCAGTTGTCCAACTGCAGAGTTGGACACTGCAGTTCCAGGCAGAAAGAGTTTCCAAATGAATACAGAAAATAAAGCATTCAGACTTTCTTCATTCATCACAAACTATGGTAAAGGATCAGGGCAAGGGAGGTGGGGGAGCAGGGAATGCAAGCATAAACTATTTTTTTTTTCCTCTGAGTATCTTTCAGATATTTTTAGTGTTTTCTGGTATACTCCACCTAAATATTTTTGAATGTGTAGTTTTCAGTACACAGCTAAGCATTTACTTCCAAGTTCTTCAGATCCTGAGTTTGACTATTTAAAGGAAGTTTCATTGCTTGTAGCAGAGCTGCACACAGTTACACCAAATGAAGATTTGACCTTTACTTCCTAATACATTTTCTGAAAAGCTCTGCAAAGGAAGATCTGGGTTTCTCTAACTGTTCCCTCTCCTTGGCTTAATATTGCACACATGTTTTCTCACTTAAACTTTGCCTCATTTGGCTTCGTTTTTTATGTAGCCTTTGAAACCATTTCTAATGGAAAATTGCAGCTGTTAGCAAGATTTCCTAAAATGTACATGGAACTAATTTTCCAGGCATTTCTCTGAAGGACTCTGATGTATCTACAGAAGACATTCTGCCAAAAGGATTTTAATGTAACTACATGATAAAAAATAATAAATAATAAAATAAAATAATAATTAAAAAAAGGGAAAGTAGAGGGAAAACACCCACTCGTAAGGCCATAAGTCTTAGAAGAAGGAAAATTTACTATTAGTAGCTCACATGTACATACTTGGTTTAAAGAAAATCTTGAAACTCCCTCACCAGCAATGTTATTTTTCCTAAAATCAGTCATTTTAGTGTGAATTAAAATAACCAAATATATATAAAAGTGTGCTGTAATGTGACATGATCTAGAACTGTATAAATAATATAACCATTGGATCTGATTTTGTACATTATCTTTCTGTATCATGTTTTTAAAGGCACAAATGACCAAAGCTGTACATGCCTTGACTCATGACTTACCGAGAGCAAGGAAGCACATCATAAAGTGCCATTCCCTCAGCCTTTTGGTAGCACAAGGCAGTGGTAGTCGAAGGAGTCTGTCCAGGGATGAATAGGTTCTCAAGGTAAAAGAAAGCAAGATTCAGCTCATGTATCCTTCCTGTCATAGTCTCTGCTGAGTTACAGCTGCAGCAAATTTATTCATGGCTGCCTCCACACAAATCACAATATGAAACCCAGTTATCACAGATGACAAGGTTATTAGGGGAAATAGACACATTTTTAAACAATTCCATTGGAAAGACAGAGCCACGCAGTTAAATTTTAAAATCTCAGTCTACTCTTGGCTCTGAACGACTTGGGAATGTGTCTTAACTTCTCTGGGACTGAGTTTTTTGTTGTCCTTATTCTGCATTGTAATTTACAGCTGTTAAAATTTCAAGAAACTGGACAAGAGAGGTTCAACTGGAAAGTTCTAGGCTATTTTGTGTATAAGTTAGAAGTTGCACCATGGAGAACAAAATTGTGGAGAATCATAATTTCTTTATTAATCCCAGCAGTAAAATATAATTAAGATACTGTCTGCCCCCTGTAACTGACATGCATAAACACATCATGAATTTTATGTTTATCCTCATAACAAAACAGAAAGGAGAGTGTTATTATTCCCATTTTATTGATGAGTAATTGAGGTAACAGTTTCATGTTAATGGAAAACCAATTTGATGTGAAGTTGCTGCCAAAAGGTGTGGTCCTATTTCACCTTCTGCACCAGCTCACTGTTTCTGCTTCTTCTCATATGCAAGCCTAAGTGTATGGGTCCCTTAGGAAGCTAATTTTTCAGGAAGCTACCTGAGTAAGTTAGGAAGACTGAAGAAGTTCTCATTTCAGCATCATCCAGTCAGTAGATAAATTTAAAAAGTCACTTCATCCAATGGCAAGAACTATTTTAAAATTAAGGAACCAGTTTCAACTTCCCTCAAAATGAGTGGTGCATTTGTGATAAAGCAAAAAATGGAACCTGAGCTCTCACCTCCTATGCCAGTTTTCTAATGACTTGGTTTCTTGCTTTACTGCATCTACTTTAGGAATGATATGGTGGGTTTAAAGATAAAGACAGAACGTGACAATAAAAATCAGAATTATAAAGTTAATATACTTTGTTACAAGCAGACACGATACCACTTATCTCAGGAGATAGACAGATATCATAGTTTCATGATACTGGCACTCAAATAAATGAGAGCAATACATGAATTTTCTTACCTCCTTCCTGCTCCTGGTGGCCTCCATTCAATAGCACCTTAATATTCTTTTACCACTGCAATTGTCTGAGAGACCAGGCAGCAAATGGGAATCGATGAAATGATCCAGGTTAAAGAAAGACCTTTTTCTATTTTGGAGGTAAGGAAAAGGTTACTTTTGGGCCTGGCTGATGACAAAGGACCACATGACCACTCAGTTCCCCTCCCTTGTTACTACTGTAACAGCAAGGAGGCAAGGAGGCAAGGAGGAAATTCACCCAGGACTTAGTGGGCTGAGAGAAGGACTATGAGGTTTTGACTCACAAATTATGCTTGCAGGCAAAACAGACTCAACTTGGGGAAAAAACAATTTAATTTATCATTAATCAAATCAAAACAGAGCAAAGAGAAAACACAAACCAGAGGTGAAATACTTTTCCCCCTCCCCTCCCTTCTTCCTGAGCCCAAATTACTTTGCTCTTGGTGTCTCTACCTCCTCTCCACCAGCAGCACGGGGGAATCAAGGAGAGGCTTTTACAGTCCAAACATCACGGATTGTTCTCTGCCACTCCTTCCTCTTCAGGGAAGATGCCTCAAAATCTTTTCTTACTCCATGGTGGGATTCCCCCCATCATGGGAAAAAGTCCTTCATGGACCCGTCCAACCTTCCTCCAGGCACAGTTCCTGGGCAGCAGGTCCACAACACCTGCTTTGCTGTGGTCCTGCAGGGTCTGCTCCACCATGCTTCTCCATGGGTGCAAGGGACAGGCTGCAGTCTCACCACAGCATGTATTGAAAAATCTCTTCAGGCAGTTTCTCCCTCTCCTTCCTCACTGCCCTTTGTCTCTCTTCTGGCACTGCTCTCTTCTCTCTTCTGGCATTGTTGTCTCTCTCCATGTGTTGCTTTCTCTCACCTCCCCCTTTTCCTCTGCCCTGCTCTTGAATACCACGCATCTCCCCTTCTTCAATATGTTAATAGCAGAGACAAAAATGTTTCTGTTCACTGATGGCCTAAGGCAGAGAAGGTGTCTTGGAGCAGGGAGACCTATTCCAGCTATTTACATGAGCTATCCTTTGGGGGGGGACCCCTTCATTGATACAAAAAGCAGCACTGCATCAACTCAAAACAATAGCCCACTGTCATCCGTGTCAAAAAAAACTTGATGGAGGAAGAACACAGCCCTGATTAGGTCGGGAGCTGGATGGCAGTGGAATAGAAACTAAGCAATATTTCCATTGAGGCCAGAATATTGTTAAATGATGGTTTTATAATATCAGAGTTAGAGGTGGCCTGAAGCATGTTGGTTTGGGCTGGTTTAGATGACTGAAAGTCTAAATATCAACACAAATATTAAATTAGTATTATGTGCCATTGTGTTTAATAATTACATCTGAATGATTGTTAGTAATAAAGGTTATATGTAGTATATAAAAATTAAAAATTAGGGATAGTATCTAAGAAATAACTCAACAAATAAAAATTATATAATAAGCAAATAATATTTTCTGTTATGTGGTGACCATATGCCAATAGTGGCTTTCTAGTTACATGCTTATTGTTCACCTTACAGTCTTTCTAAATGAGCAGCTGGATGGTTCCTTAAATGCAACAGAGAACAAGTCACAAAAAGCCACTCTCTTTAAAAATTATATAGAAATCTCAGGTAGTTAAAATATCAATTAACACCACATATCTTTCAGAAAAAGTCTCTACTAATTGTTTTCATCAGTAAAAGATGGCAATTATTACAAACTAATGATCCAAGGTTATGGAAATAAAATCAATTAAAGTCTATTAGAGTATAAACAACTGCATTCATCAGTAATTGATATGATTCTCACTGAACAACTATGTGTATTGAATGCTTGGCATATGCATTTATTATGCTTAGCACAAATTTAAGCAAAATTAAACACCTGTTCAAGGACTCTCTCATTCCATAAGACGGGTTAGAACCATTTAAGGGCTATGTCAGCTCTATAAGCAAAGGCTACCACATGTTCCTTCAGAGAGCAATCTATGCTGTATGGTGGGTCTGGGAACGAGTCCTGGATGTGTGAAGTAAAATAAAACTTGTTACTGCCTCAAAGCAAATATTTCATTAAGTCCTCATGGTAAATTTCATTTCTCTGTGTGGAGAATGCAGTGTTAAAACCTCTCTGGATCCCATCTGCAGAAGTTATCACTGCCCAGTTGTCTCTTACTGTTCCACTGGCTGCTGCTGACCTGCTAAGGAAACAGAGAGGGCAGGTAGGAAAAGTATATTTCAACCACCTGAGCTAACAGTTGAACACAAGGCTCATTCTTGTTTCCCTTCAACTTAAAACTTAATTCAGCCTCTTTGCAATATTATAAATGTGCTATTCTCCAACCAGTAGAGTAGAAGGACATTTTAATATTGTCAAATGAAAACTACATTTTGATTCTGAAAGAAATTACATGGGAAAAAAAATTTGCTTTGGTTACACAATACCAAGGATAGTATTAAATGGGGTTCAGTTACTTATGGCAGGTCTGAGAGGAGGAAAGCATTCATATTGGGAAGGGATGTAATTTGGGAAAAGGTCACATTTTCAATGTGTTCTCCTTGTTGGACAATTGTGAAGGTAGAGAATTGGCAGTGTTTCTGACTTCTTAAAACTCATAAGTATGCAAAATTTGTCCATTGAGAATTAAACATTATGCTACCCAATTTTTTTCCACAAAATGTTAGAGATGTTTTCTAATTGCATAGTTTTCAACTGGTTAATGTAATATAAAGGTAGATGAGGAATGTTTTACATGAAAACAAAGATCCTTTTAGGGATTCAGAATAAATTAAAGAATTAGCTACTGACATGGATCACTATGCAAGACTTTGGAGATGTTGATGGGGATGGGAATGGATTCTGCAGGCTTCCTTTAGCAGGCAGGTAGTTTATCTGCCAAGTGATTCCTTAGGTCTCTATGATGATAACAACTTTGTTATTTACTTTTCCCATTGTCCCGTTTAGTTCTTACAGATTTTTTTTCAGTGATGTAGTTTGGGAAGTTTCAATAGAGATGACAGTATCTGACTCAGTGCTCCTTTTATAATGAAACAAGAAAATAGATTCTTAAAGAAGACGAATCTTCTGACATGGATTTTAGATGTCCACTGTGAAATCTCATGAGATGCAGGTGTTTTTCTTTGGGCAGATCATTCCTACCCACTGCTTTCAGGTCCTGAGTGCAGCTTTCCTTAAGATTACACAAAAATAGTTTCTGAATTCACTGCAACATAAAGGGAATGAAACAGAAGGGAAACATATAACAAGCATATAAAAAGTGAGTGAAAACATCAGCAAAGCTTTTAGAGTAAGACAAATACGAGTGGAATTACGTGCATTTAAAAATATGAAATGCAAACCAGAAAATCCCAGCAGTTCATGACCTCAAATATTCAGAGTTAGCTGCAGTAGAAAGCTTAATATTTTACAGCTAGATATCATAATGACTACCTTGTAGGTTTCTATTCCCTAGATTTAAATAGAAAAAAACACAGTGAAGTAATTAAAATCTAATACCTTTAAGCATTTATGCTTATTGTCATCTTGCATTGAATGTGGAGAATTTACACAGTCTACACAGAAAAAAAACCTGCAGTTGAGCTAGGTAGTAGAAAATGCTCGACAGAAGAATGTCCCCAAAAGCCACATTTTCTAAAGAGTCCATATACACAGATAAGGGCACAAGAAATTTTCTTCATTCATTTTGAATCCAGAATTTTACTTCTCAGAAAAGATGTCCGATTAGTCTCTTCTTACTAAGGCCCATCTAATTATTTTACAAAAGAAAGGAGGAGAAAGAAGTGTTGCTGGTATCTGCAGAATATATAGGGTCTTGATCTATCTTGCCTTGAGTATTTAATTTTCTTATCCAATCATTTGTATATGCAATGGCAGAACATCACTGGGGACAGAGGCAAGAGAGCAAGTTTCTTCCTTCCTAGGTGAAAGTCCCAAAATACTGAAGTTTAGACTTCCTTCAAACTCTCCTTTCCTCTGTGTCTTGAGTATTACATTTCTTTCTACACAGGGTTGCAGTGTAACAAAAAGAGGGGAACCAAAACTTCTGAGCAAGTCATTGACCCTATATGCCTTTTTCTGTGTTAATGCTCCAACCATTTGACTTATTAAAAAAAGAAAAATACACCATTTTCTCCTAAATATATATTTGGAAGAAATATTACTGTCTGCATTTTACTTCATCTTTCATTCAGATAATGACTGTAATGAGAACATAAAACATCTAAACTCCAAGATTTTGTAGAATCCAGGAACTTTAACTTACAGACAAAGATATGGTTTAATCTTCTTAACTTTACACATTTAACTGAGGCACACAAACTCTGATCCATTGTCCAGGCTCCTCTCCATATGCAGCAGATAGACACACAGGCATCAAGAGCTATAGTGTTCTCTAAACTGGACCATACAGATAAAAACTGCTAAATTTAGTGTCTCAGACACCAAATGTCTAAGTAAGGAAGGATGAAGATAGGTCCACCCATATTTTAGCCTAGATGCCAAAATCCTTATTTTTAGCTCCCATTACTCTTTGGATTCTGTCCTGACATGTCAAATTAAAATAGACAAAGTAGAAACAATGAATTAAGGAGAGCAGCTGCCAGCAAGGATTTTATTAATTTACATACACCTGGTTAGGTTCTCCACCAGCATATCCTGAGGCAACTCATCTATTGAAACTAAATCAACGTGCATACACTGAGATCCAACCTTAATTTTCAATAGCTTATTCTGTCCTTTGAGAAATCTGAGTCTTTGGGCACAATTGTAATAAAAATAAAGATATGACAATAAAATATATTTGTATATATATTATCAGTTGTCTTGGTAGAATCTCCCTCTAACAAAGCATACGAAATGAAAAATCTTACTATAAGGCTGTGTGTCTACTTGGTTAGAGGATACGTTGAATAGCAAAACAGTGGCTCCTTTATCATGTAATTGGGTGCATGAGTGATTATGAAGATCAATATGTCCCTGATATGCCCTTTCTCCATAGGCACTCTTCTGAATTAAATCAATTGATGGAAGTTCTGTATATAGACAGATTTGCTGCAGGGTTTTTTTTCCCTTGGTCTTGAAAGAAAGTAAACTTGTGAAATTCAGGTAATGCATGAGCAATAAAGTATTAATTATTTCCAAACACTTTACTAATATGCTACCTGAAAATCTCTTTAGAACTTAAAGCACAGAAAACTTGGGACCAGGTGACAGCTCTGTCAGCCTGAAAAATTAGTTTCATTCATATTATCTGTGTGAGTGACATATCTTCTCACTGCTTTTAAGATGCTATCTGCAATTCTGACTCAAACCTTCTTCATTCAACAAGTTCCTGTCTTTATTTTTTAAGTAGCCTCCTGACTTTTGCTGCCATATTCCTCAGACTTGTCACAGTCTTTGCCAATACTTTTAATAGATGTGCACTGTCGTTTTTCTGGTCGATCAGATCTGAAAGAATAGATTTAAACTGGGGATTCAGGAACTGATAAAGCTGGGAGTTCTGGGAGAACTGGATGACTTCTTATGGTTCATCCCAGACAGAGGTTTTTACAGCAGTGGCCTGTGGCCAAAGAGAAACCCATGACAGCATAACATGCCAAGCATGAGGCTAACAGAATTTACATTCCCTGAAGAACAACTCCAGCCTGCTGCAGAGGATCACATTTGACAGTGTGAGAACTGACTGCTGGTCTTTTGTTCAGTAGGTCTCTTGAGTTCCCTGCTGGTTTGCATAGACTGTAGTAATCCTTGGGACAGCATCCAGAAGGAATATTCATTTGGGCCTAGAGCTGACACATTCCAATTCAGTCTACAAATATATAAGACATATGTGTGTATACATATATATATATATATACCACTTTTGTACCTTTTTCATCTTCCCCAAAATGGCATGGTGGAGACTTTGCTTCAGGAAAGCTTCAGATGAGTTTTCCTGTACCTGTATTTTCTCAATGGTTTGATAGAGTACTATCCATCCTCCTCAGGAATTGGTAGCATATATTTCTCTTATTTTTTTCCCACCTTGAGGCTGTAGCTATTTGCAACCCACGCAGTCTTTTAGGAGAAGAGGGAATAGCAGTTTGCTGTCAACACTTTTCTCTCTGGTGATTTGACAAATCCATACAGGGGAACGAAACGTTACCTTAATCTCCTTACAGCTCCCTGCATGTGGCACCATTCTAAGCATGGTGTAGCTCATGAATATTTACAGACACAAAAAGCTATGTGCATTTAGATCTTCCCCTTCCATTTGTGCTTGCTTTATAACGCTTGCTACCATGCTGTTCTCAGCTCTTCAGCCATTCACTGTATTCTCTTGAACGAGAATTCTAAGCATTTTTCTTCTTTTCTTTTTTTTTTTTTTTTTTTTTTTTTTTATGCCTGTCTAGAACTAAAGCAAGTTGGTGAAGGTTGGCTGTTTTATTTTATGTTTTAAATTTAAACTGAGTCATGGTTTAACCACATTTCCACACCTGGGATTTGTTTTTCTTGGATTTATTTTATGTCTTTCATAAGTGTTAGAGCAAATGCGCTAAGGAAATACTTTCTAGTTTTACTATTTTTATGTTGTTACACTGAACTTAGTTTCAATTTTTGTTTTGAAGTCAGTTTTATTTTCTTAACAAGTTCCTTTGAAAAGAAAAACTTCAATTACAGTGCTGAGCTCTTCTCCTCTTCAAGTTGCCTCCTTCCCCCACTTCTTTTAAGTGTGGTGGTAATGAATGAATTCACACACAGGTGGGCACAGAAAGTTATCAAATCCCATGGTTTATTTTTAATGTGGTTGGAATGGTGTTCCTTACACTCTTGCCAAGCTGAGAGTGAAAGTGTTGTGGTGATCTCATCCACAGAAAGATGTGTCTACATGCTCCCTTCCACAGGTGCAGCAATAGAAATCCTACCCACTCAGAAACTGAAAACCCATCATGTTTGCTCAGAATATTGCAGGCTTGCTTCTGCTTTTCAGGTGAGTGCTGGAACTGGTTCAAAACCAACCTATATTTATTATTGCTTCTTTTTAAGATCAGCGACAACCCCCAAAATTTTACATTTTGAGCTAAAATTTCATTTAAGGTCTCAAGGAGTTCCATGAGGATGACAATGACTTTCTCTTACCAGGAAAAATGTAATTTTTTGTTTATTTTTATGCAATCTAATATCATTTAGTTCATTTCCGTGCCTTTTCAGGCTTACTCTTGACCGTATAGTTGAGAAATTGTTGTGTCAAGTGTAATTTAAAATGTACCAAACATCTCCTCTGTAAGGTACTTAAAATTTACAGATATATGTCAGATGCAAATTGTATCTGCCTTAAAATAATATTACTACTTCTAGTTACAACTCTGTCAATTATATTAAATAATACTTGTTCACTATTGGTGTTTACATTTAGGAAGTACATCTAGCCCTTCACCCAACCTATTAAAGTGCTATAAGTGAAACAAATTAGCCCATAGCTGTTAGGAGAGGGGAAATTTCCAAACAATTATTTATATTTTCTGTATGTATCCCATTTGCATAGCCTATTTTCCTAACATCAAGGCAAACAAAGTTCTAGCTGCATGGAAATTATTTGGGATTTTAGAGGCAAACCCCATTTCAGGTGGTTGCATAAGGCAGCTGGTAGCCATCCTGAGGTTTGGCTCAGCAAGGGTAGTGCAGGAGGAGAAGCAGGGAAGACACAAACTGTGCACAGGAAATTGCATGCAACACACGTACTTGAAGAGAACCAAGTCTGCTCAAGTATGACTGAAGAGATTGAGGGCTCACCAGCTCAAGTTTGTTATATTTGACATATGTGGTGGCACAGCTTTGAGTCTCAGAGTGAACCCAACCAGCTGATGGCCCACAGAGCAAGTTCATTGACTGTTATTCTCCCTGTGTTCAGGGTCATCCAGCTGCCTCACCTGTCAGCGAGTAGGAAAAGGGTATCTGCTAATTGGGACCTACCCCCACAAGCTGTAGGAACAGAATTGTCTACAAGGTACCCCATTGTGGACTTAGGCATGAAATCAGCTATCAAAGGCATTGTGGATTCGTTTACCCACCTTCACGAAGGGCACATAAGTAGAAAGCCTCCATCACTGAGTGAACTTAGCCTGAACTGTTTTGGCCATGCAGACAGGCACATATATACCACTGGGATGGTTTACTTTATAATTCATTAAGGCATGATGCAGTAGAAATATTCTTCCCATTTGTCTAGGGAAAGCTAGGTTGGAAAATTTCTCTTGTTTTACCTCCAGCCATGTACAAATCTCCTCCCATTATCTCTGGAGAGTATTTGGAGAGGAACCAAAAGCAGAGTTAGAAAGAGCCAAGTGGAGTAACCAGAATCAATACTCAGGAGAGGCACAAACTTCACAACCCAGAAAGGCAGATTTATATCTTTATAATCAAGGCTTCACTGTGCTTCCTAGTATTCCCTCTTTCTATAATCTCCAGCACAGGCTTTGCCATTGGACTCCATTTCTGGATGTCAAAATCACTGTACCACCCCAGAACTGTAGCTGTGAGACACAAGGCAGCACTTAACTAATAACACAGAACCCAAAAGGTCAAAAGAGAATTGATATTAGCTTAATTTCAATTTTTATGCTTTTGCTTAAGGATAAAAGTAATATAATTCTGGCGGAGAGCCATTATCTTAAATCTGCTAGCAAGCTGGAGGGGAAAAAGCCCTCCACAAATCTTGCATTTTAAAATGTGAAATAATATGAATAGTACATTAAGTTTCTGTGTGCTCTGTTTACAGGAATAGGCAGGAGGGAATTAAGCAAAGGATTTTGTGATCATCTGCACTTCAGTAAAATATCTACCATGTGAATCTATTTGCCTATCTGCCCAGCTACCTCCTAAGTGAAAGTCTGTATGCAGTAAAGGGGCATAGGAGTAGGGGGAGGAAGCAGAAGCAGAAATTGCACAGTGGAAAATTGTTTCAGTATGAAATGAGGAGGCCAAAACACCTGCATGATGAGCAGATCATCACCCCAACACTACAGGACGATTTATGAGACTTTTAAATACAGCTTCGCTCCAGGCCCTTAATTAACACACAGATCTGTCTGAAAGTAGAACTAAAATCTAATTAAACTTTGCATTTAGAAAGAGTTTACATTAAAAGCACTGAGCAACTGCAAGAGTAATTTTATGTATTGCCCTTAAAGCCAACACAGTAAATACATGCTAAAGTAAGGAATGCAGATTCTGTTTCTTTGTGCCATTCTTCTTTCACCCATATGCTCACACATACAGAAGATCCACATAGGCCCCTCAATATGGCTACATTTTTGAAATGAGGGAAGGACAAATTCAGCTGATATCTCATTTCAAACATGGCTTCATATGCCCACCTATTGTTTTATAAATCTTTCTTGACACAATTTATTTCACTTAATTTAATCCCTCTGAAAGCTCACTGTCTAGCCTAGTTTTGTTTGGGTTCTCTTTATAGTCAATGAAAGAAGCTCCACTGTATTGCAATTCATGCCACCTACATCAGGCACCTTGTTTGGGATGACAGAAATCTTTCTATGGGGTGTCAGTCTTCTTCGACTCACTGCAAAGTTTAACACAACCATCTTGGATTAGACTAGATATTTCCTTTGAGATGATTAAGGTTAGTTGAGTTGAATCCCCAGACATGGATTATGCACATGGATATTTCTATTTGTATGTTGGCATAATTTGAGGAGATATACTAAAATGAGCAAGTTTGGACATTACCTAGGCTAGAAATTTTAATGCAGATGATTTTACTCATGAAATAGCTTGTTCTTAGTAAGAGGAAGTGGTTGACTTTTGAAGATCTACATGGAAGAATAGCTAATCTGATGAATACAAATGAAGGGTCACAGTTTGGCGTGCTGGAACAAAAGCTTTGAGTGATAACAGCCTAGGAGGTAAGGAGTCTGAAAACCAAGCATCCCTGTTTATAAATACATACTTGTGCTTTTTGGTAGTAGGGAGGTTTGAAACACGTAGGATGAAGCATGAGGACAGGAAACAGATTGATTTCTGCTGCACAAAGATGTTGAAGGCATGGCAATGAAGTGCAGCTTATTTTAGGTTAATGAAAATTCATTGGGCATTGTGGAAGAGGCAAGACCTTGCTGCTCTCTTGAGCCTTATAGACAGGTTTTGGCTGGCCTAAATATTCTGTTATCTAATCTAACTTCTGTAAATACCAATCTGAATTTGCATCATAAAAAGATTGCATACCTTATCACCTATGTAAGAAAAAAAAAATTCATTCTTGTCCTTTTCTCCTTTGATAACAAAACAAAAAGGGGCTGAAGGAAAGGCAAGCAATGTACTGTCAATCATCATTATTTTCATTTAAATCAGTGGTGAGGAAAAGGTGGAGCTTTCACATTTCCAAGCATCTTTTAAGAATTGTTAGATTGGTTGCATTTTAAAAATTAGTAAGAAGGAACTTTCAGATGGAGGTAATAATGCTCTATGATCTTACTCTACCAAAGATAGGATTAGATAGAAATAAAAAATAATAATCCTCTAAATACCTGGAATATATTTTCAGTGTAAAACTCTACCTGGACCAATTTTTAAAGCTTCTGGGGAAACATACAGAGGCTTTAACACAGAAAATTTTCCATCCAAGGATAGTTGTAACTGAGCAGTATTTGGGATTAGCTATTTGCTTGCAGCAATGTACTTCCTGTAATAGAAGAATGTTCAAACCAAGAAAGGATTTTCATTGCTTTAAGTATATGCAGTCATCATTGGGGTGAATTCCTTTTGCCTGCATTCAAACACCTGTAAGATAGATGCCCAGTTAAAGTTGTTTGGTCTCTCCTCTTACTCCATTGGAGTTCTCTTGCTCATTCTTTCTCACCCTGTCCCTCCCTGTTGACTGTGGAAACAAGTAATTTAAAACTAGACATTTAATGAATTTGCAGCTTTCTTTTTTCTCTGTTTTATTTTTTAAAACAATATCATTATTTAAAGTGCCCAAAAGAATAGAAACTTTCAGGATAACGTTCAGGATATACTGTTACATTGTATTTTACTTTAGAACAAAATCAAGAAATTTCAGGTATTTTCACAAAATATAAGTGTCAGCATCACTATTGCGTTTCTTTTAAAATGCAGATACTTTTCTGCATTGCTTTTTAGATCTCCAGTGAAAAATTATTGCATAGTCCTGCAGTTCAAAAGATTTTGGTGACAAGTTTTGTTAAGAGTCATACATCCTCCCAAAAGTTTTACCCTTTGCTAAATCAGTCATCTTTCATCAACAGGAGGGTTTTTATTCCAACCAGATCTACCTATAAACAAATGAACAGGAAAAGTAATTTATCTGAATAGAAGATGACAAGAGGGATTTGTGGTTGAAGGCTATGAGTAAATATGGATGACTTTAATTAAAATGCTAAGACTTACAAAGGCTTGTGTATCCTTACATGAGTCCCTAATTCTGATCTGTAAGAACATTCAGTTGCTATTCAAGGAAATAGTACAAAGTTCAAAAATTTGAGTTAAAAGAACCTTGGTGACTTAGGTGCTTTTGGAAATGTTTGTAAAAGTGGAAGGTGGGAGGATATAATTTGCTAAAAACCCTTTGTTAGTTTAGGCAGAATAACACTGGTTGCAACAGCAGAGCACAAGCTCCAGCACATGCAAACAACTTAAATACCTGTCCTGGCCCTGGAGTTTATGTGCTCTAAGTATGAGCTCACTTAAAAACTGTGTTGTCCCCTCTCAACTCCTGTTGCTCTCTGACCTAATTAAATAAAGCTTTCACTAAGTAGCAACACATCCTCATGGCAAGCACATCCTGCATTTTCAGCTGCAGGGAATCATTGCCTATCTGTGCAGCTGGGAATCTGCACGTGTGGTCTGGTGTGGTGTGGTGAGCCTCAAAGTGCTGACAGCAGTGGAATTGATGCTTCCAGCAAAGCTCTGATAAGGGAATAGGTCTGGGATCCATTGGCTGGAGGACATGGTAGATAATACGTGACCTTCCACTTTCTCCCCTTTGCCTTAATGATAATTCAGACCCTGTCTTCCCACACTAATACAGAAACACAGGACATGATTTTGGGAAGAATGATAATATGTCTCCCTTCTCTTTCCTGCCTCAGTGCACAAAGCCTCCCTCTAGGCAGCACGCATGCTTTCTAGCCAGGAGGAACAAATGATCGTGAAGAGCCTGGGACCCAGTTCTCCAGACAAGGGCCTAAAACCCATCTGTCTGCTTGCTTCACTCCACAAGGTATGTTGGGTGCTTTTGGTGGGTCTGATTCCCTGCTAGCATGGTGGCTAGGACAGAAAGTCTCCTGGGACAGGGTTGTGGGTTGCAGGTAGCCAGCCAGACAAAAGCTGAGACCACAGGGTCTCAGGATGCAGACTGTGGAACCCTTAGGGGTTGCTCATGTAAATCAGGAAATGGCAGCACCAGCCTGAAGGGGATAAAGTGTATGAAACAGCTTTTATGATTTTGGTTAAATGTCTCTGCATATTACCTCCTTTCTGAATATCAAGAATGCCTTTCATTGCCATTTACCTCAGGTTTACCACAGAGTCCAAGTATTCACACAGGCAGTTACAGGGGCCATTTGATACCTGAACTTATCACACACGGTTACCTGCTCATTTGCCCTGTCTTTAGCATAATGCCATCATCAAAATTTTTCTTGTTTCCCACGTTTAATATTTATGTCATATAGCTTCAAGATATCATGAGAATTCATTTTCACAGCTGGTTCGAAACTGCTTATTTCTGCTCTTCTGAAAGACAAGAGACAGAGAGATGAGATATCTCACATGGGAAGGTAAAAAAGAAGGGCAATAGTTAGAGAGAAAACAATGGAAGTGTTCTGCAGATAAAAACAATATAAGAGAAAAGATTGATTTTTTTTCTCTGAAATAAGACCTCCCCAAAGCATCCTCATTTATTTATATAATGGCAGGGTAGGTCCCTTGATACTGCTCTTTTATATGTCACCAGTATATGCCCAAAAGGAGCTGTCAGCCTAATTAGAACCCATCAATTAGCTTCAACAGGCTTTGAATCAACCCCTGTGCTGGTTATTGGCTTTGTTTATCAGATCTGTGTAAAGAAGCGTCCTGCCAGCAGGGGGTAGGTCTGGTCTACAAACAGGGACAAACCAAAACTGCATCTTCATGCACCAGACACCACCCTGTTCTAATCATTATATTTATTTATAACAGTATAATAGGGAAAGTGCCAAGACATTATCTAATACATGGATGGTGCCGCAACAGCTTTTCATCTTAGTCTGGGAACCATTAGGACATTTTGCTGCATAAATAACACAGTGAATTAAGTCTTCTCCTTGTATCAGCACCATATGTTAATAACAAACATATTTATAATACTTATTTGAATAGCTTCAAAAGGGGATATTGCAACAGATCAGTTAAACTGTAAACACTGTTAAAACACTTTTTAAACTTTGTTGCTAATGCCTCTTAGAAGATGGAG
Source organism: Calypte anna (assembly GCF_003957555.1). Taxonomy (NCBI): domain Eukaryota; kingdom Metazoa; phylum Chordata; class Aves; order Apodiformes; family Trochilidae; genus Calypte; species Calypte anna. The sequence goes on from NC_044244.1 coordinate 31,242,242, forward strand.
AAAAATACTAGTGAGAAAATTCAGAAATACTAGGGAAAACCCAAGATTTCTACAAATGAACTTTGAATTTCTAACTACCTCTATTAAGTCTTTGAATTCACTGATCTCAGGAACCTATATGCTTGCAAATCTCTTAGACAGCTGAAAGCAAATACTGGGCTGTGGTATTAGTCTGCTGTCTTCCAAGTAAAAACTTGTTCTATTACAGGACACTGACATTTATAAGTTTCTGGGTGATGTATTAGAGTTGCCATAAATACAGCTGATAGTAGCAGTTGTTGTGGCCACAAATTAGGTTAGTAAATCAAACATAAGTACTCATGGCTATTTTTGAGAGAAAGCTGCAAGTTAGCAGAGCATTCTATGCAAGTTACCAGATCACAGAAAAATCCAAGTGTCGCTCTGGTTTTCCCATTCTCCAAGCTTGTTAGCAGTACTGCCATCAGCATTTTTGCCCTTTTTCAAAGAGAATCACTAATAATTTCTGAAGGCAGTATCAAACAGCAGGTCAACTGCATTTTTTGTGTCTGCTTCCTTTAAATGCATTCTTGAATGAACACTGGTTGAGACAGTGATGAGACTGCTCAATGGGAAAGAACATTTAACTTTCTGCAACACAACTTCTGCTTATTTTTGGTGTCTGTATCCAGCCAGGTTAGTCAGCACAAAATTCAGCTGCATGGTGGAAAGGTTTTCAAAGGTTTCCAGAATGGATTAAAAATTAAAGCCAGAGGTTCATGCATCCTGACTTAGCTTTTCAAAAGAAAAAAAATTGTGATGTCAAAGTTTTGATTTAATGCAAGGAAACAAGTAAAATATTACATTGGCTGGTATTCACTTGCTTAAATATGGGCATTAAGAATTGTGCCAAGATACATGAGACAGTTGTGTGTGGCTGGTATATGTGATTAGAAACTGTGGGGGTCTCTTTTGCTTCTACAAAGTCAGTAGGAGGTCTGACAGGGTACCACAGAACATCTTAAGTGATGTTACACTCCCACACATTGGCAAATGAAGCTTAACCATACAACAAAACCCCAGTTACTAGTAAGTATGTTTAAATGTCTAGGTAAATTCGGTAGTTACTTTCTGCTCACACTCCATGCCTCCCTCCTTGGCTGTTTTCTGCAACTTCAGTCACTTGGAGAAACCGAGATCTTTCTGAACAGTACAAATCTCCTTACATAAGTGACTGCTCTGGTTATTTGTTACAAATTTGAGGACCACTTTTTTTTTTTTTAAATGAGGACTATTTCTGGCTACAGGACTGCTAGTCTCAACTTTGTAGAGGAATCCAGGAATGGATTACGGGCTAAGTGCATGCTTGCTTGCTTGTAGGAATGAACTCACTGATCATACTGTTTCACCATACCTCACACAAGCTGTATATGTGGAGTTCTTTAAGAAACTGAGCCCTTTTTCAGCTCTCAGCTGGACTAGACAGTTTTGAAAGTAGTTGCAAAGAGTATGATATTTTCCATCCAGACTCCTGAAATTTCATGATCTAGACATAGATGCTCACTGGTTGTTTCAGCACGTGTGCATGGATTGAGGGCACTGCATTGTATGGATCTGATTCTTAGCACTAACAATATAGCCCCAAAAGAAAACTTTTTAATTCAGTACAAACTGAGAGTAGCAGAAAAGACATTTTTACAGATTTTCCTTAAAAACAAGCTGTCTGAAGAGCACTAAAATAATATAAATATTGCAAAAAAGTTAGAAAAGATTAGAATTGGTCTGACACTGGCCACATAAAACCCTAGTTTCTTTTTCTTCAGGTATAATAGAGAGGTGTGTAATTATATTTAAACCTGCCCAGCTGTTAAATAGATAAGATATTCAATGCTTGTACTTTGTGTCCAACAATCCCATTAGTTTACTGTATATGTATTCTGTAGTGGGAGGAGCCATTCTTGCTCCTGAAGCTCGACAAGCTGCTGGTCTCTTCCAGGACTCCAGCCACCACACAGCGCTTCCAGGGTAGAAGTGTAGCAGGAAGAGCCTTTCTTGCGCCAGAGGCTCAACAAGCTGCTGACCTCTCCCTGCCTCACACCAGAGTGAGCTGAGATCTGCTCTGTGGGTGTGTGTCCCACCTTTATTGGCCCCCTGGTCTTGCTCATGCCCAATAGGGGCCTGTCCTAATCAGGCACAGGTGGACTCACAGCCACTCACTGGCAATTCAAGGCACCTGGTTTATCTTGCTTCTCTACATATTCCTCTTTACTGCCCATAAAAAGTCAGTTGTGTGGTCTTTGTCAAGATGGCTTAGGACTTGCTGAGTACTTTTCTTGGTGTCAGAGTATCAGAGCGTGGCAGTAATAGGTTATATACAATGTTATACTAAATATTGTGATTATTATTGCTTTTCATATGGGCATATGTCTGTTTCATATAGGCATTCATATCCATGCTTCTCTTGTTGCAAATACTTTGTTGCTTTCAGAATGTATAATTTCCTGTACCTCTAAACCAACACAATAGCTCTGAATATGTGGATGACCCTAAGCAGTGTGGTGTGACTTTAATTTTAATTTTGTGGTGTGGCATTAATTTCACCCCTAACCTAGGTACAACCTCCCTCACTTGGGTTAGGGTCATCCCCAATATCAATATAAATTTGTGGATTAATTTATTGAAAGCAACCCTTCATAGATGTACTTTGGGATGTGGGTGCATGAAAAAATGGCCATGAGCTGGCAATGGACACTTGTAGCCCAAAAAACTAGCTGTAACCTAGGTTACATGAAAAGTGTGGCCAGCAGGTCAAGAGAGGTGCTTGTCTGCCTCTGCTCTTGTGAGACATGTCCTGATGTATGACATCCACTTCTGGGGTCCCCAGAAATGAAAGTACATGGAATTGTTAGAGAATGGTCAGCAGGATGGAACTTCTCTCCTGTGAAGAAAGGCTGTGAGAGTTGACACTGCTCAGTCTGAAGAAGAGGAGGCTTCAGGAGGAACTCATGGCATCCTCCCAGTAATGAAAGGGGGCTTATAAGAAAGATATAGAGACTTTTTACCAAGACAAGTTGTAGTTACAAGACAAGTAATGATTTTAAATTGGAAGAAGGTAAGTTGGATTGGATGTAAGGCAGATAATTTTTTACCATGAGGATAATGAGACACTGGAACTGGTTGCTCAGGGAACTTATGGTTCTTCCATCATTGGAAGTGTTCAAGGCCAGGTTATATGGGAATTTGAGCAGCCTGGTCTAGTGGAAGATATCCCTGCCCATGGCATGCAGATTGGAGAAGATAATCTTTAATGATCCCTTCCAACCCAAATTATTCAGTGATTCTATGAGTATAACAGTATCTAAAATAGCTATTTTCTGTCACTTTTTTCCACTTCCCTTTAGAGCAGCAAGAATACATCTGCAAATGGTATACTTGCCTCAAGGTCACACAAGAGGTAGGTTCTTCAACCAAAAAAGTTTGGTTTGCAATCCAGGATTGGGCAGACTGGGACCTGAAGTTCTTAGCTGTGCTACTTACTTGTGACACCTAGCTGTGAATTCTGTAGTCTTGCTGGACTCTTGAATAACTGGAAAGATCAGGTCAAGCACACAAGGGGGATGTGCAGTGGGATGTTGGTTCCTGAATTTGACCCTTCCCATGCACTGTTGGACAGGACAGAACATAAACTGTGAATACGGTGGGATTATTCACTCAGTGTGGCAGGGTCAAACTGCTATTTGAAATAACTTCTCCTGTATTAGATAACTTCTCCTGTATTAGATATGCCAACAAGCAGGGAGGAAGAAATAGCTCATATGAGTACTCAGATCCTCCTCAAAGATGCAAAAACAGCACCAGTTTAGACTTATGTTATTTCAGACTCTCATGTGCTTTTGATATGATAGCTAGAATCAAGATTGAGAACTTTAGGAAGTCCACAGGGTACATGGACAATCTCCACAATGGCAGAGCTTATGCTAAACACAGGTCCTGAATATGATATCATTTTAATAGTGTTTTCATTACATTGTTTGAAGCGGAGCCACTCAGTCTGCCATGTACACTGCCAATTTTTAATCACAACTGAAAATTGAAATGCTTATTTTATTAGGGAAAAAATGCCAACACTGAAAATACGATTATTAATTTAAAAATTATGTTCTAGTTATCTTGCTTTCAAAAATGCTGTCAAATCTTCTGTTCTTGAAATCAGAGATACATATAACTTGTTTTGTTGGTTTCTCTAAACATATAAGAAGTGGCTTTTTGTAATACTTTTTTGTGATAAAATCTCTGCATGATTAGAAATAAAGTATCTAGTAAACATGTTATACATACAAAGAAGAAGGATATATGTGCTATTTAACCTGTATTAATCAATTATGTCAAAACATTTGACAGCTGCCTACTCTTCATTTTGTTCTACAGTTACATGGAAATTCCTCCTGCTAAATTCTTCACTATGCAGACTTTTTCCACTGCACAGTTTTCTCTCATTGCTCTTTAAGAGGATCCTTTTTACCAGTGCTTACTGACATTTAATGATGGGCAAGCCACCAAAAGTTCAAGCCTCAGAATGACCTCATTAATTAGTTTTGGCTTCACTATATTTCCATATTTGAGGTTGAATCAACAGCAAGTATCTAAAAAACTCAGCTCACTACAGTATGGATCACCATGACTTTGAAAGCTGTATTTTTCCCCTTCATGTCCACCACCCATAATTTTCATGCAAATAGGCTCCTTTACTGACTTTGCTTGTTTGCTCAGTAAGATACTTGACTAGGTCTATCACATTTTCTGTAACATGTATGCCTACTGCTGTGTCTATATGAATCACGTTTCTTCAGTAAAGCTCTAATGACCCTGGCAATCATTAGGAGGTTATACAGCTGACAAAGCATACTCATCATATCATCTTCAACATCTGAAGGAATCTCACAGAACTTTGCTACTTCCTGAAAACCATCACTTAGCTGATGATATTGAGTATATATTTGCATTATAAAAACTTTAAGTTTTGGCTTACCATGAGAATTTTTCACCCACAGCTAAGTGCAACCCATTACCTCCATTTATTGCTGTTCTTAGCTTCAGATATATCAAATAGAAGGTACCTAAGTGATATAACCTTATTTTCTTATGCAATTTCTTCTCAGTCTTTCCAGACTTTGACAAGTAAAACACAAACACAAGAAAAGCACAGGTAATACTTGGCAACTGATGCAGGAGAGAAAGATTACTTTATAAGAAGCAACATCCACTTGCATGTGAAAGTTACACATTCAGGAAAAGAATTTGATATTTTCAGCTGGGTTTGACAGTGCTTGCCGTACCAACACACATTGAGTTCCAAGAGGATTAAATTTTACACTATACAGAAGAACAATACCATGGCATCCTTCTGTTCAGGTTTTATCCATCAGGAGGAAAACAGTAAGGAAAGCTATGCACAGATCTCTGTCAGTACACAGCTGTGCTGGTATTTGCCTGGAACTTATGTGCATCACCGCATAAACATAGAATATTCTTCTCTTTTTGGTAATTTTGTGTAATAGATGGATGGATATTAACAGGGGATAGTGGCAATGATTTCATGAAACCCTTCACTGCCTTTAAGAGATTCTGACTTAAAATTCCCACCTCACCAGAGAAGCCCTTACTGGTAGCTTGTGCTCTTCTTCCTCCAGTTAAAATCTTGCTGCTATACACTGGACAACTCCAGAGCTACTGAGTTAAAAGGAAGGAATGAGGAGTAGACTGCCCATAGGTTTCCAAATGAAAGGGTGTTCTTCCCCAGGAGAGAAGACAAACAAATAATGCTGATTCCATAGATCAGGAGACAGATTTTTCACCCACCAGCTCAATACTCTTAGGTAGCAAACTGGGAGAAGAAAAGTCATTTTCCACTGTGTTTTATTTCTTTATTCACACTGGTGTAGGACCATAGTGACTGGATACCAACAACCATACTTCACTGAGAGCAATGAATTGCTTCTTGTCTGGACTACCTTTCATCTTGGTGATAGGGGCATTACCTGAGAATAAAGGCAGGAAAATTTATGTGACAGGGGAACTGAATCCAGATGTCCAGCATGGGGTCACAATAGCATTCAATTTCAAAGGTATGTAGCTCCTTGTCTTTTAGGACAAATCTTCCATTTCTGTTTCACAAAAAAGTGTTTTTGAAAATATAAGCTCAATATAAATGATCAATATTTCTTGGTGTCTACGTCTAAACAACTCTTCATTCTGTTTGAGGCCTTTCTGGTTCTTTGAAGTGGTTGGTTTCCTCCCAACAGCTATGCAAGGTATCAAGGTACTTAGTTTATTTTCATTTCTTTGACAAGCCCCTACATTTTAGGCTTTGCAACCCTTTTTCACACAGAACAAAACCTCACTGATACTGATTAGTGAAAATTTTACAAGAACCACTGACTGAAGGATATGAAGCATTTAAGTAGACACAGAAATTGAACTAGAAATGAGGAAGATAATTTAGAAGTCCAATCACAACTTGGGTTTTTTTTTTTGGTGGTGTTTTGGTTTTTTGTTTTGTTTTGTTTTTATGGAAATTAAATGTAAACCTGCTGAACTCGCTGGTTTTGATTGATTTTAAAAAAGAGAGAATGTGTGTCTTACTTGCATTATTTATCCAATTGCTTGGTTTCTGGATAAGTTTTTTTGTTGTTTTTTTCATGAAGAAGTTTCTTCTTTTTCTTTCTTTTTTTTTTTTCCCTTTATTCTCATTACTCATAAATGCTCAACATTTCAGAGCTGTGCTCATGCTAGTGTAATAAAATGAACAGCTAATAACCATTACCAGTATGGCTTCCTTCATTCCCACTGCTTCCTAGCCTGGGAACCTGAGAATCCCTCCTTGACTACAGGAGCAGCTCTTTGTCCTGCAGTATGATCCGGTTCAAATTAAGAATCCCATACCTTAGGAGAATTTGGGGTAATTCTTGATGCTTTCTTATGTGGAGCCATGCACTTGCACCTTTTCTTGCCAGGAACAGGTTAGTATTCAGAGGTTAGCATGCCCCTGCCTTCTTCTTCCTTTTGTTTCTATTTCCCATGTTTAAAAACACACACACAAAAAAACAAAATCAGTAAATTTTTCTTGGTTTAAGTTTATAGTATTGTTCTTGTATAAAGAATTTTCTTAAAATAACTAAGAATTAATAAGTTTGGAAATCTATGCTAAGGTATGATTTCTATCTTCCTCAGGCTGGTAAAGAACAATACTTAAAACATCTTGTAGTGGTTAAACATTATAATGTTGTAAATAGACATTTTGTATATGTAATGACAAAAAATAGGCCCATAGCTTCTATAGTATGGGTAAAATCCAGAATTCATGGGTGAGGATCTCAAATATAAACTATATGGGCATCACCCCAAACTTGCTACTAGTTACTCATGATTGTGCTCTCATGCAATTAACCCAGATGGTTCATGTTTGTTAATGCAATTGCAAACAGACATTGTTGCCAGACATCGAAAATCTTTTGAAGTCCTTTTTTTTTTCTTTTGTCCAAATAATAAATCAAGATCAGGAAAAACGAAAATGCTGATGTGGGAGAAGATAATCTATGAAGAAAAACAAATTAAAAGATACTTTACTTGGAAAAGCCAATCTCTAGTTAATACCGAAACTTCTAAATTGATGTCTGCATAATGATTTAAGTTTCTTACTGATGGAATTTTTTTAAGTAATTTTCTCAACTTCAGTCTTTTGATACAGGTTGGGCATTTTCATAGATGTTCTAAATGCAAAGACTGCCACATATCAGCACCCCACCTGAGGAATATTGTTCCCAGGCTATACAAATCCCTAGACACAAGTACACCACTTTAAACACATTGTAGGAAAATTTCACCCAACACTGAAGTGCAAGTGAAAGTGTAAAGGAGCAAAGCTAGAGTACATGACAGGAAAGGCAACAAAGCAAACTCTGAAGCTTAGCTCTATATGGGTACCCCATGAGAAACCAGCATCATGATAAAGAGGACAATACACTAAATATGTTCCTCTAGATGAAGTTCTTCTCAGCTGGGCTAAAACTCTCAATGCTTGTAGCTCCCCTCTTCCATTTTTTTGACTAAATGAAGCATTGCATCCCATACACATCATCCTCGGTATAAATCTGAGAGATCACGAGGGTCAAGCTCTTCATCCATGGCTGGCATCCTGGGAGGATTCTGTCCATTCATCTTACTTTGATCCTGATCCATGCATCCCTGAATCTGTGTGTTCCTGCATACAGCTCCCACCTGCTGCTGACTCCAGGAGCCCCGTCTGGGTCTTTTCCAGCAACTTTGGTGGTGACTTGAGCATTCTTGGAGGCAAGGGGGGAGGAACACAATATTGCTTTTGTATATATCAGCATATATTTCATAATTTTCATTTTTATCACTACTGTTTCATAAAAGCTGTGTAGTTCAGTTTCCAACCTGTAAGTCTCTCTCCCTTATACTCTCTCCTTTCCTATAAGGGAGAGAAGGGAGATTAATAGAGAACATCTGACATTCTTTTAATTGCTGGCCCAGCATTAAACCATGGCAGTCTGAATTCAGTCTCTCCAGAAAATCAGCCTGTTCCTGCCTTGCTGAAACACTGCTGTGTTCAGCCTTTCAAGAAACTTTCTGGATGAAGTAAAAAAACATGGATTATCAAATTATGTGTGAAGACCCTTAGAAATTTACTTGCCTTTGATAATGTACTATTCTATATGCAGAGCTAGTCTTCCCTAACAGTTATCCATCCATCAATTTGTCTGCACTGGAGTTAAAGTTTGCCCTTTTAATATTAGGATTCACAAATTTGGACAATCTAGTAAATAGATCATCACACAATTGTCACCCTCCAAAAATCAGAGCAATAAAATCACAGCCAGAATCTTAAGGTAAAAGCAGGTGAATTTTTTTCATACACATAAAAAAATACCAAACCAAAGAAAGGGAAATCTAGGAATAACAGCAGAGTACTTCCTAACATTGCACAGGCCATTGACAGGCAGAGGCTATGCCAGGCTATGGGCTCATGGATGGGCACTGTGGAACCCATGGCAGGGCAGGGTTATGGGGAGCTGGAGGCTGACCCTGCTGTGACATTTCTGGGACATGGATGGATGGCTCTGTCTCGGGAGGGTGAAATTGGGTCCTGGAACATGGACAGGTTAAGGGGAGACACCAGGGGAGGGGATAAGTGCCAGTCAGGTCAGTGGGAGGCCTCAGGGACTGTGGTAATATCATAAAATAGATGAAGTTAAATGCCAAGACTGGTAATTGAGCTCACCAGTAATGCCCCACTCACACACTTCTGGAGTGCTAAAAAATACCGGGTCAGGATTCATAAGAGCACAGTCAGTACACATCAAAGGCTCCTGCAATAGCTGTGCTATCTCTAGAATCCAAAAAACACTATTTGTAGTCCTGCAGCCACTTCAGCAGCAAACTGCCCTGGAGAGTTGGTCCTTCATGCTGCAAAGTCATCATGTTGGCACTCTTCAGAGCCCTGCCGTGACAGAGATCTCTTCCTCTGGTGCTGTTTCTGCAGACACAGTAAATCATTTCCCCCAGCAACTGTTTGTGAGAACGAAGCCAAGGGAAAACTAAGTTGTTACAGGGGTGACAATTCCTGGCAAAGATGAGTTATAGGATGATAAAAAGAGCCAAGGAGCTGCTTTATTCACCTTTCTGAAGGGTGATGGATATTCTGCACTAGGTTGCATTTAAGACCTGGAGGGAAAGAAAGCAGTTGCCATTTTCTCCTCTTACTCTTTCTTCATTTGAAAGTCTGTCCAAATTAAAACTCATGACAGAATCTATGTTGTACTGCGTAGAAAATCTTATTTTGCACACACATTTCTTCCATTAGAATTAGTTGAATACTTCTGATTTTCTACACTAATTTTTTGTTTGTTTGTTTTCAGCTTCAGAAATATTCAAGCAAGTAGCAAAAGAGAACTGGCATATCTTATTCATGCATTACATTTGCATTAGTAGAGTGACTCAAGAGACACAAAACAACAACATACCTAACTTTAACAGACAGCTGAGGGGACTGAAAGTCACTTTGTGGTAGAGCTGGCTGTTCTGATTCACCTTCTGAAGCCTGCAACCAGTTTCTCATGATAATCATGACAAATTGCACTCAGATCTAGAAGTACTTTCCCCATTTTTGCTCTGGAACTGTTGCCTTAATTAAAGTCAGACCGTAAAAACTATACCCAGATAGACTCAGGTATGAATGGGCAAGATGAGAGAAAATGGAAAAATAACAAACTTGACTGTTAGGAACTTAAAATGCATTAATTCAGTGGCTCCATTTGGAGAAATAATTTCTACATGAGCATCTCCTCTCCTGAGCCTCATCCACATGAAGTATTCTAAGAACCGACAGAGTTTCATTCTTCTATAGCAAGGCACATTCCCCTATTTTGATTTACTGTAGAATTATAAAATGAAGTTGAATCTTGACTACTTGAAATTCAATGATGCAAAATCATTCCTTATTTGAAACATATTTCTGTTTTCTGAATGCAGCAGTGAACTACTAAATCCTTGTTTATGTTATGAAAATAGCTAAGGTTACCGATAATTCTAAATCTAACATGAAATATCTAGTAAAATTTATTATATCAATAATAAAAATGCCTATCAAAAATTTTCTCTAATCCTATGAAGCAAATTCATAGGACTTTGTAAAGATATATCTACACTTTGTTACCCACACACTCACTCACTCTTTGATATGACAGGTGAAAAACTAACAGATTGTATCAAAAAACTTCTTTCTGGTTAGTTATTTTTTGGTGCCACCCACCTTTCTTTGCACTTATCATCAAGTAGCAGTGAGTGGACTTTAAAATTTATCCAGCAAGGAGTGAAAAATGTGAGGAAAAGTCTTCTAGAGACCTCAGCTTCTCAAAGTAATTTACCTGTCCTTGAGCAAACTGACTGTAAACCCTCACTTGGAGATTACATTACACAGATAAATTATCTTACATCGCATGCACCCAGGGTTTTCATCTCCTATATGTTTGTGTATTGGTTTTTCTTTTTTAATGAAATCAATCCCTCTATCTGATTTTAGAAAACTGTAGCAACCCACCTGTGCTGTGAAACAGCTGTACAGTCACAAAGAGGATGAAAAATAACCAGACAAGGTTTTAAGCTACATTGTGGCTCACCTAATTACTATTGATACAGAGAAAAGCATGTTAGTTTCATCACAAAAATCACAACTTTCTCAAGAAAGGTACTCTATGCTCTTTCATAAGTCTTAAAGAAACAAGAATAAGTGAAAATAAGACCACAAGCAAAAGTGAAAATATTCCCACAAACTCCAGTCAAAATTCTTTACGCAAACATGGACTTGAAAATTGCAGCATGAGGCTATTACCAGTTTTAAAGATAATTTCCTTTTGGGATTGTTTAAAATTTCTTCCTTTTCCTCTGTAGGTTAGAGCACTGGTTGTTAGTTTTGTTTACCATGTTGCCTTAACTTTAAAGCTCATTAAGCCCATTTCTAGCTGTCAAATTTCCTTTAATCAGACTTTACCTAAATTTGCAGCTGTGGAGTCACTGAAAGAGGAGTAGAGAGAATAGCAGATGGTAGGGTTCTCTGTTCTTGTGTTGTTGTTTTAATTTCACTTTCTCAGTATTTTGATACAACTGCACTCCCTGAAGTAGTCTAACAAATATAAGAAAAAGAATATTCCTTTTCCTTTTCCCTCAGGCACTCAAGAAATGTAATCAGCAAACCCTAAATAGTTAATAACTTTTTGATACCTCTTTCAATCATTTTAAAAAACTCATGATCACTTGTGACTTACAGTTTTGCCACTGCTGTCGAAGAAGGCAAACTTCATTAATTTATTTTGTTTTTACTGTTTATGCAAAAGGAAATTTTACTTTCTATGTCTTTCCTAGTCTGTGTTGAACACACTCTCACCTGCTGGGTAGAGAACCCCTACATATAATTATATAGCTCCCTCACCTCTATTTAAATATCTTTACATTTCTTTATATTTGTATCCTCAGGAAGATTATTTTGTGAGTACGGAATGATCAGTATGAGAGAACACATTCAGAGAGTAAGTTTTGTGACTTGAAACCTTGCTCACTCAATAGAGAGCCATTTGCAACAATTAGAACACTATCATTCTCTGCTAATTTTTAAAGTATCTTCTTTAAATTAGTCATCTAACTAACAAGACAAATAAATCAGTCAATTTGATTATTATAATAATTTTTTCAAGTGTATTTTGGTTTATTTTGTTTGATGAATCATGCCTTGGAAGTATTTGTAAGACAGAAAGACAGACTGCCATACAAGTCTAGGCAGGCAGACCCCTTGTTTTCAGAGATTTAAGTGTAGATGACATGGACTCTACCTTGCTGATTTAGGCAACTCCTTGAAGATTTTCACATTCATCCAGAATCATCATAGGCAATTCATTATATGTAAGGACAGATGGACAGGGTGGGATTTTTGTTTCTCTGTAGCAAGTAGCATTTTCAACAATTTTTGCCTGCTGAAACTGCTCTCACAACCGTGACCTACAAACAGAGTTTGTCATCAGCCCTTCCTGTTGACTTGTCTTTCAAATTTTGTTTATGACATTGATTCTAAGTATCTACAAGTGCAGGGACCTGAACATGATGGCATGAGAGACATTTCAAGCTTAACATTTTTAAATTTTTGTGATTTTGGTGGTGATTAAGGACTACAAAAGGTTATTGCTACCGATCAGTCCTTAGGGATCAAACAAGGGGTCAACCAAAACATGGCATATGCAAAATATATCACCTAAAGCCTACTGGTTTTATTGGCATTATTTCATCAATTTTCATAAATCAAAAATGTGTTTGTTTGGTTGTTTTTTTTCTTCTGGAGATAAGGAAAGGAGAGGAAAAACACAAAACAAGGAAGAGAAAGATGTCAGTGGTATGACAGACTATAGCCACTCTAAGTGGTTGTGGTGAAAGAACAGAGTCCAGAATCTTAACTTACAGGAACCAGAAAGCTGAAACTGTAAAAGGTATTAGAGGCTGCTTAGGGTAAGAGAAATCACTGTTGCATCAGTATTAGAAAGTAGAAGGAAAACAGATAGAAATGCCTTAAAACTACATGTGGGCTCTTTAAATAGTAGTTGGTGGCTGTTACTGAGAGCAGGAGTTAACAAGAGGTAGCAATGGGCAGTAGAAAGCACCTAGTATAGTTATTTTGTGTGGTGAGACAGAAGAATTCAGTGACAGAATGGGGGAATACCTGGCTTAATTACTGGCTTGAATAAATCTAGTACAATTGCTGGGGAATGCAGGATTGCACCCATAATCATAGGTTTCATCATCAGGATTAGAATCTAGAAACTGCTTCTCCAAATTAGTTTGGCATTTGTGTGGTTGTATTTGGCTTGGCCCTCCAATATGCAGACTGTGTACTACATATTGCTGCCTTGAAGTCTTTTTAAAAAAAATACATTATTCGTGGCTTTCGTGAAATATTATTTTAATTGAATCCAATTCTCTGTTAAACTGCACACTTCTTTATTACAAGCATGTCTAGCTCTGTGATTTATCCATTCTATAATTTTTTGATGAGTTGTAAAGAACAACGAAATTCTCATTTTGAAGTTTTTGATTTATTCCTTTTATTCCTCTAGGCCTTTCAGTCAGCCAATATGACATCTGTTGTCTATTCTTGTGGCTCCTGCATTTTGTATTGATGCTCTCAGATGTGTAAAGTTGTTGCATTTTAGAATTCCTACTAAATTAAATCATATTTTTTGTCATTTTATTGCAACTGGCAATAAGAATAATATTGGACATTCTGTTCATAGCTAGTGACCAAAAAAGAAAAGAAAAAAAAATTTATTTATTAAAAACCTGGAGCTCATCTTCAGTCTAATCTATAGTTAATAAATGATGGTACAGATGTGATAGGAAAGTAAAAATACATATTCAAAACCTGCTAGTATTTACTTATTTTGGTTTTCATCAATCACTCTGTTTTAAAACATGATGTTATTAATTTTTTTGTTTTGTTTAAATGGCTCAACTGAGTATAACAGCACATTCCCAAGTAGAATAGTTCTCATTTGTTCTGCTTTGGTGTATCTTCACTTTCTCTCCTGCCTTCTCCTGAGACCCTTCTTCTTCCTTGTCTTTGCTCATCACCTTGAGCTCTTGATCTGGTCAGTATTATGTTCCTTTAGTGGAACCAGATGAGAAGCAGAAACTGCTCATGGAAACAGGACATGAAATCCAGAAAGAGAGAGGAAGAGTAGATGATGTCAACAAAAGTGGGAAATGACCATTTTAGTCAAGGTTGGACCAATTTTCTCCAGTTACAGTGTGAAAACATGACCAGATTGCCTCTTTTTCATCCTGGTTTCATAGTGCACATTCCTCAGGATTTCTGCTTTTTTTTTTTTTTTTTTTTTTTTTGTGCATAAATAATCAATTATTTACAGAACTAGGATACATATGGCCATGGCATCATTTAGCCAAGGCAGATCTTGTAAAGGATGTCCTATTTCAGCTGATGTTAACTAATGTATTAAAAATTACACATGCAAGCATGTACACTGAGGGACCACTACCCAAGAATATCTGTAATGCTGGAATCAGAAAACTTAGTTACAAGCACCTTATTTGTACCATCCAAAGTGAACTGCTTAATCACAGTTATCTTCATTGTTAAGGATGTCATAAGATTGCAGGTTTGTCCTATTAGGGAAGGAGAATGGAATTAAAATATCATAAAGTTTTAGTGAAAAAGGAAAAAAAAAGCACCTTGTTTTTCTCTATTAGTATCATCTACACTACTCATAGTTTATTCCTTGATATCCCAGGTCTTGTGGGTCAAGTTTTCAAGAACACTCATAAACTATGACTTAAGTACTATAAAAAATATAAATCCTAAGAACTGACTGAAAGGGTCTTTAAGCTGGTACTGCTATTTTAAATAACTCTAGAAAGACTGGAATAATTTCCAAAAGTGAAAGAAATTTAATGTCCCACCAGTATTTGAAAGGGGCAGACAGGATGACCTCCCTGAAAATATTCTGTCAGCGTGATCTTGATCCTAAACAAAACAGTAGAACAGATGATGAAAGTTTACATCAATAAATAACAAATTATTATTAGTGCCACTCAAACCATTCTTCTGGAAAATAGATTCTGTCACACTAACATGGTTTTCTTTTTTTCTGATGATACTACAAGTTGAGTTGACAAGGGTACTATTATTAGTGTATATAACCAAATCTCAGTCAAGCCTTTGACTGCCTTTCTCAGGACATGTTGATGAAAAATATAGGATGCTACAAAGTTAACAGAGTGAACAGTACATAGATTTTCCATTAACTATGTGGCAGATGTCATAGAAATCACCATCAAGCAGGTGTGCTTTTAGTGTGATCCCTTAGGTACCGCATTGGTAATATATTTTAATGAGGTTTTATCTATGACCTGGAAGACAGCATAAAAATATCATTAACAAAGTTTGCAGTTATCAGGAGGTGGTAGAGCTTGGCAAATAATAAAGAGGAAATGTTACTGACAAAAAGAAATCTTGATTGCTTGATAAGGCAGAACCTTGCAAACAGTATATCTTTTGATTTGAGTAAGTCAAAAAAAGAGACAGAGAGACTGGAGTGGACTGGAGCACCTCTCCTGTGTAGACAGGTTGATAGGATGATATTTATGTGGATGATATACTTCATACACATAGTGCAAAGGACTAACATTTTCTTTAGTAAGCAGAAGAGTATCTGTGAAAGAGATGCAGTGTCCTTATGAAGTTTTTAATAAAATTGACTTTTTTTGCTAGTTATGTTCCAATACTTAATTATTTAAGATAATTAGGAATGAGAACAGCAATTCAGTTAGAATATGTTATTTACCACCTCAACCAAACACGGGTGACCATGTAAGGAATGAGGTCAGAGCAAAAAAGAACAAGTAATTCATATTTTAACTCTGCTCTCTGGAAAAAAATGAGTCAAAATAACAGGCACAGCTGCCGCCTGAACAACAAGTTCAGCTGTATGCAAAAGCATCTTTAAAAAAAGCATCTTTAGAGAGAAATGTAGGATCACTTCTGCAGCAACAGGCAAATGGCTAGTCACATTACTGAAACAGCTTGCCAAAGAGAATACATACTGATCAAAATGCTCAGAATGTTGTAATGTGCAAAAGGGAACAAGGAGAGGAAGGACGATTTCACCATCAGCTCTTCCTCCGTTACAGGGCACTGCTTAATGACTTATGTGTCTCATCATGCTTTGCTTTGTGGTTAGAAAAGCTAAAACAATGTTGACTAAATTCCATTCTTTCAACTACCTGACACATATGAGTGGAGAATCTGTCAGAGGTTTCTGCAGAAGGAAGTACTACATCCATGAAGAGCTGATGATGAGCCTGGGCTCCTGTTTAGGTGGGAAGAGGCAAAAGGAAGAAACAGCTGATAAGCATTCAAACTTCTGAGTGACCTACCCAAGTTTTTCTGGTCTGGAAGCAAGACTAGAAATAACCCAAATAGGATTTCTTGAAAGATTTCCAGAAGCACTTGGGTTTGGCTGGGTCAGTAGTATAGTAAGAACAGCCTTTTTGTGATATTTTGGTATTGCTGTTTCCTGTAGCAGAAACAAACAGAATACTTGGTCTTGTCTCCTCCTCTCCTCTCCTCTCCTCTCCTCTCCTCTCCTCTCCTCTCCTCTCCTCTCCTCTCCTCTCCTCTCCTCTCCTCTCCTCTCCTCTCCTCTCCTCTCCTCTCCTCTCCTCTCCTCTCCTCTCCTCTCCTCTCCTCTCCTCTCCTCTCCTCTCCTCTCCTCTCCTCTCCTCTCCTCTCCTCTCCTCTCCTCTCCTCTCCTCTCCTCTCCTCTCCTCTCCTCTCCTCTCCTCTCCTCTTCCTTGCTTTTCTGTTTTCTCCTCTCCTCTTCCTTGCCTTTCTGTTTCCTTCTCCTCCCTCTCTCTCAATACTGTTATTCTTTCCAAACAGTAAAGATTGGTTTCAACTAGAAGTTAAGAAAAAAACTTCTATCCCATTGCTTTGGTTCAGTCACTAAATGCCCTATGTGCTTCCTCAAAAAATAAAGGACTGCTACACACTGAAACCTAGGACTTCACAGAGAAATTAGAATATTTGGTGCAAAAAGGAAACAGGAAAATAATTAATATTATAATTCACAAAAAGTTTTCTTTCTCTTTATGACTACTGTATATACAGAGACACTTATGTATACACATGTGTACACACAGAGAGGCAAATTATATCCTCAGCTATTCATACACTGTTCCCATTGAAGCATGGAAGGCACACACATGCATCTGGGGCCAAGATGTGGACACAGCAGCTGGATGTTTTAATCTAACCACATTAATTACAGAGGTCAATGACCACTGCATACAACTGAAACTGAGGCCACAAAGCAGATCAGCTTTGTAGTGCCATTCCCAGCTCCTGGGCAGCAGGCAGTGGTGTCTGAGAGAAGAGAAAAACCACAGTTTTGAAACTTCTTACCTGTTCATTCTTTTTTGGCACACAAGCATTGGTATTCATCCTTCCTTCTCCAAGGACTGATTGTTTTGTACTTGGCCACACACAGAGCCTGCCTGGCAGCCAAAGAGCTCATAAACCAAGCATTGTAATCGACTTTGCTGGCAGCACTTAGTACTATGGATGCAACTGGAATAGTGCTGACTTGGAGAGACTTTCTTTAGCTGCTTCTGTTAACATATCAAGGTCTGGCTGCCACAAGACCTTCCTAGATGTCCTCTTTCATTGGCTTGGTTCAAAAGCCTAAGAGAAGTTAATGTACATAGATGGGTTTTACTTTGTTCTGGTATGTCCATAAATGCACATATAGCTGCATTTATTGAGCTGAAAGTGGTCTGGCCATAGATGTCCTCATTGACAGTTAAAAAAATGAAAATCAGTCTCCAACTTGTAGTGATAAAAGATAAATTATTTTAAAATAACAAAAAAATGTTTGATACTATCGAGTATTGGGCAAAAAAAGTAATGAAAAATTTGACATAAAATGAATACATAAATGTTCTGTATTTCTGGGTGTTTTGCGAGGCCCTAGGAAACAGTCACCTGAAAAAAGGCAATGTGCTTCTTTGGCATAGAAAAGAATCTGACATCATTCATTGGATTCTAGCCTTACCTTTGATATCTTTGACAAAAGACATGCATCTTAGTCTGAAAGTTTGCTGGAATCACAGCAGGTTGAATTTTGGTCTAAGTCATTAGCCACTTGTTTACCTCTTCATTTGTTTTCATGCAGAACAGAAAAAAAGTCGTTTATTTTCTTGGAGTATCCCCTCCTCGAAAATTAAGGAAATACAAATTACTCTTCTCCCAGGAACCTGCAGGACTGCACAGCAGCTAAAGTTACTTTCTAACAGTGTATAATTAATTTTGCTTTGTTTATTTGTCCAATGTTGAATACACCTTTGGAAGGTGGGAGACAAGGTGAAAGTGCTTTTACAATACAAAAAATTAGCTTGTTTGATTTCTTGACACATTAAGAGTCAGAAAGACTGACTACATTTTACCAGCTGGAAATCCTACCCTACAGTGGCAGAAGGGAGTAACACTTCTAGCATCAAGAGGAATGAGACAACAAAGGAAAGAATTGCCACCACAAAAGCATACTACACCAGGGATATCTGCAGTTAGAAACAGATTTCTGGGGGTAATTAATTGGGGTAATTAATTCCATTTTGCATTACTTGATGTTATTTTTTGTCCCTGAAAGTTTCTATATATTTATATTTTAAATATGGTTCCTCCTGCATTGAAAATTTTCAACATTTTTTATTTATTGACCCTGAGAAATATTCAGTGAATGTACAGACTCCGCTACAGGAGGTTCTGTGGCCCTGTTTTGTAAATTAAAAATAAATGATAGTCTCATTGCTGTCTACAACTACCTGAAAGGAGGCTGTAGCGAGGTGGGAACTGGACTCTTTTCACAGACGACCTTCAACAAGACAAGAGGACACAGTCTTAAGTTGTGCCAGGGGAGGTTTAGGTTAGATATTAGAAAGAATTTCTTCACGGAGAGGGTGATTAGGCTATGGAATGGACTGCCCGGTGAGGTGGTAGATTCTCCGTCCCTGGAGACATTTAAAAAAAGACTGGATGTGGCACTCAGTGCCATGGTCTAGCAACTGCTCCGGTGGGTCAAGGGTTGGACTAGATGATCTCTGAGGTCCCTTCCAACCCGGCTAATTCTATGATTCTATGATTCTATGATTCTCATAATATGCTATGAAATAAGTACAAATTAAAATAAAATAAAATAAATACCCCCACACCAGAGACACAATGGTATTCCAGTAGAGAAAGAAGCTGTGCTTTTGCAGCAAGGAGCAGTGTTCAGTGCAATTAAAGTAACAAAGCAAATAATAAAAGATTGAAGGATAGTTGTGAAGTACTTGGAGAGATAATTCTATTTTCTTGGTGTAGAGCTTGTATTCCAGATGTTCTCTTAGCCCTCATCCTCACTCTCTGTCTTTTATGGGTGAGATTCTTTCATTCACTTTTCTCCTCTGTACTGTTAATGGAAAGTGTCATCCTTGGAACTCGTTTTTGTGTAGCTAAGGTTCTTTTTTTTTTTCCTATATTAATATAACACTCAGACACTTATAAGTGCACCTAGATTCTTCATCTCTTCACACCTCCTTTCACTGTTCTTTAGATATGGTATTTGTACTTGTTGTTTTGAAAAGACAATGAAAAGAAAAAGAAAAAAAAAAGCAAATTAACTTCACAAATCATCTTCCTTGTGCTGATATTAACTATATATTACACAGACTTTTTAAAGATGTATTATTAATATTTATATTAAAGATATATTTCCTACATGTTTTCTCAAGGATGTGACAGCACAGTTTTATTAAATATGCCTTGCTCAAGATTATGACCTTTAGATTATGAGAACCTTTGTTCTGATGCTGCATTCTTTAGTGTTAAAAAAGTGATAATGAAGTAATGTCTGATACAGCTCTGAAAAAGAGAAAACTGAGTTGCTGGCATTTTCTCAAAACATTAAAACTTGTTTAAATGATTACTTTTTTTTAAAGAAAATGAGATTTTGAAGCAATGCATGCTGATATACTGAAAATATATAGAGAGAAATATTGAGAAAAAATTATTTGTAAAAAGTCATCAAAGCTTTTCATTTTGGTAGAAGAAGCTGGGTTAAAAATAGCAAAATATTTGCAGTTAAATTCTTTTGCTCACTTTTTTGCCTTTCTTTGTTCCATGGAATATGTTTCTTTTGTGGTGATTTCACATGAATATGAACGTCCTATTTTTTTCATTTGGATAAGTCTGCTGAAGACATCACTATGTGTGAGCAAGGCATAGCTATAGATCTATATTAATACCCATATTAACTCTATATGACTTACTATACTTGTTAACTTCATATATTATATACCTTAGAGAACTGAGGAAAGAAAGTTTCTTTATTGGAATCAAGCACTATGGAAAAAAAAAACCAAACAAAAAACCACATCACTGTCTTCCAGGACATAGATTAGCTCATTTGGGACTGAGTCCTATAGCTTAGTTTAGCACTGCTTACTCTGAATCTACATTTAGTGAGTTTAATGCTTCAACAGGCAATCCTTGGAGGATAACTTCCAATGGCTTGGTCTAAGTCTGCTCTGTTCAATTTCATTTTAGAACGTGTGAAGTTTGGACTGCATCAGATACCTTGATGCAGAAGACAGCACATGTCACTTTTAATAGGACAAAAGGGAGGATATTGCCTGCCTTGCAACCTGGTCAAGAAGCTGAAGGAGCAGATGGCAAAGAGATTTGCTGCACTGACTCTCATCTGCTCTAGCCTCACTCTCCAACAGTGATGGGTTCATATTAAACTGCTTTATGATTTCATTACCTCAACTGCTCCTTTCATCTTGAAATTCGGTAACTAGACAGACATTAGGGATTTTCTGTTCCATATTTTTAATATTGTTTTTTAAATTAAGTGATTTTTAATTGTGGTCAGGAACAATGCAACCAACCCCCTGACATTTTTCAGCAGCTGCCAAAGTTCTTACCACCTGCTGAGTTACAGATCCAAATCTGTGTCTAAGATATAACCATAAGCATACAAACATAGATACATTAACTGCTTACTTCAACTCTATAAGGAAAACGGTATTTTTTGCTTTAAAATAATTTCTGTCTGTACCTTGATACCTTTATTCATAGTCTTTATTGATTCACCTAAATAAATATTTAATGCTCATACTCAAGCATATGGTTAAATATCCTATCTGTTTCAAAGCATACTGGTCAATATTTGATTCTCATTCACTGCAGCATTGCTAAGGATACTGAATACACAACACATGAATTAAACTACATGTCTTTTCATCATGAGATACACCATGCTTCAGAACACAAATCTATCACAATATCAAAAATCAGTGCAAGTTTTGAGCTTCTCTAAAACCGTAAGTAGGATTAATCTCAGTGAACTTTTAAGCACTGATATGGCAGGCAGGGATATCTGAGTTACTCAGCTGGATTCTTTTTTCTCATTGGAGAGAAAAAGGCATTATGAGATCACTATGCTGGTTTTGGCTAGAGTAAGTTTTCTTCACAGCAGCCAGTATGGTGCTAAGTTTTGGATTTTTGCTGTAAATCAGGTTGATAATGCAGATATTTTTGTTATTGCTGAGCAGTGCTCATACAGAGTCAAGGCCTTTTCTCCTTTTCACAGCACCCCACCAGCTAGGAGGCTGGGGGTGCACAAGAAATTGGGAAAGGACACAGACAGGACAGCTGAACCCAGCTGACCAAAGGGATATTCCATACCATATGACATCATGGTAAGCAATAAAGAGCAGGAAGAAGGAGAAAGGAGGGGCATTTGAAATGATGGAGTATGTTACTTCCCAAGTAACCATGGCACGTGGTGGAGCCCAGCTTTCCTGAAGATGACTGAACACCTGCCTGATGATGGGAAATAGTGAATTAATTCCTTGTTTTGCTTTGCTTGGATGTTCTGCTTTTGCTTTACCTGTTGAACTGTCTTTATCTCAACCCACACATTCTCTCAATTTTACTCTTCCAATTCTCTCCACCATCCCACTGAGGACGAGTGAGCAAGCAGCTGTGTGGCGCTTAGTTGCCAGCTGAGTTTAAGCCTCAAGAATCACATTTTATTTGACATTATAAATCTGTTAATCAGGATGAAGATGACCTAAATTGCTTTACAGGAGTAGCTGTTTCTCAGAACAGCCTGCAAGAGGAGACTGGAATACCCTGTTTAGCACAGATTTCTACAGCACAGATGCATACACTAGAGACAATTTGAAAGCTGCTGTTGTTGGTTCTGACTGTAAAGTCATCTTTTGAAATACAGCCCCTTAGGAAGAGCTGTTCTGGCTTCTTATGTATGTACTTCAGGTTGTTAAGTTTAATTACCAATTTTCCCTGTGATTTCCTTCAATTCACCAGACCTACCTCTTGGCCATATATTTTTTTCTCCTATGAATAATGCAGATCACATCTTTCTTTCCTCTCCTCGTGAAAAAAAAAACAGTTATATCTCCATATGCAAGGACTAAAGGAAAGAAAACTAAATATAGAAAATTCTGTGTAGCAGACATGTTCTATTAATATATGTAGGATAAATAGCAAGACAGATAGATGAATGAACTTCTTGTATCCATTACCCTTCTTCAGGTGTAATCTGTTGCTAGTATAGCATTGACTTGTGATAAGAGTGTCTGCTGCCCGAGTAAGATAGGAGCTGAAAAAGAAAATAAATGAAGTTGATTTATGTTCTCAAGGCCAATTGCCAGCCCAAAATGTATTATGCTAGTACTCAATGGTATGTGAAATGGCTCATGTTAATTCAACAGCAACTAGTCCAAAGACCTTTGCCTGTATCTTTTCCAAGCTGCAGTACTAAACCATTCAGATGAAAATAAATAGGAAAATAGATCATAAAGGAATTACAATCCCAAAGGTAGTTGACTGAAGCTCAGATGCTTTTGGCAGAACTACAAATGATGTGCATATGATCAGCACAAAGCATGGAAAGATGCAAAGGATAATGACATATTTTGCTCTTGTGTTTGTTTTTCTTCTGTTTTGTTCATTATGTACAGAATTAGAGGTGGAAGCCACAGCCAGACAGCAACAGCTCATTACAAAGTAAAATATAAAGCTTATCCAAATAGCTGGCTTAAATAAATGAGGAACAATAAGAAGAGCTGCAACAGCACATAAGAGAAGCCTAGTTAGGGCAAAAAAACTCCAAGACCCAACCAATCATCAAAAAAAAACCCAAAAAGCAAAACAAAGGAAACCTTCATCTTCCCATGGATGTCATCAGTGATGAAAAAAATGAGAAAAAGAAAGAATCAGTTAGACTTTAATTCTAATGTCAGCTTCATAACAAATTCCTACCATAAATCTCTGGAAGAATGCTGCAACTTCCCTGGGGTACTACTGGCTCCCACCTTCCCTTGACTGCTCAGCCATCCTTGCTGTCACATCACTACCTGATGAAGATGATGGTGGACATTGACAAGGAACTACAGTCAGGAACACAGGATATGTACAGGTGAACCTCTGTGGGATGTGAATTCCATCAGGTATGTGATGACTGCTGGATGGTGGCTCCTGATAAAGGCTACAAGACAGCACATCACAGATTCTGAATACTGCATGGTATAATTTGGTAACAGAGACAAGTAGATATATAGAAAGATATTGCCTGTCCCATTTACTTCATATTACAGTGGATTCAAAGTTCCATAAAATAACCTACAATAACATCATATGCATTACTGTAGCCTGAGAGTGCAATGATGCAATATTTCAGATAACTACAGATACACTGAGAATTACAGAAAGGGTTTCATGTCAACCCTTGCACTGCAGATTATTCCATTTTGATTAATGGCAGTTGTCTTCCACTTACACATTTATTCAGGGTGGTAAATTTACTGGTCCAACTTGGAAGAGGTCCATGAACACCCAGTCGTGGTGCTGATAACTTCTGGGAGAGATGGAAAGCCTTGTCCTCTCACTGAACATTGCTGTGAACAGCTGACCTCAGGAAAGGGTTTGGAATGAACCAGCTTTTCTTAGAAGTTTTTTGAATGATGAAGATTTTTCTTCTTGGGGTTTCTTTCCTCCTATTCATATGAGAGTTCGAGTAATCACCCTCAAAACATCCTAGCCATTCTATTCCACTAGCAAAGCATTTTTACCACTCTTCTAGTCAGAATTATATATGTTGTTGGGAAAAAATAATTTGAATCCTACAAAATTACTTTTCATTTTTAAAGTAAATAGCTTTACAAACTGGAAAAGACATAAAAAGTCAGAGCTTCTGACAAAAAATATAAAGTTTGTTGAGAGATATACTATGCTAAATATAATTTTAAAAGAAAAAACTTCCACTAGTTCCAACTTATTGTTCCAGTGATCATTTTATACCTTTTTACCTTTACAAAAATACTTTGTACCCAACCTTTTCTGGGGGCTGTAAAGGAGGAGTTAGTACAGGAGCCTCATGCAGAAATATTCACATCAGTGAGCTTTTGTGTTTTGACTAAAGAGAACTACAGGTAGATGTACTTGTCATAGAGTGTCCCTGAAAAATGCCTTTTGTACAAATGAATTTATAAAAAGCCAAACATAAACAGCATTTTGCTTTTTTATGGTGAACCCCTGCAAAATAGCAGCCTCAAGAGCTATTCAGATGACCCCAGGAAATACATACAGCACAGTAAGTGCCTTAATTGCCTTTTACCATCTACCACTTTGTCTTGAGTTTCTTGCTTTATTTCAAAGCTTTGCTGTGAGCCCCATAAAGTAGGTTAAATAGAGAGTAAAAGCAATGCAACCATGTTATTTTTGCTTCTTTTTGCATTTTAAAGGATTGGTTTTTAATTCATCTTTGTGTTCTTCAATCCCTCAGTTGGATTAGGTGCCTCTGAAATTTTGCAGTTTGGATTCGTTTTGGCTCTGCCTTTCTGTACAGCCTTGGGCAAGTCAGGGTACTGTTGTTGGATTTTATTTCCCCACCAGTGTAATTTTAAATACTATTTTCTTTTCTCTGATGCATTGGTATCACAAACTGAAAGTAAATTATTGCCAGAAATCCTGTCACTGGAACTTGGTAACATAACAGTAAGGAATGAGAGACTGAATCTCTATAAAAATCCCCTAAAATAGCATTAGAGACACTTGCAGTTTAGTGAAGATTGCACAGCCAATGCTCATGACGTCCCTGTTGTGTGTAAGGAGGGAAAATTGCTCTCTAGCACTGACAAAGTCACAAGCTATAAATTCACTACATAAACAGATAAAATGTTAAAGCATTCTTCTCCTTTCTCTGTCTGGATTGCACTTGTAGCTTTCTTTTATCAGCTCAGAAGTCTCCATGCACACACAAAAAAATTTAAGGTGATTGTTTAAGACTTAGAGGTTAAAACCATAAGTAAACTATAATTAATCAATAGTTGCAATGTAGCCCATTTTTTCCTTTTATCAGTCAAGTGTGAAACACAGGCAGGGCCATTGAACATTGGTTTAATTGAATCACAGTTGCTTAAGTGCTCTCAAGAGGTGATAAATTAAAAAGTGTTATGCATGAAAGAAATAGGTTTCTGCAACTTGAAGAAGCAATATGGCATGAACCTACTAATAAATTGTTGGTTATCCACTAACAGCAAATTGCTCCCAATAAAAATTGTCTGTGAGCATTTAACAGGGAACCAAGAGTAAACAGAAAATTCTACCCCAGACATGATTTTGGTTTGCTCTTTTTTGTCAAATTACTACCAAGGTAACTGGACAGCTGGTCAAATTAGACAATCATAGAATTGTCAGGGTTGGAAGGGACCCTAAAGATCATCTGGTTCCAATTCCCCCATCACAGGCAGGGACACCCCTCACTAAATCAGGTTTCTCAGAGCTTCATCCAGCCTTATAAACTTCCAGAGATGGGGCTTTGATCACCTCCCTGGGCAACCTATTCCAGTGTCTCACCACCTTCATGGTGAAGAACTTTTTCCTAATGTCTAATCTGAATCTCCCTACCTTTAGTTATAATCTATTCCACCTAGTTCTACCACTACCCAAGATCCTAAAGAGTCCCTCATCATCTTTCTTGTATGCCCCTTTAGGATACTGGAAGGTCACAAAGGTCTCCCTCAAATCTCCTCCTCTCCAGACTGAATAACCCCACCTCTCTCAGTCTGTCTTCACAGAAGAGGTGCTCCAGCCCTCTGATCATCCTCCTGGCCCTTCTCTGGATACATTCCAGCACATCCATATTTTTCTTGTAATAGGGGCTACAGAACTGGATGCAGTGCTCCAGGTAGGGTCTCACAAGAGAGGGGTAGAGAGGGTGAATCACCTCCCTTGACCTGCTGCCCACACTTCTGTTGATGCAGCCCAGGGTACAATTGGTTTTCTGGGATGCAAGTGTACACTGACAGCTCATCTTGAACTTCTCACCCAATGGTACTCCCAAGTCCTTTCCTGAGGGCTGCTCTCAAGCCAGTCAATCCTCAGCCTGTATCAGTGCTTGGGATTGCCTTGACCCAGATTCAGGACCTTGCACTTGGTCTTCTTGAACTTCAGGAGGTTGGCAGGGGACCACTCCTCCAGTCTGTCAATGTTCCTCTGGATGACATCCCTTCCCTCCAGCATGTTAGCCACACACCATACAGCTTGGTGATGAAGACAACCATTTCATTGAATCTAATCTATTTTCTCTTAAAAAATATTCCCTAAAAAATTACTGGCTAGATGATTTTATGGTTCTTTCCTAGTTTTTTCCTTTTGTTTTTTTTCCTTTTGTTTTCTGTAAAAAAAAAATTAAAAAATAAAAAAAGAAATTCTGAAAAATTCTTGTCAATTTTAAAAAGAATTGCAATTCAAAATTCAAACTACCAGATTTGTTTTTCCAGATCATATGGTACAAGTTGCATAAAGTCAGAGAATATGGCAAAATGTTTAGACCTAACTGCAAAAACATTTTCTATATTTTAATCCTAATTTTTTTTTTCTTAAAAGCTTTTGGGTTAATTTCTGACCTGTCTAAAATTAGTTTATTTCATCAAGTGAAAGTTATCAAACTGCATGCCTTGTAAGTAATTTAGAAAAGAAATGGAATAAAACAGGAAAGATACTTAGAAAACAACCACAAAAGGATTCCAACAGGTAAATATAGCAATATTCCCCCATTATGAACCCATACTCCCTTTTCCCCCTGTACTAGTTTTGTCTGAGATATAGTTAATTTTTTTCATTGTAGTCTTTAAGTTGCTATGGTTTTGATATGTGATGAAAACAGTGTTGGTAACGCCAGGATGTTTTAGTTATTGCTGAACTGTGCTTACACAGTGTCAAGGTTTTGGGGATTATCACAGCCCCTTGCAAACGAGAAGCCTGGGGGTGAACAAGAAGATGGGAGAGAACACAACTGACCCCAAGTGACCCAAAGGATATTTCATACCTTATGACATCATGCTCAGCAATAAAACTGGGGGGAGCGGTGATGGAGTTTGTCTTCAGCGCTATGTGTGGAGCTCAACATCTGCCCCCAGTGAATGAATTCCTTGTTTTGTTTTGCTTGCATGCACATCTTTTGCTTTATGCATTAAATGGTCTTAATCTCAGCCCACGAGTTTTCACACTTAAACCCTTCTGATTCTCCCCCTCATCTCACTGAGGGCAGTGAGCAGGTGACTGGGTGGTGCTTAGCAGCCTACTGGGGATAAGCCACGACAGCCCCCTAAAGTATGAAACACTAACTATTCCAGCATATTTGGCCAACAGTCAGAGAAAAGTATGAGGAGATACCCAGTGCTGATTGAACTGAATGGAAAACCATTCCCCAAGTATAATTGTACTATACTGGTATACTGTAGACATATTGCACAGGGTAGAAGAGAATCCCAGTGGAAAAACTCCATCCCCTGAGTTGGAGATTGATTCACGCTTCAGATTCCAGCTGAAGCCAGCTCAGAGTACTTCAGCTACAATTGTAGCTGGACTTGTTCTTAGAAAACCTCATAATTAGAAAAACAAACAAATAACAAACAACCTCCTTTTGTCTTTGCTTATGTGCTGGGTTCTGTACATTTATTTTTTCCTCTCTTTTTTTTTCTACAGATTTTTCTCAACCCTCTCCCTCCCTTTTCTCATTTCACATGTGAACAGAAGTCTGCTATGGAAGCAAAGATCATAACCAACAGCTTTACTAAAAATAAAATTTAATAATATAATTCCTTCAGAGGCCTGTTGAATAAGTTAGTGGAAAGAAACAGATACAAACACACTCCAAATAATCCCAAACTGATAGATGCTCAGAGCTACTCCTCCTTCTCCCCTGCCTGCACACGAAGACAGATGCTGTTACAGCTTTTAACATAGATCAGGCTGTGAATTCATTCAGCCAAAGACCTAAATTACATTTGCAAGATACCAGTACTTGTTTTGCACCACTCAGAGCCATCCACCCAAGGGACCAATGCCTGCCTCCAGATCAAGTGACAAACTGTGTATTGTGTGCATGCTGCTCAGCACAAGCTCTAATAGAATAGCTGTAAGCCTGGGTTGTTTGGGGTTTTTTTGTTGTTTTGTTTGTTTCCTACAATGCCCTGAAATTATCTAGGGACTCTGTTACATCCTATCAAGCCAAGGGTGGCACATGATGATATCATGTTTGTGTTGCAAACCCTGGACTCTGATTTGAAGGTGTGTGACAAAGCTCTGTGGGGAAGGACAATGGTCCTGCTCCTTCTGCAGCTGACCACTGGGAACAGCCTTGGAGAAAGTCATCCCCAGAAACTCATTTGAATTTCATCCCAGAATGAATAAAATTGTTGATTCCTTCCAAAAAAGAAATGAGGCCTGAATAGGGAGACTGAGATGTTAACACGGTGAAGGTATTCTCATATCCCTACAGGTTCACAACCCGAAAATCTCATTTTGCTGTGCAAGTTTACCAGTGCTAGGAGTAGATATTTCTGGTGTACAACAGACAGGTTTTTGATGTATTAGAGTATCAGAAGAACTGATGATGTTTGGATATTTCTGAAAACCCGAAGACACTGGTTAAGAAACACCTTAAAATATCACTAAGGGAAACTAAAATTGAAGATTCAAATTTAAGAAAAAAAGCAACTAAAACTAATTGCTTCTGTCTGCAGCTATTTCAAAAAGGTCAACAATTTTTTCATGATTTGTTCATAAGGAACAATATTTGCTGTGGAAATACAAAGAAATTGTTAATCTCCTCTTTCCATTCTGTATCTTAAGAAACACCTTTTATTTATCAGGGTAGTAGTATAATGTGATAAGAGTTTCCAGCTGTAAAGCATATTTTTTCCATTCAAACTTACAAAATAAATACCTACAGAGTTAAACATTTTATAATGAGTCAATTAAATATAGTACTGCCTCATGTTCTTTGGGCTCACCTCTCCAGATTCATAATCAGAGTCAATATATTAGGTCTTTGAGGAATACATGATAAAAAGTGTTTTCACAAGTATGTGCTTAAACAGAGAGTTTGTATTTCCATCCAATTCAATACTGAAATCCCAGCTGTTAGAACCTCATACACAAGTACAACCTTCTCAATGCACGTTAGTGATAAAATAGTCTCTCTATTATGTGTGTGAGAAGAGCAATGCAAAGCAAGAGCACAGGAGCACTTGCTAACCCAAGATGTTTCCCTAGGTCTCTAACCCAGCACACTGAATTGTCATTAAAGAAACACTGGTACTTCCCAAAGACCCACTGGACCTGATGGGCTCAGGCATCTCCAGCAAAATAAAGATGAAAATGTTTCCCTTAAATTGCTCTTGTCAAGTGTTGTGGGAGGTGGCAAAGTTAATGTGGGTGATAAGAAAGGAATGTGCTAATGAAGTACCTTGTTTAGCAAAAGAGATGGTGGGAAACTACTGAAAAATAGTGAAAAAACCCTGGAAAACACTGGTGGGAGGAACCTGGGAGGATCCTTGGGAGGACCCGGGGAAATGTCTGAGTATAGAGAAAATCCTCAGTTTAATAAAGTTTGTATCAGCAAGGGAAGCCTGTGAGTCCATGAAGAGTATGCCACAAAGACTTTCAGAAATGATAGAATTAATTAAAGGAAGAAAATCTCAAGAAAGAAATTTCTCAATCTGTACAATTCCTTGTCTCTGTAGATGGTTTTGTGCTCAGCTGATGAGGGTTTTGAACAACCCTTTCAATAAGGATGTATCAGTAGGAAAGTTAAAACATTCTGTTGTGAGAAAGCTGATTCCCTTTAGATGATGCTGGCTGGACAATACATCAAGACAAAACCCTTCAACTAACACACAAAAGCAGAAATAAACCAAAAGAAGGAAGCACTTATTGAACGAATAGAGAATAATCCTGAAGCTGCAGAGCAAAGCCAGCTGCCCTATTTGTGAAATCATGATGAGTATGAGGAACACAGAAAAATGAAGGATCTGGTGCACAAAACTGGACTTGAGTGGTGAAATAACCTGGGAGTGGGAAATGCTCAACAGGCAGCTATGAAGCTCCCTCTGGAGGAAGAAACCTTATAAAGAGTAACCTGCTTTCACCTGCATGTCTTTAGCTTCATGTCAGGACACAGATGCAGATAAAAAGGCATTTAATCTGAGCATTGCAGTGTGGCAACCATTTCCACTTGAGGTTTATAACTCAGGCAATTGTAAACTTGGACAAAAGACCATATTTCTTTCATATGGTTCCCAGCTGATAACAAAAGGGAGGTAAACACGAAAAGCAATATTTGAAGGGACTTCAAATCTGTAAAATTACATTGAGAAAAAGAATTTTTTCTGCCAAACACAACTGGGATTGAGACTAATTCATCTCTCAGGCTATAAATGTTAGGTGCTAGCTTCAGGGCATTTTCAACCATCTACCACTTGTTTTGAGGTTAATTTTACCATCTAGCCTATCCACTCAATTTTACCATCACTTACCTATCCACTCCCTGTAATTTTGGAGGTTCCCTATGGAGTGAGAGACTGATCAGTCAAATATCCTGCCAGATGCAGGACAGGCCCAGAGGAGTACCAGAGGTTACTCTCACCATTATCACTGAGGACCTGCTGGATGGTTACATAGATACCTTACTCCTGGACAACAGAAGCATGGAGGTTAGGGATAAAACACATCATCCAGTCATGTGCTGACTGTGTGGAGATAAAGGTCTCTGAACCTCTCAATAGTCTGAAATGGTTTATTTTGTTCTTGAACTTAGATGTAGGAGCTATTGAAGCAACAACACCAGACATGTCAGTGGTCTGAATATCACTGTATTCAATTAGTTACTTTCTGGGGAAAGTTGAGGCTTTGCTAAAAAAGTTGAGTCCTTTCACTGCCTTCTTCTTTATATATGATTTCAGGTTTAAGGCTTGAATGTTAAATTGGTACAGTGTAATTAAAATTATTCATGTTTTAAGCAACTAGCATTCAGTGTGAACAGAATCAGACAAGCTGAAATGTCAGAGTATGCTCTTGCTCTTCATTAAAATGCAGGTTTCTGAAAAATGACACATTCTGAATGATGAGCAAATTGATATAGTTCTATTAGTTGTAAGTGCCAATTAATTGCTGACTGTATTAGCAAGAAATTAAATCATTTAAATAGAAAGATCTAAACCCAGTGTTCCATTGCACTGTTACTAGCCTCTTCAGTAGTCCTATACTTAACTGCTGGAACACTAACAAAATTTTAATGTAAGTAGGAATATTGCCATTGACTCAAACAAGACCCCCTTGCACCCAGTGTAACATGACCTCTCTCAAAATGAGGCAATGCTCTTTCTGTGCTTCTGCTCAACAGAAATTATTTTATTCCTTCTTCCAAATACATCAGTTCTTGTAGTTCTGCAGATTTTTGGGGGGCTGTATTATAGGTTTGGTGGACCCCACAGAGAGTCCTTAATCAAACATAAAGAATACATCTATATTAACTTTCTTTGCTCTTCTTGTAGAAGACTTTAAATATTTAACTCAATGTTCAAACTACGGCTAATTTTTCAAATTATTGCCTTTGTTGATTTACAGTGATGTTAGGTTGGATTTATAAATTTAGAATAAAGAGATGACAAAAAAATATATATTGTATTGATTTAGGAAAGGACAAAGTATATTCAAAGTGAAGCACAAAATCTGGCTTCTTTAGCTTAGCAGGAGAAAGGCTGAGAAAGAACACGCTTGGTCTTTATAAAAACATTGGAGTCTAAATACTGGATTAGTTCTATATACTTTCACCTACTGAAAAATGTTATTTCAAAGACTAAATGCCTGATTAAATGTAGGCTGAAAAACAGATTGAGATTCCTACCTCTCTGAGCGACCTGGTTTCAGGAGATGTTTCTAAGTGGATTAGAGGAGGAAAACTCAGATGGCTTCTATGGAGGAACTGCTTGATGAGTTTCCAGGACATTTGGGGAGAAGCATCTGCTGAGGTGCCATTTATCCAGAGAAAACCATAACAATTACCAGAGGCCAGAGGCCCAACTTTCCATCAGCTAAAATGAAGCAATGTTCTACATATCTTTTAAACCCCTCCTGGGATTCAACCACCTCCCTCTTCCAGTTTTTGTTTCCAAGCAGCTGACGACAGAAAGTGAATGAAGACATTGATAAGGTCAAAGGCTCATTTTTACCTTTAGAAATATTTGATTTTACAGTCTTTAACTGTGAAAATGAACATTCTTTTATCACTAGTTTTGTGTGTAGATCACAGTTAGTGACTGTATCTGTGGACCACAAGTATTATTGAGTACCATAACTTGATATTTTATTCCAAATCATATTTCTCTAGTTATAATTGAAATAATAGCTAAGAAAGAGGTTCTTAGGCTGAGCTAACTGTTTTGTGGTTAAGCAGTAACAGTTCCATTGATTGTCAGAGGAGGAGATATTCATAAAATCCGTGTTCTCACAATCCAGTGTTCCTCTCTGGCAGTTCAGCAGAACAAGCTCATCAATTCTCTCTACGATACCCCCAAATTTTTTGCCCTCTCTAAAATTCTTAGTTTAGTCAAAACTCACAGTTTTGCTATTAAGCTTATTTTTATTTTAATGAAGGGATTTCTCATTTTAATTTGCTTCAAGTAGCTGAATTAAATCATGGAAGCAGTGTAACACTTAAGGAACTTTAGGAAGAATGAGTGCATGCAACCTCTACTCCCCACCCTCTCCATACACATATGCACACATACACACACACACACACACACAAACACTTTATTTATGACTTCGTTTCCACCTGTACTGACATGGCTGGGAATTTACAACAGTGTTGAAAATGTTACAAGCAGTACCTCAGAAATTCCACATTTTACTGAGCTGTGTTATTATGACACATCTGTCAGGCAGCCAAATGTTGTGCCAGCCCTGAAATTGATTTACAGCAACATCTATAAGAATATCTGAGGAAGAAGAGTAAACCAATGTCCACTTTTGAATCCAGTGTTTCAAAGAAACAGATGGTTGTTCACAAACAGAAAACACTAAACAGTATGGCTAGAGGAACATATACCAAATGTCAAAAAAAGGGGGGGAAAAAAAAACAGGAAAAAAATGTCCATTACTTTTCAGACAGGAGAATAAACACAGCCTTTCCAGGCATTTTTAAACTTAGCTATTTAAAACACCTGGCCCTAAAAAAGCAGACCTTTTTCTTTCTTTTTTATTTTTTTTTATTGAGGAAAATGTGAAGCTTAAACAAGAAGCCCACATAGGCTCAAAACTCCTTTGTGAAAGACCTTATTAAAAAAAAAAAAAAACACACACCCCATCAAATTTGTATAATAGCTAACTTTGTAATTTGTATGAACTATATGAACAAATCCCTACTTTTATGCTTAGGAATGTTTTGTGAGGAGAAAAGAGGTCCTATACTATTGAAGAGCTAGAAAAGTTTGTGTGAAGAAAAGAGGTAGGAATGCCTTTCTCAGATCCTTCTCCTCAGCCTCCATACCTACAATAACTTGCTTTTCTGTTTGATTCTTGAACCTTTTCTCTGCAAGACAGTATGATGCTGAAGAAAGCAGAGAAGATAACTGATGAGATTTGGGAATGCTGAGTATTAACATCATCATACAATACTGGTGTTGTTTAAAGTTGGTTTTGGTTTGTTTTTTGTTTTTTTTTTTTAAGTTGATTAGACAGCATAAACTTGAAGAATTTTCCTTAGCTGCCTTCGAGACATGACTGTGTGATGCAGCCTTTGGTTTTCATTTCAGTTCAACAAGACACATGATTTGGGTGGTGCTTGGACAGCTTGGGAACCTGAAGTGCTGTTTGAGATCTATTGGAGCAAGGCATGGCCCAGAGTGGGGACTTCCCTGCCCACAGCACATGTGGCAGCAAATCTGGAGAGAATCCATCTTGTGCTTGTTCAGAAGGAAAACCACTTTGGGCTGCACAGAAAGTGGAGGGAATGATCTCCTTCAAGTCTCAAAGTCTACAGGGACTGGTGTGTTTCTAATTAGAAAAAAAAAAAAAAAAACGAAAAACCCAGAAAAAAAGACAAAACAAACAAAAACATTAAGCCTGCTTTTTTACAATGAAAGAAAGTTGTTGAGTCAGAACTGCTAAGAAGAAACAAAGAAACATGCTGTGCTGGCAATGAGAATCCACAGGGACCTACCAAATATGTGGTGGGGAGAGAACAATCAACAGTTCTGCCAGCACCAGTCTGCACTTGGTCTGAGTTGCCATGATAACTCAAATGGCTCTGCACCCCATATTCCAGTTCTGAATGGAAAAGCAAGTATTTCAATTTTAAAATGAGAACAATTTTTCATCAGCAAGTAGTTTCAAAGTGAGATGAGAAATCAAAGTTTTTCTCTTTTTTTTCAGAATTCTTTTGATGTTCTGAGTTAGGAAATTTAGTAAGACGAGTTCAGTGGTTCAGCATCACAAGGCATCTTTTTTATTTTTATTTTTTTTTTCTTTTTTTTTTAAACTATTTTGAGTGAAAATGCTATTTCAGATGAAGCCAAAAGTGTGTGCTGGAAGGTGAAATAGCAAAGTTGTTACAAGCTACAGAGCAATAAACAAACATTTTTTAAATGAGGCACTTAAGAACCTCAGTTTACATTAAAGCATAATTTTATTCATTAATCTAATACAGCTTTCTGATTAGTCATATTTTCCATCATCGCCGTCATTTTACTACTTTGCCTACCGTGTGGCCACAGCTACATGAAACGTAATTCATTCTAAGGGCTATTTTACACATAGGTTTTTTTGTCCCTTTGCCAAAACCTGAGAGCAGATTAACTTTTCCCTGCTTACAGCAAATACCTACGAGGTTGCTGTGAGTGCCCCTGACACTTTCCATTCTTTAACCCACATGGAAGGCTGTGTAAGCTAATTACGATGGGGGCCGTGTTTCCCCTCTCCTGAGGGAAGGTTAATAGAGAAAGAAGTTTATGCTAATAAAGAACACGATCAGCGTGTGGCAGAAGCCAGGCTCTGGGCAGTTGGCTGCTGTAACACTGATGCCTTCTTAATGCTGTTGGCACAGAGACCCACAGCAGGTAGCAGTGCAAGTACAGTTTATTTTAAGCCAAGAGTAGCTAGTTCCAGTTACAAGACCTGGCTTGTTTATATATATACTCTTCTACCACTTGCTCAAATAGTAGCTTCTTCATTGCTGGGCTAGTGAGCCACAGCAGTTAAAAAACCACTGGAAAAAAGAAAAGCTTCATTTGTTACGGTTACCGTGTGGTGCCTGTGGATCAAGTATTTTTTTTTATTTTCTCTTGTTTTCAGCTATGTCAGGCAACAGTCGACAACATCTTTCTGCATGCAAAAAGGTGATGAGCAGAGTGAGGAAACATCTCATGTCAAATGAAGGACTGTGTCTTTCTGCTTATTTCTAAGCATGTAGAGTGAGAATGAAAACCAGTTTCAAAACCTCCTCTAACATTTCTGGGGAAAACGTGCATATGTCCTAGGATGAAATTTTCCCTCCTTGTGAGTAATAATTCTACCATATAGGGATTAAGCATCAAACAAGCACCTCACCAAGTATCTTCAGTTCTACTCTGTGTCCTGCAGAAAAGGCCATAGGTTCCCCATTCAAGGGCTGGCAGAGTGGCAGCTCTAACTCCTTGGTAAGCTTACTGAACTGTGTTACAAGGAGTAAATGTTAAAAGCTGTACAAGTTACCTTGGACCAAGGAGACTGTTCAAAACCACTTTATGGTATGCCAGGAACTCCAGCCTTCTTCCATGCATTCACTATGGAGTAGCTCTGTAGCTCTTACAGTAGCTCTGACTACTACCCTTCCATGAGCCATGCCAGCACTTCAGCAACACCACAGAACAAGATATGGGTGTCAAGTGCTGGCACATCTAAGAGAATCAACATGAAATGCCACTCTTTGCTGATTAATGGAGGCTGGAGCCCAAATTCTCCATGTTATAGCAACACAAAATGTAAGCCAGGGGCACAAACAAAACCTAAGTATAGCAGTGTCAATTTATCCATCTTCACTCTTTCTTATTTTACAACCTTCTTCAATAGATTACTAAAATAAGTAGACTGGACACCAGGAAAAGTGGCAAAGGTAGTTTCTTGAGCATCACTGTTCAAGATGTTATTTCAAATGGATGTATAATCAATACCTGAATTCTGATTATCCAGTAGTGGACCCAAATGATAAGTCACAGCCTCTCCATGAACATGGACAAAGTAAGTGCTGAAAGGAGTAAGATGTCCATCATCTTATTCTGTCAAGTAAGTGAAGTCTTAATTTCCAGTGCCATTACTTTTGAAGCCACAGGTTTTACAATCAGTCACCATTCATTTCAGAACATAAAGGTGCTCAGATTGCAAACTCCTGTATCGCAGTTGTTGGTGAACAGCCCATAGTCAACAATTAAACTGAGTGGGTACAACACAAAAGCACTTGATGGCTAAAAAAATTTATCATGCTGAAGTGCTATCAGTAGTCCATAACCTGGAATAATTCGTGGGTTTGTTCTCTGCTGTGTGGGAAATAACATCCTGAACTCAAGTCACAAAGCCTAAATTTGGTTTACAAGCAGTGAATTTAAATTATTGCCAACTTCACTCTCAGGTCCTGTTGTCCCATGGCATTCTTGACTCACATTGATAGCAGACTTTGTGACACACTGGACTCCAAAGACCACACAACTCTGGGAAACTATGCATTGGACCAGCAATATTTAGCCTTGAACACAAACACAGAATAACAAATGGATCTTGTTTATTGTCTGTGAGAAAAAGAGATTTTAGATACAGTAAGACATAACTCTCCAAATGACATGTTCTTTGGAGCAGAGCTGCTTTTGGCATTTCTGAGCAGAGATAAATAGATACACAAATGTTTTGTGAAGAGCATGGGAATGAAGCTATTGTACTACAAATATACTCTTTTTTTCTGTCTAGGGTCCTCTATCAAGCATCTTCTGCATATTGACACCAAAATCTTCCTGAAGCTGTAGCAATCCTGCCTCCTCACGTTTCCATTCCTCCAGCACTCTACTGCTACTACTGACTTAGTGCCTGCAGTTGCTGTGCTCTGTGAACTGAACACATTTGTCCTACTCTGTAGCCACAGTGACAGGGCAAATAAAGACACCAGAGTACTGTGAGTTACCAAAGAGGATCCCCAAAGGACATGGGAACAGTACTGAACTACAAGAGAAAAAAAGCAGCATGGGAAAGAGGACTTCTGTGCCTCTGGGTAAAGTGATAGGATGTGCACAGATGTTCTTTCAGCACAACTACTGAATGCTAATGCTTAAGAACAATATCACACCCAAGTGAGCAAAGACACTATGGCTTTTATTCCCTGCTTTAACACCTCCCTAAAAATACAGTAAAAAAAGCTATTGGGTAAGCTCTTCACCCGAGTGAAACCTTAAGACCAATAAATGCACCTTGCTAGACACCGCTTTCCTTCTTTCACTAAACAGCCTGAGTCTCCATACACACACACACACACACAAACCTTATTTTTCTTAACAGTTTCACACAGCTGCTAGACTAACATCCAAAACAATACACAAAATAAGAAAAAACCCAAATGTCTTCCCAGAGAAAATACAATCCACTGAGATATGCCACATCTGTGACAAGAAGTCTTGCAAGTAAAATTTCTGCTTACATTTTTACTTGAAGCACAACCCCCAGTTGTGG
This sequence comes from Calypte anna, assembly GCF_003957555.1. Lineage (NCBI taxonomy): Eukaryota > Metazoa > Chordata > Aves > Apodiformes > Trochilidae > Calypte > Calypte anna. The sequence continues at coordinate 31,280,439 of NC_044244.1, forward strand.
TTCTAGCTTATAGGGTTGGCAGAACAGTATAAATATTTGCAGTATAAAATTTGTGAATGTTTAGTTGATCTTGAATCTTAACTATTAGTTTTAAGCTTCTTAGAAACAGTTCAAGGAGTAAGACCCAAGAGCTCAAGAGATTCCCCCAGACCCAGGTCAGAAATGTTTTGTGACACTATTAAGTCCTCAAGCTGGAAACGTAGCAATATTCTTCAGCAGAAATTTTGGACCTAGCTCTTTGTCACTGTAGCACTGTCAAGCTCCATTTACAGTAAAGAATTGTGAATACTTAGGCATTCCTTAAGCTTTTATGTGTTTGAAAAAGTAACTGCCTTCAGTTAAGAAACTATGCAGGTATCCCTCAGTGTCATCTCACCCACACCCTTCAGGTTATTCACTTAGAAAATGTCTGCTCCAGAGAGATTCTGGTAAACAAGTAAGTCAGTGTGACTGTCTAAAATCATTGAAATGTTATTCAGGGTTTGTAGAAACTATACTTCAGCAAACACCTGTATGAGTTTACTGGGTAAAACATTTTGTTATGTGAAGCACTGAGAGGACACTGCCTTCAAAGAACATCTTTTGAGTTTTAAGTGAGCCCACGACATGGTATCTGGTGGTGGTAGTCATAAAACTGCAAAATGTCTATTTTGCCACTCAGCAACACTTCTTCCTCATTCTAATACTCTGGGATGCCTCCCCATCGTACCAAAATACTATTTAGCCATCAGCTGTGTAAATATCAAACCACCAGCTCCCTCATGTCTGGATTCTCATAGGGGAAAAAAAAAAAAAAAAAAGTAAAAAAATTGTGAACACTTGTTAGCCTTTAAAACAGATGTTCGGTTAAATCATTAGTCCTAAAAATAACTATTACACTATTGCAATGAACGATCTTGTAATATACAGATTGCCACTGGATTTAAGCACAATCAGCTTACTTAACTTATTCTGGCAGAAGAGATGACTCAGGAGCATTTATTTCCATTTCTGGAAAGACATTAGAACATAAAATAAAATTTTATCACTCACATTTCTTGTATGCTAAATGAAACCTAGTGGGAAGTATTTAAAATGCAGTCATTGACCCTAAGTATTTATTTGGGTACAGGGATCCTTGAAAGATGAGGATCTTTGTGCTATCTCCTTCAGCAAGTCTAAACAAAGTATTTAAGGAAGACGATGTATGGGAAATAAATTATATTTTACTACTGTTCCTAAGCTTCCCCCACTACAGAAAGTAAATTTAAAGTGTTTTGGTTTTTTTTTGTTTTGTTTTTGTTTTTTGCTTGTTGTTTGTTTGTTTGTTTTTTGTTTTGTTTGTTGTTTTGTTTTTTTTTTTTTGCTTTTTTGTCTGGTTACAGATGTTATCATGGCCCCCAGCTCTCCTCCCCCTAAAAAAAAAACCTAGGGTCATTGGAGGGGGAGAAAAAGCAGAGTTATCAAGTGAATCAAATTTAAGATTTCTTGCCTTATTGACTTATAGCACCGTGCTTAACTCAGGAAAAATTAATCTCTTTCAAAATGCACTTAATTATAATCAAATACCCATATCAATGTCTGTCACCACATCAGCACATCTGGCAGCAATGAAGACAAATTAACAATACAAGTCGGAAAATCTGGCAATATGAACAACTAAGGCACACAAAATCCATTCTCTACGCTCAGACCACCAGTGACTAGGATGGATTAACTTCCTGTCTCTAATACTGGCGCCTAAATTAAAGGGAAATTGCATTGCAATCTGGGTACCAGGTTTCTGGCTACAAACTGCAAAACACCCTTAGCTCAGCTCCACCAGGCAGTGAAACTTCTGCTCTAGCTTCAGCCATGATGTCTGTGATGGTCTGCTCTAACAGCTGCTTTTAATTTGGTTTTAAAACAGCAAACTGGCAGCCATGGAAGTTTTGCACCTTCAAAGCAGACAGATGTAAAACGCTGATGTCCTGTAATATTAACTTTTGGAGTCTTGCCTTTCTAATGCAGTGATGACAACAAGATTCACAGCTTTTTATTTTGGTTTTCTGTGCCTACAGATGCCTACTATTTTAGAGTGTTTTCACTTAGTTTTAATCACCGTTTTATAGTAAGCAATCCTCCTACTCTGACTTTGTATATTTTAAGTCATTGGGTTAATTACTGCAAATTTAATCCAGCAAGAATTTAAAATTGCTCAAGTGGAGTGAGCAGTTGAATCAAACACAGATCTTGTCTGTAAGCAGAAAATGGCAGCTGAATTAGGAACAGAAACATGAGTTAAACCAAAGAAAACATTATCTTGTACTTGGATTACCTCTCATGGTGGGTGTGGAAGCAGCTGCAGAAGCAAAAAAGAGGGAGAAAGTAAAGGGGTATGGAAAAGCAAAGATTCGGACATGCAATGCATATTTGGTAAACTCTTAACACTAAGCTACTGAGAAGAGACAGCCAGTGCCTTTTTTCTTCTTTTATTAAATAGCTTGATATGGATTTATTCATCTACTGTGCATTCCCTCCATCAGATGCATGCACACCTCAGCCTTGGGTGCACGAAAACTGAGGATATAGGCACAACATCTGACAGTGGGAACTCATTAAGTGAGAGACTTGCATGCTTATTTTGGTAAAAATAGTTTCAACCTACCTTAGCAGCCACCAGAAGTCGAGGCAGGACCCCACCTGCCCTTAAAAGCTGTACATACATAACACCAGAGATACAAGTTAAAACAACCAACAAAAGGCACCCAACAAAAGACACCTACCTATGCAATATTCCACCATTTACAAACAGAATTCACACTTTTCATTCTTTGTACACTAATGTGGGTCAGAGACCACATGGCAGCATGTTTTATTAAAAGTAATGTGCAAATAAGATGCATGATACCTGCAAACAGCATGGAGTTTCCATTTATAAAAAGGTACAAGTAACAGTACAAAATTTGATTACTACTCATTTCAATAAAATGAAGTCTGACATAGAAATACATATGCTGTATTATTTACACCATTAATTTACAAAAGATATTATTTGCATAAAACAAAGCTATAAAATAATTAGAAATATAATGTTTTTATAAGGAGTGTTTTCTCTGTATAAAAATGTAGAGCATTTTGGCAATTAAGCTTTATTTGAATAAAAATGCATTTATTTGTTCTGAATTCATAGCATCACATGGTTTCTTTCTTCACTTCTTGCTTTCCTTATTCCCTTTTTAAATAAAATTCCACGCTGAGGTAGTAGTATGTCAAAGTATTTCTTTGGTTTCAGAAATCAATGGCCAGCCCAAAAGTAGCTATGTATCCAAATCACAGGATTGGAAAGTTGAAGTCCTAAAGTTTTCAAAGGAATGTTTGTAAGTGTAAATGCTGTTTTCTCCTCTACAAACTGTCCTTTCCTTTCTATCTTCATCTGCCTCTGCATCAAAGTCCAGTGAGGCATGAGAATTATTATGGGAGGTTTTTGGATGGCAATTTGCTGGCTGTCTGCAACTTGAAAGAGAGTCCAGCTGAGGCCTCCATAAGGGCTTTCCAAATGTTCCTGAAAGACAGTAAATGAGAAACTAAGTACAGAAATACTGCTGTTAACAGTTTGGTGTCTAACTAAGAGCTGTACGCTGTATTATAAGCCAAGGACCAACACAAGCAAAAGCTCACCAAAGTTAGATTTTGCTTAACTGTTATTTTACCCCTTAAAAGAAAACATCCATGTGATCACAAGCATAAGGCACAAGCATAAGGCAAGATTCCACCACCTGAGACATTAAAAACATTTCCAAAGTAAATGTAGAGCCACACACAATTTCATTACTTTTGTTTTCATGACAACTCCCAAGCTCATTTTTCACTGGGGACGGTGGTGAGGGGAAAAAAAGGTAGGCACAGAGAAAACTATAAACATATAACAGGACACTTTCCAATGTGAAAGTCAGAACAGTCTCCCTGCTTTATTTTTAGTGAACAAATGACACAAGAAATCTGCCATAAAATTCAGGAAAAAAAAAAATTAAAAAACCCAAAAACCCCTAGGAAATTTAACATGTATAGGGTTATGAAGCATCCTCTCACTGTACAATCTAAATGCTAAACCCATCTTCTTCTGGCTAGCATCTCCCATTAATAATAGAAGTTTCACCAGCCAAATTCTCCATTCACACCTGCTCATTTCTTTGCCCACAACTGGTTAGAACAGATGTCACCCAAAAAGAATTTGGGATTTCAGTTGAGTCTTTACTAATTATTGGCATTTACAAGCCTCAAAATAATTAGTGTAGTTGTCACTCTTCCCACTGGGAAGGTGTTCGCACCAACCCCTCTGCAAGAAGTGTCTTCTCTTTTTTCAAAGAAAGATTTGGCCATTGTAAGTCATGTTGTCTATAAGTGACACCCAAAAGACTTATTTTCAGATGACAATGTGCCACAGGCTGAATTTTAAGAACTCAGTTTTTATTAATAACTTGAGTCTACAGTCATTAATAAATTTTGCACCCAAAAAGCCAGAATTTTAGTTTTACTTAGTTGCTAGAAGCAAAGGTTTCAAGTAAAACTGTAATCTGAGAAGTTACTGAAAATGGATTTGGACAAGGTCCACAGAATCCAGAGCAATTTTGCTGTTAAAACAGTATGAAGGGATGTGTCTCACAGCACCAAAGCTACAAATTAATCTTATCTTAAAAAAAAAATTTACAAGCTGCGAACTTTGTCTTGAACATTGACATCACTGACAATTCCACCCATCTTCTTCATCCACAACTAAAGACAAGAAATCTATCAAGACATCTTTCACAGCCATCATCTCCAAGACCTAACCATAGGCTCTTTGGGTGAAGGGTGCTAATAATTATGAAGTGTCAAAGGCAGTGATGATGCAACTTGGTGGGGTAGTAGCTCAGCAAACTGACAAAAAAAGTAGTTCTGCATAAATTTTTAGGTCAGAAAGAGGAATATGAGCCCTTAAGGTTGTATTATCTCCTGCAGAACTACTTTCTGCAGCAGACGTGTGGTAAAGCCCTATCTGCACAGTCCCACCAAAGCAATAGTGGCAGGCAGCCAGGAGAATGTGTGTAGTCCCCGAGCCTCTGCCAGACGTCACGGCATCTGCAATTTTCACAGTCCAAACATCTGGCTTTCAAAGGGGAAAAGCTTCAGAACTTGTACCACCCTCCCTACCCATAAGAACAAAGAGCCCAGTGATGCACATTCCTCCAGCTCTCACAGAGCCAACAGACCCAGGCCTTGATCAACCATGCTGACACACCAGCCAGTAGACAATCCATGGAACCAATGATGCACTTGATGCTCAGATATCATGAGAATGAAAGCAGTATGTGGCTTCAAGTGTGCTTAAAACCAAACAAACAAACCAATACCCAAAACTTATTGAGATTCAAAGGTAAAGCAACACTTTCCTCCTTCCCCACACTCTCTCTGCAATCTGGAGCAAAACTGTAAACCCTGAATTAAGCTTCAGGATCTCCTTTGTCATGCGCACTGTGAGAAAAGAAGACAAAGGAGGGTAGAGAGGGCTCACTGCGTTCTAACCTCTGGATTTCAAGTCTCCCAACCTGCCCTGAGTCCTCCTGGGACCTTGCACATTTTTTGCCTGACAGGTAGAATTTCTGGCATGCTAAAGTTTTCTAAGGTATATTTAAGTAAATATCTTATTTTTTATGGAATCCGCCAGGTCTAAAAGGTAAGAATAACACCACTGATGAGATTTTCATCTAAGTATTAGGTATTAAGATCACCTGGTAATATAAATATGCTCGTTACACAGTTTTACTGTAATAACTTTTCTGTTCCTAAATTTCAAACATTTGGAGTGGTGTATCTAATGGTCCTTAGAAGTCATGGTTCCCTAGAAGCAGAAAGGGCTCATGCATCCACAAGTGAACCATCTCCCTGTACTATTACCTTTGACCTGAGGACTCCTTTGATGTGCGTTAGTTATACTTCTGACCAAGCTCCAAGCTGCTACCTTTTTAAGATAGGATAAAGCCCATCTCCTGGGTAACACCTGGTAGGACCAAGAGGGCACCCTGAGTTCTGGGGCATCTGGGGCATCTGGGGCATGTCCTCATGCACCACAGCAGAGAGAGTAAACCTATGTGTAGAGTTCAGTTTTTAGGGCCTTAAAATAGATACTTCAGTATGGCAAGTTATTCAGGGGAGGAGAAGGGGGGGGAAAAAGACAAGAACACATGCAAAAGTCATGGACAACTCTCAAACTGCCTTTCCTCTCCTCTTTTATGAAGTATTTATTTTCCACATGCTCTATTATCTTATCAAATTCATGGACACTCACAAAAAGATGTTAATGAAAAACTGCACAAAATTATTTTTTTCACAACGCTAGCTATGTGAGGATTTAAACACTTATACAGAATTACCTATTATAAGAGTGCAATAAAGGAGCTGAGAAATCAGTTTTGTTTAGTGTTGGAAGTAGGAAACGATACAGCAAGGACATCAGCAGCTTGAATAAAAACCAATAGGTAGAACATACCCATAAAAGTGCTGTTACTGATAATAGGTGAGGGTTCCAAACTCCTGTTTAAATCAAATGTGTCTGAGTTCAGACTTCTGCTTTTTAGTGCATTTCCTTCATTTTGAGTATAAATGGAGCTAATCAATTTGCTGCTTGTAGCCTGCATCCCAATAATGCCAACACACTGGTCAAAAGGATCTTCCAGTGAAGGAGAATATTGACAGCATTCCTTTTTCTTCAAATATCCAGACTCATAAGGGTCCAGGCACGCTGTTCTTTGGTCAGGGCTGCAACCTAAAGAAAGTTAAAATTGTCATTATAGAAAATCATCTCAGCAAGAGATCAAATTAGGACTAAAACCAACCCTTTCCCCTCAACTTACTTGAACTGTATGCTTCAAAGGCCTCAGAGCCATACGTGTTTCCTTTTAGATACAAAGTCCCTGAAGTCCCAAGATAGTGACACAGGAATGGATCTGCAGCACCCTCCAAGTCTGTTTCACTGCCGTTATCTAGATGGCAAATGCCTTAAAAATAAAACTGATGTGTCAGTGTATGGGCTTTTCTTAAACTTCAGCTTATAGTTTCTTGAGTAAGTTTTGTTCTTTTAAGAACTCCATCTGCTCCACTCAACTTAGAGCTCAAGTTTAACCTAACCTTTTGATGAGAACTCTTAATTCTAGCAACTGTTCCAACAAATTAGCTTGACAGAGAATGTGTCACACTGGGCATCATTGTATGTCCGTGGATAACAGAACATACCCAACCACGGGGATCAGAACCAGATCCTTCCTTCAAAGCACTGGAAACCAAGTTGATGCTGTCATGCATACATCTCTTGAAGCACAGAGTGCTCCAAAGAGAAAGTCCCTTGTGGAAGAATCTGAGGGATTCACGGGCTGCTCTAACAGCTACACTGAGACTTTCAGCTCAATAGTTCCTAAAAGCTGTGGATATAGTCTTTGGCTCTTGCTCCACAAAGAGGCTGCTCCTGTCACTACCCTACCATTGCAGAACAATCTCACCACAGCTCCATTCCCACCTGCCCCAAATCCTGACTGCAGCTCAACCCCAAATCCCTTCCAGCAAGAGCAGGGTTCCTTTTCCTCCCTAACCCAGGTATGTTCTCAATTCTCAGGGACCAGTTATATAAATATTAAGGACAGCAGCTTTAAAATTGCAATCACCTTAAATCTTTTATTGACTCAGACCCTAATGACTTTTCCAACAGGAAAGTTTAATCAGTTTTACTATACTAAATTTACAATGACACTACCACCCATCCCTACATTCCATTAAAAACCTTTCCAAGCTGTAACAGAAGAAGACATGCTGTTGTAATTTCTTTTGAATGCTCTTTTTTTGGAAATGTGCTCATCAAGTTAAATTTACCCGGGAGACTAGAGAAAAACTTCACGATTTAAGCAAAGTAAATCACTTGTACCAACAGAACCAAGTTTCTGTTATTATCTGCTGAAGCAATCCCAAGCAATAAATTTCACACCTTCTTTTAAACTTCAGTGAAGATGTCTCTACAGTGTTATTTCTGTTAGTTAGAAAAACAACAGCCAAACTGCAACTACTCAAACAACATGGAATATCTGCTTAGCATTTTACACTTACCATTACTGTCCTTCTGCTGCAAGAAATACCCTCCTACAGAAGATGTGAGGAACTGATGATGACTGCCATTTTCTGATGAACCATATCCATCCTGCCTCTCAGCCAGTGTCCCCTGGGATGACAGGTAGCTTGGAATGTCAGCAGGCAAATTTGTTTCATCTGTGCGGAAGGAAAGCACACACAAAAGCCATCAGCATACTTCAGAGTTTGTAGAAGCATTTTTAAACTTGTCAGCAAAGTGCTGAATGTAACAAGTAATTCACTCTTCTGACGCTGAGTCAAAGCACACAAATGTTCCTACAATAAGGTCATTGCAAAGCAACCACAAACTTTTTTTTTTTTTCCTTTCCTATGCAAGTTTTCAGTTTACACACCTGTATTTGTGATGCTGCAATCTTCATTTCTTCTTCTGGTGTGGTAGATGATGACCACCCACACCAAGGAAGTGCCCACCACACAGCAAACCACAGCTATGATCACAATGCCAACTGTGGCCCATCCATCATCATCAAGTGATGGGGCAATGTTTTGAGGGGAATCACAGGTGGGTGTAGGAATTACATTAAGACGGATGTTGCCTCGTTCTGTTCCAAGTGTATTAGACATTTCACAAGTGTATTTCCCAGCATCTTCTACATCTGTATCCACAATAATTAGCAACTGATTGCCTGCAGCAAAGAAATGTCTTTCTGTTACCACGAGAGGGCTGTCATCCTTAGTCCAGTTCAATCGGGGTGGAGGGCTACCCCCAGCAATACACTGCAAGACAGCAGTTTCACCTTTCGTTACAGTTCGATCCAGCAAAGGCCGCAAAAATGATGGCGTTTCTGGAAAGGAAGCATAAGTTTTATATTCTACATGACCTTGAAAGAATGGGAACATGTCCCTTTCCTACATAGTTCAAGAGGAAAAGCTAAATTAAATAGATCAGTAAGGCCTAATGAAGCTTACTCTCATTCTCAGAGAAAACACATTCAAGGAATTTGAACTTGGAGCCTACAGATTACTTGCCAGTTGATGAGACAAACCTATATGCTTGATTACCTCAGACAGTAAAAAGGCCAAATCATACATGATTAAGATTGCAGACAACTAGATTAAAAATGGTTAACAAAACATGAGGAAATTCAAAGTTAAACAAAATCTCCTGTCTCTAAACAGAAGTAACAACCCCCTTTTCTTCCCCCCCTGCATAACAGACGTAATGTACACACTGAAAAACAACACTAAATTTTACTACTTTTCATCATAATAGTGAGTGTGTGCTGGGCCACATATTTCTAATCTGTATGTGCCAATACAAATTAGAATATTTTTATTTCTATAAGCCAGTGATTTCAGAGGTGTAGCAAAAGCTAGATAAGGAGGAGGAAGGTGCTCTGAAGATGATTTATCTTTCAACTAGATGTTGCAAAGAAGAATCATTGGGTTCAAAGTCAGTAATTTCTGAGGAGAAGCAAAGTGATTGTATCAAAACCAGTGCTGATGGAGGCAAGACTGGAAATTAATGTTTTGGTAAGAGTTTGACATTATGGAGAGAAAGCAAGGCACACATTTTGGATATCTCCTATGTAGACAGGCTGAGAAAGCTGTAGAAGAGAATAGCCTGTAGAAGAAAAGCTTCCAGGGACACCTTACAGCAGACTTCCAGTACCTGAAAGCGGATGACAGGAAAGCGATGGAGAGACTTTTTTAAAGGGCATGTGGGTGAATGGTTCAAACTGGAAGAGGGTAGGTTTAGGTTACACATTAGAAGAAATTCTTCACAATGAGCACGGTGAGATGTTGGAAAAAAAATCACCCAGGGAAATTGTGGATGCCTCAGCACTGAAAATGTTCATGGCCAAGTTGGATGGGGCTTTGAGAAACCTGGTCTAATGGAAGGTATCCCTGCCCATACAGTGGAGTTGGAAGTAGATCACCTTTAAGATCCATTCCAACCCAAACCATTCTAAGATTCTATGATTTTAAAATTGCTCAGCAATAGTTCTACTCAAGGAAACTATGTCATCAAGGATTGCCAGTGTCTTACCTAGTACTGTTAACGTTGCATTAGCTGAAATGCTTCCAGCAGTGTTTTGAGCTGTACAGCTGTAAACACCCGTGTCCTCTATCTTGACATCAACAATAAAGAATACATCATCTTCAGGCATCACGTGCATGCGCCTCTTGCGTGCTGCAGGAAAATCTGTTCCACCATCTTTCTGCCAAGCAATCTGTGGGACAGGATGCCCGACTGCAGCACACTCCAAACGTGCCATTGCCCCAGCACGAATGGTTAAATCCATGGGGATCTTCGTAAATGAAGGCAGCACTAAAGGAAAGTTAAGTAACACCAAAAGGGATAAATGAAACATACTTTTTTCTTTCCCCACAGCATATTCTTAATACAATTCTTGGTCCTAAAAATGAGGGAGAAGCATACAACCTAAATTTACCAGTATCAAATAAAGAGAAAGGACAGAAGCTGTGAAATATGTGAGACTGCCTAGATCAAAATCTCATTTCTGCTAACAGCCTCCTACATGACATTTCCATAATAGCTTGAAACAGTATACACTCACTTGTGAAGAAAAGACTAATCTTTTCCCAGGTTGTTACATAGATTTTGTCAGTTACTATGAACTGGGTCTGTTTTTAATTTTTTCCTATGCTATATATACACTGGCCAAAGGGGGACAGATATAAAATGAACAGGGACCTCAGAGCTAGACACACGTTAAGAAATACTCTCAGCTTATGAAGGGATCTTCTAAAAGACACAGATGATGAGAATGGAAAAACTTTGTTTAGAAATCTTGATGAAAATCATTCTACTTCAAGTCCACAAGGAAGAAGTAAAATACTTACTGTTTACTGTAAGTTTGGCTTTGACAGAGTAGGATGAACCGAAATGATTTGAAATAACACACTGGTATTTCCCCTCATTACTGAACTCCACATTGCGCAGTCGCAGGATGGTGGTGTACTCCATAACTTCACCTCCCTGTGCCCTGAGGTGTGCATAATTCTCCATTTCAGCATCTTGCAGCAATTCATTGTCTTTCTTCCATGCAAAAGTCATTGGGGAATCACTGCTGCTGGCTGCCGAACACACAAAACTCAAATTGGTGCCTTTGATTGCTGACTGGGTTTCTGGCTGGACAGTGATCTGTGGTTTAGGAAAATCATCTGCACAAAAGGAAGAAAAAGTAACACAGAGGAAGAGAAAAAAAATATATATACGTGAGGCCCAAGGACTTTTTAGAAAGAGCTTGTAAGCCTTGTTTTACAGGTTTGAGAGAAGAGCCAGTTAAGTATTAATAAAATGGATATGCCATGTTTTCATTTTAAGTTTTGCTTGCCTTAAGGCATTTAAAAATACCATATTTATGAGTTTATTCTGCCAAGTAATCTTTTATTGAATAGAAAGCGTGTTTAAAAGCAGATTGTGTGCATGGTTTGCTCAAGACCAGCACTAAAGAGGAGAGAACTACCTCCTGACATCCATAAACTACCCTGAATGTTCATCATGAAGCCTGCCCTTCATCTTTACAACACCTCAGGCTGCTGTGAGGTTTTTCTTTACTGAAAGCATAGTTTTTCTGCCATCAGAAACTGCAAGTTAAAGTGGTGGGTTTCCTTTAAAGCCCCAAAAATATCCCCAAAACATGTACAAAAGTCATTGTTCTAGTGATTTGTGGCTGTTTGATCCACCTTAAAACACAGCAGTGCTGAAAAACCCTCACACCAGGAAGCACACAATTTCAAGACATCAGTTTCTGGAGATCCCTTTGCTATTGGAAGGTTACCTGAAAATTACCATTTTGTGAGTTTTGAATACTCTGCCAATTGCATGTACCTCGTATGTAAAAAAGGAGTTACCGATTAAATGCTTGGTCTCCCAAAAGCAAAAGCCTTAGCATATTCCCCATTTTCAGGATATCTCCTATCTCCTGAGAAAAACACAGGCCCAAACTTGACGAGCACAGCACGAAACACCCTGGGCTCCAACTTCTTACTGTAGACCCTTTCAGCAGTGCAAAGTGATGGTTTTACTTAGCCCCTTTGCCTCCTTATGTCTCATCTCTTTGGGAACAGCATACCAGCATCAAAGTGTAATTCCTGTGAAGAATCTCTCCATTGCATGTTACAAAAGAAAAAGGGATGTGCATATAGCCTGAACTTGAGTTGCCTGCAGGACACTTTCAAGTCTGGAGCAACATGGATTTCTCAGTCTGGGACTCTAAGCATCAGCCTTAAGAATCTCCCAAGCAAACTTTTTCACGCTTCAGATTATTGTTCCTCCATGAAAAACTACACCATTTGCAAATCATGTGGATAGTTAGCCCTGTGCAAAGCCAAATGAAGCAAAACATTTAAAATACTTAAATTAGACTTGTGAAAAGATAGAATATACTTTATTCCAGTTTAGCTTTACTATAAATGGGATAGTAAAATATTTAAGTTATTTTGCAGGAAGCTTGGGATGAAATGGTCGCTCAAAGATACTACAGAATACAGAACACTCTAGGATAAGGCTGGCACTGTCTTTTGTCTGAACAGAATAATTTGGGACTGTATTTGCATGCATGTTTCACAGAAACATACATATATATACACACACAGATACATAAACACATACAAAGACTGTTTCTGAGAAATATACTTCTCATTCTATAGATGCCACTTGACTACTGTTTAATAGAAAATAAACTATTCATTGCCTAGATGGTACTCTTTTAGCATCTCTGTATTAACATGAATAATAGTAAAGCATTTATTATTTTTTTTCCATTGCTATCGTTAGTACAGAAATGTCTCATGATCTGTTTCAGTTTGAAAGACATGATCTTAGCAAGCACAATTTACACAGATTTTCTTTTTTTTTTTTTTTCTAAGTTTCACAGATAAGGAAACCTTGCCTAAGACATGCCTTCCTCTAATAAATCTAGGATGACTGCAACCTATCTCACAGCTCTTTTAAAAAAATGTAACGTGGCATGATTTGGCCAATGTATCTACTCACACAAATTACACATAACGGATTATTTTCATTTCAGATGGGACACACTTCTCTTGAAAATTCTCTAAAAGCAAAAGTGACCACTGTAAACTTCTAATTTTCAGTGTTTTCTAAACACTGAAAACTGTGTATGCCCAAACATCTAATGATGAGGGCGCACTCTCAAGACTTAATAAACAGTAAAACACTCATTGCTGTTATTAAGATTCTAGTTACTTCGGCAAAACAACTACTTTACGTAAGAGAACTAACAACTTAATCTTAGTAAATTCCTTTTTGCTATTATATCTTAAAGATTTTGAAATGAATTCATTAAAAATGGCATTCAGCAGCTAAAAGAAGGATCATGATCCCCTGTGGTTTAGGAAAGAAAAAAAGATATATATTTAAATCCCTTAATTTAATGTTTTGCCAGAATGTGCTTCTCATAAATAAGGATGTCTACTTCATATATACTCCAGAAACTATTGAGTAATCTGTAATTTCCTGCACTGAGTCAACTTCTCCTTTTCAGCATTAGTTAGATTATACCCTATTCACTCGTTATTCAACATTAATAAATTACACATTTGACTGTTAAAATTAAGCAGTCGTGTTAGCTATGAGAGGAAAGTTACTAAGATAAATATGTTTACTACTTTATCTCCAAAGAATATAATTTTCTGTAGCAAGAAAAATAAAATATATACAACAAAAATACTAAAATCCAGTTAGCTTTTAATTTTTAAAGTTCCCACTTGATGTATTCGAGAACTCAAACACACACCTTTAAGTGCTTAAATTTACTCTGCTTTAAATAGAGAGCATAACATATAGGTGATAATGAATACCAAACACAGAGAAATTTCATTTTTCTAGGTGGATGCTATCTCCTCAAGTTCTCAAGTCTCAGTATTCTTCTAGCATTTACTGTTGCAAGCTTAAATTTAAAATATCAAGAGCAGAAGTATGGCAATCAGGTGTTTTAAGGTACAGTTTACATACAGACAACAACTTACATGGTCCAAATAATTTTCAAGTTGACAACAAGTACACATAAAAAAGGCCAGAGCTGAGTCCTGTATGGCTGGTTTGCCCTCATGTTTTCTCAGCTCTGGAGTAACTTCAAGATTGAAGTAGTATGAAAATAATTTACAAATAATCAAAACAAAATACTGCATCTTAAGTCTGACAAAACATCTCACTTGTGATGAATTATTTAGACAATATCTATCTTTTAAATAAACACACATACCACCACAAACTACTGGGCTTTGCCCCTTGCATGCTATGCTATGTACTATGGAAGCAAGCTGTACCTGAAATAAGTCAGAGAACACTCATATTGTACAAAGCCACAATCTTTGAGCATCTACACCACCATGTGGGAACAGAGAAAGAACTGTTAACAAATATTAAATGCTCTCTATTTTATCAGAGAAGTCAAAACATATTAAAGAAACAACAACAAAACCCAATGCCTTCAGCAAAGTTCATGCTATGGAATGAGGAATAGAAGCTGTACTTACCACAGACAAACCCATCCAGGCTGACAGCAAAAATACTTCTCCCTTTTAGCAGCTGAGGGTGGGCACAACTGGCATTTACAAAGCTCTGAAAGTTATTCTCTGACATCCACTGTGGTAGCCATTTCAGCTGGCAGTCACACAAGAGACTCGATGTGTTTAAGTGCCTAAGAAAAAGCAATTACATTCAAAGCCTGTTTGATCAACAGATCAATATGAGCATGTGTCAGCAACAACAATAAATTTTTAGGCTAAATAAATATATCATAAGAGAAAGACAGCAATATTATTTATCTCAGATGTGGTGACATATGATGTCATGACCCCTACATTCTACAAAGTGGATGTTATCCTGAACCCTGAGCTTCTGATAATGAATATGAGTATAGGCAGTCAAGCATGTTTCTAGTTTCTTCATTACAAAACTACAGTCAGGAGTAGGACACAGAATGGGCATGTAGGAAAACAGTCCAGAAGGGAGGTCTGGAAGATAACATCAAAAAATTCTGAGACAATTTCATTCCCATTTCAGCCCAAATGTATCTTGGGGAAGGCATCTAAAAAGGGGAGTGAGAAGATGAAGAATAGTCAAGTGCTGAAATAACGAGTGCAGAACTGGTTATCTGCTTACCTGACCTATGTGAATAGCTACATTCACAGAGGGGGAAAAAATACCAAAGCAAAGAGATACCCTGTGAAGCTTTTAGAATCAGGAGTTGGAAATAGGAAGAGTTCTCACTTTTGGCTTAAAGAATCACCCTTAAAAAACATAGTAATACAGTTCCTCTCTTCCAATCTTATCTGTTCCTGGTAGAAAAGCAAAAATAACTCATGATTCCAGGGAGTGAAATAGCTTTAAAGATAAATAAAGACATAGCAATTCTTGATTTTTATTTTTTTTTAAGAAAGGGAAGAGCATCTCTGTGCTCTTTTTTTCACACTAACACTGAATGGATGAAACCAAAGGATGCCATCTTACCAGTTTACATTGAGATAAAATAGGTTTTCCTCCACTGAAGTTCTAGTAGCATTCTTGTTACTCTTATGAGGCAGAAAAAGTACAGCATTTTTTGCTACTGTGATGCAGCGGGTGTCTGTCGTTAGTTTTAGATTTACTCTCAAGAGGTCTCAAAATAAAATTACTAGATGGGAATTTAAACTAAAAAACCTCACTTTATCTTTCTCAGACATAATGGATGCCTACCAAGAGTCTCAAGAAAATAAAAATAATTTAAAAACCAACAAATCTTGAACACTTATTTCACTGAAATGTTCAGTGTCTGGTATCTGTAGCATCCTGGAGTACTATTAACCTGCTATTCCATCACATCTGATCACTATTTCAATCATCTGCATCGTTCCCTAATTGTTGGCACTGTGCACCCACAGCTTTTCTTGTGCCAAATGAAGCATTTGCCCTGCAGCTGGCTGACTGACTTCTGCAAACTAATCAAGCAATACCAGCAGATCCAACTCAAGGAAGAGGAAAGGCAGAAAACACCTGGCAATGGGTAGAAGCACGGCTGCTGTTTTCTAGAGCAGCTGCAGCTATGCCAAGATATTGGTAACAAAACTGAACTTCGAATGACTCAACTATTGTATAGATACAAGAAAGAAATCCTTTACTGTGTGAAGGATCATACACTGAAATAACCTCCCCAGGGACATGGTGGAGCCCCCAGCACTGAAAGTTTTCAAGACAAAACTGGACAGCATGCTAGATAATCAAATCTAAACTCCCTTTTCCCTGAAAGCTTGGACCGAATGACTTTTTGAGATCCCTTCCAACCTGAGCTGTTTAATGATTTTATTAAGCAGACAGGGCTTCTTGTTACTTTCTCTGTGGCACACAACATGGACTAACACCATAAAATGAAGTACAGAGCCAGCTGCTAGGGTGATACTTGATAAAAATCTGGAGAATACAAATTAAAAGCTTCAAACAGCTTCTGCTCATAATGAGAGCAGCATCTTTTTATTATTCTTTAGTTTCTTGACAGATTGTGCACAGAGCAGCTCAGGACAATATATCTAGCTAGAGAAGGCTGATATGAATAGAGAAGACACGAGATATATGCAAGAAGAGAATTAGCTGTGCTCCAAACATAGGGGACAGTGACCCTGATCGACAGAAAAAGAGGACAAAAAGCCCCAAAAACTGTCTAGAAGAATACATTCTTCCTAGTGACCGCTTCATGTGAAGAAACTGCACCTTTGCTACTACAGGACAGAAGAACCAAATTATAAGTACTGACAACCAGGTCTTTACAAAAGAATTACAGCACTGCATTTCACTGGTCCAGTAAGTTTTAGCTCAGCGATAGCACTGCTGATCTTATAGCACATTACATCAAAGTCTCCCTCATCTAATACCTATTAGAGACCAGCCAATATAAAATAAGGATTCTAGACACCAAATGTAGCAGAAAATGAACACCTCTTATCCTATACTCTCTCTCTTAAATACAGTCATCATATGAAAAATAACAAAAAAACCAAAACACTGACATACCCTTTTTACATTACTTCAGAGAGATTACATTGGGAGTCTATCACTGCATCAGGGAACATCTTACAAGGTTTTTATTTATATGGCTATATATATGTATTTAATTCAGGTGATGTCTTTAGATAGAAACTTACAATTCTTTGAGTTTCTTCATTTGTGAAAATGCATTTCCTTGAACTGACATAATTGCATTGTTACTTAGATCTCTAGGAAAAGAAAAAAAGAAAAGTAGTATTAGAGGAGGAAAGAGTAAATTTTTTTAACAGAATGCATTTAAGACTCAAGGAAGTCTTCTACCTTAGCAATATGCAAAGGATCCCCTATAGCTCAAGAAGCAAAGAGATAAGATGAAGGAGTTTCACAGCATGCCTAATACTTAACACTTTCTCCATTAATTTTAAAATTCATATTCAGCTTAACTCCAAAACACAAGAAACACAGAATGTTAGATAATCAACAATGTTAGGGGTTGGAAGGGACCTTGAATGATCGAGTCCAAAGAACCTTCTCAAGATCCCAGTATCAATGAAGATAAGTGTATTTCATTAGTTCATTAGAAGTCATAAGTAAATTTTGCTAGTCCTACGTTTATTTCAATTATTATAGAAATTAATTTTTTCCAGTGTTGGATTAAATGTGAATTTCTACTACTTACAGGTGTTCGAGTACATCCAAACCAGAAAATGCTTTCTTTGTAATGGATCTAATCCTGTTGCCTTGGAGCATTCTGAAAATGTAAGTACATGATGCAGAAAATATGCAACTAAACAGAAGCATTTTTGAGCTGAACAATTGCTTTTTTGGCATTTATGTCTAATCTGTGAATATATTAGCCATTCAGCCTTTCCAATGCAGTAAAGTGTCTTAGCTCTAAAAGATTCTAATTTATTCCCCGAGTAACATCTATATTTAACACTTTTTTAGAAGATATTTTATGTATACAGTTCAGTGATGTGGATTTTTATAAATGTATTCAAATAAACATCTTTTTATTTCATAGATTTGCATTTGAAAATTTCAGTGCAAAGAAGCCACTTCCATTGGATGCTGCATTACTTGGTCAAAGCCTATACTTGTCACTCTGCCACTGGCATATAATTCATTTTTACTTACTATTGTGGGAAACCTTCATTCTTAAAGAAATGTTCCCATAAACAGCAGTAATACTTAAAATATTTCAGATTAGTTTGATTTTAAAATACGGAATTTCTTTTGTAGAAAAGTAACATTTTATAAAGAACAAAATGGTAAGGGAGAAAGAAAAACCATCTCAGCTACAGAAAATAAATCATCATTTTTGGGGCTTGTCCCTTGATATACACATTAATTAAATTTTTGTTTTTAAACAAATGATGACATAAGTACTGCAGCAATACTCACAGATTCCGAAGTTTATCTAAGCCAGAAAAGGCACCATTCATATCTTCAATAGTCCATGATATTTCATTGTTTTTCAGATCTCTGTTTAAAGGACGACAAGAAATCAAACCACAGGAACAAAAGAAAGAACAAAATACATCTTCAAGAGCATGTATTATTTAAAACTATTTCTAAAACAGCTTTCTGGAGTGTTGTTTTTTGTTGTTTGGGGTTTTGCTTGTTTCTTTTTTAAGAAAATATTTTCCTGATTACCTATTTAATTTC
The DNA here is from genome assembly GCF_003957555.1 of Calypte anna. Classification (NCBI taxonomy): domain Eukaryota; kingdom Metazoa; phylum Chordata; class Aves; order Apodiformes; family Trochilidae; genus Calypte; species Calypte anna. The sequence goes on from NC_044244.1 coordinate 31,299,193, forward strand.
AATTTTTGCTAAAAGACTTTAAAGTTTACTGGTATTTTTTCCACTGATAATTAAGAAGATCACAAGCCCAACAATTTTAAGAATCATTAGAAAACAAAACCATATTCCTCTAAAGGGGTATATAGATATAGGACTTAAGGAAGGAATGCAATAGGAAAGGAAGGAATTGTCTCCTGCCCCTTTGAAACAAAGTACACTCATGCTTTTGTAAGTTCGTAATATTAACACACAGAGATCATAGAGATTTATTAATAAATGAATCTTTTTTACATCCTACAACATCAGTAACACTAGCTTAATTATCTGTGAAGAATAAAGTGATGAGATCTGTGAAAAGAATGATGTGTCAGCACAGAATCAACAGGGCAGGCAGGGCTAGAGGAGAAGAAAAATATCTAGGAGGAAAAGTCTGACACTTAATTCCTAGACAACTCTCAAGAGGATCTTCATCTGTGATCTAGATCTCTGTAAACTTGAATAGCCCAGCATACACCTCTCTGAACTCTGACTTTGCTAGATGCACGATGTGTGAATATGTGAGCAAAATCCTGAAAGTGAAGTTCAAGCACCTTTTTTAAAGCCTAGAGCTAAAGGCAAACATTTCATTCATGTGGCTAACAGATGGGTCAGCAGTACACAACTGGAAGATTTCAGTGAAGCAATATGTATTTAGATTAGTTTACTTCTTTTATCCCCTTTTTTAAAGAAATGTTATTTCAAAAAATGCTTAAATGCATAAAGAAATTGCCCAGTCACGACAAGCATCTGCATATGTGCAAAATACACATATTTTGAGTTTTGTCTTATTTCTAACATGAAGGAAAATGTTGATTCAGCTAGCACAGAACTGTGATCCAGGTCCCTAAAGATGTGGGTAGCAGTGGAGCTTGCTGTCTTTGAATGGAGACATGCTTTTCCCATAATAATGCCACTGGAAGCTTGTATCGTAATTACCACTATCCACTGTACACAGACTTAGTGAAACAGGACATCCTCTCTCTGTCAGCTATTCTGAAAAAAAATCCTATTGTAAGAGAAACATTTGCTGAGCTGGGAAAGTTAACAAAAGGTTCTTGTATATTTCATAAGAAAAAAAAGAAAAAAAATCTATAAACACTGAGGGTTTTTCTTAAGGTTTTTGACCTTAAAAACTGAGTTTGTCAACTTACAAAGTCTGTAGACTGGAAAGTCCCCGGAAGGCACAATCAGCAATGTAATTTACTTTGTTGTTTCCAATATACAGTCCAACCAGTACACTTAAACCAACGAAGCTTGAATCATCTAACCTTGCTAAGTGATTGAACGTCAAATCTCTGCAAATTCAAGGAAAAAACATGATTTAATGTTTAATCTGCAGTGCTTATTATTTGGTTCAACCCAGGTGAATTTTCGGGGAGGAGAGGGGGGGGGGGAGAAAGTTTTTTCCCTTACACCTATCACAAAACCTATTACACCATTTATGACCACACAGCCTGTCTCATTTCTGACAATTTACAAATTACTGTAGAATTAATTTCTGTCATTTCAAAATGACTGTGTTACAGCTTTAGTACAAGTGCTACAGCAAAATGAAGTAGTCACAGTTGCTTTCAACTTTTTAACCAAAATATAGCTGTCTCGCATATAAAAAAGTTTTTGTCACCTTGGAAACTTTGTTATGAAAAGTTCACAGATCAGTGGTAAGAAGCTCATGGTTTGGCACGTACCAGGCTTTCAAAACTGGAATAGAATAAAAGCTACTCACAGCTCACTGAGTTTCTGGCAAAATTCCCAGGCATCAGGACTGATCCTGCTGATGGCATTTTGGCTGAGGTGGAGTTGCTGCAGCATCAGCAAGCCATAAAGCCAACCTTTGGTTACTTCTGTTAAGTTGTTATGGTCCAGCTGCCTACAAACAAACACAAACAAACAGAAAAAAACCCGTAAGGTTCAGACACTCAGTGGCATGTGTGTTTTGCTACAGGTCTACATCTGCCTTCACTACACCAGCTAGTTAGGTGCAGCCTCTATTTACATTTTAGAACTGTATGCATGGATTCAGAAATGTGCTGTCCTATATGTTCACCAATGGCTACTTGCTGCTTATTGAACCACACTACAGCAATTTAATTCAAAAATATCTTTAAATTTTATTGGTCAGTTCCATTAATTTTGTGCAATTCTACTTCATATGCTATCAGCAAAGTATATGAGCAAAAAGTTGATACTTACAAGACTTCCATGTTGGTCAGTCCCCAGAAAGCACCATCCATGAGCCGAGTAACCCCATTTCTCTGCAGTTTCAATGATTTCAAAGCTGGGAGTCCTTGGAAAGTAAGCCCATCTATTTTTTTTATCTTGTTGCGATTCAGTTCCCTGCATCAATAAAATTTACAGTTACAGCAGGGTAAGTTTACCTGCATTGCCAACAACCTTTCTTCCCTCTCTGGAAACAAACTTTAATTAAATGCTTTTCTTGCAAATAAAAAGACATGAGTTGCAGGTATAAACAAACATTTTACTGTCAAACATTATGTTTAACCATAGTAATATTGTTCTGCCTTTCTGATACGGAGGAAATGTAACTTTGATTTTAAAGAGTCCTTGTAGACCTAGAATGTCATCGTTAATCCTGTTGGCAAATTCAAAACTGAAAGCAAGTTGCAGATGTTTATCCAGAAATAGCAATTAATTGCAATCAATATTTAGTCAGAAAAAGTAAAAAAATTTAGTTATCATAGGTAGGCAAAATTAAATATCCTGGGTGATCCCTCTTTCTCCATTGAGTCAAGCATTCACTACACATTCCTCATTCTCCATAAGTAGTTACAAACATTTTCTTCCCTCTTTCTCAAGCAGCCTTGGCACTCATGCTTCTGCCACTACACACACCCCTTGTAGGTTTGAAGTAGGGACCCAACATGTACCCTGGAAAGGAGTTATAAGGCGTAACTAGCTGGAGATCAAGCTGCAGTGACAGCAATACTCAATATTTTCTTTTTTCCTGCTCTCCACACTTTCTTACTTTGGTCCTTTTTAAATTCAAACCCTGCATCAACCTCATTCAGCTTTGTGACTTTGTATGCTACACAGAAAGGGAAATCATGCCTCACACAGGCACAAAGAATAATGCTAATTGTTTTTTGACAGTGAATTTTAAAACTAGCCATCATTTACTAAATTAACAGCTTATTTATTAGCAACAACTCATGCACAGCATAAAGAGATATGTTTGGACAAGACTAGAAGAAAGCCTTCATATAATGAGGGTCATTATAGAGAATATAAAGAACATCTGCCTCCCTTTCAAGGTCTTATATCTCATCAATCTGCATCCTACCAAACCAAGAGCAATCCTCTCCTTCCAAAATACCCTTCCTACGGGAGGTAAAGGCCTATATAATTCTCCCTCCACAGGTATACCACAATTATTTTTCAGAGTCTTGGTCTAGTAGGAATGCGGTTTTCCTTTCTGGTAGTCTGTTATGAACCCTACATTATAAACAGGTACCTGAAAAGAGAATCCTACTCCTCCTCCTGTGTTTAAAGATGCATAAGCATTCAGTATAAAATGAGCACTCAGTAAAAAGAGCCTTTGGTTCTTCCCCATTCCTCCTTTGAATACTTCTTCCACGTTATAACACAAATTTTTGCCCTTAATTGCAGATTAGTTAACATCACTAGCCCAGCCTACAGATTAAATTGTGAAGGAGAACAATTTTTTAGGCAAACATAGAACCATATTCCAAAATTTCAGTTGAATCTGAAGATCAGAAAGTCTACTAAGATCCTTAAATCCTGACCTCTGCAGGACTGTTGCCAAGCCTTTTCCACTGAGGCTTGAGTTAAACTCTTCCTGCATTTGTATACAGAACAGACACAGTCACTGTGGCCAGATGTTCTTATGACCTTTCACATTCAAGGTTAACCTAAGAGAATTCGTAATTTTTAGCTCCTGACTATCTAATAATGGAAACAATTATTCAGGATTTGACAAAGTACAGTCCTAAATCAATCCTACTGTCAACTTCCTTCCATCTAAGTTTTCCAAGAAATAAATAAAACAAAATTTTAAATAAAAGATATTTCCCTCTCTTTCTCCATATTAAATAACTTCATTATTTATTAGGTAAAACATTTACAGACAGCATTGAATCAATGAAGCTGATGGGCATCTCTTTAGTCAAACATATTGCTTACTGTCATACCTTCTGAAAGCAAATTAATTTCCTCAATTTCAACATGAAAGCACAAAATAAATAAGAGACTGCTGTAGTGAACTAATATAAGTTTAATTCACTTAGTATTTTTCCAATTATTTCTTACAGGAATACCACTATTATTCCTTCTCTAACCCCTTCTTTTCTTTCAGTAGGCAAACTTGATGTTGAACATAAAGACTATTCACATCACATCAGTATATAAAACCAGTTTTGTTCAGCACAAAGCTGCAGTTAGTAAGGGTTGTAGTAATATGTTTTCAGTGTCTGTCTCACTCTGCCTCTGGTTAAATTAAAGGCTAAAGTTCAAGAACTGCCAGTGCTTTGGAAAATCTGAAAACAATTAGTCAATTGTAGGTTGCACTTACAGGTGCTGCAGATGGGAGAGTTTAAACATCTTTTGAGGGATTGCTGAAATTCTGTTCCTGTTCAGTTTCAATACTTGAAGTGTCGTAGACAAATTGTCAAAGGTACCAGGCTCCATGGAGGTTATTCGGTTACTGTTAATGTACCTGTTGAAACAATGTCTAGAAGGTTAAATTTACTGTTATTTAATAAATTCTTAATACCAAGTAGCAAAACCCAAAGCTGTTGCGCTGCCTACTCCTTGATAAATGGAATTTCATTTATTATAGAAATTAGAGCTTTTGACAGCTCAGCCTATGGTCAAACAGTATTTTACCACCAACATTTTGCTCTACTCTGCAGGTGTGCATTACTGGCAGACAATAGCACATTGCGAGCCCAAAACTTTATTTTAACTCAGTATAGCTCTGGCATTGCAGTATTCATGAATAAGGATTAAGGTAGATTCAAAGAAGCCCACCAAACTCCATGTAACTCAACCAGGTAGCCCAGCCATGGGAAACTTAAGCTCATTTTGTTACATAATTATCTCTCTCAAGAGACATACATACTTTTTTCCTCTCAAAATAACCTTCACTTTTTGTAATCTAAAACCTCTCACTGCAACAACTGATGTCTCCAAGGTAGCAGCTTATGTTGCAAAGACAAAGCAAGAAATAAATATTTTTGTCTACTGAAAGAAGATTGCCTTTAACAGCTGTCAATTTTAAGTTTTAAAAAAAGTTTTTTTAAAGTAACCTGAAATGAAGAAGTAATACTAAGTTTTACTTACAGATACTTCAGCTGTAGGGATGGAAACGATGATACTTTGAGCTCTGATATGTTGTTGTTGCTCAAGTCCAAAGTTTCTAGATTCTGAAATGGCTTCAGATGTTCAGACAAGATGTTGGCAATCCTGTTACTGGTCCTAAAATTTAAAGACAGTAGTCAAAAGACAGACCAAACACTTGTTGAACACATGACTGAGGAAAGTTAGGTCTTGATTTCTGTATTTGAAAATAATTTCTGTAAAGAAAATAAATGATGTATGTTCTCTAGACAAAACATTCTTTTCTGGCCATAAAATAATAAAATAAAAACAAATGAGTTCACAAATATTTCTTAAAAAAGCAAACTCAGCAAACAAGATTAAAAAAAATGCATTATAACTCAGTTACTGCAATTCATGGCTTTTAAAACAAGATTTAAAATTCTCTGATCATCTATTTCTGAATGGCAGAAATAGCTAGTATTTGCATTTAAAAGTTTCTCACAGTATCATAAGGAAATCAGATTCAAGTTGTTTTCCATTCTAAGCAAATTAACTTCATAGTTGCAAAACAATGTGCTTTTTTAAAAAAAAAATCTACAGCATGAATGTAATTTCTATAAATTTCATAATTTCTAAAAAAGCAGAGCCAAATAAGAGATGGATGACAATATGCCCTCCCAGAAAGATGTTCTGGAATTTTGCAATTAGACCTAGTATTTAATATATAGATTTTTCTAATGAGTTTGTAAATAATAGAATTTCTGCTCCTTACAGAAGTTCTAGACTGTACATCTGGTCAAACTTCAGCTAAGCATCACATCCAGCTCAAGAACTAAAATTCTGCAACTGTTTAAAGACATAGGTATCCTGGTCTACTATAAGAAACAACCCTTCTTTCACTTCCAATTAAACTCTTGCAACTGACCAGGTTTTTTCACCACAATTGCACAGTATCACACATGCACATCAGCAACATTAACTGGCTCATTTGTTTGGGGCTAACAGTACATAGGGGAAAATAGATCACGACCAATTAGGTGAATGTAACCTGAAATGATCCTTGTTACCTTGGGAAGTTCAAGTCAGTTCTGGCTGTGGGACATTCTGGGTACATTTTAGGATGATGAATGATCAAAATTCAGGAGCTCTCCCCAGTTCCGAGAGACTGGAGGCAAAGGCAGTTTCAGTAAAACTATCAACAAGAATGTTGATTCTGGAAGGTGTTTGCCTTTATTGGAAATAGTTGCTCTGGATCAAATAGTAAACCACACATTTAGGACAGCATGGACAACTCTCACATATTCAAGGAGTGTGGGGGGATTACTTGTCAAGACAAGAAAGTCCTGACTCAAAAACTGAACCAGAAGTCAGATTAATGGGCCCTCTGACCACATGTGGGAATGGGTAAGTGATCTTGCAGTCTCTCCAACGCTGCACTTGTATCATGTTTCACTCCTCAGGCTGTCTGGTAGAGGTATTCTGCATTATTATTTTTTTTTAACTCTTAGCTGAAAGTATTTATAATAAATGGAAACAAATTACTTTAATAAAAACCAACAACAAACACTACCACCATGTGTCGGTCCCACTGGCCAAATAAGAATGTGAGTTAGATAACAGGTCATAGAGCCTTGCCTTTATGCATCAGTTTGTTTATAAGGTAATTACTAACAAGGTATTAAAACTGTCAATTACTTGAGTGACGAATAAAATTTTCCTTGCAGTAAAAGTGTGCTCTAGCAGAAGCCAGCAATTTCCTGAACTGCACGCCTCCTAAATTGCAGTGTGAAAGTGTGCAGTTATAGAGCAGGCTTGCACAGTGCTGTCTTTGTGTCAGCCTTGCTCCATAAAACAGAAATTCCTCACAACTGGCAGGATAATAGCCCCTGTATTACAAAGTTTAGTTGGACCTAATGGGACCAAATAAAACTCTCATACAGCCTTCAGATTAGCACTTAAACTAACTGGCAAATTACCCGACACAGACCAGCCTACAACAAAAACAAATAAACAAAGAAAAAATCCAGCTTGTTTGTTTCAAGGAGTGTTTTCTTTTATGGTGATGGTCAGGTCATATTGTGGGGAGAAATTTAAGTGCTTTTGTTCACTGAAACAGCTACACATCAAAGTCTTAGCCCATCTCACCACAAAAATCAAACCAGCCCTCACTGAACACCTTACTCATATTTGTAGAAGTTACTCAAATGCAAAATAGCTGAATGTTCACTCCTTATTAACCCAACTTCCTACTCCAGTTCATCCTTAAAAAAAAAAAATTAAAACAAATTGAGTGCCATTATTCAAACCTAGAAGAAGATTGGCAAGGGCTGAATATATTAAAATAGTTCTGCTTTAAGGACAAACTTCAGTCAAGACAGAACCAAACAGTACCCTCTGTGTCAGCACACCACCATATGTTTGTTCACTATGCAAAAGAGAAAGCAACACCAACTTTCCAGTAAAATGCTGCTATTACTGTGCCCAGACAAAAGGAGCTGAACACACCACACTGGTTTCATTTCACAGACCCTCAAGGGGTCTGTGCAACAGAGATCCCCTGCAACAAGAGAAGTAGCGCATCAGGTTCTCACAGAAACAGACCTGAAGCAACCTGATCACCATTTATTCATGTGCAAGGAACAGGAACACGCTACAGCTTCCTGGAATTTCTCCTGTTACAGCAAAAGCAGCAATAGCACCAAGGAACACAGATAAAACCACCAAAAATACCTGGATAAATTTGAACATGCTTTTGGCAATTTGAATGACTACACCCTGACTTGCAGCAAAAAAGCCCTTCAAAATCCCAGGAGTGTATGCAGACTGATTTAATTATCTTTACATAAGCCTGTGTGACTACCAGCTTAAGATGGAATATCACTTTCTCATTACAAGCATGAGAAATCTTAGCCTTCCTTCTCAGCATTCATGACTTAAATCATACCACTAGGCCAAAACATCCATCACAGCCCTATCAATCATGATCTCAAGATTCATTTTGTGTAACCAACAGTTACAACCTATCTAACAAAAGCCATGTACTTTCCCTGCCTCTGCAGAAATACAAAGCAGGACAGCAACTTCTCTATCCATTTTGTTAAGGATCTACTCAACACCACTTAGACCTAATAGTGCCTAGGTGCTGAAAAAAAAAAACAAAACCAAAAAAAACCCCAAAACCCCAAAACTATTTTTAAATACCTGAGACAGTATGCCTTAGGATCTCTTGATACAAATTGTCCGTATGTAATGTTTTCTAAGTAAGAAAAATATCTATGCAAGCTTCATTACTCTGGTCCTGTAACACAGAAGCCCCAACTATGAAATACATTATGACCTGAAGTTCCATCTTTTGTTTCTATTCAAAACTCTTCACAAAAAATGTATTATTGCATTTCCCTTTCCAACATAACTCTTTCTTTTGGGTAGATCTTAATCTGCTGTGTTTTGAGAACTTCTTAGTCTTCTCTTACCTCATGATCCTCACAAGTCCAGAGGTGGAACAAGCTGGTAAAAAACAAGTTGCCAAGAATTAAAATTTTAGAGACGTGTCTGCGCAGTGTGTTCTCCAAAGCTGCTAAAATGTTAAATCACTGTTTTAATATCTGTGTTATTCTGGACCAACATGGCTCCTCCTGTCCCTCAACTAAGCCCCGAGAGCCAGGACATACTGCATTTGCCTCACCAACAGGCAAATGGAGTCATAGTAGACTCTCTTTCTAGAGACTAAGAGGATACATATAGAGAAAAAGCACTCTGCTAGGGCTAGATGTATCTTTTGGAGCAAGCAGTGCTGAAGTCCTGACGCTGGAGTTCATCTGTGTTTAGTTTGACGATCTTGTGTTGACGTGGCTTCTAGAATAGAGCTGGCTTGGAAGCAGCCATGTCAGAGCACAGGCAAAGCAGATGTGACTGTCCACATCCAAGAACATACTGGGTGGTCTCTACTGTGTTCCACTACAGCTCACAGACTCCTTTTTTACATTTCCTCAAATCTTTGTGCATACTTTGCCTGTTCTTCCCTCTACTCACCTACTGACATACAAATCCTGGCATATCATCTATGGTTTCCTGCACTCCCTCTCCTGCTCTTACAAGAAAAAATTAGCTCTTACAAGAAAAATTATTTCGAGACAGAGTAAAAGAAAATTCAAGCAAAAAGGAAGAAATAATAATAGTTAAGACAAAATATCAATATTGTAATAAACTTTCATCAGAAAGTGCTGGAAGACTCATATTTTGTGGCTTTTAGCATAAAACTGGACCACTATATAAAAAGCATACCAGAAGAGTCTCACTAACTCCTAAAAGAAGAAAAAGAGAAAAAAGTATGGTTTTTTTAAGCCAGATTGTAATGAACAATTACATCATTTAAAATATTGCAATTTTGGTTACAAACTGAACAGTAACCTTACAAAAATCCCCTGATCTTACCGGGACTACGTGCTTTTCTCAACATTAGAAACTCAACTGCACTGAATGTTAAGAACCTCCATTTTTCTGTATCTTTGCAAATGTTAGATATAGAAATATTTTGAGTGAAACTGTTATTCTCCAAGATGAAGATGCCAGAAATAGAACCCGGATTCTGGCTGACTTCCAGTCCTACTGGTAGGTCTACAAGTCATGCCTCCTTCACACACAGACTTCTCACGTTCCTTGCGGCAAGCAGTTCTTTCTTTTGAAGGCTTCCTTCATTCCATGATCCATGCCATGCCTGTCATTGCTCTTTCAAGCCAGACGTCAGCAAGTCTCTGCTCTTATTTGTTGTTCTTTTTGTGGTATACAGGCATCAAGTAGAATATGAAAACTCAGAACTCGGTAGGATACTAAAACCCTGACCAAAAGTTGAGAGGAAAGGTTTGTTGATTCTTAAACCAAGTATCAGCTGGGGAAAATGGGAAGAGAAAGATGCAAAAGGAAACAGCTCTGGGATCAGAGATGTCTTCGTGATCAAAAAGAACAAAGACAAATCTGAGCTTGCAAACACACAGAACTTTCATAGCTATTATCTCCTGATTCTAGGCATAGCACCAATCAAACTTTCCTTCCAAACTCTTGTTTTGATACCCTGCAGTCTGGTTCCCATTACACTTTCTGACCCTTCAAAAATAATCACAAGTTACGTAGCACATGATAGCCAAGTCAATGTGTAAAGTTCATTATTCTAAAGAAAGCAAACAACGGCAATGCAATCATAGCTATTTCCACATGAGCTGACAATAGGAATAACAACCCATCGTGGAGCTGATGCACACTGTGATTGTTAGTTAATGCTAAAATCTCAGCCATAAATTATAACTATGACCTAGATTAAACCCAGCATAATGTCCTCTAATATTATAAATCATATTTCTAATCTGATGTATGGTCTGATGAAGTACCTGATGAACCTTATATTGTTCCAGAGCCAACCTTGGATTCTGGAGGGTGCAGACTAAAGTCTAAGCACTTCAGACTGCAAAGTCTTCTATATTTACTCATAAATACTGTTAGTACTACTTGCTGAGGAATGTTTTCTTATCCACTTCTATTTCACTCAAGGCACTGAGTCATTACATTTCACTGCTCTATCACAGTATCTATCTACCACTTCTCTAAGACACCACACTCCAATATTTACGCCTGACCTCTTAAGTTCATTCTGACTTTCACTCATGTCTGTACTATATGCTCTACAACTTCACATCTCCTCCTTGGTAAAATTTCCTACCATTCTTCCATTTTCTCACACAGCAAGTGTTATTGATTTTTCAGATCATTATTTTTTTAATCCATCCTTTTCATTAACATTGTTGATCAGAAAACCATGCCAGTTTTTTTCAACTATAAACAGCTCCTAAGATTTGCATTCTTTTTCTTTCTCATTGCAAAAGCATTTGTCTAGGCTCTCACTACTTTATTTTTTTGCTACAACAAAGTCCAGGTTTCTACATGCTTCTTCCTTTTCCCATCATTCATCTAAACTTGCTGCCATAAAGTTTCCATGTCTGCAAGTCTAAGACAGGTTCCTTTTCAAATTCTTTCATTTACTTCCTCTAAGTCTCCACACCAAATGTCAAAGACTGCAAGAACTAATTCCAGTAAGTTTCTTCGCTTCAGTTTTTTGCTTACAACTTCAGCCCAAGTCACACATGGTTTACCACCACTCCCATTTTTGGGACTTTCTCCAACTACCCTTATGCCTGAAGCCCAGTCTGGCATTCCTCTATCCTTTCTTCAAAACAAACTCTTCCAGGCAGCATCCAAATCTTAATCCTTCCCATAATAAAGTGGTAGCTGAAGAGATGACAAGGATGTAAAATATTTGACCAACATTTTCTTAATACTGGGAGCCAGACTCCAGTTCAGTATGCTAGCTTTATAAACACACAATACCACTTTCTCTGGCAAGAGCAGAAGGGAAAGGCATCCACTCCTACTGAATGTAAGCTTTCATTTTCAGGAGTTGTGCCTAAACTCCTTTCTTGCATATGTGCACCGAGAACAGTGTTCTCCTGGATTTTACACACAGCTTCCACTCCCAGGTTACTGTAAGACAACCAAGAGGTAGATTTCTCATGCTTACCCAATAATTTTGCAAACAAGGATTATGAGAAAAAAAATTATCTTTACAGAAGGCTTTTTTTGCAAGAATTCTCTTTAAGACTGCCACACAGAGTGCAAAGTATCACTCTTATTTCTACATTGCCAGCTGGGACAAATGCATAACCTATTTTGCACATTTCTTTCAATTACTTGAATTTTACCTCTCACAGTTACTATTTGAAGCATGATCTGTGATGCCCATTATCTCAAAGCACATTAAATGTAATTTTCCACATTTTAAACAGGAATGACATAAAATAAAATCACTTCCAAATAGTGTAAGAGATTAATCACCACTTTTCTTCAGTAACTATGTTTGCACATAAAGTTAGATAGGCATTTAAGCTGTATGTTGACTAATGAAACTTAGATTAAAACAGTGATCACTTAAATTTTAGAAGAGTATATATTGGCAACAAAGTTGGGGTTTTTTTAACAAACAATTAAAATCAGTGACCAGAACATGCTCTATTATTGTCCCAGAAATGAGGAAAGTAAGACTATTCTATTCTTCTGGGTAAGCAGAATGGAAGCAACCATAAAGCTGCCTAAAATACAGATGAATATACAGATCTTTAGTCACAAGCTCAGCATCTTGCTTAGCAAAGATCTGTGAGAAGCCACTTCAACTTAAAAGTTAGTTTACTAACTTCTTCCTCAGATTACATATTTAAGTTAGGTAGCATGAACAAACACACATTCACTCTGAAAGACCTATAAATAAAGACATGGACACTGCAGCATCATAAGCTCCACTTATTAAATGTTTATATCACAGTTAGCTCTGTCTCCACTGCCTGACAGCACAATGCTTTACCAATCTCAGGAAATACTTTGTAAACAGGTCTTTCAACAATAGGATTCTATTCAGATTGGAGCAAAGCAGGCTACCCACTGCAAAAAAAATTCACTGATGACTGAAATCAAGATTAATGAGCAACTAATCAAGGCAGAAGGAAGGAGCTATAGGAAGACATCAGGTTAAACCTGGACTCTTCTGGTAACTGAATTTGAAATGTCAGAGCTTATATATGAAGCCCAATGCACATTAAAACTTGGAGAACTTCTCCAATAAATCCCCCACTGAAGCTGTGTGGGACAGATAAGCAACAGGTAGAACCTCCCATTCAAAGCACACACTACCATCTGGACCCAAAAACACTTACGGTGTTTTGTTTGTTTTCAGTGACCAAAGTAATATTTTTTTAAACAAATCACGGTTGATGGCTTAGATAATTTTGCTCTTCTTTTTTTCCTTTGAAGGGAAGGACTTTTTACTTTTTCAGTACAGAAATTCACTGTTAGGTTTGTTTTTCAAAAGCATTAATTGAACAACAAAGGCCTAATATTAATAATCAAGTAACAAGGAAGAAGTAATCAGAGTAATTTTATACTGGCTCATCAGAAACCTAGACTTAAAAGTTGAAACAATTTTGCTTGCTACAAAAACTTGTGATCCCCTGCAGTCATCGAACCATAGAATTTTCAGGGTTGGAAGTGACCTTTAAGAACATCCAGTTCCAACCTCCTGCCATGTGCAGGGACACCTCCCACTGGATCAGGTTCCTCAGAGCCCTGTCCAGCTTGGTCTTTAAAACTTCCAGGGATGGGGCTTCCACCACCTCTCTGGGCAACCTGTTCCAGTGTCTCACCACCCTCACACTAAAGAATTTCCTCCTAATCTCTAACATAACTCTCCTCTCTTCCAGTTTAAAACCACTACCCCTTGTCCTCTCACTACAAGCCCTTGTAAAAAGTCCCTTCCCAGCTTTCCTGTAGGACCCCTCCAAGTGTTGGAAGGCTGCTATTTAGGTCCCGCCAGAGCCTTCTCTTCTCTTCTTCAGGCTGAACAACCCCAACTCCCTCAGCCTGTCTTCGTAAGAGAGTTGCTTCAGCCCTCTGATCAGTTTCGTGGCCCTCCTCTAGACATGCTCCAACACATCCACATCCTTCTTGTGTTGGGGCTCCAGAGCTGCACACAGCATTCCAGGTGAGGTCTCACCAGGGCAGGAGAGGGGCAGAATCAACTCTCTCCATTTGCTGGCCACACTTCTTTTGATGCAGCCCAGGATGTGGTTGGCATTCTGGGCTGCAATTGCACATCAGTGGCTCATGTCTAGCTTTTGATCCACTAGTTCTCTTAAGACTTTTTCCACAGTGCTGCTCACTAGGGAGTACTTCCCCAGCCTATATTCATGTCTCTGGTTCCCTTGGCCCAGGTGCATGACCCTGCACGTGGCCTTCTTGAACCTCGTGAGATTCACCTGGGCCCACTTCTCCAGCTTGTCCAGGTCCCTATGTATGGCAATCCAATAAAGGATGACATCCAGTAAAGGATGGAAATTCTCCTTGGCTGTTAATGTATTTGTAAAATCATTAAAAAAAGACCCAAACAAAAAAACCTAACAGACAAATCACAAATATTTGGCAGCATTTTTCATCACCTCAGAACTCAAGTGAATGGCCATGTGATTCCTTGTTTTAACTGCTCTAAAGGCTTCCTGAACAGATGGGGTGGGAGGGTACTCTCAGAATAGCATAGGAAAACCTGTACCATGTTGCATACCCAATGTGTCTCTTGTGAAAATATTTCACATTCTGCAAGAAGTGGGAACCCAATACAAACCACATATTAATGTAAAACTTGAAAAATATTACCAAACCCTGAGTCACCCATGCTCGTTTTAATTCTGCACCATGAACTTCATATTTTCCACTCTAGCTTTAGTACTAGATTAACATTATCAATCTTTACAACATAAGCTACAAGGGTATTTCCATCTAGATCACCTGCACCATATGTACCAGTGATTTTAAAATAATGATTTGTATTCACAGAAATGTACAATCCCAAGTTTATTTAAAGCATTCCATCATTTAAAGCTAGTCTAACATTAGAATTTTACTATATGCACTAAAGACTTTGGCATGTACAGCTTTTCATGTCCCTACAGACAGCAAGATTATTACTGTGTAACATATCCTAGATGTAGCTAATAAGAAACATGGCCTTTAGTATTAAATCTAGTTCTACACAAGAGATTTCAATAAGAACAATAACATTTAGTTGGAGAGGCAGGATATCTCAATACTCAAAGCTGTTCTGACTCTCTAAAGTCACTGCTGCCTTCCAGTTTCCACAGTACTCAAGAACAGACAGCACCCATGACATCAAGTGGTATCTTCAACTAGGTATGTAAACTCTGCAAGTAAACTAGCATGGGTTTCTTATTTAAACTAGATATAACCAAAATATATATAAACAAAAATATATAAACAAAACCTTAAATAATGTTGTAGCATTTGCAAATCAGCGTCACCTTTCATTTCAAAGCACTAATCATACTAAAAGCAGTTAATATTTTTCTGAAGAGTTTTAAAGTGAAACCCCTATGCAAATGGTAGTTGGCAATTAAGCCCCTTGCAGGGCTTCTACACAAGGTTATAGTACTTTTATTACTTGGCTTCAATCTATTTCTGGATTCAGCCTAGGTACAAAACTTCACAGCAATGACAGAACTAAAAGGCAATACTGGCTTTCTTCTCATTTATCAATACCACAGATTCTAGAAGAATTTCAGGACAGGACTGGTACATCTTGGATAATGAATGTTACTAGAATGGGAACCATTAGAATTAAAATTCAGAACCTTTGCTTGCTCTCTGCTTGACACAGCTGTGGTCCATCTATTTAGAAACAATGAAAAGTAACTTATTTATTCATCCAGAACTGCAGAATTTTCTACCACAATCATTTGAAGCAATTCTACAATAATATAATTGTTTTTATAAGTATTTCAGGAATGAAAATTAGGAGACAACTAACTTTTTACTTCCAGGGATAGATAAATACATCCACATTATTCTGTGTGGCATCTGCACATTATATATTTGTGGTAATCAATTGTGAAATTCCCCACAAAAGCTTATGCTGTCCAGAACTTAAGGAGACCTGACCTCCCAGCTTGAACTCCTGCACTGACTGGAGAGTTGGCAATCTGGTAAATGGTTGAACTTCTCACTTTCTGTCCTGATAAACCGCTCTCTTCCTGTCTTCCCTCAAAGACAGAGAAAAGGGTTGGCTGGCTGAGCAAAAAGAACACCCAGAAATTTTAATTTCAAGTAACTGACTGAAATGGTCAAACATGCTGAAAGATGCAATCAGACCTTTGAAAGTAGCATCCCTGTAAGACAAGCACCCCAAGTATGTTGGCTAGATGTTTCAAAAGGAACCTAACTTTAGAATAAGTATCTAGATAAGCCTCAGTAGGAAGATCTTATGAACTATCTTTGAAAAAACAAATTTCTTTAGAGAGACCTTTTTCTTCTCCACTCATTCTGAAGAGGATCTACAGTTAGTAATTCATACTTACAACGTCAAACTTTAAAGACTTTAGAGTAAGGAAGACAAATCCTTCACTTTGCTCTGTCCACAATGTATTTGTTCGTGTCAGGCAACCCATCATAGCTTCACAACCTGAAGCCTCCTGACCAGATTATGCCAAAATACCACCCATTTAGTTCACAGCACTTTCCCAGGAGGCTCAGAAGCTCTCGTATGCCATGTGAAAGACTCATACTAATCACATAAATAAAATCTTAGATACATCTCCAGCTATGTAAAGAGAGTGTGCCTGCATGTGTTTGTACACTCCTTCACACAAGCATAAAGTCTTTCCAGGGTGTGCCTGCCTGATACTTTACTCTCCCATGGTGTTCAACTCTCACCTGGCACCCATAAAAACAAAATGTTGGCATCACTGTTTCATGATTATTGACAGGATGCGACCATGAGACTGGAACATCTACTGCTCTGGATATGTTTACCCTGAATAATTCAACAGGATGTAAATATCTGCGTTAGATAAATATCAATTAGATACCTAGAAATGAGGTAGCTCCAGAAATGTAAACTACACTAACATGGTAATCCACCCATGCTTGTTTATACTGCTCAAAGCATTTAGGCATACAGAGCTCTGTGGAGATACCAGCACCATTATTCACTGTAGACACACCAGCGGTGTGACCTCTTTTGCAAGGCAAGGAAATGCTTGCAGCACAGTAAAATTCTAAGACTCCACAGCTGAGTGACAAGTACTAAGAAGTGGAAAAAAAAAAAAAAAAAAAAAAAATTTCTTCAACAATTAAGATTTTAGTAAGAAAGGAGAGCATCACTTCCACAGCAGTCCTTGAAGTTTCCTTGGAAAAAACAACTGGCTTTTGAACTGACAGTACTGAACCAACATATATGTATCTCGTAAGAAATGTAATCAAATCAAGTTTCAAAAGACTAGTACCATCTTTTCTGATATTACTTTAAAGAACAAAGACTCAACAGCGAAAACGGTGGCTTGAACGACTCCACAAGCTTCTTTCATACAGAAGTTTAAAATCCTGAAGAAACTCATCAGATGTTTCAAGTAGTTATTCTTTGAAGAGTGATTATTAAAAGTGCATTCTAACTGTTCCATGTGTGTCCTCTTTGAATGACTCAGATATAGGATTAACTTGGTTTGATTCAACACCTCCAAATAACATGCAACAAGGAAAAATAAGAACATATTTTACCACTAAAATAAATGTTTTGCTAGACTGAATATTGAATATATGTCCACCTAACATACCACTATATTACACACGTTTATGCCAGATAACTGCTGTATGTTCATTCCTCTTTATATTCCTTTCTATAGCATCAGACTTAACATCTTCATACAAATAACTTCCAACCCGTAAAACGGTTAAAAAAAAAAAACTTTTCCAAAAGACACAAGATGCCTTATTTTTTGAATAGTGCAATACCACTCTAATTTATATCTATGTACATCTGCTTTGATATGGAAGAAACAATTGTTTTAACTATTATAACTGTCATTCATAAATTAATGTAAAGTCTATAAATAACTTAATTATTTCTATCATACTAATCTCAAGGAATCTCTGCTGTGGTCACAGAATAGGTACTTAATCTCAGCTGGAGTACACTTACATTCAGTAATCTCCTGACACTGCACAGAAGTAATGGAAATTAGAAAGAGAACAATCTAGAACCCAACCAGACCTACTTTAACCACATTGATAGTATGATAACAGCTTTTAGAAACACATTTTTTTAGTTCCTTTTAAGTGTCAGATCTGTGCTCTGCACTATATATACTAACAAAGGTTTTTCCATGTTCGACCACCTGAGTAAATGAACTCAGCTCATGACCTAAGGATATGGAACAACCAATCCAGCAGTTACTGGTTTTCCTTTATTCTCTCTCAAAGGAATACAAAAATCTTTGCACAGCTGCAGAAGGACAATTTTAGGTTCATCTAAACTATTTAAGTTTCCATGAGAGAAATAGAGGAGATGATAAGAAAACTCTCAACATTGTATTAATCAGAAGGATGGCAGGAGGATATTAACTACTTCATTATGTTAGTATTTCCAACCTTATGGAAAAACAACTTTAGCAAGGCAGTAGGAAAAAAAGAAATGTATTCTTTAGATCAGTTAGATGCTTCAGCTATGGAATGCTATGCCAGTGTAAAAATAATGTCGACACTAATACAAAATAGAAGATATGCTTAAATTCAACAGCTATTTGTCAGACACCATCTGTTTTTTCTTTCATTCTTTTCTGATTCTGATCTGTAAGAAACCACATCAGTATCAAATGTCACTTAGTTCTTATTCAAACAGAGCAGTCCAGACACAGCGGCTGCACCAGCTGACTTAGCTGACCCAGGCCTAGAGTAAAAACAAACCCCTATAAATCACCAGATGTAAGCAATTGAATAGTGATCAATTTAATTAACTGAACAGCTTTCGAAAGTTTACTGTATTGTTTTAACCCTTCAGGCTTCTTCACAAAAGGTAACTTGCAATTTGTATTCAAGGGCAGGATTTGGCCTAAGGGCTACATATTACTAGCTTTAGACACTTTAGATTCCCACTGATAAAACTCAAATCCCACACATGAAAAATGTGTCCTTTCTTTTTTCAATTAATAATATAATAGTACCTATTTTGGTTAGCAGTTCTTTCAACACCTTAGAGAAATTAGATCACAGGAAAAAAAAAAAAAAACAAAACTGCTTTCAAGTGAAAAAAAATGCCTTTAATATCAACTGGTTTGGTTATGGACCCTATGTGCTTTTACAACTTCATACTCACAGATGCCACATCAAGTAACTTAATATTTTCTTTCAAACAAGACAATGAACACAGACAATCATGTGTCACAATTATATGTATTAACTGCAGCCTTAAAAAAAAAATGCCACACATTAAAAAGGGCTCCAAGTAACATTTTTAAGATACTGGCAAAACACCGTCTAACAGATATTTGTCCTGAAGCTACATCTTGAGGGAGTTTCCCTATGTTGCCCACTGAAATTAATGGAATTCTTCTATGATTTAACAAAGTGGGATTTCAGCCAAGATGCATAATGATAAAGAATAACCCTTGTTTTAAAGTCTGCATTGTACAAGTTTGTGTCACGTTTACTGATGTTCGTACAGTGCCTAGCACAACAGGACTGAGGCTTCTGGGCACTACCACAACATAAATTAATTCTAATGCAGTCTTTGTATCTGAGAGAAGCATAAAAACTGCAAGGATTAAGCTCAATTATACAGATTTTAAACAGCCTGCTAAATAATATGACATAATCAACTTCCTAACCACAAGGTGCTCAATTTCAAATTATTTCACTTTAATCTCTGTAATGCACATATTTCCACAAACCCTGTAGAGTTAGTTCCACTACCTAGGGACAAGAGTAAGATCTACTTACAAAGACAGAAGAGTTACATTTGCAGAAACTGGCCCCAGATCAGGAATGATCTTCAGTTCATTGTTGTTCAACTTCCTATTAATATTAGGAAAGGAGAGTCAGCCTTGATGTTAACCAAAAGTAACTCCATTGGATTTCCTAAATTGCTGAAAAGTGCCACCCCAAAATTAAAAAAATAATTCCAGTTTCACTTAATGTAAAATATCAGAACAGCAAACATCTTTGTTGTTCAACAGCCTATCCCTAGAAAAGGGCTATACAATTACCATACACAAACACTGGTTGGGGTTTTGGGTTTTTTTTTCCTTGTTTGTTTGTTTTTAAATTAAGACAAATTAACTTACACTTCCCGAAGACTATGAAGGTGATCCAAGAGAGTGGTCTTGATTGAAGATAATTTGTTGTGACTTAAGTCCCTGGGAGGTTACAAAAATAAACAGGCTGTCAGTTTTGCCATGAAATACTAGGTAAAGCAATACAATTTCAATCCAATATATACTATCTTTTGTTCCCACATTATTAAAAAAAGTTAGTAAAATTAGAATAATAGTTCGAGTGTACAAGATATAAAAAAAGTATAAATATTTTGATTACTGTCAGGCATGTCACAGAATTTCCTATACTTCTGAACAATTCAGAACTGTACATTAAGGTGTGTGTAAGACTCATGAGAATAACTTAATATATTGATGTCAATACACCAACAACCATTCTTCCCCACCTCTTTACAACAAAGATCTGGCTAAACAGCCTTTTTGCTTTAGCTTATTAAACAAAATTCATAAACCAAGACGCACGGTAGTCTCATTCCTTGAGTCAAAATTAGCATTTGTATCATTTACTCTTCACACACTCCCTAGAGCAATGCACAGATTGTAAGTACACAAAGAGGACTGTCCAGAAACCTCAATTCATGCCATTCTAACATAACCAGAATTAATAGGGGATATTAAACAAGCAATATCAAAAGAAGAGACTTAGGAAGGCCTAATTCTACTCTGAGTTTTAAGATATCTGTAACAAGTCACATTAATGCCACACTTAATTGCACTCAAAGAAGTAGCTCAAGCTCTTAGCATGTGCCACTCTGTACTGAAGATCCTGAATATATAGCGATGCAATTTATAAGAAATCTTGTCAATGTCTTTTAAGTGCTTGCTACAAAACAAGCCAAGCTATTAAGAATGCAACACATTTTCTTGACCACTGTCATCATGGTCATTGTGCATATTTACAATGTGTCCACTCAACATTTGACGACACCATAAAAACAGAGTTCTAAGAAACCTTTGCGGTAGTCTCAGGAGTAGTGGAAACATACAAAAATAAAAGACCACATAACAGAAGGCAGAGAAGCTAATTACAGAAACTCAAACTTGCATGTCTACCGAGATCTTCGGAATTGGTACAGATGCACATCTGATCATGTAACCACAGCTAACCCTGCTGAAGACATCCCCCTTCTTAGTGACTTACCCACCACAACAAGAACTGCTTTGTGACTAAGCCCTGAACAACTACAAATCCAGAGAAATTCAGTCTCTCTTTGCAGACCCTTGGATACAGGTGTAATGTTGCAACCCAGCCAGGCACCTCAGGCACTGTTTGGTGCTTTATGCAGTCCTTGCTCAATGTTGCTAAGACAACTCCGTTGTCCCTCTTGTCCTCCCCTGGAGTCAGCAGTTGAAAGTAATAGAAATTGAAAATGGAAAAGAATCCCAGGCACATACAGGCACTAAAGAGATACCACCAGGATGAGGTGTGCTGAGCCAGACAACTGGATCAGACCCAGCAGGGTCTGATGGCACCAGCTCAGGGCCATGGGCAGGGAGGAGATAAGTACCACGTTTCCCAAGCCAGGGCTGCACATGCAGAGCAGACCCGCAGGTGCAAAAGGCATTTTTGAGCACAAAAAAGGGTAGGAGGAGACACCTAGAAATGAGGAACACCCTCTACTACTTTCAGGTGGCCACCAAAATTATGTTTTCCAAGACTCAGCTCTGGTCTCAAGCACCTTATAAATAGCTCCAGATACGTAAGCCCTTACACATTTTCCTCTTGGAAGATGAAGAATCAATTCAGTGTTAACATTTTCAAAAACCCACAAATGTTAGTTTCATCATTATGATTTGTGAATTCTCCTGTATATGGGGTTAACTACACTTGAGTTGGAGGACTGCATCTTTCACTGCTTAAAAAACTAATGCAAACATTCATCTGGCCCTAGACTGGAGAAAAATTCCTTTGTGTAACTTCGGAAGATGTTAGCTGCATAGATTTGAAATTCTCATACTCTGTTCTTAAATATAAATACTGAAAAAAATATGTTGTTATAAAGATCTAGACAGGAATCTAACTTGGACTTTTAAAGCAGACAAAGTAGAGACAATTTTTACTCTTAAACTTCATTCAGTATTTGGCTTTAGTCTGTAGGGATTATATGAACTATGCAAATAAACAGCCAAAATTTAGTAAAGTTATGGCTGCTAGTGCCTGATATGTTACTATTCTTCATGCTTCAGACAAGACAGGAATCAGTAATTATTTCAACAGAGATCTTTCATCATTAGTGGTAAAGACCTGCATTTCTTCACTTTATGTAAAAAGCCTGCAAAAGGTTTATTTAAAACATGTTTGCCTAAAGGACCTACCAGACAGTAACAGACGTGAGTAGATTTGTTCTGCTGGAGTTATAACATGTTAAAAAAAGAAAAAAATCTGGCAGAGTCCTTAAACTATAAAAATCCTGCAATTACAACCACTGCTGTGCATGATCACCAC
Organism: Calypte anna; assembly: GCF_003957555.1. Classification (NCBI taxonomy): domain Eukaryota; kingdom Metazoa; phylum Chordata; class Aves; order Apodiformes; family Trochilidae; genus Calypte; species Calypte anna. The sequence goes on from NC_044244.1 coordinate 31,321,666, forward strand.
ACTGGAGCCAGACACTTTCACTCATAGCTCAAGCTCACATCCATCTGGAGTCTATCAAGGCAACCGTGAGCGTAACAACTCACACTATATAGCTTCAAACTACTTTTTTGGTGCTTGTTTTTCAACACTAAAGATACCCTCATATTTTCCATGTAGTTTTGAAAAATACATACATACAAATTCCTCATTCCTGGTTTCCTTACAGCAGGTTGTCAAAAAAACACAAAGAAAACAACAAACCCCCCTCCAAACAATAGTGAAGCGCCTGCTTCACACAGCTGTGTATGTGCTTGTCCACCAATTGCTGGATATATGAATTGTAAATATTTTATTAAAAATTATTCAATGAGAAACTTCAGGGAAAAAAAACAGCCCTGGAAATCGCATTCTTAAACTAAATCAGTTGCTGGCAGTAAAGCAAAAGTTAAAACATTTGCCTTTTATTAATATTCTAAGTGAAGCTTAAACCTATAGAAGTTTCTGAAACTTACGATCACTGAATCTGGGGCATTTTTTAAATATAACAATCTATCATCCCTCTTGGAAATCTACCAGTACATTTCAGTCCAATGAATTTCTCAATGTATTGTGAGTAGTACTAGGTGTTTTCAATTTCTGAATTTTCCTTGTCAAAATTGCAAGTGATTAAAAAAAAATACTGTGGTTATTATTGCCCCTAAAAATTCAAAAATAATCAAGGATACAGCAGTGAATGCACTCAGAAACTTCAGGAACCAGATGTATATTAAGAAACTGCCTGTAACAATAGAAAGTATATATACTTGTTCTTCACCTCAGATTTCTAATAAAAGGGATTGTGGGATTGCACATTTAAGTAGAATTGCCTACACTTCAAAAAGCATGCCATAGTTCTTGAGGCCCTTTAAGATTCCAGCTTATGAAAGAAACTATTTCCTATATTCCATTATGTTTGTGTGACTGTATTTTGTAACTCACAAGCCTCTGCACTAGAAAGCTGAAGTGTACCTCTGAACATTAATGCTTGCATGATAAAAAAAAATAAAAGGAAGGCCTAACACATAAAGGGAGATGCCGTTTCTTCACACATTTTATAAATATAACTTTTAGACTCTAACTTAATTTACAACACTTAGTCACAATTATCATCTTCTTCCTTAGAGAACTCAGAAACCCGAGCCCCAAGTCAAATTTTAAAATGCAAATCCAGCAACAGCTTCTTAATCAGTCCCACTGGGGCCTATAGAGCTGCTAATTCAGCAGAAATCAGGAGAGCTGAAAAACAAAAAGCCAGGCTGTAGCCGTTTTAAGACACTGATCCAAAGTGACTCATAAATCAGCTTGCTCTGTTCAAGTTTTAGTCTGGAAAATATTGAAAAACAGCTGTGAAAACCATACAGCCCTTTTTTCTGGCAATTCTGGTGGAGAACTAGAGGATTTATAAAATGTAAATACTAAAGATGTAATACAAACACAAGTGAAAACCATCTTTCAGATTTTCCCTCCAGCCCCACCGCCAGTTTTAGCATTCCTCAGTGAACCTGGCAAGGGGTACGGCAGTGCCACCAGGAGTTTGCACATATGGAGGACGCTGGCCACAACTCACTCTTCCTCCCTTCATTCCTCCCTCTGCTACACCAGCTCTAACAAAGCCAGACTCTTGCCATCATGGGATGCCCATGTTGGAAATAAATTGAAATCTGGCTTCAAACCTGTTTGTACACAAAGCTATTACAAACGTTTATGAGTTTTCAGCGGACTGTTATCTTCCACACAGGCAGGGTTTCAGAAGACAGTATTTTGGGCTGAAATCACAGTAGAGCTGGCAATTACAGCTCATTTACAACCCATTTTTAAAGCCACTTTGATACAAAGCAGTAGACTCACACTTGCCACCAAAAAGAAGAGGACATAGGCATTACTTAAGCTCATTTTTCTTGTCACGAAGCCTTTCCACGTTAGACAATCTCATTTTATAACACCAGAGGTATTTGAATACAAAAGGCACGGAAGAGTGAAACAGAGCTACAGAAAACCAGCTTCATCTGACCAGGTCTCTATCTAGGTGAGCAGACAGGTGGGCAGAGGAACATGTAAAGCCTAATTTGAGCTTAGACCTCACACACAAGAACTTTGCCTCTTCTGCTTGGGATATCATGCCTCTGCATATTGAGAACATGGTGTTATAGCTGTTGCCTTTTGAAGAGGACTGGAAACCCTGCAATTAAACTACTCGCCTATGGCTATAACTACTATGGACTTCTTTGGAAAACAGTAAACACGTAGCGATGAAATTCATAAAGTCTTTTTCAATTTCTAAGTGCACTGTTTGTTCCAACAGTAATCCAGGATAGTTAAACCTTTTCTGTGCGTGTAAACCTGAAACTGATTTATAATCTTACACACTGCAAAATCCCAGGTCCAAGTATTGGAGTAGCAGGAGGTAACAGCCAACCTCACACTCTTCCTTCTTCTCTTACTAAGAAGAGGGGAAGGAAGAAAGAGCAGGGCACTTCTAAAGCATTTGACACAAACAAAAGAAATATTTACACAAAAGCAGCCAGACCACATGGTTTGGTGACACTTACAAAGATGTACTCCTGTGAGTTTAAGAGCAAGTGACACAGCTGTCCAATGAGTAATCACAGCAGGGTTTCTTACAACAGACCAAAGCTTATTTATACAAGTGGAACCTATTTTCTCACACTTTTAAAAGAATGTGAACCTACATAAGGACAATTTACACTACCAAGGGAATTCTAATTAGAAAAACCTCCCTTGTGCTAACAAAAAAGCCCTGCAATGTGTTTTACTGTCTCTCAGTAACGTAAGTGGAAAAGACAAATTTGGATTACTGCTAATGCAAAATGTTTTCTTAAAGCAATTAAAAAAATAAAGTTCTGTGATTTTTCCACTTGTTTATTTTTGTTTAGTGTACTGTTACACCAGAGTACACTTAACAGTGCTAAAGCTCAACTAAGAAACTAGGCTATGAAGCTTAGCTTAGCATCAAAAAAGCCTTAGATTTTGTCAGAAAACTGTTAGCATACTGAAGTAGTTCAAAAGAACAGGAGGCGAGAAATTTAATGGGAAGCAAAGCCAGTTGTTGAATGTAAAGCAGATCTGGTATTTGATTCATACACTTCAATCACATAAACCAGAAGAAAAGAAAAGAAAGAAAGAAAAAAAAAAAAAAAAGTTCTTTTCCCCTCACACTTTCCTATGCCACTCCTGGAAATATTCACCTTCCAGAGCAGCTCCTATGTTCAGTCCCATATGGTGTCAATACAGGCATCCACATTTCATGAGTAAAGCAGCATGACCTCCAGACGAGGCAATTGAACAGAATTAGCCACAACTAATTGAAAGTCTTCCTGTTTACTTTAAAGTCCTTATCTCAATCTGCTTTGGAAATGTAACAGAAAATTAATACGACTAAAACAGAAGATCTCAGAGTGACAAGAAATTAAAAACAAATGTGAAAAGTTTCTCAACTATTTTCAGGCTTTTAGAAAGACCCCCTGAATTTATCCTGTGTCCATAATAGTTTGTCACTGAAAGTAAGTTTTCTACAGACGGCCTTACAGGATGTGTTGCTTTAGATTCAGTGAATCCCTGCCACTGGACGGCGAGGGGCGAGCTCCGGTGTTAGTAAATCCATCAAACCCCAAACTTTCGGGGAACCGAACAAACAAAACGGAGGCGAGTTTTCCCGACACACAAATCAGTAGTAACTTGATGATTAGTGCACGTTTTCCAAGAAAGTCGCCATAACTTTCTTTTCCTTCCTCCCTCAACACCCGGAGCAGCTCTCCAGGGCCCGATTTCAGCCCAGGTGCTTATCTCCACGGCCGCCCGGGGCCGCAGCCCGCCCCAGGGCCCAGCGCCGTCCCGCTGCGGCCGCCACCCCCGCTGACAGCTCGGCCGCCGGCCGCAGGCGCTGCCTCCTCCCGCATCTCCCGCATCGCCACGACACCCGCGTTTTCTTCCCCCAAATCTGCCCGCGAGAGGGTCCGCGGGGCCCTCCGGGGCGGAAGATGGCGGACGGGCGCGGGTCGGTACCCCCAGCCCCCCGCGGTGCCCCACCGCCCCGATACTCACAGCTGCACCGCCCCCCGCGGCAGCCCCTCGGGCAGCCGCCTCAGCTCCAGGCGGCTACAAGCGACGAGGTGCCCCGCGCACCGGCAGGGCGCGGGGCAGCGGGCGGCGGCGCGGCCCCCCAGCAGCGGCACCAGCAGCAGCGCCAGGAGGGCGGCAGCCGTCGAGCGGGACCGGCGGGGCATGGCGGGCTCGGAGCCGCTGCCCGAGCTCCCGTCCCTGGCGCTCCCTCACTGACAAAGTCGGGCACGGCGCGACCTCCCGCCTCTCAGCGCGGGTGGCGGCTCCCGCTCATGCCCCGGAGCCGCCGCCAAGGGGGGAAGGCGGTGGGAGAGGAGCGGAGGCGTAGAAAAAAAGTAATGGGGAAAAGTGGGGAGGGGGGGAGGCCTGCTGAGCCGCCAGCCACTCCGCAAACTTTCCACCGCCTCAGCCCGCCTCCGCCCGACCAGGGGAGCCCCGAGAGCAGCCCGCCCCGCCGCAGCCCCCTCCCCCTGACATGTGACAGCCACAACCCCCGCCCGCCCCGCCGCTGCTGGGGGTGGACGGCCGGCCGGCCTCCGCGGGACCGGTGGGGTGTGTGTAAAACGGGGGGCCGGGGTGCGGGTGGGCTGGCGTCGCGCCCCGTCGCTGCCAGGCCGCCGCGGCGGCATTCGCACTCGGGACCAGCAAGCCCGCCCCGGGGGCAGCCGACAGCCGGCCTGGCAGCACGGCGGGCACACGTGCGGGAGGGCTCTCCCTGCCGACCCTCTGCGGGGGAGGGCGGGAGCGGGCAGCGGGCCCGGGATGCCCTGAGCGTCGCCCGTCGCGCCTGGCTGAGGCGCGAAGGCGCTGCGGCCCTGCCCGTGCGGGACTTCCCTTCGCCACTTAGAGCGAGTTGGAGCTATCCCGAAGCTGCTCCAAAGGCCCCAACAGGTTCCCAGCCAAGCCTGGGGTCACTGGCATGTAAAAGGTGAGGTGAGGTTAACTCCTGCCTTCCGGGTCCTGCGCCGCTAGTCCAGACGCCGTAATTAAGCCCATTATGTTCCCCACAGGATCCCAACTCCAGAGGTTCAGGGAAGTGGGCAGGGCATACAGATTCCACATCTCTGAGGTAATCTGTGTAATTTAAGTAAATACCTATTGTTCAAGTTCCATATGTAAGCCCAGACCCTGAGATGGATTCAATTAATGTAAACTTCACACACCTCTGCTCCATGGAAGCAGACGTCAAACTGCTCATGGACGTTGTGCTTTCTTTTCCCCCTTTGTATGGATGCATTTCACCTGAAAGATCGTGGACTTTACTTAGACAATGGGCACCTGGAGCCTTGAAAGCCTAACAGTTCCGATACCACGGTTTGTAAGGCACGAACATTATCTCTCCTTTTACTGTTCCCATGTGTATCTCAGCACACCGGTTAAACTGAATGAATGAAACTGTATTCTAAGTCAGGAATCATGAATTTGCAAGCCAAACAGGTGAGTCCTGAGTAACTACATACATTCCTGTGTCACTGTCAACTCGAGTGTTTCAGGTGCTCAGATATGCAGAACTGTGTGGTGGTTTGTCAGCTTGGGCTCCCTTGACCAGTGGTGTTCTGTATGGATGCTGGATAACAAACAAACACTGCAGGAATACACATTGTAGCATACTAAAGGACAAAAACTAAATAGTATATATTTACAAGTTACTCCCATTTATTTCTTGTAAGTCAAAACTCTCTTGGCAGCACTGATGAGTCAGAGTTGTTCACTTTTCTTTGCAGACTTTTTCTTCCTATGAAAAACATTGCATTGGCATTAGAGTAACAAAGCCTCTGAAACATGCAGCTCTTCTAAATAGCTGCTAGGACAGTGCCAAAAACACAGATTTTCAAAACTTTCCATCATTAGCCCATACCTGTTCCCATTGAATTTGGTGGGAAAGCTTCCTTCTGCTCCAAAGGTGCCAGCATTCGTTCCATCTGCCCAGTTGTTTCACATCATCATACTAAGATACAGAGACACTTGAAAGTGTTTGGTTCATTTTAGGTAAAATATGCTGTACTTGCTAGTTGTACAAAGTAATAAAAATTCAGAATTAAGACCTTGTTCATTTTGCTCCAGAGAATTAAGGAACATCTTACTAAAATTAAAATGGATTTAAATAACTAAGCCTTGTACTGCAGTTCCCAGAGTGCACAGCAAAGTGCAGTCACAGAATACTGTGACCTTAGAAACACCTAATACATATTTAGTGCTAACACATGAAGTTGTTTTAAGTTAAACAACGTAAATCAATTCAGAAAATTAATCCATTTGTCTTTGCAGCTTCTTTTCTCGAATACTCAAAAAAGCATTGTAAAAATGATTATGTTATGGATTCTAAAATGCTTATATGCTATACTTTGGAGCCCATGGCAGAAAGTTGCTCTACAGGGAGATTTGCTCTCTTCAGAACTCTCAGAGACTGATTCTGCACCTGATATGATTGGGCAAGCCCCTAGCCCAGGTGTCTCTTCCTCATTAGTGTAGATTGAGAGTGCACCATGATTGTACAGAGGCAAATAAAAATACCCCTTCAGAGGTCTGGCTGGACTATGTCTTCTTAAAGTATGCTTATATCAAAATGTGAGCTCTCTAGTTACTCTGTTATCTCCTCAGGTAGCAAGGGATTTCTGCTGACCCTTGTTTGACATCAGTTGTAGTGTAAATGCATATTCAACAGGATTAAGGGACTTAGACTGAAGCCCCATCAAAAATAATAACATCCCCCGTTTAGTTCTGAGTTGGAATAATTCCCCTGTCCAGTTTTCCATGTAGCTGCACAAGAAAGAGAGCTTCTTCATGGTAGTTGTGCAAGGACAAGCCCTCTCCATGGCAGCCTGAATGTAAGTCAGCCTGAGGGGATGAAGAGTGGGAAGAATGGCTGCAGAGAGAAAAGTTCTGGTAAAACTAGACCCTCAAGCTCTCTGTTTGGCTTATGACATTAGTTTCCTCCACAATACTACCAAGCATAGTAGTCTGGGTGAGCTGGGAGTGGAAAAAAGAAAGTTGCATGATAATCCTTCATTGGGATGTTACTGGTTGGCTCTGATGGTGACTTTTTCAGTCCCTGATTATTTTAAATCAGATAAACACAGGTTTACAGTTTCAAGTCAAAGCATATGTTGTTTAAAATATGCATTCACTTCAGGCAGAAGACACACCTAGAAGCTGCCTAAGTATGTATGGTTCAGGGTTTTTTTTTGGTTGGTTGGTTTTGGGTTTTTTTAACATTACATTGAAATCAGGCATTGCTTTCAAGTAACCTGCCTTCAGAAAAGGTTAACCTCAAATCAGGCTGATTTTAGCAGATTTCTAAAAGTAATTTACCTATTGTTAAATTTAGCAAAATCAAATTAATATACTATACATTTTCTGGTATGTTTAAGTTTGGAGTATCTTTTACATAGTTAATGATTTGTTCGGTAAGTGGCTCAGCTTCCAAATGGAGATGTGTGATGAGTGGTGCACCTCAAGAGTCAGTACTCAGACTATTTTAACATTTTTGTCAGTGACATGGACAGTGGAACCAAATGCACTCTCAGCAAGTCTGCTGATGACACCAAGCTGTGTGGTGAAGTCAACACGTTAGAAGGAAGCGATGCCATCCAGAGGGACCTTGGCAGGCTGGAGAAGTGGGCTCATGCAAACTCTGTGAAGTTCATCAAGGCCAAATGCAAGGTTCTGCACCTGGGTTGTGGCAATCCCATGCATGAATACAGTCTGGGAGGAGAAAAGATCGAGGGCAGCCTTGAGGACAAGGACTTCTGGGGGCAGGGGGATGGACCAGAAACTTCACATGAGCCATCAATGCATGCTTGAAGCCCAGAAGGCCAACCATGTCCTGAGCTGTATCAAAAGAAATACAGACAGACAGTCAAGGAAGGTGATCCTCCCACTCTACTCTGCTCTTGTGAGACCCCTCCTCAAGTACTGTGTCCAGTTCTGGAGTCCCCAACATAAGGAGTTAGAGCTCCTGGAACATATCCAGAGAAGAACCACTGAAATGATCAAAGGGCTGGAGCACCTCCCCTATGAGGAGAGGCTAAACAAGTTGGGGTTGCTCAGCCTGGAGAAGAGGAGGCTCTGAGGTGACCTTACAGAAACCTTCCAATATCTGAAGGGGGGGCTACAGGAAAGCTGGGGTAGGGCTTTTTTCATGAGTGTGTAGTGAGAGGACAAGGGTAAATTGTACGAGGGGAGATTTAGGTTAGACATTAGGAAGAAATTCTTTCCTGTGAGGGTGTTGAGACAGTGTCACAGGTTGCCCAGGGAAGCTGTGGCTGCCCCCTCCCTGGCTGTGTTCAAGGCCAGGTTGGATGGGGCCATGAGCAACCTGCTCTGGTGGGAGGTGTCCCTGCCCATGCAGGGGGGTTAGAACTAGATGATTTTAAAGGTCCCATCCACCCCAAACCATTTTATGATTCTGTGATTCTATGAAATCTGCATTTAAAATTTTATGTATATTTAAATCTGCGGGATTTATGTCGGAAGGTCAATAGGAGTGAAGAGTTACATCTGCTAAATGATTATGCCCATTAATGCTACCATGGGAATTTAGAGTCTCCCCAGGTACCCTTGGATCACCAGGGAACCCAAATCTGTCTCTAGTATTCACTTTGTATTTTCTACTTTTCATGGGTAAATACCCATGAGAGATTTATGTAGTGTTCCCAACACATCTCAGTTCTCATAGAGTGAGATAGAAATCAATCGACCATCTATCTGCTTTCCTCTCAGTGTATGGACATGTAGGAATATTGGTAGAATTAATGTCCTGACTATTTATTCCTAAACTTTCCCAGTTCTGCTTTATTGCTAGACAGGAAGTTTTGGACTATCTGGTAGAAGGAAATGAAGAATTCAACCTCTCAAGATAACTACTTTCTATTGGAGGTTCCCCAATTTAATCTGTGAAAAAAATTAAAAATCCTAAGGCTAAGAAAACTTTTTTTTTCTGAAGCCACAGCTCGAGATGAACCAGTGAGACCCATCCTGCTTAAAATACCAATGTGGAGCAGGACATGGTTTTTGAGGAGACTGCTTGCAGACCTTGCAACAGGCAGTAGAAGGTTTTGCCTCAGGCACCTGTCTGGCAGTCACTATAGTGGGTCCCACTAAAACTTCCTATTGAATGCAGAAGACTCTTCACTTCTGAATATTTTTCACTGAAATTACTCTAAATGCTAAGGTTTCCCACTCACCTTTTCTTCAGCCCATCTGATGTGGCAATTTATACTACTTCTAGTTTACAGTAACAGTAAGACTTCATAACCATTTATTTCAATTAATGTGATTAGCCATTGCAATTTCACTTGCATTTGAGGAAAACAGTAATATGTTCTTAAATAATTTCCTAGTAATTGTGAATCTCCTGCTATTGTGTCATAAGTCCATGGTGAATATCCCAAGGTGTATACAGGAATTTATTTTTGGTAGTAATTATGCTTGACTTCATGTGATCCAACACTGGAACCATAAAAACCAAATTATGCATAATTTGAATGCGCTGATTGCAACCAGAAAACCCATGTGAGCTCTTTCTGAAAACTTTGCCTAGGGCAAAAAAATGTTCAGCTTTTATAGAATTCATCCAAACAGTGAATGTTTGTCTCCATTACAAATAAACTTAAACATCCTAAGGCAATCCACATGAGTGAGGACTGTTAATGTCTTCAAGTCGTGTCCTGCATGGGGCTAAGTGGGAAGTTAAGTGCATGATTGGAAGGACAATTAAACAATCAACATCTACAATGATGTAACTTCAAAGAGGAAAAAAGGAGAGTTAGTTTTATGTCATTAAGGAACACTCAGGTTGAAATGTTGTCAATTTGAATAAAAATAAGTAGATGTAATTTCAGGATGGTGCTCCTGTAATAAGACACCTGCCAGGTCTGTTCTACTCGTTGTTTTAGTTTGTTGGGTTTTTTTAAAATAATCTTTTAGAGTAACTAATTTTTGTGTGTGTGTGTGTGTGTGTGTGGTAAGAAAGATCAAGAAGTGACCAAAAAGGGCCTACCAAAGAGATGCTCTGTTGTATCAGACTGTGGCTGTTCCAGGCAGTAATGTCTCCAGCTTTTCCCCCGTCTTCTTGGGTTTGGGGAGTTACTGCACCTGGAGCACAAACACCTTCCCTTCTGCAACAGGGTTGGAAATTTCTGACAGAGAAGAGGTATGGATGCTTGAAAGCTGTATCTGCTTAAATCATCACGGGCATATTTGGTAAGATTTTTGTCAGTATTTTGAGCCTCCCCATTGCTAAGTATTCATGTTTAGGTGTGTAAATCTCGTTGAAGTCAAGGGCTGAAACAGTTTCACAGTGAGAAGTCAATGGCATTTAGGGCCTGAATCTTTCAAGAATTCAAGTCTGATTGTTCCATGGGGGAAACAAGCTGCAGCTGGGACTTATCTTGTTCAATTTTAGCAATTTGGAAGTTCGGTATCTATTCTAAAGCAGTTGTTTTGCCTTCCTCTGTAGGCAGTGGAGAAAGACACATCCAGAGAGTGATTACTACCTTTCTAAAATAAGCAATCAAGGCATTTGGAATGAATTGGCTTCTGGAGGGTTTTTTTCCTCCTCCATTGATGAGAAATAGCCTTATGACTAGTTTAGACTAGACAAAGGATTTTTAGATGATTCCCATTCTGTGCTTTCAAACATACACATTAAATAGCAAAATAGAATAATGCATGTACATATTCTCAAACTTTTCCAATTATACATACTTTAAATGTAACATAATAAGCAAGCTTTCTCACAAATAAGAACTGTAGTTCTAATTTTATTATACCCCTCTAATAGTTTGCTTTGTCTGCTGATGTAGTATGTTGTATTAACAGATAATATAGTATTAACAGATAATAGTATATTGTATTAACAGATAATATAATTAGCATACAAGATTTAGTAAAACAGAGGGGAAGCGCTATGCTTAAGTGAACTATCATGTACAAATACATGAAGAGCCTTTGGAAAAAGAGGTGGTAGTGCATCACAACCTAAATAAGTATGTGTCAACAATGAAATATCATTGTGTCACCAATGGCATTTTGGGGTATATCAGAGTTTTCTCTGTGAGAAAAAAAATGATTTTTTTTTTTTTTAGGTCTGAGTTGAGGTAATATGTCCCATTTTGGGATCAGATATAAAAGGAGAGGAATGGAGTGTGGGGGAGAGGGCTTGTAACAGGCCCAGAAGGACACAGTTTGCCATTCTTACAAAATGAATGCCCAGTATTGCAGCACAGCAAGCAGCACTTGAAGTTTTGCACAAATCTATCTCGTTGCCATCACTGGGAAACCGGGGAATCGTAGCTGCCTGTAGTGTCCTCTGGACTTACTGTCTCCTTTTTGCCATCTTGCTGCCTGTTGCTTTCTCAATTATTATATAAAACAAAATAAGCAAGCACTCTCCTGGTAAGAAGTTGGCCAAACACACATTGCACCACTTCCCCAGCTGCTCAAGTGGTTACTTGCAATATAACCCTGTTTGCCAATAAAATCTGACTTTCCGAGCTGGAGCATCAAAGAGCAGGCTGGGATCAGACGGCGGCAAACCCAGCCTGATGCTGATCTGGATGGGCTGGGTGCCAGCCAGAGCTCAGCAGGAACTGCAGCACACACCAGCGCTGTGCACCAGCTGGGCAGATGGGTGAATCATGGTCTGCAACTGGGAGAGTCTTCAGTCAGGGACACTGGTCTGAATGGTGCTCATGGCTCTGAAACATGTTGGGAGACTTACACAAGGAAAACTTTCATAGAAAGTTTTATATCTCTCACATTCAGGCAACATGGTTTGGGAAGCTTGGGAAATGCAGATGTCACTTTACAAATAGTTGTTGTCTGCCAGTTAACACTAGGAGACAGGTTTGTCCATTTCCTAATGGTTATGGCACTTCTCTTGGTCCTCCGTGACTTTCTCAAGTGGGTTTTCTGCTAGGGTAAGCTATGACAACCATCAGCACACATTTCCATGAATGTTGCCTGTTGTGAAATATTTCCTTTGTTGTTCTTCCTCCCAGGTTTGCTGCCTAAGTCATCTCTTTGCAGTCACTGCTCCCGTTCTCTGACCCCTCCACACTCTTCAATCCATCAAAGGAAATATTCAGCAGTGCAGAGAGTTGCACGTGTTGAATCTTGAAACACTCTTCTGGTTGTGTGCTGTCATCTCCACACGAGAAACTTCTGCTTCAGGGACTCTCCTTGCAGCTGTGTTCTCTGTTGCAGCTTATGAAGAGGAAACAAAAGGATAAAAGGGTGTAATGCTTTAGCAGTGCTATGTGGCAAATACCTTTGGACTGTACTGAGCTCAGCAGTAGAAAAAGCAATCTCCTGAAGAGAAAGCAACAGAAGTGTCAGCATCCTGACACATCCTAAGAGGTTAAGAAGACACAGTGCCACCATATTATTAGGTGCCTTGGCCCATATGTACAGTGTCAAAATCAAAGTGGTTCCACCATGAGATCAGGTTGGTCACAAGCCTGAAAACAGTGATTAGGAAACTGTGGCTTTCGTTGGATTGCAGACACTCAATGATTGAATTATACTTTGAGTGCTTTATAATCAGAAGTCTTCTTACGTGGGCTCAGCTACTTCTATAGAACAAATTTCACAATTTTGTGAAACAAAAGCTAGAAACTAAAGTAAACAGGAAGAAGTTTGCTGATTATTTTAAACTTTGAGAAAATTGTGTGTTATTTTAATAATAATGAAAAAAAAAACCTACTCCTAGTACACTGCATTTTCCACACTACTATTTTTCATTCTGAAACACAGATTTTTCTAACAAAAATTCAGAATTGGTAAACACAAAATTACTTTCCTAAAGTTTTGCTAAATTATGCACACACTCACCAAGTACCACATGTGAGTAATATTTCATTTATCCCTCTGATGTCACTGAGATGGAATTAAAAGTGCTGAAATTTTCAGTGATGGATATTTCACCGCAGCTGTGAGCAATGTGTTCCTCAGAGACTGTAATTCTCCTGAGGCAATGTTAAACCCTTGGACTTGCAACTTATTAGTAAAATAACACAATTTTAAAATAGTATCAAAAGAGATCTAGCCAAGAAGCTTACCCTTGTGTATATTTCAGTTCTTATATAAATTAATCTCTCAATTTATAAATAAATGTACTTTTTATATGGCTGTGTGTCATAAAGAATAAACCATAAAGTATGTTAAAATAAAATCAACAACAAAAAAAGGGCAGAGTTAAATCTAAAATCATATTCTTTTACATGATTTTTGAATGTATATCATTGTGCAAAAGATGCCAGCAGTTAAAAATGGAGTGGTAGGACTTTTAAAACTTTTCAAGTATAGCTGCCTGACTTCTTTTGCGTTTTAAATCTCTCAAACTTATTCTAATGCTTTCCAAATACTTCATTCCCTAATTTATTTAATTAAACAGATGTTTGTAAATTAGGTATATATTTAATTACAAAATATGTTAAAGCAGCTTGCACAAATGAATAATTTTACCAAAGAAGCAACTACTGACTATTTTGCAAATGCAAACAGCCCTTTGTTGTTGTCATCAGTATTTAGTGGCACACACTGATCTCCGGAGCTGGAAGAGACTTGTATAAAGCTCTGGTTCAGAAGAGCTCTCTATCATGTAGTTGAGAAGATCTGGACACAAAAAGTAAACCTGATGGGGTGGATTGGGAGAGCCTTTCCTGGACAAGACCCCTTCATGAACTCAGATCTTAAGTGTACAGGCGTCTGGCAAAGTGAATCTGACTACAGCTGATGGGAAAATCTTTATAGCTGCAAATGTTTTGTAAGTGTGAGTGGCCCAGAGCTGTCTTTAGCACTACTCCCTCAAATCAAATCAAATGTGCCTGGATAGCTTTTAGCTGTTCTGCCTGTGGCCTGAGGACCTTTCCATACCTGCGGACAACTTCTCAAACAATGAGAATGAGAGAATGCAGTTCAGAGTATCCCTGTGAACAGTTCTTCATACCATTTTCTCAAGCAGAGGTGGCTTCACATTTTCCCATCCAGCATGCTGCCTGCTCAGACCTGCCCCTACCACCCTTTCCACAGTATAAGCACAGCTGCTTGTGGTGCCCTACAGGAAGCCAAATCATTACTTTTTTTGTTGGAGTTATTTTTAACCTGGCTCTGTTCATTTGCTTGGTTTGTCATTTGGCCCCACAAATAATGCCATGTGCCATAATATGGACAAGGAAAAAGTGGCAAGGCCTTAGGGGTCCCAGGTGCATCTTCAGCTGTTGTTACCACTGAAAACAACGTATCAAATATATTGTGGTCTTAAGAATCACATTTAATGTGGTAGTAAATCCAGGTTTTGGGCAAAGAATCTGAGATTAGAAACATTAATATAAAAAAAAAAACAAACTTGCTTTCCTTCTTCAAATATGTTCAGTATTTTCTCCATATAGATCTTTGTCCTCAAAACTTCTGGCTCAAATGTCTCCCTTCACTGGTTTAACTTTATGCTAGATCAGAATGGATCTATCAATAGCTTAAACAAAGATACTACAGGATTCTGAAGGTAGCATTACACATTATGCTGTCCCGTTTGGCAGAATGTTGTTATGGATTCACTAACAACTGATTTGGCTCCAATGTCCACTTATGCACAGGTCTGGTATTGTTGATCATGGGACATGCATTACAAGAAAAACAAGCTCATTTTCATAAGCATTGGCAGACATTCATTTAACCGGTAAGAAATGTAAAAGGGCTAAAAAAAATGGAAAACAGTTGAAAGCAAATCAGACAGCACGCATCAGTGGTTGTACTTGAAGTTCTTCCATTTCCAGTGCTGTACAAGCTTGTCTAAAGCCACAAACTTTGCATTTATACTACAGTTCTTTAATGCACATTTTTTACCCTGCTTTCTTCATTTGAATTTTCAGATTGTTCAATTAATGCTTAGACCCCATTTTTATATTGTGCATGTAAATTCATAAATGCATTTATATATGCATATGCACACAAATATATTTTATATATACTTTAACTTTCTGTGCACATGATATTTAACTTCATGTACTTCATGCATTTTTCTTTGGAGGAGTACAGTAACTTCCAAGCACAGCCTTCAACTAAGACTATCCATGGCAGCCTCAGGCTCAACAGCCTGGCAGGAAAACTTGCAAATCCTGCTGTACTCCATAGGTTTTCGTGACTTGTAGTGCTGATAAAATGATCAGCTCTGCTGAAGCCTCAGAAGTTCCCAAATAAGGAATCTTTTCCACTCTTTGGAACTCAAATACATCTGCAAGTTTGAGCCTCTTTGATGTTAAATGTGGATTTTGTATTATTGCCCCATAAACAATAAATAAGCATCAAGCAAGGAGGATAATACTAAAGCTAATGGGAATTCTGTTTCATGACTTTAAAGAGGCTGGCATTTCTCCCCAAGGAAGAAAAGCCTGGGCATTTCTCCCCTTTAAGAAAGTGTGATTCTGTCCTATAGTTAATAGAACAGCACTGTCTTGTAGTGCCTACCAGGGATCTTAAATTCAGCCCTACCGTTGACATGGGTTTGGTTCATTATTCAGGGAACATATTTGATCAGTTCTAGGAACTGAAATAGAGCATTGAACACACTGTGTGCTGTGTCATGAAATCGGATTTATGTTGTTAGGAGTATTGGGGGATATTTTATTTTTTTTTTTTTTTTTTCCTAATTGATCTGTCACTGATCAGAGTTTCAGCTGAAAACTTAAGGAAAGGCCAAGAAAGGGTCTGGAAAGACACTGGAGAGAAATATCCTGCAGGATGTCAAAGCATTTATTTGTTGGTTTCATTTGTGGTCTCAAAGGATGAGCCAAAAGAGGTTTATGTATGCTTTTAAATTGTAAAGACTATAAACACAGGGCAGGAAATAATGAGTACAACCTGGATATATTAGGGACGAGGTAATTGCAAACAGTTTTGCTTAATTTTAGAAGTGTGAAAGAAAAGTGGTCTTTTAATTCCACCAGATTACTCCCATATCTAAAGACATGCAAAGACATAAAAGCTGTGTGTATGCTTTCTGAAGATTAATTGTACAATAAGTTAAATCAATATATTAGCAAGTCATACTCTGAAATGTAGATTGTAGTAAAGGAGAATACTTAAAAGGCAAGTAAATTAACAAAAAAGTAGGTGTACAAGTTAGAAATTAGGGAAATATACCTCTGAGTTTACAACTCAGCAGAGACAAAAGACTCAGTCCTGTTTCACCCAAGAGGGCATTTGACGTTTTCCCTTAATTAAATTCACATAAAGAAGTACGTGTGACAAGCCACTTAAAAGTTAAGAAGCCTTTACAGATAATCGTGTTTACTTGTTAAAAAAAAAATTTAAAAGAGTATTCCTGTATTACATTGAATAATAATTACAACTAGGCTTTTAAAAAGCTATTTCTATGCTATTTATTTGCTTTTTGAAGGCGTCTTCGACTGCGCGATCAGAAAAAGCTTTCAGGAGCCATTTCCAATGCGCGGTACTAATTTAAGCTGGAAAGAGCAGGCCCATTAGCACTTAAATTTCGCGAAATGCCAGGCAATTCGGGATGCTGAATGCCCTGCTGGTGGTTTAGAGGAGACCCCGGGCTCTGGCTCGGAGCCGCTCCCATCCCCGGGGGGGTCTCTGGAGGGTGAGGGTCAGAAATACCCTGAATAAAGCGTTCCGACAGACAGCACCACTGAACAGTTTCTCGTGACTTTTTTCCTTTTCCTTTCTGAAAATAATTATATTTGTACAATTAAACAATAATTGTATTTGCACACCTGAGGTAGATTTTTCAAATGCCATCACCGTAGACCAGCAAGTAAAGGCATTCCCTTTACTTGGAAAGACTTACTCATGAATCTTCACTATTTAAATCTGTTTAATCAACATATTAAAGGACACTAATCCTTCTAGAAATTCCCCTGGTAATTACTTTTCCAGACCATCACTGGGACCTTCAAGTCTGTTTGTTCCCCTGAGCTCAGCACAGCTTGTAGTGTGGGGAAACGTTTGCACCTTTTCCATCAGAAAGAGGTAATAAAGATGTGTTTCAGCTAAGCAAATAAGACACCTTTTGAGAAGTCTCAGGATGTTTATTGCCAAAGAAGGAAAAAAAATTATATTTTAATGCTATCTTTAAATGCTATTTTAAATTAATTTAGGGTGACTTAGAAATATTAAAAGAAAATAGAATGAGGAAATCAGATTCAGAGAAATTCTGAAGTCAGTGGGATGCTTGTCAGTGTTAAGATTTTAAAAAACTGTGAAACTGCAAAAACTTTTTTTTGCTCCTTAAGGATGAAAATCAATTGCATTTACATATTGAAGGAAGGCATGGTAAAAAAAATTGCACTTAAGGACTGCAGAGGCTTGACCCTGATAGGTTTAAAGAGAACCTCAAGTAAGCGTTATTGAGAGAAAATATAATTATTATGAAAATCCTAGTGTTAATTGTGGGAAATTACTATGGCATGTATTAATCAAATATTTTACTTTCCTCCATTCTAACACTAAAAGAGGAGGGTCTTCTTTAGAGGAACAAAATTTTGCATTTAAATAATGAAAAAATTTTATGCAAACTTTTGGCAGTAGGATCTTCTATTAAAAACAAACAAACAAACAAAACCCCTAAAGCCCCTAGCAATTCAAATGTAACAGTGGGTACCAGTAAGGAACTACCATTAAAGGCAGTTTATTTCCATGTTTCATTATAAAATATCCTATTGACTTGACAGAGGATGATGTTTGAGAAACAAACTAAAAACAGATCATATACCCCTGAATCTGGAGGATGGATTACTAATAAGCCATGCTCATTTGCTTCATGTGGGCTGTGTGAATGGTCACACTTTTAAAATTGTGGAACTTGTGGCAGGATGAAAGCCCATGAGCTTTTGAGCCAGTGATTTCATAGGAAACTTGTCAAAGCTGAAGAAAATAAATGTAATTTCTCCACCAAATGTGTTTGATTTTTTTTGCCTTCCTAATGAAATAAGTGAGAAAAGTAACTTCCTTTGTTGTTTCTGAGTTGAAATTCAGAAACTGAGTACCAGGCCATGTTGTTTTCAAAGTAAGTAAGACCCATTCCTCATTGCCCGCAGAATAAATGTGGTAATTTTCAAGTCAAGGCAAGTCAAAGGTATAAAACTGTTTTAAAAAGGGCTTTGTAATGGATGCAAACCTAATTACAGATAGTCCATTACCTCTCCAAAATAAACACATAATAAAATAATAAGTAATAAATATGTAGTAATTACCTCATACCTGTGTATAATAAATCAGGTATTTCAGTGCAGTGACTGATGGCGCTCTCTGGGAACCATATAGCCTGTGGAGGTGTAAGTTTGTTTCTGGAGTAATTCTGTCATATTTCAATAACAATAGAAAGTTATGCTTTGTTTCTGTTTAGACATAGGTAGGTATTTTGTGATTCTTTGATTCACAGGAATGAGGAAAGCAAAGGTCCAGTTTAGAGGTTATTCTTCACCACGTCAATTGTGGTCCCTGCAGGATGACCACAGGAGCTGGCTGCCACATACTAAGACCCCCAGCAGCTCAGGGTTGCAGCCAGGTAGAGTGAAAGCAGAGTTATCTGTGCCTCAGGCTTTGAAGCAGGC
Organism: Calypte anna; assembly: GCF_003957555.1. NCBI lineage: Eukaryota > Metazoa > Chordata > Aves > Apodiformes > Trochilidae > Calypte > Calypte anna. Next base: position 31,340,343 of record NC_044244.1, read on the forward strand.
ATTAACTCTTCCTTGGATTTTCAGCGGGGAAGTATGTGGGGTCAGAAGGGCTAGCAGATGGGTTCCCTCTCCTACTTTCTATTTATAAAACCTTGTGTTATCCAGAGGCAGGAGCTTCCACAGAGCAAAGAGCCATGAGGTCATGGAGAGATTATAGATATCTGTAGGTAGATGCAATAGGTCTCCATTCTGCCCCTTACATAAGCTGAAAAGACTGTCTTAGCCTCAGGCAAAATGGATATTTCAAGTCAATCAAAATTTTTTGTACAGAAAACTGAAATCTGTAGTTACAAAGTAAATTAGAAAGGAAACTACTGGTGTCCTCTTCGTTTCCCTCTCTCTCTCTCTCCCTCCTTCCCTCTGTCTCTCTCCAAAAACCCTAAAAAGCAAACAAACAAAAAAGCTCATACTTAACAGTAATGTATAGATCATAGTCACTCTCAGAAAAAAAAGCAATGAGAGTTTATCCTTGCTATATGACAAGCAAGAACCATAAGGATGGCCACAGAGTTCTAGTATATAAGTAAAAACTCAGTTTCCAACTCTGCCACTGACTTCAAATACACCTTTTAATCAGTGACTTAAGCCCACAGAAGCAGACATGTGACATAAAATAAAATTAAATTAATAATACCAAGACTACTGTTACCAAAATCCTGCTTAGGTTTTGATTGCTGGTGTTCCCTAGTGCACACTGCGCAGTGCCTGGAGCTGCATGTTAAGAACAGTCACTTATTTTGCAAGCAGCTAATTCACTGAACAAGGTTAAAGAATATAGACAAACATCTACAACCAACACCTGAAAAACTTGTGATGAATTTCTTAACCGTTTCCATGTATCTGTCAGCACTCCCTTCATTGATTTCCGCATTTAGTTTCTGTAAATCTGCCTCATTGCAGTGTAGATCCTAATACATCTATAAATAATTTAATCTGTTTTAATAAGGGATGCTCTCACACTATTTGTTTTCACCTCTGAATAAAAAGCGAAAAGTGCTAGCTGACTGCAACCTGACCATCAGAAATATTTTGAAAATTTCATGGACAGATACAGAGAAAACCCTCTCAGCACTAATGCAGAGTATGAGGTGTGGATTGGAGGTGTTTCCAATATTCTATTTTTGGAGAATTCTCATCATAATACTGATTCTTATTCACAGAAAATATAAACCGTCCCCATTGCATGCTGTTTATGTCTTATCCCCACTGAGTTAGTATGAGCTGTGCATATCCTTTTTGAACAGCTTTGCTACAAGGGAACCTCTCTCCACAGCTTGAGAAGCAACTAATGAACAGTTCCAGGCCATATCACTTAATTTGAGTTCCCTTACTATCTACTCTGTTTTCTGTGAAAGCCTTTCTTGTCTTGCTGGAGCCAGACATTAGCAGTGTGCAGATGTTCTGGGAAGTTATCCTTTCCCCTCATGCCATCTATGTGCTTGTTTAGGTTCTATTTAATGTTGCCTATGGCTTGCTCCTGGTACTGTTTGCTATTTTTTATTGTTACTTGCAAGTCCTGCAGAAAATCAGAAGCATTGGGTGTCACAGAGCATTGAGATGCCTGTTCAGATCCTGGGCATGGCCTAAGTACATGTAAAATGCTTGATCACTGGAAAGTCTCCACTGCTTGCCCTAACTACTGCAGGGTGATCTGCTGTGTCTCCCATGTCCTCTGTTCCAGATCTGCTGACCTGACAACACTGGCCATGGATCTTTATTGTCCCCTGTCATCTGCTGGGTTTTTTTGTCTGTCATTCTTCTGCTAGGGGGTGACACAAAAACATTGTTCTTTGATGTATCCCCTTCTCAGATCCCTTCTTGTTGTATACTTCATAACTACTGTGACACTCTGGGATGTCTTGCAACTCTGTCTTCATTTGCTTTCAAATCATCTATTAAATGATAATTTGTGCATAATATCCCAATAGACACTTACTGGGACAGAGTCAATTTCCCAGCTGACTGATTTGTGTTCTACTGTGAGCATGGAGGCTTTGTCAGGTTTGCTACACATCTTTCAGAGATCAAAAAGAGTCTCTGTATGCCTGGATTTGTGTGTACACTAAGAATCACTGCACAAAAGTGGAAACGATGATAGGGACAGACAAAAAAACCCAGTAAGAAATTCTCGGTCAGTGTAATGTTAGTGATCTCAACATGATCAGAGCAATCAGCTGACAGACTTTATAAACATCACAGGTATTTTTTGCTGGGACCTGAGTTTTGCTTTCCATTCGGCCCACTTCCTGGAAAATGGGGTAGAAATCCATTTCTATCTCGCAATTTCAGTAACTTTTAATAACAAAAAAACTGTTGCTGATCTCCTGGTTCTGTTGATTGCTGTGCTACCAACGATTTTTCAGAGATCTACCTATGCTACTGATATACTATTTCTTCTTGTGAAGTAACCATTCCCCCAGCTAGTCTCAGGCGTGTCTCTTTCTCCATATGTGATGAATGCATTTGTGCCAGCTTCCAAGTCTTCTGGATCTACAGCTTTATCCCTGCCTTTCTGAACAGAATTCCATCTTATAGTTTTGTCTATAAGGACTAAGTTCCTAAGGCTTTTTCTCTTTGAGATGTGGCTAGCTCTGGAGTACGCACTTCTCTACTCTCAGTCAAACTCTCAAAAGAGAAATGGAGGTACTGCATTTTGCATGTATGTTCTGTTTCATAGAGCTGGAAGAATACTTGTCTCCAGAAAGCATGTTTTGGTGTGTATCTCTACCACAGTAATGCTGCTAGTGAGTTGCTCCTTATGCCAGCAGCTCAACACTGGGATCTCAGTAACATGAATTAGTATTGCACTATGTGGTGTTTTCTTTGTGATGGCTACTGATGATGGGATCACCCATCCCACTAACTCATCACTTTCCAGAGAACATGGCCTCTCTTTTTCATGCAGTGCTAATGCTACTCTGGGCTGTGCAATTTTAGCTGTCCTGTAGGGATTGTGTACCTCAGGACTAGCACTTTGCTTATGCTCTGTTCTTGTCTCTCTCTCTGCTTTTACACTGCATAATTAATTGCCTGAAGGATATATTGATTTCTCATAGTAATTTCAGTATCTGAAAAGACACTGTTTTCATTTCTGAAAAGCCTGTTTTCATTTTTCCTTCTGAGCACTGCAATCATGCGTTTCCTTGTCTCACTGTCTGAGACTTGAATCTGAATCTGAGTCTGAGATCAGGTCAGAATTTGAAGATAATTTTTTCCCAATTTGCTTTCAGCCCAATATTTCTACTTTATTACCTGTAGAGGCATCTGATGAAGCTTGATGCCATGAGCATGGGTTGCTTCTCCCCAGACCTGTCTTCCCCAGCAGTGAGTATGTTTCCAGCTCTTGACTCACTTTGTGGGAGTCCCCTGTATGCCTGCTTTTGTTTTCAGTGAAAACTTTCCAGGGTTGAGATGATGCCCACTGGCATTCATACCAAGTGCTACCTGCCAAAAAGTATAGAAAAAGATGTAACATGGTGGGGTGGCTTATCTAGCCTGACAAACAAGAGTCCATTCTTGATGAGAGCAGGCTGGGAATTTTCCAGTGGAACTTGCTTTTTTGGAAAATATAGAAACTGTTGTGTATTGACCAGATGGTAAGTCTACTCAAAACCAAAGGTCAAGAGACCCACCACAGTATAGTCTTGCCAGTAATACAGTGATGTGAATGTGGAAGAATATTATTCATATGTATGCTTTGCACAACTGTGAGAATGTCTTAACCACAGGATCACTGAGTTCTCACTCACACCTCTCAACACCTCATAGTGCAGCTGCCCAAATTTCTATAAGCAGATCAAGAACTTAGATTCAGAGCTGTTATGCCATACTTATATTTTGCAGCTACTGGCAGCTCTCCTATCTTCTTTATGATTGTTTAATCAAAAACTCCACGTTCTTCCCTTTAAAAGCTGTTCTTCAAAACTTCATTTTCTCTCTCAAGAAATGTTGTGGTATTTTATGAAAAACCTAAAGATGTAAAAGTCTAAAGATCTAAAAATCTCAGATTAGGTCTATCAGTGCCCTCATTACTGAATGCATTCTAAAATCTTTACTACAACATTAAAATACAATAGTGTTCTGGTTTTCATAGTTCTAGTATAGGTAATATTTTTTCTGTCTCTGCTTTGGTTTCCACAGTATGGAATTGTACCATCCTAGCCAAGACATTTGCAGTTGGGCCATCTCTGCCTTGAGTTCTTTTGTACTTGCTTCTTCACTATGAATAACTTCAGATTGGTAATGAAGGAAAGTTTTTTACTTGATTGAAACGATTTGTATTATTTTCACAAATCAAGAAGCTGTCTAATTCAATAACAGCAATATTTGTTAATGTCATCACTTCCCTGACTACACTTCCACTACATCATATGATGTAGTTATAAAAGATGTCATCTTATAGCATATGAACTGCTGCTGATAGAAACTCAGGAAAACCAAATACAGTGAAACTTTTGAATCATGCAGTACAATATTTTCTGAGTCTAGGGGAAAGTGGCAGAAGTATATAAAACTGTAACATACAGCAGTTACAATTCAATTTTCCATTAGGACATGCTTCCAGGACTTTACTCTCTCTAGGGGTAGCTACAGATGGAAGTGTCAATTAAAATATTTTGTATTTTTTAATTTTTGTTTTGGTTTGTTTATTAGTTACTTTGTTTGTTTTTCACTTAATTTAAGATGTCCTATTCTAGAAGAGAAATTATTGTCTCTTTTTCTCTGCAGGAAACCTAACACCACATTTTCTTTAAGTTTGGAAACTCTGAGCTGTTACTTGAACTTGCTTAATGAAGAGGAATTTCTGATACTGGCAGAGAATAACTCTGTGGAAATATCTTTCCCTCTGCAGTAATCTTTAAGCTTTAAAATTGCCCAAGATACTCAATAGTTTTGAAGTACCATTAGCATTTTCTCAGATTTCCATTTGTGCAAATACGAGAAAATGAAGGAATGCTGGGTTTGTTCCTTTGCAGAATTTCAGTGCCTCTTTGCTTCAGCTCTGTTCTTTTAGCTCTGTTTGTCTGTGTAACTTAAAACCAAAATGGAAGTGAATGGTTTGAAAGAAAGATATTTGCTTAACAGCTAGTGGCTCCAGCTAAAAAAATCCTCAGTGTCCCACTGCTCTCACACACTGGGTAGCGCAGTCTGTACTTGACTGCAAAGCTTGTACAGCGTTAGGAATTTCTTGTTTAAAGTAGTTACTTTTCTGAAAGTTCAGCTGTGATTTTTGGTAACCTTTTTGATGCTTTAGCCTATGTTTTTCCAAAAGAAATGAAATTTAAAGGACTGAGCAGTCCTTCTGCATTTTTATCTGTCAGACCATCCCCTATCATTTTTGGACCCACTGTCAGTTTTAACTAAGACAGAGAACCAGCAGGCTCCATGCCACTAAGTTTCCAGAAAATAGATGTTAATATAACAAAGAGAATGGTTGAGAAAATAGTTCACATTCAGTGACATGGAGGAACTCACACAGGACAGTGCTGTTAGACACCAATAGACAGACACTGTTAGATGTGCTGTTTTGACATGGAAAATGTAGCATCATCAGTTTAGAAAATTACAATATGCTAATCATATCAAACTCTCACTACAGTCTGTAGAGAATAAAAGAAGCACTCATGGAGCTAGACTTCAGTGATTTTGTTGACTAATCCACTAATCTTAAAGAGTGCACTTTTGTTCCCACTTAGAGTCACAGAATGGTTTGGGTTGGAGGAGACCTTAAAGATCATCCAGTTCCAACCCCTCTATGTGGGCAGGGACACCTCCCACCAGACCAGGTTGCTCAAAGCCCCATCCAACCTGACCTTGAACACTTCCAGAGGGGGCATCCACAGCCTCCCTGGGCAACTTGTTCCAGTGTCTCACCACCCTCACAGTGAAGAATTTCCTGCTTATGTCTAATTTAAATCTCCTCTCTTCCAGTTTAAAACTATTACCCTGTCACTACATGCCTTTGTAAAAGTCCCTCCCCAGCTTTCCTGTAGGTCCCATTCAGGTACTGAAAGGCATCTATGGGGTTTCCCCAGAACATTCTCTTCTGGAGGCTGAACAAACCCAACTCTCTCAGCCTGTCTTCATAGGAGGGGTGCTTCTGCCCTCTGATCATATTTGTGACCCTTTTCTGGACTTGCTCAAACAGCTCCACATCATTTCTGTGTCAGGGTCTCCAGAACTGGACACAGTACTCCAGTTGGGTTCTCATGAGACCAGAGATAAGCAGAAGAATCAGCTCCTTTCCCTGCTTTAGTTCACATTGCTGATGAATTCCAGCAGGACAGGGGAGTTGTGTTGTTCCACCTCCCCAGAGGAAGCTCTGATTGTTTTATAGGCATTCTGTCCACAGGAACAGACAAGAAGAAGTCCAAAATAAATTCCTGTGGAATGCATACAGCACTAGCTTGTGTCTAGTGGTTTACACTACTTGCTTTTGGATTTTGAGTGTAGAAAACAGTTTTTTCTTTAATAAATGATTGTAAAGACATCCTTTTTGTGCTTTCTTTGTGGCTAGATCACACCGATGTATAAGCCATGTGTAATAGTGTTCTATTGTGTTCTACCTCATATCAGGCAGATAATTTACATATAAGCTCTCAGTACTTGGGTATTTTCCTATTTTTCCTTGATCTACTGCAATTACTAGAGCAACAGAGGGTATGTTGAAGTTGTCCAATTATAAAGATTCTAACTACATTCTTGTGTCTAAATGAATTTAATGGTAACAAAGCTGAGGTCTATTTATTACAACTTTTTCCTTATTGATACTGTAACAGAATAAAAACAAATTGCCCTTGTGTCAGCAGTCTTTGATTATGGTGTGAAGGAGACTTTTCCACCATAAAAAGTCTGATATTTTTAATCTTTTTCATTCAAAAAGAGAACCTGGGGGCTTTTGCAGAGCTGATTTTTGCCTGTTTGAATTACCTACCTTGGGTGTGATTCAAGACTATATTGAAAGTAGAAACCTAAGTTCATTACAGATAATATGAAACCTTAAAATAGTTATTCAAATACCTTATATTAGACTTCATTCTTCAAAAAAATGTGATGGGGAAGGACTGAGTGGCTCATAAAGTCCATTCACTTGCACACAGATGGATGTGGATTTACTCAGTCCCTAGTTTGCAAGTCCTGAAGTTTTCATAGAGCTGAATGTTTAGGCTCTTGAGAAAATGGTGACCTTAACTTTCTCTTCCTTCTATGGAAGATGCAGATGCATAGCTGTCTACACAGATATCCACAGGTCTTGCATGATCCAGGCCTGGATCACCAAAGATTTTGGTGTTATCTGCAGCCACTGGCAGTATGATGTCTGGTTATGTCACCAGTAGCAGTGGCATTTCTGTGTGCTGTGCCTCTGTGTATACAAACTTCCACATATGAGTCTCCTGGATCATGTTCACATTATCACTAGATTTATGCTGCACAGTGGGAAAACCCCCACTTTCAGGTTCTGTGGCACAATTATAGCATCACTCCATGCATTTCAAAAGAAGAAAAAATGTTGCCAATGCAATTTAGAGCAAGATCTGATTCTTTGCCCTTGGAATAATAACACAAAGGCTCGTGTTTATAAATTGTTGTTTGGGACAGTCTGTTGTATTAATAATTGTTATATACAGTGTGAGTAATTTTCTGAATATACCAAATACCCCTGTGGGCTAGTTAAAGAAAACTAGTCAGCAATTCAAGCAATGTTATTTTGACATAGAAGATCTACAGATAGGGGTGACAAAGAGGTAAATAGCTACCCAAGTACATCTTTTAATTATAGGGCTTTTATATTTCTCCTGATTAAAATGGAGAGGGTTAAGTCTCTGGCCTTGAAAAGTAATTAAAATGTAGAATGAAAAAGAATTTAGGCAGAAAATTATGAAAAGAAATTATTTCTATGATCCATTCTACAATCTTCATGTAATCCTCTAATATTTTCCAGTTTTCATTAGTACTTTTTTTCCTGGAGAAAATTCACTTGACTGTGTGTATACCTCTGATGAGCCCATATTGCTCTCGTTAATACAAGAAAAGGTCAGAAGTATCAAAGACCAAATTAAATAATTTAGACTGTTTGTTTCACTTGCCCAGTCCATTTACGTGACAATCTCACCTTATTGTGTGGTTATGGGTAGACAAACATGACCTCTCTAGGTCAAAACATATGTTCAATTAAACTTGCATTTTAAAATAAATGATGTGTTAATCTTTTATAGCTTTTTAATTTAATGTGGCTTTAGTCAGTTAGTAGCTTCAGTAATAAAAAAAGAGGTAACTGTACATGGCAAAACTGGTTGACATGAAGCCATTAGTGCTTCTGGAAACCAGTTTAGGAACCAGGGAGTACCTCACAGCTGAAATGGTTCACTTCATTTTTTCTGAAAATGAAAGCCTTAAAAACCCCCAAATCATACTAGTTCCTCGTGCCTGAATATAGTAGACTTAATCTTCTGAACATCCTCTGTTTGGTACCACCCTAAGAAAATGGTTTGTGAAGCTGTTTCTATATTCTCTATCTCAGGAGATGATACAATTATGACGAGGTAGAGTCAACTCTGTCGTTGAAACACTTTCTGGACCCTTTGCCTTGTGAACAGGAACAAAGGACTTAAAACATTAAAGAAACAAGTGTTCAAAAGGTAAAATAAAATAACTCGGTATTGTAGTTCCAGCTTAATTTTCAGACTCTAATCTGACACATTACTCCCTCTGCCACCATAGCCCTGTCTCCCTGCATGTCGCTACCATGCTTATCTTCTAACAAGAGAATGTCATCGTGGTATTCTTCTGGAGAGCAAGTCCTCCTAAGACATCCTCTGTATGCATTTCATGCTGGATGATGCTTGTGACCATTTAACAGAATGCTGAGTGAGAGTAAAATGGGCTGGATTTATCCTTTTGATTAGTGTCTACTGACATACATTTACTTTATCAGATGGGTTTTCACAACATCCAGTATTTCTCATTTCAATGTGTGCAGAAGTATCTGGATTTTAAAAGATTTCCCATGCCAAAGATGTTACTGACAATAATGAGAACAGTTAGGCAGCAACTTACTTAACTTTATCTTTCAAAGACTTAATATTTTTAAAATGTGAATTCAGATCTTCCAGTAAAGCGTAGTTGTCCATCTGTCTATTGGCTTACTTCCTTGTATGCTGGTAAAATATTTTATACATTGGTTTTAGTATTTTGAAGGTAAATAGAATGTATAAAGCAAATTTTCATTGCCTGGTGTTTTAAATATTTGCAATTAGTTTTAGTATGAAGAAGGCATAGTTAGTGGTACAAACCCAGATTCACATCAGAATCCATGTCTGATTACTTGGAGAATATTGAAGACTTTTTTGTTCTTTGAAGTAATATAGATTTACATTTCTTTCCCATGAAATGCAAGAATGACATTTTAAAGGAAGAACAACAAGAGATTCCCTAATATTCAAAATGATCATGAAATATGATCTGGCAAAGTCTGTTACACAGATGATAAAGGAACCAAATATTTTACTTGAAATACTGTCACTGGATGCACTAGACTCCTGTGTTTAATTCATGGAAACATTAATTACAGTGCTAAACTTCTCCTGACATGCAAAGTATAACAAATCTTCAAATAATAAAACACACCTAATTTCATCTCAGCCCTTTTTTATAAGCAAATTCATGAGTGTGTCTCCAGAGATACCCAGTCTCCTCTACAGGGGAGCCTAAATATTTAAAATTAGAATCTCTGTGGGTGTGTGTGTGTGTTACTATGGAGGCTCTTGATCTACAGCTGCTGTTTAATACCAGCCAACTTAAATCTTGTGCCAAAAATGTCTAGTGTTTGTTTTCTTTTGTGAAGAAGCAGATGATTGTCCAGATGATACCCAGATGATTAAAAGGAAGCTGAATCTGTATCTTGTCAAAGCCCCTCTGAAGCTCATCCATAATTTCTCCTTTCTCCCACTATATATGCTTCTTTCATGTGCAAAAAGTTACAGAAGTTTCAGACAAACCAGACACTGTTCCTTAAATGGAAAAGAATACAGTAGTGCATGAAAACTTAATCTTTATAGCTCATTACTAGATGATCACTATCTGATACTGTAAATACCTTCCTTGCAATGATAATTATCCTTTGTGCTGTCCTGTTTCATAAATGACCCCAGAAACAGCAGATGATTTAAACATCATTATTGTGTAGGCCAACATTTATAATATTTTACCATTAACCAAATAGTTGTGCAGTTGTGATAAATTTGTTTGCTAGAGAAACCATTTTTATGAGGCCTGCTTTCAAAGACCAAAACTTTCAGATCTTTTTATGCCAAAGACATCAGATTTCTGCAGTTGAAAACAGATTTTGTTAAAAAAAATGTTTAAAAGTTATTTTTAGGAATGATTATGCCATTTTAACAACTTAGAATACCCCTTGCATACCTTCTGTGCATATTAAGCACAAATCAGTTGTATTTTTATTTTGTAAGTTTTAATGAATTCCACTTTGGAGTTCTAAGTAGGAGATACTACTCTTGTCCAGGTTTAATCTCCTTCAGTGTAAATAACTAACTACATTATGTTTCCTTTATTGGAATAGGCAATATTAGAGCACAGTTAAACTCAGGTGTTTTAGGCAGTTACTTTAGGATAGGATAAATCCTTCTTTAGACCCCAGTGATTGTATAGACAAGATTTCAGATTATTATAAATGGACCTTAAGTATATAGATGTCCTGTGGACACTTCGGTATAATCAAATAATAGCTTTTAGTGCCCTTTGCATCCTGTTTTCTTTTACTTGACCTCATGGGAGAAGGAATATAAAAAAAAATCCTCACAAAATCTTACAAGAACCTCTCACATGAGTGAGAGGCTGAGGGATCTGGGACTATCGCTGGAGAAACCTGGATAAGTCTCAGGAGGGGTCTCATCACTGGGTACAAATCTGAGGGGTGGGTACAGAGGGAGTCTGGCTGTTTTCAGTGACAGGACAAGAAGCAAGGGGCACAAACTGAAATGCAGAAGCTTCCCTCCAAACATCAGGAAACATTTACTCTGAGGTTGTTTGAGCACTGACAGAGATTGCCCAGGGAGGTTATGGAATACTTGGAGACATGGTCCTGTACAACGGAAACTGAATGGCCCTGCTTGTGCAGGAGAGCAGGATCAGAGGAGTTTCAGAGGTCCCTTCCAACCTCAACCATTCTTTGATTCTGTGATTCTATGTCTGGATTCTGTTCATTGTATTTAAAGATGTTGCTAATGCTGTACATTGGCTTTACAAAAGGTCTTGCTATTCCTGAAGTTACACTCTTGTGTCATCAGTGGTGTTTTGGCTGACTTGTGTGAGTTGTTCAATGAAGTGGTTCATCATTCAGGGTCAGCAGCAAGTTAAACCTATGTTAATAAAAGATAATAGTTTTCTTCATGTTTAACTTCTTGAACTGGCTGTTTGTGCATGACTTAAAGGTCACCAGTGTAAGGGAATTCACAGCCAATAGCAGAAAGCCATTGGTTACCCTCCTTTTGCCTTTGCCTGCAATGTCAAACTTTATCCTGAAAAAAAAAACAGCTTGAGGAGCAAATGTGTAATTTTTCTGTACATCCAACTAGAATAATGTGTGCTCAACAGTGTTGATGGATATCAACATTTTACTGTATCTACTACTAAAAGATCATGAGGTACTTGTGATCAGTACTGTATCGGCTTAATGTCTCTGTCTGGACCCTTGTTCTCCAAATCTCAGCCCAGGCTGGCAGGAACCTTCTTAGAAACCTCATTAGGGGAACTTAACTCATTACCTTCTGAAAAGAATGTGTCTGGTTTTGCATGGTTTCAACATGAAACCAAGTGGAACTCAATGGCTGTGCTGCTGTTTTGCTGAGCCCTCCTGGGTGTGTGTGTGTCTGGGAGCTGGAGCTGGGCTGGTGATGCAGGCAGCTGCATAAGAGCAGAGCTGGACTGAATGGAACAAGCAAATGAACCAAATCGGCAGCTTTAGTCTTGCAAAGGCAAACTGCAGCTTCACAGGCAATTTAGCTAGTACAATTTATTCTAATTTATTACAGTAAACTACATATTAGCAAACATTAACAAATCAGGGGCAGATTTATGAGAGGGAAGGCTACTGTGCGAATGAGTGGTCCCCTCATTAGCATAGCCCGAAGCAGCATATGCTCTCCCTCAGCCTTTCCTTACCACATTTTCCCATTAGAGTCACAGGAGAAACAAGCCTTTCATATCCTGTAATCTCTGACTGTGAGGAACCTTGTTTGGAAGTTAAAGAAGGGAACTGGCAGATGTTTTTTTGGTTTTTTTTTTTAATATGAACTACAATGCCACTTGTTTTTATTTGGGCATTTCCTTGGAAAAACACAGGAGTTACTGGGTACCGATCACCTCTCATAATTCAGGTCCCAGATGTGGTCACTGCTAGGGTGGCTGTAGATTTTATGTGTTGTATTAATGCCAAATGGCCATGACTATCAACTTCTTAAGTGTTTTATACCTCCATAAGCAAAATAGGATTCCTAGCACTTACCTATCAGAGTGAGAAATGTATATATTGTAAGATTTTTTCATTAGCGTGTATCAGCTATTTGCTTTTGCAGCATTATTGTTTCTGGCTTAAAGAAGGAGGAAGTGTCTGTGGGTTTTACTGATTAATTGCTGTAAAGCATTGGAGAAGGTGGATTGGCAGGTGTCATTGAAGCATAAAATATAATCAATATGCCTTTAAATTAATGCAAGACCCAGAGTATCACAATTCAGAGAGCAAACAAACCTAATTGTTTACTCTCTACTCTGCTGCACTCTGTAAGTGCAGACTTAAAGTGAATGTAGTATACTTTGGCCACCCAGCTAAAAACCACAAAAATCCATATAAAACACCCTCCAAATTCCTCAAGCCCAGATTGTACTAGTTTAAGAAAACTCTTCTTGTGATATCTTTTCTCCCTTTGAATTCTTGGCTCTTTATTAAATACATAGCAGTTTGAAAGGACTGGAGTGATTTTTCTGTCACAGATTTATAGTTCAGCTGTTGATAAAACTACCCCTAAATGTCTCTAATGGTTGGCTCTTCATTTCCCATACCATCTTCCCTGAACAACTCTGAAGAAAACTTATACTATTAGCAAATGGTCTGAAAGCAACAGTGTTTTTATTTTTTTTTTGGTAACCTGTGAGAACATGATGAAGTCCTGGTTTATAACAACCCTTTTATTAATTGGTGGTCCCTTCTTCAGGCAGTCTAGATTTCACTTTACAGACATGTGCAAGGTTCCTAAATTTTTTTTTCTTTTTTTCTGTTCAATACAATTTACATTTGCCACATAACACTTCATTTGAGACAGGGAAAAGGAGAGCAATGCAAATGACCATATTTTCCAGACTATTCTGGTCACTTTGAATCACTCCATAAAACTTCCAGATCCCTTTTCCCTGGGGAAAAGTGCAGGTGGTGGTGGACTGCAGGAGCTGCTTCTAAACTAAGCTCTCCTCGGCCACCAGCAGGGAGGGTGAAAAGGGGAGGGAGAAGGTGTTGCTGGGGTTGCGGGTGTCTGGGGGCTGCCTGCCTGACGTTACCCCTGTGGGTCTTGGCAGCTGTGAGAGATGGGGCTGCTGGGAGCAGAGTTTGGGAAAAACAGCCAGGGATTGTCAGGGCTGAGACCTTTGGTTTTCCTTGAACGACTCTGTAATGTTTTCAAAACTGAGGAATTTCTGAGAATAACAGAGAGGAGAGGGAGAGGGAGAGGGAGAGGGAGAGGGAGAGGGAGAAGGGGAGGGAGAGGGAGAGGGAGAGGGAGAAGGAGAGGGAGAGGGAGAGGGAGAGGGAGAGGAAGACGGAGAGGGAGAGGGAGAGGGAGAGGGAGAGGGAGAGGGAGAGGGAGAGGGAGAGGGAGAGGGAGAGGAGGGAGAGGAGGGGAAGGGGAAAGAAAGGAAAAAAGAGAGAGAAAGAGGGAAGAGGAGGGGTGGGGAGGGAAGGGAAGGGAAGGGAAGGGAAGGGAAGGGGAGAAGAGAAGAGAAGAGAAGAGAAGAGAAGAGAAGAGAAGAGAAGAGAAGAGAAGAGAAGAGAAGAGAAGAGAAGAGAAGAGAAGAGAAGAGAAGAGAAGAGAAGAGAAGAGAAGAGAAGAGAAGAGAAGAGAAGAGAAGAGAAGAGAAGAGAAGGATGAAAAATTTAGTGAAACCCTCGAGCATCATTCTTTCACTGGTGGGAAGGAGAGGGAAGGGGAAAACATGGGAATGCAAAATTTTAAACAGTTGACATTGGGAAATGTCCAGTTTGTAAAACCATGGATTAACTGAAAAAATTGTTGAGATTTATTTGCAATTTTCTTGTTCAAATCATAACTAGAAATTGAATTACTACTCCTTGTATCTTTCATTGATCCTTTCAGACTAGATAAATTTTTAGTGAGGGTAATTTTTTCCTCCATACATATATTAATGTATTTTAAGACCAGAAGGGACTGTTCATCTGACCTCATACATAACAAAAGCAACTGATTTGCTGTATACTAGTTTCTGCTTTAAATCAGATAGCTCTGATTCAGCTGCAGCATACCACAGAGAAATCTTCCCACTTCAAACCCTTATTCCCTTGTTTATATGCCAATGAGGTTCATTATCCTGTTTGTTACCACCATCACTTTGGGAAGTCTAATCCACCAGGGATTCTGAGATCCACTAGAAGTCCTCTTCTCTTGGTTCCCCTCCTCCTTTGGGAGCAGGGTCCTTAGTCTCTGTGATTAAGTACATGACTTTACTTTTTGATCATGACAAAAGTCATATCATTTCCTAAACAACCAATATAAGACAATGTCAGTAAAACACCCACTGTAATTTTTTTTTTTTTTTTTTTTTTTTTCCTTTTTCACCTCTTGTCTTGCATTTGTGCCAAAAGCAAATATATCTGTTTGGGTTTTCTTTGTTTGGTTGGTTTTGGGTTTTGTTTGTTTGTTTTGTTTTGTTTTGTTTTTTCCCTCTGCTAATTCATTAATTAAAATGTAATTTAAAATTAGAGTCCAAGATTGTCCCTGTGGGACTTCAGTCAACAATTACCCCATATTCATAGTTACATTTCAAGACCTGCTGGTTTCTAATCTATTTACTGTGTGCCCTGTTGACTTTACAGCATCCTATTTTATTGTTCATGACATTGTGTGGTAATCTGCCAAATGATACTCTGTTTATTTACATTGTTACCTTTAAGAAGTCCATAACTTTGCTTACTATTAAATAGTTAAATGCCATTGCAGACAAAGTGGCTTTTGGCATTTTTTCTGTAGAGAGTAGGGAAAGCAGAAGGGACTGCCAGGAGCTGTGACAAGACAGAAACCTGGGAAGGATACGAAGTAAAGCATTTGATTGATGGCAATATGGGCAATGAGGGGTTCTAACAGGCACATTTTAATGAGGAGTCCAAGTTAACATCCTGCTCTCCCTGGGAAGAACGTGAGAGGGATACTCCACTAATGGGAGTGTGGAGGCAGCAGCTCCACCTGGAATGTGGGGATGGATACATCAGATATTAGTTATCTAGTAACTAATAACATTAATATTATATTATAATTAATATTATGTAATAACTAATGTTAATACTAGTTATTAGGTAACTCTTGTGAATCTAAAAGAGGTGTCTGCATGACTCCTCCACCTTTCTCTCCTGAGTTCAGTCTGGCCTCCTCTGATGAGTGCATAATAAATGTATTACAGCAGAACTCCAGAACAGATTTCTCTAGTTTCATATTTCCTGTAAGCTATCACACCTACCACATGATGGGATTATATGGTTATTTATTTTCTATGTATACAGCATCTTCAGGTCATAAACTCTGCTTGTGCTCTTGGAATGGAAGATGTAGCAGTTTCTCTGGTAATGCATTCCTCTTCCAGCCTAGAAAAACATAAGAAATCAAGAATGCCATTTATATTTTATCAAAATCACACCCCTCATATCATGAACTTTTAATAATAGCCTCAGTAAGATAGCCTGCTGCTCTTTTGAAAAGCACATTTTGCAAAGTCTCTGCTAGCAGTAATTAAACAGAGTTCATCCACACAAATACTTTCATTAAGTGGAAACTCTGATATAAATCTTCTGCATTTAACCACTAACCTCAAATGAATACAGCACACTGGAAAAAAAAAAATCTATTTTCTTTGAGTGGGTTACTTTTTACTGGCTTCACTAATGCCCTTCAATATATATTCTCTGCTCAGTTTACCCACAAGCAACTCTTGGTGGATTTATACAGGAATGATCAGAAGCCACAGCAGTAGGGCATAGAAGTTTGTTTCACTTTGATTTGTTTCATCTAGAAGGGAAAAGATCCAGTAGCATGCCAGCCTAAGGCACTTTCCAAGTTGTGCACATTAAAAACTACACCAGAGCCCTGGAGTAATGCACTGGGTTCCCTAATTATAAGAAAGGTCCCAGGATGTGTTTGTGGTGAGAAAGAGGAGGAAAAAGATGAAGGAGAAGAGGTATTGTCCTACCACTGTGAGAAGGCTGATCAGAAGATAAAGGGATTTTCTGAACAAATGGACTGAGACTCCAAAGCATTTTTAAAAAAGACAGCTACATAAAGTATGGAAAAACACATTTATTTGACTAGTGCACTGTCAATATCAAAAGGTTTATAAATAAAAAAAATGCTTGGTGTGTTTTTGTGGTTTGTTTGTTTGTTTGTTTTCCACTCAATTTATCTGATTTTTTTAAGGGGAGGAAGAGGGTATTGTTCTTCCAAGCTGGAATCATTGAGGCAGCACATCTCACCACATATACACACATATAAGAAGGGAAAATCATGCAGGGATTTCAGACTGTGACCACTCTTCAAGTGGTAACTTCTGGGGCCAAAGGCCTGGGCTCCTATTCTTAGAAGATCCTCAGAGTCAGTAAATGGTTGGTCCCATGCCAGACACACTGTGTGAGGCAGTCATGGCATCCAGGCATGGCAAGACCAACTCATCAGACCCTCTCTGCCTATACGTAGTGGTGATGAATGTGAGCACCAGACGTATATTACGTACAATATCGTCAAGTGCACTTATTCATAAAGATGTCTCCAGCATCCCCAAGCTCCTGGATTTTTAAAAATTCATTTCTGTTTTGTTTACACTCTGTTGTATTTCCTTCCCACTCCTCTTCTGTGCAAATAAGATTGTGTTTTCATGTCAGCTTTTACAGAGTCTCTGCTTTACCAAGTGACATAGCAGTACAAATAGGATACAGATTAGGTATGGGCAAATGATCACGTCTATACTGAATCACCCAGAGCACACAACAAACAAATTATGTTGACTTTCTCCTTCTGTGCTGGTTTTCTGGCAGCTGAAGGTGCTGCAAGATGTTACCTGATGTGGCACAGAGTTAGAGTGGGGTGACAGACAATACCTGATTCTGTGTAAAGCCTGACAGCACTAAAAAAAAACCTAGGATTTTTAAATTTTATTTAAAAAAAAATTTAAAACAAGCTTTCAATGGATTTAGTTCAGGCTATATTAGAGGTAGCTTTATTCTGTGGCCAAAATATTTTTAGAACAAGGTATTAGAATCCCTAATCTGGTTTTACTGTATAAACAAACAGCCTGAGTTTAATGGGTTGTTGAGACAATGTATTGTAAACCAATAGTGCAGAGTCATTTGGAAAACATGATTCTTGTATCAGTTTTTCTGTTGTGATTAATGGCTCTTGGGAGTCAGCTGGAAAAGCAGAAAATTGCGAGTTGTGGCTTCCTGATTCAAAAAGCAGCCTGCTATTTATTTGGCATTATCTAAGTTTACCTGCTTTTAAAATATGCTGCACTTAAACAGTGCCCAGTCAGGACTTTATACCTATGAATCACTAAATCATTGTGGCACACCCTGCTTCCTTGAACTGGCCTCTGTGTTGGAGGACATTGCACAGAGAATGGCACTGTCAGATAATGTCATCTGGCTTTATTTTCTCCTTCCCTATCACAAAGTGAAAATGTGGCAAACTTCATCACATTAATTCCTGTGAATTATATTCTTATCTCTGTCTTGATTCCCTAAAATACCAGTGTTTCAAACACTGTACTTGGTGTCCATTAAAAGAGGAGAGAGCTCAGCTAAAAAAGTAGGCACTTATTGATAAATGAGGCTCTACAGCACTTAACTGCTTTGAATCCAAAGTTTAGAGAGAAATCCAGAAGTCTCAATTAATTTCTTGTTCTTCCTGTAAGGGCCTGGGGAAGCAGATATTTCACATGGAACACCAAATCCTGTAGGCTGTGCAAAGCCTTGCTGAGGGCCATTAGAGAAGTCAGGATTATATATTAAATTGACATACTCTGAGATGCTTGATGCATGTCAGCCAAAAAGTGCTTCTGCCTATTTGAGATCTACCGCTTGCTTCGCTTTCCCTCTACGATCGAAACTTGAAACCATTCCCCTAAGTAAGGGAGCAGGGTTAAGACTTTTCTTCTGTAAGTTATTGACTGAAGAGGACCTTTTTACATAACAGCCCGGGGATGAGAGCTGTTGCAAAGGAAGCACTTAATTAATTTTGCTTCTCAGCCTGGAAGAATTCACATACGTATCTGCCACCTAGCAGGGAAATGTGAGCTCCCCCCAAGCCACACCGTGGCTACAGAGGATAATGAGGGGAGCAGAAAGGAGGCACACAAAGAGCTCACCAACCCTTCTGTTGGAGCTGGAAGATGCAATTTCACAAGTCAGTGAGCCACGCAAACATGGCTTTAGAGTCCAGTGGTTAGTCACTCATATGGAAAAGAGGCAACCTGGGTTTTGACTCCTCTATTTTATACTAAATAACAAGATTTATGCTGTCAGTATGAGGAGTTGTTCATTCACCTTTGCCTCCCCACTTCCCAGCCACAGTGCTGATGGCTGAGATGCCCACAGGTCAGTGCCAGCACCAATGCAAAAGCTCCATTCAATACTTAAAGGAGACACATAAAAAAGATGGTGACAAACATTGTAACATTTCCTGTTTTGAAAGGACAAGAAGTTATGGTTTTAAACTAAAAGAGGGTAGATTTAGGCTAGATATTAGGAAAAAATTGTTTATTATTACGATGGTGAGGCAATGGAACATGCTGCCCAGAGAGGTGGTAGATGTCTCATACCTGGAAACATTCACAGTGAGGTTGGACAGGGCTCAGAGCAATCTGATTTAGCTGGATATGTCCCTGCTTACTGCAAGGGGAATGGACCTTTGAAGGTTTCTTCCACCTCAAACCATTCTATGAATCTATGATTCTATGACTCTCTGACTCATTTCCACTGCAGGTATGTGCTTGTTACATGGAGTCCTGCATCCACAGAGGAGCCATGACTCTGCAGCTAAATCTGTGCTTCCCTGGACCATCAAAGAGCCTCAAAGATGCCAAACTGCAAAACAGCTTCCCCTAGAATATCATAGTCTCATTTTCCCTCTATTCTGCAATCAAGGATGCTTGTTTTGTGAACGTCACTCAAGGACATCGCTCACCTGACTTCTATAGAGGGTGCTACTTAAATCAGTTCTGGGATCCAGAGCTTTTTACATGCCCTTTTCTTCTCTGATATGTCTTTAGGTGCATATGTCCTTTATATACTTTGACCCAGGTCTGAAAAACACACTGTGAAATGCAGTGATAGTAATGAATGTAGGATTTCTCATACTTGTATTCAATGAAGCATACAAATATAAAAACAGGTAGGAGGTTTTGATCTATTGTTTTGCCATTTATATAGCATAGAAGGTGCTTGTGGCACAGTAAAAAAAAATTAAAAATGAAGGTTATGCTGCTCCCTGTCTGAAAAGAAATCTAAAATTGTCAAATGTAATACAGATCTTACATTAGTGAGAGGATATGGCTACAGCAATACATGATAAGCGAAAGAAATGAGGTTCTGATATTGATGTTTCAGGATTGACTGAACCATGGACACTTTGCAAAATCCTGCCCATGATTCAAACCTCTGGCCTCTACCAAATTCCAATATCGTTAATATAACATAGGATTGTAATTGTCCCAGTTCTGTGTCATCTTAATTGTTCAAAGGTTTACTTAAGTGGAGTTATGTCTCAGAAGCATGACTGATTTACCTGTGTGTGAATCCTGCCAGCAGTTCCTCTATTATAATCTCAGTTTTGCCATTAACTTATGTTGTGGGTCTGACTTTGTCATTTAAATTTAATTGTTCATCTCACTGGGACTGGAGGTCTGCCACTTAATTCAATGGAGGTAATGTAGACCTTTAGTTATTCCATCTCTTTGCTTCCACATTACCAAGAACAGATGAAAAATTCTTATGGTAGATGCTAAAACAGTGGTCAAGGCAGAACTGGTATTACACAGCTGTATCTGTGTAGGTGTTTTATATTAAACTGTCAAACAAAAGCTGTGTTGGAACTGAGGACTGGATGTTCAGCCCTGTCCCTCCAGACTGAGGGTGTGGGCACCTGGACTGCAGCAGGGACCCCTCTCATCTACTCTTCTTCTAGCCCTGGAACTCCTGCCTGCCCAGTAGCTTGACTTCCCTAAGGGATGTGATCTTCTCCAAGTTATCCTGTTGCTTGGTACCTCGCCACGGATGTACTGGAAGTGTGGGTTTACTCCCTTGGGCTAATTGAGATCTAAATTTCAGTTCTCTCATTTCCTGGGTGAATATTCTAGCAACTAAACTATTATGCACCCAGTGCTGCCATAGCATCAGATGTGGTTAGTTGTAGTCCTGACCACAATTAACATTTCAGTCTTCTTCAGGATCTTTTAACTTAGTTCAAGTACAAATCCCACTAGTTCATTAAATGAAAGGTGGAGGTAGGAGATAAGCATCCATTTTTCCATTTCTGAGTGGAAGACTCTTTGGGAGACTAAAAGCAAATATCTTGGAAGTTTTCAAGCTAAGAAGGGAGTCACCAGATGAATTTATGTAGCTATACATGTGACAATCCTGGCAAGCAGAACAGACTGTATTCTTCTCTGAGACTGTGGTGAAGTTTGGACATCCAGTTCACATTTTAGGCAGAACTTGTTCAAACTAGATCTGATTAAGATAATCAGTGCAATAATTAACAATGTTATATTTCCCCCAAAGATTTACAAATGCATGTTAACTGTAATAATACAATCTAGTTTAATATTGTTCTTTCTTGAGATTTCTGCTATGCTTTAGGTCTTCACAGACGTATGGGTTTAGTCCACTAGCTGCACTGCTTACTTCCTCACCAAAAAACAGATACTGGTGGGTAGTGAGACAGGAGCTCTCATCCAGTTCTAGGCCTTTGAATGTTTCTATACTATCAATATTAAATAGTAATAACTTGTATCAGATGGGAGGGCTTGAAAGCCCAGGAACTTAAAATAGAATTATACTGATATGTTAAAAGCTAGAACAACAGCAAATGTTACCAAGGGAAAAAAAAAAAAAGAAGAAAACAACAAGTTAAAAGAGAGCTATGTTTCCAATGCTGCTATGTATTATATTCTCAGTTCACTGGAGAGAGAGTTTAATGCAAATTCCCCAGACAGGTAAACAAGCCTGGGAAAGCACCACCCTCTGGGAAATTTGCCCTCCTTCACAAAGAGAGATAAACACCATTTTTTTTAAAGGGAGACAGAATCCCAGCCTGGAGACACATAAAGAGGACAGGCAAAGAGACTGACTAGAAGAGTTTTATGAATTTGTGGTTATAGCTGTTGGTAAACCTAACAGTAAACTGAAGATGTGTGCAGGCTGTTGACTCTCTTATGGCTCCTTCCTTCTGTACCTTTTTGTCCTAAAATGAGAGCCAGCATGAAAGCTGCATGGTGACCAGTCACTGTGTCAAGGTTCCTGGGAGTAATTTTGCTAAACTTGGTCAAATATACTAGATTATAAACATAAACAGTAAGAACTTTGTCTGAAGAGAAACAGACATTTTAACATGTAGCAGAGGGTGGAGAAGACTCCCAGGAACCCCAGTTTAACCAGCTGAGTAGGAACTGCTAGGAGCTGTTGATCAGCCTCCTAATACAATTCCATTCTTCCTCTGTCTGCCCTTCTGTGATAGTATTCATAGTCTGGTCTGCTGCAGGAATAGTATTTGAAAAACCCTAATCTGAATTCCCCATTACTTTTGCCAAATGAGAATTATTGTTTTAGCTGAGTGTTCCTCAGTGTCTTCCAAATCATCATGCCTTTTTATAGTATATATGATGGAGTACTTTGTAAAGAGCTTTATGTTTAATGAAATTCGACAGAGAAGGACTTTTGATTAATTAGGTGTCTTTTCTGAGGTCATAAAGTATTCTCCTATGTAGTTTTTAGTGCATTTTGTTCCTTATGATGCATTCAGTTGAAGAATTGGTATTACTGTAAAAAATACTGTGAAGTTATAAAGTAGAGGCTACATTCACAAGCCAGTAATATTAGCAGCTTGAATCCAGTTCACATGGGCTTTACAATTTTGCATAGGATAATTCTTTCTCTTATATGAAAGACCTATGTAAAACCTACTGCATCTAAAACCACTGATCAATGTAGTGCACTGCTACTAAATATGCTTTATCATGAGAATATAAATTTAGTCACTGGAATTATTATTTTCAACTGGTCATCTTTTTTGAATGAGGCATAGGTGACTTTACAGGATAAAAAAATCTTTTCCAAAATCATTGTGAAATTTATTCTGTGAAGTTAAAATATCAGCTCCTTTATCAACACCCATGAAGTTTTTACTGCAATGCCTTGGTGAACAGACACCAGCTATGCTTAGTGTAT
Organism: Calypte anna; assembly: GCF_003957555.1. Classification (NCBI taxonomy): domain Eukaryota; kingdom Metazoa; phylum Chordata; class Aves; order Apodiformes; family Trochilidae; genus Calypte; species Calypte anna. Next base: position 31,363,069 of record NC_044244.1, read on the forward strand.
TCAGCTGATTCAGATGCTGCTGTGTGCAGTGTTGTACTGGTTGGGACATGAGGTTCCAGGGTTCATGAAGAAGTCTTGCATTGTAGTGGTGGGCTCATGGGGTGAAAAGTTGAGCCCACAGTGGGCACTCAGTCGTAGGTCTTGGAGGCAAAGCTGGGTTGAGGTTCCTCACCACAGCTGTCAATGTGGGAGGTATTAATATACCCCAGAGATTAAGCACTCGATAGAAAAGGTTTCATTTTATGTGATTTTTCTTTGATATTAAGTCTTGGTTAGGTAGGAAGTGGAACAGAGATTATTTAGTACAATCTCTTGGAGTCTGTCTCTTGTAACAGAAAGCTAATATTGAAATAGTGTAGTTCCCTTACCTATACAGATTTTGTGAGAATGTAACAGTGTGTGGGGTGGCCTCTTCATAAATCTGATAAATCCAGTGGTCTGACTGAAGCAATAATTCTAGTAAACCACTTAGCTGAAATGTTAGTCCTTGGTTAATAAGACCAATGTACAGCAAGTGCTCAGCAGAGTAATCATCTCAGTTACCAGTGGCAAAGTTCCCAGGTAAAAAAAAGAGTGATGTTAATTTTTTGTGGGAAAGCATTGCACTGTTTGAGGCACACTGTAGTTCTGCCCACACGTAGTAATAAGAAAGCAATGTAGTAAAATATTATGATAATAATTGCTCAGAACTAGCAGTCAAGTATATAAACACCTGCATATTCCAGTTCCCTGACTTTAAACTAATTGTTAAAAAGCCCATCCCTTCCTAATGAATTAGTAATGTTTAGTCCCACAGCAATCAAGGAGATTTTTTTCTCTGGCTTGTAAAGGGCTCCAATGAGAGTCTTCCCAGGTGTGTCCAGACTCAGCAGTACCATCTGTCTCCTCCAGCCCCAAAAATCTGATGACCATCAAAAGATTCTGAGAATAGTGTTTAAAATATTTAGGAGGCCTTGCTGCAGATAATATTTCTGCAATATTATAGTTCAATTTGTCTTTCCTTCTTATACTGTTATCAAAAGATCATTCATATTTGATCTCCCAGTTCAGAGGTCAGTCTCTTGTAAGCCTATTTCAGTATTTGTATGCAATTAAGAGCAGTTGCCACCTTCTCTTTTGGGTGACATAAGTGCAATTTTGATTGTTTTTATATTGTCTATGAACAATTATGCTATGCTTTCCATCTTCAAAACATGAAGTATTCTTTAAAGAACTGTGGACATATGTTTGTTAAAATACTAAAGGGAGAATTATGACATCTGCACTGTAATCACTAGAAGCCTTCCAGCTGCTTTTTGTGGAAAAAATTCATCTGAAGGTAGGCAGAATCAGAACCTCAAGAAAAAATATTCACAATTGAGTAATTTCTTACAATCTCAAAGTGTAGGTGTTTTGTCAGGAGGAAATAAGTTTTAGTGGGATTCGCACAGAACTCAGGAATTTGACATGTTACTAACATGTTACTATCTTCTCCGACTTATGAGTATCACCAGTGACTTCTAGAATAATCCTTTGATTCTTCTTTCTTCCAAAAAAAGAAGTTCTAGCCTAGTTAACCTCTGCTGACATTGAAATCTCTACTTTTGATTATGATTGTTGCCTTGGTGCCTGTTCTTATGTATTCTTTTGACAGAATAACAAATAATAATAATAAAAATTATGACCTATCACACATTTATAACAATAAAATAATAATAATGATTTTACTTTTATACTGTAAGTATTTGGGACTTAGTCTATTTGCCTTTGTAAGCAGTACTGAGTATTGACAGGATTTTTACTAACTCCAAGATTATTCACTAACTCCAAGATCTAGTTGGGATTGGTTTTGTTTATGATCCTGCATTTATAAACATTACATTTCACCTGACAGTTCTTTTCCCAACCAGTACGTAACATACTTATTCACTTCTAAACCTTGAATTACCAGCAAATGTCATTGCCTTACAAAGCTTCTCCCTTTTCTAGATCATTTATTCTTACATTGAACAACACAAGCCTTAGTACAGATCTCATTTTTCTGTAAAATCAGCTCTCCATTTCCACTCTTTGTTTCTACACTTTGATCAGATCTGAAGTTTTGAGGGAATCTTCCGTCCTGCAATGCCAGCTTAGTTTTTTGGAGATGAATGCTGTAAAAATGTTTGGAAATCTGTACTCACTATGTATCTGGATTTCCTACATCTGCCTGTTCCTGAGCACCTCTGAAAGCCTCTGGTAAATCTGTGAGATATGACTTACTTGTGCAAAAAGTAGTGCTCTTTCCTATTATAAAATGTTCATAACTTTTTGATTGATTATTTATTTGTATTATAAGCTTCTACTGGTTTTCCAAATATGAATGTAAGATCTCCTAGCCTGCAATTCCTTACCTCCGTTTTATAAGATTTAAAAAAACTCTTTGTCACATTGATCATTTCTCATTACTGTCTTGTTGAGACCATTTTGAATGTTTGCTCTTATTTGATAGAGCAATTCCAGCTCCCTTTGCAAAAACACAGATGTGTCTTTAAATGTGCTGTGTCATTCAAAACAGGATCCAGATTTCCAGATCTCTGTGTAATAAAAACAATCGTAAAATTCGGCCTTATTTAGAACAGTTACCTTGTCCTGCTGCTTAGTCACTGAACAGTTTTTCCTTCACAAATGAAACAGCCAGGCATTAGCAACGCAGTTGGGCATTACAGTCACATCCATGCAATCTGTAGGCAGAGCAAGCTGAGAACCCAGCTGAACCAGTGACTTCACCTCTGTTTCCTTCAGTGGACAGAGATTCAGGACTCACTCAATTGTACAGGGCATTGGGTACCTGCATATACTGAGAACTGAATTTGGCCAAAATAAATCTCCAATCTTCAGCCAGGCAAGATTTTTGTTTGCCACATTTATTGCTACTGATTCCTGTTTCATCTCTGAGTAAGATATGAAGAGGTTTGGTTCACAGATTCTCATTAAAAGTAAACTAATTTCAGGCTCACAGTGTTAGGATTAGGATTTAGATTTATAGGACTGGAAGCCTTGGGCATCTCTGAACCAAAATTCATATCTGTTTACATCTTGTTTTTTTCTGTGGTTGTGTTTTTAAGTTTGGGTGTTCCCCTTCCCATTGTTTTGATTTTAGAAAGCAGTAGACCCAGTGGCCACTGTAATCATCTGCTTTATTAAGTGTGTGTGCTCCTGTCAGCTTCTTAGGAAAATTTAACTGCATAAACAGATTTCTCTGGCCAAAACATCTCTGAAAGTCTACAGAGTAGAGCGCTTCCATCAGGAAAACAGGGTTTGGAATTGAAAATGTTTTTGCTGGACCGATGGAAACTTGGCAGACTTCATGATAACTTAAAGTTAATGAATGCTGGTGGAAAACAGGCCTCAAACTCCTGGCAGAAGGTTTAGTAAACAAGCTGCTTGCACACAACCTCAGCTCTGAAGGGCAGGATTAATTTTGGCCACTGCAACTTCACATGCTGGTTGTGAAGGGGGAAAGGACCAAGGCAGAGAGAAGCTGCACAAGTCAGTGTTCCTGTGGGATGGGCTTCACCAGTGAGGTCTTCCACATCTTTCCTTAGCCCTGCCTTCCCTGAGGTTTTGGGCTAGAGGATAGCTGTCATAAAACCACCATCCTTTAAGTTGGTGAAACACATGTTTTAGGCCAGAGGCTACTTTCTTTTTTGCTTTATTCCTTAAAAATACAAAATAGATTCAGGTATCCTGAGTGCCTTATGAGTTAGCTGAGTCTAAAATACGTAGCTTCAAAGTGCCTACTTGTCTGTTACTTGACTCTGCAGAGGCTGGTTATTATAAGTACCGAAGTTTCTATCACTTAAATTTCTTCCATGGCTAAGTGTTTTCAACTATTCATACCCTGGAGTTGCCAAAACATCATAATGCAAGCATCTTTAGCTTAGGTTTCAAACATATTTGAGGTATATAAATTAGACATCGTTCTGCCTGGCTGGCTGACAGGGCCTAATCCAGTCAGCAGACTCAGATCAAATCTTAATTTCTGCTCTTCATTTAAAGTGAGACCAGACAGTATAATATCCCTTTTACTTTTTGTGGTTACAGCATTATCCTGCAGTTAATTTCCTTCTCTACTTGAGCTCTTATCTCAGCAAGCGGGCGATGAGGTGTTGGTTCTGACAGAGCTGTGTCAGACAGCCACTGTCTGGAGGAGCCTTTAGGGATGGTAGGGAGGAAGAGACTTGTGCTCCAGCTAAAAAGTGCTCACTGCAGAGGTGCAGAGCTTTCAGCCTTTCTCTTTCTGGGTGAATATGTCAAGCTGCAGATGACAAGAGTTTCACTAGGTTGCAAGGGTTTCTGTATCCTGCTTTAAATTTTATTGCAGAAGGAAGGACAAAGTATCCTGTTCTGAAGTACTCAGTAATCTCAAAATCATCATAGAATCATAGAATTTGCTGGGTTGGAAGGGACCTCAGAGATCATCAAGTCCAACCCTTGATCCACTAGCATTGTGGTTACCAGACCATGGCACTGAGTGCCACATCCAGTCTCTTTTTAAATATCTCCAGGGATGGAGAATCCACTACTTCCCTGGGCAGCCCATTCCAATGCCTGATCACCCTCTCCGTAAAGAAATTCTTTCTAATGTCCAACCTAACCTCCTCCGGCACAACTTGAGACCATGCCCTCTTGTCTTGCTGAGAGTTGCCTGGGAAAAAGACCAACCCCCACCTGGCTACACCCTCCTTTCAGGGAGTTGTAGAGCGTGATGAGGTCTCCCCTGAGCCTCCTCTTTTCCAGGCTGAACAGCCCCAGCTCCCTCAGCCTCTCCTCATAGGGTCTGTGTTCGAGTCCTTTCACCAGCCTAGTTGCCCTCCTTTGGACATCCAAAGCATGTGGATACACATTGCCCTGTGCTGGAAAAAACAAAACAAAACAAACAAAACTCCATTATTATTAAAACTTACTCTCCCCAAATTAAGGGACTTACTCTCCCCAAATCATTACACTATAAAGTAAGATAAGTGCAATACATTCCTCCTACTGCATTTTCTAAGAAGGGAGTTGGCTTAGGGACCTGCAGTAAAAGACAGATGCTTTCTGCTGGGTCGGTTCTGGTTCACAGCAGCTGCTCATCCCTACCCTTCTGCAGGTGTTAACACATGCATACACTAATTTGCTGCAGGCATAACAGAGGAGATCAGCTGAAACAGTGCAGACTGTTGACACAAACTTGGCTGAATTTCCTTGGGTGAGGTAGGGAGTTGCTCCACAGTCAGAGTTAGTCACAGGTGGGCTGGGGCAGGGATATTCAGCTGGAGAGAAGAGGAAACATCTGACTTGAGGAGGGAGTTCAAAGCTAAAAATACTTCAGCCAGGAGGTTCCTCCTTTTATTACAGAATACCACGTTGAAATATCTGTTAAAATGGGCCGAAAAGCTTTCAGATCTCTCTTTGGTATAGTCCACTATCTCATCATGTCTTTCTCCAGGTATACTCTGTTTCTTGCACACTTGGGTTCCAGTTCTGGCCTCCTTGAAACTATTGCCAACATGACCTTTAATGTGGCAGGAACAAGATAAGGGAATCAAGAAACAGGTGCTCTTCAGTGGGTTACCTCTGTTGTCCTGGATGCCTCTAGTTGGGCTGAGGATGTCCCTGTTCCCAGAAGCCTCTGCAGCTCCCAGAACCTGCCTTCCTTCTTAAGTCTCACCTCATCTACCTCATGTTCATTCTTGGTTACTTTTCTTGTCACTTCCCTTTTACCAGTTCTGGCCTTTGGCTTATCCTGCTCTGGGCGATTTTCTGCAGATTTAGGAATTCCAAGGAAGTTCTGTCTAGGCCAGAGGAGCCTGGAGAAGGGACAGGGAGGAGCTGGGATGTATCAGGGGTGCAGTGCCCAACAGTTGGCCAGTTCAGGAACAGTAGCACAGATCTGTTGCTATAAGTGCTGTGTAATTACTCTTTAGCCCAGTTGTGTCAGACAGATACCACTTTCAACAGATGAAATGCCACAGATTGGATCTTTTTGACCAAACAAGGTTAGAAATTAATTACATGAGAACTTTATCCTGGTGGATCAGAAGAGTGTAATGAAAAAAGGAGGAGCAATAGATGCCTATAAATTATGACCAGGTTTAACTTTGGCCAGAAGTGAAAGTGCAACATCAGTCCCATGTGCCAGCAAAGGCATTATTGACATGAGACTACATCTCATTAATATTAAGCAATTTCAGAAGAAGCTACACTGGAGTAAATTCTATGGATTTGATTTTGTCTTTGCAGCCTCAAGGTTACAAATTTCTTGATAAGAACTTCTAGCATGTTTACTAGGGGTCATCTGATATATTTTTATTTTGTAGAGATAAAGCAGCCTTTCCAGATTTCTACAGTCATTTCAGACTTCATATATTTTTTCTCTACTCTGTGTTAAGAAGGAAAGATAGAATTAACATTGCTTGAATAAAATTCAGGGAAAAAGAGTGAAAAAATCCAATTATTTGCAAAAAATTATCTTAGATGCCAACAATAGAAAGTAAGACTGGAGTTTTCTATGTGGTCTGATAAAGTAACAGGCTGTGATTTTCCCAGGCAGTAAAAGTAGCATCCATATTGCTAGGACAACAGATTATCTCTGTTAAGAAGACAAAGGGACCGATAAAGATGAGGATTAAATATGGGTATGGTTATTTCCTTTGAGACTTCATTAATCAAAAGAAAGTTAACTTTAATTTTATTTAGGAGGTTAGATCAATTTCTATGTAGCAGAAGAGAGAGCTAACACATGCTTTAGAGTTCAGTTTCATCTGGCTGGAAAATAACTATACAACTACATGAGCAGAGTTTTATATCATTTAATATCTTTTGTATGCTGAATAACTGGAAGTTGGCAAAATGACAGTTTCTCTCTTCACATCACCATCAGGCATAAAAATGTATTTTTTTCATCAATGGGACTAATTTTGTCTACCTCTAAAAGCCTTTTAGTAGGGTACAGTTTATCTTGCTGGTAAAAACATGGAATTTTCAGTAACTTGATTTTTTTTAAACATTAGTTGGAAGAACAATTTTAATCAGCGCTGAATCTAAGTCTTATAAGATTATTCACCAAATATATTGTAACTTAAAATACATATTCTTATTGATATCGCAGTGAGGTTTTAAATTAGGTTTTAACTTGCTTCTATGTAACATAAGCAATTAAAATAGCTTTTTTTTCCCCCTCTCTATAGCTTTATTGTTAATGCTTTGCTTAGGAAAAATTTGATTGTATGTAATTCAAAGTTTTCCTATATTCTAATTCTTTACAATATTATTTTTATTGAGCTAAATTTGTATTCCAAGAATCATAATAATAATCATCAACATTATATCATAGGCCCCTGATATGCAATGATTGTTAATCTGCTGTATCTTTTAGTTTGCCACAGTTCATTGCCACTATCGTTAATATTGATGGCTTTATTTTTTTTAGACACTAAGTGAGCAATTCATCAAGAGAGCTGGAACTGGAAGATAAAACTTCCAGGTCAGTAATTCATTGATTGTTTCACACCTGAAAATGTGCTGGAACATTCAGAAGTCATGAGCTGATATGATACCTGGATGTGCCTGTATCCTTAGCAGTAGGAGTGTCCATGCAAGGGTACAGGTGCCTTAGAGTCTTGCTGCAAACCCCCATGCTTCACATTATTGTATATTCCAGTAAAAAAGGTCTACTGGCAAAAGGTCTGAAAAAAACAAAAAAAACCCTTCACAAACCCAAACCTGTTCACCCCAATATCTAATGATTTTTAAATTCACTTCTCTGTAATAGATATTTAAATATATTTACAAATCTCTCAGACAAGCATACTGACACTGAGAAGTATTCAGCCATCTAAAGATGCAGAGAACTACTAAGGGAGACTTACAGAACTAACTTGGGCCCAAACTTCCTGACATATTTATATCAGGTGATGGTCTTGAAATGTGTTCAGACCTGTAAAAAAAATAAGAGTCTAGAAAGATTGGGTGAAGTGTCCAAACTCGTGATATAGTCAATGGAGAGTATTAGCAAGGCCACATAATCTCTTTCCACTGGCTATAAAATGTGCCTATATGCATTTTTCCTGTCAGCTTGCTCCAGCAAGCTGATGGGAAAAGGGTTTAGCATTGAAAATCCCATTATTTATGCTCACCTCACACTTTTCAATTACTAAATCCACATGTAAGTCTACCTGTAGGTACAGTGCTGCAGGTTTTATAACTGAAAGTGTTTGGACTAAAATGTTGCTCTTCCATGAAGACACGGAAGAATGAAACTTTAGGCTTCTGTGCACAAGAAAGTAGCCACACTTATGCCTTAATTAACATAATGAGCAATTAGATGAAGCAATACTGGAATAAAGGAATCATATTTTGTCGATGTTTGAGATGAGGATAAATATCTGGCATATATTTTGATTCTTATTATCAATAATCATCACTGTTATTACACTGGACTACACAGCAGCCAGGTCACTTCACAGATGCATGACAATGCAACCCCTATGAGGAACTGATAGTCAGCTTTCAACACTATATTTTATGTAGCTGTCCTTTTATATCTTGAAACACAGAAAAACATCAAACCCAAAAGATAACAGTTTTCCTCATTAGCAGCTACGGTAGAAGTTGAAGAGTTTAGTGAGGGGCTCAGTACCTCTGTTACTTTCTGTTTTTCCAGTTGTTTCCTTTATGGTCTTTGAAGATGTCCTATTATTGTGACATCAGTTTTATTTATTTAGATCAAAAATATAAACCAAATCTACCACTAGGTAGGACAGAAAGAGGCTATGTCCCTTTCCAGCATTTTACCACATTAACAATGCTTCCCTCAATGTAATTGCATGTCCAGTTTACTGCATCTTCTGAATCCTTCTATGTGCTTCGACTTCTCAAATCCTCTGTTTCAAAGAATATAAACAATGCTTCAGAGATGGGTTTCATTCCTTTTCAGGTCAGGCCAACATAGCAATAGCCAGGCCAGGGATCTTGAACTTCAACAATTCTCTAAGCAATTTTCCCCCACTAGTCAATTGTCACTTGGGATTCTGACTGTTTTTATTCTTTTTTTGCTCTCCAGAAGAAATTTGTCCCACTGAAAATATATCCCTTCCCAGAGGGTTATATTTTGCCTTTGGATGAATACGTTCAGCTGTCAGAAAAGATTTCTTTTTTTCTGCAAGAAAAGAGTGGTTCGTTTTATTTTCTGTACCATTAATAAGCTTATGACAAAAAAACCAAACAAACAAACCCAAAACCCAGAAACAACCCTGAAGGATTTTGTTTTGTTTAAACCTAAAACTAAGTCTCACTAGCTGTGTACATGACCCTTGACTTTGGATGACCTGGCAAAGCCTAATTCTCCCTGTGAAAAAAAGGTGGGCTGTTCCACCTACTAACTGGAACCCCTGTATAAATATGTATGAGTTAAGGAGATAAAAAGATAAAACAGAATTTACTGTTCTTCCTAATTTAGTTCCAAGTTTCAGATGGCTCACAAGGCCTGTATTATGTATCAAAGTTAATACAATTGTGGAGCAGTATTTCAATAGTAGAATGGGACATCTTGAAGTCATGGATATCAATTCTTCTTTTGGTTATGAGTCTGAAATTGAACTGTTTGCTACTTTAATGTCTGTTGTTATTTACTTTTTTTTTTTTTCACACACACACCCACTTTATGTGATTTGTCAGAATGTACACAAGTATTTTATTCCTTCTTTGCCTTTTCAGTGTATTTAGAATGAGGTAGCTGGTTGAAAAACCTGTCCTTGCTTATAAAAGCCACGAGCTAAATTCCATTTTAGGAACTTTGGGCCAGCACATGACTGAGATACCACTGGTTATGGGTGGAACACATGTACTTTTCCACAGTATACTGTTGCCAATGCTCACCACATCCTCTGTCAGAACTATCCATGTTGGATAAAAGTCCCTATGTAACCTGCTCAAACTAACTTGGCTCTTCCTGATTGGGGTGGGATAAAAATGAGGGCTAGAAAGAGTGGATGTGCAAGAAACTTCTGCAATAAGGAGGGGATATTTATGAGCAGCTGAAAAGGGGGGCATAAGATAGAGAACCTGCCTTCAGAGTGTTTTGAAGAAAGTAGAATTAGTGTGGTGCAAAGTTCAGTGGTTGTCTGTGCAGTGAAATGCTGCAGTGAGTGCAGATCCCCTTTCTATTCTGTGACCAGGCCAGTGCTGTTAGTAATGACCTGGTCTGTTTCTACAACATTTCTGCTGGCAATGAGCTGGAAAGACTTAGCTGTTTTATATTTGTTCATAAGGCAAAGCACAGTATCATGCTGGCATCCAAAGCTACTCTGCACTAGAGCAAGGACTAGACTGTAGCCAGGCTACTCCAGAAGAAGGGCAGGTTACTTCAGTCATCACTTTCTTTAATTAGTAGGAGATGATTCAGATGTGATCAGGGATGCAATGTAAACTCTGAAACATAATCCACTGCTACTTAAGCATTTACAGCATGGAGAATGGGACATTCTTTATATTCTAGCATGATAACCAAGTGATGCCATCATCAGAAATGAGTCACACTCTATGGAGTCACTCTATCTTTGGTCTCAAAGACCTGATAAGTCTGTAATGTCTGTGATTGCTCTTCACAAGCAGTATATTCTTCATTAATTAAATATTAAAGTAAAAGTCTCATGCTTTTATAGTATGTCTCGTTCTTCTACTTAGAAATGGGAGAAACAAGTTGTTGGCATAGTGCTGCTTACCCTCATTCTGAAATATACCCTTCTACAGTCTTTTTCTTAGTATTGTGTTTCCCTGGTGTAAGAATAATAACAGAATAAATAATGTGTGCAAATTGTAATAAAAAGAATCAATCAGTAACATAGAAAGCAAACAAATACACGAAAGGTTCATGTGTGCTGATATGCCAAGACAATTTTTTTGTTCATGCACACATATGTCTATACACAGATAGTCTCAACATCTGACACTGACAGGTCTACCAAGCATCTTCAGATGATGATTTCTTCCACTTTGGGTATGTGTCACAGTTTAACACTAGGCTGGCAATGAAGTGAATGAGAGATGCTCTCTGTTAATCCCTCCCTGATAAAGAAAGGAGAGAGAACAAGGGAGAGATGCTTATGAGTTGGAAACTAAACTACAAATCTTTAATGAAACAGTAAGGAAAAATTATTAATTAAATTATAATTAAAGAAAAAATTATTAAATATATACAAATATACAGAAAAATGGTACCACATTCCTCCCTCCTTTCCCCAGTAATGCTCACATCACCACCAAGGCTGCAGGGCAGCCTTGGGAAGGTCCAGGCTGGACTCCTGGAGTCAGCAGCAGTTGGGAGCTGGAGGCAGAAACACACAGATTCAGGCTGGCAGGGATCAGGACCACAGGAGATGAATGGATGGAATCCTCCCAGGATGCCGAAGCAAACAGGGACAGGTGAAGAAGGGCGAAGACAAGAGGCTGGAAGAAGGAAGGGGTTTGACCCTTGTGATACTTCAAATTTATATCAAGTATGATGTGTATGGGATGGAATACTCTGTTCGGTCAATTTTGGTTATTTATCTTATCCACTCCTCCCTAAGGGAGGGCTGCAGGTGCAACCCCTTCACTCCTTTTCTTTCCAGAGCATAAGATGTTCCTCAGAACCAATCAGGGGCCTTGGTTCTGCAGACCATTCTCTAGTTGTAACTATAAACATTGAGTGTTATCAGTCCTAGAAGCAGACACTGTCTGAGAACCTTGTTGTTAATTTCAGCAACTACAGCTACTTACAAGAGACCTACCTGAAAGCAAAATTACAAGATAGAAAATTAGCTCCTTCCTAGCTCAAACCAGGACAGTATGATGTCAGCTGGAGAGAGATCACCTCCCAGGCAGTGTACTTACCTTACTAATGTTCTACATTTCAACCTTTCTAAAGTATCTTAATTCCTTTCACACTTCCGTGTTGAGCAGCTGGGGGTATAGAAGAAGGCTGAAACCCACCCAATGGCAATTCTTTCTTGAGAAAAATCCCACTGTTTATATCACGTATAAACCTATCAACATTTGTTACTGTGGGAACTTCATATCATAGTCTGATGATAATAATTACAGAAAGCTTTGAATTCCAAGTCACCGGGGGGGCAAATCCAGGAAATTTTTTTACCACCATTTAAACTATTTTGCTGAGATGAGTGCCTAGTTAAAACTGTACTTCAATTATAGGAACTATACCAATTAATACACAATTTCCGAGAATGCTAAAGTAACTCTGAAGCTAGCAAAGACTTGTATGAACATGAAGAAAAAATCATACATCTTCAAACATGAGGACTGATGGTTCCTCTGTTGTAATTTGAGTTTGTATTTTATTCATCCTGTACTGGTTATTGAAAGAAAATGGTAAAATCTGTCAGCCCTATGGAGAGCTGCCTTTCTCCACAAGCTGCAGTTATTGCTTGAAGCTAACCAGCAAGTCTATCTCTAACATTTCTGAACTCTATAATAAATCCATTAAAAATCACTACTTACGTTTATCTATTAAACGTAAGATACAAAATATTAGTATTGAAAGCAGGTGGAAGACCCATAAAATATAGGCCTTCAGATGGAAAAAAATATGGCTTTTCCATTGCTGACATATGCTGAGATAGCATTTTCAACTGGACTGAAATGGCTAAAATGACCTCTCACTATGGAGAAGAAGAATTTATTTTTTTTTTAGTTTTGTTTGTTATGCAACTGATAATCAGAAATGTGTGTGTTTGGCAAATATTCTTCTTTGCATTTTTTTGGAAAAAACATTATATATTTATTCCATATGGATTTTTTTTTTGTTTTTGTTTTTAATTTGCATCTTTGCCGAAAGAATACCCTATTATAGATTTTGGTCTGTAGTTTAATTTGAATCTTAGATTTTTTTGAAGTGATTTGTTTGTGTTACTCTCCAGTTTCTGAGACACCATGAAAATTTTCAAAATTGCAGTAAAATTACTGTTCTTGATGACAGAATTAAAAAGAGAAAAGAAGTTCCACTTTATTTTAGGTATGTTTTCTTAGTTCTTAAATAAGCAGCCCTATATCTGACAGGGTAAATAATAAGCTCAGCTATGAATAACGTTTGGTAAACAGGAGAGTGTCAAGAGGATCATTTAATATGATCTTGTCAAGATAACTTGATCTACCTGTTAAAATAAGAGTATTTTGTTCAAAATCAGCGTTACAATGGTTTGATCTACCTGTTAAAATGAGAGTATAATTTTGATCAAAATCAGTGTTACAATGGCTTTGACTTCTGTAAAGTATCCCTCAGTATCACACAGTATCATCTTTCAGCCAAAAATCTTGAATGACAAAAGATAAATAGAGGGTATAAGGCATGGATTAAAGCAGTTTGTACAACATGAAGTTGCTCTTTTTCAATCACTACTGAAGCAATATCCCTCAGGAGTCACAATTTGGCCTTATATGACTCAATTTTTACTAGACACTTACTAGGCCTGTATTCACTTGTACACTGTGTGAGAGTTCAGGCAAAACTTTATGGTACAATCCAGTGGATGCAAGCTAAAGCCAAGTAAAAACACATTAGATCCGTAGACACATTAGTTAAGAATAAGGAGAATTAGTCACTTGAGTCAGCCTCTAGTGCACAATGCAGAGTGGATGCCTCTTCAACCAATATTTTAAAAGCAGTACTTGGTATTTTTCTAAAATAAGTGGGATAGTTCAACTAAGTAATCCAGTGGGAATCAGTCCAAAGAGCTATGCAGGAGGAAAGACATATCCTATTAATCTTCTAGTGACAGTTTATCCACGAATGGTATCTCTGTGTTGGGTTCTGTGCTTATGTCAGTCTCACAGTTTGTTTGAAACATGTATTATCTTTAGACGACAATATCCAGACCTTTTTTCCCCTCATTTTTTTTCTTGAATTTAGAAATGTTCAATCATTTACAAGAGAAGGCACTGAAAAATTAATGTTTCCTACATTGTATTTATGGTCTTATTAATTAGAATAGATAATGAGAAAAACGACAGGAAAACAGATATTGATGACAAAGACTGAGTGCTAGTTTCATTTTGGCTACTTCTTCAGTGTTGCAAATATTATTTTGGAAGGCAGAGTAGAGCAAGAACAGCTTTTACCCCCTGTTGGCAACTGGAAGCAGAAGAAATTTGTGTTGCATGCTACTATGTTTTGTTGTAGATGACAATTGTTGATAGTTGCTATAAAAAGCTATTATCTGTGAAAGGTAATAGCAAAACTCCCAAGACCATTGGACAAAGACTGTTGCAAAATCATTTCTCTTTTAAAATAAAATGAGTCCACTGAGCACAATAATGAGCAATACATAAGATGGGTTTTCATGTAGTTATGAATTCACATCTGCTTAGAAATGGAAGTGATCATTCTCAAGTCAGTCCACTGACTTACTGCACAAAATATTTTTAATATAATGAAAAATATTACTATCTTAGATTATGAAATATACAAACATTTTCTGACTGGTTACACAATTCTGAAAGAGATTTTATTTCTGTAGAAAAGCCAAACCCAAAAGCTCTCTATAAAAAAGCCAACAAACCAAACAGACATAAACCATAATAACAGAACATTAAGCTGTACTGCTAAGTTTTTAAAAGTAGACAAGTCTGCATATTAAGTCTCAGTTTTGGTCCCTTGTGAATATGCATTATTAAACAGTTTTTAATGTTCTTACAGTGTATTATACCTTGCATATGAATTTGAATTTTCTGGAAGTAACTTAAAATGAGTGAAACAAAGCTTTGAAAAGCTGTTTACTAAGTAATGCCACACTCTAATTGTAAAATTGGGTATCTTAATTATGCCATTAGAGTATATACAGGTAATTAGGCACAATGGATGTTTAATTTTGTGTTGATTATCATGTGCAATTATGAACTGAATAATCTTCAGAAATTGTGGCCAAGATTGACACCTGAGCATTTTGAAAGTTCTCCGCCTTTCATAGATTTTTTTTTGTAAATGTGCCCTAGAAGATAAAGTATGTTAATATGGTAATGTCTCATCTCAGATGGTGTGCTGTATAAACACTGGTATGAAGTGAGCAGCAGGGAAATAAGCTTCTCATACTATACAACAACTGTTCACAATCCAGCATTGAAATTTGCCTGAATATATACTATCTGCACATGGGTTATCTTACACATTTCTATATAGTGATATTGCTATCACTCATGCAAATTGTCTTGATCTTTGAAGGAAGTCCTCTCCTAAAAAGTTATCCTAAACAGTGGCAATGCAAATATCAAGGTCTACGTAAGTATTTGCTGAAAAATTAACACTCAGACTAGTCCTTGAAAATGCCATAAGTGAAGGTGACTTTAGACCTACATGAGAACCAAGAGATTCTCCTGCTTTATCAGTTCATATAAAATTAAAGGCACGTATCTGTCTGACATTAACTGAAGCACCTGGTTTAAATTACTGTCTTAGGTATAAGACACGTTTTAATAGCCTATGCCATTCATACAGGCCTTTATCTGAGCACTCCGTAGGTGCAGTCCAAACAGCTGCTAGTGCATGTCCACAGAGCAAAACACAGTGCAGATATGCCTGAAAGACAGTTCAGCAGTTTAAAAAGATAAGATCAAGTCAAACCTGTGACTGTGGCACCAGGAAATGTCTGTGTGTATGGATGACACCACTAAAATTTCCTTCTACCCACCAGTTGCAAATACTGCTCTGCCTGGCAACAACATTCAACCTGTTGGAGGAAGGGTATGCCTGAAAATTTGCAACATTAGTTTGCATTCATATACATTATTTTCATAATTCAGCACATACCTAACCCTAGATTGCAGGATAGATTTAGAATTTTATACTGGTTTTGATAATGAGAATTTTGGACAGGAGATGGGTGCTTGTCCTCCTCAAGTAGGGCATTGCTCTGGGTACATATGGCAGCTGAAACCAGGTGGTCAGAAAAATGAAGTGTAGTGGATACATGACAAGTAATCCTCAAAAACAAGTAGGCACAACAGTTGCCTAGGAATGAGGTGGGCTCTGGATAAAGTGTATCCCACCTAAATACACAGGGCACATAAATGGTCTCCGTGTTCTTCTGCAATGCCTGTTGCCTGTTATTGTTTAGCAATGAAGGAAAGGTGGGTAATTAACCTTGTTTCTTGATACATGCCTAAGTCCAGACAATTATCAGCATTTTTAGTCAGTGCATCACTTAAATTTTGACCAAAAAAAGAAGCAGTATCAGCACTGTGCTTAGTTGGCTGAGAACTCTACTGATGTCTGAAGTGGTCATACTGCACATTCCCTTGGTTTCAGGGAAGATAATTTTCTTGAAAGGAATTGATTACTATATAATTGTTCCTACTCACTGCTCATTCTTTACATGTTTTGCTATTAATTGGCAGTTTGCTCTTTTTTTTTTTTTTAATAATTATTTTTTTTAGTATCATGACAGTTTTAGTTACAGTTATGAGCTTCACCCAGGTGCTGTCAGTCTCAGCACAGGCATGGACAGGTAGGCAAACATATGGTTTAGTAGGCTCATGATAGCAGATATGACCAGGAAAAAGGATTTCAATTAGTGCCTCAAGGTCCACTTCTAGGTGCCACAGACTTCAGTTCTGGATCCACCAACTGAAATTCTTTAGTGTGATCATGTGTTGGAAGAGAAGAATGAGTATTTGCAATAGAAGAATAGGAACATGCAGGTGGTATTGTAGTCATTCAGGACTCCAACAGCACAAAACATCCTTACTCTGAGCTGCTCTGTTTAGGAGAGGCCTCAAAGACTGTAACCAACCAGGCAGAATGCAGAGTGTTTCCACATTCTCTCATGAATTTCTAACTGGTGGTTAGTGATGGATTATTATCTGCACGTAATGAAGTTATTTTCCACAGGGTTATATTGTGAACAGACATCTGGTAATGTGCATGTACAGATGAAATGGAATAATAAAAATTAAAGTATTAGGTTTTAGCATCCTTTCAGGTCAACAAATTCTCTTTCCCAGAAATAATTTTGTTTGAATTCAATTTTTGAACAAATAACAAAAACCAGTACTGTTGGGAACAAGCTGCCTGGGACATGGCTCTTTTTCATACTATGTGTAAGCAATGCAAATTGTCTTTAAAGGGAATGAATATTCTATTTGCATCCACCTTGAGTCTGCTTTATACTGCTGGACTGGTATAAAAGGGCCTTTGGGAATCCTTGAAGAAATTTTCAAAGTTGTTAGGGGAAAATCTACTGAATTCACATTGGTTTTCATAAGACATGAAGCCAAACTTAACAGGCATTATCTTTAATCTTTTCTTCCCCAAGGTAAAATATAGGAAATACAGCACAAACAAAAATCAGAAGTGAAATGAATTTGGAATAGAAATGTCACACAGGCAGTTAGTTAGTCAAGAACATTTTTGTAAACCTCTGTGTGAAAGTGTGTTTGCTTTTTTTCCTTTAAATGGTTATCTGAAAAGAACAACTAAATGCAGAAAGTATGCGTCATGTGTCTGCTGTGATGTTGTAATGACATGTTCTAATGATCACAGAACATGTACCTGAAGACTTTTTATCTGAGTATATGATTTCATTAAATCTGATAATAAAAGTTTCTAGTGGATAAAGAGACAAAATTATGTCTTTCAGATAGGCTTAATTAGAAAATGAAAATGTGTTAAAACATCTCCTTTCTCCTCCAATGAAAATGGGAAGTAAGTCTACATTTTGAAAAAATAGTATAACTGCCAACTGACTCAAAATTGGTTTGTGTAGTAAGTTAAGTGAAAAATTAAATGCTTCTTGGAGTTTATTAGATTTTTTTTAAAAAAAGAAAATTGAAAGACATCTTTGAAAAGTGAACATTTCATTTTAAATTTTTTTCTTCTGTGAAAGATCAAATGAATTAAAATGGCAAGGGGAGATTACTCCCCTTGTTTCTTCCCACAAACTGTTAAAACAGTTATGGCACTGAATCATACCACCAGTTCAGAATTAGGAAGAAGAGTATAGAAAATGCCATAGTTTGAGCTACAGGACAATTAATATAAAAGATTATTATAAATCCATAGATTAATAATAATCCATAGATTAATATAAAAAATGCTATCTTTCTGAGGTAACTGTGTCAGGAAAAATGTGCCAGATAAAGTCAATTTTTGGTAATTATTTTATTCTTAGCTAACATGCACTATGTGATTTTTTATATTGAATAGAACATTATTTATTTATTTTCTTAATTGGAATGTATTGCTTTTAAACATTGTTAAATAGCTGTTTTTCTGCCCACCTGAGATGACTGCATTTTAGCAAAAGATGATGCCTTTATTAAGTAAACTGTACATTAGTTATTTTACAGTCCTAGAAACCAAAATGTGTCCTGTGTAAAGTATCCCAAATAAAGTTTATGAATAATAGATAGTATTAACATAAGGTAATACTTATCTTGGTTAAAAGCAATGTAGAACCTATGACATTGTAACAATTTGCATAGATTACTGGTGTGCCTTTTAACACCTACGTTTTCAAAGGGTTTGCATGTTTAAACCACTTCCTCCTGTTCCCACAACCTCTCTTCATTTTATTGCTGTTACTGTGCAATGCTGAAAAACTCCAACCCATAACAACCTGCTTCTGAATTATGGAACTCAATTTCCAACTAAAATCATGTCAGATCATGTCAGATGGTGCAGAGAACAGCAAGAGATGCCTCGTTCTCTCTTTCATGTTAGGCTATCTATAGCGATTATATGTATATATAAATGTATATATACGTGTATATATAAATGTAAAATATATATTCTAATGTGTTCAGCACATAAAGGGGGAGGTTCAGTGGACTTGTAATGATTCAACCATGAAATATCTGTTAAATGCCCAACAAGGTATGTGGGTAGCCTTGTGAGTGCTCAGTATCAAATATTTAGAGAAGTATATTGAAATCTAAAAGAACTGAGAACTGATCCCACCAATGCTAAGAATTCCAGTTCAAACCTCATTAAAAAAAAAGCAAAAATCTCTTTGTAGATATGATTCTTACACATAAATTAGTGAAATGTGCTATCTGAATATAAGATTAAAATAGATCCTTTGTCTTGTATACCTATATACAACTAACATGAAATAACATGTTAGAAAATAGTAAATGCAGTTTGTTAAGTAATTTTGTAAGATCTGGATTTTCAGATGCTCACTTTGTGTTTGACTTGGCTCAGACAACTCTTCTTTAAAGTCTTGTGCCATGATGGAATGATAATTGGGGGTTGATGAAAAACATCAGTCATCATTGTATTGTGATTCGAGTTATATTTATTTTAAAGTTGAGCAGTAAGATGTTGTGAAATAAACCATATGGGTTTGGTGATTGCACTTTAAAAGCTCCTTCATTTCCAGTCCAAGTGTGAATCATTCCTTAAATCAATACGTCTTATTGAAACTCTAGGATTACCTGAAAGAGTTTTGAAGAGTCTGTCAGTGTAGAAAAAAATATCCTGACTCTTTTCTAGCACATATCTCTTTGTGTTCCATATCCTCCCTAATATTTCTGAACTCTTACCATAGACATTTTTCCACAATTCCTGCTGGGACAAGCCAGTCTGATTTTGAAGTTTTGTTTAGCCAAGACATTCAGTGGAAGTCTTCTGTTATCAGTAATTTAAGAGATTCATCTGGAAAGAAATGAAACAAAATTCCCCGAAGTTTCATTGATACGTTAGATTTATTTGTGCCAGTTACTTTAGATCATCGGAAGGAGATTAATGTTTGCCCACGGTTGAAAACAAGCATGTGATTACATGAAAGAGATTATATAAAGATGAAACTGCTTTATATATGAAGCTGTTTTGATTATTACTTCCATCATAACAATCTATTAACATCACAAGTGGTTGATTGATCATAAGCACAGGACTGAGGCTTGTTGGAGTTATTTTGATGACTCAGAAAGTCCAGAGCAAATATAAGCCTTAAAAATGATAGCTACAGATGATGTAAACAATACACAATGCAGCTAGTGTGGCAGTGTATATCTTCATAGAGGAATAAGGGTGATGCTTTAGAGGTCTTAATCCCTGGAGATGCATTTTATCTGACAGACTGTTCTGGTCTTTTCTTCCTTTGATGCTGAAATCACTAGGACAGCTGGCTGAAAAGTCATATTTATTTATTTTCCTGTTAATATGTGTAAGCACCAGACCAAGAAACTTACATTAATATGAAGTTCTTTCACTCCAGTGCACAGATGCAGGATGGTGGCATTCTCTGTTCCTGCCTTTTTTCATCCAGCATGTTAAATCTTATAAGGCTGTTAGTGGCAAATAGCCAGCGGTCAGGAGTTTCCCTCATTAGGGTGCGATTGCATTATTTTAAATAGACATTTGTGTATAACAGAAGGCAGAAGAAGGTTCAGAGCTGAGGGAATTTGCTTCATGGAGAAGGGTGAAGAGAAGGGAAACTTTAGGCTTTTGTTCTTTTTGTTTTCCAGAATATAGGCTGATGTGTGAAAGTGAGTCAGAAAGTTTATGAGGGAGCTTGGCTGATCAAGGCCAAAGGAGAGTGCTCAGTAATGTGGCAAATGAGCTGGAGAAGTGTGTGGCAACTGACACAACACAAATTTGAAGGTGATGTTGAGAAAGGAATGAACAGTAAGAGTTATACAGGAGAAATCCTTCCCTCTTGACTCCACTGAATAAAGTCTGGGATCTTCACTCCCTTTTCTTTCCTTTGTCATCCATCTTCCCCTGTTCTCAGTAAAAACATTTCTCTTTTACCTCCTCCTTTTTGATTACAGCACTTTTGTTTTTCCACTCTGAAAGTACAATCAACATGCCTGGGAATGTGTGGTGCAGGCTGCTGGCTGCAGCCCCTCACTTATTATTGGCTGCAAAAACTTCTGTTAATTCTTACATTCCTCTACCTCTTTCCCTCTAATGAACACAAACCCCTTTGAAAATCATGAAGTTGATTAATGATGCCACAAGACTTCTGCCTAATTTTGGTTTACTAAGGGTTTATACCAATTTCAGCCTGGGACAGAGGCTGAAGTTGTCTGTCAGGGTTCTGTAAGTCAGAGCTTTTAGCTTTCAGCTTTTAGAAGCCAAGCCTCACTGGCTTCGGAGTGAGGGAGTGAGGGAGGGGGTGGAGGCAAACGAACAAAAAAAAAAACCCCTCCTTTATACAGCGTTGTCAGTTTTGCTTTCATGGACAAACATAAAAATGAAGCTCGGCTTCTGGTGTTCATGCATTACTTCAGTTTTTCCCAAATACTGAATTTCCCAAATTTTCCCAAATCCCCAATTTCCCAGATGCCTCTGTTCTTGCCTGTGTTCTTGCACAGTGCCATGTTCTTGGGCTTTCAGAAATTCATCAAATGTTGAATGATGTGAACACTGCCAACAGCAGACACCCTCAGAATAATTAAGGTTAACAGGCAGTTCTCAGTCACTTCAGACCAACCTGTCAGAAGAGCTCAGCTCTTGCATAACTTTAACTGTAGATAAGATTTTGAACAGTGCTAAGAAACTATCAACTCTGACTGACCAGGCTTCCAAAGATATCTGCCAAGGTCTGAACTTCTCATATGATGGCCACTTAATCTGATTCTAAATACAGGCTAAACTGCTCTTGAATATATCATTCTAAGTATTATAGGTTTCATAAATCTGTTGACCTACAAGATTTCTCTGACAAGAGGGGGAAATTTGTTCATTAAGAATAAGCCTTGACTTTGAATACTGGGCTTAATTCCATGTCTTGGCATGAACTGAAATTTTAACTTGAAAATAATTTCTTAACTATTCTCTAGAGGCATAAGTGTATAGTTTCTATGCCTAGGCATGCTAAGCCTTGGCAATTCTGTTTTTATTTATCTGGACTGGCTTTTATTGTATTCATTTAGGTCATGTTATCCTGCTTGTATATTGCATGTAGTTTGTTTCTTCAAGCAGCATGTTGAACTGGGCTAGCAGAGACATGGTTTCTATTACTTCCCACACAAGAAAAAGTAACATAGGGAGCCTTAACCAAACTCACTAACTGCTTTGCTGCAGTGACATTATAGATCATGGCAATGACCTCCAGAAGACTTTGCTCTGATTTAACCAATAATCATTATGCCCTTATTATGCCTGCCTTTTAATGCTAAAAATAGTAACGGATTAGCCACCTTTATATTACTCTGAAGCATAATTTTAAAAAGATGTTAAGATACTAAAATAAACTAAAATACCCTCTAACTTTTCCTGTGTCCTCATAAGCAACCTTCATTTTCTTGAAAAATAACCTCATAGTGAAAAGCTGAGCCCGAAATGGCATGGCTGGGGGAGGGGAAAGAAGGCTCTGTAGAAGAAACATTTGCTTCTGTGTATTCAGACCCGCATTAAGTGCTTGGCCTGTCTACCTATCCGTAAACACAGTCAAAATGCCCCAAGGTATTAAAACTCAATGTGTCAGCAAATACTAGAGTCAGGTGTTTAGTGCTCTGGATGTGTGGATGCTTGAGATTTTGCCAGGCACCACTGAGCAGCTTTCATCCGTGCATGGTTTATAATGTGACAAACCCAGCTGAATAAGAACAATAGTGGAAACAACACGATAAATGGTCTCTCTCTCAGCTGGGCTTCAGTCTGATGTAATTCTTATTGCCCATAGCAGCCAAGTGAGCTCAAAGTGCCTTTCTTTCACTAGGAATGGGTCAGCTTTCTTAAACTGTCAGCACTGATCTCACAGTTTGGTTTTGAGAATTTAGTGTGTAGGACTCACAAGCAGAGTATGCAAGGAAATCTTTCCAGCATGCTGCAAACTTCCTCACGGTTCTTCATGATCTCCAGCTTCCCGAAGTCTCCACAAGCCCAGGTTCTTTGGAGTTTATTGCTCTCGCCCTCCATACATATTCTTACTATTTGCAAGGGTTCTGAAAACATCTTTCTCAGCTTCCTCTCTTACCTGTAGAGACCAGCTGTCTGCAATTAAATGACCATGCCTGGGGCTACTTTAAGCATGCTGGAAGGAAAGGGGAAGTCAAGTGTTTGTGAGAAAGTGTCAAGAAAAAAACTGGTGTGAGAATGAAGTTATAAAGATGCTAAGTGCAAAAACACTGTTATTCTAATACCCTATTTGAGATAAAAATCACTCTATATTTCCCTTTTACCTCTAGTCTTCCCTTGGTATATCTTACTACCTGAAGCATCATAAAAGGAAAATAAAAACTACATCTAACTGAAAACACTGCAAATTTTCCTGAGGATCAGGGGAAAGGCCACAGAACTGAGAGTGAAAACAGATATGGCAAAGAAGCTAAATATGAGGTAGGATGAAAGAGAGGCTTTTAGATTCACGGGGGAGCAACACCAGACCATTTTTGTTAGATTACAGGACCCCAGCAGACCTTTGCTGGACACAGCATTGCAGGTTAGATGGATATTTTGTATGATCCAGTATTTCCATTCTTCTGAAAAAGTTGTTTATAAAATGTGTTTATACATCTAAATTGAACAGATTTTTTTTTAATAGGGGAGATTTTTTTTTCTTTTTTCTCATTTAAAATAAATCTGTTGGTCCAGCATATACCTTTGAAAAGCAGTTGACACAGACATATACTCACCTGCCAATTCTGCTATAACAAGGTTACTGCTGGAAAGAATGGAAGTGGCAACCAGGAATTTGTAACATAATATAATATATATATTAATAATAATATAATAATAATATAATGTAATATAATTTTAATATAATAAAATTACAGGCTTAAACACTCCCTGCACCAAGCTGCTAATGGAGAGTGGCTATCTTGGAAGGTCCTAGGGAGTTGCACATCTGTGCAGTCCTGAGGTGGGATGCCGCGGATAAAAAAATCAACTCCATCTAGACCTGAGGTCTCCACTGCCTCTGTTTATTCTCTACTCACCTCCTTCTCAGCCCTGCCTTCAAGTTCAAGTCAAAAAATTAAAATTTACTCATGCTTTTCCTGCTGCAGCTGGGCTCTGGGAGGCACAGACAGGGAGGGATGGTGACGTGGTGGTCAACTCTATTGCTGAGGAGCAGAAAGGGAGATTAAAAATAAAGAAAGAGCTGACGACAAGGGTTACACCATGCTGCCCCTCACTCATCTGGGCTCCAAGGGGAGTCCAGGAGAGAAAGGACACACATACCTGTGTGCTTGTATGGAGAAGCAATGAGCTCTTATTTTAAAAATAACTATTTACACCAGAGGTGGGAGAGTGGGACACTATCTTAAAGTATGTGAGTAGATTGTCTGGAGGTGTTATTTACACTTCAGCACTGAAGATCCCTACAGATAGATGACATCACTTTCTGCTCAAGATTTTTTATGTAAAGTTTGTCCCTAAGGTTAGCATTGAGCTTATAAAAGTTGTATGTGGTGAAAGACCTAAGTTCTCTACCTGACTTGGCTACCTCATGCTTAAGTCTTTGTGGTTTTGTTTTCAGTTTGTTTTTTTTTTTTTTTTTTTGTTTTTTTTTTTTTGTTTTGTTTTGTTTTGGTTTTTTTGTGTGGTTTTTGGTTGTTTATTTGTTTGTGGGTTTTTTGTTTGTTTTTTTTTCCTGTGGAAAAGTGGAATATCATAAAGAGGAGTAGATCATTCTCTTCTTTGAGTCACATGAGATTTCAGATCTAAAATTTATTAAATTTACAGTCTCCTTAAAGTGTTTGATGGTTTTTATAAATATGTTTTGGAACTGGAAATTATGGATCACTTCAGACTATGAGCAGTGATACATATTTGAACGCAGATTGTAAATAACCAGGATATTTTCCCCATTTAAATCCCAAGGTTAGCTTTGAAGAAAGAAGCTGTTTGCAAAATTCTGGCTGCCACACTGATTTTAGAATCATTTTAAGAATCATTCTAAGGATCAATCAGAATAAGGTGCCAGTTAGACCCTGACTCTGGCTACCACAAAAGCATTTCACTTAATGAGACCAATATTGGGTCTTGTGGGGATCATCAGCTTTTGCTGCAAAGGCCATGTGGCGCTTTTGTTATCAAGAGGGTAATAAATTTTTTTGTAGCAAGTTTTGTAGGTGTAAAAGAGTTTGTGGGAGGAGTAATAATTAGGAGAGAGAATAAGAAGTTACTATTAGAGAGAATAATGTATAATTTAAATGGGCGTCCTTCAGTCAAAAGCTTTTCTTAGTATCCAAATGCAAGACTGTAACTGGGATCTGAGAGTGAGGATGAGGATAAAAGAACAGGACACTGTCATGAAAAGCAATGAAGCACATAAGAATTGAGAGTTCAGAGCAACTACTGCTTCTCAATATAAGTGAATTTTAAATTAAAGATTATGGCAAAAAGGATCCATGTGAATCTTTGTTATTTCAGAAATAAGCATGATACCAGGTGGAAGCAGACAAGCAATATTGCTTCAATGTATAGCACAGGTATAGAAGATCAACACTATATCTATATTTGAAAAGAATGCAGATAGATTAAAAATTTTACAATCCTGAAGATGAACTTGAGAATATAAAGCTTAAATAAGTTAAGAGTATCTCAGTTTCTGTGAACTTCTGTGCTCTGAGGAAAGCTTTGATATTGAATAAGAAGAAAAAATGTTACAAGGCCTAGCAAGTGAGGCTCAGATCAGAAAAACTGTGTGTTAAGGGGAGGTGCTTTGGTAGCTAAATGTGGAAGTAGCTTACAGCAGAAAGGCAGGAAATGCAAGATCACTTGGAATTGCTAGAATAAATTGGCAATGCTTTCTTAAGGACAAGAAATAAAACTTCTGGAAGAAAATATATGACTGGAGAGATCAGAGGGGACAGAGGAATGATGAGATTATAATTGTCCCTGTGGCCTTGACGTCTAAATCTCCATTTCAGGGAACTCTCCTCTGCTTATCATTGTTCTACAACTCAAAAAAGAATCCAGATTTTTCATTGCTTTCAGAAACTATGGGGATGACTGCAATCAAGCACAACATACTTGAGAGTTTCAGGCAGTTACATCCTAGAGAAATTAATCATATCCTACCTCCCTTTACAACTAACATATATTTTTGAGGTTTTTTTTTTTTTTTTTTTTTTTTACAGTTCTTAGTTTGAAACTGCAGTAAATGGACAGTTTGTGTAAGTTAAGTCAGATTAAAATTCAGAGTATGTACAAGGGATCTTAGTTTTCTGGTCAGGTTTGGTATCCATCCATAATGCCAGAACTCAAACTAGGGGGTCAGGTCTCAGGTAAAAAAAACCATTTTCTTTTTGCAGACCAGATGGGCCAGTGGTTTTTTTTTTTTTTTTCACTGTTTTGTGCTTGTTACTGAGAAGAAGAGGTTGTTTATTTACTTGTGATTTCCCTTTCCTCTGTGGCATGGGATATAATTCATCTTGCTCAGATCATTGGAACATCTTTTACTTAATGAGCTTCTCTCTGATCAGAAGCCTCAGGCTGTGGTGCAGCTTGGGTCCTTCCTGGTTGCTGCTGGGATGGAGCAGTTGTTTTAGCTAAAAAAAAGATGAAATGCTTTTGTTTAAGTCAATTTGTTTGCCTTGGAATAAGCTATCTGGGTGAAATAGTTCATCAATGGGAGGTTGTGAATATTAGCAGTTTTATGTATAGTTTACTTTAGAAGTGCCTCTCTTTTCTGTATTTATGTTGTATATCACTTATTTTCTTAAAAGGAAGGAGAAAAATAATCCCTGGCATGTGAAAGCTCTGAAAATACAGGTCATGTAAAGAGTTTCAAATAACTTGTTTCACTTGTTCTTTCGGACAGAGACTAAATCTGCAACTTAATAGACATCCTGCTTGCACATTGCATTATCCTGTATGACATGGGTACAAGAAAACATATGTACTATGGAAATCTAAAATGTAATATCTATACAATCTATTTTCTTCATTAGTTACTTAGTTTTATAGTCTCCTAATTTTATTAAAATTATCTTTCAAATGTGTGTTACCAAATTTGTTACTATCATTTCACCTGTAACATGAAAAAACCATAATGCATCTTAAAAAATTGATCAAATATGTAAAAAAAAGAGAGACTTTAACAAGAAGTCTTCTACAAGTCTGCTACAAGTCTGCTGCCCTGCTACAAGGCCAAAATATCAGGGTTCATGCCCCTTACAGATAAGCATTTGTGCAGTGGGCTGTGTTTGCCCACATTTATTAAATGCTCTCCCCAGTACTATACATTTTATGTGAATAAGATTGGACAGTTTGAAATAAATACAAGTGTCTTGGTAAATTTGCATGTCATTTACATAAAAAAAATAAAAACACTGATTAAAATATACTCAGTATTTCTTGTCTTCTAAGGCTGCACAGAGAGTACTATATAGATCCCACCTGCATGACACAGAAAACACTGGTTAAGATCCTCTGAACTGAACATGTCTTTCCAAGCAAAATGGGAAATTGTGCACTCAATAAATATAGAAATAAAATTAATTTAATTTCTGCATTTATTGCTGCAAAATGTGTCAGTATCTGCATTTCATACACAGAATATTCATACCTCTTCAAACACACATAATTATATATATAACTCATGGGAATAACAGATATTTTCCCATTGGGTTTATTATTTCTTTCAGTGCTGTAGGCATCTCTTTTAAACAAGCAAATATGCTGCAGCTGCACATAGCCATAAAGGGGCTTAGTTAAATATGCTTCCCTGGGTGACTATTTTATTTTGAACAATTTTTTGTAATCAAACCTT
This sequence comes from Calypte anna, assembly GCF_003957555.1. Lineage (NCBI taxonomy): Eukaryota > Metazoa > Chordata > Aves > Apodiformes > Trochilidae > Calypte > Calypte anna. Next base: position 31,390,737 of record NC_044244.1, read on the forward strand.
CTCAAAAAGTGGCCAAAATAAAAAAAACAAAACCCAAATACATTTTCTTTTTCATATAACTTTAAATCCAGGTAATAGAAATGCAGAATGTAATTTTTTTTTAATTGAAAAAGTTACATAATTGCAACTAAAGCCTCTTTCTTTTGGGTTTTACTTTACTTTTTCAGTCTTACTGTTTGATGAAATGGCCAAGTCATTAAAACCCTCCAAGTGAGAGGTTGCAGAGTATGTAACAGCCTTGATGAGACAGAATACTGTTCTATGACACACATTTATATTATTTTGAACACATTTCTTTATGTTTAATTCTCTCCACAGCAGCAAGAAATAGCAAATATCAGCATGGGAGACTTTGTGTAGCATGAAATACTGGCAATATATTCATGAGCCAAAATATTCCATTTGCTGTAGCCAAGGTGAATTTAATTCACAGGGCTATGTTCAATTTATGTTTTGTTACATTGTTCCTTCCCTGATAGATAATAAAACTGTCTTTATTTATTTCTATGGAAATACTTCAGATCTGTAAAAACCTAACACTTTCTTTTGTTCTTTATCTGCACTGAGATCCCTTTATGCTTCCTTGGCTATAAATGTCATTTACAGCTCACAATGCTGAAGTGTTTTAATGAGTTTCAGAGGTAAGTGAGGATTAGGCCTATTTTGCTAAACATGGAGATAGAGGGTAAAATGATGGTGAACTCCATGGCCACACATTTCAGACAGGCATAGGCTAAATGAGCCTATAGAGAATCAAAACTGGTGGAATTTACAAGCTGGGGAAAAAAGAATATGTAAGGAGGTGGAAATGAATGCCAATTTACACTTTCCTACCCCTCATGTTAGATATTATTCCTCTTACCTTCTTTTCCAAATCCTTGGCTGCAGGCTACACCATCACAGGCTGAGATTAACACTTTTTTATTCTGATAATCATTTCCTCCTCTTACACATTTATCTTTCATTTGAGATCACACTTTTAAAGCTTTCTGTCCTTCCTCATCTTCAAAACAACACTGAAAAGGACATTATCATAAGACATGTATTCCCTCACTGCTTTGCCCAAGTTTCTTTATCGTTTTATTTAATCGCCTGGTAGAGATGGGACCATATGAAGCTCCTACTCTGTTCCAGAAAAGTTAATGATTCCCTGCAGGACTATATGACTCTGTTTTCATTTATATTAGGAATAGTTTGATTCTAGTAATACCCTTGTACTACAGCAGTGGAAAAAACATTCATCGTGTCTTTCTGCTTCTTGTTTAGTGAGTGGGATTATGCAAAAAATGGAGTGTGAAAAGGGATTTGAAAAGCACTTTTTAACTTCTATGTTACAGAAATACTGAGAAGTCACAGAGGACTCTTCTGAATTAGCTTTCTTATTGAAATCTGAAGTTTATTATACCGAGAAGGGACTCTAAAGAGCAAATAAAGAAGTCTGGGTGTAATGACTTAGTGTTTACAAAATATAACTGCTACAAGACTGATTGCATGATATATTACTTCTTTCATTGTGAGCCACAAAACAGGTAGAGGCATGGTAGACTAATTTGGTTTATATATTCAGCTGTAAGGCTAGACACTGCATCATTCTTTTCATAAAGTAGGGACTGGAGGCATGTGGAGCCTGTAGCCATGACAACAATAAACCAGCTCTGAGCCTGAGCTGCAAGTAAGAAACTCAGCCTTGTCTCCATCCCTTCCTGCCCATGACCCGACTCTACTTGCTCTCTGGAGGGGGGAGCTGGGTGCTCATGAATGATCTATTGAGCAGGGGTACAGCAGGGAGAAGTGTGCCTACAAGGAGCCTTTTAGCAGGGTTTCCCACTGTTGCACTAGCACGAGCACAGCTCCACTCTTTCTCCTGGTGACTTCAGCCCAAGCATGCAAAACCTCTTTGGCAGCTGCTTTACCTCACCATATAGATTTACCGCTGTATAGTAAACAGTGATGATAAAGAAACAAATATCTTGTCTGCATTACAGCTCCCATTGTTGGGAGTGCTGATGGAGTGGCAGGAAGAGTGGTGAACACCTAGGACTACAGCTGGAGTCAATATAGGTTGCAAATACTCAAAATTCTTTTAAGATCATATTCAAATTGCCTAAATTTCTTTTTTTTTTTTTTTTTTTTTTTTTTCCCCTATATAAAAGCAATAGAGGAACTTGTGATATGCTCCATGGTAAAATGGATGATCTGTACACCCCACATGAAATGAGCACAAATAATGAAGATAAGATCAATTTCAGGTGGCAGATCTGTTTGCAGATTGCAGCTTTTTGTTGCTGGTGATAGGTACTACATCTTGTCACTGTCTGTAAACCTAAATAATCACGTCCTCTTTTTATATGCTGATTAGTATCCAGTGCTGGTAATATTTGATGTAGTATAGGAACCACAAGTGGCAATAATTGGCAAAGAATATGGAGAAACTCAGAAGAAAAGCTCCAGCAATTTATCACATCATATTTTATTCCAAATGAGAATTTCTACAAATCCTGTGTGGAATCACTACAGTGCTTTCTGCATTCCTTCTATGAAGATGAAAATCTTGGTATTATGTACATCTGTTTTCTGTTTCTTTGTATCACAGGAGATATTAATGTTCACATCATTATGGTTGCACTGTTCAGACTGATCTTGCTAGATGTCTTTTCAAGAGAGTCTAGAGGCTATGAAAATCAAACCAGCAAAATTTATTATATTCTTGAGGTCAAGGGAAGATTAATTTAGCAATGGAGTTAATAAGACGTGATTACCTTTATCTGGACTGAACTTTCTAATAACAATACTGAGGAGGAACTGTGAAGATCACTCACTTTGGAATGTTTTAAGTCTGAGTAAGTTAATTACTTTAATTTTCATCTGGTTTTGCAGTACTGGTGGTTTCTGATTTTAGATACAATGAATTACACCAGTCTAATCTTGATTCTGCTCATGCTGGAGACATCTCTGAATAATAATATTCAACAAAACCACTTTTAACTAACTGCAGATGTCAGTGGCTTATCCTTTCTATTTGCTTCACTAGATGAGGGGGTCCCAGTGGATCACTGGGATCTGGATTGCTATTTGAGATAAAATTCTTGTGTTCTGATGAAGATAGGAAATCCTCTCACATGTCATATCTAACCATATATCACTGTTACTCCAAGGAACTTCTATAACTAACCCTGAGAAAGTTATCTGTTACAAGTCTGTTAATTTTTTTGGTGAGTAACTAAGATAAACTTTGTACCACGGTTAGTGGCAATGGGTCAGACTTAAAATCTTAGTAGTAATTTCCTGTGCATTCCTCTTCTACTTGTTATTGGTATCTGCATCTTTGTAATTCACATTCACTCATGCTGTTCAGGAAAATCTCATGAATGTAAAAAAGCTTCCTACAAGTAAGTTTGCTAGGGTATAAAACCAAATTGATTTTATTTTGTTAAGATAATGATTTCAATATTAATCCAGTAAAAATATGCTTAGAGTTTTAGAATGTGAGTTTGTGAATTCCTGTATACAAAAAAAAAAATAAATAGAAGTAACACTTGGAAAAACAAAACAATGCATAACATGCCTTGGAACAATGCACCAGCAATGGAAAACAAATTTGCTAACCCTGCAGTCACTATACTGTTGTTACTTGTCTATACCATTTTGATTAGGTAGCAGACTCTGTCTGGTGCTTAATGAACCTTTTACCAGCTAAGAAATAAATGTATTGTTTTTATAATTGAAACCAAGTAAAAATTACATTTTACTTTTGTATCTCTAGTTATTTTGGAAGTATTGCAATCCTTCAACTGTAAACATAAACATATAAAGCACCAGCATTTTACTTACTAGACAAAAAATATTTTCTTTCAATATACAAAAATAAAAAAGTAATCTACCTATGCAAACTAGTGTCAGCAATGCCCATCACAAAGGCCTTATATTTCACAACAGTAAGAAAAGAAATAAACACTACATAAAGTATTTAACAATTTCTTATATAATACTATTTCAGAAGGGCAATTTTTCTTCAGGACAGCAACAGGTTAAATGTACTGAGTATCTACAGTCTTTCAACAGCCCCTTTTAAAGCTTGTTTCACAGTAGGTTAAAAGGAAGCCCTGAATCTAGCTTTGAATACTGGTTTTGAGTTTTGTATTCTGCTGCATATGTGTCCCCAGGGTCAAACAGAGCATCTGATATAATGACACCTTCTCATGGTTTTCTTAAATATTGTAATCTAGAAATGTTTTTCAAATGGAAATTTTAGTTTTTCTTTTTTCTAGGTGCAATTGTGCAAACGGCCATGTGTTAGAAAATTCTTTTTGACAATAAACCTACAGGGATAGAAATGTGGAAATCTGTACGTGTGAAGTCTGGCACATGTACACTGCTGAATGTCTGAAAACCCTCCTTGGCCTTACTTTTTCATCTGAGCATCTTTCAAGGACACCTCAGGTGCTGAAGTCATAGAATCATAGAATCAGCTGGGTTGGAAAGGATCTCTGAGATCATCAAGTCCAACCCTTGATCCACTACCATTGTGGTTACCAGACCATGGCACTGAGTGCCACATCCAGTCTCTTTTTAAATATCTCCAGGGACGGAGAATCCACTACTTCCCTGGGCAGCCCATTCCAATGCTTGATCACCCTCTCCGTAAAGAAATTCTTTCTAATATCTAATCTAAACCTCCTCTGGCACAACTTGAGACCGTGCCCTCTTGTCTTGCTGAGAGTTGCCTGGGAAAAGAGACCAACCCCCACCTGGCTCCAACCTCCTTTCAGGGAGTTGTAGAGAGTGATGAGGTCTCCCCTGAGCCTCCTCTTCTCCAGGCTGAACAGCCCCAACTCCCTCAACCTCACCTCACAGGACTTGTGCTGGATCCCTTTACCAGCCTAGTTGCCCTCCTTTGGACCCGCTCCAGGACCTCAATCAACCCAGTGCTTCAGGAAAGAAACCCTGGACAGAAGGCTAAAGCCTTGCTTATGCTCATGGGAGGGCACTGCACCTGAGCAGAGCCTGGTGACATCCCATGCTTTCCCTCACATGTCCCAGGACGAGTGCACAGTACAAAACTGAGAACAGAAGGGTACTCCTGGCCACTATACTCTCCCATTGCCCTGTTCTGAGGGCCCCTGCATCCCATATGGGGCACTGGAGAAACTTCAGTCCTGTGCTAGGAGCATCTACTTCTTCCCATAACAGACAGGGCCAGATGCAAGCCTGAAAAATGGAAAAGTTCACTTTTATTTTGTTGTTCTGTATATAAGAGCCATACATCAGCATTTGATTGAGGCAGAGGAACAAGAAATAAAAAAAACCATTTAACACAGTAATAATTCTACAAACAAGTCTATTAAATAAATGAGCTCTGTCTAAAACAGAACTGAGGATGAAAAATGTTAAAACTGACTCCCTTTGGAGTGAAAGACAGAATAAAATGGTTTGGTTCACTGAATGAATAAGAGTCTTAAACAAATAACAATCTTTATACCCAGTCTGTCAGAGAAACACATACATTAAAATTCAGTGTTAATAAAGCAACAGTGAAATAATACATTGTTTTTGCTCATTCATTGGTACTATCTTTAAATTGAGTTTAGGTTAACATGCTAGAAAGTGTAACAAAAATATATCAGGGGCTTAGCCTGTTCTATAACGCAGAACATAATTTTAAATATACTTTGATATGGATTTTATACAATTACAGAATTTTAGAAGAAGAAATTACTTCTTATGAAATAAAAATTGTTCATATATTTATTACGTAGCATATGAGAAAACCTTTATATACAGACAGGAGGAACTGTGTGTGTGCATATGTTTTGTTTACATGCTGAAAATGTTAGTCTAAAAAGGCTTGTATATTCTGGTACTGTTCACAGACCTGTAGGATAAAGGATAATACAAGAAAAGAAAGCTAAGTTATAGAGTAACAGAACTAGTTCTCAATTAGTAGTTAACAATTTATTTTAATCAAGAATTGCACAACACAAATATTTTATAATTTATGTATTTTACCAAAAAGACTGAATTTCATATAGATCCTTTTTGGCAGAAGAAAACACTGGAATATTTTTCTATGTTCTTGTCCTTTAGGGACCTCAGAACATTTTGTAACCACTAACTGAATTTCACAACACTTCTCTGGGGTAGGTATTTGTGGGTAAGATGAGGATCAGAGTGACTAAGTGATTTGTCAAAGTCACAAGAAGCCTTGACTTTCAGTGGTTTTGCTCACAAAAATGAATATTTTTACCACAGGATGACTAAAGATGGCAGAATCACAGCAGACACCTGTAGGCTTTGAGAGCAAGGCTGGCTACAAGTGAGGCAGAGTCTGCGTAAACTTCCTCAGCTAACTGGCAATAAAAACTACAGCTGCCTTACTTCTGCTAAAGCTTTATAAAAAAATAGGCAAGTACCATGCACATTTTTGTAAAAGCCATCCCTTTCTTCTAACTTAAAGTCACTGAGGGCTTACTTTCAGATGAACCAAGCAAAAGAAGGAGAAAAATTTAGCAGCCTGCCCTGAATGCCTTACTTCTGGCTCTTAGACAAAGTTTCTGTTTTCATACATCACTGCAGAAATTAATGATCTTCTGTACAAATACAGGTCTTTTTATTTGTCCATGACTGTGCACAACTGTATAGAAAAATAATCACATATGCTCCGTTTTTTGGGGTTTTTTTTGCAGTGTGCCAGCTTGAATTATTCTGTGGTTGTTGTGTATTTAACAATGGAGCTCCCTGGTGCTGTCACTTAGAATGAGCACTTTGTTCTCCATCAGCTTTGAAAGCACAAATAGTAATGAAGTCCAGGATTTTGTAGTTCATGGACACATGCTTCACAGATCTGTACACAAGCAGGAATTCTTGAAAATATATATTCCTATACTGCCAAAAGGATCTGCAGTTTACTAATTGATTTCCTTTATGTGCCCTTAAAGAGTTTATGTAATTTGCCAACCCTACAGTTCCTTTTTATTACTCTCCTGTGTTTCTGTATTTACAGCTGATGTAGTGTACTGCAGCTTTCTACATTGACTTTATTCACATTCTTACTTAGTCTTGATTTAGTAGTGGAGGGATAGATGCAAAAGTGATGAGAGTTGGGTTTATCCTTAGCCTTTATTATTGGATACCCACAAGGAAATAAGGCTTTGATCTACTTCCTTAGAAAACTAATCCTGGTAATTATGTGGAGATATGTGGAGTAGTAGCTACAGGGATAGAAATCTTTAATCTCTTGGTGTTGAATACTTAATCCAGTAAAGATTCCTGGCAAGAAGATTTAAGAAAGAACAAAATAATTAAACTGTTCATAGGCATTGTTTGCAGGAATGCAGATTTGGTAGCTTAGTGCTGCAGGTCTCTTTTATTTTTGTTGGTTTTGTTTTTGTAAAGGGACACTTAAATAATTGAATTGTATCATTCCATTGCAGTGTATTGTGAGACATTTTATTTTTATCATTGGAAAGTTTTAAGTGCTCAAAGGTCCAGCTTCCACATTGTAGAAATTAAGACTTTGTTTTGTGCAGGTATGATGAGAGTGCCATAGCAGTGCAGAACTTTCATTTTGCTTTACTTAGTTTTAGCCCCAAATTTTCATTTTTGATGCAAACTGATGATGATGAGCTGTAAAGCCAGCATACAATTGACTTCAGGTTTGTCTCAGTAATCAAAACTGAAGCCTAAATGTTGATACCTGGCAACATATCTGCAGACTTGCACACACAGCTCTTCAGCTGCTATCTAGGGTGGTTAAAATTGTACCATGTATATCTTGGAAAAGAACATAATAGCACAATTACAGCAGATAATGCTATCACCAGATATCAGATTCTCACTGATGTAAGACAGGCTTTTAGATATCTATTAAGGGTGTAGCTTTTCTTCACAGTAATGCTTGTAAAAAGGAGTAAATAAAATTATTGAACTTTTTAATATTACAAAACTTCCTTTATTACAAGATGAGCACACTTAGTTTGAACAAGAAGAATATATGAATGAGGCCTCTATTTCTCCATGACATTTAAATAGTTTTCAATATTTTCTTAAATATACAGCAATTTTCTAAAGGCATTTTCTTACAAATTGAATTATTTGAAGTTTTTCACTTTAATTACAAGTGGCAGCTGTTCTGAATACGTGTGTTTTTTATCAGTAGGGGAGAATAGATAATGTTTCTGTAAATGGATCAGGCTTGCAGACACCAGGCTATTTTTTTTTTTCTAGGAAAGAAGAACATTGAGACTGTATAATGTGTGCCTAACCAATTATCTACCAGTGTATTTTTCATCCATGTAACAACAAATTTTACTTTTTAATCTTCCGAAATCAATTTAGTCCTTTTTTTTTCTCCAGAAAATTATGTTCAATGAGGTGATAACTTACACTAAAAGAGACATTACAGACTATTGTTTAGAGCTATGCTAAGCTGCTGGCTATCTTCTTCCTTAACATTTATGGGGGCTAAGAGCTCGTGTCTTTTTGATATTAGTGGAACCCCTACTTCTGTTTTATGCTTATGAAAACAAACTGTTTACAGGCAGTCCACCTTTCAAGATACACAATCACAGGAAATGTTCCTGAAGTCCTAGTAGTCAAAGAATATGTATCTATAACAAACCCATTAAAAAAATGGAAGATTTACACAACATCACGTGAACATTTTAACATAAAAGTAGAATGCTATCCGAAGAACTTCAATGATAATTAAAGAGATTCATATATGATTAAATGGTATCCTGAAAAAAGCTAGAAATACTAAACATAAGGATTTCATTGTTGTCATTATGGTATATATCACACTCACTTAAATTTGTATCAGTGGTAGTGACGAAATTTACAGAAACAGCAGTGATAAAAACACCTTTCTAGGTGGGTGAATTTTTGAAACATTTTCTATTTTCTTTTAAAATTTTGTTCATTTCTTTCTTTTTTCTATTTAATAACTCTACCATTAAAAATAAAGGAGAATTCCTGTCACATCTAAAGTCTATGAGCTCTGCTTTACTTGAACTGAGACAAGGAGCTTGGTGTTTGAAAACACTGTCATTACCCAGCTGTTCACTGGGATCTGGGACAGAGACCTTACTTCAGAAAGGTTGCCCCAGTAGACAATGGAATTTCTCATAATACCTAAAAACTCAGTTCTTAATTAAACTTAAATTTAGAAGCAGCTTTTTTTTTTAGCTTTTTTTTTTTTTTTTCTTTTTTTTTCCTTCCTTCATTTGTTCTTGTTGTCAGGTCTTGTGTTTAAAAACCCACCAGATTTAATTAACTGATGGAACTGACTGTCCCAGGTTACCATTTATGAACTTATATTAACATGGGTTCAAGAAAAAGTTTAACACACATTTAGGATTGGTTTCCAAGCTTACTGGGAAGGACAATTCAGATATTGCCCATGGCCAATGCATCCTCAAAACCACCAGCTGCCAGATGCTGACAGGAAGGGATCACACTATAAGGAGAGAAAGAGGAATCAGTCTCTTTGTGCATTGATTCCTGTGATCTTTTACTTTCTACTACTGCAGACAAGATGTGAACATGGGTTGACATTTCATGTTTAGTCCAAACCAGCCACCTTATCTTTTGCTTAGCAGGGACAGGCTTGAGACAGAGAAAGAGAGATATCTCTTGAAGTTATTTCACTCCTTTCATTTAACATTTACTAATATGAGATGAAATACCTCCTGGAGGTGCCCATTCCTCTACCAGCTATTAAAGAAAACGGAACAACTTACACTAAGACTCTAACCTGACCTAAATAATTTTCCATAGTTTGTCTATGGAACTTGAAACACCAGTTCCACGGAGCAAAAGGACAGCAAGTTTCTAATGGTAATTAGATATTTAGATTATAAAACATGAATGCAGATTCTTTGAGTGAATCCATGAATGGTCAGGATGCATGATAGCCTCTCATAATGACAGTGAGGAGGAATGTATTAAAAAAACCCTCCCTTTGGGTAGGCTATTCTCTAGATCCTGTTGCATGTTTTTTTGCCTTTGTCAGTTTTATCTATCATATTCCTCTCTGCACTCTGCTTCAGCCTCTGCCCTGTTATTAGTCACTGATGTAAAAGAGAGGTCTGTAGGAAGGGCTTAGCTCGTCCTGTCTTCATAGAGTAAACTCTTCTCAGGGACTATGCAGAGTTGTTTTGTTGTTTTTTTGTTTTGTTTTGTTTCTGTTTTGTTTTTGTCAAAGATTGAAACAAGAAATTGAGAAATGTTCAAAGAATAGGTAACAATCCAAAATTAATTTTTCCCTTACTCAAGTCCAAGCAATACATTTTCTCATTTGTTTTGGTTTGTTTACCTTTCAAAAATTCAATTCAGTCCCATAACCTCATACGGAAATGGAGTTTCTAAATGAAATGTATTCTCTTTCTCAAAGTACAAATTGCTGTGGCTTGCATATTGCACTTCAGACTCATATCTTCACTTTGTGGTCTGGTATCAATATTTTCAAAAGCTCATTTGTAACAACTCAGACTTTATTTTCTTCCCTGAGGCTAAAATTGCCCACTGGAGGTTTGTGTGTCACTTAAGATCCAGTCTTTTGACTTTGAGATAATGGGGTGACATCTTGTGCTATCCTTTTGTTTCCATTTTCCTCAGTACACTACTCACAGAGGTTCACTTCTGCATCTTTATCCATTCTAAGTCGCACACCTCCCAGACAGAAAAGATTATAAATTGTCTCCAGGCTGAAAAGAAACAAGAGAGACTGTGAGTGTTGTGCCAGTTCAAATACAAGGAGATGCTCAATTGCACTGTTCCATTTAGGCCATGGAAATACATAAAGAGCACTTTAGTACCAGAGTAAAGGAGGGGAGTTTTTTTTATCTCTGTCCTTGTATGTTAAGCAGCTATCTTTCTGAAAGACATTAAGATGAAATCCCATGGTAAATTCAGAACCATCATTATTAAGCTATTAAATAATCTTAATGTTTAGTTGCTGATGTTCCCTCATTGAAATGTCAGATTATCTTCATCAAAAGAATAAGAAGAATAATAAAGAAATTGTGAATGCCTCCAAATTACATTGCAATAAGGGTCATCAGCTTTATCTTAGTGGGAAGGATTATGCACACCTTTAGAATGTCTGGCTAACAGCATGGAAGTTAGTGTCCTTCTCTGGCCCATACCAGTCCTTCACCAGTCATTGCAGTAGAACTCATTCCTGTTTTGACTGGAATGTGATCTAGCTCTTGATTAATGAAGAAAGTGTTTATTAATTTTCTTTGAGGGTAAAAATTTTCTTTGAGGATGTCCTGAAAACTCAGCTTGAAAATTTGGACAGGAGAGTCTGCTAAGTGTTTTGCCTTGGAGGTTGTGCAGCTGTTGGTTTCTGGGTCACACAGGGAATGTTCTCTACTGCATTCTGAAATTTTTGAAGGAAAGCAGTACACAGATGCAGAAATCTGGGCCAGTCACTGTCATGGCTTGGATTCACAAATAAAGATTTCAGAAGGGCTCTCTCTCCCCATGCTTGCTGCAAGCACACTGGTGGCTGATGAGGCCAATGCAGGACAGGCAGTGAGGCTGCAAAAGGCCCGGCAGAGTCTCTTGTGAGGGGACAGCCAAGGCATGGTGCTTTCTGTGCTGTCTTTTCTCCTTGAGACTGATTCTATGTGTATTTTCAAAGGAAGCAGCAGTGTTATGGATGGTGTCTCCACATCTCCCAATGGGGGGCCAGAGTGGACCACTGATGGCAGTCAATATGGCCAAAGCTGAGGGACTGTTTCAGGGAGTCCTTGTATCTCCTCTCTGGGGCTCCTCTGTTGTGGCAGCCGGTGGCAAGTTCACCATAGAGCACAACCTTAGGAAGGAGGTGATCCTCCATCCTGGAGACGTGCCCTGCCCAGCACAGCTGTGTCCTCAGTAGCACGGCCTCCATACTGGTGACCCCTGCCTGTTCAAGGATGGTGACACTGGTCACAGAGTCAGTCCAGTGGATGTTTAGGGTTGTACGGAGGCAGCATTGATGGAAGCATTCAAGGAGTCGCAGGTGGTGGTGGCAAATGCCCCATGATTCAGACCCATATAAAAGAGTAGACAGTATAATGGCTCTGTAGACTTTTTTGTACTTCAGGTGTTTATTGCTCCAGACTATTTTATGAAGTCTTCCAAATGCTCTGTATGCCTTTGCTAATCTGTTGTCTATCTCTTTGTCAATCGTGGCGTCTGAGGAAAAAATGCATCCCAGATAGCTGAACCGCTGGGCTGACTTAAGCTCTGATTCTGTATTAAACATGCGTGATAATTTATATCAGATGCCTCTCCACAATCAGGCTGCAGACTAAACTAAGGTTTGCCATGATTCTGTCCCACCCATGCACTTAGTTTTCTTTTTCTGGAAAAGCAGAAGGAAAAGACAGTGAACAGACAGGTCTTTCCCTGACCCAGATCATTTGTTTTTCATTGTGCCTGAGAATAAAGAAGCCTTTCCAGATCTCAATGTAGGTGAAGCACAGGCTATGAGATCACCTGTTCCTATTCACCACTCTTTGACCGAATTCCATTTTTATTAGCCACACATTTATTGCTGAGTCAGAATGGTAAGTAAAATATAATTACCTTTGCTTAAAATGTGAAAGTGAGGTCTTTGTCTGAATTACAATAAACTCTTCAGTAAATTTCTAAACTTCAAGTCAGCTAAGAGCAAATACATTCTTCCTCTTTAACTGAGAGTGATTCATACTTGTGTCCCAACTATACAGAAAGCCTCTTTCAACATTGGTTGAAAAAGATAGAATCATGGAATAATTTGGGTTGGAAGGGACCTCTAAAGGTCATCTAGTCCAACTCACCTGCAATAAGCAGGGACATGCTCAACTAGATGAGATTGCTCAGAGCCATGTTTAACCTCACCTTGGGCATCTCCTGGGATGAGGCCTCAATTACTTCCCTGGGCAACTTGTTCCATTTTTCCAATACTTTTTCTTAACATCCAGTCTAAATTTACTCTTCTCTAATTTAAAGCCATTGCTCTTTGTCCTATCACCACAGGCCCTTGCAAACCATTCCTCTCCAGCCTTCCTGTGGGCTCACTTCAGATACTTGAAGGTCACTGTTATGTCTCCCTTGGGCTTTCTCTTCTCCAAGCTGAACAACCCTATCTCCCTCAGCTTGCCTTCACAGGAGAAGTGTTCCAAACCCCTGATCATTTTCATGGGGCTCCTCTGGACTGGTTCTATCAGGTCCATGCCCTTCATGTGTTGAGGGCTCCAGACACAATACTCCAGGTGGGGTCTTACCAGAGCAAAGTGGCAGAATCACCTCTCTTGATCTGCTGGCCATGCTTCTTTTGATGCAGCCCAGGATTTGGTTTGCCTTCCAGGTTTCCTGGCCCTGAGGGAGCAGCCAGCCCTCATGGTGTTCCATTGCTTTTCCTGCAGGTATGGTACTGAGTACAGATGGGGAAGTTAAGGAAGGTGTAATCCTAAGAGTGAGGTGAAAACCCAGATCTTCTGGAGGTCTTTTTTTTTAGAGAATTCTTCACTTTCTATAGGCTCAGGCTGTGTGAGAAGGCTCGGAAGGGAAATATAAGCCCCATTCAAGGTTAAGTTATAAACTCTATTCAAGGAAAGGAGGATGGGAGAAGACAGTAACACCATGCTGAGAAGAAGTTCCTCTTCTCGGCTTCTGGGTCCATTTACCCCAGGTCAAGAGGGGAACTCTACATCCCTGTTTCTTCTCAGTTGACTTCAGAGGTGTCACTGAGGTTATTTGATTTTTTTTATGCCTTTGATTAATTTGATGTCTCCTGTTGGTACCCTAAGGAATGTAATTTAGAAATATTAATATGTGGAACAAAATTGTCACTGTTATTCAGAGTGAACAACAAGTAACGGACTGAAAATTGTGACCCTGACACAGTACATAAATCTACAACTGGACAGATACTTTAATTCAGCTTGCACTAATACTGCTGTGTGTGGAAGGAGTTTCACCTCCATTAAGTTCTTAGCCCCTATATTCTCTGTGCTATGCCTTTCCATCTTTTGTTCTAACACAAGTATTTCTGCACATTCACAAGGAATCACATCAGGAAATGGTATGGTAGAGATTTAGTCTTTTACTTATTGCCAGCCAGAGCAGTTTCCTTGGTTTGATTCTCACCACATGGGTTTATGTTGGCCAAGTGGTGGTAGGAGAAGGAGAAACACACTTCAGTGTCAGTGCTGGTTTATATTAACTTAAAGAATTTCTTAAGCTACAGCTCAAAGATGCACTTCTGTGACTGACTTAACTTCACCATTTACTTTGACATCAGCCAAGTTTGTATTGGGTCTGCCTTGATATCTTTGTATCTAGATCAGGGAAACATATTCCTAGATGGGTGGATTGCAAGGTGGATGGAAAGCTGACTGTGTGTTCTGGGCTCAGTGGGTATCCAAGTGAAGGTTGTAAGAGGCACTGCTCAGGGGATGATGCTGTAGGAACTCCTGAGGTCCCTTACAGCTTATATGATTCTATGATTCTTACTCTAGGCAATGTGACCATCCACAAAAGCAGCCCCAGCTCCTCCTGAATGTGCCTGCTGGGAACTGTCAGCCTCAGTTTTAAGAGCTGTTTGAATAGTTACTCAGTTTCCCAGTCACCACTTGGATTGCAAGAAGAAGGAAAGGATCGAGCAACATCATGGAACTAGGACGAGGCTGCCCTTAATGTCAGCAGCATAGATTTAAGTCTGGCTACACTCACAGCCTACAAGCACCAAACGGCCTGTTACAGAGCACCAAGGGAAGTGAAAGCAAGGATAACACAGCAGGTGGCTCAGGTCTACTGGCCTGAGCTGCCTCAGTTCACAGGACAAGCAGATACCTCTCTGAAATCCTGGCTGGCAACACTTAAGAGCTTTTTAGATCAAAGCCAACACTTGCTAGAGCATGTAGGAGTGAGGAAGCTGGCACAGTTGACAAATAACTGGTGTCCCTTTTGCTCCTCCTGCCCTTTTGGTTGTAACCAAAGAAGCAAGTCATGGGTCTACTTGGATTGGCATTTCTCAAATTCCATCCAGAAAAGTCAGGCAAATGGGTGTCTGTAAGCAGACTAATAAACCAAGACACATTTTTCTAAAGATAGTTTAGACTTGAAATGCCATCAGGGAATAAAAAGAAGATATTTCTCTCCATCCTTCCAACTGGAGATGGATGGGAAAAAAAAACCTTGTCATCAGAGACCCATCATTCAATAAACCAGGAAAAGACTTGACTTCATGCCTGACAAGCAGGGCATTACAAACATAATTGTTCCATATGGATGACTGCAATGAGGGCTGGTAGACACTGAGAGCAGTAAATGCCAGGAGTTCATAATATTTCTTGTGGGATGAAACACTGACTGCTTACCAAAATTAGCAGGACTGTTCCAAAACCCCTTCCCAGAACTCAAGATCTGACCACACCCTGAATGCTGGGACCACACATGAACATGCAGCTCTGCCCTCTCAAAATGACAAGACAAAATTACCCTGGAATCACCACTGGACTAATAAATCTTACTGTCAGTCAGGTTTCTATGTTTTTTGGTTTTTGGTTTTTGTGTGTGTGTGTGTGCATTTGTTTTACTCCTGGCATGCCATCTTGGGTAACTGCATTAAGCTGACATTCTTATTTTTGTCTTTAAAAACTATTTTTGTTCTCTCATGTGGCTGTGAGAAGTGGGCACGTGAGGAGGCTGGGGGAAGCAATGAAAGATATTGTTCTTGTCACGCTGTTCATTAATCACCAAAGACTTGAACATATTTGCTCCCTGAATGCTGTGTGTATATCCACTGGCTTCAAATACAACGTTGGAGCTCTGTTTATGGGATGAGAAGAAAATAGAAACTATGCCAGGGTCTTTGGCATTGCTTATCCCTGATGAAAAACACTCAATATTTTAGCCTTTGGCACCAAAGAGTTTATCCATTCAGTAAGTGTGCCATAAGTGCAGCTGTATCTGGAGTATATTGAGCAAACTGGTTTTAATAATAGAAATACTCCAGTTCTGCATGGAACTGGAGTAAGCTGTACTGGTGCAAACCACAGATCAGAACAGTTTTTACTGGCTCTTCTGGAGGCTGGCTCTGGTACAGCCATTCTGGTGGAGAGCAAGCAGAGGCTGGAATCACAGGAAATCCACAGTGCAGTTGAAGTCCTTGCCTGAGACACAGCAAATGACAAGCATTTTGCAAAGGCGGGTCCAGTAGACTGAGAAGACAGCTATGCAGTGGTAACATGTGATGTGGTTTTCCTTGATTTATTTTTCCTATAGATGTTTCATAAACAGAACAAGAACCTTCAAATTAACACATTTTTTGAAGGTGTGCTTGTTATAAGAGAACCTTTCCTGAGAGAATTCCCCACCCTCCATCCTTAAAAAAAAATAATAAAAAAAATTCAGTCCCAGCCTCTCCCCCCAAAAAACACAAAACAGCAAAACAAAATAAAAAGACCCACACTTGAAAAGAAAGGGAAACATCTCTGTGTGCCTCAGAGTAAACATTCCCTGCTGGGCTCCTGGCAAACACTGAGCCCACCCCATCAGAAAGAAATCAGATCCTGAAGCAAACTAGGTAAAGGGAAAGAAAAAAAAAAAAAAAAAAAAGCAGCTGTTAAAACATTTGGGCTCTTCCCCAAACCTAGTGGTACAGATGTGCTCATTTCAGTTGTTTGGCCTGTGTGCTGGAAGCCTCAAGCCCTCTGCAAGGGGACATTAAAGAGGATAATGTGGAACATTCCCATCTTTCTCTTCCTCACCATCATCCTCTTCATCACCGCCTTTCTCTCCACATTCTTGGAGGACAGTCAGAAGATTTATTGCAAAATTTCTTTGGCAGCTGTTAACCAAGTGTGCAGTTACAGCTTGGCTTAATTAAGAAATCAGCGATTCTTTTATGTAGGTCACATCAGTTTTTGATTCTGAATCTCATGAAGTTCTAACCTTTCTGAAAAGTCAGCAGTGTATAGATGGCTTTAAAAAAATTACTTTCTTACATGCTTCTGTGTGTTGTTTTTGCCTGCAAATGCCATTGCCCCTTTACTAGATAAACTGTCAAAGAGACCTTTGTTTGAATGTGGCATTTGGTGAAATATATATTTTTGCAGCAGAGTGTTTTCAAATAGGATTCATAAACACAGTCTGAGCTCCCAATTTTTTGAAACACAGCCATGCTGAGAAAGGAACAATGGATGATTTGAGTTTCCTCTCTTTGTCTCTCACCACTACTCATATCAGTTGGAAATGTATGAAAATCAAATATTCATGCTGGCTCAGAAACATGGATTTTTTTATTGTATTATCCACATCACTGATTTCATTAAAAGGGAGGAGCCTGGTGTCTTTAACACTTATACATTTATTTTCTACTTTATTTTCTACTATTTTCTACTTGACTACTGCTGTCAGAACACCACATCTGTATGGCCACCACAAAACCAGCTGCTCAGTGCCACACTTCATTGTTACCTTAGACTGTCAGCCTTCAGGCTGACTCCAGGCTCATTCACTCTTCCTCTCCTTACTTCTGAAGGAATTCTTATCCCCACTTCAGTTTCTATTAATTTTAGAATACTTTCTGATCTTTCTATGGCTCTGTGTTAGCACACTTCATATAAGATTTGACTAATATTCTTTAGAGCACATTTTTAGGTATTAAATTGAAAGACCAGTCATTCCTAAGGAGTACAGAACTTCAGCCTGGTTTCTAAGGTTTTTTCATGTCCTTGAAGACACAGTTTTTTTAATGGATTTTGTAACATGTTGAGAAGGTTACATAATTTTCAACAACATCTGTATTTCTCAGGTAAAATGAGCAATGTGTGATGAGAAAGATATGATGTCTTCATTGCTCAAGGAGATGAGATCTTTCTAACTAAAGCATAATGCTGAATTGTGCAGGAACTGTAGCTTTCTTAGGAGTGTCCCAAAGCTCTGAAACGGGCTCTTGCAGGGACTTAGGGATACCCCAGGCTTCTGTTTTATAAAGCCAGAATATCCTCTAACTTATAAAACAATATCAGCAGCAAATGCTTTATGTTAAAAACAAAACAATAAAAATCCCAAATAACCCTGGATACAAACATGCAAAAACCCAGCTGAAACAAAGCCTTTGCTGAGCTCTGCTTCTCTTCTTTGAGACTGGTGAAAGGAGAAAGGATGTGGGAAAAAAATCAGTCACACACATTACTTATATTAATCAATAAAATGGGCCAGGACCTGTAGTATGTCTTCAGGTGTGTGTCATGACTGTCATGCCTACAGTTAGATGTGTCCTCTCTCCCTACCTGGCTCCTAGTGCTTTTTGGAGAGCATTCTGACCGCTGTGATCCCCCAAATCATGCCTGAAAGTCACTGGGACAGTGCTCAAGGTTAAATGTATGTGAGTACATATCCATATGAGAACATATGGATATGGACAATCACCTAATTTTCTTGTGTAGGTATAAGCAGTGTAAGAGTCAATGTAGTCTGCTAGAAAATAAGACATGTGAGAAACAAGAACAAGAACAGATTCAGATGAAAAGAGAAGAATGAGTTCAGCAGAGTTTACAGCATATTACTGAGGTAGGAATTCACATCTAGGTGTTTAATATCACACTGCAGGCTATACAGCACTATCTGTAACATCTGGAGGTAAAATGCCAACACAATGAAGCACTGCTTATTAAACCTTTTTGAAGGACAGTTGGAAACTGTGCCATCCTTCTACATCCATCCAGGGAAGTGCTCCAGAAATAGAGTTATTGGCTACATGGAGGGTCCTACTTTTCACTCTAGCTCAATGAAGAATTATATTTTTCATCATCCTGAATGTTTTTTTTAATCTCCCCATGGCCCAAATAGCCTTCCCACATGTACTTGCTTTCCTAGGCTGGCCCTAGCAGTGAATACCTGTGAAACCAGGACTGCAGCAATCAACACTTTTTATTTCAAAGGTCTCTGAAAACTGGATTAAGATGTCATGTGGAGTTGACCATTTATCAGATAGAAGATTTGCAATGGTACCTGGCATTGTTTTCTCAGTCTCAACCAGAACCAGATTACAGGGAACCAGTCCAATAAAGCAGAAAAGTGGCTGTAGAATCAATATTAAATATTCATAAATCATTGCCTCATCTGTGGGTATAAAAATCATTCCTTAATATAGTTGTTAGATTCCTGTGTAGCCCACCATCATGGAGCAAGAACCTGCTCCTGTAACTGAAGCTCCAGCAGCTCCCTCATTGAAGCAGCACTTCCTCATGCTCTGGGAGCCAAATTCTGCTTTCAGAAATTACATTTGCCAAACTTCCTCTATCAATGCATTTCTTCTTTCTTCTGTAATGTTTCCATGCCTGTAGCATTTCTGTTGAACACAGATATGGATTTACTGAGCAAGATAAGGAGACGCTGGTTTTTTTTGTTGTTGTTGCTGTACCTCCATCACAGCTATAGGTGCCTTCTTGTCACATGGCAGTGTTGCTGTAAAGCAACTGCTCAGCTCCTTCCCTCCCACATGGAGGTCTGATTTTTCCCTTGTCGTGGGCTGCAGCCACAAAGCTTTATTATTATTACTATTATTATTACTATTATTATTATTATTATTTAGTACCTCTGTTTCCTTAACTGAACTTTTGTGTGAGTCAAAAACCGGATTTCATTATTTTGTAAAGAAATGTGAAAATCAGTCCTTACAGGTGATGACAATAAAATAACCTCCTTAAAGTTTCTTCTGGAGGCAGTAAAACTGAAGAAGAGTTTTGACTGGAACTTGTACTTTATAGTTTCTGCTTAATGTCTTGTTGTGAGACAGCTGGTTTATAATTTTATTCCAGAATGTTCCCTTCCCCCCCTCCATGTTTTGCTACTGTAATTTGTATTTTCCGGCAGCAATAGTGAAGCTTTGCCCTGGAGCAATCCCATAAACACTTGCAAAAAGCATAATTTTTCACAGTCAGATATTCATAAGGCAAAAAAACTGGTTAGCTTCATGCAGCAATAGCAAAGGGCTGCAGACAGGCTGTCTAGTGGATTGTGCACTAGGCTGGGATCCAGGAATGCTTGAATCTTAGTGCTGGCTCTTCCACCAGCTTGCTGTGTGGTCTTGGGCCTGGGCAAGCCACAGCCTCTGTCTCACAAGTTGCCCATGTATAAAAGGAGGATAATAATATTTGCCTGCTTCACAGGAGTCAACACTCCTGTGTTAATGTTTTTGCAGAACTCTGAAAAGCTAAGGAGCTGCCAAAGTCTTAAAGCTTTCTACCAAGCAAGCCGTTTGTCTTTACATTTAGAATGTAACTTGCTTCAGTGAGCAAAAACATTTCAACCACCTGCAAAGTTTTACAGACACTGTTGGATATCCCCTGATGTTTTTAATTTATATGAGCCAAATTAGACAGGATTCTTTAAAAGACGAACAAAGAAGTGGTTTTGCGCTTTCTATGCACTTTAGTTGACTTATTCCCTTGTCTTGTGCTCTGTATTTTATACCATACATAAGCCAACTCCTCTATTCTAGATCCCCTATTGAATTTACACAAGTGAAATCTATTGAACTCATAGCATCTTTTTGTTTGCACATCTGACATTCATGCAGTCAGCCTTTTTAGTAAAGTTAAACTATCTGGCATTGAAATATATGCAAAATAAAATCAAGATAATCCATGATAATATTACCAGTCAAGGGCACTGTAAATTCTTGAGCTATCAAAGGCCAAAGCTTTCTAGGGTCAGAGAATGTCCAATGTCATGCTGGGAATCCTGTATTTAACCTTCCACACATATGAAGACATACATCTGGAGTAATTCTTTGCATAAATTGTGTAAAAGACATGGTGTGGAGCTCTAGGAGAAACAGCAAATGTTTCATTTTTTACAGAACATGTTTGGGTCTTGTTTTTGTTGTTGTTGGTTTTTTTTTTGTTTGTTTTTTGTTTTTTTGCTTTAGCCCAAAAATACAGCTCCAGGGGCAGATGAAACCATATGTGAACTGAGGCTGCATTTCAAGAGCCATTTTGGTCAACATGACAAATGTTTCAGAAGCATGAGGCAGTTTGTTTAGATGTTTCTGTCAAGCCATTTTAAAGCACCACTTGTGATTCAAACATCAGAAGGTATTAACTAGTGTGGAGAAGTTAATGCCCAACAACTTTCAGATAAAAGCAGCATCTGTCTCTGCGAGTTCTTTGCTTCATTCCAGTGAAACCTTTGATGCTCTTAAGAGTCTTCTCTGACAGAACTCAACCTGGTAATGGAAAAGAAAAGACATTTTTAGTGTTAATCTTGGCTAGTCTGTGAATTCAGCCACTTTGCAGAAGGGTCTGGCAAATACTTTACGCTACCTCTGGCAAGACTTGGGAGCATGCCCTGGGAACACAGGAGAGCTGGAAAATAAGAGAAACATTGCTTTCTTTAGGGATCAGTAATCTTGAACTTTAATTCATCTAGGTATCTAGAGGCCCAACAAGGCTATGATCAGCAATATTGGCATTTTTCAAGATGCAGCTTTTCAGATTGACTTAAGTAATAAAAGTAGAGTTTCATGTTATATTGCACATAATCATCAAATACTACCTCTCCTCTAGGTACAAAGTTTTCTCTGCTACTTTGGTCAGACCTAGAGATTATGTGATTGCATGATGAGCTGGTGATCTTGGAGATCTTGTGAAAAACTAATACAGTGTTCTGTTGAGAGCAGCTCGTTGAGTCAGCCCTCCTGTGGTTGCACAAATCCTAAATCTGATGTGAGGGAGGGGTAGAAACTCATTGCCCTGAGTCAAAGAAAAGAAGAAAGCCCTATTGTTTTTATCACAGACAATGGTTAGCTCTCATTAAGCAAAACCTGAAATAATACCCTAGGAAATAGCTCAGTGGGTAAAAGAAGAAAGTCCTGAACTTGAACGAATCACAGAGAGGCCTATGGTGAACAAAAAATGAATCTCTAGTGTTTCACATGAGGATGCAAGGATCTTGTGACAACCAAGACTCTCAGTTAGGAGCTATATTCTGGTGTAAGAGCTGAGACAGGGAGGGTAAAAGAAAAATTTAAACCTAATCTAAATGCCAATTGAAACATATTTGTTTCCTTTTGGGTTGCCTTTGTCTTTAGATGCTTTTTTTGCTCTTCAACCAAAGCAAACGTATGCTTTTATATATATGGCATTTGAGTTCAGAAAGGTTTCAGAGTAACTCCGTAGTGCTGAGGTCTCTCAGCTCTTGGAAAGAGACAGTTCCTGTTTAACTTCCTACCCATCCTTCCACCAATACTATCTTGTCTGGCAAAGTGAGTGACATTGTGCCAGCCTGCCCTTGGGCAGCACCACCAGCCAAGAAAACCCTCTGGCTTACAAAGATGAGATACATAATATGCTTGAACCTTCCCAAATCCCTGCAGGCTTCTATCACAGTTTCTTCACTGCTGCTTCAATGGGCAGGGAAGAGCTTTTCCAAAAAGGTCTGGTACACAACTGTATATATATTGTTACTTCTGGACCCCAGGGAGACATTCCAATCACCTTCTTTGAGTATCATCTATAAGAAGGGAGTTAGAGTACAATATTTTTATTTAATATTTAATAATAATGAATGAATAGGCATTATATTGTTATAAATCTATGTATGAATACATAGTATTTAATTGTAATGCATATAATATATATTAAATTATTATAATTTTTGTGCTACAGTCTATGTAGTCTATTACATATAATTATACTTATTTATATAAAGAGATATGTTTTATAAATTTTTGTTCTCTAATTTTGATAACAGCTGTTCTTGTAGATGCAAGCTCTGCCATTTCTTACTGAGCTGACCCCTCACTGTGTCAAAATCCTCACCTTCTAACAACAAACCTTTTGGGAGGGTAATAGGGATAATTACATCTAAAAGAAAACAAGAACTTCCTTTCCTTGTAATCTCTGTCCCAGTGGAATTATCTTCATTATTTTAAAAATACTTAGTGAGTAAACCTAAAGAGGAGCACTGGACTTACAATATTCTGTTTTTATTCGGGAATCAGCTAGCTATCCAGCTAGTAATAGTATAGTACTAGGAAAGGGTTTTCTTTCTTGCCAGTTTTACCCCTAAAATCTTTTAACAATATTCACACAGAAACCAAGGATTATCCTTTGATATAGCAACTAGCATCAGATGTAGAAAATGTGTAGTGGAATTTTTGACCACATATTTTTTGACCTTTTCTGACCAGTGACAATGCTGAACAAGAACACAGAGCTGTAGATAAGTAAGTCTCATAAATATTTAAATATTCACCTTCAGAGAAAGGGCATTTTCAAGTGTAAGAACCCATCTTTTTCACTTTTTTAAAAATAAAATCTGTCTTGCAAAATAATATAACTCAGTATAAAGGACATTCTTCAGCTTTTGATACCTCAGATTACTTTCCTTGGTTTTTTTTCCAGATTTATTATATTTTATGAGTATAGAAGGCCTAAGGGTGCAATCCAAATCTGTCTTCTCTAAGTTATGGGAATGAACACACATGAAACATAATTTTTTAGCATCTTTTTAAAACATCCTTTGAAAATTTCAGGCAGCCTCACTGTAGTTTAAAATAAATGTCCACACTGAAGCAGAACACAAGGATTAAACAATAATTGTTTGAAAATAGTATGAGAGTGGTAGAAATCATTCCCAAGTACTGTTTTGCCCAATCACTGGTTACTTTTTGCAATTTTTTTTTTTTAATTGTAGAATTTGTATTTTGTATTGGAATTTATCCAAAGATCTCACATTTTTACAAGGAGAGACTGATTTCCTTCACCCATCACCTGAATTACTTGGTGCCACAGACCATATGTTATGCCTGGAACGGGCCCTGTACATGGGAGGAGCTTCCACCTCTCAGTTGGTGACAATTGTATTGATTTTATTCAGACAAGATTGTTGAACATGGAGATAGAAAAAAATAAATCAGCAGCAAAATAACCCTACTAAGACTCATTTATTTTTCTGATTCACTGTCTAGTAATCTAGCTTAGACATTTTTTTCCCATATGCTGCCCTTTAACATATTAATCTTTCCACAACAGGTCCTGCTGTTTTTCTCAGAAAAAGGAAGGATTCTTGAGGATTCTAAAGGATCTTCAAGATCAGGAGTTTCATATATGTGGCCTATCTGTGACATTTCTGCATTTTTTCTAGATAAGTTTTACCTGTTTATATTCTAAATAATAATTTCACTCATTGGTGTTTATAACACTCAGATATTTGAAGGCCATTCTTGAATTAGGCAGGCAGGAAATTGGGGCAGATTTACAGTATGCTTGACTCTATATTAACCATCCAAATTCATAATAGAATGAACTGACTTCTGCTAATTCTGCTCCAGCCCTTTAACATTCCAGCTGAGCTTGGAGGACTTGAGTAGCAAAACAGTCTATATACTCTACCATGTATAACTATATAATTGTTATTACTCTCTCTTTTAGCAGATAATCTTGCAAGAAATAGAACTCCCAGAAATTCTCTTGTGCCATCAAAATAGGTATGCTATTTAAAAAAAGCATATACTATCCTCAGATGAGGGCCTGTGTTAATACATACTGCTGCTAAAGGCGATGTCTCCATAATGAAGCAATTGAGGTTGAGATTTTGAAAGACAGCTGGGCACATGCAGAAGGTTTAGAAAGATTTTAGACTCTTAAAAAAAAAATTAAAAAGTTGTAACCTGATTTAGACTTGGCTAGACTGAAATTTTTTATTTTATGTAATGCGGTTACTCTAAAGTTAAAAAAAAGTAGTTTGAGTTTTTCTATCTGATCTTTCCTGTGTAACTGAAAGAATCTTTCCACACACGTTTTACTGGCTATTGGTCTGGAAAAAAATACCACCACACTAACATAAAATTGCCATGAGATACTCCTGTTTTGTTTGTCCTTACCCTCTGTTTATGTGTGGCAGAATAACATTTTAACTCACTGATTCTTTTTCCTTTAAACATCTTTGGAGCAGGGTAATCTTTGGGTTTCTGTTACTTTCTTTCTACCTCCTTGTATTACAAATACAGCCTGTTGCTCAAATTCACATTTGTCTCTAAAAACCACTGAAATAAACAGACCTTTTGCTGTGGAGACAGGCTGCCTGACTTTATTATTTTATAAAACCTTGATTCACCCATCTCCAGTTCTCTGTCTGTCTATGGGAAGTGTAAGGGTCATAGCCAGCAGTATTGCAACTGCTCAATAGTGGTAGGAACAGGTAAGGCCAACACTGTGCTACAAGCAAGAGCATTGACCTCTGAAAATTACCTCTGATGCAATGAATTTTAAAGAAACCATTTGAATCATCCATGTAAATCTCAGGAGTGAAAAGCAGTTTCCTATTAAACTGAGAAATTCTAACTCTTTCCAAAGTAGGGTTATTCTGTAGGAAGATACGTCAGCAAACAAGTCACTGGAAGTGAATGTGTAATGACAGTGAGAATTAAATTTGGTTGTTTTTAAAAAATATTTTAAAATTGATTTCTTAATCAAACCGGATTGAAACTTTCTTAGCTTAATCTGGTAGTATGAATGAATATAAAAAACTTATTTCAAGATTATGGCAGGGGTTTATTTAATGAAGAAAATACATTTATTGAAACTTGAAATGGAATTTAAAATAGATATGTTTGAAAAAGAAATATTTTTCCTTTATAAAATTATGCAAACTATGAAAATCGATGCAGATCAATAATGTCATGTGATTTAGGAGACTGAGGACAAAAAAAGTCAAATAAAAATCTAATAGATTACCAATAAATCATTGCTTGAGATTTGCTGAAACAGATGGCTTGCATGACAGTTTCCAATAACATACATAACATTTATAAAAAGCCTAATTAACAAGGTATTTAATTAAAACAAAAACTTATTCACTGGAAAATTTACCTACTGAAGTTACTCAAGAAGTGTTATGGTCAAGTGATAAGCCATTCTGCTGAAAGAAGTTAAAAGGATCAAATGAACAGAAAGGTGTTTGCATGTAAAAATACAAGAAATCTTTCAGGAATGATTTATTAGTTTCTAGTAAGAAAAAGACTAACTCTTTTAGTAAGAAATGAGACTCTTTGATTTAGATTCTGCTTGGTATAGATGCTCTATAGGTGTTAATTTTTCTTTTCTTAGTATGAATGAATAAATGAATAGAAGATCAACTGAAAGACTTTCTGACCTAAGATACTGACTGTGTGCCAGAGCTTCTTTAGATGGTCCTCCTATGATGGAGGATGACAGGATTCCTCTCATTTGCCATGACTTTTTGTTCAAAAGACCCCTAAATTTCTCAGTAATTTTTTAATGAAAAGTTTGATACTTTTTTTAGCATTATTATTAGCTCATAAGATAAGGAACCCAAATTTGGCTATATGGCTTCATGAAAATACAGAACTACAGAGGAAAATAGGATGAGAGAGAGCAAACATGTCAAACATCTTGCACTTGGCATTAAATTCCAGTAATTTCTCTCATGTCTTCATGTCTTCTAGCAGCTACTCAGTTTTTATGGAAACTAAGTTCTTTCTGGCTCTTTCATTTGGAGCTGTGCTGACAAACATAATTTCTTATTATACTCCAGGCTGAAAGAGGGGGTTCAACCCAGAAAGGCTAGAGCTATTTTTCCCTTCCCTTCCCTTCCCTTCCCTTCCCTTCCCTTCCCTTCCCTTCCCTTCCCTTCCCTTCCCTTCCCTTCCCTTCCCTTCCCTTCCCTTCCCTTCCCTTCCCTTCCCTTCCCTTCCCTTCCCTTCCCTTCCCTTCCCTTCCCTTCCCTTCCCTTCCCTTCCCTTCCCTTCCCTTCCCTTCCCTTCCCTTCCCTTCCCTTCCCTTCCCTTCCTTCCCTTCTTCCCTTCCCTTCCCTTTCTTTTTATGTAGGTATGTACCAGAGCAGGTCCAGAGTGGAACTGTTCTTCAGAAGAAAGTGTGGAATTTTGTACTTACCAGGATAAATATTGCCCAGCTGAGTAATGAACATTTTGTGACAAAGACAGGATAGGGTGACAAAGACAGGATAGGGTGACAAAGAGGTTCTCTTAGTTTTTGAAATTCCTTTTCAAGATGCCAGCCTTAGAGACCTGTCATGTTTTTTTATAGTCTTACTATGTTTTTTTCTGCAAATTCCTAGGCAAAAAATGTAAGTTTTAATTTTACAAGAAAGTTTACTTGTTGTCTTAAAAGTTTTTTACTCTGTGTTTTTAAAGTAAGTTACTCTCTTATTCTGATATACTTTTGCTCTCATTTCTCTATGGCTGCTGCACAATGAAATTTTAATTACTTTTACAGGTTAGTCTTTATTATTGTAAACACAATAGACTGACATTTTAATGTTTTTCTTCCCAGTTTACCCATTAAATGTATTAAGACATATTTTAAGATCATTAAAATGTTTTAAAAATGTCTGTGGTTTTGCTTGTCTCTCATTGAAATGCTACTTAAATGTATTTAAAATAGTTTAACTGCACACACACATTCCTGGGAAAGGAAATTTAAGAGTTCTGCTGTTTAATATTAGTGATATATTGTTATAACCAGAAGTCCTTCTTTTCATTGCAAAAATAATATTTCTTAATTAAAAAATTGAAACAAAGGAATTGCATAATCAGGAAAAGTTCAGAGGAAAGAAGATCAGGAAAAGAGCTTTAAGATAACCTTTTGGGGAATGTGCTTTAGTTTGAATTGTTCAATATTTGGCCTACAGATAGCAATTTGGTCCATTGTGGATAAGAATTTTAAAATATATTGGATAAAATGCAATAGAGTAACACAGAATAAATAATTGAACCTGATGTCTACATCAGCAGAGATCACTGATTATATTGGACTTTTTATCTCTTATGTCTATAGTTTTGCTACAGGGAATCTATTCTGCCATATGCTTGATGCAATAATTTTTGGAAGCTCCTTACTAATGGGGATGAAATTACAAAGAAAATGATAAGAATAATAAAAAAAATCCTCCTGAAGAAGTCCTGAAGCAATTGGAGAAGTTCAGTGCAGTATATTCTCCCTGCATGTTCACTGTCTTTACAGAGGTAGCAAGACTTCAGTGCTGATGCATTATTTATCCCATGCTGTGTCACAGCATGCTATCTTGTTTTGCAACCTTTGAAGCCAGGAGACAAATTTCTAAAACATAAGAAAAGTGTACGTAGACTTCCTTTTGTTTAAGAAGCAGTCTACCTCCACTGGTGATCTGACATCTTGCAGGTGGATTGTCATTTAAAAAGCATAAAATTTACATAATTACTGGTTCTAGGATTGTATTCGTAAACATTTCAGTTTCTGCCTGTGGAATTGTAAGTGTAAGAACAGCTGTCTCAAAGAAATCTGTGATTATCACAGTTAATTAATTTACTCAAAAGGCAGCAAGAAAACAAAACCTGATTCCTGTCTCAAAGAATCTGTAAACCTATTCTACATGTAGCGTGAGATGAAGGTGTCGATATGCGAAAGTCTGACAGCTGCAGCTGTAATATGGTCCTAATTTTGAACATGAGCAGCATGGCTCAGACTGGAGACATCAATCTGAGTATGACAAACATTTGCTGTGAGCAGTATTTTAACATCATTTTCTTGGTCAGAAAAAAGAACGACATTCTCTTGGCTATCTGTGTGGATATCTTTAACTGTGTTTTTTTCTTTAATATTTCCTTTTCTTTACCTTCACTCTCCAGATAAGAGCGATAGTCATGCACACAAATATTTTCAGCATATAGCAGCAATTACTAATTTCTAAAAGAAAATTTCATGAGATTAACAGTGTCCTGTCTGCCCAGAGAAGGGTTTAGAAGTCTTGAAAGAAATCACCTGTGTCCTAAGAAAAGTTCATTCATGAGTACCAAGAGGAAAATATCCCTCCTTTTTAATATCCTGTAATCTTATTGAGTATCTAGCTGCCAAATGACAGCACGTAAGGGACATAATGAAGTGTGGGTGATCTAGGGCAAAAGAAACCAAACCAAACCAAGAGTTGTAATTAGCATAGATGGAAGTACAGGAAAGTTGTAGTTTCAGAAATACAAATATTTTTCTCTGACTGCTTTAGTATTTGAAAAATATCCAGCCAGAGCCCATTTTTTAAGATGCATGATCTGCAGGTAGGGCAGGCCTGTATGAAAAGGATCATGTGGAAGGCTCCCAGTTGATTGTACATCCTTTCTTTTCCCAGATCTTTCTCTCTGAGCAATCCTACTTGAATCAGAAAGTCCTATCATCTTTAGGACCTCTATAGAGAGAACAGTGGAACTATGCAAAATTTAACTCCCCAAAGAAGCAAGAAAAATGATCTTTTATATTGTGTTTTGTTTATTTTTAAAAACAGATATCTAGCAGAAAACACCCTACATCCACAAACAAAATAGTAGCCTTTCTATAGTGGATATAGTGGATTTCTACTGTACCTGGTGCACCTGACTGAGTTTCAAAATGTTAATTTTCATAGTGCTTTTTTTTAGATCTCATGAACTTTCCAAGAGATGTGCAACTTCTACCACTCCCTCAAAAATCTTAGAGTTCATTGGTGATAAAACCTGCAAGGTCTGTTGTGCTCATTGGTGCCAGCCTTATTTTTGTTGGTTGATATTGGCTGCAGAGGACTTTGCAGCCACCACAATGCTATTGACTCTCAGAAAGGCTGCACCTCCTGTGGGATTTTTGAAGAGTGAAAGTCATATATATATACACACATATCCAAGAAAGGATAATTTATAGTAACTAGTTCTCTAAAGGTAGTAGAAGTGTGTACAGTGAAAAATGTTTGGGGAAACACTAAATAAGAAAGAATGTATGGAAGGTGGTAATTTTTAAAAAATTGAAAAAATAAATTAAAAATTTGAATTTTGACCTCATCCAGAAGTAAAATAACCATTCATTTTTCAGGATCCCAGGCTAATTGGATGTATAAATATATCTACTTATCTAGAGGTTTTAAAATTTATCACCATGTAGAGCTTCTTGTTGCTTTTATTAAATACTAGTTAGGATAGAGATTCATTAGGATGCACTGGGATTTAGTAGGTGAAAATATCAACGCTACATTTTTTAATAACTGCATTCATCTCCAAGAGATACTGCTGTTTTGTTCATTGTTAGCATGAAACTGACAAAACTTATTCAAACTGCTAAAGGAACAGGAGGATCAGATATAATTAAAAGGAACTAAAGGATTCCTGAGCTTCTCATCTTTATATAGTATTAAATAAGTTCAGCCAGGATAATTGGATGTGTCACTAGCCTCACATGCTTTTTGATGTATCAATTAAAAGTGCCTCATGAAAAATAAAAGCAAAATCAGATATCAAAGGAAGAAAGAGAAAAGTTCAATCAAGACTAAATGTAAACTGCTTAGAAGAAGAGTGAGAAGAAGCGAGATTTGTCTTCACTCCCATCTTCTTTGGAAATGTTCATAACCTGGTGAGCTCAAATTTTGAGGATGCATACTAGTTTCTCATCTTGGTTTGGTGAGAGGAATTGTTTTAATCCTTTGGTGAAAAGCTTACTTATGCATCAATAAAGCTGTGGGAGTTTTATCTCCATTATCGGGGTTTAAGATATGGGTAAGCGAATGGGCTGCTATCTGCTGGCCATGCTAAATAAAGGACAGGAAAAAAGTTAAATATTGACAAATTGCAAGAATTTTATTTCCTTCTTTATTTGCATATATTAATGTTGTGCTTCATCCTTCTTAAAATATTTAATTTTCTACCCAGAGTTTTCCTTATTTTTACCAAAGGTGGGGGTGATTTGAACTGTAGAGGAATTTGAACCAAAGTAGGTCATCTAGTTAAGGTCCCTACTCAAAGCAGGACTAACTTTAAGGTAAAAATGCTCAAGGGTCTTGCATGGTTGAGTTTTGAGCTCTCTCCAAAAGTGGATATCCCACTACTACTCTGGACACTTTGTCCAGTACTTGGCTACTTTCATGGAAAATATTCTTTTTTTTACACCTAGCCTGGATATCCCCTACTGCAGCTTGTGACCACTGCAGGCTGTCCTTTCACTGTTCAGTTCTAAGAAAAATCCAACTTCTTCTCTATAACCCTCTTTTGGTAGCTGAAGACTGGAATCTGATTCTTCATTAGTCTTCTTTTCTCCATGGTGAAAAAATCCAGCTTTCTCATCCTTTCCTCACACGGCATGTACTCCATGACACACATCATTTTGGTGCCCTATGATGGGTTCTCTCCAGTTCATTGCTTTCTTTGTACAGAGAGGGGAGCCTTGAGATGATATTCCAGTTGTGGCATCATGAGCACTGGGTAGAGAGAAACAATAAATTCCTTCAATCTGCTGGCTGTGAATTTTGCAAAGGCAACCTTACATGCAGGAAGCCTTCATCACTCATAGGCCAAATTAATTTTTCTGTCAACTGGGTTGTCTATATAGTTAGGACACATATTTATAGTTATCACATCAGACTTTCTGGAACAGTTACATATGTACAACTACTCTTTCAAAAATTTCTCTTAAAATACATGCTAAAGAAAGCAACAATATTCACATATTTCCTTCTAATAAAGTGGGGAAAACACTTCCATATACTTGTTTTCCCATGGTCTGGACATTCGTTGAAATTAGTGAAGATAACATTCAGGTTTCAATGTATGGACATGTAAAATATTCACATTCCTGTATGGAATCAGGTGACTGAAACAAGGAACTGTCTCCACCCAAAACACAGATATCTATCAAGGTGTGAGGTAATTCATAATTCGGAATTGTATTGGTATATCATAAGCACTTGGAAGAGAAGCACCAGATGAAGCCAAAAGAGAAAAACAAAGATAAAAGGAAACATCAAGTGGTTATATGTAATAGAGAAAAATCTGTACAGGAGGTTTCGGTTGCATTGTCTTGAATGAAATTATAACATAAATAAAAGATGAGAGTAAAAGATTTAAAATATACAAAAAAGCAAACGACTAGAAGGAATGGGGGTTTTTTTGTTTTTTTTTTTTCCCCAATGATTAGCCCATGGTGCTAAACACACCCTATTTCTTTTATCACTATTAGGAAGACACGACTTTTAGAGAAAAAATTGTTCTTTTTATAGTGTAAAGCCTCTCAAGTGTCTAATTTGGTTGAAGAGCAAATAACTTTAAAGCCTAACAGAGTGAGCTTCAAGGAGAATCTAGACACCAAAAATGCACTAAATTCAGAGGTTATATGCTAGTATTCAAATACATCACCCCAAGGAAACTGTTTTCAATTCGAAGGAGTTTGCTTATTGCAATACCCTTCAGCTGACAGTCTTAAATTTGTCTGAGTGGTTAATACTGATCTTAAAAATATAGTTATGCATTCTTAAAGCTAAACTGACAGAAGGCTCTTGGACTGAAGTGCCCACACCGGAAGTTTGGACTGATTTCTCTCCAGTATCAGTTTACCCCCTTTGACTGTGGAAGAGGAATAGAGCAACTAACACAGTTGTACCTGTCCGGGTTAAGTCAGATGAATCAGATATATAGTGACTTGCCTGGAAAGAATGTTTTTTCCTGCTACTGAAAATGAAGGCCCTTTCTGAGTAGGTACTGAGAAAGAGCTCGATCTGCCCTCAAGGTGATAAGGGCTTGTATTTGAGAGACCCATAGAACATGTGCTCTGTGCAGTGGAATAGAGACATCAAACAGTCTGACAAATGTGACTTTGTAAAAGATTTGGTAGGATCCTTGTTGTGCCCCTTGTATATCTAAGAGAATGGCTTACATTTTTTTTTACAGGAATTCCTATAATATATCTATTTCTAAACTGCATACATAGATAACAGAAATACCCAGACATAGTACAACTCCTTTTCTGTCTATTCATTCTTCTTTCCATAATAAGCTGTGCTACAACAGTGAAGGAAAGTGCTAGAATAAGATTATTTAATGTTTTTTATAAAATTAAAATCTTTCAGCTGTCCTTCTTCCCTTTCCAGTCTGACTTCTCCAGTCCCAGATGGTTTCTGTTTCTCTCACATACCTGAGTGTGTATGTGTGTAAGTAAAATACCTTTGTTCTGAGAATTGACCAAGTGAAGTATAAAGCTTTCTTTGACAATATTTTATGAGTCCACAGTGTTATGACTTCAAATTATGGACTTCAAGTTATGGAAAGTGTACTGCAGGATATTTGAAAAAGGAAAATTTAAAAACAATTAGAACCTATTTTGTAAAATTTTGTCAACTATTTAAAAGATCTTTTTATGTGGTTCTCATGGAATCTAAATTACCATGTGAGTCACTTAGACATGTCTTTCTCTTTTCCTGCAGAAAGTCTGGGAAAAGGGTGCTGTTCCAGATCCAACAGGGTTCATCTATACCAATCCCCTCGCACACACTCAAGCATGCATTAAATTACAAGTTGCAATCACAACAGAAACAAATGAGGCAGAAGATGACCGTGTAATTCCTTACGCTTTGCACTTTTGTATGAGCAGTATCCTTTTCCCCCTGCCACTGCAAATTAAAGAATGTGCAACAGAGAAAGTGCTGTGCCAGCACTGCTGTGCAGGATCCGTGCTGTGCTCCACAGGGCACCAGACATTACCTGTGCTAAGTGGCACAACAGCATTTGCTCATGTAAGGAGGCATCTGTGTTTCAGGCAGCACAGAAGGCTGGCAGTTGCTCCGTGGCCTTGTCTGAACTGCCCTGCTGGTTAATTCAGACAGAAACAACATTTATAAACCAGTCCTGATGGGGAGAAGGGGTTTTAGTCCCTGCCCTGTGCCTGTTCCTGCATGGCATGGAAAAAAAAAGTCTAGCAGGTCAGTGCTAGACGCAGGCAGGTGGGTCAGGGTTGTGTAGGCATTGCCAGCATCCCTCACCTCCTCCATGGAGAGGTTCTGTGATTCCTGGGGAAGTGATCCCAGTCATTCTGCATAGTCAAATAAAGACCCAGAAGAGAGTACATAGGTTTTATTTGTTTGTTTGTTTGTTTGTTTGTTTGTTTTTGAGAGCTGTTGTCCAAAGCAAAGCATTTTCAGACAGAGGAAATGTTAAGGTAATTGTACCAGTTATAACTAGTTAATACACAGCTATATACAGGAAAAGGTGGGCATGACACAATGGAAAAGGAGGAAATTTTGATCCCACAACAAACAACAGTATGTTAAAGTGACTAATTGATTGTTAAACTGACTAATTCCCAGTTTCTTGTACATATAAGGAATTTCTTGTCAAATAAAATTTGTTCATCTTCTGCTACTTCAGTTCTGGAAGGCACTATAAACAATGTAGATCTGGTCAATTACAAGCCTATGTGTTACTAGTAGGACTCCATTCACTCACTGGACCATGTCTAACAAGTCAAAAATATACCTGCTTCCTTCTGTGTGTACTTTACCCTCTGCCTCTTGATCTTGTACAGACATGTTCATTACACTGGAAAGGATACAGAACAGCAGGTAGAAAGGCATAGCACAGAGTCACAGAAAGGAGTACTATTGTTGTAGCAGCTGGTAAATCTTCACTGAACATCAAAATAAATAAGATTGGAGAAACAGTTGTGTGCCAAGGCCAAATGACAAGATCAGTTACAAGCAGATTTTATAGAGGAATTTTCAATGTAGGGTCAGAAGCCTTAGAAGCCTCTGAGTTGCATGCTCTAAGAGAAGGTGAGCCCAGAAAGTGAAGAGGTCAGAAAAGCAAAAAGAGCTTGATCCTGTAGGAAAGCCAAAAGCCAAAACAAAACAGAGAAAAGTATTTACTGGGAGAAGTCTGATAATACAAAGACATATTCTTCTGTTTTATATCACCCTTGTTCAGGAAAAATGTGGGTTTGTATATTTTTTTCCAGTAAATATTTCTGTGTGAGAGTACCTAGCAGCAAAATCAGTGTTCCTCAAAAACAGAAACAAAAAACCCCACAAAACAAAACACAAATTCACGCATTACAGAAAGTGACAAATGCTACTCTACCCAACAGTTCTTCCAAGCATCCATTTGCAAAACAAACAGACAAGCAGAGAAGGAGAAGCTTCTTCCCTTCCTTTCTGGAGAGCATGGGTGGTGCTCCTGCACTGGATGATGTGTTTAAGCCAAGATGCATGATATAGATAGGCTCATGGCAATAACATGAGCAGGGGTACACCCTGACACACCTACACTCCTGTTCCCTTTTGAAATTCAGGTTCCCTTCAACTGCAGAGAGTCTGGGGCATTCCTACAGCACTGGGGAGTGTGTGATTGGCAGGTACATAGAGATGGAAAGTGGGGTGGTGATGGAAGAGCAAACCCAGGCAGCCTGACCTTTTTCCCTCCTCAGTAAAAGAAGTGTCGGAAGGACTGATTGGAATACTTTCATGGTGTGTGGGAGTTGTGTCTTTACATTTAATAAGAAATTTAAATTTGTATTCCCAGGCCAACGCCCCTACCAATATTCTGAGAGCTGCTATTCTGAGCTCATTTGCTTTCTGTTGCTGTTGTCCTACTCTGTCTCAACTATTGCATCTGCCAGATGTTTAAAACACACAAGAGAAATGAAAAACTTTATTTTCAATCCATGATCTGGATCCAACCTCTCTTTTAAATGAATCTGAATGTTGATCTCCCACCTCCTAGGTGATTATTCTAACCACTGGGCTTTCTGGTATAGAAATATCAACTGTATTGTGAATTTAGTTCCTTCATTTTCATCATAGCTGCCTCAAACTAAGATATTTTTGAAATGTTGAAGAAATATTTAAAAGATTTAGTAGTTTTCATGTTGACTAAACCAATCAACCAATTTTCCTCAAATCCAGAATAATGTCTGATCTCTCAAAACCTTTAATTTTTCTATGTCAAATAGATAATTTTAAGAAGAGAGTTTCACTCAGCTGTACTAAGATCTAACATTACCAATTTCTTGAGTGAAAATGATTACACTATGATTTAATAAATCTAAAAAAGATTTAACTTTAACTTAAGGTAGAATATGTGCAACAGATTCTGTTTGAGGTCAGGAGTTCGACTTCTCCAAGTCCTGCAAATATATCTCAACAAAAAAAATTCCAGTCACAAAAGGTATCACAAAGCACATACAAAACTCTGTTCTCATTTATGGATCTTTGACATCAGGCAGGTCACACCTGGGTAAATAGCAACAAAAATTCAGTCTTTGTCTTAACCTCGACTGAACTTGGCTTCTTCCTTTCCAGAAGAAGTTATAATATAAGCCTTCAGGATATCCTTCTGAGTAGAAAGATTTTTGAAACTGCTTTTGTTATTGCTCAGATAACAAAATCTCTTGATGTAGTTTTCCTTGAGTTTATAGGTTCTGCAAAACATTTTGTTCAATAAAATAAAGCGAAGTTTTAAAGTAAAACATTAAACTTGGTGTTTTTATTAGAAATCTGAAATCTCATCAAGGTTTGCAAACTCAGTTATATGCCTTTCTTGAAGTTCTGAGTGAATCTGTCCCAAACTTTGTCAAGAGACTGATGAATGTGAATTATATTCGTACCAAGCTTCATTATGGGACATATTCAAACACAAAACCTGGGGAACGTATCTACTTCTGCCTCAGTTTCATTACTGCTTAATCTAAAGCTCAAAGTCAAATACAAAAATAATAATCAGAGAAAACGAAAGGAAAGAAAATAAAAAGTATATATATAAAATATAGATATCAAAAGTATTTATATATATAAGTATATAGTAAAAAAATTCTGATTAATAGATTTTACCAAACTATGAAGTTGGTGTCTTTTTAGCAAACGTAAGTACCTCTCAGTTATTTGCTTAATATGCAACATTATTCTGTAACTGATATGGAATAAAAATGAATCCCAAAAAACTGCACATGTTATACTAACCTTTTTTTGTATATCAAAGTCAGCCTTGAGGAATAGAATCATATAATCATAGAATGGTTTGGGTTGGAAGGGACCTTAAACATCATCCAGTTCCAACCCCCTTCCCATGATCAAGGGCACCTCCCACCAGACCAGGTCGCTCATGGCTCCATCCAACCTGGCCTGGAACACTGCCAGGGAGGGGGCAGCCACAGCCTCGCTGGGCAACCTGTACCAGTGTCTCACAGTGAAGAAGAGAAAAAGAAAGGGAAAGGGAAAAGGAAAGGAAAAAAAAAAAGAAAAAAAGAAAGAGAAAAAGAGAAAGAAAAAAAAAGAAAAAGAGAAGAAAAAAAGAAAGAGAAAAAGGAAAAGAAGAAGCAAAAAAGAAAAAGAAGAGAAGATTTCTGAAAAGATTAATTTTCAGCTGCCTGAGTTCCCAGGTTCAGTGCAGAACATGGCCACCCAAGCAGCTGTTCCAACACACTCGAGGGGGCAATGTGAAGCCAGGAATAAATATTTGGAGTGTGAAAGGAGAGGAGGAGTATGTTGCACCCACAATGCTGCCAAAATTGCAGATCAGATCCATTGTCATGGTCTGAACAATTTAGGAGAAGCAGCAACATTGCCACGCTTAAGCTGAGTCTGCACACAGAGACCCCGGCAGATCACAGTCACCCACCAGCACCAGTGACAGCTGAGTGGTCATTTTTAAGTTATTGCTGATGTCTTCCCAGAGGTACCTAAAGCAGGAGACAGCCTCTGAAGTACTTTTGAACTTCCATGGCTCAGTGATGTACAAAGGCAAAGACCTGACAACTTCCGGTATCTGCACAGAGGAACTACAGAGCTGTTTTCTAAGTAGGTCACTATGACTGAGCAAACAACCTTTCCAACACATGCGTCCCCTAGAAATATTTCAGCAGCAGAGGATTCTTAGCTTGTTTACTGAAAAGCACCTCTGATCTGTATGCAATGTCCCAGGCAAAGCTGGAGTTTATAAATGCACACCACTCCCCCAGTGGGGAAGCAGCTATCCTTGTAAAAATGCAGTTTTGCTCCTGTGGCTGTGGCTGTGCTGGGGCTTCTCCCAGCCAAGCTTTTGGTCAGGAATGGGCACATCTCTCCATGCCTCATATCTTAGGTGAGGCAGCTGAAGCCTACAGCACACAGCTCTAGGCATACTCCTGGTTTTATGTAATTGAATTTCACTTGTACTGAAATGTCATGAAGATGCATTTCCCAAACTGATTTGGGGCAGCACTTAGCTCGAGGTTGTGAGAAAAATATGCTATTTGAGATTTACATCACTGGATATGTTAACTGCAATCAGGTAAATTCACTGGGGAGGGACCCAAGCTGGAGTTCACTGTGAGAGAACAGGGCAGAGGCATTTGAGAAAAGCTGCTGTTATATTTTATCATTATAACAGCCACAGTACCACAGCTTCATAACAGTAGGAAACAAAACATTGTATCACTTACTGGTAGGGCAACAGCACCATGCATTTTACACACATAGGCTGGCTTTCAACCATTTAAAAAAGGCATGGGTACACAGGCTGTGATTTTTCTACACTTTCTAGATGAGCAGGAAGGCATCATAAAAAAGGTAATTTTGATTTATTGAAGTCTCTATTCTTGGTTTTTTTCGTTGTGACTTTTTGCTGGGTTACTGAGAAATACCTGGCAAAGCCAGAGAAAGCCTTCTTCCCCATGATGCTCATGGAAACACGGTTGGAGGGAGAGGTTTTTGGACTCTTAGCAAACCTTTCCTGGGCAGCCACAGCCACAGCCCAGCTTCATCTCACTTCTCCAGCCACCTCAGCTGTGACAGATTAAAATGAGACTGCTCTTTGCTGAATGTTTATGGTGTAAAGCAAAACCAGGTATCACCCAAAGAACATGTGGGCACAAGGTGAGTCTACCACAGTGTGACTAGAAGCAGCTTCCCTGAAGCAGCTTCCCTGAACTAAACTTCAATTTTTTTTTTTTAGGGTTTTTTATTTTTTTTTACAATTGTTCTTATCCTGCTGAATTTACCCCAGGGCATGTTCTGGCTCTGTGGTGAAGAGACATTAAAAAAGCCTTGGAGTCTGCTGTGGTTCTCCAGATGTGTCTCCTCAGGAGCCTTTTATCTGCACAGGTACAGCGCTGCTGAGCTTCTGAGCCTCTTCACTCTAAGTTAACACTCAGCAAAAAACTCCTTCCCACACCACAGGCTTGCATAGCTTGTGAGCCAAAGATATATTATCAGGTGACTCCCCCCTCCAAACAGCTCATGTTACTGTAGAGGACTGCATATAGAGCTGCAGGTCTGATTGTTAGGATTTTATAGTCTGTTTTTGTGTTATTTAGTATGGTAAAGTCAGCGCTGCACAAGTCTCTGTTTAAGATGTTGTAATATCCTGTGTCACATTGGTTTGGATGCAGCCTTGCCAGCTCCAGTAAAGCTCTTTAGGATGTTTTTCTGTTTCATAATGTCTTCAGATAAATAAAGCTTCACTTGCAGACATATTCAATGTGTAAATATAATTAATATGTTGGCCGTGACCTTCGTAGCCCAAGTTTTGATTGCACTATCTATGAGGGAAAAGTAAGCAAAAAAATAAACTTCATATTTCTTCATGAATTTCCAAAATGTTTAGAGTAGAACACAGGAAGAACATCTTTTTTCATTCCTCAAGAGAGAAATTAGTGCAAGAGATAAACTTACATTTACAGTATCCCTGTCATTCCAGAAAACTCAGAAGTAGCTTACAGAGACTTCCACAGTATCTTTTTCTGTTCTTCCGCATCACTTCTACCATGAAAGTTTTCCTGATATCTGATATGAATTTTCCTCCATATGTAAAGCTCTCTACTGTATTTTTGAGCTCTATGTTAGTTCCAATATTCTTTGCAAAATCTTTCATTCAGTTCATCCAGTTCAGTACTGAGTAATGGATGTAATATTTTTTCTGAGCCTTCTACAGGCTTTCACTAGACAGAAATATGAGCCTATAGGCAACTACAATCAGTTCTGTGATTAAAGAATTTGCCTAAGGGAAAGAAAACATGGCTCCACTTCTTGCTTTATCACAGATCCTGCAATGCTGATGGTAAACTGTGTAGGCCCAAATCCAAAGAGGGTTTAGATTCTCATTAAAAGCTTCTTGTTCTATCCAGCTAAGTCTAACCTCTCTCCTACATTTCCCCTTTCATGCTGCAAGTTTGCTGAGATAATGCCTTTCAAGTCGAGATACGCAGGGGAAATGAACGGTGGAACCAAGCTTGCTGCTGTTGATGAGACTTAAATATGAGACAGAAGCCAAGCTGTTGTCAGTCATGTCAACAGTGATTTACTTTTAAGCCTTTGCAGACATCAAATTCAGGAATCAGAGCTAATGCAGCATTGAAAAATGAGGTGCTGATAGAGTCCGGGCACCTCCAAAGATTAAGCAGAAGCTTTCAAGAGCTCAGTTTTAGTTTCTTAAAATCTAAGTCTCACTTAAGAACATCATCACCTTCCTCAATCCAGGCCTTGTGATAGCTGTGTTTCTGTGACCATCCGTTTGGAAAGGGATTTGCAGATATCTATTCTCCCAAGTATGTGTTAAGTGAGATAGTAGCACTTGAATGTTCCATGGGGTCTGAGACTAAATATTATCACAGAAGTTGAGAAAAGCTTGTATATTTGTGTTTTTCAAACTGCAAGTTCAAATGAAAAAAAAAATATTTAGACTTTTCTCATAACTACCTTGGTTAAACAGTCTGACCTCTAAACTTGGCAGAGAAGCAAAAAAAAATTAAGGCTAAACTATGGGATCCATCGCTCTGTGGATGTGAGGCTGTCGGTAGGAAACGTGGGGTGTATATGGAAGTTATATTTTCAAGAACAGACATCATTTTATTAGAATGGTTTCAAGATCATATTATTGGATGTAATCTCTTTAATGTTGTTATGACTCATTTTTCAAACATTTGGCACACATTTTTACATTACATATGCTGAAATATATGACTTACTTTTAAATTTGAGAAGATGTCAAAAGTTGTGAAAAGCTCAGATAACATTAAAGCATAAGTTTCAATAAGCACTGAGAAGCTCAAGTTTTTATGAAAATAGAAATATTTTTATTGCTAATCTGAAAAAATGACTAAATTTTTTTTAACATGTCTTTATGAAACATCTGGCACTTCCATCCTGGAAATACCAAAATCTCCTTCACGCTGACCTCTTCACAACCCTGTGTGTGGTCCTAAGTAGAACTCAGACTTTTACCCTCCTCAGGAAAAAAAACCCCAAGCAGCTGGGGAGAAAGAGCAGCTGATGCACTTTCCATCCTCAGAAAGTGTTTGGTCTCAGATTCAAAATATATACCTAGTGAACTCACTACTCAGATCTCAATAGATATTCTTGGAATATTATCTCCTGAATTTCTCAAAAAAATTTCCTTAGTGTTTTTACTCATGTTGTCTTTAATGCAATAGAAGAGGTTTTGGGTTTTGTGGGGGGTTTTTTGTTTTTTGTTTTTTTTTTTTTATGTCAACCTATTTGTGTTCTCAAAATGCTACTTACAACTTTAATAAATTCTCCAAGTGGTCTTCAGACAGGCATTCTGTAGTTTATTCCAAAGCAGAGAAGTTGAGACAGAGAAAAAGAAAGATTGACTTTTGTAGGCATTAATGTGTTAATTAATGTTGTGACTTTCTAGGAAGGAACAAACAAACTCAAGCAAATAGTAAAATTTGATTAATTAACAACTTTTTAATTTAAAAAGCTGCTGATTTTATGAGTTTTTGTTTTGGTTCTCTAGTTCTGTGATGCTGCTTCTTTCCATGGAAATATTCCAGGCAACCGGTTCAAGTGTTCAGTTATTAGAGATGTTATATGCAAAAATATTCTAAAAGGATCTCTGAAAAATAGTCAGTAAGATTAAACAGCAGAGGAAAAAAGAAAAAAGCTTTTAGAAACAGAAAGATAACCTTTTAAGAAAGTAGTATAAATAACAAACTGAAAATCATAATGGGGCAAACACAAATTGATTTGGGGAGCAGATTGCTAAATGAAGAACTATAATAAAGCATTTTCAAACACATCAGGATGAGGAAAACTACCAAAAGCCCATTAAATGATCAGCAACAGGAAGGCCAATATAGAATATCTAGAATTATTTGCATGGCTGTGCATTGGCAGAGGGGTGATTGCTGCAGAGCAGAGGAGTGTCTTAATGTAGCTCATAAAATGGAGTGACCCAATCTGACAGCTTGTGGTTGTCTCTTCATATCCACATTTCTGCTTCTTTACCTCATCTCTGGCTGTGCACTCCCACCATCCATCTCCTGTTCTCATCAGACATTTTTGTGAATGCATCGTGTTCCTTGGCATCAGTGACTGAAGACCAAGAGAAGATAAAGTTTGTCCACTTAAAATTACAATTAATATTTCAGTGAAAACTAGCAATAACAACAATAAAACAATCAAGTGAAAAAAAATAAAGGAATTACAGACTCAAAAATATGTAGGAAATAACAGGGAAGAATTTATGCAGCTTTTTTAAAAGGCAACTAGAACTTATAAATCACTTACTTAGAAGATATCAGACAAATAGAGAACATCAACTTTGTACCTATATTTTCACAAACTCTTACTGCAAGGTGCATTATCAAATTCTCTGAAAAGCCTCTAACTGCAAAGACAATAAAATCAATAAAAGGTGATAATTCTGATGGAAAAACAGTAAAGTACAATGTAAAGCAGAAAAGTATTAGTAACTACAAAATAAAGAAGAACAAAGTTGAATTATTTAAAAGCAGGATCAGAAACTCACGGGGGATGAGGTTCTTTAAGAAGTGACATTCCTGTATAAAATAATAATATCAATTTTTAGAACAATTTAGTTCTTTCAAAACTAAAACCAATTACATATATTCAAGTTAAAAAAAAACCAAACCAAAACAAAACCAAAACATAATCAAACCCAGAAAAAGAAAATAACAACACACACAAAAAAATCCTTGACAGGTTAATAAATACTGAATAAATCCCAGCAGTGCCTGGTGCACTGCTGAAAGAGAAATGCCATTGCTCTGCCTGTTCTGGATGGGGCACTGTGTATACACCTGTATATCAGAACACTAATCCAGATTAGGCAATTGATGCTTCTTCAATGAAGTTTCAAGTCAGGTTATTTTAAATGGGTCATCAGCTACAGCTTCCTAACACAGATGCTTGGTCAGGTTTTGCTTTGATATGAGACTGTGAATATACACCTCTGCACCACTGAATTTAAAAGACCTCCTAAATCTACTACTTTATAAATACCATAGACTGTATTAGGCCAGCCCTGTTCTGGGGAGATGAAAAGCTTGCAACACCTAAACTACTTCTAGCTCTTGAGATAGTCCACTAAGACATTCCTTCAGACATCTTCATGTTACAGGAAAATTGCTATAATTTTTGGAAGGAGTCTAATTTCTTTCAAGAAGCATCACTTTGCACAGCAAATGCTAAATTTCTTAATCTCACTTCATGCTTCTGCAGACTATGAGATGAGGAAAAGGGTAGGGGTGGGGTTCTTGTGGGCAGTAGTTCTGAATGGGTGCTCCCGTCCCAAAAACTTCTCCAAAGCACCTGATGGTTCTGTTGGTCTGATAACAAATTTAATAACATTAACCTTATGTGGCCCTACCTGAAATGAGAGCTTTCTATAGCTTGGTTCCCTATATAAGGTATTGCCTGGTGATGATCTGTTGGAGAGTTTTTATCCCGTGAAATTCTATT
This sequence comes from Calypte anna, assembly GCF_003957555.1. Lineage (NCBI taxonomy): Eukaryota > Metazoa > Chordata > Aves > Apodiformes > Trochilidae > Calypte > Calypte anna. The sequence goes on from NC_044244.1 coordinate 31,434,216, forward strand.
TGATCTCCCTAGGACAACACTGAATGGGAAAGACACTGAACAACAAGCCAAGGAGTGATTTCTGCAGACAGAAAGGATCCAGAGGTGAGTAGATTCATTCACATGAATCAAGGTTCAAATGTATCCAAAATGTTGTCATTGCTCAAAATTTAACAGAAAAGGAAATTTCAGGAAATCATCACTGTTTTAGTTTGCTTTTGCAGTCTACCTCTTGAAATTAAACAAAGAGAAAGAAAAGAACAATAATCCAAATTACCGTTTGCTTTTTCTTTGGTATATATCCTTAGAAGATAAAACTATTAAAGCAAAACCATAAGATTTACCCAAACCTAAGCACTGCACCTGTCATATGCTTGTGCTGAGGAAAATACAACAGAAGGGAAGGGCACTAAGTCATTCCTTCTGGTCTGGGATCATTGCATGACACAGGTTTTCCATATGTATAACACTGTGAGGCCCTGGGCAAGACATCTATGCATCATCCCTTTGGAAGCTTGTGGCTAATACTCTCCTGCAGATGGATACTGGAAATCTTGGAGCACAACCCTTTCTTTCTCACAGCTTCAGAATCTCTCTGGAAAAAGTTATAGGATGATCCACTTGGATGGGGATTGCATAACTTCTGCAGAAGTCTTGACTTGTGTTGATTTCTCTGTGCATTCTGATAAGATGCAAAGAACAAAGGCTTTTTACTCTTATGTCATTTGCCTATCTCCATGTTAGAACATGCTGTCCAGGTATGCCCTTTCTTTTTTCAGCAAAAATCCAGGTGGCTGGCTCTTGTTCAGCCTGGGCTGGCTCACCCTTGAATGCTGCTAGGGCTTTGAAAAGAATCATACACCCTTAGAACTACCTAAAATCCAAAAAATTAAATCCTGAATCACTGAATGAGGAGATCTTTTAGGGTTTCCTACTTTTCTACTTAGTCACCCCATGGTGGCATGCTGTTGCAGTCTGGCTCTTGAAAACCTCTGGGGAACAGAGATTTGTAAAATGACACTTGAGAACAGAGATCTCTTAGCAGGTATGTAACCCACTAAGTATAAGTCAAGAGCTTCTTATAGAAGACAGTCAAGCCACACAGTAGGAAGGTAAAGCCCTTTTCTGCTTTATGGCTGGGGAAAACCCTTTTTATCCCAATGAGAGAAGTGGTGAAGAATCTTTAGATTTGAACAACTGGTATTTGTGTTGAGCACAGTTTTTCTAGAGGAGGGTATGGTAAAAGTACAGTTTAATGGAATAATTAATGGAAAATAGCTTTTATAAATCTTTTTTTCTTATGATTACAGTAAGATTATTGTTATGACTAGGATTAGGTTACTTTTACATTTTTTTTCTCTTTGTTCCCATTGAATATAGATTATCCAGTCACTATCACAACTCTGCCACTCACTGCTCCATGATTAAAAGCTTTGCCATTTAAAAAAGGAAACTACTTAAAATGACAACAAAACAGGCAGAAGAAAGGATATTCCCATGAATATTATTGAGCTTTGTTTTAGCTGATTAAAATCTTACAACTCTGAGTGGCCCCACAGTAGATTTTCTTTTTTTTTTGCAAAACATAGTTTGGGAACAGTGAAACCCTATATTTTGTTGGCAAACAGTTACATGAGTTTAAACCTTTAATCAAGCTCTGCTAAATGCTTCAGTTTATAAATTGTTTATGAGTTAACTAGGACTTTCCACACAAATCTGTTTCACTTTAATAATAGTCTGGAACTTTTCTATACAGTATTCTGTTCAGTACAGTCTTCTAAAGTCTTCTACTTGTTCCAGTCTTGCTGATGTTATGGTCTAATCAAAATTAGTCTCACTTTCTCTCACTTACAAAAAAGTTTAAATATTGTTCATGAATAAGCCAGTGCTGCTGATATTGAATTAAATAAGCTTTCCAAAGGTCTTCCTGCTTGCTCCTGTTACACACCATGGAGTGATTCACTATTCCCTACCCATCAGTCTCTCTTGGCAAGCCTGATGCATAGGTACAGATATTGCCATTTGCAAGCCCAATCTGAGGAATCTCTTAGCCTTAACCCAGTTGAGCAGTGCCCCTGAATTCCATGACCATCCATGAGGATTACTCTGCCATACTAATGACAGGTCACTCTGTTGGGTCAAATCGTTTTGTCATGTTGTTAAGTGTGTGTACAGACTGAGATATATAACACCAAGAGAGGGAAATCACATTGGGTCACCCTCCTGATAAAGAAATTGTGATAGAACCACTGGTGAGAACTCTTGCCCTGTTTGGTAAGCATTCCTGCCCTCTCGTGGTAAAACTGTGCTAAATTTAGTTATTACTTGTCACACAGGCTTGTCAAGAAGAGAAAAAGCCTAGAAGAAAAAATTATAAATTATTTATTCTCTCATATTCATTCACGTACCTTTGGGTGTCTGAATTTTAAGAGGTCTTTTCAGTCCCTCAGCTTTTTCTTGCATAAAATCAGATTCTCAGAGATGCTTTAACATCTAGTTTAAAAAGACCTGCCTCTGCTTTAGCTTGGATAAAATGTGGAGATTTTTCCAGTTATATGGCTACTCAGAGTTTTTCTGTTATTTTCCAAAATGTGGAGATCTTTCCTGCTTTATGGCTACTCAGATTTTTTCTGTTGTTTACCAAACCGAATGTTAGGGAGCCTTTCAGCAATCAGAAGAAGATCAAATTGGGAAAGAAAAGTGTTAAGAGTTGTAACTGTATTGCTTCTAAGGTGCTTCCTAGCAGCAACATGAATTTCATTCTGCTGAAACAAAATGCACTGTTGCCCTTTATGAGTAAAATAATTTTGGTAACTGTCTGAAAAAACAAGCTACAAGGAATCCTTCTGTTTATTCATATTTTGCAAAAAGCTATTTAAAAAGAGAAAATCATGTCTTTTTGAGAGGTCCAACAATGGTAGTCTGAAGAGACAAAACTCTTCTATTTGCAGCTCTAGGTACTGCCACATCTGCTCTTCAGATGTACAGCTCACACTGTATTAACTCACTCTTAGTCTTGGCCAGGCCTGAATCATACTCATACTCCATTCCTATTAGCCCGTGTCATGTGTTGTGGCAAAGTTAAATCCAGATTTAGACAGACCTAGCAAAAACAGAAATAGCAGTTGGATTAATTTACCTGCTGTGAAGGTTCTTCTTAGATCTTATTATAGTGAAAGAGTATTTGATGAAAGTTTGTACCTGAACACATTCAAGAGGGTGTGCAAAAACACAAGAATTAACAAATCAAGTAGTAACACCAGGTAGAAAAAAAAAATTATTAAAGAAGCGTATAAGATGAGCTGGTTAGCAACATGTCTATCTTTATGTCACAAGAATCTTAAATTTCTGTAGAGAGACATTGTCAACCAGGTGCCTTGAGTTGCCAAAGAGTGGGTGTGAGTCCACCTGTGCCTGGTTGGGACAGGCCCCCTATTACCAGGGGGCCAATAAAGGTGGGACACACACCCACAGAAGGCACCTCAGCTCACTCTGGTGTGAGGCATGGAGAGGCCAGCAGCTCGTCGAGCCTCTGGAGCAAGAAAGGCTCTTCCCGCTACACTTCTACTCTGGAAGCACTGTGTGGTGGCTGGAGTCCTGGAAGAGACCAGCAGCCCGTCGAGCTTCAGGAGCAAGAATGGCTCCTCCCGCTACAAATTTCTTTTTTAAATTTTTTTTTTTTTTATCTAGTGTGATGAGAGCTTTTCTGTTGCATCTAAGAAAGAAAAAGTGGCTTCAGCTGTCATCTTGAAAGGAACTGCAAACTTTTCCAAAAAAAGGAAAAAAAAGGCTACAATACTATTCTGTTTAGCAGATATGTAAAAATAGGCACATCAAACAAAAAGAATGTAGGGACAGATGTTGCACACATTGCACTGAAGAATGCAATTTCTTCCAAACTTACTGCTGTGACTCGTTATACATCTGTACCACACAGATCTGGCTTTTCTTTGTGTGGAATGTATTTATGCATTTATATCCAAAGGCTGATTCATTAATGAAAAATCCAGGGCCAAGATTTTCAAAAGGGACTAATGATTTTGAGATCCCAAATCCAAACACCTCAGACGAATGTTACATTCACTCACATAAAATTGCCAGGTGGGGATTCTGGAAATAATGAATGCAAAGAGCCACTGGACTCATGCACTGGGTTTATGGAAGACAACTCATAATAGTTTTACCAACACTTGTATTGTAAAAATGATTTTGTGAAACACATATCACTGTGAGACTCACTGTTACTGGAAATAATAATTTCTAAAATACAAGAGCTTAGTTTTCAATAAGTTTGTTTTAAATTATTTTTTCTGTAATTGTATTTAATTTTAGGATTGTCATTTACTTTGTTTACTGCTTTGTTTACCAGCATATTTATCTGGGTAATTATTTAAAAGAAAGACAGAGTTTAAATAACCTGCTACAGGCATCCTTTTTTTTTTCTTAGTCATCTAGAGAGTGTGTTGTTCTTCATTCGTTGCATTATAATGAGCCTCAAAGTGTTGTTTACATTTAACAAATTAAATCTCTACAAAGGAGAATATTATTATAATCATGTTAAGTATTTCAGGTAGTAGACATGTTATCAAATGACATATGAAGATAATAAATATTGTCTTCATTGCTGGAAATGACACCTACCATAACATATTAGTGTTACCCACTATTCTTTAAGCTTGCTCTGCATCACAATTCAGGATACTGACCAAGAGACCTGTACTCTAATGGTTTATTACGTATCTTTTTTTTTTCACCAAAGCAAATGGATTTTGAAAAAAATACATTTGAAATGAGGTTTTTTTCCCCCTCTCTGTGAGCAATTATGAGAACCAAAATATTTGCGTATTTCAGATATATCATATGTCTCTTGTTTACCCTTGTCAAGTATAGCAAAAAAAAAGAAAGATTTCTTTTGTAGTTGTGGAAAGTAGTTTAAAAAACTGGGGTTTATTCTGAGCTCCACAGGGAGTCCCACAAAGTCCTCATAGAAGTGTAGCTCTTTATTCAGCCCACCTAACTTTAGATGCTAATTTAAGATACCTGCATGAGAAGCCTACTCTCCCAAATTTCTCTCCATCATTGATGGAAAATGATAGATGCCTCCAGAAAAATTAAGTGGTGGGCTGAGCTGTCTTTTTAAACTACTTTGTTGATTGTGAAATGCTTGCTTGATCCTCCCTTGACTTATCCCCTGATAAGTTTTTGGAATTATCATGGCTCTCCTAATATAGATGTGGACTAAGGTTCATATTATGTAAATCTGCAGACAATAAACTTATTTTTCTTAATTGTCAGAGGTTTCAATAGCTGATAGGGGATGGATGCAGGCGTCCATGGATTACAAGTTGAAAATCCATTTCCATATAGGCAGTAGTTGCTACAGCAACAGGGTTCTAACACTGGATAAGAATTTAATTTTAGCTGGGGTGAATAAGCTGTCATACCTTGACTGAATGGAAGTAGATTTCAGGGCACTGAAGGTTTACATTGAAGGAGAACATGTAAAATGAAAATTTGTTCACTTCCAAAGAATAAGGGAAAAATAACTAACGTTACTTAAATATATCTAGCTTAAAGTATCAGCCATAAAAGTGAATCAAAGTTGTCTAATATTTCTGGAATTGCAACCAAGTTGCCAGGTCTCAAGGACAAGCAGTGTGCCAAACACAGGCTTGGTGTACAGGCAACAAGGCAAAGAAAATATCACAATTAAGTGGTAAATGTTTGAGCCTTAGGGCCTAAATACTCATTAGAGCAAACAGGCTTATTAACTTGTAAATGTGGGAAATGTAGACATTTTTGTTCCAAAGAAGAGCCTTGTGGCTGGAGCACTCACTGCGATCAAGTTGCTTGGCAGAAATAGAAATTGTGAAGAGCTTCCAAATCTGGAAACCCAGTAGGGTCAAGGCTGCTGCTGCTCCATGATACCTGGAGGTCTGAGTGCCAGTGAGGATGAGTGTGAATCACAGGAACATGTGTGTACACATGCAGACACACACACACACACACAAAGAAGTCTCTCATCAGACCCCAGGGTCTCTCCAAAAGTTGCCCCAGCCCACATGCATCCTCTCCCACAAGACCATGCCTTCAGGTACCCCACTCCCAGCAATACCTCCTGACCTTCAGGAATCATACCTCACTTGCCAGCTGGTCCAGCTCAGTCACTGCCAGGGTAGTGCAAAGTCTATATTTGCTGTGCCCTGTGCTGCCATCATGGGCACATGGGACTTCCAGCCCTGGTTCCACAGGGCCTGGATCTTGATGATCTTTAAGGTCCCTTCCATCCCTAACCATTCTGTGATTCTGGGTAGTCAGCCCAGAGAGAGCCCCACATCCAGGAAAATCACTAGACATGGAGTTTAGTGAGAACCTGGAACAGACTGTGCTGGTCAGGTGCAGGCCTGGCCAGACAAGTGTTCTGACTTACACCTGAAATGAAGCCCACCCTTTTTCTCTTCTTCTTCCTCTGTTTCCCCACACTTGTTCCTGCCCAAAGCATCTCAATCCATCCCTTTCCACACCTGCATTGCCTTCCCTAAGCATCTCACAACAAGTCCTGCTCAGTTCCCAAATGCCTTTCCCCACAGGGAAGCCTGCACCCAGGCAGTGACCCTGGTCTGTGGAGTGACCCAGAGAGTCTCCTTGCTGGCTCCTGGTCCTGGATATCCCCCAGGCACATGGGACTGGGGCTGAAATGGGGTCTTCTGTCTCTGGGTCATTGGGGTCCCCCTCACCATCAGGACTTAGCGGTTGTGGGGATGAGATCTTCACAGGGTGGTGGTTCCTATAAAGCCCCAGGAGGAACTGGGCAGGGAAGTAGAGTGTTCTCCCAGCTTCTGCATTCCTTTGAACCTCATTTGTGTGTGTAGGAACCACATTTCTGTGCTGATGCTTTTGTGACATCAGCAACTGTAGTCAAAATAAACATCTAACAAAAATATTTTAGTTGTTGGACTAGTGAATATTCAGGGTCATCCTCTGCAGTTTCTCACCCTGCTACCAAAATTTTTTCCAATAAGTATTTTACAGACTTCTTCATATTCTAGGGGAGAAAAAACACAAAAAAGCCCCAACAAACTAAAACCAAAGCAAACCAACAAACAAACAAGAAAAAAAATCCAGCAAATTTTAATCAGTAAACTCTTGCTAATTGAAAACATAGTAAAGGAAAGTTTTTAACCACCCATCCTTGAACAGTTCTAGTCTGGCACCTCCCAGTTCCAAGAATCAGAAATGGATGGTTTTATTTCTGTTGCACAGGAAAAAAAAAAAAAAAAAAAAAAAAAAAGAGCCTGTGCTGCTATTGATTTCATCCAGGAGTGGAGCATAGCAGGGTCTTCTAGAAACTCTCAGAAGCAGTGCTTGAATTTTATTACTTTTACCCACATAACTTCCAGTCAAAAGAAAGGCTATTAAGACACTACTAATAGCCAGATCTGTTTCTCCAGTTCCTCTGTTAAAACCTGCATTGATTTCACAAAGATAAATTCTTTGTGGGGATCTATTGAGTAAGCCACATACCTGTGAATGATTCGTCACATTTAATGTAAAAAATGTGGCTCAGCACAGTGACTTTTGCACAGCTGCACACATTGCATTTCTGTTCATATTTGGACCATAAAATATTGGCCGCTTTTAAGAGGAGATTCATGCACAGCAGACACACTTGGTCATACAGGCTGCTATTTTCAACAGCATTCTCACTTGCGCAGTGCCCCCTATGATGTGCATTTTGATGAGCAGATCAACAAAAATTGAACAATGAAACTCCTCTGTTTCCCTTTTGTCTGTATTTTGCCTGTATCTCTTAGTCATCTTTGCATGGTGCATTTTATCAGTGAAGTTTAACATTCAAAACTGAACGGATTATTTCATCAAACTCAGCATCTGTGCAGCAGAAGACAAACACCTCTCATAGCTGCTTGCCACTAGGGAGATGAACTTTGGAGGCCTCAAGATGGCTAAGTTTTACTGGTCATTATGAATAGTGTTTTCAGAAAACCATGGGTTTATGTACAGGTTTAACTGTCTATAATTTATATACATATATTTTCAGAGTAGCTTATGTAGTTTACTTTGTTTTCTCTTAGTAATTGAACCTGATAATAAAACCTGACGTGTTAAAAACCGTAAGTACTTAGCTCATGCTCCATCTGACTTTTAACTGGGAGTAAGAAACATACTTTCATTAATCTAGACCTGCATTTGATCAATGTCTTTTCATGAAGTATCACAGTCTCCCCTCCTGATGACTTCTGGCAGTGAAATGTTATTCTGGTGTTTTCACTGGGAGTCCAGACCCTAGCAGAGACAAAAGAACCTCACTTGGGCTTTCATGTGTCTTTACAGGACCATAGCCAAATCAAAATATTTAGTTTTCAGGCCTTTGGTCTTTAAGGAAAATGAAATAAAACAAAAGCAGTTTTCTATGGAAATCACATAGTTTTTGCAAAGAAAAAAAAAGAAATTGTTAAAAGCCCAGTTTCCCACTGAAAGGGTTTTAATGTAAAATATTCAAGCAATTATAAAATATGGCAATAAATATAAATTAACAGAATTTAATATTTCAGGATACCTCTTTACACTCTCTCTCTCTCCCACATATATGAGGGAGGTACTGCTAGAGAGGTTAGTGTTCATTTTATTTATCATTGAAAGAATCAGGAAGAAGATGGTGAAGAGATGTTTTTTGAGTTATGTGTTAAACAAGTTAGAAAAAATATTGTTCTCTTGAGACCAACATCATTAACATGATACTTCACAAAAAAATACTTCCTAACCCATAATGCAGACATCTGTGAAAGATAATGGAGCTTAGATAAATTTTTTAGAATATTAGTTTACTGTATAAATGAAATCTGGGATGATTATAACATTCCCTACACTGCTTAATGAGACAGAGAATTAGCTCAACTTCAGATGTGTCATATCTGGTAAATCAGTGGATGATTAACTTTACTGCAGTTATGGATAGTTAGTCTCACATTTAGCAACATAAATGTCCAAGAAAATGGTTGGAAAACTTGTGAAATAATAATTTCTACATCACAAGTTAATAACAAAAATTGTGACTTGTGTGTATATGTAAGTGCATAAGGTGAATAACAGCAAAAGAAGCAGATAAGATGAGAAGGGAGAAATAAAGATGCATACAATTTATAATGATATCCACCAGAATACACAGCCATAACCCATGTATTTTCTGCCCTTGTTACGACCTGAAGCTCAAAAACTAAGTAATTTTATTATGCTGATGAAGTGCATAAACCATGGTACCAGCTACTGGATGGGGCACATCTGTGCTTGACTCTACCTGAACCATCAGGCTTGCACAGAGAAGAGGTTAACTGGGCCTTTAATTAAGGTATTAGACATCGAGATTTGCTTTCTAGGCTGGACTCATGCCTCAGGTACAGCATAGATGTAACCAGAAAAACTCCACTCCCCATCTGTGCTGTATCTGACAGAAGTGCTTGTAGAACTGAAGAGGAGCAGCCATTCTCTGACCCAGCATTGATGTGGACTGACCAGATGAAGGATTTTCTTGTTGAGAGACACCCAAGTTTCATCTATGTACCTCATGATCAGATCTCACACTCTTATCTGTGAAGCTCTTTCAGAATGCATGCAGTTTCGGTTGATGGAAAAAGGTGGCTGTAGGACAACTGTTCTGGAAAATAGTTTGAATGTGCAACAATATGGTAAAGTATAAGACCAAATTATAACTATTTTTTAGGAGTCATCAAGAAGATGAAGTAACAGCCCTGCTTTTCCGACAAGGCAACAGCACAGATAATAAGCAAGGATGCAGACCACCCCTTTTATTTTCAAATTTCCTAAAACAATGGTAATCTTGAAAGCCTTCAGGAACCAAAAGTATTTTCCTTTTCTCATTTTCACACAGAGACATCTTGAACATGCTGCCCTTCTTCAAAGTAACAGTAGCTGTCTGCTGCAGTGAGAGATGGGACTCCTTTCCAGGTGCTTGTTGGCTGCTCTCTGCTTTGATCTTAATAAACAAAATCTTTCAGAAATTAGGTGAAGTAATGGAAAGTCTCAAGACAATGAAGCAGAGGGCTACTGATGCATGTTTCTGTTATAGACTAATTGGCCAGGAAACAGGGAGTGAAATAAAGCCAGGTTAGCTCATTATGTTTTATGTACTTGGGTTCAACAGAGACTATGCAAAGATTCCTCGGATTGCTTTTGTGCTGTTTAGGATGGTTAGTTTTGTAAATACCTGTAAATATCAGACATTTTGTTCTGTGGAAAGGATCTTAAAGAAATAATTTTTCTCTGCAGAAGGATGTTTGAAAATTTTATAAAAGCATTGGTCTTGGATTTAGTGGTTTTGGTAAACACTACATAAATCTGCAAATGTTAATGCGCATAGTGAACTTTAATTAAGTTTTACACATGTAAGCATCTAAGTATTTGTCTTGCTCTGTCAGGTTGGACTTGATGTCTAGAGGTCCCTTGCAAACCCTAATACTGTGATTTCTGTGATTTCTGCTATTTCTGTAAGCTATATCTATAGGACCACATTCAGTTAGGTGCTGAGGTGTGATTTTTTGTACCAATATTTTCATTTAGGTATTTTTTAATAACACTGAGTTCTTTTGATGACTTTTTCCTAGGTGTAATTGCAGCTGCATAAAGTACAGGAGAAGGTTAGAAAACTTTATAATGGAGAGGGTCTTTCTGGGAGAGAAACAGTTTTTGCTACAGGCTGCTGCCTTGGGAAGGACTGGGGGGATCGGGAGGGGACTCTCAGAAACTTCTATTCTTTCATTTGATAAATTTTCAATTGAAAGAGAAGGGTTCGGGATGACATTTTTGGCTGAAAAGGAGCAGAGTGATTCAGGAAGAATCACTTCAGACCTTCACTGGAAGGTCATGCTGATTTAAAATTAAAATATTTTTGGGCTGGCTTTTTTTTTTTTTTTGGTTGGTTGGTTTGGTTTTTGTTTGTTTGTTTGCTTGTTTTGGGTTTTGCTTTTTTTAAAATAACAGCTAAGTTTTGTTATCCTGAGTGTACTAAACGTCTCAAGATTTTCTTCTGTGGCAAAAATTGATGAGTATACCATAAGCTATAACAGGAATTCCCTCTCTTCAGGTAAGCAAACTATGCAACTGAAAAAATGAATAAAATTGAAGGATAAAATAAATCATAGCAGCAAAATCTTAAAAGTCTCATGGGAAAAAGATTTTGAATCAACCTTTGAAATCATAATTGGAGTACAATGACTGTAGCGATCAGTCAGAAACTGGGTCATCTATAACTGACTTATGTATTTATTTTTGTAGATGCTGTCAACAAGAAAGTCACAAACATTTTGTTACCTCTCTCCAGTGTTATAAATTTCTTATTTGTACCAATTTTTCTTGTTGATATCTGACCCTGTTTGACCACGTTGGAGGAAAGATACTATCATTGCAGAATATTAGTACAGAAGACCACAAAATGTAGCTCTAGCATGAACCATTCCTCCTTTCAAACACCATTTTATTCAGCAAATCTCTTTTCTCCAGTCATGCTGTAATAGTTCCCTATGCCAGTAATATAAATAAGCTTTATCTCCTGCAGTGCCAACACTGCTAGGAAATACTAAGCTGCAAATTTTGTTCCATCTTCTGTGTCATCAACAGACTTGTTTAATAACTTTCAGCTGGGTACACCTGTGCAATTCTGTTGAGGGAAATAGGCTGATGGTGCCATCCATAGAGAGCCTAATTTGGAATTCAGTGTTGCACAGATGTAGCTGGGAGCTCATTTGCTTTGCAGAACATTTATAACTAGCAATGATAAGTGGCATGAAAGAAAAACACTCTCAAAGTTCTAGCTTGATTTTAAGGAATACAAAGAAAATAGTAAGAAACAACAACAAAACAAAAACAAACAAACACAATAAACAAAACAAAAAACCAAAACCAAACCCAAGGAATTTAATTTGTAAACTAAGCACACTTGATAAAGAAATCCTGGAGTGATAATAAAGTGGAACCATGATGCCATTGTCACAGGGATTTTTCAGGGTAAGGCCACACTTATATTAGGAAATCAAAAGCTACAGACTAAACTGTTGATTAGTTGATTTTTTTTTTACCACGGAGAAAATTTATTCAAAAGTTAAACATATAAATTCATATCTAGAAGGTTTGATTAATATACCCATTTGATCAATATACCCATTTCCAACATGAGAAAAAAATTGAATGAATTTTACCTTCATTTTATAATGAGCGTAGTTACAGCAAAGACCTAGAAATATTCAGCAATATATCTAATCCAAAACATTTTTTTTAGGGTGAATTTTGCTCAAAAATGAGCTGTATTCTGATTTGTGTGCTCTTGTGAGTAACCGCTCCAGAGCCATAAAGAAAACTGGTTCTTCTAAATGGTCTATAAAGTTGTGTGCATTAGTTCTCTTAGGTAGTGTGGTCATGTGCTGTCCTACATCTGTGCATGTTATAAAATGTCATCAGAGGTTTTGATTTGTCTGCGTTTGCCTTCAGAAACAGCTTGATCAAGAAGCTGCACAGGGTTTGTAAAATCTGCACTGCTGCTAATCTATGGATTAAATCTACAGACTCAAATATTTTCCTTGGAAGTGTTCATGAATACAATCATGGGTATTTATATAAAATTAAATGCTAATAACCTTCCTTTTCACTAATCCAGGCAGAAAGGTATGTATTTTGACAGTGTGTTTCATGTGTCTTTTTAGGAGGTTTTTAAGTTAAACCTAGAAAATATTTTGTGCATATATAGTAATAGAAGGCCTGATACATTCATAATGGTAGATTACCATGAATATTAGAGCTGTAGTGTATTGTATCAGTATGTTGTCATTGTCAATCTTTCAATATATGACATGAATCTTGCCTTTATGATACCAGTTCTGACATAGTGAATTCATTGTATTTGTTTATTAATTGTAATCAGAGTTGCAAATATCAGGATTTCCAAGTCATTTCATGTAGCTGCTTTGGTGAAAAGGATGTTAAGGTGTTAAATACATTGAATATATCTCACTTTCAAATAATAATTATTTTCATTATTTATGTATATCCATTTATATTCCAGCTCTTTATAGAAAAGTATGAAGTAATTAATTAACCCTGAGGTTAAAAATTTGTTTGAAATATAGAGCTTTTCATTGTGCTTTTACTTATCTGTCCCTTTCTTCCTGCTTTCTATGCAAAAAGGTCTTGTAAGTTCTTTCCTTGCCTTCTTTGATTTATACTACTATGATCTTTTTATAAACTCTGACCTTTTTATTAAGACTTCCTTCAGGCTGGATAACCAGTGCAATATACTATCACTTGTGTCTTGAAGTATAAGCATTTGTCTTATGCCTGCCAAAAGCTGACATGATTTGTGCATAGGCACAAATTCTGATCCTCACTTTTAAATTCAAATTTGCTTTCTTACCAGATGAAGCAAAATGCATGCCTGAAGTATCTGTACAGAAACTTCAGTGATATCTGAATCATTCTCTCACTGAGGTATTGGGAATAGTTTCCTGAAAGCCCCAGCTTCTGGAGTCATGTAACTTTAGAGAATTTGCATAAATTGTACAGACTTCCTATGACCTTGGAAGCAACTAAAATATATGAAAACTATTGAGTTTAATTCCACAGTTTGAAAGATTTCTCAAGATTTGATGGTCTGACTCATCAGTTTTGGATGCTGGTTTGGTAATACTGGTAGGCTCAAAAGTCTCCTGGCCAACTCTTATGAAAGAGTTAGAAGTGCAGTCGTCCAAACACTTCTAAAACCACAGTCTATTTGGAGATAGACACAAAGAAAGATTAGGACATGAGCAGACAGAAACAATAAGTCTTTCAGAGAGAAACATAAATCAAAATGAGGAACATTATATACTGCCCAATGTCATCTGTGCCTTCAGTTCCTGGATTAATTTCCAGTGTTGAAATCTGTTATTCCATTGCTGATCTACCATCCAAATTCTAGCACTGTTTAGACAAGAATACATCCCACGTTATTTAGATTCCTAACTGAGGTCTCTCAGTTAAAGGAGTCCATTATCTTTCCACTTTTTGTTTAATGTAACAGAGATCTGCAGAAAGCACACAAGAAAAACTTGGATCCCATAAGAAACTGAAGTTATTGTAGTCTAAGCAGGCCAGACAGCTTGTTGGGAGATCCATTCTGTGAGCCCCTGAATGATACAGAGTCCTGTGTCTTCTGTTTACCCCAAGGGAAGCCAGAACTGGAGGTCAAAATCCATCATTTACTGTAGGAAGGGAATGGGAGAGAACACCCTTCACTCTAAAAGAGTTGTAATGATATTCAGGGATGATCCTAGGAAGTAGAGTATTATCGAGATGGTGAGGAAGAGACCTAAACACCTGAGCTGCCATGTGCCAGTGAGTACAGAAATCACTAACCTGCAACATCATGTGTCTCAGCATAAATGACACGGGATAAAACAAGAATCAATATAGATCATACTGTCTACATCATGCTTTTATGTATCAAAACTACATTTGGAAAATACATTTATACATAGGTTTTATAAGTTAAAATGTTTAAAAGGTATGTGGGTGAGTACTTTGGTTATGAAATGTAAGTACATAGTAAGTGTGTGTTCTAAGGAAGTGTATTCTTACTAAAAACTGAAGAAAGAAGAGCCTTATCTTACTTATCATCTAATAGTTCAAATATCCAATTGGAAAAAAAGTGAGGATTCTACATTCCAATAATTATTTATATTATTTATATGTTTGCAATACTTCAGTCTTCAGTCTGAGTCTAGCCAGTTATCTATCTCCATCCAAAGACAGTGATGTGTCTTTAAAAATAATGTTTCTTAGACGAATCTTTATCATAATAGAGTGATTTTTAGATACTGAATCAATGTTTCTTCAAAAGGACATGGACCTGGAAAAGCAACTGCAGGCAACTAAAAATAATAGCAGAGTGAAAATCACTTCTGAAGGCACTAAGTGGAAAAAATGGGGAACTGCTGCTTTTCTTGTCTCTAATAAAATTAAATTAAAAAAAATAATTTGAGGGGATATTTTATATGATAGTGGACATAGTGGACACATGAGAAAGTCAGAGTTGTGAGTTATTAGTAATTAGTTATCAGTGAGTAGCTTAGATTTCTCTAAGATGAAAATGATTAAGGTTTCCTGCATTAATCCTGACATTTGCTGAGAACAGTCACAATAAAACAGTCAATGAATGTTCTACAGTTAGCATGTAGCGAGCCCTCCTGCTCTGCTAGCAGGAAGCCTGTCTGGAAAAAACTGTCAGTGAAATGGTAAGCTGTAAAGAGCAACATTAGTAAATTCCATGTAAAAAAAAAATATTTTAACAGTGAATTACTGCCAAGAAATTCAGAAGAGTGATTCTCAGCAGATGTATTTTTAATTCCTGATTTTGCAGACTTATCCAGATGTGATTAAAATCAGAGAATTCTGTTGTGTAAATCAATCATCACATTTTATTTATTTATTTATTTATTAATATATATTTATGTTAAAGGCATTCTTTTGTAAATATTTATATAGTTTTGGAAGATCCCAATCCTCCACACTTTAACTAATAAGTACAGTGCTTATATCAAGTACAACCCTTTATGACAGCAGTCTAAAATTTATACTACTGTAGTTTGTGTGAAATAAAATGGTGCTCACCCAGGAATGCACTGAAGCACAATTTTAATCTTATCTTTATTCACAAATATGCTCAACAGAAGGATCATTAGAACTTCATTACCCAAATCTCACTGATCCACTTATTTTCTGAGATATCTTCTGTTTCCTCCTTCTCCACCTAAGGACATTATGCCTGTAGTAGGAAACCACACTCTGTTTTTACTGCAAGACACAGCTTTTCCTTCCATAAAATTAAATTTGGGAGCTAGAAACTCAGAGGAAATAATCTCTGAAAGTTGTCTAAGACTTATCTTTTCTGTCCCTTCTGAACTACTCTTCAAGCACAGTAATTTACAATAGTTTGATATATATCTCTAAATAGTAATTTGTGGTCAACATTGTCTCATGATTTAAGATACCAATAGACAGTCCAACATTTACTGGAATGGATTTTTACCACAGAATTTGCTCCTGTGATTTTCCCTGTTTTTTCCATTTTCGTACTAAATCTATTTTATTCTGTTTGTTATTTTCACAGCATGATGGACTGAAGTAGCTAGTGAAAATAAAACAGTATTACATGTCCATGAACTCAAGGAAGTTGTGTTTCATACATACCTGGTAGGGTGTTAGACTGATGGCCACCTCAGTCAAAGTGTAGGTACTTTCCTAAATGCTTTTAGAAATGATACAGCAAAGAACTAAAGTGAGAAAATGCTGCATTTAAAACATCCTGTTGCTCTTTTCATGTAGTGTTTTCTAAGTCAGGAATTTTCTTGAACTGACAGCTGCTTTGGATGTTTCGTGGTGTCCCTGTTAGAAGATACAATGCACCTAAAATTCTGCAGGCTTTTAGTACTTGTATTTTAAGGGCTACATGGTTGTTGTGGCTTTGTTACAGTCTACCTGTTACCTGATACCAGCGTGAAACAGAAAAGGTTGTGAAGTTCTGAGAGGAGTTTATGTAGAAGAGGACTGAAGTGATAACATAATATTGGTATGATGACTGTATTACATGTCATGTCCATGCTGAATCCCTGACAAGTTTACTTGTCAGATGTTGTCACACCCACTGTTCCACACTACCACCTGGCTGGGTCTGGAGTGTGCATAGGGACTTATTTTTCTTGCAGAGAGGTTCTGGAAAGTGATGCCTATCTGAAAAGGACAGGAATAACTGCATCTTATTTGTAAGTACTATTTAAAAAAAAAAAAAAAAAAAAAAAAAAGGGAAAGTTTATTATTTTATCACATTTGCCTCTCATTTACAGTAGTAAATATCAAAGTATGCTCTTCTCTGAAGTCCAGCAACAGACAGAAGGAGGAAGCTGCTAATGTTCAACCCATCACTGCAGACAGTTTCTGATACCCACTACTCTGATGGTCAGAACTCTTGTTCTAATCTATCTTTACTCCTGATTATTTTATCTATTCATTCTTAAGCCAGGAATGTCTTTTATACTACAAAGACATTTTTCTCTATCTTATTCACAGAGACAGTACTATTCTACCATAGTTTTCATTCTGTGCTCTCAGAAAATCAGGTCTTCCTCCACAAGCCAAATTGCCCATTTGATAACATCTTTCTGAAAACAGAGCTGGAGTTGATACTAGTCACAGACACTAAGTAGACACCTTTTCAAACACTGCTCTGGACTGCTAATTTCAGTGGCAGATTACACCTATGTGTAAAGAGAGAGCCTGTGAGCAGTGGTGAGCAGCTGAGAGCTGCACTCACAGGTTACACTGGACTGCATGCACAAGTTGTGTTGCTTCTGGATACAAGCTAGCTTGTGTGGCATTTAGTTGTCTATTTTCCAAATTTTCGTGTGCTTCAAGCGTCAGAATTTGCCTATGTGAACAGATGTGGATGCCTCTTCAGGATCATCTCAGATTGCTCTTCATTTCTTGAGGGCTGGGAAGGCATAACTTTTCTTGCCCTCACCTATTAAGCCAAGTGAGACAAAATGCAATTGCCCAGTTATAGAGTAAGTAAATCTGGTTTTTATCCCAGTAAAAAAGTGTCATTTGTGCAGTGAAAGCACACTGCATTTTCCTGTGTTGTGAGTATATACCCGTCCTTGATGGTAATACTGAAAACATATATGACTTGATTTTATTTTCTTAGAACTATCCATTAAAAAACGATATTACTAAATGTCTCTAGATCCCGTAACATTGTATCTACAGTGTCCATATTACAGTCTTCCAAGAAATAACCATCACAAAAAGCCAACGGTGTAATTGCATAGTTTAGATATAGTACCAAAGGGATTTTTGTTTGGTTTTATTTTAATGATGTGTTTATCTTTAAAGGTTTTCTTCTTTTCATTGTTGGATACTACAAAGACAGTGAATGTTTTATCTTAAAAAAGAAAAATGTGGATCTATATAATTAAAAAGCCATCTGAAATAATGAATTATATAGATTTCCTATATTCCTGATATATATGAGGAAATTGCCCCATACATAAAATTCAAAATGCTCCTTCTATCAGCATGAAGTTAAATATAATGATGCATGATTCAATAATGTGTTTTAGTTAGCTGAGATTGGGCCAGCAGAATATGGGATACTCAGACCTTTTTTTCCCTTTAAAAAATAAAGAAGCAATCAAAACATTTTCATGAGTACAACCACTGCTAGTCACTGAAGCCCCTTTTAAATCTAGAAATTATTAGATATGCTAAGAAAACCTGCTGAGGTGAATAAGTTGGTGTCCTGGTTTGGGCCAAGATAAGGGTAATTTACTGTCTTGTACTTCTGCTTTCAGCTAAGTCTCTTGTAAGTAGCTGCACTTGCTGAAATTAACAGCAAGTTTCTCAGACAGTGTCTGCTTCTAGGACTGATAACACTTGATGTTTATAGTTACAGCTGAAGACTGGTGTGCAGAGCCAAGGACACTGCTCAGTTCTGAGGAAAATTTTGCCCACCAGAAGGAGTAAAGGAGTAAAGAGGTCACACCTGCAGCCCTCCTTTGGGGAGGAACAGACAAGATAGATGCCAAAATTGACCAAACAGGGTATTCCATCCCAAACACATAATACAATTTGAGGAATCACAAAGGTCAAACCCCTTCCTTCCTGCTTCCCCTTCTTCACCTGCCCCTGTTTGTTTCGGCATCCTGGGAGGATTCCGTCTGTTCATCTGCCTGTGGTCCTGATCCATGCCAGCCCATACCTGTGTGTTCCTGCCTCCAGCTTCCAAATGCTGCTGACTCCAGGAGTCCAGCCTGGACTTTCCCAGGGCTGCCCTGCAGCCTTGGTGGTGACATGAGAGTTTTTTGGGGAAAGAGGGGAAGAATGTGGTATCAATTTTCCTGTATATTTGTATATATTTAGTAATTTTTCCTATTTTTTCCTATTCATTACTTTTTCATTAAAGCTGCGTAGTTTAGTTTCCAACCCATAAGTGTCTCTCCTTTAGTCTCTCTCCTTTCTTTATCTGGGAGGGGGATTAATAGAGAGTATCTGTAATTTGGTTTAATTACCAGCCCAATGTTAAACCGTGCCAGTTGGGACCCAGGTCCTATGTAAATTAAATTCTGTTTAGGGGTTGGCTTGGTGTTGAGGTGCTGATGTAGGCCCAGGCATTGACTAGCTGGGGCCACAGGTTCTTGCCCACAGAAGTCCAAGGTACCTGTGAATTGCTGGCAGCTTTAGGTAACTTTGTCACTGCTTCTGGGCAGCTGTTGACTGCCTCCCTCTGGAAGACCAACTTAAAATCCCAACCTTTTTATTGATCCAAGGTCACAGGTCTTCCACTTCAGCTGTCTCTGTTGTGTCTCAGTTTGGTCACTCATCCATGGCATGCACTTTAATAGGGAAAAGAAAACATGGCAGGTTTTCAGTATGATTTTTCCAGTGTTACAGAAAATGGTCTAAGTAATTTTCATTAGTAGGTGGAGCTTCTCTAACTGCTTAAGGAAAATAAATTAGTTGATCTAGAAATCGTAGCAATCCTAAAAGAAATGTTAACTTCAATGAGCAGGTCTAGTATGAGAAATCTGAGTTTTCAGTGCATTTGTAGACATTTTACAAGATTTAAGTGAAAGTAAAAAGGAATATTCAGAACTTTAGTCTTTAGATTCTAAATTACTTATAATGAAGAATATACATGAAACTCACTTTAAAGGAGAAATTTCATTCAACTTCCTCAGTTTATAATATGTAAATTAATGCTTTCAAATATTATAAAACCTCTCCTGTGACTAAAACTATCATGATTCCCCTGAATAAACAGATTTTTATATTTATATTTTCAAATTTCTGAGGCTTACCAGCCCTGCTCATTTGCTTCCTCCATATATTAACAAAAAAAAAACTTTCTTTTTTTAAATGAAAGTGAGAAACTGACACCATCTTATCTTTTGAGTAAAATTCTCATGTATTAAAAAGATCAATACACATCTATTTTTCTCTGTGCATAAAAGATAAGCATTGCATTGCTGCATTGATACCTTTGAAAAATGATGAAGTTCTGCAGAAAACCATGCATAAATCTCCATCAGTAAAAAGTGGTGATTAAAGTATATAAACTAAGGTGACTTTTTTAAAAAATATGTTATTTTAACAGTATAATACTATTATACCTTTTAATTGTATGAGAATTGGTATTTCTTCATTCTTTACATAAAGGCTTGTCTCTGTTATTCAAAATACACACAGTGCAGTCTGAGTGAGGTTTGTGATTTTAAGCTCAATAATAATAAATTTTTAAACATGAGAAAAAATTAATTTTTAAACCTATTTTAACTAGTCTAGGGCTAATGTACAATGCATCAGACTGGGTAATATCTGTGTCCTCATGAATCAATGTGTAATGTCTGGAGTGAACAACTTTCTCTCTGCTACTTGTTCTTAATCAAGAATTAGGTTTTTTCAACAGATATTAAAGAGTTTTACTTTTAACATGTTCTTTATAGGGTCTTACATTCTCCTACAACCCCATCTTTTAAAACTTAATTTGTAAAGATTTCCTCCTATTCCAAAATGTTATTTCAGTTTCTAGGGTGTTTAATTTTTTATTGCCTCCTCCAGTCAATTTATTTCATAAATACAGGGAAAATGAACTGACACTAAAATGTCTAAGTAGCATGGTTTTTATTTGTTCTTTATCATTTTGGATTGGAAGCTAAGCATTATGAAGTGGAAATTAATTTTTATGTTCTCCTTTGCTATGCAAGCCTGCAGCAGTTAAAAAAAAAAAAAAAAAGAAAAAAAAAAAAAGAGAGAGAGAGAGAGAGAGGGAGAGAACTGTAACTAAATCAGAAACAATGTAGATAACAGTTTTCACTTTTTTTACCCCATGATGAGATCATGCAGGTTGGGGTGAAGGAGACCTGTGATGCACATTTTTCCTCTCAGGAAATATTTCCCTGCAGATTTTTGTCAAGTCTTACCCCTGCCCAGATTTACTTAGCAAGCTATTACTGATTGAACTGCATGCACTCCTGGTCAAGCTTCCAATGTACACTCCTGATGTACAGGAGATATACAGCATATACAGGTGTGCAGCTCCAACAGATAGCACCTAGAATTCATCCTACTGATTCATTCAGGTCATGATGATGGAGGAGGGGAGTGATCTGGGCTGAGATTACATCCAGGCAGACAAGGGCTTCAAATCCATTTCTGATCTAAACTCAGGTTTACTGGATGAAAGTGAGGAGAGAGAGAGCCTGAGGACAAATTTCTGCAGAGCATTTCTAGACTGAGTTTTTCCTAATTCATGATGATATACAAAAGACAAGTAAATGCATACAAAACCAAAAAAATTGATTGATAAAATAACTTCTGGGACATTAGGAATGCTTATGATTTACTGTGTTTCCTGAGAGCATCTCTGAAAAACCAGAGCAGCAGCTTTGATTTGTCTGATTTGATTAAACTTTGTCAGATACCTAAAAGTTGTAAAATGCTTGGTGTGATCACCTGGAAGAGACATTACCTCAGTGATGGACATCAGAGGCTGAAATTAATGGGCCCTTTGGTGAACAATTACCATTTCCCATTCAACTCTGAATCTTAGATAAAATTAAAAGCAGGCCTAGGTTATAGTACTAAAAAAAGCCCTCGTGTTCTTTGGCCCAAAGGCCAAGTGACATTACACAACTTACTTCTACCCACTGAAACTCTTTTCTGTGGGAATATGGTGACTGCAGTGATACTGACCTATTGGGAGCAGTGATGCTTACACAATGTCTCTTAAATTGTGCCTGGTAATGTTTTAAATAGGTTGTAACATTACTAAAAAGAAAACTCATGACAGCAGGTGTGCTTGTAATTAAGAAATATATCAAGTCTTTGCTTAGGATTGTGCCTTAGTTTTTATTAGTATAATCTATGAGAACATTGAGTCCACTCACAATGTGTGGCTATGTTATAGTTAACCGTGTGCTGGCCTTTAAGATTATTTTTTTATAATATATTGTGGTCTTGATCAAGATGACCTCTAAGTCATATTGTTTGGGTTTTAGGTTTGCTTTATTTTTCAATTTGAATTATTGCAAAGGCCATTAGATCATCTAGTCTGACCTTGTATATTAGGAAATTACATTTTACTTGTATCATACTCCATTAACTCCTGTTTACTAAAGTAAATCATTTCTAAAGGCATTTGGTCTTGATCTGAAAACATGTAAAAATAGTAGTTGTCATGGTATTTTGATTCAGTGGAAAAATTGTTTTCCCTGTTAAGAAATCATGCTTTACTTCTCATTAAAATGTATTGATCCAACTTGTCCATAACAGTTGTTCTTATATACCAGTCCAGTAAATTACCCAGTCCTTTAGGAATTAGTAGTTTCTTTTCACCAATTAATTATGTATGACAGCTAAATAATAATTTATTTAATAATAATTTATTTTCATACACACACATATATGTATATGTTCATACATTATGGAATGCATACAGTGTCTTAATATTGGTCTAAGTACTGTTATGTTACAGAGATACTGTGCTTTCACATATATATATACTACAGAATCATTTTAGCATATTTTGCTGACTAAATCAGAATCTTAGCCTAGAGCCAGGGAGGCTTATACTATTGTTTCTCATTATTTAGCAATAATATTTAAAAATCACAATTTGTAAGAATTGTGTTCACTATAAAAAAGTAGCCAGATTGTATAATGTCTTTGCCATTTTCTCTTCTTCATTTGTCATCTTAGTCCTTCTTACCTGTATACTTTATTGTCTGTGATTCCATATTTGCCTCAGGGTCATTAATATTGTTTTTGAACTCAACTCATTGCATAGTCAGTCCCTGAAGAACGTACAAGTAAGCCCTAATATAATGCTGATTTACCACTGACCTTTTCTCTCTCTGGTAGCTAAATCATTTATGCCTTATTATGATTATATGGTGTTCTTCTTTAACCAGAAGGCCTCACTAGGTCAAAAACCATACAAAATCTTATGTCACTTCTAGACTACCTTTATTAGTCAACTTTATTAAAAAATTTTAAATCTTATTAAAGGCTGAAAGCAATTTGCTTTGATGGTATCTCTGCTCTTTAAGATCCTGCTCATGACCATTAATAAAATTCTTCTTGAGCAGTCCTATATAAAGGAAAAAATCCTGTCAATTTTCCTATCATCTTTCTGTGGATCTACAAAAAAGAAGATATAGCCTATGGTAACTCTGAATCACCCCACTGGCCTTTATTAATATTTGCAGTAACTTTAGTGGATTTCTAGTCTTTGAAACTTCCAAGTGCTTTAGGGTAATTAAAACTTAGC
This sequence comes from Calypte anna, assembly GCF_003957555.1. Classification (NCBI taxonomy): domain Eukaryota; kingdom Metazoa; phylum Chordata; class Aves; order Apodiformes; family Trochilidae; genus Calypte; species Calypte anna. Next base: position 31,457,578 of record NC_044244.1, read on the forward strand.
TGTGAGTTAGCTGTTTCTTCAGACAACTCTTTGGGCCTCAAGTACAAGATACCTGAATTTGTGATATCCAGAGCAGATATCTCCTTACTATCACCTTACTTAATTATCTGACACAGTAGGAACACATCATCTGTTTCTTCCTGTACAGTTCACAAATATATATGCTTTCATGTTTTCTTTTCATATAATATTAAATATATTTATACAGAAATCAATTTAACCCAAATTTGTAACGGGACATTTCAATAACAAGAGCCATCTATCAGATTAGTATTTTTTTCCTTTTGCATATTCTTTTTTCTCCAGAGCAGATCTCATCTGGGAGATTCCCCTCAACATCTGTGAACCAAGCCTCGTTGTGGGTGTTGTCATGGTAAGGGAAAATTGTGTGGACACACTACTTGTGTTACTGTCTTGCTATATCTCTTTGGGCTCATTCTTGCACAGATTCTGGCGACTATCTTTGCAAAAATTCCCTTTTTCTTTTTTTCCACAGCTGATCTAAACCCCCTCCCTCTTATTGGATATCATTGCTTTTTTTCCTCCAGAGTCTTTATCTTTCCTAATAGACTTTCTATATCTTTCTGTTGAATTTCTCTTAGTATCCTCTATCTTTACCAAAGAATTGTGAAAGAAACCATTAATTTCATAGATGCCTCTCAAAGGACTCCACCTTTTTTTCTTTACATGCACACCATGATTTTCTGAGAACTGCAGACTGTCTGCAAAATGATTTTTTTTTCCCCCTCAACTTTCACCTGTTAACCTTGCAGAATAAATAAAAGACAATTAGAAGACAAAAACAGCAGAGACAGAGGAGCAGCAGAGCAGTCCAGTCTCTGGAGGAGCACAGGGGGATTGAGGAGTACTCTCAGTGTCCCCTTGCCTGTGGAGGTGGAAGAGATTGGGACCCTTAGTGCCTCTTGGTCACTCAGGCTGTCAGGGTCCTCTGACTTTGACATATTGCTGACAAGGAGCTGGCCTGGAATAGAAAACGAGTACTATTCTTTCTCACAAAGTGGAACTTTTCTAGAAATCTACACCACTTAAACACACTCACTTGACAGTAAAACAGCTTGGCTTTTCATTGGAAAAAATGTGAATGTGTAAACTTCTAGCTGTCCATAGAGATTAGATTAGGTCCTACAGAAAGACTGAAAAAATATTCCCAGAGCTTAAAAGTTAGAAAGATCTTTCTGGTTCACGCATTAACAGGTTACAATATAAAAAGGTTATTGCAAGTAATTTACCACAGAGTATGTTGTAAAATAGCTAAAAACTTTTAGTTTATTCTTACAGAAATAGTTACATTCTCTTTTTAGAAGATGCCAATTGTCTTGCCACATCAATATGATTTCTACATTGTGTCAGATCTGCTTTTTCTTCCCTCCACAGACAGTTCTGGACTTTTAAACTGATTTTTCTGTGATTGTGGGAATAATTAGGTTCTTTTTCCCCTTAAGAAACATTAGGCATTTTAAGGAACAAAAACAACAACACAAAAAAAACAACAAAAAACCCCCACATTGGACATATTTGGAATGGGAAACAAGAAAAGAAGTAATATAAGATTCTCAGTGAGGCTGATACACCTTTTACTATCTACAGCCATCAGCAAATTGTAAGGGTACCCCTTCACATCATTAGTATGGAAAGCAATCAGACAGCTCTGAGACAGCAGCCACTGAGATTCAGCTTTCAGTTAAAGTCCCTTTCCTACAGGCTGATACCTTGTAAGGCATGTAGCTTATACTTTCCCAAATAGCCCTGATTTTTCATGTGCTTCTTGTATAAAGGATCTTTGTTACTTTTCAGGATTTGTCTAAACACAAGTGTGGCTATGAACTTTACCCTTAGTTATCCTAAGTGAAATCCTCATACAATATCCATGGTATCTATCAGAATAGGATAAAATTTTCATTTTTTAACTCATTCTCTACCACTACCCTCCCCTTTTTGGTGAATCTGAAATAAAAACATTTCTTAAAAACATGAAATAATATTCTAGAGTAACTTATCCTTGCCTTTAAAGACTGTGCAACTTTTATATAAGCAGTAGTGTTGCACTATTCCTACATCAGTAATATTGATAAACTTGCAAAATTGATATATAAAGTAAGTATAATTTTACTATTCCATTGCAGGTTTGTTTAATTTGGGGTGTGTGCTTTCAGCTTTGCGTGCATTAGTGCTGCCCACTAGTGGACACCTGAAATCCCTTCTCTACTTAATTCCTGAACAGATGTTGATTATTAATCACATTTATTTGGCTTGATGATTTTAAGGAAATCAAATCCTTATTTTTTTACATTTTAAATCCATTAATCATTAGATTGAATTGTTTTCCTTTTAAATTGTTTTCAAAATGAAAGAGTTTCAAAAGAATTGAGTCATCGTCTTCAAAGGACCGCTGCTCAGTTTTCAGTGATGACAGAAACTCTAAAAAAAAGCAATTCATTTTTTTAGATCAAGAGAAGATTCTTTTATGAAATTTTTTGACAAGGATCCATTAAAGAGAATTGTAATAATTATTCTGATTATGGTGCACCCTCATACACCATTGCTTCTTCGGAGCCTTCAGTAAACAGAAAGGCAGGTTCACATGGTAACCTTAAATCCTGTCAACAAATTAGAAGCATCAAGGAAAATACAGAGAGGAAAAGATCTGTTTATTCCTTCCTCTCCTGTGTTACTGGCTACAGAGTTTTAATATCTCTGCCTGGCAGCCACACAGGTTTCAAATAGCTCTTACAGAGCTGTTGCTGCAGCCCTGATTCCTATTTGTGCTGTTGCTATGCTTATTATCTAATATAAAGACCAGTTTTTTTACACGGTTACCTCCTCCTGCTGTTTCTGTTTACCCTATGATAAGCTAAATTCATCTGCCTCTGGACCAGACATAAACTGACCTCAAAAAATTTTATAAAGCTGTAGGAGATACCTATATGTTGCAATTTGTAGTATTTCACTCGCCTGCAAGGACTTCTTTAGTTAATAGTAATGGATATCACCTGCAAACACTGACCAAGAAAACCAAGTTTATGGTCTGATAGGAATCATACCAAATACAGCTGATGAACAGTTTTATTCTAAATTGGACTATCTTCCCAAGGATAATGTGTCAGTCTCCCAAATACTTTTATATATATATATATAAAAGAAAACTGCCATGTCAGCTCCAAATTAAAATGCTGCATCTATATAACCATTTCTAGAAAATGCTGAAGCAGGCTTCTGAAGAACTTCCCTGGAGAGAGAAGCCAGACTGGGGAGTATCTGCTCTGGAAAAATGAAAATCCACCATTTTCAGCTACTACATTATATTACTTACTGTAGTACAAGGAGATTACACACAGGAATAAATTAAAGGAGCACACTCTTAAAGACTCCTTTCAGTGCAGTGAAGCATGGATCAAACATTATGCATATTAATAATGACACACAGCTTTTTTGTAACTAAGTACAGATATGTGCTAAACTAATTGAGCTTAACTTTTCAATACTTATGTGTCTTTGGATCCACTTTGTTTCACAGTTCTCATTATGTTTTGAGAACAGAATATAACTTTTTGTTTTCCCTTCACATCTGTAGTAGGATTTGTGACATCTTTTCAGAAACACCACTGAAATGTTTAATAATGCATCTACTGAAATGTGGTATAGACAAGACAACCATTTGGCCAGTGTACACAATTGTGCAAATAAAATGCCAGTCTGTTTTCACTACAACCAGTTTCTTCAAATTATTTCATTAGGAGAAGGGGCTCAAAATATTATCATATCATGTTGTTAGCACTTCTGACTTTTAGATTAGGCTATATTAAATGTGCTTTTTTGGCAAAGTAACATCCATGCAAAAAGGGCTGACTAAAATGTGAGTTTCTAGTCAGGTCACTGTGTCCTGTTGCTCTCCATGATGTGGATGCAGAACAGTTGTTGATTTGGTTGAGAGAACTTTTTCTTTCTCCAGGTCTTGCAATACCTTCTATTACATTTTTCCAGCCTTCATTATCTATGAAGAAGCACTGCTTGCAAAAAGGCAAGCATGTAGAAATTATTAGCAGAAAGGAGTCTCAAGGCATATGATGTTAATTTAATAATGGCTACACAATATATTAGAGGTCCTCTTTTGGGAACTGACAGAAATAGCTCCACTAGCCTCAATAAGATAACACTTAGCAACATTTATAGCTTTCTTGCAGTGATATTATTTTGTGACTCAACAAGGATTCAGTATATTCATTATAAATTAGGTAGCATATTAAAAAGTAATGCCAAGACAATTTCATACTATTATACTTTTAACTTGGGAACTGATCATTACTTGATTACATGATGCTGCTGTTTATTGGTTGTGTAACTTATTTACAGCTGACAGTGAAATCAATTAGCCAATGAATAATTAGCCCCATGAACAAATGGTAAAAACTGTAGTAAGATTAGTAGCATGGAAAACATGTCCCAGCATTATTAACAGTTGCTACAGAAAATCCCATACTTGGCTTCCTCAGCACTTGCAACACCTCTCCTCCCTATGTGCTGAGCAGATTCACTTCCCTCTTCCATCTGTCATCCTGCATTTTTACATGGGTCACTCACAAACATCCACCCCTTTCAAGACATCATCTATTCTGAAATCTGATCATTGTTGCCTTTTAAGATTCTTAGGAAAAATATGTGCCAAGAGAATGATAATTCAAATAGTGTTCAGCATGAACTTTTTTTCTTATATTGGAAGGACATGTAGGAACTGGGAAGATGGGATAGTGTGGTAGCCACCTCCTGATGCAGAGAGATAGTTTCCAGCAGCCGCTGTGAACTATAAAGAATAGAAAGAACACCTCTTTTTGAAGTATCCATGGTAATACAGGTGACATTGTCCAGCTTTACTGTTTGAACACACGATCGCAGTCTTCTTTGTGTCTGGTCTCTAATTCAAGATTTTTTTCAGTATTTCTACAGGTCATAAAACTTACTAGTCATTTTCAGAAGCAATTAAATGGCCATTTAAAGGCTTCTTCTAATACATAGCCTAAGGAGAGGTAAAAAGTTAAGTATAATTTTGCATGGTAGATTCTATTTCTCCCTCATTCCTTCTAAAATTTTTTTCATTCAAGTGTTTGAGAAAATGAGGTCTTTTGAAGAGTTTAAACTAGAAAACAAGTGAGGACATGCCAAAAAATCATTGAATGATGGGTTCAGGTTCTATTCATGGACTTGTCAGTGTCAGCTTTGGATGAATCATTCAGTTTCTTCTGGTCTTTCTCATTCTAGGAAGGTCAGCATAGTTCCTCGACCTTTGCTCATAGTAACTAAATTATAATTCATTGAAAAGTTCTAAAGATAATTGTAGAGTAAAACACTTCTGAAAAAAAATACTGGCACAATTTTTGGCTGAAGGATACTTACAAATTTCATTGACTCTGGAGTAGTTCCTGAAAGTCTTGGTCTTTTATGGAATTTTCTTAAAACTTTGCCAGTTGATATAAGGAATCGTATATTTTAATAAGCAATTGCATATTTTCACCTCTTTCACAATTAATCTGATAACTCTGTAGATACACCTTGATCTTATTGATGTTTGTTACTCTGGACGGAGACGAAACATGATGTGCAGGCTACTGTGGCTGGTGATGTCTTATGTTGAATGGATGTCTGTGTCTATTGACTGTTTTTTGCTTTGTTGGCAATAGGATACTGTGACCAACATAAAGACTTCTGTGGGAAGTTTTAATTTATTTAGCTTTTTTTTTTTTTAAATTTCTCAAGCATCAACACATTTCTGAACAACTAATTTTATTGTAACAGGATAATAGAATAACAGATATGTGCAACTATTTATTAAGTATGAGCTATTTTTAAAGTGCATTGTGGTCAGTCATAATAAAACGAAGCTTCTTCTAATTTCTGAATGGAAAAAATATCTAAATTTTTTTTTTCCCTTTGTATGTTCAAAACCTGATATTGTTGAAATGTTATTTCCCATTAAAAAATGTTCGTAGGAGAAAATTCCTAACTTTCCATTTAGATAGAAGACCACAACCATATCATTGCAATGAAGTGAATAATTCATTCTCTGCTTTGTAAGAGTGATTATGGTAATTCTACTGGGATTTTACTAGATTCTGGATATAAAGTAAGGTACTGAGAACATGGAAGAATATTTTTCAGTAACTTAGAATAAGCACTTTAATAAATCCTAGCCTTACTTGTCCTGCTCTGAAAAATCCTGTAGTACTTGAAGCGGAGTCTGACAGCTCATTGAGATTCATTTAAAGAAAATACAATGCAAAACTACTCTAAAGGTTCTGACACTGTACTTAGCTTTGTGCTTGGGAGACTGGGGGATGGAAGGTCTGTTCTCCCAAGTCTAATAACTATTTCACCTAGTTGCTGACTGTGTTGCATGTGATGTCTGCCTCTTAGGTTTTCAAACAATATCATGGGATGCGTACCAAGAAAAGTACCTTGAGTTATTATATAACTCTTGAGTTATTCCCTCTCTATTACTCTATCCTGTAATGCCAAACTGAATCAGCATAGCATGACAGGAAAAAGAGCCATGGAAGGAATACCAATTATTCTTTCAGAATATGAAAAATAGTGGGAGGTGGGGGAAGACTTTGTCAGACTAAAGGATGAATGACATTCTGTAACGAAGGATTTGTAAGATAAAGTTCCAGCTACTGCACTGGTGATCTGGACCTACTGAACTCGTTTCACATCTTTCACATCTGCTGGGTTAGCCAAGTGTTTATAAATGGCATGGGCAATGACAAATTTCCATGCTGACATTCCACACTGTATTATGTAGCACAATACAATACAAAACCTTGTAAGTGACAGTCAAAGAGAAGTAAAAGAAATTAATCAGGTCCTAAATGTTCCTGTTATGTTACTCATTACATGCATAATGATAAATTAGATGTTAATGTTTTTTATTTTGAGAAAAATACAATAAAACATGAGAAACTGATGCAAATATATAGCTACATATTTATGTATCTTAGAAGTATTTATTTTTTAAAACTTTTGCAATGAAAAGTGTACTAACAGTAAGGGGTAGGTTGTGCCTGATTACTTTTATAGATTATACTGCGTAAAGCTTGGTTTACTTGCTGAACTCAATATTGTAATAAAACTTTCACTGCTTGTTTGATGATATGGGGAGCCATTCTATTGGCTTGTGTAGATTGCTGTCTAGAATTCTTCAATATTCCAGCAACACCATTTGGCATAGATATGGTTTCCCCATGGGAAATGCTTAAACAAACAAAGGACCTTATTGAAGTAAAATGTATTTAAATGGAAACTTCTGTACATTGCCTTCAGAACTGCTGCCTGCTAATAACAAGGGAATATGCTGGGGTATTTTTGTACTTTTGAAATAAGCTGCAAAACTGCAGTAGAAAAAAAATCTCAATATCCCATGAAGTGTAATGAAAGAGTATCTGCTGTCTAAATGTGCCTCCTGGTTATTATTTCCCTCCTGCTGCCCTTGGATGTGCAGAGTCATTAGAAGTGGATTAGTTATCCTTTGTGAAAATTGAATCAGAATCAGTGAATGAGTCCTTGAAAAGCTGTTACATTGCATGTAGTGAAATAGGGACTTCCAGAGCATAAATTCTCTAACTCTTTAGACAAAAATCATGGAATGAGATGAACTGACCTCTCAAGAGTCTTACTTCTCTTTACAGAACAGGAAGGGAAAGCACAATGACTAAATTAAACTTAGCTATCTAAATTTTGGATGCTTATGTTATCTGCTGTTTAAACCAATAGATTTTTATAGACTACTTCATACATTTTAATACCTACACCAAACTCTTCCTTCTTACTATTTGCACATTATATTATTATTTTCCCCCCCCAGATTACTAGAATGCTCTAATCTCATGGGTTAATCTTTTATTCATGATCTTTTTTGCCCAAATTCAGATGACATTTGCCTTTAATGAAAAAACAGCATAGTTCCTTGCTCAGATCAGGTCTTTGACTTGATGGGTCTGGAAACACAGCAAGCTGAAGATGCATTATGCCTTTTTTATTTTGGGAAGGCTGCAAATATCAATCCATATGCCTTGAAATAAGCCCAAGACATAACCTAAAATATGTTATGAATCCTCATTTGTTATACTTTGTCAAGACTGGGTTTGCTTCTGATATCAGAAGACTGCCTGGTAGCCCATCTGGTGGAGTTATAAATTTCTTTCCTCTATCTTAGTTAAAACACTTGTTCTTGTGTCCTTTACATGTTATGGCTTTAGAGTTGCGCACAAGGATTAGAGCACCAACTCATGATCATACTTTTCTTAGTGAAAAACTGGAAACATTTTCGGAGGTACATATCATGCCCACCTTTCCTTAAAGAACACATGGCTTTGGGATGCTTTGTCTTTGGTTTGAAATCAAAGTAATTGATTTTCATTGCCTTGCCATTTTGAAGCATTCCTTTTTGCTGTCTACTTTGCCTTTCCCGGGAAGATAGTGGATAGAAGTGGGTTATGCAAAGATTTTCTTGCAGTACAGTTGATTTGGATGTACCTTGTTGCTCACAACTATCTACTATCAGGAAATCTCTAATCTCTTTGCATTTAGGAAGATTAGAGTACAGGCTGCTGATAGCTGACAAAAGTGGAGTATAGTTTTGTCCTTAAATGCTCTATCTAGGAGAAATTTTTTTTTATTTCTCTTTGCTCTTGTTAAGGTAGCCATAGCATAGGACACTGTCTTATATCTTCTTTGGGTGACCTCTGACAAGGCAGTCTTTGTCACATAAGTGGTGAGGAGAAAAGAAAATAGGATAGCACAGTACGTCCAACCTAACTTTGATTTTAATCTCTCTTTGTGTTTGTGTGTACATGTGTGAGTTATGTGTTTTTCTAGGCAGAGAACAAAAAATAGTTTCAGCATATCCATATCCAATATCCATATCCAATGCTTAAGTCTTTAAAGGAAACAGTTTTAAGTGGTTGGTGCTTTAAAAGCAAAAAAATGTCCAAAAAATAGAAAGCATTATGACAACTCAGTGGTGGCAGACCATGATGGAGATTACACTAGAAAAAAAGAAATTTTCTGGATTGATATGTGATGGGCATAGGCTCAGGAATAAAACTTTTCACATACTGAAACAAAATGGTGTGAAATCAGTTCTACTGCTTCATTCAAGGAAAGATAATGAACTCTAAACTGAAATAATTTTTTTCCTTGATGCTTGTTTTGGGAAGTGAAAAGAATGCAGATCAGAATGATATTTCTGCAGGTGATGTCACCAAGGTCAGACTGGGTATGATGGTTTATGGAATTGTTAGCAAATCTGTGTGATTAGGATTTACTCTTCTCTGTGGTTTTTTTTGTTTGGTTTGGTTTTTTCCTCTCTGCTTTTTTTTTTTTTTTTTTCCTTCCTTGGCTTCTGATTTTATTTTTCCACAAATATAGTCAGACTGAAAACCCAGCACTAAGGATACTTTTACTAGAAGAGAAGACTGTATTTTAACAAAAGACTGAATGCTTCCTTTTTCAGTTGACATGATTTATTAGAGATAGAACCAAGACATTCCGCAGCTGTATTTTCATAGCTTTTAAAAAATTATTGGATACTGTGTCTCCTTTTCCTCTTTTCCTTGTTAACTTTGATAAACTCCTCAAAAATTAGTAAAACCACATGAACTGGAAACTTTTGGAGTTCCAAACCTGTTAATGAATTTATCGTCTTCTTCATCCTTGATATTCTAATGATTTCAGGAGGCAATAACATGAGGAAATTTATTACAGGCAAGATAAAATACAGGGTAAGGTACATAGCAGCTATTCTGGGTTTGACCTCATTGAAAGCATTACTAAAAAAATTAACATTCACTGACAAAACTAGATACTACTGGATTGTTCTTAAAAATTTAGCCATGTTCTAAATCCTTTTATTTAGCATTATTTTCTACTTTGGGAAACCATGGTTTGATAGGAACACTCTCTTCGTTTCTCAAGCTAACAGCATGTTGTGAAAGAGCACACGATTTCAGGGTCTGTGTTCCTGGAATGATGAAAAAATATGGTGCCCAAGAAGATGAAATGAGCCTCTTGACAGTAGAGCCAGAGGAATCTAGGCAGAGGGACAGCTGATCAGCTTATAGCAGCAGTATTTGGTTGCCTAAACATTGATGCCTGGGGTCCTACAGACATCTTCAGAGGTTTGCTATGATAGAAGATGTTTGGAAGCCTGTGGGATCCAAGAGCAATCAATATTCCCTGGATGTCTAGGGAATTCTTGAGTTGCCTGCTTTAGAGGTACACAATCTCTAAACCACAGAAGTCTAAACACTTTGTTGTCTTGATCTGTAGGCATCTGATTCCTGTCGTGTCCCTCCTTCTCCTACTATGCACATGGCCATTCAGGCACAGGATATCAGGGAATCTACAGTATCCTGAATAGGTTTCTAAAGTCTTTCAATACTGGAATAATTTGTACCTGCTGGTATTATGCTGGTGATTAATTACTTGACACAGGTCTTTATAAAAGCTCTAGTTCTATTTCCCAGGAATCATTTCAATAGAGTTATCCTGAGATTGATGAAGTAATGCCTGACACAAGGAGTATTGAGTTTCTCCACTCATTTTCCTTCAGCAATTTTTGAGCACACACAGAAATGAAAATTATTTCCTTTAGTGTCAGCATTTACCCATAAACCATGAAGATGTTAAAGCATGCTGCACCTGTTTAAAATGTTGCCTTTTTTGTTGTTGATCATAAAATATTTTAGGCAAATTTCCTATGCATTTTTGGACTTTCCTTGTAAGCTCCTTGCCTAAAAACATCAAGACTTAAAGCAAAGATAAAATACAACACAATACATATTTAACCACCAGCTGGCAGAAAAGAATTATTTGTTAGTTACACAAAATAATATTGGTCACAAAAGACACTTTTTGCAAGCCCAGTTTAATGCATTTGTGACAAAAAATTACAGCAGTGTTTGATGACATTTATAGTAATTTGTAGTGCCTTGCAACTGACTTTAACATTACTGATTTTAACTTTGAGTCTTATGGTTAAAAAAAAAAGTCTTCAATTGTAAGAATATGGTTGAAAAATAGTTTTAAAATAATTTTAGATTTTAATCTCTCTGTTCAAATAGCACTGGAAAGTTTTAGAGTTTCTAATACATACCTCTGAACCATGGCATTTACTCAACTCTCAATATTTACAGTAGTTATCCTCACAAAACTAGACAGATTTTATGAGTTGTTTTGATTCCTTTCCAATAAAATCATTGGCTGTATAACCGAAAAGTAAACTGAATCATGAAAGAAAATGACCAAAAAAAAAAAAATCTATCTGGGAAGTTTCCTACGGTTTGAGAAGGGAGATTTCTTCCAGTAGTGATGGTGCAACACTCACTGAAAGACCTTGAGTTTGTTACCTCATTGTTGCCTATTCACTCATTAATGCAGGAGCTTTGGAATTACTCAACTTGTAAACAAAAAAAATTTAAGTGAGCTAAATCCTGTCCAAACTGCAAAGCTTCAAGTCATGAAGAGTCTGTAAAGAAGTTGAGATGCAAAGTCAAATATCTCTAATCCTTAGCTAATTTTTTGACCCCTGGGTAAGTGGTATCCATGTGAAAGGCTAGAATAGTGAGCACATATTGGAATATCTTTTGGCTTTTCCTTTTCTGTCTTAGGAATATTGTATTTTAAATCACCTTTCAGTTAAGAACTTGAATGAAGAACTACCTAAGAAGCACTGTTAAAAATACTGTGGAAAAGACAATTTTGCAACTGTTGCAAATTTGTGTGAAACAATTATACTTTTTTGCAGATGACACGAAAAATTTTTCTCTGATAAATGGCATACACATTCACTTTATATTTACATGGCCACAAGTTTCTGATCCCACCTTTTCCCTCTTTAGTCTGTTGGTGTCATTTCTCTTGTGTGACTAAATAAGGAGATGGGTCCTGATGAAATTACCTCTGAAAAACATATTTTCTTTTCAGATGCATTTGTAACTCATCTCGTTGCTCAGAGGTTTATGCTGACTCAAAGAAGGTGAAACAATGACTCCTGAGGGCAAGGTTAGACATACATTTCAATGTCAATGCTCTGCCAAGATGCTTTCCAGCTGATTGTTCCTGAGCCTATGCTGGCAATTGGGCTTATTCCTCCCTGGTAGCAGGACTTGGTAGTTTTTTCTTGTTGAACTTCATGAAATTCCTGACTACCCAATTCTCCAGCTTGTCCAGGTCCCTCTGGATAGCAGCACACCCATCTGTTGTATCCACCACTCCTCCCTGTTTAGTATCATCTGCAAACTTGCTGAGATTCCACTCTGTCCCATCATCCAGAGCATTAATGAAGAGATTATGATGCTGATCCCAGTACCAATTCCTAGTATATACCACTTGTGTCCATCTGGATTTTATGATAGTGATCACTACCATTTGGATCCATCTGTCCAGGGGTTTCCAATCCAATTCACTGTCCACTCATCTAACCCATATCAGCACCTACATGAGAAGCTCAAGCTTTCCCTCTATATGAGGTATAACTGGATGCTCTGCAGTTCCCTTCACAATTCCCAATAATACACTCAGTATTTCATAGAATGTGTTTGGTTAGAAGATTATTTACTTCCAATCCCACTGCATGACAGGGGAAACACACAGAAGACCAGCTTGCTCAAAGCCCCAACCTGGCCTTGAACTCTTCCATGGAGAGAAGGCATTCCCAACTTCCCTGAGCAACTTGTACCAGTGTCTTACTACCCTTACACTAAAGAATTTCTGCCTAATGTGTAACCAAAATCTACCCTCTTGCAGCTTCAAATCATTACCCCTTGTCCTGTCACTACATGCCCTTGTGAAAAGTTCCTCCCCAGCTTTCTTGTAGGTCCTCTTCAGGTACTCAAAGGCCACTATAAGGTCTCCCTGGAGCCTTCTCTCATCCAGGTTGAACAACCCAAGATGTCTCAGCCTGTTTTCATAGAAGAGGTGTTCCAGTCCTCTGATCATCTTCATGACCCTACTCTGCACTTGCTCCAAAGCTCCATGTACTTTTATGCTGTGGATCCAGCACCGGACACACTACTCCACGTGGGGTCTCATGAGAGCTGAGTAGAGGGGAAGAATCACCTCCTTCGACCTTCTGGCCACCCTGATTTTGGTGCAGTCTTTCTAGGATTTCTGGGCTGCAATCTCACATTGATGGCTCATGTTGAGCTTCTCATCTACTGACAACCCCAAGTGCTTCTCCTCAAGACTGTTCTCAATCCATTCTCTGCCCAGCCTGCATCTGTGCTTGGGATTGACCTGGCCCATATGCAGAACCTTGCACTCAGCCTCATTGAACATGATGCAGTTTGCACGAGCCTGCCTCTCAAGCCTGTCAAGAGTCCTCTGAATGGCATCTCTTCCCTCCAGTGTGCCAACCACACCACAAAGCTTGGTGTCGTTGGCAAACTTGCTGTCCACAAGTCTCTGACAAAGATGTTAAAGAGCCTGAATCCCAGTATGGACCCTTGAAGAACTTCACTGATCTCTGGTCTCCATTTGGACATCAAGCCTTTGACCATTCGTACTCTTTGAGTACAAACATCCAGCCAATGCCTTATCCACTGAGTGGCAAATCCACTTAATCTATATCTTCCCAATTTAGAAATCCCAATTTAGAGACCAGGATATAATCCAGGACAATATCACAATTCTTTGCTCAAGTCCAGATAAGTGACATAAGTTGTTCAATTTTTGTTCTGTTTTTCTGTCTTAGGTTCTTTTCTTCTATTTTCTGTGCAGAAATTTATCTCGCATTAAAAGTTTGGACTTTTTTTTCCTGGTTTTGTTCTTGTTTCCTGCTTTTTTTTTTTAATTTTTATTTTTGAGTGAGACCTTACCAGGCTGGTTAAAAGCTTTCAAGTGGTTACAGTTTCCTAATGGTCTTTTTCACTTGTCTTTCATTATAATGCACATGGCATCTGATTCATTTCCTGCTGGTGACATGGAAGACTCCTCTTCTGACCTGAGGTAGAGTGAGATTAGTCTTTGATGATGCGTGCATATATTCATCTCTGGACACATGCTTCCCTTTTTCTAGAGACTGTAAAATATTAAAGTAAAGAAGTATAAACAATCCTTGTCTTATATTATCCTTTGCAGATCCATTTTAGGACAGGAAAACTATTTCTAGGCAAATACATCAAACAAATTAATTTGTGAAATCTTTTTTTTTTTTTTTCTCCCCCTGTCCATCTTTAGAGAATTTGCATTGCAAAGCAGGAATGGTTGCAATAGATTGTATAAGCTTAGGCTTTGCTCATGGTAAAAGGATCACAAAATAGTCACAGTGGGAACCTGGCTCTTTTTCTCAAAGCTGTTCCTGATTACTGGATTTATAAATGAGTGAATCCAGATGTATTTGTATCTTAGCTTTCACTCTGATGCTATTTCATTTAATGAAAAAAAAATATTAATCTGAAGAGACTAGAAGGTTATTGGAGAAGAAATTTGTATTTTATTGCAACATGTATTAATATATATTATTGTCCAGAAGATATACATTGGAGAGTCATATCCCTATGTTACAAAAATAGCAAAGCTACCATAAATTATATAGTTGTAATGTGAGTTTTTTTCTTTTCTCCAAAAAATTGTCCCCAAAGTAACATAAAAATTTATTTTCTGGTATTCAAAACCAAATATTTTGTATATGATATTACACAATGACATGAGTCTGAATTCAATATTAGAGAAAATGAGAGTCTGGCTGTCCTGAAATGAGCTTTTTTCATTTTCAGACTAGAGCTACTGCAGGATCTTCTCCCACAGTAACCCTGCTTGTCAAGTGCCCTCACAAAGGAACCAACAACAATCACTATTTGAAGTGCAAACTGTGGATCAGAGCATGCTAACTAAAAATAAGTGCTTCAAGAGAAAATTTTTTAGCCCCAGTAAGATACCAGTGAATGCCCCCTTCCTTTTTTCACAAGCATCTCTGAATCAGTTCCTGAAGAAGTATAATGAGTCATTATTATCTTGTAGATGTTGCCATTAATAAAATTTTCTTTAGTAGGAAGAGACAGACAAGGGACAGTAAATGTTTACAGATTATTTAATATATGTCAGTGTAGCATATTCATGGCCTGAGCCAATCATGCTTACATAACCATTGTAATATTAGGTACTTAATCCCATTATCCCCACTATATATTTTGTTTTGTTTCATTTGAATCTGATTTCACTTTGACTACTTAAGTTGAAGTATTTAGTTTCATTTCAGTTCCATTCCCATTGTTTTAAGATGAGAAATGTGTGGCAAATTTAAATTGAAATATCATGGTCTCAACTCTGTCTTTTTTTTTTTTTCTAACAGGAATCAGGGAAAATGCACAATGAAGGAAATAAAACCCACAACAGATTGAAGAGTCAGAAAGCGACCACATCTTCCTACTCTGGAGGCAGCAGAAACCTGGAACCTGTTTCTCACTGGGTTTGGTATGGAAGGAGTGGTTAATGCAGCCAGGCAGTGGAAGTGGAGAAGAAACTGAGAGTGACACTGAATTCAACCTCTGTCCTGAACCTGGAGCTTTATATCAATCAACTGTGTTGATATCTTTGGGGTTAACCCTACATTCAGATTTATGCCATTTTAGTACTTATCTTTCAGGATGAGATGAAACATGTATTGCTGTTAGTTACCAATTAAAATATTTATTAGTTTTTATTTTTACCTTCATGTAGTGTGATGTCTTTTGAGGACCACAGAGGCACATTTTGGCATGTGAAAGAAAATTTCATCTTAAATTAAACTGTGTAATTGTAAGTTTGGCCCAATCAGAACCAGGCATGTCAAAATTTATAAATCTGTCAGATGACCAAAGGTACTTGACTTCCCAACTTCTGAGTAGATATACACCAATTTCACTGTTTAACTCAGAATCATAGCTGAACAAAACTACTGGGACTAAAGATAGGTTGCAATATTGGATTTGATCAGAAACAAAAATAGAGATAGCAACAGAAGGAAGTTATACTATGGAAGAGGAAAACAGCATGGTAAAGCAGGAAAGAGATAACATTCTCCAGAAAAAACAGCAATGAAGCAGTTTTCTAAGTGAGTTTATTAATGAAAGTAACCCAATTTATACCTCTAAGTATTTAGATTTCATTGCTCTCTTGCAGATTAATCTGTTTATTCATAAATAACATTCAGATTAATAAGTATTAGCACAAAATGAATAGCCATGAGATGTTGATGCTATCAATTATGAATCAAAATAGAAATGAAGTAGGTTATTTGCTAATTCACAGTTCTCTCCTGATACACATAATGCCTAACAGCAACTGTTTCTTGAATAGTCTTCCTACTTACTTGTGAAAAGTCTATGGAGGAAAATAATCTAAAGTCTTGTTTAAAAAAAGGCCTGTTACAAACTGCCTAGCATTTCAACAAAGTGCAGCTGACACTTCCATAGTTAGATAAACATTTGCTCAAATTTTGCAGCATCTTTGTGTCATTGGTGATACCCTCATTATGTCATCTAAGCAATGAATTATTTACACATTTTAAAACTACACAAAGATAACTCAGCCTGTAAAAATAAAGAACTCCAAAATCTTCAGATCTGAGACAACGAAAAGTATGTAGCATCAACTGAGCTGGAAGAAAAAATAATGTGAGGCCATTTAAGACTTTCAAGATCAGCATACAGGGACCTTTGTTAACTTATAAAGTACTTTCTTTTGTGTGCAATCATGAGCCTTTCATTCATCATGCACTGCTCCTTATGAAAGTAATCTGTATCTTGAAAGAACATTCATTCCCCTAAGCTTATGACAGATATTTACAACGATGCTGGAGATGGTCTCTGCACTAGGGGATCTCCCTGTACAGGAATTCCTAGTAACAGATCCACCATCAGACTTTCCAGTTTCTCTGTTTCCTAATGAGGTTGTACTTTTTTATATATGGACAGTATTTTATATTTATATCGAATTTATTTTTATGGACATCCAACAGTCACACCCATGTCACCTGACAGCCATGACTATGTCCTCCCAGAAAAGTGTCTAAGAATTGGTAAATAAATATGTTACTTCTAATCATATCAAATTAACTAGTTAGTCTTTGTGCAGAACTTTGAAATTAAAGTTATTTATAAATAATCAACATTAATAGCGTAGAGAATGACTTGGTGTATTGACCAGAGCTGTGGGTGTAAACCATGTGTGGCATTTCATGCATGTTTTAGATCAGAACCTTTAGAAGACTAAATTTTCAAACAGATTACCATAAGATTACAAAAGTAATGTTGTTGTGCATTTTATTTTTCTTTATTAATTACATTAGTTATGAATTACTACCTTTGCGTCTTCAGGAATCAGTAACATATCAGTGCTGGATATCCCACCATAAATTGAAAAATACACTGAAAGAAATTTAGAAACTGTTGATGTACTCTTGGGCATAGGGAACAACTGGAAGAAAGGTAAGGTTGTTACCCAGTGTTTGCTGAAATCATGCCTACTATAAACTATAAACTGCTTTCCTATGGAAAGATTCATAATGTACCAAAAAAAATTCTTAGAAAGATTTATCTGCAAGAGGCCTTTAATCTTATTCCCAACAAGGACTTCACTGGGTTGTACTGGAAATAGGCTGGAGATTTATGTGTGTGTACACAAATTTCCCTACACTGTGAACCAAAATAAACTTCAGCAAAAAAAGACAACTTTGCTGAGTGCCAAGTTGCATTGCTTGCTTCCCTGGATATGGGGAGTTATTAAAACAATCACATAGACTCTTAGGGGTTTTATTTTGATTGTTTGCTTGTGTTTTTGTTGTTGTTTGTTTGAGGGGGTTTTGGTGGTTTTTTGTTTGTTTGTTTTGATTGGGTTTTTTTGTTCATTTGTTTCTTTTTTCCCCCATTGGCTAATACATGGAGGGGATTGATTTCTTCACAAGACAGACTCTGTTGAAGCTCCATGAGAAAGTTTTGGCAATGAAGTTCTGTTCCTGTGATGTTTTCAACACAAGCCCATTCCAGCCACAGGGATTGTTGTGTAAGGATTGGCATATTGCTCTTGGCACTTTTCCTCAAAGCAGGGATGAGGGGAGCCTGCCACTGCCCATAAATTACACCATGAGAAAATTACTTTCAATCCAGCTATAAACAGACAATTATGAAAGGCTATGCAATGCCATCCTGAGGCTACTGGTGGTGCTGGGAGAATGAGTCTATAATAAGCAACACATACTGACAAGTGCTTTGGGTTTGTAAAATATGTTAACCCTAAATTGCCTTCAGATTCAGACAAAAATATGTTACAGAATTTAATGTAGAGAAAATAGGTGCATGGTAATTCTGATATTCCTGAGTGTTCATGTGGGGAGAAAGGTTCCTTCCATGAGCAGCAAGATGAATGTGACAGCTCTTATTTATCTTAACAATCAACAGCAAAAGAAATAAAATTGTTCTTCATTGTCCCAGGAGCTAAATAACAATGATCACTTTTAACTTGGAAAGGGCAATTGAGTCTAAGCATCTCAGTGAAGTTGATACTTATGCCTATCATAAAGTCCACAGCTCAAGAGGAATCTCTACTTGTCTTTGCACTGTTTGTTCTCACACAAAAGAACACTTGTGGCTTTGCCACAAAGATGGAAATCAGAAAAAAAACTCCACTCATGCTCTGTTTTTGGAAAAGTCTATACTACAACTTCCCTCTTTTTTTTATTGATTTCTTCATTAAATTTCTGAGTACTCGCAACTGGAAGAGGAGTTTGGATCCTAACCTTCAAGTATTTGTTTTGACATAGGTGATGGGGAAGCAACAATTTTGCTTCTTAGAGAAATTATGTTGTGAAACCCTTTGTAGCACTGCTTCCATGTCCTGCCATATCAAGGATAAATAAGACATAGGAAATCCAGACATCCCAGAGATCAATATGAATTTAAAATTGAAAGGATGTAACTAGAATATTAAACAGATACAAACTCTACTAGTCTTGTTTTTGCTACATATGAAAAAGATTATTAAACTGTTAATCTTTTTTTTCCTTAAGCATCTGTTACGAACACAAGAGGTAACTCCTGAAGCCAAAGTCAAGAAAGGATGGGAGGTGCTATTTGGTCCTGTTCCAAGGCAAAATCAGAAAATCTGCAGTTCTGGAGCATAGACATCTAAACTGATGCTATTTCTGCTGTTGTGGTCACTCCTGGCCTAAGATCTGTTCTATAATGCAAGATTATCTGGAAGGTAACTAAATACATTTCCCTTACCTGGTACAATTTCAGATCATGTTTTTTAACCCTCGAGGAGTAGCTTCCTTATGAAGTAGATATTCACCTCATTTTACAGGTTCAAAATTGGGACTGATAGACTATGTGTGTGAAGCAGAGAGAGGAAAACTGTGGGAGAATGAGACCGTGAGAGCGATGACGTGATTTGCATAGTTCTGTGCCTTAATTATAAAGCAACCTTTGCTTGATGACACAGCTATCAAAATTAAGCATCATTATATTTCCCTTGGGAACTTTCTGATTAAGCATGTCCCAATCGTGTTTGTACCATACAGAGATGGTACAAACCAGCACATTTTCTGACTGTTGCAGCACACAGTAATAATGTGAACATCTCTCTTGGGACCAAAGGATACAAGCAGTTTGCCTGTGCTTTTAGAGACCAAACAGCACATTCCAAACCTGAAAATTTCTAAAACATTGACAGATGATTTAGGTCAGAGTTAAGGTAATCTAAAGCTTTTTAAAAATACCGAAACACCCGATAACCACTCAACAATGGATTTTTGAAGACTTAAAACCAATTTTTTTCTTTCACCTCACTTTCTCAGACATCAGTGAGATGAGAAGTATTTCTCCAAGCATCAAACTTCAGTGGTAGAAGTTATTTGTGCACAGTTCAATTCTCCTATCAGCAAATTCAGCAGATTTCTGCCTACTCTGATGACTTTGTACTGTATGACTGATCTGTTGCCACAGAGTTCTTACGCTGAACAGTGTATGTAATAATTCTTAGAATAAGGCATATGAAGAGCTAAATGTTGCATGATGTCTAATAGGCTGTCTGGAAATGCTGAAATTTCCCTGCTGATCTGAAACGGGGAAGAAATGTTTTCTTTCCTGAGTAAAGCAGATGGGTTTAGTTAGCGGACATACAGATCCCTTATTTTAAAGCACTAAAAATACCTCTGAAAATTTCATTCTTCAAAAGCAGAACAATGTGACAGTAACAGAGGGCAGAAATTTTGGACAGATGTGAGCTCCACACTGTGGGGTGTCTTTGTCTGTTTAAAAGGTCCAGTATAAGAGACCTGACACAGTGACCTTTTCTACTAGGCTTTCTTGAAGTCTGACAAATGTAAGATTAAGCTTGTCAAGATAATACTGAGACTCATTGCTCATATGTCTAAACATACAAGGACCTTAAAAGCTGAAGAAAAATTAAAGTACAATATCATCAACAATATCATCAGGGATAATTTCCCTTTTTTTCAATTTCTTGATTTCCAATGTAAAATTGAGTTGTTTTTGAAAGCAAAGGAATAATATAAATTAAAATATGATGAAGGCCAGAAAGACTAAAAGACCATATTTACAGTAGAACCATTCATTAAAAACAAAAGAAGAATTAATCCTTAATCCTTAAAACAGTGAAAAAAGCTGAGCATTAACATAGTTTGAAATTCTGAATAATAGGTTCAGATAATATATTTGTTAGACTATCATGGCAGAGACTGTTTTATACTTCACTAATTTACTTCTTCAGTAGTCCAGCACCTCTCTTCCCTTTCCTTTCCATCCCTCCCCGTCCCTTTCTGTCCCTTTTCTTGTTTTTGACAACAGCCTCACATAAACTTTAAAGTACTGAAGACAACTCCTTACCTTTTCTGTAGGGAGGCTTGGTAGAAAAACTACCACTGGATAGATGTCACATCCACCTCCCTAGAAATGCTCAGTTTTACTTACACATTCTCCCCACAATGTTCCTTCTCTTCCAGTTTATTCCAACTCTTAAATAAGTGTTTTTGAAAACACACTTCTGTATTCTAGGAATACAGTTCAAATGAGATTGAGACCTATGCTGGCAGTTATGTCCTGTTTTCTGTGTCTAATTTTTCTAAGTCCCTAAATACATCACAAAACTAGAGCAAGTGTTTGAAACTGAAAATCTAAGAAATCCCACTCTACTCCTTCAACCTAATTTGCTGTAACTTTCCCAACACATTATGTGAAAATATTTCTTTTTTTTTTTGGAAAAGAGGAATCAGTATTTTAATCACCAGTTTGACATTGGCATCTGCCACCCTAACAGCTGTCACTCTTACCTAATTGCCCATTTTGGAATAGGAGAGCAAGTTCTATTAGGGAAGGCTTAAAGAGTGACATTATGAAGTGACTCCAATGTTCCATTTAATTATTCCAAAGTGATAGTTTAAAAAACATTTTTCATCACCCTTTAAATGGAAAAGAATAATTTCTTTAGCAGACAGTCTCAGGCTGAATAATTCTGGCATAAAAGTTGAAGTTCTCTAATGATTCATGGAAATAATTCTCTTTGAAAACTATGTTGTTCAGAATGAAAATAAATTTATTTTCCATCCTTCATATCTCTGTGTATAATCAGGAAAATAAGATATTTATTGATTAATAATTAAATATTGCATGTTTTCTTACTTATTCTAATCAATTCTAAAATTTGAAGCTGCTTGGCATACCAGCCAAGAGAAATGTACATCTCATTCCAAAATGTACTACAGTTCTTTTTAGAAGTTGGAGATAGTGATGTTAGTTTCCCGTTACACATTATGTAGGATAATTACACAGTGCTAAACTCTTGTTTAGCTTAACTCTGTGAATTCAGAGTTAAGATAGAATCAGTGCAGTGTTTGAATGGAGACCAGATGAGTATGGATTTAGACAAAAAGAAACATGTTTGAATACATTAAACTTAGGCAGACACAGCATCTCATGTTAACACAAGCTTGTGGTAGGGCCAAGAGAGAATAATAATGTAATTTAGGGCCTTAACTTTCATATATTCATACCCACACCTGCACAGACATTCCTTTACTAGGTGATAGTATGAAATCTAATGGTCAGATTTAGTCAGATAACTATCTTCTGAAACCAAACAGCATTGTCACTTGAAATTTTGTAATACAGACACAGAAAGTGGTCCCTGATATTCAGGATCAGATTGAAGCTTTTTACAAAAGAAGTGTTGATGTGTAGGAATTCCAAAATCTTAACCCAGCATAGCAAGCAGTAAGTACCCGTGCATAAGCACCCACAAATTGTTGTGTTTTTTTCCCAGCATTAGCTTTGGGAGGCCAATTGGGCTCAGCAAACTGGATGAAACCCTGTGTGTGATAGCCAGGTAAGATGAAGAACATTTAGGGACTTTACCAGCCACTGTAAGATGAAAGTTTATTCAACTGAACTATGAGGATGGCTCCTGACTGGCTTTGGGCTCAGGCCAAAAAGCACTCACCAGACAAACCTTGGGCACAATTCAGTATCTGGAGGTCCCAGGAAGTATTGTCAAAAGGCAGGTTCATCACCCTCTCTTTGTAAACTGTAACATTTGCATGAACACAGAATATTCCTCGGCAATTTTCATATATTAGGATAATGGTAAAGAAGGAAAACTGTGTATATTTGAAAGCCTCTTTGCAACAGTAAGGGAAATAAAAAGAAGAAACAGCAGAAGTTATTGCAGCTTCTTTTGTCTGAGGTGACCTTTAGTTTTTCTCCAGACAAGCTGATGCTGGGTACTCTGGCTGTTTGTTGTCTAGAACCCTTGCTGAAATTCTTATATTTACCTCTCAGCTTGCCAGAGTTTTAGCCTCTTGTTCTTGACTTCATCATTCACACTTCTGACCTCTCATCAGGTTGAGTACTGAAAAACCATTAAAAAATATGACATATATCTGAGCAGCACTTTCTTCCAGAATATGTACTTTGTAACTGCTTTATTTCATCCACAACATTTAGCAGCCAGTTTTGAAGATAGATTTATAGATCTGGCTTTGACTTTTTCCAAAACAGTTTGAATTCTGCTTAGTTGAGATTCATTTCTCTGCCAGTGTCAGGTCACAGAACATGCAGAATTGCCAGAGAAGGCCTGGATTAAATGAAGGAAGTTGCTCTAAGGCAAAATTTTCAGTCTGAACTCACTTTTCCTCCAAGTTTGCCAACATTAATTTGATCGGGAATCGGTTTTTTTGCTTTTAGGAGATGATTTTGGTATATTAAAGTCTATTTTAGGGAAAAATATACATAAATAAATAAATAAATAAATAATTCCAGGCTGGTGAGACAAAAGCAGATTTTTATATGTGCATTGTGTATTTTCTCCTATGCAACTGATAATGTTGCATCTCCACAAAGAAAGACAACCTATTTTTCCTAGGGAACAGCATTTGAAAAAGACTATCCAGCTCAAAAAAACCCCCCCAGAACATTAAAAAAAGAAGGTAATTAAAAGAGGAAGAAAATTTCTCTGGCTCCTACCAGTTCCAGACTTCTAGTGAGCAAAAGTGCCTGAGAAAATTTCAAAAGGAGCTTCTGTCTACCTGAGTTTAAGGGTAGTGATTTTTTAACTGTGTCCTTATCTTGGTTGTCAGGATTCTGCCTTGTGCTGAAAAGGGAAACTGAGTGGCCTGAGCACTGAGCAGATCTGCAGCCATTGCCAAATTTTCTTTTTTTGTATCTTCAAGTATGTGGTCTTGTCCAAACAATGGATTTATGTATCGTGGACACTGCAGATAGGTCTTTTCCAGATTTATGTATCTTAACACTCGGTGTTTTCACTTAATAACAACATTGCAAAAAGAGTGTTACTTGCTTTGATGCTTTATTTAAGGTTATTCCTATATACAACTGTAATATTGCAATTGTAATTGCATATGATGATGATGATGATGATGATGACTATAGGATTTCTTTCATTTTTTCTTCTGGATGAAAAATCTTTTTGGGTCTGTTTACTACTTTATTGTTCTTCATTGGCACTGGTAGGAGTTCTGAATACCTTTTCTGTGAATCCTGAATGGAGGATAATGACCACCTCTCTTGACACCTTCTGCTTGGGTTGAAAGAACCATATTTGGGAATATATATTAAAGCTCCGTTAACATGTTATCAGGAATATTCATACTAACAACTCAGTTTGCATGGGTTTTTAATTTTAACATTTTTATGTGCTCTTGCATCACACTGTTCTCTAATCCTTTAAGAGAAATAGCATAGTTTTCTTCCTCATTTCAGCACAAACTGTCTTCTAATCTAGGCATGGATTTCACCAACCAGTTTCTATGCAGAGGCATTTCCTTTCAACATGTCAGGAAAAATTGGCATAAATATTCTAATAAAAGAACCCATTTTACACAACTTATCTGAGTAATTTAAGGCCAAAGAATATAATACAGGAAGTATATAATGTGAATTGGTTTATAACAGGATATTTTAAAAGATCTGAAGAGAAAAAATGAGATGTAGCATTGGGATTCTGTCAACCCCCTACCTGTACTGACTGCAGAAGTTCCTGTTGTGGACAATGTTCTGGAAACCTTCAGTCTACTTTAGACACACACAGTGTTTGGCACCCTGGTTGATGTAGTCATTCTGCTGTGTAAAAAATCACTGCTTGCAAAAATATGGAAGAGAAAAAAAATGAATTGTGCACAAAAGAAAAGGAGAATTATCTTTTCAACATTTTTTAATCTTATTTCTCTATATCTGCTTTTAGGTTTGATGTTTTTAAAAGACTGTGAGTTTTTTTCAGGGCAAATATTTATCAGGGCAAAACCCAAGGTAATTTTCCACCAAACCAGCATAAACAGGTTTATAAACTTATTTTAATTTTCAGTATGGAAATTGCTACTCTCTTGGGACTTCTGTAACTTACACCTAGACATGATTTCACTGGCAAATCCCTCTTTTAATTTCAGGTAAATTTGGAGTAACCACCCTAAAGCCTGCGTGGAAGAAACTTAATTAATCTGAATCAGTCTGTGCAATTCTAATATTAAAAAAGGGAAATTAAATATTTTCTTTGGGACTGTAATTATATTATGTGTCTCTCTGCTTACATTCTCCCTGATATCCAGGAGAAGAACAACAAATAATATTTTGGGCACCATCCATGTTCTGAAATGCTTTTTCATTCCACACAGCTGGTGAGAACAGAAATGACAGTGCTTTGAAATTCAAGTCAAGGAGTTCTCTCTTATAGAACCATAGAATTGCCAGGCTGGAGAAGACCTTCAAGATCATTGCGTCCAACATTGTTCTAGCCCTATTACCCTATTTCTGATGACTCACTGTCTGTCTTTATTGTCCTCCTAAAAGTTAGGGCAACAAAATTAAAAATAAAAATAAAAATTAATCATTCCAGCCACATCAGCTCCTTCTCTCTTTGTAAGTATTTTAAGGGAACTTTGAACTGGATGGAGGGTCTGCTTGTATGAGCCTTCGATATAGCTTTACTTTCATAATTTCCTTGAATACTTTGAAGGACAAATTACATGATGACAAATTACATGATGACAAATGACATGATAACAAATTATATGACCTATGTTAGATGGGGTGTTTCAGGTTACGGTTTAGTGGTCCTAGTAGTAGGATTATGGTTTGACTCAATGCTCTTGAAGGTCTCTTCCAGATTTTTTTATGTGATGATTCTAGAGTAAATGAAGCTGTTAGATGTGTAGGTCTGACATACATGTGCAGAATGACCATACATCTATCTGTTTTCTAGCTTATCTGTATCACCTAAGACAACAGAATCAGGCCACAATATGGCAGCTTCATGTTAGGAGGTTTGTGAAAGATGCCTCCGTAAAGGCAGAGGTACAAACTCTCAAACAGTGAATATACCAGAAAAAAGTTGACATATCTAATAAAGGTACTAAATTAAAACAATGCTCCTGTACTCTGACCTAGGATATTAAATTCTTACCAGTGCTCTGAATACCTTACAAAAATTAATAACATAAATATCCAGTATTTGAATTCAATAATTTCACTCTGGCTGAATTATACCTGTGCCCAGAAACCAACCGAAAGCCAATCTAGTCCATGGAATATCTGTCTAGTAAATACAATGCTGCATAATAAGCAGCCACCTACAGTTTGGACTATGTTTTCTGAATGATTTTCAATCATTGGTCAATAAAAATTATATTTGAATAAACTAGATCTGTTATTCACACCCTGGTTAATTCAGATCAGACCATTCAACAGGAGTAAAGAAATACTGGCATGATTTTTATTTCATCTGCATACCCATAAATACAGTTCTGAAAAATGTATGCAGGTTCCTTAGAAAAGAAAAAATAATTCCAAAGCAGTGTTACTTTGGTCTTGTCTAAAGTGAGCTTCACATATCTCATTCAAATGCTCTACGAGTCCAGCAGCATTTTTACTTTGTTTTGATGCACTCTGTGAGTTATAAAATTAATCAGGACTGAAAAATAAGTAATTTTTTTTTTAATACTTTTTAGGTTTTTTCTACCAGTAGCTGAAATGAAATTCATTAAAAGACTGAAAGTAACAACAATCCTGCACCAAATGAAATATTCCCCCATACCCCTGGAAAGAAAGACAACCCCACAGACCTACCTATAGGAGTGGCCAATGTTCATATTCACTGTGTTTCAGAATCACTATTAAACAACAGTCAATAGTGAAACTATTAAACACTAGGAAAGGTCAAAACATTATTATTTTCTTTAGATGGTGGTTTAAAGTGGGCTAAATGTCTCTGGAAATTTTCAAACTGTTCACAAAATGAAGAAATAATTTGCCTCCATGAAATAAATTTTGAAGCCTCTAAACAAATTTCCTTGACTCGCTCATCTCCTGTCCCTCTAAAAATAAGGGAAGGATGAAAAATGATAGAAGGTCACTATGCCATTAACATGAAAAGTATGTTTTTTTCCAGCTCTGTCTAAAAAGTTTATCCACTTATGACAGCATTATCCAATCTGTCTGAATAAACTCAGACAAGTTATTATTTCTGCTGTTATTCAGCAAGCAAGACCAGAACTGCCTTTTATTCATCATCTAAAACTATTCCAACACTTTTAGAAATCTGGTAGCAGTTACCACCAAGCACAGAAAAAAGCTGACTCTTTCTGATATCATGAAGGCTAGTGTGGTTATTTGTGATTGAGTTTTTATAATATATATTGTTTAATTTAAACTTTATTTTAATAAAAAATTGACAGATAGTTTCAGTGAATGAACAATTGTGAACTTGAAATCATACAATAAATAGTCTATTTCAGATAGGTTGATAAATCATGGTGGAATGTACCTGCTACAAGCAAGGTCGAGAATGATTACAATATCTCAGTTCACTAAGACTATTTGACAAAATAAAATTTTTCTTCTTTATTTAAAGGACTGTGGATATTTTTTCATTGTTTTCATTACAAAATAAAGCATGTAACTTTGTATTTTAATTAGGTTCCTATAAAAACATTTACATTTCAAAACATTTTAACATTTTAAATATTTTTTTGAAACATTGAAAAAATATCTCCCATTTTTAAAATGGTAACAAAACAACACAGATGCTGTCATCATGATTGCCTAATGGTAGGTTTCTCAGTGACAGTGAGAATTAATCAAATGATTAGTACTTTGTACTGCTGCCTATGTGGTTATTTTTTCAATGTAGTTTTCATTCCCAGGTGGTGATTACCTGTTAGGTGAAGCCATGTGCATGAAATACCTCTTTACCCCATACATTTTCAATATACAGTCTGAAACCTACAGCAACCTGTGATTAATTGCCTACTAACTGGATCATTCTTTCACTGTCAATAAGTTACAAACTGCATATAAGGTACTCAACTCCATTGTTTACCAGATCCCAGACCCTCAAGAGAAACAGCACATTTTACAGTATAACAATCATCACAACTACAGCAAAACCTATAAATGCAAAATGCACTAAATTTTACCATAATACTGTCCGCAGCATTATGTCCACGAAAGGTAAAAGGAAATGAAAGAAAAAAAACTTTTCCAATTTTCTTCATTAGAAAGCTAATTGTCCTCCTGGACAAAGTTCCATGTCTTCCATTGGCTTTATTAGAACAGAAATATGCTAGATAGATGAGGCAGAATTTAGCCCAAGCATATGTATGACTCAATTCTCATCACATTGAGAATGACAGATATAAAAAATGACTTTCAAATCATGCAACAAAGACAAGATCACATCATGCACATATGAGCTTTGAATTTGAGGATG
Source organism: Calypte anna (assembly GCF_003957555.1). Taxonomy (NCBI): domain Eukaryota; kingdom Metazoa; phylum Chordata; class Aves; order Apodiformes; family Trochilidae; genus Calypte; species Calypte anna. The sequence goes on from NC_044244.1 coordinate 31,485,859, forward strand.
TGTATTTATTTCCACCAAATTTGGTTCTATAGACTGTGAAGAAAAGTATGGTGGTGGTATTTCATGTAAATATACACGTGTTCAAGATGACCCAAGCCAAGACCAAAGGCTGTAGCATATAAGTATTGATAAGACTTTTCCTTTCTGTAAGGAAGTATTTGTCTGTGTAAACTTCAGTACCTTAACATATCTTTCAGCCATTCAATTAGTTTCGTGGAATGTATTTAGCCTCGCCATAACTGGGTTCATCATTTAATTATTTAAGGTTCAAAATTTTTCTAGGTAAAGGTGACTGACTTCCATTAAACCTTGGTGACATCAGTAATGAACAGCTGCACGAGAAGAGCAGATTTAATTTGTATTTTTTGTGGTCAGATCCCACGTTCTTCACTATGGTTAGAAGCATAAGACCACCGAATTAATGTGGAAATATGCAGATAGGAATTTAAAAGACCTTACTAGCAAGTGTATATTCCAATGGAGGAGCCTACCAAAATTTTTTGTTTCGTTCAGTTTCCAAAAGACTTGCAAATAATCATCTTGATTATTACATAGATAATAAATTCACAGTAAATAATTGTGTGGAATGATTCCCACAATTTGTGAATCTGTGTCTTTAGAAGTTGCAGGTCATACCAGACATGCATAGGCACACAAACAGGCACAGACACATTGGTCCAAAACTCATGAACAGAGAACAACTGGAAAGAACTGGGCTCTGTATGTACAACCTCTGAGTCCACTCACTCATGAGCTCCTCAATGATGGGAAAAGTATCCCTTCTTACAAGAAGGAAAACAAGAATCTGGAAAAGACTGGCTCATCAATCTTTTTTGATTTCTATGTTAATAAAAGACCTTAGAAAGATGGCTGAAAATTGCATTTGAGGGAGGGGGAGTCAGCAGGATATTTCCAAATAAAATTTTTGCTTAAAATCTATCAGCCCATTCTTAGTGTAAGTCACTAAACTGTTGTCATCCCACAGTGTTGCTTTGCTGGAGATTTTGAAGTGCTGGCTGAAGGAACTAACAGAGGCATTCAGGAGATAGGTGCTGGTGCAATTAATTGAACCATCCAGAATTGATGAGTGCTTTCAAGAGCTCACTGTGAGGATGGTTACCAAGGGAGACTAATAAAGTGACTGGAAGAGATCAAGGTTATTAGAAATCTCATGGAAATGTCTGGAAGCAATAAAAAACAATGAGAGAGCACACTGTGGTGTTTAAGAAACTAGAACAATACTTGTAAACCAAATTATGCATTCAGGAGTAAGTAAAGTGCCAGGAGGAATTAGCAGATTCCAGTTATCAGTGATAAAGATACCACTAACTTGTGAAGATAATGTTAACCTAGTCCTATAGTAGCATGATTCCTGCATTTCACATACTTAATGATAGCTCTACTGGCTGCTCTATTACTATTTTCCTTCTGGCTGACCTTTTGGAACAAGAAAAAAAACCTATAGTAGGTTTTGGTTTTCTTTTTCTTTTCTCAAAGATCCCATGCTGAGTCTATCTTTCAAGTGTGTAAAAGCAGCTGAGATCTCACTGCAGAATGTGCTTGGCTGAGTAAAAAAGTAGTAGTGGATATCTTACAAAAGGAATTAAAAACAAAATATAGGCAACATGTAGCAGTATCACAGAGAGATGAATGCAGGGGGATAAGGCACACAATGAGAGAGAGAAAGAGAGAGAAGGAGAAACTGTTTTACCAAGCAGTCTCATCCTTTGGATGAGTACAGAAATAAAAACTTGTTAACAGGTTCCACAGGAGTCTGAAGATTGATTATGTGTCCTAGATCCCCTGTGCTTCCCTGTGCTGAGAATGTCTTTTTAAACTGCTGATTTCTAAGGCTATGAAAGGGCTGAAGAAGGAGGCATTGGCTGTGATGTAGATACAAGATTGAAAGGCTCAGAAACCACCTTGAGAACATGATAAATATTTCTGCTTCTCCCAGCACTTCAAAGAATTGCAGTCACTGAAGATGTGAACTTCTTGATTGATAAGAGGTAGTTCACCTTGTATAAGACTTCACTTTACAGCTGAATCAAATAGATGAAGAACAGGAGTTCTGGAATAAAATTAATCAAGTCACTGGCTGAATGAATTGGTTCAAAATACATGTATTTGCCCTGCTTAGAAGGTAAACTCTCAATGAAATTTGCTGTGATTCCTACATGAACAGTCCTCCTCAAATGTTCAGGAAGGTAACAAAGCCATAACCATATGAGGGTCTGCTGTAGGTGTATTTCTTGAGCCATTTGACACACAGTGAACAGTTTCTAATGAAATAGCTGTTTCTTTCCATTAATAATTAACAATTAATTCCAAGTATTGGTTTAACTCCCAGAAACATTTGTTCTTCCATGCTGCTTTTGTTTGTTTGCATGGTTGCTTTTATCTGTATTTATTGTTTTATGCAGAGTAAGATTATATGTCACATTTCATATGTTATTATTTATTTAAGTAATAATGTATTTAACCTTTAGAATCAACTCTCTGATTAAACTGGTAAATGTAAATGCTTTAAGAAAGAAGAGGAAAATATTTAATTTGCATTTTCAAAGAATTTTTAACAGTTTTTCAGAAATATAACAATTCAATATTCAGTTTCTATAAAACTGTGGAAAAATACAATTCTGTACTCTCCAGTATGCTACTGTTATGCTGATAACCTTAACATTATAAAAAAACAATGAAATTGTTTCATTCAGAGTGCTCTGAATTTCATTGGGGTTAGACACCTACATTTCATTTAAAAATCTCTCAAATAATCCCTTGATTCCAGGAATTCAGAACTTTTTCCCCCAAAATAGGTCATATTTAACTCCCTAAGTAAAAAAGTAATTTAGTTTGCTGGTTTCTTCAATTGTTTGAAAAAAGTATATATATAGAAAGAATATATAAATTGTAAGCTTCGAGTCTTCAAAACATGGAGTACTCAGCATGTAGTAAAACCCAATTGTATTCCTTCATTGGAAATTCACAGTCAGAAAGAACATGATGAATTAAAACTCTATTCAAGCTAGTTTTGATCAACTGGATTTTTCAACATGTATAACCCTTAAGCTACTTATTTGGTAGCTAAGTTAATGAGTTAAGACAGAACTACATGGGCAAATTAAGTTTCAAATCAGAATTCTAAATTCAAAATGGGTGATTGCCAAAATGCCATTTTTTGTGAATTATTGAATATTTTGATTTTGCAAATCTGGGAAAAAACTATAATGTCACAGCCTAGAATAATCTGAAACAATTATCTTGATGGTCTTGCGTGCTGTTTGGAATTAATTGATTAAATATTTAATATTATAAGTTATAAATTTCCCAGTCATGTTCACTATTGCAATATATAATGCGAGTTCCATTTTCAGACAGATAAGAAATCTTTGCAATGGTATTATCATTCTGATAGGTAGAACTTGTCCATCAGACGTTGTTTAACATAATTTTAAACATTATTTCATTAAAAATTGGAATATAATATTAATTTACAAATAAAGTTTCTCAGAAGAAGCTTATGCATGATGCATCCATTGTTTAATTCTACTTACTTTGGTGGAGTTATATAAATTACATCCTCATTCTAAAATGGCCACTGTTAAATTCAACATTAAGCTTAATGATAATGCCATAGCTTTATATGTTTGATCTAAAGGTACATTGTGACCTGTGGTAAGTTCCTTCCCTGTGACAAGAACAACATAAAATAAAGGAGCATATATATTAGATAGAAAATGATTAAAAATATAGTATTAATAAATATAATTATTTTATAAAGTTATATGGGCTTGTAATCACAGAATATTGATTTTATATGACTGAGAGAAAGAATCTGATGATACTGAAGTACTTAAGGCAAAGGGACTGAAAAAATATAAGGAAGAAAATGTAGAATATATGGTTGTATCAGATAAATGAGTCTCTGGATGCTCTGTGTGTCTTGTACATTAACTACTTCATTGTTTTAAGGTTATGAAAGAAAAGAGCAAACTCATAAACAATGCATTACAATGGACCTTCTGTGAGTTTACAATGACAGGGATTACTAGCAAAATATCAGTTTTGCAACCTTAGTATTGCAGTAAGTCTGAAAAACAGAGGAAAGCATCTGTAATTTATGCAAGAAATAACCTGTGCAATGTGCTGAGCATTGTGTGAAATCCCTTGCCTGTGATTTATGAGGAAGGCAAATGAGAAATGCAAAATACATAGGAGAAATTATATTTTCAAAATGAACTTGTAAAAAAAAATAAACCCAGAGTTTTAATAATGTTGCAGTGTTAGTCATTAAATAGTTCGTTAAGTGTATAAAATATGTTCTGCGTTCCTTTTTTGTGCCTTGTTTATGTACGGAGCCATTGCAAGCACACAAAAGAGAGACTACAACTTGACTTCTGTCATTCTGAGAGAAATTTACATTTTACATTGCCCTAGATCCATGAGACCAGGATCTGAACCAGCATCTCAGAAGGAGCCAAGTTTTGCTATTGACTATATTGGTCAAGACCAACCTCTAGGTCAAGGCCCAGTTGATTTCCACTGTTTCTGTCAGGAAAAAGGTAAAGAGCAAAAGAGGGTATGAATGTGGGGAAAGAAATGGGATCTGAACAAATAGTTTAGATGGAAGCAGATAAAAGGTGGAAGTAGGTGCTTGCTGTGGGCAGGGGAAAGGAGTGGGGAGCTGCACCCTGGAGCTGAGCCAGCGGCTGGTGGAGCAGGGAGCCAAACACAATATCCCTGCATGGTTACCAGTGGGCATGAGTGAGCAGCAGTTACAGAGAGAGAACATTTTGCCATGCCTTATCAGACTGGAGATTTCACTGAAAACATTCAGCTTCCTTGTCAATGTTGGCAATTTTCTGTCCCTAAAATGTGCACCAGGATTTCTGCAGAGAGAAAGAGAAGGGCAACAGTGGGCACTGCAACTCAGTCTGGTGACAAGGAAGCACAGAATTCCTGTAAATGTTCCAAATAATGACTCCATGAACATAATTAATTCTTGATGGTGAGAACATGGAAAAGACAGAAAATAAGGGTTTCTCAAGAAGATCGCGATTTGTAGAGGAGTGACTGTAAGTTGATGCCAAGTGCACCCAAACAACATCTATCAACATTACATTTAAAACAGTTCTGTGATATGCAGGTTTGTTATTTGGACAGGCAACCTGACAGCACAGATTGATGCACCCATCTGAAAAGAATAAGAATATAAATCTCTGTCTTATCATAAGGAGAATGCAGGCAGCAGATAGGGATGAAACGGTGGACATAATCTATTTAGGTTTCCAAGAGACATTTGACATTGAATTGTAGAACAGCACAATATGTCTTCAGTTTAGCACATAAGGCACAGAAGACTCTCTTCCTTCCAGGCTTCCCAAACTGCATTGTAGGACACTGATTCCCAAGTGCAGAACATATTTTCTTCCTCATGTTTCTTCTCAGCCTTTTTGGGTTTTTTACTCTTTGTATTTTCTAGGAAGATATTATTGAAAATCTCCTATCCATCTTCTACTTTTTTTCTTTGTACTATCTTTTCTGTTTCTTTTTATTAAAAAGGAATATTCTCCCCTTTTCCTTCCCCTGGGAGGGTGGAGGGAAGTAGCAGAGAGCTGTTCCGTTCTCCACTTTTTGGTTCACACTGACTATTAAATTGAGACATCTATTAAGAGAAAATTGGATTCTAGAATTGATATGAATATGTCTATGCATGAAGTTCCCTCAAGACTTTTAGGCTCCAGTTCTGGGGTCTTACCACCATCATCATGAATTTTTTTCCTTACAGCTAGGCTGAATTTCCCTTTCTGCAACTTGCATCTCTTTGCTTTTGTGCATTTCTCGTGTACCTCCAAGAAGAGTCTGATTTCTCATACTCCACACCCCTGCATTAGATAGCTGACAAAAATCTTAGTTTTTCTCAGTGTCTCTTTGTCTTTCAAGTTCTCCAGTCCCCTAGACTGTCACTAGGAGTGGCCCTTTTCTGTACCTAGCTCAGGTTTTCATGTGTTCCTTGCACATAGGACTCCAAAACTGAACACAGAATAGATGTCACAAGTCTTGAACAGAAGTGAATAATCATTTCCACTGACATGCTGCCAGGCTGTGACTAATGCAGTCCACTGTGTAGTTAGTCTTCATCTGCATAATGGAATGCATTAGTAACCATATTTTAAGATTTAAAGTTTCAAGTGCTTTGTAATTTCAATCTAAGGATGTCAGGATATAAAATTTGCAGTGTTTAAACTGCCAGCAACATACAGGCTAACTACTTAGAAAACTTTACTCTAGAAAATACATATCTCAGAATTGTTTTGGGGAAAATGTAACTTTTTTTTTTTTTTTTAACCTAAATATAATTGTATGCAAGAACTAGCACTGGCCAAGGAAAACCTTTTACTTTTGAAATAATGTAAATGAGTTCTTCTATCAAACAACCCTTTTAAGTATTGAACACAAATGTAGAATCTATCTCAAGATTTTTTGCAGTGCATTAAACCTGCCCTTTAAAAAAATGGTAATTGCTAAGTGAGATAAAATTCATATGAGTTTGCCCTTTCCACTGCTGTCTATCAAATATTTGTCAGGAATTTTAGGTAACAAAATGATCTTTGGTTTCTTTTGACACAATATAGAAATGACATAAGAAATAACCATCAAGGTCAGCAGATGTGCTTCTAGTTATGGCCACAATGACATATTCACATTTACACAGTAAGCCAGTTCAGCCTTGATTTTAATTCTGATTTACAGAACTGTAAATATATAGATGTGTATAACTGTGACTGGAATAGAATGAGAAATCAATTAAATATAAAAGCTGTACAACTGACAAGCAAGAAATTTCCTGTACTGAAGAAAAATGAGATCAGATCAGATAGAGCTAGCTTCTAGAAATTAACACAACTCTGCAAGCTACAGAGAAGGTTCAACTTTTATCACTGCAATTTTACAGAAATTTCATTCAAGTATGTGGATTACATGGAAGTGAAAAACAGGATGGTTAAAATAATTAAATAATGTAAAGAATTACAACCTGTCAATCAGGTTAGGCTTTTGAGATTGCATTTGACAAAGCTGAATTTAGACTTTTAGGCTAAGTCTACCCTAGTATACAAAATAAGACTGAGGCAAAGTTAGGTTCAGTGATAGGTAACCATTAATTAGGTATTAATTGTAAGCAAGCTCCCCAGTGTGGTTTTACCTTTCCTTAAGCAAGTATTTCCAGACGATGCTTGAGACAGTTGGGGAAAAATGTGCCAAGAAATGTTCCTAACTATTCCTAATAATAGTCTTTCCTCCTAATAAAGCAGCTAAATGAAATGTAAATGAAAAGATCAAATCACAGATGCACTTCCGTGCTGTGACTTTATTATGAAGTTCTTGATGTCTTCTACAAATAGAGTTAACTGGTCACAGGCCTTAAGACTCCTCAAAGACTTAGCACCACTCCCCTGTTTTTTGTCTGGTTTTAGTCAATGTTAGCTTTCCCTGCAGAAGAAAGTGTACACATTTTTGTTTTCAGGTTCACCACCCCCCAAGCACACACAGACAAATGTTTGCCATTGGAATTCTATGTATTCTATTTTATGCCCATAGGAGGACAGGAGAACACTCTCTATCTAATGCTTATGCTTTGGCTAGGCTGGGAAATAAAAATGGTCCTAAATTTCTGGCTGTAAAAGCATGCAGCACTAGCAATATTCATTTTAGCAAGCTTAGATTTCTCAGCATGGATTGCCATATCTGAAATGGTCAGTTCTATTATGTATTATCAGCTATAAGCCAGATGACTATATTTGGCCAGATAAATCATGGTACATGTGGTTATGCCCCCTCATTGACAATAGAATTAGTTCTACTTTAAAGAGGTATAAATTTAATGTCATCAAATCCCACTCCAGGTTTAATGGATTGTATAAAACAAAGCTGGTATTTCCTGACTGAATCGAGCAATTGGATATTGTCAAGGAGAGAGGAAAATTATCACCTTTGGAGAGTCTGTGATCTGACCCTAAACCTCAGGAATTCCTTCTTCAGCCAAAACTGGACTGGAGTCTAACACTTAATCTGGATTAGGTGAACAACCATCTCTAAAGCAAATAGCAAACCAGCTTTGACTACTGTCCAGACAGACAGAACAATTTAAGATCTGAGAACATATATGTACATAAAAAAAAATAAAATTCAGACCAAATAAACCCCAACAGAACAATTTATCTCTTCTCCTCAGTGATAAATTATTTCCTGGGTCCTGAGAAAAACAGAATGAAATGGTCTTTAGTCACATAGTGGAAGAGTATTCAGCAAAATACTGGAAAGAAATGGCTTGAACTCTACACTTATTGCTCCCACCAAGTTTGTGAGCAGCCTTGAGTAAGTCACTTATCCTCCTTATGTCTCAGTTACCCAGCTGATAAATGAGTAAATCCTAATGCATTGAGTGCTGGGAAAAATAGTTATTAGCTTTTGAAAAGCATTTGAAAAAGGGTCTGGTGCAGTATAAATGACAGATACTTATTTTAGACAAGAAAGCAACAGGTATGACTGGCTTGTTTCAAGGATTTCATTAAAGGAAAACAGAATTGTTGTCAGTGTAAGTTATTTTCTAACATAGCAGCAATAGAGAGGCAATACCTCTCTATTGTAGGTGAATGCAGTAGATGTAAGGCAGCTACTTTTAAGCTGACACATTAAGAAGCTGAACTGGCAATATGAGATAGCTGAGGGAGTGTGCTGACATTTATGCTATACCTCGTGTTTATGCTATCATCATTCTACATGCTGTGGAACATACACTTAGATGCCCTAGTATGTGACAGCGAATATAAATTCTGACCAAAAGCTTTGTGGGAAAAAAAGATGTATTCATAAAGTTGATATACTGGTATGAAATTCCCTGTGGTGTGATGAAAGATATGATCCACGATGAATGCATTTCAGCACAGATGACATGGATTGAAAGAGGATTATGGAATTCTTTCTGATGCTCTCACTGTGAAAGGATCTGTTTCTTCCAAGCCTCATTTAATAGATCTTAGTATTATTAGAATGTGCTAATCAAAATAATCTTCATTTGTGAATATTACTTTTACAAAAATATTATGAAAAAAATAGGGTCAATTTCTGGTGTACCTGTTTTCAATAAAAATGTGAGTTGAGTGAGCAGTTGGGATGTAAAAGAGGACAGAAATGTATCACTTTTGCTTTTATATATTTAATTACTTATTTATTTTTAATTTTAAGCTGATCAGCATTCCCCTTCTCTCTCCAGCTCTGTCGAAGAGTTTGGTTTGGATCCAGAGCCAGAAGAGGGGACTGACAATTAGTAGAGAACACAACACTGACATGGTTCCCCTCCCTCGTCTCATTGCTTTACCTGCAGTAGCAAGGGCAGAATGTTAATGTTTATATAGCTGGTTGGAAACAGTATTTTCATGTTTCAAAGCCATCTTGTATTTTGAAGTAGAAATCCAGAATTTAAGATTTGTTTTTCTTTCTGACTTAGCAAAAAAGTCTGACTTCTATAGCAGTGAGAAGAGCACTTCCCTCAGTCCCACAAAAGAGTGAACTTGGACCCCTTAGAACTCTTCATCCTGACAGCAACTAAGCTTTCTAATGTTAAATGTTATATAAATAAAATATTTTTCAATTAAAATAATAGGAAAAATATTTAAATATTAACTAAAATTCATAATGTCCTGAATGTAAGTGAAGGCTGCATAATAAAATAAATTTTAACATTTTCGCTATAGTAAAATTAAGGTAATCAGGTAATTTTTATTTTTGCCAGGAGAAATATTATCCAAATATTACATTCCCACAGGTTATTCCAAGTGAAATGAAATTTCATTTTACAATGGGAGATTATTGTGTGATTTTCCTTTTCTTAAAATTTGAACCAACCTTTTTTTTGACAGCCTCTGAGCAAGTCATCATCACAACAGGCCAACACAACTTGTCCAGAAGGCTTCTGCTATTCCAGTCAGGCTGTCTATGGAAGCACTGAGTACCTGCAGGAGAGCAAGAAGCTGGATCAAAACAAACTATTCTCTTATCTTAAAAAAAAAATAAAATAAAATAAATATATATATATATATATATAAAAAACATAGTTTCTAGATAAAACTATGTTTACCAAAACTTCATAATACAATTTTTCTGCCAGCTCATCACAGAATCACAGAATATTTTGGGTTGGAAGGGACTTTTAAAAGTTATCAAGTCCAACTCTGCCATTCCCCCTGCAGTGAGTAGGGACATCTTCAGCTACATCAGGTTACTCAGAGTCCTGATCTTGAATGTTTCCAGGGATGGAGCATGTGTCTCCTTTCTGAGAAACCTGTTCCAGTGTTATCACCTTCCCCATGAGGATTCAGCAATGAAAGATCAACCAGTGTTACTATTAATGCACTGGTGATTATGTACATAAGGCTTTGCTTATTTTCTGGGTTGGGTCGAACTGTGAAGTGTCCCAAGCTCTTAGCAACCATTTCAGAGCTTTAGTCCTTTCTTAGCACACTAGAACAGCAAGGTAACAACAAAACCAAAATAGAATCACAGAATCATTAAGGTTCTCCTTAACTCCTGCTATTCTGTTACCTCTGTGTGCATTGGATATTAGTGAGTGCTGTAACATTTTGCTATCTTGGTTTCAGTTTTCAGTTCTTAAAAGAAGTAGTAAGAAGTCCTTGTACTCTCCTGTCTCCTAAACCTTAACCCTCTTATTTTATCACTTCAGGAGTCTTTAAGGTAATAAAATGCATGAAACTGAAAAAAATAAATACAAAACTCAGTGGACAGTTAGTGAACCAAAATTACATCGTCTTATACACATTTTAAATAAATTCTATGCACTGACATGATTAGGATAAAACTGTACAGCTTTGTAAAACTATCCATCTGTATTAAATTTTCACTGTAATCAATGGCAAGGAGAAAACATATAAAACATATTCTAGCTAAGAAATGTAAAAATGATATGGGCTCTAAGTCCCACATCCTTAATTAAATAGAACAAAATGATGAAAATTCCACTAAGGCAACACTTTCATTGCTGTAATGTATTTTATAGAGATCCCCCATCTTTTCCTGTGTTTAGATCTTCAAAACAGTTGTAACAACAGCTGTTCCTGGCTACAGAAGGTGCCTGCAGTGTTTAAAACTAAGCATATGTTTCTAATTGTATTGTCTCACCTGAGTCCAGTTTGCTCACAACTTGAGTTGTCATGGAGGTTTGAGTTTATATGCACATGTACTGCTGAAATGGCCTTTGAATCCTCTGTTGGATATACTCCAGCACAGTCATAAAGTCTCTGGAGCCTGGGGATTCAGCCTCCCTTATTTAGTATCTGAGAGATGCTCTGAGCAACGAGAAAGAAATTTACCTCCTTCCCTTCTGTCTCACCTCGTCTGTGCCAAATCACTCAGAGATGAGCAAGAATTACCTTGCACCACCCATTTCTTTGCTATTATAATACATAATGGTCAAAGATTCTTTGTGACAAGAGATTCCCACACATTTTTTGTACCTGGCTATTGAACAGAGCCCATTTTCCTGATGCTAAAGAGATACCAATTATTTCTAGTATTGACAGTATAAAAAGGCTGTTGTAGACTAAAGCTAGCATCTGGCTAGACTATCTTCTCTACATTCAGAATGATTTTTTGAAACAGAATAGATCTTTTCAGAATTTTAGACACTAAATCATTTTCATCAGCTAGCTCTCCATCTTATTCTGTTTTGCCTGTCTTTTCAGAGGTGGTGAAATTCTTCTGTTCCTTCACACTTTTAATACTGGGATGGCTGGACAGTAATTTCCTGAGATTCTCTATGTTTCTGTTGTTTCTGACTCATCTAAAAGTAACAAAATATCCTTTACATTTTTGGTGGCTTAAACAGTTTTGGTCCTCACATTTATATCATTGGCACATAAACTACAACAAAGATTAAACATGGAAAAGTTACCACCATTGATGGTCTTCTCCTTTGTGCATGCAGATAGAGGCAAGATGGAACAAGCACCTACCTGATACCTTGTCATTACCTACATGTGGCCAAACCAGAAGTATTTAATTTTAAAAGAGATATCAGTGTACTTTTTGTATTGAGGAGCTGAGCTCTTTTTAGTCAGAAACTGCTGAATTTTGTAGTAGATCAGCAAAGATATAATAGGTGGGAAAAATTAGTTACTTAATGTAAACCTCTTTTCCTTAAATGCAAGGATCAACTTATTTATAATCTCCTTTAACCTCAGACATGCAAAGATAATTCAAAAGAGATAAAAGGAAATAATTTCTGTAGGAAAAAAGAACCCTTTATGATATTTCTAGATATTTTTCTTTCAAGTCACAACAGACATCCTGTAAGGGCTATATTCCCATGGACTTCCTTCTGTCAAGGTTGAAAGATTTTATTATCCCAGATTCAGAATTTTCTGGACTAGTCCACACATCATCCAGTGCAAACAACCCTTGAGACTGTTCATGGTAGTCTTATGAATGATTTCATATGTATAGTTTTGCAGACACAAGAATCTTACAAGGTATTGATATGTTCTTGGAAGGAAAAAAGCCACAACCTTTAATCTTTCTCTTTGAGAGTCAGGGTCAGGTGAGAATGTTGACTTTAGCAGGGAAAGAATAAGGCAAAATAATTTCCTCTTTAGAAGACCTCTAAAAATATGTGGCACTTGAACTCCTCTTCTATTCCTCTATCCATGGTAGCCATAGTTGCAGTTGCACGTATTTGTCTTGTCTGGAGGCAGCAGCACTAACAACTGCTGAAGAAACTGCTCATGAAAACAGTGACTGATCTTTTTCAAGATCATTCTGAGAATACTTTATACCTTTTCTGATTTGATAAATAAATTTAAAATCATTTTGTTGTTGTTCTTTATTGAAGACCAATATATTAAATAATTTGTGACCCTGAAGAACTCACATTTTTAGAATATCACAAACAGGAATTGATTCATCTAACACCATGGGGTGGTTGGATTATATAAATTATCAGCACACATCTTTAAGGCTTAGCATCTGGAGTCTCACTAAGGGAAAGACAGGCATTTCTGAAAAGATGAGCCAAGTCATACCTGGGATGATTCACCTTATACATTTTTCCTTTTCATTGATTCCACAATAGACAACTGTGTTCTTTTTATCGCTACCTTAAGTAGGTCCCTAAAGTTAAATTCAATTAATCTAGGGTCATGCAATTGCAAAAAATACTAGTGAAAATCTAATTCTACATTCTTAAGAGAAACTACTGTCCTTGAAAGTCAGAACTGATGGCAGATACACTGCAAAGACCCATATCTTTCATCATATAATACAGAAGAGCAGATGGCATTTATTAACATGCTATAATAAGTTTGAGATGCCCCAGGCAAACTGACAAAGCAGCAAATAAGATGCAATGTTACAAGCAATAAAACAGTTCAGCTCAAAAAGGGAAAGGTGCTGCAGGGGATATACATTGATAGAAAGAGAGGGATCAGTTTTGTCTTTGATGGGGAACAAACAAAACAAACCAGTGGATTTAGGAGTCAGTGTTTTGAGGCAAGTACATTTTTTGCAGCTTAAGACAGAGTTGCAAATGAAATCAGTGCATCTGCTGGTCAAGCATACAAAGGAAATAGAAATGGGAGGTATACAATGAAGCAAGTACTGATAATCACAAAAGAGCTTACTACCTTGCAGATACATGTTGATTTCTCGGATAGAAAAGTTAAGAAATGCAAATAACTTATGTAGGAAAATCATCTTACCTGCACATATATCCTGATGTAAATCAAACTGGTTCCTTTTTCACAGGAAAGAGATTTTGAGACTACTGTGGAGAGTTCATCATCTCATTGCTCAGCAGATTTACAAACATGCACCTGGTGCTGAAATGGTGAAAATGAGAAAAAAACAAAATCTACCTCTGTGAAAATCCATTTTGTATCCACATCTTGAACACTGTGTGGATTATTTTGGTCTCTCCTGCATCAAGAAAATATGGTATAGCTAACAATGACACAGAGAAGGAAGAAAATGGATGCTTAGGCATATGAAGTTGCTTCTGTACAAAGAGAACTAAATAGATTAGGATTTCTGATCTTTGTAATAGATAAAACAGGAGTATTATGAAAAAAAATATATAAAATAATGAGTGTGTTTTAAAAAATGGAAGAACTAAGAGACTTAAAATGAAAAGAATTTGTACATAAATTAATCTGTGAAGTTCTTTCCACAGGATATGGTGAAGACCAAATTGTAAAAGGCTCTTTAAAGCCAAAACACATTAAAAATTATTAAACAGAAAGTGCAGTACTCCTGAAAATTACTATAACCCTTATCATTACTTAGCACTCAAACTATCAGAGAGCACACATGTGGAGAAGTACATTTTCCTACTCTTTTGCTCTTTTCCCAAGTACCCACTACTGCATGTTCCTGTACAGTACTCAAGAATGGTTACAGATGCAATCTGACTAAAGAAAAGGGTTGAGAGACAGTAGGAAGTCTTGCAGACAGAAAGCCAGATGTAGGATGTAACCCACAGGTGTTCCAGGACCTCAACCTTTTCATTCCTGTAGGTTCATCCAGATCTATAAAGCATAATAAATTGCTGTTCTTGAGAGAAAGACTTTCTAAAAAATTATTCAACCAAGCCCTGTGATGTTAAGAATGGGGGACTCTGGAAAGCATCCTCAATCCCAGATATTTGAGCAAAGGACAACAAGGCAAAATTTTAAGAATTTAGGACCAAATGAAAACTTGTACGTAAATGTTAATGAGTAAGAGTAACCAAGATAAAAAGCTAGAAGCTAAAGAATTGAAAGAGATTTTTATCTAATACTAGCACTGTGCCACTGTATATCTCGTTGAGAGTAAGTTAGTTGTTTTCCCTAAAGACAATGATGAAATGCAAATATTGTATTCTCAATTCTGCTGATGCTTTCTTTAATAATAAAAAGTAAAGCAAAAAAAAGGTAGTTTGTTTTTACTATAGTAACAATAGAACTTTACTGTCATTTAAACATCAGGGCTTTTTTGACCTATGGTATGTGTTTCTTTCCAGCAAAACATTACCAAGCAAGCCACAGGACAGTTCATTGAAATTATTTAAAGAATATATTTCCTGTTTCTGTGGACACACAGCACATTCTTATCTTATGAACAATCTAGATGAAGAGCAAAGCAAAATGAATACAGCTTTCATGTAAGAATTCTAACAAGGCCATCTAATAACAGAATACATAATTTTACATAATGTCCTTTATAAAAAAACCAGGACTTTCAAAGCCATTGTCTGAAATTATTGGGTTAGTTGCAAAATATGATCCTTTTTAAACTTACATTTTCCCAAAATAATACAAGTAAAAGATATGCTTTGATTTATATTTGTTTTTTTTTTAAAACACTACACCTGTTATAAAGCATCATTTTAGATAGGGAGGTAAAGGTCAAATCTCTTAGAAGGAGGTTGTACTTTAAGCTGTCTTATAAGCTATAAGCTATTTTACCATTTTCCTATATCCATGCAGTTTTTATTACCTTTCTCTTAAAACATATTAGAATATATAAATCATCTGCTAGATAAAATTCATACAAATGAATAAATACAAGTAAAAACAAACAGTTAATACAGTTCTGACAGTCCTGTATAACTGGAGCTGTTCTGTCAACTCTAAAACTTTTAGAAACATTGCAGTAGAAGAATCAAAACAAGTCAGCAGTTCTACCTAATCTAAAGAGGAGACATAATTATGAAGAGTAATTTTATAAAATACTGTCATTCCAGTTAAAAAATTGTTGTTCTGGATTTAATCAGGGATTTGTTCTTCTACTGTTGGAGCACACACATTCTCAGTTCATGTCACTGGAGAGTCACTGTTGCTGAAGAACAAAATTTTCGTTTCCTCATTATTGCTAAATTGTTTCTTAATATAATGATATTTCTATAAAAGCAGAGCAGAAACAGGTGTTTAGTTATCCATATAATGTCACCAAGGAGTCTGAATTCATATCCATCCACAGAACCAAAGTTGCAGAGCATGCACTTGGAGCCAGGATACTTTAATTTGGTTTTGCTTGTGTAGGCTGCAGGATGGCTTTGCCTGCGAATAAGCAAGGCTGTAAATTGAACTGCCTCCAGATTGTGGACCTGTGAGATTTCCTATTCCCATCTTTCAGGATACTCCAGAGAAACTGATTTTAAGCAGAACATTAATTTTGTATGGTTCTTGCAGAAGACAAATTGTGGCAGGACTGAAATTCATATGGTTTGCACATTTGAAGGGAAGAGATAAGGGACATCTGGGTACGTTTGCTTTGTTTCTGTTTTGCCTTCTGGGATTCAAATCACCCATGGAGGGGCAATCTTTACTCCTTTAGCAACGACTTCTGCATAATGATATTGCTTTAAAAGACCCAAAAATTGTAGCTCATGTGTAACATTTGAAATGCAACTTGAAATTCTGCCTATATGGTCTTATTATACAATCTGTACCATCAGAACAAAACTTTGTATTTGGTTTCAAAACTAACTCTGAAGTCAGGGAATTTGAAATAAATTTGAAAGCACTGCATTTACCTTGCCTCCTACTTTTCCTGCAGGAAATTTAAAAAAGAAAAAGCAATTTCCAAGGGCTAATTCATTAGTGTTTTCTAAAATTAGAATTATACTTTAAGAAGGTGTTTTGAGATTTTAATATTTTGTAGACATTGTTTCTCTGCTCTTGATTGGTCCAAATCACACGAAGATGTGGTCGCAAACAACTTGGTGATATTCGATATAATTTGTAAATATAATTTCATGTAGACTTTTAAATAAACCCTTTGATGGAAAAAATCCAAAAATAGTGGCATAAATTATTCACCTCAGGTTATTCATCTAGACTTAACTTATATAGTACAGTACAGAGGAGCTTGCATACTGCACAAAGGGATCATTTTAAATCCCTTATCACTTTGTTCACCTTTCCTGCCCTTCATCTTCTTTGCAATTCCGATAAGGCTGCAACACCACTGCAACATAAAGAGTATTAGCAATTCTATTTAAAAGGTGCCAACACTGTTGATCATCTGCCTACCCCATTGTCAGTACAGAAGTGTATTTTATTTATATTCTGAAAGGGCCATGGAAATAATTTTGGTGAGTTAGTGCTTCCTGTCTCTACTTCAAAAAAAAAACAAAAAACCCACCAAACTATTGCTGGAATCTTATACTATTATTATTCTACTATTTGAATAAACAGATTAGTACTTTTTAATTCTATGAAGGTTGCCAATTTTAACTTGTCATCACAACTTACTATGGAGCAGTAAATCAATCAACCAAGCAACCAACCAAATTACCCAAACAAAAGAATCCCTAAACTTGTTTGGTTTGAAGCATAGTGGATAGCATAACAAGATAACACTAAGAGATGCCTCCATGTCCCTCATGTCTCCTCCACCGCATTTCTTTGGTTTCATTTCTACACAGAAAACTCCTCTGTGCTGTGCTTGTGCCCTGTGTCTAGTGCCTCATCCTTGTCCTTTCCTGCTTGCACTGACACCTGTGGGGATTCCTGGGTAAGCTGTGGGCTCTGGTGAAAGGGGATGCATGGAGGTGAAAATAATGCCCTGTTAATCCTGTAATAGTCTGCTCTGTTCACTCATAATATGCTTCCCTGATCCCTTAATATTTTATGTATTACCCTGAAGGGAACGGCCTTTCTATTGACTATCATATGTAAAAATAAGAGTTGGTGATAGAAGAGTTATATTCCCTCTTTTCTATTTTACCCCCCTGAAAACAGCAGTTAAGTCTCCATTTTGTCAGCAGTAACACAATTTGTCAAAGGTTATATGACCCAGATCTCATAATTCCCATTGCTGTTCTAAGCTCTGTTTCCTACACTTCCAGATGATTAATGTGTTCAGTTTGCTGTACTTCACCTCTTTAGTACATGAGAAGGAGAAATATTCCACAGGAGAGGTTATTTCTGTGCTTTCTTACAGGCTGGTAAATCCTGGAAGGTATTAAAAATCAGGCAGAATTACCCAGAACTATTTCCAAAATATTTCTGAGATGTGTGAGTGGCTGAATCAGATCATCAAGTTACAAAATAGTCTCAAAAAACATTCATTAGGTCATCGTCTCATCAAGAACTTGGCATGAAGTTTATTCATAAGAAAATGAAAGGAGAGAATGCTGAAAATTTCCAGAATCTGAGAAAAGTCCATAAAATCTATGGAACTGTGCTTAGAATTGAACACAGAACTTTTTTGGCTTTTCTTCAAGCACTAAATAATAGTGAGTACTAAATAAATACCCACCAGTAGTGAGTACTAAATAAAGATTAAAAAAGTCAAATTAAAAATCCCTCCAACAACACATTCTTGCTCTTTTAGAAAACCTGGGTATTATGAGGAAGATTCCTGTGACAGAGCAGGACTCCTCATGCTTGATGCATTCATTATCTCTTCATTTCTTTGCTGCACAACACAGTGATTTGATCAGTCTGCTGGCTTCATTACATCTCTAACATTAACAACTGCGCATTTGCACATTTGCTGATAGCACCTCTTTGTGTTGCCAGTGGACCTTTGCTGACACCCTATTTTCTTTGCTTGACACTTCACTTGCTGTTCACTCTTAGCAAGAGGGAAAGAATTGAAAGCCTTGGCATTTCAGCCTGTGAAACGAAGCAAGAGCTGATGAAGTACAATTTCTCACACTGTATCAGATCAAACAGCTTTGGGAAAGCTCTCAGGACTCTCATTCAAAAAACTCTCTTAATACTTTCTGAACTGAAGCCAAATCCTGAGAAAATATCCAGGCATAACCATGCTATGAGCGCTGACTGGCCCTTGCTGAAGAACCATCTGAATAAAGTTATGGACTCACTGGCAAGTGCTACAGAGTACTCGCTGTAATTAAACTAAATGAGATTGTGACTCAGACTAGGAGGCATATAAACTGGCTTTTCCTCTCAGTGGTATGTGCAATTTAGGAGAGACATAAGGAAATGAAGCTGTTACAGACTGCTTAGTAAAAAGCTCCAAAGTCATATTAATAACTCCATTTTAATTTTCATTAAATTACAATGGAGTCTGTTATAGATGCTATTTTGGAAAAAAGAGATGTTGTCATAGTTATTTCCAAATTAACTACATAAAAAGTCAATTCTCTCTCTCATTTTTCTCTGCAAATTAAAATCACATAATTGTAATTTCACATGTTAAAATTTATACACTAAGTGAAACAAGATAGAGACAAAATTCAGGGAGGATCTGTACAGCTATGGGGTAAAAACCTGGCAAGGTAAAGACCAAACAGATCTGCAAACTATGACTTTTGCTTAGTCTTCTTGATCACAAGAACATTTTATTTGTCTTTTTCTTCATACTTATTGTGAAAAGATACAGAAATTTACGTGTCCAGGCTCTGCCATGCTGCAATAGATCAGAACTGGAGAGATCTTCAAATGGGAAAGTTACGAAGTGTATCCACAGCATCACAGGAACCAAGCAAGGCTTCCCTTAGACCCATGATCCATGAACCACACGGAAACCTTTTTCCTGGATGTCCACCAGCTCTAAGTCTTCACACCTCTGACTTTGCTTCGTAGCCAGTTAGTGGGATCAAAAACATTTCTCTGGTGCACACATGAAGAGATTGATTCTAGTAAATAGAAAGGGGCTTTATCATCCTGCTCCTAAATATTTTCTACTCCTAAGGGAATTCTGAAATTTCTTATTTCAATTTTCCTTGGGTCATGAGGTAAAAAGTTCTCAATGTCTAAATGCTTTCAGAATCTAGGATGCCTTTTTAAATAGAAATGCTCAGATTTTTTTTGATAATTTTTTGTTAAAATAACATTTCCTTACAATGAGTATTAGCTTCAATTTTCTCCATAGGCAAGCCTAGGTTTATACCTCTCAGTTTGCATTAAGTGACATGTAATCTATTAAACTTTAACATGGAAGTAGCCTTTATTAATTGTCATCTAGCTTACCAAAGTTTTTCAGTTCTGGGGTAACAAATCATTTGTATTTCATAAACCTGCATAATATAGAATTCATCAAGACTTTGAGAAGTTGTATAATTCAATTATTTGCCTATAGCTGAAACATCCATTTTCAAACCATTCTTGAATAAACATTGCCTAACTTGTTTTTTTTAAAAAAAAACAACAAACCCCCTATAGACTTTTCCTGTGCTCTCCATGGATGTTTATTACGGTCCTCTCTAGTCAATCTATTCCAGTTTTTAATTATCCTCACAGTGTAAGATACTTTTTTCCTAATATCCAGCCCAAACCTAACACAGCATTATTTCTGATTACTCATTTTCTTTTTGAAGACTTATTCCACCTCTTAGTTTTCTGTGGTGTGAACAAACTTCATGTACTCTGGTATTTCCTGATGTTTGCAAGAGAGAGACCACACACACAACACACAGAGGACTGACTCTTGCAGATCTTTTAATATCTTCATAGTGATAAGAACTCCAAGTTGGTTGGAAGTGAATACAATTTCATGATGTTATTTCAGTATTTTCAAAATGAAACTCACTAGCATAAAGGGCCAATTCCTCAATCTCACATGGTTTTAATGGTTTAATGATTCTTTCTTCTCTTTTCCTCTCTTTTCCTATTTTATAATGACATATATGAACTGAAAAATAATACTGAAGTGTGGCTTAAAATACCAAAATGCTGCATCAGTTGTCTAACTTAATTTAGATTCTTTTTACTGTCTGAATTTCTAGCTGGTATGATGACTGTTGAGGCACAATAACATTGTTCCTTTTAGTAAAGGACCTAAAAGGGAGAAACACTGGAAAGTAAAATATTCTTGTACAAACCCTTCTTTCAAAGCAGATGAGTCCTTCAGCTTGCAGGCACAATTAACTAACATGATCAGTTTAGAATATGAAGTTGTTTAGAATATGAAGAATATGTAGATCATTTAGAATATGAGGCTTTCTGGGAGAAGCATCTCTTCTCAATTCTATCTGTGCATGGGTAGGAAAACAAACTGAGTGACCAACCACTGGGGAATCCTGGACATGGCAGGCTCATTGCTCAGACCCAGGAAATTTACACAGCAAAACACTTTGGGTAGGATTCTTTGCCTTAAGCAACAGGTTTTTTTGTCATTCTCTGTCCCATACAGCATCTCAGCTGTCTGGTAGCAGCTCTTCCAGAAGACTTAAGGTGGATAACAAATTCTATATTATATCTGCTGTCAATGTGCACATCTTGGGTACCACAAGGTGTATAAGATGACACAATAAACCACTTCTGACACATGCCTAGCAAATATAGCTCATCTTGAAGCAAGTGGAACTGTTGATTTGGATGACTGTCTCAGTCATGGTTGTTTCCTTCACTGACAGACATGATATTCCAGTCAGGTTTTACAAGGAATAACCATGTTTCAAGACAGCTTGTTTCCTTCATGGCATCAGCCTCACTGGGGCTGCTCCTGAAATGCACACACAAATTCTGCAAAAAGGAGACATTGACATACAACACAGCACACATGACAGCACACAGCACCCACTTCCACACCTTTCCACAAGTTGGGTCTCCTGACAAAAACACCACCTCTAGAAGTGACTTTCCATGACCTTTCTGAATATGCCAGGAAGCCAGCTTGACGCTTTCTCAACATTTAACTAAAATTTTTGTTGGCTGCAACTGAACATTTTCCAATTCTGTCCATAACTAAATAACATTACCACTGCACTTGCAGCAGTTTTTGCCTCAGGGAGGGTTCTGAAATACCACAGAAATGGCAGCTACCTCATATAACCAGCTGGCAGGATTTTAAGCAAGAGCACAACTATTCTGTTTTCAGACATTATGGCTGTTAATATGGACCTTGCTAACAATATCATTTTCTTTAAGTGTTCCTACTGATGACATGCTGTATGGACCAGAATGAAAATTATTACTATTTTTGAAAAATAAGCTAACAGGAGGAAACCTACAGGGAAATATCCTTACCATATGTAACAATACCTATTGAGTGAAAGAGACCATCAGTCCTGATGCCACTTTCATTTTGCCAGCAATCATTCTGACTTATTTTGCAGTTTCCTCTCTCGCCCCAAGTGCAAATTGAAGAGCAAAATGCTAGATAAAGTGAAAAAGATTGACCGGGACTCCTTGAGCTCTGTGAAACAACTTTGCATCAGCCATCTGAGACTCAGCTTCTGTCTTACATCAGTTCTGAGTCATTGCAGGAAATAAGGCAGAGATTTGCACCTCCTCAGACTGGCAAAGGGTGACTTTGTGCTGTGAGCTGGTTTTACAGTTATAATCTCCAGATCAAATGTTAAAAGCCTACATAAAAACAGTAACACATACATTCCTTAGAAGAGCTGATAAGTAAATTAAAGTGTAGTAATGTGAACTTTAAGGAACTGAGGAGAAATCCTTGCTGCTGCACTCTTTCTTTACAAATAATTAAATAAAATAATGATGAGAAATGCATGAGATGAGTCAAGGAGTTTCTCACCACCCACTACAATAGTTCATATAAAATGTTTCCCCTCACTTGGGAAGAGCTAAAATTGCAGCAGTGACTATTAATAGTTCCTAAGGACATCTGAAGTAATTTGCCACTGGCAGGTGTTTGAAGTCCATAGCAATTTTTCCCTTCCATGCTTTCTTCGAGTAAATGAGATGAAATATCAAGTGTCATCCTCCATTTCAAGTGCTGAAGAACTGCTACTCATCTGCCTCTAGGGGTAGAAGAAACAGGAGATATTTATGCACAATAAAGCAGTATGGAATGCTGAGATCACAGTAGAATTATTCTAAAAGCACAGTAGAAAAATGCATTACACCACTTTTGAAAGCATCTACTCACTGAATCACACAGAACTTGGACTCTTGGTAGTATGTGTATATATATATATATATATATTTATTTTTTAAAATAACCCTTCCCTCCCCCCATATTTTAACATTACCATAATATCTATAAGCAGTAGTTTTATGTAAAGAAAAGGTTAACTGGCAATTCAAGTGTACAGTATAGAACATGTTTAGGGGATGGGTATAAAGGGAACATGGACAGATTGATAGGAATTATAATGGCAATTGATGTGAAGAGAGAAACCGAACAACAGAACTGGGAAGTCTGTCATCTGCTAGCTATTATGATCAGATTCCATGATTTTCCTGCTGTATAATCTATCAGCAATAATATTCATAATAATTATGTGCTACCAAAAGTAGGCTTAGTATTAGAGTGAACTGCTTCTGATAATATTTTCACATTAAAATTTATCTACAACCTGCAACAAGCAAAGTAAACACATGTATCTTCTGCAAAAGGTACATCATCTTCTAAATCCTACAAAGAACACGTAATGTTGGCTGCTGTGGACTGAACAGGGTTAAGTTCTCCAAGACAGTTCATGACGACTTGGGAGATAACACTCTATTTATTACTTTAATACATTCTTTGCCTTGTTATAAGAGGTGTTTCCATATTCAGACACATAATATGAAAGAGTAATGCTTTGTTTCATTGAAGTATTTTTAATTGCTCATTCAGAGTTATCATATGGCTATCAAAATATTAGATACTGATTTGTAACCATGGAACAACTTTTAGATTGTATTTTATGTCTGCAATTTTTTAAGGTAACATCTGAGATTTACTTGCAATAAAACTGGAGAAAGATTTCTGGCCCAAAAAGTCAGAGTTTATGAAAACTCTACTTCAGTCTACAGGCATTTCATCTGCCTTTAAAGCTTCTTGGGTCATGATACTGTTATTTATTTCTATTAATAAATGTCTTGCCCAAGAGAGAGTATTTTAGAGGGATAAAAAACTCTGGTACCGGTTTGAACTATCATAACAATTCTATCCCCTAAAATATTCCATTAGCATGACTGTTACTGTGTTAACTTCTTATTACTATTGTTACTGCTGTTTTGGTTTGTTTTGTGTTGTGCTTACAGTCCAATCTTGTTTAAAATTTGCATTTATTACTTTAAAGTACTAATTAACCTAAGGAGAGAATGAGAGACAGTGTAGAAAAATACTAAGGAAGAAATTAAGAAATGTCCTTTAATTATAACACATATTAGCAATGAAAAATAGCCCTTTTTCAGTGAAGGTTCAGATTAGCAAGGCTTAGGGGAAGGAAGACTGTAACTGTACAAAGCACAAATGACACTGCCGGAAATTTAGAAATAGGACAAGTTTTTTTTTCTTTCTTGGAAATCAGTTGGAGACACTAGGTCAGGTATGTGCATATAAACATGGAACCATACCATGGATTTGCATCTATAGGCTTTAAAGATGAGAAGCATAAGTTAATCAATATAGTTTAGTAATCGAGTTGCATTTCTCTATTCCATGTTTGCTACTGACAGAAAAAAAATAAGCCAAATAAATCTTCATACTACAGCTTGTCAGAAACACCCTCATAGTAAATTGCGGTCTGGTCCATGAATGTGTCTACTTCCCTGATACATTTCTCCTGAAGAAGAAACAAGGAGAAGAAGGAAAAATGTTATTATTGGTTAATCTTATATTTTCAAATTTTTCATAATAAAATATTCTGTGGTTTTTTGTTTAAATATTTCAGTGGATCCAAAATTTCTTTAAAATATTTTTTGACAGAGCTTTGATATCTCCTATTTAGTACAAAAAAACCATCAGATTTTGTAGAAAATGGACATGACCAGACACTCTAAATGTTTGAAATGTAATTTTTGAAATGTAATTTTTTTTTTAGTGTTATTAATATACAGAATGACAGACACACATAATGTAAAATAGTGGTTCTGTCATAGTATGACATACTAAAGCTTCAGTGGAATCAGACTGTGTTCTGATATAGTCATGGCAAGGTTACAGTAATAGAAAAGGTTTGTATTAATTTATTATTATATCCCCTAGATGGATGGAGGTGTACAGTGGGGCTACTGTATTTCCAGTTATGTTTTGTTTGTGAGGGATTTCACAAAGGCTCAGAGCCTGCTGAGAGCCTCTGTTTGAGTACACTTGAATGTTACTAAGTAGATTCTCAGAGTACACTGTGTGGTTGCCAAACTGAGGCCAGGATGTCTTTGGTAATGAAAAGAAAATCATGGTCCAAGTCCAGTCATGGTTTCACAGTTTGCTGAAAGGAGAGGCAAGTCAGCACTTCAGGAATTTAATTTCTAATAAGTTGTAAAAGAATTCTCATCTTTTCCTACCTGAATATACTTAATTCCCTTTAGCCAAGTAATTGGAAATTGGAATTATTCATTTTTAAAGAATTGTAGCGTAACAAGGCAACCAGGTGCCACTAATTGCAGGGAGTGAGCGTGAGCTTGTGTCCAGCCCACCTGTGCCCAATTAGGGTGGGCCCCCACTGCGCATGAGCAGGACCAGGGGGCCAATAAAAGGTGAGTCCTGAGACACAATCTTAGCTCAGTCCTGAGCATGCTTTGCAGAGAGGTCAGTTGCTCTTGGAGCACTGTATTACCTTCATTGCTCCACTAGCGCTCATCGCTCACAGGGTGAGGCTCTGAGGAGTCTCAAACCTGGGGCTTTGGCAGTGCAGTACTGGGTCTTAGCCAGCTGTGCCATCAGAGCCTCACCTTTTATTGGCCCCCTGGTCCTGCTCATGCGCAGTGGGGGCCCACCCTAATTGGGCACAGGTGGGCTTGACACAAGCTCATGCTCACTCCCTGGCAATTAGTGGCACCTAGTTGCCTCGTTACACTACAAGAATTGTTTGTCTTCTGCAGCCAGGATGATTTGTCTGGTTTCAGCCTCAGCCTTCTCTTTGCATCTCCTCTGTCAGACTTCTTTTTGTTTCAGACTACTTTTATCTGCACATTTCAGTTGTCACCTTACTAAAGACCATCGAATGACAAATTAAATGTTTTGGTGAAACCTGAGTGCTTTAAAGAATTTATTATTTTGACTTAAACTGTCCTGATTATGTTATCAGAAGCTTTAACCTGCTCTTTTCCCAGGTTCTGCCTGAAGAATGAGATTTACACATATATTCCCATATTTGTAACTGCAAATGAAATAATATCTCTTTGTTTAGAGTAATGCTTTATGTTTTACCATCACATCCAGTATTACACTCACATGAAAATTCTGTTTTTAGATCAAAGACATAACTTACTGGTTACACAGTGTAGATATCTTTCATTTCTAAAAGTACTACTTTTCTTCAAGATCTTCACTTGCTTTTGCATGGAAATTTTTTATATACTTTTTACATTATTTTGGGTTTATTAATGAAATTTCATTTTCCTACACATAAGGAACTCAACTGTGATTTGTGTTACTGTGGTATTCCAAGCACCTGTGGTCTCAAGAAATTGGTTTAATGAAAACAGAGACCTGAAGAGTTTTGATTTGTGGTATAGTGTGTGTAATGGGTGCTAAGAAGCTTTCAAGTTTACAGAAAGACAAAAACAATTATTTAAAATGCAATTTCTATTCCTTACTTTCCATCAGAGGAAGAATGTATGAATAGACTGATGGGAAATAAGACTGGGAGGAAACTCTGTTTTTCTAGTCTCTTTCTTTCCATTTTAGCTGCAGAATGTGCATAGATATGTTTTGTCTTTCCTCTGCAATGGTTTGGCAAATGGAGAGAAGAAACAGATGAACATCCCTTCCATATCTTCCATGAACATGTGTCTTCCATGTCAGGTATGGAACAGCTAATCTGGAGTGGTTCCTGCATGGCTTTCACTTTTTTGCTGTCTTAATTTGTAGAATCAGGTAAAAACAGAAAAAAAATTTTTTTTTACATTCTCTGCCTCGAATGAGAGAGTTTAGTTTACATGAAGTTAGGTTTACAGGCTCCCAGTTGAAACCAGTTTCATCTATGTTTCAGTCTATTTTGTGGCCTGAAAAGTATTTTTACATCTATGGAAATAATTAAGAAAAAATACTGTTTTACACATAATTTCATAAATTTAGATCAGCTGCTTCAGCAGTTATAAGAAGTGTATCAATATATAGTCATTCAAAATGTTCTGAACTTGAGTAATTAATAATTTAACTTATTACTCTTATATAACAACTTTTCCTCCATCAGAAATTTAGGCTCCAAATCTAGTTAAAAATCAGATATTAAAAAAAGAAACCCAGCAATTCAGATTCTAGGATGATAATGCAATTTATATGTATTTTAAGCAGGTGAATCTTGGTAACTCAGAAAGAAGTCTTCATTTTCTTGCTCTCATCAGCTTTTTCCAGCAGTGTAGTTTTCTATTGCTCAGCATTTTTACTTTTAAAAAAATAAAAATACATAAGAAAATATCCTGATAAGCCTTTCAGCATTAACCAAATGAAAAGAATAAAAATGGAGAAATTATGTGACTAGAATGTGATGAATTAAATAATGTGTTGGTTGAAGAGGGGATATACAGGTGTCCTAGCAGTCCTGTGAGACCTTTTTTGTAAAAGAGAATTTATGTGCCAGGCTGCTTTTTCAGAAGTTTGGATTAATGTATTGGTACTTGCAGCACCTTTTGGCACCTTCTTTTGATTGAGGAAAAACTTGCACCGTATGGTGGGACTGCTGAAGAATGCCTAAAGGAAATATCTCTGTTACTGAGACTGATCCTGCCATAATTGCCATCATCTATTGCCCACTCAGAGGTAACAAGGGAGAGAAGAAAAAGCCTGTGAAGGAGACTTTCCTATTCTATCCACAAGTACATCTGCCTCCTGTATGGAAGATTAACTTTTTTCCTGTGCCTCTTCTAATGACACTGTCATCATTATTATTCTGCGTAATACTTTGGCATTCTACAGATTCCCCCTAAATAAGAAATTATAAGATTTTAGAAGCCTGTTCCTGGACTGAACCATTTTCTGCTTCATCTGCTTACTCATCCTCTTTCATTGTAAATTATCTCTCCACACACACACATGCTCACTACCCCCTGCCTGAGTTCAATAATGTTATCATTAGCAGGGAGGGGAACAAGATGGGGAAAACTGAGTAATTACCATCCTTTATTAAATTATGCAACATTAATTAGTTGACTAGTTAGCTCAGGGGCTGCTTCTGCTCATATCGGAATGGTGATTTTCAGTTCAGAATGGCATCTGCTTCACAGCTTTAGAGCAACAACAACAAAAATTAATAATGTATGGATTATGTCACCAAAAGAGAAGTGCTGCATTCATCTGTCTCCCTGCCACTTGCTGTTCAGAAATAAAGAGCAGATATCAGTGTGCCACAATCTCTGCAGGACCATAGAGGCTGAAATAAATGTTGCAATTTAGTTTGATAGCAAATGTAATATTTCTGACATATTTTAAGGTCAGGGGGATTAATTTGCTTTTTAAAAACTGTTATTTTGTGATGGAGTTGTTTCACTTTTTGTGATATTCAAGTTTATTTTGCTTGCTCTAGGAGGGAAAAAGATATCTTTGACTGATCCAAGTATCAATTTGCAATCCATCAAAATATAGAACACTTTTATTTATGCTTGAAAGAAACTGAAGCATATAGCTTCTTGTCCTAAAAAGCACTGAATGGATGAAAACTACTACAATGAGTTTCTTTTGTGGAAATGAGTCTGTAGTTTATAGGCCTGGATCTACAAATAGAGCTGATTGGTTCAAATGTGGTAAAGACCTGGAAGTGAATCCTTTTGCTTTGGTTTCATAATGTCAGTAGTTACATGATGCAATATCAGGCATTTATGGCAGCTGAAGAAGTAAGATGCTTCAGAATCATGAAAGAGATGGATTTGTTTCCTTCTAAAAGACCAGCATGGAAAAATGCCTGTAAGACTCAAGGGGATTCTTAGAATCAGGTTTTAATTAAAAATAATAATAATAATAAAAGGAAACAGTAAGTACTTTCAAATATAATGCTTTTGCAGGTAAAGAAATACAACCCTGTCAACCTTTACTACTTGGTTTGCTGTTCAGAAAAGCTATAATATGTACTGTGTATCTCTACGTATGTATGCTTATACTGACACAAATATCTAGACATATACAGCATACTTATAAACATGTAGAGCATAAAAATATGTGTATATTGTAGAATCCTGTAGTGGCAATGAACAAGGAATGGCAGCAGAACATACATCTATCTTTCTTCCTGCTGATAGAGCAGAACTTGGTACCTCCCTGTAAGTCACCAGCCTTTCCAGGAATGGCTCCTGCCCTTGAGACCCCAGAGCTGCCAAGACTATCCAGTTACCTCATGAAAACTTATGTAAGTTTTCCTTGTTTATTTTGGCTCCTTTAAAAAGATAGCTTGTGAGCCTGCAGCTGCCAGTACTCATTTTCCAGAAAGATCTTATTAAAGAAATGAGAGTGGCTTTCACTTCATGTTGACTTCACTTTCTCTTCAGAATTTGATGCACAGTGGATAAAATATTGAATACAGTTTCCCCCCAAAACAGCTGGGTGTGGAAATGGCCTTGGCAACTGAGAATGTAAAGCATGCTTCTCATTATTCAGGAAGGTTTGTTCTTGCAGACAATTTAAAATTATACCACATCTTCCCTTCTTTCTACAAATTTTGAATGTGTTACATTAACAAGCTGCTTTGATGCTTTCTCACCCTCCTCCCTACCCGTCTTCTGCCTCTGGTGAGAAATTTTAAATAAAGAATACAGTTTATACATAGCATTAGTCCAGCTTAGATTGGGGCTTTTTTTCAGTTTCTTTTACAGAACCAAAACCTTTAAGGGATCTCCCAAGCACTGTAACTTCAAGGCACACACAAGTCCTTGTTATTGTCAGAGGCCCCATTGCCCCTCATACAACCCCTATTAAGAAATCTGAATGCTGCCTCTGGCTCTCTCTTTTACATGCTAGTGAGCTTTCTGTTTAGCCAGGAAAAATAAAAGGACTGAGAAATATTCAGAAATTCTGTAAGTTGTTTGCATTACCCTGAAATATTTCTTTAGCTGAAGGGGATCAAATCAATGAAATATAATGAAACCATATGCTTATTATTTCAAAATAGAGCAGCTGCTTCAGGGAGTACTGAGAAGATTTATTAATTCTACCAGCACTGCTCATTAAATCGAGGTGTCTCCATACCTGTCTTCCTCAACAAAAGCTCCTCGACAGCAAAATCACCCCTGTGGAGTTCAAACTGATGTTCATCTTGGCACTCTTCCCTGTATTCTTCCAGGGCAGAAAAGACAATATGCTGAGCTGATGCTGCTGCTGGAGAAGTGGAAAAAATCATCTATGTGGAAAAACCTATCTAGCGTGGGTACAGTTTGGAAGTGCTGTAAGAGGGATGTGTGTTGGCAAAGACTGATTCTGCCTGCTATGGACCATATGTGCATTTAATTGAGTTTGCAAGTTTCCAGGCAGAATGCCAAATGGACAGTCAACCATCTGATAAGAGTGATGAAGTTTTCCCCTCTTGTTCTTTCACAAGCTTTAAGTTCATAAAGATTCTGAGAAGTAAAAAAAAAATAAAATCCGTACTTCTCCAGGACCGATGCTGGGATGTTGAAGTCAGAAAAAAATCTATTACAGAAGTCCAAAATATCAGATTTACTTAGGGGCTATGACTTCAGCCATAGTACTGAAGCCTGAATAAAAATATAAATGAACACTTGTACCACTCCAGCAGTGTTATCTGAGTCACAGCTGCCTTCTTGGTTTCTTCTTCTAAGGACAGGGAGATAAACAAAGCAACATCATTCTAAAAGTACAGGAGCTGAAATAGGCTCAGTGAAAGAGAATAAAGAGTTTTTGCAAAAGCAAAGCAGGCTGAGGGGCTGTGTTTGAACAGATGTTGCCAACTGGTTTCCAAATCTTAATGTGTCCTGGGAACACCTTGTTCCAGGCACTACTGTATGTCTGCACTAATCAACCAAGAGGTCAGGAGCCAGCAAAAAGAGGCAGATTCCTGGCTGCCTTAGTGGCACAGTTATTAACTTGCTTCTTGGCTCTTTAGGGGGGATTCCAGCTTCTTCCTGAGTACAACTTTCTCCAAGCCATATCTGCCACAGAGGAGGCTGGGGATAAGCTTTGTGCAGTGTGGTCAAAAGAGCCTGACAGTGGGAATTATCCTTGTGGCATCTCCCCCTCTGGTCAGAACTGCTGAACCTCAAGGCAAGACCTGGAGGTACAATAATAATTATCATGACTAAAGGAATAAAATCCCCATAAAGGGTGATTTTCATCATTTAAATGTCTTACTGGAGTGACACTGTAGTGTCTTCCATGAGAGATATACACATTATCCTGCGTCACTGCGTCAACTTAACTCAGGAAAGTTTTTATTATTATTTACTGTTCAAAATAAAGGGAATATAAAGAGTGACATTCTTTGTGCAGTGATGGTCAGATTCCCAGTGTTCAGCTGGTGGTTTAAAAGGCATTACCAAAAGGTCCTTGGAGCCGGGTAGACCAAAACCCAAGAGTTCTCAAATGAAGTGAGAGATGTTCACTACAATAGGTATTTTTAGTGATACATCCAATCTTCAGGGAGAGCTCTCTTTTATTCATAAAGTGTAAATTTGGCTATTTGAATGGCTATACAAGATTTGAAGTCTGCTGAACAAATCTCTCTTGCAGACAGATAGAATTTCAACAAAAAAATAAAACTGTAATAAGAGAAGCTAGACCCAGACTAAAGTATTGTGGAGAGTTCAGAGGAGGGAAATCGATGTACAACAACCTAAGCTTATATTTTACAGAATATGTAAAATCTCACCTCTCTAGAGTGGGAGAAAATAAAAAGCAGATGCACAAACCCAAGGATTAAAGATGACAACAAAGCTGCACTTATCCATTACCATGAATTTATTTGTGTCTCTTTGCAGACCTCTACTAGTATTCTAATTTGATATTATCACCCAGCACATGTACTGGAGAACTGAAAATGAGAAGGAAAGTCACTTCTTGACTGTTTTCATGCCTTACACAGTAGTATGTGATTCAAAAGCCATTGTAAAGCAATTGCTCAAAGAATCCTTCGTGTCCCTCTTACTCAGAGACAAAGTTAATGCAATAAAATCTCTTGCTACTTGCAAAGTAAAATCTCTTGCTACTACACAGATGCTTTTAGGAGCATAATAAAATTTTTAACCTTTTTGGCTTCAGGTAATGTTTCTAGAGCACAAGAGAGCAATAACAAAAATAAACAAACAAATAAAACAAAACCAAAACAAAAACCCAAACCAAACCAAATAAAAAAAATAAAATAAAAAAAAGAGTGAACTGTGTTGAGAATAAACATGTGTAAACTTTATGTGGGTAAAAACCACAATGCACTCCTGAGAAGAAATATTAGTCTGAGTGTATTTCATTACACTCCTCCCCTGGGACACTTTTTAGCCTGTGGCAGCTGTAAGGGGAGGCACAGATGCAGTCATGCCTTCAAGCTTCTTAACTGTGTCCAAATAAGAGAAATATATTCACAGTAAGTTCATTAAGTTTTCACAGAGTTTTCTGCTAGGCTTGCTTTCTACAGCACTGCCTGGGATTGCAGCAAAGTTCATGATCCACGATACAGCCATGGTCAAATGTCATTTTTTCTGTAAGTCATGTTCAAATAGATTTCTGCTCTTAAAGGAGGAGAATGTACTTGGTACTCCTATAATTGTTAGGACTGAAATGTACTGCAGTCTCAGTTTGACAGATGACAGTCTTCGTTACGGACTTGAGAGGTTTTTTCTGTTAATTAGTACAGTAACTGACTGTGATGAATAATCAAATATTAAGTAAGAGCCAAGTAAAAAAAAGAAAAACCCAACAAAATACATTTTTGTATCACATGTTCTCAAGCAATATGCAGAAAATTAATTTCTTAATTATCTATTTAGTGCCAAGCTACTTATTGTTTCAACAGAATACAGTAAAATATTGCCTTCTGCTCCAAAAAGAGGGCACAAAAAATTTCCTGTGACTGAGTTACTCTCGGATGAGACAAGCAGCTTAGTCTGACATGAACCCTCTTACAAAGAGCCATTAAGATAGAGACACCAAATAACCAAAAGTAGTTTAAGGTTCATCTTTTGTTATTTTGCCTATGGTCTAGATTAGGTGTAGGAATTTCTCTGAGACCTTTGATTAAAGGTAGCATCATCCAGCAGCCAGCAGCTATTTGTGAAAGATATAGGGCTTGAGAGTACAGTAGGAGATTGCAAAGAATCTCTGTATTTCATAGTGAATGCAGTGGATATTATTGTGATTTTTTTTTTTTTTTTTTTTTTTTTGTGATCATGGATAGATATTTGAAATGTTTTCAATGAATATAAAAACTGCAGTGGAATTGAGAAGACTTTTTCCTATTATTTCAGAAATATAAAGTTCATGTGATACCACATTGTGAAAAAAAATACATTGGATTTCATTTTAACTTTGCTTATGCTTAAGGAAATCATCAGTTATGTTGTCATTCCTTAGTTAATCCCAAACATACTCTGTGAATGCTTTAATATCAAGAATTTCTAATTAATTTATCTCAGTAATAATTCTTTATTTATAAAAGAGATTTAATTAATAGGCTCTATTTTCCCAGTTGACCTTTTATTTCCATAGGGCATTCTTCTTTTATTTTGAAGAAAAAACCAAGTTTGAATCCTTACAAGCCTTACCATTCCAAAAAATGACTCAGGAACTGAAAATAATCAAAACTGTCAGAGGATTATGGATGGTAGCTTAAAAAATAAAAGTCCTGATGATAAAAACCTAGTAACAAAACTTTGTGCTAACAGTCATAAGTTAGGGGTCTTTAAAAAACACATCAATTTTTAATATAGATATTTGGAAGTACCACTGAAACCTAAAATTACTGAAAAAGAACAGGATACAAATACACACAGTAATCCTGTACACTGTTGAAAAGAAAGAATTTTTTTGTTACAAATTCCTCATTTTTCCCCTATTCTTTTTCTCAATACTATTCTCTGTTATCATTCAGTATGAAAATTAGTTTGCTCTCATTTAACTCGGAAGTATGGGGGCCCAAGGTGCAACTGAAGGTGTTGAGAAAATTTCTAAGGTTGTAGAAGTCTTCCACATTCCTTTCCCCAAAGGATTATCTTCTCAATTCCTCATTATAAAACAAAACCAGTCTTAAAATGATATTATAATCGATTTATGCTACAAATTATTTATAATAATTTGATTTTCAATGTCAAATCCTTGCTTGACTCAGCTTTATTACTTCTGGGGGAACAGAGATGGGGAAATTAGAAGTTTCTACTCTTCTTCCTGGTTCTAAATTGGTTTCTTGCTTTAATTAATGACACAGCTGACCTGGATCTGACTAATGTGCAAGATGGCAGCAGCTTTTTATCCTGAAAGATTTTTCTTATACATGATTTTCTCTAGGTGTGAAGCCGAGTTGGTCTGAGTTCAGAGTGGTCACTTAGATTTCTACCAGCTTTGCAATTTTTCTAGAAAAAAGGTAATTTTTTCATTATAGACATTTTTCTACTAATTGAAATCTGCTGTTCCATTATGGTTTAAGACATTTTTAAGTCAAAGAAATGGTCAGACTTTAAGTTTTTGAGTTTCCCATTTTAGTGTGTTTGTGTGTTTAGAATAGTAATCTAAGAGCAAATTGAAATTCTAAAGCAATTTTTTTTTTTTTAAATTATGACAAAAAGTGAAATTTGGCATATATCCTGTGTTCCTTTTTTTTTCACAGAATAGAGATGCACATTCTTTCAGTTCTGAAGTATGCACCCATGCAGTGACAGCCTAGTAGTGTATTACAGAGAATAACCAACACTCAGACACAAGTTGTCTCTAGAACAATAAGTATCAGTTGCTTATAATGTCCTCTTACTTTAATTTTGCAGGTACTGTGCATAGTACAAGCTATAAAAGAGAGATTAAGGTGACATTGTACCTCACCCCTTGAAATTTCCAGAGATTTTAAGTCCCTGTTGGTTTGTACTGTATGGTGACACATGGATGACAGTAAACAAAACAGGTAAGTCTCTTCCCATTGTTGCTCTTCTTTCCACAAAAGGATACTGGAGTGCACAATGAGAGGTTAAAAGGACAACCTGATGGCTGTAGGAATGCCATCTCACAAGAGAGGGATGCTGAAGAAATGTTTTTTTTTGTTTCTTTAACAATTAGAGTGATTTCTTACTATTCATGCATTATCCTTATATCTTCTGATTTTATTTGAAGAAAGCCATGAAATCTTTTATTTATTTTCTGTGTGTATATTTTGCCCATACCTTCCAGTGAAGGACATATGTAATCAGTTCTCCAGTGACTACAATTCACTTTACCATCTTGCTAGAACAACAGCTACAAAAGGAATGAAATAAAAAAGAATAGAGCATCTAGATACTGAAAAAAAACCTCTTAGGCTGAGATAGGGTGATTTCTAAATGAGACATGGTTTAACACCTGGTTTAGCTGTACTATTGTAGAGATTTTTAACTTCATAAGGAAGATATTCATATCATTAGATGTCAAGTGTACAGGGTTTTTTTTTGAGAAAATATATGGAGAAAATGAATGAATCTTTAGAGAATATAGATGATGTAACTTAGAATGTGTCCTGAAATACAGAAAAGCACTTTGTCATTAATATCTCTAAGTGATTTGGTAACTTTATTTGTGAAATACTCATGTAAGTGGCATAGAACATAGTGGCAGGTAACAGACCAATAAAAAAATCAGAATAAAAAGTCTTGAATCATTATCAAACTTCCTAATGCTTTTAGATCTTATTTGCTGATCCCATTTGAAGGGAAAATTAGGAAAATAAGTAGTAAATAAGTGAAAGGAAATATGTTTCTTTTCTTTATTCTTCTCCTCTGCTAATTCACTGTGGTTTCTCTGTTGCAATGAAATTCTTAGACATTTAAAAAAAAAGTTTCAGTGTTTTCACGAGCTATTCATAGCATAGCAACAACATTTGTTTAGTACTCTAAAAATATTTTTAAAATGCATGCTTTGAATTTTGTACTAAAAGTTGAAGAGCAAGAGAACATATGGTCGGGCACTTTATGAGTGTTTAGGCTGCTAACTGCTAAAATTGCATACAGGCTCAAATTGTGCGTGGATAAAGTGCTTCAAAACAGTTACAATGTTCAAGCAATGTGTACTTGTAAGAGCCCTTGCTACAAAACAGAGTGGTGAAAGAGAAAACATAAACCAGTCTTTTAATTATTTACAAATGTTTAGAGGCAGATATATTTGTAATCTTGATGTAAATGAAACTGAAAATCAGCTATTTATATTCTCCCCATTTTGAAAAGGCAAATCCTCAGGAAGTGACTACTAGTTGTTCCACCACTACTGAGTGAGCTAATAGGTTTTTTGGTAGTAGATTTTCTTCTGTGTGTATGTGTGTACCTTGGGTATTCACAGTGTCAGAGCAGGGGAGAAGCAAACAATGTTAAGTATTACATCAGGACCCAAGAATTCTGGGTACTGCCTCAGTTTGTGTGTGTGATCTTGAAGAAATAATTTAAATTTCTTTCCCTGTGAAACAAAATACTTTCTAATTATAGAGGGATGGTGTGATCTACTTTGGCTGGTAATGAGGGATAACATTTGGTCTGTCTGCAGATAAAAAAAAGTTTTATTGGAGCATCAGAATTCTAGAAAACTCACATTTCTTCAGGTTCATAACCAGAAATTAGATACTTCCAGAGTACTATTTTAAGTAGAAAATAAGATTTAATCTATAGATTACATGCAGGCTGCATTTGCTACAATGGTATTGTTATTTTTATTCTCATAATTATTCCTGTCAACACAGTTTCAACTATGAACAATTGTCGATCTTAAGAGAAAATTATCTGTATGAATGGCCGCAGAGGAGGGTCAGTATCACAATTTGGAATTAATAGCTCTATTTAATTAAGGGGCTAGTGAGTGCTAAAAGGTGCTCTGATCTTTCCTCTATTTGCACTGCTTATGTGCTGTGATTCCTTGCTTGAGCACAAGACTGTTAATAGCATCCATCATTTCAGCTGGCTGATTAAAGGATAACTAAGTTCATTTTCATCCTAAAGGCTTAAGTAGTTATAGGCTGTGGTTTCCTTTTGAGGTTATTTAGAGTAAGAAGGGAAATGTGGAGAATTGGGTTTTGCTAATGAATATTCACACTAGCTAGGAAGTGGGAAAATGGTTTGTACTGGAGGGAACCAGAAGCTATAAAGCAACTATAAGGTTGCTCTGTAGTAGCAACTGCGTTAGAACAGCTGCATATATTATGAAACAGTAAAACTACCTATAAATTGAACATTTTGGCCTTCAGTTCCACATTTCATTTCAGTTTTAAAAACTTAAACACTTAAAGTGTTTCTTTGAGGAGATCAATTATTTCCTTTCAACCTCACATGAAGAAGCAAAGCCACACAAGCAGACACATTCAGTCCCATAATTTCATTACTTTCACTTATTTTTTTTTTCGTTTATTCATGACTTGTTCTTCCTTTCAAGGCCTTGTATCATCAAACTTAGCAGGTAGCTGCTTCCTTGGCTCAGCTCCTGAAACATGTACTTTGAATGTCAGCATTTTCCAGCAGCTTTATGACAAAATAAACTGGCTGGAATTTTTTTCCCCTTTTTATCTAACTCCACTACAACAAGCAATAGAGCAGAAAGATAAATAGTCAGATATGACATTTTAATCACCATCTGAGCATCAAGAACAATCTTATAATGGAAAAAAAAAAAAAAAAGGGGGTGGGGGGGTGTGTGAAAAGACTCCTAAACCAATGTTTTGCAAAACAGAAGTCATGACCTCAAGAGGAACTGAGGCAGACCACAGAAGACACACTAGGGATTCAATTTTATCTGCTGTCTAAATAAATGTTACAGATCATGTTAAAGAACTGTGATACCACGGTGTTTATCTTCTTATAGAAGAGAATCCTGTGGGACATGATGTCATGCAAAACCAAATCTAAATATTTAAAAACTGCAACTGTAGACTTGCCCAATATTTTTGTTTTTAAAGTAGCATGGTATATGTCTGACTCAAAATTATTGCATTTATATCATTGAACTGACAAATATTTCTTGCATGAGTACAGAAACAGTGAGTCAAGCATTGCATGAGTTGGACCATCTGGTAAATGTACTGTACCTGGAATGAACCCTCTAGGTTTTATCAATCTTATACTGAAAGATTGAATAAAACCTATTTGGAAAAACACTAACTGGAGAGAAAAATTCAATAATATCTCTATTTCCATATTCTTCAAACTCAAGAATTGCTAATTCAAGGTATATAAACCTGTTCAACCAAATTGTTATTAGCCTGGTGAAGTCACAGCTGTCATGACCATCTTTTCACATCTATATTCACATTGGTTCTTCTCCACAAGAAAGGAATCACAGTACCTGTACAGTACTAAAATGGACAGTAGGCAAAAACAAAGGTTAATAATGAAAGATGTTGGCAGTATTCAAGACATGAGATAGCTGTGTCTCACAGAATGTTTCCCCATCCTAATCCTCTGCTTTTTGACAGGCAAAGAAACTGTCCTCTAGGCTACACATCTGGAATTCCTTCTCAGATAAATCAAAACACAGAGTGAGGAAGAATGGGGACAGTGGGGAGCAGTTAAAAAGGTTGTGTCCAGACCTCAAGTAAAGCCATGGCTAAGGTATATTCCAGAGCAAGAATATGAATAGATCTAAAATTAACACAATGGATGTCCAAGAAGTGGATATATTAAAAAATTATGGAAAAGGAAAAGAAATTCTGGGACAAGGTACTCAAACTACTTCCTGTCACTGTCATGAATCATTTGCATGGCTTATTGCATCTGAAAATATGCTTTTAATTTTATAAATCTAGTGAAATTTCTGAAATTCTGTTTAGCTGAGCGTCATGATTTTTGATAGGATGTACAAATCATTCAGAAACAGAGAAAATAGGGACTAAATCTTGGCTTGTTTTATTTGTTTCTCTCTCTGCTATATGTAAATTGAGAGTTACACAAACTTTAGAGCTATCTGAAATTGCAAAAGCCCCTTTTTTTTTTTTTTTTTTTTTTCCAGGAAGGACATTGTCAGCATAAATCACGCTCTTGGGCTTCCTATTTATTTCTCTGAGTTAGATATCTCATTCATATGTAATACGTAAAACAGAAAGACAATAAATTTAAGCAGAACATATTCCAGGTTTTTTTGTTTTTTCCCATAACAAATCTAAGTTTTTGCTACCTAAAACCACTTTGGAAATTAACCACTTAATAAACAGAAAAAGTATAGAATTTGGAGATTGGTTTTAAAGAAGTGCTGTTATTCTGAAACAAAATGTTAAATGAGACACAGCCACTGACTCCTGCTGTCACCTTTCCTAGAACAAGTGCTACATACACGACATTGTGTTAACAATTAATTTTTTTTATATAATTAAAGAAAAATAATATCCATTTTTTTCAGGGTAAGATAACAGGATGAACTTCATATTAATGAAGAACATTTGAATTTGAAATTCTGAAGATTGGATATGGGTTGGAAGATGGAAAACAGGATATTAAATCAATTACTTTGTTCAAGAAATAAGATGGATATTTGTGACCTCCTTGAAACATCTTGGAAACTGTGGCAATATTTTTTTAATCTTTGCTTGCACAATAAATTATGAACCCTGGTATAATTTTTTCTGTGTGTAATGACAGTGAATCAATGAGCAGTTTACACTGAATGGTAAACATGTCTTACCCTAAAACTCCTACAGGTCTTCTGTGAACCTTAAAATAGAACTTCCATGTAGAGACTGTATTTGATATATTCTGCAGCTGATAAGGAGGGAGGTGAAAGAAACTTGGTATTTTCTGGGCTGGCAGCACACCGTTGGATTAGAACACGGTCAGACTGCTATAAACCAGCGTATGAGCAGAGCTTGAGCATTGCAGAGGTAGCATCTGACTCTGTTTTCATATGCTGACCCTTTTTACTTTATTGTTAGGCTTCATAAATTCCAGTTGCTTACTTTAGCTATGTAGTAGATTTGTCTGGAAACAACAAAAGAACAATAGTTCAAATAAGGTGCCCTGAAAAACAAATCATCATTGCACCAAAGGAATATATTTCCATGTAACTGGAGTGGAGCCCAGCTGAAAGCAAAGAAAAGCTGAGTAATTGTGCTGGGAAGGAGTCACTGGCACAGAGGGACCTACCAAATGTTTGTTAGACTGATGTTGAGAAGAGAAAGTTAAAAACAAAAGTCAAGCAGAATGTATTGGGGGAGAGACTTAAATAATTCTTGACAATATTCTGTCTTAATATGAGTGAGTATGAAGTGTATTTTTCATTATTTAAATAATCTCTGCTCTGCTTTCTGGGCTGTATCTGTTAAACACCTGTTTAATAGGACCAAAGGAATAGATAGATGTGTCTGGTGGGTTGGAGCAGTATTAGTAGAAGGCAAGAAACAAGTAAAGACATTATGCCAGTTTTCCAGGTGAAAGCTAAAAGACAAAGTCAGGCAATGAAAAACATGGTAATGATTATGAACACAAGCCAGGAATCAGGAGCTGGGCAAAGGAGCAAAACAAGTGTAAGAAGAAGTTAAAAGATATTAAAATGTATACAGTAAAGTACAGAAACAGAGACTAGGTCCAGTCAAGGAAAAAAAAAAAAAGAAACAAAGTATTAGAAGAAAAGAGAAAAAAAAAAAAAAAAAGAAAGAATGCTTCAAAATAAAATCAAATATTTTGAAAGCTCATACCTTTCAGGTGGCCCCATGACTGAGCAGAATCAATAAGGGAAGGAAGTTTGCCCCTAGTCCACAGTCACTAGTCAAGACACTTAATTTAATCGGATTGCTTAGCAGTCAAAGGATAAATCTTTGCCTATTGGTGGTAAAGAAGAGCTGCATAACAAAACATCTTCTGTATTCTGTGTCTACTAGAAATGAAGAAATCACCAAGTGCTTCTGTCTTGAAGTTTGTATCAGTCTTACCTATGATGAATTACAATAATATTGGCTAAGACATCACGCTGATGCCTCATAGTTAAAAAATAAGAGAATCAACACTCTCCCAATCAATTGATCCAGGAGAAATAAGAAAAAAATAGGGGAGAAATTCACTAATCCCATTTTACAGACATGCCCATGTGGATTTCCACAGTCACAGAGGATATCTGTGGCAGAGCTAGGCTGAAGGTGAGATCTCCTGCGTGTGATGAAGCAGATGTCGAATTGTCTCTTTCTGAGACTTTAATTTTCCAGTCATTGGACTATTTATGTTACTGCTGATAAGAGAAGGCAGTAATCCTGGAAGATATCTCCTGTTGGGATGATGTGGGAATCACCTAAGCATGCTCAAGTCAGGCTCCCTTTTCTGACACTGAGATAGACAGCAACGTAGATAAGTGCTTGTGAACCTCTGATTTTTTTTAGAAGACCCCTGGAAGGTGGAAAGAGGATGAGCAAGGAACAACTGAAATTTTATGGGTACATCATATTAACTAGGAGACTTTAGAAATTAAAACCCTCTGTTCAGTTGTGGAAGGAAAAATTGAAAAGTACAGACACAGCTGGGAAAAATAAAATACATTATTTTATCTGTAATAAATTATTCTACAGAAAAGAATGGCAAACAGGTGTTATAGTATTCAGAGTATTTTTATTTGTTTTGTTGTTTTGTTTTTATTATTTTTATTTTGCTTTCTGTTGTTTTGTTTTTTTCTGGCTTTGTTGTTTGTCTTGGTAGTACTCTTTTTGTTCTGTTTTAGTCTGGTTTTTAATTTGCATTATCTCGTGACTTCATTTCCTTAATATAATTCCAAGTCCCTACAGAAAGCACCAGCATCTTTCTATACTGAATTTAGTAGGTCAGCACTGGGAACAGATTCTACAGTGAACCAGATATGCTCTGTTAAATGCTTCTTACCATTTTATGAGTCACTGCAAAGCAACCCTTAAGGCTATTCAAGCAACAACAGGAATATTGCTCTTTATTTTATTATGAAGTATTAAAACCATATTTTATCAGAATTCAATAAAATATTCATATTTCATATTGTGAATCTTGAAATTCTATTAAAATTGTAAAAGAAGTGATAGCATACCAGCTGTCAGTCCAATCCCTGGCTAATAAATTAGCTTTGTTCATTTCATGGCAGAGATTTTCTGCTGCTAGTTTCTGCAAGGAGAGGGTAAATATAATTTTAAGCAACCATCTCCCCTGGTGGAAACTCAGTAGAGATAAGCAAATACATTTTTTTAAATTATGTATAGAAAAAAAATAAGGAGAGAAAACAGAGAAGAAAAAAAAATGTATTAATGTATTTCTGCTGCTGGAGTGTTCCATAATGTCAGGTCATTGATCAGCAGTCTTGGAGGCTTTTACTTGTGATGTAAACCAAGAAACATTCTTCTTCCAAAGGAAACAGCAGCAGCCAAATGGAGGCAGTAACTTGCTCAGCTGATAAGGTGGAAATAATTTCAAGGAAAGCACAGAGCTACAGGTACACTTACTATTCTGTCAGGAGAATCCTGGCTAGGGAAATTTCCTTCAGTTATCCATGGTGGAAGTCAACTCATCTAGCTTTAGCTGTTTAAAAGATGAGATGTTATTTCTTTGCTTCCTCTGTAGTCAAGAAAAAAAAGAGAGAAAGAAGTGCCATCCTTTGAGCATAAGCCCTGCTTCCATACCATCTGGAAGATAAATATTTTCTTCTGAGGACAGACCCAGAAACACTTTTTGAGACAGTATTCAGTCCACTGGACAAGTTGGAAAATATTTGGTAGCTCTCAGTTTCTAAAGTTATTTTACAGTAAAAGTTAGTAGTTAGCCTGGGGTGAAGCATAAATAAGCCTGCTAGCCAGGAAGTCCTGGAAGTGGGACTTGCAGAGACCATCACCTTTTCTATAGAGTGAATCCATTCCATCAAGAAAGCACAAGGCACTTCCTCCCTTCCCTCTCTTTACAGCACAGAGGCCACTGCACATGACTGGAAGTCAGGAAACTGTACAGTCTGTTTCCTGATCCCATCAAAACTGTGGATAAGAAGTATTTCTTTTTGTGCTAAACTTTTTTTTTTTATTATTTTTGGTGCTTCCCTTGTAATATTTAACAATAAAAAACCCAAAACAAATATTTGCTTTTCATTTCTGTTTCTAGTCCTGTAACTAAATAAAATAACCAGCCATGTATCTCATTCCAGTTTTGTCCTTTCCATTTTTTCTTGCCAATGCTTATACTTATCTTCAGCCCTAGGAAACCACCAAATTCATCCTCTTCTGTGCAGGAGACAAACCAAGGTGAAAGGTGGCATTTTGATTCCAAATCAGATGCTACTCTAAGGACTACATTTGCTGAGAAATCCTGACTTCACTGAAGGAAATTGAAAAGGTATTGTTTGATTGGCACCGAAGTGCTAGTTATGCAATTTAAGTTTGTGAAATAATAGAAAAGGAAAATTTCCAAGTCTTGACTTCCTTTTATCACTGTTTGTCCTGGTTTGGGCCAGGATAAAGGTGATTTTCTGTCTTGTACTTTTGCTTTTAGCTAAGTTTCTCAGACAGTGTGTGTTTCTAGGATTGATAACACTTGATGCTTATAGTTACTGCTAGAGACTGGTATGCAGAGCCAAGGACACTGCTCAGCTCTGAGGAAAACATTTTACCGTCCAGAAGGAGTAAAGAGGTCCCACCTGAACCCTCCTTTAGGGAGGAACAGACAAGATAGATGCCAGAATTGACCAAACAGAGTATTCCATCCCATATACGTCACACTCAGTATAAATTTGAAGCATCACGAGGGCCGAGCCAGATCTTTTCCTGATTTCCTGCTTCCCTTCCTTCACCCGGTATCCTGGAAGGATCCTGTCCGTTCGTCTGCCTGTGGTCGTGATCCGTGCCAGCCCATATCTGTGTGTTCCTGCCTCTGGTTCCCGACTGCTGCCGGCTCCAGGAGTCCAGCCTGGACTTTCCCAGGGCTGCCCTACAGCCTCGGTGGTGACGTGAGAGTTATTGGGGGAGAGGGGGGAGGAATGTGGTATCCATTTTCCTGTATATTTGTATATATTTAGTAATTTTACCTATTTATCATTACTGTTTCGTTAAAGCTGTGTAGTTTAGTTTCCAACCCATAAGTCTCTCTCCCTTATTCTCTCTCCTTTCTCTATCAAGGAGAGAGAGATTAATAGAGAGCGTCTGTTATTCGGTTTAATTGCCGGGTCAGTGTTAAACCGTGACACTGTTGCACAGCTACTAAAAATTTGGATGGAAAACCTATTAGATAGCATTTGTGGTTTTAAAATTGACCAGATAGAGGACAG
This sequence comes from Calypte anna, assembly GCF_003957555.1. Classification (NCBI taxonomy): domain Eukaryota; kingdom Metazoa; phylum Chordata; class Aves; order Apodiformes; family Trochilidae; genus Calypte; species Calypte anna. Next base: position 31,530,055 of record NC_044244.1, read on the forward strand.
CATGAAAGCCTAAAACTTTTCCTTCACCACTCATGAAGTACATGTCACATTTACCATTTTTTACTCTGGGAGAAATATCTTCTAAATTTATTTTAAGGATGATGATGTCCTTGTAAAAACAAAGCTGTGAGATAGGAAGGGGGTATATATATTTCCAAGAATGTACTTAACAAAGTTAGGTGGTTTTGTAGCAATAAATATGTAAAGAGAACTTAAGAATAAATACATGTGCTTGACAATGATTTTTACCTGCACTGTGACCATTTCAAGGATCTTCAAAAGAAGAATCTTTGCCAGTATGGAGAATATTGATGTCAGACCCTAGATATCAAAAATTAGTAAAGGAACTCAGGCAATGACAGATCTAGTAAGTCTAAGTAGATTTAGTTCTGTAATTATGCTGTAGAATAGCTTGCTGTGGACACAGTGGTACAACAGGAAATTTCTCTTCTCTTTATAGAATACACTAAAGGTTTATTTTCTCTTCCTTATTTCTTTTACTCTTTTTTTTGAGAATTAACTACAACTGTCTTCACCATCGTTTGCTCCCTGTGTGCCTGTTTGACAACTAATTAAGACTTTCATGCAGAAGTATTCACAATATTGCCATTATCCTTGAATATGATTATGTAGTCATTTTGCATAATTTACCTGTTTTTACTCAAGGAATTCTTAAAATGGGTCAACTAGTGTTTAGGATCTCTGTAACAAAGACAAAAGTGCCAACCAAATTATTGTTCCTTATATATCTTGAAAATTAACTATTCTATGGAGATTGACAGTTGAAACAATGTCTGTGTTCACATGCAAAAGTAGAAATGTCATTGTACTCTATTCAGTGTACTCAGTAGAAATTCTAATAATAAACAACTGACACTGAGCAATTGGAATAATTGAGAATACAAGCCCTGATATTCCAAGAACACACCTTTAACAAACAAGTATTTTTTTCTAATGAAATTAATTATATAAGATAGACCTGGATTAAAATCGAAGTCCAAACAGTTTCAAATGATTGAGAAATATGAATATTCTCCTTCAGTTTGAGTTAATTTCCAATTAAGAAGTCTTATGCAGCACAGAAACTCTGCTGGAGAATGAACATAATTTTCAAGTGTAGAGAAGGGATATGTAGAATATGTCACTGTTTACTTTATAAGTCTCCCCTCTGTGACTTGATGTATATTTATGTATTACACATAGAGACTCATATTAGTAGGGGTGAAGCTATACTTATCCAAAATAGGAAAATAAGACCCATTAACTTTTTAATTCTTTTCAAAGGTTCAGAATTAAGTATTATGTTATATAAATATAGGGCTTTTTGTGGGGGGAAGTAAACTTCTATTATTCTTTGGTTGTCTGCTAGTAGTTTTAACTGAGAAATGAAACTCAAAATAGTTACATGTGCTTGGTATATAGGAATAACAGAGACAAAAACTGGACCACCTTTATTATTTTGCTTTCTTCTAACTTTAACAAGATATGTATTGTTTCCAGTATTGACACAACCTCCGTCCCAACAACTTAGCCACATGCAGTCAATGGTAGCTGTAACTGAGTGTCACTCAACAAGAAAACCCAGACAAGTCATTGAACTTCATTGTCTCACTGGACTACATAGAAAAAAATTGTTATTTTTGCAGGACCCCCATGAAGGTAAAAGTTTAGAATTTTCTTCAAAGGAAGAGTGAGGCTTTTGCAGTTATTTTGAGATGGCTTACTCATAGCTGAGATGTATAGTTAAGTTCCTTTGCAGCTTTCACACCAATACTCCACGTCTCATGGTTGCTTTGTGGTGGGGTTAATTCTCATCTCACCTGCTGCCACTGTGTACCCCCTTAGAAAGACAGGCACTAGGGGAAAGGAGACAGAAGAGGAAGATTATGTTTTGTAGTCCCATGTTTTTGCTTTTTGGGGAAAAGCGTGTGTAGAGAGACATTGTCAACCAGGTGCCTTGAGTTGCCAGTGAGTGGGTGTGGGTCCACCTGTGCCTGATTAGGACAGGCCCCTATTGGGCATGAGCAATGCCAGGGGGCCAATAAAGGTGGAACACACACCCACAGCAAAAAAGCTCAGCTCACTCTGGTGTGAGGCATGGAGAGGCCAGCAGCTCGTCGAGCCTCTGGAGCAAGAAAGGCTCTTCCCGCTACACTTCTACCCTGGAAGCGCTGTGTGGTGGCTGGAGTCCTGGAAGAGACCAGCAGCCTGTTGAGCTTCAGGAGCAAGAATGGCTCCTCCCGCTACAAGCGTGCCTACTTCTAGGACTGTTACGGTATTTTCTGCATCTGCTTGATACATGTAGCAATGAAATGAGCCCAGCCATGAGAAATTCAGATTTTTCTCTTTGCTTTCACCAGGGGCTTAGCTTTATGAATTTTTCTGCTGGGATGGAGTACAAATGAAGATGCATTTGGCCAGACCACCTGAATTCATGTTCCACTTTTGACTGTAACACAAATCAGTGACCTTTCATACTGAAATTCATAAGACATGCCCTGGGAACAGCCAGTAGATTAAAGCTCACTAGGGAAAACTGTAGAACCTTTAGTGGCTAGATACAAATGATACTTAAACAACTTGTTGATCATTTCCCGAAACCTTTGAAGTCCTGCACATGAAAAATGAATCCTTCATGGGCCTGTAACACCTCAAAGGCTAAGTAGAAGGCCATTTTTAATTTCTAGGGTTTTGAACACAGGAACTTAGTCTTACCTAAGTCAGATTCAGCTACTAAATCCTCTTTTGCACCTGTCTGAAAGTTTATTTCAAGTTACTAGAATTTTCAGAAAATAAGGCCAAAATCAAGAGTCTTTGTTCAATGATAGACATATTTACAGTTCCCACTGACCTTATATGTATGTAAGTAAAAATTATTCAAGGTAGGATTCAAGTTATTATAGCAGAGTGTAAAATTGTGCTCATGAGGGTTGAGCTCACTGTAGCTCTCAAGGTAAAAAGAAAAATGAAATTGCCAACCAACATATTACAGTTAGTGATTAAGTGGCTTTTTATACATTTGGGAACATTAGGACAGACAGTTTTGATGGGAAAGACATGATCACTTCTGATTACACTGTACTATCCCACTATAGAGCTCTGATACCAGATTTCTGTGGAAAACTAGTTACAATAAATATATGAAGTATATATCATGCAACCATCATGAGTTTCCACAGATACAGTGAAACTGAGCTACATATCATGAAAAATTACACAAGATATATCCCTCTGAAAGGTTATTTTTATACTTCATTTAAGTCACAGATATAAAGGTCTTCAGAAAAATATATCGAAAGGAAAAATACTGTCCTAATTTGAGGCCTTTTACAATGATATTAATTCTATTTTATCATGTTTTAAACTGTTTATGGTAATGGGTTGCTAGACTTGTCAGGAGTGGAGTGGGGAAGGACTGTTTGTTAGCTGTCTTTACTGCTGTGACTGTGAAAGGACGGACTTCATCAAATAACGTGAGACAGGAGAGCCCTGCCAGGTTATTCCTTTCTGTATTTAAACTTTGTTATACTTTTGTACTTGATGCCTGCATACATCGAAATGTATGGATACATGCATGCTGAGTCTCATGTAGTTAGTCACATGAATCAGCAAGTAATATTTTGTGAAGCACTGTGACATGTTGGGACAGTGGAAGGAATAATTAGAAGAAATAAATATTTGAGATGTGAAAAGTATACTGGAGTTCTGGTGATTGTAAGGTAAATAGGAAAAGGGCAGGAATGTGTGACCATGAATTTTACAGCCACAGCCCATGCAACTATCATTCAGCAAACATTCATTACCATTATTAATAACATGCCATAAAATGGAGAACAGCAGACTTAATCCATATACTTGGCAGATATATGAAACAGCAGATGGCACTTTAAATGAGATGGGGAAATACCTAGCAATACCAACACTGCCTGCCCATAGACCTGCCATTTATATAAATTAGAGAGACAAAATCTGGCCCTAGCAAAGACCCCACATGTATACACTTGTGGACAATTATTTTTGTGTCTGCTAGGCAGCTTGTAATTCTGGCTATGACATTCTCTCCCCTATGCCTGGGAAATATTCCAGCCATGTTCATACTGGGGCTCTAGCAATTTAGCCACACATAATCCTCCTTGGGAAGAGAAGAGGGCAGAAAAATCTGCCAGGGTCCTGCCAAAATGTGTGCTTTCTGTGACACCCAGGAACAATGTAGTCCTTGCCTGTCTCTGAAAGTAAAGCACTATGCTACCTTCAGTGTGTCACATAAACCCAATACATCTTCCTAAGGGGTGTAAAGTCTATATTATACCTAAATAAGCTTTTTGTCAGAGTAATGTTAATGGATTCCAGTGCATTCAACTGAGTGTATTTTACAATCATCTGTGTGCTGTCTTCCATACAAGAGTAAGTTTATTCTACCTCACAAAATGACCTTGTGTTATTCTATGTCATTTAAGAGAAATGAGAAAATTTAGAAACTTTTATGATCCTTTCTACTGGTTGTATTATCTTCAGTGTTGCTCAAGACCAGAGAACATGATGATAGACCATTATTCCTTAGGAAGGCCCAGTCAGTGGAACATACTTAAGTTATCTGCGTGAATTGTGTTCCACTTTGGAGAAAAGGCTATACTAATAATAACTTCCCAAAATCCAGACATTTCAGAAGCCCCAGGACCCTCCTTTTTGTTGTTTGGAATAGGACTGTTTGTAGGTTTGGTTTGACTGCATGCACTGAAGAAACCTTTGATATTGTGAATATTTCATAGTTGTATGAAGTAAACAGATATGGTTATACTACAACAGATAATTCTGAAGAAATGCTGCTAGGCATAGAACAAAAATTGTGTCAAGGCTTGCATGAAACAGCTCTATAAACTGCATAGTGTAGTTTCACTTAATTTTGCATGCACACAGCTGTCAAATCTCTGGCTGATTTTGCAGGCATGTTTAAAAAATGAACTTCAGGACTAACGCTAACCTTGTAAAAGGCAGCAATGCCTATTCCAGAATAATAAGAATTAGAGTTTATTTAAAAAGTGACTGATATTCTTATATTGAGAACCAACTGTTTCTTACTTTTTCCCCATTGTAATTCAGCACCCGTGTACTGCAATTATGTGAACAATTTTTTCACTATATAAACCCACATCCCCTTTGAAGGCTAAAGTAATTTGTATTATAGAAAATACTTCCATGCTATCCGTATTTGATCTCACAATATTCTCCTGACCTTGAGTTCCAATTTTACTATTTCTCAAACATTTTGCAATCTGGTCAAAGGAAATGGTTAACTGCTACCCTTGTGGCAAGAAGAAATAAATTTTTTAAAACATATGCATCATCTTGTGAACAAATTTTCTGTGGAGCTTACTATTATATCTCAGGGTCCTGCAGCACAAAATTGCTTCACAGTAGGGCAAATCTGGGTAGCAAATTCTGATGTGGATTTTCCCTTGCTAGTAAAAACAGTGAGGGAAATTCTAGAGGTATTATGAGCAAGGGAAATAGTTCTTTTCTTCAAGGAAATGTTATAAGCTAACTTTCTGGCATGGACAATAACATGGTTTTGGTGATAGAAAGGCACACATTTCTACCTTTCACTTCTCTGATTTTCATTCTTGTCTCTTAATTCATCTTCACCATTACAGTGTCCTTTGAGAGATTTTCAATTTGGGTCAGAAAGTAGGCAAATTTATTTGTATTTGAATTCCCCTATGAGCAGCATAAGTGATTGGATGTGCTTTTCTGTAAGCAATCCATTATGTATGGGAGCACAGTGAACACAGTTGGATTCAGTGACAATTACAGATCCTTCCTTGGCACACAAGTCATGATCAGTCCTGTAGGTGTGTAAATACTGCCAGATTACCAGTGTTCAGAATACAGAGCAGATAATCCTGAATAATGGTGCTGATTTAATCTTTATAGGCAAGAAATAGGTGTGTAAACTTTTCATGTTCCTTTATGACTCTTAGGCTTTGGGAAAAATTTCTTTAAGAACAATGCACAAGACTCAACATTTTTATGGCTTACTGTGAAATATATTGCAAAGAAAAAAAGTGTCTGCAGAATAATGAGAAGAGTTTAAGCTTGAAAATTATACATCTGTTTCACTGCCTTTCTCTCTCAATGGAAAACTGTGTAGTACGGTATTTAATATTCAGGCTAATTTACCACATCAAATGAGTTTAGTAATTTATATCCAACACATTCTATTTTTCCCATTTTGCTTAATGCTGCACAAGAAAAAGATACTTGAACTGTTCTGTGTACAGCTCTCCACCCACTTCTGCTGGCAGCTTTTTAGGGCACTAAAATGAAATACTTTTTGGCAGGAGAGAAATAAATTTACATCTCGTACTGAAAGAGTACACTGAGTGGTTCAGAGACTTACTGGGAAACAGAGCAAGGTAAAGAATTAGTTGCTAAACAGTCAAAAAATTTAATAGGCTGAATAGGAATCAATTCAGAAAAAAAAAACAACCCAGTTTTAATAACTACCCCTCAGACTTGAGTTCTCCATGAAAGACTCTGAACTATGACCCTTCTTCAGGAGGTAGGTCCAGCATTTTTCACATAAAGAGAAAAGACTTTATTCCAGTATTTCAGAGCTACCACACTGTAGACCAGAGACCCATTTGTGAATCCCTGCCAGAATGTCAGTGCTGAGCAGAGCCCTCCTATTGCATAGCACAAGGAAGGACCAAGAAGAGCAAGACCCTAAAGGCTGATGTGGGTCCTAAGCCAGTGAGCAGAGAGTGCACAGGTGGGGGCCTCAGGTGAAACTTGCTAGGGTACTTCAAGTACATTCATACAGGGTCCTGACATGAACATTTCTGCAGTTGTCATGGCATGTGTGTATGAGATCCAGAGAACTAAAAGTGTCAGGTAGGCTACTAAGACCCTTCATTAATCTTGAGATCTTTGAAAAAAATTTAAAATAATTAGGCTTGTAAAAAGATCTCTCTCATATAACCCAATCATTATCCAGAATTAAAAATAAAAATTAATGGAAATGAAGGCATTTAAAGGGTGGCAGGTTTCAACTACTCAGCTCAAAATACTGTGAAAAAGGCTTGGCAATAGGACAGACATCACTGTCAGCAGGACTGAGTTACAAAGTTTTGGACAGCAGACATGGGCAGAAAAATGAAACAGTTTGATTAATAGATCCTCCTTGGAAAAAGTACTATATTGCAAGAAGAGATAAACCATGAACTTCCATATTACAAATTTCTCAGCCGATATGAGGTCCACAACAGAAACACGTGTGCATGTGCATCACATGGATCTTTATTTAGTTGTGAGGAGTTGAGAAAAATATTTCATTAGGCAGTCAAAATTATTACATTAAGCAGAAAGAATGATGGATTTTGATAATTAAGAAGCTATTTTCTTTTATAGGTATGCAAGAGTTGTGTGATCTTTAGGTAAGATACAACACAAAACAACCTTTCTTTTGAATTTTTTAAACTTGTCAGGAAGACTCAGCCACATAACTACAAAGCATCCTGGTGTTAAACTCACCATAATGTAAGACTATGTTTACAAATATTTCCTCAAAAGCTATGTTATTAGCAGGACCTAGTACACTTTCAATTATGAGGAGCAGGAAGCTAGGCTTACAGTCTTGGAAATTTTTTTTTTTTTTTTCCAATTCCCCCCTTAATTACACTGTTACTTAAATAAGGACTCCATCATAGCATGCCATGTACTGCAAGAGCATACATATTTTCATTTTGAATGTGACCTGCTTTAGGAAAGTATAGGCAATATTACACTATTTCCCACAATGTATTGCAATCTTTTGCCTTTTCAGTCTATTTACAGGTCATCTGCTACTGCCCTAAACTCTTCAGTAAACCCAAATCTGTCTTGTTTTGCTGCCTTTCTGGGATTATAGTGAAAATAAACAGTAAGAGCAGCACCTCTTGCTAATGGCTTGGTTTGTTTTGGTTTGGTTTTTTTTTACTAACTGATTTACAGAGAAATGGACAAATAGGCAGAAACTATATTTACTGACTCAAATGGCTGACACATTTTAAGATGTTCTGGAATTTACCAGGTGTCAATAATATTTGACTACCTGTTCTCTAGAGATAAGTGAATACAGGAAAACAAACATACTGTGTTTCTTAACACATTTGAGGGAAGTAAATAAGAATTCATGATTTTACTTAGATGCCAAAACCTAGACTTCTGCTCACAGCAATATTTTAGTATACCCACCTCAAAAGATATTGAACTATTCTTTTTGTTTAATAGCTGGTTTTGTTTCAGGCTGAAAAAGTACATCTAAACCTGCAATGTTGCTCTTTGTTTTCCATTGATATATAGAAGATACAGTCTCTCCCTAGAAGTTTTGTTAGCCCTAAAGTCTCCTGGATTTAGACAACTGGATCAGCAGGATTTTGTGCAGGATTATTCCATCTCTGAAGTGGAAAAGGGTAAAAAGGAAGGTTGTAAACAATAATTAGTTTTCTGAAAAATTTCTTTTCTCATGCTGTGAAGAGTGTGAGAAGCTGGTTCTTGACAGCATTCTTCCAAAACTCTGAGCACTAAGCAGAATTCTAGAAATGGACAAAAATTTAGGAGGTGGAACTTCTCACCAGAGTTTCACCTATCCTAATCCTTCATAGAAAAAACTTCTTGTTTTGGTTTTGGTTTTTGGGGTTTTTTTGGTTTTTTTGGTTTTGGTTTTGGTTTTTTGTTTGTTTTTTGGTTTTTTTTGATGGCATTTCCAAACTCCTTCTTAAATAGACAGGGTTTGTGTGGTTCTTTGGGTTATGGAGTGGGTTTCTTCTGTTTGGTTGATTTTTCAAAATGGCTGTGTTTCTGACTGTTTTTCTTTCACAGAAACACTCTACATTCAAATCGTAATAATAATTTCTCCATTTGGACTGGGAAATAGATTTGAGAATAAAAAATAACTCTCCAGAACTGGCGTACCTCATCTTAGATCTCTTTAAAAGTTGCTTAAAGATACTTCTTTCATTACTGAAGACAGGCTATCACAAGAGAATGAGACTTTGTTGTGGGACTTGATAATTCTATTTCATTTCCATTTAGAATTCTTCTTATATCTGCATTGTACAAGTAAACTCTTAGCTTTAAATTCTTGAAGCAAATTATCTGACTTTGGCATAAACTCATAGAAAAAGATTTTATTTTGACTAATTTATATTTATATGCTTATAGACACTACAGATTATATAGTGCTGTATCTCTCAAAGAAATGAGTGTTCAAAAAAAAAGTTATACAACTTATACATCTTCACTAACCTTAATTGTGAAAGAGATACTGTTAACCCAGAAAGTTTTTATAAAAAATATTTCTCCATAGTCAGAACTGTGAGTTGCATAACAAACAATAGAGGTAAGACTTCATGATGTCCTCCATGTATCACAAATAATCCAATGCTTGGTACTTGTAAATCTGAGTATTCAAAATTATTCCTTGTGCCTTCTCCAGATTTCTGGAATTAAAACTTACTTATCTCCCTCAGTTAAGGGTCCCTCAGTTAGGATAGAAAAATCTCCATAAGATTTTTTCTCCACAGCATAGACACTTAGTACATGACCTTTGCATATGAGGAAAAATCCAACAACCTGTTTGGAAAAGCCTGGACCAAGTGAAGTTCATTCCCACTGTCTGTGGTGGATGCATGATCTCATTTAAAAGGGAATGAGCATTGTATCTGTATGAAACAGTACTGATGACCCTCTTTCAAAGCATTTACAGAACATCAGGACGTGTTTCAGGGCAACAAAAATGAATCCTTTCATTGCAACCCTTTTATTTCTTATTTAAAAATGCATGAAATGAAGCAATATTCTTGTGCAAAAGTTTAAGGAAGAGAATAATATTTCTTTATATTTATGTTTATATTATATCACTATATTCATATTTAATATATCTTCATTTAAATATTCATAAATTGTACATTTTCATATTATAATTTAATCATAAAAGTGAAGCGGAGAGAAAACACCAAGCAGTACTCTTCTAGTGTCAAAAATGCCATCTTATGTAAAATGACTTTTTCTAATGGAAAGCTGTATTTCTACAGACTGATATAATATTCTTTCATGCTTGTGTGCAAGGCTAAGCACAGTTTAATGTTAATTATGCACTTATCACTGAAAAACAAATCATAAACACATGAAAACATTCTTTAAAGCATCCTGTGGAGTAGGATTGAAGAAGTTAAGCTTTTAAATCTTTCCAAACAATACAGTTTTCGTCACTGCATAGAACTGAGGCAAGAAATATTTAGTGTTCATATAACCTAATATTTAGCTTTTTAATGTGAAAAAGGTACAACATTTTTTTAAGACATATGCCTGAAAGAAAATGCTTGACTTCAGCACGAGTGACTGCTGAAGGCTTGGTTGTTCAATCTGGACATTTTATTCATGCTCAGTTTGTACATGGATTATACAATTTGGAAAAGGACCTGTGGTGAAAGACAATGTATAAATGTTCTATGTTTATTTTGATTATAACTGTAACTAATATCCATTACTCAATTATGATAATCAAATGCTTCTTGAACCCCACGCAATACAGTAATGAAATGACAAATGTTTGACAAAAATTTAGACTCGGTTGATTAAATGATTAGAAAGCATGTGTGCAAATCTAAAATATACATTGTTTTATTTTAAAAGACAATGCAAAATCTGTAAAGAAACAAGATGTACTTTACTAATTATCAGGAGTGACAGCTTCACCACTGGCTCCTGGATAAAAGTCTCATTCTCAAATATATTATTATGGATCTTAGATAGAAGAATGAGTTAGAAAGGATTAAGCTGTCAATTCAAAACAAAAATAAATAGAAATTTATATTTTAATTTCCTTAAAAATATTTTTTTCTGTTGTCAGTTGATCAATAAAAGTGTGATTATATAATTCTTGTGTGTCTTTCTGTTCCCTTTAAAATGGAATAATTCTCCCATTTATGATTGTGACTATACTAGAAGATCTAATTCAATGGAGAATATTAAAAAGTGACTTCAAGTGTTTCTGACATATATATGTTGAGATGAAGATAATAACTAATATCAGAATAAGATAGAAATTTCAAGTGTTTTTTCTATAAAATGTGTAATTTAAAAAGAAAGCACATGAAATTCTCTCCTGTACTCCATTCCAATAAGCTTGAGGTGATACAAGGACATGTAGGGAAAAACATCCCACCCCACCTAACCGTAACTGAAGGAGCCAAACTCAAATAGAGTGACAGAAAGCCTCTTACAGATGCCAATTCACTCAAATTCTAGCTGAAGTGCTCTCTACAAAAGCACAGAGTGGAGTGAAATGTTAAAAAGTTTAAATAAGATAGTTAACTTTAAGGCAGCTAAATTTTAGTCATACAAATCTGGTCTTATGCAATGATACTGCCTTTTGTCTTGAACCTATTTTTAATTTTCTTTCTTTGAATTAATGACAGGACAAGGCTAGAGTATTAAACGCAGACACAGAGAAAGTGTGATGTAGGTATTCAGATAGAAAAAATATTTGTGCTTAATGTGTATTTATTTCCTTCCTGCAGTTTGCTTTTTCTTTTGGTGAGTTCTCATGATAAATCCATATACTGAGATGTATTAAAAATTACTCAAGAAGAATATCTGACCAAAGAATTGTTCATGAGAACTCTCATGAGAATTCTGTGTCATAACAAATGAAGAAATAAACATTATTTTGCTGTGCAGAATGAGGCACAAAGTTGCTAGATCAGACTAAGTAGCTCTAAAGGTGCAGAAATTGTTTTTCCTAGTGAACAACTATTAATAAGCATTTTTGACAGAAAAATGGGTTAATATCTAAAAAACCCAAATAATTCATATTTTAAAGAGCTTGTAGGTGTAGAAAATGATAGGTTCAATGAAGTGTCATTGTCATCGTAATGGCACCATGAAGTACACGTACAATGATTCTATGAAAGCAATCTGCCACTTCGGCCATAAGCAAGGTCTTGTCTCTGGTGGTACTCTGGAGACTGAGAAACCCTTTTAAACAAGAATCACAGGAATTGTGTTACTCTCACACTGCACCATCACATTGTATTCACTTGGTCTGGAACCTGACTTGAAAATCTACAATGTAAATCTGTAGGCAAAAATCTAAGTGACACAGCTGTAGAACATAACAATCAAGCTCTGCAGAAAAACAGTCATACATTTAAATTTTTCCCTGACATAATTTTTCAAAAATTGTACTAAATATGGTTTAGATTTGCATGAAATGCTGAGTTATTAGCTGTTATATGAAAGAAGGCTAAGATTATTTTTTGCATGTTTTCTGAGGATGTATTGAAGCCAAGAACATCAGATGAAGCATATCCAAAGGACATCTTTTGAACTATAATCACTAATATTTTAAGCTAAAGCAAATAAATTATTTGGCTTTTCAACAAAGAGAATTCTTTCCAGCTGACTTTAAAAAGAAATAAATTTACAATATTCTCATATAAACCTCAAAATATAGTTGCCTTTTCAAAAATACCAAAAAAAGGGAAAAGAACTCAGGCTATGCCTCATTCAACTCCAAATGCAAGTACAAAATTTCTTAAAGTTTGAAATTCCAATTCAACTGTTAAAAAATATTCAGGAATAAATATAAAACGAGTTTTCTCTACTTAATAAAAAGCAATAGACATCATAAACATGTCCTGCATAAAATACAAGTACTAGGTTATTATAATCATAGTTTTGAGTAAAAGGAGCCACACAATTACTTCAGTAATAATTGGGACTTAAAAAACATGGGAGAGCAGGAGTCAAGTACAGGTATCCCATAAATCATTTTCAATAATATAAACTCACACTTTTCTTTCTCTTTACATTCCACTCTAGATGAGAGGGCAGTAATTAGCTACAATTAGCAGCTAATTAGCTTTTTACAGCACTGCAGGGAGAACAAAGAGTTAACAGTTGTAACATAGCTAAGAGTTTTGCTCAATTTTTGTTTCTATATTTCTAAGTAACACTCTAGTTGATTGAGGGAAAGCTTTAACAGAGACTGAACTGTATTTTTCAATACTTTCTTTCTGGAGAGACACAACCCAGAACCTCTGGTTAAAAAGAAAGAAATATCTTAGTGCATACATTTAGACAGTCTTGCTGATAGCAAACTAGTGCTGGAAATATACTGTTAGTTACTGATTCCACTAAATATTTGTTTGCAGAAATTTAAAATCATCACACCTGAGACAAATGTCTTTGACATGAACATAGTTAATATCATCTGGAGATAATTTATTACGAGCTTCATAATACTTGAGAAAGCATCATGACCCAAGAAGCCCTGTTAAATAAAGATGCTGATTTTTTTTCCTCTAGAGTGACAATTTAGTTATGTCGTGTGTTGTCATCAGTTGAGATTAATCACAGAAATGCTATGTTTTTCACAAGGAACACTTTAGAAAATATTTTAATATGGACTGGGAGTAAAACCATATAAACAATGAAAAATGCTGAACAACTCGTTTGAAAGTCTGCAAGCTGGGATTCAGCTCTGTAGAGCTGATCTCTGGTAGAGGTTTTCTTCCCTCATAAGGTAATTATTGTAGTTTGGGATTCTTCCCTCATCAAGAGAATATCATTTAGCACTGAAGCTTGTGGGGTTTTTGCACCATAGTTGCCTACAGAAAGCACTGCTCCAGGTCTGGGATTTCTTTTGTCCTTTTGCCAAGGATTGTATCATTTGGTAAAAACTTAATTTATTTCAAATCCTATGGGACAGATTTTTTTTTTCTTTTTTCAAATGTGCTTCAGGCCTTTAGTTGTTTTGTTCTTTCAGCCTCTGTCATGGCTTCTGACTCTGTAGCCAAAAGTTCACAGCCTTCAGGCTGGTTTCCTGCATTTCAGTGCCAGAAAAGGGCAGCCTGATTCAGAGAGGGCATGAGGAGAGAGGAGAAATTAAATCTAATGCCAAGAGTAGAAAAGTCCTGAAAGAAAGGATTAAATCAGTGCCAAATCACAGACAGTGTTAATGCACTATGAGGATGGAAACAGTGGAGATTTCCCATGGGCCAGGCAGGGTGGACTTCAACTGCTGGGGCCTCTGGGACTTCAACAGTCCCATGACCTCTTGAGGCCTCATCTGGAGAGGTCCTGCCCTGCCTGTCCTCAAGCAGGGACATTGATCACAAGGTTATTTCATAACATAGATCTGACAAAATAATTTATTTCTTCAAAAGAAACAGACACAACTGGAAGTGCTTTTATTCTGACTGCTTCTGACTGACATATTCAAATATTCTGACTCATGTTCAAAGTCAGAGTTTGACAATAATGTCTATATAACTCATCTCAAAATTTCAGGCCCCTAAAAAGGTTCTGTGTCAAATTTAAGGACACCTGAATTCTCTATGTAGTCCCTGATTTAGATGCACAGCTCATAAAGATATTTTACTGTTTTGGCACATTGTCCCATAACTAGGATTCTTCTCTACATTGCTAGCCTGGAGTGGCTGCCTTTGACTATAGAAGAAACTTAGCCATCTTAGGAAGACTCTGGACTCTCAGATAGATGAAAAGATGTGAAATAAATTCATTTTCTCAGGATAGGACTGGCTAGAAATGGAGCCAATCTCAGCTTGCAGTGGTCGAGCTCTCTGGTTTTAAAATAGCTCTGTTCTTCTCCAACCATCTGATCTAAAATATATAGTTTGTTAAAGAGATAAGGTAACTCTCTGTCACCCCAAGTCCTTTTCCTTTTTCCTTCACTGGTTAAAAAGATAACATAACATTCTTCTATTAAATAACAAAATAGCTGACACCTTCTGAAAAAAAGGTGTCACCAGCATGTGAACAAAGAACCATATGGGATCCTAAGTCCCTTTCTAGCATAGAGAAATATAGTAAAATCCCATTTTGAAAGCATTTAGGTTCTTTGAAATTTATTGGAATATTTTCACTGCTTTACTGTGGTATAATTTATCTGGGAGACAAACAAAACATCTAAGAACGCAGAGAAAAATATGTACATAATATTCAAGGGTAAAATTCCTAAAACTAAGAAATAATCTTAACACTTGAATTATCCTCTCTGAAATGAAATATCAAACTGTGTAAATATGTATGAAACTAGTAAGCCTGTGTAAATACAACACAGTTTTGGGATAGTTTACAAAAATACTAAACTCAAAGTCTTTAGGAAGCATGAAGAAGCATAATCATTTAAAGATAATAAAATATATAAGCCTCATTCATGCAAAGTGGCAAAATGCTTTACTCTAGAAAACAAATGTGATATTATCTTTAAATATTTGTGTAGTTCCAATGAATGGAATGGTATTCCTAAGGTTTCTGATGAACATATGAATGTGGAAAGTTTAAGTTCTACTTAATTGCTCAGAGATGCCATAGTGCTCAGTATGTTACAAAAATGGAACCTGAGATGCAGTAAACACTATCTTTGCCTTGAAATCTTACAAAGCAGCATCTAACTGTAACTAAATTGAATAGATCGTGTTCAGAGAAATCAAACCCCATTAGGCTAAAAAGTTAAAATCACTTCCTGACCTCTTCCTGTATTTCCTATACCTTACTTTTTCACTACGTGCTTTAGAACATCAGTTCCACCATGAGATGTCTGAAACACCCCACAGGGTGCTTTCAAGTGTTGTACTTTATAAAAAGAAAATAAAGAGATGCTTAGAGTTTAAACTCTTTGGAGATGAGATAATGTCTTTGAATATAACTGTAGACATGTACAAATTAGAAATATTAGTATAAGCAGCCCTATCTGACTAAAATTAGGAAACTGATGTTTATTGTTGAATCAAATAATTCATCAACCAATAGGTGGCACTGAAAGTATTTCACATTTATCTGCATCTTCTATTTTCTTTCAAGAGGGTTTACATTTCCCTCAACTAAATGGTATAATACACTCACAAATTAAAAGCCTAGGCACCTATTGAATTCTGTCAGTAAAAATATTAAGTATTTTTAAATAGTGGAGAACTGTTGAGAATTTAAACAGTTCCCTGGAAATATGAACAAGTGTATCATACTACTTTTATCTTTGTCAAAATCAGTTCTAAGGCAGAAGATCCTTTTGAGATCCTGGGACCAGTGACAGGGACTATATTACCATGAAGTTTAAACTGTAAATATCTGGGGAAAATATAGTACTCCAAGAACTGTTTTATTCTCTAGCTTTTGCATTCTGTAAGCCAATTTGTTAATTTTTTTCTCAGATGCTTCAATTTTTGCAGTCCCTGTGGAAAGAAAGAGAATTTTGTAGCAAATATAATCTAATTTTTCATCACTGGTATTCACCTAAATTTTATTAGGGCAAAATTTACAAGCAAACTTCATTCTCTGTGGTAAATAAGCTCATAAACTATTCTATATGTGGTCTAAATGAGATGATTCAGATCAGATTTAAAAAAAAAAATCATGCCTAAACATCTTCATATAGAAGCAAACTTCTTGTGTTAAATTTTTCCAACTTTAAATGTTCTTTGAACAAATGTGATCCAGCAGATCATTGTTTTATACTGAGTGTAATGCAGCTGTTCCCTGTGTGTCATGTTTCATATCTCTACATCCATTTCACCAAGATGGTGAAGTAGGAGTGACTTGTTCTGAAAAATGTGTAATGTTGTGGTACAACATAGAACCTAACTATTCCATTTTCAAACTGCCTCTCCACCAGCTTTATATAAAAATCTGTCTTCAGAATAAATGTAGGCTACATGCTTTTCAGCTATATCAAATAAAAATGTAGGAGGATTTAATCTACTGACATTGACCATGGTGTTACAGAGAACAAGAAGCAAAGAGCATTAAAATAGAAACAAAAAAAGATGATATGTAGGGATAAACAGTAATTTCTGTGGTGCTCTTTAGTGCTACCTTGCTTGCTGCTTCAGGATGTTATGAATAACGTTAACATTTGCATCAAAGAAGAGAAACCTATCACATCACGTGTCAAAACAGTGACTATATTTTGCTTACAGTAAAATCTCTACTTGTGGGAGATTTTCATTTACTCAGCTGGGCCAATGTACGTTAATAACAAGGAACAAGGAACTTTTCATAAATTCCAGCTTTCATTATTCTCTGCTAGCAGCAAAATTAAAGTGCCTTCAAATCACAGAGCAGTAGAGCATAATAATTTAGTGCTACAGGACCAGGCCTAGGCGAGGTATAAGACTTTCCAGCTTTACCTGAATTGGTCTGGGAGACTTATGACACTGCAACTGGTCATGAGAATGAATGTATCATTTCATAAAGTATTTCAAGTTAAAACACAGACCACTAATTTAAAGTTAGGCATTGTTTTCTATGTTCAGGAAGCAAAGTGAGGAAATAAATCCAAACCAAAAAAGACTTAGTAAGGATGTATTCTCCAGTAACTATACAACTGAAAATGTCTTCCTTGGAATATGAATGGATACGAACAAAAGAGACCAATATTTTGGCTATGAATGTTTGCCTGTATTACTCCTCTTACACAACTTCTATAACCTAAAATTAAAAAGAGTACCTTTAAGATATAAGTAACAGCAATTATGAATGAAGGAATTTTTCAAATATTATGGGGAATAAAACCTACAGAATTTTACTGACATCTATGTTTATGAATATCTGCATAAACACAGCCTGGTCACAAAAGATAAAATTAAGTTTAAAAATGACATATCTTATAAATACCATATCTTCTTTAATAATAATCCAGCAGTAAATACATTGTTGATTTTTTCCAGATACATACTTTAAAACTGTCCAATCTAAAGTAAACATTTTGAGCAGCCTTCAGATAAATTATCTATTATTGTTTTCTGATTTACAATGTGTTTGTGGATCAGATATTACGAAAGCCAATTATATTACAAAATTTCCAGTTACTTTAGCATCAGAGTATTTGCAAATGTGAGTTGTTTTTATTCTTTTATTGTTAAAGCATACAATGATGTACAAGACAACAGGACAAGTATTTTATTTGAAAGCATAAATTTACAATGCAACCTATGATATGAATGTTTTTGCACAAATGCATCTCTGGAGCTTGTACTAAATTACTGTACTGTGCTGGTTTTCCATAAGTAAATCTCTGCAACTGTCAGCAGCATAATACAGCTCAGGGTATTCCCTTTTGACATCAGAGACAAACAAACACACAACATTCTCCCAAATTGCCTTCAGTCCTCTTGATAAGCATCATGATAAGACCTCAGAAAATGTGGCAGTTTCTTAAGAAATTGATGTGCAGAATCGCCCAGTTCCATCCAGGTAGTTCTCACAGAACTCACTGCACTGCTTACTCTTCCCATACATATATAAACACCTGGGCCACAAAG
The DNA here is from genome assembly GCF_003957555.1 of Calypte anna. Classification (NCBI taxonomy): domain Eukaryota; kingdom Metazoa; phylum Chordata; class Aves; order Apodiformes; family Trochilidae; genus Calypte; species Calypte anna. Next base: position 31,548,381 of record NC_044244.1, read on the forward strand.
GAGTGGTATACTGAATGTATACTGAGGTTTGCTTGGAATAGTGGTCAGAGATTGAGGGTATATATACAACTGATTGAACCTCAGGATCTTAGGCTATATAATTCACCCTTAGAGGCCTTGGGGACCCTTCAACAGTTATTCTTTGCATGAATTCTGTCTCTGAATCCAAGTATGTCTGGGGCACAGTGTAGACAGTGGTTTCCTGAAGATGATAATACGTTCTTGAAGTTCTTATTTTTTGTTATTTAAATGTTCACTTAATTTTATGTTTCTATAATTGTTTCTTTCTTCTTTCCACCTGCCTGGGGGATGAGGGGAAGGCTGTGGATGGAGTCTACCTGGACTTCAGCAAAGCCTTTGACACAGTCTCCCACAGCATTCTCCTGGAAAAGCTGTCAGCCAAGGGCTCTGCCAGGAGCACCTTGTGCTGGGTTAGGAACTGCTGGAGGCCCCCAAAGAGTGGTGCTGAACGGTGCTGATTGAATTGGCAGTTGCTCACCAGTGGTGTCCCCCAGGGATCAGTGCTGGGCCCAGTTCTGTTTAGTATGTTAATTGATGATTTAGATGAGGGGATTGAGTCCATCATCAGCAAATTCACAAACGACACTAAGTTGAGGGGAGTATGGATCAGCTGGAAGGCAGGAGGGCTCTGCAGAGGGACCTGGACAGACTGGAGAGTTGGGTTGATTCCAATGGGATGAGGTTCAACAAGGCCAAGTGCCAGGTCCTGCACTTTGGCCACAACAACCCCATGGGGAGCTCCAGGCTGGGGACAGAGTGGCTGAGAGCAGCCAGGCAGAAAGGGACCTGGGAGTCTGGATTGACAGGAAGCTGAACATGAGCCAGCAGTGTGCCCAGGTGACCAAGAAGGCCAATGGCATCCTGGCCTGTACCAGGAACAGTGTGGCCACCAGGTCCAGGGAAGGGATTCTGCCTCTGTACTCAGCCCTGGTGAGGCCACAGATTGAGTCCTGTGTCCAGTTCTTGGCCCCTGAGTTCAGGAGGGAGATTGAGGTGCTGGAGCAGGTCCAGAGAAGAGCAAGGAGACTGTGAAAGGATCCAGCACAAGTCCTGTGAGGAAGGGCTGAGGGAGCTGGGAGTGTTCAGTCTGGAGAAGAGGAGGCTCAGGGGAGACCTCATCACTCTCTACAACTCCCTGAAAGGAGGGGGTAGCCAGGAGGGGGTCGGTCTCTTTTCCCAGACAACTCTCAGCAAGACAAGAGGGCATGGACTTAAGCTCTGCCAGGGGAGGTTTAGGTTGGATATTAGGAAGAAATTCTTTCCAGAGAGGGTGATCAGACATTGGAATGGGCTGCCCAGGGAGGTGGTGGATTCTCTGTCCCTAGAAGTTTTTAAGAAGAGACTGATGTGGCACTCAGTGCCATGGTCTGGTAACCACAGTGGCAGTGTATCAAGGGCTGGACTTGATCTCAGAGGTCCTTTCCAACCCAGATGATTCTGTGATTCTGTGATTCTTAAAGAAGTTCTAAGCCCAGAGATGACAGTATATGCATAACTCTATCCTGGTCCAAAATAGATTGCCCTGTAAAAAATTATCTCCCTTTGAACATATTATTTCTGGTCTAGTCCATGTCTGTATAAAGTACTAGGATATAAAACTATAAACTAGGGGTCAGAACTCAGGATCTGTAATGCTTGTCTTTTCATACCTGCAAAAAGCACCAAAGAAAATGTGAGACAGCAACATGCTTTTAGTTACTTTGGATTAATACAACAGGAATCAACTTGTATATATGTAGAAAAGTTATGGCATGTGTTTTGACTTACAAGTAGCTTTTTGTACAAAGCTCTGACAGGATAAAAGGACTCCCAGCATACACTTTCTTTGAATTTGCTACACTGATGGGATAACATGTAGAAACCACAACAGTAAATTAAAAATCAAGTCATGGATTTAAATTAGTTGGATGGAGTTTTTTTGATTTTTGTTTTTTTAATTTCTTTTCCCTACCTCCAATAAGTAATCTAACCAACTCTAATTGGGTTTGGACGATAGTTTAGGAAGCCTGAAGTCATTAACAGTTCTTGGATACCACAAGTAGAAGTCTAATTAATGAAAGAAATTGGATATTGCTATAATGAGTAAACCAACAAGATGCTGTCTAATGGGGAGATTTGTTAAAGCTATCATTGAAATGTCACCTGCTGCTAAGTAAACAGGGTTGGCAGGCATGGATTGGAGACAGTAACTATTGTTACCTTGCCAGAGCTCTTTATGATGGGATGATCATGCTAATAAAGAACATGCTAATAAAGTAAAGAGAACCATTGAGAATTTCCAAATAACTGCCAAATGTGGGAAAACAGTCTGCGGAGGCTTAAGGATTCCATGTGCACATCAATATGATTGTATGAAATCGTTTATTAGCAACTTGCACTCTCTTTATATAGAGAAGCCTTGTTTACATCATCTTATCATGCAGGTGGCCTTGTACTCCAACCACACATACCATTCTCACGGAACCTTCTTCCCACATAATTATTTTCCTCTTCTGTTGCCAATTAAGTTATCTCTTTCCCAGTAGCTCATTCTCAGAAAGCCTCTAACTAGGCCTCAATAACCATTAACCCAATGTGGCCTAAATTGAAGTAAGTCAGGATTGCTCACAACCTGTATATTTCTGAACTGTTTCCCCAACAGCCAAAGATGAGATGAGATCACCTTAGACTTCAGCTTATCTTCTTTCTAATTAGTGACAAGAAAGTCAGAACAATTTTGGAATTATCTGAAATGCAGATAAATAATAAGCAATAATTCTTCTGTTCACGCAAAGGCAAACAAAGTCAGCAGGTAGAAAGGCCAGTGCACCCTAAGCAAAAAGGCTTTGTTTTTACACAAAGAGTCAACAGTCCTTAGGGAAATGAGAGTCCTGATGAAGACTGCAGCATTTCAGTCAGCCCAGCACATCTGCCTTGGCTCTGTCCCAGTAGCTGCCAGCCACACTGAGGACTCAGTCTGTGGCAGACACCACTTGTCTCCATCCTCATCTTTCTGTCTCTTCTTCCCCCCACTATTTTCATCTGCTCTTCACCGTCTTCTCTTCTCCTCATAACATTCTTCTGCAGTGACATTGCTTAGCACTGCAGAGCAGAAACTGTGCTGTTTCAATGAGAAGGTGATTTCTGCAGATGCTGGGTGGTTGAAAGGTTTGGAAGGAGAAAGAGTCAGAACAGCCAACTCCGAATAGCATCATGTAGGTGAAAAAAAGGAGATCCCACAAGGTACTCAGAGCTTAATGGGAACACAAGCGAAATAAAATGAAAAAAGAGAAAAAAATGTTCTGCTTAAAAAACCACAAACACACAAACAAAACAAAAAACAAAAACCTGAAAAAAAATTTAAAAAAGCAGTTATGTAAAATGTAAATTAGTATAACATTATTCACTTAAGAGTATTTTACCTTTTCATTATAAAGCTCCAGACTATTTTCCAGTTTGTCAGCACTAATAGATTGCAATGGTTGCAAAATTAAGCCCTGACAAGTTGGGAAATGCCAGTCAGTCTCCCACTGGAAGTACATTGTAACATAAACTCTTCCATGCAATGACCCACATCAAGACAAGCCTACTCTGAGGGCACAGTGCTCCATTCTTCAGTGTATCATTTTCTTCTCTTTGTTCAAAACAGACAAACAACTGGGCAGCCAGGTAATGCCAATACCTGATCTCAGTTCTCAGCAGTTTTGTCTGTGAAGCTTCCAGGAAGTGACAAGGATGCTTTGAAGGAAAAGGTCTTGCAGATCTCTGCAGGCTTCAATGCAAGCTCAGGCTGGTTCTTGACTGAGAGTCCAGGTACTCCCAGTGATCACAACTGGAAAACAAGGTTTCATTGACTTGCCTAAAATCACTCTGTACCTCTAAGGCAGACAACATTAAATATTTTCCTGTCCTCTCTCTTGTCACTACATATCTTCTAGGTTCAGCAATAAATGAGGAAAGAGCAGTTCTGAATAACCCTGATGATTCACACAGCTTATCAGGAGCACTGCATGAGAGAAATATCCCAACAAAACACAGTAGGCACATAAAACAAAATTGCATCCTAATACATACCCATTTGGCTAAGGATGAAAGAAAACGTAAATCCTACCACTTCCTAACTTTTCAGCACTTGATTGTTCTGCTTGACTGTTCTGTCTTAATGGGAGAATATGTTTTCTGATTTAAAAACAAAACAAAAATCAAGAAACTATTAGACATAGTCCTGTTGTTCAGAAGCACTAAAAAAATAAAAATAAAATTAAAAAAATCTGCGAACTTATCCATGGCACAGGAATAACAGGCTCTTGGACATAAGGACATAACATAACAGCTCACATAAAGTAAGACTGATTTTTTATCCATCATGTTGATCTACTCTACAGATTCCAGTTATGCCAGGAGGCTTCATGGCTGGCAAATGGCACACTTAATACAGACACCTGCTCTTGTTGCCTTTTCCACAATGAGTTACTGGAGCTTTACAGTAACACCACTGCAATTATTCTACTTGTTTTTAACTTGAAAGAACAATACAGTTTTCTTCAGTCTTGTTCTAGAAAATGGCTATGCACTGTTTACTGGTGGTTTCCAGAAAAATTCATGGTTAAGGGAAATCTCTCAGGTGGAAAGTTTCATCCCAAATGCTTAAAACCTGGCAAACTTGTGAGAAATTGAAGGCAAACTCTTAAAATTCATGTGCAATTTAACTTAATAAAAATGCTTCCAGACTATTTTGTGTTCTAATAGAAAAGAAGGTAGGCACAAAAATAATTAAGAATTTTTATTAGATCTGTGTATAAGCAGCTTTTTTTTTAATGGAGGAGCTTGTACTTCATGCATATTTATAGCAGAATCCAGAATTTCTACACTACTGTTGGTCAAAAGAAGCAAGTAAACCTCCTTACACATAGTCCAAAAAGAAACAGGCACATAGTAGCATCCATCATAAATAATGAATGGACCAATTTCAAGGTGTAATATTACATCAATATGCACCCTTTTTGAATATTGATGTAAATTGTTTTAAATTGACCAGATGCTCTGAAGATGGCATAGACAGGTGCAAATTATTTCTCTCCTGTCAACAAATCCCATTAGTCTTTATATGAGATGCACTATAAGGGAAAGCAGCTGCTTGTTCCCCTTAGGGAGTGCAGAGAAAGGCAGTTCTAATGTCCCCTAGGAATTTCACAGAAGTGTGGAAAATGCAAAGTAAGCTTGGGATCAGATCTTTAATCAACACTTTACCTTGACTGACTACACCTTTTACTACCCATTCCTCAGTACAATGATTCTGTTACAAGATTATCTATGCTCTGTTCTCTTCCTGAGGCTTATCATTATGCCTACAAAAGTAAATAAAAGAGGTTGAAGACATTTTCTAACCCTGAAGCCAGGTGATGCCCTAGTTCATATTCATTCCAAAAGGAAATAGAAGCAAAGGAGAAAAAGCAAACCTGCCATTTTTTCTGAAATATTTATATTTGATTCAAAACATTGACAGTTATTGTGCTAACAGTTAAATGATACATATACGTATGATGACACAAGATAATTCTGTTTTGTTTATTGGTATTGGCAAGGCACAATGAAAACTACCTCTTGAAGTCTGACTGCTTCTCTTTTCTGGTATGCACCTGCATATCCATATCCATCCCATGAGCTCTTCACCCTTTCATTGTGAATCAGTGACCAGCCTTACAAAACAGGCTTTTCCTCTTTCCTTGATTTTACAGGATCACAGATGACCCTGCTTACAAAGTAGTCCTCTTAGTGTACTGAAGTCTTGACTATAAATCCAGAAAAGAAAACCATAATTAAATTGCAGTATGAGTAGAGCTGCAATGTAGTTACACTTTTAGGCTAATTTTACAATATTCTTATGTTGCAGTAGGTATCACTCAATGTAGTGTGTACAGATAGCTGGGATTTAAAGCACTTATATGGGGCAAGGGAAAGAATAACAATTTAGGAACTGCTGGAGCAAGAAAACAAAATCAGGACCAACCACAGAACTAAACAAGATACAAAAGATAAGGGGAAAGAATGAGGCCACATTAATATGAAGGGACTACCATATGCAGTACTAGAGATCTGGTCCTATAGGGAAAATGAAAGCTTCTTTTCACCTATCTCCATCTTTGACAAATTATCAGTCCTGTAACCTTATAATTTTTTACAGTGTTTTTCACCTTCCCCTTCACCTTAACTTGCATGTGATAATTGTTTTACATTTAAGAGATTATATGATATCATTAATCCAGATTGCTCCTTTCTGACTCTGTGACTGAATGTGCCTTCTCAATATTAGTTTCTAGGTCAGTTTTAATCCTATTTTGTATTCAGGGTTTGTTAGATACATTCTTTTGATTCCTTTCTAAAAGTCCATGAATACATCATGCAGTAAATGATCAATTCAGCTTTTCTTCTTTTTACCCCCAGCTGTGCCTGCTTGTGACAAAATTATTTCTTATTTTCCCTCTGAAAACAAGGTTGTCCTTAATCATTAAATGAATGCATGCTACTTCCTTTTGTTAATAGAAGATGGCTGTATATTGTCTGAAGGCATGCATACAACATATATACATGGAAATTAGCTTCCAACAACAATCTTAGCATTTTCATCAGATTGCTGTAGCATTTGAAGCTTTAAAATTTGCATAACTTAGAGGAAATAGGGCATAAATCAGTTAATCCAGTTTGTCTGAATGTTCTTGTGTCTTACAGGAACAGTAGCTTCACTTCTGCATTTCATACCAAAAAACATCTCTGTAAATAAAAGAGGATGTATGGCTATATTTTCTAACAGTTACAGATACACAGGGTAGATTCACACACCCCCTTGGCTGAGTGTGACTTTTCTGTATGACTGTCTGATATTTGGACAAATTCAAATATGCACTGCTATTGCCCCAATAGCCATTCAGCTACATAAACACTCAGTTTACATGAAGCTTTGGTGAAGACACGGGCCAGGCTTACAGAGTCAGACTCAAAAATTGCCAAAACTGGCAGTGTAAATAGATACAGCAGAAGGAGGTAAGGCTATGAGAATAAATATTGGAAATGCAGCTGGGGAGCTGTATGGGCACAACTGATCTTAAATCTTTTTTCCACTGGAAATATAAAAGCTCACAATTAGTCTCCTACCTCTGATGTAGCTTAAACTTCACCACTTAAAGGCACTGTAAAAAAACACACTTGATTCAGAGAGCAAATGTGTGAAATTAAAGTAAACAGTTTGGGATTTACATTTTTTGGCAGGTCAGATGCTAATGCACAAACACATCCTACCGACAAGCTTTCCCCCTGCCATCTGAAGTCTGACATTCCCAATCTGCCTAAAAGTTACCATCACTAGGATGCTCTGAGATCCTTCACTGAGGCACTATTACTACATCTTTTCCTGGGCTGTTTGGTCTTCTGCACTGAAGTGACACAGCCGTACGGAGTTAACTGGAAGGAGAGGGGGTGGATAACACTCCACACAACATGCTACCTGCCAAACTAATGATGCTCCAATAACACAGTGTGATGAAAGGACATCTGAGTTTTATACCCAATAGATTTCAAGGACCTGATGTAGCTGTCACCTCATTGAGACACACTTGACTTTCCTGTCCAAAAATCGGGTATTCCTTTGAAGGTGAATTTATGGACAGCCTGAATATGGAGTAGGACTTAAAGTCACAGTGTGATTTTAAGTCCTACTCTTTGAGAACCACTGGGATTTCTAAGTCTAATGGCTTAATGGTTATTGTATAATTCTCACAAATAAACCTGATTGTAAATTAATAAAATGCAAAGTAAGCAAAAATTACATTAAAGAATATCTGTAGGGTTTTAGGTTTTTTCTCTCCCAAATTAATAAGGCTTCTGCTCCCCCAGAACCCAGTGTAATCTCTAGCAAAGGCATATCATATGGTCTGCAAGTATTTCACTGAGATCTGCTAACACTACTCCTCCTAACAGATATAAGGTAGGTTTAATACTGAAAGATCTCTGTTGCTGTTATCTTCCACCCAAGACCATTCCACACTGAGATGGAATCCCATACCAGAGAGTAAAATTCAGATATAAATGGTTCAGGCTCAAATCAACTTTAATTATGTAGAGAAAAAATGGAAAGGAGAAGTTATCTTCCAAGAGTTGTTGCAATTTCAGTGTGAAAACTTGAAAAGAAATTTTTTTTAAAAATCAACTCAATTTTTAAATTTGGGAAAGAAGAATACATTAAGCCAAAGGGGAAAAAAAAGAAATTTGTTTATCCAGCATAATTCTTCCTTACCAGATGATAAGTGGAAGCTCCACATTGCTCTTCTATAGTTTGAAGAGAAACTTATCACAGATTTGTAAGAAACTAATTCAGTCATTTGATCAGACATTGAGTATAGTCAGAAGGCTGGAAAGATTAGCAAATATAATTAACACATGAAATAAACCAGATACCTAAATAGTAGAAGTGGGAAAAAAAAACACCTTCTTTGAAAGCTCATAATTGAGAAACAACACAGTAATAGCCTCCTAGTCAAAATAAACAATCAAAACAATGATCAAGTAGCAGTAAGACAGAAAAAAAAAAAAAAAAGAGTAAAAAGAATGAAGAAAGAAAATTTTACAATCAGAAAGAAGAAAAGTGTCTTTAGCTATTGACTCATCCAGACCCTCAGACAACCCACAATTACCCAGTTAAATATCTTTCATACAAAATTATACTGCACACATTTTTAAACAGATAGAGGCTCCAGTATCAGTGTGCCCTAAGTGCTCAGTAGTAGAAACAGCAAGAATGGGAGCACTTCAGCAGTGATATTCAGGGACTGCATTCATACACCCAGAAAAGCTGCAGCTGAAGGCAAATTACAATTTGAAGGCATTCCTGCCTGCTCCCTCTTCTCCAGCTCCATAATCCAAGCTGTGAGGGAGGAATAAAATGAAATAAAAAGCCCACAGGCCAAGGGTCCAAGTGCTTAATTACTTTTTTCAGGCAAACTCAAAAGTCATGTGCTAATCTCAAACTTTTTCTGTGAGACAAAGGATCTTGAACTACCTAGGGAATGAAGAAGTATAACAATAGGGGTTTTTTTGAAGTCTGCACTTATTATCCATAAAAAAGAGTGTATGATAAAGGTCAGGACCCGAGTAAAGGGCTGGAAGAGTCAGTGCACTGTGGGAAGTAGTACAACATTAGAGAGAAATCTGCCATGAAGACAAACACCTACCAGAGATATCTAGCACACAGGAACTGCATAAGCAGCCAACTTTTCCACAGGATGGAATTTTCTTTTCCCCACCTACAGAGCCTTCCATAAATAACTTTCTCGTGATGTTAAATCTGCCAATGAGATACACACTGTGAAGCTCTGTGGGGAAAAGGATAACTGAAGATAATTCTGTACTCTTTTGGTATCATTGCTCTGTTTTAACACTGGCATTTGAAGCAGATAGGTTTTTTTAGCTTTCAGATTGCCCTAACTGCACATGTGAGAACAAAACTCATGTCAGGGCACAGCAAGGGATGTCTGCTCCCTCAAGGTTGTGGAGCCAGGAGTGAAATTGGCCCTGGTGGCTGCTGACCCCGTGGGCTGACCACATTGGACAGTGTTCCTAAGAGGGTCTGTAGATGGCCCTGGACAGAGCAAGGGATCAGGCAGAGGTGAGGTTCACCCATAGGATCCAGCCAGAAAACAGGGCCACAAGCAGGTCTTGCACAGGTACAGTTAGATTACATCTGAAACTTAACTTCTAGGCCTGGCTTGACCTTAAATGAAGACCCTAGAACAATGGGCAGGGTGTGGGTTGGGGGCCCCAGGCAAGTGCAGCTAAATGCTGTTAGTGACCTCAGGAGCTTGAAAGTTAGCAATAATACAAGTTTATTTAAAAACTTCCCAGAGAAAAAAAGACTGAGTTTCTCACACTCCAGACAAGCCAGCTCTGGCACCAGCTCTGCAAGGCAGCTCACTGTGCTCAGTCCCCTCACATCTGCTGAGTACTTCACAGGCTTGTATTACCCAGATGTAGACTGAAGTTATGGAGTTGCTGTATGAAAAGTTGCTATGTGTATGGAAACCTTACACTTAACAGTTTTCACAGTCAGAAAAGAAGGAATGGGCCTGCACAATGCTAGAAATGGAGAAAGAAAATGGAATCTGTCTCTTCTAGGCTGCTGGTGGTACACCTTGCTTCTCCAGGCTGCAAGAAATTTTTTCTCAGTGAGAAAAAATGGGAACAAATGAATGAATGGTGGAGCAGATTATGCTACTGATCTGAAGAGAATAAAACAGGACTGAGGAATACCCCAGGTGGGAAAGAAAACAAAGAGAAAAGGATTGAAAATTGAGGTGGTGAGCTGAGAAGAGTATATTTGATAATGAAGCAGGAGAAAGAATAGAAGTACAGTCAGATTAGTTTCACCAGAACTAGACTAAAAATCAGGAATCAAGCTCAACAGACATAAACTGGGCAGCCTCCAGGTCTACATAATGTTGTTAGGTGGCTTATAATATCTGAGAACTGAATAATGATGTTGAAGAGCTGGTGTGTCTCATTGCTCACATCAATTTCCATTTCCCCAGTACAGATCCAGGACAAGACCTTGGTGCACACCAAACACACCTTGGTCCCCTGAGGAGGAAAGTCAGCCGTCTCAGCAGGGCAGGAGCTGCAGTGACAAACCAGCTTCCCACAGGAAGCTTCAGAAAGCTTGATTCAGAAACCAGTCCTGCACTTTCATCTGTCCCGCAGGTCATGAGATTTCTGTCCCTGTACTAATTTCTGAAGAAACCTTTGTAACCTGTCAAGCAAGCTATAAATATTTTTCTAAGATCTGAAAAAGAGGAGGCAAGGTCTGCACCTGTCCTTGTATCCACACTGGTTCTCCTTGTCTACAGACGTCAAACCAGTTTTACAAGAATGTTCCAGAGGTGTTGCCTTGGAACACAAAGTTACACATTACTTGTCCTTCAATGAGCCTTTCCAAACAGACAATACACACTACTATGTATTTGCTCTGTGTTTCTTTGCTTAACACTTCCTCTAATCCTTTTACACTCTGCAGTTTGCTCTTCTTCAGAACACAGGTGCACAGTCTGCCTCTTTCCTGTCTCCTCCTGATGAAGGCTCCTAAAATGTTTTATATTCTTTACACTTCTTCTTAGCTACCATCTCCCCAGAAGAAGGTAATGTTTCTCAAACACCATTATCTCCTTTGCCCATATTCTTATGTTTTATTTGAATTTCAATAATAAACACATAAACTCAATTTTTGTGGTGTTAATTGATTCGATCCACTATATGTCTGCCTATCTTTGTCCCCCCTCCATCTATGCATATATATACATATACCTTGTCTCCTCAAAAAAATCTCTTATAGAATTTGTAACAGCATACAGCACCATTATTTTTGGCTAAATAGTTTAAAGGTCTGTTTTCCAATTTGTGTTAAATAACACTGGAACAGGTGAAAGGATCAGGTTCAAGGATATTAATCTAATTTAACTATAAATTTAGCTGGAGTAATGTAATGTTTGATGTTTGTATTTCTGGTAGTACCACATCTGGAAAATAGCAACCAGCCACTGGAAATCAACACAGAATAAATCTTCTTGTTCTAAAATACAGTATCATCTGTGTCACAAAGATCTGCTTCAAAGTTATGTGAGCAAGATATTAATAGCCATCACTATCTTTAGCAGTTTGATTTTATGTTGCGGCTTCGGCAGCAACAGACCATATGCTCTGAGAGAGGACTGCCAAACCTTCTGAAGCAGTTTTTCTGAGCAGGCCCTTCTAGTTCCAGTTTTTTGTTACCACAGCCTTTTTCATCTCTGCTGGTAAATCACACAATTTAAAAGGAGAAAAAAAAAAATTAAAAAAAAAATCTAAAATCCAGAAGCTATTTCTAACTTGTTTTTTTGTAGCCATCTTTCAAAGCTCATGACCTTTTTCCCTAGCAAAGCTGGTCTCCCACAGGGAAAAGAAACCAACATTTTTCCTTCCTTGCATACAGTACAGCTAGAGATCCCTTTTGTGCTTCTGCACACCAACACTCATCTTCAGTGCAAGGCTTTGAAACACACGCTACCAGTCTCAAGATATCACCCTGCCCTTGTTCAAGCTTGTCCCAAAGGCCCTGCTTAGAAGCACAGGTGACAGATTTGTCTGGGACTTATTGTACTCCAGTGTCAGGACAGTTACCTTCTGTTTGAGTAGTGTAAGAATTTCAAATTTCATGCTTTGACTGGCATCTGTTACCTGTTATGCATTTTTACTGTTCCTGAAAGGCCTTTAAGGAAGCAACTGGACTAGGTAAAAACTTTCCCCAAAACATACTCTTCCCATGGATTTTTGTAGACTGTTTCTTCCTATAGGTCAGGTAATCACCTCTATCCTATTGTGATTTGTCTTTATCCCATATCAAGGCAATTCTCCTAACCTTACAGTTCTTTTAACCTTAACACATTGTGTTTCAAATCTGTAACATGAAATATTTTCAGAGCTTATATGAATGTCTGGTTCTACTTCTGTGTTGTTTCATCTTACATTAGACTTTTCACAGTGAAATTTCTTAATAATCTAAATAGCTTTGACTATTTATGTATTTATTTGACAGAGAAAAAGAAAAATGAAAATTCAAAGTGTGACTAAAGATAAACTGATTTCATAGCTTCCAATATGGAACTCCCAATTCTGCTGCATGTCTTCTGCTTCATGTCAGTTTTGGGGCCCTTAATAAACCTATTTGATGAGAAAAATAGCAGGTGTCCTAATACACAGAAACATAAAAAGCTTTGTACTGCTTTAATCCCATGTTTGGTAAAAAAAAAAACAAGCCAACCAAAAAGCCAGTAAGCCTGGGTAAGACATACAGTTTAAGAATAGAAAGCAAGAATTGGAGCTATAATAATAATTATTAATGAATCTATAAAATTGGACTCCACCCTCAGTAAAGCAGACCTTTTTTGCAGATGTGTTTCTTCCTTGCTTTACTTGATACGAAATACAAATTTTTATTTGATTACTGTATTGGTGTATACTGAAGCTTTCGAAAAGCCTGCTGTGTTTACTAGGAAAGACAAAAGTGTGACCAGCTTTACATTCTTCAAAAGGATCTCCTAAGTAATTGCCCAAAGGACATAAATGAGTAAAGACAACACATGGCTAAAATCTCTCAAGGAAGTTGGAAAAAGACCATCCAGGCAGTTAAAGATAAAATTAATAAAATGCACATGGATTTTCTTAAATGAATAGTGAAGTTTTAAAATATCAGTGATTTAGTCAAAATGGATATAAAGTTATCTTGAAGAACACTGTACAGGAAAAAAGCCTCATGTAATACACTGCTCTGAGTGTGGAGAGATATTGAATCTAAAAGCTTTACCTGTCAATAGATCATTCTCTCATTTTAGCTAAAATCATTTTGCCATTCATTCACAATGAATTCTTGGTTTTTGTTCCACTACCACTTCTGTTTCTTACGTCTCTTACATCTGCTCTTCTGGGATGCTTTATTTGCTTAAATAGGCCTCTGAAGATTAAACTACATTTCAGCCATGGGCATCCATGTCAAGGAGAACTAGATACTGCAAATGTGTTATTGATACCACTCGCCATGAAGCTAGAATAGCTGGCATTACCTGAGAAATTCGCCTGGATTATGCATGAACACCTATCTAGCATAAGGAATTAGAATCAGGAACATACTTTTCTTTCAGCTGCATGAAAAGCAGCGTGGAAGAAGAGTCAGTAAAGCTCATGTTTCACTCTTCCCTTCACTGCTGTTTGCCCACAGGAGAAAAAGGTACAGTCCTATAAAAGAATTTGAAGTGCAGTGCAAAATTAATCTATCAGAAGTGTGGGTGAGGATGGGGGACCCTTAGGGATACTAATATTAAAAACTTGGGTATTCCTTTGGAATGTGGCCAATTCATGCTTATTATAGTTAATCTCTTGAAAACGAGTGACTAATGACAAGATGATATTTCCAAAACATTTTCTCCTTCTATAAGCCTGTCTCATGGGCAGACCAAGTTTGTCAATATTGCAGAGATTAAAGGAGCTACAGCCCATGTATGCAAGCTCATTTTCATAATGGTACCTTGATTATGAGTTTGCACTTCTGTAGATTAGCACTAAGACAGAGATCCTCAATAGTGTCAAATCCTTCAGTTCTTGAAAGGGCTTTTTTATAAAACTTTCATTGTCAAAACAGATAATGAGATTCAACAGACAGGCCAGGCCACGCATCACTTTCTCTCCACCTATTTAATGCACTGGTGGCTGCATTTTGTTTTGATTACTTGAATCAAATCACACATAATGCAGAACCAGACCAAACGGATCACCTGAGCTTTGATTACCTCTGTAAATAATTTCTACAATACAAAAGCAAAAGCTAATCCAAAATAGCAACTTGCACATTCTCTCAGCATTCACTCTTTCCCTGGAGATGCCACAAATGAGTCTCAGTTAGGTGAGACTAACTCACTTTAAAGTGCTCTTGATTATTTACAAATCCCTATACAACCACGATCCACTTGATTTTAGAAGCTGTTATCACCCTATTGTCTGTGATGCTACACTCCATTCTGAAGTCTGATAGTCTGTCTTATTCCACGATTTACCACCTTTAGGATTATTTTTTTCTTTGACATGAATCATAAATAGCACTTCACTAAAATATTTTGTAATTCCAACCTATAAATGTCTAATTCTGCCAAGTTTTATTTTTAAAAATGTAATAAAACATGCTATTTCATAGTTTAAGAATAGTCATTAGTTTTATTATTAAGTTCTTATTCCTTAGGTGCTATTATAATACATATGAAATGTAAACAGAGATTTGAATGGAAAATTGCACATTTTTAAGATGCAGGTTACATAATTTAGAACATAAGACAAATACTTCATAAAGTGTATGAAATAAAAAATCACTTACTTCTGGCTCATGCTTTCTATTGAACAAGAAATTTAATACTGCCTTTTTTATTAATTACTTTACAGTAAGTAATATCTGCTACATGCTTTAAAAAAGCTTAAACACGTGCTGAAATTTCTAAATAGAACAATGAACTCAAATACTCTTTATTCCTATATGAAACTTTGAACTTTTAGATATGTTATCTAAAATAGACAGAATATATTTTTCCTTGTTAACAATGCTGAAAAATACCATTAAGGATTTATCTCAAATTAAAAGAAGATAAAGAGTAAATAAAGCTACAATTTCAAAATACAACACAAGGTATCAGGACAAAGTATGCACATTAGGAAATGGATACTGTGAACCTGAGGGTTTCGGTTGTTCATGTTCTGCTTTTGCATCCCTCAGAATTTAAGAGAGAAGATGTTACAAATAAAAAATGAATAAAATATTTTGATATTTTGGGTAAGATGCAGTTGATGATCAGATACTCCTGAAGACACAAAATCCTCAACGTTAAGTTTAATTTGGCATCCTTTTACTGTAGGTAAGTACAGCATTATTTAATACTAAATAATGAATTATAACATGGGAAGGTTATTTTACATGGGAAAGAATAAACATGTAAACCATGTCATGAAAACTATGTTCCAAATACATTAAGTTATTGAGAATCCAGACTTTATGAGCCCATCTGGGAGAACGGACTATATATTATGGTGTATATGCAGTATTACCCAGATCTGAAATAACATTATCCAGAACTCTTGAATATTCCCAGACACCAGGAAGTAGTAATACTTCTTCTGTGTAGTATCATTATTCCAGTCACAGTTAAATGCTGATAACACCAACCTAGTTCTACAGTCACCTCCCTATCATCAACTCTAAAAGTGTTGTATTCATCTGGAGCCTCTACATTACAATAATAGAGGCAACATTAAGAAATCCTATGGAAAATTCTATGGGGCATTTTTGTTCACCTTCTGGATCCACTCCATTATCTACCATGCACTTCTAAAACTGTATTGAGGCAAAATGTAATTTAGAGGGTTGTTGGGCAAAAACTAGAAATCCAAAGGTTTTGTGCAGTCAAATTAATGCCTGGAAGACATCTGTATTATTTGTTCTCTACTTTGTTTTCTCCCCATGTTTCTTCTCCTTACAGTCAAGAATCTTATCAGATAGTTATTCTGCTAATTACAGTTGTGTAATTTCAGTAGCTGTTCTTGCAGGTAGAAACTGTGGGTCTATTTTTAACTGTCCTCCTGCATGAAAACACCTACGTTGTATGTTATGATCCAGACTGTGTGGCAATCTGGCATTTAATTTTCATAATGTGATAAAGTTTGAAAATTTTAACAAAGTCATTGATGGATTTGTTTTTAAAAGACTTTTATTTTTCCACCCTGAAGTGTCTTTCAAGGTGAAAAGTGGAATATTTATTTTGTTAACAGAAGGGAGCTAGGGACTAATTTGATTCCATGCTTGGAAAGTCCTTTTCCTAAAGGAAACCTGAACAATAGTTTGAAAAGTGGAATGTTTTGTAGGATTTTCATTTTTTGATGAATCATGTGTTTATGACCTTCCTTCCATATCTTTATTCACGGCTCCCTACTGTCTTTTAGCACCTCATCAGTAACCATCCCCTGTACAATGTCATTGCATGACCATAGCTGAATCTGAAATGAATGATGTATTTTCACTAACATTTAGTATATTTTGCCTCCACTGGCTGTACCAAATCCTTCATCAGTTATCATAATCTCTATTCATGTTTGACTGGTGGTTTGGCAATATGTTGCTCTCTTGAGTCCCAAACTTCTCTCTTAGGAGAAACAGGGAACAAAACTATTCACTTTGCCCATAGAAAACACTGCTACTGACATTCCCAAATTCAAAACAAATCCATAAAGCTATATTTTATTTTGGGGCTAAACTGTCTGCTGAAAATCTTGCAGATTCTCTTCTTGATCTCATTCCCTCTGGTATTCACAGTGTTTGTTTGCTACTGCTTAGTCCCCAGACAGCTGTAATCTCTCTGCCAGCAGCACTACAGAGAAATTCTTTGTGTCTGTCATCTACTTCAGAACCCAACCCCAGAGCTTTAAATGATGAAAGCATCTTCTGACCTTACCTTATTTTTCTTACTGAATCCCATGCATTCTTCTTTGCTGTATTCCACAAGTTTTTTGCATGCCCCCAGGTATGTACAGAAGCTCCTAAAAGCCACATAACACCCCTCCCATTTCTTCACACTGTGTCAAGTGTTTCTTGGCAACTTACCTTGGCATGCAGCAAAACTGTGTTTGTTTGGATCTGAAGCATGTGGTACATAATAAATGCCTGAAAAAAATCTTTTACCAGGATTTAAAATATCAGTTATCAGTACAGGCATGGTCCTTTCCAAAATGTTTAATCCAGTGACTTTCTAAAGTCTAAAAACCAGGAAGCAAAGAGGTGATGTATATGTAACTTAAATTTGTGGCTATCAAAACAAGCAATGCTACAGTGTATCAGTGAAGCATTGGCTGTTCTCTTCCTACTCAACTGGCAAAAATCCATATGCATTTCAGCTGGATTGACTCTGCTAAACACAGTGATATTGAATGGTGAAGGGATTAGTTGGAGCAGCCTGGTAATATGAGGAGCTCTGGGTCTGAGCCAGCACTGGGTGTATTCAAGGAGAGAGGTGTATTTGTGTCTTAATCCAGTATCAACACAAAGAAATTCAAGTTGTTTTTTTCTTTGTTTGGGGTGTTTTTGTAAGGAATTTTTTTTGTATTGTGAGAGTGAAAATCCTACAGAAAAATCAACTTAATTGGTGGAAGAATATACAGGTATTAGAAAACATTGTATATTTGTAGTTACCTCCTAGCTATAACCCATGTGAGGATAGCTTTAACTCATTGTAGTTCACTTAGACACATCTTTTAACTTTAAATAGGTTAAAAAAAAGGTGTTAGATATAATCCTAACATTATCAAATATCTGTTTCCTCTGAAATATGACCTTGGTGGCAAAAACTAAGCGTGAAGCTATATATTGTGAACATTTGAGCACTGCTTAAAGATGACAGATTAACTACTACATGTTTTAGAATTCAGAAATTTCTGATTTTAAAAAGTTAAATTTCACTGACCCTAATAGTTAGGTAGGACACAAAGCCACATGCAACCTTAAATCAGCACTTGTGTAACACTTTCTTTTGTTCAGAGAATGCTTGTATCACACAGTAATGTCTTATTAAAAGAGAAATGTGGCATTTATTGCCTATTAATTGCATTACCTGTGAAGTTGCACCTGCATATATACCCATCTGCAACACAAATGTGGTTAGGTAGCTGTTGTCATTGTTTCCATCATTCAGATAAAATTTCCTGTCAGGAAAACTGACTGTCACCTTACAATGGAAGTAAATTCTTTGTTTAATGTTGCGAAGAAAGAAAAATGGGGTAGAAAGCTGTGAAAAGCTATCAGCAGAACTGTGAGTAGATTCCAGGTGTCTTTTCATGGCCCAATATTACTATCAATGCATTTCACAATAATTCATGCTCATTTTTCTGTTACATCTGGATACTTAAAAGGTACTGATGGAGAGTAACAGGATATTTGGAGAGCACTTGAAGTACTGTGTGATGGAAACCACCTATATTCCTGTGGCAGAGAAGGTATAGACAATGCTTGATGGCTTCAGGAAAAAAAAATGCAATGGCATAAACTTAAAATGTATCACCTCTACCTAAATTTTCCAGACACTCCTAGGTTATCTTTCACATTCAGAATATCAGATGGACAAATAATAGGGTTCCACAGTTTGTCCAAAAGATAAACCATCTGTAGAATGTTCTTTTCATTTGAAGACAAGGGGTCTCTGATAAAGACATTAATAGAGAACACTTGGAACTATTTCAGTCTTATCATCTGGATGATCTGTCCCACAATCAGACTTCACATATGTTTGTTTCAGGGGTCAGCTTTCAATTTTAAAATTATTCCGAGAGCATCTTTTGCATAACTAGAAAACATTGAAAAGAGTAAAAAAATATTACCTGAGACCATTGTAAGCAGTGTTTTCCTAAACTGTGGACCTCAGTGCTACAATGCCTTCATCTGATTTTTTCAGTAAAAATACAGCTGAATACAATGTGAGAAGCTTTGTACTTTGAGGACAAATGCACTGTTATGAAAAGAAAGAGGAGTACAATAGGCTGAGAAACAAGATGCATTGTTATGAGCTGAGCAATGCTTAGATAACCAAGTAACCAAGCTACCTCTTTCACAACACCATTGGATATCTGCACATTATTGCATCATGCATATAAATCTACCAAAGTGTCTTCAAGGGAGAAAATATCTGTATGGAGACTCTATGGCATATTTCCAGTGGTGCTAGAGAATGTGTGGCCTGTCATGTCTGCCACATCTAGATGTAGAACAGAAAAAAAATATCATCAAAATACTGAAGTCAATTTTCCTTGAAATATCAGGCTAATTATATGTCTCCTCATTAAATTGATTTTTATATCTGAGAAACATAGAATTACAGCAAAAAACGTTTCAATTAAGATCACTCTTCTGTGACTGTCATAACCCATCTTTTCCACATTATCACTCTCACCCAAAACTGGATATATAAGACACTGCTTTCAATTCAACTTCATTACAAAGCCATCGTGAAAGACCAACCCATAATCTGTAAACCCTCTTGCAGAATAACAATGGAACCTAAAATTTCTTACGTATTCTTGTCTTGTTAGTC
Source organism: Calypte anna (assembly GCF_003957555.1). NCBI lineage: Eukaryota > Metazoa > Chordata > Aves > Apodiformes > Trochilidae > Calypte > Calypte anna. The sequence goes on from NC_044244.1 coordinate 31,568,066, forward strand.
ACTGCTCAAATCAAATAATTACTTAAGAGGTCTAAAATGCCTCACCTTCTTTACTGACTACTGGCCTTCATATATTCTCCTTGTACGTGAAGAGTATGCTAACAGTAAAACTGTTTGACTTTCTCTCATCTACCTGTTTAAAATGTGAACGGTTGACGGTTTGACTAATACAATGGAACCAGGGAAAAATATAACAGGGTTGGTAGATAAGCTTGCTATATTAAAAATGCTCCTATTTAACTCCCATCTGATTTTTTTTTCTAAAGATATATGGAGAACAGTGATAGAACAGTGATGTATAAGAACTGCAAGTGATTAACAAGTGATATGCTTCATCATGCAACATAATTTGCATTATATGACTCCACCTGCATCGTCTGGTATTTGTAGAGCCAAATTCCAATTGACTGTCAGCTGGATACAAACACCCAGAGAAGGTAGATGAGGTAGAGATGGAGATGGAGATGTAGATGTAGAGAGGAGGTTTCTGGTTTATGAATCCAGCCTTTCTATCTGGGATGCATAACATTTCTAAGTGGCTTACTGCTCTACAGGGATGCTTTCAGTCTTTCTAATGATAACTGTACTAACAAGTAAATAAGCATTCTGCTTCCAGGACCTTGTGCCCAAAATAATCCAAAATTCATTATTTCAAAATTCAACTTGGACTAAGCCATAGTCAGAGAATTCTGCAAACCACAAATGTAACCTGACCATTACAACAACTTTCACACTGTCTCTGGAAAATTAGCCACATTTTCCCCTGTTTATCATAGAAATCTCTCTAAATAGGGGTAACATGAAGCATCCTGCAACTTGATGTAATTCTTTTAAATGCTTTTTAAACCTCATGAGTTCAGCTTTCCCCCCCCCCCCAGATTTTTTATGCAGCAATATAATTAACACTGAACTAGAAACTGTCAAGTCATAAACTTTAGCAAGATTTTACCCCCACTCCTAGATCTTCTACAATTCCTATGATTCCTCAAGTTTTAGTCTTTTAGTCTTGTTTTCTGATTTTTTCCTTTGCCTCAGGTAAGACTTTTGATTGTAAATGTTGGTTCATAAATGACTTACGGCCATAACATGAATATGTTATGTAAAAAAAAGTAAAAAAAAAGGTAGGGAAAATATTAAATAAAGCCATTCCTCTGTTGTACCTTGTTATCCTGATAATCCTGACAGCCTACTAAAGGATCATTGCATAGCTCAGATGTTTCCCTGTTGTGCCATTCCTCTGGTTATTTTCTATAAACACTCCCGTTTTTCTACACGTACTGTATCTAATGAAGTCCCTGTAGTCTTCAGTACTGTCGACAGGAGACCCACACTTTACCTCACAGACAGCCTTGGAATTCTCATCTGAAACACAGAAAAGTGTGTGTCTGTGTGGCTGAATCTGGTTACCTGGTCTGGAACCTAAATAAAATCATACATCAAAATATATTAAACTGTAGTAGTTAGATGGAAAGGTTTTGTGGAGACTTTCTGAGCCCTAAGATTTTCTTATATTTTAAAAGGATAGTACAATAATCCAAGAGTATCCAACTCAGTGTTTAACTGTATTATATACTTTTGCCTGAGGACAGAAATTAAAGAAAAAGAAAGAAAGGATTCATTCTGTATCCATTCATTCCTATCCAGTGCTCACCAATACTGAGGTTGCTTTTATGGCAAAAAGAATTTTGGAGGAGACAGATATGTGCTGGCTGCCTAAGATAATTTCCTACTGGTTCTTTAGGATAGTCACAATGGAAACACACATTCTGACACCTCTTTTATCATCTGTTGGCTATGGACAAATTCTAATTAGCATTAGAGTTTCCTTCTCTCTTGATTAGGTAGTTCTGCTAGGAAAAAAAAATCAAAAAAGAAAAAGAGAAAAGGAAAACCACAAAGTAATGTTTCTTAGATCATATTCTAAACCTGCTTTTTTTGAGCCACTTTTTTTTCTCTACTTACACCAATAATACCGTACATGGAGTTCAGTCAAACTATAAAGCTTTATCGGGAGCATTTATTCAGGGATCAATTAATAAAAAGCAGGAATAAACATAACGTAGAAAATAAGGTAATAAAATAGTTCAACAAATAGAATAGCTGCATTATGTTATTCTTTTATAGGTCCAATTACAGAAAGAGAGGCTGAGAAAAATTTGAATTAAATCATATAAACTCTAGAAACTCTGAAGCCTAAAGTTTTTGAGTTCTTTACCTGACTTATGTTTATCCATTAACCTCACACATTCCTGCTTTGTCTACAGTGCATGCTGTGTTTATACTAGATGAATTTAAAACTAGCCAAACTAACTTGAAATAAGATAACACAATTTTGTGTTGCATTCTCAAAGCCCATTGAATAATGACAAAAAATTGAATTAAGTTCCCCACACATTAATGGCTGCAAGTGTTCCTCCTTGAAATTTCAATTTTATCATGTGAACAAGTTCTCTCCATTCTAATAATCATACAGTCATCTTCCACAGAAGCAATGCTCCCAAATATATTTTAAATCTGTTATTAGGGGCATCTTTGCACACAGAGTGAAGAAATTTTGAGTATTTATTTTCTGTGGTAAGATGAACTGTCTTTTCTCCAAATTGTTATACTTTCATGCAGACTGAATCACAGGATATGCTAAGTTGGAAGGGATCCATCAGGATCATCAAATCTAATTCCTGTCCCTGTGTAGAGCACCCCCAGAATCACACCATGTGCCTGAGAACGTCATTCAAATGCTTCTTGCACTAAGGCAGGCTTGGTGCTGTGCTCCCACTTCCCTAGGGAGCTTCTTCCTTTGCTTAACTGCCCCCTGGGTGAAAAACCTTTTCCTAATATCTAACCTCAACCTCTCCTGATTCGCTTCCTACAATTTCCCAGAGTCCTGTCGTAGTTTACAGAAGTTAAGAAATTAGTGCCAGTGTCATCTCTTCCTCTCATGAGAAGCCATATATTACTATGAGATCACCCCTCAGCCTCCTTTTCTCCAAACTGAATAATCCAAGTGACCTCAACTGCTCCTCATAAGTCACCCCCTTCAGACCCTTCACCCTCCTTGTTGGTCTCCTTTGGATACTCTCCAATAGCTTGATGTCTTTTCTATACTTCAGTGAACAAAACTGTACACAGTACCCAGGGTAAGACTGCTTCTCACCAGACATGGAGCTTGAAAGATTTGTTTGGGAGCAGAGAAATTAATACCAAGAAGCTATTGTGAAATAAAAACAAGATAATAGGAACTTACCCATCCTTCAAAAGAAGATAAAAAATGTCCATAACTAGCTATCATTTCCTATAGAAAACACATAAAGAAGAGACACGAGATAATTAGCAATCACAGAAAAAAAAAAAGGGGGGGGGGGCTGTTTTCCAGTTTGAGCTGCAATATGTACATTAATTTTGCAGGTATTCAAATTTCAGAGATGTTAATCACTGCCAAAACAGCATCTCTTTTATTAATGACTTTTCCTGAAATCTCTATATAGAAATGTATTTTGCCTGAATACATTTACTTCTGCATGACATGAACCTACTTAGTAGTTTGGCTTCTTTTAGGCAACCATCATTTAGTCAACCACCACTAAGGGCAACAAAGCTCAATAAGGGCCTGGAGCACAAGTCCTGTGAGGACAGGCTGAGGGAGCTGGGGTTGTTTGGTCTGGAGAAAAGGAGGCTGAGAGAAGACTTTAGAGCTCTCTTCAGCTGCCTCAAGGGAGGTTGGAGTGAGGAGGGGAGAAGCCTCTTCTCCTTAGTAAACTGTGAAAGGACCAGAGAAAATGGATGGAAGCTGTACCAGGGGAGGTTTAGGCTGGATGTTCGGAAATATTTTTTAACTGAGAGGGTCGTCAGGCATTGGAATGGCCTGCCCAGGACTGTGGTGGAGTCCTGGAAGCATTTAAAAGGCATTTGGATCTGGTCCTTAAGGACATGGTTTAGTAATTGACTGTGGTGTTAGTTAAAGGTTGGACTGGATAATGAAGGTCTCTCCCAACCTAAACATTCTGTTCTGTGATTCTGTGATCATGCTTTACTGACTTTCCCCTCTAATTTAGGGGTGGAATTCCCAGATTTCTTTTCACATTGGCCAGGCACACGTGCAAAAGAGATAACAACCCTTTGGATTTTTGGACACATATACTTGTGTCCTAAGACTCTGATTGGGTGTTTCTAGATTCTATCTTTTACTTAGGTATAGTTGTAGGCAGCCATTAGTTGCTTTCTCAAACTAAAATTTGGCTTTATGTACTAAAGCAGAAAAAGAACCCAAAACTGCAAAAATAAGATTAATTTCAGTAAATAAGCCTTCCAACTAGCTCAGAATATCTCACTATGTATATCTTTAGCCTGCATCCAGTGCTAAACTAAAGAAGTTGCTCCATCACCTGATGAACCTTCCTCAGTCAAGAAGGGAAATGGGGAAAAGGAGAGGAGACTCAGGGGTTGAAATGAAAACAGATTTAACAAAATAGCAAAACCAGCAGTAATGCTAACATAAAATATAAAGGGTTATACTCAGCTCAGTCCTTGGGAGCAGGAGAAAAAGGAACCCAAGAAGGAGGAGCCCCAGGTAGAGAAGCTCTCTGACCTCAGCAAGCTTTCCCCTCTATAAGGAGTGTGAAATTTATGGTATGGGACAGACCTGTTAGTCAGGCTGGGGCAGCTGCCCGGATTTAAGTTCCTATCTGACTCAAAAACTGATAATGGCCTGACTACTGGCAGCCAATGACTGGCTTATGTTTCTGTCCCACTGAAACAAAGACATAATGGAAAACTGATTCATATCTTACCTGTAAAATATTTATTTGACTGTGGAAACATGTAATGTATATCTTATCAAATACAATCTTTTTCTGTGGAACAAAATAAAAAAGTTTTTAGCATTTGTACCTAATATACACATTTCCCTGTTACATGTAGAGATAAAAAGTGGTTGCTTTGAAATTTTGCAATTAAATGTACTCTTTATGAAACTATGGCATTTAGCACCTAGAACTGGAAAACCAAAAAATGTATTTTCATGGTGGCAGAAGACTGAATATTCTGTGAGGCACTGTTTATCCTCTGAGATTACACCTGCAAGCTTAAACTGGTTGACTATCTTCTCATTTCACATAAACTGTTCATCTGCAATAACTGTTATAATATAATATTACATCATCTTATCATTACAGCTCTATTCTCTTATTATTCAAACTTATGGTCCCTAGAGCCTCATACACGGAAACAATATATAGATTTCCTTTTTCTTTAACTTCTATAGATCTCTCTTGATCTGTTTTTGAGCTCTAAACACAGTGATTCCAGTGCTACCTACAACATACCACATTCATATCTTTGACAGCATTTTAACAGAAGATGAGATTCTGAAAGATTGAAGTAGTATGTAAAGACACACTGCAAAGGAGACTTTGTCACTCTAACATCACTTTTGAAATGTTAATGTTTTCACTGTCATGAAATTTTATTATAATCATCACAGTTGGTATATTGAGTCTTTTGATGCAACAAAAATTGCTTTTTCTGTTTGCAGTAGTTATATGATTTCATAATTCAAACTGGCAGATTCAAAACTGTATAAAAATATATGTCACTATATGTAAGCTTATATATATATACAAACGTATGTGAGTATCTAACAAAAAACCACATTGCAACACAAAACTAGGTAATCCGTGTAAATCACATTTTGGTTGAATATTTCTAGTGAAAAATGAAACAGCATTACTTGGTATGGAAATAGATCTCTTTGCAATATGAGCTATTTATTCATAGAAATGTCATAATAGCCATAACAGTAATACCAGCATGCTAAGGGCAAATTACATTTAGGAGCCAGGCCAACCTTATTTGTTACAGTCTTATTTTTCATTTTCAATTTTGTTAATAATAGTGGTTTTGAGAAAAAGAGAAGGAAAAATGTCGAATTTATATTGTAGATTATCAAAAGCTAGGAAATTGAATATCTGTAAGAGACCTATTATTTCTCATTTAGACTACCTGTGTGGCCAGTTTAGAAAACACATAACAGCAGCAAAGTTTTTCGAAGCAGTCACTCTTTTTATGGAATAGGCACACACACAAAAATGACAGAGCTCTGGACTACATGCCCCTCAGCATAAATGTTTGGTATTCTCAAGACTAGAGTTACAAACTCCCTTTTTAAAAAGGGTAACTTTTCTCCCTTGTCCTTTCCCTTGGAAGGGGAAGAGAACATCTCTGAAACAGTTTTTGTTCACCGCCGTGCCGGTAAAGCAGGTGTATTTCATTATGTGTAGAGATGGATCAGTCTGTCAAGAAAAAAAAAAAAAAGTATTAGAATTCAATTTGCAAGGTTAGTTGTCTGTTTAAGATAGGGCTTGGAAAAATTATATTTTTTAATGGGGATGTTAGGCCAATTTTCATGATAGAAAGGTGAAGGATGGAGATCATGCATATGTCACATGGGTATGAAAAGAAATGCTTGAAAAAATAATGGGAATGTTAGGCCTGCAGAGAAAAATCTTATTAAAAATGTTTGGAAAATAAAGCTGTAAAGATTCCAGATAAGGTTTTAGCACTTTGAACATACAAGATGAGGAAACAGCATAAGCTATGCAACCCTTCATTTTATGTTCATTGCAACAGGGTCCCTAATTTGATCTCTGCTGACCAAATGTCTTGAAATCTCATAAAAAGTTACATGCCCACTCTCACTTCTGCTTCTAAACTAAATTACAACTTCTTTCTCAAGTATTCCCATATTTTTTATATATTCAGTATCATACTGTACACATGTAGGTTATCTTTCCATGCTTTCAGAGGAGTTTTTGTACATCCAGCTTATGGCCCCTTGGCACTCTTGACAATGTGTTGAATGCTGGGAAATCATAGATAACAAGCCTGAAAAGGAACATACAGATTTAAGAATTAGTGCAATATTTTTTTTCACATTTGGACAGTTTCCTGAAATCACTTGCCCTTTGTACATGCCAGATAATTGTCTTAAACATTAGAATTTCTATGTTGTTGCTTCTTTTCATATAAAATGTTTAAATGTTATTGGCTGAGAGAGGGAAAAAGAGAAACTATTCTGAAACTAGATTTCATTCCTGTGAAGTACAATCATAGTAAGCTTGAAATATCTTTTTCAGTTAATAACTATGCATGTGGAAAACGAAATGCAACAGATACGGAGACAGACCTCTTCTGATTTTTTAATAGCTGTCTCATGCGTTGGGTATTAATTTGAGAGAAGAGGCAGTGAAGTTCAAAAATGTTACTTAGTGGAGGATGGACAAGTCTCACGTCAGAAAGCAAAGACACTTCACAAGTAAAAATCTGCAATATATGTTGTTTTAATTTTTTTTTATTGATTTGAACTTTGCAGTAAACTCTTCCATCAAAAGGATCCCCTCCTGTTCTGCTTACTGCCCAGAAGTTTAGTTCTGAATTTGTGACAGCTTACTGATTCCTTGGAACAGAAAAGTATTCTTCTCTTTTTTGCCTTCTGTCTCCAACTTCAGTGTTGATTTCCCATGTACATACTGAAACAATACTAATTTCACAATATTTACAGAAGTACAATACTATTCTGTAATAACCTAAACACAGAGAAATCTACAAAAGAACTATGTTAAATAGGGCAGACTTCTACTGGTAAAATTTACAACTAAATTTTCTGTGGAAAGCAATTTTTTTCTCATTAGCAAGTAAAAAAACAAGGCATTCGATAAGATGAAAGATGATCTTATTAAAAAAAAACAAAAACCAAATTGTAATAGTTGCCATAACAAAAGGGACTTCTTTGTACTACAAACCACTGTATATTTCCCCTGTTCTTACTGGATATACAGAATAATAATGCCTTGAAATAGAATAACTTTTATATTCAGTGCTTAGGAATAAAAAGGATATTGTTCATTAATTCTACTGGCAATACTTCCATATCTAAAGCTGCACTAATTCTTGATACTCTGATTTTCATCCGTTAACATAAGACTTTGGTTTTACTGAATCTGAACAAATTCCTGTATTTGGACTTTTCATATTGAATGTAAAGGGTTCAGGTTTGCAACCTTATTTTGTGCAGAACTATACAATAAAAGGCATATTTTTACACCTCATTTCACATGAGCTTCATAAATTCCATTTAAAATACATAGCAATGCTAAGATAAGAAAGGCAAGAAATGAAAACACGATAAGGGAATATGGAGGGAAAAAAATCTTTTTGTCCAAATGTTATGTTGGCCAAGGTGATATTTCTGACTGATAAGTATCTGACAGAAAAATACCTCACCATTTTTCTTTATCCATTATGAATATGCAAATGACTAACACAGAATGGTTCCAGACCATTAAGGTTGATAAAGTCAACAATAATTTTATTAAATCATTTCAAAATCTGACAGGAAGGCTATGCAGTGTCTGAAGGACAAATCTCATGTACTTGAAATGGATTAGTAGCATCATGAACAAGTTATGCTAAAATGGATTCTGAGGTAACAATAAAAATGGAAATACTACAGACTTAAACCGGTAAAACCATACAGCAAAATCCTACTCTCATATATAATGCAATATATCTGCTATAACTGAGTTTTGCTAACACAGGATTTGAACTTTAATTGCAATATTTTCAAGCAAGTGTTTATGCTAAGAGTTTTAGAAATTTAACTTTTTCAAAAGCAGGAAAAAAACCACTACAGTTTACAAGAAAACTGAAACACTATTGCATTAACCCATGATCTGTAAGCCATTTTCACTGCTTCATGTCTTCACATTCCATTCAAGTCATCACATTCCACTGAAAACCCTTTCCCCATATAATCACTAACATCTCTTAAGACAGTAGAACCTTCCTTGAAATATGACAGCATCATAAAGAGCTGTTGTAGATTCAATATGCATACTTTCCTCTCCCCATTGCTATTACAAATGAGTGCTAGAAATAGTTCTGTATCCCCAGCTATGATGGTTTTCTTCTTTTTCTCAATCTTTTCTTGTATAAACTGATAAATAGATTATTTCTCCTTGTTGAGAGATTTGTACAATAAAATAATGGTCAAGAGTTGATCACAAGTTAGGCATGACCAAGGTGAAGTTAAAACTGATCATCCTCGTCTTTACAGAGGATTTCTTCTGCACAATGTTGAAGACCACCAATGTGAGGAAGCTTGCTCTCTGTGCTCTTACACTGTCATCTCTATAGATAAATTGAAAACAAAAAGTACTTGAGCTGTTAAATGAATATTTTATGTAGATGTTATGCATATATTATATGTGTACTATCCATACAGTTAGTAAGTGGGGTCACATATATATGGCAGAAACACCAGTAGGACATTACTGTAGCTGAGGTGAACACTCTAAGCCACCTCTAAAATTAATGGACAGATATAGATACCTCAACGGCAATTAACTGAAGAAATTTTGACTTATTATGCTTAAGTGAGATGAAACTTTTCTGTAGTGTCCATTTTCCCTTACTGGGGCAGCATAGGTAAGGTGAATAACTAAAACTTAAGTAACTCCTTTTCAATTAATTGTTGATCCTTTTTTGTTGTTAATACTTTTCATTTAATTCTGAACAAATACACACAAACCTGCTATGCATCATGGAATACATTATATTATTTGTACGTTTGACAAAGAAACATGCCAAATGTGCACTCTAGAATTTATATATCTGAAGGGAAAACAATCCAAATTTGGAAACACCAATGTCTTGATTTAATTTTTCACTTGTCTTAAGAAGTTGTTTTGTTGGGGTTTTTTTGCCATTCCACACACTCTTTTACGTGGTTTTTACAGATTTGGAGGGTTTTACGTGTTTCCATTTCCAGAAATTCATTAAATATTTAAAATTTGAAAATACCACTTTTATACATTGTTATAATTATGTTTCCTGCTTTTCTCAACATTCTCATGCTAGTAATTTGTGTCACTGTGTTTGGTTTTTGACCATTACTGAGCGTCAAGCTCAGATATCAGAGAACTAACCAAAAAGTGCCCCAGGCCTCTTTCCAAGTGTTACATTACAAACAGTTACATTGATGCATGTAATTGAATTTATAGCTAGGATTATTTTCCTTTCCATGTGAATTTCTGTGCAGATACTGGTGGTAAATTTAATCTGCAGTTTTTAACAGTCATTTACCTATATCATTCTGCAGCTGTTCAGAATCAGCTTCAGAAATAGTTTGGTACAATGATAGTAAGTACATCCACAAATCTATTCTTTTCTTTATACGATGTTTTTCTGAATTTTTGATGTGTTCAAATAAATTACAAACAGAAAGAAAAAAATCATTCTGGAGTTGTTTGTTCAAATTCATTACTATGTAAACAATTATTTCACAGATTTTTCTATCCAAGTACCTGCTCTGTGGGTTTTTATTGCTTTTATTACCCATCTGGCATAATACTATTTTTACTACTTCCAGGCTCCATTACCAAATCAGAAAAGTTACAGATAAAAAGCTGTGTCATAAAATATACTGATGTTTAATATGAAACTTTGCATTTGCAGCTTTTACAATATACTAATGCTGTATTACTATAGCTTACAGTGATAGAAACTCAATCCTTAGCAACAAGATTTGCCAATTTAGAGAGAAAAATTTTCTTTGGTATAAATTAGTTTCACAATATATGTACAAAATTGGGGTCAGATGTTGCTGATCCTGTACATTTTTTCCTTAAAGATGAAATTCAAATTCAAATTACAAAATAAAGAGATTCTAGAAAAAAATGGTAGATTTATTATCAATGAGGAGAAAGGTCAAAGCTATTAGTAGAGCTTAGTTGTCTTACACTAGAAGCAAAAAAAAAAGCTTTGTTTCACATTTTTGAGTTCAAGAGGGTTCACTCCTTTTACTGCTCACTGAGAGACAACCATTGAAATGTTTACCTCAGGTATGGCCATAACATAAAAATCCTGTGATGTGTGATACTTCAGCTGATTAACTAGCAAAAGAATGCTAGTTAAAAGCCACATAAGCAGGAAAAATGACACTAAGTTTACCACAACTCTTGCAAATAAGTTATGAGACATTTGTATCATCAAGGAAAATATCTGCAAATATTCATTCCCATCTACTTGGAAATAATGCAGTTATTCAAATAAAATTCTGGGACAAATTGAGCTACCACATAACGAGGCTTATTAACACAATTACACATAACAATAATTTCTCCTCATTGAATTTTTTTAAACTGAGATATCTGCTCTTAAAGGCAGAATGAGATCAACATTTTAATTTGTGCTCTGTGTCACATAGAATGGGAGGGTTACACATAGCTCTCTAGCTTTCAGGTAAATATCTCTCTGTGGTTGAGCAGTCCCTTTCCTTTTCATTAATCTGCTTTCTCTTTCTACCACCAAAACTGATTCACACTTGTCCTGACAAGGGATTCACAGTCTCCCAAACACCTTGAGTCGAGGCATCTGTTGTGTGAAGTGTATCCTTTCCTTGATGAAGAGGATTAACACAGAGGACATTTCGTCACAAAGTCTCAGAGCAACCTCTTCCAGTCCTAGTCAGAGCATTTTGGTCTTCTCTCTTCACCCATGGTGATATTTGTACACTCCATCTGAGCATGTTCCCTGCTTTTTAAGAGGCAATGACAGAGAAAGGTTCCCCCAGTTCCACTGTCAAGTAACAGCACCTGTGGAGAAAGCCCAATTACAGTACAAACCAGACTCCTTTCCTGTCTGAAAATATAACACCAGCCCAGCAAAAAAAGAGCTTTGGCGGTCAGTTATTTAGTTCCCAGGTGAATTTACTTTTATAGAAGAACAAAAAAGATTCTTTTAGAGCCTTGTGGGGACCAATATTTGTTCCTGTTGATTGAGCTGAAGAACTGCACATAGGTGAGGAAATTAATTTAAATTATGTTTCCTCACTGCACTTAAAGGAAGTCTATTGAGTTTTATGCTAGTAACCTGTCATTGGAAAAATCACTACAGCACTATCTTTCTTACTCACATCAGAGAACAGGATTTCTCAGGTTCATCAGTGTATGATTGCAGTCCTCTGAGCTACAATCTGAAAGAGGTCTTTGTGGCACAAAAACTTTATTTATTTATCTATCAGATTTTCATCTTCAGATGTTACTGCAGGACGTAGAACTGACACTCAAGCTTTTCTCACTGTCATCTTTGCTAGTAAATACTGTACTTGATTCAGTACCTTTACAGCTTTATATGGCTGTCAGTGCACTAAAAAATGACAAGCTAGTGCCCTTGCCAGAAGCAGATAGAGTTATAGTGTGGGGACAGTCAAAGGAATTAAATGTGTTAAAGTTATATCTTATCTCTCGTTCCCAACTTGGGTTCTTGGTTTCTCAACAAACATTTCTCATAGATTTGCTTATCTACGCTTGAAAAATTAGAAGGAATATTTCTCAGAGCCAGACTATAAAGCCATGTCCATGGAATTCTAAAACCAGCGGGCTGATGATTTACTTCACAATGACAAGAGGCTAGATCAGCACTTCTTCACTCCAGGCCTTTATTCTGTGAAGTACCTCTCACACTAACTCTCAAAAATCATAATGGAATGGAAAGGCAAAAGCACTGCATGGAGAATGATCTGCCAGTTCCAGTCCTTTACAGATCTGCATTTCTACTGTAGTCAATACACCTGGTTGAGGTTGTACATTCAGCACTAAATTTGCCTGATTGAAAAAAATAGTATAAGCATGTAACTTATAACAATCTTTTTTTTTTTTACGTGATCTAACATTCATTCAAATAAATGCTGCACAAAAACAGCAGGATGGAGTGTTGAGAAGAAAATTACATGAAAAATAACATTGATATTCTGTATTTTTAAACCACTATTACAACTGAATTATAATATAATTACAATTATTTTACTTTTCTTTAGATATCACATTATACAATATCTATTGCTATTTCGTTTTGTAAACTGGACAACTGCAAAATCTCTTGCAATTTCTGTTGCTACTAGTGAATTGTCTGTAATAATTTTCAACCAAATATTCACATATAATAGTAAGAATAAGCATAATTTGGTAATCTACAAAATAATCACTTAGAATAAAGTGCTAATGCAATAATCCATAACTAAACAGGAAGAAATTAAAATCCTATTTTTCCATACTTATATTTTGAATGGATCTGGATAGTTATCTTATTGTACTTTATGGATATGCAGTCTCAAGATCTTTTAAAGGAATAGGATTACATTTATTTTCCTAATTTTTAAGACAAACAGATTTGGACATCATCTGTGTCCAAAGACATATCTGTTTATGTTTTAAAAATCAAGTAACTGTTCTTTTTTACTGATGTATTTCTAGACTCATTTATTATTTTTATCTTATATTTAAAATAAAAATCTGAATAAAATGCAGTATAACAGCATTAACATCAAGAGTCCTTAAAGATCTATTGTGGGACTAGGATGAAGATGTCATTGTAGTCTTTACTGTATTTATGGAAATACTATTTAAGACTCCTTTTTACCCAATTCTGTAGTTCTGTGTTTAAAACATGTTCACAGTTATTAAGGTGCAAGCACCTCTATTTTTGTTTTACTTTCTTTATTTGCTCTGGTGTCCCTGCAGCATTACCATTCTAAGAAAATCCCCTAAAGATTTGTGTAGCAGAGAGTAAAATCGTAGTTTATTTCAGCTGTGAATAGGAAAAGCTAGTATTTCCTGCCCCCTTTGTTGAATTCTTGTTATCAAAACCAGCCTGATGTTATCTGCCTCTTCCTCCTTATCTAATCATGTTTGAACATTTTTCGGATTAGGTAAAAATGAGCCTAGCAGAAAAAAACTTATCTTGACTGGCTACATCTACAGTGCTAAATAACAGGGGACTAGAGAGCAATCTTAAACCCTGAACCCAACCACTCACACCACTTAATTATTAACATATTCTCAGGCATGGTTTTTCACCTGTACCATTTCGTATTCTCCTAGAAAATTGTTGGGATTCCATGAGCCAAGAGCCAGTCCTGCACCCAGAGCTTTCTCCACCCTGATACCTCCTACTCATCTGTTACCCACCCCTCCCCTCCAGCACTGTTTCAGCAAGCATTGTGCCTCAAATACACCCACATACCCTGTCTATGGCACCCCAGAACCTATAACAGATATCCTCAGCAACATGCTCTGAAAATAAAATGCCAGTTGGGCTGCAATATTTTTTAATTATTTTGAACAATTTCAAAGGAAAAAAAAAAAAAAAAGAAAGAGAAAAAAAAAGAAAAAAAATTAAGGAAACTCATTATTATATATATGGATTGAAGGATATCATCCCAGGCACAGATGCAAGGTCCTGAATATTGTGTAGATGTGGCCAGTCTAAGTCAGCCAGTCCTAGAGATAAAGAGTGCTCCCTGGCTGTTTATGGGTTGGTCTGTTTTTAAGTAAGCAGGTGGCAGCAGTTGCTGCCCAGATGAGGATGCAGACCAGTGCTAATGGTGATACAGAAAGTACCTGAACTTAGCAAAGTTTAGCTATTCATAGGTCATATATTTTCAGTAAGGAGAGGGTGACGTTGATGTGCAGGTTTGATGAATCACTAATTTGCTTTCTTTTTTTTTTATTTATTTTTTTTCCTTATAATATAAGGAGGCCTCTCTAACCACTTTGGGTTCAGATGCTAAGTCCTTTCCTTAGGCTAAACATATAAACAGTCAAACACACCTCACCTATTTAAAACAGTTCTCAGTCCTACCTACCCTTTGAATGTAGCCCATTTTATAAATATATTGCAGCAAGTTATTTATTTCCCTTTAGCTCAAACAAACCTAAATTCACATATTTCAGACATCAAGCAAATGCCCTCACTACAAGGCTGCAGCTTAGTCAGGACTGACAATGATATCTAAAGTTTCCATCTAAAAAGGTCAGTTTTGAATCTATTCCATAATGGGTAAATAATTGATGTTGTGTTATTTTGTTTCAATACTAAAGCTAACTTAGTGTGCATAAAAGCTAATCTGGCGTTCATAAATTATGTAGGGAGCAACAATTAAATCCAATATATGTTGCCTTCCATAAGAATGCTCCAGCCTCTAAACATTGCTCTAAGTGCACACACCACAGAAAAAAACACAACTCTTTCTCCAACCATGGTTTCTGAAGGAAGAGTTTGTGGCTTGGCATAGGTTCATGAGCCAGTCCTGTGTGTAGTTGCTAGATTGGATCCTTTGGGAAAGATGTTTTAGATGGCTAAATCATAATGGAATTCAGCTTTATAAATGCTGCTCGAAACAAAATAATTCATTATATGTGTATGTACCAAGCTTTAGACTAGAAGATTGCTAATTTAATACAGATATCTCCAGAGTTAGAAGTCATTGAAGAGCTTGTTCCTTCCAAGATTTGGGTATCTTGATCTGTTTCAGGTGCAGAAGCAGGGAATACAAAATTCAGTCTATGTGCTTATTGGAAAATAATTTCCAAAAGTCATAGCAAAAGACATTGCTACATCAAAATATTATAAAGGCCACTATCTGAATTAGAATAGCTGCAGGGAACAGGGAATGAAGACCTGAAGGAGAATTAGATTCTTGGCTTGCATAGGAAATTGAAGAGGAAATAAAGTGCTTGGAGGGAATGTGACTGGCTTCTGCAAATGCAGCAAAGCATTATCAGCTTTGGAGGGAATAGCTATTTGGGTTTTGGATTGTTTTTATGGTGTGATTCAAAAATAGTTTTGTGCAAGAATTACCCCAAGACTATTACTAAATCAGTGGTTGACTACCATTGTGAATGGTCTGAATCAAGAACCAATACAAACTCTGTAATTTAATGAAGATACTTTTATTTATATACTTTGTAATGGACAGGTTGATTTAACTACAGTGCAGTGAATGAATATATTTCACTCTCAAATTTACACCCAGGGTTCTTTGAATGAATAACTTTTATCCTTTCTTGGGTCTGTAAGTAGCTAATAGCCATTAATTACAGGAACATTGAACTTGATTGCCAAAGATACCCTTTAAAATCCTGTTTCTGATATGCATAAAACCCAAACCTCTGATGGGGATGTACACCCGTATTTCCTCTCAACAAAAACTTAGGTCCTCAGTAAGACACTCTCAAGACTTTTCTAGAAAAATCGAAACTGCATAATCAAGAGTTGCTTTAGTTTAAACAAATACAATTTACATCACTCATGTTCTTTCTTTCAAAAACAGGCATAAATAACATTAGAGCTGAAAATGACCTCTTGTTTCCATTTGTGGATTTTGGTTGAATCCAGGCTCCGATTCCATCTACAAACTTAAACCTTCAGGTTATGCAGAACCACCTATTCTTAATTTTCTGTGTGTATGTGTGGGTATGAAAGAGAGAAGGAAAAGTTTCGTACTGAGTAGGTACTAATTTGGCAGGAAATAGTAAGTGTTTTAATTCTGACTGACATCCTTTCGTTCAGCCTGTGAGCACTAAGAGACATGACAAAGAAAACTATGGCAAAAAAGTCATTAAGCCACATGAAAAGAGGACTACAGGGAGTGACTGCCATGTTGCCTATTGTCTTTGTTCTTCCAGTTCATACAGTTCTTTAAATCAAAGAAATGTAATTTTATAAATCAAATAATAGGTGCATTTGAGAAACTAGGAATAAGTCTTTTGCCCTTTCCTGTAATGGCAGTAATTTAGTAATATGCAAAATTAAAACTATCCCATATCAAACACCCTCATTGTGCATTGGTATCCTTTAATTTCCTCCCTCCTGATCCATTGTAGAACTGCAGCTAACTCTGTTGTCATATGAGAAGAGATGAGTAGAGATGATGTTGATGTTGATGACAATTCGACAAAGTATAAATTCATAAAAAAGTTCATTTTCAGTAAGTTCAAAATTATGTGAGTGTAAGCCAAATGTGCTCATTACCAGAATTTCAAAGATTTCATTACACACAGAACTATCATTATGTCTGCTTAAAATACTGCTCCTGACATTCATAGAAAATTTGGCATTCTGTTTAAATTCTCAACTTTCCCCTATATTGTAGTCTGGTATCCTAACTTCAGAGTCCAAAGTAGAAATGAAAGCTCACATTTACCTTTTACTGAACTATTTTGTATTGGTGCTTTTAAATCAAGTGGCTACTGAAATGTTTTCTGAACTAAATACCATCAAGCTATTGCTCTCTCTGACTCAGTGATGATGGCTTCCACAAAAAGGAGTGCCTCCAACATTTGGGTATCCTATCCATAAATTTCCTATCTTTCACATGTTCCACAACTCAGTGTTTGCCTGAGTGCAGATCTGTTTTCTCTCTCTGACTGAAAATAGGAATCTGGAATTGTTTCATAAGTAAATTTAATACCTTCTCCCAAGACTATAGATACTCTGAGGGTAACATTGAGAAGAGAGAAGCCTTCTGTTACTGATGTTGGAATTTTTCTCTTTACAAAACCCTTTGCAGTTAGGATTAGAGGGTTTTAAGAATTAATACCCCTAAGGTAAGCTGGAAACTAAATCCAGTCTGTACAACACAGGTGGATGTTCTAACACTCCATAGAAAGAAATCTGTGTTTTCCTCCAGCAGCTTTGGATCTGGTTCATCCTCTCCTTTGCTTTTTCTTGACTGTGTTCCAAGAAAAATGTTTGTATGATGATGCCACATGATACCTTGATCTCAACTAATTTCTTTCATCAGTCTGGGACCTAAATTTAAAAAAAAAAAAACAACAAAAACAAACAGAGACAAAACACTGGCTTCTCAGAATAAAAATTCTTTCTACTGCTTAATTCAGAATCTAAATTGAAAAATCAATTATTTGCACAGCCTTAAAACATGATCTGTCTCATTGTCATAAATGTACTGAAGTACACAAGTGAATTGAAAACTATATAACTATATTCCTCTATTATTGCTGAGATCTGTCATAAGTAATTTTAGAATGGTTTATTGATTTTTCACTATTAAGATTTAGAAAAGTACTCATTTGCTAATCTTGGCACTTCTAACTTCATTCACAATAAGAGCATTATCATAAAAGTACCAAAATTAAACACTCAAACAAACACCAGTAAATTACCTCGAATATTGCACCAACATATGCAGGACTTTTCCCACTGGAACGTTTGGTGGTGCTTTTTTGTTTTTTGGGAGGGTGGTGATTGCTGTGTTTTGTTTTGTTTTTTTTCTTTTAAGGTTTTTAAGCCACTCTATCTTTACCCTTTTCATTTAGAGTATTGATGGGAAAGTATGTCAAAGCACAGTTCTCTAAAATAAAAATGTAATTGCATAGTCATACATGCATAACAAAACATGAGTATTAGTTTATAAACAACAAATCAGTCTCATTGTGCTTCTTCAAAACAAGTGTCTATAATTTTTAAATCTTTCTCTCTTTTAAAAATTCTCACAGAGAAATGAAGAGAAATTGAATTCATTATATACATCCAATTTGGTCCCCTTTGAAAATCATGCCTTATTTTATTTGATAATTCTAAATAATCAGAGTCACTACCACAAGATTTTTAGCTAGGGTTTTTAAAGTAACTATTACTGATTCTACTGTATTTGATGTACTTCTTCAGTGATGAAGACTAGAAGAAACATAGATATACTTTTCACGTGTGAGAGAAAAAACTCACCAAACACCAATATTCCCTGTCAAAGCAGAAAATAGTTAAGCATCAAATATTTCTACCTGTGCCAACTCTGGATAGGCTTGGCAAAGATCTGTTGCACGCAGACATAATAGATCTCTATGAATATCACAGCTGCCAGCTCTGGGCTGGTCTATGGTAGCTGCATCGCTGACTGAGGCTCATTAACCATAGCTTTGGACATGAGAATACATCAAACACTCCTGCTCCTGCAGAGCTTTATGGGGGCTCAAACCATCTGTAAGTAGATTTCTTTCTATCTTACACGAAATATTAGTGCAGCAAAATTGTGCAATTTTTTAAGGTTCTATTGGATATTATATTCATAATACAAATCTATCCAAAGCACACTTTCAATGAACAGTCCATATGGAGTACGCAAAATTAGTAACCTGCAGTTAAAGAGTAGTGAACTGAACAACAGACGTTTCAGTTTGGATCTTTAGGGGCATAATTGATGGGAGAATCAGGATGAGATTTCTTTTACTACCTCTAAATTAAAATCAGGAAAGACACCACAATCCATATTTTCTCCATCCTTGTCATCACTCAATATTGTCTTCAGATTATAGGAAAAAGCCCATTAGCCTGGAAATTCGTAAGTTTAGATCCATAATTTAATGGCTTTTTGTTTTTATTTTCTTCAGCTTAACTAATACTGTGCTTATCTCGTGAAGAACTGTCAGCCATAATTGGAAGTCTGTGATAAGTCATTGTACTACAGGACACAGAGTGGATGCAGTAAACTATTGAGCAGTCAAAAATCAGCTAAAGGCAGTATGACAAATCTGTTTTCAGTCGACTGATCAATATTCCCCCGAAAAAGGATGTTAATATGCAAACAAGGGAAAAGTAAGGATGAAAGTTGTTTCGCTTAACTCTGGACTTTCAAACTGTAGATGTTATATCTGTAATAAAATACAGATGTGCTGTCTTTGTAGTCCATAGAGACAAACGGGCAGTTCCAGAACACATCTCCTCTGACCCACTTTAGACCTTTTTGATGAAAATGTGCCCTTCAGATGTCTTCTTCTAGCTCCTGAGAATAAGGGGAGCCTAGATGCTTAGCTCTGATGCAGCCATTACATTGCAAAAGTTGCATTTTTTCATATGACTCCCAGATACAGTAAGGGAGATTCAAAACATGCCTGACAGAGGCTCCTCCCTCCCTGCAACTGCACACTATAAAGCACAGTGTTTGGCACCTTGCTGACCTTTCCCATGTCCTTCCTGCAGACACAGAACTCTACAAGCCCTTTGGAAGGGACTTCTGTATCTCATTTTATCTGTCATCATTAGTGATCCTTGTTTGAAAGATAAAGCATAAGTTGCAGTGGGTTGTAGTCACCAATGTCTGGTCACTTTACCCATTCTTTTGTCCTCAGCCAAGATCAGATACATTTTCTATAAGATATATCAAAATATGTTTCTACATAGAAGTTGTGAAATGTTTTTAGGAATTATAACTGAGCAAAAAAAAATCACACTGGGAAACCTGACTCTGTAATGTTCAGCTACGTCAGATTTCTGAATATGTAGGCCCTTGAGAATAAAAATCCTGACAAAGCTGTATTCAAAAGCTTTGGCCATTCTAACTGCAGTAATTGTAAAATGTTCCTGCATTCATTCTCATGGCCATGCTGATTTATATAAAACCTACATCCATTGTTCCAGTGATTAGTATGGGACAGAAATATCTGTAGATCTATCTTGCTAATGTGTAGGCTAATGGGAGCTACAGGATAATAGTATGCCCTTAATTCACTGACTTCTTTCAAAGAAGAAGCTTTCTGTGCAGCCTATTAATCTACTAATGAGTCAAACCATTTCTGAAGTATATGGGCACCACTTCCAGACTTGCTAGAATTTGTTTGCATTTCCCTGGTTTTCTTCAATGTCAAAATGTTATCCACTGCATCAAGTGAGTCTATTTTAAGAATTACTTTCAGAAAGGATGACTTTATAAGGCTAAATAAAAAATATGCACAGTATATAGCACATGACTTTAATTTTAATGGAAAAAGTGCTGTTGACATTAAAAAATATGTAAAGATTTATATGTAAAGATGTATATTTGATGCCAATCAAATAGCAGACTTTCATAGCATAGTTTCATAATGGAAAAGGAAAAGATTTAAAGGACTGGTTCTGACATCATATGTATCCATGTCTAATCCAAACTATATTTACTATTTACTATATTTACTCTTTACTATTTTGTAAAGAATGCTTTATAAGTAGAATAGGAAAGAAACATCCAGGGGACATGGCACACTTTACAGACTATATCTGAAAAACATACTTTCAGGGAGAAACAGGGTTTTCACAAAGAGTTTTTATTTGTTCAAAGAAAAATGAAAGTACACAAGACACATTATAGCATCATGGAGAGTGGACTAGTTGGGGAACTAAAAACAACATACCTGGGCTCACAGATCCTGATTCCCAGACAAAGAAAGATAACTAGGATTATCTTTGCACAAACTGAAATGTGCCTCTGAAGTCCTGGCCCTTCTTTAGTGGCCCAGTATATGATGTATATGAGGGCAAAGATTGGTTATGATGGATCTGGTGTATACAATTTTTAGAACTAAATGTATGTCAAAAGCTAGTATTTTTCAAATGCTTTGATTATGAGAATTTCCATTTGAAAAGCAGCACAAGAAGGTTCAAGGACTGTGCTTCTAACTAGCTATTGTAATTCTTGTTACAGCATGTAAGCTTATTTAGCTTGTTAGTTCTACATTAGAGCAGCTAATATCTGAGCTTTAAATCCTCCTCCTTTTGGCCTCCTCTTCATCTGTTCAGGAACACTGGCCAGATGCCACAAGTTTGCAGCTGTCCTGGGTCAGTAGCCACCCTGTGTAACCTTAGTCCAACCATAACTTGGATTGTGTCCTTTGCTATTGCTTTCCATTTTTATTTAATGGTTGGACTCAAACCTGTTCTCTGGTATATTCAGTGCTGATCTTCTGATTAACCCCATGTTATGAAAGTAAACAGGGTGTTGGTGCTATGACAAGTAAAATTAAAGGCTAAGGAACAAATTAATTCCTCTCCACTGATATATATATAATCATTACAAAAGGAAACAAAACCCTGCTTTTAAAGGAATGTATTTTATTCCCATGGAACAGGTAAGATATTCAGACAGCTAAGTCAGAGTAACCAGCATAAACTTTTACAGACTACTGACTCTAATACTCTTGTCAATATTTTAAATACATTGAATAAGATCAAAAGGTTCAAAAAATTACAGCATTACATTGTTACACATTTTCAGGATAAAGAAATGCAGATTACCTGAGATTGCTTTTACTTGGCCAAATACATGTTACCAATTTATATTATAGAACTGTATGATGTGCACAATTAACAGTATAGTTGACAGAGTTGTGACATCTGCCTGGCAGGATAATTCAGATTTAGTACCTTAGGTGTCCCTCTCTCATACAGTTCTCTCACACATTCACAAGAGCTCCCAGCTCTCCTACAGTCAGTGGGTTAAGTGCCTCCACAAGGACATTGAGAAACCTTGAGGAGAGAGCCTTTCTCTTTCCAGTGGCAGTACAGCAAGTATCTTTGGCAATGCTCAACCATATTTGTCCAAAAAGTTATCTAACTCATGTACCTACACAGAACAGACAGCCTCACGTGAAGATGCACTGAATTAACTTCTGGGCACAAACAGCTAATGAAGGATGCCTTTTTTTTTTTTTTTTTTTTTTTTTTTTTTTTTTTTTTTTTTTTTAAATGCTCAACTAGGGAAGTTCATCAGGAAAAGATGCTAAGAGTTCCTTATGTTTATTTCTATGGGAGCACCTGAATCTGAGAGTTATGTATGCTGAGACCGAGATGCACTATTCATGGCTGAGGGAGCTGGGGCTGTTCAGCCTGAGGAAGAGGAGGCTCAGGGGAGACCTCATTGCTCTCTACAACTACCTGAAAGGAGGATGGAGCCAGGCAGGGGTTGGTCTCTTTTCCCAGGCAACTCTCAAAAAGACAAGAGGGCATGGTCTTAAATTGTGCCGGGGGAAGTTCAGATTGGCTATTAGAAAGAATTTTTTCACGGAAAGGGTGATCAGACATTGGAACGGGCTGCCTGGGGAGGTGGTGGACTCTTCGTCCCTGGAGACATTTAAAAAGCGACTCGATATGGCACTCAGTGCCATGGTCTAGTGACTGTGGCGGTAGCTGATCAAGGGTTGGACTCGATGATCTCTGAGGTCCCTTCCAACCCAGCCTATTCTATGATTCTATGATTCTATGATTCTCCACTTTTCCTGTTGAATCTGGATCACAGTGTAAAAAAGATCAAAACATTCAAAGGATTCATGGGAGAGAAAAAAAAGTAAAAAAATATCTTTTTCTATCTTAATGCTATGAATGCTTCCCTTGGAGAAATGCACCCTTACTTCTTGCTTCATTTACTCCCAATGTATTATTTGCACTGTTTAGCACACCAAGTTTTCAATATCCTGTTAGGTGATTATTACTGATATACAGAATCTTGTGTAATAAATAGGCCTGTCCTAGAATTATATCTGCTTTTGTATTTTATTTTCTATTTCTCTTTGATATTCATTTAAGAACAAATTTAAACATGTAAGTCAAAAGAAAAAAATTATCCTGCTATGTTAAAAAGTTATGTAATCTAATGAAGTTAGGCACATCCTACAACAGTGGTAGTAATTTGCAGTTGTATAACATCTGAAATGAGAAAATGATGTAAAAACTTTCCCAGAGTCTATCACTAGGGTTATTCAGGCACAATGGAAAGATGAATCAGGCCTCAAAACAGAATAAGTTAATTTTAAACTTCCAGTGTACGTCAGCTTTGAAATTTTGGTCTTTTCTTGTTTTAGCATTCATAAAACGACATATATAAAGAAAGTCATCCTCAGTAATCAGTTAGAGGCTTAAAGAGGCACACAATTAATTCATGTCCAGTGGTATAGCAAAAGAAGTATTAAAGCAACACACTAAAAAGCCAAACAACGTGTACATTATTTCCTTTTTAACAATGACAGAAAGGACTGTTCAAAGGACACAAATCACTTACACAAACGGTAATGTAGACACATCTAAATTTTCTTAATACTTATACTTAAGCCTTGTAACTCCTTTGGTATAGATAAACTTTTTAAAAAAGCATTTTAAAAGCAAATTGAGCAGAAGTAATTTTTTTGTTGTTTTTTTTTTGTTGTTATTGTTGTTGTTGTTGTTCAGCTTTACAAGAATTCATTTTTCATGCACATCAGCTACTTTACATGGTTCACCTGAATGGCTTATCAAAATAAAGACAGATGTCACTGGAGTGACTCTAGCACTTCTTGGGTGGAAAGATGCCATTTACAGCCTTCATTTTTGTGCCCACTCTTACCAAAATATCTCTTGACGTTATCTCCCTACCACCAATATAGTCCTACAACATCTCAGAGCCAAGCATGGAGAGGTATCAACAGATATCACTTTCCTTGCATGTTCATGTAAGATTTCACACTTTCCATAGACAGGAATTTGAGAATTTTAAGTGTGAGTTGAAGAGACAGGAGTTTTGTAGGACTGTGTTAATAAACAGATGTTAAGGAAAACGTTTACCTTTCCTCACAGACATGGGCCTTTCCCTCGCTATGATCATGGTGGGGAAAACAAAATGGCTCAGTTAATTTTAAGACAAATAGAAATTACAAAAAGAAGAAATCATGTGCTCCACAGTGGACCAGAGCCAGCATGGCAGGAATACTATGTAGTGGTTGAACTAGAAGCACAGACACAGCAGGACACAGGATAAGAAGGGGGTGTAACTAGTTTCCTATTCTGACAGCTGTAATTTAATAGAGGGTCATGGTGTCCCTGGGATGTTGGTCAGCTGTCTTTCAGCACTATGATCCTTCATGTTATTCCAGTAGCAGTTCTATAACTGACTATGTCAAACTGCATTTCCAACAACTTGAATACTACTTCAGAGCTACCAGGCATGAACTACTACTGTATTTACAGCAATATGAAACACAGCACTGATCTGGGAGTTGAGTTCATCTCTGACCTACCTGAGTTGTTACCTTCCCTCTAAAATAGAGGTTTATTATCTCTCCCAGGTTTCTAGATTGCTTTTCTATTATCTATTTATCTTCCACACTTTTACTGACTACCTGCTTCAGCTGAAAACTGCCACCTGCCTCAGATTCTCTGTGATGTCTGATGGAGATCTTTGACAGTTGAGTCTATTGCTGTAGCTACAGTGTGCTGTGTTATGTTCCCTGGAGCTGTAAAAGAAAAGAATTTTGTTGGGCCAGGAATAGACATGGTTGATGCTTGTAGAGAAAACTGACCTCAATAGAAAGTGATGTTTTGGATATATTTTATCACTAGAATTCTACAGTCTAATGACATTTATATGAATGTTATCATGGAAACTGAAGCATACATATCTCTTCCACTAATAAAACTAATCTAATAGGATTAGAGTTTTATGCTAGTGACAGCAACAGTTTTTATGAGTGAGGATAGAGTGAGACAGGCCAACAATGATTAGTTGTTGACACTGAGCTTATAGAAGATGACCTAGGTGATTTACAAATACAGTTCTAATGCTAACACTGTGTGTACTTGCTGGAGATGACGAGCCTGTGCACCACACCAGCCTGCACATGGACATGAGAGAAATCTGAGTTGCATATTTATGGAACAGAAATCAGTCCAAAAAAGAAAGCAAACAACATAATCAGAATGCATTGTAATGTAGGCCAGAATATCACACAATCGTAAACATGGATCTTTAGATCCAGAATTTGTGATTAGAAGACATAATCTGTGATGTGGCAGAGGAATCCAAGCTTAGAAGAGGGTCTGTACAATTTTGTGTTCAAATGAAACTGCATGAAAAGTGGCATGTGAGGGAAATGGACTATTCCACTAAGAAACTTATGCAAACAACTAGTGGAAAGACTCACAGAAAAGAACATCAGGTATTAAACATTTGTAGCATTTTCTTTTTCTCTGGTGAAAATAATACTTAACTTTTTCCATTAATGTCTCTAAAAAGACCTCAAGCAGATATCAACCAAAACAGGAGAGTGTACAGCATACATTCTCCCAGAAGTGTCTCTCACTACCAAATATACACAGAATAAATAATCAGAAGAGTGATTTCTTTTCACACATGCATGAGATAGATAAGTTTATTTCACTTCTTCTTTCCAAGTAGACCACTGAAAAACACAGAATGCCACCCTCCCACACAGACGTACATCAATGCACATGTAGCTCCGAACATTCGCTAGCTTCTTGAAATTCACATATAAATTATTAATTGCTATCACTAATACATTTTTAATTTTACCCTTAGAACATGGATCTGAACATTTTTACTCTGAATAATGGGCTTCCTACACTGAAGGTGCTCTGAGCCTGAAAGGATGAAACATGATGACTGTCTCTTTTTAAATCTGCAGTAGGGAAGGAATCACTTGTGATCCTTTGTTCTTCACTCACAGAGTGAAGAGAGAGCATTCACTTTAAAAACTTGATGCTATTGCAACATGAGGACCACTGAGGTAAACCCATACATCAACTAATAGTCTGAGATTTTACGGTCATTTCTGTGACTTTAAGAAGAATGCAAGCTGTATCTAAACTTGTGCAGACTGTAGGCCAGTATCATACAGTTATAACTGCATCTAGTTTAGCTTCAGCCTTTGTCTCTGACTACAGAACACAAAATGTGATGAAGCACCCTGCAACAGTAAGTCAAATAAGATCCACACACCTTTCCTAGAGAAGGTGTTCTAAAAAGAGATATAGAAAGAATCTGCATGAGGCACATATTTATATAGAGAAAATATACACATATATGTTAGTATAATCTGCTACGTTTATACGGATATGTCAATATATGCAGTAGTAATATTAATACAAATTTAATACATATAAATATAGAATATATCCATTTGTACTGTATGTAGCACTGCACTATACATAGCCTGCAGTATGTACCATGTAGTGCAGTAACACTGCACGTATGATACACCTTATCACATATATCACTGCGGAAAATTTGTGGTCTGTGATATCTATTAAAAAATCTGTATTTATATCTATATAAGTACACATTTATTCCAATTAATGCACATCAGTGAAGGAAATAGGACAATGCAATGAAAAATGGGCACCATTTATATTTTCATATATATATTTTTCAGCTCGCTTTGAAAATCACTTTCTTAATATTCTGTAAAACTATGTGAACTTCAATATATCACTATAAAAGACAATGTAGCCATTTTCTGCATTTGACAGGAACTGTCTGAGGTCCTATAAGGCCTGTAATTTTCTTCAGGGCACACAAGCATTTGAATATGGAAGAGAGCTTAACACCACTGTCATGTCAAACATACAACTTTGATTTCAGCACTGGAATCTTCTAAAAAAAAAGATCTTACCTAAGTATTCATCCTAATTTACACATTTTTAATCTGGTAATTGTGGGCCTGCATGGAAGCAACAGTGAGCTCAGCTGTGGGCATCTGTACTCAAGTCTCCTTTACTTGTAGTCCTGGGTTGCTTCTTAGTTGATGCTTTTCCCTCTTCTTGGTTTAGTGGGTTCCTCTTGCATGCTTGCTGATCTTCCAAAGGCTGTAGTACAGACTGCTGCCAAGACAGACACAGTGACCATGGAGATGCTGGGCACGGGTTCCTTTCAGACATTTGCACAAAAGATGATTGACACCACTACCTAAATTAATGCAAGTGCTCCATCTGTTTCAGGAATAAAAGCATTTGCTGTTTCTAACAGTGAACTACTCACTGCTCCTTATGACTACACTGCCAGTATCTTCCCAGAGACTGTAGCAACCTGCCTGCTTTACAAACACATGACAAGGATTCTCTCCTGAATCTGAAGAACTTGCAGTGGAAGCAATGATGCATAAATGACAACAATAATATCCTAAATAAACAAGGAATAATAAAATGTTACATTACTGAGATTTCTAGGTCTGTGTTTTCTGCTTTGATGAGTGTAGTTTAAAACAGAACAATTCCTAACACTTCTCATATAAAAGCTAAGAGATTCAAAAGAAGCAGAAACAAAGCAACATGATTTCTATGAATTTGCTCTTTATGGATTTATCTGTGGATGAATTCTTTGATGTGTACTAGGTATGGCCTTGAACACTTCCAGGGATGAGGCATCCACAATCTCCCTATTCAATCTGTTCTGGTGTCTCACCACCCTCACACTAAAGGATTTCTTCATAATGTCTAACCTAAATCTGCCTTCTTTCAGCTTAAAAGCATTAACCCTCATTATTACCCCTACATGCCCTTGTAAAAAGTCCCTCCCCATCTTTTCTTATAGGCCCCCTTCAGGTACTGGAAGGCTTCTTCTGAGGTCTCCCCAGAGCCTTCTCTTCTCCATGCTGAAAGACCCCAGCTCTCTCTGCTTGTCCTTGTAGGAGAGGTACTCCAGACCTCTGATCATCTTCAAGTCCCTCCTCTGGGCTTTCTCCAAGTGCTCCATGTCCTTCCTGTTTGATGGGCTCCAGAACTGGACACAGTACTCCAAGTAGAATCTCACGACAGTAGAGTAGAGGGGGATGAAATGCCTCCCTTGACCTGCTGGCCACACTTCTTTTGATGAAGCTTGGGATATGATTAGCTTTCTGGGCTACAGGTGCACATTCATAGCACCTACCCCTACCAGGAATGATTCCTCCTTCTCCAAGTCCCTGTCTTTGTCTTCTGTGACTTGGGCAGTATGACTTGAGCACTTGCTGGTGAAGACTGAGGCAAAAAAGTCACTGAGTACCTCACTCTTCTATAGGTAAACAGGTCTCCAGTTTACTTCTGGGAAGGGCTCACATTTTCCCTAGTCTTCCTTTTATGACTGACATATCTATAGAAGCTTTTCCTGATGCCCTGACTTTTCATGGCAAGATTTAATTCTAACAGGTCTTTAGCATTCCTAACCTGATCCTTGGCTGCTCAGACAATTTCTCTGTATTCCTCCCAGGCTGCCTGTTCTTAATTCCACACTCTGTAGGCTTCCTTTTTGTGTTTGAGTTTGCCAGGAGCTACTTCCTCATTCATGCAGTCTTCCTGGCACTTTTGCTTCACTTCCCCCTTTTTGGGCTGCAGCACTCCTGAGTCTGGACGAGGTGATCCTTGAATATTAAGTAGCTTTCTTTGGGCTCCTTTTCCCTCCAGGGATTTATCCCGAGGTACTCTACCCAGCAGATCCCTGAAGAGGTCAAAGTCTGACCTACTTTAGTTTGGGATATTGAGCTTGCTCTGTGCCCTCTTCACTTCCCTAAGGATCTTGAACTCCACCCATCTCATGGTCACTGCAGCCAAGGCTGCCCTTGATCTTCACATTCTCCACCAGCTGCTCCTGGCTGGTGAGAACAAAATCCAGCATTGCACCTCTCATTGGCTCCTCTATCACTCGGAGAAGGAAGTTAGTATCAATGTAGTCCAGGAATCTCCTGGTTTGCTTATGTTCTGCTGTGTTGTCCAAAGTACAAGAAAAGGACATGAAGTATTAAACAAACTAAATGCAATAAAGTTAAAAAAAAAATAATCACATTTTAACCACATTTACTTTTGTACATATTTTGCAACATAAAGTCAACAACTGTAATTACTCCAGCCTCCTCACACTACTTTAAGCGTAACACAAAATACGCAACCTTTACCCATGAGAACAGGCATTATGGTAACAGCCTTAATTATGCAATTATATGATTATGTTCTACCTCTTCCCCTACAGGATTTCAGCCTTAAGGACAGATTTTTTTGAGAATTTAGTGGCCACTTTTCATAAACATGTTAATAACGCATAAAAATAGTTTTTTGGGGTTTGTTTTTTTGTAGTATTTTTTGTTTTGTTTCGGGTTGTTTTGTTTTGTTTTTAAGGGATTGATAAAGAGAGCAGAGAGAGGTGACCGAGATTTTGATCGAAAACTTATTGCTGACTGGTCAAATTTAAATTCGTGCTTTAGAAGACGAAGTTCATGCGTTTAGCACAAAAAAACCTCATGGGTTTTTTTTGTTGTTTTTTTTCCAAGCCCGGGCAAACTGATGCGCCTTTTTGACAGCTTCCCGCGGAACAACGAGTGCAAAAAGCCTTATAATGCGAAATACTCGGCACCCTCAACCCCGAAGAAGAGGAGAACGGGGTGAGGTCAGGGGTCGGGGGTATGCACACTTCTTGCGCTGCCCGGAGTGAGGTGAAGATCGCGACACGCAGCCGGTGGAGCGGTCCCTTCCGCTCTCGTTCCCGGGCAGCGTACCCCTACCATCCCTGTCGCCCTTCCCAGGCGAGGCGCCGCTCCAGGTGGGCGGGGAGGTGGCGGGCGGTGGGGGCTTCGGCCCCGCTCCAGCGGCCGCCTGTGCCTCCGCTGACGTCCGCCTCCGGAGACCGGCTCGGAGCATCCCACCTCCCGCCCTGGCGCTGGCTCAATCTCCCCGTGTCGGGCGCCGGGCGCCGCGCCCCCGCCAGCCCCGAGGAGCCGGGTTGGGCAGCCCGGGAGGCGTCTCCTCCGCAGCCCCCGCCCTCCCGCGCCGGTGCTGAAGCGCTTCGGCCGCTCCCCGGCAGCGCCCCCGGGACAGCGGCGCCCCTTCGGCCCCGCAGCAGCACCCGGGCCTCCCTCCCTGCCGCTGCGCTGCTGCGAGGACAACTCATGGGAAATAAATAAATTAGTTGCCCCACTCACCCCCGCGGCAGGGAAAGGAGCCGGCGGCGGCTGCGGGATTAGATCCAGCCCAAGCTAGAGACCAGGTAACGTAACCTACCCGCCTGGAGGGAGGAGGAGGAGGAGCAGCGAGGCCGCTTAGGTCGCCCCCACCGGGGAGGGCTCCGGGGGACAGAGAAGGGGCTGCCGCAGGCGGGGCGCGCCGGCGCGGCCCCGGGCCGGCTGCGTGAGGGCGGCTGCCCTAGCGCTGTGAGCGCCGCACTGTCAGTGACACACACACCTCCACCGCCGCCCACGCAGGGATGGATGAATGGATGAGTGGATGAGTGGATGGATGGATGGATGGATGGATGGATGGATAGATGGACTGACGCCACTCGGGGTGCAGCCGCCGCCCCCCGCGGGCGCTGCCCCCGGTACCAAAGCAGCCATTGCAGAGAGGAGCCGTACGCCCCGGCCGTGCCCCGCCGCCCCTGCAGGGAGCAGTTTCCCGGCTGCCATGCGGGCGCCCGGCGCTGACCGCGGGGCAGGGAGGCGGGCGGTGGGGCCGGGGCCGAGACCCCAGCTTCGGGGTTGGGGGAGCCCGGCGCTATCCCGCCCCGCGCCCCTGCACGCATCCTTGCGGGGCGGCGAGCCTAGGCCACCCCCCGCCTCATCCCCGGTCGCTGCGGCACCGCCCGCCCCCGCCCCGGGGGCAGCTCCGGAGGGAAATGTGGGCGGGGAAGCCGCGGCGGCCGCAACAGCAGAGGAAAAAGGTCGCTGCCGCCCTTGCCATCATCAGGAACGGGCCTGCAAGAGGCGATAATGTCATAGCTCTGTAGTCAGGATGACCTTGAGGAAGGTGGGTCTGGAGGGACCCTGTGCTGCACCATGTCACCTGCAGCACTAGGTTGTTCTCTGAGCTCGGCAACGCTGACATTATTATCTCTAAACATTGCTGGGTTTAGTTAGTGGTTGTGTACTGAGCTCCCGCTGTAACTGGTACTAGAGATGGGAAAATGCTCCTTCTACATCATTCTCTTTACTTGACCTCTGTTAGTACACTGTGCAATCAAGGTCCTTGAAGGAAACGGTGCTAATTTTCTCCTCGTTGAGGACCAATTGTCCAGAGAGAAAAGTTATGTTTGCCACTTTCTGTCCTGGGTTCATGGTTGTTGAAGTGGCCCCTAAAAGGCACTGAAGCAATCTCAGAAGAGACTGAGAAGTTGCCCAGTTCACATTTCAGAGACCAGTGTTCCCTGGAACGTCAAGGAGGGCACATTACCTCTCAGCCCTGCAGGCATGCTGGACTGACACTGCTTTTCTAGTCAGGTGGATAGGAAAAAAAAACAAAACAGAATAAGAGCTGGCTGTTTTTTCAGATGCCAGCCTGAGCTTTCAGTAAGAGAATCTTACTCAAAATAAAATTGAAAGCTTTTTTTGGGAAGAAGAAAGAAACCAAAGGAAGCTGCTACCTGATGGAGGCGTCCATTCTTGTTTCATTGGTCTCTATAATAATCACTCGTGTTTCCATAGTGACATCCATCTGGGGCTCTCAAGTTACTTATAAAATAGTAATGAAATAGGTGCTTGCAGCTTCCATTGCAGGAATGGGGCCATAAACTTAGCAGCACTCCAATCAAACCGACAAAATATTGCTTCAGTTCTGTCTAGATGAATCATGATATGAAAGTTGGTCTTCAAGACAGAGGGATGTAGACTGATATTCAAAGGAAGCAGAAAACTGACAAATAGTTCAATAAAAGTGGTAAATGCTTTTCAGTACAAGTATTAAATCTGGGGATAATGTATAAGTGATTCCCTTCTTATTTTAAAGACAGCTCTCTCCTCTCTCCTGTTATTGTCTGCCAACTGTGAATATCATACTTGAGAATGAGTGCTGAATATTTACTCCTTCCACGTGGTGGAATAAATTCAGAGAAGAAATTATACTCCAGGTGTTTCCATTATTTGTACAATTTATTATGGAGCTGTAACTCTGTATTTGTAAGGGCCCAGCTAACTTAGTTTGCAAGATAGTGTTTACAATGTAAATGGCCACAGCAGACCAGCTAATTATTTTGAATAGGCTTGAGGTGGCTTGAGGCTATGGATTTTTTTATGGCAGCATTTTTGGTTTGTGAAATCAGACTTATTTATAGCCTAAATATCAACTGTGGTCTTCATGGAAGGTCTTCATGGATAGCAGAAAAAATAAAGTCATACATTTTATGGATAGGGAAGCTCTTTGGATTATATAGTGATGCAAATGATACAAATTATCTGAGTGGGTATTTTACATGTAAGGAGACTTTGAAATAGGACAAAGGGAAATATCAATGAAAGAGGTAGTTAAACATAGTGCCTCTATGGCTGTGGTGAAGAGAGATGGAATTCTGTGTAATTTCAGTGTAAATGAATGCACCATTAATAGTACGTAAAAGAAAAAAAAGAAAGAGCCTCCTTCCAGCACTTTAACCTAATTCCATCTATCCCTTCTCTGAAGTATATATTGGATTTAAATGTTCCTAGTTCTTGCTGTGGCAATATCTTCATTCTAGAATCTGAATTATATGTAGGCAGAAGATCCTTTGGGCAGCCTTACAGGTGATGCTGTTATTTATGGACAGGCAAGTTATAGATAAAAAAAGAGAACAATTTTTGAATCATAAGGTGATGTTTTTTAAAATATTAGACTTTCATTTCTCCTCTTTCTTGGATTTTGTTCACTATGTCATAGTTCTTGCATATTTCTTTTATAAATATAAATATATTTATGGCATGGACCCATTGTTTTTGTTTTTGCTTTTTCCCCTTTTAGAAAAGTCTTATTTTGTATCCTTGGTTTCTTAGGTAGATCATCTTGTCCTCCTTTTATGATGAGGTGGTTTTGCTTCCAGTAACTCTGGTTATTATTGGACCTCTTCCAGGTCAAGAAAAAAGACTACAGCTCACCTGATTTTTTTTCCATTGCAACATCACGGGATGGTTTTGAAGAGCTGCATTTTTCTTAAGGAGAGGATTGCTTTAGCAAATGTGGTGTCTGAATGCAATTCTCAGTTCTATCCCCCACATCATTTGCCAGAGTTAAAGCTGTCCATTTCTTTTGTGAGGATCAAGAGCAGAAGAATGTTCTTGGGATATGCTAATAATCTGTGATGTTAAGTGAATTTTATATTTCAAGGTCAGTATGATTATTAAAATGTAATTATCTTTTCATATTTGTTAAGTCATAGACATGAATCATGGATAGAGTGTTACCAGTTTCTGTGCCTGTTCATGTAATATATATGCCCTAACATTTGCATAGCATCAAAGAGGAGGTTAGCAAGGAAAATAGGACCTCATTGGCCACTGTTTGTGTGTCAAATGAAAGTGAGAAGCAGGCTGCATCTCAAATATTCATCTGAAGTCCAAATCCTCATTCCTTGACTTGCATGTATTTGTGAGCTGTTGTGCCAACTTTCCTAATTCTGTTGTGAATCTTGGAACACTTGAATAAAATTTTGCAGTATTCAGACAAAAGTATCTGGGACATAAGAGTAAGGAGATAATTTTCCATGACTTGAGAAATAGAGGATGTTGGACAAACAGACTGGGGAGCACTGTCTGTCACATATTCCTGATATTCCTTATAGCTCTTAGTCTTATAGTCAAACAATGAAAATAATGTTAAGCTTTTATTGAAGATTAAATACCTAGCTCACCAGGTCATTTTGTCTAATGAACTAGGAAGAGGCCCCAGTTTGGTTTTTTTTCCTTGCAGTCTTAAGATTTTTACTTCATAATATTCGTGTCTGAAAGGGTGATTCATCAGCATCAGCTTGTTTTTCTGCTGAGTACATTATTAAATTTAGTTTATGCAGTGTTTTTAAGTAGTTCCTTTATTTGCTATCTCAAGGTCAAGCTCCCAGCTACATGCTACTATTTTTTTTTCCAGGACACGGTATTTTCATGTCTCATGACACTTGCAGTGATATCTAATCAGAGGTGTGCATTAAAAGCAATTGCTGATAAAAATGGAATAAGCCTTTCCAAAAGGATATTAACATAACTAGAGCAATTAAAAAAGTTCTGAACAATGAAGGAGGAAAATTATTGGAAAAGAATGGAGTCTTAGCAAGATATACTTTCCTTTATGGTTGTAAGATATAAAATCCTAAAGAGAATTAATATTAATTCACAAAATCAGGATGCACTAGAAAACAAACTTAAGTCTGATTTTTATTTTATTTTTTTTTTTAATTTAGCTGTTAATGCATTTTCTTTTAACTTGGTGCTATGGTTATTGTATATGAAGTATTGAATGTATTTAATTTCCATACAACAATAAATCTGTGCTCTGAATAATAGTGTAAATTGTATAGAATTAGCTAACAATTAGATTGTAAGAAATTTTTACTTTTAAGTCAGCTATTGAAAAATTGCAGAAAGGCCAAACATTGTAGAACTTGTACTATTTTGGAATAGGTGGATTTTGCATCTTTTTCATATGGGTGGTATGAAAGATGACAACATCTGATTTGTTAACCTCCAAACAAAACTCCATGGACTGGAGTTGTCCAAATGTGCAGGACTGTTTAAAAAAAAAAGTTGGTTTTCTTCCAGTCTGAACATGTGTCCCACAAAAGGACACTTTCCAGTTGTTTTGACACCAAGCTTAGTAGTTATTTCATGTTATTCCCTGTTTAAGATGGACTCAGCTCTATGTGAGGATCAAGATGCTGTGGCAACATCCAGAAAGCAGACTGCAGAGAAGACAGATCAGAACAACTTTTGTATTTCATGTTTTTTCTTACCTTTATATATTTTTAAAAGTTTCAGTCCTTTAGAATACCTCATTTTCTCACACCTTCTGGCAAACTCTGGCAGATTCAGGTGTGCCTGTTGTGAAGTGCCCTTCCCATCATACTGCACCAGTGACAGCAAACTGTGGGGACTGCTCCCAAGTTTGGCACTTAGGAATAGTGCAAAAGACAAGGAGTCAAAATGGTTCTCAAAATATGTTTAACATCAAAGAAGTTGAGCCATTTGCTGTCACTGCAGTGGTGGTGAAGACAGTGAAATGATGTACGATGCTTTTTGCACATGTTCTGTGCAACAGAAACTAGTAAAATCACTCACAAAACAATATTATGTCATCCAAAAAGATAGAAATAATTCCATTTTATAGAAAGAGATGAATTAGGATTTTTAGCATTCATGCTCGCTGTTCCTCACTTCGACACTCTTGCAGTCTATGGTACAAGCAAAAAGAAAGATGAAAAAAAAGATGAAATCTCTATTTTCTCATGTATCAAACTCAGTGTGAGCTTCAGACTTGTATTTCTCAATGCTAGTTTTCTGAACTCAGGAAATACTGAGAACAAATGTGTATTTTACAGTTCTAAAAACGTGGAGTCAGCGAAAAAAGAACTTATTTCTGTGCTGACAAAAATTTTAAAAGCATATATGCAAAATGAGTATTTGATTATTTTAAAGCAAACTCAGTTCCTACCGCAGTGTATTTGAGTAGTATTGCAGATAGAGAAATGTGGTCACTTCCAGTGTATGCTTTTGAACTAAGTTTTATTAGAGTGTTTTTCAACATTTTCAACATAGGTCTTTGTGGCATTTTTTCTTTTTGCTTTTTTTAGATCTCTGAGACAATGATATAAATATTTGTTAGTGAAGGTTAGAATTTTTGATGTGACACAGGACTTTGTTTAAACTACCAACTATAAAACGTGGCTCCTGAGAGACATAGTTGCTTTTCTCTGCTGACCTTATAGTGAGATGAAAATTGGAAAACTTCCAGTGTAGGATGTCTCAACACTTTGCCATGCTATTGAATTAAAATGCAATAGGAGTTGTGATTACTATATTGAACTCCTATAGTTCGCATTCTTAATATGGCCTGCTGGATAGGTTTAAAAAAGAAATGGAAAAGAGTAACTTGATGATGCCAATAAGCTCCTCAAGGGAATTTAGGTGTCTGATTCCTTAACAATTGGTATTTTATGTGCTAAATTTCTTGACAATTCTGCCTTTGCTGAGTACACTTTCCACAGAAAAAATCTTTTCTGGAAATTAACTTCTTTTGTGTGCTATGCCAGAGATGGATTTGGGTCTGAAACTGGGTTCTGTGCCCTGTGTTCTCAACAGTGCCTTCTGCTTATGTTAGAAATGGACATTGGTGAGCTACCAGCTGCAAACTGGAACTGAAGACTGATTTCAGAGGCAGAAAAAAATGTCAGACTCCAGCTGGCTGAGAAAGGGGGTTGCAGGTCAAGAGAACAGAATAGATTGTGAAGGGAAATTGGTGCAGGAAGCTGAAGAAGGCAGAAGGCCTAACATCCCATTACCAAACCCTTTTTAAGATGTATATCTTTATTATAATTTGTATATAGTGTTAAACCAAGGGCTTCCTTTATACCCTGAGGTATTTGTGAGTGCTCTGCTCATTGTGTCACACAGGGGTCTTAGCACCTTGTCTTCCATTAGGCAGCCTCTTTCCCTTCTTCTCACCAGCATTACAAAATGTGACTCAGGGGACTCAATAGCCCATGATTAGAAGCCACAACGCCAGCTTTTAGAATGGAATGAAAAAAAGCTTTTGAATTTTGAGACCTCTGGGCTGTATATTTAATGAATATAGGTAGAAAACAATACGCCATAATAGCCTGTATTTACAAAGCATGAAGTATGCGTTGTATTTGTGAAGAATAAGTAAAAAGGAGGTCCTGTTTTCTTGTTCTTGTGCAGATATAATTATGTTGGCCAGAGGCATAGGGTAGTTTTTGTTCGCATGTTTTTCTGATGTAGTTATATACAAAAAAATGTTTTGAGGTAGTTATGCTGTGTAGGAGGGTGCTTTATTTCAATTTAGCCTATTTCCTCTTTCATACATAACAACACCAGAGCATTATGAAAGCTGTGCATGTTCTTTGTCAGTTTTAGCTGTATTATAACAGTGAAACAGGTTTATAAGGAGAACTAGTGTGTACAAAGGCCAAAGTCACATGAGGCATAGAAATGCAGGAAAAGCATTTAAAACTCAGGCCAAAAAACCTTGTGGTATCATCTCTCAGTCAAAGAATATGTCAGTGTTGTTTGGCTGACATTTCCTCTATTTCTGTGACTCCAAGTCTGAACTTGATCTCCCTTCCTCTCAAAATCATCACAGTTGGAAAAGACCTCTAAAATCACCGTGTCCAACTGCAAATGACCCCCTCAAATAAAATACATGTATCAATATTTGTATCACTCACTACAGCATGGCCTGAAGCTCCTCATCTCTCCTATAGTTCCACTGGGTTAAAAGTTTATACCCAGTAATGGCTGCTGAGACTCTTTCGATTGTTTCTCAAGACACAGTTAGTTGCCCAGATGACTTGCTTTGATTTATCTGATTAATTTTATTGGAATTTTTTTCTTATAACGTTTTATCTGTTTCCAAACAAATATTTTCATGTGTCTATCTTCTTTACTCTTCCCTTCCAATTTTTTTTTTTCAGGGAAAGCTTTTTCTTTCTCCCCATTTATTTGAATAAAAAAACTCAAAGTACCAAGTTAGCAATCTGCTCTTCTCATCCTACCAGCATGGCAGGAAACTCCTACTGGGTTTTCCACACTAAAACTGGAAAGTGTCAGAAGCATGCTCACTTGCAGGACAGATTTTATATGGCATAGATGATGCACACCTGTGCTAAACAGTGTTTATGTATTTTTAATGCTATTTTTAACTTTAATTACAGATGCATACATTCTTTATCCTTCTGTTTTTCAATCCTGCCTTTCAGGTGTTATGATTAGGGTAAAGAAAAAAATACAGCCTTAGGAAAGTTACAAATGTAGAGGGTGAAAACAGAGTAGAAGGGATAGAGACATTAAGCTGAGGAAATATCATTACTTTGAGGAATTTCACAGAGGCAAATATCTTCAGCCTAGCAGAAGGAGAATAATATGTCATATTTTTAATGAGATGGGGTTTTGGTTGTCTTCAGATTTTTTAATTTTTATTTTTTATTTTTGAGAAACTACAAGAGAGAATGCTGACCTTTACTTCTATTATTTCTGTGTGCTAATTGTAGTTCATAGCAAGTTTTGTTGTCTATGTATAGTTGTATTGCCTGAGCACCAAATGAGTGTATATTCTTGGCTGTGCTGTTATTCACACCAGTGTATCTGTCAAACAAGATTCCAATAAAGAAATGAATATGAAATATGACATGAGAAAAACTTAACAACTGAGCAATACAATTCTAAAATATCAATATTTCAACCTTGAAAATAAAAGGCAAGTATTGAGTTTTATAGTCATTGTTTAGCCTGGTGATTGAGAATATCTTGACTTCCAGAAGTACTTCACAAATACTGTAAAACACTACCAAAACCATTACACTTAACACTATAAAAGTAAATAAAGGCTAGAACCATCATCTTGAGTAGTAATGACCTGTGACCTCAATGGGAGCCAACCTGGACTCTGCAGTATGGGCTTGTTCAGATGATTTAGCAATGGGTGGGTGAAAAGGGGGTTGCTTCTGACTAACAGCTTGTTCAGCACCACTGAGCCCCAAGGCAGAGCTCCATCTGCTAATGCATCCCACTGTGTGTGTTTGCTTAGATGCTCAGCACATGCACAGGAGACTCCCTTCCACATGTGCTGTGGAAAAGGAACTCTGTGGAAAAGGAACTCTGACATATAAGATGCATGTATGTCATGTCTATACATGGCTGGGTCCTCTCACACCAACATGCATAAGGGAGTGTTGATCCAGTTGATGGTTTCCAGCTCAGAATTATTTTTATGATTAAAGAAGTAATAGTGGCTTCCATCATGTTGCTTAGCACTAAAGCAGATTGCTTTAAGCAGCCTGGAAAATACAGTCATAGGGTGTTTGTAATGTAATAGGATACAAAAAGCATGTCCTTTCCATGGCAAAACCAGATTCTTTTTCTGGATTTGATAGCATGGAAAGGTGTTAATGAAACAAGATGTTCTTGCTCAACTAGGTAGTCAGCTTACACTTCTGGATATACTTTAGAATTGCTGAAATATTATATAGCTAAAATGATGATGAATTAAAACATTTTTTACTCATTGGAAATGTATTGTAAATATGAGGTAATGATATATTTTTTCCTGCATCTATTTTTTAAAAATTAGCAAAGCTGTTGTTAACCTGTCCAATCTTACTTTTAAATTATTATGCATAAATTGCTAGTCTAATAGAATAGGATTCTTACAGAATACTGAAGCTTTAATTTAGGATTCAGAATATGTTTTTAACCTTAATAAGCTGGCTAGAATTTTTTTTTCTTTTCTCAAATTTACCAGTTTTATTCCAAGTGTATAAATGCAACAGTTTTTGTATGCAGCACAATAGTCTTGTGAAACCTGAATTAGGCACCTAAATTAGTATCTTTAATTCCAGTGTTACAGGGTCCTAGGTCAGTAGGTTTTTATCTCTTAATAACTGAAGATTAAATACTCTTTTAAATCAATCCTTTCTTCTACGTAACACTTGTACATGGTGGAATCAGAAGTTCTAACTGTATGCTGAACAGCCTATTTTATAAGTATTTTGAACAGCAAATATAGTTGTTTTATAAGCAGATAATCTTGCATTCTGGTATAGTCTCAAAGAAGCATCAGCTTGTTTCTCCTTATAGCAACTGGATAGATGTGAGGAGATAGTTTCTTAATAATATTGTATGAATAATTGTATGTAAATATACAAATACACAAGGTGATTAAAAAATGGTAAGATATATGCAATATGCTGCATACTAGGAAATGAAGTGAGGAAATTAAGAAAGTACTGGAAGAAATGCAGGTATATTGGCTTCATGTTTCATGAAGTTCTAGTGTTGCAGTATGGTATATACAGCCTGTATTAATCTGCCATGAGTACCATACGTACCTGTGGATTTATTTTCCATATGAATCTTTTGAGTTCTTTGGAACATTTCTAGGCCCAGGTGCATAGAACAAATAGTGATACTGATAGATTAAAAAAACCCTGAAGAGTGTTTCATACAAGAGCAGTGTGAAAGAAGGCATAGGACTGAATGAGGGGAAGTACAGAAGCATAAAGAGATGTAGAGTCTGAACTGGGTAAGAAAATGAATGTAACAAGGAGCAGGTTTCACTGCCATTGCTTTGGCTTAGGACATGAACTGTCAGAAAGGAACATATGTAAATTTACAGAGCAAATTTAGCCCCCTAGAGAATGAAGGATTCCTGTAATCAAGGAAGTTTTTACTCATCCAACCAAAGCAGAGACAGTTCTGTTTTGCAGTGCCAAGTGACTGAGATTGTTTGCTTCATAGCTATTCTCACTGCTCCAAAGCAGAATTTGAACTGTTTGGTCAAACCCTGCTGAGTTCATTAACTTTGTGTTTTTGTTTCTGTTACCCCATTGGGAAGAGAATAGTTTGTATTTATGTTCCTAAAAGATTGGACCTGGCTTATTTAACCAAGCTCCACTGAGGACAGAACCTTTTGTATTTATTTGAACTCTTGCTCCCAGGGTCATTTTCATCTGCTTCTCTGACCTTGCCAGAGGGAATCCCTCTTTATTTCTTCATTTGGTAGAACTGTTTATCTGGACCCTGCTGAGGATAGAAATGGGCTGCCTACTTTCTTCTGCAAAAAGGAACCATGAGAGACCATAATTTTTACTAAAGAGAGAAGAGCGTATGTAATGCTTTTTTTTTTTTTTTTTTTTTTTTTTCCTCTGCCCATCAGCAAATTGGTGATTTCTTGACTTGGAGGGTGTTGCAGTGATACTTCAAGCAGAAGTAGGAAGGTGGGAAGGCTGGGGACAGCAGTGAGAAGGTACAAGGTTTTGAAGGTAGAGAAAGAAAGGAAGGTACATGGATATAATCTGTCAAGCTGATGGCCTTCAGTTTTCAGGCAGTCCAGAACTGCAACGATTTGTTTCCTGTCCTGTTTTTGAGGAAGGTCATAGAGCTACCTAAAAACTCCTCTATGCTCAGAGTGGAGGGAATGCACGGTACTGTCAGATCACTGGCTTTAATTTCAATCCTAAAATGCTGAGGCATAAGTATTAGGGCAGTTTGAGCACCTGTGGTTTTTGAGACACTGTGTTAGTGCTGAAGTTTAGTTACTGTCTTTAAAAAAAAATACACACATGCACAAAATAGCTGCTGTAGAGCTACAGTGAACCCGTTCATTGATCTGAATCTTTTACCCATGGTAGCTAAAAATGTTGCATTTATCTCAAATACATGTACTTGGGGTGGCTTGAAAGAAGCTGACTAGTTCAGAGAGCAAAAATGAAAAGTGAGCTGTAAGGGAAAGGTGCTGCTGTTGCGGTATTCAGGCCAGCTGGGAGCTCCATAAGATTTATCTATTTCCTGAGGAGCCTCAGTTGGCAGGATTTCTGTGTAATTCTGCCCATAAAAATAAGCCTGCTTTACCGTGGTAGAAACTACAGCCAAGAGTTGATCCCCCAGGGGTGAAAGCTTCTGCCAGCACAGCTGCCCCTCCAGGCAAAGTAGAAAGACACTGTACTGTACTCTTTAATCACTATGGTTTGTATCTCCTTCTTGTCTTCATTACTTCATTAATTGCCAAGCATTTTTATCACTATGCGTATATGTTAAAGTACACATACTTTATAGAGACATAAAGACATACCATTAGAAGTGAAGATACCAATAAAGGCAGTAGTACCACTTCATTCAGACTAATTTTCCTTTTAGCTCACATTTTTCAATGTCATTACTGCATCCTCTCCCCTATGAAGAACAGTCCTTTTTTTTCTCTTGCTCAGTAAGTCTCATGTACACAGTGAGTTCCACTGTATTAGGCTCACAAACATTATCTGATCTGACTAGAAAAACATATTTTTCTACTAAAACAAACAAACAAAAAACCTGACCACAAATAATTTATTAAAGAGAAAGCAAGAGATTTAGTATAAAAATCTAAAGTGATATGAGTAAAACAGAAAAATTGCATACATATATCAGCGATTTGAACATATTTTGTTTTCATGAGTTACTTCAGTGTTTTTAAAAAATAAGAAAGTTTGTGGCCAGTTTTATACTTTTTTATTTAAGGCACTAGGTGATGCTGAAATAATGATGGCTTAATTATGCCCTGATAGAGTTACAGCCATCTGTAGCCTTAAAAATTGTTTTGAAGGTATTGCTTTCTTTTACTTCATGTATGATTAGCTTTGGGTTCATATAGATACATCTACATACAAGATAGTGTGGACACCTGAAGGGAAATCCTAATACCAGGGGAAGCATGAAATGTCAGTCTTTTTGTCACGGAGCAGTTTTTCCTTACCTTG
Organism: Calypte anna; assembly: GCF_003957555.1. Lineage (NCBI taxonomy): Eukaryota > Metazoa > Chordata > Aves > Apodiformes > Trochilidae > Calypte > Calypte anna. Next base: position 31,610,652 of record NC_044244.1, read on the forward strand.
GACTTTGTATACTGCTGAGTTTTTGAGCTATTAGAGCTGTTAACTGTGGGAGATTTAAGGAGGAAAAGTGAAGGGAGGGTGGTGAATGTTGCTGTGGAGCAGGCTGAAGCATTGGCCACTGTTGATGTGGCAGATGAAGGAGGTGGTAGGGGGGTGCACGTGTTTTCACTCCAGTGCCATTGCAACAAGTGCAGAATGTAGTAAAAAGGAAACTACTGATAGTTCACTTTAGCCTGAAACTTGTGCAAAGGTGGTTTTAAACCCACCCTTATATCAGGCTCATTCTGAGGGGTGGTGTACAAGACAGGAGAGTGTCACATTTTAAAGACAAATGAGAAAATCTCGTTTCACATTGCCCAGGTGCAGCATGTCTGTCTGCTCCTGTTGTCCCTTCATGTTGCCTTATGGTCTTTTCCATTCACTCCTTACCATCTCTTGAAGATAAATCCTGCAAGAGTGCTTACCTGAGAATCAGGAAAGAACCAGCCCCAAAGGCTGTGTGTACACACAATGTTGGGCAATGTGACGAGGTACCTTTCAGATTTGCATTTTTTTCATACCTAACACACTCAAACTTGTGCACTGTCACGCCCTGTGGTGGATCTTATTACCCAAGCTCTTGTTTATCTGCAGTTATCTAAGCCGGAATGATAACACTTTTAAAATAATTCACAGAGAGTATCTTTAAATTAATCTTGTGGAGTTTTGTTCTTCAAACAGATCTATGAAATTTCTTGAGCTTACTCAAAAAATCTTGGTAATATCTCTGGCAAACTGTTACTGTTTTTCTGGTTAGCTGTAAGCAGTCCCTGATGCATGTTGGTAGGTGTCTGTATCATCAGAGACAGCCCTAATTCTTTCATTGCATTGAGTAAAATACATTCTGCTGCCACTGCTCTGACATTTGCACGAAATAATATTTAATGGTAGGCGTTTTTATAGAATTTTAGAATGCCCCATCTTCAGCTATGATGAAATAGAGTCTCTTAAAATTCTAGAAGAATATGAGAGAAAGTATTTACGCATTGTAAAAATTAATGTCTTATTAGCAATTTAATCAGTGCAGTCACAAGTTGTCTCTAAAAATGCTGCCTCTCCAACTCTGCAGCTCTGGGCAACTGTCCAGTCTTTACATCAGGTAAGCTGCCCTCTATGTTGTTCTGTAGGACACTGACATTTTAACTGGATGGTTTATGCAATGACTTAGTTGAGTAAATTTTGAATTAAAATTCCACGTATAACAGTTGTCACTGTTCCTTTTTTTTTGAACAAGACAGTTATTTGCTTTTGCTATATAAAACTTGGCTTGAAAATTTACCTTCAAAAAGGATAGTATTAGATGGGTATGGTGGAACATAAAGCATGAGATAGTTTATCTGCTCCTTCCATACGTTTTCTCCTATACAGCCATGATAGCCATAAAAATATTCCTAATGCAACATTCCTGAGCTGCACACTTTACAAACACAGCAGCAAAAATATGGGTATTGCAGCACATGCTTTTCAGAGACTGATTACTCAGCCAAACTGAATATATTTTTCTCAGCAATACACAAAAGATTGCAAGATTTCAGATTTCAACACTGTACTGTAAAGCTGCAGATCTACTTCAAATAAGATGGGAAGAACATTTTTTAATGTACTTTTTAACTGCCTTATTTCATAAGACTTGCATAAGCAAACATGAAAACTCTTATCCTACCTACCCCAAAACACTTAAGATTTAAAAACTTTGACCTGGAAGAATGAACTGCTTCATTATTTCCAGTTGCCTGCAGCACCAAGAAACTGTGTTATGAGTGCATAGCACTGGGTTCATCCAAATGCAGAGTTCGGTGGCATAGATATCTATAGATAGCTATAATTCAGGTATGTGAATCCTAGCTATTCAGATCACACGCAGATGTCAGCACTGTAAGGGTCTAAATATGGCTGAAATAGTTTACTCTTAAATCAGAAAAATTGAGAAATTCCATATAAGCCAAATAACTTCTTGCAAGTCTTTGTTTATAAACTTAGGTCTTTCCTAAAATGTGAAAATATAAAACTATATACCAGCAGGAGAAAAGAAGTGGAGATTGTAATCCAGGATTTGAGGTCTTGCAAGGGCTTAAACCAAAACCAAAACATTACACCAATGGAAAACAACCTGTGACCAAATCGCTATTATTAGAACAAACCCCTACATAGCTTTAAGTACAATCGCCAGTGCTAATGTAAAGCATTCTTTCAAGGAAACCAACACCCTTGGATTGTGATTGAAGAAATTGTGTGTAATACTAAAGATATCACTTGGCTGTGTGTGGAACTGATTATTTTTTTAAAGTGTCTGTTAATAAATAGATATTTTACTGGAACAGTTTTTAGTGAGTAGTAAATCTGAGCTGCAGTTCTGGTCGGCATACAGACTACATGGTTATGGTGAAATTTCTTCAATTTTAACTGTTTAAGCTCATGATCCTGGAAGAAAACTTGAGCCACGTCTTGCTTTCTGGCTCTTTTCCAGGAAGGAGTGGTTAAATTTAACAAGTATTTGCTTGTGTGTAAGTGGCGAGCAAGATGCAGTAAAGCAGCTTCATCTTGGCACCTATTTCAAGTGAGCTCTTGAGTAGCTGGATTTGTATTATATTTAAAAACCTACTTGTCATTATTCACAAAATGCACTGTCAGATTAGTCTTATAGGTTGAGCTGAGTAATAGCTCTCTGGGTATCTATACATTTTATATAGACAGTGGTCTAAGACTATTAACTTTTATTTTTTGTCAAGTTCAAGCTGACAGTGAACTGCAGACCAGTTGACTGCCAGCAGCGTGCCCTGTGCCAATTAGCTCTGTCACTCAGAAGCACAATTTAGCCTGAGCTATGACCTTCTACCTCATGCTCAGCTCCCAGGATTTAAAAGATCAGCCTCGATGTAGGCACAGATGCAAACCCTTCTGTTTTCTGAAACAAATGGACAAAAGGCAGCTATGGTCCTCCACCCTGATGCCAAGCTGGTGCTGTGCCCATCTGTGTTGACCATGTAGTCAGCATCTCCAGAGGACAGCTGTGGGCTCATCTTCTAGGGACATTATAATGGTACCTGCTGCTAATCTCTCTTCCTGTGGCTGCTTTTCACAGATCCAGTGCCTGGGATCCTGTGGAAGGAAGGGCCTCCTGATGATGGGCACGGAAAGGGGGAACAGCTTTGCTGACACAAGTGAGAAGCTGGAGCTGGGACTAAACATAAGTTGTCAAAATCTAAAGGAGGGTTTTCAGTACAATATTGTCTCACTTCCTATTTCTCTCCAATAATAGGAAACATGGTATTGTTGTTACCACAGGGTCTCTGTCAGAGTTCAGCAACCCATGTTTACTTCCTTTTTGTCCTCTTCTTATGTGCTTGTGTCAGCAAACATGTTCCCTTCCTGCTGTTGTCCTCAGTGCTGAGAAGAAAACCCTTTGCAAGTTGTCCTCCCTGCAGTTTGGCCTTAGTGGCTCACCTATCACTGCCACATATAATCTCCAATATATTTCATCCTTCCCTAAGGAACTGTTTCATATTCAAATTTCAGACAGTAAAAAGATCCATTAAGTGATAATATTTTCCCATGATTAGGCTGGGCTTTTCTTTCAAGCAGCTCCCATATTGACTGTGCTCCTGGTAGTGCTAGGGCTCAGTCTTACTTTTTATATGAGATTGTCACAGGTCTCAGACATGCAGATTATCCTTAGCATCATTATTGTCAGATGCATCAAGAAATTAATTGAGAGAGTTGCTTCTTTTTTCTCCGTGAATATTCAAAGAAGTGAAGGGTGAAAGTAACAGCAGTTTTTTCATAAAGTTTGTTCCAGGGACTGCATAAAACTCCCAAACAAAGCACTTCTAAGAGCTTGAAGGATTTAACACCAATTGCACAGTGAACATCTAGGACAAGAATAAGTTCATAGTTTTTAACCTGAGTCATCAGGATGTTTTTCCATTTCATTTAGCCTTGCAATTTCACATCTTCCAGCATTTATTCCATCAAGACAAGTGTGGTGTGAGAGACTGGTGAGAAATAGCAGTCATAATGACACATACAGCTTTTTTTTTTTTTTTTTTTTTTTTTTTTTTTTTTTTTTTTAAGTTAACATTGCTTTTGCAATTAAATAGGAAGATGATCTGATTTTTTCCCTGTAAAAGTGATGAGTTTATGTAAAATTTCAGAAATAATGGAAAATAGTTTTCTGAGCTCTGAAGTAAATTTTGTATTATCTCCAAAACAACGGATGTAATGATGAGCATTACTTATTAACAAAGGAAAGTTCCTACTTACTCTAAAAAGCTTAATGTGGTATTTTAATATGCCTGTGAATGGAGCAGTCTAAAAAAGATTTAGTCAATTATTAATTACTGGACAATTTTGCTCAAAATGAGAAAAAAAATTTTTTGCAACATTAGCTGCGTTAAGTGCCTGAAATTTTGCTTTTAAGCTTCTGCTGATCTTTAAAGCATTTCTAATGTATTTTTATTTGTTGGGCAAAATCCTATTAATGCTGATCTTAGCTTATATGTGTTTTAAAAGGCAGGTTCACAGCAAACATCTCAGTGTGTGAAGTCCTGTAGCATAAGTCACAAACTATTTTCAGGTGTCCCTAGACATTAGCACTCATTTTAAAGGCTGTAGCATCCAAATATGCTTTGGAACTCCTTTTGATGAAAGTGAAAAATCCTGTATGTCAGACAAAGAATCTGTGAAAGAAACCTTTAACAGATGATATAATGTTCATAGTCCTTCTTGTGAGATTGTGTTCTCAGTGTTGAGCTTCACCATAACCTCTTGCACCTCAGTAATTTGAGATGCTTGTTGGTTTAGCAATTGGTGACACAAAATAAACTGTCCAAACACCATGTGTTATAATCAGCCAATCAGGTCTCCAGAGAGTCTTTAAATGTTCAAACTGAACAAAGGCTCTGTATCTATCAAGTTCAGATTATTGTCTTGGACAGCAGCTGTCTTCCAGGTAATGTGCTGGTTTTCTGTTTCCTTTTAACTTTACTTAGTGGTAATAGGTAGCTTCAGGTTACTGAGGTAATCCATGCAAAACTAATTGACTGATTAAATGCAAGGCAAGTCGACGTGCCAATGCATGTTGTCCAATATTTGCTATTGCCTTTTTAATGATTACCTAGCATGTATCAACAGAAGAGTGTGAAGCACTTCAGTGAAGAAATATTCCTGCAGTTTGTCTGCTCCTAAAAAGTTATAGCAAAGATTAACAACGGAATGGTCACACTTTTCAGGCTTTATAGACTTGACTGACATTTTTTGTTCATATGTGTTGCCAGTATTTCTGGGAAAACAGAGTTCAAACATCAGTCTTTTAAGAGAAATTGAAGAAATGGAAGAATCAGTGTTGCTCAGGCCATATTTCAGGACTGAAATGTAAATTAGAGTGAATGGTGTGCTGGAAGTGGTTTTGTGGCTATGGGACTTGGAGTGAGTTGGAGGAATGAGCAGACAGTGATAGGGAGTGCTAAGTGGCAGAAACAGCTTTGAAGCTCAACAAACTCACAGTTAACATGGAAAAAGAGGAATGAAGGCATGAGAGGATTTGAAGAAAAGTTGGACAAAGCTGAGGCAATGTGCAAGGTAGATGATTGCTGTGGCAGCATGTGTGGGAATGAGGACTAGAGCCTGGGCTGACAGGGCGAATTAATCTCATGTGTGCTGAAGTAACACATAATTTATAAATGCAATTTCAGTTTTACCTACAAGACAAGTCTTCATGATAAACATCACATTTTCTTGGGATTTTGGAGTACAGCAATAACATAATCCCCCTGCATGAAACTCAGTGATTGAATTAAGGCTATTAAGTTTCTCTGAGCACTTATACAGTTAATTCTTCTGCAGTGCCAGAGATTTTTATAATAAAGAATGAAGGGTTGCTTTAAAACAAGTAATCTAGGTGCATATTTCACTGACAAAAGTAACTCTGTTTCAGTCTTTTGCAACCTCAGAACTCAATATTCTATGCCTAGTTTTAGCTCTAGGCTTCTAAAATTTATTAGATTCCTTTGACTGAAGCAAGTGCAAAAGTAATTCCCAATTCTGTTTATCATGTATAACAACAAAACTTCAACCAACCTAAGCGGTCTCACCAATAATTAATGCATTAGGAGCTTTGCAATAGCTGATTATATGTAATTTTAGAGAAAAGTTTACTGAGTTTATTTAATGGAGATAACTGGATGATATTTGGTGCTGTTTTTGTCATCCCTGTTATCAAAGTTTAAAGCCCCAAGGTCTAACTCTGCTTACTGAGCTCAAAACTGAGTGCAAAGCTCTCTGATTTCACTAGAGTATACTGATGGCTTAGAGGCCAGAATTTTGGTTGTTGTCTTCACAACTCTTCTGACATCAAAATCACTGTAATGACTTACCATATAGTAAAGATATGGACTTAAAAGGATCAAGCTGCAACACAAAAAGTGGTCTATAGTAACATCTTTCATGCTTATTTCTGATGGATACTTTTTGCCTTTCTTTGTATTTTTTTTAAATTTGTATTTGTTCATTATATGATTCTTAATAAATCTGCATTAAATGTTAGTAAAATGAAAATAACAGAAAGGTATTCCTATAGGCTAATGGTAGAGAGATCCCCAAACCCTTATGTCGGGACTCATGTTTGAACAAGTGATTTTTCATGATGCTGCATGCAACCTTAGCAAAGTTTAAATTTGAGGAAAATTCCTTTTGCCATAACTTGCTTCCTAAAAAAAATGGTTTTCAGAATGTCAAACAAAACTGATTTACCAGTACAACTCCCTGTCCCCTTAAACAGAAGATGGAAAGAAACTGAGGGGAAAAAAAAAATTGTCTTTTCTCCCTAAAGTCACAGAGAAAGGAAGCTCTCAGCTTGAGCCACGTAACAGAATAAAGTGGCAGAGTGAAAGATGTGTGTGCAGTGCAGTTATAGACATTATAAAATGATGACTACATGATGTTTAAACTTTGCTTTATGGTGTTTCCACTGAGATATTCCATTAGTATGTGATGATAATGAATCATCACTGTACTTCACTGAGAGCTCTTGCCATGTCTGCATAATTTTATATTTTTTTTCCTTCCTGTGGTTTGCACATTGAAAAGAAAGGAGAGAAATTACTCGAAGAATGTAACCAGAATAGAAGTAGTAAGATTATAATGGTACTCAGAAGTGGACAAACTTTTCATCACAGTTTCATTTCATTCCATCAGTATTATTTTATTCAAGCTAGACATGCAGCTTTAGATATAGTCTTGTGGGTAATGTGAAAGAATGTCTTTAAAAATGTCCCTGGGCAGTGCATATGCATTGGCAAAAGTGGGGTTTTTTTGTTGTTGGCTTTTTTATGCATGTGTTTTTTGTTTGTTTGGTTGGTTGTTGTTTTGGGGTTTTTGTTTGTTTAGGTTTTTAAATTCCTTTTTTTTTTCTTTTCATTTCTGTTGACATAGCTTGTCTACAGCAACTAATTTGAGAAAGAATATTTTCAGCTAAAGAGAGGTTTAAACAAGACAAGTGATTCTTTACTGGTGAAACACTCAGCATCTATACTCCACCTCAGTTAAGCTTTCAATGTTTCTCCCAGATCTAACTCCTCCACACTCAGATGGTAAGACTTTAGAGCAGGGAAAGTGCCATCTGGTGATTCAAAGCAAGACAGAACTGATGGGATCAACTTCTTTCAGATGACAAATGGAACCGGTCATCAACCTCAAATAAAATTGCCATATGTGATGTTTGATCCTGAAGACCCTAAAAACTGACAAAACACTCAGTTATGTCCATCATCAGGTTTCCATGTGAAACTGTATTCTTTCATTATATTGCAGCACATTAACATCATAAGTTTAGCAGCAGTAAATCATATTCATGCATTTCTGTAATCACAAAAATGTCAGTGTCTGTGATGTGTGCTGATACAAAAGCTGTACTATACATATAGCAACTATATAAATTATGAAACTTAAAACATGTACTTATATTTGTCCTTTTAAATCAGATTTTTAATAGGGATTGTGATATACATGGAGATTATGTTGTACATGTGTGTAAAATATTAATAATAACATCGGTTGTATGAAGAAACTATATAAACAATAAGATGTTAGAATAATGATTATAACTATTTTATATGTAAGTTTAAAAAACATTTGATGGTTGATAAGCTGAAGATGTGTCCATAGCTGTAGGCCTTAAATTTAAGAACAGGCAACCCATGAAAAAAGAAAAAAAGTAGTCTGTGACTGCAGAGTAAGGGAAGACAGAAAAATGGCAATATTTTATTTAGCAAGTTCAACTCCTTTTTGTGGGCAGAACTGTAGCCAATTTATATCCTAGTTTGTGATAAGGGTGAATTAGTTGCTACAAGAATAAGGTAAACTCAATTCTAGCTCACTGCAGTTGTTTAAAGGCTCATCTGCAAATATTTAGTCTGAATATTGATTTTATTTGTATGAGTACTCTGAGTATCCTGTTGTTTTTTATAAAGCACATTATGCCAAGTTGTGGGTTTTTTTCATCAAGACTCCCTTTAAGAGGCTCATCAGGGGAAAAATTAATGCTGGAGTGTCTAGAAAGAAGTACTAAAATGATGTGTGTAAGCATTCACAAGAGTTGCTCCTTTAGTTTGAATACTGAAATTTTTATTGAGAAACAAACTAAAAATTCTGTAATTCCTGTTCGTAGACAGATTTTCTTTGAAGTCAGTAAGCAGTTCAGAAGGGGCAGACTGCATATGTAGTTTGGTAAACTGGTCCTTCAGTTTAAAGAAATACTTAATACAAAGTAACATTCAATGAATATTAGACCATATGAATTTTCTAATTTGTAATTTCTGTGTTTGAAAAACATTTGCTTCAGTATGCCATTTGAAATCACTTAGTTTTTTTATATATTAATGGCATTTTCAAGAGAAGAAAGTCATAAAGAAAAGAAAAAGTGCCCTACTGAACGCTTATGGCTCTCTCTGGGCTTATACAGGTGTGTTTTGCATAAAACTTCTATTAAGCTGCTAAGTATGACCTCAAGGTGCCTTGTCGTACTCTGTGAATTTTTAACATTTTTGTACATGGTGGCATAGATGATAATGCAAAGAAACAGTATTTCTCAGCCAAATCCTGTTTTGTAATCCTCTTTAGCTTGCTTGTTAAATTTTGTATATACAGGTAATAGTTCAGCTTTACCATTAGTTTACATTAGTGCCTTCTAATTTAAATCCTAGTGTGAATTTAGCTCTACAAATTCATACCGTCCTCTAATAGTGTGTGTCTGACATGGTATAGATAACTTTATCCATAATAGACCGTATATTTGTTATATGGAGATAAGAGAAGATGGTACTTCTTTCTATTGGTACACAATCACTGGTTGGGTCAAGGGGAGTCTGCATAGTAGAATGAGCTCCTTACAATTGCATCCAGTCACCTGATAATGTGAAATGGCTAATTTATCCATTCCTTTTCACTTAGAAGGTCAAAATGAACAGGTGTCTTAATTTCTGTTTCTATAAGTTTTCTATATGTTTTTTTTTCCTGTTTTCTATAAGTTTTCAAATGAGTTTTACTTTTTGGTTTTAAGTAATATTTATTTTGAAATATCAGTAGAACAAAATTAAATTCTAAGTGTCTTTACAAAGTTAAGAGATTAAAAAATAAATTCAGTTCATTGAAAATTTCAATAACAGTCCAATTTTAATGAACCTTAATGTTTTTAGAAGTCAACTAGTGGTTAAAACCAAGATTACTCTAAAGTAGATTGAGTGAAAGCAATTATCCTTTTAGTAACTGGAACTTTTTTGCATTTGTCATGTAATCAAGAAGGCAAAGAATTTTCTACCTCAAGAACTCTTTTAAGTTGCCAAAAGCTATATTGAGTTGTGTTCAGAAAACCAGAGAAAGTTACAGAATGCTTTCATTTTATCTTAAAAAGAAAAAAAAAGTATTTAAAGAACTGACTAAATAATTTTCAGCCTCCGAAACTGACGCAAAGTGTAAACAACTGAACTGTATATGGAGTTTAAGAAGTACTACAAATTCCAGGACTTTCACTCTCTACAACTCCCTGAAAGGAGGTTGTAGCCAGGTGGGGGTTGGTCTCTTTTCCCAGACAACTCTCAGCAAGACAAGAGGGCATGGTCTTAAGTCTTAAGGCCGGGGGAGTTTTAGGTTGGACATTAGAAAGAATTTCTTTACCGAGAGGGTGATCAGACATTGGAATGGGCTGCCCCGGAAGTAGTGGATTCTCTGTCCCTGGAGATATTTAAAAAGAGACTGGATGTGACACTCAGTGCCATGATCTAGTAACCACAGTGGTAGTGGATCAAGGGTTGGACTTGATGATCTCAGAGGTCCCTTCCAACCCATCCGTTTCTATGATTCCATGATTCTATGACTTGACTGTGGCATAGAGCCAGGCCTCCTTTGGAAGACCAGTGCTGCATTAGAGTCAGGATTCCTCCTGGATTCCTCCTCTTTTTTAAACAGGAGCTCTAGCAGCCTGGGAGATGGAACAGCAGATCCCCATCTGCTGCTGGCCAGCTGGACACTACTTGTACCTCCTTTGCATGAGATCAGCCTGGCAGCAGCAATTATGCTCTTCAGCCATCGTGCAGCTGAGCTGCAAACATGAATCAAAAGGGGAAGGTGCATTTCTTCACAGTCATGTTTGTGTCAAGGATAAAGTCCCTGGGTGTGTTGGGCTTTCTAGTTCTTATCTAGAAAAAACACTTAGCATGGGTTTGTGCCACTGAATTGCTGAGGAGTCTTTTCCTGGTGAGGAGCGCATGGTCCTTGTTAGGAGAGAGAATGAGATTGTTTATTGAGGATTTTTTAATAGGGAATATTATTGGAAGAAATATGTGATTTTCTGGTAACTAATTGCTTAGTGTGCTTAGCAGTGAACAAACTATTTTATATTTCATTAAATTTCCCATTGCTTTGTGCCAAGAGAGCCCTCATCTCTGTCTCTGAAGCCTTAACTCCCACATTTGGGAATACATTTTCGAAATTACTAATTTTGCAATATGTGCAGGAAATAGTGCAAAATGTGACATTCCATGTGATATCTTCTGCAATATAGACCTGAGGGACAAAAAGATAAAAGACCAAGAAAACACCATGGTAATGTTTGTTCTGAGAGAAACGGATGATAACATAGCTGTTAGGTCTGTTTGAGAGCAGGATTTCTAAGGGAAGGGTGGTGGGTTTTGTTTATTTTCTTTCTTTCCCCTCCTCCTCCCTCCTTCCCAGGATTTGAGCAAAGTTCAAAGTTTATGTAGGAAAGTAGAAAGGGATACAATTAGGTCTTTGTGGATTTGACTTGAAAGCATATTTCATTAAAGAAAAGAAAATTGAAATATATTCACATGGTACAATTTAAAATTGTTTGACTCTTTTATAAATTTCTGTATCACTAATTCTTCCTTACAAATCTTTTCAAAAGAGCAGGAATAGTCAAGAATGAGTAAGTAGTTCTGTATTGTCTTTAAAATGTATACCAGTGTAATTAAGAAAAAATCTTCACTAAAACTCTGATAATTGGTTACACAGTCAATAAACCTTCACTCTACAGAGATGTGAATATTTGAAATAGTTTGAGTCTTGTTTCACTAGTCTGACATAATTTTTTATTGTCTGTGTTCCTTGCAAGAACAGGAAAGTTGTCAAATTGAAGCTCCAGTCAGCTCAACATCCTGTTTCCAAAGGTGTTTAGTTGGATAAGCACAGACTGTAAGGAGCTGGAAATGTCTAGTATGATCTTGTAATAAACACTTGATGGTTTGATGTTCATTATGTCCTGTAATAATGAGTTCCCCTCTGTGAAACTGGTGTTTGGATGAAAATTTATTAATTTGTTTTAAATCTATCTGATAATTTCTTTGTGTAGCTCCTCATCCTTGCATTTTGAGAAGTAGCTGTAGTTGTTACCTACCTTTTCTATATAATTCAAGTTTTACATTGTGACAGACATAGATTAGCAAGAATACATTACTAATGTCATTACATCACCTTTAAATTGACTAGGAAGAGCTTTTTCATGTATTCCACTTTGTTCTGGGCAGCTATCTGTGGTGACTGTATGATGTATCAATTTGTTTTTCCATTATCCCAGAGTCAAAGAAGAGTATGATAGAAATGGATATTGAAAAAATAGAGGGTCTCATTATATCCTACAGTGGGAACATTTTTGGCTTGCTCTTTGTGTTTGTTTTGCAGTCTGCACTTCCTGGGAATGCAGACATGGAGAAATACTGATGCAGCCTGGGCGCCCAGGTTGCTGGTGGAAGGGAAGCCCCTGGCAGGCTGCAGGCAGCAGCCAACACTCCCAGAACAGTTAGGAGGTAACTCACACAAGTGAGTTACTCTGATGGCTGGCCCTTCCCTGAAGACATTCAAATTAGGGCTCCAGAAGGAAAAAAAATGTATTGTAAATGAGAGGTTGATGTTACATCAGCAGGAGGTCATTGTAACTTCAGTTTATGTCCTGATGGTGGTGTGCAACTTAAGAATCTGTGCTGGTAGTGTGCTTGGTAGAGAGGAGAAAGTAGAATAGCAAAATTAAAGCAGTTAACCTGTGGGAAAGTAAGTTTTTCCAAGCCTCTTGGGTTTTATCCCTTTGCACAAAGGGAAGGATGCCTGGCATGAAGTGAGGTGAAACCTTGAAACATGCAACAGAAAGGACTGGAGAGGTATCTGGGACAAAATGACTATGATGCACATGACCATACCAAAATAGAGATGGCTCCAGGAGAGGCAGCTGAAAATTCCTTCTTTTTAGGTGTTTTCTGGATTAGGGCAATTGAGACTGGGCTGCAAGGAGAGCAAGCTAGTTTTAGCTATGGTTATCTGAACTTTGCTACTCAAATGCAAAAATCATTAAACTGTGAGGGAAAGCCACCCTCCTTCCCATACAGTTTTATAAAACCCACTCATCTTAAGACTAGAAGTTAACATTTGAAAAGATCCATTTGAATGAGGGCAAAATTACAACTTCTGCAAATCAGAAGGCTAAGCACAGTATGAGGAGGAAGCAGTCTTTCATTTTATGCACCTTTATTCCTACTAAAGAGGCAGTTAAATATACTGAACAGTAAAATGAAGAAAAATGGAGAAGGGAGAAAAAATTCCTACCTATTGACAAGTCAGAAAACCTCAAGAAGTTTTTTAGGTAAATCTGGCATAACAGACACTTTAAATCACTAATCATAAGTAGACCATCACTGAACTAAAATACTGCTGAAAAGAAACAACCAGTTAAGTACTTTTGCGCATGCATTTCTGTATCTTAACTGGCTTGAGTTCTTTATTTTTTTCTTCACTTTTTGTAAGACTTCTCAGAGACTAGTAAATGAATTTTAATATTACTTTGATACATAAAATTACTGATATGTCCTCAATTTTAAATTCTAAATGAGTAATTTATAACTTCAAAATCAGAATAGAAGTAAACAGGAAGGTAACCCCATAGATTAGATATTTTTGTTTTAGTAATGAGTGCTCTTCATATACTATTAGCAAACTAATTTGTATCAGTCAGTAGGACTGAAACCCACTGAAACAAATATTAAACATTTTTGTAATTAATCTCTGATTTATGAAGAAGACTTTCTGTAATATACAAAAATATTAAAGACTTCAGTATTGTATATAAGAAAGCTTTGTGGCATGCATTGCATCCTTTTCATAGACACATTCTTTTCTGTCTCTCAGTAAGTACCTTATTTGCTCAAAATTTTTACATGACATTAATTTCTAACTTGGAAAGAATGATATAGATCACCAGTATGTACTAACATCTGCCTGCATTGTGGTGTTGAAGTGTTAGCACTAGGAGAAGGAAATGGCAAGCAAGTATACATAAATTTAGGCTCAAGAGCCTGCCCAGTGTACTTGTACAATGCTGGTTAAACAGACTGACAGAGACAGTGTAAGATGGATTAATACTGGGAAGTAAAATTAGTTCCAAAATAAAAGTAACTGTAATTTAAGCAGTAGATATGAACAGGAATATCGTTCTAGCCCTGTATGTAATCAAACCATACTGCAAGGTTGATGGTTTGCTGGGTACCGTTGCAGTTAAAGTAGAAGCTTTAAAGAGAAATTACAGAAGCAAACCCCTCAGAAATAAAAGTATTATACATATCACAATGCAATATGTCAGTGACAAAAATGCAGCTTCGTTTATTATTGCAACTATCATCTGAGACACAAAATTGTTTCTAAAGACTGGTGGAACATTTGATATGTATTCTTGAGGAGCATTGCATTTCTAACAGAAGGGTGTCTGAAGGGCAATATACCCTTAAGTGTATGGAAAAGTAGGCATACATTACTTTCCTTATGTCACTAATAAAATTTACATCTTCATCTAACTCTAAATTCCTTTTCTCTCCTTCCTTGATAACTATAATAGTGTAGAAGTTGAAATGTTTTTTTTCATGGCTCTCAATACTCTGAAGAACAATTAATTTTCTCTCTCTCAGATGTCACTTTATCCATCTGTCTTTCTCTCCCTCACTCTTTCTTGCATGTTTTTTTTTCCTCTGGAAAAGAGGATTTTTCTGAACCTGTAGCCTGAGTGTCTGACTATTGATATTTAGCCATTAGCCACTTCTTGATCTCTTCTTTTATTTCAGAGCATGAAGAGTGCAAATATGCTTCTACCTACTCAAGAAAGATTTATCCAACATTAGAAGTGTTAGATTTCCAGATGATCCTCATATCTTCATAGACAATGTTTGTGGAAGGAGATTTCAGGCAAAAGCCTGACAGCAATACAAGTCATAAAAATTCCTTTATGTTGCCCTAAAGTTATATTAACACATAAAACAACACCTGTTGTTATATTAGAATATTTACTTTAAAGTTTTATGCTGAATTTAATTTTTTAAAACGTTGAGGGGGGTTGGGTTTTTTTGTTTGTTTGTTTGTTTTTTGATGTATTTTATTTTCATCTTAATTTCTCTTTCTTCCATCAAATTCACACATCTATATATTAATAAGAAGAAATGCATTGCCTATTTAAGATGATATTGGGATTAAAATCAATTTTGTTTCATGGAAATCTCAAACACGAATTCACATTTTCCTGGTTTTGAACAGCCTAATATCTTCATGAGTAGGGAGCCAATTTATTTCTTTCCTATGCCTGTAAGTGAGGATGTATTGCATTGAAGATAGTGGATTGATCTTATCATGATATAATGAAATATCAATACATTCTTTAGCCTAAAGCCTGCTTTACAAAATTCTTGTTTCAGCATCTAATATCATGTGCATACCTGAAATACAAATAAAATTATTTTATTATGGAATTACTGCAGTGTACAGACTAACAGTCATGGAAATACTTGAACAAACAGCAGTAGGCTCAGCTTCAGGGAAGCAATTATTTACTGTGACTTTCTTTTAAACTTTTGTCACGTGTGATTTTCACAAGGTTTCTTTTATTACCCTGTGCAGTTGCCATAATAGCAGCATGTCTGTTGTTGGTAACCTCAGGCTGTGTTTGTCACAGGCACACGATGCAAGTAGGAAAAGTGTACTTAAGCTCTGACATAGTATGGCATGACTTGGTTCTATTATCTGGATTTGGCCAGCTGAGGGGGGTTCAGCATGTTACTTTGCTAGTATAAAATCTGCTCCCTTGTAATTTTTGATGGATCATTAATTACCCCTCTCAGGTAGTAACAATGGGTTTTGTAGTTTAATTCCTGCAACAAGTTTTGTAAAACATAGGATTATTTCTGATATGCAGTGTGGAGAATAAAACTAAAGTAAGGCTGATTTTAGCTTGTTTTGGTTTTATTCCTTTTTGCCATAATTTCCAGTGTTTGCCACTGTGCTTTTGTTGCCTTGTTGCTCATGTTTTGCTACATATAAATCAATTTCTTAGATATGAAACATTCTTTCTGATCCTAATGTCATTTGTGTTATTAAGATGAAGCTTCATCTATTTCTTTAGAAAGAAAATTTTAGTTTTTTAAATTTCAAAGCGAAGTGAGATAATTTGGAGTCTTCTTCATATTATTTTAACCCATTGGGAATTTTTCCTTTGGCTTAAGTGCATGCTGTACTGCTTGATTCTCAGGGCTGTAAGCTGTGATAGGATAAACTTTTAAAGCTATGAAAGCAGTGTCTGTTTCTTTTTCCAGACTGTCAACTGATAGTTCTCAGTCCATTCCTTTCACTGCTAGTATCTTTTAACATTTTTAGAAAAATATTTGGCACTGGGATTTGGAATGTCCATGGAAAGTATAACCCATTGTGGCTTATGAACTTTGAATTAACAGATAAATTCTAAGTAAGATTCTTTAGCCTCTTCAGTAAAAGAAACCATATGGAATTCAAACAGATATTAGTACAAAAATAATTCCTTCTAAATATTGTTTATTTTTTTACATGACAAAGTGAGAAAGTAATGATGATTAACAGGACATGAGATTGTCAAAAGCTAACTAAAACACAAATTATAATACAAAACATAGAAATATTATCCAGACTATTAGAATAGACAGCGGGAGTATTCATCTATGTATTTCATTACAACTTGGTTATGGTTTCGTTGATTACATCTAGCAGGTATTTATACTCCGATGCGCAGATATGTGTTTCTGATACAGAAAACTTTTCAAGTAAGGATTTTAAGACTTTTGCCAATAATCCAGAAATCTCAGATATGTTTATTGTGGATGCAGAGTGGTCTCCTGCAGCTCAGGACCTGAGATTCACTGTTTCACTGTCATGTATAACAGATGCTTACATTTCTGCCCAGATGATCTCAGGCAGAAATATGCCAGACCTACACAGCATTAATCTGAAGTCTGGATGTTTAACCCATAAGCAGTCCAAAGTCTTCTTTAAGCCTAAAGCTCCTTTAATGTTTGGGATCAGCTAATGGTGAGAGATACACAGATGAAGGGGCATTTGCTTTCAGAACAAGCTGAATTTTGTTAGTTTCTGTATGAGAAACTGGGAAATTTTAAAAACTGTCCTCTCTGCATCCTCTTTTAAAGTCTTTTAACTGTTGAGAGTGTGCTTTTTCCTAGAACAGATTTTTTTTTTTTTATTTGCATGTACAGGTAGGACAGACGTGTTTCATACAGAACATGAGTCTAGGGAATTAATTCCTAGGGTTTTAGAATCACATTGATTTTGTTTGTTTACCTATTTCCATCAGTCTCTTCCACTGCTTTGGTATCAGCAATAACATTTCACATGACTTTTTTCTCAGAGACACCTTGGGTGAAAACCAAACAAAAGCCTTTATTTTCATATAGACTTAAGTGTTAGAAACTTCTATTAAAGGGGTCTGTGAAAAGCTTAACATACTTTTGTTCCAGTATTAAAGAATGGGTTTTGCTTTTTTCCCCCACTTAACCCCCTCTTCCCAGCCCTGAATGTGCAAAAACATCTAAAATTAAAGCAAGAAAAAAATGTTTATGATGTTTATGATAGATATTTTTATCCTCTCAAACTTGACTTAGGATCTGATTGTCATACGATAAACGGTTTTGCTGTTAAGTTTTCTTAGGTGCTCTTTGCTGTGTTGCCACTACTCTTGTTGGTCAGCAGTATTTCTGAAAGGAGCATCAAGCCCATGCATCCATTTCTTGCAGGAAATTATGTATCTGATCTCTGCAAAGAAATACCTGGGTGCTGGATGCCAGGGAACAAGCTAAAGAGTAAGAAAAT
Source organism: Calypte anna (assembly GCF_003957555.1). Lineage (NCBI taxonomy): Eukaryota > Metazoa > Chordata > Aves > Apodiformes > Trochilidae > Calypte > Calypte anna. The sequence continues at coordinate 31,628,358 of NC_044244.1, forward strand.
GGTGACAGAGAATTGAATTTGCTTCTAAAACCAATGTTTAGTCACACCACTTGATGAAGAAGGTATAAACTGTTAAATTTCTGTGAAATTCTGTGTTGATAAATTGTACCAAATAAAACTTAGCAGTTTGGCCAAGATCTACATTGTCTCCAAACTGCTGAAAGATTTCACAGTTGAAAGCTGTTTGGCCTGGCAGTTCTTCTCCAGAAATACTGTGATGTTTGGCACTGGTCAGCTGAGGCAAGAACGGCTATTGGAAAAAGTGGTGCAGGGTGATATCAAGCCAGAAATAGGCTTTTTTAAAAATACCTGTGACTGGGCTATACTATACAGGAGAAAGATACCTTGATTATTTGCATGAAAGCACACAATTTTTTTTTCAGCTTGACTAGAAAAGAACAGAAAGGAGAAGGCAACAAATAGATCACAGAGAGAAGCAAAACCTACCGAGAGGGGAGAGCTGAGTGTTTCTTTTCTAACAGGTGCATATGGCTGTATACATTACTGAGCCTGCCCACATATACTTGCTTAAGCCTCCCCACCTCCTTGCGTTACTTAACACATAATATAGGCAGGGTCAATGAGGGTGAATTAAGTCATGAGACGAAAAGGTGACCTTGTTCTGCTGTGATGCCAAATATTTCCTCTGAAAAGTCTGCTGAGTCCTCCTGCGATACCCTTGAGTGTGAGTACAAATATTAAAATACTGAATAAATAAAAGACAGCTTAAGTAAGGTGACTGTGATTATAGAAGGCAGAATGGATTACAAATACAATTTAGGCTTCAAAAAATATTCTACCTACCATACCAATCCCCCAGAATATTTTCTTGTTTTGTTTATGGCATTTTTTCTCTTTTTTTTAATAAGTAAGTTCTACTTTGGCACAGAAAATATGCAACACAGAAAATATGCTAATCTGCCTCTCTTCCTGCATGTTTTTAATGAGCACTTGCTCGTGCTGCGAAATCGAAACAGACAATAGCTTGGCTGAATGTGTTGAATTTGCATATAGGATTTCAGCTAAATGACTTTTAAGCCAGCATTGACTCTAATTTTTCCAGTAAATTCTTTCATGTGGGGTTTAATACTGGGTGTTTTATGGGTTTCTTCTTTCTTCTGCAACAAGTAAAGGAAGAGGTTATGGCTATATCATGCTTTTAAATCAAGATATCGTACTTTTCCATTAAAAGAACTTGTACTTTGAGTTTCTGCTTGGCCCACTAAAGATGTCATCTGTTGAATTCAGAATAGCCCAAAAGATGCATTTCTGTGCCTAAGAGAGAGAAATAATCTGGGATGAACTGCAGAGAGACTGTTGCTAGCCTATAATCAACATTGCTACTAGGTTTCATTCACCTGTGTTTGGTGCTGAATTTGCCAAGTTTCTACTCAAGACAAAAGGGAATATTTCTACAGCATCTGAATCATTTGCTTTAATCTTTAATGGGACTTGTATCACTAAATTGTGGGTATTGTGGGTTTTATTTTGTTGTTTGTTTATTTTTTAAAGTGGGTGAGAAAGAATGCTTCTGAAATAACCTTTTTCCCATTGAGTTCAGGTTATTTGCATAAATAAACATTTGATTTTTCATGAATATGGGAAAATAAATAAATAAAAATATTCAAAAAAATAAATAAAATTTGGAATTCCCCACTACTACTCTCATTTAAGAAAGTTTTGTGCAGAGACAAAATTTTTTTCTGTCTCTCTAGACTGTTCCAGAGAAACTTGATGGTATCGCAGCACTCCGAACATGTAGATTCCAGTTCCTACCTGCAGGTTAAAAAATCTGTTGTTTTTTTTAATCTTTGCACACCATTGTGGGGACATTGCAACAACAGTAGACAATTTAAAAATGCAGATAGATTAAATAGGTTTTGACATTGAGTTATGCAAAAGGTAGTTTTAAAAGGAAACAATGATGCAGCGTTAAAGGCCTTACCACTGAGAAGCATCCAAATTTTCATGCTGAATACTGCGAGGGGAATGAAGAGGGCAATAAACAATATATTCTGCAACAGTCCCACTCATCACTGAACTCCCTTAGTGGACAAAATAAAGATAATAAAACTGGTCATATATAGACACTTAGGTTGAGAGCATCTCATGGCTGGAGAAAATGGTCTGATTGCTATTTGCATCAGAGGTTTGTATTTGGCCAGTTCTCATCATCCTTCAATTTGCTGCATTAAAGTTTGATACAGAAAGGAATATAAGCTTCATATGTATGGTTGATACATAAGCTTCATGCATACATGATAATAAATATAAGCTTATATATGAACTTCAGTGATCAAGCCTTCAAAGAACTGCTGCATGACCAGTGAAAGCCCTTAAATGTCTTCTCCTAATTGATTTAGAGTGAGTTTGGAGTTACATAGCAAGTGCAGAAATGCCCCAGCCTTGATTGTGCTGGATAACCTACTCCCATTGGTATCTCTTAAGTAGGCTGCAGGAGGTCATTTGATAGATCTATCAAATGGACTGTTCTACATTTTAGAAGTTACCTGGTCAATGGGGTGTTACACTGTTGCTGGTGTTAGATGACTGACTCTTCATTTTTTAGGACTTGCCTAATGATCAGAATATTACTTAACATTCAAGTTTGTTTTCTGCTTAAGAAAACTCAACATCTTTTCCATTTCATGGGAGTACTTGAGTTTTGTGACTATTCAGGAGGACATTGACACTCTATCTGGATACAATTGTTTTGGTTTAGAAGCAATAATGTGATATTTTTTTAGTTGCTGAAAATGAAGGTACTAACGGAATTCAGCCTGAGCTGGAGAAATTGCTGCTTTGGAGGTTGGCATGTAAACTTCAGATTTTCCTGAAGTGAGTGTCCTTCCACCAGGGAGACATTAAATATCTTTGAACAATGAGAAGCTTTCAAAGCTCTGCACCCTGAATGTTTTAATTTCAAATAAAAATTGATGTATACATGTTCCTCAACTCTTTGTTGAGCTGTGACAGAAAAGGCTTGCCTAAAATTTGAAAAAAAAAAAAAAAAAAGGTGTTATGCAGAATGAGAAATTATGGGTCTTTGTGGTCTGAAACCTAAGTCACTGCCTTAACTAGAAGTCTGTTCGTCCATGTCAGGAATGGAGTTAAAATAATCAGGTGTATGCTTAATATTATTTGTGCATACATAGGATAAATATAAATCCTGAACAAAGTAATCATTGAGGTGAAAGAAAAAGATGCAGTAGAACCGACTGAAAAAAAAGAAATTGCAAACAAGGAGGAATTAAATGTGTCAATCAACGTGACAGGTACCAATCAACTCATAGTGGCGTGGAAACATGTTCCAAGATGAAAGAGCTTATGTACACCTTGAAAGACTTAATGCATCTCTCTGCTTTTGTTTTCTGTTTTAATGCATCAACCTATTTGTAAAATAAACATCATATGTCAGAAAGGCTATGTTTTTTTCACATTCAGCTACTCAGCATTCACATCCTGAAGAAACAGAAATCTATAACTGGTTATTATATTTAAATATATCTGTAAGTCATATTCCTCTCAGAAGTATAATACCCTGGAATGCATATAATAATACTATTTTGGATAGCTGTTTCTTGATAAAATATATCTTTCTTTGTAACTCATAAGGATAAAGACTCCAAGCCAGATTGTACAGTAGCCATTTTATGTCTGTCCCATGATGCAAATATGCCCTAGAGTCATCTTTGCTTTGCTTAAGTAAGCATTTTATTTCAAGTGCTTTACTGGCAATTAGCAATGATTTTGTAGGTACTTGGCAGCACATGGTAGAGTCATATTACACTATTCCACATCAGAGCAAGGATGTATGATACATTAGAGCAAATAAACCAGTGCTTTACTCAGTTAACAGGCAAAAGAAATTTTCTTACAGTAAGATGTAGCTATGCATATCTTCTTCATAAAGCCTTTTAGATATGAAGTGTATGCATAATATGTAACTGCAAGTTATTTTTTCCTTATGGAATTATGGAGGAGGCACAAGTGCAGGCTTATTGTCTAGCTCATCAACCACTACTATTTCTAAGTAATTTTCACAATTTTTAATTATTTTTTGGCATTATATCATCACTATTCAAAACCAATATTGCTCAATTTTGCTTTCTTAGGTTTTCAGAGAAAGAAATTGTTCATAAAGCTTTTCTTTCAAACTCTGTCAACTTTTAAATAATGATGCTTTTATTATATATTTCTTGAGAAATGATTCTCATGTAACTGTGTTACAGTATTTTTTTCTTGAACCTTGGAGGTGTCCTTATGGAAAAAACAAAATACAGTGAAATTCAGAAAGTGTACAAAAGCTTTGAAGAGGGTGCCACAGTCTAGCAACCGCAATGGTGGTAAAAGGGTTGGACTCGATGATCTCTGAGGTCCCTTCCAACCCAGCCAATTCTATGATTCTATGATTCTATCTCTAAACCCCAAACCTGGACCAGCCCCAGCAAGTGCAAAGGGTGAACATGGGTACTGGAGGCTCAGATAATGGTCAGAGTAGCCTTTCACAGTACTTACTTATGAGGAACCCATAGCAATGAAATATGCAGACAGATACCAGACTTTTTTTCTTGATCAGGGTAAAAAGGAGTATACAGAAAAGCACAATTCATATTAGGTGAGCAGCCACTGGTCTGAAATACATATGCTATGCATTAAGTAATGAATAATCACTCAGGCTTATTGTTGATTCTGCTAAAACCTTGCTTTGTTTTCATGTAATTTTATCCTCAAGCCTCAAAGGAATTGAGTGCTTTGTTTTATATTTATTTTCTGGATCATAGAAGGCATGTAACTTTATATGACAGGAGTGCTGTTTTGTTTGTTTTGTTTTGTTACAGTGCCTCTGGTTGTAGTTTCTGGTCAAATTCTCTTCTTCATAACTATATTGTATCTCTGTGTTTGGCTGCCCTAATAGTACAAATCCAGTACAACCAGACAAGTATTCTGAGTGCAGAGCTTCAATCTATTCATTTTATACCTGAGAACAATCCAAGTATTACAGTACCTGTTCTTTCCAGCTTAGAATTTTCAGATCAAAAATAAAGTTTGAGGGAGATTTTGAAATTATTATTAATTTAAGTACAGAATTTGTACATAATCTTTGCAATCTTTGTTTTCATTTGAACAGTTGTAAAAATTTCTATGAACTAGCATATGAAAAAATCCTGCAATAGGCCTATTTATGGATGATAATAGAAAAATTGAGACTTTCCTGTGATTGATAGAAAATTAAACAGTATTTTTTTTGTTAATTTACCATTTCAATTATGCAGAGCTATCATTGGTAATAATAAGAGCTATTTTGTAATGTGCATGGACTGCAAATGCATGCATGACATTATAGATAACACTATGAGGCATGTTTAGATCTAATGCACAGCCAATTGAAAAGCTGATAAATAGCCAGAGCTAGATGACATCTCATGTACTCCTTTGCCAAGTCCTACTTTGTTCTGCAATGAAGATGAGTCATTTCTTTACTTACATTTTGGAGATGAAGACAACACTAATTTCCTCATCCTTTTGCACTCTGATATTTTCTCTGGAACTCTGAACAGGTGCATTCTGTCACTGTCCTTTTTCACTTCCCCATCATATTGGGAAACTAAGGCTTAAAAAAATCAAGGTTAATCTTTTAAAATTCTGCTTTATTCTGCAGGGATCAATCACAGGTTTCCACACAAAGAGCAAGTGAAAAATTCTGTGCCTTCAAATTTCGTTTAATAGGTACTACACCAACATATATTGTACCATTTTCTGAGATGCACAGGCAAAAGCACACAGCTCTGGCATGTTTTTCCATAAAATGCTTCTTTTACCAAGTAAACAGTGCAATAAATTTATGTGACATTGTGCAGACTTATTTTTTGCACCAGTAAATTATGCTGGGGGGAAGACAAAGAAACAATCCATGCACATTCTGCACGTGAAACACATAGAGATTTATTTGGACTTGGTCAGGAGAGAGTACAATTTAACCCAGCCTTTGTCTCTTAGTATAAACATTTTTTGACTGAAGAGATGAGTCTTACCCTATATAATTCACAAAGAAAAAAAAACAAACAGAAAAACAAACCCCAAATTCCTTGTTTAATATAAAAAATGCAAAATAGGGAATAATAGTATTAAGGTTCAAGAGAAAATAACAGATTAAAACAAGTACAGCCTCCCCTTGGGAACACCTGGCAGTACATCCAGTCATTTTTTGAGATAAGTGAAATATTGAAAAGTGTGTTTGGAGAAGAATCTGTAAAGAGAAACAAGAAAGTGGCTGTTGTTTCATCTACAGCTATTGACTGAGAAAGAATCTATCTAAATGACAATTAGAAATAAGGATTTATAGCTTAAATCCACCTCAGCCCCCTTGCAGTCATATGGTCTGTATGGGAAAATAGAAGTCTTTATGTATGGGCAATCTATGTATAGTCAATGCAGACTTATGCATAGATAACAGTTTAAAATGTCATTAGAAATTAGTAAAAGAGAAGTCTTTAAGGCTTTTAGAAAAACAAATAACTCCAGAGTCAGGTGTTTTGTACACAAAGAAAGGTATTATTGCCTTGAAAACTGAAAGACTAATCTTCTGTGGACTATAGTGCTCTCAGGATGTGAATCTCAGCATTGTATTCCTTCCTCAAGGAAAAACCTTGGGATCTACAAAACCTCACTGCCACTTCCTTGCCTTGTTGTCAAGATAAAACGAATAGCTAAACTGAATGTGCTGGAAATGTTTTTACACATTACCAACAGTTTTACATCTTGAAAGTCTGTCTAAATTCTTCATTTTATGTGTAAGGTGGCCTTCAGAAGAAAGTATATGATAACAACCAAATGTGTGAATATATCTGCTTTCCACAAGGAAAACCATGACTCACTTTTTACCTCTGAACTGATTAAACTTCTGTCCTGAAAGGGAAAAGAGAGTTATTGCTTAGGCTGATGCTCTCATTGCCTTACACTCGATAACCCTTGCTCTTGATTTATTAAGCTTCCAGGTAAATTTGATTTACTAGTATTTTCTGTGAATATTTTTACTGTGCCCTTTTGCTAATTGGAAGCATGAAAATACCACAGAGGTCTTTATATTTCTTGTCTCATTTGCTATATATTTAAGTAAATTGTATGGCTGTTTCTACTGTAGCTGATAGTGAAATTTTGAAGATCTGAATTATTTTGATCAAGATTCTCAATAATGAGAATAATGAGTTTTATGCTATGTTATCTCTTGTCACAAGAGGATGATCTGAAGTGTAAAGCTGTTCTGGTGATGAAACAGACATGTGAAAGCTAATGCTTGTGAGCCTGTTTATTTTGGTGTGGTTTTGGTGAAGAAGGGATATGTAGAGCAAAGCACTTTGGTACATGGGAGAAGTTTTACAGCTAAGAGTTCAGCATGTATCAAGAAAAGTGCATCTCCTTGCTTATTTTTCAGGTTGCTTTTGAGTAATGACACAATGCTATCCCGTATTCTCTGTCAAAAATGAGTAAATTACCAGCAAAACAAGAACTATTGCAATAGGAAGCTCCTACCCACATAATTATCAGGACTTCGGGACTTCAGTTTTCAGGTCTACTGCTTGGGTCTGCAGCCCTGAGAGTGGCCTATTTGGATCTCCCACTTGTGCTTAGAAAAGGAGTTCCTCTTGTAGTGTTTGAAAGGTAAAATAGTTGGTAAGTTCGTTTGAAAGGTAAAATAGTTGATAAGTTCTGATCAAAAGGTGTATGCTCCAGAAGGTTCATGGTCGCCACTGCAAGCTGAGGAGGTGAAAATATACATGATAACTGTACAGTGCTGGGCTTAAATGGAATATCTATGATGGTAAACTAATATATAGAATGTATCAAAAATAAGGGGAAAAAATGGCTTTCTAGATTCTTCAGATATGTCTGATGGCAGTGGTTTCAGTCTTATAAAGCACTTCTCTTGTGTCCTTCAATGAACAGTCATCTCTTACTTTTCAGTGCCCCTGTGCCAGAGCAGAACCAGAGGCTTGACACATATGTGTTAGATGATTAATGAGGATTTAGTAAATGGCAGAATAAAAAAAGATGCAAAAGGTGCACATTAGAACAATGTGATTTTTATTATACTCTTGATGAATTCTAGAGCTAGTTGCTAATTAGTTGAAGATTGTTTTAGCTGTAGCACTGTAGAACTGCTCTCTGAGAGGTACAGCGGTTGGAGTACTCTTTGTATGTTGTGTACTGTGTTAGGAAAAAGTACTGTCCATAACAGACAAGAGAGGTTTTTTGATCTCCCCATGTCCAATTTCTCACAATGGGTGGAGGAGTACACATCAGAATTTGATCAAACCATCCTGGTCTTCAAAGTTGTTTTGTATATATATCAGTAGATCACCTCATTAACACTTGGACAAAGTACATAGTAAGTTTGTAATTAAACATCCTCTTCCTTCCCATGGAAATCAAATAGAATCATAACTTCTTCCTTCCCTGTATTTGTTTATGCTAAAACATTGCTGTTGCCTAAATTATATTAGTTTTGGTACTTACTTCAAATGAATTTTTTATCATCATGTTGCAGACTAGACAAATAATCATCATGCATGTACTTATTTTATGTATCTCAGTGCCATGATACCTGAGTAGAGCTAAGTTGCCTTGATGTGATACTGAGCTAACGTAGCTATTTTTCTCCTACTAGCCAATTTTAGCCATGAAGGGATAGCATGCGTATCAGTGTAGTAGTGCTACACTGTCCCATGTAAACATTTATCTCCCCATTTATTTAGCTGTCTGCTCAAAGTTACAGGCCATCAAATAAGAATAGAGCGTCTTTTACAATCTTTTACCAGCATAAATTCTTAGCATAAGACTGCAAGTTGAGTGGGATGGACCTGTTGTCTAACACTATGTGGTTAGAAATGCTCCCTTGTGCTGAACAGTCCTCAAGTTAAAATCTATAAAATCTTATTTCTGGGCTTAAGAAGTGAATCTTGAAGGACGGACCATGCATGGCCCCAAACATGAGCACTGTGCTAGCATATCTGCATGACTATCCATCTGCCTGGAATCAGAGTCATTTGGAGTGAGGAACATACCCTGCTGGCATATTTTGCTTTTTCAGAGCCATGGGTATCTCTGGTCATGGGTTTTATAAAATGATGATTAATGTCTCTGGCTTGAGAAAACTGAGTTGTCTGTGAAAAAAATGTTAGCATTTTTAGAATTCTTTCACTTAAATTTATGAATTGATTCAGTTCTAAAAACATTTTTAAAACATATATAAAAAGTTTTCCTTTTTGCTAAATTTTGATAAGGTGGATGAAGTTTAGGTTCATTCTTTTTCTTTCTTGCTTGCTTTTCTTTCTTTCTTTCTTTCTTTCTTTCTTTCTTTCTTTCTTTCTTTCTTTCTTTCTTTCTTTCTTTCTTTCTTTCTTTCTTTCTTTCTTTCTTTCTTTCTTTCTTTCTTTCTTTTCCTTCCTTTCTTTTCCTTCCTTTCTTTTCCTTCCTTTCTTTTCCTTCCTTTCTTTTCCTTCCTTCCTTCCTTCCTTCCTTCCTTCCTTCCTTCCTTCCTTCCTTCCTTCCTTCCTTCCTTCCTTCCTTCCTTCCTTCCTTCCTTCCTTCCTTCCTTCCTTCCTTCCTTCCTTCCTTCCTTCCTTCCTTCCTTCCTTCCTTCCTTCCTTCCTTCCTTCCTTCCTTCCTTCCTTCCTTCCTTCCTTCCTTCCTTCCTTCCTTCCTTCCTCCCTCCCTCCCTCCCTCCCTCCCTCCCTCCCTCCCTCTCTTCCTCTCTTCCTCTCTTCCTCTCTTCCTCCATCTTTCTGTCTCTGTCTTTCTTTCTTTATTCACATCTCTTTTGTATCCCCATCTGTCTGTCTTCTGATCTACTATGTTTTAAGAATTCTGGAAGGACCTCTGGATTAATTTATTTTTTGACAATATTAAGCTTGGAATCATTGGCTCACATTATGACTTTCATTGGCAGAAAGAACTCACACATCAAGACTTTCCTGGAACAGCTGTATCAAATGGATTTTTCAGTTTGAATAATGTATATGTTTTAAATTTTATTTCATACAAATAAATGGTTTTCTCTGCTCTCACACAGATTTTAAAATCTACATTAACTAAATAATGACCTAAATCCTAAGGAGTTTTTTAGACTGGACACCTACAATTGTAGTAACTATTCTTGCTTTTCCAGGATATAATAGTTCCAAGAAATTTATTTTAAAAGCTGTTTTCCTCATTGCAAGTTTTCTGCCCATTCCCTTTTTGCCTTATGTGATTTTCTCTAAATTAAATAAGTTTAACTGTAACTTTTCTAACAGATATTTCATAATTCATCAGATTTCTCAGTTCACACTTCTAAAAGTCTCTGTGTCATCAGAAGCGCTCTTAACGTTTTCCATTTTAATAAGATAGAAAATATTTATTAAAGTAGCAACAATTTCCAAACTGGCAGGAATAAATGAAATATGAACCCTGTAGAAGCTTTTGCAGCCTGGAATTATTTTTCAGCCTTGGTCTGGTATGTCTTTTCAGTCATATGCTCTTAGGAACAGAATCCAGATCAGTTTACTTCCTATTACATAATCTAAGTAGTTGTCACTGAGGCTTAAGCTTTAGTAACTATTTCCACCCAGGGGAGTCATGTGCTGCACAAGCATGGAGGATAAATATTTCCCCAGTATATGTGAGATGATTCTGGCAGGGTTCTGGCAAGTGGTGGGACATGCAGAGATCACACCATACCATAAAAATGAAGTAGAGAAGACAGCAGGCGATAGATTCTAATTCCAAGAGCACGGAGCAACTTTGATACAGTTTACAGAAATTAATGTCAGCAGAATTTGAATTGGAATCCATTGCATCTTCATAACATCAAATATTAAGCTGATAGATGGATGTGGATATTATGCTCAGCAATAAATGAATTAAATATTGCCAGTTCCAAATTGTATGTTTATGTAAAAATATATGAATTTTGATTTTGGAAACCTTAACTAATAGTACAGACTAAGAATAGACTACTTTTCCCAGCACTGATATTTTCTTCTGCAGCTTGGTAATGACAGAATGATACTAAAATGAATATCTATTATTAATGATAATGGAAAATCTGCTGTTTTGAAAATATTATGCTATTTATTTCCAAGCAATACACAGCAGCTGTGCAGACAACTCCATTAGCACTGACTTGAAACTTTGGTTCTCCCATTTATGAAATATTACAAATAAGTGAAAATTATAACTCTCCGTCTTCCAAACACTGGAACTCTTAAAAATATGTATCAAGCATGCAGCTCCAATTTTACATGGCTTCCTTTATGCTAGGTGTTCTTTTTTGCAACATTAACTCTATGTGAATTTTGAAGAATATATGTGTGTGCTGATGTGCTAGAAGGACTTTTATTGACAAAATTTGTTCAAAATTGGTGTATACAGGGTTAAAATTATTAGCTTATAGAGCAGGTTGTAAAGCTGCTGGCTTTACCATGAGCAAGTAGTACTAGAATTTAAAGTTTGGTATTGTGATTAGAAATTAATTAATAAGTGGATCAATATTCTTGCAGTGAAGGGAGCCAACACTTAGAGCTATAAATGATGTGGTTAACAGAGCTTATTACAACTACTTCTGTAATGGCACAACAAAGCTTTTGGTTTGGGTTTTTTGAAAGGTTGATTAGTTTGATGGTTTATTTTTTTCTGTGTATGCAGAACTTTTCATCAACCTCAATCAACTTATTGTTAAAATTGATTAATTCTTCATGCTGGATCAGTGGCGTTTTCAATTTATTCATCAGCATTTCATTTCAGTGAACTGCAACCTGGACATAGTGCCAACCTCTTCAGGCTAGATATTCTGTTGACTGCTTTTTTTGAAGTAATTAAAACAGAATTGAAATAACTTTGGTTGGAATTCATTTCACTTAACTTCAGTAATCTAGGCATTTAGTCATCAAGAGTAAGCCGGTCATTTAGGTTTCCTTCAAGGCAATGAAAAAAGGTAATAACAGAAGACATGATGAATGGAAGTTCAAGCCATGACTGTGATTGTGAATACAGATTATGGCTTCCCTGGAAAATGTGGCAGCACAACATATGAGATTAAGAAAAAAACCAAAACAATCAAAAACAAACAAACAACAACAATAAAACACAAAACCAAATAAAATAACCACAAAAAGACACCAACAACTCCCCCCCCCAACAAAAGTCAATCAATTATGAATGCTGCATTAATATTAGTTTTGACAAATTGTTACCATACTAGTGTCTCATCTGTGCTCAAAATCTCATTTGAATGATGTAGCTATTCCAATATAGTTTCAATATAATTTTTTCAGACTTGGGTTAAAGTTCTGTAAAAACCTGACTTTATTGAGTGACTTAGTAAGAGCTTTTGGACTCAGTCTCTGTTTAAACCATGATTAAATAGGGTCTTGGTGTGAATGGGATTTTAATTGCACTCTCACAGTGTAATTTATTCACTTTTACTTTTTATAAGGCAATATCTTACGGTGCTCGCTTCTGTCTCAATAATCATATTTATAGTCTTCAAACAGGAAGAAGGAATTACATGACGTGCTTTTATTCCAGTTGTCTTGGTAAAAGTGAATTAGGCCTTTCTTTATTCCCACAGACATCAGTAAATTACATCTGTAGTCATCCTTGTTTAACTCAACAAACAGTTCTTGTTGCTTTTCCATCCGATTATCTGCTCAGCTGATGCTGTTACTAAAAATCAGCCCATTGCAAAGCCAAACCAACCCTAAGAAGAAAGGAAGTTATTGGGATTGTTCATTTATTTTTATCTTGCAATATGTGCCTTTCCCTCTTTTCTGCTTCCCTCCACGGAGCCTGCCTCTGCTAACCTCCCAGGCATATGGAAGAATGATATTAATATGCCTGCTTGGGATGTGTGATGTGCAAAGGGCTATTACTTTTCCACACTGTCTTCAAGCACACACTTGTCTTGTTACTGCTTCAGTGAAATGACAAGTATACTATAATATTGATTCTAACTGTAAATTATGGATGGGTTGAATAACTCCATGTTTGTTTCATAGATAGGAATATTTAGAACTAGTTTATTCATCTCCTCTCCAAGGGAAAAAACAGAAGTAGTTTGTCTTTTCTCAATAAACTATAGTTTTATTTTTAAATTACCCGTAGTAGTATAGTTTCATATTGTTGGATACTGTGCTGTTAAGGACTGAAGCAGAATAGGCTTGCAAATTAAGACTGCTGATTTTCTTTAAGATTTGCTTAGACTTTTGGCAAAAGTAGAAAATCCTAAAAAAGCCCCATAAATACTATTTAATAAAATATATAATATAACATAGCATAACGTAGCATTGCAAAGCATAATCAACATAACATGACATATAACAACATAACATAATATAATATATATTCTATAGTTTATTGGCACATAAAAGCCTGGAAAGCATTCACAAACAAAGCCCTTTTGTTCAAGTCTGTTGGAGAAACTGCAAAAAACAGCAGCTTTGTAAAATGCTAGGTAGCCTGAGCACATTTTAGCAGTTTTGGTCTCACGCAGAGTTTATTTGTCCTGCAGGTTAGAACCTATTGGGAAAAAAAGCAGTAAAGTCAGATTCTGAGTGAATCTTTCATTTACCTGGGTCTCATTTATCACATACCCCTCAGTCTCTGAATGCAGACATTCAGGCAAAATGTGGACTATTTTTCTCTTTCAAGATGATTAGCCAGTTCTTTAGGGGTGGCTACCAGAGCTCATTAGGAACTGTGTAGCCTCCAGAGCTGAGTAGTTAGAGCTAAAAACAGAGGACAAGCTCTCTTGATCCCTTCAGTCAGTCTTTCTGCATCCTTCCTTTCTCCACAACAAAATCCCAAGTCAGAGCAAAACCATCTCACAAAACTAACAAGATATATTTCCTTCAAATACTGAATGTTGCTCACAAGATAGTGGCAATAGTTTGTAGAAGTCAGTGAGGCAATGCCATTTGATGAGATGTTACCCACTATATTGCCAACCTGCTTGGACCTCATGTAAGAGCTCTTAATAAAAATAAGGGAATCAAATTTTTTGCAGCTTTTAAGCAAGGATCTTTTATAAGAGTTTAGTTCCTATATTGCTCGCTGTTTTGCTAGTGCCACCACACCATCATTTGTTTCAAATGCAGCAGTTTGGTTAATGTTCATTAGGGGTAACATAGAGCAGACTATTCAAACCTATAAAGCAAATATTGTATCCCACCTGTGCTCCTAACACAAATACTCCTCCTGTATTAAGCAGTGAAATTAATCTCCATTTGCTTCTTAATGAGCTTCTAAAACACACATGTACTTTTAAATCATAGTCGTAATTCACAGTTTACTTGGACAGAAGTCTACATCCCAGCTCTGCCACTGATCTGGGAGATTTAGTCAGATTATTTAGCCTGTTAGTGCATTTGTTTCCCATGTCCAAAAGTGGATCATACTTCTGAATCACCCCACGGGGATGTTGTAAGACTGAGTTTGCTCAAGTTTGTGAAGCTTTTTGCAGCCTTTGGCTTGCTGTGTGGAACTGGAATGCACTACACAAGTGCCAAATATTCCTACTATCCTACAGCAACTGGGAACAGATTTTTCACGTGCCAGCTCTTTCACCCTGTGACAAACGGCTGCTGATTCAAGTGGTGATGGGGCAAATTGAGGACGAGGCAGACAAAATGCAAGTAGAAAACAGTTATTTTAATGTTGTAGAAAACAAAACTAAAACTCCCTGTAAAATCAGAGTCTGTAAGCAAGAGAACACAGCCCATTTTCAGAAGAGTCTTTGACAAGCTGTTGTGTTGATAAATGATTCTGGCAGCTGGCAACTGCAGAATATTAATGAAACATTGGTACAAGAGCAGTCTGAACAGGCTGATCATGAGTGACTGAAGTCTGTGGTGCATGATAGCAAGATACATTATTTGTCTGTAACATTTGCTCTTAGCTTGACCTTGTTGCTTGCTGGCTGCATTCTCATTCTATTTGCCATGTGTTTTTTTCTTTCTTTCTTTCCCTTCCTTCCTCATTTCCTCCTTCTCTCTTTTTCCCTTTCTTTTGCTACTATTTCTCATTCGCTCAATGAAGTTCAAATGCACTGAGACCCATATAATACTTAATGTAGCATATCAGATATTTTAAATGTCCTCTTGCCCTGTTTCTCTCTTGTTCTTAGTAGACACATGCAGCTCTTACTACAGCAAGCCATGTTCTTGTTCACTGCTTACATAAATGGGATTTATACTGGGGAACTAGAAAAAGCTTAGGAGAAAATCCTTCTGTATGGCCTGACTCAGGGTGTGGGAAGCCTGAGCAACCTCTGTGTGTCTGACGAAGCGAAGGGAGATTGATGGCTTCACTCAGGACAGGCTTCAGTCACTGTTCCCTTGCTGCTTGCCCAGGCAGAGGGCAGGTAACATTCCTCACCCCCTGCTTGCCTATAAAAGCATGGGTATGAGCAGCACTCACTCTTTAGCTTTAGGCACATGATTAAATTCACATGACCAACTAAAAAAACTGGTGGTAGCCTTTATTTACTCAAGTGCTGCATTTTGGTGTTTTGTTTTAAAATTTTCTGGTTTGGTACCCTGTCCTTCTCATGAGCATCATCACACATGCCCCTCTGTATGCTTCCTACCATATTTCTTTGTACTCCTCACAGCCTATAATAAACGCTGAGAGATCTGAAAAGGCATTTAACTTCTTATTGCTTCATTCTTCCCTCTTCTGCCTCTCACCTTATCAGTTTTCTTCACCATTCATCCAAAATGCTGTTTTGTTTTGATTTCTAAAGGATTTTGCACTTTTTCCATATTCTACCTATACTACCTAAATATTACCAATTAAGCTTAGAATACAAGTATTTACATTGATGGGTGCTAGACTGCTTTTAGAGGAGTTCAGTTTTGAGAATATTGAGTAGATTTTACAGGGGAGTTTCTTTAGCTCCTGAGCACGCAGAGGGTATTTGAGACATTGGGTTCAATGGTTCAATGTTTCTGATATTTTTTTTTTCCTCTTGGTGCCTGCATATTTTTGTTTTTGTTTGGTTGGTTGTTTGTTTGGTTTTTGTTTGGTTGTTTTTTGGTTTTTTCACCTTTTATTAATTGAAGTTAAAATTGTCTATCACAATCATAAAGGAACATCAGGGAAGCTGTTATTAACTCTGTTCTGTGGGCTACACAGGAGGTGTGACATACAATGATCCAGACTTTTCTTTGTTCCAATGATATCTAGTGTAAGTCAGCAGAGAGACTTTTCCTGCAGCATCACCACAAGCTGGCCATGGAGGGGGCTTTGCAGCCATTTGCCTCTAGGCTGAGGCACAGGAGCAGCCAATGCCTCTTTGCTCTTCTCCCTAATGCCTTCTTAATTTGCTGTGAAGCTTTTGAAGGGAAGAAAGCACTAAACTGTCATAGCCTGCTCTGCTGACCTGAAGAACTGGGTATAACAGGATCTTTCCAGTATTCCAATGCCTTAGTTACACTTAAGAACCTTCAGTTTAGGAACCTGACTAATGTGGTGGCAGTGATTTTTCAAAGTGGTTGAGCATTATTTTTAGAAAAAGGAGTGCGAGCTTAATTAAATTATAATCCCTTTCCATTTTTATTGAGAGCAATGCCTTGATGTTGTGGCATTACTAAATTTATAATAGAGATTTAAGTGTTGTCATGTGAACATGAAATATGAAAACAAATATGCTCGAACCTTTGAAGTGTAAGAAAACAATAGTTAACCTTTTTTTTAGGAAATAACTCAAAGTTTTTTCAGATGAGCAGAACAGCTTTCTGGGACAGATAGCAAATTTTGTTGTTTACTGTCGCTTGATTCTGCTTTTCATGACAGTTTGAAATTTTGTGCTTTTAAAGGCAATTGATCATCACTCTGTGTGTTGTAAGTTACAATGGGCTTTCTGAGATACTCTGATACTCTTCCTTCTTATGGGGCCTGACTCAGCAAAACCAAACTGGAATTTAACTGCTTTGCCAAAGTTAAGTCTCAGCAACTAGAACTGTCTCTGCTTGTCCAACTGCTACTAGTGGGAGGCTGAGGTTTTCCTCACTGCTGAATGTCAATAGACTAATATTAAGCTGAGACCAAGATAAGCAGAAAAAAAGTATGTGCCAGAGTTTCTTTCTGGACATCTATAAAAAGATTTATGTACTCTGTTCACAGAGCAATAGATATCTGTTGCTGCCAACAGCAAGTCTCTATGATGTGATGCAGAAGCCAAACTACCTGAGCTTTTACAGCCTTGCACAGAAATCAGATGTTTTAGTGGGTGATACAGCTTCTGCCTGGAGGTCTGCCAATAATCATGATGATGCCTGTGATCAGCTTCAGTAAAATGGAGAATCAGACTTATAGTGGGGCTTCTATCCCAGGGCTAGCCTAGTTAAGATAATCTCAAAAGCAACACTTTGCTAGTTCTGTGACACGATTGCATGCAGTGCTACATGGCATTTACCTTGAAAGTACTCCAGACAGCATCCCAGTAGATTAATATAAACTGACAAAGTATATTTTTTAGTTTTTGTTAAAGTAATCATATCACTCCCACTGCTAATGCAGTTTGCTGTGAGAAATCAGAATATGCCATAAATGGCATGGAAGAAATGACATAGAGACTTGCTGGCAATTGCAAGTATAACAGCATCCTACATACTGTTAGCATCCACAGCTTTTGGTACCAGAATGGCAAGAGATGAATTGAATAAGTTGCCTTAATGCCCAGTAAACAGGATGAAGGAGGAATTTTCAGTTTATACTGTATGTGTAGGCTGCATGCTGTATGTACATATGTATGCTGTAGGCTGGATTACCAAGAAAACACAGTGGACTCCGGCTCTGTGTTTAAGAAGGGATTTTATAGTGGAAAAATCTTAGAATTACAGAATGGATTTTAGCTACTACATGATTTCTAAAAATGTTATGCAGAATGTACAAAGCTTAAGTTTTTAGATGTCAGAATTTTAATAACCATATGAATTGTATTTTAAGACAAAGGAGTTTTATGTGGATTACCTATGATTTCTTGAGCAGCCTAAATGTGCTGATTGCACCTCTCAGAACTTCTAAAAGATATCACTCTGGTGGTATCTATTATGGTAAATTCTTCATTGGAGAACAGCTGAGGAAAATTTGGGAGTTTACTAGCAAAAAACTTTCTGATTTCTTCTGACATGTGGAAACAGAACAAAAATAGTTCCATTAAACTCCAACTTGGGCCAGTAATTCCTGCAAATAATATCAACATCAAATAATAGGAAGATGAAACTTTAAAAAGTAAGAGTACAATATGGAATTGTAGTATTTTGTATTTATATTACGGATACACAGGGAATTTTAAGTCTCTGATTAGATCCTGCTTTTTAGAGGTTCTCGTGAAGTAAGCAAGAGGTATCAGCAATGACAAAAAATTGTATAATGACAACATATATTAAAAGTTTGTGTAATGACTATTCCTTGCATTTGTTGCTGATGCTTTTGATGAGGTACTGGTAAATCTTGCACACACACAAGCACAATAGCATTTACTGATAATTTACTGTAGCTTTTTCCCATTGCTTTTTTTAAGACTAATTTCCAGGGCTTTTTTTCTGCTTCATTTCTGTACTAAACCCCACTGTTTGTAGTAGAGCTACCTAAATTAACCCCTGCAGACAAGTTACTTTCAAGTAAATAAGTAATCACAAATATACCTTCAGTGACAGAAATCTGTGAATTGTAACAGTGCCTCATTTTGAATAGGCTGTTGAAAATAATCTTGCCAGAAGTTTTTTTACAGAACAGTTTTTGCTTCTAAAAACAGTGTGTTCTGCAGCCCAGTGAAAACTGGAAACTGGTCTCTGATCTGGAGATTCTTTATAATCCCTGAAGATAATGACTGAACAGTGAGGTTTGATAAAGAAAAATAGAAAACTGTTAAAACATTGTTTCTTCTCTTCTTTTTCAGCCTAGTTGGAGAAGAGACAGAGACCAAAGATGCCACCAGCAATAGGAGCTCCAGAGTACCCACCTCCAGATGGAGGCTGGGGGTGGGTTGTGGTGTTTGGGGCTTTTATCTCCATTGGATTTTCCTATGCATTCCCCAAAGCCATCACAGTATTCTTCAAAGAAATACAAGAAATCTTCCACACATCTTATAGTGAGATAGCTTGGATATCATCAATCATGTTGGCTGTCATGTATGCAGGAGGTAAGACATTTGTGAAATTTGAATATATCATAGCTATTTTTTTTCCCTATGGTCTTAGAACATTGAAGTTAATCACTACCTGACTTTATCATTATGGATTAAAGAATTTGCCGAAATATAGGCTACTTTTTGTTTCATAATTTATCAGAGAGCACTTTTATGTGCATCATTTCTGTTTTTAAGCATTTTATATTCTCTTCCTTTTTTTTCAATGCTGAGACAGAGACCATAAAAGATATCTTTACAAATGGTGCTAATATCAACAAAAGCTTGCTGTTCAGTTATTTTGATCTCATTTTTATTCATATAATAGTAGAGAACCATAAATTACTCACCACAATCACAGAATTATTTAGGCTGGGAAAGACCTCTGAGCTCATCAAGTCCAGCCTATGACCTAACACTACCACACTGGCTAGACCACGGCACTGAGTACCACATCCAGCCTTTCCTTAAACACCTCCAGGGATGGTGACTCCACCACTTCCCTGAGCAGTCCATTCCAATTCCTGATCACCTTTTCTGTGAGGAAGTGCTTCCTGATATCCAACCTGAACCTCACCTGGTGCAGCTTCAGGCCATGCCGTCTTCTCCGGTCACTTGTTGCCTGGGAGAAGAGCCCGACCACAACCTGACAACAACCTACAACACCTCTCTACAACAGGGAGTTGTAGAGAGTGATAATGTCCCTCCTGAGTCTCCTCCAGGCTAAACAACATTATCTGACTTAGCCTCTCCTTGTAAGACTTTCCCCCTTAGTCCCTTCACAACTTTGTTGCCCTCCTCTGGACTCACTCCAGCAACTCAATACACTTATTGAAGTGAGAGGCCCAGAACTGTACTCTGTACTTGAGATGAGGCCTGTCTATAATATAGAGAGAATCATAAAGGATTTTACAGGATCAGCAACAATAACCAAGGGATTTGCCAAAATTCACCAGGTGAAGATCTAACTTGAACTAGTGCAATCAGGAGTGGAGTAAAAAGCAGGTATACTCCAATAGATCTGCTTCTGAAGGGTACATCAGCAGTTTCACTGTGGAGGGCATATGTGTAACTGTGGAGTCCCCTGGACAAGTGCTGGAACCATCTGCAATAAAGGAAGAGCACAGGAGTTGAAAATCTGCTTTTCCTATGCTGTGACTTTTGGTCTGGACTCTCTCACCATGTTTTTTAATTGGAGCTAAATTTTCTAAGGGCAGAATCTCTATAGAGTTCAGGTGCATTCTTTTGCTTTAATCTCTGAATAACATTTAATTTATGCTGTTTCTGTCACGTCATTGTTGACCCAAGTTTTATTACCAGCACAGAGGCAAATCACAGGATGTTTAGCTTTGGCCATTTTTACCTGTGAGGTGCAATGTGCCCAACTTTTCATGTAAAAGACAAAACATGCCATACTTCTAGTTTCTCTCCAAGACTACTTTTACAGTTCTGCGTAACAATATAATAACTTCACCTGTACATTGACATTAAAAATTAAAAAATTGTTTACTCTTCCTCTTGCTAACACCTACTTCAGTCACTATGAAGTTTATCAGCATAGGAACAGTAAGAAAAGTTGTTTGGATATCATGTTACAGACTTGTGGTTTTAAAATGCTGAGAATGACAACCCTTCCTGATATAAACATGCTTTGAAGCCACAGCTTCTCTAGAACCACTTCCTAAAAAATAGGCCATTTAGACAATCACTGGCAGAATATGAAATAGCAATCAGGAAAAACATTTCTGAAGGAAATCACTCCATTGTTTTTAGTGTCTGAAAGTGGTTTGATTCCTTAGCATTTGATGTGCTGCAGCGTGAAATACACATTCAGACCATGAGTACAAGGTGCATTGTTTACTATGAAGTAAATGTGATATCTACATCTGCAATGAACACTGTGTTCATCATACTACTAATTATGGTAACCTGAAAACATCTAAGATCTGTCATCCTCATTAGAGCTTAGCATTCAACCTATTAATCATCACAGTGGGGTCAGTGAATAAGTTAGAGTCTGTGCAGACACTCTTTGCTTTGGAGGCTGCAGCCTCTTGCAGTAATTAGCTGGCATCTGTGTTTCAGTAACAAGGTATTAACTTACCTTTCAATGCCTGGAAAAAAAAAAAAAAGTAGGGGGGGATCTAATAGAAGGCATCCAGTAAGGAGCTAAAAGAATGTTAATTATGTTTATCCCTTACTTCATACTTAGAATAAATGGCATTAAATTATAGCAGGCCATCTGGCAATCCATATGGTCTCCTGCAGTCCTGGTTAACTCCAGCAAATAGGTCAAACACAGCATTCACCCCGTTAGAAAAGCACTAAGCAGAGGTGACAAATCTGATGAATCAAATCAATATGAAACTCTGTTCCCCTCTCAATCTGGCATAATTCATACTTTCATACTGGGTTTTGCTGTGGGGTTCACATGTTTGTTTTATTACATCCTCTCTCCCCTCCCCCCTTCATCTCCTGGATGTTTGTTAGAGTTTGCTAAAAAGCCATCACAAAAAAAACTAGATCCTGTGATGTGATCAAGGTTACAGGTATTGCACAGCCTCTGCTGTTCAGCCTGTGCTTGAAAAAAGCATCCTCTGGAGAAGAGCAATAGTTCAGTCTCCATGGCAACACCTTCTTCTGCCTCTCTTGAGCAGAGACTGTCAATTGTATTAAATTAAGGGTGATGTTTTTGTGATGGACTCCTGCACTCAAGGGACTGCGACTGAGACCACCAGACTTTTGTAACTGGAGGACAGAAGCTGGGATTAAGTGGAATTTATTGAGTTATCCTGACAGGGCAACCTGTGTTTCTCTATATCTATGAAGCATATATATATAAAATGTGTGTGCATGAATATTTTCTTACATACCTAAACTATATATGTACTCATACACTTACAGAGCCACTTTTATGCTCTGACACATTCACACATTAAGGAATTCAAGAAAAAGATCAAATATCTGGTCTCACTTTCTCAGTTCATTCTTCTCTTTTTCAAAACTTCACCTCTCACTTTGTGGAGAGTTAACTGCAAAAAGTGATGGGAGAGCTTCATATCAAAGCTTGATCTGTTTTCAGTGAAACTGTTTTCATTGCTTTCAGTGTAGGTTTGATAGGAGCCATCATGGCAGCTATGAAAGCCATGTGACAGGTCTGGTGATTTCCAACACAGCTGACCTTGACTTTTAGAATTCCTCAGGGAAAAGGCAGTTGGTTTGCTCACTTGCCTCTAACCCCCTTTCTGTCATATTTTCAAGGACAATTTCAGTTTAGATTTTTTGTTTATTTGGTCTGGTTTTGGTTTTGTTTGGTTTTTTTTATTATTATTTTTTGTTGCTGCTGGTGGTTTTGCTTATTTTTGCTTTTCCTAAAGAACATTTTTGGTGTGACACAGGGTTATAGAGATTAGCTGAAGAGCTGATAAATCCTTCCATCCATACCCAGCTGTGAAACGTGGAATAGTCTTACTGGTTTGAAGTTCAAAAAAAGAAAAGTCCATTTAAATTCTAGATTATATTTGTAAGTAAATAATTTACAGAACACCTCTGGACCCGTTTTGAAGAAAGGTGCTATAAAAGTGTATGTAGGGACCATTGCCATTTTTAAACACATTTATAATTTTAAAAGTCAGCATTTAATAGCTTCCTCTTTCTTCTTCTGTATATCTTGAATTATTCAGTTTTGAGTAGTAGGTGAAGTAGTTCCAAACAGTAGTAAACCCTTAGAGGATTTTTCAGGTGACAACACAAAAGTAACCTATAGACAAATTCTCATTGTGACTTTGTCAGATATTAATTTGGAAAATAACATATCATATGGTACGTTCAAAATATTTGTGATTTTTATCTCTGTGGGTGTTTTGGTGATATTGCTGTGAAGATGAAATGGCATGCACAGTGGAGATGACAGTTGCAAAATCCATGTAACACAAACAACAGATGGCTATGGATTTTTACTTTTGGACAGGACCTGGGCTTCTGCACTTTTCCTCCTCCCTGGTAATATTTTCTTATTTTGGTTTTTCAAATAGTGGCACAAACAGTTCAGTGGCTGTGGAGAGGGAGATTGAGAAGCTTTCTTAAATTGACCTATGTCCTTTGTTGTCAGGGACACACGTTTTTCTCCATCATAATATGCAAAGTGTTGAATTTTAATAACCTCATTTAGAGTGTCCTTGAAAGCAGAACTTATCAACTTTCTGAATGCCTCATGGGCATGAGGAAATACTTCACATTTAGTCTAAAATATATGTAAAACATCTACATCAAGTTAAATTGAAACTCGCAGATAAAGGAAAAGAAGTCATAATGAGGTGACACAAGAACAGAGCATTTTAAATCTTACTAGCAAATGGAGATAAGTACAAAAAAGAGGTATTAGGAGTAACAAAAATATTATAAATTTAGTTCAGTTTTTAACAGAGAAGACCTGGATACTAATTAAACCTGATTAAGCCTATGAATGGTAAATTATCCATTTCTTCATTTTCTTGGAAGACTTTGAGTTTTAATAAAACTGTAGCTTGTAGGACAGTGTTCCATGATAACAATGTTTAGAAAACACTTCAAAATGATCATTAAAAAGCAGATATGTTTTAGATAGTTTTATAAACTCTTTTCAGATAGGTTTATTGTGTTGTCCACAGGATTAAGCTGGGGTTTTTTACCCTACAACTTGTTAAGTTTGGCTGAACAGCTAATTGTGAAATATCCAGTGCTTTTTGGAGATCCAGTGTTTTCAAGTTTTCATGAGACAGTTTTTACTGGGATCTACTAAGCCACAATCAGGAAGCCAGTCTCAAAGTTAAGGCCATGCTAACATAGAGAAATGAGGTGTTTTTATTTTTTCCTTTGATTATACACTTAATTTGAATAATTTTTTCATAATATTTTATAATAATAATATTATAATAATAATTTTGCCTGAATTTTTTCAAAAAGACATTACACGACAAAGAATTCCCCCTGTGCTGCTACCAAGCTCTTTCAGTATTCAAATCGTAGGTTATTAGCAAGTATTTGATGCATATCATAATATTTCTGGTAACCTAAATTTAGTTAACTCAAGCCCTTTATTAAGGATCTCATTTACACACAGGTAGGCAATGTGGATAACGTAATGAACATTAGTTAAGCATTCTTTTCCTATTTAAGGATTGGTCTTGATCCTAATGTGGTTGTATAGCCACACATTTCTGTAAGTGAAGTAATCAATATTGACAGCTTCTTTTGCCTGCAAAGAAGATGCTTTTTTCTCTCCCACTTAGTTTCAAGTAATGGGTCAAACAATAATAAATAACATGCATCATGAAACACATTTTCTAATGGGCTAAAACTTTTGGATTCATTAAGGAAAATATCAAGGTACAAACTTAGCCTTTGTTATCTTTTGTAAAATTTTGAAGAAAGAATGTTTGTGTGTACTAATAACGTTGGATTAGTTCCCATGTGGTTTTTCATATCACTGGATCATACAAAGGCTGTATTTTTGATGTGTGCCACATAATTCAAAGGTAGTGAAACAATGGTCTAGGACAACTGGGAATCATGAGATATTTAGGCAGATACCAGAGAAATGCTGTGGGGAAGGAAAAGTCTGTGTATACCATTGTAGTCACACCAGCACTTCAAATGAAATAATAAACCCAGCGTTTTACAAAGAACTTATTATAGAATTTTACTGGTCCATTGTTTTGGAATGTCTAAGAACTATTCCCTTGTTTATTTTGAAGGGTATATTCAAGGGAAACAGGGTTGCACTGGTATGTTAAGAAGATATTCTAAGCCAGTATCAAATGGCAACAGCTGAGATTTTACTATGATTTATAAAGATATGTAGATCTGTAATCATTAACAGAGTTAAGTGGACCAGAGGCTTAGTGACAAGTTTCTGTTTATGCCAGAGGAACTGCAGAAAAGAAAGAATAAAGTTGTTCTAAATGGTCTTTTAATATAACTTTAAACATTTTTTTAGTTGATTAACTGGTTTTGTAAATTTTTCCAAAGATCACATACAACATATGTAGATGAATGCATGAAGCCTTTTTGATCAGTGAGAATCATTTCATCTCACAGTGATATTCTATTAAGATAATGTATATCAAAAAGCACAAATAACTGCAGCTTTAATTGGTAATGTATATTTTTTTGTGCCTACCAAAAAAAGAAAAGCTTGCTTTTCTTCCTTTCTTTTCCACAATTTTTTTTCACTTGTCAATTAATAGTTAAGCATTTTCACTGCAGTTTTATTATGAGTAAACAACTAAGCAAAAGATTGAAATAAGAGACTATATTTTGAAATAAGGCACTGATTTCCTCGTCTAGTTCAAACACTTCTTGCTCCACTTTCCCACCCATGATTTAGAACATGGTCTCTGGTTTTCTATGTCTGCTACTTTGAAAGACTTAATGATAGGTGCTTTGACATTTAGAAAACTTTGAAGGAAGTAGAGCTACCCTTACAGCTTTTAAAAAATATGAACTAGAAGTAATATGGACAGGACTGATGTATTTCGTCTTCCTCAGCATAGGAACCTACATCTGATCCAGTTGTCTAGACATCTTCTGTTGTCAGTGAATAGAACCAAAAATTTCTGATTTATCCCTTCATAATTTAAATGTCCAGAACACATCAAATTAATAATGTATTAGGAAGAGTTTTCTTGCTTTTGAGTGATAAAGGGATCTACAGGAGGAGTTCAGATATCTTCTTTGCACAAATCTGAGGTAATGCTACCCTAGATGATCATTGCTCTATATACATTATATTTTTGTTGTTATTCTCCCACATTTGCATGACACTGACTCAGTTGCACTGGTTTTGATACAATTAAAAATACCTGGTAATTTTAAGATTGTCTGTTAGCATGTAATCTTCTGTAATCTTGCAGTGACTTTCCTCATACCCATATTTTCCCTTCCAACACCAGC
Organism: Calypte anna; assembly: GCF_003957555.1. NCBI lineage: Eukaryota > Metazoa > Chordata > Aves > Apodiformes > Trochilidae > Calypte > Calypte anna. Next base: position 31,654,462 of record NC_044244.1, read on the forward strand.
TTAGAAGAAAACACAACTAGGAGAATAGCTGGTTTGATTAATAAGTGACAAAGTTTGCATTCTTTTGTAGCTGATTATAAGCTGATAGAAGCTGATGAACCTGTTATGTTTTCTTCTGTTCTGTGAATGGTTTGGAAGTTGAATACAGTTCATCCTCTTTGTAACAAGGTCCCCAAACTCTTTCCTATCAGTATCATCTGGCACTACTGATTTCATCATCGTACAAACTTACTCATACTGCTCTCCTATGGACGACTCCTTCGCTCTTCCAAGAGTCAAACTTATATGACTAAATTTTTTCTTCTGTTACAAGAATGAGCTTATATATTCTGCACGTGCTGCTTCTAGATTTGCAGATGTGTCCTAGCCTTTATCTTGTTATTTTTTACATCATAAGATATAATTTATTGTCAGGACTTCCCAAGGGCTCTACAGTGGCTGTCAGGATAGAACTGACATAAGAGAAGATGACAGGTGTCCTGTTTGGCCTTCCCAAGAACGCAGAGTAATCTTGTGTCCTTGGAAGTCAAATTTCACTCAGAAAAGCTTCAAGAGCAGTTCTGTTCTAAAGTGTTTGAATTACTGGCATATACCAAAATGGCAGAATTGATCCCTCCATATTGTGACATTGCTAAGTGTGTAATTAAGGAGCTGAATATGTTGTTATTTGCCTAATCAGAATAATTACCAAAGCAGCAAGTAAATAAACAAAGTGCAGTAGGTTTTGCTTCTGGATAGTCAACTTAAAAGACTGTCTTTGCAGGAGATATTCAATGCATAAGAAACCAAAACTCTGCAACTGTTACTATGAAACATGTAATAAAGGAACATAAGGCTTTAAATCTGGTGAGAAGCAGCATGACATTAAATATAGTGAAATAAAGTTTTTATTTAGTTACTTAGTTATTTAGTTAGTTTACCTGGACATCTGCCCAGCAAAAGGCAGTAAAATTAAAGATTTAAAATAAAGTAGTGACATTATTGATAAAGAACTTTAGGTCATATGCTGCATATGGAGAATTTGCAGGTTTTCTTTAAGTTTATAGCCAATTTTTCTAGAGTCACAGTTTGACAAGTGACACTGGAAAAAAATAAAAAATGACAGTAGGAAACCTTACAACAGATCCATTGCTATACATAGTAATGAACACCAGTTTTCACTGATGATGTGGTGCTCTTATCAGAGACATGTTAGATAACTGCCTGAGGCTCCATTCCAAATATAAGCACCATGGTGCTAATCGTGCAGTGAGTGCTTAATATCAACATGGAAACATGTTTATACATTTATGCAAATACGGTTATCCATAGGTGTTTGTAGCATCAAGATTTCTTGATAGTATATAATCAATGACTTAAGTGCTCCCAGAGGCTCTCATTAAAATATTATTTTCATTTATATTAACCTTTAAAAGACATTATTCATAAATGTTTCATGTCTTTTTGCCAAAATAAAATATAAATAAACTATAGAAGGTTAGGTTTGAGGATCCACAGTATTTGAGCAAAACTGGCAGAATTCACTTTAATCATTTGCTTAAACTTTTGACTTATTTGTCAGTGAGCTTATCTCTGCTTCATAAATAAAAAAGGAAAATCTAAGAACATGGTGCAATTTGACATTAAGTATGAGCCTTCTAACTTCAGTTTTAGTTTATTGGTTTCCATAGAGTCCCAGTGCTGCAAAAGGCACTGAAGGGTGAACAATCAGACCCTGTGATTTTATGTTTGTTCTGATTATTCACTGAAACTATGTAGTGAAGCACTTCCGTGTAGTGACCTGAAACTATATGATTCTCACGTGAGAAGAGAATGCAGTCTACATTAGAGGTGGCTGTAAGGGGCCAATAGTCTGCATAATGATTTCTGATTAACACAGTTGTCATACAAAGGTACAGAAAATATATATATTAAAAAAAAAAAAAAAAAAAAAAAAAAAAAAAAGAAAGAAAGAAAAGTAAAAGAAGAAGTTTTGACACCCCCTCTCCTATGGCATGGATTTGAAGAAGGACTAAAGGACTACACCTGCCAGAATATGATGGGGCAGTTACTGAGGTCTAGTGAGTGCTATGTGGCTCCGTACACAATCATAAGCAACACAGTTGCTTTCACTAAATTAAGAAACTCTAGAGCTGTATATTTCTGAGATAGTTTGGTAATGAAATGCAATATCATACCAAATGACCGGGGACAAAATGTTTGCAATTATTTTGAAAAGCTAAGAGGAAGAGTTATATCATGGGAATACCAGATAATTATAATTTTTATTTCTTTATTTGTATAACAAAATACATTTGAGGTATTTCAGAGTGACTTATTCAAAGAGTTTTAATTCTGAACTGAAAATTCTGAGACTTGGAATTTTTATGTCAACTTGAGAATAGAATGAATGCTAAAGCATAAGAATGTTTCGTGCAATACTTACTCTGATTTTATGTCTTGTTCTTTAGAAATCAAATAGCATGTCACAAAGATAATACACGTGGGAGTGATTCTCTTGTCTTTCACACAGGATCATAGTTTATATCTGTGCAAAGGTTATATAAAACATTATCATTGTGATTTACAAGCTTTTCATATTTACTTACTCAAATGTAAACAGTTACCTGAGTGCCAAGCACTTGACCCTATGCTCAGAGGAGCAGCGCTGAAGCAGTATATGGGATTAAGACAAGAACAAATTGTATCACAGAATTCCTACTGAATCATTTCTCCTGTTATATAAAAAATTTACCGACAAGGCCTTGATATTAATTTTGCCTAGATCAGTCAGCTTTCTAAGCAATTGCTTTTCAGTAAGATGTATTAAAACTTAGTAAAGAAACATAGATCCTCCTGTGGGGAGAAAATAATTCTTTCATTAGTAAAGCTAAGTAATATTCTCCACACAGGCCCATATGTTAAATCCTTGCAGAAACAGTTATATTTCATCAGATTATTTTAATATGTTCTGGCTGAAGAATATCAACATTACTCCTTAGATGAATGGTGGCTCCATAAATGCATGATATTTAGGCAACATCTGTAATACAAATCATGAGGAGCCTGTATTTTAATGGGCACTAATTTATTTTGAATTTATGATGCATCACAATCTTTAGAATTAAGCTGCTTGACATTAGTCAGTGAAGAATAAGTTTTCTGCCAGTGGTGGGTTGTTTTATTTCTTCACACTTCACAAATATGCCTGATTCAAAAGCCACACAAATATCTTCAAACGCAGTAAGATGGCACTAGGCCACTTCATGTCTTTTTTTGTATCTGATCTCAAATATTCTTTGGTCCTGTAAACAGACCTGATCTAGACTTTCCCCCGTTTCTCTATACCCCCTATTTTCAGAAGAGCTTCTCTATGGAAATTTATCTTTTGCTGCTACAAGGGAACTGTACAAAGAGTATTATGCATGTTGTTTCCTCTCTAGTGCAGGAAAACCACAAATTCCACAAGGACCTTTTCACAGCCCCCTGATAATATATTCCTTTTCCACTGCTTATGTCCCAGGCTTCCTCTACTAATTTTCTTGATTCTTTCACTCTTTACTTATACATATTTTATGAAATACTGTTTTCATAGGAGAAGACATACTTTCCCCTTCATTAAACGGAGTCACTGTGTTTTGATTGAAAATGTATTTGTTGACTTCACAAAAGAAATAATATGTGACTATACATAGGAGCCATCTAAAAATTTGAAAGACCCATCAGGAAAAACTCTTTCCATTGTAAATGGAAATCTAATAGTGTCAACTTGATGACAAATTCAAATTGGATGACAAAAAATATGTGAGGTGAGTATAGGATATGCAAGGATAAGCTGACATTTGCTCAGCTAATGTAAAAAATTTATCTGATTTTTCTGTCAATTCATTGCGTAAGAGTGTTTTCCTCAAGCATCTGCACTTCTGTAAAAGTCTAGAGAGAAGTCAGGAAAAGAGAACGAAAAGAGTTTAGAATTCATCCTTGAATTATTGCTTAATTAGAAAATGTTATCCTGAAGATTATTATTTTTGAAAAGCAGCTAAATGTGGGTTTTCTAAAATATAAGTAAATTGGAGAATGTTCTGTGGAAGATTTTCAGAATCCTAGACCCATTCACTAAGTTGACTCCACAAGATCTGCTTGCTCTAGAGTGTAACGAAGACTACTGATTCAAATACAGCTAAAATAAAGGAATGCATTGAAAGACAGAAGAAATCACATAAATCCTCTTGATCAAGAGGATAATATTTGGTAACTTTTGGATTTTCATTACTCTAGTTTTGATTTTTTTTCTTCATGCTTTTAGCAACTGAGCAGTTTATATTACTTTTAGTCTTTTTGACCTGGAAGACAAAGTATTTCCTGTTCCTTTACATGTCATTCTATAATCAAACAGATTTTCTCAGTACACGTGTTATTTTTTCATGTCTATGAAAAGAGGAAAAAAACATGAACAACCCCCTGCCAAAGATTCTCACTTGTAATTCACAATTGAATGTGTCTCACTCCTCCCCCCACCCCAGTTTCCTACTCTCCCCTTTTGCAAAACACTGGAAAAGATGCAATTTCTGTAGCTGGTATGATCCCATTCGTACACTAGCATTGTTTGCACAATAAAACTCTAAATATCTTAGGTGCTAAAACCTAATAAGAATACTGAGTTCCTGTTTTGTATGAGTCCTTTGAAATACAAATTCCCTTCCACTTCTTTCCTTTTCCCTTTCTGCTCCCACTTTTCTCCCTCTTCCTGCTCACCATCTGTAGAGAGACAAGAAAAACCAGGTGCCTCGAATTGCCAGTGAGTGGGTGTGAGTCCACCTGTGTCTGATTAGGACAGGCCCCTATTGGGCATGAGCAAGACCAGGGGGCCAATAAAGGTGGGACACACACCCACAGAGGAGACCTCAGTTCACTCTGGTGTGAGGCAGGGAGAGGCCAGCAGCTCGTTGAGCCTCTGGAGCAAGAAAGGCTCTTCCTGCTACACTTCTACCCTGGAAGCGCTGTGTGGTGGCTGGAGTCCTGGAAGAGACCAGCAGCTCGTCGAGCTTCAGGAGCAAGAATGGCTCCTCCCACTACAACCATCTATGTTGTAAACTAGATATTATTCACATACTTTTCCCTTATGCAGCTTTCAAGGCATGGTCTGATTTATGTGCTGCGAAGGCATTTGGGAAATTCCCCTTCTAATTGTTACCACTGACAATCACCATATGTAATTTATTGGATATTATTAAAAATACAATAATAATGAATAACAATGAATAATAATGAAAATAATTATTAAAAGATTTCTCTATAAAGCGCACACTTATGTGTTAAACAGCAAATGGGTTTAGAAATAATCTTACAAAGTTATTGGCAATGACCTAAAGGTCTCAGGACACATCCAGATTTATACTTCTCGTTATGTATATTCTGAATATGTAGATGACATTTAATGATCTACTCATGATCCATAATTCACAATAAGTGGTCCACAGAAACATCATAAGTAGCAGACTGAGTATTTTCAAGTTGAAGTTTAATTATACAGTGCTGAATTGAGACCAGAAGGGAATAGAAGCTTGTAGTAGAAGTAGAAAGTAGAAAGAAGAAGTAGAAAGAAGCTTGTGCTTTCTCTGAAATGGCATATTATTGCCTGTATCAATATATGAGGAATCATTTCCAGGCTGAGTTCGTTATAATATTATTCTGGAAGAAAACAAGCTGTAGAATGATGTGCAGGGCAAAAATGGAATACTGTATGAACATTAATATGATAGGCAATTGGCAGAAGACATAGAAATCCAAATGACAATATTAATCTTAACTGAAGTTGGCTGAATTTTTCACAGTGAATGCATTGTCTGAAAAATATAATTATTTGAGTGCAGAGAGTATATCCTACTTTCAAAAGAATAACTAAGTAGCCTATGCTAGGTCTTCTGAAAGTGTTTGCTATGACTTCTTTCTCTATCTTATTCCTTCTAGGCTTCCAAATGACAAATTACTGTTCTGATGCCAGGAAAAGTAGGCACAGATTTTTAAGAAGGTGTATAAAGACAATGACTGACAATGGGGAGTAATAAATAAGAAGTGATGAATAATGAACATTTTTTAATATTGTGTTCACACGTGCATACATAGATTTGTAGAAAAGGCAGCCATTTCTCAAAGAGGAAGAAAGAAAAAAGGAAATATTTATAACTAGTTAGTAACAAAGTTTAGGAAAAGGCTTATGAGGAATTAAAACAGATATCTGCAAGCATTGGGGTTTTTTGTTTTTTTTTTTTTTTTTTATTCTAACAATTAACTCTGAGATTAACAATATATCTCTTATTTTCAAGTTACTATAATTGTACCTGTGACAATGGTATGCTGTAACCTCTGCTTTCTTTTCTATCATCTGCAACAATACAGAACCCCTCCATCCCTTTTTAACAGAAGAAAATACAGAACTTTTTTTGGCAATCTGGTTCTAGCAGTAAGTGAGCTACTTTTATAGCTGAAAAATGTAATCTGCTTTGGCAACACATGAAGTACTAAATATTAAGTCTTCTTCAGTTACATATTTGAACTTTAAAAAGTGAGTTTAGAAGTTTCCTGGTGAAAAATACTTATAAATGAGATTACTACTTTCTGTTATCCCAAGAAAAAGCAACTCATTTATATCACTAGAAACCCAGCAATCAGATGTGTAAAATGGTGGAGTTTTTTGTGTTTGGTTTTGTGTGTGTTTGTGTAAATATAATGTATATCTCATCATAGCAGGCTGGTTTTTTTTACTAAGAGTATCTTTAAGATAGAAAAAAAAAAAAAACAGTAGAGATACTAGATAGCTATAAAAGAACCTGTAGTTTTGGATTAGTAATATTTTTCCTTGGTTCCCTAAAAGCAGACATATTATGTTGGATTTATTTTAATCTTTTCAGAAATTTCATGCTTCTTTCAGTATAAATGCTTTAGCACACATATTACCAAACTGAAGTAATTCTTTCACTTGCAATCATCCAGAGAGACTGGATCAGGCACGGAGATGAATGGATAATATTTCAAGGATGAGGTCTCTGGAAAAAGACACTAAATATTTTCAAGCCTCCTGAAATTCCCAATGAAACCCTCAGAAGGATATAAATTCAGTGAAGTTTATTATTAATACCTTCATATTGACTACTGATATAAAAAATATATTTATTAGTATTTACATATTAGTATTATTATTGCTATGATGTTTCCAGAGGATTAGAAATTAGTAAGTAGCATTTAATAGCACATTGTGTATGTCAACAGTAATATTATTTAAGTGAATTACCCATCATATTTTTTAGATCTTAAAAGCTGTTTCAAATCTAGAATCATGATTCCTGAAGTCCTGAGGAGTTAATTAATTCTAAATACTAAGCTTTAAAAATTGATTGTTTTTTGCAGGAAAGTTTCATTAATTCCTCCGAGTGGATCATATTTGCCACTAAATTTTCTAATCTTCACCTTGAGACACACATGACATGAACTGCTTAAACTACAAGCTAGTTGCATCAGTGTTCTGAGAAGAAATACATTTTTCTTAGAAGACCATTGGCAATGCACCTATCATGTGCTTATGCCATTTTCTGCTATCCTTGTTCCAGAGGCATGCAGACCACTTTGTGAAAAATGTGTGTCTGGTGTTGCAGTGTCTCTATTTATATGTATCTCTCTTCTAGGTGCTTTGGTTCCATCTCATCATTAGCTTTCTTGTTTCTTGCCTTTTTTCAAGTTGAAAGACTATTTTTTGCAAATACCTCTGCACAGGCTTTACTTTACTCAGTTACACTGAAGGTAACAGGTGTACAAATATTAGGAAGTTGTTTTTTTTTTAAATGCTGATGTTTTTTGCTGCATCTGGCTTAATTTCACAATAAATGTGTCAATGTGAAACTCGAGCAATTAATTTTGGGGTAGAATTTTTCTTGTAGTCAGTGACCATAAACATTTCTGAAAACTGAGTGTTCAGCAGCTCACAGAATTACTCTCATTTTCTATTTTATTCCTTATTTCTGATATTATGAAATTTCATTTTAATTTCAAATGAAATGTCATAAACCATCTTACAGTCTTCTGCTTTGTGAGCAAGTGTTCAAGCTTTTCATGAAAAAAATTCTGTAGCAGAGCATGCAAAAGATAATTAAATAAAGCATTGATTTGCATTCATGTAAATAATTATCATCATGGCTGCTTCTTGATCAAAAGCTGAGCAATTTCCCAATTTTTTAATTTCATGGAATATTTTGCTAAGTTGAAGTTGTTCTCTAAATTATGTTGTCCTTAACTCCATATATATTCACATCCTAGCAAACAAGAAACAAAAAGATAAGAAAACCAACAGATGCAATCAAAATATATAATGGTCTTGGTTCATGTCTCTGATGCATCACTGGAAAAAACAAAACAAAACAAACAAACAAAAAAACCCCCATCAAACAGCTCAAGGACCATTCATCTCTACATAAAAGCAAACAATACATTTAGACTAAGCCCCACCACTGATCACTTATTTTGTTTCTTCTGAACATTTCAGGATAAAGGCAGCTCATATTTGCAGCCAGACAGATGTGTTTCTGACTTAAGCACATCAGTTCAAAATTATCAGCATCAATCTTTTGGGTGGAGGAACCATGAAGAAGCAGCCAGTGTGTCTGAAGTGCTCTGCCATCAGCCAGACTCCTATGGGTTACCACACACATGATCACTGTATTTCTTATAAAAGTCCTAAGGAACACCTGAAGGTCAAATTAATCCTCATTAGTAATCAAAAGACAGAAACTTAATAGAATTCAAGGATCCTTCAGGACAGAACTGAGAATGTGCATTCAAGGTAATGACACTGAGGAAATGTAGTTAGAGGAGGGGAAGTGGTGAGCAAAGTGTGATGGATGCTTGAACGATCCAGTGCTTACTGCCCAGCATCCTGTGCTTTCAGCTGCTGAGCTATCTTAACTGAGTTTAGTGACCCTAACTCAGTGCTGGCCAGTTCTTTTAGATGATATTTATTGCATGAGCATTTTTTTTTCTCTTTTCTTTCTGTCAGGGTTACTGTATTGTCAGGGTTTATGAAATCAATGCGGACAGTTGTAAATATTATTTGAAATGGGAAAAAAAATACTGCCAAATGCACAGAAAAACTATAGGCGAAGCTTTCTAATAATTGTTGAACTACACTAACTTCATAGCTGTTACACAAACACTGAGGGTATGTCAGAATCACAGGTTTCCATGCCCAGAAATGTGATAAAGAATCTAAGACAAAAATAATTACATGACATTTTACTATTTCCAAATTAATCATTACTTTTTTTTATTTTTTTTTGGTCTTTCTCTAAATGCCTATTCAAAAGTACTAAAAGTATTAAGCCAAAAATGTTTAAACTAGACAGAAGACTGCCAGAGAAAGCTCAGTAGTTTCACTTAGTCCTGGCTGAGCAAATGTTAGGAAGTTCTTCAGTATGAGGGTGGTGAGACTTCGGAACAGATTGCCCAGAGAAGCTGTGAATGGCCTCTCCCTGAAGGTGTTCAAGGCCAGGCTGGATGAGGCTTTGAGCAGCCTGGTCTAGTTGAAAAGTGTCCCTGCCCATGGAAGGGAGGTTGAAATAGATGATCTCTAAGTTCCCTTCCAACCTGAGCCATTCTATGAAAAGCAGTATATTTTCAAAATGTTTTCCAACTTCCAAGTGTTTTAAATATAATCACAATCAATTTTCAGTTTCATTTCCTCTGGATACTGTAAATAATGTTCTAATGGCTGTACCAGGTACATGCTTAAATCATTGTGGTTGAAGGAGTTCCTTTAAAGCAAAATGCAAGGCTCTACTTTTGCAAAATGTTGAGGATTCTTTGTCAAACAGCAAATCAGCTCCTGAAAGACAAAAGTAAAAGAGAACCACAGGGAAAAAAAGAAGAAGAAAAAGTCTGAATTATATAAGCAAGCAGTTTATCCTCTTGTTAATTCTTGGAGCTCCTTGCGTATTTCCAGCCTTATAGAAAACAGAAATAAAAAAAATAAAGCTGGACTGGTAAGATAGCTGCATTGATTCTGCAGAGTAGATGGCTGAAAATGTGCTTCTTTAAATCACTTGGCAGGATGCAATCTACAATATTGCATTAGTGCAACTTGAAATATTAGTATTCCATTTCTTTTCAAATTCTTTCAGCAATTCACTTGATTGAAATAAATGTCATATTGTTCAGATTGAGTCATTTTAGGTATTTTTGGATCAATGACATTATAAACACTGTATGACATTTTCAATATATGCTTTTAAAATTACCTTTGTGTCAAGAAGGTTCTTCTCTAGCTCCATATTAAAAATAATGCAGGTAATGAAATAAAAGCATAAGTACACTGTTTGTATGTGAACCAATTTACAGATGTGAATGATCTTCCATTAAATCACTGTATGAGAGCAGTGAGAAATCAAACCAGGACAAATAAATTAAACACTAAAGCCTAGGTTAAATGAAAGAAGATTTAATTCGTATGGTGAATATAAATACAGAGTAGAACCAAAGATGACCTCTTTATAAACATAAAAGAAAATTACTACAGTTTGATACTGCTTCAAGCCAATCCCTTCTGTTGTAACCATTCTGAGTAGTTATTACACATTTAAGTTGCAGAACATCTTTTGATCCCTCACAGAAAGTGCTGTCTATTTACAGGAGAACTGTCTAAACTAAATATATACATATATATATATTTCTTTTCTTTTGATTTTGGCAAGGAAAAAATGATGCAAAAGAGAAAAGGCAGTGAGAATTCTAGTGTCCTAGATTCTGTTCTTCTTATAAATTAATGGAGTGTGCCTAACGTTTGGACTTATAAATGTTATTCTACCTGAGAGCTGTGCAAGAGATAGATTTTATGCCAAATAAATCTTCCTTTATTCTATTTCATGGCCTTAAAACTGATCTGCATGTACTATTACCTCAAGGTATTATGAAATGAAAATAGTGTTTTCTAATTTGTATGCTTTTAGAGATACTAGATATAAATCATTGCATTTTGTCCAGAGTTACCTAATTTTTGGTAGTATATATCTTTTTAGGGCTGAAAAAGAAAATAAATTGATAGATGTGTTTATATGGGTATGTGTGTATCTCTGAGGATGTAACAATATTGTAAAATCTATTAAATTTATAGTGCTTAGTTTGAACCCTTTATTCATTCCACAAGAATAGCGAGCAATACATTTCATTAAAAAGAAACTTCGTAGTCTGAGTTATGTTTAAACTGTATTAGTACAATAAACATCTTTTTAGAGGAAAAGAGTTATTATTTATTCAAACATATGCTTTTTTATGTCTACTTATTCAGTTAAGTAGGGGTTTTTGTAGCTCTTCATTTACAACAGCATGGCTTAAGAGAAAATTTAAATGGTGATTGAAAAGGTGAATGTGGAAGGCAAATATGGAAAGACAACAGTTATAAGAAACATTTAATCTCATTTGTAAGCAACGTATTGCTTCCAAGAGGTCTTGGTATTCACTGAAGACCAGCAAAGCATCTTTATCCTCACATTTTGCACAATACAGATGTGCAACTGAATGTTCTGCTGAGCCATCAAAACAAAATGTAGGTGTCACATTTTTATTTGCTTTGTATAAAAGATCATAAAGAGCTCCTAAGTCTCTTCTCACATAACTCAAATAGCTCTGCAATCTTTTCCTTTGGCATGTGAAAAAAACAAAACAAAACAAAACAAAACAAAAAAAGTGAAAAGCTGCTATTTTTTTTCTTGTTGTCTTCTAAAGTGTTTTCAGCCCTTTCTGAAAATGTTCTTCAGTGACACCAGTTACAGTTCTGTCTTATTCCTTCTCACAGTCTGGTAATTTGCCTCAAACAGAAAGATATAAAACAAAAATACAGCCAGGAGACTGTTAACGTATTATGATAATGGTCTGAAATTTGGTTTAGGGAGTGGATAGTCTTTTGTGGCTGATGGTTTCAAAGTGCTAAGGGAGAGATCAGAGTAAGTATTCTTGTGGGCCTCCTGACTTAACATCTGCTGTGTAGTTACTTCAGGCTTTGGGAAAGTAGACTCAGAGATTCAGCAGTGCTTTAGTGCATTAATGTGCATTAATGTGTATTAATGTATAGCATGATTTTGGCAGTGTTACAATACTTAAACAGATTAATCTTGCTTCTGCTAAAAAGAAAAAATATGCAGGGAATACAGATACATGCTGGCATGTAAGCATTGCTTAAATAATTGTAGAAGCTGTTAGATGTTAGCTGTTAGAAATTCATGCATGGCTATAAAACATGTGATGTTAGACAAACAACTGGAATTTATGTAGATTCATATATATTAAGGTATGAATATGCATTATTTTATGAGACTGCAAACCCAAGCATATACACAGTTGTCACAAGAAAATGTTGAACCTATTAATCATATTGGAAGTGTTCCTAGATAGTTTAAGGAGTAAGCTTAGTCTCACTCTGTGGGTTATAGAACAATGAATATTTTCCACATACACAAATTTTAAATCAATACTGGAATATACTAATAGAAGGCCCACAAATAAATGGAACTGTGGTGGTAAATACACATGATTAACTTAAGGAAAACATTTCAAAGATAATACGCTGTTTAAAGGAAATTTACATTCCTAACATGTTCCAGAGTTAGATTCATTTGAAAGTATGACCCATCAGACAGATTTGTTTGATGTCTTCAGCATTTTGTCTCCCGTGTCTTCATCCATTGCCTCCCTAAATTAGTGCATCCATATTTAGGCTCTATGTAGCAGGCCTTGTAGGTGAGGCTGGCATTGCTACAGCTAAGATCCAGAGGTCCAGTTTTCTTGCTCCTAATAAGGAACCTGGAACAGTGTTAAAGAATATGATTATCATAGTCAAAACTCTTTGGGGGTGAATATTACAGCAAAGCTCATCTTTGTCCTTGATTATGGTTGGAAAACTTTGTCAGAGCCATGCGATGCTGTCTTTTTGATCCATAGCTTTATTTCAAATTCAAGCAATATAGCAATATTGCACAATATTGCAGACTATTTGAATGCCATTCCTCACTTTTCACACTTTGTTTAATGAGAATAGAAGCAGATTGCTAACAGGTCTATCCACATCATAAGTGAAGTATTTGTGCAAGGGTACAATTCAAGATGCTGCATGTAGTGAATAAATCTGTAAATAGTATGGTAGAATATTTGCAGTGAGGCATAGCTATAATGCCTCTTCCCTAAATTGCTTTCTGAGGATCAGAAAAGGAGCATTTTAAGTAAGACTACAGGAAGGCAACAAACTACAGCAGTAGTTTTAGGGGAGATCAGAAAGTTAACAAATGCTAGACAAATTTTTCATTTACAATGTTGTAAATACTTCCATCTGATGACATGAAAAAGAAAATAATTTTAAAAGTTACTTTTTTCATATCTTTGAAGTGAAATACTGTTCCTCTGTTTAACACTTATAAAAAATGAAAACTTTTTTTTCAGAAAACTAAATTTAATGTATTTTTAAAAATATAGGTGCTAATTTATATAGGGATGGAACTTCTAGCTTTGAGTTAAACAAAGAGTTCCAGTTAAAAGGGGTTTTTTTGACCCAGAGGATATATTTGTATTGTTCATGTATTGCAAAGGGGCATTCTTTCTGATTCATACATGAGCCAAACTACGGATTGTCTCAACATATCTCTATAGTAATTTTTTCTTTAAAAAAATGTGATTTAAGTTATAGTTCTATATAGTTATGAGAGAACGAGTTTAAGACAGAAGTAAGCATGATATGTTTGGGAATTGATCGTAGTGTATTTTGTCCATCCTTATTGTTTCACTACTTTCTCCATAAAGCCTCAAAGGAGAAACCCCACCTCATCACTGTGCTGCCTAGTGGCTCCCTCCAAATGGAAATAAGAAGTGGAAAGTATCTCATAATACAAGCTGTCAGCAAAATGTTTTAGTGCTTCATATGTGATTTAAAGTCTTTTAATAAATTTCTGGTCTGTTATATATTTGTTGAACCAGTCCATACTGTGGATATTCAGTTCTGTTGGTTTCAATGTATGGTTATGCTTAAGCTGCATTTCGGTGAGCAGCAGAACCTGGTCTCTTTATAGGTCTGTATAATGAACCCTAATGCCTTCAGCCTGAGCATTCTTTACCTTCCCAGTAAAATAGCCTCCTTGTTTATCCTCTGTGCCCCTACCTACCTTGAACAATGTAACTGCCTGGGAAAGAACATAAATGGCTTTTACTGGTAGAAAGCTGAGTGTATTGGCCAGGATCTGCAATGTCTGGACAGGAACTCCTTTTTTAAAACAGATGCTGCCCTAGGCTCCTTGTGACCCAGGTTGTTTAATGAATGCACAAACCTTGAGATCTAAATATCACTCATATCTTTGCTTTCCCATCAAGTTAATTTCAAACTGACCTCTTGATTCACAAATCATTAGACAACATGGCCAGGCACAGGGCAATATTATTGTAGAAGCTTATTTCTGTAAGGAACTAAGCTAAAAGATGATAATTTGACATACCCTTAAGACTTTTGTTGTCTATATGAAAGCAGTAATTAGCATTTTCAGTATCTCCATAATGATAATAATACTTTAATACGTGTGAGGTGATTAAACAGTAGAGTCTAAAAATAATACTGTATTTATGGAAATACAGTAGAGTCTATAAATAACACTGTATTTATGGAAATAGATTTTTAAATTGGGTTGCAATTGGCTTTTTCACATCATGGAGCTTCTGGTATTTGTTCCTTTAGATACTTATAAAGATAGAGACTGTTACCAATAGAGTGAATGATTTGCAATGAAAACAGCTGCAGAGTTTGGCATTCCACTTTCTGCCAGGTGCATGCTTTATTTTGAATTTGAAACTTTTAATTATGGTTTTTTTTTTTTTTTTTAATCAGATAGGTTTAGTCATTGCAAAAGCAAGACTATTTGTAATAGTTTAGGCCAAATATAGTGCAGTCAGATGGTATGCAGGTATACCTAAAGAGCTTTGACAACCTCTTAATCTTGATATGTAGTACACCATCTATTCTAGTCACAGTCATTTAAAAAACATATAATGCATGTCATGCTAAATTGCACACTAGCTGTTTGTTTAGTATGGACGTAATTACACCATAAACTGAATTGCAGTTGAAACTGAAAAATGGACCTGTAGTAATATTTTCAGGGTTTATAGGGCTTTATGCTAAACCACATCTTAGATTTTCCCAGAAAACCTATAGTCATCTTGGTGCACATTAACACTTCTTTCTGCGTGAGGCAGGGGAAACTCAGCCTGAGGGGCTTTCAGATTTATATTTTGATTTCACGATATTTTTTAAATCTATGTGTAGATATAAGTAGTGGACCAGTACATGCTACAGGATTAAGATCAATTATTAGTTTGCTTTCCAGGAGATTCCTTCTTCTCTGTGAAGAGGAGTTTTGATATCTGTCTCATTTGAAAATTTTCAGTCCTTGCACTTTCAAAACTTTCATTGACCAATCTGAGTATTGATTTCTTGTGAATTACAAGAATGTCTCTTGCTTCTCTGACGTCTTTAATCTTTTGATCCGTCTTCATAACTCATCATATTTATTTTGTCTGGAGGCAATATGTCCCCATCCAGGCTCATATGTCTGAAAACCCACATGGTGCTTGTAAGCCAAGACAGTATAGAAACAGCTCAACATTATATGAGATGGAAGAACAAAGCATTCCAACATACCCTAAACACAAAGACATGTGATGGAATTACCTGGTACCTATTAATGTGTTTTCTTTCTACCAACAGGTCCTGTAAGCAGCATTTTGGTGAATAAATATGGTAGCCGGCCTGTGATGATAGCAGGAGGTATCTTGTGTTCTTTTGGTATGATTGCTTCCTCTTTCTGCAACAGCGTCCTGGAACTTTATATATGTATTGGTGTTGTTGGAGGTAAGAGTCCTGTTTAAAAGGAATTATTATATTCTATTGTATTATTTCAATACTGTTCTACCAGTGAACCTCACTGATCACAAACCCACTGTGCAAGGCATTGTACACATGCAAACCAAGGTAGCAAATTCAGTTTCATTTCAGCTACCTGAATCCTTTAAATTAGCTGGTATGATGTTAAATTATTTCTTAGGGTATTTCAGTAACATGTGATGATTTTATTCAATAAATGCTGCATGTAGGTACTGTTCAGCACTGCACTGTAATTATGGTATAAAAATTGATTGGCTTGTGACAGCACTTATTACAGTCATTTGTGTAGAATTTCACATTCATTCTTTTAGTTTTCAATCATGTTGCACTTCAAACAGCATGGCAGAGGCTAGCAGAATTCTAGTAAAAATGCAAAAGCTAGTACTAACATTCTGTAGCCTTGTACATGCATATACTCTCATGGAAAACTATAACTTACATTTCAATGTTTTTGTATTTACCACGTCTCCTATTCATATATCATCAAAAGCCTGGATGTTGCCTAAGGCAATGAACTAAAGTCATCATAAAGCAAGTAAATTAAATAAAATACTTGTCAAAAGTTGTGAGGTTTTTTGATTGCTTTTTTTTAAAAACTACAACCTCAGAATAAAAAAGACAAGTGAGGTGAAATACTGACAGATATTAAATGAATGAGATAATACGTGTTACTATATTCAAGATCATCGTGATGTTGGGATTAATGTCCTTCTTTGTTCAGTGACTGTTTCTTAAAGCTCTTATTTTTTTCATATCCTAAACTTGGGGTTCACTGAAATATAAAGTCAGGTCAAAGAATGAGCCTATCAGAGAATGGTTTCTCCTGTGCCATTCAGCAGATGCACACCTATTAAGACCTCATTGCTTAGATGTCAATACAAAGAAAAGGCCTAGAGGTTCAGCTTGTACATACAGCACATGTGGCTCAGTGGTCTGCTCCCATGTTTATCATCTAGAACTCTTCCACCTTAAGCAGTGACTTCCATACCTGATTAATGGAGATCAATGTGCTTCAAAATAATTAGCCATTTTAACCTCCACTTTTGTACACAAGTTTGATCTTAAATAGAGCTGGAAATAAGAAATTAAATTTATGCATTTAAATATACCCTGCACTCATTGTAGCTTAGGTTACATTTAATAACTTCTGTGACATGAGCCAAGGGAGAATTGCATTATAGCAAATATAAAATTGTGAGTCAAGGCACTGATACCATAATTCTTCTGTCTACTATAATGTCTACTATTATTCCCCTGTCTCTGTCTTTGCTAAAACACAGCAAAGAGTTTTGGGTTTTATTGCAGTGCTATATGGGGAAATGACAGAAGGCCACCAAGACATAGTCTTGTCATCAACACACATGGAGAGCAATGGAAGTTTATTTCATTATCTGATACTAGTTGATTTCTATCTTCATTGAGAACCATTGGATTTAATACTGGTCATTTTAAAAATAGCTTGCAAGGGTGTGATAAGTTTTTTTTTAGTGCATGATCTTCAATAATACTGTCTTTTATGTGTTGTTTAGGTCTGGGTTTAGCATTCAACTTACAGCCTGCCTTGACCATGATTGGCAAGTATTTCTATAAGAAGCGTCCCATTGCTAATGGATTAGCCATGGCTGGAAGTCCAGTGTTTCTGAGCACTTTGGCACCTCTCAATCAATTCCTCTTTAATGCATTTGGCTGGAAAGGAAGCTTTCTCATTCTAGGAGGACTTCTTTTGAACTGCTGTGTGGCTGGGTCACTTATGAGACCTGTTGGACCGAAGACAGCCCCTCCTGTGAAAAAAGATGTTGAAAAAGGCAAAGGAGATTCTGCCTTGCACAAAAACAACAAGAAGTCTTTTTGTCAAACTATAAATAAATATCTTGATCTGTCCCTCTTCAAACATAGAGGGTTTCTAATCTATTTGTCAGGGAATGTCATTATGTTTATAGGTTTCTTCGCTCCAATAGTTTTCTTGGCTCCCTATGCCAAGCATAAGGGAATTGATGAATATTCTGCTGCCTTTTTGCTATCTATCTTAGCATTTGTAGACATGTTTGCTAGGCCTTCAATGGGACTTGTAGCAAACTCCAAGTTTATCCGGCCAAAGATTCAGTACTTTTTTAGTTTCGCTGTCTTTTACAATGGTGTCTGTCATATCTTGTGCCCTCTGGCAACAAATTACACTGGCTTGGTGATATATGCTGTATTTTTTGGGTTTGCATTTGGAATGGTCAGCAGTGTTCTTTTTGAGACATTGATGGACCTCGTTGGTGCTGCCAGATTTTCCAGTGCAGTTGGACTTGTCACCATTGTGGAATGTTGCCCTGTGCTCATAGGCCCTCCTCTAGGAGGTAAGAATCTCTTTTATTCCATTTTTTTCAGACATTACAGCATAACCTTGCAATTTAGTATTGAATTAATATAAATATTATTCTTAATGTGATTTAATGTCTTCTGTGTGACTAGGACTGTGTTGTAGCAGCAGTGCACTGCATCAGTTATCTTCCCACTTTACAGATGCAGATCCGTATGAGAATCTAAAGGCATACATTGTAAGCATGTGCAATAGATAGATAAAGAGCATATTACTACTTGCCCATAAATCCATGAGATCAATGCATGCTTTCCTGACAGTACATGGTGCTATCTTTGCAACCATGATTTACATGCATTCAGCTCCAATATGCTCTTTGACAACTTACTTCTTACTCTCTTGAATTGGTTGAATCCACTAGTCAGATTTTGTGAAGATCTCACAGTGACGAATAGTTTCACTAACCTAATGGAAGCCAGAGGAAAACCCACATAAATTTAAAATAGGACCTTTAATTTTGCATAAACAGAGAGGATTGGCATTTCCAGAGAAAAGAAACCAGTAGGGAGGTGCCTGAAAGAACACAGGCACACGCAGCATCCTAGGCAGGGTGTGTGCTTGGTGGGACCCCAGTGCAGTGCCGTAGAGTGTTTAGATTGAACATTAGGAAAATTTTCCTCACTGAAAGGGTTGTGTGGCACTGGAACAGGTTGCCCATGGAAGCAGTGAAGTCATCATCCCTGGAAGTATTTAAAAGATGTTTGTAGTTGTGGTGCTCAGGGACATGGTTTAGTGGTGGACATGTCAGTGTGATAGGTTAACAGCTGGTGATCTTAAAGGCCTTTCCCAACCAAAAGTATTCTATGAGTCTATCATTTCACACCACAGCCTCACTCCCAGCCAGTCCTTTAGACTGTTTTTGTATCCAATGGATGTATCTAAAATAATTTTTGTTTGTTCTTTTTTGTTTTCTAGTTAGTGTTTAGTAATGCAGTCAGTAGGTTTTGTAATCTTAAGGTTTCTGATTATATTAGAGACTAAAGAAATAGATGCTCAAATCTTACTGAAAAATATCCATTAAATGTGTATGTATGTGTGCTGCAGTGTAAAAACAATAATATGAAAACATGAAGATGCTGAGATTACCAGCCTTGTGAACATACACTATACTCACTTAAGCAGAGCTTCAAAAGTCAGCAAGATTGTTTGTGCCTAAACCCATTAATATTTATCAAAGTATTTTGAGGATTACTCTCAGTATTGATATGAAAAATAGCATTTTTTAGTGAAATTTGAAATAGACCTAAACAATTCCACTCACTTCAGTGCAATAGTATTTGTAAAACTATATATGTAATAGTCCTCGAGACAGTCCATATTTCCCTCATCTTTTAACATAAGAATTCTTTTTCACAATGGGGGAACCAAAGGTATTCTTCTCACACAGACTCTTCCTATGCCACCTAGTGGGAGACTGAGCCTGTGACTGCTGGAGTCCAGCCTTTTCAGTCAGGTTCTGAAATCAATATTAATATTAACTCCAAACATATTAAAAGTAATATTTATGGAGCAATAGCATATGCAAGTTTTTTTTTCCCCCAGTATATTAGCTTTGCAGAAGTTTTGAAAATGATGTTTGTGCTATAACTGTATGAATAATTGATTTATCTTGTTAAATAGAGACGACAATGGGGATGAGCACATGGAAAAGCTAAATTCCAGTTTTAACTTGTTCATACCCACTAGCATACTATGCTGAAGTAATTTTAGTGTAGAATTTCATTTTTCATCATCAGTATTATGAGACTGCTCATCGATAAAAACCAGAAAGTGGTACTACTTACACTAATGTCTGAATTATACAGTTGCAGTGCTATTTGAGTTTTTCCGAATGCAAGGTCTGTGAAATAAAGAAAAGACTGAAATAATTTGATGGTTTGTAAATGTGTATTAGATGATTAGGCTGGCATTATAGCTTCAACCCAGTAAAAGCATCTAAATACATAATAAATAGAAGTGCACAGGATATCCTGTGAATTTCAATGGTAATTAGCAGAGTTCAGAGCTAGATAGTTGGACACATACAAATGTTTATTTGGCAGTTGGGAAAATTTAGAAAGAATGGCTCATTAAATGGAAGAACAGTTCTATTTTATTTTCCTTGTCATAACCAAATTAATCTCAGAGGTCTGGATGTAATTTTTTGGTACAGGCTTCAGAGTTCAACATTACACAGTTGAGAGTGATAGTTGAAGGCAAGAGCCCCTCTATCTATTTCACCAGTCACAGGAAAGTAAAAGTGAAAAGCAAGCAGCTGATGCACAGTGACAGCAGCCTAAAAAGGCACATACCTCTTCATCCTATTGTCTGTGTGCAGCCTCCCTGAGTGTCAGACAGTCACTCCAAAACAATAGGAAACACAATTAGAAGGTGAATAAAATAATAAGGTGATGAAAGAAAGGAAATGAAAGAACTAGAAGACTGTCTGTCATTATTCATTAAGCTTTATTTTCTTTGTTCTTCACTATTTTATCACTGACAATGATTCCAATGACAATTGCTAGCTTGACTGAAACAGGTTTTGTTAGAGTTCCAATATGTATGCTATGAACATACTGAAAATGCTTTCCTCCCCAGCTTCAAAACCAATATATAGATATTTATCCTAGAGAAAGATCTGGATTGTATTGGGTATTCTATTCTAAATAATCTTTTTCTCTCTTGTCTTTGTGTTTCAGGTTGGTTAGTAGATGTTACTGGAGAATACCAGTACATGTATTTTGTCTGTGGAGTGATTGTGACTGTGGCCAGTATCTGGTTGTTCATTGGCAATGCCATTAACTACAGGCTTTTGGCAAAAGAAAAGAAGCTGGAAGATGAGAAGCAGAAAGCTCTGAAGAATGCAGACTCAAAGGAAGCAGAACCATTAACAAACAATGAGAACGAAGATGCTTCCAGCAGAGCTGATAAAGCTCTTGAAGATCCTTCAGAAAGAGAAACTAATATTTAATCTGCAGTATAGCTCAGAAGCTATATGACATTTATGACTTCCATTAGAAATATGTCTTCAAGACACAGGCCAGGTTTTGTGGTTATAATGATCAGTCACAATATTGGATGGGAACAGATTTTTGCCCCATGGCAAGACTCTTAAGTTAAAATATTGTCTACAGTTTATTTATTTCATTAATACAAATTTGATGTTACAGAGGTAGTTACTCCATATAAATGAGTCCATCTAAATATGACTCTGGACAATCAAGAGTCTGGTAAAACAGACTATATATAATGCCTTCCAATTACAGTTTTGTTTTAAAAGTGTATCTAAAGCAAAAGTATCTCTTACTCTCATATGGAAAGATACTTTGTGTTAACCTTAGAGTATTGCTAAAGAGTCTCTTCAAATAATCTGCCCAAACTGTACTTGCTACTAATATTAAAATAATATAATCTGAAAGATTTGTTTTAAAAGAGGCAGTGAATCTGAGTGAAGCACAATGAAACCTTTTTTCTCTTTTGTATGCCCACAAGATCAAAAAGATACATAATGTCTGTATAAAAAATTACAATATGGATGTAAAAGCTAAGTCAAGAAAATGAACAGTTGGTGGGCTGCATCTCTAAAATACAATAAACAGCTGAATTACAATATATTCCAGAAGTTGTTTCCTCCTGTGATAGCTGACTACATAGTACTTCAATATGCACATTAGAACACTCAGTACGTTCAGACCTTGCTAATTCAAACTAAGCTAAAGTCTGCATGTACATAAAGGGATTTAAAAGCAAGATTTACATTGCTATCAAGAGTGACAGTTAGTTTGTTCAGTTATGTGCTCCTGTATGGTGGAAGGAACCAGATTAATCTGTGAAGCATTCCTCCTAAAGGAAGTAGATTCAGAACCTGCTGATGTTGAAAGGATACTTACCCTTGGCTTTTGTGGATGAGTTTCAGGGCAATGACTTCAAAGTAGTTGCTTGGGTTTATTGGCCTCCTCAGAGGAGACTTAAGGTCTAACTTTAGGTCTTTGCAGACAGGTAACTTTATACCCATTCTTAGCTCCCTTTCCCATGTATTTAGTGAAAAGCTACTTTTTTGTAGTGCCAGTTCAAGCAGAAGTGCTGCAAGGCATGTTGATGATACCAGTCTGAAAGTTTGTACTGACATATCTTCGAGCAGGGTATTTGGTCTTGTGTCTACAATTTCACACAGACATTCATATCAATTAAAATACACAAAATTGTTCCTCTTCCTTTATAGAAAGAAAGCATAGGTCTACAATTTTACTTAACAGAAATTAGCATTGCACTTCAAAGCTAATAGGGCAAGCTTCTAAGGGTATTAGGTGAAAATATTTCTGATCTGTTTGTAAGGGAGGAAAGATGTAATTTATTTTGGAGAGATGCATACAAATGCTTCAAAATCTGAAAATTAAGAGTCTGATTCATAAAACATCTCTGTGCTTTTGATACGATTACATTTAATTCAGGGAAAAGACCGTAGGTCATTTTAGCCCACTTAAATCTCAAAAAGCTGCAAATATTTTGGGCAGACAAAAGCAAATAGTAAAATCTAGAAAATATATGTGTGCATTTAAGAAAGAATAGTGTCAATATTATTCGCATCTTCTAAAAATTTTTGGTAGTGCTTGCTTCTGTTTTGCAAGATTATCATTTTATATACTATGAAATTAATTCCACAGTAATACTGAACTTTTTCATTCTCTGAGCACTGTTTGGGGGATCATGAATTTACTTGCATCAAGGAACAGAATTTAATACCTACTCGTTACCTAATTATATGCTTGAAAATCAGACATCTTCTATAAGTCCCCTGATTTTATAATTGCATCAGCAACGTGATACATACATTTCAAGTTTTGGGAGAAAATGTGGGTCACATGCTACATTTGATTAGTGATCTATGTAAAAGAGAGTGATGCAGTTCCAGTAAAATTACAGTTCCTTTCCCAGTCTGCAACTTCAAAGGAAAAATAAGTATATTGCATCTCCTTCTCAACTGTAGCCCTATCAACACAAGATGAGGTAGAAGTGTCGCTCTGGTTTTGGCTATACAAACATATAGGGTGAACTTTAGGATCTGTGAAGGCCCTACATGCCCAGAGTCAGTAAGTGATGAGGATTTTCATAGGGAGTAAGCTTTCATGAAGTGAGTAATATTGATTATAAGTATTGAATTTTGAAAGACAAACTGAAATTTTATCAAAAGTGTAGTCATCAGGAATATCACTGTGCTCTTGGCAAAAAGTGATAGAAAGGCAGAGATTATTTGAAAAGAGATTAATAAAGAGGCTGATCCAAATTGACTGTGGAAAAATTCTAAGTGCTTATTGTCTCTTTGCAAAAAACAATGTGATTAAGGATATAGAGTAGAAAATGAGTGTCAAGTTTTTATTTGAATCTTCTAAAAGTTGCTGTTGAATAAATAAGGGACTCAGAAGAAAGATGGTTAAAAAGATGTCTCAGGAAACATGCAGGCAATTTACCTCTGCTACGCAGGATCACAGAATACTGTGCAACATGGCATAGGAAATAAAGGAAAACAAGGTTCCTTGAGCCATAGACACACTTGACCACCAGTAACAAAAATTATGTTTCTGTCTCAGAGGAAATAAAAATTGATATAAGCATAAACATCTGCAGAGCTCTTTCATCTCTGGTCAATTATGTGAAAAAAATAATACGAGTGAACCAGATGCTTTACCACCTCTCACCAAGGTGCAATTTTATTAATCCATAGTGTAAACCATAGGGTAAAATGATAAATCTATAGAGTAATATGATGTGGCTGGCAATTGGAGCAATATAAAGTATATAAAGTATGAACTGTACCAATGAAACATTTCCTTACATCTCTTTCCTTAATTTTCCCCAATAACACTAGCAATGAAATAAAAACATCAGAATACTCTTGATATTACTAAATATTAAGGAAGTTAAAAACCAGAGATGAATGAAAAAAATTGGAACTCTATCTATGCAAAAACTGCCTGAAATTTAAAAGCTCCGTCTTCCAAATAACAGGTCCTAAAGGGGCAATTGCCTTGTATATGTAGCTCTTATTTCTAAAAGTAATAATAAGAATAAATTGCCTTGAATCAATTCTTTAGTGAGCAGCAAAGTAGTAAAATGAGTATAACTTGCCTTCAAATCCCTGAATATCACTCTTAGTTGCATATGCTGTAATTTGTACTGCAAATCACTTCATCATTACATTTCTTCTTTCAGGATAAGACCCAACTATATTCCATCTCTCTGAATTCCCCTCATGCCTTTTAAATACCTTGCCCCTACTCTGAACCATTGCAGCATCAGGACTAAGAGATGCCCCTGCCCTACAATCAAGAAATGTGCTCTTAAACTTCATGACATACCAGCTGGATTAATTATGCACTATGGAGTCTGTAGTATCTCTCAGCCAGTGCAAGCAAATCCTTAACTGCTCCTAATATCATTTATACTCGTGTATATATGTATGTCATCCTCTTAATTTCTCTGCCACAATATCATTTAGCCTAATTATCATCCTTATCAATATCACATTAGCCTAATTACTTGATCAAGCAAGAAAATGTCGAAACTTAAAATTAGTAAGGAAAGGAGACAACATAAGTAATATTTTTCCTATTTAACATCAGGGTAAAATTCACTGAGATGTTTTTATGTCTTTAGGATTATTTTAGATTGTACTCTCTAGTAGCTGGGAGGTTCTTCTGTATTGCCCTTTCAAACTCCAGAGAAAGACTTCTCACCAGTAATTCTCATTACTTTATCAAGAACATATCAAAAGTTCACCCTTCCCACTTTTCACTGTTGAACTATGGTTGTAGATTTTCTTAGTTCTGTATTCTCATGAAGTTCACAAAAGCATCTTTTTATATGAAGTCCTGTATCATAGTCATCAGACTACAATCTTTTTATTTCAGAAGTGTGATCTGAGAACTGTTTTGACAGTTAGGGAAAGTCTTATTTTATCTTCAAATAGACTTATTTATTTTTTATAGTGCTGTCCTTATGAGAGAAGGTTCAACTTTACTTTTTTTTCCCACATATCAGCATCCATTGTGCTTAAGGAACATTTGACAGTGTGTACTTAATTGTTTGTCCCAGAAAACCTTTATTCCTTTTGAAGGTTCCTCGTCGCAACCTCATTCTCCTTTTTGATGTAACGCAAAGATTATGGGCCTTGAACTTTCTTGTTCTCTTTCCTTAAATGCTTACGAAACATTTTCACTTGCTACTTTCAGGTCTGGATGGTTGTCAGTATTAGTGGGAGGTATTATTTGAGTACATAATAAGCTACAGATATCACATACAGACAGATCTGGGGCATCCATCAAGATTTCACTAAACAAAACCAGTGACCATTTTTATAGATGAACATGTTGTGACTGATATTGAGAATTAAGAGAATTGAACTGAGGAAACTTTTGTTAGTTTCTCTATAGATGACTATTTTTCTACTCACCAAGAGGAATATAAAGGGATTTTTAACATAATTATTTTCTGAGGCGATATCAATTTTAACAAGGCTCTCCAGACTATTTTTTTTGAGTGGGTGCTTTTCAGATATTTGTGCATATATATATATTGAAAATATTTGTGTGTTTTATCACCTTTTTGATCAAAAGTTGCATAAGCATTTTTATGTAATTTCAACATTATTTGCATGTTGTTGTTTTGCAGTTCAAATTTTGCTGGTCATCTACCTCTCAATTGAAGTTTGGAGACTTGTGTGACCCTGGAAGAATGTAGTTAAAGAAAAGCATAATGATCAAAGCTGCACAGAGTATTAGAAAGTCTCCTGAATTTTTGAAAGTACTAAGTTCTATTTTTTAGGCAGTGCATATTTGTGACAAAATTCCTGTATTGGCATAGCTATACTAAATCTAAAGATTTATTCCATACTGGTATAGGTTTTACACCACTGAACTGGTATAAAAATTTAATGTGCCATTTAGATATTCAAGGTCTACTGCTCTTACTGTGAGATCCTGACCTTCAGTCTCCTCCCCCCCTTCCATTTCTGAGTTTGTGTAAATAATTAAGTGGAAACATTACGTAGTTATCACATCCACCTTTAAAAAATATTACTGAATACTTTGGACTTTGCATCCCTAAAAAAATGAATAAAACTTAAATTTTGTTTAGAAATAATGCAGAATTTTGGCTTGCTGTTTTTTGGTGGTTTTTTTGTTTTGTTTTGTTTTGTTTTGTTGTTTTGTTTGGTTTTTTTTTTTTGAGGCCTTTGAGGGAGATAGTCATGAAATGTTGGACTGGAGTTATGAAATAATAGTTACTCTTCATATGTTCTTTACAAAAAGATATGATGATTGTTTCTTCAAAGATACTGTTTTTTGTCTTTCTGCAAACCATTCTTGCCTTCTCACACCTAGTAAAAAGTCAACTGAAGACAACACAAAGAAACCTTTCAAAGTCAAGGATCCTTATCAAACACTGGAGATGATGTGATGTGTCTTGAGTGGAGGTTTCAGCCTTACTTTCTCCATAACAAATCTCAAAGAGAATCAGATATAGAAGAGCAAATGCTGGTTTTGTTTCAAATGACAAATTTAGCTATACCTGCATAATATACCTGATGAGCTGGTTCCTAAATTAACGCACAATATATAGCATTTTAAAAGCCTATGTAAATAAAAAAGTCAAACTTAAACTATGAATGTAGATTATAGAATGTAGAGGTTTTTATTTAAATAAATACATGAACAAATATGCTTAGCTCCAAAGGAAACAATCCATTTCCTTTCAATACTTCCTTCAGCAGTTTATAATCTTAGTTTTTGTTATATCCACAGAAAACAGTTTATGCCTTTTGGGAATGTATATATAGATTTATATATAAGGGAATATATATGTGCATGTGTGTATATATGTACTCCCCTATATATAAAACTCTAATTTATATATATTATATATATTTATTTATATATAAAATATATATAATGTCTTAGAGTTAGTTCCATACTGTGCTTGTGAAATGAAGCATATCTTTAAGCAGATAAAACACTTCTGCGAATGAAAGAAAAAAAATTTTTTCAACAGGAGTATATTTTATTGTTTTTCAGCTTCTGCTGGTTTTATTTATATTAGAAATACATTCATAAAACATCAATAACACTGGTATTTTGACCATGACTTTATTCCAAGTAGCCTATGATCACTGAGCATTTTCATTATTGTTAGACTGTGCAACCCACAGTGTTGGTGGGGGGGCTGCCTGATTGCTTTTGCTGTGGAGTGTTAACCAGATGATCTCTGAACAGACTGCAACACATAGACTGAGTTTTCAAATGTTGCAGTATGTATGAGATCACAGGAGGTAAGGAGGGACATGATATTCTTGGAAAAAGTATGGAGAATGAGGACACTCAAGGCTGTGCAAATAATCTACCTATTATGCTATTATGGCAAACTCTCCAGAACACTAAGGCTCTAAAAACACAGACAATTTTTCATACCTCTTTCAGGTTTTGGTCTTTTTGTTTTGTCTGCAAGTAGGAAAGACAGTGAAAACTCTGTATTTATCTCTGACTCTTTAAAAGTTCTACTTTAAAGTTATTGAGAGATCTTTTTGAAGTGGTACATAAAGCACTTGCATAAATACCCTTCCTGAAGTGTGACATAGCTGCAGTTTCCACTTGTAGCCTACTTGGAAAGTTCACTATATCTGCAGTCTACCAACAGAACTTGGTATTGCTATGCAATAATTAAATGTGCTGTAGCCATTGTTGCTGACTAACAAATTTTTTCTTCCTTTTTTGTATTTTGCAATACTGTACGGTTTTTACTTGAATCTATTGCCTTTTTTTTTTTTTTTTTTTGACAATCATTTATTAGCTATAGGTGCTATTTATTTTCCAAAGATATCTGGGTGAATGATAACATTCTCTTTATAGATGCCAAATCCTTTTTCTGACCTGACAAAATTCATTGTTCATAATGTATATTGACCCTGTAAAATGCTTATGCACTGCATTACATTGTGTTTAAATGCATACTTGCTCATTAACATCTACGCTTGTACCAGTGTCAAATATGTCCAATTTATCCATATATATTTATGGAAAGTTACATTGAAAAATGTGTATGATAAACAATAAAAAAGAAAGAAAATAAAAATCCTGTGTAAAGTTTCTGAAAGGATCTAAATGCTGTTTTGTAGACTCTTTAAGAGTTATTTATTTACATTTGTAAAGTGTGCAAATATTCATAGATATATTAACAGATTGCTCAAGAGTAGCTGAGATCACAGAATCGCTTCTTGCATCCAGGAGCAGAACTGGAAGATTTCCTGCATAGGAAAGATACTACCATTGGCAGAACATGCTACTAGACCCTTGCTTTTCCTAATTCCACTCTAACTATGGTTTAATCTCATACACTGCTCAAATACAATCTGAACAACGAGGATTTTTTAATGTTATTCTGATTGGGATGTTTTTCTATATTCCATGTACATGCAGTTTTATTCAGTTGTCATTAATACTCATTTTTATACAGAAGAGGAATTTATCCATAAGGCTTGAAACAGAGAATGTAGACAACTGTTTCTCCTTATCTTTTTAAGCATTCCCAAATGCTATGCATTTTCAGCTGACTTATGTTTATAATTAATTGACCCAGTTAAAATGCTGGGTTTTTTATAGAAAGTGACTGGATGATTACAAATAGAGATATTAAGGGGATATTAGAGATGATATTAATATTGCAGTTACTAACATCTTTTGCATGATACCTACATAGCTTTCACACAGAAGCACAATAAGTTACTAGGAAACAAACATGTAAAAAATTAACTGTTTAATAAGAAAGAACTAACATTGTCTAAAAAAGAAAATGGTCTTTATTATTAGATTTCTAATAACTGTAAAATCTATTTTCAAAGAATGCTACCTATAAACTTCTCGAAATGGAAGTGTTGATTCAGCTACTAGAGTGTATTTGGGTTTTGTTTAGATTCTATGCCCTTGCAATATTTGCATATTTGAATCTTTGTAATGGTAATAAATAATTTTCAGGCATTGAGCAAGCAAAAAATAAAATTAAAAAAATCTATAGTGACAAAAATGTCCTTTTGGCACAATGGCAATATAATACTTAACTTATTGGTGATTAATAGACACTGATTTCAGGAAAATCTTACTTGTTCCTGAGTATTTGTATGTTGATATCTCAGTGAGTGACAAGATAGAGAGAGATTTTCATCTGCAGTTTGTCTTTAAAGTCAGCTGTTACTATATTTTCCCACAAATGATATTATTTTCTAGTAATGAGTCCTTTCAATTAACAGGTTATTCCAGGCTGGGCTAATTGGTTACAATTACAACTGTGTTTCAGCAGTAATCTCTTCCACATTTCACTCCTCTCATCAAGCATTGCCATTCAGTAAAATTCTAATAGCTAATATTCACACACTATAATATTTATGATATAATTAAATCCCTTAATGTATCTATATGAACATTTGTTTTTCCCCATGCTTCCTCTTCACATATCCTGATATGCATGCATTTGCCATATCAAATTATGCTTCAGTTCATCTTTTTAAACTGAGAAAATTCTCAAGAGATCAGAGATGCCAAGTTTATTGCTTAAATATAGAATCAGAATCACAAGCCAAAGAAAAGCAAATGGTATATATAGTGCTTTAAAAAGAGGCACACATCTGATGGTTGACATAGGAAATTCAAATTTCATTAAGAAACTTTTAATTTCCAGTGCCTGGTGACACCAAACTGTAAGCAGGTCTCAGGATGTAACAACTATTTGATTAGAATAAGAGGATTTTTTCATAGAAACTTTCTGCAGGATCCTATTGTACAATGTAATGATGTTTTCACCACAAAATGAAGAGATGATTCTGCTTTTTCTCTGACTAACATGAGACCTTAGTCTAGTACTGTTTTCTGTACAAAAGAACTCTTTGGCTAATAGACAATTCCACTGTTTTTCATAGAATCATAGAATTTGCTGGGTTGGAAGGGACCTCAGAGATCATCGAGTCCAACCCTTGATCCACTACCGCTGCAGTTACCAGACCATGGCACTGAGTGCCACATCCAGTCTCTTTTTAAATATCGCCAGGGATGGAGAATCCACTACTTCCCTGGGCAGCCCATTCCAATGCTTGATCACTCTCTCCGTAAAGAAATTCTTTCTAATATCCAACCTAAACCTTCCCAGGCACCTCTCAGCAAGACAAGAGGGCATGGTCTTAAGTTGTGTTGGGGGAGGTTTAGGTTGGATATTAGAAAGAATTTCTTTACGGAGAGAGTGATCAAGCATTGGAATGGGCTGCCCAGGGAAGTAGTGGATTCTCCATCCCTGGCGATATTTAAAAAGAGACTGGATGTGGCACTCAGTGCCATGACCAGACCAACCCCCATCTGGCTACACCCTCCTTTCAGGGAGTTGTAGAGAGTGATGAGGTCTCCCCTGAGCCGCCTCTTCTTTAGGCTGAACAGCCCCAGCTCCCTCAGCCTCTCCTCATAGGGTCTGTGGTCGAGGCCCTTCACCAGCCTGGTTGCCCAATCACAAGATATCTTTTATCACAAGATATACAAAAAGATTGTTTATCTGGAGAAAATCCAGAAACATATAGGCAGAAAAATATTTTAAGGACACTTAACTGTCATTTTGTCCATTACATGTGGATTTAAAAAAAGTTTGAAGCTATACTTTTTTTTCAATTCAGTTCAAAATGTTAGAATCGTAGATTCCAAGTATTACTTGCAAATTAGATCAAATCAATAAATCTGAAATAAAAATCAGTTCTAAGAACTAGTATTCATCTTTAATTATTTTCTTTTTCACGTTTCATTAGACTTTAAAGTAAATGGGCTTGGAAGATAATTAAGTTCCCCCCTTTCCTGTGCTCTTCTGGTCCTAACTTTTTCACTCACTTTGATCATGCTGAAAAAATATCCATCAAATACAGTAACAAATGTTTGCTGCCAGACATGGATCTACAAATAATAAAAAAAAATACACCTGAACAAAATTAAGTTAAAAAATGGGGGGAAAAATAAGGTCTTTTCCAGCAATTTGGAAAAGCAAAACCTCTCAGATCTTATGAGATAAAAAACATCTCTGAGAAATCTCTTTGAATTCCTATAGAAGGAAGTAACTGAATCAAAATGCATGACTGGAGGAGGTACTGTTAATCATTTGTAGGTACCCTAAAATCTTACACATATTATTCAGTTAAAGAGAGATGCAAATAAAGTCAACTTTATTTGAATGTTTTTAAGCAGCAACATCTATGCAAGGATTTCTTTAGGTTTGTTAAAAAGCAATGAATTTTATTTCTTTTGATGTCTATTTTTGAAATGAATTTAATTATTTTTCCACCTGGAAATTGTGTAAGTGTAGTCAAGCTATATATATTTTTCTGGATAAAATTGTTGCAGATTTATTGTGACAGCAGAAGAGCTTTGATGTCTTTTGTACAAACTAAATACAATCCCAATGAAATCTAAAGGCTCTTGCCTTTTCTACTTACCCTTCATATAAATCTTCATAAGCTGGATGTGTGCACAATCTACTTGAACCCTACAATATTAATGAAATCGGAGTGGAAAATTTTACCAATGCCACTTTCCTTGTTTCTTAATTTAAGATAGGTAGAAGTTCATCAGCACAATTTATTTTGGTTTTATTGCCCTCCTAAAAGTTTACACAGATCTACAAAACATAAGCATTTAACTAAACTCTTTATATGATATTTGAATTTATTAGGAAAATGCATTATTCAAACATCTTAAAACTTTTAAAAGTTTCTGTTGAAATAGGATTAAATTGAAAAACAATAGTAAAGGTTTGTTTTATGTGATTTCTTTTATATAATCCATAGCTTGTATGAGGTTGTATTTTCCACAAAATAAATCAGTTTCAGGAATGGTCCTTTAGAACCCTAAAGCTTTAGCTAGGTATCAAAAGAAATGGCAAAATTTTCTGAAATGCCACAAATGTATCTGTTTTCAGTGACAAAAGAGTTTATTTTGGAAGAACACTGTTTCTTTTTGCCAACCATCATAATATACTCTGATTAATAACTGCAATTCCAATTTGACCTGAATGATCGATGAGTAGCACTTAGGCAGTGTAATTATTCAGTTCAATCACTGAACTGAATAATTGGGAAAAAATGGCTGAGGTTGAAATGAAGGGACTATTTTTCCCTCACAGAAAAAATGTTTCTTTGCCTTAATTACAAAACAAAGCTTTTTGATTCTATTTTGAATCTTCTGAATGGAAATAAAGGTAGACATGGCTACCATTTATGAAACAGTAGGAATCAGTGATGATCACATCATTAACCAGACAGAGAGAAACAGATTCAGATCTTCCTTTTGCCTGGTGTGAATGAATGCATGATTCCCACTTGTAAAGCTGATGGAAATTTCAGGAACAAGTTGTTTCCTGCTAATAATTTTCACTGCCATAGAGACTGGAAATTTTTGGATCCCTTTCACATGGCAGCACGCTAGCACCTGGACTAAACATCTTCCAACAGCTAATATGTTATGCAAAATAAAGGAACACTAATAAAAGAATGAATTAATACCTGCACTCCAGGAAAAATCCTACAGAATCATGTTTAGGAAATATAAGAAATGCATTGATTTGAAAAGATAGAGCATCCACAGGTTTTTTAATGTAAAATAGAGTAGCATTGATAATCTCCTCTCTCTTTTCACCCAGTATATATTCACTGCAAAGAAAAGATTTTATCATTGGATATTATTAAAATCCACAATCAGCTGCTTTGTTTTTACATGGATGGAATTTACATGGATGGATTAATTCCATGGATGGAATTATTGTATCAGAGGTAAGATCTGCATTGATTGAAAATTACTGCCTCACAGAACTACATATTTGTCTTTGCATCCTCAAACCCAGAGGCACGGAAGTTTGGTCTGGATATAAAACGCAACTGAAAATGGGAAATGATTCCCCCAAGCAGCAATTTTTTTCCAAGAGGGTTAGTCTGTCTAGAAATACTTTTCCTACAAGTAACAGTGTCATCAAACCGTCTTAATTCTGGCTTCCACTCACTTTTAATAAATCAAGATTTCATCTAAAATTAATCAAGTGAGAAGATATTAAGAACTCCTTCTTTAACTGTGCTTCAACAACAGCAGCAGCAAGGACCTAGAGATTCAGTGCAGTTGACAGAGGGTGGCTAGTGTATGTAATCCCAGGGGCTCAAAAGTGTGACAGACTCAATCCCCCTCAGTAATTTTAGATTAACACGAGTTTGCAGCCAGAGGACTGCTTTTACTTCTGGAGTTGGTGCTGGGCATCAACAAGAAGCATGTAACACCCTGCAAACATTTACAATTCCAGTCTGTGTATCAGTTGATGACTTTTTCCCACACCTGTGTCATCAGGCTTGGAAATGTATTTTCTATTTACTGGAGCAACAGCCACTGAGAGGCCTCCACAATAACCTTGCTCCCACCTTCCCCTGAGTGTCAACCAGGCAGCTGACTGGAGAGCCTGGGGTGGAAATTGCTTGACTCACACTTTCAGCACCTTCTCCAACTTACACCTAAGCATCCCCAAAACACACCACCAACAAAGCAGTGTCTTTCTTCAGCTCTTCAAGGTGCTCAGTTCAGGGGCTCATCCACTGGCTTACGACAAGAAGCATCTGTTTT
This sequence comes from Calypte anna, assembly GCF_003957555.1. Taxonomy (NCBI): domain Eukaryota; kingdom Metazoa; phylum Chordata; class Aves; order Apodiformes; family Trochilidae; genus Calypte; species Calypte anna. The sequence goes on from NC_044244.1 coordinate 31,688,411, forward strand.
GCACAGTCCAGCTTCATCTTCCCTCTGCCCCAAACCACATCAAGAGATGACCAGAGCTGAACAGTTGATGTAGTTCTTTCTTGTGGTGGTTTTAATTGTCAGCATGCACAAAGGAAAAATGAAAACTTAAATAAAAAATGAAAACTTTAACTTACGAACTTTTCTTTTTGATGGATTTTGCCAAAAAACCCATAAAGAACCTCAGAGAAAAAATACAAAATATGTATTAATTGATTCTTCTACTTTAGGATGCCTGACACTGGGAAGGTTTCTCTGTCAAGAAATTTTCAGTTTCTATGGAAAAAATACTGTCTGGAATAACTTTTTTTGACCAAACACATGATTAGAAAATGATAAGTACTCCTGTCCTGGAAGTATATTCACATGGATGAAAGGAACACACAAAATTTTCAGTGTAAGAAGACACAAGAAGTATCACTTTCAAGGGTCTTTCTTCCACTTCTATAAAGCTTTTTTCTTTTCATACACACTTTATGGGAAAATTTGTGTGTTTAGAAAGTTTCCCCTTTTAAATAGGGCCAAAGTATAACCAAAAAGAAATTAAATTTCAAGATAATAGGAATTTCTTTGATAGATTATCTTGGGAAATTTCCGAGCAACTTTCTGGACTGTATTTTTATTTGAGTTTTCTATATTACTAAGTATACAAGAAATTGTGTCTAGAGACCTTTGCTAAAAAAGGTGAAACAGACAAATTCAAGGTGCAATATCAGTGATTACTAATATTTTTATGTTCTCAGAACACATACTGTTTTCCTTGTCACCTTTCCAGCAGCTGAAGAACCACTTCCCCTGTTACAGAATTGCAGTTCTCAGCATGAGATTGCTGGCATCCCTGAAGAGTACCACACAGCTACTGGCTTTTCTTGCTTTTTAACACTTCTGGCCTAGAAATTGCCTCATAGTTCAGGCAAACTCAAAGCCACATATTAAATTAAGGGCAATTATTTCTGTACTCAGATGCTTATTTCTAAGTGGGGTTTATTACCATAGGAAATAATAGACACAGGATTCTGTAACAGTGCTAATGTGTTAGATGTTAAAAAATGTTTAAAGCTTTGAGAAGCTAAAAATATAAACCAAGCACCAGAGTTTCAGGATCATTATCTAATCTGTATTTACAGATTAGATGAAAAGTCATCTTGCTCTCAGTCACCCTAGCATCTGAAAGTTCAGCTGGTGACCCCTATACTATATAAATTGGCTAACATTATACAATTTTGTGGATCTCCAGAAGACATGGAGCAAAGAAAGGTCCATACAGCCTCCTAATACCTTGAGTATTCTTAGGTGTTGTGTTGAAACATAGACAGCTCCCCTTGTTATCAGAAGTTCATATGGTGCTGACTGGTGTTGTGTGTTCTTTTCCTCCTTTTCCATCTTCTTTTCCACCTTCTTTCCTTCTTTTCTATCCTTTCCTCCGTTTCACAGGACAAGGCATGTCCTGTCATAACTTTCAGTCTGGAGACAGGATGCAACAGAGGGGAAAGGCTGTTTGCCCAGTAATATGTGAGTAACTCCTACCCTAAAAAATAGTAAGTGGTGTGTAGGAGCTGGGCCTTATCTGGCTATCTCTTCTCTCACTTTTTCCTTTCACAGGGAGCTTCAAAATGCACTGTTGGGTCCCTCAAAATGCTCTCTAACTGAAAATATAGATGATTGCTGCTGAGTAGGAATGACCTTACTACAATATGACACTTTTGGTCTCTTTTGCCAGATGATTTTCAACAAGACAAGAGGGCATGGTCTTAAATTGTGCCAGGGGAGGTTTAGGTTGGATATTAGAAAGAATTTCTTTATGGAGAGAGTGATCAAGCATTGGAATGGGCTGCCCAGGGAAGTAGTGGATTCTCCATCCCTGGAGATATTTAAAAAGAGACTGGATGTGGCACTCAGTGCCATGGTCTGGTAACTGCAGCAGTAGTGGGTCAAGGGTTGGACTTGATGATCTCTGAGGTCCCTTCCAACCCAGCCAATTCTATGATTCTACATGATACGACTACTGATACTACATGATTGAGTGTGACATACTATGTGTGATTCAGTGAAACATCTACCTCACAGCAGCCACGTGCTTCAAGATGAAGAAGTAGATTACTTACATCTCTGCTAAGATATTTTATCCACATAATTTCTATTGTATCTGCTATCCTTCAGCCTGGCTGATTAACATCACCAAATAAATGGTTTGCTAAGCCACGGTTTAGATGCTGTTTCCATGAAAGTGCTGAAAGTGACAACTTCTGTACAAAGATGAGCAACTTTGAAGAGGTTATGTGTGAGAAGTCCTCACAGGGAGTACATGAACTATATGAAGAGTATGGGACTCTTCGTTAGTAAGGCTACAACTAAGGAGGGAGGGAGTGAGAGGAGGGAATGGGAAGGCCTTCAAGCTCCACATGCTTTGATTGCTTCAGTTTTACCATGTGTCTGTACATGTGGCTGTGAGACAGAAAAATGCATTTCCTGTTGTGTCTCTGCAGTGAAGAAGAGGGTGTATATATAGGATGAGGAAATATACTGCTCTCCAAAACCTTCATTTCAACAATACAAAAGCAAGAAGGGAGGAAAGAAACAATAAGTGAAATCCACAAAGGGCATGATCACCTCTATTTCTCTCCGTTGCTGTCTGATTTACGAAGCTCAAGATGTAGCAGTGTCTTAGCTTCAGTTAATAATAGTGTTTCCCAAGCTCTTTTCGAAATGATGAAAATCACAGCCAGTCTCCTGCTTTCACCTGTGTTGCATGAAAATGGCTCACAGGTGCAACACAACATTTCAGGCTACTGTAATGTAATTCTGACTACTTTTTACTTAAAACATTATATCCATTACATTATAGAAGAGCTGCCACAAACAAGCCTCTAATAAGCTAATTTATGGCTTTCTACAGTTAGCCTTATCATAGAATCATAGAATTAGCTGGGTTGGAAGGGACCTCAGAGATCATCTAGTCCAACCCTTGACCCACCGGAGCAGTTGCTAGACCATGGCACTGAGTGCCACATCCAGTCTTTTTTTAAATGTCTCCAGGGACGGAGAATCTACCACCTCACCGGGCAGTCCATTCCATAGCCTGATCACCCTCTCCGTGAAGAAATTCTTTCTAATATCTAACCTAAACCTCCCCTGGCACAACTTAAGACTGTGTCCTCTTGTCTTGTTGATGGTCGTCTGTGAAAAGAGTCCAGTTCCCACCTCGCTACAGCCTCCTTTCAGGTAGTTGTAGACAGCAATGAGGTCTCCCCTGAGCCTCCTCTTCTTCAGGCTGAACAGCCCCAGCTCTCTCAGCCTCTCCTCATAGGGCCTGTGCTCGAGTCCCTTCATCAGCCTGGTTGCCCTCCTTTGGACCTGTTCCAGGACCTCTACATCCTTCTTAAACTGAGGGGCCCAGAACTGGACACAGTACTCGAGGTGTGGCCTAACCAGTGCTGAGTACAGGGGCAGAATCACCTCCCTGGACCTGCTGGTGACGCTGTTTTTGATACAGGCCAGGATGCCATTGGCCTTCTTGGCCACCTGGGCACACTGCTGGCTCATGTTCAGTTTCTTGTCAATCCAGACTCCCAGGTCCCTTTCTGCCTGGCTGCTCTCCAGCCACTCTGTCCCCAGCCTGTAGTGCTGCATGGGGTTGTTGTGGCCAAAGTGCAGGACCCGGCACTTGGCCTTGTTGAACCTCATCCCGTTGGAATCGGTCCAGCTCTCCAGTCTGTCCAGGTCCCTCTGCAGAGCCCTCCTGCCTTCGAGTTGGTCCACACTTCCTCCCAGCTTGGTGTCATCTGCGAATTTGCTGATGATGGACTCAATCCCTTCGTCTAAGTCATCGATAAAGATATTAAACAGAACTGGGCCCAACACTGATCCCTGGGGGACACCACTAGTGACCGGCCGCCAACTGGATGCAGCCCCGTTCTCCACCACTCTCTGGGCCCGGCCCTCCAGCCAGTTCCTAACCCAGCACAGGGTGCTCCTGTCCAAGCTGTGGGACAGCTTTTTCAGGAGAATGCTGTGGGAGACGGTGTCAAAGGCTTTGCTGAAATCCAGGTAGACCACATCCACCGCCTTCCCCGCATCCACCAGTCGGATCACCTGATCATAAAAGGAGATCAGGTTGGTCAGGCAGGACCTGCCCTTCCTAAACCTGTGCTGGCTGGGTCTGATCCCTTGCCCATCCTGCAGGTGCTGTGTGATTGCACTGAGGATGATCTGTTCCATAACCCTGCCAGGCACTGAGGTCAGGCTGACAGGCCTGTAGTTTCCCGGGTCCTCCTTCCGGCCCTTTTTGTGGATTGGCGAGACATTCGCCAACTTCCAATCGTCTGGGATGTCCCCCGTGAGCCAGGAAATATAATACAGAGAAAGAATGAACATACCCATTCTGATATATATCCAAATTTAACATTGGATTTGCAACTGTATTTCTGAATATGTATGAAAACCTAACATCTTCAACGAGCTCTGCAAGCTGCTGTCTGTCCAAGTAGCTTGATTCGTTGTTGGATTGCAACCTATTTTAAAAAAGATGGTGATTGTCAGCTGAAGATGTCAGAATCAGCTTTGAAAATAGCAGCCATATGTTTCCCTGGGTAAACCCTACCTTTAAAATATACCAGTTGGATAAGCATGTAGCTGTTCTGGAAACTGTGAATGCAATGAACTGAAATTTTAAATTATTCCCCAGAAACTATGATATATATATATTATAAATTAAAATTAAAAAAGATATGAATTCATTTGTAAAAGATGTTTTATTATATTTGTATACAGATTTTAATGTTCAGTATCTTCTAATGTTCCTAAACACAAAAGAAAGAAAACTACTTGCTTCAGAAAGCAGATACTTGTCAGAGATATTTAGTTGATCTCTTCTACATTTATATGAAAATAAGTTTATTAAAAAAGTCAGACAAGTTTTCACTCAGCACTATGAAAAATTTCTCATACCAATCAAATCATTCAAAACCCCAGTACTCAGCACAGCTTTTATATCTCTTCATTTTCATTTTCCCTAGTATGTATGCAGGAAGGTCCATAGGAATCTGCTGTACTGAGTATAAACTTCCTGTGGAGCTCTCCAGGTAACTTGCAGCTGAATTTCCATTTGATTAATTTAAATTTAAAAATATTAATTATATAAAAAATGTTTCATGTTTCAACTTATAAAGCTTTCCTTCTCATAGGGAACAATTCTCATTTAATTCAGACAGTTTCTCTATATTAATAATTAACTGTCCATTTTATATTTCATTTCCTTAAGCTCTTCTGTTAGGAAGATTATTTAAAAAAAAAAAAAGTGTATAGATGAAAGTGTCAGAAACTTAATCTGCTAGCACTGATCAGTAAATGAGATCTGTCCTTCTAATCTGAGTCACCAAGAGAATCTTCTCAGAAGATTAAAGAAATGGCCCTGAAAAGTTCTGGTAATCGAAGTTGCATAAAGTCAAAAAGCAGTCGGGCTGCTCTGTTCATTAAATTCACACTTTAACAAAAGAAATTAAAAGCATCATTGGCCTTTTAAATCTTCAAGACTGCAGCTTAGAATTGAGCTGAGGAGAATAAAATTTAGGCTTAAAGCTTTAAAAAGTGATTCAAGTCCTCCTGTAGGAAATCCTGTTGAAGATCTACATCTTTTAAAACAGTTTGACATTACAATCTCAAATACAACAAATTGTTACCTCTCAAAAAAACCCAAAAACCGAAAAACAAAAAAAAAAAAAAAAAAAAAAAACCCAACCAAAAAAAAAAAAAACAACAAAACCCAAACCCAAACCAAAACCACCACACAAAAAACCCCCCATACTTTAGGCACATCAAAGGCTGGGTTCATGTGCTGAAACAAGTCTATGCAATCATCTCAGAGTTTTCAATTTTACAGCCATCTACATCTTCCTGAACCTTCAGCACATCTCTGTTACCCTGATCTTCCTGTATGCTGCCCATTGCATTAAAGTGAACACCTGTGCACAGTCTGTAATTGCCCAGTTCTGATTCTTTTGTTTCCATGGAAATCTTTACATTTTAAGTTACGGAAAACATCTCCATCATGACTCTCATCTATCAATAGCTTTCTTGCACACCAGTGGCATATGCTTTTCTATTAAATTTCTTGGCTTATTTCTGCTAGATATTTGTATTCAGCATTCTGAGGGGAAAATAAAATGTTGACAGAAGGCAAGAAATAGTTTAAAAAATAAGATTATTCTCTCAGAATTAAATGAGATTTGACTAGTATATAAAAGAGATATGTCACGCAATATTTGATCATTTGAAGAGCTCACTATGTAAGTCATACATCATCTAGAGTTTTCCAAGCCTGATGTTAAGAGCTGTGAAGTTGTCACAAATAATTTGGAGTAAAATGAGAGGATTTGATGTCTCACATGTCTGTACTGTGAAACTGATTGAATATACCAGAAAAGTGAAAGCATGTGTTGAGCAAAAATAGAGCCAAGTAAAAGTGTATATATTTAATAATACCCTTTGAGAAACCAAATCCTCATCTGATGTAAAGCAGTACTATCATTATAATTTAGCATGTCACAAGCATAGTGTATTTCTTTTTTTTTCAAATTAGTTTTTCCATACATAATAATTGCACTCAACCTGTAATAAAAAGAGCAAAGGTTACATTGCAGTTTGTATTTAGAACAAATTAAGTTTAATGGAAGAATATTTTTCAGTCATAGCAGAAAACATTCCAAGAAAATAAATGGAGACCTTAGTCTCCATGAGCTCAATAATTAAATCCAAAATTTCCACTAGAAATGCAGTAGCTACATATCAGACCTACTCAGAATAAACCTAATGGTTATTATGGTGCTACTGAACCAGTTTTACACCATTTGTAAATAGCTTCTACTAGTATATTGCTAGTATTTGATACCTCAGCCATTTGACACATTGTCACTTTCCTCATTTTCATTAAGCCTAGAGTAGGATTTCTGCTGCCCTCAGATCTCTAAGAATAATTAAGTTTTAGAAATATATGTCTCCTTCCAGACTCTGGAACACCTCTCCCTCTTCCCCTCCCTTTCCCTTTTCTCCCTCTCTCCTTTTCTCCTTTTGCAGGCAGAAATTCAATTTTTCCTCTTCAGATTTTACCAAAAAAAAAAAAAAAAAAATCATTCACCATCAACAGAAAGATAAAAAAAAGTCTTATCAAGGTGAAAATTCAAAGTGAAATCAAAGTGAAAAAAAACAATTTTTTTTGCACACAGTAAAATTCAGCAGTATTGTAAATTCAGTTACCCCTGGGAGATGGTTAAAACAGGTTGAGGTCCATAAGTTTATTTTTCACAGAACCCTGAACCTGATGGTATTTTGCACAGAAAACTTCCACTCATCAGGAATGGTCTAAAGGATCTCGCAGGACAGTGACTGCCAGCATCAGTGTGATATCAGGCGTCTGCTCTGAGGAGCATTTTCCTTACAACATTAGTGGCAAGCAGAGGAAATTTTGTACTAACCTTCACACTGTTTCTGTATCTTTTGAAGATCATCATATTCTGACTTTTGGCTCTTTCTTGGCCTTAACTGGAATCAATATTAATACCCACCAGGCTGAACTTATGAGGTGGTGACTTATTCCTATTGAAATATTGAACTGAAACCCTACTATTAGGGGAACCAATGGCTACAGATTCCTTACCATAAAAAATTCTGAAATTCAAGACAAAATGTAAATATGACTACTGAAGAATGATGACTACTCTATGTATTTCTGTATTTCACACTAATTAATGTACCTGTTTCTATACATAAAGCAATATTGAAAGTAAGAATGTAGAAATTATAAATTTTCTAAAAAAAAAAATCAAGCTATATTTCATTCCTTGCATACATAGTAAGAGAAAATACGAAAATTTTCTGCCAATGTTGCTGGCACTATCTTAAATAACAAATACACTTTTAGTGGAGAAAAATTCTGTTGTTAAAACCAATTAAAACAATTGCAATTAGGAGCATTTGGAGCTGGACTTTGACCTGACACTTCACTTTACCATGTGTTTGTCTTTATGTATTTTAGATTCAACAACAGAAGATATAACTGGACAGTCAGCCCACTTATTCCAGCCAGGCTGGTAACACTAATCAGGTTCCTAACATTTTAGAAACTAAAGTAGCTGTAATTGAGTTAATATATTGAAAATCTAGAGATAAGGCCATTAGCACAACTGTCCAAGGCTCAAAAAATGAGAACTGCTGGATCTTCAGTGTTTTGAAACTAATCTGCCTAATTGGCTCACAAAGTCTCACTTCAAAGATGTACTTTTTTGTGATAATAAAACACATAATTACTAGATGTTAGATTGGGTCAGCCTTGATGAGGAACTGAAAGAAAACCAAAACTTCTTGGCACCACATTCAATTTCAGGTGCTTAACTTTCTCCATTTAGTTGGAGAAGAATAACATACCCTGTCCAGATTAAAATATCAATTTTATGGTATTGTCTTAAGCTATTTTTTTCATAATCAAAAGGAATAAAAGCCATTTACTTACTCCTAATACTTTCTCACTTGTCATTCATATGTGTAAATGTTTCCAGACTGGGAAAGCACTGAGAGGTCTGAGAAGACAGAGCAAGGAAAACTCCCATCCATAAACAGAACTCAAATTCCTGCATTGATACTTAAACATCTCTTTCCTATCACTGGTCTTTCAGCCATGCCTTGTAATTTATCCAATTCAAAACCAAACCTAAGCCATAAGTTCATGTGCTTACAAAACACAATTTACTTTCCTTTTGTAACATCATAACGAAGTAAATCTGGAATTATTACAGAATAGCTTGTGAATGTGCTATATTGCTTATTAAAAAAAGAAGTCTTACTATATAATGTCTTTGGATTTAACCTTTGGTTTTTATTAGTATGAATATAATGGAACACTAATTTGGATGTGGTTCCCAAAAAAATCCTAAGGAAGATCACTTACAAAAATATCTTTAATAGAATATCCCTTTTTAAAATTAGTTTATGAATAAGGGATCAACCAACTCAGATAAGAGTTTTTTCTTTAATTTTAGTAAGCTATACTTGAAAAAAAATGGATATTGCTTTATGTTTCATCTTCTTTCACCTATTTTCTTTTTTAAGTCTGTAATTTTATTTGAAGATTTATTTTTTCTTTTTACTTCTTTTGTGGAATTTTTAACTGGTTTTGTTTTCTTCCTTCAGTTATTCTTCTTTTATATTAATAAGAAGGTTCTGAAACTTTTGATATATAATGGAATCTGAAAGCTTTTATTATGAGTAAGAACAAAATACATGTACAGCGTAAATAATGGAAATATAAAGTATGAATATATAAGCCAGTAGTGGAAATTTTATTATTAAAATTTCTATAAGCTAAATTAAAAAAATTAAAAATCAAAACAAAAAAAAACCTTAAAAAAAGGAATTCCTACACCTAAAAGGTGAAGAAAAAATGTGTTCTAAATTGACAATTCAAGAAACAGGAAAATATTCATAGATGAAAAGAGAATTTTAATATTTCTAGAAGCATTCTATTATGTCTTGGGAAATTCCATGTAGACTCTCAAATATGCAATCTTTATTTACTTGGGAAAAGAAGTCTCACCACAGGTATTTGATAGGGTAGAGAAAAATCACTTCAAGACAGGAGAAGAATATTAAATTTGCAGTGTATTTCTTCTTTTAAGCAACATAAGAGCACTATGGGCAAAGGGTAGGGTACTCCTGTCCTTGTTAGCCAATTCAATTTGTGGAACGATAAAGAGATTTCAAATCTTTTAAAGTAGAGAGCCATATATGAGAAATGTAGAGTCCCATATACTTGAAAATTTCTAATTTTGGAATAGTGGGGAAAAAATGAGGCTTCATGCCACCATTCTTCAGGTACTTCTGCAGCCCCTGCCTGTGCTAACCCTGGTTTGACCTTGTGGGGTGCTGAAAGGCTCATCCCTATAGCCAAAGAGGTGTGATGGCTGGGTGGACCCCAATGTCCCAGTCTGAGATGGGAGATACCTCTCTCTCGTGCCTGTGGGATATGGGATCTAAGGGCTGGGGGGTGTTCTTGGACATGGTGGGGATGGGGAGATCCCAGGGGCTGGGCAGAGCAGTCAGGGCTGGCTGTGCCCTCAGAGCATCACATGTATTATGAACAATTCTTTTTTTCTGTCGCAGTCCTGAACATCACTTTTGAAACTGTGTTGTGATGTTTTTAAGTGCATTTGTTTACCATTACTTTAAGAAAATGTATTTGTATGCCTTATAATTGCATACATTTCACATCACTTTAAATTTTTTTGTTTAATAGTACATTTTAAACACAATTTTTAAAAAGGTGTTTTCATGCTTTTTAGGTACATTTGTTTAACATTACTTTTAGAAAATACTTCATGCTTGACTGAGTTGCCTTTACCTCATTGTTCATTTTTGTTCTACAAATTGCTCATACTCTCCTTTATAAATCCACAAGTTTCCTTGCAAACATTGGAGCCCCATGACCAGAGTTCTCTGCTTCCCAAGGTTCTATTCATGGTGTTGAACAAGTGTCACCTGCTGGTAGCTGTTCAGGCATCCTGGTTTTGAGTCAGTGGTATTGTAGTGTCCAACAGCCAGTTGCTGGCAATCAGTTGATGGCATCCAGGGCTCTCTTTCCCACTGCTGGAGTGATACATTTTATGTATCAATGTATTTCCTAATTAGCCAGAGCAGGGAACAGGATCAGGCCATAGAGTCTCTTTGAAGAGGATATAGTCATAATCTTCTGTTTCTAAGAAGCTTTCATGGCAATTTTTCAGTTACTCCTTAGCAATGAATTCACCATTAATAAAGACAGCTAAAAATAGCTGTGTGCAAGTTTTCCCTGTGTAAAGCACATCTCCCACCTTCTTCTTGTGAGATGCCCCATGTAGATGAAAATGAAATTTCAGTGCATTTAATGGAAGGAAACTCAAGATCATATCTTTGTATATCCCTCACACATAGAAGAGGCTATTCATAATGTAAAAATACATGAAGCTTGTCATAAGCATGCTATTTATCCAAAAATACTAAGTTATGTAGACATACTGGATGCCTGGATGCCTGTACTGGATGCCTGTACATTTTGTGATGTACATGAATTCATCATCTCTCCACACTCTTTACTTAGGAAAAATACAGAAAAGTGTAAATTTTCCCGATATTGCAGTAGTGAGGCTTTCAGAGGCATTCCAGAATACAGATGCAGCTTGTCCTGGCAGTAGTAAAACTTGTCAATGTTGTAGATGAGGTGATTCTGCCAACTTTTAAAGAACATGTTTGCTTGTCTTTCCACTTGAAAAGACTATTAGTAGGTTCCATCATGTGAAAGGAAACTCATTTAGAAGGAACTGCAGATTCTTCTGACTTCTAGTTGTAAAACTCAGTGTTATTACGAAATACGTTTCCTTTAGTAGATATAAAATTTTTATTTATGCATCCTGCAGCCTTATAACTCTGGACTGTGATCCTGTCTGAATTTATAAATGAGATCTAGAAGGAAGGAATGCTGGAGGCATTCAGTCTGTGTTAAAGACCTTCAAGGAAAATATGCATGATGCAGGAATTAGTAGTGGCTGTTATTAAACAATGCTTTTCCTATGAGTCAAAACATGAAATAATATCCACTTGGTTCTGGATTAAATGGAAGAGAGAAATCTTTTTCTTGAAATAGTAAGGGATAATAACTTGAGAGGCCTATCAGTTAAGCTAGTCCAATATTTTTTGTCCTGCCTTGTTTATCCCTTACGCTTAGTCATAAGTCTTCTTAGACTACATCCAGTGAAATGCACAGGTGCCTTTAAGATAAAAAGGGTAGATATTATGCTTTTAAACTACTCCTCTTTCAGAGTTTATCATCAGACTCAGGCTGCTGAGCACACTCCTCAGTACTGTTCCTCAAGTCTAAAAGCACTGCTTAGAAACTGGAGCTTGAAATCCATTCAGGGGATTTTTAGTCAGAATTTATCCAAATACTTTTTCTAGTCACTATGGTATAAGAACCTTTCCTTTTTTTACACTGTTTTCCCAAGGATCATTAAGGACTGAGATATTTTGGTTCTGTGTTCCAGGAGAAACTGGTATTAAAAGTTATGATGCCTGGGAAAGCTCTGTATCTTCCAGCAGAAGGATAATCTGGAAAGTGAGAATGTATTTTCTCCTATGTAATTCTTGTGTTGCTGAATCCTTGTCTTGCAGACAGAAGATGAGGAAAAAAAAATATACATATATTATGATTATACAGTATTCTATTACGCATTCACTACCAAGGAGAGTCTTAGATTTTGGTCAGGCAGTATATTTTTTTGTTTGTTTCATTCAGTAACAATGTAAAACAAATTGAAGAAGTGGTTGAGGTGCTTGTGTTTAGTGACACTGAAGACAGTAGCCCAGCCATTAAACTGTAGGTGTTCATACTCTTTCCTGAGGAGGAGGCTATCCAGCCTATTACGGATTTTGCAGGAAATCGAAGGGAGAAATATAAATTTAGAACCCACGATTTCAAGTATGGAAGTAAATACTTACTTACTACTTTCATTGAGACTCTAATAGCTAAGTAGTAGTGAGAAACTCTCGAATTCATAAATGCATCATTCCTGTTCGTATCATTAGACATCTGGAAAAGTTGTCAAGTGATAGCACAAATTATTTTGAAGTTATTTCTATGGTCTTTAGAATTCAATAATGCTTAGGCAAAAGTCAAGTCCTATTCTTTAGTTGCATGCAAGACATCCAGATGTGCAGAAATAAGGAACTCTCAGTTCAAAGTCATCTAAAAAAACCTTTTACATTTAATCAATTGCCGTATGCAGTTTCATTTCAGTGATAATAAAATTTTGTAGATTACTTATCAACAAAACAAAACAAACAAACAAACCAAAATAAAACAAACAAAATCCACCAATTTTTCTAACTGGAAAAAATAGCTGGCCAGTATGGCCAAGAGGGTCTTTGAAAGAAATTTTGCGTAATGGAAGACTGAAAACTATAAAAAAGGGTTATGTGCATTTCTTGTATATGGAGTCAAAAAGTCATGCTTAAGGAACATTGGTATTACTCATAAACATTCCCCATTGGTAAGCACCTGAAGGCAAAAAGAAATACTTTGAGTAAGCAAAAACAGTTAAATGAAGTAAATACATCTCCTGTCGGACTGTTAAGACTCACAGATTTTCCTGTAAAACTGATGGTGAGTGTGGGGCATGTAAATCACCAAGTCTGTAATGCAGTTAACAGCCAGTCAGCCTCTAGCAGGTTACTTGTACTCTGTAATCACCACTGATTTTCAGCTTCTTTCTGAAAAAGCTTCCTTTTTTGCCCACATGCCACCACCACATTCTTCCCTAGAAAATGAAGCAAAAATTTTGCTGTCAAAGTATCCCCATGTTTCTTACTGGAAACATGGGAACACCTAAGATATGCTCCTGAAACTACAGATGTTTTTGGACTCTAATGTTGCTAAGTATTTTTGTGAATACATTCAAACTTGATTCAAGTAACTTAAGATAGAATTACACAAAAAAAAGAAAGGAAAATATCTCAGATATCAGCAAATAAGAGAGATTTAATTTCCTCTCCTCCAGTGACACATGAAGACTTCACACTGACTGAACCATTCATTTAAAATCTGTACTTGATATAAAAATGAAGGAAATTACTGCTGTTTCTTTATAAAGTAGATTATTCTGATTTTCTTTCCTCTTCTTATAGCATCAAGCAGATAAGTCAATGCAAATCAATATGCAAAGTTATTCGATCACTTTCCCAATCTAGCTCCTGTATCTACTGGAGTAAATCTAAGATACATTAAATGACTTGAATGATACAGAAATTGCTGCTGTACTCAGACCACATGTCTGTATTTCTCTATATTCTTTCTGACTATTTAAAAATGTATATTTTCAGCTAGCTTTCACATTTATTGAATTATAGCCCCCTGAATGGTTTTATAATTAGTACCAGATTTTACTGACTGCATTCTTTCATTATAAAACCAATTAAATGAACTGAGTAAACATACCACTAGCTACGAAATTATTTTTAGTAGGTTGACAATTATTTCTTTTAGCTTTTCACGTCGAAGAAATCTGAGCTTAGCAATTGTTACTAATACCACTGATCTCTTTTAAAAATATGCATATTGCAGTTTGACGTAGGTCCTCCAGTCACCACAGAAAAATATATTCCTTGAAGGAAAATATATTAATGTCTGCATAAAAAAACACTGGTGCAAAATATATTATATACCCTTGTGTTTTATCTATATTTTCCCTATACAGTCTTTATTTTTTTTTCTGAATACTGTTTCTTGATGATCTATTGGCCCTTCAGCCACTGTTGTGAGACTCTTCTACTATCTTTCAAAAAATTTTTACTTGATTTTGATGTCCTTACAAAATTGTTCATAAACAAACTTTAAATTCTTGTATTATGTTTTTTCATTTAATTATTTATAATCAAGGTACTTTTATAGTTCTAGAGAGAAATTCCAGTCTTTGAAGGCAGTCATTTATTTTTTAGGATCCTCATTTACACTTCTTCTTACACACGTTGCCATTATTTGTGTTCTTGTTGAAGATGGCTTAGATAAATCTTAGAGGGTTTAATGTCATTAAACATTCTCAGTGTTGCATGCAAATTCTCCACTTGTTTTGATGTTCTCTTAAAACTCTTCTTAATTTTTCCAAATTTCATTTTTTATAAGTAAATAATAATATAGTGAATATTTCTGCTTGCTTTTCAGTTTTAATCAGCAAAATAAATTCTGTAAACTGTGCCCACTAAATGATGATGAACCAGATTTCAACCAGTTTCAGCACATAGCTTCAGGCTTTTAAATTAATTGCTTCAAACAACAGTCTAAACATTATAGCTGAACTAAATTTTATGTTATTTATGCTTTCCAGATGCCCAATCAGTTGGCTAATACTTAAAATTACAGTTCCTACTTTTCTTTGACATGTACTCCATGCTAGTTTTTTGACACAAATATAATACACAAACAGTGTATTCACTATATTTGGTTAAGTTTTCCAAGTGTCAACGTTGCTTCTTCACTATTAGGTCTGTTCTGTTATTCCTATGAATTTTTGTGCAGTGGTAATATGGTATTTTGCCATTTGTGTTACTGACACTGAAAGAGGTTTTGGTCAATATACCCTATGACTTTGTTTGCTGAGACTCTTTGATTATTAAAAGCTATGAAGTTCGGTCACCTCATGTTCCCTTCCCTTCCCTTCTCACTTCCCTTCCCTTCCCTTCCCTTCCCTTCCCTTCCCTTCCCTTCCCTTCCCTTCCTTCCCTTCCTCCCTTCCCTTCCTTCCCTTCCCTTCCTCCTTCCCTTCCCTTCCCTTCCCTTCCCTTCCTTCCCTTCCCTTCCCTTCCCTTCCCTTCCCTTCCCCTTCCTTCCCTTCCCTTCCCTTCCCTTTCCCTTTCCCTTTCCCTTTCCCTTCCCTTTCCCTTTCCCTTTCCCTTTCCCTTTCCCTTTCCCTTTCCCTTTCCCTTTCCCTTTCTCTCTCCTCTCCTCTCCTCTCCTCTCCTCCTCCTCTCCTCTCCTCTCCTCTCCTCTCCTCTCCTCTCCTCTCCTCTCCTCTCCTCCTCTCCTCTCCTCTCCTCTCCTCTCCTCTCCTCTCCTCTCCTCTCCTCTCCTCTCCTCTCCTCTCCCCTTTTCCATTTGCATTTCATTTTAGGAAAAAAAAGGAAAAAAAAAACGCTTTTATACTGTCATTCGTCCCAAGGTCAGAGGATCACATAAAAAATTTATTGGAAGATCAGTAATCCAATCCCCTTCTCATAGCTGGGTTGGTGTCCATGACCTGGGGACAAATGCAACCCTGATTACTCTGCCCAGCCCCTGGGATCTCCCCATCCCCACCATGTCCCAGAACACCCCCAGCCCTCAGGTCCCATGTCCCACTTGACAGCTGGTCCAGCTTGCTGCTGGCCAGAGTCACAGCCCCTGACAGAACACCTTGCTGGCCCCATGGGTACCATGCTGGCCCTCAGTACCCCCATGCACACATGCCCATATCCCAGAGAGCCCCACATCCAGGAAAATCACTAGACATGGAGTTTAGTGAGAAGCTGGGACCAACTGTAATGGTCAGATGCAGGCATGGGCAGTCAGGTGTCCATCCCAGCACACATTTGCACAGGACAACCTCCTTTGCTCCCCTTGTCTCTCTGTTTGTTCTCACTTGTTTTTCCCAAAGCTCTTGTGATCCTTCGCTTTCCTCACCTTCATTACCTTACCACAGCACCATATAGTGACACCTCTACAGTCCTGAAATGTTTCTCTCTGAATCCTACAGCAATCCCTGTAGCCCTTGGCAGTGCCCCTAGTTTGAGAGGAGGGAGACCCAGAGAGCCTCCTTGCTGACTGTGGTGCTGGGTGTCCCCGATCTGTTGGTACTGGGACAACCCTGGGGGCAGAGCTGGAGCTCCTGTCTCTGACACCATTGGAGACCACCAAGCCATCACACCTCTTGGTTGTGAGGATGACCCTTTCACAGGCTGATGGATCCTATGGGGCATTTGATGCAGCTGGCCAGGGTGATACTGAGATTCCCCAATTTTGGCATTCCTCTGCAGTCCTTTGTGTGTGAGGGAGGTATTTTTTTCTCATGTTTCCTAATGGGAATTTTTGTTATAAGAATGGATGGTATTAGATTGTGTCTGTGTTAGTACTGTCACAAGTACATGACAGAAGAACCCACACAGGTCAAAAATACTTTCTTTAAAGAGCAATAAATCAATTAAATCAATTTGCCAGCAGTTTAATGATGCAACAGTGATCTAAGTAAATTGATTTAAATATTTTGCTATTAAACTGCATTTTTCTAAGCAGAATTATATTGTTAAAATCCACACATGCACTACTAGGGACTAATGACACTGTCAGTCAATATATCTTATTTAATCTCTGAAAGCCTTTGTTCCCATATGGTCTTGGTTTACAAATGGAAATGAGTGAGATTAGTGTTTCCAACTTAATTATTCCTCACAGCTACATCAAATAACCCTGAGAAGACATTTGTGCCTCTAAGACTTTTACTCTGTGTCCCAAAGATGAATCACACCCCTGTTTCCATAGCAGAGTCCTTCAGCATGGGTTATGTTCAGCAGTGCTTGCACTGTGTGGAAGTATGGATTGCCAAACTTGTTTAAATTCAATTTAATTTCAGGAGTACAAAATCCACATTTTGTTATAAAAATAAAATGGTACAACTTATTTTATTTTATTTCAGCCTTACTTCATTAAAAGCTGATAGTTTCTTTATTAAATGTGATTAAATGTATTTTAGTGTCTTGTTGTGGAATTTTAAGAGATACAGACTACACTGAAGATAAATTCCTGAGAGTCATGGCAATGAAGTCCAATAAAAAAAGTTATTTTACAGAGAAATGGTAGCTTGATATGTCTGTAAAATTTGTAGGAATGGAATCATCTTCAAAACCTCCCAGGAGTTAGAGAAGGAAATTGCATTTGATGTAATGGGAAACATTTGAGATTTTTTAATGCAAGGCAATGTATTCTACATCCTTGCTGTCAAGAAACTTTTTCAATCTTCTTCTGCCTTTGGGATGACACTTCTGATGACTTTTAAAATGAGAGAAGGCTTACTCTATATTTGGGACATTGGAAATACTTGTATGCTTGTGATGGAAATTAACTGTTATGAAGTTTTACTGTGAAGTTTATTAGAAATTTTCCTTACGTATAATGTTTTACACAATTAGAGGAAACAATCTGATTTTGATCAAATCTCTTTTACCTGTGATTGTGTCCCCAGTAGATAAGTATGAAATATAGGGAAGAGGATGACATATTTGAAAGAGATTTTTCTCTCCCAAGGATTTTGTGGGCTTATACATTTGTTTAACAGATTGTATCTTAGAGTGGAGTAAAATAAGTACATTTTGATAAGGAGTTCTCTTGAATGTAGACTAAATGTTTTGCAGGCCCATAGAGTGTAATCTTTGACTGCCATATTTAGGACCTTAAATCTGAAAATGACAAATGCAAACCTAAGATTTACATTTAGGAGTTGATAACATTTTAAAGCAAAACACGTGCATAATTGCAGAATTATTATATTTAATATTTTCTCTGTATTTAAAAAGTTTCTTTTAAATAAAGAAAATATTTAATAATATTGAATGAATATATTGAATATTGAGTATTAAAAGAAATAATATAGCCCATATATGATTCAGTAACCTTGGAAAGAGGCTCATGGAATCTGAACATAAAAATACAGCAAATCTCTTGTTTACATTAGCCATTGATATGTATGAATATGCATAGATATAGTAAATATTTTCTAATGTTTCCAAGTGAAAATATACAGTGAAGAACACTGTCCCAACAGCTCCCATACAGCGTCCCAACAGCTCCCCATGGGGAGCTCCCCGGGGAGCTGTTGCGCACAACAGCGTCCCAATAGTTGGGGAGTGGAGCCGAGCCGAGCCTAGCCTAGCCTAGTCTTGCCTCTAGCCTGATGTCTCTGCTGGCTTTTTCAGGACTGAGCCAAGCCTTTGAGTTTGAGCCTCACCTTTCATTGGCCCCCTAATCCTGCTCATGCGCAGTTGGGGTCCACCCTAATCAGGCACAGGTGGGCTTAACACAAACTCATGCCCTCTACCTGGCAATTAGTGGCACCTGGTTGCCTCATTTCACTACATTTCTCCCCTCCTTTTTTTTTTTTTTTTTTTTTAAGAACTACCATTTATTACAATGACAATTGTAATATGTTCTATTGTACACAAATACAACAAAAATGACAATTCCTCTCACTTTTTTTTTTTGTTGCTTTTTTTTGGCCTTGCCTTGCCTTGATCAGTGCTATTGCTCCTTTCAGGTTAAAACTCAGTATGTGATACTTCTCCTTCCCATCAAGTCTTTGGCAAGTCAGGAAGCCACCCAGCTCATTAGCTGCAAGTGTATTGGACAGAGTGCATGTTGTGTAATGTTCCATTTTTCAACTTCCAATATTATCCAGCTATTCTGTAGACTCCTTGTGTGAAGAATAACTTCTCTCCAGCAAAGGACCCTTGTGTGCAAAGGGTACTCTTCATAGTCCTTCTCCTTCATCTTAATTTTAATTGATTGTTTGGTGGCTTAGAAAATTAACTTCTTCTTGTTGTTGTAACATCCATTCAGCAGACCACTCCAGGCAAGTATACAGTGAAAAAACCAAACAGTTTGTACTGTGGCATGTACAAATTGCAGCTAATACCTCTTCCTTAGATATTCTTACAAATGAACAAAATTACCACAAAACCTCATGGCATAAATGCCAGTAGGATTACTATCAAACTCACAAACACAGGTGAATTAAAATAAGAAGGTATTCATCAATAATTTATGTAAACCTCACAGTATCCCTACAGCTTGTTACATTTCATTGACCATAAAAAGGGAAACATTAGGTACTTGGTTCCTCAAAAAAATATTACGATAAATTTGATCTATTTTGAATGTTTTTTCCTTCACAATTTAGAAAAGTTTGAGCTACCACAAAGTTAAATGCCCGTTTTCCTGATCCCCACATCAAGGCAGCACCATACTTCAGATTTTCTTAATTGCTGGAGAACAATATGCATAAAATAATCAAATTTTCCTTGAATCAGCAGGTTTCTGAGTTTTCTTGCTGTATGAATGAATAAGACTTTAATGACTCCAGCCAAATTATTCTATTCAACAAGCGAGTGGAACATTTTGCATTGTTTTGTCTCTTGCCACAACAATTTTCTGTTGCAAGACAAATCTTTCTTAGGGATCAGCACCTCAAAGTCTTAACCAGGTGTCGTAATAAAGACTTGCAAGCGGTGCTCTAAGTCTATAGCTCACAGAGTGGAACTAGCCTAGATCAGTCCTGTGGCTCAAAGAGCTACTGACCTCTCTGATGCCTAGCCCAAGAGTGAGCTACCCTGTGGGTGTGAGCCTCACCTTTTATTGGCACCCTGGTCCTGCTCATGCTCAGTAGAGGGCCTGCCCTAACTAGGCACAGGTGGACTTGATACATGCTCACACCCACTCCTTGGCAATTTGAGGCACCTGGTTGCCTTGTTACTCTACAATTTTCTCTGTGGGGAAATTAATGAAACCCTTTCAGGTCAGCTTCATAAAGAGGATTTTTAATTTTTAAATTTTTTAATTATTATTTTTTAACACTTTTTTTAATCTTTCAAAATTGGAACGTATAATGAGAAATTTCTTTACAGACTGAAATACATAAACACTGCAGGAATTCCAATAGTTCCGCTCTCCAGAGTTAAATTACTAGGATAGAATTTTTGGGATTAATAATTCTGAGACAGTGAAAATTTATGAACAGACTGAGATCCCAAATTGCATCCTCAGTCAAGCGTTAGAATTTTGTGGGATAAGTATAGTACTTTTAACAACCCCATCTCAGGTTCCAAAATGCATCAGGTCTTCAGCATCATGCAATTAATTCTTGAGGATCTATTTCTGTTATTCCTGTGACTTGTTAACGTAGACAGAACAGGAGATGGTTAAGGTTTCCTAGGTAGAACTTAAATAAAAACTGATCTGTAGTATTAATCCTAGCGCAGATATTTTAGCAGTAAAATTTGATTCTTGGACTATGATTGTTCTGCAACTCTTTCAACTGAAAACAGGGACAGACAGACTAAACCTGGGGAGTAAAAAAATTAATCTGTCAGAATAGGAGAAAGAAAAAACACAACCAGATCTTAAAATACCTTTCACCCATCCCTTCCTTCTTCCCAGGCCCAAATTATTTCACTGTGTCCAGTTCTGGGTCCCCAACATAAGAAAGACATAGAGCTCTTGAAGAAAATACAGAGGAGGGCCACAAGCATGATCAGAGGGCTGAAGCATCTCTCCTGTGAAGATGGGCTGAGTGAGTTGGGGTCGTTCAGCCTGGAGAACATAAGGTTCTGGGGACATCTTATAGTGGCCTTCTAGTACCTGAAGGGAGCCTATGTGAAAGCTGTTGGGAGACTATTTACAAGGGCATATAGTGATAGGGCAAGGGATAATGGCTTTAAAAAGGAAGAGGGTAGGTTTAGGAAGAAATTCTTCACTGTGAGGATGGTGAGACACTGGAACAGGTTGCCCAGGGAAACTGTGGCTGTTCCCTCCCTGGAAGTGTTCAAGGTCAGGTTGGATGTGACTGTGAACAACCTGGTCCAGAGGGAGGTGTCCCTGCCCATGCAGGGGGTTGGAACTAGGTAGTCCCTTCTGACCCAAACCATTCTATGACTCTTTGATATGATTCTCTGAAAGCAATATAAACTTCTTGCTGACAGCCTCTTTTTCTGCAGAGGGCTGCCTTTTTATTTTAGTACTATGAATTAAAAATCTTGTTCACTTTGCGCTGATCACAAGCTGGTGCATCATAGTAAATACAGTAATTTATTTTTTATTTATTTTTTTAACGCTTCATTTTCAATGTAGCTTTGAGACACCAAGAGAAAGGAAAATAGAATTGGAGCCCCTATATGCTGATTAAACCAGATGGATGTTTATCCTAGAACAGATATAATCAGATATTAGTCATTAGGGAAGTTACAGCTGCCTGGAGTACCATTCTTGGCATCAGAAAACACACGTTGCATTTAGTACAGGAAAAAAACAGCAGGACAGAGATGAAATAGAAAAAAAAGGATCTAATTCAAAAATAAATATTTTATTATGTTTTTTAAACTAATTACATACCTGAAATGCATGACCTCAGGAGATCTGGATGCTGTCTCTGGATATGATTTCATTTTATGACCTTGCTCATAGCCCCAGATATGTGATTCTCAGATCTCTAACAGACAGCACAATATTCAAAGAGTGATTCAGGGATCGTGCAGGTTTGAAATGGTGAAGTTACAAGCAGCTAGTGAGAAAGAGTAGACTAAGAACATCTCTAAGGTGATCTCGGATGCTTTGATAGTTGACTAAGGGTTACTCATTAAGAATCTCTTAGCTGGGTTTCAGAAGAGGCATGTGAAATTTAAAGAGAAAAATATCCTAGGTTTGATTTCTTGTAAAAAACAGAGAAACCACCATTAGATAAGAGTGGTAGAATTCTCTCCACTGGTTGGAGAAAATTCAAATCCTCACAATATTATTCTGCAGCTATGGATGAGATTATGACAAGCAGCCTTTTCCCTGTGAAAGGCACTTCTGAAAGCTCTGTAAGATTTATGAGTCAATAATAACAATAAGAAAACCAGCTTTGCCTGTATGTCAGCAGCCTGAAGACTCCCTGAGCTCTCGTCTCTTGGAAATTCTTATACATAGGGCAGCAAAGAAAAATATATATATGCTTTCCTGGTCAGAGGAACATGAAACGATTCTTGAAATCGTTCTAAGAAACTACTGGTTACAATGTTTCCTCTGTATGTTACACAGTAGAGTGACACCATCAAGACTTTGAGCCCCTGGACTGCTCTTTAGAATGAGCTTGGCTTCTTTTTAGTGGGCTTCACCTAAGTGGAGACATGATCAGATCTTGTACACCTCTGCAAACCTATCTTTGAATTTTGATGCTGTTTACAAAGAGAGTAATGGTTAGAAATGGTCCCGTGCAATTAAGTGGATGGAATGTTGGGATGCAAAGCTGGAGTCTTCTTTTACTTAGAGTGTTTGAAGAGTATTCTGTCTTAATTCATCTCTGTTGAAGCAGATTTTGGACTAAATTTTATCTTTTGCTTGTTTCAACTCCGTTATGGACAATGTTGTTGTCTTATCTAATGTCTGCTTATAATGTTGATTACTGAACGGAATATTAAATTTATCTTGAATTTCTGGGTTTTAATTTAATACCAATAATACAAAAATCATAACTGAAGCATTTGAACTGCACAGTATTTCTTGCCTTCTCCTGTCATGAGCCTGGAAGTATTAGGAAGATTCACAGGAATAAAATTCAACACTGTAATGGTTCCAGCTTGGAGAAGCACTTCTAATTTCTCTTAGACTGGATGACAGAGCTGGACTTATTCTGTCTCACAGAGGTAAATGCTAATGCATCATTCATAAAAAGCAAATGTTCATGGGTCAGAGAGGTAGAGGCAAACCTGGGAGATTTTGTGTGTATAAGTAGCATCACCACAGGCCTTACTATGAAGCAGCTTTATCTCAGATTCTTAACATGAGTTTTACACCTTGAGCGTCACAGGTACTGCAAGTATAAGTTGCTTCCAATGAGCAAAATTAGAGTTTCTTGCTACATGGCTAATTAGTGTAAGAAATCTTGTCTCATAGCAACATAGATGTGATGATGAACACCTGCCAGCCCAGATGGTTTGGGGAGGAATTTTCTAGTTTAATAGAATAAAGTACTTGTGCTGAGCTTCCTCAAACTATTATTTAACAGAGATTTTGCAAGAAGTCTGAAATGTGATTATTGTGAAAACCTTACAAATAAGCATCTCCAAAAATAACATGTTCAGCTGTCATCACTTGTCAAGTCATGGCTTTTAAATAATGCAGGCCTGTTACATCTTAGTCTGTCAATGTGTGCTGACAATAGTATTGAACAGGCGCAAACTCAGGAATACTGCAAAACCAATTGGATCCACAAAATTAAGATTGGATCCACAAATAAAAATTTGATCCAAAAAATTACAAGATTTTCTTTTATTAATTGCAGTCTATATTCTAAAAACCTGTATGAAGAAACAATGAGTTCTAGGACATTTTTAAAAATTTCAGAAAAAAGTTCAAATACCTTAAATATTTACTGAATTGAGTCTTGCAACTTATGGCAGTAGTTCAGTACAGGTGTGTTAAAAACTCAAAAATAGCTCTGTGTGCTAGAGATATTGCTGCAGCAACCTCATAACTTACAGCTGAAATTTTGAAATCTGGGATGTGTCAGGCTGCAAGAATGGCTTGAAGCATTTCTATCAGAACACAGAACACATATTTTGGTTAAATTGCAGCAAAACTACTTACATTAAACAACCACAACTTACATTACAGGATTTTGCTTATGAGGATTTCCCCTTTTTCCCTCTCTTGCACTTTTTGGGTTTTGTTGTTTTGTTTTTTTTTTTTTTTAAATTATCATTCCTTTACAGAAGGGAGAAGGAAGAAAACTCTATTAATTCAAAGGATTTGCTTATCTTATTTTTTTTACAAAATAGTAGGAAAGATCCTATGAGCTAGACTAGAAATACAGAAGCTTCTGAGGCACATCATCTGAGGCATTGCTTTTCTCATAAATGTATAAATCAAGAAACGTGATTTTTCTGTAACATGTACCACTGTTCTTTCTTAAAGGAAGTACAATACACTTAGAAAGTACTTCATGTACTTGCTTACTAATAATGTTTAGAGGGACTGTTGGTACAATTGAGAGGGACAATAATGTTTAGAGGGACAATGCACAATAGGGAGCAAATTATAAAATTTCAGAAATGCATTGTGAGTTCTTAGACTGAAGTCCAGATTAAAACAAAAATGGCATTATACTTGTAACTGTGCATCAGAGCTGCAAGGTGTAGCCACCAAGATGAAAGATAATGACCTATTTCTACCTTGGTCTCCTTCCCCACTGTAGAGTCAAGCTCTCTTCAAGATCAACATCAGCTGTTACCATTAAAAATAATATGGTGAAACAACATGAAATCTCTTTGAAACATTCTGTGGAATTATAAATTAATCCATTTGGCCAAGCTCCAGGGTTTTATTTTTTTATGTTTGCTGTCCACAGACATTGGAGAAATGCAGTTTACTGGCAGGAATACTATGGAGACAAGTCTTAAATTACCCTCAGTATTTGTACTGAAGGGGTTTGTGCTCTTGTCTAATCAGAGAATAGAAATGAATCACTAAATCATAGAACACCAGGTTGGAAGGGACCTGAAGGGTCATATAGTCCAAGCTTTCTAGACAAGATGCCACAGCACCCTGTCCAGCTGAATCCTAAGTATCCCAAGCTGGGTAACCCAAGACTTCCCTGAGAGTATTATTCCAATGGCTGATTTTTCTCATGTGAAAAAATCTTTGCAATTTGATGGTTTAACATAAAATGAATATTATACTAGTGTAACTGAATTTAGAATCTTCTTAATTGATCTAGTGAATGCAAAATTTCATTATTGGATAGATACAGCAATAAGACAAGTAGAAAACATCATAAATTCATTCACTGAAATGTGTTAGTTAAATTGTCCATTTAATGGATGTGAAAGGAGCAATAACTCACATGAAGAAAAGAGAATGAAATTTTATGGATATGTTGCCTGACTCTGTAAATGAGGGCTACAAATCTAATAGAACAAAAAAAAAATTAAAAAAAAAAATCATAGATATTCCAATTCACGATTGGTTCCAATTATTGTTCAAGTACTTCATGTACTCGGCCTAATGTGCCAGTCCCTTCCAAGAGCCTACATAAGAGCTGCCTTTCAAAAGAATCAAATTAAAATATACATTACAAGCACTATCTCTGTAACTTGATTGAATGTGGATGAGAGCAAGAGATACCAGAAAACTATCATACAGAGGTTACAAAGAAAGGGTCTGAAAATCAGGAATGCTGATTTTATGAAATTGTAATTTGAATGACAAAATCTACATTTACTCTCCTATGCATATCTTTATTCTGAGCTTCTTTGTTCTGCAATCAAATAAAAGTTCCATGAAAGCACAGATCTGACAGGCATTCCAGTGCTTACATTACTGGTACAACCAGCAATACTAAGCTACTTGAGCTTTTATGTCTTTTAGGATTTTTCAAGGAGGAAAAACTATGGCAGCTAGTGAAATCTCTCAGCTGACTATTCTGCAGACACAATGAAATAAAAGGATAAAACTGTATCGAGATGAACTTCTTTTAAGGCATGGCTCTTCAAGGTCCAACCAGGTGTTCCAGCAGAAATTGTGCTTGGAGTCTATTGCCCTCAGGGTTGTTGACCAGCCTAGATCAGTACTATTGCTCCAAGAGCAGCTAACCTCCCTGTGGCTTGCTCAGGACTGAGGCAAGCCTGTGAGTTTGAGCCTCACCTTTATTGGCCCCCTGATCCTGGGCATGTGCAGTGGGGGCCCACCCTAATCAGGCACAGTTGGGCTTAACACACGCTCATGCCCTCTACCTGTCAATTAATGGCACATGGTTGCCTCATTTCACTACATAAAACCTTCTTCCTCTCCTTCCTCTTCATAATTTCTGAATGTGAAGGTGGTACTGAGCCGTGTCCTTTTGTGAGATCCAGATCTCCAAATAGTCTTCCCAGATTAATATCTGCATATCATCTGAAAATATGCAGACTGTGGTCTAGATCCACTGCATAATGTCATGTCAAATTTACTCAAAAGAACTGGACCAAAGTGCCTTGGCTGTTTCTACTTGAGTTTTGGATTCAAACAGTATTCACAGCAGAGATACATCTGTAATTTTTCATCTTCATTTTCACTGACTACAGATGGTTCTGTCCTGCAGTCTCAGGACATCTGTCTAAGCCTGTAACTTCAAGCCTAATGATACCTGTTGGCTTAGAGACCCCAAAATGACTTATTCTGGTCCTGCCTCAGTGCAACTGCTGAACAAAGTCTGGATCTGCAAAATCATACAAGGTAGCAGGATGTGCAGACTTCACAGGGGAAGATGCTCACACTGAGAGCAGGTTATAGATATCAATTAATCATATTTGTCTTAGTCCAGAGCTCCTGGGTATAATCAAGGTACAAATATTAATTACTAAAAATAATCTATGGAATGTTCACATTAGATATCCACTGGCCATAGTGAATGACTGTACCCTTCATGCTGTTTAATTAACTTTCCACAAGAGTGTCTAAAACACTAATGAGAAGTCAGGAAGTACTGCAAACAAGGCAGACAACATTACTTATAACTTTAATGATAGACAAATGGGAGAAGAGAAGCCTGTTTCCAAACACAAAAGCACCTTCTAGACCTCAATCATATACAATATATAATCTAGGATTGTCCTACATTAAGGACAGAGCATTGGAAAACGTACCCGAAGGTCCTTGTATGTGGAAAAAATTAGATTCATAGAACTTCTATATACCAAGTAACACTAACAAGTATCCATTCTGTTATGTATGTTTTTTGCAGGTAACCAGTGGAGGCTGCAATATCTAAAGCTTTTCTCAGCTAATATGACAACTTCAGTTATTAAAGATATGCAGTCTGGATATAATTTCAAAGGAAAAAATATGCTGTATTTTGAAGGTTCTTATAAGAAGTGACTCTATTTACATTGAAACTAACTACAAATCCAACAGTTAAAAGAATCAAATATGGATTCCTCTTCTTCTTTTACTCACCTCCCAGTCTGTGAAGTAGGAATGTAATGAATTATAACATATGTTAAGAATACAGTCAGGAAAAAATGTTTCCAAATCTCTTGAAGAGAAAAGAGAAAACAGCAACACCTCAACGTAGTGTTTGTTTCTATACAAAGAAGTTAAAAAGATTGATCTTTTGGAGTAGGTATGAGATGCAACTAGCTTTTCTGGAGGGAGGAAGCTGTTGGAAGCACCATGGACTGATTGCTCCTGAAGGGGACAGGAGGTATATGTGATCCTAGGGCAGAGAACTTACCAGTGAATCTCCATCCCAGAGTATCCCAGATCTGAAAATTGTGGTCAGACTCAATCAAGAGTCCTAATATAAAGGCAATTCTGTGGTGATGAGGCAGGACCAAGGCCCAGACATTAATTTACCCTGGAGGTCAGGGTTAGGATGAGGTATAGAGATTTCCAGACAGGTACATTGTGAGAAGACAAGGCTAAGAAATCCATATATAGGTCAGGATATGTGTCAACAGGACCAGTGACTGGGCTATAGCTGAGCTAGAGACTACCCAGCTGAGAATCTTTTTTTTTTCATTGGTAAAAGAGATCTAAGGTATTCAGAAGGTAATTAAAACATTAGTACAGAGGTGTCAAACTTAATCTGATCTTTCTTTAGAAGTGAAAAAGTTTGGCTGTTCTACTAGCTGGTAAAGACATGAGACAAAGAGAAAGGTAGAGCATGAAAGAAAGAAAGGGCTGAGAACAGGTTTTTGTATAACAGTTAGTAGAAGCTTTTTTTTCCTCACCTTTTCAATTTGATAGGTGGTACAATGGTAAGCGTCTGTCTCAGAAATGCAGTTTAATTATTAGCTTAGTCAAACACACTGATCATATTTCAAAAAGAAATGCTGATAGGACAGGGACAAAGCTGAAATGACATTATTTGATAGCTACAAAGCCAACAGCTTTAAGGAACTGACCAAAAAATTAAGAATTTTTTTTCCATGAGGTAGAAATGTAGACTCTTGGGTCTCTAGTCAGTAATATCATTCTTGGTACTTTTGCCAAAGGTTTGATGAGTCACTGGAACTTCTCCAGGTGGTTCTCCTTTAAAGGGAATCAAATCCAGAATTCCTGCTGGTGTTATCATCTGGTTTATGCTATCCACATTCTACATTTTTGCATTTCTTTCTCCTAAAGAACAAGGTGTTATAAGCTTTTGTGAAATGATGCTAATATACTATTCTAATCAGGCTGAAGGAATTTTATGGCTAGAAACATCGATGTAATGAAAAAATAAATAACTATTTTAAAATGGTGCTTTCAAGAGGCTATTTCAGCTTCTAAGTTCTCTCTAGTTATTTTCAAATAAAAGCAACTTATTTTGCCAAATTTTATAACAGTGTTGTTTCACTTTTTTGCTCACTCACTCCAGTTGAAGATGACAGGCTCACTGTGACAGGATTTTAATTAGTTTCCATATGTGATCTGTTTCTACCATGTGGCTCTGAGATTGTGTTAGAAAAAGAAGCAATTCAAAAAATTGCAATTATTTACCTTTATCCATTCTAACATTCCCAGATCAGATGACTTTGACACTTTTATATTCTGTGTGCAGGGGTATATGTAAAAATATGTATATTTTTAACATATATTTAACAACAATACAAGCATATATTGCATTTATATGTATACAAAAAACAAGTACATATTTTGGTCTGTATACAATATATTGCTATATATGTCTATGTATATACATGTGTGTGTATGAACGTGTACTGTTGTTTAATTCCAGACCGTTTGGATAGACTTCTCGCTCTCTGAGCAATCGTGTTGGAAGAAGGAACAAAGATAGACAGGAGGTCAACTGAAGGATTTTCAGCTGTTAAAGTCAATTACCAGCAATGGCTGAAATGAATTTAAAAAAGTCTTTTCTGAAGGGTGAATGTACTCTACTTTCAAATATCTGACATGACAGTGCTGGGAGGCCCTTTCTGACATTAACTTAGCTCTGCTTACTATTTTATTTGTTCATGGAAGAGTGAGGCTTGTTGCATTGCTTTGGTTTCGGTTTTTCCTTTGCATCTATTCAGTTTTCATGGCTCACTAAAAACCACTGTCAAGTATACAATAATTTTCTGTATTCCCAAGATGTGCTGTTCATCTGACAGGAGCAATTAATTTACAACACACAAAGAACAAAAAATGTTTTATTCAGAGTCTCAATAATTTTAAACAACAAAATGAAGTGTCAGGGGGCAATTTGGTTTGAATTACAGAGGAAGGAGCCCAACACCTATTCTAAAGAAAAAGTGATGGATTAGTGTTTTTTTTTTAAGCTCATAAAACCCAAATAAAAGAAGGATGTTTCCCTTTTCACGTCCTTTGTCTGATTCATTGTGTAAGTGCTGACACATTCCCAATTATATAATTATCTGCTCTGCACAGTTTCTAGTTTTGTAGACTGCTTCAAACTGCTCATTACGTGTCTATATATGTGTGTATATATATATATATATATATATATATAAATTAAGTCTCACTAAAAATATTTGTGTCTTTCTCCTGAGTTCATAATTAGAAGTCTTTGGAATTATTTCTAAAAATGGTATTTGCTAGCTACAGTGAAGACCATATGTATTGTTGATAAGGATTATTAAAATTTATTTTAGAGTACTGTTTATTTCTCTTAGGAGTCTCCCACTTGCATCAAAAATTAATTTAAAACTTAGAACTTGGTACAGAAAAGCACTTAAGCACATACCTAAATCTGTCACAATTCAAGATAACCTATTAGTACATTCATGAGTTTTGACCCTGGAAGCAACAATTAGACCACCTAGCCTGACACTTTATATAAAAAAAGGGAAAATATAATGTACTTATTGCTGTAATAACTTCTGAATGTTGTCTTTTGCTATTAAACATTTCCCAAAAATCTATTTTGACATGATAACTTCAGGTTATGTGGTGTTCATAAGTTGTATATTCTTACCCACAAATGCTGAATGAAGGTAATTTTTGATTTATGTGATTTAAATCTCTATTAAAAATTAAGCAGTTTTTATCTCTGAAAGAAAATCTTTTCCCATATCAAAGCCCCACACAAGGACATCACTGAGGTATCTAGATCAGACTAACATTCAGCTATATTCTTTTTCCTGTGAATGCCAAAAATCTAGCTGTGTTAATATGGGCAAAATGGATATTAAACTATGGTGAGTTCAGGAGATTAGTTTTATGAGACAGGATTAACCAAATTGATACTATTACAAGCAAAGAAGAATAATGTAATTTTAATGGGGGCTTACCAACAATTCTGTAGTATTCTAAATATTTTAAAAGCATTTTATGATTTTTGCCTTATGAATTTTACTTCCTGAGGAAGGCTGACTAATGACTAGGCATATTAAGTTGTTAGGATTACATCAGGTAAGAAGATTTTTTATACATGTAACACTAGATCACATAATTATGGAATAAGAAAAGTTACATTCCAGATACGATCTTTCATCAGAAGCTAGAGAGTACAGATTTTCATACAAGAAACAGTTTATATGCTTTTTGTTTGGGGTTTTTTGTTTGTTTTTTGTTTTGTTTTAATTGTTGTTTTTGGTGGTTTGTGGGGTTTTTTTGTTTGTTTGTTTGTTGGTCAGTTTTGTTTTTTTCCTCCAGAAAGGGGACCTGATCCTTTTCTGATTAAGTTTGACAAGTTTTACCTTTTTTTTTTTTTTTTTTTAAATTGATGTCAGCCTTGTCCTCAGTCTGCTGAAATTTTTTGTCAAATTTTAACACTATTTTCAACAGCAATGGTAGAAATTCCTTAATAAGGGTGATTTTCTTCTTGTAATCATACAATTCAGTGGCAGTAATAAAAGCAAGTCACAATAAAAGGTACATAATCTTGCCTGGGAATCTTGGGACGCAGATTTTGTTCTTCACTCTCATATTATGTTCTAGGAGGAAGTTTTTCCCTTGCGTAAATGACTGTAAAATTCTAATCCTCAAGAGGTTCCTATTTCAGTAGTTTTTGTCTAATAGAGCTGAAAAGAATATATTAACCTAGGAACTCCCTGAAGCCATAAATTGTAGAGTTCAAACTGCCACTTACCTCACTTAATGTATGCCAAGAAGATGTTGAGCATCAATTTTAGCTTGCAACCACTCATAAAACAAAACAATAGAAGCTAAGAATTCAGCTGCAGGGGGTTGGGGTTTTTTTTCTTTCTTTCTTTCTTTCCAAAAATCAGAACAGGAATCAAAGGCATTGTAATTTATATGATACAAAAGGAAGCAAACCACCTCCATCAGAAAACGTCAAACCTAGATACCTACTTCCCTCTGTCCTTTGGTCAAGATGGGCCCTCACTCAATCCCTGGATTCCTCGTGGACACTGTTCTCTCAAGAAGCATTCACTGGAGGTAGAACACTGTCTTCTTAGACAAGCCTATCAGCTGCTCTTTTTCTTAAAGATCTGTTTACTGCAACTAAAAGAAATACCTCATTTACTCAGTACAAATACTAGCAAACACTTAATTCTTTCAAGTATAAAATGTCCTTGTCTTCTTCATTCAATAAACTCTACTGTGATCCAGCATTCTGATTTCTCTACTAGCAAAATGTTATTATAAGAAGTCTTGTAATGTCTTTACCACTGGTTCCATATATATATATATTTATATATACTTGTGCTCTTAGTGAGTACTGAGGTGAAAAAAAAATATCAACGTAGTTTGAAAAATCCCAGCCAACCAGAAAAACCCAACAACCCCACCTCTCGCTTAAAAACTTATTAACAAACTTCTTAATTGACAATCCTGCTAAAGTTATTTGTGCCACCACCATCTGCTTGTGTGTGGGATCACTCCTTCCCAGGCTTTGACTGTTCTAATGATATACATGGGTATATCAGCAGTTCTACATTTGACAAAAATAGAAAACAGATTAATATCCATAGCTTATCACTGACTTCTCATGAAGATCAGGCACAACGCTAATCTCTCCTTTGAGGATGATAATGGAGTTGGGGTAACTATCAGCCCCGTGTTTGAAGAACATCATGAAAATTAGACTAATAATCAAAAGAGTCAGCAAACTGAAAGCAATTAAGCTTTGACTTGAAAATTAAATGCTAGCAAAAATAATAGGAGTTGCTTGTAGATTTGGAGTACTGTTGGAAAATTTACTCAAAATTTATTCAAAATATATTTTTACTATGTTCCCTGGGAAGTTCAGTGAATAGACAAATATTCTACACAAGGATTTTAAGTAGTCAGTACATGTAGAAAGATACGGTGTCTACC
The DNA here is from genome assembly GCF_003957555.1 of Calypte anna. Lineage (NCBI taxonomy): Eukaryota > Metazoa > Chordata > Aves > Apodiformes > Trochilidae > Calypte > Calypte anna. The sequence continues at coordinate 31,720,983 of NC_044244.1, forward strand.
ACATTTTCTATTTTTTTTTATTTTATTTTTGCCAATAAAAAAAATGAAATTCAATATTTGTATGGCTCATCTTCCACTATGTTGTGAAAAAGTGACATGAGGCTTGCAGATCCCAGGTTGCCTGATACTAGCATTTGTTTTAACTACATTCTTTTTTAGCTGAAAATCATGATTGGCTGATCCCACTTCATTCACCAGTTTCGGTAGAGATGTGTGTTGCTGTATCCCCTTCCCATTTTCCTTCAGCACTGTGCATTCTGTTTCTCTTAAGCTTAGTCAGTAGCATTCCTGCTACCAGCTGGGGCTGGTAAAGAAAGCAGAGAAGAGACAGTGGCATTGCCTGACCAGTTTTGTAAAATGAGGAGTTCCTTCACACAGGAAATTCTCAATCAGTTCTCCAGCTTCTTCATTTTCACGTTTTTCCATAAGAGCAACATGAAATGAACTGATGGCTTGGAAACCCAAACTCCATGTTTTAGGTACAGTTTGTGATAAACAGAAACAACCACTTGAGTCAGCTTGTAGCTATTGAACCTTAGTCCTTTAGAAATCTTCTTGTGTTACCTTATGTGTCTATTTTCTTTATGTAGAAAAAAGAAAGAGGGTTTTGTGAGTTTTAAAGGTAATGGTCCCCAGTTCAAGAGGAATACTAAGAGCTGGAACAAAACAGACTATTTCTAAAGCATAAAGTGCTAGTAAAATCTCTGTTAAAACAGTCTATTAGGCAATATTTAGTGAAAAAAAAACCCTGTTAGACGTTTTTCTTATAAGTAAATAAGTGTAAGTATTATTAGGGAAAAGTTATAATTAATTTGGGCACTCTTGTATTAAATGTTTCTAAGAGAAGATTATTATTTTTCTCACAAAATGCTAATATCATTTCCCCTCCAATTCAAAACTAAAATGATTTCTCCAAAGATAGTAAAAATGGCTTAAAAATTGTATTTTTTTTTTTTAATTTCTAGTTTTAGTTTGTTTACTGTGGAGTTTTCTATTTTCTGCTGAAAATGGTACCATTTTTCTATGGCAAATCAAATCTGCCTGGGTATTCTACTTCTCCGTGGCTGTGTAAAATTTAGAATTTCCTATCACTTTGTGCATCAACCCTCTTCATTAAGAAAATAATGAACAGATTCTTTCTTACTTCTGTTTTCTTTGCTGTTGCTGTTGTTTTGATTTGTTTTTTTCCCCCCTTTGTGAATGTTTGCTTCATGATCTACAGGCTTAAAAAAAAATAAATTCTTCTTTTCCTTCTTGACTTCAGAAGTTTTTTAAGAAGACACAGGCTTCATAAGAGGCTTAAAAAGGTTCAGTCTTTATAAGTAAGATAAAAAGGTTCCTGTCTTATGTCCAGTGATGAGATGTCAGTGAACCAAACTACCTTACAAAGGCTCTGCTACTGTATATCGTTGCATTTCAATCTTTTAACTCTTCAGAACTCCACGTGGGAGTTGAGAAAGAGGAGGGCAGTGCACAGGGTTGTGCAAAAGAGGAAAAAACAGTCAGCTTTTCAACTGCTGATCTACTTCCTTTCAGGGATGTTAATGTGAGGATACATGAAACTGAGCCATAGTTAGTCTTGTATGGAACTTCCCACCATAGCTCGTAGCAGAAGCCATGTGAAAACTTTCTGTTTCCCTAACTGAATAGAATCATGGATAAAGAAATATCTATGTCAACTCTGTGCTGTAGCCTAAGAACAGATCACTTCATCAAATATCACCTTTCAGAACAAGATAGGCACTGGATTATCTCTCTTTTGTTAAATCTTTCCTGAAAGATGCATCTAGAAATTGGGTTTGATTGCCAGTAAGGGCATTTTTCTGCTCTCCTCTTGAAATCATTTGTACTTTTCTGTACTTCTCCTCACTTAGCATGTCTAAAAGATGAAGAAATCAATAGCAATACCAGACTTGTAAAAATACTAGCCATCACATAATCTCTCCCTTTAAAGATGAAATTTTGACTTCCAGAAACTTATGCTGAGATGGCAACTAATAGCTTTTCAAAACTAATGTTTGGCTGTAAAAAAAAAAAAAAGACATTACAAAAATAGATCTCATAGAAGTGTTTCACTGTGGAATCACATTACTCAGAATTCATGATACTGAAAACACTTCTAGGCATCATTTATTAGTAAAGTATTAATTACTAAAAGTTACATGAGCACATCAAAACCAAATGATCCCAGAACATGTTATGGTGTAATATTTTCCAGTGTTCAGTGTTTATGTACTCAATTTTTTGACTGGAAGCCATCCATTTTTTCCTAACTTTGGTGAATTAAGTAAGTTGCACAGTAGAGTACTGTATTGTAATAGCGTCTTTGGTGACAGAAAATTAGTCAAGGCATGAATCACATTCATTCATTGTGAGAAATTGTAGCGGGAGGAGCCATTCTTGCTCCTGAAGCTCGACAAGCTGCTGGTCTCTTCCAGGACTCCAGCCACCACACAGCGCTTCCAGGGTAGAAGTGTAGCAGGAAGAGCCTTTCTTGCTTCAGAGGCTCAACGAGCTGCTGGCCTCTCCATGCCTCGCACCAGAGTGAGCTGAGGGTTCCTTCTGTGGGTGTGTGTCCCACCTTTATTGGCTCCCTGGTCTTGCTCATGCCCAATAGGGGCCTGTCCTAATCAGGCACAGGTGGACTCATACCCACTCACTGGCAATTCGAGGCACCTGGTTTATCTTCTCTCTCTACAAGAAATCACACATATTTATTTAAGTTAATTGCTAATTCTTTGGGACAAGGCCCTCATGTGGTCTCTTGGCTTTGTTCCACTTATTTCTACAGTTCCCTTTTAAACAAAAACTCTGCCAGGACAAAGGGTTGTTATTCTTGTAGCTGGGGCAGATTTTCTCAATGTAAACAGGAACTATAATGTGGTAGGTAAGCACAGAGGGTACTTCTTCACAGCTGACTACTGGAAAATGACAGCACCTGGTGAGTAGTTAGAAACAACAGGCTCAAAGCAATATGTTGAAAGAGAAGGTTCAGACACGCAGGGCTTGAGATTGTCATCAGGCAATGTGTCAAGCTAATAAAACAGAAACAAATTTGGCAGGCAATGAAGTTGGCAGATTCAGGAGCATCCTCAGGGGACAACAGGACTGTGGAGAAGTCACCATAGTGCACAAATTGAGAATTTTCCCAATGCGTCTCCAATCAGAATGACTTGGTTTTATGTGACTACTTTTCCTCTAATTTGGGGCAGTAAAGAGGCTCATAACAGAAGGAGGATAGGTGTTACTTCCAGGGCTGCTACATCTGTAGTGCATGCTACATCTGCATCAATTGTCTTGATAAATCATATTTCATTACCTATTCGTGAAGGAATCACCTGACTGCCCCAGAAAAAAACCTGAAAAATCTTATAAGAATATAACTAGAAAGTTATCAAATTTTCTTTCTTAGAGACTTTAATAAAGACTTATGCTTTCAAGGTTTTTGGAACAGTATAACACTTTTAGGTCTGTAGTTTATAACCATAACCTGGTTTGATTATGTATGATGCTGCTTCTGTGTATTAGCATAAAAATTTATGAATAAAGCTAAATATTAACAGAATATATTTGTTTCTTCAAATAGTAGCAAACAGTGCTAAACAAATATGCATGCCCCCAAGAATGAAATATTCAACTGTGGAATGTGATCTGCAGTTTATACATTGACATAGTGAGAAAGGGAATGTGTTTATTCTACATGATTTATTTTTGACTTATGCCAATTTGGAAAATTACACAAGAACAAATTAATGCAATAATAAAAATAACTGAATCAAATTAATTTCAGTGAACAAAATGCAACATGAAAAAATATTGGCAGAGTGCCATGCCAGAGGGAGAAGCAGCACAGTGCTGGCTGTCAGGGAGAACCAGCCCAACACCACTTGCTGGGCACTGGAGAGGAGCCGTGCAGGTAGGAGCAGTGTAGCCCCATGCACCATCTGCCAGTCTGTGTAGAGCTGTCCCAGCAAAGATTTGGTGGTGCAGAAGCTTCCAGCAGAGACTTGGCAGAGGGGAAAGCTGGTGACAGAGTTTTTATGGCAGACAGCTGGTGGCCAATAGTTTGTGGCATCCAGATATCCCTTTCCTCAGGCCAGGTGGATTTAATCCACTGTGCTGCATAATTTGCCTTTGCGTGAGAAGCTTGCTTAAAAGATGTAAATTTTTTCTATGCAAGTATAATGGAACTCTCATCATAAGCACAGAGGATTTCTATGCACATATACTTACAGTGCCTGAGGCCTTTCTTATTACTAAGTATCAAATTTAGAGAGCATGAACATGCATATTTGTAAACAGTGGTTTACCTCTCTAAGGACATTTTGCTGCCAAAATGCAAATGCCCACTGGCTCTAGGTGCTGTGTAGTTTAGTATCAGCTGAACTATGGTAGTGAGAATTCTTTTGGGGTTTTAAAGGTAATATTTTTTCTTTGTTTGTTTTGGAAAAATAATATACTACCTAAATAATTTAGATTTTGGGTCTATTTTTTTTAGAAGAACAATTGAGCCCTATTTGTAACACCAGAAATAAGAGTATTTATTATTTGATGCAAGTCTTAAATTTATTAAGGATAAAGTTGATGGGTTTTTTCATCCTACATATCTGTTTTACACACTGATGTTTTTCATAGTTTGTTTTCAATTTGTTTTATCATTATAAAAATCCTACGATGACTTTTCCCTCAGCTTCAAAGAATGGTTGTATAGGATTAGCAGTAATTTTTCAAGTCTACATCTCCACAAGAAGCTAAAAAGTTCTCAGGTGATGTTTTCAGTTCTTTGAAAATCTTGTAAGTCGATTGCAGGCTAGATACCACTAATGAACCTTTGAAAGACAAGACACTCTTTTCATCTAGGTGAATCAAAGAACCATAATGAATAAAGTAAAAGTAGTAACACTACCAAAAGTACTTGGTAGTTCCTTGTTTCATGGAAACATATCTTTTGAGCTTCTTAGGTGTTTTGGTTTCTTTCACTCTGACAAATAGTTAAGTCTCAATCAATAATTAATGTAGTTTTTCTTTGCAAATCTCCAATGGAATTTTTCATCTCCTGTACAATTTTCCTTTCAAAAGAACTAGCATCATATGGATGTGAAATATTAATATATATACACACATATAAGCCAGGTCTTAACACGCAATTCATATTTTAATAACATGAAACCTGGAATTCAGTGGCAGAAATTCTTTCTACAGACACACATGTATTTTAGAATAGTGTGGCCTTTATTGCAAAGTCCTCTTCAAAGAGGCTTGTACCTTGTTATTGGTTTTCTGAGTTTCTGCTTTGCTCAAGAGAGGAAACACTGATGAATCTGCTTTTAAGCTTTGCTTTTCTGATGAAAAACTTCCCTACAACTGTAAAAGAATATTTGAAGGACAAACCAGTCAACATTCCTTAGTAAAACTGCTATATTTCACATTGTTACCCGATATTCTATAAGAAATAGTGGAAAAATGATGTATTTTTCTTCCCAGGCCAATATGAAACCATCCCTCAATAACTTATCACTTGTGGGACAGAAAAGAAATTAAAATCAACCCTTCTGTGAGTATCCAGGTGTAACTAATAGCATCACTTCATGTCCATGTACCTGCAGGTAGCGTCGTAAGCAGAAATTACCTTCCAGTACTGTTGAAAATGCATGATCTAAAGGAGAGTCCATCCATTTCTTCAAAGCTATTGTGGCTCTGAAAGCTGTCATATAGGTATGAGATTCCCTTTGGAGTTTAATTTCATAAACTGATAAAAGGCAAGAGGAAAATAAAAAAATGGTGGATTAATTTCCCTGTGATGGGTAACATTTTTCATGTGTGATAGTGATGAGATGGTAATTGTCTCTGTTACAGAACTGCCCGCTGCTTTTTTCCGTCACACCATGCGATGGGAAAGGGGAGAATGAAGCTCTTCCTTCCTTACCTCTTCTTGTTGCAATAAACACTCATGACTAAATAGAACTGTGGAGAACATTTTTTCATTTGGATTATAAATTTAAAGTTGGAAGTCTTTGAACCTTGTAATTTCTTACAAGGAATAAAGCCACTCAAAGAGCAATAAAAGAAGTAGGGCTGTATCCTCAGCCCTGAATAAGCTCACCTAAGGAGTCTTCCAAAGCCACAGACTACAGAAGTGCAAACGATTATATTAGTTGAGCAGCAATTTACTGAAGTTAGGAAAGGCTGTTTCCAGGTTTTCTCTTGGAAGTTTCCCATTTTTGATGAAACTGAAGTTCAATGAAACCTGCGGTTCAGGGAAGAACATTGCTCACAAGTAATGAGACCTTGGTTTTCAGACAACTTTCTGTCCACTTAAAGGTTGTCAAAACTTTTGGTAGATGTATCAAAGGTAGATATCTATTTAATATCTTTGAAGCCATTTTTAGAGAATTAATTTGGAAGAAACCATGAAAAACATATTTGAAAATCTAATAAGTTGTAATAGAAACAGATCTTATGGAATCAGAATTAGAAATCAATCTCTGTAATGAGAAATTAAAAGTAGATTTTCATGTCTCATGGCAGAGTTCACATCTGATGATAGCATAATCATATGTAGGATAATATGGTTTGTAGGGTAATATGATATATAGGATAATAAGGTTTGGCCTGAAGTTGTAATCTGAGCTTTCTTCCAAGGTAGCTGAATGCTAATCCTTCATTTAAGTCTTAGTAAGTGTATCCTAGCTATAGTAGGCCCTATGCATTGATTTCTGAAAAACTATGATGTGTCTATCAGAAATGTTAAAATTATAAATAAGGGAAGAAATTGGGAGCTTCCTGATGTATATCCTTGAACTTCTAGTCTCTAGCATAAACACATGTTTTGAGGCACAAAGCTGCATGTATTTCTGTAGAATTAAAAGGAGATCCTCCATCTCTGTCATGTAAAGAGACAGTCATTGAGGGACGGCATCAGAAACACCAGTGAAATGAGAGCCTCTGCTAACCATATCAGCAGAAAATAATGAAAAGAAGGCAGTTTATGACTCTGAAACAGAGGCAGAAAAGGGAAATTCTTAAAAACAAGAATTGTAAAACTTGAGAATGTGGATATAGGAAAACAGCAGTGACTGTAAAATTAGAAAAAGTTAACTAGATTCACTTCTCTCTTCCTTCAAGGGCAATGCTAATCCTAAAAGGTCAAAATAATGAGAATATGAAACACCAGTGTGAAAGAAAATCTTAAAAATGCATAGCTCAGGTCATACAGATTTCTCAATAATAAATGTACTTTCTCAATAGGGGAAGTTTGTGTCTCAGTGGGGGCCAGATTCCCTCTGCTCATGTTGAACAACGCAAGGAATGGGACAAACTGTGAAGTGTGAAATAATGAGCTTCTCAGAAGGAGCAGTGGTGTTGGATGAGGTAAATAAAACGTGATGACACTTGTCTAGACAACCACTGGTGCTGAATTAATTGTGAATGAACATACTAGCATGCACTGTTGCATTATCTAAACAGTATCTCACCATTCCTACCCTCCAAAGTGTTGCTTTTTGCATCTTCTTTGCCACATACACTAGCAGTGGTTTGCAGTTGTGGTGTTTTCCTAACAAGGAAGCAGTGTCCCTCCTCCCTGTCATATTCCTCTGAGGAAACCTGGGGTTAGGCATGAAGAATGGTCTCTTCATGAAGGATTTTATACATGGATAGTCAGGTCAGTGGTTTTTTTTATCAATATAAAACATTCACAGGAAACTAATGCAACATTCCTACAAGTATGTTCACAAATGAAATGTATTCCTGAAATAATTTTAAAAGTCATGCTCTGACACTTGATATAAGAGGGAAGGAGTCAGGCTGCCAAAGAGGAGAAAGACCAAAAATTCATACAGGCTGTGAAGAAGCTTGTATCACAAATACTATGTGAATTATGTATAGGTTTGGATCACCATGGGTGAAAAAGGGATTTACACATCTAATATACTGAATCAGTGATTCAGACACTAACTTTTGGATAAAAGGAAGCATTATACCTTTATCTTCCCTGGTCTTTTGCAAGGCAAAGGTGGTGAAAATAATCAGCTCCCAGACCAAAAATTTCCTACTACTAAATATCACCACCTTATCAATACATGGGTTACTTTCTACCTTCTTTAAGGTAGGAAGAAAGATGTATGGACCGAACACACAGATGACTATTTTACAGACACTGTGCATGACAAGCCTGAGATTCATACTGCTGGGCAGTGTTTCAACCAGAAATTAGGTGCCTAAAACTGGATTTTGTATGATTTAGTCCTTCCTTCTTCCAGTTTCAGTTCTTTGTTGTTGTGGTGGTTTAACCTCAGTGAGCAAGTAAGACTCACTTTTCACTCACTTTCCCCCAGGGGGGTGGGGTAGAAAATCAGAAGAGAAGTGAGAAAACTTCTGTGTTGAGATAAAGACAGTTTAATAAAAGCTGTATGCACAAGGGAAACAAAACCAGGAATTACTTCCCTGCTTCACACCATCAGGCAGGTGTTCAGCCTTCCCAAGAAAGCTCCATCATATGTAATGGTTCGCCTGGGAAGACAAATATCATCAATCCAGACCATTCCCCCTTCCTTCTTTTCCCTAGCTGTTAATGCTGAGCATGACATCATATGCTATGGAATATCCCTTTGAACAACAGGAGTTATCTGTCCTAATTGTGTTCTCTCTCATCTTGAGGACTCCAAGCCTCCTTGTTGGTGGGGTAATGGGAGAAGCAGAAAAGACCTTGAATCCGTGTAAACACTGCTTGGGAGCTGCTAAAACATCTCTACATTATCAACACTATTTTCAGAATGATTCCAACATATAGACCATAGTAGCTGCTATGAAGATAATTAACTCTATCCCAGCCAAAACCAGCACATTCTCCACATACCATTTGTCATGCTCAGGTCCCATACTACCCAATATATCTTCATTAACTACCAGTCCTCATCTCATCCTTTGATATAACAGGCAAATATCATTACCTTAGTATATGGACCACTCCTGTAAAATGTCCATAGAATGACTAGAAATATCCACAACATGTCCATAGAGTTCATTTAGCCCATGACTTCAGGCTCCATCTCTTACGGTGGTGTCACAGTTATTCTCACAAAAAAACATCACTGCTTGAACTATTGAATTAGGAAAGCTACTTGGACATATAAATTGTTAGATATACTGAAGATATGCTAGGCCTATATAAGATTTCAATTTGACTTTCTTTAAGACAGCTCTTTTAACATCTGTTTCTGCATTCCATGGCTAGTTTACTCGTAGGCATGCTAACTCTCCTGGGAATCTAAATACTAAATTGTAAAGCAAAAGTAACTTATTTAAACCAACGAATACCATCTTCATAAAATGGAGAGAAAAAGTGTAGGATAGCATCTATTTACAAAAGTAATTATTTGAGCAGTGGCAAAGAGCAAATATATTCCTAAATCATTGTTCACACAGAAGTTAAGCAAAAAGAGTTTACATTTCCTTAATAAATTATTCACTGAAAATCATTCACTCAAATCCCTCTACATTAAGGCTTCTAATTTTTCCAGGATATGTGACAAATGACTTCACATCATTTAAATCATGCCTGGATGCAACTGTACAGCCTCCAGCAACATGCAGCTCAAGTGGGAAGAAGTGTAAATACTCACAGCAGCTTCCATATCAAAAAGCAATCACGGTTCTCATTGAAACAAGCTGAGCTCTTTAAAAGAATGTTAATCAGCCCTCTTCAGACAGATCATCTCACTGGAGACAATGAACAGTGAGTCCTCTACTGTTTACAGTCTCTGACCAGGTACTTTTAAAGGGACTTACTTGTGGAGGATGAAAAGTACATTACATTAAGATCTTTTCAGAAACTCTGGTGATTTTTTTCTTTCTATGTCTATAGTGTTATATTTGCAAGTGGTTGCCAGAATTATTAAACACAATCTGGAGTTTTCCTAGAAATCAGAAGTAACCAATCCCATCACAGAAATAACCTCTTCTACACAAGCTTCAATGCTATGCTCTATATCATCAGCTCCATTGAGGGAACTATGCAGAAAACAGACAGCTATGTTCTTGATCAAGCTCCTGAACATAAAACTGGAGGTTATTTGCATAACCTCAGGAATATAAGAAATCTCTCTTCTCTGTGCTTTATGGTACAGATCTATGTTTGCTCATCCAAAGGAGAAAATATTTTAGTGGACTGTAAGGCTGATGAGGTTAAGCTGTGCATACCATTGACAGAAAAGTGGAATACATTTAAAGTAGGCAGAGATGCAAAACAGCTCTTTGTTCTATATGAAACTGTGTAGAAGTTCTATTCCTGTATCTATTTCAGTATCTAGGCCTTCTTTATAGTGCTGTATGCAATATTTCTAGCGAACAAGAGGAGGAATATAAGGTGAAGTAATCTCACCTTTTTAAGCAAAATGACTGAGAAATTTTGCTGCTTTTCTCATTACCTGAAACACTATCTATTTGGGGTGACCTGTTTTTAAGTTTCTGATTATCGAGCTGATTATCTATTCTGACCTTAGCCCTGGCTGCTTGGTAAAGTCAGCAATAAGTATGCTTTGCAAAATGTGCTAAGAGTCAAGTAATACTCAGTATAAAAATCTATGTACTTAGCACACAAAAAAACAACAAAAAAGAAAGAAAATTTTGTATAATTACATTGAAATATTTTATTTAGATAACAGAAATGTTTAGCTCGTTATGCTTTCTGCAGGCTGTAAAAAAAACATTCAAGCTCATTTTTTTAATAAACAGAGACATCGATTGGAATGTGAATGTATCCAAAGTGCTTTTGATACAACCTTAAAACATTCAGAACATGATATTTTTTTTCAATCATCTCTTATAAAAAATCCTGTGTCACCACAATCTATCAAGAGTTTTAACACAATGAAGAACTAATATTTTTTTTTTTAGTATTTCTTTTACCATAAGAAGCTAAGTGGCTATACTGAAAAAAGTTAGAGTTTGCAGTGGTGTTACCAGATAGTACATTATTAATTCTTCTAGTAATTTTTCTTAGGTAAAAAAAAAAAAGGTTAAATGGGTTTTCTTGTCCTGAAATTAGAGATTTCTGGATGCTTATAGAGCCTTATACCGACCTCTCAATTATGAGATTTGGACAGTGTCATAGTTCTTGATCCAAAGTAGGGCCTAAATCACAGAGTAAAAATAGCAATAATAGGGAATAATACTACACTCTAATTTATCTTCTCCAGAAAAATATCAAGCTGCTTCTTTACCTTTTTAAAGGTAACTTAAAATTGTGGTCTCAGGAGCAAGACCAGTGAGAAGGAACAGTGACACCGGTGGCCAGGCAGCAGGAGGTGGTGGTTTTCTTTGGAGGGTGAAAGAATGCTAATTGTCCTCTTTCTTTTCTTAATAGCCCTTTCCCTGGGGTGATTAATTTGTTAAAAAAACTGTGCTTCTCTTGATTGTTAACTCCTTCCTAAGACTCTTTTCAATGTGGTGTCATTTTTCCTGAAATAAACCACTGTAGTTCCTTCAAACCATAAAGCTGGTTACTTTTGCAATTTGTAGGATGTAGAAGCAAAGTGATTAATACTCCCTCACAAACAAAATATAAAATATTAATAGTTACAGACCATAACAGGAGCTAAAGCCACAAAAGTACAGTATTCATCTTTGATGTGGGTTGTGTTGATAGATTTTCCTTTATCCTGCAAAAGAAGGAAACTGTGAGAGAGCAGCGACTTCTTGGTTTTTTTCTCCCCAGCACAGATAAATACCCAGAATGGACTACAGCAGCTTGCCATAAGCCACTGTCTGTTCAGTCTCTGTGGCACCACTGTAGCTGTCAGGTTTATTTAAATTGCTCAATGCCAACTATGTTTTGGCTTCAGTAGCACTGACATATACAAAGCACTGTATCTGAGGCAGATGCAGTTTCAGGTTTTTAAATGGCAACAACCTCTATCCTAAAATACATTGAGGATGTACAAAAGAGGGGCTGAAGACTGTTTCATCCACTGTCTCTCATGACAGCAGAGGAGTAATTTGTCATCTTCAGAAACAAATCACATACAGCTTAATGACTATTAGTTTCACCTAGAAAATAACAGACCGTATATATATTTAATATTCTGTTCTACTAAGCAGGATCTCAGCATGTGGTTACTGACATTCACTCATTCAGCTGCATGCGTACATGCTTAAGAAAGGAAACTTATTAGCTTCAGTAATGACACACAAGCTCAGTTCATGGTCAGATCTGAACTACTGCTCAAATTCCACAACCCCTCAGCTGAAATCATTCTGTGACTTCACCTAAAATAACTGACACTTGAGAGAAAAAGCAAGAGGAGATCAATTTGCCTGCTACGATGATGTCTAATTAAAACACCGTATGTGCTGAGAGACTTGTCACAGTTTGTTAAACCACTGAAGGAGTTGCTTGCATTAACTCTATTTTAGAAGAAAATCCTCCTTTTTTATTTGTTACAAAAAAGCTAATTTCAAATTTAAATCTGGGAATCCTATTAGCTTCTATATGGGTATTATGTTCTCTAAATATAAATATACCTGTTAATAAAGCTCTTTACTATTTGAGAAACATATTATGTATTTCCCAATACAGTCTTTTCATTTTTCTCATTTCCTACAACTGATAATTTGATCTACATGTGATTCAGAGTGCCCAGATTCAGCCTGTACTGCCTTGTGTTTGACTCTGTGCTGCCTTCTATTTGAGCTGTAATTTGAGTCTGTTCTGAACTGAATGTGAGTCTGTCCTGAATCAAATTTGACTGTGAGTAGTTACAATATTTGAGTAGTTGTCTCACCCGGTACTGTCTTATTTGTGTGTCCTTGACTGTGTACCACCCTGAATGTCTGTGTGCCACCCTGAACGTATCTGTATTTGAATGTGTACTCTATTGTTAATAACTATGTACTTGACTCTCTTGTAAACTCTATGCCTGTGTGAACTGTAATGTAACTGACTGTAATTGACTGTGTATAGCACTGTAGCTATGTACTTGCATCCATTGCCTTGTAACTGTACTGGCATGCATTGCTTTGTAAGTCTACTTATAAACATTGCAACTGACTGTAGTGACTATTGTAATTCACTGTGTACCCGACTGTGTATTGCATTGTAACTAAGTACTAGACTGTGGATTGCCTTGTAACTATGTACTTGATTCTATTGCATTGTAAATTACTAGGAATTGTATTACCTGTTGCTGGAGGATCTTGCAGTATAGCTGGTTTGGTTGTTGCAGGGTGGCTCACTTGTATGATAGTGGTTTAGGGATAGGCTGTGCTTGTACCTTGTATGTGGAGTTATTTTTTTTTCCCTTTAAGACAACTTAAAAAAAAAAATAAAATAAAGAACCCCCAGTGGGACGTTAATATTTTTTTTTCTTCCCCAGCTGTTTGGGTTTTTTTTTTTCTTCAGGTTCTGGTTAGCCTGTGAGGTGATATTCATCTCCTGTGTTCGGAAGCAGAACAGACCTGGGACCTAGATTTTGGTAGGCAGGATGAATTAGAACGCCCTTAAGAAAACTGCTTCTGAGGAGCAATGTGGATGAGGGGAGAAGGTGTGTAGAAGAAGGGAGGCAGAATTCGGGAGCTGAGAGTGAGGTGTGGCTTGTGCAGTAGTGGAATGAGGGTTGAGGAATGTGTATGTCCAATCTTGAGTAATAACGGGATAGGGCGTAGGTTTTCTTGTGCTGTATATGTGGAGTTGACTTTTTTTTTTTTTTTTTTTTTTTTCCCCCCAGCTCTTTGGGTTTTTTCCTATGTCCCAGTCGATCTTCCAGGCAATATTCACTGCCTATGTTTGGATGCAGAAAGACCTGGGACCTATGTTTTGGCAGGCAAGATGTCTTAGGGGGCCCCTGGGAGCACAGTTTCCGGGGAGTACCATGGATTCAGGGCAAAAGCAGGCACCAATGACAGTCAGATCTAACTGGGATCTTTGCAAGAGAGCATTGCATATGAGTTGTGTCAGAGGGGTGACTTGAGGGAGAAAATAAAGGCAGCAGCAAGATGGCAAGCCAGGCAGGTGGTGTGAAGGTGCCTAAGTTTAAGGGGTAACTCACGGTCTTAGAGAAAGGGATTGTTGGAGGGGAAAGATGTCTTTTGGGGTGGGGACCAAATGGGAGCTTGAATAAAGAGGCATTTGCTCTGGTTTTGCGTGTTGTGTCATTACTTCCTAGGCCAGAGACCAATAAATTGAATCAAGAGGTGTTTGCTCAGGTTTCGTGTCATGTGTCACTATTTCATAAGCCAGGGACCAATAAAACTGGAATAAAGCTGTATTTTCTCTTGCTGTGTCCTGTGTCATTATTTCTTAACCTGTGCAATAATAAAGGTTAAATAAAGAGAAGATGGGTCTTTTATGTTGCCTTTTTTGTGAGTCTGGAGTGGATGTGTGAATGTGTGATCCTTTGGTTTGTCTATGTCTATTTTTGTGTATGTCTTGGTGTCTTGGTGTCTACTTGTATTGGTCTCTCTTCTTGTCTTTATTTTGGTCAACTCTTTTTCTCTCTACTCGCTTTTTCTGTTTCCTTACACTTTCTCTGTTTCCCTCCTCTTTCTCTCAATATTCCTTCTTGTATCTTTGTATGTCTAACTTTGTCACACTTTTTTAGTGAAAAAGCCAAAAAACAAGTTTTTAAATTTAAAAACAGCCCTAGCAGCTGCTCGGGAGAAAAGAAAAATTACTCCCAGGCAGCTGCTAGGGCTGCACCAGACATATTTTTTTCCTATACTACTAGAATAAATTACCGTATAAACACAGTACATACTACATCTACCTACTCAAATAGATAAATATATAGAAAGAATAGCAAATCACACCTACTACTAATTAATCACCTAATCAATATGCAAATTATGTATTTTTTCCACATCAGCACACACTACTGTGTGTAGAAACTAAAAAACAACTAAAAACCAATCCTCTACACACCAATCAACGCTATAAAATACCAATCTAACCCAACATCACGCCCAAAGACAATGCACAAATTACAACCAACATACACACCAAACAAAAGGCAAAATCAGTCCAAATAGAAAAAGGCTCATGGTAAGTCAACAGTTTTTGTCACCTGAAGTCATCCATTTTACCTAAAACCAATTACATTTTACAGTTCAGGGTGACAGTAGCAGTCGCTGTGAGTGTGGCTATGAGTGTGAGGGTGAGTGCTAGTATGACTTTGAATATGAATGTGAGTGTGACTCTGAGGGTGAGTATGAGTGTGACTCTGAGTGTGAGTGACAGTGTGAGTATTGAGAGTGACAATGAGTGTGACTGAGTGTGAGTATGAGTGTGTGTGACGGTGAGTATAAGTTTGAGTGACAGTGTGA
This sequence comes from Calypte anna, assembly GCF_003957555.1. NCBI lineage: Eukaryota > Metazoa > Chordata > Aves > Apodiformes > Trochilidae > Calypte > Calypte anna. The sequence goes on from NC_044244.1 coordinate 31,736,301, forward strand.
GTATGAGTGACTCAGTGTGTGACTATGAGTGTGAGAGTGAATGTGAATGTAAGTGTGAGTGTGAATATGACTGATTTCAGGGTTTGGTTAGGGATCAGAGAATCACAAAGCCTACAGCTGAAATGACACTGGGGCTGCAAAAGGAATGCCAAGTGTGGTACATAACTGCACCAAACTTGTTCCTTCAACAGCTGTCTAATCTGGACATCCAATTGCCTGCAGCTGTAAAATGCAATTAGGGTTAGGGTTAGAGTTGGGGTTAGGGTTAAGGTTAAGAGAACCACAAAGCCTAAAGCTCCAGTGAAGCTGAGGGTGCAAAAAACATGCCAAGGGTAGTATATCACTACACCAAACGTTCTTCTTCAGCTTTCGAATCTTGACCACCCAGTCAGACTGTGACTTTTATCCTCTAAATCCAATTTATAATCTAGACTACTCATGGTTTTAAGAGCTCCACTTCAACTAGAGGCCACAGTTTATTAATTTGAGTTTCCCAGATCTCTTAGATCTTCAAATTTTGGCCAAGACTACTGCATTTTTAAGCAGGCTTGAGAGAGAAATAGCACTCACACAGAGGTAACACTTATTAAGATAAGATAAACTGAACAGATTTACCTGAGATCTGGCCAGACAAGAACAGCCATTATCATCCTTCCTACCTTTACCTCTCTAGTTTTATTTCTTTTGCTGCATTTTTTTCAATCTTTTTCCTCCAACAAACCTTCATCCTTATTTCTCCCTAGCTTTGATCCTTTTACCTAAAGATCCTCTAATAAATTAAGTACATTTCCACAGCCTCTTTAAGGGTTGCAATATTAAACTTTATATGAACCCCAAATTCTCTCTTCTTTATCCACAAAATCTATCTTGACTGTACTTTCTAAAAAAAGTCTGATATTCCGTTAGGCAAAAACTGCCCTTAAATGTCATGGCAATCTGGAAAGAAGGTTCTCCCGAGTCATCCTGGTGGATTCCACACAATGACAATGGTCCAATCATTCTCTTCTGAAGGTTTCAGGTGCAGCATAATGCACCATTTCCGCTGAATGTCTTAATAAAGTTCTTTGGCTGCTTTTCTTCCTTATCCTTAGCTTCCTCTTTGCTTAGTCTTTGGTCAGATAACCTAACAGTATATACCCAGCCTCCCTCACTATTATTGGTGTTGGATTTTAGCTGCTTTCCTCAAGCTCCCATCTATCCTGGCTTTGAAAAGCTCCAGGATAAGGGACACCCAAAACTTCTTTGGACAACCTCTTCTAGTGTCTTTCCACCCTCACTGTATATTTTTTCCCCTAATACCTAATCTACCCTCCTTCAGTTTAAACATCCCATAATCATTGGTTGACTTAATAAAGATATAATGAATCACAATGATATGCATCGTGTAACTGCATTATTATAAAGATATAATTAGAAGGAGCACATTTTGTTATGTTGCTTCTTGAAGTTTGAATATTTATAGTGCTCAGCAAACATCTGTAAAGATTTTTCTTAGCAGTCACAAAGTGAATAAACTTTATATTTTTTGAAAACTGAGATTCTTATATTTCTAAGAGCTGTCACTGTAAAGAAACAAGTAGTAATGTTTACAGAAACAACCACCAAAAGGATTTTAATTTGCTCTTTTATTTGCTTTCTTAGAGCTCGAAGTCATTAAGCTCTAGCAGGCCAGAGGTCACAATGCCAGAAGCAAAAGTACTAGATGAAAAAGTAATGAAATGTTGATATAAAACATTCCCAAGACAGCCAGAAAGATTAGGAATCTGTTCTATTTTATTTTTTCATATCTACTGATGGATGGTATGATATTTTTACCTATTTATATTCAAAATTTTAAAAAAAATCTCCACTTTGCTTGATGCTAATAATAGATGTTCGGGTAGGATTAATTGTTCACTATAGGAGCACTGCCTTCTGTAAGTAGCATGTTTTACAAATCAATTATAACAAATTAATTTTTACAGTGAGTCTCAATTTGACAGATTACTTTTGAACCTCACCATTCAAAAACTCTCTCCTATACCCTGTATTATACAGAGCATATCTTAATTTTATGGCTAGGATTACATTTAAAAACCTTGGAGATACATATATTTCTTGTTTTACTGTCAGGTGTCCATATTTATGCATTTAGAAACATTCCCAATTTTCCCCAGTCCTTGAAACAACTTTGGAAATTAGTTCAATTTGTGGCCACTGTAGTCTCATAAAACGAAAGCTGGAAGTTCTGTGCTTCAGTCTGAATATTTGGACACTGAATCTTGACTAAGGTTTCCTGTTTAAATCCTTCCATCTTCCTTTGCCACAAACCCCAGTGACCTTCTTTCAGAATTTAGAATAAATATCCCTTGACACTTTCTAGATACTGCGTACTAAATGTGACAGCAGTTGCAATATTGTTTGAAATTATACTTCAGTTATCAATTCATAGCATAATCAAAACTTGTTTTTGATAGAACTGAGGTTTAAATGTCAGATTTTCTCCAAGTTTGTGCCTGACAAGAGTCATTGAAATTTCTTAAAACAGCCTTATGGCCCTGTGTCTGTCATATGCTTATTCATGACAATAGGGTTTTATTTTTCAGACAGAACTTTAATCTGTTTCCAAAACACTGAAAAAAAGATCTACATGCAGCTCATTCATCATGGCAGTTAATTACTATATAAATTATGAATATTTACTTTGTCCTTCATGCAGTTAATTGACATTTGGTGGTAGTATTAAATAGTTTACACTAATCACCTGGAGTGCTCACTTCCACACACTTATGTAAGCTTTCTTCCTTTTAAGCCCAGGGATATGATATGAATATGCATTTGTGAAATAAAGAAAAATAAAATATTCTAACTGAAAATCACAACATGTAATTATGCTGTAATTCAGGATTGGGACCAAATATTCCATAATATTTTACAGTTAATATTGACAGTAGGATAAATTGCCTCATATGTTAGTACGCCTCCAGATCACTCCTCAATAACACTCTCACCTTTGGCTGGTTGATTCAAGGAATTCTGAATCACATGTTAATTACATATTTAAGTAGTGACTTTTTTTTTTTTTTTCCCCAGAGGATAACTGTATTTCAACTTGAGTGAGATCTGTAGCTCTGAGAACTAATGGTACTTTAGCAAGGCTTAATAAAATGCATTCATGGTTTGCCAACATATCCTTCATATTTAAAGCAAAGAAATTACATGGTTTGGTCTTTCTAGAACTGCAGTCATAAGTTACTAATCTTTGAAGCAAGCCTTGTAGCTAAACAATTATGCATGATGTATAGGGTAGAAGAACAAATGCAAAACAAGGAAAACAGATGCTTTAATTTCCTGATAAGAATAATCATAAAGTTTTATCTTCTTGTTTTTCTTTCCACTCATTTTTTTACTGTAAGCTTCTCTCATTCTGTGAAGACTTTGGGGGTTAAAATTTTAACCCCCAAGGTTCTGCGAATTTCTCTGTTTAAACAAAACGTGAGAAATGTAATTTCCACTTGTAAGTCAGAACTCTTGAGAGAGCAAAGATCTTGCCTTGGAGAAGCAGCTACTCACAATCAGACCTATTTAAGACCATGGAAAAAAGAGGGGGGGGAGGTAGGGAGTGACTATCATGAATTTTATTTTAATTTTGCAAATATGATACAGTAAGCAGATCAAGAACAACACTATTTGCACAATGTAATTAATAATTCTGTGCACTGAATTCTTGTTTGAGAAGATAGTAGGCTCACAAGTATAGGAAGGGATGAGTACCTGAACTCCATGCAGAAATAATTTAAAGTCAGCAAGATGTCTGAAGACTGTCTTTGTCACATCAAGTAGCTTTTTATCAATATTATACTTGTGCAGCATGGGAAAAAAATCATCTTCTATTTTTCTTCTATCAGACTTTGCTGATATCGGCAATAGATGCAAAGTAATAAATACCCCATCTTCACCAGGTAAATTACAGGTAATAATAAAAATAGCATAAAAAAAAAAGTAACAGATGTGTGTGCTTATACGTCTCTTATCAGGATTATAGGTTTTAAAAGCTTATACATGTTTTTTTTTTTTTTTTGAAGGTTAGTTAATCTTCCTGTATTGATCTCATGGCTACGTTAAATAAGCTGTCACACTCATATAACTCATCTTTGTGTGAAGTCATCCTCCCTTCTCTCGGTTTCAATTACACATTTAATTTTTCTTGGTTAGTCTAAGAAATCTTCAGGTAGAAGCAGCTTTTTCTCCCTTGCAATCATATCTATTTTTGTTTTGTAGAGGTTTCTCTTGATGTCAACAACCTGCTCTCAAACTGTTCTTCTGTGCCCTTTTTTTTTTTTTTAATCTATATGAACTTTTTTAAAAGAATGCAAATATGTTAATGAGTTCTGAGTCTGGATTTTGCATAAACAACTCATACCGTACGCACTTTTTCTTTATATTTTTTTTATTTATATCTTTATTTCTAATCATAGAATCACTCATCTTCTATGACTGGAAAAGGTTTCTTGGGTCATTAGTTTCAATCTTTTTGCACATAGCAGGTTTCTTTTTCACTATTAGTCTGTCTCCTGGAGGTGTGTGTGTATGAACACGTAAACACATGAATCATAGAATCAGAGAAAGGTTGGGGTTGAAAGGGACCTTTAAAGGTCATCTAGTCCAACCCCCTTGAACTAAGCATATATTTCTAAAATTTAAGGTAATTCTCTGTTAGATGACTGCAGCAACTATACTCCAGCTTTCTCTCTAGGCATCCTTTCATTATGTATATTTATTAATGATCAAAAAAAAAAAAAAGACCCCAATGTAATTACCCTTTTTTCAGTTTCAAGTCCAGCTATGCTCTCTCATGCATTGTATGTATTCTACCTATCTCCTTTGAAAATGATATTTAAAGCAGTATTCTAAAATACAGTTGACCTCAGTATTTTCTCTTACATAGAGAAATGTGGTTTTTTTTTCCTTCTGAGCTGCATATACTAATGTCCCTAAATTACATGCTGGGCAGTGCTGGGCTCTGCAAAGTTATTAGATAGAGCCTAACCTATCTAAGATCAGCCTGTCCATGCAATTGTTGAGTTACTCTGAGAAAATCAATTAAATGTCCCATGGACATAAGGGATAAGGGATAAGGGATCTCTTCTCACAGAAATAGATGCCTCTCAAATTTGTGGATTTTGATATGAGTTAATATCTTTGGCCAAAAAACCAAGGTCCCACAGGAACAGGTTTGTAAGGTTTCCCATCATCAGGAATGTTAAAAATTCTTATTAAAGATTATAATTTAGACTTGAAAGGTCCTAAAAGCATTTTTCTAGACAATCTCATGTGAGTGTCTAGAAAAAAAATTCTTATGTGACAAGTGTGGATCAGCTGGAAGGCAGGAGAGCCCTGCAGAGGGACCTGGACAGACTGGAGAGTTGGGCTGATTCCAGTGGGATGAGGTTCAACAAGGTCAAGAGCCAAGTCCTGCACTTTGGCCACAACAACCCCATGGGGAGCTCCAGGCTGGGCACAGAGTGGCTGAGAGCAGCCAGACAGAAAGGGACCTGGGAGTCTGGATTGACAGGAAGCTGAACATGAGCCAGCAATGTGCCCAGGTGACCAAGAAGGCCAATGGCATCCTGGCCTGGATCAGGAACAGTGTGGCCAGCAGGTCCAGGGATGGGATTCTGCCTCTGTACTCAGCGCTGGTGAAGCCACACCTCGAGTCCTGTGTCCAGTTCTGGGCCCCTCAGTTCAGGAAGGAGATTGAGGTGCTGGAGCAGGTCCAGAGAAGAGCAAGGAGGCTGTGAAGGGATCCAGCACAAGTCCTATGAGGAAGGGCTGAGGGAGCTGGGGCTGTTCAGTCTGGAGGAGGCTCAGGGGAGACCTCATCACTCTCTACAACTCCCTGAAAGGAGTGGGTAACCAGGGGGGGGGGTCAGTCTCTTTTCCCAGGCAACTCTCAACAAGACAAGAGGGCGTGGGTCTCAAGTTGTGAGGTTTAGATTAGATATTAGAAAGAATTTCTTTACGGAGAGAGTGATCAAGCATTGGAATGGGCTGCCCAGGGAAGTAGTGGATTCTCCGTCCCTGGAGATATTTAAAAAGAGACTGGATATGGCACTCAGTGCCATGGTCTGGTAACCACAGTGGTAGTGGATCAAGGGTTGGATTTTATGATGTCAGAGGTCCCTTCCAACCCAGTCAATTCTATGATTCTATGATTCTATGATTCTATGATTCTATGATTCTATGATTCTATGAATATGATTGTGGATGGCCATTCAACTGCCTGGCACTCCCATTCCATTTTCCTAGCTCTGAACACATTTCAGATGTTAATGACTGCAAGCAATAAAACTACTTAACAAATGTAATTTTCAGGTACTTCCTTGGAAGAAGACATTAAAATGTTCTATTACTTCTTCACGAAAATGTTGGCTTTACACAGCTGCAGTATAAATCAGCTTTAAAAAATAGAAGATTATAGAAATTATATTTTTTATATAATAACAGTAATCACACATTGATGGATTTTATGAGTCTACTACTCACAAGTTAGGAGATTTAATAGTCTCTTGCATTTCCAACCCTTTATCTGAGCCTTTCTCTGAACTATTTTTGAAAAGGAAGAATTTCAAGCATTACTCAGACGATATCACAAAGGAACTGACTTAAAATTGCACTGGAAACTGTATTACAGGCATTTTGTTACTTGAGAAATCTTTATTTGTAAGTTAAACATTCTATTCATATAATTATTTGAAACTTTTTTTCCACTTTTACAAAAAAAGGTTGGAAAAAAAATTATATTCAAGGTACCAGTATAACCCTCTATCAGGATAACAGCAATCAAGACTTATTGTTCAGCTCCAGTATTTAACCTAGCAGAGTTCTGCTTTAAGAAGCTGATTTGTTGTTTACCCTCAAGCTTGAAGCCACAGTTATAATCTGAAATTATAGAATCACAGAACTACAGAATGGCTGAAGTTGGAAGAGACCTCAGAAGGCCATTTGATCTAACACCCTCCTTCAGTAGAAATTACTGGATCTGGTTTGACCAGGACCAGGTCCAGACAGCTTTTGAGTATCTCCAAGGACAGACACTCCATGTCTTTTCTGGACAACCTGTCCCAGTGCTCAGTCACTCATGCAGTAAAAAAGGTTTTCCTGAAGTTCAGTTAGATGTTCCTGTGTTTCAGGTGGTACTTATTGCCTCTGGTACTGCCACTGAGTATGCTGAAAAGAGCCTGGCGCACCTGTCTTTGAACTGTCCCTTCAGGTATTTGTATAAATTAAAATGGTCCCCTGGATCCTTAATGCTGTCAGATTTTCATTAGATAAAACATACTTGATTCCCACAGTGCTTTTAGTGGCCCTTTCCTGGATTCATGTGAGCAACTTTGTATCTCTCAGCCCATAACTGGATCCAGTACTGCTGGTGCTTCCATACCGATGCTAAGACTAGAGGAAGGATCACCTTCCTCAGTCTGTACTAAATTCTGAACTTCCTCTCTTCTTCCCTGTCAGACCTGTGTGCATCTCTTCTGTCTGGTTGCTCCTATTTTTCCTTGCTTACTCTTTCTACATTATCTTCTCTCTTCTTTTTAGTCTTATATTGCAGCTTATCTTAAATGCAATCACTTCTTTCTTCTTGATCAGCTGAACAAATGGATCAGTAATATGTGAAAGTCTCCCTAGTGTAGCATGGGATTGGGAAACAGTCTTTTACACAACAGGCTTGGGGAGTCTTAGTTTGGTACTGATTTATGTGCACTTAGAGCTGTGAGAGGATGAAGTGCACTTAGCAAGGAGCAAATCTTATGAGAAGTAGTGGAAAAAAATCAGTCTTTACTCAACATGTGCAAACCAAGTTTGGAGAAGTACACCGTTCTCTTGCTAAATGTTGCTGGACTTAGTAAATTTAACACCCTGTGAATAATTTCCTGCCTCTAAGATGAAATATTGTCAAATGCACTGCTTTTCCTCAAGAATTTATTTGGAATGTGGGTAATGCAGGCAAACACCTACTCAGCAACAGCTGATCAAATATTTTTTAAAATTGTGAACTTGATCTGTTCCTCCCTTCATATACTTGTCTTTCATTATGTTTTTGTATTCAGAGGATTTAAATCCAACAACTTTATCTTACAAATCTCAGCTAAGTAATGAAAATGGAAGCCATCTGTAACTTGTATTTCTGATTGTGTTATTTGTAAAAAAGATTTAAGATATTATTTAAATAATATTTAAATTACTATATATAAATTTTAATCTCATATTGTCCAGAAAAAAACATTTTGCAATGATTTCCTAATCTTTGAAATATTTTTTGTCCATCACAGCTAATAATATACCTCTTGGAAAGTTTTTAAAAGATATTTATGATATATTATCATAGACTATACATTTATATTTATTTATTTGTTTATTTGCTGTGTCTCTTTAATTGGAACTGAGGCTTCCCACTTGGGAAGAATAAAAAATAATTTAGAAATTTTCTATGTGGCAGTCAGTAGTACCTTCTGATGAGAAATAGTCACACACTTTTCAACCCCTTGATAGATGAAATGCAAATTCAAATCCTTGATCTTCTTGTATCAGAAGGATCTGATAACAGAAGTTCTCTGCCACAGAAAAAGTTGCTCCATACTCAGGATGAATGCTTTGGTCAGTTGTTCAAATAAAGCATGGTAATCCCTTTCTTGTCATCCAAAAGAAATTTCTAAAAATCAATAAAGGGATTTTGGCTTGATTAAAAATTCTCCAGTGTTTTTTGCTTTTAGCTTATGGATGTGCCACTCTGCTTGTTAAGAGGACATAGATCAATTCCTCTCAGAAAACCATGGAAGTACATCCCTCTCTCACAGCCACTGACATGTTCATTTCTGAGTGAACAAAAGAAGGATTTATTGGAGCTCTAGAGAAAAGAGAAAAAGACAGCAAAAAAATAAGTAGTTGAATGGAGCCTGTGAATTGGGCAGAAATGTCTCTTATGCAGCCTAAAGCCTTGTGTAGCCAAGCCTTTATTTGATTCATCTCATTGTCAAAAGTTTTAGTGACAATAGTTAGATGAGTACGAATGTGAGTGAAGTAGAATCTTTCTTTTCTAGTGTCCCCAATCTCTTGGCAAAGTAATAAGGCAGAAGATGCAAATCTGAAGTTGAAATTAATTCTTTTTCTTTCTCAGGCACTTAACTTCTGCTTACTCATTGGGTTATATATTTGGGAGTTTCACTCCCTGTCTCTGCCTTCTTCCTAAAAATAAGGTACTATCAAAATGTAGAAGACTGTGCGGACACTTTGGGGAATCTCCATCAAGTGAACTCAAATAGAACAAAACTGACAAATGTGAAGGATCTAGGTACAGATAAGTTTCTCTGCATCTACTGCATCAACTGCTGAGGTCCTTTCCAGATGTAAGATTTGATAAGGAAGACTGGTAAGTAGATTATTAACTTTTCCCTATTTATGTGATCAGAATAATTTTGTTTGGAATAAGGGCTAAACCCCTTCTCAGACATAAATGAAAACCTGAACTGTTCCAAAACAGAAGCATGGATGGACTTCAAACTTTCAAACATGGACATCCAGACCTGCTACTGATATGTTAATAAATCCTTTCTTTTTCTGGATAAATATTGCCTTTTTATTTCTTTTCTTCTGGGAGTGATAAGTGAGTAATAAGTGAGCCAGTATTTTTCCTAAGACAGAACACCCTGAATCTGTCTTGGCAGAAACAGAGATAGCATATCAGAGTGACTGTAAATTCTGCCTAGGAGTCAGGATGGACAGGGACAATGATAAGCACATGGAGATGTCCACAAGACAATAGATCTCTGGAAAAGGGTATTTGTCCAAAGCAAAATGGTACATCATCACATTGCAACCAATGTATTTCTTTTCCCTTTTTGTTCCTTTCCCTTTCCTTTCCTCCACAGTACTGTACTTTCTCCTTGCTAAATCAACTGTGCTGCTGTGTATGGAACCAGCTGGCCACTGTCACTGATACAGAGATAAATGCTTTATCCATAGTTTATCCACCCTGGGAGTCCTAGATAAATTCTTGATTGCATTGCCATTGAATTAACAGGCCACAAGGAGGTTTTTTCCAAGTTTATGCTTATACAGTGGTTTACTCCTGGCCGCAGCAAGATGGGCATAATGTCTGCTTGTACCAAACTTACCACTGATTTTTATGTAGGGAACCTGAACTGGAAAAATTAGTTTTTGCAAAACAAACACTTCACTAATGTGATACTATTTCATCTTGCTGAAGAATCCATACCAGAATTAAGAATTACTGAATCACAACTTTGTTTTTCAAGGATCTAATTCACAGCATGGATTCATGTCTCAAAATCCATAATGATGATGGGAGAAGACATGAAAGAACAGAAGCTCATCCTGATCTTGCATCAAAGCATTAGTAACTGGAAACTGTGCCTACAGATGTGTTTTCACTGGCTGGAGTGAAATAGCTTGGCAGATCACAAATTCAAAAAGAAGGAGTTCTCCATCTCATTTTTCTTTTCCTCAGTCTTGCCTGCACAGTCCTTGCTCAGCTCACCTTGACATTTAGCTGAGGCTTTCGTAAGTGCCTTCATTTCAGTAGCTCAGCAAAAATCTTAACAAAACTGTAGACCAACTGAAGCTTATCAGCTTTTTGCCAAGCAGATAAATAGAATTGGCTCAGCAAGGTATTCTCCAAGCCATATAACACAAGGGAGGGAATGATGCAGACAAGAGCAGGGGAATCAGCAGTGAAGAAGGTTACTCAGGGAAATGTAGCAAAAGACTTTAAAACAATGGCACTGCTCCTTATAACTTGGGAGATCTTATGAGTCCCATTAAAGTAATTAAGTTTTTGTATTTTTATTTTAATGACAACTGGATCAGGTGCTGTATAAACAGATTGGTAAATCACTTCTAGTAAGTCGTTAACATGTAAATGAATTCTGGTCTTTGTTTTGACTGTCTATTATTCAAGGATGGTTAGTAGGTAGGAATCAAATACACACTTCAAATTTAGGAAGCACTTTGTAAGTATCTAGTAATGTTCATCCCTAAATCTCAAACTAATGATTTCAGAATTCTCTGTGATTATACATCATCACTACTAATTATATGCTAATTTTTATTCCCATTCTCTACATTTCCTCTGATTAATTGGCTTGACTTTGCAAGGTATTGAAACTTGTAATAAGTATCTTAAAACTAAATGTATAAGCTTTTAAGTATTATAGATCTTTTTCTTGAGGTGTTAATAGCCTCCATTTCCTACAAGTCTTTTGTGTTGATCCTGCCTGAAAGAGCTCTTTTCTTTCTCATCACAACTTCATTTTCAGTGCTCTTTCTTGACTTTCTCAGCTTTTTTCACTCATGTTATTAACAGCTGACTAACAGCAGAAATTCACCATGCAGTGCATATGAATCATAGAATTTTTTGGTTTGGAAAGGATCTTATATATAATCTAATTCCACCCCCCCTGCATGAGCAGGCACACCTCTGACTAGATTAGGTTGCTCCAAGCCCCATCCAAACTGACCATGGGCCAAAGCCCCAGCCAACCATTTCCAGAATGAGGGGAATCCAGAACTTCTCTGGATAATCTGTTCAGCTGTCTCACCCCACTTATCTAATCTAATGCAGTGGATTTTCCCCATTACTTTCTTTTTCTCTTTGCCATGTTCCATAAAACTTGGATCCTGTGGCCATGCCACCTGTGGTAGCATAGGACCCTGTTCAAAAGAGATAGCATTACATTAACGTGGTTCAAGGGGCTGATAGGGAGTCTTAAGATGAATACTACAAACTCAACTTATTGCATGCTCTGCTGCTGACTGGTCTTTTCACCTCATGCAAACCTGAGCACACTTAGTGTCATCACCCTGAAAATGTAGAAGCCATCCAAGACAAGCAGCAGTAGAATGTGGAGATGGTTAAGATATTTAGGACTGAAATGACTGGAAATTAGCACTCATTCTTAGACATAAAGGATTTCTTCTTATGGTCCTGCCCTAAAAACCTCCCTAGTAAATCATGCTTATCTCTATTTTACTATAATGTAATTTATGTTAATGAAAATTCAGCATTTATTATTTAAGCTTGCAGTTGGTGTAATTCAAAACTGTGTAAGCTAGTAATTAAAACTGTGATATTTTATGTGTTTAATGTGTGAAAATGCTATTATTCAATGTTTTGGCATGTTTTTGCAGTCATAGTCACTCTAGAAGCTTAGTCCATGTTATTAAATGTTATGTGTTTTATCATTGTTGATGATTTTGCCCTACAAATAATTTAAGGAGAAGTAATGTGTAAATAGAGTTCTCTATGTCTGTTAATAAGGAGACTGAAACTAGTAATTCATTCTGTGTCTTTATCCAGTTGCCTATCCAACTCTTTTTTCGTTTTCTTTTAAAACTGTTCCTTATTCCTTATTCCTTCTGTTCCTTCCTTATTCCTTCTTTTCTATGTGTTGCTGTACATGTCCAAATAGTAGGACTAGTAGTTTTGGGTGCTTCTCTGTGTGTGTTTAGTATAGGAAGTAAGGTGGAATTTTCAGCATCTGAACCTCTCTGACACTGTGAAGCTGATCTTTAAAGAACACTACTGAATGCCTTTGTATAGACTGTGTGCCTGCCCAAAGAAATCCACGTTACTCTTGAATTTGTGTCAGTTATCTCTAATGGGATATGACAATGAAAAATGAGGTTGCCTTTGCTCTGTTGGGAACTCTCCTCATCTTTTAACCTTACTGTAGTTCCACGTTGAATGATTTGAAGTCAGCCCAGCCCGGTGGCATGATTTTTTCTTTTCTTTTTAGCTAGAAAAAAACTTCTTCCTTTGAGTAAGGTGAACCCCATAATGAATAATGAACTTGATCACATTATTTTCCCAGATTATTGAAATTATCCTCAAAAAGGCAATAAATTACGGGTGACTTTTCAGTTTGTAATTTTATTACATCAGCTCCCTAAAGGTATAATGACATTGTTCTGAAGTGCAATGGTATTAAGAGCTCAGGAAATGTGATGCAATTAGTATCTGTGTTCATAATTGTGTGTCATGAATGCAAGAAAGGTAAGAAGTGGGATTTTGAATAGCCATACTGGAAATCACTGAAATTTTTGCCTAGAAGTCAGGATAAGGTGAAAATAGAAGCATTAACTCACAGCCTTCGTGCAGATGCAGAAATAAGCAAAATATTTAGAATAAATGCTAATTTATGTTTTTTTTTTATCTTAAATATAACACAAATGATGATATAACACTAGATCCATTAAGTCTAAATTAATATACATGTATGCACTTAGAAATCTGCTCATGGTAAGGATGTTGGCAGTATGATGACCTTTAAAGACACTTCCAACCCACTCTGTAATTCTATTATTTGATCTATATACACATAAACATGTGTCTACATCTTCGTGTACACCTCTTAAAAACCTGTATGTGTATATGTGTAGTGATTTGTGTCTTTACTGGAAATACTGGAATACTACACTGGAAATAAACATGTAAGCACAGAAAACTTCGTGCACATATTGGAAATATGTACTAGCAGATTAAGAGCATACAAACTGAAAAGGTTCATTTTGTGGCAATAATAATGCTGTAAACAGCTATATCAATAAATTTGTTGTAATTCTATTAAATCTTTATATAGATGGTTAGTTTTACGGAAGAATATTGTAAATTAGCACATGTACATGGTATACTTGCATGCTATTATTCTCATTATTATAGTAATCCTAGTTTCACTCCAAAATCGTTAACTACAATTATCTACTCTTTGAAAAATAATATCTAGGCAGGCATGCCTGGTAGTGAGTAAATGCTGCAAAATACGTGTAGAGAAACAAGATAAACCAGGTGCCTCGAGTTGCCAAAGAGTGGGTGTGAGTCCACCTGTGCCTGGTTAGGGCAGGCCCCTATTACCAGGGGGCCAATGGAGGTGGGACACACACTCACAGAGAGAAGCTCAGCTCATTCTGATGTGAGGCAATGGAGAAGCCAGCAGCTCGTCGAGCCTCAGGAGCAAGAAAGGCTCTTCCCGCTACAAATACGTAACATTATTTTCATAATTATTTTTTTTATAATTATTTTTAGGTACTTTCACTTGAACTGCATGCTGGCTGAAGAAGTATAAGCAGAGGGTAATGAGCAATGGCAAAATGTGTATTTGCTGGAAGGTGTTTACTGGAAGAAATGAGGTCCCTGTGATGTCTCTTCTTGTTTCCAATATTTAATGGCCTAAAGAACAAAGAGCATCTTCATAGAATTCAGTGATAATCAGTCTGATATTTCTTGGAAAGGAATATTGAGCACAGCTGAAATGGAGGTAAAACAAAGAGAACAAATGTTAGAAATGTGGCAGAAAGCAGTGATGTGAAGTTACACGGAAAATAATGCAAACTAACATATGTACATGTAGACTGAAATAAGGTTACTGCTGAAGTAGATTTCATCATGCTGGATACTACTAGAAAGTATTGAGACATAAAGTATTACACTAGTAAATCAGAGGAAGCACTTAGACACAGAGAATGCTTTCCACAAAGGAGAAAAAAACCAGAAGCAGAAACATGGCAGTGTCAAACCTCTGCTTCTGATGCCACCTCAGAAACTGTCAGTGCAGTGTCTGCAAATGCAGAATTTAGCAATGAATGATGTATTTTGGAGGCTACCTCTCCCTGCAGCTCTCACCTATTTAGATAATGAATTCTTCAGAGCAAGGACTGTATTTTTTGCAGAAACTTTGAGTGCTGCAGTATTTCTAAGGTAATAATGGACCATAATTATGGTCCAGTGTGGTTTCTTCCGCAGACTTTCTCACAGTATTACCTAATGATAGCCTCAATACTGTAAAGGCCTATAAAGTAAACCTGTAGTTGATTTATCATAGTTAATATTTTTAAAATGTATATTTTGTGTGATTTTTGTTGTTTTTACTTGCCAGGTAGCAAAAGCTTGTTTGATTGGTAATCAGTTTCTCCATTGCAAAATGATTTCTGACCATTCAAACACTGTTCCTGATTGACATCAGAATTAGATCAAAACCTTTTGAAATTGAAATTATAGTGGATAAAATAAGGAGAGAAACCACAGGATATTGGAGGACAGCCATCATTAGAACAATTATTTGGGCAATGGGAAAAAGAGTTTGGAATTCCTTCCCTGCTCAATTTGTTGGAGATGTTTAATCTGCACATGTATCTCTTTAACTGACTATTCTGAAATAGAAATAATTCTTGCTGGAGATCTTCACAATTTCTCAAAGAAGCAACTAGCTATGTCTGCAGTGTAGCAAAAACAGGTACACTGTTGCCTGCAATTTGGAAAAGACATTAAAGAAACATTGAGAAGGCTGGAATTACTTATCTAGAGACTAATCAAGAATAAAATAAAAAACATTCATCACATAAAGTACTGCTATGAAAAAAAAAATATATTCCACATCCTGACAGACAGAAAAGAAAAAAAGGGCTTAAATTTATGGAAAAGAGGGTTATTTCAGTCCATGGAATAAAAGTCCTGATCATAAAGATAGCCAGGAAAGAAAAGAGTGGTGGGAATGAAAAACATATCAAAAAAAAAAAAAATAGGAAAGTAATTCCATAACTTTTCCAGAAAAATCTTCTTCTAAACTTGTCATGAAAGAGGAATGCAGGCAATACTACAGAAACCAGACTGATTGAATTAAAGTTCTTGCTCAAGGTCTTATCCATCAATTATAGAAATTTTAGGTATTATGCTATCACCTTCCAGTAATAGGTTTATAACTTGTTCATCTCCAACCTGAGACGTGGGATACAGACCCCAGGATAACAGACATTTCTATGTCATCAAATTTAGCCTTGCATCTCACTGAATATCTGTGAAATTGTCTTATTAAAATGGCTTTAAAACAACTTCTTCAAAACAAGGGATTATTTATTTTTACATTCATTAGTTCAAAGCATGTTGCCTTCATATTCTTCTAATTGTCCACAGAGAATAGTGCCTTTCCCCACAACACATGATACAGCCATTCAGGTCACTGACTTTTGGTATCCTTCTTTTCAGTCCTGTCTAAACAACTTGTAACCAAGGTTGGCAGAACTGGGCAGGCTCCCACTATAGTCTCCCTATGATAGAAAAAGGGGAGTTCCTTGGGATAAGCCCAAGAGTTTTTTTTTAATTTTCTTGGGTGGCGTGGAGTGTGAAAGGAGTCCAGAGTCACCAGTAGCAAAAGTAGCAAACAATCCTGCAGAAATAACTTTGATGCAATATTTTCCAGAATAAAACATTTTTAATTGATGCATTATCAAACCTCCCGAGATGTTCTTCACAGCTATACATTGGGCAAAGTCGCTTTTTAGGGGCTACTTCTGACTGGATCACTATTTTACTTTTCTTCTTCTGTTTCTAACAGTGATTTCATACTCCTTCAGAGAAAACATTATGTAAGCAGGTGGACAGCAACAGGAGAGGCAGAAAGAATCAGATGTGGTATTCATAAAATAATATTCAAATCTTTTCCAAATTCATGGTAGATGCTGAAAAATTTAATTTTAATAGTTTGAGAATTTTTTGTCACTTCTTTCAAAAATAAAATATAAATAAATTTAAATCTTTAAGACCTACACAGACTGATAAGTGTTGGTAGGGACATATTTAGTAGTCCAGGAAAAATTTGGGTCTGAAAATTCTTTTCAATGCTGCTTGTGGAAAAAAGGCAGAGAAAATGGAATTTTAAGATTGGAAGCAACCAGAAATCAAGGGTCAGAGAGAGGGGATATGATGGGGAGCTCCAGGTGATGAGAAGTAAGAGGAAGGAAAAGGTTTTACTGAAAATCCGGTGATCAAATTAAGAAGAGGAAGAATTTGCTTTTATTTTCTGTGATGGAATTCAGAGTTTCACTGGAAAGTGCAATAACATCTTAAGGACACTGCAGAAGCAACATCTGGGGATCAGGTTTGTAATGTGGTGCCTTCACTCTGTATTGTGATAACAGGAAGTGAAATTTATCAGTTTGATTATAAGATACAATTATAAAAGACTGTTAATATGGGATTTTTACAAGGAACCTTTTTATTGGAATCCCTGAATGCTTCTTCTCCTTAAATTTTACCTGGATGGTTTACATTAAGCAGAAAATACTTTTTCTTCCTCTTTTTCACCATATCAGGATATAACGGGCTCTTAGAAAACCTTCCAGACTTGATTTGAAGCTATCAAAAGATGCAAAAACCTGTCACTAGCATGGACACATTTTCTTCCATAATTGATGAAAACGCACAATCTATTTCCAAAGTGGATATCTGGTTTCAATTTCCAACTGCTAGTTCTTGTTACGATGTCTCTCACTGGATAAATGAGCTCTGTAGCACTTAATCTTTTTTTATTATTATTATTTTTTATTTTACTTTTTTTTTTTCTGTGAAGATACTTATGCACTGTAATCAAAACGGTACAATCGTTTTTTTTATATGTTCCATATTTCACTTTGAGGTACTTTCTTGAATGCTTCCATCATTTTATCTAATCTTTTTTTCATGAACTTTCCCTAAGTTTTATCCTTCATTTGAAAAATCTCAGAACCAGAATTATAGAGAATATCCTGATACCATTCCCAGCAATAGTAAAAACAATTATGTGCTCTAACTAACTTTTCCTTCTCCAAGAAGCAGATTACTATAGCTAAGCAAAAGTAAGGAAGTACAGCGTGACTGTGACAGCATTGTTCTGAAAGCTGGTTATCTTGCCACTGACTTCTAGATCTTCTATTCTGCAGCTACAAACATCATTATTAAATTAATAGATTTCTATCTGGCTGCATTAGAAATACTTCATTTGGATATGACCAGTTTATCAAGCTATCCAGATTACTTTATGGCCTCTAATACTCATTATTATTTACCATTGCAATGAATTTTATGCCTTCCACATGTTTTATTGCCACTGCTTAGATAATTACTTCATTATTATGTCTCACTGGACAGTGCCCTGTTCCCTGTGGAACACCATTTTCCTGTATAGTGATGATTAACCACTGATGGCTTATTTTTAAGAAGTCAGTAAACCAATTCCTGATCCATTGAACACATTATACTTTATGGTACTGCACTGTGCCTACTATCTAGATTTATTAAACAGTGAAAATTAATGTCCTGGAAATTTTAAAAGTTCTTTCAGCTTCAGTTTGCTCTAGCCTGCCTTCAGCAAAGAATGGTTTCTTCATTAAGGAGACATCAGAAATCATGCTTATGTAATGTCTTTCTGCACTAGAAAGTAATCTATCATTCCAATCCCATAATAACTCATTTTCAACCAAACAAGATTGACACTGGCAACATAGAGTGCAATTTACATTTACATCCTGAGATTTTTTTCCCTTTGTGGGATGAAAACAATTGCTAAGAAAATTTGCTACCTAGAAATTCTTCCAATACATAAGAAATTTGGAATTATCTCTGCATTTGGATGTAATATTCCTTTTCTCTGTTGCAGCAGGATATTACTAGTGATTTTCTAAACTACCTTACAGTTTTTATCAGTCTTGTGATTACATCTCCTCTACTTTTGATTACTATGATCAATGTACCAGATATCCTCTGTCTCTCAGCAACAAGGATGTATTGAAGACAGGATCCCACCCCATCTTCAAGTTCTTTTTGATTAAATGTACTTTTTTTAAGTAGTAGAGTGCAGCATAAGAAAGAGCATCTAGCAATGTAATCTCTCAGGAACACATTATCTTCCATTTTGAAAGTGAAAAAAAAGAAAAAACACAAAGGAAAAAAGGGGACTTAACATAAAATTAAGTATCTGTTCTTAAACCTAAATGTAGAAATAATATTAAAAAAAAATACTACCTGCATAGTTCAGTTTTAAAAAAAATGTGACAATAAACAAACAATATTTTCAAGATACTTTGAAAAGGCTTTCTGGGATAATTTTAACTTCTGGAAAACTTGTCAGTATCCTGTTAGTACAAAAAGAAAACAGAGGATGATAAATTCTTGCATTTATAACAATTCAGGTGCTACATGGAGGAATATTCAGGTCTTCAAGTTTTAGAATAATCATGTGAAGTTAGAACACAGTGCTATTAATCATCATTTCATGTGACAGTGGTGCTGCAAGATTAACAGACTGTCCAACAACAGAGTAACATTTTCTGGTCCATTTTATGACCTCAAGTGATTTGTACAACAGTCAATGCCTGAATGAGAAGTGGCAGTTTTGACTGACCTTCTGAAACAATGTGGACTTGAAATGAAATGAAAGTGCTTATAATGGGGATCTATAGTGTGTGTAGTCATAAAATCATAGACTAATTTGGGTTGGAAAGGACCTTAAAGATCATCTAGTTCCAAGTCTCCTGCCATGGGCAGGAATACCTCCCACTAGACTAAGTTACTCAATGCCCCATTCAACCTGGTCTTGAACACTGCCAGGAACGGGGCATTCACAGACTAGCTGGGCAACATGTTTCAGTGTCTCACAAGCCTCATAGGAAAGAATTACTTTCTAATGTCTAACCTAAATCAACCCTTTTCCAGTTTAAAACCATTGCCCCTTGTCCTACCCTATATGCCCTAATAAAAAGTCTCTCCCCAGCTTTCCTGTAGGCCCCCTTCAGGTACTGGAAGGCCTTTATGAGGTGTCTGCAGAACCATCTCTTCTCCAGGATAAACAGCTCCAACTCTGTTAGCCTTTCTTCATAGAAGAGGTGCTCCAGCACTTCTCTGGTCATCTTCATGGACCAGCCCTCCTCTGGACTCACTCCAACAGGTCCTTGCCCTTCTTGTGTTGCAGGACCAGGACCTGAGCACAGTACACCAGGCAGGGTCTCACAAGAGCTTAATGAAGGAGGTGAATCATCTCTCTTGAGCTGCTAGTCACATTTCTTTTGATCCAGCCCAGAACACAGATGTCTTTCTGGGCTTCAGCTCACATAGCCAGCTCATGTTGAGTTTCTCATCAACTATCATCAACTACCATCCCCAAATCCTTCTCCTTAGGGCTTTTCCCAATCCATTTTCCACCCAGACAGTATTTGTGCTTGCGATTGCCCAATCTCACATGCAGGATATTGCACTTG
This sequence comes from Calypte anna, assembly GCF_003957555.1. Lineage (NCBI taxonomy): Eukaryota > Metazoa > Chordata > Aves > Apodiformes > Trochilidae > Calypte > Calypte anna. Next base: position 31,756,365 of record NC_044244.1, read on the forward strand.
GTCTGTTATACTCCAATTCTGATATTTTTGCTCATTTAACTCTTGTAACTTTACCTCCTGGATAAATTCTTCAGCATCAAAAAGGACCAGAACTATTTCAAATGTGGATGAGAAGTCAGTTTGTACATTCTCATAACAATGTCTCTGTCATTGATTTTCCTTTCCTTAGTTTATCTCCTGCTCCCTCTTGCTTTTAGAAGGTTTTCTTCTGTTCTGGTCATGTTAGCTAAACATCTCTCTCTTTGTTCATATAATGCAGAAAACAGTCACCCATTACCATATATAAGAAAGTTATAGAAGTTTCTTGTCAGTCATTCTCCTACACCATTGACTAAGACAGCAGATGCTCCTAGAGGACTGTGTTACTTGCTTAGCTGAAATCCTTTGTCTGAGATCCTTTCTCACAGGGTAGGTAAAAAAGCTTAGTAGACTTTGTGGGTTTTGGATCATCAGAAAGTGACAGGATATATCCCTGTTAACATTTGCTGGGCCCTAAAGTAGATGACTGTGCATAACTGTCTATAGGTTGGCTAATTTGTCACTGCCATTTTTATGTATAGTGTACTTAACTATTTTTTTTTAATTCTATTAATTTGCTGATTTTCATAGTAGTAAGTTAGATAACATTTTCCAACCTTCATTTGCAGTACCTACTTTCAAATCTGTTTAGGTAAGCACTAGACAAATCAGTGTATTTTCTGTAATTTAGGTCTGACCTCTGACAGACTGATGCAATCCTACTTTTGTGAACTCCCTGCTCCCCAAAAGGTGTATCTTCTAGATCAATAAAGCAGTGGGATTCATTTAATGGAGGAAAAAAGTAAGATACTAAATTAATGAGATTTCAAGATATTACAGCAGTGAGCAAAGTCCACTGCTTCTCTCAGAGTCATTGCAATTGCTATCACAAGGAAAGATTGTTCTTGCTCTGTATTTCTTGCACTTGTTCACCCTTTGTCATCAGGCAGATGAATTTTATTCCAGTGACGTGTTTTTCTTGAATTACAGTAGTTTTCCTGGTCCCATGCACTTCCTAGTTTTCCATAATTTCTGAATAGCTGGAAAATCTTTTTTTTTTTTTTTGCTTTGTTTTGATGTTACATCTTCACCTCCTTGAAAAATGCTTCCATATCAAAATAACTATCTCCATACAAAGTTGACTAGAAGGAGATCTCTCCTACATAATGTGAGTATAATACAAAAATTGGAAAGGTAGAGTCATGTATTTAATTTACCCCTTTTTCCTGACAGGTCTTTGTCTGAGATGTAGATGAATAAAAAGGAATAGAAAGAAGGAAGACATTATAGAATCATGGAATAAGGTTTCCACTTAGGCTGGAAAAGACCTCTAAGGTCATTGAGTCCAACTCTTAACCCAGCACTGCGAAGCCCAGCTCTAAACCATGTGTTTAAGCACTACATCTGCACATCTTTTAAATACCTTCAAGGATAGTGATCCAACCACTTTTCTGGGCAGTCTGTTTCAAACTTTACAACCCTTTGAATAATTTTTTAAAAATTATTATTATTTTATTTGTTGTTTTTTAAATTTCCAGTCTAAACCTCCCCTGGTGAAACTATATTATATCATACCATGGTTGCCTTAACTGTTAAAAAAAACCCCAAAGCAACAACAAACCCTGGGGTTCCTGGACCACTGGGATTTTTATGTAGAACAGGAATGCATGGCAGGACATTGTTGTACATCTTGCATTTCTGCAAGGATAAGCAAACAGTGAAATTTCTTTGAACACTGAGAAGGTCACCCCTTAAGTACTGGAACTATGTTGTTTCTATGGATTCACAAAACTCATTGAACATTGCCATTTCCAAGAGAGAAACAGAAGCTGTTGCAGTGAGTTTCTATTACAACGTATCTAGCATCTTCCATTTGCTTTGGCTGTTGAATATTCTTCACTGTAAATAACTCCAGGAACCTTCCTTCTGGAAAACATTAAGACATGTTTTAACTCAAAAAGCCTCCATTTTCAGCAGAGTGATTTTTTTTTTTTATGATAATATTTAACTACAAGTAAAATATATTAACCTTCTCTTTCTTTTCATAAGCTTCAGGAAAATGCTGCCATGGAATATTTAAAACAACCCCATTTCCTGTGGGCTCATTTCAGCTCACCTCCAAGCAAGAGAGATTCTCCTAGAAGTTCTGAATTATTCTGAGCACTAAATAGTAGCAGGTGCTGAGAAAAAAAGAAATTTGGGTTAGTACTGTGTTGCTCTCCCATTCTTTCCTATCAAAGTGTATTGACACTGAAAGCTAACAGAGACAGTAAAATTGAAATGCTTCAAAATAAGGTGAAAAAGTTTAAATTGATCTTTATTTTCATTATGCTTTCCACCTGGATTTGGTAACCTCTCTGTGTTTTCAACACCGTCATTAATTACTCTTCCCTCTTGACTGAATAGTGAGCTGTAGTTTCCTGGTCCCAAAATAACTGGTTACAATTTCTATTTACTAGCTTGATAACAGTTTGTGTGATATAAATGCAGTAGCTGTAAGGAAAGACTTTTTCCTTTTATTTTTTTTCATTCTTTACTTCTTTAGAAAAAATCTCCATAAAAAAGTTTTGTCCTCAGGAGGCCATTAGGGAAGCATCAGAGTTCTTTTGTGTTGCAATCTAATTGGAAGAATTTTATACACAACATGAAGGATTCTTCCATTTTTATTTTAGAAATATATTGAGAAAATCTGGTCCACTCTGCAAAATAAAGATTCAATGAACATGAGGGCATAAACATCTCAGTGTCTCATAATTCACATGTTCTTCCCTTTCACCATGAAGCCCCTAGAAATTTTTCATGTGTGCAATAAAACCATAAGTCATGGGTTATCATCTTCTGCTGAAACCAAACATGCTGTTACTTGTGTAACCTCTTAAATGGTATTTGTAGGGTTTGGAAAATATTTGTATAGCTATTTTCCCACAAAAGATGTTTCTTGTATTTCTTTTTTCAGTGTCAGAAAATGGTACGTGACTTGGTATTTACAATGAGATTAACAGCCTAAAATTTAAATTTCTATTATATTCACTGCATTTTTTGAGGGAACTTAACAGTAAAAAAATTAGCATAATAAATTCATCACTTCTTTAAGAGGAATTATAATAAAAAAGGAAGTTTTATTAAATGTACAGAAAATTATATTACCCTCAGTGGAATTTCTGGAACATAGAGGGCACTGTTACATTAATGATAATAACAATTTACAGACTTAACTATTTAGAACTGCTTTTAATGTAAAGAACTGCAGAGCCAATATGCTATAGGATAGTGATAGTTACAATGTAGCTGTTCCTGTCAGGAAATGAACAGTTCATGAAAGATGTAAATGGAATCTCATATGCACTGTATTTATCTAGAATGAGTAAGAAATAAAAATCTCTATAGATATTACATTATTATTATTATTATTATTTATTATTATTATTATTTCTTTGACTATGATTTGCTCTTTAGTAAATTCTGTCTTTAAAACATCTTCATAGTGTTCTGCCTTGCAGAGATGTATACATCCCTTATTCTACTAACACATAACTGAAAAATTGCAAATTGCCTTACACACAACTGGTAGATTGCAAACTACCTTACACACTAAGGAGAACCATAATCACTATTTTACAGATAGAGAAATCGAGTAATTTTTTTCCCTCTCTGATGCCTTCCTGAGTGAGAAGTCTACTCACACAAGTGCCATAGCCCTTCATTCCAGTTGTCCTATCCTCTCCCTGCTGCCCACAAGCAACAGCAGTACTGAAAGAAGAGGAGTTTTACGCAGACTGTTTTCTTGGCCAGGCTTTATTCTTTGCTCTGGAAGGCCATGCAATGAAGAACTACACTTGTAGGTCAGGTGGCAGAAAGCAGAAGCATTTATGAGACTGTAACAGAAGCAGAGAATAGTAAGTTTTCTAGTTGAAGGAGTTAAGACCATCTAAGAGGTGTAAAGACCATACTTAAAGCCCTCTGGATTTGGCTACAAAACCTGTTTTGGGACAGCCCAGACTCCTGAGGGGGCATGGGCTGGTCTCAGGAGACACTGTACTCTTCCACTGCCTAGAAAGTTGTGTAGAACCACTCTGATCCTATATACAGGTATTCAGTTTCACTGGAAAAGAATCTGCACACAGACTGAAGTTCATTACTGCAGGAGCAGATGCTGATGCTCTCACATCTGCTGAAAGACTGAGAAGAAAGGTAATCTCTTCAGCATCACCTTGAGTCTTATAGCCCAGTCTTGTTTTGTGCATGTTTGCTTTCTTGAAAGTGATGAAAATGTATGGTAAAAAAAGAAAATTAATATTTTGGTTCACTCCTTTATGGAGGGAACTTTGTGACTTTAATAAGTACCTCAGTCTGGAAACTGCCATGAAATCCTAAGTCTTGCAGAACACATAAAATTGTAAGAAACCATGCTTCTCTAGAAAATCATTTTGAGTGTAGAACTAAGACAATGATATGAGATGTATTTTAATTAGAGCTCCATAAGTACCACTCTATAATATACTTAGTAGCAGTGACCCTCTGTTATGTTGGAAAACGGTGACTGTGAGACCAGACATATTTGCTTGTTGTCTGCAAGTAGCCTACTGCTAAACAGTAGTATTCAGCTTCTACTGCTTTTGATAATAAGTACTTAAATAAATGGGTGTATATGTGTACTAGTTCAGCTGAAAGTGCTTGCTTTTTTTAAAGCAAAATTGATTAGGAATGCAGCCACAGGCAAGAAATTAAGAGGACACAGTACTGATAGCAAAATTGTTCTTTAAATATGTCATCTGCCTATGGATTCTGCTACTTTTGGAAAGTCATGCCATTAAAATTTATCTAATACGACCTGAAAAAAATCTACTGATTCTTGGTCCATTTCTTAACATTAAATATAAATAATTCTTCTCCTGAGACCTTTAGTTTTTCAGTGTGCTATTGTGAACTTCAAGTGCCAGAAGCCACAGTATTAACTTGAAATCAACTATCAGTGTTGATCCTGGCTATCAAGTATCAGAGTCTACATTTACTGTTTCCAGCTGAGATAATATTTTTTCTCTTATTTTATATTTCTCTATTTTATAGAATAATTTCTGTGTTATATATGAAGATTATGCTTGACAACTTTTCTATAATTTTGTTGTTACATGTAAATATGTTGAAGATAATAGGGAAAAAAGGTAACAAAAAAATTTTGGAAAATTTATTGTTATTGACTTTGGTCAATTATAACTGAATTTTGTCAACTCTAACTACAGTCCTACTGTGAATAGAAACTTTCTCTAAAGATAGACTAGGATGCCGTATTAAACAGATTAATCTTGGTTTAGAAAGATATTTAGAAATTAATAAATTAAAGAGTGCCATTCTTATTCAATACACATTTTCAATTGAAAGAAAATTTGTTATAGTTCCATAATCTAAGATGAAAGTTAGCTATTACAAAATAGTTATTATTAGGAGATAGTTAATCTAAATATTCATACCTGTAAATTTTCTGAAGTAAACAAAAAACATTTCCAGGAACACTTCTAAAAAATACTTTTGCAAATAATTATTATACATAGTATCATTATTGTGCTATCAACTCCAGGAGTCAGTAGATTGATAAAAAGTCATTTTTTTAAATATTTATTATAACACAGATAAGTTCAAAAACTTCAAAATTCAAGTCAAAGTTATTTTATTATTTTGAATAGTATAAGACCTTATAATGTTGGGACTGTGATTTTGAAATGTTTTAGAGTTACTTTGCATTTCTGTAGCTCCTGCAATAAATAAAAAATCTAGCTCCATGCAGAAAGTATGGGTATATGTGATAAATATATGTATTAAAGAGGTTATAATGTTTAATTCATACAAGTTTCACTTGACTCAAAAATTGCTAAAATATATTTTTCTTTACAGTATTTTTTATTCTACATGTCAATTACTGCTCTTTTTTTTTTTTTTTTTTTCCCCTCTGTCTGCATTTCTAATAGTCTTTTCTCCAAATAAAGGATAGTAAATTTCTGTTCAGGAAGAACATTTGAAAAATTGCATAACCTAGACTAAAACTTTGTGATTTAGAATCAAATTTAAGAACATTGGGAGCTCTGAGAGAAGCAGCGAGAAGGTCCAAGAAAGACTGATACTTTCCCAAATCCTGAAAAAATTAAATATTTCACTCAAAACTTGACCCAGCAAACTTTTCCTATGACACAGTTGTGGCATGTTTTCAAAATCATCAGTATATTTGAACTCTACACTGCATAATACTTTTTCCAAATAAAAAAATCTGTAAGACATTCTGCTTTAACCATATCACAAGCATATTTAAAATTTATAGCTTGAACTGTAAAATTTTCTTAAAAATACACTTACCATTGAACATGCCTATTGATGGAGACAAAGACTCACAGATTTTGCATAGTCTGTATCACAAATAAATTTCCTTTTTTCTATGCACTGTGTACTCAATAGACAAATTAAAATAGTTTAGATGATTATGAGCTAAGTAGTATCAAATACTTTTATTTTTCTGATTTTGATTCATATTGAGAAGCCTTTTTTCTTCAAGGTAACCTGTCTTATATGCATCTTCTGGTAAAGTTGCCTATAACTTGTGTCCTATTCCTCTCCTGGCAAGCTGTAATAACATCAAATTCACACAGCAATTATCACTGTTTTTCTCTTCCAGTTCAGTTCACAGATCTCTTAACCCAATAACTCGCAAAAGGCTTCTTCATGCTGCAGCCTCTTCATCTTCTCTTTCCCATCACAGTGACATGCTCCTTTCTTGGTAGCAGACTTAAACCAGCGAAACAGCAGTCTTTCAGGAATTTTAATCATAAATAAGAACGAGAAAAAAAAATCCAAACAGATCTGTGATGTTCAAATAGTGTTCAATAGCTTCTTGTGCTACGAGGGACCAGATCTTATAATTGAGGATTCATGCATGAGAGACAGAAAATCATGTAGTATCTTGAGTGCACCTCATTATCCTGGCTTATAATAACCTGCCTGGGGCAAAGTTTTCGTGGAAAACAGAAAAATCCCAAAGGAAATGTAACGATTATGACTAAGTCCATATAGCCACAGTTAACTAAATCTTAATGACAATATATTTCAGAATACATTTTTATTGAATTAGGACTTCTTTCTATCTAGAACTGCAGACTGTTGAATTGCTTAAAAATGTGATTTTTTTCCTCCCACAAACTCTGCCTCTTCCATGCTTCTGGCATCCTCCTTTTCTTTGACAAGTGGTATGTATAATAGGAAAATTTTTCAATTCACATTTTCTGAAAACTGAATATGAAAAAGGCATCAAGAAAATATCCCAAATTTTATGACATTATTCATTTTAAGACAAAGTGCGATTGGAAAGGAATTTCATACCTTTGAATTCAGAGAACTACTCATACAATTTCTTGAAGACTGAAATACTACTCATATTATCTTTTCTTCCCATAGTGCAATTTCTTTCACAAGCAAAAGCAGTAAAGCTTGTCTGTGCATCTAGTCATTTGCTTTGAAATGTTTCTGAGCATTAATTGATGCTTCTGTCAACATACTCATTTGTGCCATTCAGATGACATAAAAGCACCTACATGTGCTCCATTGTCCCAGCTCCTGGAAGGTCTGAATTTGAACAATACAATAAAGTGCTTCTGAAAAGGATTTCAATCACATGGTTTTTTTCTATATAATTTGTAAAGCATAACTTTGGAATTTATTTTTTTTTCCTACAGGCACATTCTGCAAATTACCTGAGTGAATATCTACTGTGAAAATCCCATAAAACTATTTATTCCTTATACATTTTCCTTGTGACTCTTTAAAGAGATACTTTTGGTTGTTAAAGAGCTGTAAGAATGAAAGTGTGAAGACATTTTTTTTCATAATGAGGTGATAAACAGGCATTCATCAGTACCCAAAAGTATAGCATGATTGCTAAATGAAACCTGACAGATTTCCAGAATCTTTTGAAATGTTCAAAAGCAGAGGAACAGTACAAAACAAAGAAACAGTGATAGCCTAGAATTTCCATCTTTAGAACAAATTTTACTGAATTTCTTAAAGAGGGTCAACAAATAGTTATACGAAATATGTAAATTTTGTTTTGTTTTGTTTTTTAAAACAGGAAGATTGGGAAAAAAAAAACATTATAAGGAGAATTGTATCTCTTATTTTTATTGAGTCCTGAATTTTGCAGACACTCTTTGTTTCATATTTTGTTCATCTTTATAGCTTCATGACTGCTCTTTGTTGAGATCTAGCACAGTATGTAGCAGACAGAGTTGCTCCCACACAGCTGCTCTGAAGCACCTTACAGTGGCAGATGTGTGACAAAACTCTGGTACCTACTCTGATCACCTTTCTCCCATCCCCAGAGAAAGAGATGCCAGACAGATCCTTTAGAATGTGCAAAGTCACAAATGGGAGGCAGACTAAATCTGCCATTTTAATGAACAATGTCTTCACCAAAAAAACAGGTGTCAGGTCAGCTCAAGATAAGCATGAAAAGAAGCAAGAATATCTAGAAAATGTTATAAATCTGAATGGAATTTCCACTGAGATTTAATATCTTTGAAGATGGAAGGGAAATGTGAACATTTTTACCTTACTGCTATCACTTTTGAAAAAACTAGATTTTCATTTTTTGCATATTTTTCTGTGTTTTAGGAGATGTGTTTTTCTTTAGAAGTACTCTTCTTTATTTTCTAACCACCTTTACCCTTTTATAGCTCTCTTCCTTTCCTCTTATCATTTTAAGAAAATATTCATAAAAGAGTAGGAATAGAAAAAAAAACAGAAGAAATTAGTTTTCCTACTCTTGGCATCCCTTCCCCTATGAAAGTTAAGTTCTAAAATATAAAGACATTTTCAAATTTGCACCATCTCTAATCATAACTAATGTTAGCTTTCTTCAATAACAAAGGTGATTGTCAAACACTGTTGCTACTGTTCTCTGCAACCTCATCTCAAACTGCATCTTACACTGCAGTACTTCTCTTGGAACAAAAACACAGAACTCCAGCTACTCCACTAGGCACTCATGGATTGTTTTTCTTCTCCACTCCTGGATGAAGTAATTTCCAGAGCAAGGACAATATTTACTTGCACTGTTACCTCGTCTTTCCATCCCTTTTTAAGCAGCATCTATTCCCTGCTGAAAACACAGCATTTCCCATTCGCTCTCATTTGCTAATTCTTTCTCTCTTCTCAAGCTTTCTTTTTATTGGAAAAGTGAGTTTTCCTGTTATATTACTTCATGGTCTTTAGGAGAGGTAGAGGATGAGTTCTGCCTCTGCATATTCTCTCTCTCTCTGTGATGCAGCAGCTGTCTTCCATCACAAGTGCCTAAGTAACTAAGTAAACTCAAGGTAAATTCATATTCCCTCTGTTTACACAGCACAAACACTGGCCCCAGGATCCCTTGGAAATAAATACAGGTGTTCCATGTGGATAACAGTTGGAATGGTGTGATGCAGGAGGTGCATCATTTTGAGATTTTGGCTTGAATTATGTTCAACATTTTGCTTATCAGTAGTGCTGAGCTGGGAATGGAATCACATGGAGTTTTTTCTCCCCTGAGCTCTGGATCATTTTAATTTGCATAATAACGAGAAATGCACAAGTACATAGAATCACAGAATCACAGAATTATAGAATCATAGAATCATAGAATTGGCTGGGTTGGAAGGGACCTCTGACATCATAAAATCCAACCCTTGATCCACTACCACTGTGGTTACCAGACCATGGCACTGAGTGCCACATCCAGTCTCTTTTTAAATATCTCCAGGGACGGAGAATCCACTACTTCCCTGGGCAGCCCATTCCAATGTCTGATCACCCTCCCAGTAAGGAAATTCTTTCTAATATCTAATCTAAACCTCCCCTGGCACAACTTGAGACCATGCCCTCCTGTCTTGCTGAGAGTTGCCTGGGAAAAGAGACCGACCCCCACCTGGCTACACCCTCCTTTCAGGGAGTTGTAGAGAGTGATGAGGTCTCCCCTGAGCCTCCTCTTCTCCAGACTGAACACCCCCAGCTCCCTCAGCCCTTCCTCATAGGACTTGTGCTGGATCCCTTCACAGCCTCCTTGCTCTTCTCTGGACCTGCTCCAGCACCTCAATCTCCTTCTTGAACTGAGGGGCCCAGAACTGGACACAGGACTCGAGGTGTGGCCTCACCAGCGCTGAGTACAGGGGCAGAATCCCTTCCCTAGACCTGCTGTCCACGCTGTTCCTGATCCAGGCCAGGATGCCATTGGCCTTCTTGGCCACCAGGGCACACTGCTGGCTCATGTTCAGCTTCCTGTCAATCCAGAATGTCTGATGTGAATTTTAAGATTCATGAGAAAATGGTAGAAATGCTGAGGATTTGCAAAACTTGGAGTGTGATGTCAAGCCTTTAAAATGTTCATATTTAACAAGTAATGCTGTTTGTAAACTTTGGCGGGCCAGATTTAGGAATTGTTTGATGGAAAACTTGGGGATTATGATTTGCAAATGTTCTGGTCTCAGGATGGTTTAATTGGACCTTTGTATTATGTGAATGTGTATGGGACTCTAAGTGTTTATTAATAAACCTGCAGGAGCCTGAAAAAATAAAATTAAACAAACAAAAAAATGCTGTTGGAAACACATTATCTGCTTTATAAATCTCCAAAAGCTTTTGAGCCTAGTGAGAGATTTATTAAAGTTAAGAATTTTCTTGTATTTCACTGAGTTTCTCTGAATGCTTACTCAACTGTAAACTTTATTTCAAAGATACTGCACTTTTCCATCTTCAGATAATAAAGTTGCAATTTAAGCAGTGAAATGACATTCTAAATTCCACAAAAGTTTCAGAAATCAGATACTTCAAGTTACTTAAAGTTGTAGCACAATTTTCATTCTTTTCTTTTGTCTTTTATATTGCATTAGAAAGTGAAAACTTTTCAGTAATATTTGAGAATTTGAGTATATACACATGCTTTTCCAAAACCAAAAAGATAAATTAATAGTTTGCTTTACACTAATTTTATTTTTAGCCATGAAGAAGGCTAAAAAGCCTGCATATATGTAAAGACAACCAGATTTTCACAAATGTGAAGAGACTGACTGGTTGTGAAGTTGATAGGCCAAGTGTCTGATGGGATAAATTAGATCATGACAGACTTTTTCCAAAGTACTTAAACTAATCACAGTCCTTAAAACACTCACAGATACACTAATCTGAGACAAGAAGACTAAGTATTAAAAAGGGTATTAATTCTTCCTGAGAAAACAACCCTTCACACATTCTGGAATAAAATTTTAGAAGTTGGATATGTGTTAGAATCATCACCTTTGTGTCAGATTTATCAAAAGGAACAAAGAGAAAAAATTACCTCAATTTTAACCATGGCAAAAGCAAGCATCTCTGTGGAAAGTTTGTTATAGCCACATTGGTTGCATGAAAGTTGATGAGAACTGTGCCATGCTCTGTGGGACTGATGCAGATAATAAGAAATGACTGGATTTGCTTTCCAAATTTTTTTGATGTTGCAAGAGGATTATAGGTAGGAAGGATTTACACATGAGGGGGATTCCTAGCAATCACTGGCCAGAGAGATAATTTTAAAATTAAACATTGCAACCCATTGCTTTGTCCATTATCCTAACTTTTGGGAAAGTTTGCTCCCAACTACTTTTGATATATGCTGCAGGTTTATCTGCTGGAATACTTTACTCTGAAATATTGTTACCTTCACTAATATCATCCCCACTACTAATGTTTATCCAAAAGATCAGGGGGGAAGTGTGTTATGTGCTTAAATAACTGCAGCAGAAGAGCATTACAGCCCTGGATATATTCCCTTATTGCCTTCCACAGCCTTGTGCTATTTTGTCATGGCAAGGGGAAATAATACCATGTATGTTAGCTGATCACAAGAAACTCAGACATTTTGTTTCCAAGCTCCACAGCTTTGCTTTTCATCTCCCACATCATCTTCAGGCCATATAGAGATGGAAGAGCTACTTGTACAGGAGGCAAAATTTGCAGGCTGCACAAATTAAGGGACTTTTCATTCCCAAAACATCATAGTGTCTGTTCTGAGCAGTGTCTATACAAATCTACTTTGCACCATAGCTTGATTGGTTTTTTGCTGTCAATAGAGTGTAAATCCTTAGAAATAGAAATTAGGGTTTTTATGTCACCTTAAGTGAGTTTATTTAATCTAGGCAGCAGGAAAGTATAGGTAAGCAGAAAAAGAAGAAGAATGGCAAAAATTCTATGCTCTATTTTGCTCTATGGCAAAAACACTTTGAAAAGAAGAGCACATTCAGTCAGGAATATCTAATAATCTATTAGTGTAATGAAAAGATAGGTAAACTATGTGGAAAACTACTCAAGTTACAGTGGCACTAACCAAATTGGGTAGTTACAGCAGGGAAAAAAATAAAATAAATAATAAAAAAATATTTTAAAAATTTACTGTAGAGATACCCAAGCTTTTTGATATCTAATATTTTCTTTGGTAGTAAGCTCAGTGTTACAGTGCTTCTGTGGGTCTAAGGCTGATAATGCCTGTCTTCCTAGAAGCAGATGGTATAACTTTAAGGTGAGTGATCAACATTCCAAATCCTTCACCAGAAACATGACTGTGTTGTTATGTTACTTTCATCCATTCTAAAAAAGTCTTGTTTCTGTTTTGATGTTTTCCATTGAACATTTTTTTTCCCCTATGCATTATATAGTTTGCATGTGCTGGATACTTGTTCCCTGATTTGTTTTCCCTAAAACTTCTTTTTACTAGGGATCAAAAAATTACATTTCTCCAATGACCACAAATTGTTCACTGAAGATCTGCTTAAAGACTTATGGCTTGAAGCCTCTGCTTTCTTCTTGTGTCCACACAAGATCTCTTCTATCACTGCCCATCTGCACACTTTTATACTGCATGTTCAGTCTAGCATTACACAAAGTTGTCTATAAATGGTAAGAACTGCATGTTACTATCACAACAATATATCAAAATAACTTTAACAATAGACATTACACCAATCATAAAAGACTAAGCTAGAGTCAAGCTGCTTGCTCTTTATGTAACCTTTGTTATGAACAAATTAACAAGTCACCCAGTAAAAAGTTTTCTTCTCACCATGACCAATACCCAGTTTTAAAAAGGAGGTAGCTCTTCCTCTGCTCCTCACTAGATCAAGCTCCCGTAGAACGTAGTTACTTCTAACCAAGGAACTTTTAATAGTTTTACTATCAGGTGCAAGCTATAAAGTGAAGATTGTTATTGTGGTGAGAAAAATATCTGAAGGAATTACAGCACATGATTTTAGCTGAGCTGGAGGTAGACAGAAAACAATTTGAACGTAAATTCTCTATAAGTTTCATTCCATAATAAAATATGTAAAAGTTTATAAAAAAATCCAGTTTGAAAGATTCTTCATAGTTTAAAACCACCTTGAATTATCATCACATCAGACAAGAGCAGTAAAAGATAAGATTTTTCTTGTCAAAGAATTTCCTTTGACAAGATTTCCTTGTCAAAAATAGAAAATGTTATTCCCTCGTGTATTTGTATTGCTTTTCTTCAAGATGTTCATGTGCCTATGTTGGCAAAAAAAAAAAAAAATTATATACTTCATCTGATTCAAAAGCTGTGGAATAACAAACCAAGAAAAAGACTAAAGAAAACAAACAAACAAAAAATGAAGAAACAAAATTCCTTCTGTAAAAATCCATCTGAATGTTAAAGGAAAGCACATGAACTCACATACTGGCCTCAGCTGACCCTAGGTTTAAGGATCAACTACATCCAACAACAACACTGGAAGACTTCTTGCATATATTCATTCTAGTTTTAGCACTGCCCTTGCAGCCCTGAAGTGGTGAGTAATTAGCCTTTGTCTCTCTGTAATTTCTATATAGTTCTTGGATAATGAAGTGGTTGCAGTAGCATAGAAAAAGGGGAAAAAACAAGGGAAGCCAGACTAGAGGCTATGGCAAATTCATTGCACATTGAATTTTCTCACCTGCTCATATATTATATATATTCATGAGCTATCCAGAAAAGAGGTGAGTTGTAAGGTGACAAAGTTTTCTGGTATTATTAAATTATTCAGGGCAGGAAAAGCAAAACATGGCTGTGAAAAGCTGCAGAAGTTTACAATACTGAATGAGCAGTAAAAGAAGAATTCACTGGTGATAAATATATAACAATGAGCAGATACAATAACTGCTATGTATATAAACAATGAGGCAATGTAATTATCAGCAAAAGTTTCTAGAATCATTGTAGACAGTTCTACAAAAATATCCTATTCTATCTTAAAAAATGCTCAGAACTCCCAAATATAGTATTTAGAATTACAAAGAAAGTAATAAACAACAAAATGAAGAACATATTTAGGGCACTGTAGAAGTACTTGGCAGCTCTGTGTCTCCTTCTGATCTCAGGTAGAACATAGGGAAATAGAATAGGGTGAAAAGAGGTAAGAAATCTATGGAGTAGGATGGTTTGTTGTTGCTTGCTTTTGTTTTGTTTTGGTTTAGGGTTTTTTGCTTGTTTGTTTTGGGTTTTTTTGTTTGTTTTTGTGAAAATCGTGTCTTGAAAATGGGCTAATTGTGGAATACTTTAGGAGTTAATGAAATCATGAATGGTTTGGAGGATGTGAAGCACATCAACTGAACTTCCAAGGGAGCAGATCTTCCAAAAAAACCAAAGATAATATTTATTATACAAAACAGTTACATTGTGAAACTTGTTGTTACAAATTGTTTTAAGTGACAAAACCACAATCAGGTTCATAAAAAAGGAAATCTGTGGAAGAAGATTGCATGCAAAACAATCTGCTTACATCGGCAGTTTTACCCTAAATAAATTTATTGGAACAACTGATTTTCACCAGCAGAAATCTATCTGGTCCTTTTGAGTAAATTTTTCATTTCATCTTACTGATGGAAGATGTAGAACTCCTTACCTTATACTTAACACACAATATAAAAATTATAATTATGATTTTCGAGATATTAGAAGAATGTTTTCTATGCTGGTTACAGTTGGAAATGAAAGACCGAAACGAAATCTTTTTTTGGTCCACATCATATTTAGCAAATGCATGCTTGGGGTTTTGGAGAACTAGAAAGATTACTATGTAATGTAAAATATGTTGCAGAAATTTCAGAGTAAATAAGTTTTAAGATTGTGGGTATGAATCTCTGCGCATCTACCATACAAACTTCTTCCAGCATAGGTAAGGATTCTTTCTCTGTGAGGTGTTACCAATATAATTTAGAGTTGATAAAGCACAGTTTTAAACATATCAGTTTATAGAAAAGCAAAAATAAATCACAATCTGTGTAGAGATTAATTGTTTTTATTCCAATGCAGAATTAATTATGTAGGATGGTTAGGAATATTGGTAATTTTATTTCTTTTAACAACATCTTGTGTTACTTATCTTACACTGGGCAATATATAGGTCTAGGTAACACCATTGCACAATATATTTGTAAATAAATCAGCCATGAAAAGAGGATATATTCTTTTTAAAAATACCACTCACCTTAACTTACATGAAAAATAATGACTTTTAAATGTGAATTCTAAATGAAGATCTTCTTTATGATAGGGATATTGTCCAGCATTCAAAAACCCAAAGAGTATTTTTTACTGGTGGGAGAAGTCAAAAGTAGAGTCAACTTTCTAGATATAGCAGTGGAAGTTTTGCTGTGAGAAAACACCTTTTTTTTTTTTTTTTTTCCCAGCTACAGCATTCTGAGAGAAGAAAGGCAAATAAAGTTCAGGGAAGAATTATGCAAGGATGGGAAGTTTAGTCTTTCAAAAGTGCTAGTAGAGACAGTGTTGACCACAAATGATTGCAGCTGATAACAAGATGATGATTTTTTTTATTATTTTTTTTTTTTTCTGTCTGAGATATGGGCTGTGTTTCAGGTCACTAGAGAAGTATTTTTGTGGCATGAGATGACTGATGTGTGTTATATTCCCTGATATGTTCATGAAGGCATGTGTAAATACAAAGCCAGCTACAATAATGTTTGAGGAGTGTGCAGAATGTGGTTTCACCCATATTGCCTTTGAGAGCAGTCCTGGAGGGGACTACCCAGAATGAGCTACTGTGTGGAATACTAAAAAGTGATGCAGTAGCTGGGTGGATCAAGATCTAATACTGCAGCCTAGCTGATAGACTTGGTATTGCTATTTCCAGGAAGAAAGACTTGTACTTTCTGATCTGTAAATCCCAGACAATAATCCACCATAAGGTAATGCCATTGGAATAGCTAAAAAGCACTGCTGTTGAGATAATTGAACTGATAATGGTTTCTAATCTGCCCTACTTTCAATGTATCATTCATATGTCCCTGTTACTTTTTAAAGCCCCTCTTGCCCACCTATTATATGAAAAAAAAAAAAAAACCCAAAACAAAACAAAAAGAGAGAGAGATTTGCATGTAGAACATCGGTTTTTTGAGTAAGGAAATATGACTCTTCAGCTGTTTCAAAAGGCAAGGCATGGTAATTATTCAATGTTTTCAATATTTTTTACTGCAATGTAAAAAAATAAACACATGAACTTTCTGGTCTAATTTCTTTATTTCTCATAAAAGTCTGCTTAAATGCAAAATAAGTAAATAAATAAATCTGTTTTAATGCAGTAAATATATTCCATACCATGGGGCTGGGATCCTCAGGTAGCACATGAAAATAGATCTAAAACTTAATTTAACCTAACTTTCTGTCACAAATCTCTAGTGTGAAATTGGCAGGCAAAAAAGAATAGGGATTTGTATATGAGTTTTGTGTAAATTACAATTAATATATCGAATAATACTGGTTTTTTGAGGTAAAAGCTAAATACTTTAGATGATTATGCACTAATAACCTATCCCTAGCTTTCATTTAATGGAACTTTCAAGTTATGATATTTCTAGAAAACTTCAATAAATATGCAGCTATTTAAATGTTATAAAAGGAGTCATTTTGCTTTCAAAAGAGACAGTATTTTTTCTAATATGTATTCTAACCCTTAAAAAAATACATTTTCTTAATTCTTCCATGGCACTAATGATCTTATTATATTTTATTATATCTATAGATTCCTTTATGTTGTTCATCACCATAACATTGCAGTGCTTCTATCTATCCTATTTTATGTAAAATAAGTGCTTGCTCTTAGCACATATCACTTGATAGCACTGCTTCACTGGAAGAGAAATAGCATTTTTAAGAGAGGAGAGAAAAAGCTCCAGTGAAATAAAAGGACTCATTTAACACAGCTTATACAGTAAGTGGTTAGTAGCATGAAGGATTTGTCTAGATGTACATTTTTTTAACGGTACATAAAAGAATGAAAGTCTGACCTGTTCTGTGTAGCACAAAACACGTCTATCACACAACTTCAATATCACCACCTGCAGGCCATCTTCCCTTCTTACAGTTTCTACACAGCAGCATGAATAGGTCATTAAAGAGCTTTGCTTTCTTCTTTCATTTGGCCTTGATTGTGAATGAACTGCCCAATATTCCTATTTATATAGAAATTACTGGGTTTTGCTGTAGTTTTCCAAGGGCTTAAATTCTCACATTCCCATTGGATGTGTGTGAAAGTACTTTTAGCTGCCTTTTACAATATCCTTTGGTGTATCATCTTCATCAGCTTCATTTCACTCAGTTGCCCCTTTTGACACAGAGGTAAACATAGCTGCTATTCAGACACTTGTCAGTCAAGGAGAATTTTATTTGCTGTCTGTAAAGCTGACATATACTGGAAATCTTCATATGAGCTGAATTCTTTCTAAAAATTGCTTTGCAGAAGTTAAACATTATTTCCTCAAAGACTGATTATATCTCGGACTTTCCAGATATACCACAAACTCTGTCCTGGTGCTGCCTGGAATCTAGAAAACACATCAGATGAAAAATATTTAGTCTGGGAAAGCACAAGCTAAAGGTTATCTCCAGAGTCCTTGTCATTTATGCTAAACATAACTTCAGGCACTTCTGAGAGTTATTTTCATTCTATTAGATCAATTTATTTCTATGAACTGACTTTGAATCCCAACTGTTCTTGATTTTTAGAGTATTTGGAAAAAGCTGTAAGAAAAGAAGTATGGATTACAGTATGTCTATTTAAATCTAGCACTCAAGAGTGCCATTTAGGATGACCAGCTTAGACGTGAATGAAGGTAACCAAATGTTGTCCCTTTATTTTCTCACACATGATGTGTACCAGGCTGATGCTTTTAAATTAATTTCTGAGGTCAGTGGTACCAAAAGGAGTGGTGGCACTAGTTATGCTGTTGATGTTGTTATTATTGTTATTTTTATTATGTACATCTAAACCTTCTTCATAATGGATTTACAAATAGATAAATTTACATGAACTTTCATGAGAAAGATTTGACTATTTCTGAGGTGCTCTAATGAGGATCTTTAAGACTGTTATCTTCTCACCTCCTGACAGAAGACATGAAGGCATAGACACCAATTGCTGTGCACAATCACAATTATTTATTGTATGGCTCATTACACTTATATAGTACCCCAATATCTATTGATTGATCTGAAATTTACACCTCAAAGTGCCCTTTCTACTAATATAAACCCATTTCTATCCCTTCCCACTGGAGGCACCTGGTACCAGTACATAACATCATCCAGATGGCAAATTCCTTAATTTATTTACAGCTCTTTGCTCTTCTTCTAGGTCAGTGAGTGCCAGCGAGTCTGCAGCATTCCTCCATCCCACACAAGCCTTCTCCTCTGCTGTTCTCCATTCAAAAAGAGCTCATGAGCTCTTCAGACTTAACCATTCTAAAGAATTCCTATTATAGTTGTAGGCTCTCTTTTCTGCTACAGAATCTATATTATATCCAGAGTCCATATTAGATCTGTAGTTGACAAACATGATGGCTGATCAGTAGATCTATACAAACTTATTAGAACAATGAATAATTTTAGAACAGTTGAAAATAGACTGGACTTTTTATTTTGTGTAAACCCTGGCTGAATGAGTGAGAGGAATTCAAGACAATGCAAAAATGGCACATAAGAAACAGAGATATCCGAAAAACACCACAAATGAAGCCCTTGTTCCTAAATTATCCATCACTGGGGAAAGTCTGTTTAGCAGAGAGCCTTTGCACTTTTAAGTAAACTTGAGAGAGATTATTCCCAGACATAGCCTGAATGTTGAAGTCAACACACTCATTTATCCATTATTAAGGGAAAAAAAATCTGAAAATAGACATTCATGCTAATTATCCGTTGCTTTCTGTAGCATAGACTTGTTTAATAGTCTCAGATAAATACTATTAATTGTTGCTAAAGTTTAAGCCTGACTGCTAAGAATTAGTCAAAACAAGCACTGAATAAGAATATCTGCTAATAATTCAAACATAATTTGAGCATTAAACATGTAGTGTGTCAAGGGTGGAGAATAAAATGTAAAGAATAGCAACAAATACAAATTACAAGTTCAGATGAGTCAACAGTCTCAAAACCTACAGAACTGAAACTTGTTGCAAGACAAAACCTCTCTTGGGGCACGGCGCTCTAAGGTCCAAACAGGTGTTCCATCAGAAGTTCACAAGCAGTGCTCCAAGTCTGTTGCCCTCAGGGTTGATTAGCCTGGCTCGGTGCTATTTCTCCAAAATCAGTTAACCTCTCTGCTGGCTTGCTCAGGAATGAGCCAAGCCTGGGTTTGGAAGCTCACCTTTTATTGGCCCCCAAGTCCTGCTCAGGCGCAGTTAGGGCCCGCCTTAATCAGGCACAGGTGGGCTTAACACAAGCTCATGCCCACTACCTGGCAATTAGTGGCACCTGGTTGCCTCATTTCACTACAGAAACTCCTAGGAACATCGTTTTTCAGTGTTCACAAAGAAAACTTGCCTGCACCGTTACTTTGGGGAATAACTTGTCAAGAGAGCTGTTACAAAAACAACAAATAATGGATATACATTTAAATTAATTTGGAACATTAAAATCATATTAAAATGGACTTTTTTCAGTTTTTCATATTTATTAGATCAAACATAAACTTACTGAACTTTAAGCATTTATATCTTCACATTTAAACAGATATTTTATGCATCCCTGAGAAAACTTGGGCTGAAGGGAGACTTAACACCATATCTGCATGCTCTAATATACTCAAAGAATTCTTAAATTTTCCCTTATTTTGCAAACTAATAGGCTCACTCAGCAATGAGAAATTTTTTAGTGACATGATCAGGGTGCCTTTACATCTTTACATGTCTTTACTGTAACAAAAGAAGGTGTCATCAAGAAAAGTGGTGGGCACCCTGGGTCTTCTTGTAGACAATACCTAGCTAAAGTATTTTGAGGGATTGTGCAATATTGGCATTGGTGAGAAGAATATTTTAATGATATGAGAAATATATACACTGACGGTCTATGCAAAGAAAACTATTTTATCTGATATGTTGGGTTTTCTCCTCTTCTTTACCTGTACTACACTGCATTTACTCTGGCTTTTGATGATAGTACTGAAGGCTGAAATCTACCAAAGAGTATTTATGTGATATATTATGATGGGTATGATAGCCATCAGGGTAAGTGTTCTGTGGATAATTCTGGACTAAGTATCTTTCTTGTACCATATGCTCCTCTGTCTTTTGATGATTTTCCAGTCTCAATGTTGTTGAAATTTCCTATTTGCTTCCTTTA
This sequence comes from Calypte anna, assembly GCF_003957555.1. NCBI lineage: Eukaryota > Metazoa > Chordata > Aves > Apodiformes > Trochilidae > Calypte > Calypte anna. Next base: position 31,777,045 of record NC_044244.1, read on the forward strand.
CAGCAAAATAATTTTTAGTCCCACAATTTATACAATATAGAAAATTACACTAGAGTATAGGAATTGCAAATTTTATACTTGTGTGCTGGAAAGACTATATGGAAACCTCACTCAGACTACAAACTTTGAAGATATTTTTAATTATAGCAGCATCTGTTAAAAAGACTAAACAAATTCTATTGAAAGTAGTAATTACTTTGGGATGTGTGTAGTTAAACTTGCATTTTTGTAAAAATGGAATTGTGATGCTTCACATTAGTATACATTGAATCTCAATATATAGGTGCTGGGGGTGGCTTAACTCTGTATGGAAAGATTTATGCTGTTTATTGATCCAGTCAGACTTCAAGTGAGGTACCTATCTTAAATTTTAATTATCACTGTTATAGAAAACTTTAAAATCTCCCTTTTGGGTTTTTCTTTATATTCTTCTAAGTTTTTTTTTCTTTTTTCCAACAGTTTCTCAGGATCTGAAGCTCTTCAGAATAAATTTAACCCAGATATTCCCCAATACTTAGATGATAGGCAGGTTCCACAGTAGGTGAGGGTGCATCTGTTTTGGTTTTCTTGGACAATAAATCCCATTTTATCATTTCATGTTCCTGTAGACTATCCCTTTGGGCTGCATGAGTTTTTAATTGCTAATAAGACAAGGATTCTGTCTCATATTGGCATATGATTATTGTTACAAATAATGTCAGAGAAGATAGTTCTACATATCTATATTCGATGCTGTCCATGATATATCTCTTGTGAAAGCAGAATATATTGATCATAATGTTTCGTTTTAGTAGTTTTTCAAGAGCCAGCAAATTTCTTGCTTGTTTGTTAGAATGTCAAAAATGTCAGATTCTCTTATTAAGCACATGCTTTTATTTACCTTAAAAACCATACTTCTGTAATACTTGCAGCATTTTTCATCCTTTCTATAATATCTAAATGCCTGTCAAACATCTGTGCTAAAAGTCCATTTTTTTTTGGTATCCAGTAGATATAGGTAACCCCACTGTCACATTTGTTGCAGTACTTCCTTAGGGTATCTGTACCCAAGCCTAATTGATGGGGTTCTGCAGAAACCACAAATATCAGCAGTTCAATGAAAGAATCACGTTACTGTTATTAATTAATTACATAACAATAATGGGTTTTCCCATGTTTCTCAAAAGTCTGAGAAATCTGATCGTTGTTGGAACCCTTGTGGAGGCTGAAGTATAGAATTTTCATTTTTTCTGTAATTGTGAATGATGGTGAATCTTTATATTGTATGTGGCATTTTCACACAGATTGAAATTAAGTTCCAGAAATTACAGGAAAAACTGATTTATGGGCCAATTCTTATGCCTGAGTAACTGAGAGTGTTCATTGATGAAAACCATAAATGCAGGTTTCTTTGTTCTTTTTTAATCTTATTTTTGACTGTTTGAAGAGAAATGAAGTGAGGTGCTCAGATATAAACTTAAAAAATGCTAAACCAGTTTTGTATGAACATATCTGAATGGACAAAAAATATCATTTCCACAATGTCAACACATAATGTCAACAGTAGTAATCATTACCATTCTCTGAGAAGAGAGTGAATGTTTTGTTATTATTCAACTGCATTTCGGAAAAAAAATGTATGTTTTTTATCAATAAACATAAAAACATCCCCCTTCTCTCAAAATAAGCAAACTTCTATGGTCTACATTCTCATATTTAAGTATTTCATCAGATCAATGCCAGTGGACTAAACCCGCTTGACTGAGAGCAAAAGGCTCAGCTAGAGTAAGGACTGGGCCTCAAAGACCTTAATAAAGTCATGAAAACCTGAGGTAATACTTTTCATATGTCCATTCAATTCAGCTGAAAACAAACAAACAAAAACAACTGGCAAATTAAGCTTGTCAGAGTGAAATAATTTTTTATAAACTTCTCAGGATATTTTATAAAGAGCCTCCAAACTCTCTCAGCATGCATTCAGTTTTAAAACAGCCAAAAGATAGGGTGGAGGCTTCATTACAGTTACTCTCATCATCACCTTTATAAAAATTTCACTTTTATTTTCCTAGAAGAAGATGAAAATGAATAGAGCAAAGATTTATGTCATTGAATATCATAGCTGATTACCTCCAGAAATGAGAAGAATGCAATTTTTATGACTTTATTTAAAGCTGAGCTATTTTTCATAAGCAAATATAGCCAGGCCAGACAGCTTTAATTTTTAAGAATGTATGGTACACTCTAATGTAAATTTGTAAATTATGATATGTTTTTAGAATCAGTGTTTTCCTAAATAAAACATTCAGAATAATTCTAGTATGCATAATATTTCTATTGTAATTTGCAGTGATATTAAGACAATAATTTTTCTTAGTAAGATGCAGGCACCATGAACCATTTGAAAATACCATTCACTGATAATATACTTCCAGGGATGACATATGGTTACTGTATAAAGCCAAAATATATTTATTATGACATTTCAATAAACTGGCTTATTTTTTCAGCCAGTGGAATGAAGTTGCATGGAGAATTAGATGTGCAAAGGATGTGTAAAAAATCTAATGAAATTCAAGGATTATTGCTGTTAAAAAAAATGTAATAGCTGTGTGTCTTGTATTCATTTTTGGGGTTTTTTTGTTTGTTTTTTTGTTTGTTTGGTTTGGTTTGGTTTGGGTTTGGTTTGGTTTTGTTGTGGGGTTGTGTGCTGTTTTTTTGTAGTACAAATAAAAGTAGTTACATTTGTGTTTTACAAACTGTGCATGGCTCATAAAGGCAATGGTTCCAGAGACCTACAGATCCCCTGCTAGATTGCCCACATCTACAGGTAGTGCATACCCTAAATGTGGTGTAGAATTCACAGACTCACAAGTGTCCCTTGCTAAGACAAACTTTATTTGTCTGAGAGTCCTTTAGGTCCACACCTGAAGAATACTCTCAAAAACTAATATTTATGACTGGTTGTTTCTTCTTGAATCCAAACCTGAACACACATATTCTTTGTGAGAGCTGAGCAGAGGAAGTTGTGAGAAGGCATATCCATATTCAAAGACATTTTCATGGAACAGCAGGAATCATCTACAACTACAGCCATGTAGATGGTGCCAGTCACTGGAAGAAAGCTCTGCTCTGAAGGCTGTGCTCAAGGTTCATAGTCTTGGGTATGTGTCCTGAAAAAGTGATGGCCAAGTACAGGGACACAGAATTTTTATTGTTGCTTTATTTTTCAAAGTTAATCTATATTATCATAAAAATATTCACAGAGAGAAACAGTGAGTGCAGTAGATATGTTTTGGGAGTAAGCATAGAAAAGTATGGTCGTTTATTTTTATATGTTTAATAGAAGTTCTGGTATAATGAAAAACAACTAACGCTGACTCCCCTGTCACATAAAAATACCTTTATTTTCTCTAAAACCTGACTAAGAGACCCTTTATGTCCTGCAGTTATTATATTTCCCAACAGAAGCCAAGGAAATTCCAGCGTCACTGAAAAGGTTTTTCTTGGGCAAACTGGTGGGTTTCCCCCACATCTCCTGTTAACAAACAGGATCCTAAAATAGTGAAGTTTTGATTTTTTTTTTTTTTCAAAATTAACATTCAGCTAGTCAAAACAGTATCTGAATAGAGAAATGTAGTTCAATATTATATTGAATACATTTGATATGACATGACTTCACGCAAGCCCTCGTTTAACAAATTCCAGTAGATAGAAATAATTTAAACATTCCTGTTTCTCACTCACACACCAGCTATTCACAAAACATAATCTATTCAGGCAGAAGGGTAGGCATTGGGTTAGAATAATAGTTGCTTATTTTTTGACATAATCTTGTATTCATGCTAGAGCCTGAGAGCTGCAGTTACCTTAGTGGGATGTGATTTTTCTGGTTACTGATATTCTCAGCAGGTTGGTAGCTTTAGCATTATCTGTCATGCTGTACTACTGACATGTTATAAGAAGGACAGAACTGATATTTTTTGTAAGGGTTGAGGTAACAGTGAGCAAAAAGGTTCAAAATGAGCTACTAACACCCTGGGTGGGAAGGTAAAGTTGAAAGTCCTAAGGACTCTTATGATTGAGAACAGGATCAGATGAAAAATGTGCATCTTAAGGAACATTCTCATCCATAACTCTTCTAGTTTCAGATTATAATGAGCACAGAACTCCTATCAATCTCAACTGAACTACTTAGGACTATGTTACAATCTATATTACAACTTTATAATGTGAAAACACTCGTAGATGAAGTCTCTAGAAAAAATAACTGTCTATTAAATCTCCAACTTGAAAGCTGCAGTTTTATTGGGTATTATTAATTTCTGAAAGTTCTTTGCCAGGTGTCTAGATACGCGTGAAGGATTCTACCAAACAGACTATGTGACTATTATATTTCAGTGGTATAACTTTTTGGATAAACATATTCCTAGAAGAAATCACAAAGGACTTGTTTGTTTGTATCTGTGGAAAAGCATTATTTCTGTTCAGTTCTGAACTAATACACTTGATACCTTCCTGTGGTATTAATCAACCATAGAAAGAATTGAAACCAATACAGCTCTGAAATCTAACCATGCAATACCAAAAATAAGCATGAAAAAGTCTGTTCAGTATGCTTCCCAATGCTTTTGAGGATTGTGTTAGCACTGCACTGCATTTGTTTCATCGCAACTGTAGCCAACTAAGGCAATATGCATTTTATATGGTGTATTTGATGGAAGGTGATATATTCATTACTTTAACATTACTATTAGAATCTTAAGAATGGATTCTGATCACAGATTCTCTGGTGAACATCTGGCACAATTCTACAGGGGATCTTTGAAGCCATCCTAATTTATGCTGGCGTCACTTGGCATCACACTGATTAAAGTTTGGTGCTGCAGTCCTCCTTTCGACAAGTTGTTTATGTTCGCAGTTTCCTAGCTAACAAGAAATTTTATGCTGATAAGTAATTTTTCTCCAATTCTGAACTACTCAGCAAATCTTTGACTTTGGAAGGACATACAGGAAAGCTTTGTTTATCCTTGAAAAAAATAACTCTTGAGAAACTCTAAGCATAATACAGAAATAAAAATTACATTGCAAGATATTTCCATTTAGATATAATTGCATAATTTAACCATTTCATTCTATTAGGCTAAAATGCCTACTTGATAGCCACTTTGATTTTTAATCAAATGCAATAAACCAAGGCTTCCTTCCATTATAAAATGGGACAATCCCTGATAATTATACCTGCATAATTATAGGTAATCATAGATAACACAGGCAGATTCTGCTTGCTTCTCTAGAACATTAAGAGTAAAAGTCTGTGATTGAGAAATAAGCCCCTACAATGGAAGAAAGGTCAGGGGAGATGGGCACAGAATATGTGTTCATGAAGTTAATGCCAAGAAAGAACAACATAGGCAGTGATCAGGGCTACTGAGAGAACCAGAGGGTGATCTTTGTTTTAGGTAAAAAACTGTATGAGTTGACTGGGCCAACTAGCTATATTAATTGAGTGGATCTACAATTTTTGTAAATGTTTCTCCCAGTGTTAATCCAAAGGCTGTGAGCACTCTCTTGATCTAGCCAGAACAGCTTGGTGGAAGGGTCTATGTAGCTCAGCTCAGCTCAGCATAAAAAATTAACAACCAGTAGAATGAATCAGAATCATGGAGTGACAGCTTGGAAGAGATCTCAAGAATCATTTGGTCCAACATTTCCAAGTATGAACATGGTTTAGATGAGATGGTCTAACACCCACTGATCTAAGCCCTGAAAATATCCACTGCTGGGGAATCTACCACTTCCCTGGGAAAATTATTCCAATGTCCAATGGTTCCAATAGTGAATTTTTTTTTTCTAGGGTCCAATCAGACTCTAACCAGGACTACCTTGCACCCCATTACCCTTTATTTTTCCTTATCCTTGTAAAAAAAGGTGTCTCCATCTTCTTGACAGCCACTCTTTACATAGATAGCATGGTCATAAGGCCTCCTTTTCTCAAGGCTGAACAAACCCAGTTCTCTCACCCTTTCCTCATATTGCAGGCTTCCTAGTCCTCTGATCAACTTTGTGGCCCTTCTCTGGACCTTCTCTAGATTGTTCACATCTTTTTTGCATAGTGGGGACCAGAAATGAACAGTGTTCCTGAAGTGGCCTGCCAAGGGCTGAGTAGACTGCAGGGATGATGATTTCTTTATCTTTGCTGGTGATCCCCCTGTTGATGCAACCCAGCATCCCTGGTGGCTTTCTTTTCTGCCACAGTACATTGTTACTCGTATTGAGCTTCTTGTTCCCCAAGACCACCAGATTTCTTTCCACAGAGATATTCTCAGGCCAGGTGGATCCCAGTCTGGGCTACACTCCTGGCTTATGTTTTCTGAAGTGCAAAACCTCATACTTGTCCCTGTTGAACTTTATAAGGTGTTTTTTTTACCATATCTTCTAGACTGCGCAGTCCTCCTGCAGGGTAGCTCCACTTTCTTGAGTGGCTACTTTCCCACTCATTATTACCCCACACTGCTCTGAGAAACCTGGTCTAGTGGAAGGTGTCTCTGCCCATGGCAGGGGGTTGTAACTAGATGATCTTAAAAGTCCCTTCCAACCCAGAAAATTCTGTGATTCTATGACAGTGAGCATACAGAGACCATTAACAAAAGTCATATTTGTATTGTGATTGAGCTGCATATTGCAGCTGCTGTGTTCTCCTGTGTACTTGCGTTGTGATTTCAGTATATTGATGTATCTCTCTGATAAGTAAAAATTCTGTGTAATGTCAAATACTTATAAGTAAGTGAACTTGGTACTAAACAATAAATCCATGTCATACAGGATTAGATCCTGTCCTATTAGATTTCACTTTAGATCAAATAGGTCAAATAGTATTGGACTGTGACAACATATTGACAGAAAAGTGAGCGTTTTCTGATAAATTATTGTTCTTTCTTATATTCAGATAATAAAACTAGAAAAGTATCTTCTTCTCTAGTCACATCTTGTCCTCTCAAGACTACTACATGAAGAAGCAATGGTACTTGTTACACAAAACATCAATTCAAAGCAACTGTTCAGATAGGGCAAGTAAAGAAGAAGATATCAAGGGTTTGGTTTGTTCCTGTTCTTTTTTCTAATATTAGCCATAAAATCCTGATTTTTGTAAAAGAGATAAAAAGATCTCTCTGCACTTTCAGGTCTGTCAGAATGTAAATATTTCTCAGTGCTTTCAATGTGTTTTCTTATCCTAATATCTGTAACACTTTTCAAGCACTAATTAATCCTCTTAACAGTGTAGGGATTAAGTTCTGACCTCATATGAATGAAACCCGTCTGCTAAATCTTACAGTTTTGCTGCAAGTTATACAGCATTTTATGTGTATAGTTATATATTAAGATATCATTTCAATTTAATATGCTATCTATGCCTAAAGTCCTTAAGTGATATTTAAGGCAGAAAATTCAACATCTTTTTTTGAAATTTTATTACTATATTATGCATTTTGTTTCCAAAAATAGCCATAAATGTTGTCTTATTAAAAAGAATAGAACATGTATTTTCCCTTTATTAGCATGTTAGTAATCCAGCTATCTCTAGCTCACTGCCTCTCCTGAGCCTGCTAAATTTTCTGTACTTGCTCCTACCATTTTTCTTCTTGTCATGCAGTAAGTAGGAGCTGCCTCTCCAGTTTAGATTCTAACTGATACTACCTTTCAGACTTGCAGGATTTGCCTATTGATTTCTTGAATGTCTGCCTGTATGCTTCCAGACTATCCACTACAGATCTCCTCTCTTACTGTTCAGCTGTTTTATCCTAACCTGATTTATTCTGCCTGGCTTCAGCGATGAGTTGTGGAGTGCACCCAAGTACCTTGCCAAAAGATTCTCTGTCTCACAAAACACTGATGGCACAATCTCACAGCTCATAGTGCAAGTGTTACCTTTCCAGCATTAACAATAGCATAGAGCAATGTGAAATAACATCTGTCTCACTCAAAGCCTGCCATTTTCAGAAATAACTGATCTGTTTCCATAAGCTCACAGGACAACTACTCACAGCTTGAGGGGGACACGGGGAGGAAGGCTATCAGTTGTCCTGGTCTCTTTTTTTAATTTCCTTTTATGTGCCACAGAGTACTGGTAAATACAGGTAACCCCTCTTCTGTCCTGTTGTCTTGGTGAACCAACTCCTGTTTTCCGTATCCTGGCCTTTTAATATCCACCTTTCTGTTCAAGCTCTTCTTGTATGCTTTTCTTGTATACTCTACTCCTTGTCTCATAAACCCTGCACAGCAGTCAGCTTTTCATAAAACTAGCTGCATGCTTCCCAATGTGGATTAAATAATCAAAACCACTTTTATGCCTGGCAGGTCATGTTGATTATCATAAGACGAAAACAAGACAAAAAACCTACTCTTTTTTTCTCAAATATCATGCTCTTCATGAAATCTGTTAATGAAATGTGCTTTAAAAACTAATCTGTAATAAACCAGTAGATATATCTCTGGTGCTACTTGCTCTGTACAAAGGAGATAAAACAAAATGGTATTTGTAGTTTTTACTTGCATCCATTATTTTGGTCTTCTCTATTTTTATCTCAGTAAGTGTGGGATTTATATTTAAGTGTAGTGGAACAAAGCAATCAGACGCCTTTGATCACCGAGAAGTGGGTGTGAGCCGGTATCATATCCACCTGTGCCCAATTAGGGCAGGCCCCCTATTGAGCATGTGCAAGACCAGGGGGCCAATAAAAGGTGAAACTCACAGCCACAGACTAGCTCACTCCTGAGCACTGTATTACCTTTATTGTGACACTAGTGCTCATTGCCTCCAAGGTGAGGCTCTTTGTGGAGTCTTGAACCTGGGGCCTTCGGCATTGCAGGACTGGGTCTTAACCAGCTGCGCCACGAGAGCCTCATATAAAGGTAATAAATGGCGCAATAAAGGTAATACAGTACTTTCTAATTTATAATACTTTCTAATGATGGTTCATATAAGATGGTGTGGGGTATGTCTTAACATTTCAAATCAAAACAGGAGAAGACAATTTAAGCAATACAGAAGAGAGGCATAATCTATGTCTTTGTCTAAAAATCTCAACACAGTGGTGTTGTAGGTACCTTTCTGAGCACAATAGAGATCTCAAGCAGTTCATATAGATTGTCTAATTAATTAAACAAATAAAAAGACCTGCTAAAATGAATGCAGGCCTTTTCTTAGGTGTCTAAAAGTTTTGGTTTGGGTCAAATGGGATTATTGAAATTTATTTCTTAATTCAGTTGACATTTGTCAGGATTCATATTTTTGTTTGAACCTGTAAAATATTATTCTCATTCAGTTAGAGAATAAAAATCTCTGTTGTCATATTTCTGTGTCAGAGAGTTCATGATATTGGTGCTTACTGTTGTACACAGCTGTTTCATCAGGGTAGAGTCCCAGGACATGTCACTCATTACTGGGAGACTGTGTAAAATGCTGAAGAGGTGAGGGGTGTCTCCTTGCTCTAGGTAACATGGGAATTTGGACTGATGTAACAAGCCACTATCTCTGGATTTGATCCCAAATTATTGCACTGACCTGGACACAGTTATAAACAATAGAACACACTGAGTTTAGCTGGGAGGAAAAAGCCTGGAACATGTCAGTAAGGAAGTTCAGAAGTAAGATTTATGTTTAGGCTTGAATACTCTGCTTTCTGTGAACTCACAGGCTAATAAAAAGTTATACTTCAATGTTTATGTTACTAATTCTACTTTATTTTCTGCTATTTTCCATTTACAAAGGAATCCTTGAAGATATAAGAATCTTTTATTTTCTTTAATGGTTGTTTGCTTTTTTTATTTTTCTTATAATTTTTTGCTCATCCAAACATTTTTTCTCTCATTTCAGATGCCTGACATGTTTATCTTGTTGATGTAATCCAGTCTCAATCTGATCAGTTCTTGCATAAGATACTTCCAAGGAAAATGTAAGGTTTCATGATAACTGGTACTGTTGATTTATCTAAATGTTTTTCTTTCTGAATCATTATTGAATTAACAGACTAGTAGAGCATAGTCTGGATTGGAAAATAGGTGTTTGCAAAAAATGTTTTCTCAGAAGTGATGGAGCAGTATTTATAGAATACTTAAAAAAATTAACTTCTACTGGCAGAATTTTAAACTGTATAGTAAGTTGTATTTATTTCAGCATTGATATGGAACAAATAGTGTGGAACATAGATTTTTTCAAAGAAACTGTATAAAAAAGTCAATTCTAGAAAGCTCTTAATTTACAATATAGCTGTTTTGAATTGATACATTACATAATTATACCAGTGCCTCCTTGATACATCAATGGCTAAGAGTAAACAAGCCTTTATAATTTTGTTTTCATATAAGTCTTTAAACTTTAATATATTGAAAAATTTCTTCCTCCTCTGATATTATTTCTAAGGAGAGCTGCTTTTCAAAATGTCATAATGGATTGTTGTCAAGACTAGTAGAGCTATAAGGGACAATATGTTTTCAATACTTTGAGCTGAGAACTCTTTTCAAAGAAAGTATAAGACTGTAGAAGACCCTGTCGGAGACAGGGTATGATGTTATAAGGTGAGTTCATGCTGTTTACTTTCACATGAGGACCTAAGTTTATCAGAGCTCAAGGGTGAGCTGTATAAGTTTATATAGGATTCTTGATTTGTCAGAAATAAAGAGTGCAGGGGACAATCCAGCATAAATATGGGTTTCTTCTTGCCTAACCTTAGTTATCCAAGCTCCTTGAAGAACTGGAGAGGCCTCTCTGGAAGGCAGTTAATGTCAGCCTAAGAAAACTGGTCAAGATGAAAGGAATAATGAGCTCTCTGGAGGCTGCCTGCCAATCTGCACTTACAAAAGAGGGCCAATAGTTCTAGATGCATAGCCCTGAACTGTTAACTCCTAGATATCCAAAGCATGAAGAGGTGATTCCTTCCTCCCTTTAAAATGGCAATATATTTCTCTCTCTTATTAGTCCCTAATTTTTAAAAATTTCCTTTTCTATCTCTCTTTCAAGAACATTCAGCTTTTCAAAGCCTGACTTTTCCTTGTTAGAGTACACTGCAGCTATACCCCAGAAACTAATTTTATTAAGGGCTGCATAAAAAGAAGCATGGCCAGGAGGTTGAGGAAAGGGATTCTCCCCCTTTACTCTCATGAGATTCCACCTGAAATACAGCATCCAGGTTTGGGGTCCCCAGTGGAAGAAATACATGGAACCATTGGATCAGGTCCAGAGGAAGGCCACAAAAATTATCAGGGTATCTCCAGACCACCTTTCATATGAACTGCTGGTTTACTTCCCCTAAAGTTAAATTGCCCTTTGCCCCACATGTGAAAAAATTTCTTCTGACTACAAAGGAATCCTGTTAAGCCCTCTCTTGAACATACAGAAAATTCTTCAATTAGCTTTCAGGCTCTCAGTTAGAATATTAATTATGTGCAACCATGCCTTAACGTTAAATGTCCTAAACCTAAAATTCTGGTTTCACTGGTTTAACTAGTGATTCCTGTAGAACATTCCTCCACATTATTTTATTAATTATTACCTCCCTTTTTTAAATAGAAATAGTAGTTAAATCAGAAAAGGTACTCTTTGTTTGTTTAAACTGGTTTTATACAATTATTTTTATAACTTGGAAATTATTAACATTTCAGATTTTCTTTGAAACTACTTTCCACATAGCATAACATCAAACTTGTTTCTTTTGCCCCACAGTTTCAATTATAACGATTTTATTTCTCATTGCTTTCTCAAAAAACACCAAAAAAACACCAGCATTCATCACATTCATCAAAATATTTAACATAAGAAGATAGGAAATACAAAAGTCACATTGGCTCTTGTTTATTTTGAGATGAGTTTTAAAGAAATTTGTCAAAACATCTTACCCAAAGTATACTGCTGGTCATCCATGAAGCTATTGTAAATGCATATATTGAGACTGAATATTTTTATCATGTTGAGAATTTCTGCTCAATACATGTTAGAAAAGAAAAAATAAAAATTGCACATAATCTTATTCAAAAAAAATACAAAAATAAAGCAACATCCATGTAATGACAACATCAAATTCTCATCCAGCTATGAAATGTCCACTTAAAAATGTTATTTCCATATGGAAATTATAATTCCAGGAAAAAGTAATTAGCTTATTTCTGTAAGTCCAAGTACTTAGACATTTTTCTCATTTCCCATGTATTGCCTCATTGATTTTTTTGCCTCTACTTTCCCGGTTTTCAAGATATGTTTACCATACTATTTCTTTTTTAATTTCTTTTTTTAATAATTTTTTTCATGTCTATGTATTTGCCCTGAGAACTTTATTCCCCACTTCTCTTATCCTGCTTCTATGTTCTTTGCTATTATGGGTTCTCTACCAAGTTGTGGTTGACTTGTCTTTGCTGATGAAGTCTTTTGAAAGGAAAACACCAAATTAATAAGCTCAAAGATCAACAGTGAGTAAGTTTCATCGATGATGGTTATTCATAGTAGGTATTAATGTTATTAATTGAAAACTGTTTCCATCTCACTTATGCATTGTTCTACATCACCTCCTGTGTTTTTCTTCCTAGATTTATGAGGGGGAGTGTACAACAAAAAACCCTGGTTTTCTGAATGCAGTAAAATAAATTATTTCAAACTTTTCTCTTGAATATTGAGGTAGTTTATTCTACTGACTTCAGGAAAAAAAAAAAAGAAAACCAAAAAAGACAGGGACACCTGCTGCCATAGCCATCATCTGAGGACAATGTGTTTGAATAGATTTGATACCTCAACTGTAAAAATCCCACCAAATGCACTTAAATTTTAACGTATCTGTTCCTGTAATTGCAACACATCCTGAAACAAAGCTTGTGGTTACCACTGAGTGTCCCTGAAAGTAACAGTGTCCTGCTCATAAGATGCTAGCAGCCAAGTTGCACTTATTCTCACGCAAAGGTTCACATCTCCTTACATTAACTGAAAGGTTTGTATCCACAGAAGGGAAAATTTTGTATTCTGCATGTGTTCTTGAACATATTCTCCTGATCACATTAATAGTGGGTTGCCGTGATTGTTTCAAGGAGTCTCCTCTAGACATAACAAATCTGCAAAAGCTGCTGAAGTCTAAATTATTTTTTTCCTTCCAAATCAATGTCTGCCAAAATAAAACAAGCAAACCAAACAAACAAATTAACAAATCCCAGTCTATGCTGTACGTACAAATTGAGCTTTATGTGTAAAAGCATTTTGTGGTGTATGCCAAGTGTGGGGAAATGGTGAACGTCACTATTGAATTCTACCTGTATATCAAACATTTATAAGAAACCAGGCATTTCAGTCAAAGAGCTATGTATTTTTCTCTGGTCCTTTGACATGTTTTTCCTCGTTTTCCAGAGAAATTGTAAGGTTTTCTCTTTTGCTGCCTTTTCTTGACAGAGATGCCACAAGGTATCTATACATCTCAAAGGCTAACACAAAATCAATCTCTGTGATTATGCAATTTAACTGCATTTGCAGTGCTAATTTATCTTCTAGCATCTGTAAATTACTTTATTATAAAAAATTCAAAGGCTTAGCTGAAAGCCAAATTAGACCTGGTAGCAACACAAAAACATTATCAACAAGGGAAATCTTTAAAAGCACCAGCAGACAACAAAATATCAAGTGATGTGTAGAAAGACATAAAATGTGATATAAATTCATTATGTGCTGACTATTGTTTTATTTGAGATATGAGTAAAAGTATATTGCTGGAAGGGTTTCCCAAGTTGTCCTTTTTTCTAACATGTACTTTTTGGATACTTCATGCTTACATTTTTGTTTATCAATAAATTACAGCTCTCCAATTAAAGCAGGAGGAGCAGGGAATTGTAAGACTTTGGATAATTAAGAAAAAAATTGTCCTCCTATTAGATGAATGTGACAACTAAATTTTTCCTCCAGTTATGAAATGACAGGCACTGAATTTGATGTTAAAAATTTATGCATGACAAAAGAGTAACCTATGAATTCAAGGTTAAACATTTATGTAAAAGAGCAGCTTGGAAAGGAAAAAAAAAGAAACTTAGAAGAATACTAATGACCTTCAAACATCACAGGCAAATTTCCTATCCATTAGGAGGTCAGTGTGTTAATGAAGAAAAAAACTGCACTAACATGATTTCTGGTGTCTCATCTCATACTTAAAGAAACCCTTTCTTACCGAGAAAAAGGCTTTTTCCTGATAAAGCATAAAGATTTCAGCTCTTCTCTGTTCTGCCTTTACAAATATTCCTTGAGATTTTTATTTTTTTTTCTGAATTTCCAGAAGAATTTGGCTTAAGAATTGACATTTTTATTAAAGTGAAATCTGTCAAAGACAAGTCTACTTAATATTTGAATATCAAGCAGGTAGCAAATGTAATGACTCAGCATGGTGTGAGATTCCAGCCAGAAGAATTTTCTTTGCCTCAAAAGACAATTTTAAAATGAATTAAGGTGGTTGGAGAAGAGCTAGCCATGGCATCTTGAAGGAGATAAGGATTGAGAAGTGGGTGGAGACCCCCCCCTTCCTGTCTTCAATGGCCTTCTCGATGTGGCAATTGATCACCTGGGAGGTGACATTTCTCAGGGCCAGTCTTCAATGTCTCTGTTGGTTATTGAGACACCTTGACTGATAAGAGGTTCTCTCAGATGGACAAATCTGCATTGAATGGGACACCTACCTCCCCACCCTCCCTTCCTGGCTGCAACTGATTGATGAGTTTCCCCTTTCCTTGGGCGAACAAAGACGCAGCACTGGAAAGGCAGGAGTTTGGAGGCATAGAAGAAAGGCTGAGGTCCCCATTTTGTTGACCTGCCACCATCTTGATCAAGGCCTGTCCAGGATCAGAATGCCATCTTGAACAAGAAAGTTGATGGACAGAAGGACCCCTGGTGGTGACTTTCTCAAACTCAATTATTTTCTTTCTTTCCTGCTTTCTTACTCTTTTCTCTCACTTCTCTTTCTTTCACTCTATTTCTCTCTCTTTTCCTCGTATCTTCTGCTTTTTCTCTCTCTCTTTTGCCAGCAACATATTTGCCATACCTTCATGGGGAATCTATCATTTTGCTTGTGTCAATCGTCAAACAAAAGTTTATGGTTACACCCAACCCTTGGTGGTTGGATTTTGTTCTCGCATATTAAAAAAAAAGTAAAATTTTAATGCTACTTCAAACCTTAAGAGGAGGCTACTGCTCCCACACATTCTTTTTACCATGTTCTCCATCCCAAATGCCATAAACAAGATATCTACTTCTAGAGTTCCACATTGGAAAGTTTCTTCTGAAGACAGTATGTAAAATTATGAAGGCAGATGTAGGACTAGCACTACTGGAAGATTTATGTTATTTCTGGATGACTTCGTAGTCACTTTTTATCTTAAATAACCACATATGGTGTTTGGCAACAAAAATACTGGGAAAAGAATAAAAATAATATCCCACAATATTAAGTGTTACATTGGAAGGAAGGAGTAAATCATCCATCTATAAAGCTACTGAAATCTTAAAGTTACAAAACTTTTGTGTTTCTGCATTAGTTCCTATTTTAAAATATACTTTTCTCTGCCTTTTAATACTTCTATTTATGTATATATGTTGATGAAAGAAAAAATATTTTGTTTAGATTATATTTAGAAAAGTGAACTTGTGCTTGATGATACCTTTTAACTCTTAACTATAATTGCACAACTGAAATATGTGCTATTTGACTCCACCAGTTCAGAAAGCTTACAGTGCTTAACCATGGGAGTCTATTTTGAAAAACTAATTGCAGCAGCTGACTGCCTGAATAGCCCTTATAGCCAAGAGAGATTGATTTACAGCTGGGGCTACATTAGCATGGTTTTTCTCTGGCTCATATTCTAGAATTATCAAGAAATTAAATTCTCGCTGAACTCTGGTAAAGTAAAATTGAGAACCAAGATACTGGAGATCTAAATCCTAGTCACTCACATGAGAAACAAAAGATTATTTAACCAAACAGTCACCTAAAATATGGCAACTAAGGGCACAGACATTCTGTGGACTATTTTGGTCACCAGTTGTAGATACTTAAGGTCTTTATTAGTTGGCATGTCCCTCCTGTGTTTCCTAGATCATTAATTTTTACTGATGTAATGTAGAAGCTTAAAAAACCCCACACAAATGACAACAACAAAAAACACCCAGATTCCTTTGTCTGAACAATATACCCAACAAGTTAAAAAACAAACAAACAAACAAACCAAAGCAAAAACCTGGGAGATTTACCCTCAGTAAAACTAAACCACAAGAAATCTCAAAGATGCAGTCCTGCCCTACAACATATCCTGAAAGAATGAATATTTTCTGTTGTTATTAATCAGATAAAATTCATTTGATGAAAGCAGGTGCTTTAAGCAGTGAGATAGGAAAAGAGAAAGCTAAAAGAAAAGGGAATTATCAATCAAAAACGGTAGAAAGAAGTATCAAGCAGAGTATAAAGACAGAGAAGGGTATATACTAGTATGAGAACTATAATGTTGAGGGAAGAGCAACTGTAGAAAATTAGTTATTATGGGAGTCCAGAAAAAGAAGCAACTGGAAAAAAAAAATATTGTGTTTTCACTGGGGATACACAGAAACAGTGAGGAGAGAATAGTCCAAAATCAAACAAGATGGTGAAAAGAAAGCATATGAAATAGAACAGTGATTAGAATAATGGAGAAAAAGAAGGGAAAGAAAACAGAGGGAAAGTTTTTGTTTTCTTGAGGTAATTTCTAAGTTTTTTATTATGTTTAATGAAGAAACCTCATATCTATATGGAGGGTCTTGATGGTTTACTTGTTATTTGGGAGATTTAGCGGTGAACCATAAAAATATAGTTTAAATCATAGCAGAAAAAACGTAGGCCAGACATCTTAAATAACCAGAGTAACTACAGAATTTGTTCAGCAAATTTTGACATATAACTTACATGAGTCTTCAATTTCTCTTTTTTTTGGACTGTCCTGTGTTCTTTTCTCTGTAAGTGCTATAGACTCTCATTAGCAGATATACATCCCCGTGCCATTTGCCCCTCCAGCAAAAAAATTCAGCAGGGCAAGAATCACTCAATAGAAGGACTTTGCTAGGAGTAAAGATCCATTCACACACCCTTTGCTTCTGGCCAGCCTCCGGTAGGAAAAGCAAAGAGTTATAAACCCCTTGCAAAAGCATTAAGAAATTTTTTTTTCCTTTCCCCAGATGTTGCTTTATGTTATTTGGCTTTTTGTCCAGTACCTTTTCTTGTCAATTTTCCCTAGCTTTTTTAATTCCTCTTCTCCTTTTCTCTTTTCTCAGAATAAGGTTTCCATGTTCTAGTTCTTAATTGTGGCTTTTTTTGCTAGTTTGTTTTGAATTTTTTTTGGTTGGTTTTTTGTTTGTTTGTTTTTGTTGCCTGCACCATGGCTATTCCTTCATATTGCAAATGTATGTAGCAATACTCTGAGTTAGATCAGTTATGGAAAGTGAAGCTGGAACCAGAGGATGTATTCATAACTATTTAAGCTAATGACCCACTATTAGCATCAGGAACGTGATAAATCTCTACCAGGTCCAGACAACAGAAGGCAGCACGACCCTGCTGTGTTGGCATAAATTCCAGTGATATTTTCTGAGATTCTCTTTATTGCTCTTTTTTTACACTGGGGGCTTTAGCTCCTTGAGCTACATATAATTTATTTTAGCTTCACCAAAATACAAGTCTGTAACAATTATATTTATAATACGAAAGGAAGCAAACCAGGGCCAAGTCTCTACCTCTGAGAACAAGTGTAATGGTACAGTTCACATCCAGATGATTAAATCTCTTATCCTGCAAAACAAGTTGCCTTCAGACTGCTTTTTGAGACTTAATTTGGTCATCACTGCCCCTGAACTAAGCCTAAGAATTGCCTATGCAAACTCTAGCTGCCCCAGGTGACAACCATGTTAACAAGGTAGTAGCAGCAATGACTGGGTGGCATTTCTTGTTCCCATACCCCTGTGCAGATTAATTTACTAGTACAGGCATTGCCAATAAAGCTTTTAAGTGCTACTGTAATGGAAACAATAAAATTAAACTGGCAGATTTCCCAGGTTTATGTTAATCTCTTTGGGTGCATTTGGGTGTATTGGATTTTTAAAATCCAGTGACTGCTAAAAAACAAAAAGAAAAACATATCAAACCAACAATAAAGTTTATTCATTTTCCCATTGTGGAAAATGATAATACTAATAGACCGAAGTATTTAATTTGTCACATATTAAAAAGATGCAGAAAAGGTCTGCAGATAGGAACAATGGCTTGGACAACATCCATGAGACAGATATAGGTCTCTGTAAAAAAGTTACACCAAAAAAAATTGGAACCTGGGATGGATTGTGTATTTCTAGCTTTAAGGCTCAAGTTGGAGTATATCTGAGGTGTAAAAAAAAATGTAAACACAAAAACATCTTTGTGGAAGGCACTGCAGTGTCTCTGAGGCCTGGATTTAACTAAGTCTTGGTTGTTTCCACAGTTCAAAATAAGCCAGTGAAGCTGAGCTTGGCTTATTGCTAACCTGAACAATTTCCAAACAGCAGTGTGGAACCTCTAAGGTAAGTTTTCATATATTGTTTGCCCAGACTCCTTGTTGTTCTGCTTTACCACGCTGACACTGTGTTCTCTTTCTTTTTACTGAAATTTTTGAAACCATTCCTTGATACTGTTAAAAATGTCAGAAAGATTTTATGTATGCAAAATCGCAAACCAAAATGGAAACTGAGTTGCCATTGCTTACGTGCTTGGTAACTTAGTCTGCAATTAGCTCTGTTTATTGGACTGTTTGTATGAAGGAAGTCCATTGAAAAATTCTCTTATAGTTATACATTTGTAGTTATAAATTCATATTAGGAAAGAGTCCAAGCAGGTTCTCTAATTCTGACACAGCCTTCTGGTTCTCAAAATTATGAAGATATTGGAACCAAGAGCCCAGTTTTAAGGTTATTCATTTAACATGGATTTTCAGTAAAAGATAAATGTTGAAAGGGGAATGGTGTGCCAATAAAATTGTCTTCTTAGGAAGGCAAGTGTTACAGTCAAAGACAATTCAAAATGCCAGAAACTACTTTTGTGCAGACTACTAGGAAATATGAGAATTTTCTTTCCTCTAAACATAATTATAAATTTTAGACTCAGACAAGAGCATAAATCTGAATCAAAATAATGAAATCCAGGCCAGGAATAATTAATTTTTAAAACATGCATTCTAATCGCTGTATATTTGTATATAAAACCTTAAGCTAGAGTATTGCTTTGTTTTGCTTTTCGATAACTGCTAAAATATCTAAATATTTTTGTGTCTCAACCAACTGTCTTCTTTATGCTGCAGGAAACCGAGTTTTTTTATATGAAACTTCTTTAAGTTTTTCTTTGTTACCATCTGTGTGGCAAGTGAGTACTAAAGAGGAAAAATATCACTATTCCACTCAGATTTAAAAAAAAAAAATCAAAGATAATCCATTGTTTCTGTACTGTTGATATTGGACTTTTTTTTTTCTAGTACAGATTTCACTTACTAACTAACTCATCAGGCCACTTAGAAATTAAGATCTGACCTGCTAAGTTTGTACTTTTTTGTCCTGAAAGATATCTCCAAATTCCTACTGAATAAACACCTGCAGAATCCTTGAGCATAGCTGAGAATGTGGAAAGTGATAGGAAATAGGAAGGATTATTTTGTTTATTGTCAGGTGTGGGTCCAAAAATATGCCAGGGCATAAAAAAGCAATTTAAATGTATTCTGGGCTCAGACCCAGTTAAGACTCTGTCTGAAGACTTTAGCACCAAAGCCAAAAGACAGAAACCATTTAGAGGCTGCCTAGGACCACTATGCCTGACAAACATTTTTCATCAGGAAGAGCTATCTGAAACTTAAAAAGGGGATATAAATCATATTAGAAAACCAGGAATAATGCTAAGAAAGATTGATTATGTCCTAGTTATCTGAGACACTCCTTACAGTTTCATTTTCAAATCATGTATTTATGGCATGGGTTGCTTCAGCTTCCCCTGCTGCCCATATTTCAGGGATGAAAGAATCTGGGAATTTTACCTATGGGTGTGGGACTGCCTGCCTTCTGCCTGCTTCAGGTGGTGTCAGCCCAGTTCAGGGGAGAAGTTTTCTAATAGTGTTTCCTTCTGCTGCTTTCTAATACAGCCCTCCACAGATGTCACTTTAATTTAGAAAACAGGACAGTACTGCATGGCAATGTGGGTTGTGCTATGGGTAGAGAGGCTTGCACATCAGCTAAGAATTTCTTTGCCTAAATATCTGTGCTGTGGCTTTATGGAATATGGCTTCAGAGTATTAAAGTGCTGGCACTAGAGTCAGAATTGGGAATGGACCCTCTATCTCCTTGTTTGGATTTAGAACAGGATACATTCAAAAGAGTGATCAAGCTCTGTCATGACCAATATTCAGAGTCTGACGTATTCTGAATCTTTTACTATTTGCCTTGAAAATGTTTTTGTAAGCTGGTTAAAATCTTCAGAAAAAAATATTCCAAAAGAGTAAATAAAGAAAAGTCAAAATAGCTGAAAATACTTCAGGGAATTATCAGGATAGAGGATTTTTGATTCGAAGGAACTACATGGTGCCATAAAACTAAAATCGGAAGGCTAAAATTGTTAAAATTCTCACTAAAGTTTAAATCTCTGCAGCGAGGAGGACAGGAAGGTAATTCAGACAAAATGACCTTGAAATTTTACTACCAGGATTGTACTGTATTGGCTCTTCACAGGTCACACTCACCAATTCCGAGTGCATAATTTTTTGTTCAAATTGTTGTTATATCTATCATATTTGTCAGGAGCTGGAGGCAGGAACACACAGATTCAGGCTGGCATGGGTCAAGAATACAGGCGGACGAATGGAAGGAATCTTCCAAGGACGCCGAAGCAAACAGGGACAGGTGAAGATGAGCAAAGACAAAGGGGGAAGTGAAGGGACTTAACCATCATAATCTTTCAAATTTATGCCAAGTATGATGCATATGGGACAGAGCACTCTGTTTAGTCCGTTTTGGTCACTTGTATTGTCTGCTCCTCTCTAAAGGAGACTTGCAGGTATGACCTCTTTACTCCCTTTCTTTTTCCAGAGCATAAGATGTTCCTCAAAACCAAGCAGTGGCCTTGGTTCTGCAGACCATTCTCTAGCCATGACTATAAATGTTGAGCATTATCAGTCCCAGAAGCAGACACTGACTGAGAAACTTGCTGTTAATTTCAGCAAGTGCAGCTACTTATAAGAGACTTAGCTGATAGCAAAATTACAAGACAGAAAATTAGCTCTATCCTGGCCCAAATCGGGACAGTAATTCTCAGGAAGAGTACATGTACAGAGAGCATCTATCACAGCTCAGATGACATTTGCTTTAGCCATTGCATGTCTAAATTATAATTTATTGTTACCAGTGGGACTGAAATCTTAACCTGGCCAGAGAAATGCACTTAGCTGCACTGTATTAATTGTGGTTGTTACTGGGATTTTAAGACTTTAGCACTATTTCTTTATCATAAATAGTTATTTTAGTATGATAAAATAATTACATAGGTTTCCTTTCAAAGGTAGTTGTCATTGTTGCAAAACCCCATAGGCACTGATTTACAGTAGAAGGGGAGAATATATTCCACATATTTCCAGCGAGTAAAGCAATTATTCAGCAATGCCAGGGAGGGAAGGTTATGCTTTATGAGTATTTCTGTATTTACTCGGGCTCATTTGTTCTCTTCTGTATCAATTCTGTGGTGCATTTCTAGTGTAGAATAATTTGTAGATGTTTAAACTCTACTTGTGCAAATACTACTATCCCAATCTGATCCTTGGAGATAATGCTGAAACAGTACAATAGCTCTTATCAAATATCATTGGGAGAGAGAAAACTTCAAGATCCCAAGACAGAACTGATTATAAATATTTTATGAGAGATATGTCTAATGGCTAGATCAGATTTACTTTCTCTTTTTTTTTTTTTTTTTTTCCTTCATCTTTTCTCCTTTTCTCTACAGCACAACATAATGAAGAAGTAGTGTGAGATCACTTGGTTTTGAAAATTTCCCTTACCAGACAGATTACACATAAAACAATATTTTGTGAGATGAGTCTGTCCTTGTTGTCTTAACTATTTAATATACCAACAAAGTTGTTTATGCTTTTTGAAGAAATGCTGGTCTCTTACCTCTTTATAAAACACCCATCCTATTACTAGAAATAAACAAACAAGCCAAAAAAAAAAAAAAAAAAAAAGAAAAGAAAAGGGAAAAAAGGAAAATAAAGAAAAACAGAGTATCTGAAGCAGGTAAGACTTTCTTCTCTTTTCCTCCTGGAGGAAAAAAAAAAAGTACTAGTGGTGTTGCTAAATAAAATTAAAGTTTCCTAAAGGAAAGAAATGCATCAGGAGAAACTGAACCTTACATACATAGTTTGTAGGGTTCTTCAGTTCATTAGCAAGTGTTTATGGGTTCAGCAATTACATATTAACTCCTATTTCTCAGTTTTCTCATTTATGGTATAAAAATATGTGGTCTATTGCCAGATCAGCAGTGTAATATTAATTTTGCTGGGCAAGTAATAAAGATATTTCACTACTTTTAGCATCTCCATAGCCAGTTTTAGATTTAAGTGACACAAATATGAGATCTACAATTACACCAAATAATAGCAACTATTTATAATAGCATTCATTCTGGATAAGGAGTAGGAAAGAGATAGATGGTATTGGCATATGATTTAAGGGATGCTTTAGATATTTTTGCTTTTCAGAATATGTCACTGTAGCAGATACCAGGAAATCACTAAAATGATTTCACTTTGAGAGTTGTTGCATTTGTACTGCATTGAACTATTTGTATTCTGTCCTGCAGACTGGACTGTGGCTCAGGTAGATAATAGATATATATCTGAAAAAAATTTCACACTAACAGTTTGCCAGTAGGCAAGTGTCAGGTAGATGAAATAAAATAAACTATTATTGTTTGAGAAAACAAGGTCAAATCTTTAGGGCTATCCCTTTTTTTCTGATTTAAATTATGCTTCTTAAGAATTCCAAGTTTTCTGAGGATGTTCCTCTGACATTTCAAGTTCTTCTTGTACTTTTTCCCTTCCATTTTGTATCAGAGAGCTCAAGAATAGAACTCTGAATAAAAGAATAAGCAGTTCATTTCAGAGCAACTTTGCTTTTCCTTTTTGTCATGCAAGAAATGTTACCTCTCCTATAGAAAAGATAATCAAGGTAACGTAGGAAACAATAAAACATTCTGTGCTCAATGAAGCGTGTGACTAGGCCATAAATGTTAGTTCATATTTTACAGTATGAGATTCATTCTTAGAGTTAAGAACTGGAATAAAAAAGTTTGTCTTGTGAAAGAGAATGCATTAAAAAAAAACAACAAAACATTTTGTTTAATAAAATAAAACTCTTGAACTTAACTTTAGTAGCTGTTTCACTCTGCATACTTTGTTGAACAGAAAGTGCTATTTGCAGTGCTCTGGAGAAAGCTACTGAGAGACAAGATGACATTGAAATTCTTCAGTGACATTTTTTGTTAAACTTCATTAAAGTGGATGAAATGGGATCAATTTCAGAAGAGTGATGGGGCAGTAATGAAGAGAGGCCCAGTGCTATTGAAAGCAGCACACATCTGATGTTTTTATTCTGAGACCTGTTCCAGGGGAACATCCTTACTCTTTAGTTGCTGTTCTCTGTGTAATTATCACTTTCACTGCTAAGGGCAGACTGCACATCATTTAATCACTCAATCTGAAAAGTCCTTGCCAGTGACATCCAAAAGCCGGCAGGAAGTTGTTACTCAAAGAAAAAAGGACACAGGAGGATTTTTAGTATTGTAAAACAGAGAATCAAAGTTTTTGTATTTTCTCTAAGATAACATATAATGAACAAACATAGGAAAGAAGGCAGCTGGTGTCACTCAAACTTTTTTCATTTAAGGCTTTTTTAAAATCCAGATTGCATTCGACATTGATTCCTTTTAACTTCTTAGATAAGATTACAAAATTTTAGATTCTAATAAGCCAGTTAATTTGTTTTTTATGGCCAGCAATATGGCTACTCACTTGAATTAGGTGATAAAAATCTGGTCTGACTCGGTGTTTATATTCTGTTTGGGGGAGTGAAATTTTAAAATGGTGTTTTGTAGGGTACATTGAACGTGAAACCTTTCAGGAAGTCAGTTCCCTTCTTCCTGTATACTTTTTATTTAAAAAAATATTGCCAAGCTAAATTGCTAAGCCACAGCAGAAGGACTGTATTTCTTTAACATGATCCATCAGTTGGGAATAGAAATATCAGTATCAGTCATGTGTGTTGTAGTAAGGCATGTCATATGGTTGTTCCCCCAGACATAAATACTTACTGAAACAGTTCCTACACAAATATTGTTATTACAAATATTATATTTCCACAAATATTATAGTTCCTTTGTGGTAGTGTCCATGAGAATTGTAGCAATACTCTTCAGAATGGGGTCATCATGTTTCCTGATCCTAAAAATAACATGTTGTGATTTTAATGGAGCTGAGTACCTTACCTGTCCTTGGTCTCCAGAGCAGGATCCACACAGTTTCCCTAGATCAGTTTTACCATCCTGGATGCAGTGATTTATGCCATCCAGGTAGGCAGATGCTTCCTACCTAACGTCTTGCTACTAACCTCATTGGTATGAGTCAATGATCCTAACTCCAAGGTCCTCATGGTTCCCATATTTTCTTCCTGAACTAATATTTAGTGCTCAGTAACTCACCCCTGTTCCAGCCCCAGCTTCCATACTCATATACATTATTTTACTATCTAATATGATTCATAACTCTGTTTAATCCTAGGCGCTTCGGCCATGGTTACAAGAGATTAATAAAGTTACCGAGTCCAAGCATCAGCCCAGAGAAACAACCATGACCACTGAAGGACGTTCTGAAGTGATACTTCTACAAGGTTTTTTAGTACGTCCAGGCATGGAGACTACACCATCTCCCTGAGCAGCATATTTCAGTGCCTGTCTACTCTTCCAGTAAAGAAATTCTTCCTGATTCCTAGCCTGAACCTTCCCTGGCACAATTTCAGGCCATTTCCTGAAATTAAATCTTAACAATTTCCTTTCAAGCTCAACCTCAACCACTCTTTGATATCTAACTACTTTCATTTCAGAGCCAATACTAAATTCTCTACAAGCTAAAGGAATAATTCACAAGTTTGAAGGAATCATAATTTGTTGCACTTGAACACTGTCATGAGGAACTCTCTCTCCATGTACCACATCACTGAAGTGCAGCTCTTTAGTCAGTTCAAGCCAAATCTATCTTTAGACAGCATTTTTGTCTTTAGCGAAGTCATCTCATCAAGTAGCACAAATGTTCACCATGTAAATTACCTCAGAGAATAATATAGTTCAGAATAAATTCCATGCATCATGTTGTGTATTAATAAATAACTTAGAACACATAAGAACAGTACTATTTTTTTTTCTGACAAATTTGTACCCTTTAGTGAAATTCAGTATCACTGAGTTTTAAACTTAAAATAAAAATGAAGGTAAATCTTTCACTGGAAAATTTACAGCAGTAGAAATTTCACTAGAATTTCCCAATTCCCTTTTAACACTGATAGATTTAACAATCTGGGTTGTTTTGTATTTTTTTTTAATCTAGGTTTAGGGTTAATTCTTGAAAAATTAATTTTTATATGATCATCACCATTAACAGAAAAAAAAAAGTCATGTTACTGTTCTTAGCAAAATCATTAAAAGGAACCCACCAACTCTATCTCATTCAATTGTGTTTCACCAATTTTCTAAGTTTGTGTAAACAGACAAACCCAAGAAACAACACATTTCACAGGAAGGATTCAGAGCCACAAGGAGGAAAGAAGACCTATTTGCCTGGCTTGGCTTAGAGTACAATAGGTTTCCAAAAGCCCATGGAATTGTGTATTATTTTTTGAGGGTAAAATGAGTTTACAGACCTCATTTTTTTACCCTCATACTATACAGCACAATAAGAGTGAGCTTTTAAAAAATGACAGTATGATTTTCAGGAACATCTGAGCATCTTCTCTCTGAAATTAGATGGTGTAAACTGATCCAACAAACTTCATAAAAGCTTTTCCAGCAGCCAGAATTTTACCCTTCATAGGTTTTGAGAATGAATTTACTTTGACTTAGAACTGGTACTCAAGTTCTACAAATGAGTTCTTGGAAAAAATCTTTTCAGAGTCTCAGAAGCATTAAACACATCTATTCTGAAGAGTAGAAAGAGTAATAATGTAATGATAAGTTTATTACTGCAGTGAAAGATATTAAAGGAAGAAAGGAAGAAACAAATGGTATTCTTTTTTCTGAAAATCTATTCACTCCAGAAAAGGAAGTTTCAGCTTCATCTGTAGGGAGTATTAGAAAGCATAAATATGTTGTGACATTTTCCAGTTGTGTTTCTTTCTCTATCTCCTGTCTTGAATATGTAGCTGCCATTCTCCTAATGTGACAAAATCCAATTGCTCTCATCTTGCTAATTAAAATGCAGTAATACTTCATGTGATAAAAATGTGCTAATATTTCAGAGATTAATTTTTTCCCCTCACTTTATTCAAAGATGGAAATAATATCCAGTAAGCTTGGAAAAGTATAATAGTTATGGTACAGTATTATTATGTTAGACACATTTAAATTAAAGGTCACTGTCAAAGGAATAGTCATCTTGAATTCTATTAATCATAGCAGAAAATGTGTGTCTGAGTGCCTAGAAAGTCTGTTTGGACTAAATCAGAATTAGATGTTTGTAACAGATGGTGGTTTGTTTAAGATACGTAATGCATACCTGTTAAGGAAGAGGGGTGGTGGGTATTTTTTGCAGAGGAACACATGTAATTCTCCTACTGAATATCATATCAGTAAACAAATAAAGTCTAATTTCATATTTTTTTACTACATACATATTTCAAATGCATCATCAAGTTCAAATGTAAACCTATCACTGCCTAGTTTAACAGGCTGTTGCACAAATGCTTTTAAAATTGCACAAAAGTAATTTTATTCAAGTACATGGTAAAAAAACAGACATTTAAAAATTATACTCATTCTTGCACTGTGGTTGAACTAGTGATAGAAGAAATAAAAGTCTGGCACAACAGCAGAAAGTATATGGGAGAGAGGAATTATACACTTTTTTAAAAGTGCTGGTCTAACAAAAGTGACTTTCTAGGTGAAAGTCATCCTAAATCCTCTCACTTTGGTTTTCTGTCCTCTTTAGTTCTTGTTGATAAGGAGTGCTGACTCTTAGCTTGAATAAAATGTCTTTTCTCAGTATATGTGCCTTGAGGAGCAAGATTTGCCCTCATCATCTGGGAAGTTATCAATGAAGATTAATTTTCTAGGAGAGAATTTTGTCTGTTCATCAGTCTGTATGAACAAATGCAATACTTATTTCTCTTAAGTCAGGAACCATTGAAAAGGAAAAAACATTTGTGTCAGGAGTAAAAGCTTGAGTTCTATTTTTTCATCTTTCTCCTAATATATTTGAGAGACTTTACTTTCACATACTTTTTCCTTGAGATTAAATTTGCCTCACTACCTTTTCTGCTTATCTGAGATATACCACAAAGTACCTCAAATAACTGCAAACAGAAGTAGAACAGAAGGATAACAATTCCTCAGAAATTAATAAAGTCCAAATCTGCAGGACATGTCTATGTATGAACTAGAACCAGAAAGAGGAAACTTGAAATCAAAGATGACTGGCATCAACCTCACAACTTCTTAAGGAAAAGTGCTGTGTTTTCACCTGTGAAATAGTGCTATTGGTTCTCTGCAGCTTAAGTGACCAAGAAAATATTCAGGAAGCATGTGTATGTGTGCACACGCCTGAAATGTGTCCTGAGCAGGATGGATGTGCTGTCAACATTGCCACCTGAAGTCTTTCTTGAGTATTTTTCTTAGCCTTATACTTTAAGCTTTTGAATATCTACAACATTATTATTCCCCCAGTGGAAAAGCAGGTATCACACAAACGTTCTACGTTAATCTGAGGAACACAACTCCAAAAGACATTTTAGATGGACAAAGAAGGATTCAGACGAGTAACACTGACTGACACAGGCTTGTGTGAATATCTGAGTTCTTTAAGAAGAGTAAATGTGTTTTAAACAATAATGGGCTTCAAAGTTCAAGCCTGGTAGAAACAGTTACTGATTAAAATTAGTAAAGTTGCAACTAGAAACTTCAAATATTTAGGGAGCATTTGAAAATGATTTATTACAAGTAACTTTGCACTCTCTGCTGTATTACTATGAAATAATGTCCTTTAACCCTGATTATCCCCCTCCTCAGGCATGAGTTGTCTAGAGTTGTGAGGAGAGAGGGAGAACATTAATGGTTTTTATTCAGGCATCCAATGAGGCATCACAGAAGAGGAAATGATTATTTTTTAACTGAATGCACTGGTAGCGATGCATCCAAATGTCCAAAATTAGTTTTATTTTTTCAAGTTTCTAGAGGAGCAGAATGCAGGATCAGTAGCATACATATCAACAGCACCAATTATCTATGTGACTGCTGCTCTTCTCAAGCTCTGTATATTTTAGGAGATACATTTTCTTTCTTTATGCTTTGTGCTCAGAGTGTGAAATACTATAAAACAAATCAAAGAAGTATTGATGATATCATAGGCTTTTTTATTACTTCCCATTGGGTCCATCATTCTAATTAATTCCTGTGATGTAACGATATGTATTCTACAGGTAACTCCTGAAAGCTTGTGTGCAGAAAACAGCTTCAGCATTTTGTTGTTCATCATTTATATTTTTCCCATCTTTTTCACTTAATTCCATTCACAAGAAGCAGTAATTCCTGTTCAGATGTCTTTCTGCTCTCATTTCTTTTCTCCACAGCTTCTTTTGATCTGAATCACGTTTACAATAACTTTGCAACATGTTTCTAAGTGGTTTTTCATCTCTCAGCCAGAAATGCAAGCACATTTTATTTCATTGCTTTTTCACATGTCCATAGAGACAATAAGTAATGGAGAACATAAAAAAACCCCCATATAAACAATTAAGGAAATTAATGCCCAAGGATGTTTTAGGTTGGAGGGTTTTAGCTGTTTCCTTGGAAGGTTTTGTAAGTTAGGGATTACATGGCACAATGATGGATTGTATTTGCACACATTTTCAGCCAGCTTGATATCACACTCTTTAATATACAGTATGTTTTGATCATAAGAGGATTCCGTAAATGTTCAACCAGACTGCAGGAGCCTATGTAAAGATTTGTTCCCCTTTTGAGCTCAGATTTGGGATGGCCATGAAGAAAAGGTTTTAAAATATGGTCTGCCAGGTCTTCACTGACCACAACAGAAAAGAAAGCTCAGCTGATGCACAATCAATTTTGCTATCAGTAATACCTGGGAAACAAATAATGTAGAAATATTTTTTGTTGTTGTTGTTCAAATAAAATATTTTGCATTTTTCTGGAGTTTTGTAATTTGAGTCCAGCACCACTTCTAAATCTTTGAAATTATTTTGTAAAATATTTTTATCTGTGTACATTTCTGAAAGTAAATATTGCTTGTGAATCTCTTAATCTTAAAAGCTCTATTTTTTGTATTTATTATCCATATGTAATCAATTTCCAATCCTTACAAAAACATCTATTTAATAACACTGTATATCAATGTATTTTAATTTTCCAGCATTTATCTTAATTGATAGCAAATTATTATAAATTAAAAAGTGATATTAATTATTGAGTAATAAAATCCTTATTTAAGACATTTAAATTAATATGTCATCAAAAACTGTTTTCTAGTAAAATTCTATTGAGATTTACTGTCACATGCTCATTATTATCCTTTAGCAGGGAGAGTTAGTTAAAATTTCATTATAGGAATGCTAAATATCAAAGAATTTTTACAGGGTACTCCACAATGCAACATGTGTTCTAGTGTAATCAGTTACATATTTGTTTTTTAAAGCCAATCACTGCATCAAGCAGATTAAGAAATCTGGGGAACCCATTTTGAGATGATGTTCCAGCATATGCAAAGAATGTCTTCCTTATTTCCATTTTAATTGGAGGAAAATAAAAGCTATAGTTCATCAGGAAATTTTCATGCACCATTACTTAGTTTAACTTTTAAAAGAATGGGCACTTTTGGTGCATTTGAACACTTGCAATGTAGAAATATTGCTTTGGTTTCTAACTATCTTTCATTTTTGTAAACACTGCAGTAGTGTTCACAATTTAATATTCCTGTTATCATCATTACCCACAGTGGAATTACGTTATACTAAATATATTTCGCCCTGATGGACCTAATTACTTAGGCAGTTTTGTTCCTTAGGATTTGTTTAGAAAGTCTTCTAGGATAGAAGACTCATTTTTCTTAATGAGTGTTGCTGAGCAGTTCTTTCAAGAAAGGCACTTTCTTTTTCAACTAGCTCACTTAAGTGCAAATAAAAATCTCTTTCTGAGAAATGAGTTTCAATTATAAGAATATGACCGTGATTATAACTAAGTGAAAAATAATTGTAACCATTAATTTATCTAGAATCTTTTTCATCTGCTCATAGCAGGCAATAGTTGGCTCAAGGTTCTCTGATTGCAAAATTTTAACAGTAGTAATACCTCCAAACTCATAAGGTATTCACTGTAGCAGCAGAGTTTCTACTGTCTGGTTCTACAAATTTATGTATTTTCTGAGTTTGCAATAGTAAGAACATCAGTGGTTCAGTTCTCATTCTTACAGTTAGGAGTACATTAGAAACTTAGTGACTCAAGTCTTATCATCCCTCAGAGTCATGGACAGGAGAACGCATACACAGGTTACTGTGGCAGAGGACCCAGACCCTTTTAGGCTGAAGGAGAGCTAAAGGCCTAGTCTCACTCCTAGATTGTATCATAAAGCTGCATACCTCTACCACTGTTGCATTGGTTAAAAACTGACACTTTCTCAGTTTTCTCAGATAGAATATTTATATATAATATATTGATGGATTCTAGAAACTAGGCTCTGTTATTTTGCATAACAAAGCCACTTTTATAGCCCAGAGTCCGAGATTTACACTCTGGTGAAAGGTATTATTTCAGAAACATTTTTCCATTTGCAATTTTGGAATAATTTCTGTCCAACTTTTCATGTTGTTCAACTTGTTTTGTTTTCATTCCCTCCTCACAAATACCCCTTAATGCCCATGCACTTGACTCTCAGGGCTAGGAAAAGTCTATAACACAGAGAAGGAAAACCCAAATATTGGACTTTTAAATCTGCCCTTTGCCTGGCCCAGACAAAAAGTGAGGAAAAAAATATTTAAAGTTGACATTTTCAGATTCAAGTTTTTATATGTGTCTATATCTATGCATGTGTAAGTACACTCACAACTAGAAAAACATATCTCAAAACTTATGCTTTCAAATTCATCGATTTACTATGTTTGCATTTAATTTAGCATCTGGATGTTCTCAGTATTGTAATCCTTTATTGCACACCTCTTTCCCTTTGCAAAGTGTAGTGAACTCTTTCATGGCATTTAAGATAGATGAAACCTCTCTGGAAGATTTTCATATTACCTGGCCTTGTGAGGGTCTGATTACTTTGCTATTGGACATCAATACATTTCTTTCAATTTTGCTGACATCTCATTAATCGTGAGTAAATTCATGCCGGGTCCTTGCAAGGATTGTAATTGATGCCCAGTGGCATCCAACCAGACTCTCAAATTGTTCATCAATAGAGTAACATGTAAATTCTGCCCTTGAGGGACAAAGAACCTGCTTTACTTGGACCCCAATGAAGAATCCTAATATCCATATTTGAAATCTCAAGTTACTAGATTACTTGGTTACTGGAAGCAATTTAATCGTGAGGAAGAAAGTATGGAAGAAAGCATAGAAAAAAAGCATAGATACAAAGTTGAATAATGAGAGATGAATATGAGCACAATACTATACTGTAACATAGCTATAACTCATTATTCTCTGACTTGGACTTATTTTCAGGTAGCAAATCCTTCAAACTTTTTCTTTACAACAATGTAGTGGTGGGAAGAGTTGGGTGATAAGGGACTCCATTCTGCTACATTTACTGTTGCTTTGCTGTCTACAGTACTCATTTAAATTTATTTATCTTCTCATATATATTTAGACAGATAGATAGATATGCCTTGCTTAATTCTTGATTGTCATTTAAAATTGTGTAATAAAGAGATAAAATTTGGAAAGCAGGTAGATTATTTTTCAGATTTTCTGTTTCAGCAAAATGCAGACCTTTTAGGACTGTATGGAGATATTCATACTAACAATGCCAGTTATAACTTGTATGACATAACTATCAACAATGTACACCTAACTTAGGCGAGAACAAATGCATTGAATTTTGACATGTCATGATGTATGTATAAATTATTTTCTCCATACATTAAAAAAAACCAAAAACAACCTGAAAACATATGCTGTAATATGAATGAAGAATATCCCTGGAATAACCTTGGAAGTGTTCAAGAAGAGGATGGATAAAGCCTTGAGCAACCTGATCTACTGGTAGGTGCCCGTGCCCATGGCAGGGGTGTTTGATCTAGATGATCTTTAAGGTCCTTTCCAACCCAAACCATTCTATTATTCTATGAATTATTATATTTTAGGAGCAAGCAAGGCAACTGTTACCAAAGCGAAACAGATATAAACATATAATTTTGATATTTTGGAAATTATCTTGTTAAAAAAATTAATTTTTGTTTAAGAAAATACCAATTTGATTGATTCATATAATCATAAATACTAATGGTTAATTTTATTAATTTTTCATATTTAAATTTATGATGGTTGTTTGGTTTTGTTGTGGATTTGTTTTCCAATTACTACAGAATTTACAAAGTATTGTTTGCAACTTGCAGTTCTAGTGAGCTGTACAGCTATTATATTAAAGTCTATATATTAACATATCTTCGTATTAATTTTTTCTGATGAGATAGTCAAGAGCTATTCTTGATAAAGTGTAACACAGTTCAAAAAGTATACATTGGATTCTGTGCTTCACTTGTCTTGGAGGAAATGTCTAGACACTGAGAACCAGCTAGATTTTTCTTTTTATTTTCTTATTGTAAAGTCCTCTTGAGAGACAAATGTCAGTCTCAAGGCTAGTGTCACAAAGGATAATGAAGTAGCCTTCAAGAGATAAGAATTCTCTTAAAATAACCTCAGAAAAAAATGAACAAAAAAACCTAAACACAATGGATTACAACTGTTGTTGCTGATGTTGCTATTTTTTTCTTCTGGGTAGTGGTGTTCTCCATCTTAGTATTATCTAAATGAAATACTGAAAGAAATGAGAAGTAGAAAACCTTTGATACTTATTTTCAATTTCAGTGAAAATCACGGCCTTCAACTATGACTAAATTGGGCTTTCCCAATTATTATTACATGATTATAAAATAAATAATATTTTAAATAAAAATAATTATTATTATATTTCCCTAATTATTAGGCTTTTTAGAAATCTGTGGTATTTAATAATTCATTCATAAACTGGAAGGACTGATAAAGGCTTCTCTTTGTACAGTTATTGCTGTTCTTATCTTCCTGCTCACTTCAAAGACCCTGTAGAATAACTCTGCACATAACACGTTAGGAAATGATTGTCAGGGCATCTGCCTTTTTAGAAAGAACATGGAGATTACAGTGACTGCAGGTCGAATTTATATTCAGCAATGCATTTCCATGGCAAGCAAGCAACACCTCACACTGAGATGCAATGGAAGCAGCTTGACTGGCAGATCCAGTAAAGTTATTGTCTGCTCAGAGCTGGTAAGGATGCACATTGACTATTGAGTCCCATTTTGCATCTCCTGGAGGTCTGTGGAGAAAATAGAGAGGAAGTTGCTATGCTGGCTGGGCCACATGATCTAGGAGGACCAGTTGAGATAGCTGGGTTTGATTAGTCTGGCAGTGTTGTGCTTAAGACAAGATTCAATATTAGCCTATATCCGTCTAAAAGTTACTGCAGAACTGAGGCAGTGAGTTGTGCTAGTCAATAAAAATAATGCAGGAGCCACACTGAATCTTGGGAAGTTTAGACTGGACAGTAAGAAAATATTCTTCACTAGGAACTAGGATGTAATTAGAAGACGTTTCTGGGAAAAGCTGTGGATCACCATTCCATGAGGCTTTAACATATAGCTAGATAAAGCCATAGCTGACTGGTCTAGGATTAGAAACAATCCTGCACTCATCACAAGTTTGAACTAGTTAGTCTACAGAGATGCTTCCAAATAACATTCTTTCAGTCTTGCTATGATGCTACTCTGCAGGGAAATTTCTCAGGAAGAAAGGGTTTAGGATTCCTTTACAACAGTCATAGGAAAGTTCCTCAAACTAACCTCCTGTGGAAGAGACCTTGCTCCACTGGCAAAGTCATCGATTCTCTATACATATAGCAACTACATTATTTAATATATTAATTTTTTTACTGACTTTTTTCAAGTGTCCAGCCCTGTTAGTTATTTTTCTCCTGACAGACTGCCTATTGTTGGTGACACAAAGATATAAGAGGTAACAATGCTTCTGAATCAGGAGCTGATGATATTATAGAGAGAAAATTCTGAAGATAATATCCTCCATCTCACATATCACATATTTTCTGATCTTTTCCCTCTGACATAAAAATCTGTATCACAATGTACCAGATGAGAATTATTCAATGGCCTAGAATTAAGCGTTTTACTGTTCTGACTCCATATCACCATAAAGAAACCCATGTTTTTTTGGTATGTATATGACACCAGCAAATTTAAATTAGATTAATGATTTGATTTCCACTCTTGGAAACTCTTGGATAGACTGCCAAGAAAAAAAATGTCTCATCCATATGTTGTGGCATTATCATTGTGTTGCTCAATTTTTGGCTCATGATCGATAGAATAATTTTTAGACATAACTGGACTAATGCTTCCACCTACTCCAGATGCTTTTCTACTTAGATTATTCCTGAAAATACCACTAATGGGCTTTTACAAAGATTTATGCAGCCATATAATCCTTTCTATGAAGAACATTATTGCCAGTGCAAAAATTCAGTTCCCCTCTAAGGATGGAAAATTATAAAGAACTTATAATCTTACATTTGGAAAATGCTTTAAGTGTACCACATTTAAAGCTACCTTAATCTCTTTTATATAGCTTAACTGAAATCTCTGCTAAATTCTTGTGAATTATGCAAATTATGACTTTCACTATTACCAACTATCACCCTATCACAAAAATATTACGTCAGACATTCTACAGTTGTTGGTGACATTAAGTAATATTATTGGGAATATTAATACAAATACTTAAGGATGAGAAAACTTTGCATTTTAATGAGGAAGTGAATAATTTAAAAGTATTCCATAATAAATACCATAGCATTCGTCAGAACTTCTGGTCTGGGAGCTGGTTCTGGGATCAATAAGAGATGCAGAGTGGAGTACTCCCACAAGCTGAAGAGCACCAAGACAATGAAAAAACTGTATTATTCTCATTGATCTTGCATGTGAAGTTACAACTTTACATGTTTATACAAATCAAAGAACACATACTTTATATTATTGAATGTTTTTGACAAGACATCTAATTGAAATATATGTCACTGAACTAGTGAAAATTTAACTAAATATATTATTCTTTAAGATTTTTCTCTTGCTTTTATAAAAATACAATAAAACAGCAGAACTATTCATATTTACTAAATATTTTCACTTTTATGTATAATTTCAGAGATGGACAGTTTGAAATAGAAATGGCAATGTTTTCTTTCAAAAGAAGGTGGGACCTTCTTGATACATGCTGAAATCAAAACTGGACCCACAGGGTGAGATCTTGATGTGAAAATATTCTGGATAAAAGAATTATCAAGGAAATGCATATGAGCAATGGTTTTTTTAGTTCTATAGATCTTGGAAACAGAAGCTAATTTTATCACATGGAGATTTCCAAGAAGAATTGTAGATTTCTAGAACGTTACATCTGTATTCAAGTTTAAATATTAGGGTCTAATGAGCTCATCATAATTATATAAATATAATAGAAAAAGTTATAATCTTATGGTATTATATCATAGTATCATATATTATACCTTGTTGATTATTATTTTAAAATGTGGATTATAAATAATATCTATACGTTTACTATATATATATATATATATATATGTGAATATGCATGTAGATTTTTTATATGTGTATGTGTGCATGTAAATTTTTGCATGTTGCCAAGAATGTCAGTTAGTGTTTTTATAAATAGAGATTTGCTACTTTTCAAGATGGTTCATTAGTGAAAAACAAAATTTTGTGTATTCAATACATAACAAAAGAATGTCAAAGCACATGGGATGAACTATTACATAATACTGCAGAAGCATTAATTGTAGTTGTTATACTAATTAAGTATTTTGTTCCAAACTCAGAGACATCTGTAATAAAGGAAAAGGCAAAATGACACATGAAGTGACAGAACTAAAACACTTTTATGTTTTTTACCCAAATAACCCCAAAGGATTAAGAATAAAATGTTAAATACTACACTCATCAGGAACATTTAAAATTTGAAATTGATTAGGCTGTATTTTTCATCTACTGATTGTATCAGCATGGATGTGTACCATGTTAACCTTTGCTGAAATAAATGTCTGCCTTGACTACTTTAAGAAATAAAAATCCTAGAATAAAGCAATAAATTGCAGGATTCCATTCCATATGAAAATAAAAGACAATAAATAAAAAGATTCAAAAAGATAAATCAAGGCTTTGGAAGAAAGTTTCTTTACGCGATCAGTCCTTGGTGAAGCCCAATTGCAATACAGAAGACCATTTCTATTCAGAAGGCATTGTAAGTCATGCTTAGTATTATATTAGTAATGACTGTGACATGACTTTGAAAAGCAAGTGAAGTATTAAACCTCAGCAGGGGTATCCATAAAAGAAAACCAAAACAATATTAATGACAGAATATATTTTTTTTTATTTATTTATGTACTTTGATGAGTGATCTTTAAACACAGCACACCTCAATGTTCTGGTTATACATTGCAAATTTACTGGTCTCTAGTTTTCATCATAAATCTGTTTCCAGATATGGAATTCCATTGGTCAAGTAGGCCAATGCAGTAATATTTTGTATTTTATTAATGCATTAATATTTTATACCCATCATATTCATTATTAACCTCAATATTAAATTAACAAGAATCAATATGACAATCAAGTTTATACACTTTGCTTAGATTATTAAGGAATTATAAAATATTTAGAGAGATCCTTTATTGTGTTCACTTTGTAAAGTGATCGTTAGACAATTAGACCATCAAATCCCATCCTGCATTTTGTATATAACACAAAGGTAAGTTTTAAGAGAGCATCATTATGCTTGTAAATCTCAATCTCATACCAGCAGCTCTGGAAATTCAGGGTTAAAGCTGACAGAATTAAGATTGGTTTTAATTCTAATACTACAATATTCCTTGTTATACAACAGGACCACAGTTTTTTTGTTGTTGTTGTTTTCTCCATTCAGATTAATATCTTTTTTTTTTTCTCTGATTCAGTTTAAGTATCTGTGTCTTATTTATTGCATACCATTCCAATCCTTTCATGAAGACAAAACTATTAATTTTCTTATAGCAATAGGGTTTTCAACACCAGACTACCTGAATTCTCCACAGAGAGTTATAAACTTATTTCAACAGTATAGTGGTGAGGTAGTTACCTGGGAGGTTTTTTTTAGTATAAGAATGTCCTATTCCATCTCCTCACATAAAAGATCATATTGTTGGCCCCTGTGTCCCACATCACATTCGGTCAGAAGGAAGCTTGATGGCAACAGTGGTGTTAAAGTAATTCCACTATCTGATCCATAGATATCTTACCCAGGCATGCCTTTGCAACTGCTCATGAAACACCTGGGAGTATTAACTTTGTAGTATTTAGTAGGATCTTTAAATTCCACATGTGCTTTGGGATCATTTTCCTCAATGTGAATACATTTACGCCACCATCTCTCCACCAACTGTTTTTTAAACCTGTCACTTCGGCAGTGAATTAATGTTACATATTTTGTCTCATAAAAATCAACTTGGTTGGGATCTGAAACATTATATCAATGAAAAATTAGAGGAGGTTAAAGCAGCATGAGTTGGTTTTTAATCTGTGGTTTTCCTCAAAGCAGGTTCCCCACCTATGTTCCTGTCTGCCCTGTTGTGTTTCTCTGCAGCATAAAAGATGAATCATTTGTGGTCAGTTCAGCCTGTTTAATGTAGAAATTTAATAAGTAAATGTAGCATTTAGGAGTGAATTAGATAACAATTTAAGTATATGGTACAATGGCAGAGTAAACTAGATTGTTAAAACAGTGTAATTAAGTCCCTGGTCCTCCTTTCTTTGGTTGGTATTCTGAGGTCTGCAAAAAAGAAACAAAGAAACATTTCTTTCCTTGTCAGGTTATTATGTATACCATAACTGAAATATAATACACTAGCTGAGGAGATCTGCCACATTCATACAAGCACAAGGTCTTTACATGTGATGTGCTAAATATTTTTTCTCTTTCCTGTCTCAGAAGAGAAGCCTCAGGGATTGTTCTGACAAAATTAATTTATGTATCCAGGTTCTAACACTTCCAGAATCCTTCAGGTTTATAGATTTTAACGAGGATAAAAAATGGTATACTAAATATACTTTTCTAATATTTATAAAAATTTTTTTCTCATTAAAAATGTAAAATAATGATTTACTGCTTTTCCAGGGGAAAAAAAAAAGACCAGCAAAAATTTCATCATTTGTTTTTTTAAACTTATATTTGATTCTAATCGAGTAGGAGCAATCACAAAATTTCTGGCTAACTTGGTGAAGTCAGTGTATGCTCTTAGGGCCACTATTAGCATACTGTGCATTCAATCTGCGTTCTCTAAACATGAGGAAAGAAAAGATTCACAACAAAATGGTTGATATTGCCATTTTGGGAGAACATAAAAATTTTCAGTTGCATTTTACAGAGTTATGACTCAGAGAGAATGATGACAGATTTTGTTACCTTTATAGATAAATGGTACATTCCTTTGGTTTCCCAAATAGAAAAGTGGATAATAAATTGGTGAAGTTAAATAAAATTATATCATATTATATTTTATTATATTTTATACTATATTGCTTTATATGTTATGGCATTAATTAATGAAATTTTAATATTAATTAATAAATTTATATGATAATATATTGTGATATAATATAATGTATGTATATATATCATATGTCACAATCTCTTATCATCTATATCAATTAGGGATATATGAGTGTGTCCAATTTCTTTTTGAATTGTTTCCATTGCCTATTCTCCTCATTGCCTACATGATGTGCACATGAGATTGCTCCTGGGATCTCCTTGAAAAACCTGGAAGTCTCACTGAGATGAGACTCCCCTAACAGTCCAACACTATTTCACCTAGCAATATAGCTGGGGCCATGTGTCACCTGCTCCAGCTCCCCAAATCTACAGCCCAACAGAAGGCTCCTACTGAGCCACTCAGCATTCAGCACATGCTCTGAGCATCCTAGTCTGTCTAGAGGTCTAATGGGATGTGACAAGGCAATGTCATGGTGAGGGGACAAGACACACTTGGGCTGCAGTTACGTGAGAGGTGCAGAGCAGAAATTATTGCATGTGCATCATAGAGGCCACTATACAACAAATTAGACCTATGTATTCACAGTGGGGTGAATTCTGGCCATGAAGTGGCTGGTTTGCTTTAAAGGAGGGTGACACCCTTTAGGGTAACCTCCCATGACAGAGGGTACAAGGAGTCTTCAATATCCCAGAGTAAATTGCAAATACAGGTAGAAATATCACATACTTTCTCTCTTGGAAGTTCTCTGAGTTTGAAGACAGAAAAATTAAGCAAAGAAGTGTTTCATTTATGTGTATAAAGATAAGTGGAATGAACCCGAGTCTCTTCTTTTTTTCTTTATTTTTTTTTCCAGATAAAATTTTATTTAAATTAATGTTATAGCCTCTTCATTTTGTTTTGTTTTTCCTTCTGACTAATTAAAATTTTCAGGGGGGTTGTGGATATTTGAGCAATTTTCAAATTGTTACACATCCTACAAATACATTTGAACTTTCCTTTAAAAAATTCTAAGTTGTGAAGTTGTCTGTGTCACTGCCAGTCTGTGAAGCAAATATTTTCCTAAGGTCTCCTTGCTTATAACTCTTAATCCATGCTCCTACTGTGTGATTCTTACTGTGTTCAGAGAAAAGCTCCCAAGCAATTCTTTGTAAGGAGGCAAAAGATCCATTACCAGTTTCTTCTGACCAGAGCAACCTCAGGTTTCCTGTGCTAGCTGTTCAGGTTAAAGGGAATATCTATCTCTCAACTAATTTTTTTTTTCCTTCTTGTCTCTCTCTCTTCAACATCTCAGAAAGTCCCTGTGACGTTTCTGGCAGTGTGAAGTGTCTGATGAATTGCAAAGGCAAGTGACAGGTTGAAAAATTGTGAACTTGCTCCCTTGTGAAATTAAAAAGCCAAGCTGCAGCTCTGTGAATTCTTGTATTTTTCAGTTTCAGAAAGAAAGAAACCCTTACCCTGAGGTCTTTCACTTTCCTCCAGGATTGGTTCATGCTGTTGTCCCTTGAAAGGACACTTCAAAGTAGTTCAGGGTTTAAAATTTAACCTGTGTTTAAAACTGTTGCAATCCTGTGGGGAATGGTCACCATATTCGCACTACACTGAATGACTAGAAAAAAAGAGGTCTAGCAATACAACACAAAAGACATTCTGTAAAGAAATAGATACTATTTGTGTGCTATTTCTAAGACAGTGTGAACTTCTTTGATGTCTAGATGACACAGATTAATGCTGAAGACCTTTTTTGCCCTTCTCTCACCTAACCTGAATGTGACCTACTAACTCTGACTCCAATCATCAAACTCTAGGTGAATGTAAAGATCTGAATCATGTGAAAAAAAGAACCAGATTTTCTGTTTCTATAGTATTTTTGTCTGTGGACTTGCCCATAATCAACTAAAATATTTGAGAGGGCAGAGATATGACAGAACACATACTATTCCCCTCCTGGACCTATGGAAAAATGGGAGACAACTTATATCAACCTTACCTCTTTTTGCAGAGCTGAGGAATAGTCAGAAGTCAGTCTAAAGAATGAAACAAGGAGATTTGGACACACCTGCCTGGTAAAATGCATTTCAGCACATGGCTTGGGAGGCAGGTGTCAGTGTGAATATAAATAGCACTTGCTTCTCACTAAAGCAACATGATCCTTCCCCTTCCATACCTAAAGACCCCATAATACACCCTCTGCAACTCCAGAATGTTCTTTTCTGATTCCCACAGCAAGTGCTCTACCCCTTAGCAGAACCCTCCCTCTGTGGAGTGATCCAATGAACCTCACCACTGACTCCTGGTGCTGGATATCCCCTATCCTCTGGGGCTAGACCTCCCGTGGGACAGCCCTCGCACTGGGGCACTAACTCCTTTTTTGACTGAAGTATTGAGGGTTGACTGACCACCATCATACCTCTATGACCTTTCATGTTTCTGGAGATGAGCCTTTAATCTTGTAACCTTACAGGATTCGTTTCACATTATGTCCACTTTATAATTAGAAAGTAAAACGAATACTAGTAAAATGAGT
Organism: Calypte anna; assembly: GCF_003957555.1. Classification (NCBI taxonomy): domain Eukaryota; kingdom Metazoa; phylum Chordata; class Aves; order Apodiformes; family Trochilidae; genus Calypte; species Calypte anna. The sequence continues at coordinate 31,818,725 of NC_044244.1, forward strand.
GCTATATACAAATGCAAAATTTAGAGTGTCTTTGTATCATCTAGTTATGCATACAAAATATGCACCTAAACTTGAGCTTTTCAATCAGATTTGTCACTTCTTACAGGAGCACCACAAAGGTATAGGAGCTCCCTCCAAACAAAACTCGCCTGTAAGACAGCCAACAGCCCATCTCTATGCCTCCTAACAGATCTGTTGCAAAGACAAGCATATGAATTATGAGTACATGTCAGTATAATTTTGTCTATTAACAAAAAATTAAAAATACTATTTTTATAGAAGGGAATGTTTTTTGGTTTGTTTTCCATAAAAACTCTGTTCCCTACCATAAGACTTCAATGAAGAAGTGAAATTCACACAATAGAGAAACCTGGCAGGAATGAAATTGATGGCATGTACTAGAGCTTGTTTGTTTTCTTCACTGTCATCCAGAGAAAAATAAAATAGACACATCTGAAAGTGCCTTCTTCACCAGTATTTCGCCACTGAATAGCTCTGCTTAGTGTAAGTGAATACACCATTCTAAAACAGGAGTACCAAAGCAGAAATTTGGTTCAAATATGGTTGTTTTTTAAGGAAACTAATGGAGTTTTGTGATAATGTCTGTTATCTATATATCCAAAGCTGGCGCACAATCAATTTATTTATTATTATTATTATCATTATCATTATTATTTATTATAATTATCTTATGGTAAATTATATATTTTAATGAATAGTATTATATAATATTATAAAAAGTCACTATAATATATGAAGAATATAATATTATTATAATATTATTATATATTCTTATGATTTATTCTTATTACATATATTAAACATTTAAAAACATATTATCCTGGCAACACAGCCATTGATTTTGTTGGTATTTTGTTTACAAAGCTATAGTTAGTTTTGCTGTGGTATAGAACACCATTGTTCTTCTTTCTGCATTGTCATCTGAGAATTTGTATAGACTGAATTTGTTAAACATAAAAAGTGACACCAGACGCTGTGTAAAATCTCCTGATAATGGTGGAAGCCCTTTTATTTTTTCAATTAAGTTTTGAAATTGCACTGAGTATCCAAATAATGAGAAGAACTAACTTTCATTTCATTTAAATTTCTTCAGAGATTTTAAGATTTGACCTTCAAGTTCGCTAGAAGCCCATCAAATGATTTACTCTGCAGTTTTAGTTGAAATGAATTATTCCACTTCATCTCACAAGTAGCATAGGGAAGAGCAGATGGACCAGCTATGGGATGATTGAGGTGTTAGTGAACTGAAATATAATTAAGGAAATACACTGGTTAAACAAGCCTGTGAAAGTCAGAAGGCATTCCGTCATTAAGTAAAAGGTCAAATTATTGTCTATCTGATACCTATGTGCTATCTAGAAAATGTCTAATCTTCCCAAAGGGAGACTGCAAAATTCTTTTTCTTTCCTTCTCTTTTGATTTTATGCAGTAATCATTGAAAGACTGAATAATGAATTCAACTCCAGCATAAGTTCCATGTAGTAGAGTGTGTATGACTAAAATATCAAAGTCTTTAGTTTTCTTCAAAACACAACTTGTTCCTGCATAGCTACTACCATCTGTAAACCCCTAGTAACTGAAGGTCCAGGTATTTGTCCTGCAGCACCAATTATGACTATTAGAGGTACGTGATCCAGACTTAGATGTTGATTTCTGTTTTAAAACTGTCTTCAGCTGCATTTCATATTACAGCTCTGCTGACATTAATGCAAACTCTACTGGCATAAAAAATTCATTCCAGTGCTCTGGGAATGGGTTGCACTCCCCAAAAGCAAAGATTCTAATTGAAATTGGCCAATTAGCCTTGGTCTGTAATCAATGGACGATCACCACTTGCATGAAGTAATTTTCCCAGCTATTTTGGATGAGCCAGCTTCCTAAGGTGTTTCTGATTGGTTTTTCACTCCTTCATCTACCTCCTGTTGACCCTCAGCTGTTTTCTCCCACTGACCACTCTCATGGAGGGTCTTGTTACACCGGGTCCTTCTTCTCCACAGAAGATCTCCACTGTAATGATTCACCTCTGCTATAACATGCATTGTACCATTGATTATCAATCTGGTCTTACTTTCAGTTTATTTATAAAATTTTACCAAATTACACACAAACATCAGCAACTAGTAACACATATGCTTAGTTCATACTCTATGTCTTTAAAGTTCATATACGCACATTACTGGTTCTGTGCAGCTTCCTACTTACAATACTGTAGCACAGATGTTTGAATAGACTTTGTAAGACCTTTTATAGGCCACAGACATTGCTTTTTAGTCTATTTTCTGTCTGCTTGTCAGTCATGCACTCAAGTTCTCCATTATGTCACTTGCACAGCTACATTAATTACCTCATGTATTTTTCCGGCTTTCAAATCACTGCTTTAGCTTGCACTTATCTCTCCCTGCCAGCTACAGAGGGAGTTGGATGACTGCTTCAAACTAGATACTTAGTTTTAAAGCAGCTAAACTTGGAAGAAGATACTTCACAGGCTAATACTTTTGATTTCCAAACTAAGACCCTAAGAAAGGTTTGATTTTTAGAAAAGAGGGAGCCTTCATCTTCTGAATATGAGTCCATATTAAGCACTCACGAGTTGAAAAAATCAAAATCACCAAATGTTTTTTATAGTATTGATGAATGAAATAGAGATTTTTCATGCCTAAACTAGAGAGCACTCCTTCAACCAATGCTATCTTTAAAATTTACAAAAACATTCTTTACACCTGTTGTGAGCTGACATTCTCCGTGCTTTACTTTGCAACCAGAAAAACTGTCCTCTCCCCAAAGCAGTTGAAACCTGATGAAAGTACCACTAGTTTAGATGCATATTTATATGCACTTATGTGTTATAGAACATACATTATGTTCTATAGAAGTGAATTTTAAACACAGGGAATTTTAAACAGCCAACTGTGCTCCCAGGACATCAAGTGTTATTCTTGGTTATGTTAGAGGATTAATTGTATCCTCTACAAAGGTCAATGTAGCAGGCAAAGATTACAAAGAAACTGCTTTAGAGATGGCTATCTCCTGGATAAATTAACTGGTGCTTTATCTTGATTATGGTTTATTCTATTTTCTTAAGTAGGTGAATCCCACAGTCAATAAATACGGTTTAGTCAGCGTTCATTGAAAACTGATCTTCTCCACAAGGGAAATCTATGGCAGATCTGTTCCTTTAACACAATGAAAATGTTTCACTTCACAGTCCAGACAAATGGAGCCTAGGTTTGGTATTTCATCAAGCTGGACAACTAATGCACTTAAATAACTCATACTGCTAAAGCACTGATTATACTTTCCTCTTTTTAGAGTATTTAGGCACATAGAATTAAAAATTATGGATTATTCTTGCTTTGGTTTCTTTTTTTTTCCCTTTATGAAAAAAATAAATAAATAATTAAAAATATACATAGAATTGTGCTCTTCTAAATCCTAATTAAGACATGACTAGAGCTAGGAAGAGGTCAGAGTTCATCTCTCAAAGGAATTAACTGTTTTCTTACTCAAATCCTTTGGCACAACAATTACAGGACACAATTAGGTACACAAGCATGTATCATAAGAAAGCTGGGTAAAGAGTCTATTATATGCTTATAAAATTCTTGTATGGAGTAATACTTGTAAGAAATAATAAGTGGTTTGTTTTCTGTACTCAGTTAGTCAAGTAGTTTTGTGAAGGCAGCATTCAAATTCTACCTAAATGCCATGCTAGTCGTCTGGAGCTTACCCTAAATTTTTCACAGGGTCAAGCCCAAAGTGAACCAGAAGGGTCTTTTCTTGATCTTCTAAATATATGAGCAGTTTATGGTATTGTTTGATATTATAGAGAAATTTGGTTAAAAGTCTGGCCATAAGATAGAATGATTTATCCATGATCTTCTGACAGATTGATTACATTAAATTCTTTGTGCTTTTTCTAGATTTCTCAATAGATTACAATAGTAAATTCTGGCTGGTTTTGTTTGTATAGCAATCCAAAACTTGGAAAGTAATTTCCTATCTAAAAATGAAAGAAATTTGTTCAATTAATTTTCATTCAGGTTATTATTGTACTCAAGGAGACTTGTGACACTTGGCAGACTGCAGAACCCTGACAACTTTGCAAGTCAACAGAGAATGATTATTTGTAGAATCAAGCCCAAATATTTCCAGGTTTGCAATTCTGTAGCAGATGAGATATCATTAACTGAATGAACTGAAGATAGATGAGGAATTTATTTCTGCTTTGTTTTAAATTATAATGAAGTAAAGAAAAAAAAGGTATTATTAAAAAAAATATAATTGCACATAATTAAAGTTCTTGTGGAGCTCACTTTCTTCCACTGCCTTTACCTTGTTATATTGATCTAATGCATGACAAGGATTGTTTTCTTTTAGGAAAAATGTACATTCTTTTTTTTTTTTATTAGAATACGCTACAGTGACAGAATAATTTCACATTTTAGCATACATGGCATTACCATCTTAGGATCAGGTAAAGCAAAATTACCCATCAGTTATATTATCTCAGGTCAAGTGATCTAACACAAAGTCTTTCATAGCTATCTGATCAGAAACATAGTGAACGTAGAGTAAAATGTACATCTCACAATTTATGGTGGTTCCAAAAGAAGAAGCTGTTGTTTGCAGTCAAAATCTGTTGCTCAGAGAGTAGGACATTGTTTAATTTTTCTTCTTTCCTTTTGGTTTTGTTGTTGCTGTTTGTTTTGTTTTGTTTTGTTTTTTAACCTTGCCCTCTGCATTGGTTTGTGATTACTTATTATTTTCAAGTTTTCTTAATAATCACTAAAGCTAAGACTGTGTCAAGAAAAAATTTAGACATGAATGAATAGAACACCTTATAAAAGAGGTGCATTCATTCTTGCGTGACCTAATTTTATCTGAATTCTGTAGTTTATGTGCTGATGTCTCCTTGCAAATCTTGCATATATTATGCTAATGTTAATCTGAAAACAGACTTTTTTTTCACTGCTCACTTGTTATGTTTTTTCTGCATTGATCTACTTATACCTTAAGGACTGCTATATCATCTGACATTTCTACTCAGTCTTAAGACAGAAATAAACCGTCCTTTGTTTTATGGTTAGGGGGCTCTCTGAACACAAATGTTTTGCAGGAATGGAAGCACTAAGTCAGTTCAGACAGAGTGACATTAAAAGAATGAAGTGAAATGCAATGTGTCAAAGATTTACTGCCAAGAAAAGCTTATGATTTTCATATAGTGAAAGCAACATAGCGTCTATCCACATTTAGAGTTAGAGTACTACTGGTACCCCTGTTGAGAACAACATATTGAGACAGAATTTATAGAAGCACATCAAGGAAAAATAAGGTATATTAAATTCTGCAAAAAAAAGTAATCTTGGAAAGAAATATTCAGTTCTCCAGATGTAGTTCAATACATAAACTAAAAGTACATATGAAAGTTCATACTGTGTAATTCAACTGCTAAATCTAATAATGTAAACATGGAAATTTTTTTATAATTACCACATTAAACAGAACAGTACATTTGCTTACACTGGGCAGGTCTAGAGCTGATTTGGGGCTTTGGTAATCCTGGAGAGGAGCCATGGATGGACCTGTATGACATTTGACTTGAAAAAGGAGTGGAGACCAAGACAGCAGATCAGGGACAGAGTCTAGGTGAGAGTCTTGCTCACTGAAGCTGTATATGATAAATTTATAAACATTTTTTTGTAATTTGTCTCATCATCTCTCTCCCCATATTAGTGATCACCATCTTTATGAAGCATGGCTTCTCAGACAGAGATAAGTAAAGTCTTAAAAGCAACTGCCAACTTTTGTGACATTCCTGGGCAGCTGCCTCTGTGGGTAGCATGTGTTTGAATACAATATCACTGCTGTTCTGAGAATGCATTGATAATTATCTGAGAAGAAATTTCCCCTGGCTGAAACCACTGAAGGAGGCATTTACCTCACATTTACTGATTACATCATATAGTGATAACTTCTTTTGTGTTGGGAGGTTAGGATAGTCCAGGAAATTTATTCAGCATCTATGGCCTCTGACTTGACATCTATATACATTAAATCCAAAATTATTTCATTGAGAAGGGGCATGATAAGTTTTGTTGAACATTATTCTCCAATATAATACATTTTTCATTATGTATTTTGTCGTGTGTTGTTAAAGATCTAGCAACATCTATTTTCAATAACCAAGTCTGAGATCTGACTATAGTGTTCATTATAAAAAGTTACTAAATTAACTTTGGTATTGTTTTTGATTTGAGATGTTTAGCTCAGCTGATTTTAGCTGGAATAGATTTAATTTTCTTTATAGGAGCTGGTATGGGGCTGAGTGTTGAATCTGTGAAAAGACAGTGTTGATGATACAGGGGTTTTCTCACTTTTGCTCTTCTGATTCTATACTCCATCCCACAGCTGGAAAGTGAACAAGCAGCTGTGTCAGTCTTCATTGCCGGATGGGCTTAAAACACAATACTAGCTTAGGCTGATGTTTCACTATTTCAACACAAAAAACTCAGATGTTGCTGAAACACTATTCTGCCTAGATTAGCCTTTTTGGTAAACTTTTCCTCAGTGAGTCTGCAATCTCTATGCTGTCGCAGTTTTACAGCAAAATATTCTAATTAGGAATAAATATCTCTCTGCCATACTATATCATCCTTAGAACATGCAGTCTCAAAGGATAAAGGGAATCTTTAAAGACAGAACCTTTAAAGGTCCCTTCCAACTCAGACTATTCTATTCTATGAACTTCTGCAACTTTTCTTCAATTGTATTTCCATAGTGTACTGGGTTTGGATCTACAGTCAGTTCACTGAACTGCAGGCAAATATCTTTTCTATCCTGCATTGATTCATTTGCCCAATAAATATGAAAAGGAGGGATGATCAATTTGAATGAAGCCAAAAGAAAGATCAGAGGATAAGCATATCCTTTGTTTCCAACAGTATTGGAAACAAGAATCTGAGACTAAATTGAAGGTAAGGGGAAGGGGAATAACAACAAGGATATTGGAACAGACAGTCCAGAAGGCAAAGCTAGGTTAGTCTGTGTTTTAAAGGCTGAATTTTCATCTTTAAAATATACTGAAAACAGTTTCAATATTCATACAGTAAATAACTTTTTTTCCTTTATGTATCAAATTCTCAGTCCTTGCATCAAAGTATACTCTTCTGACAGATTTAGTAATTTAGAAATTTTCTTGCATTTTACAGTCCCCGTTTAATGATTTTTCAATTAAGAGAGTAAGTAGAAGTTCATGGAGGTAATTTATACCATGTTAATGTCAGTGACTAACAAAAGTGGCTTGAATTGTCTTTGTGTGTTTCTCTCCCCTTTGCCTGCAAAGAATGTATGCCTAATGCATAGATGGCTAAATGAGATTAATTAAATTCCTATTGCTGTTTTATTGGGCAGATATGAAGGTGTGGTGAGATATGGACCACAGGAGGCAAGCTTAAGCCAAAGTTTTCTTTTGGGATATTTCATAGTAGCATTCATCCCCTCCTGGCTGACCTGGGTACTAAGCTTTCCATGCTGCTATACGAAGTGTTCAGACCAAAAGTCCCTGATATCATAGAACAATAAAGCAATATGGAGGTTCAAAATTAGGAAACAGATTTTCCCCTTCCATGTAGGTGTAGTCACTGAGGCAAATGAAGCCCTGCTCCTCTACTGCTTTCTCAGGATGCTGGTTATTTCCTTTTGTGATCTGTGCATACACTGCAGCCAGTCTTACTGTGGTAGTGCATTCTATGACTCTTTTGATCAAATTTAATAGAAATTTTGCAGGTAAAAATTTATCTCCAGATGAAAATTTCAAATCCAGCCAGGGCTAGGTGTGGCTGGTAAACATTATTTGTTGGTAATTTTCTTTTTCTTATGTTTCGGGCTGTATGCATACATCTGTAATGGATACTTGGCATGAACAACCCTTTTTAATCCTCTAAAAGCAGGCATAACTAAAACAACCCAAACCACATCCATTTCTAATAATTGATGTTCATTCAGCATTGGCAAGTATCGATTATAGGCTTAAATGGAAGTTCTTCATAATATTGATTTGGATGCTTTTGGCTTGAAACTGGAACATGAATGCCATTAACGGAGGACGGTCACATTTCTTAAAAATTAAGCAGTCATTAAATTTGTGTGATTCATTACCATGTTTTTGTGGGATAGACGGTATGTCCTTGAGGAAATGTCAAAAATGTGTTAAACATTTCAACATTTGCAAATAGATTACAATAACAAATAATCACAAAATCTTGCAATAGGCACTGCAGTTCTTTTTATACTAAGATTTGCTGAAGAAAGAGATTTTTAAAGAGAAAAGGAAAGGAAAGGGGAAGAGGGAGAGAGAGAAGGAAAATAATTTGCTATGTACTGCTGCTTTATAACACTGACACAGCTGTTTTAAAACCTTGTCTGAAAAATACAGTTGCAAACATGCCTAAAGGACGGGGAAAATGTGAAGTTGGATGAAACACTTAGGTAATTATTACTGTATTATTGGAGAGCAGTATCTGATTGAAAGTGTTATGTACATTTTGGAGATTATTCTGTTTCCATGAAATGTCTGAAATGTAAGCACAAATTTCCCATTAAGCAGTTCTTAAAATAGGCCTTTTTGGTGTTTTTATTTTTTTCATTTGTTTGTTTTGTTTTGTTGTTGGTGGTTGTTGTGCTAGTGTCAATAATGAAGGAGTTTCCTCTAAGAATGGTCTTTACTTCCACCTCCAAAGTAACACTGAAAAATGTAAATGAGATTTCAGTGTAGATTAAACTTTACTATTGATTTGAAACTTGTTAATAGGAAAATCTTCTTTAGGAATATCTAAAAGATATAAAGATAGAAGATATAAAATCTATATATTGTAAGAATATATACACAGAAATGCTTGAGTTGTTCAAATAATAACTGAAACCAATAAAATAGAAAGCTGGCATCTTGTAACATATACAGAATTAGGGAGAAAACAAGGTGTACAGACATGGTCATCATCTTCTATTGATCAGCTATTTAGCCTAGCTTTCCATTGTAGAGAATTTGCCCTAATCTTGTAATGTTCATTTGTTAGTATAATAGAGCATATTAAAGTTTTCATCAAAGCTGATGGAACAAATACCTGAAAATATGAGAAGAATAGTGCATTGAAAACTTGTTTAATTGTTAACATTGTTAAATCAGTTAATGGTGTCTTAACTAGTTAAGACAGCAAGGGATATTGCTTCTGACACAAAAGAAAACATCTGAAGGGTGTAGCCATTCTGATAACTTGGACTTTGCTAATACAAGGTCCATGAGACTCTAATGAAGTTGGACAATAATTACACTGATTTTACGTCCTTGAAACAAACTGCTATACTTGTACTGAAAGGTCCTGGCAAATGACATACAAGTCAGATGTAATTTTTAATAAAAAGGTGTACTTTCTACATCCTTTGAAGACATAGTTTTGCCAGAAAAGAGTTTATGAAAACAACAGGATCTTTTTCACTTTATAAGACTCTTTAACTTAAAAAGAGAATAGTGTTTCAGCAACATCTGAGTTTTTTGTGTTGAAATAGTGAAATACCAGCCTAAGCTAGTATTGTGTTTTAAGCCCATCTGGCAACTAAAACTGACACAGCTGCTTGTTCACCTTCCAGCAGTAGGATGGGGTAGAGAGTTCTCTATGACTGTCTATGTCATTGACAGAGCTCATCACTTTCAGTTGTTATATTTTCCCAGTGGTTAGATGGTTGCCCTTTGAGTCCAAAACTAAGTCAGGTTTTCAATAAAACAGAATTAACACAGGTTTATTTCACGGAACTGTTCTTTCTTTTCTGGCACCTATGTTCTATAACATTTAAAGTCTATCCACCAATACCTATGTGTTCATTTTTGGCTCATATTGGATGTAGGTCCTGATCCTTAGTAGGCTATAAAAACTCAACCTTGAAATAGAAATTACTTTGGAGCATTGATTTCAATGACACAGTATTTCTGAAAGGCTAATTACAAAAGCACCCACACTTAACAGACAAACTTCCTGAACAGATTTGCTTCGTCCACTCCATTCCTTATCTCTTCAGTTAAAAACAGAAATTATGTTTGCACCTAACATCTACACAGATTAAAAGCATTTTGTGCATAAGGATGTTGTTGCAAAGATAAATTATCATGGAAATCTTCAAAATTAAAACACCAAGGAGTCACTTTAGATAATAGTAGTTCCCAGACCTTCTAGCCTTCCTAGAACCTCTGTAACCATTGTGCCTCTTATTAAGAATTATTGTAAATGAATGCATTAGTTATGAAAACAAATTGCATGACTAAATATTTCCCAGCAAAAAAAAGACATGTTTTAATAAATCATTCTATACCCAGAGAGAGTAATTTTTCCCCTCTTATTTTGATACTCTCTTTCTTTCCCAGTAAGTCCCTAGAATTTTGAACGATATTAATTTGATTTTATTTTTGCTTACAGTGAAGTATTTGTGCTGCAGTAAAGTCTTTTGGTCTCCGTTGACAATGGAAAAATCATTGTGATAAATGCATAGATTAGTGAAACAGGAAAGATCCTAAATAATTTACATTTGCTGAACAGTATCGGAAACAGCACTAACAGTGAAGAGAACAAGTTTTTTCATAATGAAAAGCTTGTTTAAAATGAATCCTTTTAAAAAATTAAATACAAATTCATGCAAAAAAACATACAGCAACAGTAAAAACATATATTACTATTATATGATTCTATATATGTTAATGGGAAAATGACTTCATAATTTGGACTTTGAGACTTCTACCTAAGAATTCAAAAAGGTACCTTGCAGAATTTTTGTAAGCATCAATTTTAATCTCTCTTCTAGAGTTTTAAATGTCTATATTACATAGAAATGTTGAACTTATGTGCTTCTAACAGAGCATAAAAGCCTCAGTTCCCATTATTCTTATAGACAGTGAGAAGTAGGCACAAGTGGAATTATCTGCTGTATACAACTTATTTTTGCTCCATTCTTTACCCCAGAAGAAAGAGTTCTGGGAGGTGACAGAATAGACAGTAGGCAGTAAACTGGTTCTCATTTATTGAACAGTGAGTTGAACTGGTACAAATAGTGTGACAGTCTTCACATTTTGAAATAAGTATGTACCAGGCCAGTCCCTTCTACAACCTTAGGGTCCATACACATTGTTGTGAAAGTCACCAGCTGTATATATGTACAAGAGTACATATATACAAAGAGCTGTATGTACAACTCTTTTTTAATAATTTCAATGCAGTTTGCTTAGGACAATGTTGAGAACAGCATTCATAAAAACTTTGAAACTTTGTTTGCAGAGGCCATGGGGCAAATAAGAAAAGAAATAGTGATCTCCATCACTACTGCAGGCTTCTGAACAATTGCATTCCTGGAGGACATTTCCATGTAAATGCTAATGCACTGAATAAGTGGCCTATGTGCCCACAGGTTAGGAACGAAGTGAACTAGAGAAAATTGCTTTTAAGGAATTCCTCTTCCTTTCCCTGTTCTTATGGTTGCTTTGGAAGATTGATTAGGCAGTCTGAACTTAGTCTGGATTTAGCTGGATTTAGGTAAATACAAGATTTATCTACAACATAATCTTTCATCTTGCTTCCCTCTTCAACACTTCAGAAATTACCTGCAATAACCGTGCTGGTTTGCAACCAGACCTTGCAGCCCACAGGTAGACCCTGCCAATATATGTGTATGAAAATGTGCTAAGTTCATGAAGTGGATGTATCATCCATGAAATGGTTTTTTTCAAGGAATTTGAAAAGTCTCTGACATTCCTATGTGGTGCTCGCTAGGGCAGATAGTTTATGCTTGGTATTTTCCTGCTGAATACAAGCAACTTACAGTGTGTAAGCCTGTTAACGTGACTGATTTGAGTTGCTCAATGTAGGGTAACAGTGTAATGTAGGGTAACGTTTTCATGGAGGGTTATGTGGGATCACATAAATTGCAAATGGAAATGTTTCTAAGGGAGATAAAGAAAGGCCCACTAGGTCTGCCATTACTAGTTCTCTAGTAAATTTTTAACTACTGCATTCTCTATGAGCATGTTTGATTAACTATGTTAAACATTCTTCCAGTTTTCATAGTCATTTCATGATAAGAGCATCCCATCCAGATCAGACAGAGAAATGCACAAATGTTTTCATCAATTCATGCAACAATGCCCTAGGTTATTTTTGTGGAGAGTTAGCTCAACATTAGAAGTAAGGATATACAAACAGATCAGCTTGTATTTTTATGTTTCCAATGATGATGTGTCCAGGGGCAATTACACTTAAGAATCACAATGACTGTCTCTACAGTGGCTTTCATAGATGATTTTTCATTACTTAAAGTCTGTGATTAGTCTTTACTGGAATGAAAACAGAACACTTTAGCATCATATCTCCATGCAAATACATTTATTTTCCCAAGCCACAAGTTTCCACACCAATGTAGAGTTGTATTAAATTACTTAATTACCAGTAATTTTCTGTCACAGCATAAACCCTGCCTATGCTTTAGATAGTTACTCACAAACCTGGAGCCTGAAATTTCACTAGTGTTAGGTAATTTCAACAAAGCTCAGATGAGATTCCATCAAACCTGTGTAAAACATAATAGAAAACATGCTATCTTTCTACTGATGATTCAAACATTTCTTAGGCAGGAAATTATATCTTCTCTCTGCAATAACTTCTTTTCTTTTGCTCTTTTTTTTCAAAATTGTCCTAGCTGAATTCAGCCATTTCATAGGCCTTTGGAAAAAATCTTGCATGTATGTGATTTCATAATCTTTTTCAAACCAGGCATCCTTTTCATGTAAATCTAGTCCAATAAGAAGAACTGATTAACCTTTTCAGATTGCATGAAATTTCATAAAATTGCTAAACTAATGATTGCATCTGTATCAGGTTGAACTTTAGGGTAAAGTTAGCTGGTGAAGGACCTTGACCCTGAAGTCTCATCTATTTTTGATTCCAATTTAATGAACACATTCAAACTTCATTGCTTAATTTCATCACACATAAATGAAGTTTGCATTTTGATTAGGTAATAATTCTATGTCATTCTCTGTATCACTTGAGGATATGCCCACGAAACATCTAATCCAAGCTGATGAGTTCTAAGAAGGGCATATATGTATGTTTTGGACTCATTAATGTTTGGTTCTTATCTACCTAGAGGTATTTGTATTTCATTTCATAATAAAATAAACATTTGAATTGTTAGTCTCTCTTTATGCTCTGCATTATATTTTGTACTTCTCAGATACTGTTTCATTTCTCACTGAGTAATGGTGACAAGTACAGCTGTATCAGTCTGATAAAACTTCATTAGGAGACAGGGAGATATTGGTCTTGTATTTCTCAAGTATTTTACTTTCAGGAAAAAGAAAAAAAAATGACGCTCAATGAGCTTCAGTTGTCTCTTCTATTATCTTGTTCTTATTTCCCCCCCTCCCAGCTCCTAGCTCCAGGCTATTATATTTCTTGAAAAATACAGTCTTCCTGGAATTTTCTCTCCTTTTCAGGTTGTTTATGTATTACCCACACATTATGTGACAAATGGATGCAGAAGGTTTCTAATATAGAATTTTTAGTGAAGAGACGGTGGAATACACCAAAACAGTGGAACACTTTCTTAAGTTTGGATTTCTTCATCATAGAAAAAGCTGCAACTAAAGATGAACCATAGGATATATGGAATGTGGAAGAAAACAGGCAAAAATGAGGCACATAGAATAAAACTTAAGCTGCAATAGGTGCTCACTGAGGACGAAATATAGATGGTATCCTGTGCCACGCTATCAGTGTGGATGCTCTTTTCTTAAGGCCCACATGCAGGAACAGTTTAAGCATGGAGAATTTCCCATAAAGATCAAAATAGTCGATCTTCTTTCACAAAATTTCATGAGTATTTAAAAAGCTGTGAAGCCTGAAAAAGACATTCTAAATATTTCACTGTGGATCTCTATTCAAGAAAAAACAGCATCTGACATGCCATACTGAGAAGAAATATTTCTGTCCTGCAAAGCAAATGCACTTTTGACATTACTGAAACAAACTATGTTTGGTTTGTTACAATTTAGATAGTTCATAGAGATTAATCTCTATCAAACAATGCTATTAATTTTTCTACACTATAGAAGACATTTAATCATCCCACATCTGCAGTTTCAGTTTTTTCAAACTTTGTAATGCTTTCTTTTCTGTGTTGGTGACTAGTGGTTTAGTTTTTTGAAGAGATCTTGTTTATACCTGTAATCTATTTTTTTCTGCAGTTTATCTTCAAGCAATAATGGTACCTTGGAGATGTCAAGCTCTGTAATTAGAGAATCTCTTAAATGAGGAACACTGGTGGCAGTCATTGCAACTATCAGCAGTTTTTCACTTTTCACATGAGGACACTGTTTGCTAATTGGATTAAGTCTGGCTCTGGCTGTAATCTCTACAAGCAGTAGTTAAAGAAAGAACTGCCATGTCACACCTGGTTTGTGGGCTGGAAGGTGATGAACACAGCTAATAAAAAGTAATTTAACGTACAGCCCATGCACATAATTAACTATGCCTTATTTCCTTGATTAAAAATCTGCTTATCAATGATAATGGCTCAACTAAAAGACGTGGTAGTATTTTAAGGTAGAGTAGATACTTATATTACCTGAATAAGTTACTGTTTAAGAGGGTGAGAGAGTTTATCTTTTTTTTTTGTGGCATTGCTGTTCTTTTCACCTCCACAGTCAAGTAAAGTTAAGGGCCTTGCGAGTTTGTTTTTCTACAGTGAAGACATTTAACAGATTGAGGTACCAATCAAATGTAACTCAGTGTACCTCTAAGGTTTGTATTTTTCTGAGCAGCACCATCAAATTGAAGAGGAAGCTGCTAAGGCAATCTAAGGCTGCCAGGAATGTGAACAGAAAGTTTTCATTTTTGTTGACTTACCCTGGTGACCCCATTGTTGAAGTTTAGCATCTCTTGATTTCTACTGGTTGTACCAATTTGGGTGCCTTTTTTCCCATGTACAAATGCTGATAAATAGATACAACTAAATCAATTCTCCTCTTCATTTGCAGTGAGAAAAGCCTCTGGTCATGATTACTCAGTTGTCTCAGTCATCATTGGCGTTTAACTCTACACTTATTGAGCCTGAAGTGAAAGACAAAATAAATACGGTTTATGATTGCTCAATGATCAAAGATTTGGTGCGCTATACAACCTCTGGCATAAGGGTATAACTACACTATTTGGTGGTTTCTTCAGTCTTTATAGATCCTAATAAGACATGGATTCAAGGCTTTTGTTCAATAGCACTGCAAAGGAGGATAATCAAGAACTGATGACTCTGCAGAGGTTTGGAAATTCAGTCTAGAGGAAATTCAATCTAAATAACATTGACCTGACAAGGATAGAGAAAGAAACAGTTGACAGAGACTAGAATCTCTAAAAAGGACTTTGGTACAGTGTGCTAAAAGTACTGGTAGAATTTCAAGATGGGTTGAGAGGTTATGGGCAGTAAGAGAATAAAGAAGCTTTATTTGGACCTATAATTATAATAGCTGAACTCCTGCGGGAGGTGATTTTTTTCGGATTGACTCTTGGTATGTGTTTGCAGCCATCTGAAACATTTTGAAAGAGTAGGAGTATACTTTAAAAATGCTACATTTTCCATAACCCATCTAAGTACTGAGCTAAAGATGAAGAAGAAGTCGAAGGAGGTGACTACTCAAGAGTTTGAGAGACTGTGAGAAGCTCATCAGCAGTGGTTCAGTAAAGTCACTCAGAAAAATCATACAGTTATGGAAAGGTGTATTTTAGTTCCCTAAAAGAGTAAAATAATTTTCTGTTTCCTACTGCATTTCAGAGAAGTCATATTCTGTCAAATATGGAACTAATAGGCTGTAGAATGCAAATGCAAAACTAATTCTTAAAGGGAATAGTGTACTCCCTCCAAATGCACATATAGTTTAACAGTCCCTGTGGAAGGGATAGAGTGTGTTGATGTTGTATGTGCTAGTCATTTGTCTTGATAATGTATTCTCACGTTCTGGAAATTTATGAATACGTTTGCACTAATAAGATTAAGCCTGACATGAGCACTCAAGCCTGCAATCTCCCATATACTGTAAATGTAAGAGCAGACTATGAAATAGTTTTGGACCAGGCCAACAAATACGCATGCAAAAATTTCCAAACATAACTCACAAGTAATGTCCAATAAGCATTTTCATTCAGTTACTGTGCTCTAGGAAATATGTGATTTTAGTACACACAGCCCATTCTGTGTCAGCTGGCCTCAGGAACAGAGATTCATTCCAGGAACACTCAATTTATTGGTACAATTATGTACTCACATCTTAATACCAAAATCACATCTTCTCAATTGTAGGACAACAGCAGAGGAGCAGGCCTGTGTGGGATAGAGAAATGCTGTGAATTCCCTGGAACTGCCTGACCCTGAGAAGAACAAAAAGCTCTAAAGAACCTAAGGAATTTACCATCAGGAGGATGTTATGTCCTGGTACGAGGTGCCTCCAGTGAGAACGTGTAGATAAGGTTTTATGTTAGTAGAAAGAGCTCTTTGAGGTGCAAATTGTAGAACAATCAATAGATATTATATAAATTATATAGATATTATCTAAATATAATGAATCACACAGTAAACTGGTTCTGATTGTTCAGCAATTGGTGTCTGTGCTTCATGTCTTCTATCACTCAGTCACAAATCTTTGCTTAAAACTTAACCGTTGACATCTTAAGGAACAATGGGATGTTTGCCTTTCAGTAGTCTCTCTGGAAGTATTAGTGCATTGCCACTGAAGAATTGCCATGAATTGTTTGATTTACATGCACCATATGATTTCATGCATGATGTATATAGGTTGTGTCAGCTGTCTTTTCTAAGTAATTTTGCCCTTAATTTTTCAGTTTAAATGCTAACAGTTCTTTCCAAAGTGCTCATCCCTGCAAGTCCTGAGTAGCTTTTATCGTGCTGATTATTCAGTTTCTGAGGTTTTTTGATTACTTTGAATCTTGATTCCTAGCAAGCAATTTTTTTTCTTATTTTTTTTTTCCTCATGAAATGACAAAATGGCTTTTTAAAGCCTTGGACTAAGTCCTTTTGACAACTCAGCTGTTGCAAATGCTTTGTCTATAGACCATGACTTGTAATTTGCAATGTACTGTGTAGGCAGCAGTTTTACAGGTACTTGTCAATCTGTTTTACTGTATTCCCTAACCTTGCTATTTTTTGTCTCCCACTGGATGTATTCCTCTTGTATTCCTCTTTATTTTATTTTCCTTTTAGCCCTCCAAGTTCTCTCTGCTATTTATTTAAGAAAAAAGGAAATTTTACAGTTTCAACTTACTAGATTAAAGAGTTTTATACTCCACTATTACACATATAATGAATTCTATTAGGCCACATGAGCACTGAAAGCTCTTAATTTCACTGCAGTTTTTATCACTGCAATAAAAGATCCTTTAGTGTTGGACAATTAAAGAGTATAAAAGAAGAGTCCTTACATAACTTTATATGATGACATGTATGATGTGCTTAGGACGTTCATTTAGGCTTTTCTAATACACATCTAAACATCTAAATATCTGAACATCTAATAAGCATCTAAAAGATGTTGGCTTTACATCTGCTGCAAATTATAAATGTATCTGTGTATGCAAATATTTATATAGCCAAAGTTCAGTGTTCCTTTGCAAAGGAATCTATGGCAAAATGCTCCATATTTAAAAAAACACCAGTCCAGGAAAGTGTGTTATCTTTAGTAAACATATCGTATCACATCCTCTTCATATTTCAGAAGATTTGGAGTATTCTTAATTAATATGGGGAGAGCTAAAAAACATAGTGGTATCTTTAGTTTCTTTTTTAAGGGGGAAGGGATGACCAATGGAATAATGAAATTTGTTTGGGTAAAAGTAGTAGAATCTGATTTGGATAAATAAAAGCCTCTTCCAGATATATGAGGACTGTATTTTGATATGGTATTTTAAGCAGATAGGTAGTAAACTTGCAAAAACAGATATCCAAAACTGCTTGCAATTTATGTTTCAGTAGCAAAATAGCTACTGTATAAGAAAAGACTGAATTTTGAAAACTGTCACTGAAGTGTTTTGACACTTTCTGAAAAGGAAACACTTTGTTTTGAAATTATATTTTTGCTATTTTTATCATGACTGAAATACTTCATGTTGATATACATATTTATCTTCTTTTCTGCTTTTAAGAAGAAAGTCTTCTAATAATTTGTTTTTCAGTTCAAGGGGAAAAGTGGCCAAGAAAATCATAACTCCTTTATCAACCAGTTTTAACAAAGCAGAAAATCTTCCTGACATACTGACTAATGTAAAGTTATGATTTTACAAATAAATATATTGGGGTGGGAAGTCTGTCATTATGCCCTCTGATATATTCTTCTTATGGTTATATAGATATGTATGTCAAATAGCTAGAATGAGGAAAAATAGTCAACCCTTGTGGTAAGTCAAAAAGCTTTATGATGATGCAAATAACTTCTTCAGTCAGAGACCTTGTACCCTCATATCATAGAATCATAGAATCATTAAGGTTGGAAAGAATCTCTAAGATAATCAAATCAAACTATCCATCCAAAACCACCATATAGACCACCACCACTGCCACAAGAAAAAAAAATATTTAAAATCTCTTTCAGTTAGGAAACACAATACTTCAGAAAATGATGGAAAGCATCCTCTTTATGCTTCACAACTAGCTGGATAGGACTCTGGGAGTCCTAGGACTCTGGGAGTCATAAAATCCTTTAAAATCCTGTATCTTGTAGCTTATATCTTCCTGATTATGGATTCAGATTGGCCAGACAATTGATGGAACATATAATAAATGTTTGCATTTGATCAGACATTGGAATGGGCTGCCCAGGGAGGTGGTGGATTCTGTGTCCCTGGAGGTTTTTAAGAGACTGATGTGGCACTCAGTGCCATGGTCTGGGAACCACAGTGGTAGTGGATTAAGGGTTGGACTTGATGATCTCAGAGGTCCTTTCCAACCCAGCTGATTCTGTGATTCTGTGATTCTGTGATTCTGTGAATCAAGGTATGCTGACATGTCACACATGCAGGTTTCACCAGATAAGGAAATACAGTTCTTAAAGAATTGGCAGTTCACCTGAAAACAGCAAATCAGTACTTAAGCTTTATCTGTAAAATGTATATGTTTACCTTTTCTTATCATTATAACAAAACCTTTAAGTAACTAATCAGTAAGAAAAAAGCCCCCACAAATTGTAAGAAAAAAGCCCTTACAAAACAGAAAAAAGGACAAATGGATTTAACAAGCTATTGGAATTTTCAATAAGTAATTTCAGAAGTGATTGATATGAAATTCGTTTTCTAGTACAACTATAATATTCCATCTTGTGTACATCAAGGACAAGACTGACAGTTATTCAGACCTATCAAAATTTTCAGCTATTTTCAGATACAGATTTCAAGAATGCTGAGAAACTGTTAAGGGACTAGTTCTAAATATTCTCCTGTCTTCAGCTGTTTCCCTTTTTTTTCTTTTTTCTTTCCTTGACAATGTGCTGCTTTCTACCTTAAACTCATTTTTACTTTCTAATGCAAATTAGCTTTTAATGTCACTTTACAAAAGAGTCACCAGGAGACTGCAGAGTGTTAGGGTTTTTAAAGGTTTTTGTTTGTTTGGTTGGTTGGTTAGTGTTTTGGAGATTTTTTTGTTTGTGTTTTTGTGTTTTGTTAAGTGTTTCTTCTTTTCTCTCATACCGAGTTTCCTTCAAAACTGTCTGAAACTCTCCATAACTGGAAATCATAAAGAAAAGCTGACAAAGGTTAAAATTTCATCTGAATCCTCTCCTCTTTTCTCCACATCCTCTAATTATCTATCCAGAGAAATTTATAATGAAATCAAGTTCTGGGCCAGCACTATAATGAACCAGTAGATTCCTCAATTACAGTGAAGTGTGGTTGTGTTTTATTTTGTTTTGGTTTATTAGAGAATAATGCGGGGATATAATTTTTCCTTCTTTTGGAACCAGGTTTCCAGCCCTGCACTATGGTAAAACTTTGTCAGCTCATTCTCTCTCTCTCAGCCTTGATGGAACTCCTGCAGTCCACGAATCTAATCCCTTCCCCAGCACCAGCACAGTGGGATCTGGTGAGCACAGAGAAACATGAAATATGGAGTGAGAAGATTCCCTGGGAGTACATTTAATGCTGAATGTCTCTGGCTCTCTTTCCCTCTCTCCTTCTTTTTCTGTCTGTATGATGGAGGTGGAGTGCAGGGAACAATTCTATTCTCTGTTTAACATAATTATGTGTTTTCATAGCATTGTGAATGGTTTAATTGGAAAGAAATGTTCCTAAGGCAAACTTATATGTGGTTTCTTTACATTGTAAAAGGTTTTGTGCTTATTCCATAAAAAAACGAACATCTTTTATACAAATAACTGAAACTCTTAATTAGTCTTCATTTTAATCAAATGATGATCCCCTTTAACAGTGATTAAATTGCGATTGCTAGATAAATTAAGACAACAGCATTTAGTTTAATTAAATTAGGTATGGTATTGGTTCTTATTACCAGTGTGAGTGACTGACATGACAGAACTGCAAATTTCTATGCTTTATAATTTAATAATTTGTTTGTGCAGGTGAATGCATTTTATCATTAAAACAAAATAATTAACAGGATTACATCACTGTATTAAAAAAATACCCTAATTTGAGATTCAAAATATTTTCATATCAATTTACTTAGATTTTCAGTCTTAAATCCAGGACTCCTAGATTTTTTCTCAAACTACTCCTCGATAAATGAATACTATGTACATTTTTAAAAATATAAACATATTTATTTGTGCCCAATACTCTTTTCCTTTGAATCTGAATTATGCTGGTTCCATTGAAAAGTCCTTTAACTTAAAATAAATTTCCTGTTTCAAAGTTCCATTTTTGAAAATTTATCTTTTCCTGTTTCTTAAAATTCTGCTGTTCCTTCTGATAACAAGAATGCAGCACTTTGCTTCAAATTTACATTACATTGAGATGTTTCTTCTCAGAGACTATAGCTGAATAGACAGTACCTAAGCATATTTGGATGTGTTCATGAAATCTAAATTTTACTTATAAAAGAGACAAATAAGGAAATAGTTTGGTTAGAAAAGAGAAATGAATGGAGCACAAAGAAGAAGTACATTCCTATTTGCCATCTTGTTATTCAAAGAGAAGACACATACAACAAAATTGAAACCCAAACTTACATTTTTTTTTTCATCAGTAATAGAATGCCTTTAAGAAAAAAGTTGTTAATGCTACAAGTTAACATGGAAACCAAGATGTCAGATTTTAGAAAGAAAATCCACTTTAAACAAATATTCAAAACAGAAACTGTTATACAGGTAAAAAAAAGAGAGAGGATTATTCTTATTGAGAAGGTGAGTAGAGAACTCAGACTGTGAATTGCTTATTCCTTCAGGCGTTTTGAAATTCTGATCATATTCAGAGATGTAGTACTGGACTTACTGGATCACTGAAGTGAAATGGGGATTGTATTGTCATTTTCTTAATTTTGTGGGGTTTTTCTTTCATTTTCTCCCAAATGTTTTTTCTATTTTTTCTAATTCTATTCAGACCTCTTTCAAAAAATTTCTATTTCTTTGGCAGCTTCCTAGACACCAGAGTAACAATACAAAATGTTAGCAGAACCTGATTTAAATATTTTCTGTTTGTTCTTTTTGGTTGGTCAGTTAAGGAGGTGTTGTTTGGTTAGTTGGTTCTTTGCCAGAGCACACATCTAGATTAACACCTAAATAAAGACTGAAGATCATAAATCACACTTTTGCAGCTGATCTTTCAACTGCCCCCATCTACTGTACTTTGTTTCACATTGTAAGACAAGTGATTAGAATTATTTTGAATGAAACTAAACTGGAAGATGAGCTCAAGAATTTTGCTACTAATGGACATTCTTCTGAAAGGATCAGGATAGGGCTATTCCAAGCTAGAGCAACAGCAAAACATAAGTGGAGGAGATTCTATGCCTCCAACAAAAATTACTTTACCTTACAATAGTCCCCAGTGTCACCTCACCGTAAAGTTTGCCAGTACATAGTAAATAAATAACAATTAAAAAGCCTCATTTTCACAACTCTCAAAGAGTGTGTATAAAAAATAATTCACTGCCTGTGTATATATTGAAAGATATCTAATATGGGCAGTACGAAGGATTTGAAGGACTTGAATGTAACCAAATATCTGGTTACATTTTCTCACTGTCATGAAGGCTGATGTTTGGAAGATATTTCAGATATAAATAAACCACAATAACATATTTTCTGGCAACAATGGGAATGAAAAAAGGGGGTTATTTTAAGGTTTTGGGTTTTTTTTATGATACTATATAATATTACTCCAATTGTCTCAGAAGAAAGATCTCCCATACTTACAATGTTATACTCTATGATTTTTTTTGACTAAGTTTGATTTTGATACTGAAGTAGAAACTGGGTAATCAAGAGTTGTTAACAATTTGTGTCAAATTTGAATTTGATACTGTATGGTTGCATTAGGTAGCCACAGCTTGTCAGCATCCTATGAGATTTGTGGAAACACATGAGCATAAGGAGGAGACATTTAAGTTTCTTTGTGGAGAAGAAAGGGTGGAGATGGGTCATTACTCCTTATCCTGCAAAGAGCTGGCTGGAAATTTGAGCCTGTACAAGCTCTTTCCAAAAAAACTTGTCTTCTACAGATAGGTTTAGTGAAACATTAAAAAATCTGATGAATCACAGAACTGAAATTATTCAGATACTGTACTGCTTTAATTTTGATGCTCATTGGTGTATCTATCTTCTCATCTATGGGAAGCTTGTTACTCCAAGTTCACAGAGCAGACATGTTTGGTGTTTAATACATTTATGCTTAGAAACTTCTGATCACTTCTATGTGAGGTTCTTTGTTAGAACTTATAGACAAGAATTTATCAGTTTAGGTTGTATTATTTTCTCAGGATTTGGTTAATTTGGTGTCCAAACTCTAAGAAGATTGATGCTACATTTGATTTCCAAAGCAAAAAAATGTATCTTGATCCTGGGAAAAAAAACCTCCCTTTAACACATCAATTATTTCTTTCATCAACTTCTAACGCCACTTAGAGTTATTAATAAGCAATTAGAGTTTCAACAGCTAAAAAAATTAGAATTAATTATCACTTTAATATTCAACCTTACTTACCAGTATGATTTCTAATAGTAGTAGAAGCCTTTCCTTTAGGTACAGTCCAACTGTTTAGATGCTGCTCTCAATTCTTTTGGTTTTTTGTGTTTTGTTTTTTGTTTTGTTTTGGTTTGGTTTTAATTGCTTCAGTGTTTGTTTTCAAAAGAACAAGGGAAAGTGTTTCAGTAAGCTGATTAAAAAAAATAATTTAGTTTTGCATTTTTACACCTAACAGCAGAAATGTTATTTAAGCATATTTTAAGCTGTGAGAGAGATCAATGTTCAAATACTCCCCAGTACAACTGAGATGTGATGAAAGAAGGGGAAGTGTGTGTGTATTAAGTCAGTGACTAGACAAAGAAAACCTTCAGAAATCTTATGTAATTGATGTTTTAAAGTTCTAAAACATCTGGAAGTCTCATTAGGGACTGTTGTTCATTAAGGATCCTAGTGGGTTTATCTAGCCGTGGAGAGAACACCTACTGAAGATACACAGTGCAAGATTTTGAGTATGAATCTGCTTTTTTGAAGGTCAAAGGATTTGTTGAGTATCTAGGGCAGTGTTTAAGACCACATGGCAAGCAAAATCTCAGATTAGAAACTAAACAAAACACTGTTGTTCCTATTGAAGTGAGATGTATTGAAGTGAGAAGACAGCACCTGTGGGCAGCAACCTTCTAAATTAGCCACATATTACTGCACCTAATAGGGCTCCTGCTCCAAATAAGCCCAACCACTTTACTCCAAGGGCTTGTAACAAAAACAGAAAAGAGAAAGAAATGTTATTTCTCCAATTTGCTGAGCAATCATAAAATGAACTAAAAGAGCTTTTAAGAAATGTGAACACTGCCTATTCACACAATGTGTATTTTGAGACATAGCACTGAACAGATGTCCAGTCCCTCTCATTTAGTTTTCATTGAACAGCCAAAATAGCATACTATTCATTGAAAAAGGCACTTCCCCCCCCAAATAATACCAAGGTAAGTTAGCGTGTAGTCCTGTGTATTTTCAGGACATGTTTAGGGGGATTATTTCAATATGATGGTACTAGACAATGGGATGGTGGATATAAGCTTTTCTAAAGGCAAAAGATCACACTTTAATGTGACTAACTGCCTATTTTCTTTTTATGTAAGAAAAAATTACCATTGGCATTGGAAAGCACAAATTACATGAACCAGTAAAGCTGCTTCAATAGGCCATTGGCTGGTGTTATTTACCTGTGGCTGGTTTTGCACCTAACAAGAAGATAAAAAAGCAATACTGAATTATACCTTTTCTTTGAAGATGCCAGTGAATACATCATCTTAATGTGAAGTAGGAAAGCAAAGGTGTGAGGCAATAATAAAATAAATACATATACTGAAAGCATATATATATATATAAACACCACATAATTTTAATTCTAATATTTATCCTTTAGGTAGCACAAGTTTCCTAACATAATCAGTTTTCACACAACTTTGTATGGTGTCTTGTGTGTCTACTGAGACTAGAATGGCTGGCTATCTTGCTAAAGGAATGACATCCAGCAAGTCTATCTGCTTGCACACAAAAGTCATAAACTGTTGCCAATGTTTTTTCTTACATAGTCCCCTTCTGCCATGAGCAGGGCTCTGAGGACAACCAGCTCAGTAAGACTAGCAACGCAGACCAGGTGATGGCAGGTGAACACCTAGAGGGCTTTACTGAGCCTGAGTCTCCATGTGCCCAGTATAGCTTTAACAACCTTTCCTTCCCTCCTACCTCCATCCTGACAACTTCTGTAGCCCATCACAACAGCCACTTGGACACAGTACAACATGTGTGTCCCAGAAACACTCAGTAACACCTCTGAAGGAAAAGGAGGTTATCAGCATAGCTGGAGTTAGGGCACTTTTCATCAGACACCCAAGACAAGAACTCCTGTGCCGCACTTTGCAATGATATCTATTTCAGGGGGCTGAATAATTTCTGCTGCTGTTTGCCACTCCCCTGATAATCCACACTGTTCTCTGGCCATGCCTTCACTTCAGAGTAGTTGAATGCCATCTGTGCACTGGCTTCAGGATAGATGGCACAGTGCAGTAACCTGCTGTGTCTAGACAGTCTCTTGGACAAAAAGTAACCACCAGGTGAAGAAAGGAGTAGATAACATATTTTCTATTTTAAAGCTATGCTTTGGCCATCAGGAGTTCAGATACTGATTACAGAGCACTCTTCATCTGGGTGGAAACAACTTTCAAAGGAAGAGTTCCAGGGATGAAAGGAAGACTTTTTTGGTCTAATGTCTATTTTCAATCTACAGTTTATTTTGTTGCTTCAGTCATCCACACAGTCACATTCCTTGACCCCACCTTCCCCTTCATTACCTAGTCCAGTCAGACCCCTCCAGCCTTAGAGTTGCCTCCAGTTTCATCACATTCATATCACCAAAGCTGTCAATAGTAGCTACCTCAGAGCTGCCTTTCCCTGGAGGTTCTATGCCATTGCCATTTGCCAAAAATTATCACATGGAAACATTATTCTAAAATGTAATACTCATAAATTTCTTGGTCTTTTCTAAAATTATACACAGTTGCTGTATCTAAAATTATGTTTAGTAAGTAGCTTTTTGCTCTTTTCTTGCATGTGCAATTCATACAGCCAATGCAAACCAGTTCAAGCAGAACATGAATTTTGACTTCATATCTTATCAACAATATTTATCATAAATGGAGTGTATTTCAGAGTGTATTTTAAAAATAATTTTTGTGACTTATTTGACAACAGAAAACAAGAGGCTCATTTGTTTCTAAAGAAGGATAGTTCTCATCATACACCAAATTTTTTTTATGTACCCACAAATGCAACATTAATTTCTATTGAATTTTCATTATAATATTGTTTGTGAAGAAAGTATCCAAGACAGAAGTTAATGGAAATACAAAAGTTATGCTAAACAGATAGACTCAAAACCAATTTGCCTCTATTTGGATCCTTTTTTAAAAGAAAAGTGTGTATCAAACATTAAAAATGGATGTGTTTTTGTGACAAAAAATGTGTCTACTTGCTAGGCAGAAAAGATACACAGAAGACCAGGTCTATTATTATAAATATTGCAAGCAGTGTTACTGTTATATGGAGGGTGAGTCTCAGAGCTTCTCAAGGTAATAAACATTCAGATCATCTTGCTTCATAAATTAGTTCTTAAACTCAGCAAATTTTAAGATGGAAAGATGGAACTATTTCATGGAAAATGTCAATTACGACCCAGGGAATGTGCTAAATTAGTTTAAAATGGGAAATAGATAAAATTGTCATGAAGCAAAGGCAGTTAAACTGGTTAACAAAATAAGGAAGTGGTAGACAACCTCTGCTGTCAGGAGAATACTTTCCCTAACATTGTTACCTAGTAGATGATGGGTGAAAAGCTCACTGGAATACAATGACTATGTGAACTCTATGTCTCCTCTAACACTGACGAGGATGGAAAAGCTTAATTCACAAAATTATACATGTAAATTTAGGAGTCTCATGGTCAAACAAAATCTCAGCCGCATTGACCAAAGGGACTCCGAGATACTTTTACCACCTACTTCCCTATCTATAGTCTATAATGCTATCTATTTGGACTTACTGCTGCTTATTTCTACCAGAACTTATTTCTATATCTGTATTCTTTGCCTTGTAAATAATCTTTCTTTAAGGAAGCAGAAAGGGAACGTTTCTGTGGCAACAACATCCACACCTATAACTCCGATCTATCCTAGCTGGTTCTTTTTACCTTTTCCCATTAGTTAAAGTCATCCTAAAACATCAAATAAGTTTTTGCTTTATAAGAAAACTTTCCTTTCAATACCAAAAAAGTGGGAAATGAAATGCTATTTGAAGACTTAATACTCCATATACTTAATTATCTTAATTTTTATCATTAATAGCCAGTTAGGAAAAAAATGTATACTGACATTAAACAACGGTAGCTGCTTGTTCTTGTCCGTGGTTAAAAAACTGAAACACATTTAACTGTTAATAGTATAAAGCAGGTTATATCTTTGCTTATGCAAGTTTAATATTTCCTCAAAATTAGCTCTTTAGTCTGCTTATTCTATTAAATATAAAATACTATTAAAATTAACATTGATGTTAGTCTCTGAGATACACAGAAAACTATCAGGTATTTATAAGCAAAAATCATCTTGTCTTCAAAAGGTGTTTAGGTGTTTTGGATAATATTGCTAAAAAGTTTTTTAAATATTGATATCTAACTTTATGTCTCGTATCTTAATACCTTGCTGTATATTTCATGTGTAAAGTGTTCTAAAATGTTCATTACAAGCGAAGTTGATTTAAAACTAGAAAATGTACTTAAAAAATACCCAGATGCGTATTTTGTTTTAATGTGTTAATAGCCCTATGGATGTTGCTAGAATCAAGTATCAGAAAACAGTGTTTTCCAAACACTCACAATTTCCTAAATGCTTTTAGTACAGTTTTTTTCCCACTAAGTTTCACATATGTTGGTGTCAAACATTTTTAAATGTCAAGTCATTCATGAGCCAACTGACACACTTGTGTTGTCCCATGCTTTTGTACAGGCTCTGGGAACCAAGCTTGTCAGTGGCATATAGTATTAAGAAACCCATTTCCCTAACATCCTGCCAGCATTGTCCTCACAAAGTGCTGTCTAAGACTATGACATTACTAAAGCGGCTGAAAACATAGTACTCTTTTGCAAATTTCTAAATATTAATCTGAAATAAGCAAAGGAGGGTCTTGGTCCCATTTTATGTCTGTGTCCTGACCACAACTCAGTAAGTGTATGTAAGATTTTATCTCTCTTGTTCTTCTTCATCTGCAGGTTTCCTGTGAAAGATTCAACCACAGACATAATTCAGGAAATGAGCTCTATTGTTACTCATTTAACAGGTTTTGAAATAATTCATGCAGTAGGCTTTAATTTTGAAATCCTGGGCTTCTCTTAAAAAGTGTGATGAGTGGTATATTAAGGGTGCTATGCGGTTTAGTATTCCACTGTAAAGTTTTACAGCATAACAAATTCAATGCATTCTTCAAAGCTTTGCTTATTTTTTCTTGTGAACTATAGAACACTTGCAATGATGTTAAATGAATTCATGATTGGACACTTAAAATCATGAGAAACAATTAATTTTATGTTTTAAACTTCAATTATTCATTAAGAATCAATTCTCTGGCATTATATTCGGCAGGTAACCCGGTAGGTGTCATATACATTGAATTTGTCGTAGCTCTCAGTAACTTGATCACCATATGATTTAATGGACTCTTTTTTTAACTTGGTTCTCATGAGAAATATTATTTTATAAAGAATCCAAGAAGTATTTTTAAGGATGCTTTTAAAATGATGTTTTGAATGTATTTTTCATCTCTGAAAGAAGTTCAGAGTAGCTCACAGTTAATTTACACTAGGAGTCCTTAAAAGACTTTTACCACAGTTTGTTGCAATTAGGCATACCAAATCTTGACTTCAATGTCAAAGCAGGGACAATTTCAGATCTGTTTAGCTGTCAGACCCATTATTTCCATTCAAAACATAAACTCCATTTGACTTCCAAAGAGCAAGTTCAAGACCTTTGTGGGTAAATAAACACCCATAAATAAGAACCTCTTATGCAAAAGATTAGCACAATGTTTCCTTGGTGGAAGAGGCAAGTTCTTAACCAAGAACTGCATAGTCAAAAACCCTTTGTTTAAATAATTGTTTACAGACCTAGACTACACTAGCAGGCTCTTAAAGATGTGCCAAAATAATGAAGGTGACTTAAGCATTAAAGGATAATTACATTGTGATTTTATTTACAAGACCTTTATCTTGGTGTGTTCAGAATGTCATTGTTGTTGCACGGAGGTAGCAGTCTTATTTATCTGAAAATCAGGAGATGATTAAAGGGCAGTTTTAGGAATCTTGCTAATTAAAAAAATTCAATAGGACCAGCCCTTAGATGCATTCCACATGTACGTGCTCATGTTTCTTATTGATTATGTGAATATTGGAAAACACAAGTTCAGCAAACTATATATGACCTACAAATGTGCTAAAGCAGTGATTACTGAAACAGAAATTATCAAAAAGAGCGCATGGAATCTGAAGAGGGATTTCTGGGAGGAGTGATAATTCTCTGCTCTTCCTGAGAGCATATCCATCTAAAAAATGGTAAGATTTTCACAGTAGAAGTCAAAACAGCTGAGTCACAAATCTTTTTTTTTAATTCTTTGATCCACTTATTATTTTAACACAGTACATCTTTGATGCTATGCAATTTAGAAAACTTTATTTTGAGAGGAAAATAAATGTACATGAATTCACTTATCACAATATTAGAGTAATTCAACACATTTAGAAGCCATTTAGAGCAGGAAGATGGTACTAAACAATGTTACTAACAGAAGCAGGTGACTGCATTTCTCTTTCTGAATCTGAAAGATTTTGATAATTCCTATTTTAGATAAGATTTTTAATTTACACTTAATGGAGACAAACCAACAAATAAATACCATGATCTCTGAATAATATTCAGCATCTTTTACTTGAGGAATAACTATTATATATATATATTTATGTACATATATATACATATATGTACATACATGGGTTTGTGTAAGTATCTGCAAGTACATATATATTGCTTGTGTAGTATATGTATACCATAAATGGAAATAAAGTACTGGTGTAAAAAAGGATGGTTTCTATTGTTTTCAAGTTTCTCACACTACTGGTTTATGCCATATAATCCACAATGTTAGAAGTCAGAATGCATAGTACCAAAAGAATCCAAGAAAAAAAATATTGAAAAAAAATTGAGAGCTTAAATAAGCTGCTACATTTGCAAATTTTTTTGCACTATTTGTCTATTAAATCTCTCAATCCCTGAAAAATGTTCATTTTGATATATGAAAATGTGGAATTTCTTAGTACAGTAATGAATTGTATATCAAAACTCTACTGGCCTCTAATAAAAACAATAAACCTGAGGGAGTCAGCGTATTTTTTTCTTAAATAAATAAATGTTAAAATAACAGAAAAATCTACTAGACTGTGCATGCATTTCACTCAGAATTTTTATCTGCTGTAAAAAGGCTTTATGGCCCATGCCTATGCTCTTAACTTGTATATGGACAGCATGAACTTTTGAAAGTACAGCCCAAGTCACAGTGTAGAAATCCGTTATATACAGAAATAAATCACAGTGTAAGTAATATCTCTCTAATGGGAATATTCATGTTGTTTTTTTTCACAAAGTAAGGAAAGCAGTGGCAATAGTGAAATCTAAATCAATCAATCAGTTTCTTTTGGTTTTTCATGCCTCTCTATCTCTGAACTAGAGAGTTCACACGTAGCAGGGTTTGATTGACTGGCATTGCATCCCAGAGCCATTCATAACAAAAGACAAACACCAGTAGCCCCCCCCTTAATGAAGCCTCCTGCTTTCAAATTATTGTCTCCCTTTAACCAGTAAGACTTTTTTTCTGATATGATGCCTCCACAGACTGTGTAATCTCAAGGTTCCCAATGTATGAGCCAAGTTCACAGCAGACTTACACTTGTGACTCCATTAGGTTCAGCAGTGTCACACAAACTTGATCTTCTGTCCTTTTGTGTGGATGTACAATAGCATATGTTTTCAGAGTCCTTCTGGCTGTTAAACCTGATGAAGTTAAGCTTTTGAGAGTGATTACTGATACCTCACATGGATGTACAGTTTTACCTGTACTTCACTGAACGTCTACAAACAATTAATTTGTTAAATCTAACAGGTGCAACATAAAAAACAAAGTATGGAATTCGCAATTCTGGATCTGAATTTTCATAAACACCATAAATTGGTCTTAAAATACCCCACTGAGTTACTCTACCTCATGCCACAAAGACCACAATAAAAAACTGTCATTAAGTTGTCAGACCAGTAAAAGTATTTGTGGCCTCATTACTAAAGAAGGTACTAAAAGCTGTGTAGCAAAGGCCTTTGTGAGCTAAATTAATTCTCATCAAGCCTGAAGTACCCACTTCATCCATAGCTGACTACATCTGCTATTCTGAAACTCATTATCCTTTCCAAACTTTTGCTGATTACTTTCAATATTAAGTAGGCTAAGGCAAGTTATTTACAAATCAAGTGGTAACCATGAATATTTTCTCACAGTGTGCTGTTCATGTCCAATAAACACATACATATATTAATTGTATGTTCAATATTAATACATATGTATAACTATTATGTAATAATATTCTGTGTATTAATAAACACCAGTTTATTCTTACATACCCTGACTCTTTGATTCTCTGCAAAAGTTCAATATTGTCATATCCCCTGACAATTAGGCATGAAGTGGAATTTATTTTCATATTGCGTGTGTGCGACTAATGATGCAGTTCTGTTTCTTATTAGTCTGTATGTTAATTCTGGCTGTTATATTTTATCTGTAAGGGCAAAAGCTACATTTTAACTTAAGAGTTCTGATATAAAACCACTGTTCCTGTTTTTTGGACATGCAGAATTTGAAGAGAATCGTAATTCTGGTTTAGTTTAGCATGGTAATATTCAGTGTGCCTGCTGTAGTTATTCTGATGAAAAGAACATATACATGTGAGTTGAACATATACAAGGACAACTCATAACATCTGCTTCAAGCCCTCAGTATGCTTGGAAGGCAGAGTCCCCTATAGGGAAAGTCACTTCTTATAAAACTTGAGGCTGCAAAACATGTAATCTCAACTCTTCCTTTCTACATGCTTAATCCCTCTGTCCCCCCAGGGCACTAACAGGATCCAAAGAACTCAGCCATGTCCTACTTCCTCCTACTTCCTCCTACTTCCTTACTGTCACCACTTAGCAGTTTGGGCAGATGACAAACTTAAGGATAGAATTACTCTTTATTACCCACTCCTTCACAAAGGGAAGATAAAAGGGGAATAAAGACTGAAAACAATTGGATACAGACTTACTAACACAGGGAAAATATATTAGCATAAGGGATAAAGTAAAAAAGAATACCAATATATACAAATATACGTATATATATATATATATATACAACCTGATAGATATGGGCTCTGATGAGCATGTGGGGAGCTGATAGTAAAGAAATGCAGGGGAACGTCAGCACAGTCATCAGCAAGTGGTAAGAAAAAGAGGGAAGAGCTGCTGGCTTTCCCAGTCTTTATAGTGTATGGAAATGGGAAGGAATAGATACCTCCCTTTGCCTTCCGAATTAAACAGAATTTTCTTTATATTCTGTATGAAAAATTTTATCACAGTCTAACTGAATCATCTTCAGGAAGTGAAAAATATGCCTGACACCTTTAAAAATTACTCTGTTACTGGCAAGTAATCAAAACTTTAGTGTATTTAATCATTGGCTTCATTTTTTATGCAAAGCTTTTTATGAATTATTTGCATTTACTAATTAAACATGTGTATTCTTGTAGGCTATACATTTTAACTCCTGTTCCTCACTCCTCCAAAGCTTCGTATTTCTAAATTAACTACAAGGAAATCAAGATAGGTCGATCACAAACTGGCTTTCTTCTGTCTGAACCATATTAGACTTCGTTAGAAGAGGTATATTTGATCTGTGCTATTTCATCCTGCTGGTGGACTGAAATCACATAAATTCACCTTCCCCTCAGCTTGAATGGCTGCACCATTTAATCTACATTCTGCATGGTGGACTCTCATGTCTTGCAGATCTCTGTAACTTCATTCTGAAAGAAGCCTATAGGAAATTTTCCATGTTATTTTATTAAACTTGGTATAAGATTTTCTGTTAAAAATATACCTTCTCAAACTATATATATCATAGAAATACTCTTTAAATGAGTAATCCCTATAGAAGTTAATTAGACTGTATCTAGGATGTTGAACATTTACAAACCTAGTCTCTAAGCATCCGTGCTGCATATTTAAATTCATGTAACCATATTTACAAGATTGAATAATCACTGTCTGTTAGGAAAAAACATTTCTTCCTCATGTGTGCAATTTTCAGCACACAATAAATAGCTAGCACTTCTTTCAAAATACCATGTAACATTAACTGGAAAAAAAAAAGGAAATGCAAGTGCTTGTTTGGAAAATGTCTTTATTTATAGGGTTCCTGGTTTTTATGTCTCGAAATATATGCTGAAAAACTAACTGAATATGTGCATTTGAAGCTGAACTGCACCAAATGATGAACAACATTTTTTTTATGTTGAGAATATAATGACTTAATGATATAAACATTAATCTGGAAAAGCCTGATTTAAAAAGAGTTGTTTTCTGAACAATATCTAGCTAATGATTAGATACACATAGTGTAATGAAATAGCATCTAATTAACATGAATCAGTTATATCAGACTAACGAGGAATATGACAGAAAAGTTGTTCAAAAGGCACCCTAACTTGATAAAAAAGTTCTATGGGTTTCCACATAAATATCACGCAGAACTGTTAGGCAATCATATTAGAGACATGAAAGTGATGCATCTAAAGTAATAAGGGCTGTGCTGCTTTGGTTTTCAACTTCATGAATTTTGTCTACAACTGCAGTTAAATCTAAATTTTTTTTTTTATTTTTCCCCTCCACTGACGTTATCTGGAAAATCTAAACTTCATTTTAAATTCTATTATTCAGTCCAAGAAACTGCCTAGTGTGATGTGCCAAATATTGTTAGCTCTACTATATATTGAAATCCATATATGCAAATGAACTTACTAGTCATGAATTGCAAAACAGCTGGTAATATATTGCTAAGGGGATGTTTTCCTTGTTATGCTTCCCATGAGAATCTCATTTCTTGGAATGCCATTCAGAGTATATAGTATTTAAATATCAACCTACCTTGAGAAGGAGGACTTTAAAGTCTTAATCCTTGTGGTACTCATATACATAGCATTTTCCTAAAGCTTTTTATGCTCCTGACCACCAGAGCATCAAAGTAACTGACAATGCAGTAAGACAAAAATATGATGGTAGCATTTTTTATTTGAGTGTCAAGACACTAAGAGATTAGGTGGGCTCTCAAAGCCTCACAGGATTTCTTTTACTCTCCAAGGGATTTCAGCAGGACCCCATTGGTCAAGTGTTCAATGGTGACAGTTTCTCAGATTGCTCAGCCAAACTGAGCAACTGCTCAGTTACCAGCCAAACTGGTAACTGCTCAGCCAAAATTGACTCAAAACAGCATCTGCAGTCATGGCCAGGCCCTGACCATTCTGGTAATACACTGTCCAGCAATCCCTGCACATTGGGCACATGCCACACATTGAGCCCAGAAGCCCCACTGCTTCTCTCCACTTCAGCTTGCTTGCTCTCATCACCTTGGTCTGCACAGGATAGAACATCCCAGAATACAGTGCAAGGAAAAGAATGGAAGTACTTAGCAGATGTATTAATGAAAACTCAGCACTCAAAAAATGTAGTAAGCATAATAAACAACTGTATAAATTAGTCAAAACCGGATGAAAAAATTACCATTTGATATTCTGAGTTACCCACTCACCCTGTTCACAGTGCCTATAAGGAAAGCATAACTTTAGATATCTACACATCATTTCTGCATCAAAGCACTCCCCTTGAGCAGTGCTCAGAAGGAAATAAAAAAAATAACCTCTTGTTTATTATCTATCACTCTGTGGCTCTCAGAAGTTTTTTACTTGTCAAAAGGTTTCACTTTCCTCTTCCTATCTTCTGCTGACTAGCACTCTTCACACTACTTCCCTGCTCTTGTCTTCTTCTCTCCTCTAACTCCTCAAAAGTTACTGTTAAAAATTTGTTGCTGTCATAATTTCAAAGTCCTTCTGCAGCTTAAAATCGTTGTCTGAGTTTTAGACTTTGGCCCTGCTGTGGTAATGCTACCAAAACCTAATAGATGTTTAAAAGGAAATAAATATATACAGCTTGGAGGAAAATAAGTTTTCAAAGACTCCCCAGTAAGAAAGATACAGATGTCTCTGAGTTATGAAGAAAGAATGTCAAATAAGCAGATAGGAAAAAGAAAAAAACAAACTTATTGAAATGTCAGCTATTTTGACCTTGTACAGACAATAATTCTTTTAAAGTTTCAGATATGAACCCCAGCTTCTTGAAGAAAGATAGAAATAAACTAAATAAAATCAGACATTTTGCTACTCTACATTTATTTAGCTTTGGGTAAATACTTTTGTCTTAATACCTGTTGTGAAGTTCCTGTGAGATCTTATACACACTCAAATTGATGTGCTCTAACAAGTTACTCTATAGCAGCTAAGATGGACTAATTAGAGTCCATTAGAGATGGACTTGTTAGAATAAGAGATGGACTAATTAGACTAATTAATTTATTTGCCACTCTTAAGCAGTGGCAAATAAAAACTGATTTTACCTGGGGAGAAAGATGTTTAGCAACAAGTGCTTATTCTCTTCTGCCCTATCAGTTATATCCTTATTTTTAACTTAACACCTCCAATTTTTCAAGCTGAACAACTAATTCTTTTATCATATCTCCACCTTTAAGTCTCTTCCAGTAAAAACAGAGACAAGGAAATTTCAATTCTAGTTATTTCTTCCATATTATTCTCTTCACTGTTCCTACATCCATCCATCCCCCTACCTCACTGCTAACAGGAATGAGGTCTACTTCTGCCATACAGAACTGCACAATGTCAACAGGAATTTCCTATTCTATGTTATTTTGGATTCTGTGAAGGCACATTGTAAATACAGAAATATATCCTTGTTGTTTCTTGAGGGAAATGCCTATTTTTCTTCCTCACAGTTTAAAACATATGATGGGACATCATTGAGAGAACTGGTCATGGGAGGACAAGGGAGCTGAAAGAAGATGACAAACTTTTAAACTGAATCTTCAAAAAAAGCCATACATAAATCCTTTTCCTAGTGTCAGTGACCAACACATAACATATACACATAACCACAATGATGAGTATCTCACTGTTTGTTCTGACAGAAGCTTATGTTCTCATCACTGAGACGTGGCTGGTGCTCTGACAGGCCAAATCTGAATTAATAATACATTCTCAACACTTTGATGAATGTATAATAAGTGAACTGACCCTGCAATCATTCTTTTTCAAAGTTTTCAAGTTCTGCAAGAGTTGCTTTCTGGAAAAGCTTTGTTCTAAAGTAAGAAAACATTGTCAGAGTGTGTGTTTTACTGGGAATCTTATATATTGTTTGGGGGGGTTTTATTGCTTACACTTATAAGTTCGTCTGCATATCATCTTTGAAGGCTGTTTATCTATGATAAGCATAAATTCAGAACAAGTTTTAAGTCTGTTGAACACTGTGAATATTTCACAGTTGATTAGATTGAACTCCTTGAAACACAGATGAGTATGTAAACTGAGAAAATCCCATGTTTAGTTTTCCTCAGATTTTTACATTCACTTGTGCAGAGTGTTCATCTTATCAATAAATTAGTACATGGCCTGCTAATATGTGGTATTACTGCTAATGCTGCTTTCTTTATAAGAGAAGTTTGTTGTGGGGTTTTTTTATGCATTTTTTTTTCTTTTTGATTTTTTAAGGAAACCACATTTTAAATAGCTTCAGTAGGCAGCTTTTTAATTAGTAGACTCCCTACTACACATAGAAAGAAAATCTGTAACTAGTAGCAACAGTGATCGTGTGGAAGGAATACATTTAAGGAATAAGCTGAGTAAACCAGCATAAATTTTTCACAGTCAATTCACAGAACTATCAAGAAAGAAGAAACCACTCCAAATCTCTTTGAAGTTAACATAAATCTCTACGAAAACAATCCAGAGATAAACTTGCTCTTTCAGGCTTCAGTTTTTACAGAGGCAGCCCTACAGCACTGACCTAATTGTCAGCAATATGACAGAAGAAAACCTTTTTTCATCTAGTACTTTGAGATGTTAGGATAGCTTTTCATAGTCTGATGCACAGAAATAATGGAAATAGTACTAAGCGTAATAGTTTTGGTCTCCAGCAAAACTTCACCTTCTTCTGGAAGACGATTCCGTCGTCATAAATCTAAGATCAAAAGAGCTCAAAGGAAAGCTAATGAAACTTATTTCAGGAGGAAAACAACTAAGTTTCCACAGTCTATTTTGTGTAGTAGGTAAATATTTTGGATGATCATTGGATGGTGAATGAGGTGGGTAACAAATGGTTTGGGATTAAAAAAATTTTGGACTGAAAAATATTTAAATTGTCCCCATTGTGCCCTTAATCCTTCAAGGATCAAAAAGATGAGAACCAGACAAAGGAAAAGAGAGAGGAACATTTAGCTGGAAGTTTGTATGTGAATGTTTAAAAGATTTTCATCCAATCTATTTGTTGCAAGAGTTGGGGCTACTAACACAAACATTTTAAAACACTCTCTTCTCTCAGAAGCAATTGCAGACAAGAGGAATATGAATGTACTGACTGCCCAGGAGAAAGCTGGACACAAGTCTGGCCTCCCCAGAAAAGGTCCCTGTGATATAAGATATCAATTCTTGAGTCTCAGCTACTGGGCCTTGATTTTGGTTATGGTGTTATTGTTCACTCAAAACTTTTCCAAACATCTCTTGTTTTTGAAGTGTACAATGCAAACAGCTTCATTGCTGCCACATGCTTGGAGCACTGTCTTGTAACTTTGTGTGAGATTTCACACATATATTGAGTGTCATTTATTTTATGAATCATGGGATTTTCTTATTTGTCTCATGCAGAGTGCTACCAAGTCAAACAATTTGTCCTACATTTTACATAAGCTTTAATATCTTTAAATTAAAATAAGTTTAACATGTGCTTCAGAAATATAGTATGAAATTTTCTGTTTCTAATGGGGTTTTTTTGGTTTTTTGTACCAAAAATATAATTTTGACATCAAAAACATATTTTCTTTATGAGTTTTGTTTAAACACTTTCCTGATAGAGATGTGATGGTTTGGTTTGGTTTTGGTAAGATTTCTTGGTAAGATTGGTAAGATTTCCATTTAAGCTAAAGGAAAAATATTCAGTATCATAGCTGTTCCCTTTTGAAAACACAACTAAAATGTCTGAGTAGAGGTTTTTTAAAACAGATTTTATTAAATATTCATTCTGTCTCTTATTCAGTGCAAATAGCTATAAAACAATACAAAATAATATAGGTTCATTTTTTTTGGTTTTGTTTTAATGGAAAATAGTCACATTTATTACAAGTGACTTTAAAAAAAATGACAAAATATTTGCTAATATCTACTCTTTTCCTTAAGAAACAAAATATCTTGGCACATCTATTAAATTACGAAATCACCATAAATTTACCAGAGATGTAGTTTCTGTGTAGTTTCAAGTAGTTTCTGAGACAGTTAGTGGCCGTTCTAGGGTGTAATAAATATACTATTTGTAGTAACCAGTCCATCATTCTTTTCACATATAGAGGAATTGAAAAGAATGATAGTGATTCATTTTGAAGCGCAGTGGTACATTCACAACACAAAGTTGGGGTTTTTTTTGCACTGGCACAGGTTTTATATATAGCCTAACCATGAAAGAATGCTAAGTGTTATAATTTCTGGTTACAAATTGTATCAAATTACACTGCGGAGAGCATTTAGATTTGTTGAATTATTTTGTTTTTCTTGGCTTGGTAGCATTTCCATGTGATGTTTCATAATAATAGACACCAAAGAAATATGATTATTCTATCACTTAATGTAACTCTGAATGTTGCAAGTCAGTTTAATGTATTTCTGAAACTCTTAAACTGTAGTCATCAAGAGTTGTAACAATATTAAAATACTAGACATAAGTGATTGTGCTATATGGTGAGCTGATTTTTGAAAATGCCAACTAATCAACTGGCTTGGACAGGATGTACAGGTCCCTAAATTCAAGAAAACAACCCAATGTATTTAGAGTTGACATCTTAAAAAATTCAGGTAACGTTGCATCCACTAAATTAAAGGCATTTTAAAGGTTTCTTTTAGCTGTTACTGCTAAGCTAAGTCTGCAAATAAGGCTCTAACTGCATAAATAGTCAGAAAGTATTATTATTATTGACTCCAACTTGGCTGAGAACCTCATTATTCTTATGTGTCTAACAAGATGGTGCTTATCAGATACACACAAAATGTTCTCTTTCAATATTTTTCACAAAAGATCCTTTTGTTATAATATATAAGCACTTTTTTCTGTTCTACTTTGCTGCTGGATACTTGAGTTATAGAATACTATTTTAGTATTTGCTTTTAAGAATTATTCAGCAGATAAGGTTTTTGACAGTGTTTTGAAATCTGGTTCGCTGTGGAGAATCTACAGACAAGATGAGGTAAAAAAGGTTGAGGAGTAGAATCCCAGAAAGAATATTTGTCTCAAAACAGATGCCCTGACAAAATGGACATTGCATTTGAGTGGAGGCCTCATTTGATAGCCATCTGGACTCACAAGGAGAGACCCTCATTTGGGTAACCGCCCTGATAAACAGGGCCCTATTCTCTCAAGAGCAGTCCCTCCTTTAGTGGCTATCCCAATAAACGGAACATTGTCCTTGCAAGGGGAGCTCTGTTTGCTGCCCCCCCTGACAGGCAGGACACTGTATTTATACGATAAGGGACAGGGGCAGGCAAGCTGCACCCTGCGGAGGCAGAGGGACATCTTGTGTGTGCCCAGGGTAAAGCCACTGGAGAGGGTGCATGTGCAGAAATAAGGGTTATTGCTGTGTCATCCCATCTGGAGGGGCTCAAGTGAACACCTGGCTTTGCAAGATATGCCAAAGCCCTCTCCTAAAAAGGTGGGGTCAGGCGGCATAAAAGAGGCACGCTCGAAATGTCATCAAGGGACCCCAAATTCCTGCTGAGATCATTGCTGCATCCCATGGTGGTGAGATCTTTCCTATCTCTTCTTTACCTTTATCTCTCTCTCTCTCTCTCTGCTCTCTCTCTCTCTGCTTCTCTGTTTCTAACCTTATCATGGCACATGAGGGTAACATAGTTTCTAACTTTGTTAAGTTTTACTAGCCTTGCTTTGTTAAGTTTTGTTATTTCTAACCTGTTGATTTGACAGCTTCCTAATTTTTGCTAAATTTTAATCCATTGCTTAGGAAGTACCATCATTTATAATTCTGCTTGTGTAATTCTGACATATTTTATATAGTAAAGTTGTGTTTTTATTACAAACCTCCTGGGTAATAACCTTACTCCTGAGTTACTGCTCAGAGAATTTCTGAACTTAATCTCACTAAATGAGTTTTTAAAAAGAGATTAATTAGAGGAGGAGAAGGAGTGGGACCAGCCATACCTAGGCTCCTCTCTGAAGGAGTTTTAGAAAGCAAGGGGGTACAGTACTAAAATCTCCCTGGGTCAACCCCCCCTCTGGGGAACCCTACCCCTCGCCCACTCTGTGGGACGTAGCACCATACCCACTCTGTGGGACGTGATATTTGGTTTGGCCCCCACAGCTGGGGAGCTGTACTCACTTTGTGAGATGTGACAGTGCTGCACCCACCTTGTGGGGGCACGACAAGAGGGAACTCAGCATTTGGTTGTGCAGGAATTGCACGAGGTGGAACCTTGGACTGTAAATTTTATTTTTTGAAACTCGGTTTGGGAAGTTAATTTTATGAATTTGAAGCATACTTTTTAAATAAAATTTTAAGGTGTGTGAGTAGGACACAGCATGGATGTAGGGAACAACCACAAACCAGTGATGATATGCAGAGTAAATTAATTTCTGTTACCTCTGGGTAACTTCTGTTCCCAACCAGGGGGGGTCTCTAGGCAACACCAGGAATGGGCACTGTTGAAACTTGGTTCTTGCTAGAAGATCACTGAGCAGGATTTCTCAGTCTATATTTCAGATATTCACATGTATGTAATTTCCCACTCTGATTTGGTTCTTTCCCACAGCCGGATAGGAATCTCAAGCATGTTCAATTAGGATGCTTTAAGTCTATCATGGACTATGGTAGCTAACACAGTTGTGCTACTTGTCCAACACCCAAGACCAAATAATAATTAATATGATTATGTGCCTTTCAACAACCCAGGAACCAAGTCACTTATGTGTATTTAAAGTCCTTCTCATCAACTTTCCATTATTTTCTAACATAAAGGATATGCTTGTTACTGTAAGGTTATAACTATAATAGCAATTTTCCAAAATATATATAATTTTTATATATATATATGTAT
Organism: Calypte anna; assembly: GCF_003957555.1. Lineage (NCBI taxonomy): Eukaryota > Metazoa > Chordata > Aves > Apodiformes > Trochilidae > Calypte > Calypte anna. The sequence goes on from NC_044244.1 coordinate 31,860,086, forward strand.
ATTTTTAATAAGACTTTGCACTGAACAAGTCTGAAAAAGGTAAGGCCATTGTTGGAAAAGCTGTGAGACAAAAACTGGGTCTTGACGATTTGGAGTCAAAACCACAGGTGATCAACTGGCCCATTGATATCATCCTGGCTGTTCCTACCTCACAGTCATAGAACACCTTGTTGCAGACCATCTAGTTGATCTCACATTACCAATGAATTTCTGTCATGTAGTGACTGATGCATGGAAATAAGATACATAGTCAGGATGGTGCTCTTATAATGATCCAGGAACTATAATAAAGTCATTGATACAAGTACAGACTGGAGTCTATTTTAAAGATACAACTTCCACTCATCTATGTCTGCACAGGAAATCAGGCTATAAAGAACAAGTCTTTGAGAAACAGGTGATGAAAAAAGGGTATTGAGGATGCCTGTGTGGATTTAAAAAGCTGGAAAGTTGAACAAATGGCATGATGTGAGCACTGCATAAACAACCTACTGAGATCCTTTGGACAGAGTACCACATATTAAAAATTATGACTGTAAATCCAATATTAATGCAAGTAAAACTTTTTATTAATTTCTTATGAGATCTGTCTGGAAAGAGCTGTCGAAGAAACTGCTTGGCAAATCAAAATAAATAAGCTTAAGGTACTAATATGGCATCTTGGATTAAAATGTATGGAATTTTAAGCTAAAAGTAATTATAAGAAAAGACAGTTGATTACCAATTTCCTGTCCCCCTCAGCCTCAGTTTGATCTAAATATTCACATTTTCTAAATTCTGTATCAAATGGGGTAAGTTGAAGACATAACTATTCACTTAAACATACAGCAGCAGCAATAATATTTTAGGAAGGAAGCCCCCTCCTTAAACAAAATGAAACAAAACAAAAGACAACACAAAACCCCACAACAAAATAAACCAAAGGAACTCTGACCAAAAATGTAAAGAAAGAAATCATGAATATTATATTGTATTGTTACTGTAAGCAATGACTGAGTCTGCATGTCTTCTAGGAAACAAAAAACATGAGTGAATGCTTTTATTTTAGAAAAAGTTCTGTTTTCTTGTCTGGTGTTAAGATGGTATGTAAAATTGGAAAGCTTCAAGATATATAATAGGTTTTTTTTATTTAATTTTCCATCTTAAAATATATAGTTTGCTTTAAAATTGTCCCTAAGATTTCTTGAATCTTGAATCCCTCTGCAATGACTTTATGATAGTGAACTGAATTTAAAAGCACCTGTTTGTGGCAACTGCTCCTATGTGGGGGAAAAACTGACTAAGTATCATAATTTGTGTTTGATAAACTTTTAGTCTATAAGAATTTAATATATGCATTTTTAAGAGGAAATTTCGTGTATGTACTTGTATGTACAACTGTGGGCATTACAGACATATGTTTGAATGGCTGGGAAATGAAAGAAACTTAGTATTAGACACACCTCAGGACAATTTATATCGAAGTAAATAAACTGACTTCTGTTGTATATCATGCACTATGGAGATGAATTCCACATGATGGCAGCCCTGATTAGACCCTAATGCATGTGTTCTAAAGCCTGCTTTAGAGGTTAACTCTTAAAGCTTAAAGCCAGAAAAAACAGTCTTACACTTACAGATCATATTTATAGAAAATGAAACAATAATGTCTCAGACAATGACACAGAAATGTCATAGGCAACTGATGATGGGATCTCTTCAATCCCTTGGCTGAAACCCAGTTTGGTCAATATTCACTGAGTCTTCTTTCAGCTGTAGGAACCCTACTGGACTCTCAGTTTCGTCATCTCACATCCCATTTCATCACACAGCTCTTCTGCTTTATTGTGATTTGTGACTACATGATGTTATTTGTGAATACATGATTTTTTTTTTTGTTTAATTTCCTTCCAGCATGTTTTAAAACAAAGGATCTACTCAGGGAAGTCCTATTCTGTAACTTGATACATAGTCTCACTCAGGTTCTCTGATTTCCACTCTTCATTTGTCTCCTTAAACTGGTTTCTGTCTCAGATAATTAAACTACTGAATATATTAAAAATGGATTTGGACAAGGACTCCATTTTGCCAGAAAATGATATTTCAGTCAGTTTTTATCTGCACTGGGAAAAAAAAAGATATTCTGAATTGATTCTTGTGCTGAGACACAAAAAGAAAAGGTACAAGATAGACATTATAGAATTATTTATTAAAAGGATAGTCAAGATATGGAAGACCTTGATTTCATCTCTTCCATGAAGTATTTTGAATGATTATCTACCCCTCCCACATTGCAATTATCACCCTATGAGTGATTTGGGAACGTCACACCCAGTGTCTGGGCTCCACAATAATCTGATCAGAGGGCTAAAACTCTGTGAGTAGCCATAAGCATGATCTTCATGACTTCTCTTTTCAACAACAATTTATGTTGGATCTGAATTTTCACATGACTCACTACTCCAACCAAACTGAAAACTGAGCCAAAAAATTTTCAAATATAGTCTTAGTAACTGACCTGAGACTGTACATCATTAGACTCTTTTATTAACTTCAAGATATGTTGGAAATATTTTTATCCTAGTTTATACAGTTGAACCTCTTTTCAAAGACACATCCAATTTATAATGATTTATTTTTACATTATTATTCTGCAAATAGAGAAGAATTTGTGGTTTCTATGCACCTCTGTGCATTTCTTTATACTTTTCAGTAGCTGTTAGATCAGTTCCCTTTTTCTTTACCAGACAATCTGCATCTTACTAGAAGTCTATGTATAGTCCAAAATGCCTCTAGGGAACAGGGAAAATTACTAGACCACTTTTACATTGTACTTGTGTTTATTTTATTGGAAGAAATCAGACATTATGACGGGAAACTCTGTAAGAAAAACAAGTTTGATCCCACTTCCCATGTACATTTGCTAACCATTTTGTCACATGCTTTGCTCTCTTTTCTTCCAATAGCTGCTATTTTCAATTTCTTAACTATATGTTAGAAAAATATAATAAATATAATTTAATTTAAAATAGTATTTTATAATTTTATTAAGAATAGTAACTGCTAACAATTGCTAGCACTTAAAGAAAGATAAAAAAAGCAGGTTGACACTTATTTAAATACTATCAATTCATTACAATGTTTTGCATGACTGTAAAATGGGGCCAGAGAAAGAGCAGCCGTACTCTCCTTGATGGAGAAACAGTACAAGATGTCAGTTGTGTGTGTATTTATTTTCCCTTGTCAGAAGTTGATGTGAAGACAGAAAACCAAAGCATTTTTCATAATTTTTATACACAGTAAAAAAAAATTTTAAAACCCCAGATTTTTATAATGATCTGAAAACTAAAAACTTCTGTTGGGAAAATAAATTTTAAAAAAAGTCAAATTTCCACTACAGAAGTCAAAGTCTAAAATTCTCATTCAAGCCAAAGCCACTGGAAATATATTTTACTAAGCCCTATTAAAATGTTCATTTTGAAACAATTTTACTTTAGGCCAAGTTAATCTGCTCTGTGACAGCACACCACAGAACACATTACAGTTTATTCATATTTGCATTCTCAGTTAAATATAAGCTTGCTGCTTGGGCTACACTTGCAGTGATATATCTTGCTGTCTCCCATCTTGCCAACCTTGATGTCACACACAACACAGATGTGACACAGATGTGACGTGACAGTGAAAAATCACAGCAGTATGAAGACACAGTCATGAGAAGAGTGTAGCGGGAAGAGCCTTTCTTGCTCCTGAGGCTCGACAAGCTGCTGGCCTCTCCATTGCCTTGTACAGAGTGAGCTTCTCTCTGTGGGTGTGTGTCCCACCTTTATTGGCCCCCTGGTAATAGGGGGCCTGTCCTAACCAGGCACAGGTGGATTCACACCCACTCTTTGGCAACTCCAGGAACTTGGTTTATCTTGTTTCTCTACAGAAGAGTGTGGGGTTCAGTGTATGACTGTCCTGGTTTGGACCAGGATAAAGGTGATTTTCTGTCTTGTACTTTTGCTTTTAGCTAAGTTTCTTGTAAGTAGTTGCACTTGCTGAAATTAACAGCAAGTTTCTCAGACAGTGTCTGCTTCTAGGATTGATAACACTTGATGTTTATAGTTACTGCTAGAGACTGGTATGCAGAGCCAAGGACACTGCTCAGCTCTGAGGAAAACATTTTACTGTCCAGGAGGACACAGAGGTCCCACCTGAGCCCTCCTTTGGGGAGGAACAGACAAGATAGATGCCAGAATTGACCAAACAGAGTATTCCATCCCATATACGTCACACTCAGTATAAATTTGAGGCATCACGAGGGCCGAGCCAGATCTTTTCCTGATTTCCTGCTTCCCTTCCTTCACCCGGCATCCTGGAAGGATCCCGTCCGTTCATCTGCCTGTGGTCCTGATCCGTGCCAGCCCATATCTGTGTGTTCCTGCCTCCGGTTCCCGACTGCTGCCGACTCCAGGAGTCCAGCCTGGACTTTCCCAGGGCTGCCCTACAGCCTCGGTGGTGACGTGAGAGTTATTGGGGGAGAGGGGGGAGGAATGTGGTTTCCATTTTCCTGTATATTTGTATATATTTAGTAATTTTTCCTTTTTATCATAACTGTGTCATTAAAGTTGTGTAGTTTAGTTTCCAACCCATAAGTCTCTCTCCCTTATTCTCTCTCCTTTCTCTATCAAGGAGGGAGAGAGATTAATAGAGAGCGTCTGTTATTCGGTTTAATTGCCGGGCCAGTGTTAAACCGTGACAATGACAAACACAACTTTTCATGAGGGACTGTGGGTGTTAAAGCACAAAACTGAATAAGGATGTGGAAAAAAAAAATCCCTAGAATCACAGTAGTAATTTTATGAGTTTAGCCTTTAAAATGTAAATAAAATGTCTGGTGCTGTATTTCTCATATTCACAAATTCTTAAAGATGGTGGGGGAATTTCTTATAAGAAAAGATTGTGGAAATATTTTGCCTCATACAATACCTATGTTTTGCTACATGAAAAAGAAACTTAGATATAATTTCATCTATGGCTGAAATTGTTTTAAAACATTGAATATTCCTATGAAGGAAAGAACTTTTTTCAAAATCTATAAAACCTTATTTCTTTTTCTATATAAAATCTTTTCAACACCCTATTTAAATCCCAATATAATATAGAATTGATATCTATTTTGTGTGATTATGCAACAAGATAAAAAAACTATACCAGAAACTAGTTGTTTCAACTGTATTTTCATACATTTGAGACCACTGGGAAAAACAGAAACATCTCTTAGATTTCCAGAAGGTATCTGTTCCATATCATATATACACAGCACTTCCACAGCAGTATTAAAGTGTGATTCCACCTTGTAATTCCTTTCGGAATAGAGTAAATCACACAAAACCCAAGACAAAATACTTCAGACTAAGCAGTAGTTTATGAAGATGAATCTCATATAGGCTACAGGGTGCTCCTGTTCACTGTCTGATTCTGTCTGTTTCCCATGTCCTGCAGAATATCTGAGCTATTGTCTCTTGGCATTTCTCCTGTGTGAGGCAACCCTATTTGGAGCTTGAGAAATTAAATTTAAATGAAGTTTCTAAAACAATGCTTGGAAGTCACAGTAAAAGGTTTCAGTTTAGCAAATTCAGATTTTAAGAGAAATCCCTATCCTATTTCTCCTTAGGACAAAGCACTGTGTCATACATCTCCAGAAATGAAGCTATGAAATGTTAGGTAAAATATCAAGAAATGAATGCTTAACATTTTGAGAGTGTTAATTATATGCCTTCATGCTTTCTGTGTGATGAATATTTTGCCAGTGGTTGCTAATTATTATAGAAATTAGGTTTAATAAGTTGGGAATTTCACAGACTTAGGTCTTCTGGGCTACACTTAAGCCACTAAGGAATGGGTGTTAATTAAGGACAAAGAAGAGAAGAATTGAAAAAATTTGATGGGTTCAAGGAAACAGCAATTAAATGAAGTGCTAGAGTGATTTGCATATTTTAATATGTCAAGAACTCATGGATTTTCAGGAAAAAAGTTGTGTTGTCATTATTCAGTGGGTTTTTTCCAAAAATATTGTCATATTTTAATGCTTTGTCTCCAGAAAAAAGCTTTTGGGTACAGAATGTCAGTTTTAAAGTCTTTATTTTTGGTGCTTGGGAGATGGCTCTAGATGGCAAAGAGATATTTTTGGTATAAATACAAGCACTCATAGGGCTTTCTCTTATTCACAAAGAGCCAATATATTCTTCTGAATGACATCTTAAATGAAGGGACTTCACAGGCTACCCCACCTGCATCTGTGACATGTTACCAGACATCCAGAAACTCCATGCTCTGTAACAAGTGGATAACTAAACACCAGGGAAAAAAGAAAGAAAATCAGCAACAGTAGAAAAAAGTCAACAACAAAAACAAACACACACACAAAAAAGCAAACCAAACCAAACCAAAAAAACCCACAAAAAGAACCCCCCCAAAATAACCTTCTGTTTTAGTGAAGATGACAACAGAAAATATTTGTAGGGAATTTATCTCCTTCAATAGAAGAAGAGTTACATCACTATGTTCATCAACAATCAGTGACCAGACACTGTCAACCTATAGACGCTGTCTTAATTTTCTATACAAAGAGTTAGCAACACAACTGCTGCTATTAGGAAAACCCACCTGAAATTAGTCCTAATGCATTAGAAAGAACTGTGAGCAAACTAATAAACACAGTGTTTTTTCTTAGAATTAAAACAGTTCATTACACCTGGGCATTTTAATTGAAGACTCTGCAGCTTAGGAGAAAGTCTTATAAAGCTCATTTTAAGGAACACTCAAATAGCATTCTCTGCTTATATTATATGTCCAGCACTAAAGTTTTATCAGGTAGAAGATAATCTGAATGCAATTCATGCCAGAAACACCAGCATCTTAGTGACCATGCTATTGTGTAGCAAGTTAAAATTCACAGTATTAGATATACAGGAGCCATGAAGGCTGTAAACTAGTGATTTATTCATTGGTGAGTGAGGAGCTGATGTGAGGACTGACCATTAGTGTCCCAAGAGCTACAGGTCTACTGAAACTCACTAAAAGTTCAAACATCAAATTTCTCAAAATGTGGCATATATGTCTGGCTAAGGAGTAGGACAATGCTTCCATCAATATGAGAAGGGCTTTTTTGCATGGGTGGTCCATCTAATTCGTGAAGAAGTGAGAGGGAAGTGAAGAACCTAAGAGACTGGAAAAGAGAGAAAGCAGAAGTGAAGAGGTTTCTATGTCTATGGATCTGTGATAAGAGAATCCTAGTACTGTAATTAGAGAGTAGTATGAACTATTCAGTGAGCAGTGGAAGAGAAAGGACATCTGCATGTGCTCTCAACAAATCTAATGTCAGTTCCACCACCAAAATTAAACAAAAATGTAATTGTATGTGTGATTATATTTCTAGTCATAATAACAGAAGGATCCTCATTTTCAGTAATAATCCAGGCAGAAAACATCTCACTTTCTGTTACTATAGCCTTTGAATTGCCAGCTTTCATGGAACAGATTGTGACAGGAGGTTTTAACGTAGCAGCACAAGAAAAATAGGCATGACAAAAATAGCATTACACAAAGTTAGAAGTTATCATTGATTGATAGAAATAATAACACAAACCCACTGCTAGTTACACAGGCCTAGCCATCTGGTGCTAGGTACTGCATGTTTCTGTTGTGGTGCTTGGGCACTAGCAAATATAATAAAACATTTGTTACATTTAGAAAGATGCAGTTACAGTAATATTGCCATAGGCAGAATAATAAAACCACTTTCCATCTCTACAGTTGCTCTTTAGCTACCCATAAAGTAATTTCTGTGCATGTGTTATCTTTTCAAAAGTGATTGCCAAATTTAGACTCCAGATGAAGTCTTCATTTCTGAATCTCACTTATCATAAATAATATTTTATTAATAATAATTTATACATAAGCTATCAGATTTCTGAGGTAGCAAATGAAAATGTCTTCTTCTGTCCTAGCTGATCAGTTGGAAGATGCTTAATCACAGATAGGCATAAAAGAAATACCCCAGGTCCTTACACAGTGAGGATGGTGTGAAATGTCCTAATCAGGTACAAATTATAAGAAGAGTTTATGAAAAGCAATGGGGTTTTTTTCATTATTTTCAGCAAAACCTCTTTATTATGAAAGATAAAAATGTCTCCTTAAAGACCACTTTATAATACCTATTTCATGCTTCTTTGAATATTGTTGTTGTTTTTCATTTCCTTTTCATAGAACTTCAATAGTTCAATGTTCCTTACTGGAACTGAGAATCTGGTCATCAGTTATCTGACCTACAAGAAGTCTTCTCTGTCATTTCATTTCATTTCACTGTTCCTTTTTCTCTGTAAGTTATCCCATCTCCTCACAGAGGATGTCATGGATAGAAGTGCACATTAGTGGGGTGGATACAGGTGTGTCAGAACATCTCTGTGTCCAGCGTATCACTGGAGCATGTCCATATTAGTAAGACACTTTGACTAAAAGAATAAAATGACAGAACTTTCTGTTAGTGCTATTCAAACTGCATATACCCCCAAATATTCTTCTGTCAGACTCATGGTTTGCTTAGATAAGATTAATCTTGAAATTAAAATAATGCAAGACTACAGCATCAGAGCAGTGGGTTTTTTTTAAAAGGTGATTGAAAATATTTGAGGTCTTACAGTTAAATAGCATCATATAAATTACATCGTTACTAATATTGCATGTATGCTTATATGAACTATACTATTGCTCTGTCATCTCATAAGTAATCAGTGAAATCAGGGACATTTTTGATAGATTGAATGGTCATGGCAAAACTATACAAATAATGTGTTCTCAGCAAAGAATTAGTTATCCACTTGTAAGGCTTAAAAATCATCTTTCCCTGTGATTCACTCAAATATCACTCTGTAATATAATCTAGAGTACCAATTACATAAACAACATATTTACAGTATGTTTAAAAACACAATGGCAAATTTAATCTATGTGATTAATAAATGCCTCATATATATTTTTGATAGAGTATTTTCCAATTGCCCATGATGTTGGTTAGACAGAATGTGATTGTGAGTGACAATTACTCAGCCATTGAAATTAATTGGTGATAATAAATGATCTTGTGACTTGATGCTGAGGATTTCATACTTATGACTACTTCCTTCTTGATATTACACATTGCTGGAGAAATGACCTTTTGTGACCTATGATAAAAATGTCAAATGTCATGTTTCTCCTATTATGCAGTCAACAGTCAACATGCTTATTGAATGTTCTAAATTTCAAGACTACAGCTCAAAAGGGCAGTTGAGTGGAGGAAACATAACAAGGGAGACTGAAGACCTTGATAAACTCTGACAGAAAGGTTAAATGCAGGAAATGTAAATTTCTGTGTCGATGTTCATGATGAGTGAAGTTTTTGCTGGGTAAGGATTATCTCTGTAAGAAAATTACATTAGTCCATTTAATGATTTACAGTTCTTCCAAATGAGAACATGTAATTCCTGTCAAGAAAGAATCTACATACATCTTCCCTCATTATACTTTTAACTTTTTTTTTAATCTGCAATTTCCTTTTGTCATCTGTCTTTCTGATAAATGCCTGTGGTCATACTCTGATATTCAAGTCAGACTTGAATGAAGAGATGGATCTTGTGTTTTAAAGATGACAAGATTTGGTGTCACTATGATCACCAAGGAAAAGAACTTACACAGTCATAAACCTTCAGGTAATTTATCATTCAAACCTAACTCACTTGAGAAAACTTTCTGGTGGAGGTGGTAGTGCAAATAATAATTCTAGAATACAGCAAATGTTTCACTGGTGTTATATTGATAACTGTACACTAAACCAACTCACATTCCCATTCAACTGGACTGTCCATCTGTTTTGCTGAGATATTTGCCAGATAAAATTGTTTGGATTTGCTTTTCCAAGAATACCAGCACAAACAAAAGTCATTCGAGAGCCTGAAATTGTAGTAAGGAGGAGACAGAAAAGTCACCTTTGTTTTGTCCATTAAGAGACCATATTATTACTTTGATATATTCCCTTGATATCCTCATCCTTGACATCCAGAGCATGTGCTCCTGACAGGATAGAGAGCAAAACTCCATTTTTATCCCATGTCTCTAAATTACAAGCATGCCATGTGGAAAGACCTTGAGTGCTCCAAAGTCTCCTAGACCATTTATTTCTTTATCAGTCCATCAAACTTTTATTATCTACAGCATTCATGTTCACCTCAGTTTTTTGTCAATCTTGCTGAAATCCAAAGCACTGACTCAGGAGTCAGACTTTGTTTACTTTGTATTTGGCTTTCAAAAAGATTTCATATATGTATCTTGGCATTTTATTGACCAAGAAAATGCATTCATATCATCAGTGACAAGGCTGCACTAAGAAGTGAGATTAGTTAAAGTGTCTGATGAGTACAACTACATAGAGGAGAAGGCAAGGAAAGAAAATAACTTTGTTCAAAGAGAATAACTACATAAAGTCTGATAACATTGAAATACTGCTATAACAAGTGAAAATCAAAAAATTACCCAACAAAATCAAATTATAAAACTGACAAAAGAACAGAAGTGTGTAAAATACTGTATTTCAAATGGTCTTTTGGAAGAACAGAGTTTCTTCTTGTTTGTAAAGAACCTGACAGCATCACAAATCGATATTTACAACGGAGTTAAAAGATCAGCCTATGCCTTGCTAAAGTAAAGCAACTCTGGTGAGATGCCTCTCAGCTATGTGTGCAATGTAAAGCTACAGAAAAGGTCTCTTTAGGAAAAAAATGCTATAATAAGATAGAAAAAAATATCTTTTGACAAATTACTGTTTCTTGTACGGTTTCATATTCTCATATGTCATTATTTAACATGGTACTTTTCCTGGCTTGGGCCAGGATAGAGCTAATTTTCTGTCTTGTAATTTTGCTTTCAGCTAAGTCTCTTTTAAGTAGCTGTACTTGCTGAAATTAACAGGAATCCAGCCTGGACTTTCCCAGGGCTGCTCTGCAGCCTTGGTGGTGATGTGAGTGTTATTGGAGTAAGAGGGGAAGATCATGGTATAGACTTTCTATATATTTGTACATATTAAATATTTTTTCCTTTTTCATCATTACTATTTTATTAAAGCTGTGTAGTTTAGTTTCCAAACCATAAGACTCTTGCCCTTATTCTCTCTCTTTATTAGAGGAGGGGGATTAATAGAGAGCATTTGTCATTCAGTTAAGTGCCGGCCCAGCATTAAGCCATGACAGTACTTTAAGCCAGAAGATGTCTGAGGATATTTTATGCTTCCAGTTATAAACATCTGACTAGGAGAATATTTTTTGCATTAGTTTTAAATTTTTAAAGTAATTTTCAGCAGGGTGACTATGACTGTTCTGTGACATTGATTCACTGCTGTTTCAGATGTAAAACTATTTCACAGCTAGTTTTATAGCTTGCTTTTTCCCTTGAAAATATTTCCACTAATTACTGACAGACAAACTGTGAATATCTTGTAAGATCTGATGATATAAGACTACAGCAATGTGGTCACTTGTGTATTTTCTGTAGTTTCACTTCCTTTTATAAGCACCTACTATTCGTCATACTTACATACAATGAGAAGTCCGAAGTACACTTAAGGTTCAGTTCAGTGAAATACAGAAGTCTTTCTTCCTAAAAAATTTCAGCACGAAAAATCCATGACTGATGCTTTGTTTTCTTGGAATATGAGCTGCAAGAAAGGAAGCCAGTCAAAGCTACATTGCTTCCAGGGGAATATTACTTAGGGAAAATGTAGAAAACTACTTAAAAACCAGAAAGAAAATACAAGAGATGTAAATGAGAACAACAACTGAAAATGAAATTAACTAAATGAATGTTCTGTTTCAGTAATGCAGGTTTTCAAGGCATATTCTTTATATGTGGCACATGACTTATAGTGAATGGTCTGTAGTTTCCTTGCCAGGTGGTCATCATCCAATAAGACCCTTTTGCTTCACAACCCATTGTGCCACAACAGACACTGCTCACCTGCCATTATGGTTCTGGTACTTGAAGCAAAAGTCAAAGAGAGGAAGAAACTTCTGTCAGAGCCTTCCTCTCTAGGATAGCAGGACTTCACATGCTTGTAATGATGGTTAGGAAAAAATTATAGAAGGAACATCAAGTAGTGGAAACTAGCAGGGAAAAATCTGAACACTGATAAAGATAATTCTTTGACTTTTCTGTGCAGAAAAACCAGGACACGGGGAAGTAAAGGAGTTTGGTTCTGCAGTCATTCCTGAAATGCTCTCAATTTGCTTATGTTACAATGTGTAGAGAAATTCTCTTAAACATACTAGAATATAAAATGTTGTTTTATAAAAGAATAGTTAATTTTCAGTTCTGAGATAACTTATCACTATAACTGAAACTGGTGGAACTGTCTGTCACTAAGCATCCTCTGGGGTCTCACTTAAAGAGGTCTTTCTGGATACATCTATCTTCTTATCTCAGTTTAGACTCCCAGATTCCCTTATCACAGCAACTAGACTGCTTTTAGCTCTTTGGCTCTGGGTTAAAGCAAGAAAACTATATATTTAATTCCACTGGCTACAGACCTAATGACAGGCTCAGAGGCTGAAGTTAAGCTTCAGTCTAAGATTTTACAGTTCAGATAAAGCTGAGAGAGACAAGGATCCCTAGACTCTATAGGAGATGTTAACCCCAGCTCCAAGAATTCTCCATTACAGAAAATCCATTCTGGAATAAGAATGGTATGTTTAATTTCCTGTTTATATGTCTTGTGATTTTGGATGAAAGAGCAACCAAAATTGATGTAAACACAATGTTAATGATCAAATACTGTCTTGCAAAAAATATATGAAGAGATCAGAGACCAATATTTTTGCAGTTCTAAGTTCTTAATTCAGACAACTCAAAACTGCTTCACTGTTGTTATCAGGACCCATAACAGCTAATTGCATTCATATATATATATTTATATATCTGACATAAACTAACTGAATTGGCTATGTCAAATTAACAGAATAAAAAAACTAAAAACCAAATCATCTGAAAATACACTTATATTCTCTGGCCTCATTAGAGAATTTCTACAGCCATCATTCATTTTTCCTTATTTTAAAGAATTATGAAATCTGATACTGTCTTTACAAAAACTTTTTCCATCAGTATATTTTTTTTCCACTGAAGTCAGATTCTTATTTCTACCATGCCTGAATAATAATCCAGAGGAAATTCAGAATCTTCTATCCCTAGTAAATTTTCAAATTGTAATGGAAGCTTTCATTTTATGTATGTAAAAACTCGACTGCTAACAGCACAGCAAGCAACACTTATTCAGAAGGGTTCCAAAAAGATATGTATTATTTTAATTACTCACACAATTCAAAATTGTGCTGAAGGATAGTTGCATACCCTTGCTGAATGTGAGCTGATGTGTCTTGATTAACACTTTTTTTCTTTTTCTTTTTTTTTTTTTTTTTTTTTTTTTTTTTCAGGGCTGTTGGCTGTTTCTCAGTGGAACAGATTATTTTATCCTCCTTTCCCTCAATAATCCTCTTTGACATAGAGCTGTCACCCTAATCCACATGAACCTTTCTGTTTTTCATGCATCAGTCTTACCTCATGGGAAGGGAGAAGGCTGGATATGCATATGCTAAGGTTTTAAAACTTAAAGATGTCGTACTCTGATCTCTTAAAATGCTTTATGCAAAGACCTTTCAATGCAGCTAATGTAGTGTTTACCAAATCCATTTCAATATCTCTGTTAATCATTCCTGTGAAGTTACTAAGATAAGCACTAGTGTTAATGTACAGATGTGATCTCATCTGAAGATTTCAGAGGAGTGACACATGTTCAGTGCTGTCATGGTTTTTGGACCTTGCATGCATAGTTCTTATGTTCTGCTTAGTAATGGGAATCTGCCTCTAGGTAACAGAAATCACTTTGCTAAATTGTAAGCTTTCATCCTCATTTTTATATTTCTTTTGAGCTGAAAATTCCAGAGGTGATTAATGTTGGAATATCACCTGGGGGCCACAAAAAGAGTGTTTAAACCTCAGTAAGGCTGTCCACAACAAAACTTGTCCCTTCTGGAGCAAACAGGGTTTTTTTGGGATCTACTAAATTAAATTCTGGTATAGAGGTGAGAAATTGACATATAGTGAGGAAAAAGTTACTATAAGATTAGACAGAACAACAATTATTTTAAAAGTTTGTTTGTAATATTTCAACTCTCAGAAAGGGCTGTGAACAGATCTGCATTCCTACAGCGTATCTAAAAGCTAACAGCTGTAATTACTATTTGGAAGTCTCAGGGAGATTAAAAAGCCATTTGTGGCCTAATCACAACTTCCACAAATTCCTGCAAAAGCAAAATATACCTAGATTTTAACAGTATTCAGCTAAGTACTCAATCTTTTCATGTTAAAAGTCTATAAATGCATTTTAGAGTGTATTTAGGGGAAAAAATGTTTAGCAAAAGTTTCAGCAAATCCTCTTCAAGCATTATATAGCTTATTACTGCTATTTCATGTGAGTATGAATGAAATGCTTAGTATATCATAGAAAAATTAAAGCTTTCAATAAATAATCTGCTTAGTATAGCAAGTAAGAATTAAAGCATTTCACAAATTATCAAATAGTCATAATCCTATCTAAGACCTGTTAAACCAAAGAAAGCATGTAAAATAGATTCCATAGAAAAGTAACTTCAGAAGAATCCTGAAAGAGATAAATTCATTAATCCAAATAATCTTAAAGCCAGAAATATTTCCAACCATTTCTCTGTGCTAATCAAGCTTAGGTCATATCGCCTTTCTGATAGTATATGGTCTGAAATTTGATGTTCAGTGTTCTGAGTTGATTTAGCATCTTATTAGTATAAGAAAATAACAGAAGGAACTATGTGATATAATTGTTTGGTAATGCTTCCTAACATTTCCTTGCCACTCATGCGGCATTTCCATAAGATGTTTTGAGGATGTAAAAAGAAACTTTTCTTCTTTGGATTAATTTTCTTTAAAAGTAAGGAGAAATAACATAAAAAACTGGACTGAACACTATTTTCATGGTTTGAAAACAAAACAATCAACATTTTAAAGATGTCTGCATAAAGACGTGTGCAAAACAGTTAGTGAAGTGATATTGAACACAGACTGTGGACATATCCATAGACTTCTTTTCCTACAGGACTCCAGTCTTATTCAGCATTTAAGGACATGAAGAAGTGATAAGTCTTTTCTATACTAAGAAGTTAAAGAGCAAATTGAAGAGTGGAAGGAGGTAGGGTTGCTACTCTAACATGGAAATTCAAGGGAGAATCTAGTCAATCTATTTTCCAACATCACCTCACCCAGCCTATGCACCTCCATGCCTAAATTTTATTTTACTGAGTCGCAGATAATCAGACCACCAGAGCTGGGAGCTGTAGGCATTTATACTGCCCACAGCTCCACTGCCATCTAAACTATGTGGAGCTGAACTATTGTACTGTTGTAGGACTGGGAATGTAGCAGACAAGAGGGAACATGATTCTACATGTGTGCTCACTGCCCAATGTTAAGGTGGACATACCGGGCAGTACTTTCCTGAGATATGAGAAATTTGTATTCCAATTTTCTCAAACTGAAGAGGGTTTTCTAACCTTACATTCACTATTCATATAAAAGCACTGAATAGGAAGCCATTGTGAAAAATGGTTCCAAGAAGTTCTGGACGTTAAAGAATTCCTATAGCTTTCATCCCCAGTCAAGGGGCAGACTGACTAGAATGGACTTTAAAAAGGGATATTTGAGATGTGAAGTACTTTGTATTCCACATTCACCCTTTTATTTTATTTACTTGCACATTTCAAATCCATTTTAACAGTCTTACCTCTGGAAATTTTAATGTGAAAACTGCCATAGAAATAATTTTCTAGTTTAGATAGCTGACTTGTTTCTGTGGTTTCTTAAAGTGGAAAAGTTTACATGGCTTAAAAAACTCTATTAGCATGTTTTAGTCCTAGAGATGGGTACTATTGTAGAGGATTATTTTGAAAATATATATTTTTAAAAAAATCTATAGATTGTCTGAAGTGAACAGTTCATGTTGACTTTCAGTAAGAAAATAAAGTTTATATATGTAAAAAAACAGCAGTTCAACAATGTTCTTGTCAATCACACATTTTTACAAGAGTCTGAGATCAAAGGCTTTTACCAAGGTTTTCTTCCATAAATATTTTTCCAGCCACTTAATCCTGGGCATCACTGAACTGCAATCTCTTGAAGTTTCAAAACTTGTTAATTACAAGTTGCAAACTTGTAATTAAAATAACAGTTGTTAAAATTTAATGAAATAATCTTGAGTGTGCAATATGGTTGATAGAACACTCAGAATAGTGGGATTCTGATTTCTAATTTAGTGAACACACTTTGAGAAAAACATGGGAAAGGTTTAGTAGGGGGAAATGAGGAAATCTTAGATAAAAATAACTTTTATACTGATGATTTGGTAATAAATCAAATCTTAGCAACTTAATTACCTCCTTAACTTACTTTTCTTTCACTTACACAGACTTACACATGCTGTGAGTTGATCAAAAACTGTACTTTTTAAAAAATATTCCAAACTCTGATACGTTTGGGCAACTGAAGCTGAACTCTGTCTGGAGAGTTCAGTTTATAATATGCAAACAGCTGTTGTAGAAGAAACAAAGAAATTTAATTGAAATTGAATTCATAAAAAATATGCAGCATATTAAATGGTCTGAGGCAGAATTATGTTCCACTATGCAGTTATTTGCCAATTTACACCATATTTGATCCAACTATTTCTCAGCATCAGAACAGTGAGTGTGTAAAGCAACCTCAAGGAAATAACACTTTTCTATTTTTACTTAATTATTTTGGGTCTTCATTTTATACAACATCAGGATTTATTCATAATTCTTACAGGCGAAACAGCAAGACTATTTCCTTAAATCAAATGCAGTGGAAGAAGAATAAAAACCAAAGAGAAAAATTATAACAATATGTTGAAAATGAAAGAGGTTTTTCAAAATGCTAAAAAGCCTTCTGGCTGTTTTCCTTTAGCTTTTTTCCTTATTTTTAACTAACTTTTTTTTTCCAAGTTAATGTCAATATTTTGCCTACATGGAAGAAAATCAAGGCTTATGTAATCCCCCTACCTGTCCACATCAAAGTAATATATATTCAATTTAGAAAAGGAAAAAAGCAATGCTGAGATGCAGGTGAGTAAGAAAAAGTGAGCAAAAAAGCTATGAGAGAAAAAGGCAATTAAAGAATGCTTGAAAAGGCCAGGTTTTCTGAAATAGATTAAGTTCCTTTATTGACTAGGGGTTTTACTTCGCTCCCGTAATGGGAAAGTATACATCTTCCCAATCTGATAAAAAATTTCCAGTCTTTGTGGCATCAGTAAGGTTGTCGGTGATGGATTCCTGCAGGTTTTAGTTCAAGTCTAATGAGAACGGATCCAATTATAAACTTTTTCATGGTAACTGATAAGCTACATCAAAAAGATTACTTCAGGGAAGTTGCTTGAAAAGTTTTGGAAGGCAACATAAAAATTAGAAAATTAAATGGAAACTTCTTGACATTCTTTGCTCAACAGAAATGAAAGTGGAGTTCTATTTCAAGGAGTATTTCAAAAGAAAGAGTAATAGACACAAAGAAATACTGAGTGAAGGAGTGCCAGCTCTTCTGTGGCATTCAAGAGAAGTACTTCAGTGCTTGAGCACTGTAAGACAGGACCTGTTGAGTTACATTGTTGAGCTTAGTGCATTAAAATACACGTTTATGATTTAGCAGTACTTGTCAATGATGGTCACCCCTTTTAAGATTGTCCCAGGTAACAGAAGGAAAAAGGATGAGAAGGTAAGCAAAAACACATAAGGTTTTGCAAATAAAAATAACATAGGCCAAGTGTAATACATTCTTAATAGAAAAAAAAAATCTTTATGAAAGCCACAAAAAGGCATGTTTACATTATTAAAAATAGCTCATGCTGCAAAGGAACCATGAAAATATTTGTAATATTATTAAAGAAATTGAGAGATGTCAAAAGTCTACAAAACAGTATGAGAAAAAATATTATTTTTTTTTCTGAAAGACATAGTAAGTCAGTTTAAAGTTCTGCAGTTACCAATCAATGCATTTTCTCTTTGTTCTTTTGATGATGATGATTCATTCACACATTCAAACTCCTCTTTTATTCTAAACATTTATAATTCTCAAAATGGGGGGAATAAGAAAATATAGAGGTAAGAAAATCGGTTGATTAACTAAGATATAAGATTATTTAATGTACTAAGATGTCTTAAATTCTTAAATAGTCTTTCACTGTAATTCAGTGATAAAATCTGATGATGGTGAAGTATGGTTCCTGAAGATAGTTTCTGTTTTTCTAACATAAATTAAAACTACATTGCTCACTCAGCCTCTTAACATAAATCAAAACTAAAAATAATCTCTAGTTTAAAAACTTAAGTTCTCTTTAATGATGGTTATTTTTCCTGGCTAACAAAGACAGGGTAAGGTCACTTCCTCATGAACCAAATGCCTCATTTAATGAATAGAATTCCTTTTATTACTATCTCATTTACATTTTAATCTGCCTGGTTTTGCCTTCTGGCTAAATATTCTCTTTTTACATATAGTATAAAAATTCTTTATATAAAAGTATAAGACTGGAAACTGGAACGAGGAAATTTCTCTGTATTTCTGCAAACAAAATACTGCACAACAACAGGAGAAGGTTTTCACCTTTCCCCGAAATGACTGCCTGTCTTTACTGACAAATGAATGCATTTTGAGGTTTGATATTTTTTTTTAATTCTTATAGTTACTGCTTGGTCAGTCTTAACCTGATTGGAAAGAAGTGATAATTCTCTCTGTTAGAAATCAGATCTAAGTTTATAAAACTAGAGTGCTGAAAAACAAACAAACAAACAAGCAAACAAATAATGTCTTAATGGGAGTTTTCTTACACTCAAAACTCTAAAGCCTGGTGGGCCTTTTTGTTGGTTTGTTATATTTACTTTTGTTTTATTTTTTGCAGGAATATGCAGTACTGCTTTGTGGATAGCCAAACAAATTATATTGTCTGCCCCTGTGGATTGCAATGTTTTAGGTTAAAAAATTTTTTTCAAAAAAGCTCTTCTGTTCAGAAACTTGATCAGTTAATTCATTATAATTTTTAGACAACTGGTGTGAATTTCAGAGTCACCTCATTGTGATTCCTTTTCTAAAATAAAATGTTGCAAGGTTTCAAATGTGATTAATTCCTTGTTTTGTCAATATAGGTGTCAAGATAAGATGATTTCTGCTCTCTCCCAGGGATTGTAAGTAGTGTACTAGGATAGTGACACTATGCTGTAAATAAACCTGACACTACTGTTTTACCATGTACAGGTGCAGCTACGGTACAGGGAATGGAGCCATAGCTCTATCATTAGCACCTAAGTATGTCACACACACTTATCAGATTTCAGCTGCTGGCAATATTTAAACAGTATGCCTGAAGATCATATTTTCTTCTTGATCTATCTTTTAATTGAGATTACTTTTCATAGAATCACAGAATCAAAAAAAGCTCTAGGTTGAAAATTCATAGAATCATAAAAAGGTTTCAGTGGGAAGGAACCTTAAAGATCCTCTAGTTCCAACCCCAGGGCATGGACAAGGAAATCTCCCATTAGAACAGGTTGCTCAAAGCCCCATCCAACCTGGCCTTGAACACTTCCAGGGTGGTGGCATCCACAGCCTCCTTCAGCAACCTGTCCCTCCCTGTGTCTTGCCACTCCCACAGTAAAGAATAACTTTCTAAGTTTTAACATAAATCTACTTCCTTGAGTTTAAAACCAATATCTGTCATATTGCTACAAATCCTGGTAAAAGTCCCTCTCCAGCTTCTCCTTTATTCCCCAAGGAGAGGGGAAACTCCTCCCCAGGAGGAGAGCTGTCATTAGCATACATCATTCAGTTGCAGCAGGAGATCAGGTGTCCCATTAATTCAGACTGGCCCATAAGAGAGAACCTCCACCCATTTTATCAGTAAAGGTGTCTCCAGCACCAACAGAGCCATTGAAGACTGGCCCTCAGGAATGTTGCCTCCCAGGTGGTTGATTGCCACATGGAGAGGGCCATTGAAGACAGGTCCTCAGTAAGGGGGGATCTCCACCCACTTATGAGTCCTTATCTCCTTCGAGGGGCTAGCTCTGCTCCAACCACCTGTATTCACTTTAAAATTGTGTTTTCAGTCAACAAAAAAAACCCTGACTGGAATCTCACAGGTGTCATCTCTTTAATTGTGGCATTTGCACTTCCCCTGACACACTGTTATGAAATGTTTATGGATTAGCAATCTTTCCTGCAATGTAGGCAATAAGGCAATGCAGACCTACCACTGATGAAAACATCTTCTAGTCTTCTACAAAAGTGAAAACATTATGCTCATGTTTCCAAAAGCAATTTAAAGTGCATAGAAAATGAATCTTATTTGGTTAGGAAAATGCTTAATGCAAATTCAAGCAAAATCTGGCAATTTTTGAGATCCTGTTGAAATACAGTTCAATTATTATGAGACAGATCTGCAAGAGGAGACAGTGCTGAAATGACCACAATAAACTTAAAGAAATAAGGATTTGTATTACCTAAAGATACTCCACTTGGTGGCCAGTACAGCAGTTTCTAAACAATATACTAAAAGATGTACCCTGTTGCTGAAATAGAAAGTAACTGAAGACCGATAGCCTGCCAATGTTGAGTTATTACTGTGATTTACTGGGTTGTTGCATTATATGACTTCTACCAGCACTACTTTCAAAAGATGACATTTTGCTAATGACACTAATGAAGCAGTGAATCCCTGTCTCTCTTACAGAAAATATTGTCCAAAAGTTTTTCAGAAAGATTTGCTTTATTTCTTCTTTGTTTTATTTTTATTTCAACCTACAAAAGCCTAACAACCTTGTTGGTTTTCCCTTAACTGAAGGATGATCTCTGAGGTCCCTTCCAACCCAGCCAATTCTATGATTCTATGAGAGCTCAGAAGTGATAGCTCTCTGAATGAACAAGTTGCATTATTCTTTGCCAAAGATTAGACTGTAGATAATTTTATTTCACGAGGACAAAAGATGAAATTTTATCTGTTAAGCAGTCAGAGACCAACGACCCACTTTTTCATAAAAACATGCGTTTGATGTTCTGTCCCAATAAGCTTAGGTCTACAATGGCTTTCTTTGGCTATCTGAGGAGTAAATTCAGGGAGAAGAAAACCCAGCTGAATGTTAAAATGAGTAGTATTTTTTGTATGGTATCCTATGATATCAGTGTCTGGAATAAGACACATTTGAATCACACAGGAAGCCTTTTTGCCAAATATGCTTTTACTCTGATGAAACATGCTCAGGCACCACAGAGCATTGCACTGTAAATGTCTTCTTCACACAGGTTTCAGTAACCAGGCTGACAGCTGCACACTAAGGCAGACTGAGCACCTAAATTACCTAGAAATAGGTACTCCATGTGCAGCATCTTAGAGAGATCTAACCCAAGCACAACATAAGAAATTTGTCCGATATAGATCAGTGTAGCATCTCTTAAAAGAACATGTGTTTGCAGTGCAAAAGTGAATTCAGTGCCATCTAGCTGTATTGTATTAACTGTGAATATCTTATGAGATTTAAATTAATGTGCTACTGAGATGGATTAACAAAACAGAAAAGAGCATTTATGTGTCAGAATGAGTGCACTTTGCATATCATACACATTAGAAAAGTTGCTGTCCATCTGCACAGTTTCAAAGTATGTGGACTGAGAACGGCTGCCAACCTGCACACTTTTTAGCAGGTAATTAATGTCTGCTGACAGATGAGTTGATGAGGATTAGATTTACTGTAGTATGGTTCCTAGAGGGAGAAGTCATTGTCCATGACTTTCATCTAGACCATTTTGTTTACTTTCTACTATCTGTCAAACCACTAGGGGGTTGCTTTTACTTCTTGCTTAATTCTTCTAAAACTGTCTCTCCTACTGTTCTCTCTCTCCATATGACAGTTTTTGGTCTGGGACAATCTTTTTCAAAAACATTTCCTATTTCTGAAGCAATTTAGAGAAAGAATGAAGTCAGAAAAGCTGATGGCCTCTCTACTCCAGTGAAGCATTGCTCTATTATCAACAAGAATCATTCTTATAGGTCATGATTTACCAACTGGCCTCCCTTCCAAAGATGCAACTTTTTTTAGAAGTAAGGTGAAGAAAACAAATTATTTCATTCAGTGTAGAAAATTTAGAGTTTTCTTCTAGAAGATATCAAGTTAACATAGATTTATACAAAACTTATGTCCAACATCATAAAAAATGATTTCTCTTGTGTGTTCCAGTTCCCCAAGGTCAATGTTTTACTTTTCTATAAAAGTTTTTGTTGTGGTCACTTATTACTTTTAACATCTTTCTCAGAACAGATTCTTACTTCAACAGGTTCAACTACCAATGACTTTAAAATACTACTGATAATAAAAAAAGATGGAAGGTTTTTATTGGTATTTTAATGTTCCATCCAAAACACAATCTATTGTCTTCCAAAGTTTCCTTTATTTCTCAGATGAGGCACAACTGGTCTCAAGCCAACTGTAGATTAACAGATATATTGTTTCAATGGAAATAATTATTGTTACATATCCTGTAATCCACAGGTGATGAAGGTGTCTTCTTTATATTCAAGAATAAGAAATAATTTCTTCATTAATTTGACTTTCTGTTGGCTCAGGTCAGTTTAATATGTCATTAGAAATAATTTTTCTTTTATAGTAAAGTCTGGCAATAAAATGTCAAGGAGCTGTGCACTGCAGAGCAGTGAGACACTCATCACAAACCTCAGGAACAATTAGAATGTTACACTAAGAGAAAAATCTGAGAAAAAGAGGAAATTCATAGAACAGTGAAGAAAATCCTTTTCAGCGGAGTAGGAAGCCACTCAGACAGAAATAAACCAAGCAGATTTTTTCCCAGTATGAAGAAAATAAATTATTTACCTTTTCCCATATTCAACTGTTCAGATCTGGTCTGATGGATGTTGATAATTTGTGCCACTTCTGGTAAAAAATGTTTTGTAGATTATTCTGTGTAGTGAAATGAGGCAACCAGGTGCCACTAATTGCCAGGTAGTGGGCGTGAGCTTGTGTCAAGCCCACCTGTGCCTGATTAGGGTGGGCCCCCACTGCGCATGAGCAGGACCAGGGGGCCAATAAAAGGTGAGTCCTGAAGCACAGGCTCAGATCAGTCCTGAGCACGCCTGCAGAGAGGTCAGTCGCTCTTGAAGCACTGTATTACCTTCATTGTGCCACTAGCGCTCATCACCCTTAGGGTGAGGTTCTGAGGAGTCTCGAACCGACAACTTCGGCATTGTGCCACTGCGTGCTAGCCGGCTGCACTACTCAAGCCTCACCCTGCCTATGGCTCTCAGAGTTGACTAGGCCGGATCAGTGCTGTTGCTCCAAAAGCGACTGGCCCCTCTGCTGGCTAGCTCAGGACTGAGCTGGGCCTGTGTCTTAGGCCTCACCTTTTATTGGCCCCCTGGTCCTGCTCATGCGCAGTGGGGGCCCACCCTAATCAGGCACAGGTGGGCTTGACACAAGCTCATGCCAACTACCTAGCAATTAGTGGCACCTGGTTGCCTCATTTCACTACAACTCTGTTTACTGAAGAGAAAAAACGTTTTTCCAGATCCTGGAGATTATTTCGTCTATGTCCTGTGCAGGCTTAAAAGGAAAATCACACAAGGACTGCTTTGCTTTTGTGGAGCTTGTTTGAGCATCTATAGGTCTTTTTGAAGTTTACTAATTGTAAAGATCATTCTGGCTTCTGGGGAATACTGAAACACTATTTTCTTCTGGGTAAAGATGGATCTCTAGAGCAGAAACTGAATTTTTAAAAGAATTTTTAAAGTCAAAGTTTACAGAGAAATATAGCAAGATGAAAACTATAATGAAGCTATAATCAGACAATAAATGTCTGAGTGACCTGTTAGGTAAATATTTTGCCTATAATTTGCAAGCAAAAAGCAAACTTCTTAGGAATCAAAAGGTCAGAGTTTCTCTTTCCGTTTCTCCTAGGCAAAGAGAAGGAAAAATCACAACTCAGAAGTCCACAGACACAAAAAAAAAAAAAAAAAAAAAAAAAAAAAAAAAAAAAATTAAACATGTGGTCTTATGTAAACCATCTATTAATTTTTTTTCCATAGCAGGGTAACCACTGAGAACTGGGATTTTCCTTGTTGCTCTGAGTGTGGAGCTCTACTTTCACTTGTTTGTAATAGTTCTTTTTGAACATGAGATGGATGCTGCTTGCATTTCTCTTGCAGTTCAGTCAGGAATGGTTACGCATTTCCTCTGTTTCAGTTTATCCAATACCTGTATTGCATAATAAATAAATAAATAAGACATTTATAGAATTTGTGGACTGCTAAGCTGGAATACTTTCTACAATCATCTAAATATGTTACATCATTTATTTTTGTCTGCTTTCATTGAGGGTTTTTTTCTCCTCTCTAAACAGGAAGCACCTCTACCCAGAAAAAAAAAAAAATAATGCCTCAATCTTTTCTTTCCCATAATCTTAATGGCTGAGCAAAAAATAAATATCAATGCTTAGAAACATGTATCAGTATCACTGTTTGGATGGCAACTACTGTTAAGAAATGCAAAACTAAATTATGAACAAATCATAGTAATAATACTGATCATGGAAGGCTAGTTAATTATAAGTTTCCCTTAGGTATTTACTGGTAGAAAATATGTCATGTCCATGGTCTCACCCTCAAAGAGTAAAATGGGTCCTCCCTGTGGCACATCCTGTGGAGAGGCTGTTTCCCAGTATTTATACTCTAAACTATATCACAAAGACACTGACTCTCAAGGAGAGTAGAGCAGGAAGAAAATCTAATCCAGTCTAAGTAAGTTGAAAATCTTTTTTCAGAGGTGACATCAGAGAATTTATCGAACTGTAGAACCAACCATTGTGCACTTTTTTTGACTGAATTGTAATTAGTTTTCCAAAGTAACAGCTTCAAAAGCATAGTGGTAAACAAAGAAAGAAAATGAAAAGACATAATGGAAAATAAACAACTGCTGAACGTTGTGTATTAAAAAAATTACTTATAACTTTGACTTAACCAGAAAGAAGCCACATATAGTAACCTGATGGAGTTGGTTTTGGTTTTCTTTTTTGTTCATCTCTCCCGTGTCTATCTTTAATTGATAAAATGTCAACACATTGCAAATTTGAGCTCCTGCTTAATTATACTCTTAGAAGAGAAGTGTCTGATATGTGTCTGTTTAACTAGACTGGCTCTACAGCTTTTCCATGGTTTTGCTTCCTAAATCTATGGCACTGCAAAGCACAAAAGCAAGTTAAAAGGGTAGAAAAGGTAATGAAATATTTATATTCCCATGAGTACATTATTGTGCCAAAGTGCTGGAGTTCATCAGTGCACTTAAAGACAGGCTACTGAATGCTTTGCACTTAGTTGGATTTGTATTTTCTCACCAGAAATACGAACTAATGATCCAGAGTCAGTTTTAGGTGCTGGAAGATTCATGTTTGAAAGTGAGGTATGATTTGCACCCTAAGCAAAAAGTCATTTTTGCACCTGGAGACACATAAGAGGATAAGTGCTGAAAACATGGATGAGCAGTGACCCATTATTCCCATGCCTTGAAGAATGCCCTATAAACTCTCATTTCAAATGCATTTCTGTTCAAGAAAGAGCTGAAAGAAAAATATTACTTTATAAAATTACCTAGAGGAAACTACTTGTGTTGAGAAAGACTTTTTCAAATAACGAAATAGGCTTTGTTACCTGAAAGGACTCAAATACATATTCCTTATATTCCAAGCTTTTTTGGTTTGGTTTGGGGTTTTTTTGTTTTTTTTTTCTCAAGCTGCAGTCTGTAATTGTTCCCTAGGTCATCTCCTGGTTTGGTTGTACTTTATGTGAGCAGGCACTGAACAAAAAACAAGGGAGATATTAAAGAGCAGAAATGAAATTTTGCAGAGCTAGAAAAAGTCCTGTCAAATGAGAATCTTAACTCATAATTTCATCCATTGCTTCCTTCAGTTGGCCAGTGAGTGTGTGGCCAGGACAGGCAGTAAAGCAACACAGAAAAGACCAGCATCACCACTACCTTGCCTTCCATGCTTGAGTATGAATGGTGGAGGGAGTTAAATATCCTCAGACCTAGGCAGAATTATATTATCCTTTGGGCAGAAGGGAACACTTCTCCCCATGTTTACAGAAAAAGCAGTAGCCACTACTACAGAGAATAACACTGCAACCCCTCTGAAAAGGCACATCAGAATACAACACTCAAGATAGATAGGCATTGGTTAGGAATAAATAGCTCAGTCATGTTAGAACTGGCATATTCTGGGCACATGTGTAGTGATACCTGTCTTCAGCATCTGGGGCATCTTGATGAGACTATTAAATGGGACCAAATTTCTACAAATCTACAAAGGTCAGTAATTCATCCAAAGCCATTTTGTCAGAGAAATTACTGAATTCTGTTCATGTTGTCACTATTTGGCAACTCAAATTGATAAAAAACCTCAAAATGTTGAGGTTTTAGGACTTCAAACAGAAAAATAATAGAATTATCATCATGCTGAGGCCATTTGTGTTTAGTCAGTATTGTCATCACTAATGTTAAAAATAATTAAAAACTTAGAAAATAAATAATCTATATTAGATTTAGCACTTTGTTTTGGGAAATGGTAAGAAGACTGAAGTTTAAGGTATTCAGTTGTGCTAAGGAAATAAATAATCTCTATTAGATTCAGTATTTTGTTTTGGGAAATGGTAAGAAGAAGACTGATGCCTAAGGTAGTCAGTTCTGCTAAGTCATGACAACAGATGAACAAAATTTGCTCTTAAAATTTAGAGGACCTTTAAAGAAAATTGTTAAAGCACATTTGTTTTACCAGTATTGTACCATGACTTATTAATCTTGCATCATTAATCTACAAGATCAATGCATGTTCTCATTATTTCTGTTGCCCTTTGCAACAAGGATACACTCGGCTGTGCAGAGAATCAGAATTTGCTGGTGAAGGAGACCATGGTCTGAGAGTCAGTTCTGGCAAATAGGAATGGTAAATTAGTACAAAAAACCACAAAGCCTTTTAAGAACTTAATCTTTTAAACAGAGTAGTAAGCAATTTTGGATGGATCAGAATTTGAGTTTTTAACTTGAGATCAGGACATATTTTAGAGGTAAAGAATTTGTGGATCACAGAGAGGTGGATCAGATCATTTAAAGTGTTCAAGGAAGAAAGTATAACAAGTATTTTAAGTCAGGATGTGAATTAAAATGGGCTTGCATGCAATGGTATGGACAGCAGCTAAAGAACAAGATTTTTTAAAAAATGCTAAATCCATTAATCAGTCTTCTTTCCCTGATATTTTTAGATTCAAACTTTAGTACTGGGACAGACCATTGATAAAGAGTAAAAGGAATTTTTTATCAATCTATTGCTGGCACCACATTGAAATGAGAAATCTTCGAACCATATGTACAGCACAAAAAAAGAACAGTGTTATGAAAATAAACAACAAGAAAGTATTGAAATTATATGTGAAACACTGTCTAGCATTACCATTTTTTTGCTATCTTCCACAGAGGGATGTGCTCTTTTTAGATTGCTTTTAACAGAAATCAGCTGGTATTATAAGCAGGAACAGTTTTTGCTAAACTTAATCTGGATTGGTGCTAGTTTATGGTGAAGTATTGTGCAAAAACATAGCAACGTTTTTCTTAATTTACATCTCAACAGATAAGAATAGTAATGGAAAACCAGTACTTGATAAGATATAACATTCACAAGGTGAATGCAGTTTGGCTGAGCAGAACTCCAATTGCGAGTTACAATTCTGTGTCTTGTATGAGACTATTCTGTTTCCAGAAGTAGTACGAATCATTCAACAAACAAGTGTAAATCTGAGCACATTTATATGTGAATCCCACTGCATTGTACACTAGGGACAGAATTTTAATGAAAGGTCTTGTTCACACTTTCTTGATCAAAATAGATTCATTGAACTGGGAGTTTAATCAATAGAGCTCTCAGTTCTGTAATCCAGCCAAACTGTCAATGGCTTCAATTTTCTTGGTTTGTTTTTTTTGGTGGTTTTTTCTGTGTGTGTCTGTGTCCGTTCTGGTTTGTTTTTTGTTTGTTTCTTTATTTTGTTTTGGTTTTTGGTTTTTTGGTTAGTTTTTTTAGTTTGTTGGCTGGTTGGTTGGTTGGTTGGTTGTGGGGTTTTTTTTCCAAACAGTAGCTCACCAAATGTTACATGTGTTTCCAGATAACTAAGAGAAAAGTAGATAGTTATTGGCATCTTCCAATGGAACTTTCAGGGAATTTCCATATTCTGAGAGAAGGTGGAACATCCAAAGGCTTGTTTTCAAATCCCCAGAGAGGAATTATGCTCCTGAAAGAGAGGAAAAATAAAATCCAGAAAAACCTCAGTCTTCACTTCAGCCCTTCCAGATTAAGTGCACAGGATAGCCTAATAAAATTTTCTTTATATGATTAATTAACCTCAAGCACTTTTATAGTGCATGATGTGTACCTCTTTCTAAAACCCATTTAAACATTCCTGGTGTCCAAATTTAAGTCAGGTACTCCATGCTTCAGATAATTATCTATTTACAATTTAGATTACCACCTATGTTATAGAAGGTACATGAGTACTTGGTTTTTCAGCAGTTCCTCAGTATTATATTCTCTTAACAAGTTATGAAAGCCATGAAAGCTCTCTGTATGCACCCACTCTGCCCCTGTGACACTGAGGGCATAAATCCTTATTAATTTTATGATTTTGTTGCTGCTATGGATCAGAAACACCAATGTAGAAGAAAGGAATGTAGGCAGATCTATAAGTGTAAACCATACATGTACTTTGAAATTAATCTCTACAGGAATATGAAATTTAAAACAAACAAACAAACACCCCCCAAAGTAAGTAAGACAAAAACCCAACATGCACACACACAAAGAAAAAAAAACGAAAAACCCACCAAACCCTAATATATAATAACATTGTTTACAATATACTTCCTACAACTTTCACAATGTCTGAAATGGGTTTCCTATCCAATATGTTGGATATTAGGGATATAATTTCTTATTGTGATTTAAAGACTTTTTTAACAAACACACTGGCTATGACATCTGGCTAATTCTTTCTAATCCTGAAAATTAAATATCTGTTCCATCATTCCATTGGGAAAAAACCTTAAATATTTGTTCCAACTGTTTTTAATTTCCATTCACCTGGGCACTTCTCCCAGTCTGTAAATTTACTCACTTTTAGGTTTATAGGAGTCACGTTTCCATTCACCCTCCTGGATGTTGACAGTCATGAAGGAGGAACAAATCTTCCTTTTTAATTGTTGTTTTAAACCTGATTGTCATGCTTGAGCATTTCCCCCAGCATATGGATGCACTTGATGTAGTACAGAGAGTGAGCTGTACTATGCCATAAGCACAGAGCCTGCACAGCTGTTAACTTATAAAATCAAACTGTTCCTTAGAAAAGCATAATTTCATTAAGAGTATACATGCAAAAAGTTCAAGCAGCATCTTACATACTACATATAACACTGTTGAGATGGCCTCTCTGTATGAACACTTTCATTGCAGGAAGCTCATGCTAGAAAGGTTATTTATATTTCTATCAATACGGAATTTAATGTTTTGGTTCACAAAACGTATCTCATCCATTACATCACTGAGAGGAAAGGAACACTACAGAAGTAATACTCCATTAGCTCTTGCACAGCACTTTTATTTATGGCAAGTCTGTTAGGTCTGAACCCTGAGGAAGAAAGATGCTGAAGGACAAATGTCAGGGCACAGCCCATTTGTTCAGAGCGGAGAACTGGATTTTGACTTGCTTTCCATCATTCTCTTTTGCAGACTAACTGTTAAAAAATTTATATTAAATTCCTCAAAGAAATTTTAGCATATGGGAAGTACAGAGTTGTCCTTCTATGTTGTTTCACCAGAAACAGATTTTTGGGGTTTTTTTGATTGATTGTAATTGTAGACA
The DNA here is from genome assembly GCF_003957555.1 of Calypte anna. NCBI lineage: Eukaryota > Metazoa > Chordata > Aves > Apodiformes > Trochilidae > Calypte > Calypte anna. Next base: position 31,890,180 of record NC_044244.1, read on the forward strand.
GTACTGCTATTCCAGAAGACAGCTCCAATCAGTAGCATCTTAACAACCAAAATCATAACGCATCGATCAGTATGCTGCAGAATGCACATGCTTCTCCCTCTTCTCCAGTTGTGTAATTCTGATCCAGATCTGTAAAGTCTTAATTATTTTGAGGCTCAGCTATTTAGAGGCCCTTTCACTAACTATAGTATTCCAAGGCAGATGCATGTTAAGCAAACCGCCCTCTCTTTCCTCCAGCTGCATCAAACAATTCTCAGCTGCTCTTTTTAAGTTAAATTCCAGAATGTTAGCCTGCTGTATCAAAATTTAAGAAATAACTTTTCAAATTTGCGTCCAAATAAATCAAACTACAAGAAAATTTCTAAGCACGTATGAGAGAGAAAAAAAAAAAAAAAAAGATTTTATTTATTTTATTTTACTTCCTTGTCACTGGAGGAACCTAGGCAAGAAACTTCAACGTTTAAGCATTCACAAATCTCTTGACTTCAGGATAATCCCATAAGCATCTGAATCCCTTTTTGTCTCCATTTCTGCTCTGGGCATGAATTCAGCTGCCTGAAGCTGTGGTTACGTGGGCAGCCAAGCTGCCAAGAAAGGGAAGCTTTGAACTTCTCTTGCATTCTCTTAGTTTCTCCCACTCTCCTCTCTTCCCCTCCTCATTTATTTCTAAAATAACAAGGCTTGTGAATCTGAATATGTCATCTGCTGGGGAGATAATGTCTGGTCCTCCATCATCACATTTAGAGACAAGTGCATCTCAGCTGCAAGCCAGTTCACAACTGTTACATGTTTTTCACATGCAATTTATTACCGGTGACGCTATGTAGCAAGTCCAGCCTGCTTGTTTTGTCATGGACCTTAGTGGAAAAAACTCTAAATCATGTGTATCGGCAGATTCAGAAATTTGGGGGCCACTTAGTGTATTTACCATTTCAAATTACCTGGTAGCCTTTTCAGACTATCAGTTTCAGACACGTTTTAATTCCAAATATCTTCATTAATCCAGTTAAGGTTAGTAAAATGTAAGGGACTGCGTCTACTTAGTGATCAAACGTTTCAGACATTTCAAGCAAATTAAAATTGCAGGTATAAAATATATTTTATCATTCTTCCTTTAGAGAAGGCAGGGATATGGGTCTAAAGGTAAATGCCTTGTTCTCTTGTAGCATTTCTATTCATTGAAAAAAAAAATTTTTTCTTTAAATTGATTACAAATTTATAGTGGAAAAATAAAAAGAAATTTTGGATTAAAATAAAGCCTTGTGGATAAATTGACAGAAACTGCAGCATCACTTCAGTAGCTCCAAAAGCTCAGGATATGGCAGAAAGAGATCCTATCACTTTTTTCGTTTTCAATCTCCTATCTGAAAACAGAAAACCTAACATTGAGTTAAACCAGATGATAGGTGGAGTCTTTATTTCTCCTCTCAAAGCTGTCACACTTTGTATAAAATGCTTACAGAATCATTGATTAGCAAGTGAGATTTAGCTCCTAGAAAAATCCTGTCATTCTTCTGCCCAGTGCTTTTAACTCCTATGGTGACTCCATCATCAAGAACATCAAGAACATCAAAAACATCGATCACAAAACCCAGCACCCAATCCCAGATGTCAGCCCAGCTTCAACAATTCAAAATTGGCCATCAGAAGCTGGAGAATGAAGCTGAGAAACTTCCCATACAGGCAGCACTGAAGTAGATAACCTACCAGCAATATCCCCATGACGGTTTTTCTGTTCTAAGAGCTGAATTTCTTGCAAATACACAGAATGAAATGTACTTATAGCAAAGTACAAATAGGAAAAAAACACGATTTCTAATAACTTCATTCCTTCAAGTGTAAAACAAATAAAAAAAGAACCAAGCCCCACATTTAAATTTAATTCATTAAAACCCAAAGTTCCTAGTGCATTATGTACCACAGACTGAACTGACAATGTTCATAATCACACTGCCTTGCCTACAACATAAATTCTTAACAATAATTCAACTTCTTTAAAAGGTCTTGGCTGAAAATAGAAGTTAAAAATATTCTTTATTTTCAATTACTCCAGGTAGCTGTGCACGTGCATACATAGCCACAAAAGATCTCCTAACATTTTTTAATTACATTGCAGGAAAAATTATTCTCTATGGTGTAAATAAAATAAAAACTGAAGCTGTTTGTTCTATTAATATCATACAACTTTCCAGTAGTCAGTGAACTATGCATTCATGATAGGTTAACCTATAAATACCTTAAATAAATATATAGGGATTTCTAAACCACCCTCTAGAACAACTCCCTGTGACTACACCCACCAAGACAGCCACACACCCACCTCCCCACACACACACACATGTGTACTAGCTCTCATAGGCATTGTGAATTATAAACTCACCCCCACACCACACATATCTTTTCTGGGAGTGTGGATTTCACTATTTCTATACCATCCTGCTGGAGACGTAGGTACGTCAGACTTACGTGTGCCAAGGAAGCAACAAAACATATTCTCATGAGAAAGCCCCACCTCAAGTTGACACGTGTGTCAGAAGTGTGGATCCCTGCTTGTTGCACCCACACTGTCCCTCCTTGAACAAGATTCATACTCCCCATGACATTGGATAGAAGGATGTCCAGTAAGGTCGAGGTAGAGATTGTGCTGGTCAGGCAATTTCTGGTAGTGTCAAACCAGTTTTTGACAGTTTTTTGTTGCTTTCTTCTCCCTGCCCAGTGTTACAAACTTTGACACTTCTCTTGATAACTCCTTTGCTTTTTAGCTGTAGCTGTTGGTTGTTTTCTTTAGCATTGTCTCCCTCTTAGAGAATTTTGGATGTTCTATTGACACTCATATTCACATCCCTGTGTTGAACTCACTGTGATGAGGGGAGGGTGGGCAGGCAGCCCCACAAAAACTTCTAATGAGACCAAGAAATTTTCAATCAGATGTAAAGTCTATCTAGAAGTGAAAAAAAAAATCACAATTGATTACAATGTATAATTTGTGAATCGTGCTAAGGTTATAATCATCTCCCAAAGTCATTAGGCATGAACAGTCTCAGGACAACTGGCTTTTGAAGGAAGATGGAAAATGCAAAGTAACTGAAACATAATCTGAAGTTCAGTTATTGAACTTTACAGTAGTATTCTATTTAATAAATTACTAAGTTTGCACAAACATTATAATAAAGTTTTTCTCATTAATCTTATTGATATCTTAAAAACAATAGCATAACATAATAGCACACAGGAACTAACCTTGCTCACCTCTCTTCCAGATTCCTTTTTTCTTTTTAATTTTCTTTCATTTTTCATTATATATATTCAATTATTCTTTGGGCTTGCTGGCAGAATTTGCTTCTTTCCCTCCTGTCTATTCTTTTTGTGAGAGCAAAAAATGATAGTTCATTTCCAAAATAAAGGACAGCCTCAGATAGTTCAGCATACAACATAAAATAAAAATATAATATGTCTCACAAGGAGCATTGGTGTTGGCACTTTGGTGAAAAAAATGCATGTTGTTTCTGGTCAGAGTACACTCCCTCATAAGATTAGAAGAGCTCTATTGTTAAAAAATAATGGAAGGTATTTGAAATATAAAAAATTTTTTCCCAGAAAAAAAAAATAGAGATTTTAATTAAAAATTCTTTCTAGACAAACAAACAATATTTAGCTAGTGTCTTATTTTAAACACCTTTCTTATTTCTCATGTTGGAATCCTATTCTGCTTCTTAGAACCAGATGTAATTTTCATATTGATTACCTGGAAATAATTTCCCTTCATTCTCTAGGGATTTTTATGAACATCAACCCAGACAGATGAGTAAGGAACCAGATTCATACGGTAAATATTGAGAAGAAGTCCTTCCAGGTATCTGTGAGAAACAAATTTTTCTTTAGGTTGTTTTTTTTTCACATAGCACCTTTCTGTAAGGTACTCATTTTTTCTTTCAATTTCTATATTCTAAATGTAAAGAAACATTCATGAAGTATCTCAGCATACATTTTTCACTTAAACTAAATTTATTGTAAGGAAACAGCCTTCTTTAAGTGGTGATTTTTTTTTCTACAGTTCTGAAGAGGCAAGATGTAAACTAAAATTGTATTAACTATCAGCCATTACCCATGGCACGCAGAACATGAAAATATGGTAGCATTAACTCAACAAGAAAGTTGAGAAGGCTTGGATATTTCTTCTATAAAGCTGGTGAATTAATTATTTTCCAATATAGAAGGATATATATTGACAATCATCTTTTAGGCAGATACTTCTCTGTCTTCAAAGCACTCAGAGTTGAAAATATATCTTTTCTTATTTAATATTCATGTGAGATCATTCTTTGATAATGCATGCAGGAGTGGACTCTTTTTTTTATAGTATTTAAACCATGGTTTAAATCTTCTTCAAACCAAATAGTAATAAAATAGAAACTAGAGAAGATTTAAGGTATTACTTATACAGCAGTGAAACTTAAAAGGAAATAACAGGAGGAAGAAAATGAAAAATATCATAGACATCACTTTCTCTTTTTTTTTTTTTTTTTTTTTTTTTTTTTCAGTCACAGTGGAAGGAGTAGTTTGTGGAGAATAATGATTCCATGAATTATGCATGTTCGATAATGTCTAGAAGGTGCAGTGAGTTTAAGAAGCACAAGGAATTTACCTTATGCTGGCAATTTGTTACTAGTACATTAGCAAATGATACAGAAGAAGATATCTGAGGAAAAAAAAATCTGAGCTTGAACAGACATTTGGTAGATCAAGCGTAGACAGAGACCTCTGAGTCACAAAATGCTAGTAAGAGACAATTTCACAATAGGATAGACAATTTCACAGGAACACAGAAGCAGCAGACAAAGCAACTCTTGACATCTCTCTTAAAAGTGAGAAAGAGAATAAATGGCAGGAACAAAAAGGAAAATGAAGATGAACATAGAGGCAATAATCAGACTTGTAAGGGACTCAAAGATCAATAGCAGCTGTGATACCATCAATGCTGACATTCGGCTTGAAATTTTGATCAGAAGGATGAGTGTGGCTTTCATGGTGACCAGCTCTGTGTAAGTGGCTGACTCCTAACCTGAGTGGCCACATCCAAATTGCCTATGGGTCCTGTGAAGAGTCCTGTTTTTGATCAAACCATTCTGAGGCTCTGTCTGAAGCAGTGCCAGCTGACACTGGCCAAACCAATACCGGGAGACGTGGTAGAACATAAAGAGTACAGACAATCTTGAGCCACTGTCAGAGCCCATGCCTTGCCTGTGTTTTATTGAGTAGCTGAGATGCAGACTTTGTTTAGCAGAGTTCTTGATGCAGAAGACATTTAGAAAAGATCTGCTCTGCAACTGGAAGATGATAATTTAGAATAATATACATAGTTGGAATTTCATTTCTGTGGAGAAGAAAAGGTAAAGTGACAGCTGAATAAAGAAGATTAACATCTGTAAAAAAACCATAGGTGTAAACAATGCTTAAACTAGATGGAAAAAATATATAATAAGGATAAAAAACTATAAAAAACAAATAATTTTTTTTCAAAAAATTGACTGGTTAAAGCAGATCATGCAAAATAATAAAAATGTACTTCCCCTATTGGAACATTTCTTTATATTATAGTCTGATACTGTGTGGAATTTGTCCTTCCTTAATTCTTCCAAAAGCCACGTGTGTTTGAAATCCTTACTGTTATCATCCACATACCATAGTGAAATATATTTAAATGCGATTTGACTTAAGCTTAAAACCTAACACTCAACACTATGCTGTTAAGTAGTTGCTGGCTCATTTGCTTTAAGATATATTTATTTGAAAAATCCATATCTGTGGGGAAAGCAAACTTGAACTGTTTGACGTTGGTCAATAGGCTGCAATTGCCTGAGCACGTTGGCAGTCATCCGTGGAAATGGTCACAATGTCCTGTTGACCCAGTTTGAGTCCTGTGTTGAGATTATCCACATTGTATTATTTGGACTCAGCTTTGGGTTGGGGAATCCCATTTCCAATTTATGCAAGTTTTAATTCTGTTTTCACAGCTGTTGACTACCTGTCTCCCTTCTGCTTTTATCTTGAAGAATTTATCATGTTCTATTCCCTTTTGATGCCTTTATTTGGTGTTAGGAATAGGTTTACATTTCTTTGCCAATATTACATTCTAAGCCTCTCAGTAAATCCTCTCAGACCTTCTCAGAACCCAGCATGGAAGCTAGGAAGATATTTTAGGGACACATAAATCCCTCTTCCAATGTAACAGGGCTGGGTTTGCCACCAACATATTAATTCTTTGTCTTCTTCACCAGTCTAAACACCTCCTCAGTTAGTAACAGTCATTGCAATTTCACTTGTCATTTCACAGGTCATTTCATTTGTTTATTCCTTGCTATAACCATGCAGGCAAAGAATAGTGAAGTCAAAATACAGTTGTTAAAGAATATACTTTCGTTCATGAAAACACATTCAAAAGCTCTCATTGCTTGTCTCACCTTCCAAAAACCTTCCTAATAAATGTCTCAGTTAAACTACATGTGGGTATGAACAAATAAATTTATCAAAAAAATTTCAGAGGAATTAGGAGCTATGAAGAGGAACCGACCTGCCTTACTGCTGTCTATGAGAAAATGGCTCCAGCCTTATTAGATGCAAGACACTACATCTACCAAATAACAATAATGATTGCCACAATAATATTAGAATGACAGTTCAAGCCTCATATGTGACAGCAGATCATCCTGCCACAACAGAAGATGCCATAGCAAGACTGGCTTCATTACATAGACAGAATTACTAGTTGACACAGACTGTGAATTAGTGTGTTCTAGTCTTCCTAAACAGTACCTATCTCTAAATCAAATGTGTCACTACTGTTCTAGATTTTTTAAACAGTAGAAAATATATAAATTGAAGCCACTTTTTTTTAGTTATTCCAATAGTGTCATTAAAAAAAAGCAAACCCAAAACACTGGAACACAAAATATCTGCCCTCACTAGTGCATCTTATCTCAGCATACCTCTGCTCCCCTCCTTATTCATGTCCAAAGCCCCACATCTGAACTTTCTGTCTTGCATATTGGTTTCAGATATATTAAAATCTTGTCTTCATCTGGAGGTGAGGAAGTCCTAAGATGCACTGAAGCAGAAAATTACTTATATTTCAGTTGTGTTTCTTCTTGGAATGTCTATGAAAGAGCATTTTCCTGTGCCATTACTCATAAAATCATGAGGAAACTGGAGTACTTATTAGTACAGAAGTAACTGAAATAATAAAAATTAGAAAAAACTAGAGGTGCAGCAGTCTATTGCTACTACATATATTTTCAATTTGAACACTATTGAATATTTAAATTACAATAAGCACAGTGACTATCATGGTGATATTTTAAACCCTTTGTGTGTGTATGTGTGTGTGTAAAGTAGGTTTATATCACCTTAGTGTGCCTGACAGACCATTATTACTCTTACAGATATAGATATCATTTGTATGACACTATTTATTTCCAAGATAGGATTTCAGCTATATTTGGCAGGATATACCATTTAACCAATGTTATTCTTGGATCTATTTTCAGGAGAGAAGACCACTTTAAAATTTATTTATCAAAATATCTTGGAGTGTATATGAATCTTTTTCTTTGAGTACCCTTTGTAAAATGTTTCAGCAATGACTACAGAAACAGTTACCCCTTCTGTGGTTTTCAAATTAATGGTATTTGTTTGAGATAGTAAGGCTGTAAATTATTAATTGAACATCTATTGGTTATCAAAAAAAAAAAAAAAAGATATTAGCTATATACACTATAGAAGCAGCTTTCCTCATGATATAATTTCAAGCAAAGATCTCCAAAACAAAACAAACAAAAAAAAACACAAAAAGATTTTACATCTTTCTATGTGTGTATAGCTAGAGATGAGCAAGTAAGGGATATAATATTCCTGATAATTGCATAAATACAAAGGCTTATTTGCTTTTGAAAATGATTATTGTGTGTTTCACGTATTTAACCAGCAGTGCTGCAAATTTTGTAACAACTTATTGCCTGTCACTGTGAACTGAGGGTCTTATGATACAAGACAAATTTAAACAATTTTGCTGTTGCCCGCTTATACAAGTTAGCTAATTAATAAAAAGAAATCCTATACTATTTGCTAAGTAACACTATGAATTAACAACTAACCGTGAATTACCTGTTTGTTAACAGTCTGCAGTCAAAAATATGCAGTAAGAGAATCTGTGAATAGTTCAGAAAAGATTAGTTAAAAAAATAAAAAGCTCTAAATCCATTCCTCTTTATATAAAAATTATTCATGACTAATTATTCAGAAAGTTATGATTTCAAGTAAGACCAATAAATAATATTTAAAAGTAACACCTGGCATTTTATATTTTCATTCCAAATCAGCCTTGAGTAGTTAGATGCCGAGATCTCATCTCTATAGGTTTAAAGTGCCTAAATCCCAGAAGCAATCAGAGAAGCCCATTCATAAATTAATACCAAGTTGAATAAACAAATTGAATTTTTTTACATGCTGGAAAATATAGCTAATCCTCTTCTATCATTGATTTGTGCCCTTTGTACCCTATGCATCATTTTCTTCTTGACAGACCTCCCTAAGTAACAGCCATTCTAATGGCAAGTCCATTGTGTGAACATTACATACCTGATAATTTATGGAAAAACAACTGTCAAAATGGATTGCATGATGGCTGACTCCTACCACTCTTTTGCTCCAGATATGTGTTTTCATAAAGCATCAATCCCTTTTTCAAATATAGCTGAAATTGGCCAGGCTGCCTAGGAAAGGAATGTACAGAAAAACTGTCAACAAATTTGACAGAATATGAAAACAATCTTTACAATTTTCTCCATTCTCCATGAGCATGAATTTCGGATCACTGGCTAAGTTGCCAAAATATAGTCTTTAGATATGCATTTCAAACTGTAGTTACCACAGCTGTAATTCACAAATACCCCCTATAGCTGGATGCTCTGTCAGTTAAAGCTCTGAAACATTAAATTTTATTCTAAGTTGTTATTAGTGGCAATTCTGGCTAGTACACTGATATAGTTACTCAGTTTTTCTCAGCAGTCTAACTGAACATACCTCCAAAACTGAATGGAAAAGGCTTGAAAAAGCAGAGACTATTTTCAGTCTTTCCCTTATGTTTTCAGTATTGCAAATTAATACATCAGCATTCTTTGGATCAGGACCCTGTTATACATGCAATGAAATAATTGCTGTTTAAGAAGATTTTTATGGCTTGAAAATCACGTGGAACACACAAGCAGAAAACCATTGACTCAAGAATGATTTACACTGGAACACCAGTAAACCTACAGCATCAGAGCAATGCATCTCAGGAAGAATCTTTACTAATGGTTTATCATCGGACATTTTTTGTGCTCTGAGGTCTATTGATGCAGTGTATCTATCACAGTACTAGACATAGGATTCTTCTTTTATCTGTTATTTTAGGTCTTAAGAAATTGATGTGCCATCTTTATTCTATGAAGCCTTCTTGTACACTTTCCCAAAACAAAAGTTAAATATGCTCTCAATGCCTGTTACTCCTATTGATAAATACTCAGTGAGTCTTCCAAGGACTGAAGGGACCTCAGTAGTGATCTATGACTCCAGGGACATGAGCTCCAAAATAAAGAACATTTTCAGAATACTTCAGTTTTGCTTTAGCTGCTCTGGACAAGGCACTGGATATGACTGATGGCTATCATAGGTTAACTACACTGAAATATCTCAATCAGAAGCTTCACTCAATGGCATTTGAAATGCCAAATTATTTTTTCCCAGTGGATCTGTTTATTCCAGATAAGTTACTGTTTAATTTAAATTATTTTACATGGAAGAGAGAAAGAAATAAATAAAAAACATAGGAAAAAAACCCCATGTTTTTTTGCATTTATCAGTGGTCTGAACTTAGATGATGTCTAGGCTGAAAACTTTAGCCAAGATAGCCACAGATTAGAAATGGAAAAGTTTAGAAGTCACTCAGGGACTCAAATCCTGTAAACACAACTTAGCACTGAGTCAGTGGGACATAAGTATTTAAATCACTGAAGTGCTAAATCATCTGCTAGCATGTTTTGTTATAATCTACATTAGTTCAGGAGACTTGTCCCCTCTTTTTAATTTTACAGACTTTAATTTTGTATGTACTGGATGTTCTGAATCACAGAAAGGTTGAGGTTGGAAGGGAGATCTAGAGGTCATTTGCTCCAACCCCCTTGTTCAAGCAGATCCACCTAGACCTGCTTGCCCAGGACCAAGTTCAGGTGTCTTCTGAATATCTTCAAGAATGGAGGCTACACAATCTCTCTGGGCAATCTGTGGCAGTGCTCAGTCAGGTATTTATATATATTAACAAGATCCACCCCCAGAGCCTTCTTTTCTCCAAGCTGGACAGTCCAAGCTTTTCCATCTTTTCTTTATAGGAGAGATGCTTCAGTCCCTTGGTCCTCTTTGTGGCCACTAACTGCATTCCCTCCAGTGAATTTATGTCTCCCTTACTGACTGAGTAGCTCAGAAATGGATCTAGCATACCATAAGCATCACCAGAGACAAGTAGAAGTAAAGGATTAATCACCTCCCTTGACCTGTTGGCAACAATCCTTCATTAGCTTACTGTTAGTCTTCTTTGTGGCAACACCACTTGGCTGACTCAAGTAAGAAAAAAAGACATCTTTAAACACACATATAACTTTTAATGTCAACAGATAAGTTGCTTTTCTCAGTGTCACTTGGTAGTCACTCAAACCCTGCCTAAAATTGTCTAGAATTTTCTACAAGAAGCTATAATCATTTATATATTAACAAATACACAAATATATAGAGGAAGCACATGAGTATTACAGTTGCAGACCAATCTATCTTATTTGGGGCTTCTGGAAATTGTCAATAGCTGAAAAGTGATCAGGATAATACCTAGAGAAATCTATAATGTGTTATTTGTTTTTTTTTTTAAATTCTGGATCTGGGACAGTTTAGTATTTATAATTTTTAATAAATAGCTCTTTCGGCCCTACTCTTTACTGAAAAAAGTAGAACATTATTTTGCATCAGACATTGTGATGATTAACAAGAGGAAAATAAACAATCATATTATGAAGCACACACAAGTGTGCTTATGTGGTACCTGTTTCTTCTTACAAATACAGAAATTAATAAATAAATAAACAAATAAATACACATACAAGATTTTGTGAGGCCAGGAGACTTTGCCAGGGGAAGCAGCAGAAGAAAATACTGAGATTCAGAAGAAGTGAATACTTTCCTGATTCATTGTGTTTAGAGTAAATATATGACATTTGTTTAGGACAGATCAAAGCAGGCAGTTATAGTTTCATAAGTTTATAGTTTCATGTAGAGAAGAGGCAGCAGCAGTTCCTTAGAAAGTCTTTTTGGACAGGATGAAAAATTCTGTTCTGTTGTCAGAATGAAGATAATTGGATCATATTATTTTTCTCTAGTTGTCCTAGATGCAAAAAGGGCAAGTAAAGAAAAAACGCTATGTATTTACAAATAGAAGTAAAATTTTGTTAAAAAAGTACTTTTTAAAATTTAATACCTTATAGCAAAAATGAAAAAAAAATTAGTCAAAATTCTGAAGTAGAGATAACTAAAGAAATCCTTTAAATTTACATGTGCAGTGGAAAGAGCTGAAATGGATGCTGCAAGGAAAAATTTTTAGCTTTAAAGCATTATCTCTCCATTGGCAGAATCAGTGACTGATCAGATATATCAACAATAACCTTGAAAAGGAAAAAATATTTGTCATCAGAAGAATTTAAAAAGGAGTTATCAAATATTTTCACTGTCCACAGGAATGCAAATTGTTGACTTATTTTATCTGACTTGAAGCAGTATTGTTAATAGTCAACAACACCCTTCTAATTAAAAATGAAGCTGAGGAGCAGAAAAGGTGTAAGAGGAAAATGGAAGACAAGGGAAAAACTGTATTAGAAGATATATTAATATCAAATTTTAGAAAACATAGGGATAGGTTAAGAAGTGGCTTAGTTGTAACTAAAACAATTATTACAAGTCTGGTGAATGTTAACTGATTCAAGATTCGACAGTTCCCAGTTCAGGAACACCCTTGCGACCATCCACTGGTGCAGCGCCCTTCTTTGTGTTAAGGCCTCACTTTTTGGCAACTTTGGTCTCAAAATCCACTGCTAAGACCTACAGAATCTTCCCAACAATTAATTTATACCCCTTTCTGCCAAAAAACCACAGAAATTGTATGTTTGTCCTTCCTCTAGAGTTCTGGGCTAATTTTCACACCATTTTTTTCAGAGATCCTTACAACACCTGATGATTAGACATTGAGAAAAAGCATCTTAGATTCTGTATTTGAAGAATTCTATCTTCTTGATGCTGGGACCAACGAACTCAGCTTTCAGGACTTCTCTGTCATCAATGAGGAAGGTCTCATCTCAGCTGTCAATTCCAAGAAAAAATCTCAGCGAAAAAAAAAATACCTCTGCACCAAAATCATGTTTTGTGTAGCATCTTCTTTAGGAGGAGAATTAAAGATGGAGATTTGTATACTAACCCTGCAGGAAATGGTCAGTGTTCAGATTACTTGTCTGAGTTTTGCCCTTGAAATCCATCAGCACCTTCTCAAAACACAAGTTACATTCTTCAAAAATGACAGCTTAATGGAAGGTCATGGTAATGTGGATGTATTATACCAGTCCATCAGTTATATTTTCTCAAGCCACAGATGGTAAGCTTAAGTGTGCCTGTAGATGATAAAATTTTCTAAGAGGTGAACGTAAGCCCAATGTTACATGTATAAAACTATTAAGAGCATTATTGAATCATAAAAATGACCTTAATATATTGATTTATAAAAGCTTTCAAGAGAATTCATTGTTTCCAATATCATCTTAACTCTTGCCAGAATATTCTTAAGCAATATAAAAAAAGAACATTTATATATATATATCTCACTGTATCTAACTTGGACTGCTAGACCACCTCACCCTGTTTCCATTTCCTCAGAGGACTAAAGGAAAAATTCTAGTTCTTCTGCTGATAAAAGTTGCTTTGGCTTACATCATTCAGCATTTGAGGACCCAGAGCCTGTGGCCACTGTGTTGAGCATGATTTTATTTGACTTTGTAAAGACATCCTTACTCTTTTCCAAAATTCTGTTGAGCACATACACAAAAAGCCCATAATAGTTCTACACACCAGAATATGAAAAATAACTGTGAAAATCATTCTAATGGCTTGAGGGTTTGCCTCTCAATGACTACTAAAAAGTGGGGGTATGCTCATTTCCTGTGTTGAATATTACCTACTGTCATCCAAGAAGAGCATTATGAACATGGCTTACTCTCAGGTGGCCATGATTTAGATTCTTTCAATCAGCCTTGCTGCTGCTGAAGTACACCTCTTCAACAAGGACAGCATGAAGTAACTTGCTGTCATTAATGAAATTATTGGTAACGAGAAGTTACTTCTCTGATATGGTTAAACCCCTCATTTTCAAAGTTGTGAGGCTATCATATCCCTGTTTCCCAAACCTGGTGCCCAGTTTTCTAATATATGAAGTCAATTTCAACATATCCATCAGCTCAGAATTTCTGTTTATCACCCTTTTACACTATGGCAAGGTTAAAAAATCCCATTACTTCCTCCAGAAAATCTTTTGAAGCCCTTGCTGTAAATGGTACATTGTGTTATGGAAACAGCAGATCTCCAGAGGAAAGATAAAACTTCTCTATTTGGACTTTTAACAAAGAGCAGGTGGAAACATTCTCAAAAAGAAATGTAATCATGGGACAAATCAGTACAGCTGTAATGAACACCTGAGACCTTAAATCCTGTAGAATGAAAATGGTGTTTTGACTCCTTCTCTAACAGTGTGAAAATGGGGCTTTTGGGAGGGGCTCTATCTAACACTAATTTGATTACACCTTCAGAATACTAATACACTGGACAGTAACTCAAAGCTGCTTCATGTTATTTGGTTCCTTTCTAGGTACACTACTACTAGCTGCTGGTTAGTGATGGATTATTTAAACTCTTTTGTATGTAAACACCACAGTCTATTATGAAGCCTACATATTAGTCTACTGTCCAGTGTTGTTTTCATTCTAAGAAAAAATGTATTTTTTTTCAATAGACAATGTATTATTCATTTGTCATTCACTGTCCTAATGTTGACTAACATTACAGGACTTTTTTAAAACTTCTTTTTATCTGTTTGCCCCAGTTCTGTCACTGACCCTAAAAGACAATATGAAAAAATCGGACTTTTTTACTTTTAAATATACAGCAAAAAATTGGTTTATTTTGTTCCCTCCCACTTATTCAACCTGAATGGAGTTACTTCAGATTAATGAAGTAGTCTGAGAAGTAGAACTTAAGCCTGTACTTTTTTTCCTTGAGCTTTGCTGTTACAGTCACTAATTTTTCAGTCCTAGATTAGAGAAAAAAAAGTAAGTAAACTGAATTACGGAACAGAAACTCCTAAAACTCTTAACCATATTGTAATTACTGATAGCAGGGAAAACATGAAAATTGCCATGCCATGTATTGCAGTGTAGCAGGCTTCCATTTTAACCTCAGGAGTAGGAAAGAAGCATAATAGAAGTTGTGTGTGACCTGAGAACAGGACTCAGAGCCAAGAATTCATGCCAACAGTCACAGATTAGATGCCCTCTAGGACTTGTCCTCTCTGCTAAAAAGAAACTAAATTAATTTACTTATCACTTATTCATCCTGTGTGGTTGCAAGAGAATTCATGAGGCATCACAAAAGCTGTGTATTCTTTTGGAGATCAAGCAGAGGAACTTGAAAAGAGTAAAGCAAACAATAACTTGGTTTGCAGTCTTCCTTCTGATTCTTCATTTTTCAGTTTGAGTGGTGTCTAGCCTTTAATTTTTCAAGTGGATTTTTGTTAAAAGAAGATCAGCAATGGAAGGTAGGTCAGTCAGATAGGAGAGAAGAGGAAAAGAAAGGAAGAAAAGAGTGGAGAATGGCACCAGTGGGAATAAGACTAAAGCAATGACTCCAGATAGAATGGTGTGTGCTGGAACAAATAGCTGAGTGATACTAAAGGTGTTCAGTCTGCAAATTATATATAACCTGGATACTGTCAATGCACAAAGGTCTCTAAGTCATCAGTAAGATCCCAGCTGCTGGATTACATTTCTGATGTGAAGGTTAAGATATCTTAGAGACTCTGTGAACCACATGGGAGTTAGGGGAAAGGAAATAGTGAGAAGTAGCTGCATAAAACTTGTTTTTAAGAACTATTTTCAGGCCTCACTGAATGTATCCTGGCAAGGCTGGGTTTTACAGTTTTACTTTTCACTTTATGGGGTTTTTTGTGTGTTTGTTTCTTTCATCACAAGTCCATTTTGAACAGCTACAGAGAAAAAAAGAAAAGCAAAGTAAAAGAATGCATATGGCCAAATGCCAGGATTTATGGCAAAAAAACTCAGTTCTGATGTCCTCTAGAGTAATTCTTAGGGCTGACAGTTTGCTAATATGGAAATGTAAGTAACAGACAGTCAGAGCAAAACTGAAGAGACATCCTTGGGATCCTTGATCCCAGCAGCTTTAGCTTAATTAAGGGAGATCCTACTGAATGTGGTAATCTTTGGCTGGCCATTGTACATCTTATTTTGTAATACCTTGGGCACAGTACTATCTATCTCCTAGGAACTTTATGGAATGTTTTTTCACTCTTTGTCTAGATGTTGTTGAGAAGAAACCTTCTATTCCTTCTTTTGACTTCTCTCTCTCAAAGGCGTAGTTCAGATACACATGCCCAAAACCAAATACAACCAGAGTCCTTGGATTGTTATAAATGTCTTACATATAGGTTTAGAGACAAAATTTAGACAGGACAGAAAAACACATTATTAGGCAAAAATCAAGCAGACTAAAATCTTGGCTTGTTCCAATATATTTGAAACTTCTGTTGTTAGAAAATACAAGGGGCAAAAATTATTTGCACTTTACTGATCTCGCTTATA
This sequence comes from Calypte anna, assembly GCF_003957555.1. NCBI lineage: Eukaryota > Metazoa > Chordata > Aves > Apodiformes > Trochilidae > Calypte > Calypte anna. The sequence continues at coordinate 31,906,169 of NC_044244.1, forward strand.
CACGTCCACAGCAGATAAGTGTACTTTTTACACTGAGATGATTTAATGAACAAAGATGAAGTGTTTTTTCCCTAAACATCAATCAGTGCAGTCATTTCTCAAGTATGGAAAATGATTTCTCTAACTCTCTTGTTAAAAAAACCTTAAATTTAGATTATTTAAAAGGCTAGAAAGGTCAAAGATGTCTTGCTTTGTAGATGATACTAGAATCCGACTTTCAAGCCAAATGTTGAGCAAACTGATTCAGTGATTCAAGGATTAAGCTTTGTGATGAAACTTACTGTATGTTTTCTTGCTTCTGCCCAGCATTTAGGATTTCCCTGTTCCAAGAATCTTTTACCTTCTTTCTTTCTTTCGTTTTCTAAATTTATAAGTTGACATTTAAAACCCATAGTCTGGGTTTTAAAACCTGTACCTGGTTAAAACCCATAGCTAGAGCCCTGAACCATATACCAGCAATATAGAATCTAAGAAAACCTAGTAGTAAGACTAAAAGTCATTTATTTGAAAGTAACGAAGACTCCTCAAAACTAACAGAATACAAATTCCAGACCCTTTTGTCATTTTGATTCTTTTTCAAATGGAATTTGCTTAATGTGAATTAGACCATATGAGTGGGGCTGCAGAATCTGAGCTCATAAGGTTTATGAAACCTTATATATCACCATATATCTGTGATCTAGTTTCGTTTTCTTTTAAGTTCTTTTTTTTTTAATTTGTGATACGTAGTTAATTCTAAATACATATACACCAATGAAAAATACAGTACAGTTATGTCTACAGCAGAGTTTCTGAAAAATGTACATTGAAAAAAAATCTGTACTTATGTATTAAGTCATATTACAAAAGAAGAAGTAGTTCCTAAGAAGTGGTGCACATTTTGTTTTCATCACGTTGTTTTCAATGTGTTAGCAGTTTTGTTACCTGTGTATAAGATAATGAAACCTGAAAATGAAAATCAATTTTTTTTAAAGACCAAGTTAAATTCTTCCTTCAATTAATGATTTTTATCTTAGAAGCTGTGATAGCTACCTTGATGCTATGTCAGGTTTGGCACCTTTTTTTTTTCATACAACAGTGTCCACACTTTCAAACCACTCCTATTTATGGTCCTTCAAGCACTTCAGGTAAATTTGGTCATTCATTTACACTTAGTCTTTATTAACAACAGCATCACCCGGCAGACTATAAACAGATTTTGCTAAAGAACCAAAGTTTTCAGACATATTAGTCCTATTATTTTTTCCCTTTTATATTATATCCATCTTAGAACACTTTCTGGTTTTTTATCATTCGTTAGTGATTCTAACACAGTATAAAGAAGAAAAATAATAGTTCCTGATAGTTTTATTTAAAATGAATCAAGGCAGTTTGTAATTATATATTTTTAACAATTCCATTTTGAGTAGATCAGAGAAATTTCCTTAGTAAATTATTTCTTTTCATTTTTTATTGCATTACAATTCATTTTATTTCTGACACCTTTCAGACTTTGGTCTCTGTAAGGCTTGAAACAGATCCACATTTAAAGGTTACAAAAGTGTTTACGAATTTAAAACTTTATTCTAGAAATGTTTAAAAAATCATTGCTAGCTCACGTAAGCTTATTTATGAACGATAACTAAAGGGAAAACAATGAACTAAAGGCAGGACAATAGTTTAAAAATCAAAATACAGAAATGCTGTAAAGAATAAAAATGGACATGTGATTCAGCAATATATCTAATTTCCTTCTAAACAAGCTCTAAGTGAGGTACCAGAAGCAGTTACAGACCAGGATAAATTTATTCTGCTCACAATAGCTATCTTTGTGCATTGCAGATATATCAAAAAATGAGGGAAAAAAATATTTCTAAAAAATATCTATGGAATTTCTCATTGTCAACACTGGTAAGTTTATAACTGCTCAAAAATATAATATTTTTTTCCTTTAAAAAGTGATTTACTTATATGATTTCAGCAAATCTGTTCAGTGAAATGCAAGTGGTATTTTGCTTCTTAGTTGCAGTGAGAAAGGGAGAAAATAATCTAACAGTGAAAAGATAATGAAGAATATGACATGTACAAACATTTGTCATTACTATATTTGCTCATATTTCTCTTTTACTCTTTCAATTCAAAAGTCTCCCAAATGGAAACATTTAATCCAATAGGCATTTGAAAACACAATCGAAAAACAGGTTAGGAAGAAAACTGGGAATTAATTTTATACTGCATACAGCTTCCTGTATTAAGAAGAATACTTAAATTTTAGGAAGAGAAATTTAGCCTTTTAGCAAAAGTTTTTTGTGACAACAACGTATTTTATGAAATGCATTTTATTAAAACCCAAAACACACCAACCCTAACTGTAAGTATAATATAAAATAATTCAATATAAAAGTAATAAAATCTTGATTCTGTTGTGGAACCACACAGGACTCCTCACAGAATTAGAGTGAACTGTAGATCTTCCTTCCTAAATTCTCTTTTTAAAAATTATTATTCTGTTTATTATTTTAATAGAGCAATGTTTGCTCTTTGGTTAGAATTTAATGTGCTTTACAATAAATTCCTCAACATAATAATGTATTTTTTAACCTTGGGTCTGCAAATGTTATTTGCATCTCCTTCAGCAGCCTTCCAAACAACAGTGTTATTTGATGCCTGGCTTATGCATATTGTTCTTTTCAAAAAAGTACAGAGCAATCTTCACAGGACACAAATCCCTCCAGGCTATATCTCTACATTACACAATGCATACAATACTTCCAGAGTCCATCCCAAAATTATTTCTGCCCTTTTTCTTTCCATTCCATCTTAGACTTTCCTCACTCTTAATTTCCTTCTTCCTTAAAATTGGATTTTTTCTTTTTCTACTTTGTAACTTTATCTTCAGGTGAATTGTGCACAGCAAATATTTTACTTTTAGCAGCTGTTAAAGAAAACCTTGTTTAAACACAGTACTTCTGAAAAGAAGAAACATATTATAAAAAGACTGAAACTTTTCCTTTTTCACTTTGCCATCCATAAAACAGGTCTGGTATCGTGTATATAAAAATAGTTTTAAAATCTCTTTTCATCACCTCATAAAGAGTTCAATTCACATAATGCTTGAATACAAAGATACCAAGCCATGTAGTTAAAGTAGATATTTTTAAAACTAGGCAGTTTATTATCCCTAGCCTAGTTGTGATGCATTAAGTAATTCAGATTAGAAGCACATCTGAATGATGTGAATTATTAAGAAGCCACAGAAGATTCCAGTTTATCCCTAAGAAGCCAGGAAGTGCCAGGACATCATACATATACACAAAGATGTGCATAAGGACATCAAACAAGGTGGGACCTCCATCTCACATTTGTCTGGACTTGTTATAAGATCTGCAATGTAGAATCTTCAGCCTGATATATGCTGACAGTACCCCAGAACAGATCTGTACACTTCCTCACCTCTGTAGGCTTGTGGTTTGGCATCAAAGGCAAAACAGATTTAGCAGACACATTTCCCATGTGCAACAGCTCAAATATGTTTCTCCACTTGATGTTTATGTATGAAAATGGAACTCAAGAATCCACATTAATAACAGGGACCATGAGAAGACTTGTGTATGGATAAGGTTAAGGAATTAATGGGGGAAGAAGAAAATCCATTCAAGCTGAGTGCAAGCTGGCGTAAAATCACACCTCTCTAATGTCTCCTTTGACTGTCAAGACACGTACTGAGACCCTATTTGACTACTTGACCCTGCTTGAATTACTATCAGCTTGACAAGAGTTACAGATATTGGAGTACAAGCACAATGAGACGACCATCAGAAAAGCTATATTATGGATAAAATATATTTCTCTTCCACCAGGAGTTTGATATGTTGAGACTAGTCCCACTTGGAAGACTGAGTACAAAGATTAGCTCTGCACAAGATCAACTAATTCTCAGGTTCTCAGGCCTGAGACCTATGAGCCTATGTCTTGAAAGAACATAGGAAAAATTAAAATCCCCAGTTTAACTTTAGTCTGTCTGATTCCTTCTGTAGCTTGAATTCTGAATACTCTACTAGGATTATGTAAGAATTCTATTTATGCCCTCAGATGAGTCCAAGAAGCAAAATTAATATCACACTGAGCAGGATTCAACAGGTTTCCACACTGTCACAATTACATAAATAGAACAGTAATGTCAGTAGACAGATGGATTGTTTTAGAATAAATTCCCCTTTTAAATAAAAATCGTTGGGGGAAACACAACAAAAAAATTTTTTGAGGTTATATATTGATTTGATCTCATCTGTTACATCCCAAGGGAGATGCTAAAATCCCTAATTGCAAACCAGTCAATCTGCTAGGGAAGTTCCATATATAAAATCAATAGAAAACCCTAAGGAGCTGCTGGGGAGCTAGTCACAGAAGGAGATACTTCTGCTCATTTCGTATACAGAGGGAACCCTCTCCTGAAATAGATCCTTTTGAAAGACAAAGCCATTTCTTTTAAAATAAAGCTATAATACAATGTCATCAAGCACCAAATGCATGTCACTTTTCCCCTGAAGGATACTCTAACAAATTATAGGCAATTTTTGTTCAGAAACTGTCTTTATCTGCCAGATGAAGATCTACAACTATACATAGGAGAATTCAAGACCCATTAGAAACACCCGAGACATGGCTCCATAACCTTGAGGGGTGGGTGTTCATCAGGGAAACAGTCAATTATGGGTTTCTTGTCAAATCTACTCATCTTTCCCCAGAAGACTGGTTACTAAAATGTATAAAGGAGTCTTGTGAAGCAAAGACAAAATTTATGAACACTATAAATGCTGAATTATAGCATAATGTGCTTTCTAGTTCTTCTCTACTCACACCCCACCAATTTTTTTGTTTCAACTCTTTCTGTATATTCCTAAGAACCACATAATATTTCCTGTAGAATTTCCACAGAATAAGAAGTGGGGAGTGTTTCTCCTTACTAACCTCAGCCCACAGTATACACTAGAAATAAAAACACCTTCAGGAATGTGTGAATTTTTTCCCCTTAACCCAAGGAGGTCATTGAACCTGAGTCTATGAATGCTATAAATCTTGAACATGTTTTTATTTCACTGAGAGCTCTGCAGTCAATGTCAGTCAGTTGCTCTTAGGAAATGCATATTAAGTGTCCTTTGGAGACCTTTGGTATTTGGCTGCTTTTAGGCATATGATGGCCCCTGAGCTGTGTAGGCTGCAGCAATTTCAGTGCTCTTGAGGCAGAAAGTCACCCAAGGCACTGGGGAAGTTTCAGTCAGAAGGGGAGACATCTGGAGGTTTAAACACCTGCAACATTAGACTCTATTGTAGTTTATAATTTTATTCTGTAAAACCTGCCTATACCCTTCATTTGACATATGTCTTCCTGTCCTCAGGATTCACATATCTAACAATTTAGAATTCACTGCAGCAGAGTAAAGAAAAAAATAAAACAGCAGAACAAAGCCTTTGAGGCAGAAGTGAAAACAAAACAAAAATATGATCTGTTTTTTCAAGGCAGAGCAATACATTATTTTAATTCCCTAGTTTAATAGCAACTTATTTTGTTTGCCTAAATTGTTCAATCATTTTTTTAGAACACGCCAGAATGTAGCCTGTTTCTTCTGTGTAAGAAAAGCAGTCAATTTTAATTAACTCAGTGTGCAGGAGTCCTTGGCATTTGTGGAAACTGGGCACACAGCCAATCCCCAAAGTACCTCTGATCAGTTTGCCTAGGAAAAAGTAAAGAAAAAGAAGATGTTTGCTTAGAGAGCTTAAAATTATAGTCTGAAATCTCAACAGCTGGAAATAAAATTAATTACACAGTCTTGCCTTCTTTACCTACCTTTGTAGCACCACTAGCATCCCTATAACTACTCACATGAGTAAGTGCAAGGGGGCCTCTGGTATGGAGATACTGTTTACTTTATGCAAATGTTGGTACACAAGTTCAGCACTCATGTTTCTCTTGAAATCAATCTACCTAGAGTACCTAACGTAATAATAACAAGAATAATTCCTATATTTAAATTCATGCATGTCTGGGAGTGTGTTCATGAATACAGCTTTTTAAACTTTTAGTGAAATCCTTTTTGAAGTGATACTGAAAAAATTATCAAAGATTTTTAGTGTATAATTTGAACTAACTCCATGAGATATCACTAAAGTGGTAGGAGATGTACATCAAATTTTCAAAGACCCAGCATCTTTTATTCTTCTCTTGATTCTGAAATATAGAATCCTCAGTACGTGCAACCTTTCCTCGACTCCTATTATAAAGCTGCATGTATATGAATGATAAACCAGTATGTGTGTGAATATAGGTAATTTGTTTTACAATTGAATAAACCTAGAAGTAACAAGGTAACCTTTTAAGCTTAGCAGTGGGAATTTTGCAAGGAAAAAAGTGTGCATTTTATCTGACTAATCAAATATTCACATTTAACCCATTGAAGCATATTCTACATTAAGAAAATGAATGGGCTTTTTTCCCCTCAAAAAAACAGAAATCAGCTGAAAATATGCTGTGTATAGAACATTTCTTACATAATTCAAATCCCTTTTAGACAACAAAATGTTGATAGTACTAAAATTTAAAGTAAATATAACAATTGCCCCTTGATACTAATAAATGTAGACTTACTGGAATTTTGTAGAGTTTTAAAGGACATTTTAAAAAATAAAAAAGAACACAGGCAGATCTGAATAGACGAAACTTCAGCCATTATTTTAAATAGCATAAATCCCTGCTTCTAGATATTTAAACATCTATCATGATTTTTCAAAATTACTTTTGAATAAGATTTTCATGAAGATAGAAAGGTAAAAAGTGTGAAATGGAAAAATATTAACTCAGCCTGTGATCATAGCAAATGATGCAGACCATCGAAGCCTATAGCATTAGTGGTCTGCTTCCGAATAGAGGGTTCACTGTAAAAGAGCTAACTGCAAAGCTGAAACTCCAGTTTTTAGCCATAAATTTCCACAGCAGGCTTAAGGTGCAGTGCCTGGCATTTTTGTCAGTCTATGAAAGCAGAAGTTTTTCCACAGAATACATCAATATCTTAATTTTGAAATAAAACTGCACTGAAACTTGAGCTGGGATCAGAAAAATGGAAATGAAGTCTAGCTTCTTCCTCTTTTCTGGTCCTTGTATTCTGCATCTTTTATAATTCCTAACTAATATTTTTACTCCATTTTTTCCCTATTTTTTTTTACTAGACATCTGCCATTGCAAATTCTGAAATGTATATAACCTAAGTACACTTTGGTGCTTTACTCAAGAAAAACATACTTTAAATTTCATAATATGAATCGTAAATGCATATTAAGTCATGCTCCTTTGTTCTTCTGTGCAACTCCACAATAGACAAATGACACTGTTGTGAAGTCTCAGAGACTTTCTACCCACTGATTGTGCTCTAGGTTTCATCACTTGTTGACAACACTGTAAAATATGCAAAAACTGACAAATGTCTTGTGTTCTAAAAGAATTGGGGTCTAGTGACTTTTATATCATGATCCATTATGCTATTCACTTACCTGAGATTCCAGCTGAAGGTAGTGGTATAAATTCTATTACTGAAAGCTACTTACTGAGGCTGCTATATAGTCAGCATTCTTCTGATACCACATGCCCACTGAAGAAATATCTTCCTCCTTAAAGTCAAAATGCAAGAAGATAGTTCTAATTTCTCCCTGATGAGGGAAGTTGGATGTATGTTATGTTTCAAAATCTTTGGCAACGTGATTATTTAATAAATTTTATCAGAAATGCTGCACAATTTTGGCTCCTGCTGTGTTGTCCCAGACATTTTACAACTGTGAGGTTACATTCAGTTTTAAAGTAGGAGTACTGGTAGTAGTCATTTGAGAGATGGAGTATACCTGGTCAGGTCACAGAGCATTGATAACTTTGCTTTGCTAACTGTGCAGAGTCTGAATAGTGCTGCCTGGTGCGTATCTTACTCAGAGCACAGACAGAGTGAATACATGAGTATCTGCACATGTCCATGTAGATTTTTTCCCTTGTCACCCACAATCTCATGTCCTATGTCAACAACATGAGGCACTGCAAGTTCTCCTAGAGCAGACCCTATGTAGCAGCATGCATGTTTTGATTATTCACCAGCAGCTGATGATCAGGCTTATAGCTCCATGCAGAAATTTGTATCAGGAGATTCAATGTGATTCATGGATATAGTAGAGAGATCAAAAGAAGCCCAGCAACAATTAACACCCCCAAACAAGCTGCCAGAGTCTTCACATAATAATTTAAATTATGCTTCACACTTTGTCTCATTTGCTATTTCTCATTGCTTATCATATGTTCTTAAGTTCTATTTCCCACTTTACATTGCACAGAAGTGCAAGATATTAAATTCAGGGTGCAATAGGTGTGTATGCACCTATGTGAAGGGTTTCCCTTCGCATTCAAAAATCAAGAGGCACTTTTAGACATGAAGTACAAGACAAAGAAATGGAAATGTAGCAGTAGTGGAATTCTACACCATGCTTACGAGACTTTTAGGTCCCTGTCTCTATAAAAACAGTGATTCTGTCTTTTTTTTTTTTACAAAACTATTAAAACTAAGCATATGAAGCACTGACCTCCAATTATTTACATCCCAGGATATGTTAGTCTCAGTTCATTTTTCTTGAGCTTGCAAACCAATCATAAAGTAACATTATAACATTTTTAGCTCCATGTGATATCAGTATAGAATATATGCTATGGTTAAAAGTGAGGAAGTGTAGAATACAGAACTCTGTATTAAACTCTGCAAGGTTTTAAAGTGGTTCTCACATAATTGTTATTAAATTTTTATAAAACTCTATTTTTTCCTTAGATCCATTAAATTCTATGTAGCTGTTCAAAATCACCCTCCTTGTTACTCTCATCCTATTTCTCTGACAGCTTTGTTGAATTTAAACTCCACAGAACTATACTTAAATTTTAAAGGAATCTTCTTGAAAGACAAAAGAATATACAGGGTCATATATTCCATGAAATTTGGCAGTCTGTCCACAAAAGGAACATCTCTTTCAAGAAGATTGTCATGTTAAGAATGGGACATTAATTTTAATAATTCATTGGAGAAATGTTGTACTTGGTAAACACCAAGAACTTGTAGACAAAAGAGCTGGTAAGCAAAGCAGAAATCCATAACTTGTAAATTATTGAATTTCCCACTTCCATGGCTCAGTAGGCAATCATGCACATGACATTCTACAACTCCTAAAGGTCATCATGGACAATGACTCCTTATATATTTTATAATGTTGATAAACAAGGTTCTTAGTGAGACAGAAGCTGGGAAAGAAGCTCTGCAGTTTTCACCTTATGTGTCAGAGAGAAAACAAGCCCTGACTCTTACTTGTGAGTAGCCAAGGAAACAGCACTATTTATTCTATTGTCTGATCTAAACTCAGCCATCTGATACAACTCAAATAAGTTATTGAAACCTGAAACCCTTTCCACAAGCTGATATGATGAAACAGCTGTTTTATTTCTTTGCAGCAAAGTTTTAGCTTCATTATAAACCAGACAAATAAACAAAAAAATGGCCTTTTGTCATCTATTTCTTATCACAAGGACACATTCCCTTGAAATGTGGAAAACAGATAAAGGGGGAAGGGAGAATAAATGGGCTTTTTTCAAGACAATATACTGTGCTTATTTTATTAAGCAAGATGGTCTTCTTTGATTTCTAATACAAGCATGGGTGAAATGACATTTTAGAGCAGAATTATTTCACATACTCCAAATACTTTTGAGACGTACCTTACTCTCCATTGTTAATTGTACACAGATCCTCAGGAGACCACCAACCAGATCAAAGTAAAAGCAAGCAGGTCAATAGAGTATTCCAACAGCAACATTAATTATCAAGCCTACATCTGAGAATGATAAAGATGATAAGGATCATTTGCCTGCAATAGACTATGATTAATCAGGAGTAATCATCCTAAAGCATATGATCTTTCCTTCCACCATGTTCTATAGCCAACATGAAATATGCATGCAGATGAATTTAAATTTCATATTAAGATGTTTACTCCTTTTAGATATGGAAGATACTATTTGCAAAATAGCATTTTCTGTACATTCTTTCAATGCTAAAAGCATAAAATCTACATTTGAATTGTTATCAATATAAATGTCTACATTTCCCAGAACTTTTATAACTACATTTATTAGAAAACCTTTCAGAATTTATACACTTACAAAAACATGTATTTTTTTTTACCATTTGTTCCCATCTCCTACACCCAGGGTTTCAAATACACATAAAACCAGTATGTTACTTCACTTCCTATCCTTCTTTAAGCCTCAATATTTTGCATATAGCTTTTTCATTTGTATATAAAAAACAGGCTAACGTATCCCAATACTTTGCACATCATTGCCTTTGCATAAAGATTAAAAATTGTACACTTTTTTCAGCTGCTCAATAAGAAAACAGTCTATCAATAGTCATCATTTAAATAAGCATTTTCAATAAAAATTAGTAATTCTGAAAAAAAAAAAAAGAACAGAAAAAGAAAATATCAAAGGAATTGCTCAAGCACTAATATCCTCAAGCACTAATATCAGCATCTATATCTCTCATATGATTTACAATGGACATTCCCAACTAATTTATAAAAGTTAGTAAAGAGGAGTAATATTCTAGTGAAATGAGGCAACCAGGTGCCACTAATTACCAGGTAGTGGGCATGAGCTTGTGTTAAGCCCACCTGTGCCTGATTAGGGTGGGCCCCAACTGCACATGAGCAGGACCAGGGGGCCAATAAAAGGTGGGGTGAGCTCCGGTGGTGCAGTCGGTTGGCATGTGGTACATATACAGCAAACCCAAGCAATGCTGAAGCTTTGAGTTCAAGGCTCACCTTTGGGTGAGCTCTAGTGGCACAATCAGGTTAGCACAGTGCTTATAGAAGCAGTACAAAGCCAAGCAATGCCAAGGTTGTGAGTTCAAGCATGAGCTGAGCCTGTGCTTCAAGCCCCACCTTTTATTGGCCCCTTAATCCTGCTCATGCGCAGTTGGGGCCTTCCCTAATCAGGCACAGGTGGGCTTAACACAAGCTCATGCCCACTACCTGGTAATTAGTGGCACCTGGTTGCCTCATTTCACTACATAACATCATTCTAGTATAGTTCCTCTTGCTAGCCACCCTCAGCCAAATCCAAGTTTAATCACTTGATAGCTTGGTACTTGGTGTCCTGAAAAAAGTTTCCAACCATAGGTCAGTGTTGAGTTTTTTCATTCCTTGTGAATACAAGGTTCTCAAAAAATTTGAACTTCCCTGTTATTTCAGGGACTCTGAAGTCCCTTCCCATTGTTCCCCTTTCACATAACTTGCTCCTTCCCTTACCCAAGATTAGTGTGTTTTAGCAGCAGTGATAAAACTAGTCTCAAAGAAGAGAAAGAAAGAATCTCTCTGAAAGAATCTGGGTAGTAATCCTTGATTGATATCAGACTACCAAGCAAATGATGTGTTGACTCCACATACTGTTTGAAGATAGGAGCACAACATTTGTAGAGTTAATGGTACATCTTCCCATCTTCATGAAGACTTCAGACTTCAGTTCTTGAAGATACAGATGTCAGCTGAGTAATCTCCAGTTTGTATTTTATTGTTTTTACCAAAATCATGTGTGAGTATCCATAACTCAGTCCCCAACTCCATAAAGATCCGTTTTTGTAGATATCTGTTATTGACAGTCACTACACTCTCTGCCCATGAATGTGCCTTATAACTGGAAAAAACATGTACAGTTTCTCATCTTAATTAAAGAACAACTAAAGAAATATTCCCAAAAATCCACTTTCAGGACACTCAATTAAATTTTTATATGTTTTCAATTATTATTTTCTCCTGATAAATTCTTAATTTCTCTTGAAATCATCATCCATAGCCATTAGGAATGTAGATTCTATGCCAGTTGCCATTAAAATCTGCTGTTTCAACACCATTTCTTCCATTATTTTATCTTATAACATCTAATACATTGCTTCCACTAAGCTATATTTTATTCCAACTTTCTGATCTCTCATAAGACACTTTTCTAAACTCCCACAGAAAATTTCTTGTTCGATGCAAAAATGAGATTAGAAGATGATAGAGATCATAGGGTCAACATTTATGAACATAAACTGATCAATATAAATTTTAGTAACTAACAAAAAAAACCTGTAAACTTTTGCTAATATTCAGAATGTATGCTGCTTCTTTGTCACTATATTTTCTGCTTACTAGGGATTTTCCAGTCTTACTTTCTTCTCATTTTTAGATATCAATTCAAATGTTACCTTGCTGTCTTATGTCACTGAAATCAATTATAAACTTCTTATAAATAATGACTGTTTGAACTAGCACATGGGAATCTGAAAAACAGAAATGTTACCTGGGGCTTTTTGTACATGCTAAGCATCTCTTTCATTAAATAATAAATCTTTAAATTATTTACAATTCTTCTTCTTAATCCAGGTTTTCAGTTACTGTTTCTATTAAGCCAGTTATAATTCTCTGAGAAAGCAAAATCTATGTTTGTCCTGATATCTTCAAAACTGAAAAAAGGAAGTTTCTCCCAGTATAATTTAATTGCATTATTCATAATATTCGATCATATTTTCATTCTGAAGAAGAAAACAAGAGTTTTCATGAAGTAACTAACTGTGTTATGGGAATTAAAAAGTCCTCTGGTAGCTGAGTCATCCTATACTTTGAAAAGGAACAAAAAGCTATGTCTAGAAGGAACTTGGTCTGAAACCTAAAACAGGACTAATATGGAATGAAAGAACCAATAATGTCAAACACATGAGATGTCTAAATAATTACTTCAAATAGAACTCTAAGTCTCATGGCAACTGCATTAATACTTCTCTAAGGCTTCTCCATATCCCTTTCTTCCATTTAAAAAACTCACCTAGAATGTGTGGGAGCTTCTAACATTTCTCTAGGTTTTCTGGATGTGGGCTTACTGGAACAAGAACACAAGCAGCAGCTTATCACTTATATAGCACAGATGATTTAACTCCTCTGATACATCAAGGAAATCTTGACTACAATATTCCTTCAACAAAGATCTGTACAAAAGCTCAAATGCTAAATCACTTGATTCACTGTAGCTACAGAGGTCCCTTTGGTCAGAAAACACATGATTTGCTTGCAGAGGTAGAAGTACAGCTGCAGAAATATTTGCATACAAATATATTGACTATAAAACAGAAAAAAATGAAAGCATTTACAAAACAATTTTAATTTCACAAAATTTTCACCTGTAATGTTCAGACAATATGATCATTTTCAATAATTATGGCATATTGCAGATATGTATGTGTATGGTGTATGTATTTGTGGCCAAGTAAAAAATATATTACACTCTGGGAAGCTGCCTTTGCATATAACTTCAGCAAAAGCCACAGAACAAAAGTCTAACCTTTCACATAAGTATGGAGCTTCCAGCAGACTCCTTCCTACTGATTTTCTGGACTTTTTTAATAAAGATTTTTGCAGCCACAGATAAATCTCCTGCTATTGATTTAGCAAGCAGCCCCCTCCCCCCCCCCATTTGATTCAGTACAGATAAGTGCATCTAAAATGGAAAAGATGAGTATGACTCAGTAGAGATTATGATCTAAAATCAGAAACAATATCTTTAAAAAAACACAACATAATCTTTATTTTCCTTTTAGAAATCAGTAGGAAATCAGTGCATCAAAATAGGATTCTATGTAAAAAACTATTTTATTGCAGAAGTAAAATAAATATGACTTTCAAAGTATGCACTGAAGCCGCAAACACACCATGTATACCTTACCATGTATACCTTCTATAGAAAATAATATTCCTATAAGATTATTTTTTAATTAAAAGTTTTACCATGTTTGACCATTTCATTCAATGTTATATTTTCACCTCTCAATTTCTTTATGTCTACTTGATTTGTTATTCTCATAATTGCTTTGCATTCAAGAGTGGACTACTCAATCTCTTAGAGCTCTCATGTTCTGTACATTGCTGGGTATCTTGGAAAATCAATAACTGTGTGTGCCCAGATACTCAAAAGCAGCTTTCAAATAAAATAGAAGCTGATAATGCAGCTCAGAGAGAGGAGCTAAGTTCATTAGTACTTGCAAGTTTATACCACATATGCACAAGTTGCATTTAAGTATCTGATACTCACATTGTGGTCCCTTTTTTGTTGTGAAGTAAATAGTGTAGTTTAATAACCTACCTACAATCAATCAATAATCAGAGAAGTTCCTCTTTGGATTTAATAGTAGGCAGATATTTGTGGCTGGTTACTCATTTGAAATAAAAATAGTTTCATATTCCTGTTGAGCTACAAACTTTTATGCAATAACTCACTATAGACCAATGAGCACAGAAAAAATACTGTTCTTGATCTTTCCGCCAACTCATCCTCAATTTTTTTCATTCAACTGCATCAGTTCAAATGGTCTTGCATATGCTTTAGAAAGATTGAGACCTTCATTTTGCAGAAATAAAGGTGAGGTGAATTTTAACTGAATAAATTCAGTAAATTTTGGCCAAGAAGAGATTAATATAATTCATCAAATAAATACCGTTATATCATGAGTGGTATACTGTAGGCATCTAAAACACATTTACACATCAGAAACGCAGGTTCTCTGGCTTCCTTATCAGGTCTTTGCTGATATTTCAAAGATATAGGACAGCAGGATTGCACTAAAATGGACGGACAATGTGGGTATACGGTGTGTGAGAGGTCCCACTTCATCTTGAAACAGCTGCAAAGAACCTGACTGACTGGAAGAATCAGTGGCAAGTAAAAGACATCATTGTTGGAGACATCATAAGGATTGAATTAATGAACAAAACCTTATAGCATTAATTTAGCACTTAACATGGGCACTCTGAAACTCTGAAAAAAAAGTAGTTATCATGATTACATTCAATCTGATGTCAATGTTTAACATAGTACAATACATGGTGACAACTTACACCAATATGTTATGCTGCAAACAATTTTGTAAATCTTGTGACCGTATGGGGCCTATTTAGGATTAAAAAAAGATCTTAGAGAACTGACAACAGCACAAAACCCAGGTATTTTAGATTTCATATAAGAAAAAAAATGTTGAAATTTGAAATAGAAAGAATGATAGAAAAATATCTAGAGACTTTGTAGAGTTCCTCCAGACTAAGGAACTAGAGGCAGAAGCTAAGCTGGACAATGGTAGGAACAGTGGGAAGACAAGATCCTTATGATATAGCAACTGTCACACTGGTTGCTGACAAAAGCAAAAAAAACTTTCCAGAGAGAAGAAGGAAAAAAATAAACAAAATGAAGTCAAGAACAAATAGTTATTCTGTTAAAATCAGAATGTACTAAAAACAGAATGTGGATTTCAAGATACCTAGGCAAAAATTGAAAGAAGGTTTATGGCCATCGTTCTTATACTGCACTCTAAGCATTTTACTGCTTTTTTAGTTTAACTGATAAGACCTACATTTAAATATGTCAGGATGCCTTCTTGTTTTTTTTGAAAGGAAGCTAGGCACCCCTTTTTTCCATGAAAAGACCAATGATGATTCAAACTAACAAGAACGAAGTGTATCCTTCTGGCAGACCATCAAAATTCTGAAAACTTATAGAGCTGTAGATTTTCTATCACTTTATATGCTCTGACAAACATCAGGAAAGCTCAGCAATATTTTTCATAATTTGGCCACAATGATATTCTGATCAGAGTTTTCCTACACAAGTTTGGTTTTCCTCAGTTTTAAGTCATTTAAAAACCTCATGAGTTTCCATGTTGTTGCAATGTGTTGTAACCTGTTATCTAGTGCCCCCCACGTGCCATGTTATCTGTGACTCTACAGTGATTAACTTCAGAAATTTAATCAAAATGTAATTAATTTTATGCTTTGTTTATTTAGCAGATCTTTGGTGAAAATAAGTTATTAACTGAAGCTTGGATTTAACCATTTTTTTATATCAAAAGCAATTGAATGTTTTATAAACTGTGAACTATTCTCTGACAGTAACAGGCAGGAGCCTCATGAATGATCACTCTGTCTGTGAGATAGACAAAATAAAACTGGATGTTTGAGTCAGTAATGACATTTCCACCTGGGACTGATATTCTCACATTAGAAAATTATTTGATGCAGTGTTGGTGCATACCCTGATGTGCAGTTCCTTTTGATTATAATTGTAATCTCAGTCATTTATCTGTTAACTTCTATGCACAAGAGGACTGACATCCATGAAGGCTTGGCTGCTAGTTGTCTATTTTTCCACATGAAGTTATTCTCCATGCTCTCTCAAGACATCAGCAGGAATAATCATCTTCTGTTGGCTTTCTTATGGTAAATGAATGGAGGCAAAACACTTCTCAAAACACAGCTCTGTTGGGCATAAACTTGAAGGCAGTAGCTAAAGATGTTTTTATTTACATTCATCTCATGCACCTTGAAGCACCTAAGACTTTTTGTTACTAGCTTTGTTAGCTGCAGCTTCCTTTTAGAGAGGTAAGTGGCCACCTCCAAAAGGCAATTCATCCTATGAGAGATTTAAGTCACTTCCATCATCTTGGATGCTTTCCTTGTAAAAGATTAGGCATGATGAGTCTGGGCCAATGACTTTAAGGAATGAGCAAGACAGAATGTCCCTTCTGATAGGATATGTGCTTGAGGCATTCCCTGATTTCAGATTCCCTGATCTTAAAATAAATTTAAAAATCAAAATTTATTGTTCTGCTTTGAGCTGCAGGGATCAAGCAGAGGGTTTCCAACAGGCACATTACTGAAGAGCTCCAATTGCATCTTCTTCTTCCTTTTTAATTTTTTTTCTTGATCTTCTTTGACACTACTTCTGCCCATCCAGATAAAAAAACTTCTCGTTACCTTCTCTCCACTGAATGTTTTATGGCCTTAAGTGTTACTCATGATCCAACTGCCTTGAGTACTTCCATCTTAATGATCTTCCTTTTTCTAGCAGCCCCCGCTTATTAGATCTGTTGGTTTCTCAATATTTTTTGTTCCCTCTGTTGATAATTTATTTCTGTTACTATATCAGTTGCATAGCCTTACAATTTCCAGATAAGTCAAGAGTGCACACCAGTGCAGGACCTTTGCAGGAACAGTCACAAGCAGCTTCTTAATCTCAGATGCAAAGTAGCCTTCCTCTCTTTTGTCAAAAGGATGTGCTAATATAGTCAAAAGCAAAAGCCTAACAGCATTTATCTACATTTTATGCAGGCAGAATAAAATGTAACCCTTTCTGAGAATATTTTGTGGATCATCAAATACATGAGATTTTTTTTTTTTTTTTTTAATTTAATGCTAATGCCTGTGCATACCTTGCACTTCTACTTCAGGAAGACACAGAGAGATGCTAAAACACAGCTTGATGTCTATATGTTTACATTAGAGTTCTTCCCCATGGCAATGCATTTGAGTCTCCCTAGAGGAACACCAGCAAAATGCACTGACTGTGAGGAAACAGCAGCTCTCTAATAGCCAAATATACTATTTTAGTTTTTACTGGAATATCAACAGAAATTCTTTTTCTAGCATGAATGCAAGGACTACAGGATTCCTTGGAAAAAAAAATAACATCCAGATTTGTGATGAAGTCAAATCTGCTGTGGTAAAACTGAGAGCAGAATGAGCTGCACAGTTCTCTCAAGTATAGTTTACAGGGCAAGGTCTGTCAAGCAGCTGCCAATATTTTTAATAATTAGCATTCAACTTTACTCAGAGTAGTTGGCACCCTGTTAAAAAGGGAGACCCTAGAAAGCCAACAGCAAGGAAAGGCACTACAGACAGTGTGGCAGCCACTGCTGAACAGGATCAAGGAGGTTTGCTATCCTCCTCCTGTACTCCATCTCTCAGCTACCCTTCTATCTATTCCTGTCACATGTCCCACAATCTCATTCTCTTAACCAACATATTTCTCCCTCCCAATCACTTTTCTCATCTATTACCAAGTACCAGAACCCCTCCAGCAAATACATGCTTGCTCAACAGATAATCTTTTAGAAAATAGTCTGACTATTGTGTGAATTTTCTGCTTCACACAATTGTATTTCCCCCAGATAAAGCCTCTTAACAAAAGCAGATTGCACCAACCTTTTTTTTCCCCTCTCTGTTTTCTGCCAGGGTCTGGATTCAAGATAAAGTGGATGAATACAGGCTGAATGAATTCCTATTGCATGGCCAGACTGGCATAAATGCCAAGCTGAGACCCTTTGTATCTTCATCAGTAGTATTGTTTAATTCACCAGAATTCACAATAAAAAATCTTTTCTGTCCTTTGTTTTGTTTTGTTTTTTTGTGGGTTTTTTTTCTGGTTTTGTTTTTTTCAAAGAGAATAGTATTGCATAAACTTTTGACTAAAATATCCATATTTCAGTCACCAATCCAACCCAGACCTCCAAATTTTAAAGGAATGACCACTTAGATTGGTTAATTTTATTTAGCCTACTGTATTCAGGAACAGATTCCTTTTTAAAACTAGAGAGTTTCAGAAGAAACTAAAAATACAGACATCTATAACAAATATACATAAGTGTGTTATTCAAGAATGTGAAAACAGAACTCTGGAACTTTTTCCTTGTGAAACTGTGATATGTTATAAAGACTGTTTTCACTAAATGGAGTATTAGAACTGTAATAATATATTCCTTTAATCCTTGATCCACTTATTCATACTTTTATTATGCACCATAAATATTCCTTTTTATCATTTTAGTAAATTGGCATGGTTTTCACCAGGCTGATACAGATCCCCAAGTATACTACTGCATACTTAAAATTTGATTACACATTTCAGGTTTACTAGATGACTACTGGAAGAATCTTGTGATTTTTATGTTAACTGTTTAAAACCAATTAAAACTGATTTTCATGTTATGTTGACAATATGCTTACTGTGTCTGTATATCAAAAAATATTTAGAATCTATAATCATGGTGCATGATGTTTCGAGGGAATATCATTGTCAATTTTAATACATATTTAAGTGGTGTAGATCTGCATCAATTTTTCCTTTGTCTGATCTGATGAGGTTTCTATCCTGATAGCAGTCTGAATTGACAAGGCATTCTAACACAGGAATAATGTTCAGTCTGGCAGTCTGACTGAAGTCAATGATACTTTTGAAGGCTTAAAATTAGGCACATGGTGAACTGTCTTACTCAAACAAGGTAATAGTGATTATAGTTATTAGACTGTCATTTAAAATAAGGAAACACTTGTGACTGAAATTTTTAAACTAAGTCTGGACAAATATCTGAAGAGCATGCTGTGAAAAAAAAAAAAGTAAGAAGACAGCTTGAGTTGATGTAAATGAGCAAATTCTTTTTCAAATTTTGAAATTCTTAAATTCTTTTCATGAGACAGAGAGATTTGTGGAATAAATATAACTGCATAAAATTCAGTTTAAAATGTTGAAATATTAGTATTGTGAGGCTCTGCAAATGGATATTTCCTTAAAAATATACCTTTAAAATGTGTTTTTAGACAGTGAGAATTTTTTATACTATAGGAATATAGTCTGTCTATGAATATAAATGCATATTTCTAAGCATGTACCTTTGTGTTTTAGTTAGATATACCTCACTGATTCTTTGACTTTAAAAATAAACATCAGAAAAATACATTGGTTTCTTCTTTTAGTCTCAAATCATCCTGTCTTCTAGACATTTATTAATTAGTTTATTAAAAGATTTTCCAAGCTAACTCCTCCTTTGAATCAGATGAGTCCACTAAATCAAGCTTGACCAAAATCAATCCTGTGTTTTTCTACATAGAACAACTGATACATAAGACTTATTGAGTAAGAATTGGCAAGAAGTTAAAATTGAAAAGCTTAAAGTTTCAGTTAAAAGTAGAAACTCATTTCTTTTGAGTTTTTAAAAAAATGCCCTCATATCTTATTTTCCATAGGATATCATGAAAATTTAAAGGCTATAATGGTAATTCTCTGTAGCAAAGTTCATATGGGAAAAGTATTATTTTTTAATCAGCATTTCTTAAAGTAAATTTAAAGACAGCAGAAATCTTTTCACTGAAGTACTTGAATGAGGGGAAGAACATTCAGCATAGCAGCAGGCTTCATTCCATTTCTTTGGATCTCAAACATGGACTAACTCATCCCTTTCAAATATGGAGTATTTTGGGTAACAGGGATTACCTTATTTCTTTTCTCTTTCCATCAAGTGTTCTCAACTTAAGATTGTAAATGTGTTCTGTAACAATAACTCATCCCTTTTCAATCATTACTCTCAATATGAATATGAGAATAGATACTTTTAGTAAAACTTTGTTCCTTGTCCATATCAGTGCTTTGATTTTGGATACAAGTTGCATACAAATTTATCTCATATGATCTGTACCTCTTGCTAGAATCTAAACGAGTCTTAAATATCTATTTCCATACTAAGAAGTATTTGGTGAAGTAGTGGATCAAAGCACTTGGTTCTCAAGTCTGTATACTTACACTTTGTTAAGAGATTCTTCAGGTTAAATTTAGTCTGGATCATATCTCCATGAATCACGACTGTTCCACACACGAACTGTGAACTTATGTTACAGGTGAATCATTGGTTTGGAGCCTTCACTTCCAGAAAGAGTGGATCACCTTCACGCATGTTCAGACTCGAGCATCATGTTTAGACATCTCAGAAAAGACTCAAGCCACAGCATGGGGAGCAGAGATGAATGGGGGCCTTGCTTCAAAACCTCACTACTGGTCTTTGCCAACACACATATGTAGATGCAGCCTATATTCAACGGCAGTTCCTTTAGGACGGGTTTAATTGCATTCTAATTATGTCTACCCAACTTTGTTGAATGCAGATAAGAAGACCTGTACATTATAACTTCAGCTGTATTTGATCTAATAGAAACTTCATATTCCACAACTCTGAATATGTTACAAAACCTGATAAAGTAAAATGAAAGAGTTCTGCTGACTTCAGTTAGCCAAGCATCAACAGCCCAACAAGAAACATATTCAGTTCACTTCTACTTGATGAAACACTGTTTGTTTCTTAACATACAGCATTGATGCTGTTCTGGGATCTTCAACTTAAGAAGACTTAAGAACAACCTGTTGGAGCAAGTCCAGAAGAGGGCCATGAAGAAGGCTGGAGCACATCTCCTGTGAAGACAGACTGAGAGACTTGGGGTTGTTAAGGCCTAGAAAAGAGAAGCCTCCAGGAGGACCTTGTTGCAAGACAAACCTCTCTTTGGGCACAGCGCTCTGAGGTCCAACAGGTGTTCCAGCAGAAGTGCACAAATAGTGCTCTGAGTCTCTTGCCCTCAGGATTGGTTAGCCTGGCTCAGTGCTACTGCTCCACATTCAACAAACCACTCTGCTGGCAGACTCAGGAATGAAGTGAGCCTGTGCTTCAAGCCTCACCTTTTATTGGCCCCTTAATCCTGCTCATGTGCAGTTGGGGCCTGCCCTAATCAGGCACAGATGGGCTTAACACAAGCTTATGCCCACTACCTGGTAATTAGTGGCACCTGGTTGCCTCATTTCACTACAGGACTTTGTATCAGCCTTCCAGTACCTGAAGGAGGCATCCAAGAAAGCTGTGGAGGGGCTTTTTACAGGAACATGTAGTGATAGCATGAGGGAGAATGGTTTCAAACTGAAAGAAAATAGATTTAGATTGGCTGTAAAGAAGAAATTCTTCCCAATGAGGGTAGTGAGACACTGGAACAGATTGCACAGGGAAGCTGTGGATGACCCATTCCTGGAAGTGTTCAAGGCAAAAGTGGATGGAACTTTGAGAAACCTGGTCTAGTGGGAGGTGTCATGGCTCGTGTAGGGGGCTGGAAGTAGACAGTCTTCATGGTCCTTTCCAACCCAAACCATTCTATGAATCTAGGATAGTAAGATAGTTAAGTTCAGTTTTGGAATAGTGGGTTTTCCCTAGGACGTTTGTTTAATCTCCTACCATATAAGATTAATCTTAGATACCAACAAATGCTGTTCTAGGTAAAATTACTTTCGTATCCTAGTCAGATGCTTTAACATTTTTAACACACTTGATGTTTCTCTTGACACATATATAAGTTGACATTTATATAACTAACCATCCTTTAACTTTTAAGTTTACTGAGGACTAGCTTATTAATAATATTTAAGTTTGCTTGAGATTATATTGTATCATTTGAGAGCTTTTCTCTTCCTGTCTTTTTTTTTTAGTGGCTTATATATAATTGTTTTTACAGCTCTAGAATGAGTAATTATAACCTTATTCAGTTTTGGATTTTTATCAGCTTTACATAGTTTTCTTTGATTATATTTGATCTCACATTCTTATATACCTATATAGACTACCCAAAGCCACGAAAATATCTTAGTGAAAGTGTTTCTCCATTTTCTGTGCCACTTACTCCAACCTGTTCTTTTTTTTCAACAAATCTGTTCCTGAAGACAGTGATTGCATAAAAAAAATGCTGTGCTTTAATTGATTACTCTTATCACCCAAGAACTTTCTTGTCCAATAGTCAAAAATTTGTCTAGGCTGCAGAGTAGTACAGGCATATTAAAGTCAGTTTTAAATGAGCTAACTCACCAAGATGGACAAAAAGCTGGACATTAATTGATGTTTTTTCAATGTCTTCAAAGATTTTTCAGGCTGTATTGAGCTTTGTTCTGCTGCTGCCACACCACTTTGATTACTCATGCAAGTTACTTTAAAGTGAGTTTGAGTGCCTTTAACACTAGAGTGCAGCTGCAGAGCACATTATGATTTTATAACTTTTCTTAGTGTTTTCATATATTTTGGTACAGTTCAATGTCCTTGAGCACAAATATGTATTCTTCCACAGCAATTTTATTGGATTTTCAATAAAATCATTACACTTTTATAATATTATTATGTTTTCTTTACTGTCCTCATTCTAAGTAAATCATCATTTTTATGCTATATAATCTTCATAGGCTTAATTATAATTTGCAAACAAAATTCAGTTGGGCCTCTTCATCACCATCATAAGAGATTAAACATATTTTTTATTATAATGAAAGAAAGTGGTGATTTTTTGTTCCCATTCATCATGGTTTTCAAAGATGAGACAAGCATAAAAATGTATGAATGGAAAGCACTAGAGAAGTGTTATTAGATAGTTGTAAATAGTTCCTAAAATCCACTACAAATCCAATATAATAAAGTAGATGTTTGCTGTTTGGGAGTAATGTATTTTGAATTAATTTACCAACCTTTTTAAAAGAAATGTAATTTTCATATTTTACTTATTATAGACCATCAATTCTCTTAATAGCCTTTTCACCTACAAGTCACTACTATTGAGACTGAAAAGGACAATATTTAAATGGACTTTAAACTCATGAGTTTTCCAACATTTAGAGTTTTATGGAAGTTCCAGCAGAAAAAAAAATCAGACCCTGAGAAGATCTTTTTCTTCATTCTTTTAAGATCTGCAGGATAGGATTCATATTATCCATGATCTTTAGAGGCTGCTTTAGGATGTGTATTGATTGATTCAGGCAGGATGAAATACTTGACATAATTGAGGAGAGAAGAAGAGAGGAGTGGAGAGGAGAGAGTGAAGATTTTTAAAAAGTCAGATCTTATCCTCTGGTCTTGAATATGACCCAAAGCACAATCTCTTCAGAGCGAGAAACTATAGCAAAAGGAAGTGCCTTTTCTTTTAAGCAGTGATTAAAATATTCTATGGTGAGTTTTAGTTTTTCCTTTTATTTCCCTGAAGCAAAAAAAGTTCTGAAAAATATTGAAATTCACGCTTTCTTACACACTGTATTTCCTTAGACATCAGAAACTATTTTGCTTTAGCAAATTCCAAAATTATTCTGTACTTTGATGATTTTATTTAATTGAGAAAGAAATTTACACTCAGATATTGTGTATGATTGCTTTCTAAAAGCTCAGATACTCTAAACAAAAATAATAAGTGTCCAGAGAAACATATGAAATTAAATCATTTACATTTGTTGAATATACATTAATGAATAATCTGATAATTTAGTATTGAATGCTTAAAAAGGTGCTTTATCTTTATTGGTTTATAAAGGTTCCTGACGACAGTCTGGAAAATTTTTAGAGATACCTATTTTTACAGAGCTTTTTCATGTGACTGGGACAAAATGCTGTTTATTCCTCACTGTAGCTAAAATGATGTATTAATTCTGAATAATTTTTAAAGGTACATATTAAACCACTAAAAAGCTTTTAATTTCTCTTTATCTAATTTCTACTTTATTTAAGGATAATAAAACAACAATAAAAAAAAAGAAAAATAGCAAAGCAATGACTCTTTAATGTTTGAAAAATTTCAACAGAATTTAAGCTGTCTGAATTTGAACTCACATTTATTGTTTTGAACCAAACAATTAAAACTTGATATTTTTGAGAGCTAAAAAATGAATAAAATATACCATATTCCACTGTTACAATTTAAGTAAAACAAGGGTAAACAGGGTTCTCAGATGACAGTTTAGGCTTTCTCACTTTTCACTGTTTGATCTGGGAGATCAAGAGATTAATTTACTCATTTCTACATTGTGCTACTGTCCCTCTGGTGTAAATACTGTTTAGAGCTTCAGATGGCAGCACTCTGCTTCAGACATGCTGTAAATCCAGCCTGGTCTTTAAGTATAAACTTATTTTAGATAGCTAATAGTATTGACATTGTATTTACAAGATAATAAACTTTTCACATTACATTGTATTAGATAAGAAATATTAATTTATAATAATAATAATATCATTAATTTATATGGATGCTTCCTAAATAAATTACTTCAGAGTCATCTGCTGTTTCCCATAACCTTTATTGATGTCATTTGACTTGTGTATTTGGCTGTCAGTTTTTACAGCTTCTGAATCATAAGCCATTGGTTTTAAGTTAAAAGTAAAACTGATTTTCTGCTACAAATCTCCACTGAGTTTTCTTGATTTACTGTTCCCATTTCATCAGATATGGGTTGGCATCAGGAGTCTATTGTGTTCTGTATCTCTATTGAGAATGTTGAATACATTAATCAAAAAAAATATATTAGCAATCCCAAATAGCTCTGTCTTAGGAGGTCATGCATTAAAATTGATATTTTTGTTGACTGAAACATCTATTTTCAGATGCAGCCCATTCCAGGGAATAGGATTTTTCTTTAGGAACAATAACCATAGGGATACTATATGTCAATTGTTTTCGATTATAAAACATCATATGGTTCATTAAAAGAAATTATTTAAAACATTATCAACATTTCAGAGGACACAGAATGGCACAGTCAATGGGTCAACTCTGGGACATTGCCAGACTGAAAAAGTACTGGCCTATGTAGCTTTGCAACTTGACTAGATACATACAATACAATTTTTGTTCCATTTTTTCTCTCCAGATTCTAAACTCAAATAGGCTGTGGAACTATCATTTACTGCACAAAAGAGCAGCAAGCTAGTGAAGTGTAATAATAAAAAAAAAAAAAAAAGGAAAAACAATTTTGTGATCAGTGAATCATAATCTGTTAACAATGCATTATTTTTATTATCATCTTTTGTAAATATGTATTATTCACAGATTCAGCTGACAGGTGAGTTATATGCAGCTGAAAGAGCAAGAGGAGGAAGAAATGTCTGTGATGATTTCTGAAAGGGATTCCAGTTTTTACCCCTCTTCACAAGGAGTCCACTTTTCAGAGGCCTTTACCATACATTTCATCAGAAATGTATCTCTGTACAGGTGCAAATATCCAAAGAATTTAATCAAAATCATAACAAAAAAAATGAAGAAGTATAGACTAAATATGCTCACTTAGCTCCATATATCTGCTATTTCCTTATAAGAGGAAATCCACTGAGTGTCATCCATTTTCATTTCAAAAAAAGGAGAGAGAAGAGTTTTATCATGAAGGAGATTTTGCAAAAGTAATTTGGAAAGCACTACTTTAATTTATTAGGAAGTTGATAAGGGCAGGAGGGCAAACTGTGAAAGCAAAAGGTCAGACAGAGAATAAGTAAGCAATCAAACACTGTAGAACTGTGACTGGTACTAGAGCTGGTTCTATTCTGTCTTCAGATGAATCAAGTACCAGAAAAAAAGGAAGATACAAGTTGCTCTAAACATACCATTTACAGTTCTTTGAGTGTTACACCTGCTCCCTCAGAAGCAAGTGGCTGGTCCAGTATTACTTAGTATAGTTGCTAGATATCTGGTAGATGCAGTATAGACCATGTGCTAATGCAATTTGTTGTTGATAAAAGACTGAGGATAACAACAAATTGCTTGAAAAAGTGCAGTTTAGGAAAGAGACAAAGTCAATTACATGTGACTCGGTAGAGCAGTTTCCGTGAAAAGATTTAGTGAGGGATATTTCCTGACCACAGAGAGGAAAAATATGTCATAATCAAAACAGAATGCTGGAACTGAGTGCTGGAAGTACTTCTTATCACTACTGGTGACAGCATGTTCTGTTCATTTGTGGGGTTTTTTGTTTATTTGTTTTTCGGGGATTTTTCTTTTGGTTTTTGTTGTTGCTTTGTTGTTGTTTTCTTTGTTGGTGGTGATTAGTTTGTTGAGTTTTTTTTCCTCGTAGAGAAATCAATACAAATGAAGATATCAAACATATAGTTGGAGACATTTAGTGGTTGTCTGCAAACAGTGCAGATGAGCAGATGAACCTGCTGGAAACTCAGGGAACTCCAGAAGAGACTCCGTGCTGGTGTGGGCTTTGGCACCAAAGTTATTGGTTAGGTTCTGTTAACCATGATTAATCTAGTGCTATAGTTTTCTATACTAACCTAAATAAAACTAAACATGACAATGTAGTGAAATGAAGCCACTAATTGCCAGGGAGTGAGCATGAGCTTGTGTCAAGCCCACCTGTGCCTAATTAGGGTAGGCCATGCACATGAGCAGGACCAGGAGGCCAATAAAAGGTGAGGCCTAAGACACAGGTGGAGCTCAGTCCTGAGCTAGCCAGCAGAGAGGTCAGTTGCTCTTGGAGCAACAGCACTGATCTGGGCTAGTCAACTCTGAGAGCCATAGGCTTAGAGCATTGCTCGTGGGTCTCTGCTGGAACACCTGGTTGGACCTTGAAGTGCCATTCCCTAAGAGAGGTTCGTCTTGCTACATGACAACTATACCATAGTTACTCACTTTTTATCTTCAAAAATGTAGCTTATAAGAAGAGCTATTATGAGCAAACTAGTTAACATCTGCAGGTAGAAATTGGATTAAAAACAAAAACATTCAGTTTTAGGGCAGCTGTTTAATGAGGATATCAGTGACTGACTTCTGTATTAGTATACAAACAATCTTTTGTGGAAATATTGCATGTAACTTTTAGGTTTGATAACAGATAAGCAATACATGTTTACATGCAATGCACATACACAATACATAATGTGTATTTACATAAACATAGATACATATTTGGACGAATCACGGTCATTTCTATTGTTAAATATGAAAAAATAAAAAACATTTAAAAATCCACCTTTTCCTTTTTTTCTAGAGTTCATTATCTGCACAGTTAAAAAATGTGAGCTTTATTTTTATGAGGATTTTTTTTCTTCCCACTGGTAGCTACTGTTACTATTATTTCCATCATGTTCATCAAGTACCTCAAAGTCCTGTCATGGCTCATTTTTTTGCATTTTTCTAGTGGAATGAAAAACCTCTAAGCACTTGGTATTTTCTTCCTACAAAGGTACTTATGCATAATAATCAAATCAAACCTCTATCTACCTCTTGATAAGCTAAGTAGGCTGTAATTTAAATCTCTCACTAAAAGGACTTTTCTCAGACTTTTAAAACTCTGTTTGTGCTGTTAATTTTTTTACCTATCCTATAAAAGTTGGAAATAAAATAAGAACCTCTCCTGTTAAAAAAGGTATGACCATTTGACTTCTGCTGACCTCTTCATATAGTCAGGGGATAGGTTATCATTATTTTGGACAAACTTCTTTCCAGAAGTTCACACTGTGTTTTCTTGTAATAGTTTCTCAACAAGCCAATATCAGTTACAAGCCCTGATCCCTCAATCCCTTGATACAAACTAAGAGCCCCAGCCCCAGCTGTCATAGTGGCACTCAGATGAACTGACTCCAGACATCAATGACATTTTGTACCAGAGAGCCCCCTCCCAAAAACAGGAATGTGGAATTCCAGCATTTTTCAGGATGAAGTCCCCCATTCTTCAGGTAGAACTGCAAACTCCTTCCCACCTGGCCTTGTACTTCATAGAATCATGGAATGAATGGCTTAGGTTGGAAGGGACTATAAAAATCATCTAGTTCCAAACCCCTTCATGAGCAGGGGCTCCTCCCACTAGACCAGGTTTCTGAAAGCCCCATCTAACCTGGCCTTGGACCCCTCCAGGGAGGGTACATCCACAGCTTTCTTGGGCATTCTGTTCCAGTGTCTCACCACCCTCACACTAAAGAATTTCTTCTTAATGTCTGACCTAAATTTCCCCTCTTCCAGTTTAAAACTGTTATCACTCATACTATCAGCACATGCCTTTGTAAAAAGTCCCTCCTAAGCTTTCCTGTAGGCCCCCTTCAGGTACAGGAAGGCCACTGGAAGGCCTCCCTGGAGCTTTCTGACCAAACCCAACTCTCTCAGTCTGTCCTCACAAGACAGGAGCTCCAGCCCTTTGATCATCTTTGGGCCCTTCTTTGGACTCACTCCAATGACTCCACGTCTTGTGCTGGAGGCTACAAACCTGGACACAGGACTTCAGGTGAGGTCTCACAAGAGGAACTGCAAAGTCCTTCCCACCTCTATGATCTTGTATTTTACTATAGGAAAGCATGTTTTGTTTCAATACAAATAATTTGGTGTTTTCTGTGCTATTCATTTCTGCTTGGCAACACCATTCCCAGCCAATTGCTCAAAATACTTAAGCTAAAAAGCAGATGTACATAAAAGTCTGCTTACTAGCAGCTCCTTTGAACAGTAGTACATCTTTTAAAATTATTCTAAAAATGAGCAATTTGTTAGTTATTTAAAAATTTTGTTCTTACACAGAAGTATTTTGAAAGCAATGTACTATGTTCTAGTCATCCCTCTGATAAAATGTATTCCATACATGAGATTTACAGTACTGGTCATATTAGTTGCCTCATAAAAAGATCCACCATGGAGATTTTACATATTTTCAGTAAAACTACACAGTCTGGTATTGATTGTATCCGTGAGTCTGAATTCTTATTTGTTAGCATATTAGAAAACAGTCTGGACTTGGAAATTCAGTTCTTTAAACTTGTAATCTTAGCCATACAAAAAAAAGCAATAAAATAACCCCAGTTCTGTGTGGAAACCTTTTATCCCACGTTTTTCTTCATAAAAATGAAGAGATTAGCATTAATTTTGTTTCTTTTTTTTTCTTTACTCCCATAAAAATATTATTTGACAATAAAAACTAGCTTTGTGAGTGGCCAAGTTTTACTAGAATTCATGGAACTTTTAAAAATATTTCATTTATAAAATACCTTGTTTTTAAACAAGAAACATATGATGAGTTTAAAAGTGATCATTTGCTTTACAGTTACCTGTATGTGTTTGTCTGATGTGTTTAATGAAAATTGCTTTGAGGATTGTTTGTGAATATATGTGTACCTGGTAATATTGTTTGCAAAAGATACCCAAGGCAAGATCACTAAACAAGCACACTATTTTTTTTAAGACTTTTAAAAGTTATAGTCTAAGAAAGGAAGCTCATTACGTGTTCTCCTACCCAGTGCCTATATCTTAAAAAAGTTAGGATTTGCCAAATTAAATATACATAGTTCTCACTCTAAAATTTTGTCTCAGCAAGAATTTGAGTCAATGACTTATTGAAAAAATGCTGCATTGCTTTGTTAATAGAGTACTATATGTGTGCCATTTGATCAAAGTAACCTGTACAAAGAATAGCAGTACAAAGATTCTGAGAAGCTTGATGTCATCTTGTTTTAAGTTTCTCCTTATTGATTGGCTTTCACTACTATCAAACAGTAAAAAATAAAAGAAAATACTGATAACTCATAGGCACAGCTTTGAGGGGGTTTTTGAGGGGTTTTTTAGACTTTTTTTTAAATAGGGAATCATTCAGGGGGCAAAAGTCTATCAAAACAGACAGAATCAGAAAGAAAACATACACACTAAAGGTCTAAAGCTAGACATGTATATAATTAAAAGTGACATTTCAAATGCAATGTCATAATTTTTGAGGATTCAATGTACAAATGCCAGTGGTTTGTATTCAGCCATAAGCAGACTCCATTTTCTTCTTTTGTTTAGAGTGAAAAAGAGGGACATTTAGTAACAATATAGTATGAAATATCACCAGCATAATCCCCTTATATGTATATATATACATGTATATACATACATGTATATAAATACATGTATATATATAACCTGAATCAGATACTTGCATGTGTTGGTTGTCATCATTATTTGTGGCAAGTGTGGGATTAGAAAGAGCTTTACATACATGAAAAAAATAGTCCACATCATCAAAGCCACCAAAGGTGAAAAACATTCTTTGATGGTTATGGTCCTAATCAATCCTCCCTGGATGTACTAAAAAGTTTACTGGTAACATTCTGTTCACAAGTGTATTCAAGCAGATTTACTAAAAACTCACAAGCCAACTGAGTAGTACTTTGAAAATTTTGATACACTTCCACATACTTAAAAAAACTATTTTGTTTCAGCCAATGCTACAAAATAGCACGGTGTTTAGCCAGTAGAACCAGATGCAGAAGAGCTCAAAACCACAAAATTTCCCCATCCCATTTTTTTCTCTCACCCTTCTCTTACAAAACAATTTAGCAATGTGTGTCACTTCTCATTATCAGTCTTTGGCATGCAAAACCTCTTTAAATAACAATGCTAACATATGTTCAGTAATTTTTCATTTGGCAGACTGATTGCCATTGTTAGAGAATCCATTTCAATACCAAGAAAATGTTATCACCTGTGATCGACCAACATGCTTGGAATTTATTGAGGAAAACACTAATTCAGTGGTTACCTTTTCAAATACATCTGCGCCATTACACGCCAAGGTCTGTGAAGGACTGGGTCTTCATCCAAGTGGAAAATAATCTGGAGCATCCTAATTTACTTGGAAATGTGAAAATACACATTATTGAGACCTTCACAGGAAGCATAACCACAAATACAGAGAAAAGAATCTTCTTATTGGCATCTAACACCTAACTTTCTGAACTTCTCATTGGGCAGCTGAGTTTCAGCTCTCAGTTTCAGTCTCTTTTTCATTGTTGAATGAATCAAGAGAATTTCTTGATCAGGATTAAGTGTCACAGATGACAGATGTTAGCAAGGGTATAGGAAAACAATCTGCAACTTGTTATGAGTTTTTAAACAAGCTGAATATTTTGCTTGACTTTGGGGAGCAGAAAGAGGACCAGTCTCTTCATTTAAAAAATGAGAATAACCAAAAATAAATGCCCTTCCTCTCAAAAAAAAACAAACAAACAAAAAAAACAATTGAATTTATTTTTGAAGACTAGTCTAGAGAGAATGGACACTCCTCTCTGAACCAATTTCTCATTTCTACAACTGCTTCCTTAAAAAAAATAGGCAATTCTGTCTGGATTCAGGGGTTTGGTGCACTAGTGTGAGCTATTGGTCTTGGCTTTGCTTTCCACCATTTCTTGAATGCACACTGCAGCTCCCGTCACCAAAAATTTTACCTATATTAGCATCTGTGACTGTCACAGATGTCACAGGATTTTGAAAATTCTTGTAATGCCACCATTCCCCCCCAAAAAAAATTTGCTTGAAATCTTGTGTAAGTAGATTTCCTATGTGCTGAAACAATTGTATATGGCCTAAGTCCATCTAATAGCATTCAGGTTGTATGACAGAAAACACTCTCTACCATTTTGTAAATCTTTCCTACCTCAAGAAAATTAGCAAAATTGAAACCTCTAAAATGAAATGCTTCTTCTTTTGATGGTATTGTTATTTAATAAGGTTTAATTCATCCCTTACTTGTTTAAAAATAAACAAGCAACAACAACAAAAAAATTCTGTGTGGCAAACAAAACTCCTAGTAATGAAAGTATTGCTTAAATAAATAAGAGCTCAAATACTTTACCAGGAACTCAGTCCAGAAAACACCTACTTAGGTTATTTATCCTTCTCTTTTCCTAAATGCCGACTACATCCCTTGTATCATGCCCGATAGTAACCAGATTTGAGCTACTTTGGAGCAGGTAGGTGGTGCAGTGGTTTTGAAATCTCACTGAGCTAGAAATGTTCTCCATCGGCTACATCTTCTTTTTCATAGAAAGAGCAGATCACTCCCAGGACTTCTGCTTACTTCAATATAGCACTAATATCATGCTCTTCTTTCTTCAGCATCATACAGTCTGTTCACATCATGTAATTTTAGTGTAGGGACCAACATCCAAGTTTTACAAAGGTAACAAAAAATATTGATATATTGGATCCAAAATTATTCCACCATAGAGAAGATAAGTGATAGAGTAATGGTGTGAAATCAGAAAAGCAAACCCTTTTTGCAGGACTTCTCTGTTGTTATTTTTAGCTGCATATTAATAACTTCATCCACGCTATCATCTTTAAGTTGCCTATGGCAAGGGTACAATCAGAAAAGATAGGAGTTTATACTATCTTAAATAAGATAATGTTTTTAATATTGACAATATTTGAGGCAAACTGCAATGCCAACAATGTAAATTGTGAGAAACAGACAGAGATGGCAGATAAATTTGCCCTCCAGACAAGATATTACTATAATCATTTATATCTCGAAACTGCTAGCCCCAGAAACCCAAAGGAGCAAACATAAATAGAATAGATGGTTTTATCTTCCCATGAATAGGCTATTATTCATACACTAAATTAGAAATTAACGTACATGAAGGATCCACTTGAAATTACTGAAATAGCCCTCAACAATCTCTTTTTATACAATTTAAACCAAAGAAACTAAAATAGAAGAGAAAGCAGCTAATTAATTTTTAAAAAGATAATTGGGGATGGGGAGAATAATAGATCTTAACTATAGCTGCCTGGCAGAATAACCAGAAATGGGGATCATCCTCAAGAAGGATAAGTCATAGTCCCCAGGCTTTGACACAGCACTAATGAAGGTCAAGTTTTATAACTTAAAATAAAATGAATAATTGAGAAAATTCCATCCTGTAGGAGTCAGATCACTACATATTACTCACTAAGCTCCGAAGTTTTATATGTGGATCTATAGCTCATTTGTTTTTTGCAGTTCCTCAGTGTGTTAGCCTTTGCATAGACAATCTTTAATACAGACTTAACCACAGTATCAATGACTCACTGCTTTGTATGAATGAGTAAAAATAATCCTCTATAAAAATGCCATGCACATAGTCCATTATTGTTACAAATAACATTAATTTTTTGTGTGGAAAGAGAATGTGTAAAGATATGCAGGATGAAAAATGCTGGCAATACACATGGAGATGCCACAGGGAAACTTCCAGATTAAAAAAAAAAAAAAAGATATCTTGATGCTTTTGTTTCCTCTTATCATCCTGTTTACATAATTAGGAAGTTGAATCATTCACCAAACTGCAATATGACAGTAGCAGCAGGTAGAACATAAGTCATAATCAACCCATCTTCTGAGTTCCAAAGATAATATCCAAGGAAACAGACAGCTACTTAATTTTGTTGTCCTTTCTCAATTACATAGCTCATAACTGAAAGAGAGGATTGCTGGTTTGAAATTATTATCTCTACTTGCTAGGTTTCAGAGGGAAATAAGTCTCAAGCTAATTCAGAAAAAGATTATTTTAAGCAGCAATTTTAACATATTCCTTTGTGACCACTGAATTAAAAAAAAAAAAGAAAAAAAAAAAAGCAGACAGTATGCCCATGATTCCATAGGCAGAGCAATCAGTTTTGAACAGAAAAATCTTACCAGTGTGGTTAATCTCTAACTCACTTTAACATGGCCAAATCATGGATATTATAGGGATTTTTTTTTCCCACTTTCATTCAAAAAAGCTCTCATCAACTTCACTGGCAATCTTATGTATTTTCCTTACTCCTCATTTTGTGGAACAGACAATATAGGGAGTTTGCCTGGGTTAGAAATGAGTGCACTGAGACAAAATTAAATGTAATTTTATTCTCAAGAGTAAAATGAAGTTTAATCACTTCTAGTTCTGCCAATGAAAATTTATTTAAGTTATATCATCTTATCTTTTAGCAGCCCATTTATAGATTAAATTACAAGTACAGAGACTGCAGACAGTTACATTTGCAATTCTGAACTCAAATGTGAATGATACAGCTAAGACTTATCCTAACCAAGGATCTAACTTGGCTAACACTGAATTAAAGGCTGGAAGGAAAGAAATAGCATGTCATTGGTGAAGACATCAATAGGGACTGTTACTTGCCATGGTTTATAAATGAAAGTGAGCTTTAATATTTTAATAAATTGAAAGGTTTTTTTCTCCTTGCTAACCTATTAATTCAGATTCTTACTTTATGAGGATTGTTGCACAGTTTAACGTCCCCTCCACAGTCAGGTACCTGCAAGTTAGGTTACATAACAACCAAAGCAAAACCTGCCCATGAAAAGCTTCTGCTAAGCTAAACAAATACAAAGTAAAACCAGAATAACAAGTTAGTGACAATTCCCATACTGCTGAATTTCCCTAAAATATTGCTTACACACTACGAAATCTTAATGGCCCCTCAGTAGAGTTGTAATTCACACAAAAAGCTACTTCTTCAGCAGCAAATATAGTATTGTGGAAGACATCAGTGAAGCTCTGGCCACATTCAAAAGTTGAACTGCAGTTGAACTGCCTATAGTTAAGGTGCTTCTGTCTGGATGACCCAAATTTCCAATTATTTTACCTCACAAAGGTGACCAACCTCTTATATATGAGAGTCTTTCTTTCTCTAACTCCTGGAAAGACTGTGAATTTCTGTGTTGTTTTCTTTTTCCACTATCTTATTATGGTTAAAATGTATGGAAATCTAAATATATTCCAATATCAATGCATTAGAAGATGCTTAAACAACATTAATCCTGTCTAGTAATGAGGATATAATGGAAGAAAACACTCCATGGTTTTTCAAACTATTTTTTCGGTCTGATGTCTAGAATATTAGGAAGGTTTTAACAGGTCATATTTTTACTGTTATTGTTATAAGACGGCACTTTTATTATTTGTGTACAGCATCCAAATTTTTATAGCAGCAAGCTGCTTATATATTTATTTTGTTTTGAACATTGAATAGCCTGTGAAAAATTAATTGGGGAAATATTACACAAAAATCTGTTTTATTGTATATTATTGATTCATAAATCTCTATGAAGTTGTTGCTTGCAAGTATTTTACTGTTTTAATATAACAGGATTAAGTCTTTCTATGTTCAGAGTTGTGTCAAACATTCAGGAGAATGTTGCTGGTGCCCCAAGGAGCTAACATTCTAATTGAGGCCTTACCTGTGATTTACCTATGACACTTGCTTTTGAAGAGGAAATGTCAACAGTCAAGTTTACTTTCCTCTCCGTTTTCAAGGTGTACTTAAGCATTGTACCTAATCTACTACCAAAGCATCATCAGTTAATCAGGTCTAGCTAATATATGCAGTTCTAGTCTAGTGTAACCTTCCTGTGGTATAATTTTTAAGATCTACATGCTGCATTTCTGTTTTCTTTCCAGCTATGTAGTAGAGGATTTTTTAACAGGCCACCAATAATGGATCCTGTGTAGCTGGACATTTTTTAAAAAGATTAAATTAATTCAGCTTTTCATTTGTTGTTAGAGGGCAAATCCTGTAGATACAGATACTCAGGATGCGAGTATTTTTGTAGTGATGATGGCGTAGTTCTTGCTCCAGTTATCTGGTACAAATACTGGTTTACTTTTAGAAAGGCCTTTTTCCTCATCTGTTAGTTTGGTAAAATGCCTGTTCACAAGGTTTTATGTTGGTTTTAAGATAAATATCGTGTCTGAAAACAGATCCTGAGGACAAGCAAAACAAACAAAACTGATACCTCAGGTTCTCCAATGATGGCTGTGGGAAAAGGAATCTATCTTTCAACCTCATAAGTCCTGTGGGAGACAGAATAAAACATCATTTAATATATAATTTAAATAAATATTAAACAATTTTTTGAATGTCAAAATTAAGAAAACATTATGCCATCACTTTTTATTCTTTCTCTCCCATTCACACACACAAACACTGTGTTCAGTCACAGAACAACAGTTCACCACTCAAACAGTAAGAGATGACGGACAGCAGGAGGCAAATGACAGAAGCTGTCTTTTTTTTTTTTTTTCCTGGCTTTGTTGTCTGGTAAATAAAAACACAAACATTTTGTTTTTTTCTTCAAACTAACTCTTCTTGTGATCACAACCATCTTTTTCAAACACTGCACTGTTAGGGCAAGAGATGAAGAGGACATAATCAACCAGACTTCATCATCATGTTGATTGAATCATAAAATCTGTTGAGTTGGAAGGAACCCATCAGGATCACCAAGTCAAACTCTTGTCCCTGTGTGCAGAACCTCAGGTATGTACCTGAGATTGTCATCCAAATGCTTCTTAAACTCAGGCAGGCTTGGGACTGTGACCACTTCCTTGGGGAGCTTTTTCCACTGCTCAACAGCCCTCTGTGTGAAACACCTTTCTTCTAATATCTAATCTAAATCTCCCCTGATTTGGCTTCCTACCATTTCCCTGAGTCCTGTCATCAGTCACAGGAGCGAAGAAGTTGGTTCCAGTCTCATCTCTTTGTCTCATAAGGAATCTGTATGCTACTGTGAGGTCACCTCTCAGCCTCCTTTTCTCCAAGCTGAACAATCCAAGTGACCTCAGCTGCTCCTCATAAGTCAACCCTTCCAGAATCTTTACCATCTTTGTTGCTCTCTTTTGGATGCACTCCAATAGCTTGATGACTTTTCTATACTGCAGTGCTCAAAACTGATTTGCTGTGCATCTACATATCTTCAAGAAGCTGGAGCATCATGGTCTTTCATCATATAATATTTCTGTATGGTAATGGAAACTTTTATTCATAAGTTTCTGTCTTTTGCTACCTTAGGAGTTACAGGAGATAAGACAGAGAAGCAGAGAAAAAGAAACTTATGGTAATCAGGCATCAAAGGAGGCATTAGCAAACCATTTTCAATCTTCCTGATCATGTGTCAAGTTAAGTTTTGTTTTGCTTTAATGGGCTTAGCAGAATCAGAAGTGAAGCTTCATTTGACTGTTATTTTCTATGACTTGATTGATGACTTGGAGCTTCAAAAGAGCAATGTATTTTTGTCTCATCTTTGAGCATCTATATCATATGTGAATAATTTTTTGGCCTGCTGATTCAACTCTGTCATGAACAATTTAAAGAGTAATGTTGTCTTTGCACTAACACACCTACCATCTCTCTAGTGCCATTCTGCTATCTTTCTTTCACTTAGATAATGAAAAAAAGATTCTGCTTTAAAATAAGTTTCCTAGCAGTATTGCTTGTTAAAATATTCAGCATGATAGCATAGATCAGAGAGTGTTGTTTTGTTTTGGTTTGGTTTTTTACACAAGATATATCTGTTTTCAGTAACTCTAAAATTAAACTAGAATACTTATATGACACCACAACAGAATGCCAACAAATCTTCTCAGGTTTATATTTCAACAAGTACAAATAATGTTAGCAGCTGAGGATAGTTGTAAACCTGTGTTAAACTATAAATTGCATGATTTTTAGTCCTATTCCTTCATGAAGGAAGTTGATATTCTTTATTTAAAATAAATAAATACATACATAAGCTTACTATTAGGTTTAAGTATTAATTTCCAGTTTAGAATGAAAATTTAATTAAAAAATAATTTAAAAACTTTAAAAGAGCAAATGCTTTGCTTTTTTGATATATTTTTCTTGTTTGAAAAATGTTATTTTAAATAAAATGTTGGTAGAATGCTAATATTGAATAACAGCTTCCTCTAGTGACAATGAGCAAATCCCAGCCCACTCTTAGAAAATATAAAGACTGCATTATATAAAAATTAGCAAACTATTATAAGGAAAGCCCACCCTAGATGCCTTCATAGCTGATAGCAGACCTTTTTTAAAAGCCTAAGTCAATATGGACTAAAAACTTAATGTCAGAATACATTTGGTGAAACTTGTGAAGGCAATTTCTTCAGAATATTTTCAGTTCAACCACTTCAAATTGACAAAAAAACCAAACCAAAACAAAAGAAAAAAACCAGCAAAATCAAATCAATCATTCTAAACCTTTTCAGAAAGCTGTAAAAACTCTAGAATGCATATATGCTAGGCACTTTAGAATACATAAATACTATATACATTTGAATTGCACATTAAACAAAAACCCATATATATATTTGAGGTGTATTGATATTGTTTTAATTACTCTGAAATTTCTTAAAAAGGAATGAAAAAAAGTGATAATTATCAATCTTTTTCATCTAGGAGTGTTTTGAAATTCTATTTAGATTTAGGTTGCAAAAACACAAGTGACAGCACAAAATGAAAATTAGTGAAGAGTCAGGATTACCTGACAGTAAGAAATTGGGATTTAATGTCTTGTGGCTTTTCATTTCCACATAAATCTTTCTGCTTGACGCCTTCTCCAAGATTCATACTTGACCTTCACATTGTCTATCATTGTGAGACTTTTGTTCTTTTTATTAATCCACAGGTATGCAGCAAGCATGGAAACAAGATTAAAAGTTTCTTATTAATGTCCAGGGAAACTCTAAACAAAAGAAGAAAAAAAAAAACAACTAAAAAAAGCAAACAAAAAACCCCTAATGAAACAGAAACAAACAAAGCAAACAAAAAAATCCCTAAAAAAACAAACTCCAAACAAAATACCAAAAGGATAATGGACATATAAAATTATTTGCAAATGAATGACAGTTTAAAATAAAAATTTCTTCCTAGAAACTCAATTAAATAATTCTGAGGATTCACATCTAAATTATCACTAAATTATCTAAATTATCCACTCCACAGTGGGAACCTCCTCCAGAGGCTCTTTTTTTATATGTGTATTTTATTTCAGTTAGTTTGTCAAACTGCAGAAGACAGAAAATATATCACAAAAAAATATCTCTCACGAATTCATGATAAACCATCCACTGATGTACAACTATGAAATTAGATAGTTTAACATGGTGTTTTTCTGGTGTTCAGGAATAAAATTGCATTGTGATGGGAAAGATACTGTGAATCCCTCCACTGTTTGTTCAGTATAATTTTATATTTTTTGCAAGAGAATGGATTCTGTAAGAGAAGAACTAAATAATGATTTTTTTTTTTTTTAAATTACAACAATCAATATAAATTACAAACAATCAATATTTTTCGATTAAATCACATATTTTCACCTCTGTAATGCTAAAAATATGAGGTGCCTTGCTAGTCTAGATTCAATAAGAGGGTTGAACTGGATTTTGCCATTATCTTGGTACTGAAAACTTTTTCATAAAAAAAAAAAAAAAAAAAAGAAAATATTACAAAGAAACATAGGTTTAAATCATGTCTATCTAAAAGGGAATTGTTCCCAAGTTAAAGAAACCTCTTCTTTCCTGTAACTCACAGGCACTGAAGCAAAATACAAGTGCTTAGCAGAATTTTGCCTAACCCAGCAAAATGAAAAGGGATATACTGGTTTTATCTGGGATAGCATTAATTGTCTTCATAGTAGTTTGGATGGTGCTGTGTTTTGGATTTATGAAAATAGTGTTGATAACACAGTGATGTTCTAATTCGTGCTGAGCAGTGCTTGCACAGCATCAAAGCTTTTGCCCTTCTCACTTTGTCCACAAAGCCCCCAGCTTTATCAGCTGCAGGTGACCACTATGTACAACATACACCTTGCTTAAATTATAGGTTGGGGTGGCAGCAAGGGTGAACATGCAAGAAAAGGCCTATTGAGAATGGTATAGAAGGCCTGATTGCTGGAGGAATGCCATCCTCTCCTGTACTGTACAGGCAATACATAAATCACACATATTTAGACTTCTCACTGACATGCCCAGAACCAAAACAAGTGATCCTTCCTGCAAAGCCCAAGTAAAAAGTAACTTTCAGTCCAGTGCTGCCAGAGTTGCAACTTAGAAAGAGGAACTTTGTGCATCAAGGTGTGAAGAGACAGTAGAATGAGAAAAGGTCACTGACTGCTCCCACTTGCAGCCTTTCACAGGTTGGCTCCTGCCTTTTTGGGTTCTGCCATCTCCCTCAGCATAAAAGTACTCTCAGCTCCTCCCCAGTCTTATCCTTGTTCATTATCACCCTTCTATTAAATGCATTCCATTCCCCCAAACTCCTTGCAAGCCCTTCATTTCTGTCAAAATGAGATGTTACCCTAAACACTTACCTAATCTTTTCAGGGCACCTCCCCACATGACAGCAACTACCTGCATTTGAAAGCAACTGTCTCTACCTGCTGCAAAGAAATTTCCATTTGCCCCTTCCATCATTGGTAGAAGTTTTTTCCAAGGCAGCCCTGAAGTGCAAACATCTGTGAGCATTAAAATGTCATTTCAGTGTTTGTCTGGGTATTATTGATTTTGTCTAACAAGTAGGTGAAAGTCTCTGGGGAGCAGTGCTGTGTAATTGCTGCTGTGACACAGCCAGCCAACACCACCCTGGACAGAATTTTTTTGATCATAATCAATACTAAATCCATTTCTTTCATGCTCAGAGTTCCTTCAATAAAACATGGGCATGTACAACACCAAACAGCCAGGTGATATTATTTCCACTTTGACAGTCAGACCCTCGTATCACCTCATTAGGAAGTTTGAAGTGACATTTGCCTCTTTTTCTATCAGCCTCTGTTTCGGTTTTTGTTTTCTTTTGGTTTGTTTTTTTTCTTTTTTTTTTTTTTTTTTTTTTTTACTCAGTGAGAACTCTGTCTTTTGCCCTGGGTATTTTTTAATATCCTAAACTGATTTTACTTTCAATTTCAGCAAAATCCTTGAGAACTGTAATGGGAGAATACAGTTTCAAGAATAAAACACAAAAGATTAGAACCAGCATTACTTTGGCATTGCTATACATTGAAGAACAAATAAAAGACTATGAGTTTCACTAGTACTACATTAATTGATAATGGACTGACTTTTATTACTTACAACATGGAGAACCATAGCTTTGTCTAAGATTTGATGAACATCCTAGTGAAGCTATACACTTTTTGTCAGCAATGCCAGAATCTCAGCAATTAGCACTTATGTTCATATTTGGTTTAGAACTTCTGTTTTTTGACTCAAAGTCTGGAAGGAGGCTGGGCTCTTACTTGACTGCAGAGGAAGTAAAGAATTAACCCATCAAAGAGATGTCCAGTAATCTAATGTCATATTTAATCCTGTACTGCTGTGAATAGGTGCTGGATTAAAGTAATTTCTGCAGATGCAGCATCCTACAATTTAAGCATCTATTTCTGCTTGAAAAAAAGAAAACACACACAAAAAGGAAAGGAAACTTGGATAGATCAGAAGCTCAGCATGAGCCACCAATGTACACTTTCAGCTCAGAAAGCCAATCAGGTCCTAGGCTGCATCAAAAGAAGCACAGACAGACAAAGGATGTGATTCTCCCCCTCTACTTTTCTGGAGGACTTCCCTTTGAAGACAGTCTAAAGAAGCTGGGTTGTTCAACCTGGAGAAAAGGAGGTTCTGAGGTGACCTTATAGCAACCTTCCAGTATCTGAAAGGGGCCTACAAGAAAGCTAGGGTAGGGCCTTTTACATGGGTGTGTAGTAAGAGGAAAAGGGGAAATGGTTGCAAAGTTGAAGAGAGGAGATTTAAGTAAGACATCAGGAAGAAATTCTTTAAACCATTCTAATTTTATGATTCTATAATTTATTGGAGAAATTCCATTACTCTAACAATAAGTTAATGTATTATGCATGCATTTTTAATTTTATCCATTAAAAAAAAAATGAGGGTTTAGTTTGTAAAGGACCTAACATTACATGTAACATTACATGTTACATTACCTAACATTAACATTACCTAACATTACAGAAACTAATACTGATTTTTTGTATGCATTGGTTTCTATGATATGAGTGAAAGAAATTTCTGGTATTTACAGTCACGTGTTTAGAAGGACCCCACTGCAATTTTTGGGGGGTTTTTTTGGGTTCAGTTTAGCTAATATCTTGACTCTGTTTATTATCAGCAAGCAGAAGAAACAACTGCATTGCCTTCTTGTCACAAAAACTCGAGGAAGGAATCTTCAAACTCTGAGTTGTGTTCTTAGCATCCTCAAAACTAATCCATCCAGCAATGGAACACTGCTCATAATTAAATACTATTTAGTCCATTAATTCCACTGGGGATTGTTAATAATTATATCCCAGTATGATTTCCTCAAAGATATCATACAGGCCATTGATAAACAGCTGAGGAGAAAAATCAGGGGATTAACTGCAATTATAGCAAGTGATTTGCTATTAAACTAATTGAATAAAAAGTAATTGGATTATGTATGATCTTCAACAGCTTCTAGACTTTAAACTTTAATTAAATTATCATACTTTCAGAAATAGAGTGGTTGAACATTAGTTATTTGACGCTACCAAAGTAGGAGGAACAAAATGCAAAATAATCATGCTGAATGCAATGTTCAGTATTGGTAGAGTACAGTAACAAAAGAACCTTTCTTGTCTATTTCAAGTCATTATGCTGAACTTCTTATTTTTCATTTACATTCTATTTAAATACAACTTTTTGATTGAAAAAATAATGATAACTGGCAAAGAGTCTCTTCATTTTAAACAATTCACCACATTACAGTCATTAAGCAAAACCTGATCGCATACTTTGCCTAAAAATGTTCAATTGGAAATCTATGTTACTTCCTAGGAGAGATAACATAAAGTGTGCTTGACCAAGTAGAACAAAAAAAAAGTTGATTGTTTTACTATTTTGTTAGACGATAAATGAAATATGTATAAAAATAGTAACCTATTATTTTAAAATGTACTATTAAAAATGTGCATATTTTATTCATTTTTTTCAAAGAAAAATTTTCATTGAAAAATAAAATGCTTTTTTATGCTAAATAGACATAGAGACTAGATGATATTAAATCCCTTTAGCTATGATAAAAATTAAAAAAAAAGTTATTTGAGGTAAAAAAAGTATTAGGAAAATTCTTGGGAAAAAAATTACAATATTTTC
This sequence comes from Calypte anna, assembly GCF_003957555.1. Taxonomy (NCBI): domain Eukaryota; kingdom Metazoa; phylum Chordata; class Aves; order Apodiformes; family Trochilidae; genus Calypte; species Calypte anna. Next base: position 31,949,368 of record NC_044244.1, read on the forward strand.
CCCTTCAAGCATTAAAATAATAATAATTTTAAAAAAGGAAATGTATAATTACTTCAAACTAAATAATATAAGCAATAATGCAAGAAAAAGACAAAGAAAATCTCAAATAATAGTGGACTTCAGCATTCAAAGGGCCTAATATTTTGTGTACATACAAGAAGTTGTCCTGTGTATATATTGGTACTGAGGTTTGCAAACATAGCAGATGTTCTTTTTGGGTTCATTATACCTTCACACCATGCTTTAGGGCTATCCATAAATGCTCAAGTATGCATGCAGTTGGTTATTCTAAAAAGATAAGAACTCTAGAAAATAACTAGCTGTCTTGCCTAAAGACTGGAATTTTTTGCCATTATGGCTGTTGTAAGTTCTGATGTATAATCAATAAAAGAGAGGGTGAAAGTTAATATTGTTGATGACACGATCCAGCACAGTTAGATGGGGTTACCGAGATATTGTTGGAAAAGAGAATAAAGGGTAAAACACAATCAAAGCATTGCTCAGAATTTCAATGTAAGCTCTCTGTGTGTGAAAAACTCCAATAAAAGCCGACATAGCTGAAGAGTAAATAAAAATTGATGGAAGGTAGAGGTATTCAGCATTTTAAAGGATTAGACATAACTGAAAGTGGATGCAAGCAGGAAGTTTTTATTTTTATTTTAAATTTTGTTTTAGGTGTTTCCCTGAGGGGAAAGTGTTCTGTTGGGTGAACTGCTTGTGGTTTAACTGGAAATAAGAAGTACTGGCTTTCCTCAGGAGTCAGATGCCTGCCTTTGAACATCTTTATTAATCTAAAAGTGAACTTAGTATAAATGGTGTGCTCAGGTTCATATTTTAAGCTTCTGTGGAGGCATAGCTAGAACACAGTAAACCTATCAACATTTTCATCACATCTATTAAGTGGTATTAAAAAAATAGACATAAAATTTTATACTAGGTTATATGCGGAATACAAACATTTAATTCATGTTGGCATGCATTTCTTTACATTACTTGATCAGTAATGTAAAGACCTCTTCTTTTAATCTTTCTTTATCAGTTTCTATACTATAAGCCCAGAATTCAGGCTTTATTACTGAGCTCAAAGAAGTTCCCAAAGGAGTATCTGGCAAAGGATCCTTCACAGAAGTTGGCCCAAACAGCAAGCTGCCCACATCAACATGTACGCTGAGCTTCTGAACCATAATCCAGTGTCCCAGTAGGATTGAACTGCCATCTACTTTATTCATCCATTAAAAATAAAAAAATATTTTACACAAAAAATTCATACTACTACTGTTAAGGTACTTCTGTTTTAATTCCACTCATGGCTTCAAGCCCTTCCAACACTTCATCACAAGCTGTTCATGTATGAGTATTACTGACATATAACACTGCAAACACAGTAGCTGATATACTCAATAACTTAAAAATTATTAAAACATTCATGAAAAATAGAGAAAAGATTGTGGATATAATGAACATTGATTAAAATCATCTAAGATCTTAATAACAAGAAAAAAAGGTGAGTACACGCATTCCTGCGAAATGGAGTAGTTAACCCCTAAACTGATTTAAGAGTATATCAAGTTTACTACATAAATATAAGAGGGCAAGATTTCCCATTTAATGATACATAAAACCCCTATTTTATAGTAGTGGACATTTCAGTTGTAAGGAAAAAAAAAAAAAAAAAAAAAAAAAAAAAGGCATTTTCCTGCATCATGGAATTGCAGTCCCTAATCACACCTAATGCAGAATCAACCTGGGGCCATTTCTCTAGAGCCCGATTTGTCTGTGAGTTTTAACATGGGCAATAAGATTTCAAAGTTTATGCTGTACTCAGGAACTGGATGTAACAAAACTCAAATTGGAGTAATATGCTCATGCTTTTTGGTTTCTTTGCCTTGCAGCTGAGTCCCAAACTCACTAAATTCTATTGATCAATTTGATGAGCAGACCTGCTGATATATAATATGAAAAAATAAGAAATTGTATTAGCTTTTCAGACACATATTTGAAATACAAGGTAAGACCTACACTGTCTGAGATCAAAAGTTAGATTAAACTTTTACTATGAAGATTAGTCAAGAGCTAAAACAAGGAAAAAAAACCAAAAAAACAAACAAAAACACATATGGAAAATACAAAATCCTTCCAGGTGTCAAATACCATCCATCAGAGGAATTTGCTAATGTAGATACAGTTCCAAGTTAAGTTTTTTAAGCCACCAGTATAAATCCAGAGAGTTTTCAGATTTTAAGGGTCAGTACCATGCTTGTTTGTATTTAACACATAGTGAGTGGTTTCATCCCTATTTTTATAGCATCTCAATTTATCACTTTAAAATGACAAATTATTGTGAAACGTAGATAAGGTTATCTTAAAACAGAGGTAAATAATTATTTTTTTTCTTACAGAAGCATTATGCCATTTATTTTTTTAATATTAGTATCCTACAGTAAGAGAGGCCATTCTGATCTTTCTCAGCAAGGGAATAAAATTTCTAGAGAAGCCTATTTTTGAGGTCAGGCCTCCCAAACCAATTTTTGTCAATAAATCACAATTTTTTTGTTAGGAAAAAACCAAATAAATATTGACAAAATAACTGCACAGAGAAGGATCAAGCATGCCTTCAGCAGTTGGAGACAGTGGCCAGAGCCTCCTTTCTAATTTCAGTTCAAACATGGTGGAGCAGTAGCTACAAGAGGACACAGCTCTTGCATATATCAGAGGAAAATAACAAAGTGTTCCAGCAAGTGCCCCCAAGAAACATGGATAAAATTATTTCAGAATTCAGTGGTGGGTAAGGAAAGTATAAAAATCGCAGTTTGCTGTGGAAGGATATAAAGTTTGTATTCCCCACAGTAAGTGTTTAGGTAAGCACCAGACTGAATTTTTCCTATTCAAGGAAGCTGATAATGTGATGATAGGCTCACTAAATCATAATTTGTGTCCCAATATGAAGACTCAGAGCTGTTTAAGTGGTGCTACTGAGAATAAAAGATAGACTTCTCTGTATGGGTCTGGAATTAAAATACAGAACAATATCACATTTATGAAAGGCACCTGAGAAGTTCTTACATTAACAATGGAGAAGAAAGTACAATGGATAATTTTTAATTCCTAGCTACATATTCCTGTTGTTTATGAAGAAATATAAATAAGTGTATAATTTGAATTATTTTCTTTGAACAACCTAATATTTTGACCATTTAGAAAGACTGGTTTCCAGACAAGTGACCTTGTATGCCAAGTCTGAACTTTATAACAATTTTTTACAGCTAAGTTATCACCCCTTGAAGACTGGCATTATAATGAAACTGCTGACTCAACCTTTCCTATAGTAATTCTGTTGTAATAAAATTTATAAGGGGTAATCAAGTCTGGAATTTCTCAGGCACTGTCATCTCTTGATGCTTTTCTTGGTACCAAAATGGATCAAAGGAGTGACAATTCAGATGATTATATTATTGTAATAGCAAGGCGGGAAAGAACACTGAAGTGATTTAATTTGGGGCATTTTTTGTTGTTCCTTTGTGAAATATAATATTATGGAATTCTTGTTGAAAATAAAAGGTAAGAAGTGAACTGAGGAATAGTGATCGTTGTATACTACAGTTATCATTACCTCTTATTCTTATCAAAAATTGTCACGGCCTAACATAAAAATATCAAACGACCCATGGTTTCTTTGAAAAAGAGTAATCAATGATGCATATAATACTGAATTTTGACTTAAAATAGGTACTACTGCACAAAGCAGAAAAATGTTAACCATACAGTCCTAGACTATTCTCTCAAATACTGCACTCAATTCATTTCAGAGGAAGAAGTGAAGAATACATTACTCAAAGTATGTAAAATATGAAATGGAAAGGCAAACACTGTCTTGCTGTTGAAGACTGCTTGTGAAATGTTGCAGACAGATCAATTAGTATGTACTTTGAATCAAAAGCACTATAGCAATAAATACTAATTGAGAATCTTCCTGTTTTCTATTCAGAATAAAAAACATTAGAATATGCATGAAATATGGGTGCCCATGCTGCCAGTACCAAACTGCCAGTTTTACCCTGCAAGTTAAAAATTCTAAAAAATTAAACTTGACAAGTTAGTGAATCAAATAAAAAACAGAGAAAATCAGAATTCAGCTTATTTTAGGAACATAATGCTTTTACAAAGTAAAATGGAGCAGCTTCTATTCAAAGTCCTTTCACCTCACGGCAAGCAAAGTGATGTGCATCTTGATGACAGATTTAGAAAGGTTCTGTGATGCTCCTTTCTTCTGAACATATCTAACACTGGTTAATGCTGAAGACCTGATCAACCATCCACATCTAAACACATAACATCAAACCACCATGTATTTATGTACCCCACATAGATGAACATCACAGTACCATTTTTTAGCACCATGTATGCATGCCTGCACTTCATAGAATCATAGAATCAGCATAGAATCAGAATTATTGGGGTTGGAAGGGACCTTCCTATCAAGATTCAAACTCCCTGCATGGGCAGGGAGAGCTCCCAGTAGACCAGGTCACACAAGGCCTCATCCAAGCTGGCTTTAAACACTTCCACGTCAGGGGCATAAAAAATTCCCTAGGCAACCTTTTCCACTATCTTCCTACTCAAGTATCTTCCCACTCCAGTATCTTCCCAGTATCTACTGCTATGGTAAAGAAACTTTTCCTAATCCACCGTTTTTCAGTTTAAAACCATTGCCCTCTGTCCTATCACTACCCTCTAAGGTTAAAAGCCCTGCCCCAGTTTTTCTGTAGGCTCCCTTCAGGTACTGGAAGACTTTTCTAAGTTCTCCCTGGAGCTTTCTTTTCTCCAGTCTGAACAACCCTTACTTTCCCAGCCTGTCTTCATAGCAGAAGTGTTCCAGACCTCTGATCATCTTTGTGCCCCTTCTCTGGACTCTCTCCAACAGATCTACATCTTTCCTGTGCTGGGGAATTCTCTACTGCCGTGTCCAAACGCCAGTTAAAACAGCTGCAACACATCTCCAAAGGGTTCATCTAGACTAATATTGGGCACAGAAGGAACAATATTTACACAAGGTTCATGATGTCCTAGTTGGCCAGCTCTGAAGACACATCCTTACAGTCATGTCTCTGTCACAGATGCTTGGTCTGAGTAATCTGAAGACACCTTGAAAGGCCTGCAAAGTTCAGGCTTGTGGTATGGTTTTTTTTGTTTTGTAGCAGATCCTGACAAAATGCAAACAGGAAATGCTGATGCATTTTCTGAAGTGTTTTGACTGCTACTTATTTTTTTGTCTTATGGAAGTATACAGCTTTTAATCACATTGTGTGTTTGGTATGTGGTGTGTCAGGGTCTGCCTCATGAAGCTGCCCAAGTATCAAGCAACTGTCATATAGATTGTGATCTAAATCAGCATATTTTCACTTCTTCTGGCACAAAGCCTATCAAATTCTTAACCATAAAGTAAATCCCGGAGGAAAAACAAAAAGAGAACTGCACAAAAGACAGTGTATGTCTCTAGCATTTTTTCGCTTCAATAAATCAATTTCAAAGTTGGAAGCCATCACTTTGGCAAATTATAAACGTTCACCATGCCTAGCAGGTAAAATGAAAATAAGAATGACAGTTATAGGGAAAACATAGGTGAACAAAAAAGTATGTTTTCAAACATCGAAAGAATAACAGCCTTTGTATGAATCATTCTGATGAATGTTACTGATGGCTAGAATATTATAAGTATTACGGGTTGTTGGTATTTTGCCAGAAGAAGGTACAAAAATAGTATTTTTGTATATTTATATTTGTATATATTTGTATAATATTTTTCCCTGAAGAAACATTTACATGTTTTTAATAATGCATTTATTATGTTTTTGAAATTTTTTTAATACTTTCATAACCTGAGGGGCAAATATGTGCAAGTGCTAAGTAAGAAAAGGCAGTTTCAGGAATAAAATTCTTTGACTAATCCTATCCTAAACAGAAACATTATCACTATGAGCTTTCTAACTTGAGCTAAAACACCCCAGAATTCATGTATTTTACTTTTTGTGTGTGGTTGGAGGGGTAGACAGGGGAGGAAATTATTACAAACAATATTACAGCAGTTCCTAAGATTGAACCTGAATGATGTTTGTGAACTGCGTAGAATTCCATGGATGAAAATGAAATAAGAGAATTGACAGATACAGAGATACAAGATCTAAGCTTTGCCCATTGGTATTCTGCCTAATCTTCAAAGTTTAATGATGAGTTTAAGTGAGTTTTTTCAATTAATGGTGTATTTCAAGGTGAGGATGGGTTTCACATCAAAGGCTAAATAGGCACAACAAATTTATGCAGTTGAAGAAATGATGTTCAGAAAAAGTGGCCAAGAGACTCATTCCTGTTTGTCATCTTGGTGAACCTTTGGGAGAAACAGTGTAGTGGATAAATTTTGTACTTAGGTTTCTGCAGTCCCTAGGGGTATGTCCCAGGCACAGAGAGACAAAAGATAGAAACCACCTCTGATGCTGAAATAGGTTAGAAATGCCAGTTTACTAGAAATACTCATGCACTAACAGCTTCTAGGATGACCACATGGGGATTCCTTCCCTTTTAGCTCAGCAAATTAATAGCTCCATCATGCAACCATCTCACCGTATATATGTCAAGTGACAGAATGACTGACCTTGAATGACTTGCATGGTAGTTCACATCATTCTCTGTGAGACTGGAAGTACAGTTACATTTTTCTTCCAAAGAAAAGTTGAATGTGTGATGCTGAGAACAGTACCAAGAGAGTACAGCCTGTTCTTCTCACAGAAGGAGAGACAATGGAGACCTCAGTAGACTGAAACACAGAATGTCTGGAAGCAGCTTATTTGTATCACCTGCTTCAGAAAAATGTATTAAACAAATTATTTTGTGTTTTGCTTTGTTTTGTTTGTATTTTTTCCAGTTGGGTTGGGGGTTTGGTTTGGTTTTAACAGAATATTCCCTTCTGCCCTTTGTAAAGGCTAAACCACCTTGAACATAAGTTTCGAGACCAGGATGTCACCTGGGCCTCAATAAGAAAAAGTAAGATATTTTATTTTACTGTTCAAAAGCTACATTATGTGATGCTCTGAATGGAACAGAAAGTCATTATCTTTTGGGTCCTTAAGTCTCTGGAGTTAAATACAATTTGTATACCACCATCTCATGGAAGTTTTATGAAGTCTGTGCTCTGAATTCCCAGTGCTTTTTGCTGAAAGGGTCAGCATGTACAGATAGAGTGAATACAGCTGGAGTTGTATCAATTTAACTGACCCTTTCCTTTGGTTATATGGCTTAAGTACAGAATTAGGGAAAGTTTAGTATTATGCATTTATGAAAAACAGTATGCAAGGGAAAACCTTTTGTGTCTTGGATGAAGTGACTCCTGGACTATACCCCAACGTACAGAATCACAACTGCAATCTTATTTCTGAGTCTGTTAACTGTCCTGTTTCACACTCCTTCAAAAGACATGGGAAAGTAAGCCTTAACTTTGGCCTACTGAGCAGCACATTTCATTTCTGGAACTATGAATTGAGTTGGCACATGAAGTAATTAGACTCCTTTTTCTTCTCACTTTGCAAATAGTCTCTTACAATTAAACATTAGTTTTGAAAAGAAGTTCTTACATTCTTCAGTGTGTTTCATTTTTATTGCACATGTTCACAAATATTTTTCTATTTTTTGTTCAGTTAATGCTTAATAACCACAAGCTCTTATGGACCCTGACATGGAAAGCAGAGAATAAAGGTCCTGTCAAATAACAGTAGCTTGTACACTTTATGTATGTCTGCAGTTACTTTTCTTCTTAGCTTTCTTAGATAAATTTATCTGAGGCTTTCAAATGTATTAGCTGGCATTTTTTATCTTGCAGAGATGGACCAGAGGAAATCTGTACCAGGCAAAATCTGTACCAAAAATTTGCCTGAAAGTAAATCTCAGCTTTTCCTGACTTCTAGAACTGAACAATAGAGAATAATTAGGTATTAATATAGAGATTCTAGTAGTTTTTCATGAGTCTATCATTCTTCATATATGCTTGCCCAGTGTCCTAGCACCATGGATGAATCCAATGCTGAGAGTGTTAACTGTTTCTCTATCTGAGCCATAGGTACAATAAAAAGAAGGAAAAAAAGAAAAATTAAAAAAGAAAAAAAATGAAATTGTAGGTTTACATGAGAAAAGTAGACTGTTTGTTCATAGTAGAGTGATTTGGAAGAATGAAATCCATACAGCTTTTGCATGGGTAAAGGAACCTAGTAATTATTCCTTGTGAATGGATGCAGTCTCATATATAAAAGAAAACTAATGAAAATAATGGATATAACCTGACTTTTCCATGGCGTGTATAAATACAAGATAACTGATTTCCATGTGTATGACATTGAGTATTCTTTTTTCCCCAAATACAGATAAACTTTAACAATAATTCTGCAACAAAAAACTATAAATGCAATGTATTACAGTCCAGTAGAGAATTAAGCAGAATCAACTGAATAAAATGCATTGTAGCATTAGCAGTAGGTCAATAACAATAGGAATTAATAAAAATAGCTAAGATATAAGCGTAGTTAAGTAATTCACTCTCCAATATGCTACTTCAGACTCTTTCTAGGCAGCAGTTTGGCTACCTCTCTGTCTTTCATTCTCGTCTCCCATGACTTCTACTGGCCCATTGAAAACAAACCTAAGAAAGGTGCCCAAAGATATCAAATTTTCACAACACAGTGAAGGAAATTAATAATTATCTTTTCTCGGCCTGCTGACTGTTAATGTCCAACAGGAAAATTCTTCTGCTTGTTAGCAGGGAATTGTGAAACAGTTGTGAAGTTTAAAACAGTCAGCTGGGCAGGTGAATTTTGTAGTCTTGTTTGTCTTAGCTAAAGGGCATGTGGTTCAAGTGGAGAAGATGAGCAACAAATGGTGAGAATGGTCAAACCAGAAGTCTACAGCATGACATAGACCAAGGCATTCCTAAAAATAACAGAGAACAGGCATATGGCCTAAACACTAGAAGAAAATCACCCATTTTCAAAAACCCAGATGTGACAGCAAAATGGTTGCAAGCATTTTCAAGAAATTTTCAAGGATATGGTAGGAGTAGGAGTATATTTTTCAAAGCCCTTCTATTTATCATAGCCTTTAAGTTATCTTTATTCAAAAGAGTTTCTTATACAGATTTTGTTCAAATAAAACCTATTGTAACCTATAACTCCTTTCAGCATCTTCAGTATGTTCTAAAAAAAGTGGCCACATCAATGATCTGAGTTCAAGACTGTTGTTCCTGCTCACTTAGCACATGTAACACTGGATGAGTGGCACCTGACCCAGAACTTTCTGCAATTTGTAAACCTGGTGGTGGATAAGTGCACATGAGTCCTGAAGATACTGGGAGTGTTGTAGGTAAGCAGGAAAACAGAGGGGATGAGGGCCTTGGAGATGGTGGATTTGTCTGGTATTATTCATGACTAAGTCATCCAGTTCTAGAAACTAGCCATGGAGTGTTCCAACTTACATAGCTTGATGATTAAGATGTTTCCTTTTGTCACAGGACAATTCACAGCTTCCTGTGTGTAAGTTTATTTCAAAAACAATTGAAAAAACAAAATCATCAAAACAAAAACCACAGAGAAAACCAAAATAAAACCAAGAGATTCACTCATACTAAGAAGCTGCCGTTCATCTTATTTCAGTTAAGGACCCATGATGTCCTGGACCTATATTGTCTAATACCAACAATGTATTAACTCCACTTGTTGACTTTGGAATGTCTATGACAGACTTCCTCAGGAAAGATTTTTGGCTAACAGGAAATACATCAGAATTCACCAAAATGATTGGCTTGATATTTGAGACTGAGTCATCCAGAGAGGCTGTAGTTATAAGTCAATCCTCTTGTGCTATTGAAACATCAGATAACAAAGAAAACCCAAGTTCTTATACCCCGTCTTTGGAAATACAGCAAAACTTGCAACTAAAAACCTTCAACACTGATTCTATGGATTTAAGTTATTTGTTTTGGCTCTATTTTCTGGAGTGCTGAAAGGACAATACAATCCTTTCCAATAAGAAAACAGAGGAAGAATAGAATTTAATTTAATTTTTAATTCTTCTTTAATTACACATTGCCATTTTCACAATTCATTTTTAAAATAAAATTGAGATATCTTCAGGTCACTCTCAACCATGAAGCAATACATATTTTTAAGTTTTAGCTGTGCTTGTAGAAGATCAACTGGAAACCTACATGAAAAATAACTTGAGAGCTATACAAACTGTTTGATGTATTTCATATTTATGCAACTAATGTTGCAAAAAGATTTTTGAACTAAGTCCTGATAGAACAACAGTCAAAACATCTGGAAAAGTGTAATATGTAACATGTCAGCTGGTCCCCACTCACGGAAAACAGATAAGTAAATAATTATAATATTTCCTTCCAGAACTGTGCTCATTTCTGCCTTGAGAATATAAGAACTACCAACGCTCAGGGAATAAAATATCTCAATAATATATTAGGAAGAGAAATCAAGTATCCTGAAGTAGAGTCAACTAATAGATCTTGTGTGGAAGTATGGCTAGTTGTATATGCACAAGTCTGTTTGTGTTTCACAAACAGATTTCATCCCTAGTAGATGTTCTTCAGAGAATAATAGCCAGCACATCTCTGAAGGCTCCTCTCAGTGCCTCTGACAAGGTGGCAAGATTGATAACAATTCACCTCACCTTGAAGAAGATTCCCTTCCTGTAATTCCCTTTTAGGTATCTCAAGGGAACTGAAGAACTCTTATTTGAAGGTGTGTCCAGAGGCAGTTCTTTTGGACAAAAATACATTTTCAACAGCAGATATAATAGGAATATTTGAATAATTTTGGAATTGTGGTTTTTTTGTTTGCATTTTCCACCATATTTGAGGGGAAAAAAAAAAAAAAAAGTCATTATAAGACCTGTAGGCATTTCTGTCAAGATCTGAATATAACCTGATGATCATCTAATATCACACCCTTATCTTCTAAAATCTTGTGGAAATCTTGCTGCATTTTACATCAGCAATATTCTTGTTCTGAGGCCAGAACTGGATACTTTGGGTTATGTTTTATTGCACGCAAAACAATCAATTTACAGGACTTTTACGACACAGATTCTGTCTCTAACTCCTCTTTAATTGCCAATCAATTCTTCCTACCAAGGCACAGGATTTGACACCAGCTTTATTTCCAACAGCAAACACCTTGTTCATTCAATCTCATGACCTGACATTGTCATTAGGTCTTTAGCCTTTTCCTTCAGTTTCCCTTTTAACTCATTCAATCTATTGACACCAGCCTTCACTCTTGGAATTATGACTTCCAAGCCTTGAACTCCTGATCAAGTTACTGCAGCTTAACTTTGGGTGATATGCAGTACCTGTTCATTTCTACACATTTTGTCTGCAACAATGTAAATTAATGCATTTAAGAAGCTGTAGCACCACTGTCACTTGGTTCACTTTGGTTGCAAGCTAAATTAAGACACTGTCAGTGAACTAAAACTGTGCACATATTAGTTATATTAAACTGATGTATGACAAATTGTTTTGAATAATAGATGGATCAAGACTTTATGCCTTATTAATTTATTTGAGTCAAGCAGCTAATGGCCTTAATCATCCAATTTGAATGGGGCTCTGCATCTCTCCTCCAGGCTTTAGTTCTGCCCCATAAGCAAGCATGCTTTGGTCAAGGAGTCTGAGATGTATATGAGAGAAGAAAGATTTTCTGTCCCCAACAACTCATTGTCATTTTTCATTGGGATGAGTGCAACTGAAATCTAACTTTATTAGGTGAGACATTTCTCTTTAGGTTTACTGAAGTAGATCTAAAGACGATACCATAAAAATTGACAACAGATTTTTAGCAATATAAGAACAAAAAATCTCTGTTTTATTAATAGAACCAGTTTAAATATGGTTGCTTGTGGCTGATCTAACTTCTGACCTTGTATTGCTCATTAGAGTCCCTCCCTTACAGCTTCCCAAAGGTACAGATATATTTGTTTACCTCCCATATCTGTCTGTCAAATATAGTCTTCTGGAAAAGTAAAACAGCTCTTTTAACATTTTCTCACACTTTTAGTCTCATCAGCATTGTTAGCCCTCTTGCCATATTTTGCTAAAGAGGGTCTCTGCCACCTCTCTCTCACGAGAAATTCAGAGGTTCCTTAAAACAAAGTTTATGTTACATCATTTAATACATAGTTTCAAAGTGCTGTTTTGATCAAATATATTGGAGGTTAAAATACTGAAGAAAAGGACAAATAAGGAAAAAGCTTTTTTTGCCAGCTCTCAACATGCACCTCACTTAGACACCTCAAACTAAAGAATCTGTTGTCTACTTGACTATGCGTGCACATAGAGGCCTCTTGAGAAAAGTCAGTCTTAATTTTAAATCCTCACAGTTTCAAATCCTAAAGGTGGAATTTCATGTTTTTATTTACCAAGGACATTAAAATAACCACTCTATACTCTATACTATATATCTATATATAGTATATATATAGTATATATACTATATATATATCTATATATATACTATACTCTATACTCTATACTATATATCTAAATGTATGTGTAACATCATTTTAAAAACAACACCACTGAGAGAATGGGCAACTGCTATGTAAATGATGCTCCTATCTCTCATGACTAGCATTGCAAGAGTACTAAAAAAATCCAAAATAAGATGTTCACATACACATGGTCTACAGCAGGCCATAGTCCATCTTTTTCTTTTCAGTAGAAGGAAAAGAAAGTCTCCACCTTTATCTACACATGGGAAACACTAATCCTATGATATAGCATAAAATATATGCTATAGCATAGCATATAGAGGCAATTGCCTCTAAATTTCTAGAAATCATACTCGTTCTGTGTTCTATCTAAAGTTACAACTAGATTTACTCACAAAAGTTATGTTTCAAAACATAGATATTTAAACCTATTTTCAATGTAGTATGTTTCCTAATACAATTTCAATTTCTATTAGAATAGTATTTAATAGACCATCCTTTACCAAGGTGTGTAATAATTCATTGCTTTGCTCATGGATGCTAGATACATTTCCTACTTTTATTTCTCTAACTACAGAACTCAAGTCACATAACTTGTATTACAGGGGGGAAAACGTCCTTCGTGTTAATTAAATTTGCCATTTCTTTACACTGTTAATTAACTTTCAACCCACTTTGCGAATATCTGATGGCATAGTTCGTTTCCAAAAATAAGAAACTCATTAAGCATTAAAAGACTAGAAAGATACATAAAATGTCTGTCTTTACACAAATCGTCCACTGCCATCTTCTAATCAGAGATATTTACATGAAATATATTGCCTGGAATATCAATACCACCTTGTTATTTTCCTACTCGGTCATTAGATGTCATCATCGTTACCTGGGGACATGGTCAGAATTAGTCTTAAGTGTCCTACAGAATCTCTTGTTGTGAGACACAAATTCTCTTTTGAAATGCCATAGGTATGATCCTGTCCTAGGCAACATTTATGAATATTGCACATTTTCCAAGTTCCATATGAGCAGATAATCCTGGCACTTGATTCAAAAAGGCTAAAAATGTTTAACATATGGAAAAGACTCAGCTCTTTTTTATTTAGATATTTATAAAGAGACATAATTTATGTATGTGTGGTTTTCTTCATGTCCACTTCTTCATGTTTGCCTGCATTACCTTTGGGAGGTGTGAGGTTAACCTAAGAAGCAGAATAGTTATTACTAGTGACTGGAGAGACTGTTCACTAAATTTCACTCCTACAAAAGAGACCAAATATTTAATGCCAAATTGTTTTATTTCTTAGTGCTTTCTCCTAATTATTAAGTATTTAGAAAAAAGGTTCAGTGTCGCATAATTCAGAAGATCTTGTGTTCAAAGAGTAGCAACAGACTCAGATTTTACTGCACAATGGAATATTCACAACAGATTATAGTATTGGATGTGCATTATTTACAGGAGAGCATAAAAAAAACAAACGAAACCAAACCAAACAAAACAAAAACCCAAAAAACCCAAAAAAACAATAGCAGAATCGTGGGCTTTTCTAATTTGCAGAATGTATATTCCACAGAGAATCTTGCATAAAAGACCAGATAAGATTGTCTTAGGAACCTCTGTTCTCGTTTTCTTGTGTTCTTCATCCTGTCTGCCTCTTTTTTAGAGGGTTTTTATCCCTTTTAGGTAATATCAGAAAATACAATAAAGTGATAAGCAGCATATTTCAAGATGTGCTTGTTGCACTGTGGCAGAAAGGATGGATCATTTTTAGGTACATGGGTACTAGCTGACCCTATGTGCTAAATCCCAACACAAGTTCTATTGTGAAGAATCTTATATTTCTTATTCAGTCTTCAGGATGGTACTATCTCAGCTCAGAAAGATTATTCAGGCAAAAAAAAAAAAAAAAAAAAAAATCAAAACCAAACAAAAAACCTAAAGCAAACAAACAAAAAACAAACAAAAAAAAAGTGGTGCTTTTCAAATTGTATATCAGCTGTATGAAAAGGCCACATCATGCTATGTTTTGTGAACATAGGAAAGCTTCTCAGGATGTTGCCAACAGTTTTAATTAGCATTCTCTAGTGTTTCTTACTAAAAATATCTGCCCTGCCACCACTACAGAAATTGGTCTAAAAAGCCTTAACAGAGGGTCATTGTACTCTATTATAAATTCCAAATAATACCACATATATTGCCAAACTTCATGTATGTCACTGCATACAGTAGTGGAGATTTTCAAATGGGCGTATGGAAATCATAAAATTCATTCATTTTTTTAGTAAACATCTAGATGTGACAATGAAGTTATTATTTCAACAACTGAGCAATATTTTGTAACAAAAATAGAAATCATTCAAGATGTTGTCCATCCAGATCTGTTCACATGAAATTATGTGTGTCTATATCTTTCTACTTTATCTATAGTCAAAGGCTTACAGCAGGTGTGATTCACTGCTTCATTAGTGCAGTTCATGGTATTGCAAATTTGTATATCAGTTTGTGATCCATGTGCACTCAATGCCAAATCAGTGTCAAATCTGGTTTTATCAGATCGATTCTTCTGTGGGGATATATGCAATTATAATGATAATGCTCTTACGTTCATGTTTTGTGACTAAGATATCCTTGCACGTATTGTGCATATTCCGAATCAGCTTGGATTATATGAGATAAACTAAGTCCTAGACAATGCCTTGTAATGCAAAATTTGTGGATACTTGTATGTTTATTTTGTTAGAAGCAAATCAGCAAAGAGGATTGCCTGATACCTTATGGACTGAATGAGCACTTTCCTAGCATTCTAATCAACACATAAGAATTCTGCATAACTATATCTGTTTCAGAATTGCATATTACTTGTCCCTGCTATCCCTCACTGTTAGAGGGAAAGTAAACTCATGATGCATAGAACATTCAGACAAAAAATTGTAGTTGCTTTTGGTGAAAAATAAAGTTTTACAATACTTAGAGGGTAAGTAGGCACCATCTCCAGTGCCCTTAAGTCATGTTCTATCCTAGTTTAGTGGTTTCTGGAAAGTAGTTTCATTTGCATCTCCAAATAAGTTATGCCCATTGTACCACTGCTAAGACCCCAAAATATAACATGGCAACCTAATAAATTCTATTTGTTCTACTGAGAACAGAGCAAACAAACAAAACAGCAGAACAACAAGGTTTGGATAGGATACTTCTCTGTTGATTAACTTCAAGGTTTGGGGTAGGAAATTTCTCTGTGAATTAACTTTAGGAGGTTGTCTTAGATATCTCTCAAGGGGACCTGTAACCTCCCTGGGAAATGTGCAAGCTGACTGGCCTCCCAAAATGCTGCTTCCATGCCAACTTATGTGTTTTGATGTAGTTGTAATGTCCCTCTATCTGTGTGCAAAAAACAAAACAGCTCTCAGCTAAGACTCACCAGAGAGGGGAAAAAATGTGGAGAAGTAGAGAAATAATGGTTGAATACTGTCAAAACTGCAAAACCATTTTTTGTACATGTATTTATAGCGGAATGGACTTCTTTTTATTTCCCATGAACTTATTTCACATTTTCATTTACCAGAGGAGAGACATTCACACTGCAATAGTCTTAAATCCTTGTGAATACAATGTATGGCTTATTTCACCAACTATGTCCAAACAACAATGCAGCATTTGCATTATTGCTACTTCCTTTTAAATATAAGGTTTTATAAAGCCATCCTTATCAAAATTATATAAAAAGTCAGATGAGTTGTCATGTAATGCACAAATGGTAGGAGAACAATTTCAGGCTTTGGTAGTTTTTCCTGCATAAAGCCTTTCCTCAATGGCTCTTTCTAGCCACTCATGTCAAAAGACAAGGAAAGCAAAAATCCATTTTTCCTGGAGTGCAGTGTTCTTTAAATCCACAGAGGCAGAAAAGCATACAAGCCCTTTCTTTTGCTTGGCATGGTGGAAGAAAAAGTATGATTACAACCAGTTCCTGTGATGATATTGCTAGCAAATTGAGAAAAAATTGAATGGACACAAAGATGGCCAGATCAAAGCAATGCTGAGACCCAGTGGAAGAATGTCAACGGGTCCTGTGGATCTGGAGTGGATTCATTGCAAGGTAATTTTAAGACTTTGAGACACAGCCCTAAAAAAAGAACTTTACAAACCCAAATACATCTGTGTTCCTCAGTTCTAAGTTCACCAGAAATAAGGAATTGTTTCACTGCGTGGATCCAGAACAGTTTTCCACAAAAACAGCAGCATTTTCAGATATGCTACTTTATGATCCTTAAAATGTATCTAGTATATGATGTGCACTATCTCCACATTATTTACAGCATGAGTTAACAAATGAGAAAAGTTGGTATTCTATTTTCCATATATTCCTGCTTCTAACAAATTGCTATTTCTTTGTCTCTCTGGAAAATAATTTTTGCCAGCATTTCAAGGTGATGCTATAAAGCCTTTTTTTCCTTGCATTCTGGTTTGCTATTGTTTTGGTTTTTTTTTTCCCCTTTTTAAGTCTATATGGTACAATAAATCACATCTAAAGCTGGTGATTAATAATGAGACACTTCATAGTGAAGCCTCTATAAAGAAGGAAATTGCGCAAAGAGGCAGAGTTATCTGTCACCACATGACAAAGTTCAAGTTTAAGAAGCTGCTTGTCAAATACAATCGACTGAATGAGTGATAGATTAGATCTTAATAGCAATAAAAGTAAGCTATAAACCATTGCTTTCCCTTACAATATAAAAGCCTCTCCTTTTAAACACTCTATGATGAAATGCAGTAAAACAAACAAACAAAAAAGGTAGTGGGAGAACCAGTGATGTTTCTTCCTTACCCAGAACACAGTGAATGGTGTTAATATTTTAAATGTTCAGATTCTGTCAAGGTCAATTTTATTCTGGTGTTGTTGTTGTTATGAAAAAATAATCTAGATAAAAATTGACCGAGACACTCTAATGATTTCTGTAAGATTAGTAATGTTTCAAAATCTCTCCTTAATTCTCCAGTCTGTAAGAAACTTTTAAAATTGTTACTTGATATATATTTCAGTTAGGATATTTAAATGTTTCTGCTTCTTCTGAATTGTACAAAAAAATCTTCCAAGTCTTTCCATCTTCCAGTGGAAAAATAAAGGAGAAATTCCATAACTGCATGATGATTATAGAGAAGAAAAGGATTTCTATTATTTAGGAAACTCACATGTTTTTAGTTTATTTCTATTCTGAAATGTAAAAAATGTTTTTTCTTCAGTTCTTCAGAAAAAAAGTAAAATTCATCAAAACATCACTTATCAAATCAGGCAAAACTTCAAGTGAAACCTCAAAATGTTCCTTCTTAATTGCATACATTACTATTTATTTTAAATGACGCTCTCTCTCTCTCTCTATATATATATATATAATATTGATTTTTTTATGATGGTACTTGAAAAAGTCTTGAGTGGTCATTTAGTCCATTTCATTTCCCCAAGGGCACCTTTGGTATATACTTAAAGGGGACTACTGAAACATCATGTAAATATGACTCCACAGAAGATATCCTAATTCCTTCTTATTCAATTAATGTATTTATGATTATTTTACAGGATTTATTAATGGTTTAAATTATATTATTTACACTATTTGTACCAGTATTCTTTGAGTCCACTGAAGCATAAAGCTGCTACTTTTTCATACATTTACCACCAGCTGAAAGACGAATCAACCTACCGCAATTTAGATGCCACAAATTTGAATTTTAGGCAAGATTTTGTATCCTAGGCTGCCCTTTTCACTTCGGTGTAGCTGTGTTATAACTTCTTGGTTTAGTAGCTAAGGCTAAGGAAACATCTCTAGGCTCTGGCAAAATGTTTGCCACTTCAACCTGATCTTTACAAAATGCAAGAAGTCACCTAATTTCATTCTTCAGTGTTGGGGGATTCAGTTATTTTGTGGATAAGTATGAATAATGTATGAACTTAAGCTGTTAAAGACAGTGCAGTCTGGAGACTGGAGTGTGAGACTAGTGCTCCTGGTAACTATTCACAGTTTTGTCATGGATCTGATGTGTGATGCTGAACAAGCTACTTTCTTGTGTTTGTACTGCCTTTACTCCAAAAAAACAGTATGAAGTCACAGCCACCCCCTTTGAGAAGCACTCTGAAATCACCTGCTATTAATTCCAAAATTAGCTAGAATAAAGCAGTATATTTAGGGATAAATTCTTTAGTGAGACCTTATAGCATCCTTCCATTACCTGAAGGGGGCATACAGGAAAGCTGAGGAGGGACTTTTTACAAGGGCATGTTACAATAGGATAAGAGGAATGGCTTCAAATTGGAAGATAATAATAACAGCAACAATAAAAAACACCCCTTTACATCTTTGAGGATACTTGCATCCTTTCACATAAACTTTGAATATCCATAAATGTACAAATATGAATGTCCATAACAAATAAATTAAATAAAACAAAAATGCAGTGTCAAATAGAAAATATTTCATAACCGGAATAACCAGCGTGCTGCACAAAGGCTCTCCTCCAAATAAATAAATAAGACAATACACCTGGGCTTGCCACTGACACACTTTGTTAACATCCATTAAATACACTTCCAACTTAAAGAAAATATTTTTTCTGTTATTCCACAGAACTCAAATTCCTAAAATATCTCAGTGAACTTGTCCCTTAATAAGCAGTTCTTCACACTCTGAATTTATGCATTAGAACCACAAAAAAAAGCAGAAACAAACTTTTTTTTTCCTGTTTCCATGCATTCCTCTTCCAAACTGTACATCAAAACTCCCCTTTAATGCCTATAATGACATTCACTAACAAAGCAGAAGAGATTTATTCTCACATGACGGAGACTGCTGTGAGAACTGGGTCACTGGACTATTATTCTGTATTTATACCTATTGACAAGATCTTGTAAAAAAAAATATGTCAGGAAGAAACTCAGGAAGAAAACAGAGGAGGGGTTGATGAGCAGAGTTATTTGACTTCTAACTGAATTTATTTCTGCATTAAAAGATACCACAGATGAACTAGTGTAGACTACCTAATGATATTCCTACCACATCCTGTAGAAACTTAGTAAGGTAAGTTCTTGAGCTAATGAAGTTTCAGTGACTTCATGGAAAACCTTTTTAAATTAAACGTATAGAGTTAGCACCAGGAGTTTGGGCATCAAGGCACACCATGGGTCTTCTTTGGAACAGAAAATATTATGCTGTATTTGTATTGTATGTATTTATAGCATGAATATGTATGTATTTATAGCATGAATTTTAATTTAGGTCATAGGTTGAGCAGCAGAGGTAGTGCAACATTAATGGAGAAGCTCCCAGGAAGAAATATCTACTTGAGTTTCAGGTATTCTGGTGTTTCAGTTTAAGCTTTTAAATGAACTCACAGTCCTGACTTTTTCCACACTGCTATGGAATCTTGTAAGTCCTAGGGTTTGTACCAGAGAAATACCATCATCTTATGCCATCACAAAGTAGACAGAATCACAATTGAATACTTCTGCTGAAAAAGCTGGAGTGCATAGAGTTCACAAGAAAATATGATAACTCACTTAAACAGTGATGAGGAATTCCACTTTTTAGGAAAGCATATTTCCCTGCCAGATTGGGAGAGAAACTACCAAATTATTAAAGAAATTGTCAAAGCAGGTAAATGCTGAACAAACCTATACTAGATTTACAGAGGTATAGGATGGAGTTGCTACATACCAACAACTCAATTGCAACAGAAGGGACCTTGCCCTAAAAACTCCCAGGTCTACAAGTGGTAGAATGTATGTGTATTCATGGGTGTTACTCCCTAGAATACATTTCAGAGAACTGCACTTGTTGGATGTTGTTTCTTTTAATCTTACATTTCTAAAAATATAGTGAGAAAAATGTTGAAGGTATAGAAAATTTCACTCCAGATTAATAACTGGAGAAAAATTAATTAGAGAAAAAAGAAAAGAAAAAGGAAAAAATATCTATACATATATTCAAACAGAAAGAGAACCCAGTGCATATCTGCAGGGTGAATAGACAGATTAAATGACTCCTTTCAGCAGTTAGGACCACCTTAACCAGGAAGGGTTTCTACATAGAACAACAGCATGCTGTGAACATTTTCACCACAATCATTCTTTATCACATCAGTTGGCAAAAGTATTTGGGCCTTTGACCCTGTATGAATGCCATCTGAGTCATAAGCTTCCAATTTCTCACTGCTTGAAATCTGTTCGTTCCCATCAAGGGATTTTCCTGGAGGCAATCATGAATAGAAACAGGGACAATTTAGCCTCTCATATGCATAGCTACACTTTGATAAAAATAGGACAAAGTGTGTGAATCTGAAGTGTGCTGAACAGACTTAAATTTGCATCTAGAATATCTAATATGGTTAGATTTTCCACTGGTGGAAAAGAAAATCAGTAAACAAAACCAGAATACAACTGTGAGAGGAAATTTTTAAAATACCCAGAATAGTAAATAATAGGAATAAGAATAAATTGAAGCTACTGACGTGGTTAAAACTTTTAAAAATTTCTTTTTCCTTTTTTTCAGAGGAGAACAGGAGCTTGCATGCACTGAGAAAAGAATCTGTGGTATCCTTTGTGAGACTTTTAAGAATGCTACCATGATATCCCACTGCTGAGTGTTTTAGGAAAGGAAGCTGCAGGTACATGCATTACATTCAAGCTGCTAAAGTAATGGTTTCATACATTAAAATGTCAAGACCTTGCACTACAGGAAAGTGAACGCACAGTAAATTAATGACTTCTAATTTGCCAGCAGCAAGTCAATGCAGCATATTTTCCATCTTTCCCCATATGCTTTTTTCTTTTACTCGTAAAATAACGAGCAACGCTTTGTAAATATTATTTATACAATAGCTTTGTAGTATCCATCTTGAAAATTTTCCTCAAATCATCCTCTTTATAGAATGATTTAATGTGAGTTCAGGACTTGATTAGGTAAGAAAAGTTATTGCCACTGGGGCAGATAAAGTATGCAAGAAAAAACCCTCTGTTTGCATTACCTCCTTGCACCAGACACTCTGACAGAATTGTCACTCTGTTCAATATTTTCAAGTCAGCTTCTGAGCTTTCCAGCAGTGCTAACCTTTTAAAAAAACCCAGTGGAGTAATACAACAGCTGGTGCTTAGCTTTTTCAGAGAGGTTCTCTAGTCAGTGTTTCATCGCTGACTTTTGTGGCAACCCAGAACATGGTGGGAATGAGGGGGGGCCTGGATTGGAGAAATCGGGTGCAGCACAGAAATTGGCTGTTAGCTAGCAAGGATGAAAAAGACATAAAAATGATCAGAAAAGGAACAAAATAAGACTAAATAAATGTCAGAGTAAAGACAGTGATGTCACATGTGAATTGCATGTTTGCTGTATGTTTTATTAATCAACAACATGGCCTTTTTGTGTAATTTTTAGATATTATAATAATTTTTAGAGCTTCTAATAAAAAAAAAAAATCTTTTTTCAGGAGGAGCACCAGCAGCATAACTCCATTATGAACAGCCTGAGGAATACTTGCAGAAAAATTATGCAAGCCATTAGCTTTGGGATTATTATAATTAGTTTCCCTCAACCTGAAGACTTTCTTCAGCATGTGGAAGTGGCTTTTCAGTTGTCTAAAAAGCATCGGAAACATTATCTGTGAAGAGTAAACACTGAAATTGAATATGTATATATCTTGATAGAAATTCTGTCTGAAATAAAACAGAGAATTTATTTTCATAATTATGCTATCCAAATTCTAGAGCTGGTTGTCATTAAATTCTAACCAAATCTCTGTGTGAAAGATAGAGAGGCCTGGGAATTTATACAAGCCAAGCATATTTCATTGCTTTTATATTTGAATACACAGTATTCAGAAAAAGAGTGGGTGGTGTGAAAGTGTAGTAAATTGTGCACATGGGTGTTTTAACTTAGTCCTTGCATTAGCCACTGGTCAGTGCTTTTGCAAATGCAGAGCTACAGATCTAATCACCTAAGCTGAAAATAGAGTCATAGACTCATGGAATGCTAGCAGTTGGAATGGATCCTCTGGTCCAAACCCCCTGCCAAAGCAGGCATCCATCCAGGCAGGTTTTGAAAGTCTCCAGAGAAGGAGACTCCACAACCTCTCTGTGAAGCCTTTTCCAGTGCTCCGTCAGTTTCACAGTAAAGAAGTTTATCCTCCTGTTGAGATGGAACTTCCTATGTTCTAGATTAAACCTCGCCTTTTACTGGGCACTATTGAAAAGAGATTAGCTTCATCTTTTTGACACCTACCCCTGAGATATTTATGGACATCAATACGATCCACTCTTAGCCTTCTTTTGTGAAGGCTAAGCAACCTCAGTTCCACAGTAGCCACAGCAAAAGAAACACAGGAAAAGAATAATCCCAATGAATCTTAGGATGGGTTTCTGCCATAAAAGCAACACTGAAAACCAACCAGCAAGGGGCACTTACAGAAGTAAAGAGGTATCACATCTACTGTCAATAAAGTCTTTTTCTTACCATCCAGTCTCAGGGGATGAGAGGTGAATGGGCTTTAGAAAGGAGAGGAAATGAAGGCCAAGAATGAATGTATAGGGACAGGAAAAGACAAAACCAAACATGTGAAGAAGTGATGAAAATAAATCCACACTGTACAATAAAACCCAAAGAGAATAGACAGCTGGGAAAAAAGAACATAAAAAGAAAAAAAAAAAAAAAAAAAAAAAGGAAAAATGTTGCATACTGTTATAAAACATAAAATCAGTTTAGAGATTGATCAAGCCTATGTTTTTCAATAAAGTAAGGTAGCTAGGGGTATGCCAGTTTCTCTGGACAGTGCTAGCCAAATTAGTGATGTAATTAAGGTTTTTGAAAACATTTATTTAAAAATAGCTGTGAAATGGGATTATCTTTAACAAAAAAGGGCAGGAATACTGCAAAATACATAATTTAAAATAGGACATTTCATCATTTAATCTCTGCATAATTTGTAAATAGCACCATAGTTTTACACAAATTTAAAAAAAAAGACTCATGATGAAAAATGTTGTATTTGATCATTAATGCATGTTATTAAGAGTAGGGAAAAAAAGTATGGAAATGAAGGGAGAAAAAAATTAGAAGACCAAGCAAGAAAGATACCAAAGCCCAAATACAGAGTGCTCTTCCAGAATGCAGATCTTTAAAGTTCTAATAAAATAGATTTGATAACAAATGTCGACGTTTATAGGTTTAAGCCTAGACTATTATAATATTAAATGGGATCAATAGGAAATGTTCTTTGATTATTCAATCTGTGAATTTCAGCTTTGCCTCTGAAGTTTGCTGTTTGGTAAGTTAAGTGCAAGGGTGCTCATCTTTTCCCTGTGATAATACCTATCTCACACATCACAATCAGTTTTACTCTTGCCTTAATTCTAGAAAGGAGTCATTGGCTAATACAGTAACATACACAGCAGCTTCAAGAAATCAGGCAACGGATGAACTGAAGGGGGGGAAAAGCAGACCTTTATCAGCTGTGCATCCATCTGAGATAATTGTAAGGATGCATTTAACTTATCTGGTTGTATCATTTGAGACAACAATAATGGAGAAATTCTGAGGCTTCCCATTAATTCTCTATAAATAATGAATCCTTGACAGTCTTCAAGGTGCTATTTACTGTCATGGAAACATCACTATGGTATCTGCTATTTGAAGAATCACAGAAACTTAATATTTTAAATCAGTCGCTGAATTCTAGTTGCTGAAAGTGCTTCTCTGAGAGAAAGTACCAACACTTCATCAGCTTCACCTTGGCTTTGTGGTCTCCCATCACTATGGCTCCAGTCAGATATATTTGTCTGTCCTCCCACAGATAAGGAAGACTTCTGAAGAGAGATGTATTTCCCTCTCAAGCACAGACCTACTACTTCCTTCAGCCTCATCCAGAGAGTTACCTGTTCAGAGGGGATCTCTCTCATGCTTAGCTGTTTAAAATTTGTGCATTTAATCTAAATAGCCTGGTAGTCTCCTTGTACAGTCCATCCACAGAGAGAGACACCTTTGTCACCTTCAGAAATAGTTATCCCAGCAGGGACAGTGCAGGAGGTCCCATTCACTCAATCTCTTTCTCTCTATTTTCTTATGGACATTGGAGGGAAGCTGGCTGTCTAGCTCAAAATAGTCATGCATATCCCATCCTTTCCTCAAATTAACCAAATTGAACTTGGTAACGGTATACTGTTCTTGTAGAAACAAAACCATTTCTGAACATATTTCATACAAAATATTCATTATTAGCCTCAGTTTCTGAATAGGACACTATTTATAGCCAACAAATCATCTCACAGGATGTGAATGTCATTTTCTTGCCAGTAGTCCTATCTTATAACTTATTGGATGGTGTCCAGAAATAGAAATAATTTCAAGTTAGAAATGCATAGAACAATCACAAAAAGATTACTGTAACAGATGAACAAAAATGTTTATCTGTTTATCATAAATTATCACAGACAGCATTTCTGATTGTCAGTTGTATTACAGTCTCCTGAATGAATTGCTGTGCCAATTGCTTTTCCTTGAAGGAAGAGAAGAGAAAAAAATTACCAGATAGAATAGAATGGAAAGTTATCTTGACATCCAGCTGATTGCTTACCAAAAAATAAAATAAAAAGAAAAAAAAAAAAAAAAAAAAAAAAAAGAGAAAAAAAAAAAGGTATCGACAGATGTAAATAAAGCCCCACATATATGGTTTTGGTTTTTTGTTTTTTTTGTTTTTTTCAGTGTCCTTCTCTAATACAATGGCAGTGAAAAGAGGGTTACCAGCAAATACTCAAGGTTTATTAACATGAAATACTTCCAAAAAAATGATATGAAATTAATTATCATTTGAGGAGAAAAATTTTCTCCAACTTTTATACTGTTGGAGAAATATAGACAAAAATATAGACAAAATATAATCACTATGTGCCTTTAATGCAGTGTCTATGCTCATAAATTATTTTCTTTGACTGGAATAAACCAGTGATCCTTATTGTAGATGCTACAATGTGTGGGTACATAGAAAGCAGCAGTAAGCCATCAGGATATAAAAAACTTCTGTGGGAGGGAGGAAAAAAATGAAAAACTAAACACAAATAAAATTATTTCTAGAAAAATGAAATTCTTAAAATGTGGATTAAAAGTTCAGATAATCCCCTCAAGAAAATATTTCTTTTTTCACTACAATGTATATACATGTAAGATACTTCACATGGAATGATGGCTCATACTTTACTGAGCATAAGTATGCATGTTTAAATATAGAGTTATATGTGCACTTATATGTCTTCCTATACTGATATTTCCCCAGACTGGAAGAGTTTCTTTTCAAATTAAAATATAATCAATACTATTCATAGCTATTAAACATATATATGTAACTATTAAGCAACATACTTTTTAAAATACTGCTACTGAACTCATAAGGACAGTTTGGCTGATGAAATCTGTAATTTTAAATCTTATTTTGTAATGCACTTTTTACATGTTTTATCATAAACAGTGAAAGACCTGGCAATCTTTCAGTACTTGTCACGCTTTTCCTTTTCCTTCTGAAAGCTTTTCTTCTGAAAGCTGTAGTACTGTTGATCTAGTGAATATCTAGTCTTATTAGTGAGATCCTGTTTGCTTTGAAATAGGAACTTTACAGGCACTGGCATTCAGATGCAATCCAAAGTCTATTAAAAGCAAGTACCAGAAAGCTGCAGGCTAGGTAGGACCAGAGTAATGATTCCAGTGATTGGCACTCTTAATGATTTTTTCTCTGAGATCTTCTGGCTGGTATTCACTACTTTGCTCCATACTCTCTGGCTTTTTTGCACATAACACTGCATCAGTGAAAATGAAGGAAGAAAAGGTTTTAAATTGCAGAACTCTGTTTTTAATCTGCCATAAATTGCTTTATGAAGCCATGGAATTTCTTATCCAAACAGGACTGCCAAACACGTCTTGGTGTTGGACTAGAGGCAATACATGAAGATTGAACTCCATAGGAAAGCAGAGAACTCTTTTTTTTTTTTTCTTTTAATGAGCAAGCACTCTCTAGTGACAGAGATAATTTAAATTGTGCTTGAAAAGGAGCTGAAACTCCTTTTGAAATCACTAAAGCTGTGTATATGAAACATGGAGTGTCATTACAAATGAGACATCACTTTATTTACTTGTGGCCATTCAACAGGCATTTGGTCTAAGTTTATAATCTAGACAATTTATGGAGCCAGTGGAAAGAGCCAAACACTTCCAGCAGGGAAGTCAGACTTCCTGTGTAGGTGTCTAAACCAGGGAGGGATAAATTACCAGCTAGAGATGCCTCAATCTTTCAAATGATAAGAGCACAAAATAAGTTACATAGCTTGTACCAGAAGCAAGTTCTTAGACAACTAAAATTAAGTTAATCTCATTCTAAGGATCAGTACTAAATGAGAAAAAAAATGTTTAAGAATAAGTGTTGCTGTGGCCAAATTTTCTTAAATTTAGTGAGTTTTTTACTCTTTCACATATCTAAAATGATGAAAAGATGAATATCACTCCGGCTGCATTTTGCACCTTCTGTTTCATCCATTACGTCTTATAATAATAATAAAGTTAGAATCATATGGTTATGTGGGGAGCCTGTTTTGAGTATCATCCACATTTCTTCTGTGAGAAAATCATACTTCTCTTTGGCCATGCAAACTACTTTATTACTCATTAATCTTATTCATACTAGAGCTTCACAAAAGCCCAGCATTACACTTCAGAACTGCAGACAGAAGGCTGCAGGCTTTGAAGATTTAAAGAATCTTTGAAAATACGGTCTGGTGACCCCTTTCCAGAGACCACTAGGGCCACTGGAAATCTTTGCAGATATTTCAAAAGGCTTTGGATCAACTCACACATACTCCACCTCTCATATACATAGGTATGCATATTGCAAAAATAGTTTTGTAATATCAGAACTGAAGTAAAATTTAAATTGGCTGCACAGAGATAGTAAATCTCCCCAGACCTTCTGCTTAAACTGAGAATATAAGAGCTTCACTGTTTCTGTATTGAAATTGTCTTTGCTATTCCATGCTAGAAGGGAAAAAAAAAAAGTGTTTAACATTCTGCAGCTGTCTACACAATGTTGATCTGTAGCCAGAATTAATAATTTTGAAAGAATGGTGTTTGAACACATACTAGAGCACAGCAGAATTAAAGGTGAAAGTTCAAGTGCTGCATTTTCAAACTATTGATCAATGGTATTTTTTGGCACCCTTGGGTTAGTCATACTGGCATATGGCAAGCAAGCAAACCATGAAGGTTAAGTATGAATCATCAGTACCAATGTAAATCACCTTCTTTAGTTTTCTTAGATTTACAAAACTTGCTGTTAGGTTGTCTTTCCCCTGTGTGCTTGGGGTGTGCATCACAGCAAGAAATACCTTGAAGACCATGTCTTCTGAGCACATCGAGTTGGAGAGACTATCAAAAAGGAAAGCCCCTTGTCCTTACCTATTTGTTTGATATCCTGAGAAAAAATAATTTACATATTACTTCTACACTTTATTATTTAAGGGAAGCCTCAGATTATCTTCCACCAGCCCCCTACCTTCCACTGTTATTAAAAAGTCCTCTTATCCTACAGGGTTGGTGTTTTTTTTTTAATTACACCCAGAAGTTACAGAGAGCATTGACTCATAAGCTGTGTGCTTACTTGACCTTGTTTGTTAAACATAATTTAGTTAACACTCATTTCACCTAATTTCAAGAAGGATACTGAGCATGTTATACTAAATTGTGGTGCTAGTATGTCACTTCATTCTTCAAGCACTGATCCACTCCCTGATGACATTTAGTTTCACTCCTTTCTGCAAGATTCTTTCCCTTTTGGACAGAGTGTAAGACATGGTTTGGGCTCACTTGTAAGAATTTCAAGCCTGAACTTACTGTTTTCAAAAGCTGCCATATTAAGAGGAAAAAATATTTTGCCTTACTGTAGTCCCTTTGTAGTTTCATTATGAATGGGATTTTTGTTCACAGTGTACTCTAAATCATCTTCATACGTTGTAATGCTGTTGCTGATTTTTGCACCGAAAACAGATACTACTCCTTTTGTAGTAATATAGCCTGAAATAAAGTATCATCATAGCTAATAACAGGCCATGCACTTTGCACTGACTTTGTGAGGCTCCAGGACTCAGATTTTTTAGGTTTTCTCTGTCTTAACTTTTCCTGATATGCCTCCAACTTCTTCTTACTTGATTTACCTGTGACTGTAGTTTCTGTAATTGAGCAGATTTCTATGGGCAATTTGTTCTACTTTTATCTTTGTGTGGTATGATCACAGTTTTATATAGATGGCAGTAAAAAGCAGTTATTCATATGGATGGGCTTGTGACCAAGGGGTGGATTTATCTTTGGATGCTATTGCGCAGGTTATCCACCACTGTGACACATGGGCCGCAATTAAGCAAGCTAAAAGGTTGAAACCTCTGTGGTATGAAGGGAGATGGTCAAAATATAGGTATGGGGAGGCCTGGCAAGTCAACTGCATCACACTGCCTCAAACCCTCCAGAGTAAGCACTATGTGATTACAATGGTGGAGGCAAGTACAGGATGGCTGGAAACATATCCTGTGCCTCATGCCATATCCCAGAACACCATCCTGGGCCTAGAGAAACAAGTCTTGTGGAGACATGGTACACCAGAAAGAATTGAGTCAGATAATGGAACTCATTTCAAAAATAGTCTTATAAATAACTGAGACAAAGGACATGGTACTGAGTGGACATACCATATCCCCTATCATGCACCAGCCTCAGGTAAAATTGAAAGGAGGTCCTTCTAAAGGAAGGCTGCTCAAGTCTCCAGTGTGGAGTTACCCAATTCAAATATGCTGCTGACTCAAGATCCCTGTGCATCAGGTGTGAGTACTGGGGATGCAAACTCCAGTAATGCATGTACTGACAATGCTGTATGTGCTTAAGCTTAGAGGTGCTCATCCTCCAGCCAGGTGGAGGAGAGGGACAACCGAATTTATTGGATTGTGTGGATTCGATGGCCTGGCACATTATAGCCACAAAAGTATAAAGCCTTGGTCATAAATATCATGAGATAATTATAGATCTCACATGGTGTTATAGCAAAGAGTAATACAGACCTGAATACCAGGGACCCTAAGAAGTGGAGATGCAGGGTGCTGGATAGAAAAGAACAAACATAGGATGGTAAGAGATGGGCATAGACTGGTGCTAGTAGACCATGCAGCTATAAACAACTCAGCCTTGGCTGGTTAAAGAAATGTGGACCTGGAGATGCACAAAATTGCATTTTGGAGTTACAAGGAGAACACAGATGTTAAACATAGTAAAGTCACTGCATATGGATGTAACCTGGAGCAGCAGAAGTGAATCTTAGAGTGAGGAAGGAGTAATCATCAATAAGAATATCACGTTCCTCCTGCTGAAAGACTCCAAATGTCAATGACTTGTTGTAGAATACCACAACCAGATCTAAACCTCTATCCTCACACCACAGAGGAAATGGAGAAAGGTGAGCTCATCAGAAAGAGGTAAAAAAAAAAATGCATGTGTCACAACTCCAAGTACAGTATTAGTGTGTCTTTATTCTGTAACAATTGATTAAGAAATAGGGATTATTACATTCTTAAGATTTCCATTATGTCAACATGAAATTATTGTCTTTGCTTAAATATATATATAAATGGTGTGATGCCTCTTCAGCTATAAACAAGACTTGGAGCATAAAACTTGTGGATAAAAAAATATCTTTACTGAAGCTAAAGATGAATACCTTCCTAATTACCTACTAGTAAAAAAATCACAGGCTATATATGCAATAGTTATATGATCTGATTTCCAGGAAAGTCATTTTACCTTAGAAATATCTCATAAATGCTTTGACCATTTTTCCACTTGTTTTACAATTGTCATACTCTAGAGCAAAGATATGCTGTCTTAACATAAACTTCCCCCATAGTTTGGAAGAAAAATATATTTAAACATATTTTGAGTGAGCATACTTCAGAATTGCAGATAAAAATGGTAAGATTTCATTTCAGCTAAGAAAGAGGGATGTACAGTTTTTAATTACAAAGGAACACAAGCAGGTTTGATACGTGTCTACAAGCACTTTTCAGATGCAGTTTCCATTTCAGATCCCATGTGGAAACTTTAAGGGAGTTTTTTGCTCTTCTTAAAAAATTTTATGACTTCAGCAAAGAAGAGTTATTGACCAAAACTGCAAATGAAACCTGAGATAAAAATCTCTATGCATTGAAAGTGAAAATAAGAATATTTTGCCTTTACATGGCTTCAGTGGAGAGAAGGGAAGGGGGAAAAAAGAAGAGAGAAATGGGATAGCAATTCCTTTTTCATATGCACAGAAATTTCTTACACAGTCTTTGCACTTGAAGTAAGATAACACCAATAGTAACAAAAAGTCGATTTTAATGGCTAAAATTGCAATTATTCATGTAAAGGGGGATATGTAGGCTCTGTACAGTAAAAGCTCAAATTTTAACTTATTCAAAGAACAGATGCATTCATCATAATTACATGACTACTAAAGTCTCTGGTGTCAGGTGTTCAGTACCTTAACAGTTTTCTTTCTACATCAAGATATTGGGATTTCTCACATGCAGAGCTTAAGTCTGACTTTATCCTTAACTTACAAACTCAGTTTGAGGATAATCATAACAGACCTTTGGTACATTTCCCTGATGAATGTACTGACCTAGTATTTGTGCATTATACCTATATCTGGAAAAATAAAAATGAAATAAAATAGTAATTTTAAAATAAGTTAAAAATATGAAATAAAATAAAATGCAAAAAATCTATAAAACACTGAAAATATTCTATCTTTTCCTTGCCAGAATTCCAAAGAGATATACCTGTGTAATGCAATCACTAGCTTTTATCATAGGCATATAGAATTTAGAAGATACTTTTTGTCTCTATGGGGTTGTTAAAGACTATATTTTCCTAGCTCAAAAGAAAATAGTTCCTAACAGTTTTATTGTTCTGCTTTAACCTTTGTACCATTTGAAAAAATAATTTATTTTAATTTTTCCTATTATTAAAGTCTTTATCCTTCAGGGATTTAGCACCACAGTTCTGCTCAACTAAATCCAGACAGTGTCCTCTGCTGAAAGAGGGTCACTTCCATTGAGTGCTAGACATATATATACTTGCCTCCCTTCCTCTGTCATTCAGTAACTTGTTTCATGTAATGTAGAACAAAATCTGGGACAGATTGTTCTACTCCTGGAAGCAGTAAGGTTAGCATTTACTGGTAAAAAAGTGAAATCATCTCAGGAAGAAAAAAAGAAGCTTAACCCTGAATTCCTGTACTGTGGTTACATTGTTTAACTCAAGAAGATTATACCACTAAAGAAGATGTAGGCAATTATGCACAATCAGCAATATAAAGATCTAGTTGCAACCCTAGTACATAGTTCCCGTAGTACATAGACTGATGCAAGTCCATATCTCCTACTCCAACTTCAGTTTTGTGAATTCTGTTTTCACTGCTGGGTAAATACTAAGTCCTGCTCAGTACAAGGCATAAATCCTTAAATCCGTACACAAGGTTCTACCCAAACAGCTTTCTAGTGGCTTAAAACACTTTTTCAAAAATCCTCCAATACTTTACCAAGACCTTTAAAGTGATGGCTAAGTGACTGTCAAAAGCTCATACTAAACACTGCTTGAGCTGAATTCATGAAAGCCTGCTTTCCCATTCATCCATGCTGTCTTCCCCATAAATCTATAGAATCCAAAGAAATAGATTAAACACAGAAAGACTTAGAAAAGATAATAGCAATCATCTCACATTGTGTGGGAGGACTGTTGAAACTACACATTTTATTGCAACTGATACCAAACCTCTTTCATTGTCCCGCAGTGAACCAAACAGTTCTGTCAAAGAACAGTTTCCAGTTTTTTCCACCCTCCCACTAGGAAACAGCTATAGCCAACTGTCTCTTGTGGCTCCATCCAAAGCAATCAATAGAAACCACACAGCTTCCAGTCTCCCTAGACATTTGGAAGCCTATAGTCATTGTAACTGCCAAGTTCTTCAGAGGTTAAAGCAGACTCTGAAGAATCATAGTCTATCATCTGTAATATGTTTGATGTATTCCTGTATTTAAAGTATCCTGGAAGATTGTGGTTTAAAAGGAAAAAAATAAAAGAAAAGGAAAAAATAAAAGAAAAAGGAAAAAAAGAAAAAAAGGAAAAAAAGAAAAAAAAGAATAACTGGAGAGAAAAGAGTGAGGTGAGGAAAGGAAAAAAAAAAAAGCCATAAAAGGAAGACTCCAGTATCACCATTTTTCTTTCCTGTGAAGCAAGAAGTCCCTTAGGAGCACAATGGGAGCATCTTTGTCTGCTGTACTTTACAATGATACAGAAACTGAAGGTTTTATCATAAAAGATGACTCCCTAGCCTTAGCTGATAAATGACTTGAATTTTCTATCGGATATCCTGAATCATCCAGTTTGCCAAAGCATAGAAGCTCTCTAACTCTGAATTGAAGGTATAATTCTAAAATGTGAGACTCCACTGAGGAAGGTTAGCACACTGGCTGTGAATCCTTGACATTCAAGCACTGCTGAGAAAAAAAACCAAAAACAAACCCTAATGTTATTTATTTACAGAGAAGAGTGAGCTGGAGTGAACTTCACCATTTTAATGCACAGCACAAAAACCTAATTGGGGTCAAAAAGAAGATACATGACAGGACAAAGCAGAGCCCAGGAGTGAGCAGTCCCAAAGATCTCATATATGAAAACATTAAAAGCATATACATCACTAAACAGATCAAGACATATTGGCACAAATTAATAACATGGCACTAGGTTTATGGGGCTTTAAAGCACAGGTAAAGAAATTCCTACTCAAACTATTGCCTCATAGACAGACACCTGTATATTCTGTAGATGTTCTATAGGCAATCTTCCATGAAATTCTTCCCCATAAATAAAAACTCAGAACCAAAATGTCTGAAATAAAAGGATCATCAGTTATTAAAGTGCTGTCATGAAAACTCCCATTCCTCAGGATGAAAAAGTAACTAATATTTTTTTATATTAAAAATACTGTAAAATTCTAGCATAACTGGTAGAAAATATTATAACAAACATTATTACTAACTGAAACTGCTTTTTGAAGATCAAATTGGGGCATAGTCGTAATTCATTGGCAAAAACCAGACTAGTGTCTGAGAGGGAGCAAGGAGAATGGCATATTTTGTAAGATGGAAAGCAAAGGTAAAGACTATGGTATCAAAAGAATATAATAATATGTAATCAAGACAATCTTGTGAGAGGAAGGAGGATGTGATATACTTAGAGCATTTGATTACATTATTGAAGAGCTGGGGGTTTTCGTGCTGGAGTAGGACATGCTAAATCCCCTTTACTTTATGGAAGGTTACGGTCAATGTGTGGATCTGAAGTGTGAAGGTTAATTACCAATATCTGCCAGTGGATCCTCTATCTCCAGGAAAAAATTCTGCTTCTTTCATTTTTTCTCAAAGCTGCAAGTGTATCTGTGCCCATATGTGTGTCTCTGGAATACATGCTCATGTCTGCTTGGAACTGCAAACAGGAATGAAAAAGCCACATCCCTCAGGCTGGGTCGCCAGGGCAGTGGACCGGGCTCCAGCAGGCAGGCTGGAGTGTCCTAGGCCTAAGTAGTTGAAGAAGATAACCATGTTCTTACAACCTGTAACACTCTTCTCCAGATGAGTTTTCATCTAGCATATTTTTTTTATGCTAGGCAGTTCTGTGCAGAGGGTTGAATGCTTCGTTTTCATCATTCAAGTATACGTTCTATGCCTAATCCTTTCGCTACAGCTCAAATACAGATTCTGGGGTTTTGTTTGTTTCTTTCAAGAGAAATTATATGATTTGGAAGACTTCAGATTCCTCAAAAACTTTTCAAACTTGTCAGTCATCAGGACAAAGTAACTTTTCCTATAAAATAGAAAGCCTGAAAGCATCATGCATATTACATGTGAAATCCTAAACCCACTAAAGACAGTGGCAGAGATGCTGTTATGTGGGCAGAATCAAGATTTCACCATCCAGATGCAGTAATTTCATACATTTTTCATCCATTTAAAAAACCTGAAATCAACACAGAATTAATAGAGAATAAAGTAATCCATAATTAAGCATTTTTTGAGTTATTTCTTACCAAGTAGTAAGACAATGCCTTCTTTTGACTTCCAGACAGCTGGTCATCTGTTTATTGATTCAAAAAAGTAAATGTCAACTTCAGCCTTGTAAGTACTGGATGCCTCAAGAGCCCAGCAAGCCAGTTACTTTTGGCAGATTTTCATACTCACTTGCCAAGTCCAAATCAGGCAAGCGAGAAAGCAAAAACTAGGCCTGTTTTTTTCTAAGAGCCAAACAAATTGTTAGTAGGCAGAAGGTGTTTTTATAAATTATGAGTCCCTTATCTAACACGTGCAAAATACAACTGTGTCTAGAGATCTGTGGGTGGACCAGCAAATACTATTCAGTTTCCATTTGAGGGCAATAAGAAAATCCTTATTTCCTAAGAGTCAATAAACTGATGGCTAACTCTATAAACAAACACCAAATGGATCATAGGGAATGATTTGATTTCCATTAGATTCCACCTTCAAATATTAGTGATGTCTGATTTTCTTGTTATTACTTCCAAAAAACAACAGCTGCTAGGAGATGTAGACTTTTGAGAGTGCTGCACTTAAAATCAAAAATTAGCTGGTGGCAAAACCTGAAGACCAGATTTCAGCGTTTAGGTGGCATTCAAAGCTTCATTCCAGCAAGGATCTGATCTTTTACTTGCACTGGTGAAACAGGGCCTAAAACTGATACTCAGGTTTCCTGAAAGTAGCAATATAAAGCATTTTAAATAATAACCTGACCCTGTGCCCTGTAAATTTCTCAGAGTGGGACTGGATTAGTCAAGAAAAATCCAAGCATTATTACTGTCTTTTGGAAAGATGCAGGACTGAAAACAGACTCGTCAGTCCCAAAATGGATCTGTGCAATTTCCACTGCCAGCTGTAAAGAATAACATATTAGTATTTAAAAAAAACAAAAAACAAAACCAAATAGCTTTAAAAATCTACTGTGGAAATGCATTAAACTGATGTTCTTTAATATGCTCTTGCACTGATTACATTAAAAATTTGTTATATTCAATTGTTATAATTCAATGCAGAAAAGGTATTTTCATCACTTTTAATCATATGTCAAATTTAAGGACCATATGCAGTATGTGCATTAACTCCTTGCAAACAAAGCCACATCAGCAGCATTGAGTAGTTTCTCAGTATACTGGTTTACATCTAAAAGTTTCAAATATGGATTCTGAAATATGCTAAACTCCAATACCTCTGATCTAATAAAGTACTTTAATGGCTTACTGCATAACTACAGGGGATTCCTGCATGCATTACTGTCAAGCTCATTTATTTGTATATTTTATGTTAGGTAAATCCAGAACAAATAGCCCCTCTGAGACCCAGACATGGTATTTTCACATCTTTCTTGAATCACCACTTGGATAAAACTGTGGTTCTATGCTGAAAGTAATGATGTAAAAATCTGAACAGTACTTTTGCTTTGTTGTTTCCAGGACCATGTCTAATTAAATGTAGTGACCAGAACAGCCCAAGCTATTTCTTACTTCTCAAGCCTGCAGATAACACTGTGAACAACTGCAATTTATTCTCCCTCTGACCACCATCAATAGAACTATTTGATATATTTAAATGGTATGCCAGTGTGTTCACAACATCATTATGCTGTTGCTTAGCTTTAGTTTGAGTAGGAAGCCAAAGTAAAAAAGCTGATGATGCATTTCTTAATAAAGCAATATTATTTCCTCAAGTTTTTGGTGAGAAAAGGTCACTTAGCATCGAATCTACTGCTCTGGATGCTTGAGAGAGCTACTGTTGCAGGTAGAAGTCTATGGGTGGGGAAATGGTATCTAATAACAAAAAGGAACTAGGGAGTACAGAGAGCTTTCTGTACACTTGACAGAGAAGAGGGAATTTTATGTTTCTAGAAACCCAAGAACAAAGGGTAAAAAAACACCTAGAGCATGTGTGGAAATTCCAATCTACACAGGTGTGGCTTCAGAGACTTCCCATTTTGAGCTTCTGAAATGGGTAATGGTACTGCATCTTAGAAACCGCCAGGACACAAGTTTTTTTCTCGATCAGTCTCCCCTGAGATAGTTGGAAACAGATCTTGTACATAATGAAGGATATAGAAGCTGAAGAAAGCATGAAAATTAAGGAACTAGCTCAGTGACTGGGAATTCGTAAAGCTCTTTGTTGCTTCTGAAACAGCAATATTTTTAAAGTTACTTTCATTTCAATGTAAGTCTTAACACAGACTGTCAGCAGATATTCTGGTTTCTTGTAACTGGGGAATTATGATCCTTTCATTTAATAGCTGCTTGGATAAAATAATTGCTTCTCTGAAGTCTTAGATATCCATTTTTGGTTTGGTTTTTTTTTCGTTTTGTTGTTGTTGTTGTTGTCATTGGTTTTGGTTTGGTTTTTTTTCATTATTGTGCATCTTTATGTATATAGTCTTGTATGTCTGTGTATAACCTTACAGACTTCAGTGAGAAAACTAAGAGCATTTGAAGTTTAACGTAGGTGAAGCATTCTAGAAAAGACTTCATTTTCATGAAGTACATGATTTGCATAGACTTTTCTATTTTCTACAAAATAATTATTTGGTTATGGAAAAAAACATTTCTGTGACTGAAGCTTTGCATGCAATCAAGAAGTGTGGATGAAACTGTAATTTAAATGGTTACATATATGTACATATGTATGCACATGAACACGTGTAAATTTGACAGAATCAGTGTTATTCTAGTCATCATGCTTGGGGTTTTTTTGTCTTCTTTGGAAAAAAAAATTTAGTTAACACTCATTTCTTTTTTTCTTCTTTGGAAAAAAAATTGCTGTAGGCAAAATAATTCAGAGATGTTTTGGGTTTTTTTTAATTTATTAATTCATTATTTTAAATGTATGGTGTGAAGACCATATTGCAGAAAAATCAAATTCAGTTCAGACCTTCATATACTTACACTCTTATGACAGCACTGGGTCTCAGTAGATGGGTTAAGTCTGTATTCCAAGTAACTTCTACCATAGACTAAAATCACTGTAATTTTTTTGTGCTTGTTTTGTTTTCAAGGAAAGAAACAGGAATGATTAAGAATTTGAAAGTGGCTTTGTCACAGTGTAAACTGGTTAGGTGTTTATTTTTTAAATTTCTATTTTCTAAAATAAATTTCTATTTTTTACATTTTTATTTTCTAAGATAAGAAAAAAAAAAAAAAAAGAAACTTTTATTTCTATCAAATTTCTCCACCTTTAAGCAAGAAAGTGATGAAGCAAAAATTAAAACCAGAAGAGCTATAAACCAGAAAAACAATAGAAACATAAGCGAAAATATTATAGCCTCTGGCAAGATCTATTTTTATACTCTAACAGCTGAAAGTAACAACATTTATATTCTGAAAATTAAGTGGATTACCACAGTGGTACTGTTTAAATTATAACACTTACGTTTTACAGAATGGTTCAAATTTGGAAACACAGGAGACACATAATCATAGAATCATAAAATCAGATGGGTTGGTAAGGAACTATGAGTTCATCAAGTCCAACCCTTGATCCACTACCACTGTGGTTACCAGACCATAGCACTGAGTGCCACATCAGTCTCTTCTTAAAAACTTCTAGGGACAGAGAATCCACCACCTCTCTGGGCCGCGCATTCCAATGTCTGATCACCCTCTCTGGAAAGAATTTCGTTCTAATATCCAACCTAAACCTCCCCTGGCAGAGATTAAGTCCATGCCCTCTTACCTTTCTGGTAGCTGCCTGGGAGAAGAGACCAACCCCCTTCAGCTACCCCCTCCTTTCACGGAGTTGTAGAGAGTGATGAGGTCTCCCCTGAGCCTCCTCTTCTTCAGACTGAACACTGTCAGGTCCCTCAGCTCTTCCTCAGAGGACTTGTGCTGGATTCCTTCACAGCCTCCTTGCTCTTCTCTGGACCTGCCACAATCTCCTTCCTGAACTGAGGGGTGTAGTGAAATGAGGCAACCAGGTGCCATTAATTGCCAGGTAGTGGGCATGAGCTTGTGTTAAGCCCACCTGTGCCTGATTAAGGCCGGCCCTAAATGCGCATGAGCAGGATTAGAGGGCCAATAAAAGGAGCCAGGGTGAGGCTTAAGTGGTGCAGCTGGTTAGCATGCAGTACTTATACAGATAAACCTGAGCAATGCTGAGGCCGTGGGTTTGAGACTTAGAGCCTCACCCTAACGGTGATGAGCTCTAGTGGCAGAACCAAGTTAGTGAGGTGCTGAGACAAAGCAGTCAATCTCTCTGCTGGCTTGCTCAGGAGTGAGCCAAGCCTCTGCTTCAAGACTCGCCTTTTATTGGCCCCCTAATCCTGCTCATGTGCAGTTAGGGCCCAGCCTAATGAGGCACAGGTGGGCTTAACACAAGCTCATGCCCACTACCTGGCCATTAGTGGCACCTGGTTGCTTCATTTCACTACAGAGGGGCCCAGAACTGGACACAGAACTCGAGGTGTGGCCTCACCAGGGCTGAGTATAGGGGAAGAATCCCTTCCCTGGACCTGCTGGCCACACTGTCCCTAATACAGGCCAGGATGCCATTGGCCTTCTTGGCCACCTGGGCACACTGCTGGCTCATGTTCAGCTTCCTGTCAATCCAAACTCCCAGGTCCCTTTCTGCCTGGCTGCTCTCAGCCACTCTGTCCCAAGCCTGGAGCTCCCCATGGGGTTGTTGTGGCCAAGTGCAGGACTCGGTTAATCTTCTACTGTTTATGTGCATGGAGATAACTCCAAGTCAGAGAAAAGAAAAACTTTAAAAGAGCTGACAGAATCTGATATATGCCCATTAAAGACTTGACTAACACATGGGAAATGAATATTAGAAAGCTAATATTGGAAAGACAAGAAGGCTTTTATGAGGCATATGATCTGTTGAACGTTTAATCACTTCTTATCGCATGCATTTTAGGAAATGGGATCAAGCTGAATGCTGCATGGGTGCTTCACAGATCTAACTCCTATTTATGAATCCCTAACTTGTGAAACTACATGTAGATAACAAGCAATTTAAGCACAACTGTGGCCAGCAAAATATGTAAAGTCAAAGTAAAAAAAAATGTACAGTCAAAGAATGTTACTTTATTGCCATTTCTGTTGTATATATTTCTAGCTCTTAGTTTTCCTGTGCAAGATGTGCATCATTTATTTCATGTGGTAAGTCTTCAGAGTCTTAGAATTCATGATTTTTTTTTTTTTATTTTTTTTTTTTTTCAGTGCCTAAGTGGAGGAAGATATGATCAGTGTCACATATGCAGAAACTGGATGAACATAACTGGATCAAAACATGACTCACTGCATTAATATCGTGCTTCTGGGCATTACAGAAGTGTCTTGGAAATTTAAATTGATTCAATCAACTCTGTCAACAGTCAAAATATATTCTCAGTGTAAACTGTGTTAATGTGATACAGCAAAGTTATGAGTCTCACAGACAGTGAGAAAGTTTGAATACCTCTTTTCCATACTTTATCAGCAAGTGAACAGAAGTCTGTATGAAAACATGATATGCCTTACCTTGTGTGTCTGAAAGTAAACCCTGACATATTTAGCTGAGACATTCCAGACTCACGCTGGTATAATACGAGAACTTTTTAGGGAGCTCAAGTGGAACAGACATTCTTACTTCAGAAGTATATATAACAGAAAAATTACCCATAGTCATCAGTTTGTTATACTTAGAGATGGTGATACTTAACCTGAGCCATATACCTTTGATAACAACAAGATCTTTACAACTACCAGTTCTACCATTTCAGCTTTTGAAAAAACAACTTCTGGTTACTGAAAACCAATAAGCCCTATTATATTCAGCTGAGGGTATTTCTTTCTGTAGTTTGTTAAATGCTTATTTTCCTTTTGTTTCGATGTAGTAGGAATAACATTGCAAATACTCACTGTGGCTGAAATAAAAAAACAGTATTTTTGCTCTTAAAAAATTAAGATCTCAGTCATAGCTAACAGTGAAAAGAAAAAAGAGAAAAGAAAAACAAAATGAGAAAAAAACACCATACATACAATGAAAGAAGACTGAAAAACTTTTTGCAAAGGAAATGCTGAAAACGGGTCTAATAATTTATTTATTTAACTTGTATCTTGTATGAGTATTTTTTTGACCAGTTGAGGAAAAGTTCTTTTAAAATAAAAGTTAGTAAACTCTAGGGGTAATAACTGAGTGGTAATCAGAGGAAATTTCAAGGCTTTCTTCATGGAATATTCAAAGCTGCAATGGGACTGAAAAATTAACCATACCCAATCTTGATGTCATTATTAAATTCATGGAGCAGAAAGAGCTCCCTCATTAGTATTTTGTTAGATGGTTATGTGCTCAGTCTCTTAGCAATGTGCATCTCCTATTATTGTAGATATATGTCAGCAATTTTTCTGACAGAATGAAGAGAATAATTACATTATTAATGTATACAAAAATGTAATGTATGTTTAATATTAATATTGGTACATTAATCAGTGTAATGGTGATAACATTAATTTTTTCTTTAACTGCTCTACTGGTTGTCTCTACTATTATGAAAAGGTTAATTGTTACAGACTAGACCCTCTTCTGTTAAATTTTGAATTCTCTCTTCCTTTCCTCTTACAACCAAGTGTTTTGACTTATTAAATTGTAGCTTACAAACAGAATCAAACATCTCATCAAAACATATTCCTTATTTAAACTC
Source organism: Calypte anna (assembly GCF_003957555.1). NCBI lineage: Eukaryota > Metazoa > Chordata > Aves > Apodiformes > Trochilidae > Calypte > Calypte anna. The sequence goes on from NC_044244.1 coordinate 31,990,729, forward strand.
AATATAGCAAAACACTGTGCCTCCATATCAGTAGTATTTCTTATAATTTACTACGTGAGTGGATACAGCTATCATATTTGTAACTACTCACAGCCAATTGCTTTGATTATGCAAGCAATGCTAAATTTTATAGACTACTGTTTGAATAATTTATATTTCAGTTTTCTTCCCATCTGAAATATAGAGCAAGAAAAGATGGGGAAAAAACTTAAAACCTGGATGATAGAAGGAGCAAAAGTCTGATGGAATGCCTCTTCTATAAAGAAGTAAATACAATAAATGGCATGACTGAAATTTGAGATGCCACTGTGTCATTCTACTTCTCATTGGAGAATTTATGTTGTTTACAGTAATGTGGAGTTTTAATTTATTACGTTTCTATTTCTTCGTAGTATTCACTTTTCAGTATATAAGAGATTAAAACTAGATAGCTCCCTGGGATATACAAGTCATCAGAAGCCCAGTCAAGAAAATTCCACCTGTGATGCACTGGGTTCTTTTTATTAAAAACTGTATATCATTGATGCTTCTCCCATTCATGTCATGTGCTTTCTTAAGCAGTCAAACCTGTTAGCACAGAGGAGGTAAATTTATTGTAAGATTTTATTTGGATTTTATTTGTCTTTCTTTTTATTTGTCTTTTATTTGTCTTTTGGGTTTTATTTGTCTCTTATTTGTCTTCAGAAGGGATTGGATTTTCTGCTGGTTTAAAAGTGTCACAAAGCTTATTCTGGCTTCAGGAGCTAATGACAGCAAATAGTAGTTAGGCATTGCTGTCTACGTTGGCCAGTGTAGTCTTACAAGGGGGAATGTTCCAGTTAGAAGAGAGATGGTCAAAGTAAGAGAGCAAGGAAATGTCTGGAATACAGGAGTACAAGAAGGTGTGCTAATGAGAGTTTAAAAAAAAAAAAAAAAAAGGTGTTAGGTACAGAAGACAGCTTGTTGTGCAGTCTTCAAAATTTGTTTTTCTGGTTTTTAATTTGTTATTTTGTTTTTCATTTTCTTTTCCTTTTTGTCTTTTATTTGTAATTACCACAATAAAAAATTTTCAAAGTATCATATACGAGTATCTAATGGAGACATCAGTTCAGGTTGTTTGGTGATCTCTGCCCCGTGAATGAGCAGAATGATATCAGTCTGCATGCAGTCAAGGGCTGTGATCTGTCACAAGCTTGGATGGTGGTTGTCTCTGCTACACATGACTAAGATTAATGCACTTTCCCCACTCTTACTGGAAGAGTATATTCATTCAGGAGTAATTTAAGAACAAACTCTCTGCCCCTCTGTAGTACAGTGTTCCATTAGAAGATAGCTTGTCTGTAGTTGTCTTAAATAGAATTGCAATGTCTCTCTTATAATTTGCATCAAAATAGCTCAGGTTGAGGCTGTTATGAAACATAGCTCAACCTGGGTGCATGAAAGTCAGATTCATAGCATGTACATTATGTTATTTTTAACAGTAGCAATATAAGTATTAGAAAAGCTGATTGAAAGTTTTCTTTTCCATTGTTAAAAAATTTTCCAAAAATCTGGGGAGTAAAGAGGGCAGAAAAGTTCTGTTCAGAAGAACTCTAAGAACTTCCAGCAAAAGGGAAGTACTAAATTTGACAGGAAAAGAATATGATTATTTTAAAATTTTTTTAATTTTTTCCCCTCCATTCTGAAAAATGATGCCCAGTCTTCCAGATGAAATTCATGCCAGAGTACCTTCACTTTCAATATTGCAACATTGTCATGGGCTTCCAAGCATCCAGCTTCCCAATTTTTCCAAGTCTTTCTGAGCACTTCACAGCAGACTCATACTCAATAATGATCTCATTGAGCTGCACTTTTTGGTTTCAGTTTCAGTTTTGTTTTGTTTTCTTTTGTTTTGTTTTTTTCTTGGGGGGGGGGGTGTTGTTGAATGAAAAGAACTCTAATCTGTATAGAATTACTCACTTAGAGGTAATTCATTTTTTTTATATAGTCTTATGTATCATTCTTGGCTAATACTTTACAAGAGTCAATCATGGAAATCCTATCCAAATTTGTTCTTCCTTGTATACATAAAACTTTAGTCTTTGAAAGCAGCATATGCTTCAGCTAATACTTGAGAAATGAAATAAAACTAAGAAATTAATATTGCTAAGATTAGAAAAGTCGATACATTTTCTACCTAGAAGGTTTATCTATATCTTTGCCTCCCAAAACTTACTCACACAAACACATTTTTTTGGACAGATACATGGAGTACTTGTAATAATTACAGGTCCCTTGCTGCTGGATCACATAATTTTTATTCACACATTTTTTATTTTGTAAGTGAAGATGAACTCAAGTGATAAATGCAGGTGTGCCCTCACATCAAATAGGTGATAGAGGAATGATGGTGAAAGCAGTATTTTCTATTTCTGCTTGGCTACAGCAAATATGTTAAGTCCCTATGCACTCCTCAGTGCACTGTTGTTTCAGGTGAATGGAATGGTCTATATTTTAATTATTTTATAGTTCTTATTCAAACATAATTCTGTCACACTGCAGTTCAATGCATTGCAAAATGCAGCGTGGAGTGTGATCTAGCCACAAGCCCTAGCAACACTGATAGGAGTTTCTGCATTCAGAAAGGGACTTTGCTGCTGTTCTAGGTAGTTATAGCAACTAACATCATCAAATAAACAGATAATTATAAAGGATTTGAATCTAAAGAAATTGGAAGACCATTTTTTTAAAGTGCAGAATACTCATTTTTATACTTTCGGATTCAAGCCTTTAGGTTTAAGTTACATATCTGAAACTACCCTGAAAATTATGCAAGTTTTGCTTTTGCAGAAGAGGAATAAGGAGTTAAATTTCAGCAGCCCCTGGGCTGCAGAACTACCAATTGAAAACCTGCAGTAAGCTTTATAAAAACTAATAAAACCGAGTAAGAAGTGCAGCCAAAGCCAAAGATGCGTAAGTAATGAATAATATGTTTCTATAAAATACTGTTCCTTTTTTAAAAAAAAAAAGTATTTTCAATCAAAAAATGGTAATTACAAGTAAAACATGAAAAGACAGCAGACATATTTGTAATTCACCTAATGCATTTGTTAGAAATGTTTACACATTCTTAAAAAACACCAAATACATTTATAGTGTAGCAAAATGAGCAATGTCTTGTAGTTTGGAAAGCTGAGCATGTGGAAGTAGGTGGAAATTTTGTTAGGCAATATGAAGTGTTTCTCTGCATTGTAGAAACATACAATATATTTCTTCCTGATGGGGAAACACTTTGTCATTCTAGCATACTTTACCTTCTAGGAATATTTTTTTACCTTCTTAAGGATAAAAGCCTAAATGTAGGCTACTCAATATCAGTCACTATAAAGAAAAGACACGGATTCAATGGCAGGACCACTTGGCTGATAAGGAATTGTTTGGATAGTCTCACTCAAAGAATTGTGGTCAACAACTCAGTGTCCAAATGGAGACAGAAGGTGATTGGCATTCCTCAAGGGTCTATACTTGGACCAGTGTTATTTAATATCTTTCTCAATGACAAGTTTGCCAATGACACCAAGCTGTGTTTTTGACATGTGGGAGGGAAGGGAGGCCATCCAGAGGAGCCCTGACAGGCTTGAGAGGTATGTGAATAACAACCTCATGAAGTTCAATAAGGCAAATTCTTTCATGTGAAGGTTGTGAGACACTGGAACAGGTTGCCCAGAGGAATTGTGGATGCCCCCTCTCTGGAGGTATTCAAGGCCCAGCTGGATGGGGCTGTGAGAAACTTGGTCTTGTGGTAGGTGCCCCTGTCCATGCATGGGAATTGGACCTAGGAGATCTTAAAGGTCCCTTCCAACACAAATTATTCTATGTCTAAGCATAATTTTAGGCCTGAAGCTTCCAACAAGCTTTGTTGGAAATACCGACCTATCAAGCATTTATTCTCAGTGGAATGAGGATGAGTATTGTCTGCCAAGTAGCCTCCAAGAATTTCTTTCCACCTGTTCTTTAGACAGCTTAATCACTCTTAGGACACGCTAAAAATATAGAACTTTTTTAGGGTTCTCAGTTCACTTCATCAGCTACTTTGCATCATTAAGCATACTCCAAGTCAGCAAGTTAATTAAAGGAAAAGCAACCAGCAAACAGAATCAGGAACAACCAACCCTCCCCCCCCCCCCCCCCCCCCAAAAAAAAAAAAAAACCATCCAAAAATACCAAAAACAAACAAAAAGAACCCACAACTCCTCCCCCCCAAAAAAACAAAAAAACCAAACAAACCAAAATCCACACAACACTTTAGTAACTGCACATTTTCAGGTACAAATCTTGATAATCAAATTTTTGAAAGTCAGTTGGACTGTCCCACTGAAAAGAGGTTTTTATACTTAAGAACTTAAGACTTGGGAATCAGACACAAAATATCAGAACAGCGAAATCTTAACTGATCTTCAATATAACCTTACATTCTTAACCTTTCTTTTTGTTAATTAAATAAACAGTGGAGCAATTACCAAAAAGACAGAACACATAAGAAAAGTTATATTTTCTTATTTCCAGTATAGCTGGTCCAGTCATCTATGATAAAAATTTAAAATTCTTGCAAATAACTTTTTTGATATGCTAATTTATATTTGATCATAATAGAAATGGAAAACATCATAGGCTTTGTCTGTTATTTTTGTATCTTTTTTTCCTTGCTCATTTCTTTGTCAAACTTCTCATATATACATATGCTCCTTATGACTGAAACCAAGCAAGCCCTATTATTTTCAAAACTGTTCTCAAAAGTAGCAGCAGGATGAGCTAGAACGTAAATGACTCAAATCATCCAGGGTTGTCCTACCCAGCACTTGGGCCACTGTGAAGTATAAGGATGCAGAGCTGTATTTATGAACCAGAGGTTTTCTCTTAATAGCTAGTGCTTAAAAAAAGGGGAAAAAGCTAGCCCCAATCAACACGGTTTGATTGTTAGCCTTGTTCAACAGAGTACTGGTTTTTATCTTTTTGCGTATTACCTTTCTTGAAAAAAGCATTTTTTTACAAATGATCCTATTACTTTAGTAGTCTTCATTTACATTCTGAATTTTTGTTGTGTCAGTTATCTGATCTCATTTAAGTGGTGAAATCTGTGGACCTCATGGCTATTTCAATGTGATGCCTTTCATGCTGTAATTGAGACGAGTCTCCGATGAATAAAATAAATGCTTTCAGAGGAATCTCAAGCCCTCAACAGACATCAGCTAAAATGTTAAGAGTGTCTCAAATTCCCTCTGGTACTATATTTTCTAACCATGAAAGAAATGTCATTATTGTAAATTCTCAGCCTTTGTCTGAAAATCTTGTACCAGTTCCCTTGAGCGCCAGTTCAGTTAATTAATTCAAACAATTTCCCCTCTAATCTCTAAAACATTTTCATATTTAAGACAATAAATGAGACACTTCAGGGGCTCATTCGTTGTTGGTCATTAATATACCATGGAATTAAAAGAATTATTGCTGGCCTTCAGTGACATGAATAATTTTCATATGGTTTGGACCCATATAAGGTTAAAGTTATGACCTCTCAGTGCTCTGAGGAAATGAATTTAATGAAATCCTTTAAATAGGACTTGCCACTCCTTTGTCATTCTTGATATCTAATTTGATACTTAACCACATGATTTATGACAATTTTGCAATCATATTATTTAATGATAACTTTAAAATTAGTAATTAATTTAGCTGGGGATTGATTGCATTTCTCTTGAACCAGTGCATAAGGTTAATGCAATAGGAGTCTGATGGGTCTGGTAACTTTGACAGTAATTGGTTATTATGTTACATGTTAAGATAAGGAGTCAGCAACTGAGAATCCCCATGAGATTTCCAGGAGACGGAGCTGTGTGTTTGCAAATGTCTTTTCCTCCTTTCAAACACTTGGTTTAAATTCATAAAAGAGTTATTTTTGACCTTCACAATGATGTTTCATAGGGCTTAGTTCTAACTAACATACAATATCAGATTATAGCCATAGAGGAAAATAAGTCTCTTACAGGGAGATCAACAAAGCAATTACAGATTTCCTTTTTGTACTCAAATATAGTATTTCAGTGTAACTGTCAAAACAACATGCTGCCACCATAGAAAACTGTCTGTTTCTTGAAACTATATGATGTTTACATTAAAAACCTCACAATAAAGTCCAAAATAAATCAATATTTTTGGTCAGTAGTTAGTAGAAACCTTTCCTATAATTTTTAATTTTATAATTCATAATTATAGAAACCTTACTCACTTGTAAATAATGAGTTACACTAATATTCTGTCAAAACTGATCTCTAAATTTAAGAGAACAAAATAAATATTTGTGTGCTTATTACCTCTTTTTATGATTAAGTCAAACCTATGGATAAGTGTATGTAAAGTGTCAGCACATAGATTATTTTTTGATAATAAAAAAATAGAGAAAAAAATAGAGAAGATAAAATAGAGAAGATAATAGATAAGGATAATGCTTTTGAATCAAATATGTCATCCAAGATTCTTTTCCTTTGGTTTTCCTTTGAAGCCAAACCATTAGAAAGCTTTTAGAGTTTATGAATTGATTTACCATAATCACTGAGCTCTGTAAAGATACAGCACCTTATAAGTATACATGAAAAAAAGTGTATACAGGGTGCAGATGTGTATTTTGATGGCTATATGAGAATAGTTTTTCATATCTAAATTCTTCCAAATTTCTGAAATATTTGTAGAGAAAATGTTCACGTGATTACAAGATGGAATAACACTGAAATCCATGTTCAAATGCTTTTGGAAACAGAGAGGAAAAGGAGCAACCAAATAAACTGTCATGAAGGACAAGCACCTTATTTGGGCATTTTCCACCTACCTGGAACCAAATGGCCTAACACCTAAACATGATTGCCAGTCTTTGATTAAAGTTGGTCTTAAGTCTTTGAATATCGAGAGTACAGGAAATTTTAATTGATTTTCACTGTCAGAGATATCTGAGGAAAATTGCACGATATCTGTTTTGGAATAGTGCTTTCCTGTTTGCTACAATGAGCCACACCTTGTTCTACAAGCATCTGGTTGCAACACAGAATTGCAAATATACTTAAGATTAGAGGCTTATGTACCTAATTGTATTTTTCCCCTTTCTTCTCTGTTAAAACTCTTCTGTGACAAAATACAGAATACTGGTGAGCACATGTCGAAGCAGGTAGGAGAATTGTAATTTTATTGAAATAGAAATCACAACATGGTTGAAGGTGAAAGCTGCAGTTTAATTCTTTTAGAAATATCCCCAGGTGGATCTAACTCACTGCTTGCCTCTGTCATGAGCACCTGGCATGAAATGTACAAATGCAATATTACTGTAAAACACTGAAAGAAAAAAGAGTGGTCTATTTATAATGAAAAAATTCAATCCAGAGCAGGTCTACCTGCCAGTTCAAGTATGTTTCTCATGAACATATATAGAATCATAAACATAAAGGTAACATATGACCAACCTATCCTGAACATGACTAATCATCTAATAAGGGAATCCAAATATAAAATTTATATGTAATATGCGTAGTTAAAAAACTATATCCTTATCTAAACGTTTTTAATATTTCCATTATAAAGACAACTGAGAAAAATGCTTAAGTGCTTTAAGATTTTGCCACCATCCTTAAAAAGAGTAATACTAATTTTTTTACACTTCTTTATGAGTCTTGACAGACATATACCATCTCTTCACTTCATGTTTGAAAATCCTAGCATCATCAAAGAAAATTAAAACAGATTAAAAGAGCCATATTAAGGACAAAAAGTCTTTATTAACCTACCATAAAGTATGCTATTGTTTTTCCTTCGGTCAGTATTTTATTCTAAGTGCATACATTGCCCACTGGGTTTCCAGAATATAAATACTCTTGTGGAAGTAAATGTATTCTCATCCTTAGATCTTAAACTCCCTACAGTATTACATTTTATTTCTTGGCTTATGCCTCATGCTTTTCTGTAAAGACATAAAGTAGAATTTGCAACCTCAGATGATATTTCTTTATCCAGAAGGCTGCAGCCAAAATATGGCAAACAAGCAACTGCTGCTGCTACTCAGCAGTGTTTCAGAGGAATCTATTATTAATTCACTGAGACTGTAGATAATAGATTATTTTAAAATAGTATTTTTTTTTCTCTTCTTCTGCCTCATTTGGATGGTAAACTTGTGGAATTTCTAAGACTGTTAGATTCCTAAGATTGAAGAAAGAAGTCAATGCCACAGAGTTATTGCGGAGTTTCAAAATGAAACTAAGTGTAGAAGATCTGGGATAAATATCATTAAAAAAATGCTCCAAATGTCCAGACTGTTAAACTGAGGACATTCTTTCAAAGCAAGAGTTAAAGATCCCATTACAGAAATAATTTATTTTGCACAGGATAGCTTACACAAAGATACAGAAACAATTCTAAATTGGGAAGATATAGAGAGACACTAGATATTGTCCATGTTAAACTTCAATAATTTTCTCATTTATAACATATAGTTCATAAAAAATTCAAGTACACCCATGAGTAAGGAAATCCACCTAAGTTTGTAAAGGATAAATGGCATCTTCATAGCAACACTCAAAAAGAATTTGTAGTTATATATTTTGTGTTTTAAACTGAAATAAATTCTTTTGGGCAAAGTCTTAAAACTTTTTCTCCATAACTGCAAGGCAAAATATCACCTTTGGTCCTCAACAATCTAGCTTCTCTCCCTGTTATGTTTGTTGCCTTTACTATTCCCTGTTAAGGTTTCTGTGTCACAAGCACTCAGTCACATGCAATATTCCCATTTTCTCAAAACATTTCAAAATTAATCTTCTGCGAGATGTTCAGCTAATTATGAAGAAGGTTGTCAGCTTCTCTTAAGGTTGAATGAAGAAGAGTAAAACTGTGTGTTCATTCACCTGTATCCAATCATAAATTCCACAGAGAAACTTGTCTCTGACATAATAGACAGAATGGGAGGGCTAAGAAAAAATAGGTGGAACTTATTTACTGAAATACTGCTTTGGTTCATCAGAAGACATTTGCCTTAGTCTAGCTATCTATTTATCAATGGACACCAGAAGCAGAGTCTAAGTGCCAACTACCTTTGAAGAAGTCCTCTTGTACAAGTTTTATTAGTTCCTGTTGCTTTGGTTGAGATGAAAACCCACATTTATCTCATGTTACTAGTACTCTGTCAAAAGCACAAAAACTTTCTCGCATAATGTAAAGAGGAGGAAGAAATTATTTATAATTACTTACAATTCTTCAATTCAGACAACAAGAGAAGACAACAAGACAACAGAGAAGCAATCTTTGGCCTAAGGTCTGACTCCCAAGTGTCAAACTCTACTGACCAACTGAGGGCAATATATTCTTACTAATAGTTCCAAACATCTTTCTTACATCAAAAATGTTTATCCAATTTATGTAACAAATTTGTTTATCACATTCTCTACATTCTCATTTACATTATGCATTAGACATGGTTTGCAGGGTTTCTTTCAATTTGCATAATACACTTTTAGCTCTTTCCCTCTGCAGCTTTAAACTCCCATATTGATTCTACTGTTTTGTAAGCCCTGTAACACTACGTGTACCTTCTTACAGGGACTCTGTTGAAAGCGAAGATGCTAACCTATAATTCGAGAAATATTTACTGGGAAGACACAATTCTTTCATTACAACATTGGTATAAATATCAAAAAAGGTCTAATATCACTCTCCTTTTTTGTTCTTCTTAAGTATCACAAGCATTCCTGTGAAGGTCACTTGTATTGCCCCTAGCACAGAATGTTTTTTTTATTCAGGAATAGGTTTTTAAATATCAAGTATTCTTGTGTGGGTCATTCACCCACATTATAAGTGCTTTCTGTCAGATATCCAGCAGTATTACTGTGACATCATTTTGCTAGTATGCAAAGGGCAGTATATTATCCTATTTTCTTGATTGAAGACTCAGACACCCAACTGAGTTGGTCACAGTAGCTGCTTATTTCTGTCTTTTCTTCATTTCCATCTTTTAAAAATTCAGCTTCTGGTAAGTTGTTCTCCTGACTTTTTTTTAAATCACCATTTGTTTTCCAGAAAAAAAAACCCAAACAAAAAACAGGGGGGGGGGGGTGGTGTTATTGTATTGTATTATATTATTATAAATAATGAATAAAGGTATATATCAAGCTTTAATAATATCAAGAATATCACGGTTAAATTACTAAATATTTCTTTCTTTACTCTTCTTTGCCCCCTCCTGTGACCTGACCTCTCATGCCTGGGATTCCCTTTGAGAGTACCCAAATGATGACAGCCCCCTTGAACCATTCGTTACCACTAAATCAGATTAAGGTGAAATGACACTCAAGATCTGCACCTGAATACAGGAATTAATTAGAACTATAGAAGGAATAAAAGCACAAAAGCTGGTTCTTCGATTACTATTTACATTCAGGCTGTGTCATCACAAAGGCTGACTATTTAGATTATTTATATATTGCATATGCAAAGTCCACAATACGTGGATGTTAATGCTGTGTAACCTGGGGAAAAACTGGTTACTCAATGATTTTAGGAAAGAGAGGGAGAAAGATAAAGTGAGAGAGCAAGAGAAGAAACAATAAGAGAGAGAGATAACAGAAAATCACCAGTCCCAGATCCAGCGTTGGGTCAGCCAACAGGGGAAGGTTGGTGTCAAAGAAATTCCCCAGGCCCACCCCTGCAGACCCTCATTTTATAGGTTTGTCTTCTTTGTTTCATAACAAGTAAGTGTGGCTGAGTCATAATGACTGAGCAGCCAGAAAAGACACCAGTCCCTTCTGCTACTTAACTTTTTCATCCCCAATTTTATCATTATCATGACTTAGGCCCTTATTGCAGACCCTTATTTTAGTCTCTTTCCTCTCCAGCAATCTCTTTGGAAATGCTAATGAGGATTTTTTGTTTGCAACAGAGGCTTGGCATCAATCCCTGCAGACCAGTTCTATCAGGGTGCTAAGAGAGTCTTCTTTCTACCTTTTGCTATTCCAGTCTGCTTCTATCACTTTCCATCTCTCTCTGTATCATTTCATCTAGCAATATATTTTGTCTGTCTTGTAGAGCTTTCTCTTTAAAGATTCTTCACAAATAGATTCTGTGGGATTCATTGGGATTCTTTTGTCTTTGATGGTTTTATATGCCATTCAAATTTTTGTATCTTTTCTGATAAAAGAGTAAAAATTAACAGTATTTCTTGTGTTTCCTTTGCAGTCTGTATCTATAAGAAATATATATTTACGTTTCATATTAAACCATCTTGTATTTTTCAATATTGAACTTAACAGCTCCAGTGTTTTTCTGCATATTAGAAAGCTGTTAGGAAAACAGTTTGGCAAGCCAAGATCTCCTGTAGTTTTAATCTGTAACTCACTGTTAGATCATGCAGATATTATTCATGGAACAAAACTCGAAGGGGACACCTGCCTCTCTGGATGCATCCCTTGCAGAGATATATGGTTGCCATCAAGATATTCATATCCCACCATGTATCTCTGCAAGAGTTTGAATTCTCTAATCCCTAACTATAACTTTAAGTAGCTTAGTCCTATAAGTATATAGGAAAACATGAATTTAATATCATCCCACCTACTGGAATATACAATCCCCAGTAAATTCCTTCTTTCATTTCCTATTGACCAGTATTTATGGATTTCTATTCAGTTTGAAGTCTTTTGTGAATTCTGCTTTCTGGCACAAAAAAAGATTCCTTCAGGGTGCTCCACAGGTACTTTTTGCAGAAAAACACATTGATGACAAGCACCACATGACTTCCATGCATTTACCTCACACTCATTCTTCTTGAAATACTGGAGTATGGGCCATGCTATAATTTCTACCCAGACACAAACTCTGTGGAAGAGAGAAATGGCTAAAATTTTCCTTCTTGTAGGGAATGTTACAAACAAACATGTCAAAGGGTCCTGTATCATTACATATTATCCTATTATCTGTACTGCATGAACACACTGCATCTGTATAACACTAGAATATAATAGTACAAGTTCTTAAGAAGATAAATAATGCTATAATTTATATTTCTGCAGAGCAAAAAAGGAGTGATATGACATTTCTCTTAGCCAAAGAGAATTCTGGATAAACCAGAGAAACAAAGAGGAGGATTGGAGGAATTACTGATAAGAAACACAAAATGGCTGCTACTTTTTAAATTATTACTATTTTAAAATATTTGGCTGAGCCTGTGTATTTCGTGATAGTGTGGTTCAGTCTTCACAGAAGCATTTTCATATCCTCAGTCCTCCAAGGCTACACATTTATTCAAGTTAAAAACAACTTCAATATATCTGTGATCTAAGTAACTGCAGAAGGAAGAGATAATTTTCTACTTTCACCAGGATTAAGTAATGTTTCCCCAGTAATACTTATTTACATTCCTTCAGGGAATGTTTGAAATTGACCCTTCTCTCATAAAGCAAAGAAATAGATGTGAGAAATAAGCTTTATTGTGGCATCACAGCAATATAGTCAACATGCTGTCAACATTTTTTTCCTGCAGGACAATTATTCCATCAATTTTCTTCATTAACAAGGAACAGGATACATTAAATATGAAGGAAAGGGGGGGGAAATGACGAGCAAATGCTCATAACTACTGAAGTATGTTGTGTGTTTATGAATCAGGAGGCATAATACAGATTTATAAATATAAATTTAGATACAATTCTGTTGTATACAATCAAAACACCTGACTCAGATCTGGGAGCAGAGCTCAAAATTAAATAGCAAAGGTAGCTCTTGACAATGTACATAGTGAAATGCTAACAACACATGTATGTGATGCTTCATTTCTCACGAACAAGAGCAGTGACCAGTTCTAGAAAATCAGCTTTTACAATTAGTGACTTCAGAGTAGTGTATATCCAGAGATACTGCCACACTTTCTTTTATGCTTAGCTGGAAATAAACATAATGCCACATATACAGTAAAGTGGAATGCCAGTAAAGATTGTATTTTTACCCAGAACTGTTGAAATACATAGAATGAAATTTTTATATTGAAAAGTAAACACTGAAGTGACGTGGGGGGACAGTGTCATGTTTGTAAAGCTTAGTCATACTCTACATATGCAGTTGTAATACAGTTAAATTTATTCTACCATCCTGATCAAATTTAATGTCAGCAAACCATAGTCAATATCTGTCTTTCTGAGAACATGGAACAAGTAAGCATTCTGTACTCATTTTTTTAATTCTTAAAGAGCTGACACAATCATTATAGATTACTTCATCCATCCAGATTATCAGAATGCACAACCAAGATTTCAACTTTCTGTCTGAAACACAAGATTTGGGCTACGTAAGTTCAGAACTAACCTGAAAATTCTCCACAAGTGATAGAGAGGATTGCATGTATCTAACCAGTGATGGATGATTTTTCATTGGGAAAACCCCAGGTATGAAAATTTACAAAGTCCAGATTCAGGTGGAATCTTGAGAGCACATTGCTGCCACGAGAAGAGTCAGGGCATGCAGAAAGAATGACTGTGCTTGAGGTATTTGATGGTGTAAAGTACAAACATTGTCTGAAACATACATAGGAAGCATGATCCATGGTGCTGTATGAGAACCTATACCATTTCTCATTCCTGAAAACCATTTGTCACTGGCCTCCTTTGAAAGACCTCACAATTCATTCCTACCTCCTGTTAATTATTTTTTACTTAATTCTTTACACCAGTAGGAATGTTTCCTCACTCCTCTGTTAGTACTGTTTAAGTTTCATAAAAGGCTTTGGTCATGGAATCTAGCAAAAAATCTGTCTGAAATCCAAGTACATGAACAACTTAATATTTTCCAATCTCTCAAAAAAAAAAAACCAACAAAAAATAATCAAGAAGTTTTTAAAGTTAGAGTTTTTACCAGCATGTTAAGTTAAGTAAGTTCATTCAGAAATGTTTCTCTGTACCAAAGTGCATAGCAACATGGAAGTATGTCCCTGGAGAAGTTGGTACAGTTCCTATATTATGGAATATATCCTCAGAAATATCCCACTGAACACTAGAAATAGTTATCTGCCTTATCAAAGGCACAAATCTAGGCATTTTAGCTAATTAACAGCTGATAAAATACTTCAGGCACTAGTGTAAACAATGTTTACAGTAAAAAGAGTGAAATAGTTAAACTAAGCTTTCAATAAAGTCACTAAAGTAAAAAACTTGGAAGCTGTTTTCTAAACCATTTCTGAGTTCAGTTCATGAAGATGGAAATTTAAAAAAGCCCAAAAGTGACAGGTCTCTAAAACGTTCAAAGCAAGATAAAATTTATTCCTTATCAGCTGGGTTATAAACAAATGCAGAAGGGTTTTCATGTAAGACCTCTTGAAACATACAAATTTTTCTGTTATTCTGTAAAGCTATCCAGAGTAAAGGTCCAGCAAACATTTCTAATTATAGATTTTTAATGCTAGTGTTGTTCCAGGTATACAAGAGATATTGCTTCATAAACTTGGTCCTTTTCCTCCATAGATGTATGATTTTCTTACAGCAACATTTCACAGTAAAATAAAAGATATATGCCACTTCTTAAAAGACTAATTTGTAAGGGACTGCAACAGAGTGAAGACCAATCATAAAACACCTTCTCTGTGATATTTGGGATCTTATAGTTCCAATAGGCAGAAGTGAAACTAAAGGTAATCATCATACCTTAAATACTGAACCATGAAACCTTTACCTCTGCAATTATTCACAAAAGTCAATAATGTTAGAAAGTATTCATAAGAGTACATCAGAATGAGTAAATGTTCACAATCTGCCTTGGTGTAAGAAGGTGTTCTGTCCCTCTTAAGGAATATGAACGACCCATTTAATTAATCTTGGTTGTACAATGACAAAGTGACTGTGATATATACTAGCAAAACATTTACATTCAGGTCAGGGTCAGGACCCAATAGCTTTGCACTTAGTCATATATCTCTCTCCAGATTATGCTGAGTGCAAAAATAACCAAAGACCCAAATTGCTTTACCTGTGCAGATATGTCTAGAATGACAGAGGAGCTTTCTGTGCTATGGCTGAAGAGAGTATTCAGAGCACAGTGAGCATCATTGCTGTTTTGAAGCCAACACTAAACACATTCAGTTGAAGATGTCTTTAAATTGTAAGAATTCCTTGTATGCAATAAATTGTCCAGGAGGAAATATAAGCCTTATTTCATAATCATAATTCTGTTGATTAATAAAAAAATAAAAATAAATAAAAGTTCACTCAGTCTTTAATTACTTTTTACGTTAGTAAGGTGAATACCTTTTATGCCCCTGAGCTTTCTGTACATTGCCACTCTAACTGCTTGTTCTTGTGATTATCTAAACATAGATTATGCTGCTTCTTATGCCAAATGAAAGGGACAATAGACAAAGGTGGAGAATAAGTGGAATAGGTTGACATGAGTTGTATAGTCTGGAATCAATGAAAAATTTACTTTCCTTACAAGAGCAAGGTAATAATGCTGTCTGTCCTTTAGGACAGTGAAAAAAAAAAACATCTTCCAAACTTACTACGGAAAGAGATTTGGACTAGGCTGTCCAAGTCAAATTGGAAAATGGAATGTTCCTAAAGTGAAAAGCAGCTTTTAATGTGGAAAATATGCTGTCTTGACTCATGATTCCAGTCAAATGTAACAAAGAAAATAATTGCCCAAACATGGGTTTGTAATTATGTTCTTCAAAGCTTTCAAAACTACAGTTTATCACAATAAGTCACACTATGAAACCATATCCTAAAAAAAAAAAAAAAGTGATATAAGCATGTTGCTTTCTTTAGGAATTTATTTCTTTAGGCTGTTTATGTTTCTGTGTCCAAAGGAAAGTAAGTCACAGAGAATCCAGATTGGCAGATGTGTTTAAAAATATGACTTTTTAGGCACCTGCATTCCAACTAAATTTATTATGTAGTGTTGTGAATGACACATTAAATTCTAAACTATGAGAAAACAGACTCACCATTTTGATCAAATTAAATGACTTCTCAGTGCCACATGTACTTCTCAATTCTCAAATAAAAACAAGTTAAAGAAATCAAAACCAAATGACTGAGCTCTAGTATTTTTTCATAATTGCAGTTTCCCACACCATTAAGAGCCATTTTCAAAGAGATATGTACAGAGGTTTTCACATATATCCTGTCGAACCTGTCATCTCTTGCACTCATAGATTCATGAAATCACAAAAATGTTGGTTCTAAGGCACCTATGGAAGTCAAGTCCAGGTTTCTTTGACCTTTACATGCCCAAAACTACATTCCAATATTTTTCTATGGAGAACCCAGAGGCCAACCAGGTTCCTCAAGTCCTGCTTTCAGCATTTTTAGAGTTGGGGATTTTTTTTTTTTTTTTTTTTTTTTTTTTTTTTTTTTTTGGGTTTGGGCTTGGTTTGGATTTTTGTGTTTATTTTTTTGTTCTGGGACCTTTCTCAATACATATACTTTTTCACAAATAATTGATAGTGGCCTTGTAATAGTATCCTGTAATATCTCTTTCAATGGACTCATCTGGGCCTGAATTGAGTCAGTTTCTCCAAGTCTACAGGAGGCCAAAAAAATCTTTCCATCCCATGCATAGTCAGTGCATGAGAATCAGTTTAGGTGTGCTTTACACACAGGTACACACGTAACTTCAAACAGGTGTTTGTAAAAACAGGTGGTGTAAAAATATTAGATTTTAAATTGTCCAAAGAACACTGTAGCATAAGAGTTACACACAAGAAAAGGAAAGAAAAAAAAAAAAAAGAAAAAGAAAAAACTAACTAAAAAATTTGAATAAAGCCTAAAATCAGCTGGCAACAGTTTTCCAGACAACTGATGGTGAGATGTGTGACAATACTCTGTCCCTTATAAATCTGCTCCCTGTATTAAATAGCTGCTATTGTTGGTGTCTTTCAGCTATTTCCCTTTAAGTGAATTTCAGCTGGCAAAAAGGAAATATGCCTATTCTTTTTTTATGGAACTGATGACGTTTTCAGTACAAATGCATACACAGCTGCTGTGGACAAGTGACACTCTGCCAAGTGCATCCCATGCTGTCTTGTTTCCCTTTTTTGTGCTGCAGTGTTTCTTTTTCATTCTCTTGGTAATAATAATGAAGGAGAAATCACCAAAGCTGAATAGAAAGGACTTGTTTGTTCTCTTTCTTTTTGCTTAGAGACCAAGAGAGAATGAACCCACCACTGATAAGGGTACAGATAACTTTCCTTTGACGAGCCTATTCAGGAAAGAGAATGACAACAAGGAACGCAAACTTTTTACTTTCAAGCCTGGTGAGGATGGATAGAAGGTGATGGTATTGCAATAGACAACATAAGGAACTGCAAGCAATAGTGGACTGTAGTCATTTAGCGTTTAACGCCACCTTAGGATATGTTCTATGAAACAAAAAACAGAAATAATTCTGATGCTGATATGAATGGAAGAGAGGCTTAATTAACAGAATACAGAATAGCAATATTAAAATGTTTTATCAAGTCAAAAGGTGATAGTTTGCTTGAACTCCAAGTCTATACTAGCATACAGGAAATTTTAAGTTCATTCTCATAGAGTATGTATGGCATTTCCACCTTGTTTCAAGCTTCTAACTGATAGGTGGGCCTAGAAGATAAAGGAGAATTAATGGAATTTCAAACTGAGAAAACACTATAAATTTCTTTTCCTTCCATGCCACTCTAATTGAATGTCTTCAATACTCAAATGTTTATCTGACCCAGAATGAAATTTGAAATTTCATGTTACATATTTTAAGTAAAAGAATGATTTCACAAATCTCAAGAGGCATGTGCTTTGTACTCTGAACTGTCCAAGAGCTCAGCGATTAAGAAAATTACTCTCATTCATTCAGGCCCTAGAAACGCCAACTTTCTTTTGCTCTTTTGTCTGAGACACTTCATCTTTTTGTCCTCTTAAGGGCTCACACTGTTTACTTCAGCAAGGACTGAAATTATTATCAAGCGCATAATTTCCTGTAGGGGTGGTTTGAACATCAAGTTGGATAACCATTCTGTTTCAATATTTTATATGTAGAATTTATATGTAGAATTCCTTTCAAGATACCAGATATCTCAACAGTTACAATAATTTACCAAAATCTAAGACATATAGATTGAAAAATTCTCAGGAAGAAGAAAATTAAATCATTGTTTTAGTAGTTCTTAAGAGACCGCAAGAAAATCTTAATTGGTAAGTGAAAGAAGGTAAATTACCTTTCATCATATCTGAGATTGGAGTCTTGGATACTCTTCCAGCCAACACTACTCACAGCTCCAGGCTGAACAAGCACATAGTTTCAGAATGGCTAAGCATTTATCTTAGGTAAAAAAATGCATGTCCAGTTCTAGAAAGGGTAGCCTGCAGAGACTTGGAGCCCATACCCACAAGACACATCTGATCTTGTCATATGTGGAAAATGAAATGGGTTGGGAGATTGATTGCTCATTGGAGCAAGCAAGTTGAAACTTGGAAGCAAGTGATTTTCATATCTGATCTCATTAGCAACAATATATGTGTGTATGCACCCAGATACAGACTCATAGAAAAAGTGTCTTGCTGAGTGTTATTCTGAGATCATGCGGGGAGGGAGGGGGAGTTCACATTTCATTAAACAATGGTACATATTAAACAAACTTTACATAACACATATTATTTTCTTTTGTACCTCAGAAGTACATAGTTATTTTCTATACTAAGAATTTAAAAGACATAAGTATTCTCTTTGGCATATTCAGAAAATATAGGTATGGCTATATAGAAGAGGACACAGCTTTCTGTTGAGTTTCCATGGTCTTCCTGAAAAGAGATTATTTCATTATTCAAATGAGCCATTACATAACTAAAATAGAAATTCTGTGGTTGTACTTAAGCATGATCTTTCCTAAAAAACACTTTGTTAGTTGCTTTGGATTTGAACTTTGATATTCCTCTCTTGCATATTTTGCATAAATCAAGTAAATTTGTTCCAAAAAACTATTTATGTCCTTAATCAAAGGCTTCTTCATACTCTGCTTATTTTCTTTTAAAACTTTGGGAAGTTTTCAAGTCAAGGCATATCTACTTCAGGGATATATGTCAGGAATACAAGATAAAGCATTCAAAGAACAAAGAGATAGCTGAGTAGAGTATTGACTTTTAATGTCTATAGTTCATGGGATTCGAAAGCCAGAAACTGTGTTATACAATGACTGCAAGAGAAGTTTACATGGATGTTAAATTACTGGAATAGCTGCTCATACCACTGTTCCAAGGGATATAAAAAACTCTGCTTTAAAATACAACTTCCTTCTGTTGTAGCTCTGTGATCTAAACAACTGACACTTAGACACCCATATTCACTCTTCTCCACTCACTAAAAGTGAGAGCAGAAACATAAACAATCACTGTCTCTAAGTAGAAATATAGTGTAAAACAAAAGCTGATTAGTGCCTCCTAGAGTATTGACATATGTACTTGAACAAAATGAAAAATCTGATGTTTTCCTTTAGTTTTCACAAACTGCCTCATCATGACACATGCAGAAGTTACATGGATATCAAGTTTTCTAAGCATGTTTTCATGCACAGCCTCTTATTAAAGATATCATCAAATTAACTTTGATAGATTGACGGTAATGTAGATTTGATATAAAATCATAGAATGATTTGGGTATAAAGACACTCTCAAGATCATCTAGTTCCAAACCCCATACTAAGGGTCAAGAGACCTCCCATAAGACCAGGTTGCTCACAGCCCCATCTAACCTGGCCTTAAACACTTCCAGGGAGGGGGCATCCACAAGTCCTCTGGGCAACCTGTTCCAGTGTCTCACACCGAAGGATTTCCTTCTAATGTCTAATTGAAAAGTACTTTTTTTAAACTTAAAACTCCCCCCATTTGTCCTATCCCTACATGCCTCTGCAGAAAGTCCTATGTTTAGCTCTCCCTAGAGGCTTCTGTTCTCCAGGTTGCACAACCCCTACTCTCTCAGCATGTCCTCATAGGAGAAGTGATCCAGCTTTCTGATCCCCTTTGTGGACTTCCTCTGAACTCTCTCCAAGAGCCCATGTCCTTCTTGATTTAGGGGTTCCAGAACTAGACACAGTGTTCCAGGTAGGGACTCACAAGAGTAGAGTAGAAGGGGAGAAGGACCATGCTTCTTCTGATGAACCCAGGCTGCAGTGGCTTTCTGGGCAGCAAGTACACACTGCTGGATGAGTCTTGAGCTTCTCATCAGCAAGCACCCTCAAGTACTTCTCCTCAGGGCTTTTGGTTGTTTTCAATACATTCTCTGAAAAGCCTTTATTTGTGCTTGTTATTGCCCCAACTTATGTGAAGGACTATAAGTCATATAAGGAGGGATACAGAACCCTCAGATTATTAAAACTTGAATCAGTTATTTCATTTGGAAATATTCAAAAATGAGCATATAAATATCCATAAAAATGATAACTGAATTTTTAATGTGGGTTTCATCCAATGTACCTATGTTTCAGAGGTGGAGAAGAGATTCTCTCCCTAGTCCAAGAGCTACTTGGAGTACAATTTCCTAGCTAATTAACAAAAGAAGGGGTAAGGAAAGATGTAGTGTTTGAATTTTAACTAGAATGCAATTTTTCAGTTTTTCTCATTCATATTCAACCCCTTTGTATTAACCACATATCCACACAAGGATCCTTTAGACTACATTATGGAGGAAAAGGATGTAACAACTGCATTATCTTCAGTAAAGCTCTGCCATCTTTTTTAATTTAAATAACTTGCCAGATCTATGCCAAAATGATAAGAGGTGATAAGAGATAATGTGAAATACCTTGCTTTATGCCAAGTGCATCATTGCTGGGATGAGAAAGATGTACTGGTTAACTCTTGCATTGATTTACAACCTACCAGAAGTTTTTTTCCAATGCACATTAAAGTGAAATACATTTAGGTTGTACAAAGATGGTTGTCTAAATATCAGTTTGATTTTTATATAATAATAAAAGAGAATCTGTAAGATTTACATCCCTATTTCAGAAAAAAAGAACTTTGAAGGACACTGAAATAAAGAATGGGTCTGGCTCCATTCACACAATCATATTTCTCTTCAACAAGTATTCCTCTGCACAACAGTAGATAATATACAAAAAAGAATTCCATCTTTATAATGTCAAACATGGAAAAGGGTGTACTTCATCTGAGTGCATACTGGCCCATGGTGTATTGCATAGACCAGAGGTCTTGTTCTGGCCACCGAACAACTTTGTTAAATTTGCACAAAAAAAAAAAAATTAAAAATTTCATAGCTCATTAATACATTCTTTGTATGAGCAGATTAAGTGAATCTTCCTGGATTACCATCACTTCTCACCACCACTTTGTGCAAAATGTGTTGTTGATTACTTAATTTTTACAAATACTGCTATAATATTTTGTGACATAGGACAAAAAATTATAAAGTAGGAACAGAATACTATGAACCACTATTCATATTTCTAAATATAAATAGGATTTGTAGCTGTAACAATAAACCAAAATGAGCACTATTTTCATTAGTTTAGATTGATGCATTTCTTTGTAGGTATATTGCTGGTTTCCTGGAGGATTTTCTGAGCAGACATATGATTATGTAAAACAGCACTAAAAATAGTTCTGTTAAATCATTAAAAAATTCTAATTTGAGTTGAGCATTAAAGAAAGATAATTAGAGCTAATTTAATAATATGCCTACATGCATTTATGGCTGCTGCTAAATGTGATGCACCTAACAAATATAATGCTAATTTTACATCTAATGAGATTTGAAATTATTCTATAGCTTTCCAGGCTTTTTAGTTTTCTAAAATGTATTTGTTTACCTGTTATGAATTAAAACCATTTAATCATAAATTGATAAAACATCACCTTCTAGTAATTATTTACAAGAATAAAGGTAACCCTAGTAGCATATTCTTAATTAAAAATATACTGATTCATGATTAAATGTGATTTGTGACTGCTGATATTCATTCCCAGAACACACAAGTCATCAGCAAGTTTCTGTGTTTTAAGAAGCATAACAGACTTTGAAAGTTTAGTCAAATACAATTGTATTGTCATGGCAAATATTTTCACAGCATGAAACAAGATTTCCTATAACACTTGTAAATGATACACCCTCTGTTGCCTGAAAAAACAGCCACCGTGTTTGCTCTGAGTGTCCATCAACCTTGGTACAGATGACGAGTGGACCAAGGGCTTCAAGGCCAGAAGATGCCAGACTGGAATGGAACTGCTTGGACAAAACTCACTCCCTTTCCCTTGCCTAAAAGCCCATTGCAAACACATTGTACCATTGCCTTTACCATTTATTCCATTTTGGATATTAAACAGCTCAATTGCTATTGATAGTGATAGTATGGATATTTTTTTCAGCAAATCATGTCCCTCCTAGTTTTTCCAACACTCATTAAGGGGAGCTTAGCCACTATAGTGACCAAGTATTGATGGCTGCAGCCGCTAGCAGAAACAGAAGTGATATCACCAGGGGAATCTTGTGAAAGTTAGAGGATGGATACTGACATATTAGCAAAATTGCAGCCATCTGCTCCTGACTCTTAATGTTCTTGTGTCAGACTAAGTGCCAGAGTGGGGGAGCTTGGACAGCAGCAGCCTGAGAGGAATTCTATCAGCGCTTGCCAGGAGATGTGAGGGCTAGCACAATAGTCACTGCTCCTGAAGAAGAACAGTTTGTACCTCCACATATGCCATGAAGCTCTTTTTGATGCAATAACACTTGGTATTTAATACTTACCTTTGCAATTTTATATTTCATTTACTTTAAAAACATTATTAACACAATGGCCATTTTTCCTCAATCTCCAGTTCATTTAAGAGTGTGGACTTATTTTTTCAATTAAAAACAAAACTTTCATTTTTAAAGTCCCCTTTTACTCCTTTCCCTGATAACAATTCCTTAAATCCCCTAATAAATCACTTTCCTTTCTAAAGCTATGAACACTGGCTGGTGCTTGATTGTTCATGTTCTCATTTTGGAACTGTGCTTTGCTTTTTTTTCTCCCTTGTCTAAATGGACAAAACTTAACTATTTGAATTAAATTTTATATTCAAGATAGATATAATTTTTCAGTGTCACATGAACTCAGAATAATGTTTAAAGAACTCCTCATATTGCTATTATGCATGGAATTGTGAAGCACATCAGTTTTTCCACACATCTGTCTCCTTTGCAGAAAAAGAATGCTGGAGGCAGTCACTACCAGTTTATTTGTTATAATTAAAATTGGCATTTAGGCATCTCAATTTGTATTTTCTCTATAAAGTAAGAAATATAAAAATCCAAACTGTGGTCAGAAATTATGTCACAAGACCATGTACTATTTGATAGCAAGCCTTTAATGCTTGGCCTCACACCTCTCCAGCTACTTCTTTGGCTACAAACCCATTCCCAGCTGTATGGTAAATGACCTTTTGTTCTAGCACATCTACTTCTTTCAGACAGAATAAGATTGCTTTGGGCACACTGTTCTTCTTTCAAGCACAAACACTCCTGCTTGATTAAAATGAAGGAAATGTTAGCCATCATCGTAGGCTTCCTGTCACTTTTGAATTTTATTTGTCCCCTTTAGCCTGAAACCCAGAAGTCTACTTTTGACCTCTGTTGTACATCCACTGTCACTACCAACTCTGGATTGTTGGCAGCCATTATCTACACTCCTCTTTGCTGACAGTACAGTGATCTTCACTCTGTCTACTCTGACAACTGCTTTATGGTATCCCTGAACAGTTCCTCCTCACTGAAATTCTCACAGGATTCCTTTGCGGAATTTACTGTTTTGTTCCTCCTGGACTGAATGACAGAAATGCTGTGCAGCGTTCAGCTTTTGCTGATTTATTCAGATGTTGGATAGTAGTTATATTAATTTTCCCACCCTGCAGGATCAGGAGGCCTCTGTGTTCAGCACTCTGTCACTCTGTCCCTCTTCAGTCCTGTTTTGCCTTTCCTTTATATTCTCTGATCTGTTGATACAGAGTTTGTGGCTCTATGATTATCTTAAACCATTTCCTGATGCTTTATTTACATATATATTAAATAAATCTTTGTATGAAACCCATGAAAGGAAAGAACATCTTTCTTTGCAACATCAAAGACTAGAAATCTTACACTGCTATTTTTTCATACAAACTTATGTTGTCAAACATCTGATCTGGTTTCTGAACAAAATGCAATGTGAAATTTTATGACAATATTATAATTATTGAAAAGAGTATATAAGTGTTTACCAAGGTGGACAATATTTTCAAGAAATTATCTTTATCTGTTTTCTTTTCATTAGTAATTTACTCAGTATTGTGCATCTCTGATGAGGAGCAGCATATAGACAAGGGCTGCATCAAGAAAGCCATGAGGTCTCTACATCCTTAATGCAGATTAGATAGTTCCCCTGTACCAATGGTGATGCCAAGATTGAGCATAAGTTGTAAAGTACAACAAAAATCAGAGTTTAGGGTATAAATATGCATGCATAATCTAATTTGTGGCCAAAACAGCAAGGAGAGAGTACATTTATATTCATTACACAGAAGATCTAATGATCAACTTGCTGTATAAGGTTATTTGGATCTGTACCGTAAAGGGTTAAGAGGGCAATTGCTACAGATTGATATAGTATTCAATGGTGGAATATAAAGACTTATTAATTAATTTAGGAAAAACGTGTATTGCTCAACATCTGAATGTGGTATAGCTTAAATTAGATGGTAGATTCTTAAATGCTTTTCTATTTCCCATAAGAAATCAAAGGTTAGTTGTGACAACCTAGCTGATATTCATTACACTAGTTATATAAATCAGAGATCATTTATAAATTCCATATACCTTAATATTCACATTTCTTTCCCATAGTTTTTTTGTGCTTAATATCAGAAGTATCTGGAAAATTACTTTTTGCTAATGTAGGTGATAAGGTCTTTTCCCTGAGGATCTAAAACTGAATTATTCAGTGCTCTATGACAACACTCAAGACAAATTAAATAAAATCAAAATTAGTCCTGGTGACTTCTCCTTATATTCACATTTTAAAATAATAAGTCCTGACAAGAAAAGGCATTACCATCTCATATGGCCCAATTAGGAGAACTAAAGACTTGAGGCCATATTATTTGCTATGGAAATTTCATATTGTACTACACTGGTATGATAAGCCAGAAGTCTGGCTGTATTCCCAGCCTTAAACTTATGCACAGGGATTTGATGGTCTGATAGGAAAAAAAATACTTTGTTGTAAAAACATATTTTTCAGAAATAGTTGAGAGTAAAATGGA
The DNA here is from genome assembly GCF_003957555.1 of Calypte anna. NCBI lineage: Eukaryota > Metazoa > Chordata > Aves > Apodiformes > Trochilidae > Calypte > Calypte anna. The sequence goes on from NC_044244.1 coordinate 32,016,012, forward strand.
TGGGCATGGGCAAATTGTCACATTTATGACAAAGAATAAGAAAAGTAGGCCTTTGTGCCATATTTACTCATAAGTTAAGCTTCATGACGGTGCTGGTATAAGGCAGCTCATTCACAGCTAGTCAGTAATCATCTGGGTACCTATGTTTGATCTGGTTTTATTTATAACACTTTTTAAAAAGTACTTATCTGAAGCTCTGGTTCAATACATATAAAAAGGGCAAAATTTTACATGGGCAAAATCCAAAGTAACGGCTTAGTGTTTAAAAGCTGTTCTACACAAAAATATGTCAAATTTGTGTTATGGTGTTAATCAATCAGAACAAATATATTACTACAAGGCTTCTAAGCAATGTTTGTCTTCATACCAAATAATTAACCATATACTTAAATATCATTCTTTTAATCAATCTAATCCTTTATAAATACTCAACAGTAGAAACAGTAAGGAAAGATACCCCTCTGATTTTATCTTTTGGTACTTAGACAATTTGAATGACAACACAGTTTCAGTTATACTTTAAAAATATTTGTTTTTTTCCATAGGTTTTAATCATAAATGAAAAAGATATAAATGTTTGCTCATGTCCCTCCCATTCATAAATCTTATCATTTGAAGTGAAATGCACACATAATTTTACTTTTAGAGAATTTGCACTGAATAAGTGAATATAAATTGACATTATCAGACCCTTATTATAGAAATGTTTGCTCATTCTTATAATTTACCTGACATAAGTGAATGCTGTAAGACAGAGAGCAAACCTGAAATAAGAAACTGTATGTGGTGTTATTTTGGATATTTCTAAATGACTGTAAGAGATATTGCCTTCAGTAGTGATTCCTTTTTTCTTTTTTTTTTCTTGACAAGTTCATATTTTCAAATGTTTATCTGTTTGAACGCTGAACACAGATGAGATTATTTATTACTCATCCTGAGACAGTATCTTCATGATTATGTACTGTGTAAGTACACTGTTCTCCACAGAGTTTACAATTTTAAGCAAAAGAAAAATAAAGAGTGAAAAGTAAGGATGTACTGGAAGTGCAGCAGGAAGACTGAAAATAATTTACATTCAATTACCTTACTGTCCAGACATCATTAAGAAATAAACACTAGATTTCCATTTTTTAATTTCCAAAATATATAATTAAAGAGGTTACTATTTTTCTGGAACTCTGAAGAAAACTTCCATGTCAGGTTGGAACTAAAGTCCTCTTAACTAAAAAATTTTGCTCACACTTATGAGAAACCCCGTAGGTTAAAATGGAATTTGAGTTCTGTGAATTGTACTTAACCCCTATTAAAATTTTTAAAAGGAGAATACTCACAAATTTATTTTAACAGGGTTAGCCCATGATCTTTTGTGTCTCATATCATAAACTTAACACTGAGAGTAGTAGAAGGAACCTGTCTAAAAAATTATAGCAACCAGGTACGGAGGAATAGTTAAGAGGAGTTATTTAATTAGATTGAGTATTAATATAATCAATTAAATCAAATTAGAATAATAATATAAAGTTAGTTTGAGTTGAAAACTAAACTTTCTCTTTTTTCTTGAGCAGCAATGATTGATTTTCCAAAGTGTTAGAAGCTGTAGAATCAAGATAAAGAAGGACAAGGCAATTTTAAAAAAAATAATATATATCTTAGACACTTGCTGATATTATTTAGCATTCCAGTGCATATATTAGAAGGGAATAATTATCCAGAGCAACACTGAAATCAGAAAAAACTTATTTAGAATTTTTTCCTTAAAATATCTGAATCACTGTGAATGGAGATGATTACACTTCACCTTTGCTTCTTCCTCCAGTATTAGCCTTAAAAGTTAACTTCACTGCTAGTTTCCTAGAGCATTTTGTGCCTATTAACAGTAGCTCTGGTAGTATTGCTGGGAGAAATGGCAACCTTCTTCTCCTCTTCTTAGACTAGGATTTTTGATGTGTTACATTTTATATGCACAAAGTCAAAGATATCTTTTGTGCCTTAAATCTGCGTGTACTAGTCAGTGTTATGTCAATGAGTCCATGAGGAATCACACATTCTCCAGGTGCCCAGGACCTAATGTGTGAATGATATGATAAGCACATCTTCTGTACACATTTAAAAACTCACTTTTTTCATGTTTTAAATTGCCTGAATAGGTACTCCACACAACTCACTATAGCTTTATTATATTGCTCCTGCCTATCATTGGGCTGAGGAAAATGTCACAATGAAATCCTGACCCTCATCCCCCACCCAACACTGGCTTACTGCTAATTAATGTCTGTCCTACATAGAAAAATATTGCAGTCAAACCCCATGTCTTGAAGAAAAGATAAACCTTGTCAAGCCTTGCCCTTATTGTATGAGTGATCTGCATACACAAATGTGTCAGGATACTCTGAATTAAGCCCCGGTTATTTAACATGGAATAAACACCTTATATATCTCTCCTAGCAGATACATTAAAAACATGTTAGGGCAAAGTCAAAATATGGCATTCTAAAATTGTTTTATCTAAGGATTCAAGTAACAGAAGTCATGGGAAAGCGAAGAAGGCTGCTTAGAATACTAATTTGGTGAAAAACTTAGACTGAACTAACTTTAAAATAATCATGTCACAGATTGCCTGTAGCCATCTTTATTTCTTCATCATCATCATTATGAGATCCATAAAGGGCAACCTTTGTTTAATAGCAACATCTGACATTTACTGCTATGCCTCAGATAGACAGTGTCCCTTCCAATTTATGAAGTCATAAGTGCATCATATCCCCTTTTGGGAGAGCAATGCATGGTAAATGAGTTTGTTTTTCAGATATAAAAACATTGTTTAAGCCATGTCAATGTAACTACACAGTGACTGGCACAGGGTATTTTCATGTAGCAAACAGACTTTTTGGTATAACATAATTGAATTTGACAAGACAAGAATGAATTTTTGTCTGCAAAATAAATCCAAGTGATAAAAGAACGTAATCTAAGCTTCTCGTAAAGCCAAAAAACCCAACTACTGTATTGATTTTCCTAGAGCCTGTTTGAATCAGCTGTATCTAAACCGTGGAACTCTTGATAGACCTTCATCTGATACTTTGTGATTTGGGTTTTTGTCAGAGAATTGCTTCAAAGCAATATTCCATTGACTGATTCAATAAAATATTGAAAATTCCAGGCATTCAGAAGTTATATGCAGGGTTGTAACTGTCTTAAAAAGAAGATTTTATAAAACGGTTCCTTTTGCATTTCGTTTACCTTAAGATTTCTGAACTCTTAGGGTTTATTCATACATCAATTTCAATATTTTCATGGAAGCAATCTTTTCTCAAAAGTCAGTTATATTTTCAGTTAAATTAGTAAGAATTGGCAAGTGGATGAACATTAGAACCCGTTGAATTCCAGCAGTGCTTAGACAATATGAATTAAAGCTATCTCAGACATGTCAGCAGAGCTGCTCTCTTTGCCTTCATCCTGACACTGATGTCACATGGGACAAGTGTTGGGAGATGTAAATCTAAATTTGATCACAGCAGGCCCCAACCTGCATCTCTTTCAAAGTGGTCTGGCATACACAAGTCTTGAGCAGCAGACCTTGCTCTGCACAGCTTCTGCCCTCAGCTACCCCTGGTGTTAGAGGTATGGAAGAGGCTCCCAGCAGCACTACGCTTCTCAGCCAATTTATTCTGATTTATGTTAATAAGGGTATTTATTTTTACAGCATATGGATAATCTTGCATTGTCTTTTTCACATCACCACCTTTTCACAGCCCACACTTTAGTTAACTGTACAAATTTAAGCTTACTTGATTCAATTTTCCCAGAAATATGAAGTGTCAAGTATGCTAGCTTAGAATTTTTGTTCTCCTTTTGTGTCTTGTAATGACCTCTTAAAGATTAAATCACTTTGAATAAACACTTGGTCCTTTTTTCTCTCTTTTTTTTTTCCTTTTTCTTCTAGAATTCAGAAAGAAACTGAAATTAAAGTGAAACTCTTTGTTTAGCAACCATTTCAAATTATACAGTATCTTATGCCAAAACAGTCTTTGAATGATGTTCATCAAGCTCAACAAGATCAGCACTGCTAGGAAAAAAAATACCTTCAGATTACCATGACTTGCTGTGAGCAGACGGAGCTCAAAGCATTGCCCATGCAAGCCTGATAGACACCATCACTGTTTTGTCTAGTGTGTTTCTTTAAGTGATGCAGAGAGATGAATATAGCATGAGGTGGCTCTGGGGTTTTGGAGATGACTGCATGCAGAAACTACACAATTCACATTGGCAGAGACAGGCAGATAAACACAGTTCTGAGCTGTGATTCACTTCAGTGTATACACATCAAGTATCTGAATGTATTTTTGATTAAAGTAAATTTTATTCTAATTTATATGCCTTAAGTCAATCATAAAAATAATGGTGGATAGAACAGTATGTTTTAACCAGAAGGAAATTTAGAAATCTAACTTTAGCTTAATAACAAACTGCCAAAATACAAATTTCAGAAGAGAAACTATCACTTAATTTTATCTGATTTTAATAAAACCCTACTACATATCTGTTATCTACACTCTACAGGAGCTGAACAGCTCAGAATATATTCTTACCCTACTTATCACTTCTGCATGTTTATGATCGTCCTCCATGTAGGTGTTTTTCTTCTAATTTTTCCAAACTCCCCATAATTGTGTTCTTGCATATATATGTAAGTATTACCACATATAAGCATTGCCTGATGTAACTGCTTCAAAACTACTCAGGCACCTCAGTATGATACATGTATACCTGTACGTAGTCACAATGATCACAGTACAAAGATACCCTCCGTGCATGTGTCAGAGCACATGATCACCCCTTTGGTATATGCTTTTTGCTTTTCTTTGCTGTTAATCTCATGTATTATCCCTTTCATTCAGTCCATGCCTCCTTCTGCCTCATCTGCCCTTAACCAACCAGTTCTTTGAGAACAAATGTTGTAAGTGGAAATCTGTTCCAAATTTCTTCATTACTTTTGCTTCTAACTTCTTTTAGCCTCTTTCATCCTCATTTAGTCATATTGCCTTGAAATAGCAATCACTTTATAAAAATAATTAATTATCTTTGCTGTCTGTTCTTCATATGAGACTCGTTACTCAAGTAGTACCCACTTTTGTATCAGATGTGAAAATGGGTAACAAAGCGAAGAGGGCTTCTGCCAAGCTTTGGTAGTATCACCGTGTGTTTACACTGTTATAGCCCAAATCACCTAAAAGTGCATGAATCAGAAATTTTGCTTGTTTGTCTGCTTTTCAAATTTTCTTTTTTTGTGTGTGCTTTCCAGCTGCTATCCTGAAGTCAGTGGAGAAAAAGCTGAGATACGAACATGTGCTGTAACATCCTTAAATGCTGTGTGAATGCAACATCATAAGCAATGAGAAGGGATAAAAAAAAAAAAAAAAACCAAAAACAAACAAAACTGAAACCCTACAAAAATACATGAGATATTAACTCTGTACTTAATGGACTGATTAGTTAGCTTTGAGTTGAGTAAGCTTCTCAGTCAGAATTTCCAAGAAAGCTGATAATAGAAGTATGGATCCACATTACCATTTAACCCATCCAACCTAAGCACAGACACTGCAGTCCTAGCCAGTCTGGATGCTGGGTTCCAAGCATGTGATATTTTAAGGAAAGAAATAGCTCTGCCATTATAGAGTGTTTCCTTCTGTTCTTCCCTGAAAAGGTCATCAATGACAGGCTGGACTCCAATTGTATAGTCTATTTCCCCCCTTGCCCTTTTCAGAGGCAGAATCCATGCAAAACTTCTAAAATACCATGTAAGGTTGAAGAAGAAGTTAGAATATGTTTAGAAGAAAGTGCTGGTTATAAAAGTCTTTCAAGTGAAACACCATTGTGAACCAAAGGCTATTATAAAAATCTTTTCAGTAGAGAGCTGACTCTCTACTACACGGTGGACTTTCCCTTTAAACACATGACTCAGATTCTCAATGTGTGTAAATCACCACAGAATCATTCAGAGAAGAAAGATTTGTATCAATCTTATAATTATTAATTAGTTCTGGAGAAACTGTTCTCAAAAATCTTGCTACCATAAATTCAGACTCAGCCTCAAGGCAAGAAGTTATTCTGATAAGCTCTACAAATAACTAAAGGGGTCATTTTTATTTCTAGAAGTGAAAATGAGCGTGTGCTAAGCTTGTTGAAAGAAAAACTTCTCATTTGCCACATTTCTTCTAAGATATTCATTAGTAGTCAAACCAACAAACTAACAAAAACCAAAAACCAAAAACCAAAAAAGGAATGAATGAAGATGAAATAGAGAAGGAATCAAGATTTAATTTAAAGTTGCTATCTCAGAACCCAATCTGTATTACTATGCACATTATATGGCTTATATAAGCAAATATTCTTTTTTTCCCTCTCATACACAGGGAAAGAGCATGGGGCAAAATTTCTTTTTTAATTCCTGCCCTTATTACTAATTACAGAGTTTTTGAGAAAAGCGAAGTATTTCTAACTTTGAAAGGGACAGTAACATTCAGATCCACTCTAGTGGAAGTTGTCACTATCTCCTCCATAATATCACCTATTCTGACAAAGGCATCTAACTCAACATCCCAGACAGGGTGCAATTTGTCTGAGTGACCTAATTTTTTTTTCAGAAACTGGAAGGTATACACTAGGCTAACAATATACAGATGAACTTTATAAAAATCTAATTAAAATTGGTTTCATTGAGCCAGCAAAAATTCAAGTTTAACTGGCAGTGGATGCAACATAGCTATCTAAATGTCAGCAACTGTTCAGAGCAGCATGAGCAGTGAATCAAGATTGCATTTAAAATGTTTTCAATATGCATGTGAGACTGGTGAGTTTAAGACACTCCTAAAGGCAAGACAGGAATGAAGAAGGCATTGATAAAAAGCTGCAAAGCATTTAAAAAACTTCTCGTTCCCCAAACATATAAGAAATGAAAGGATAACATTAAGACAGGCAGTTCTAAAGAAAAACTTTTTTTAAAACCTCATCCTCAGTTATGGTCCAAAGGAAACATGAACCATGAATTAGCAGATTTAAAAAAAAAAAAAAGATTTGCCAAATGCTACCAAAGGCTTACTATTTTCACCATTGATTTTCAGCATTGATTTCTTTGTCAGCTAGGGTTATAACTTGTGAAAATCTTCAACTCCTTTCATGTCTTTGAATTTGCTGTACCTAGATATTGTGCTTCTGGCCTATAACAGTCTGAAATAATAGATGATCTTTGCTTTCTTTCTATACAGTCAAACATTTTGCTGCAGCTTTAATCCTCTGGATTTTTAAACATAGCCTTCTCTTAACTGTTACCTTGTACACACAGAAATACACAGCTTTCCTCTCTCTGGATTGTGCAATATGGAGGTTCTTTATGTTACCCCATTTCTTCACCAGTGATGCTGTTACTCCAGCACTGTATACTGAGTTCCTCTGGAATTTTCCCTCTGTATATCAATCTGAAATTTCATTTTCTTATTATGCCCCCTTTAAGTACCTCATATAACTTCCTGTTTGTTCAATTTGCTCTTATTAGTTGTGTTTTATCAAGTAGCTTTTATTTTTCAAAGTATATCTCATGGAACTGCTAAATATTTAGTAGGAAACTGAGACTCTTAAAACCACTTGTTTCTTCCAAAAGGCAGACTTAGCTGTACAAAAAATAAAATAAAATAAAATAAAATAAAATGAAATGAAATGAAATGAAATGAAATGAAATAAAATAAAATAAAATAAAATAAAATTAACTGGGAGATTTTAATTATGGAGCATTGACTTTGGACAACTTAGACAACTTTGTAGGCAAGTTTGTACAACTCAAAATGAATGAAATCTTAGGTACAGAAGATCTGTGCCATCTACATATCTGGTTTATTTACCTGATATTTATCTTCTGTGTCTTATATTTGACCTATAATTTTTTTCCTGCATCATCATCTTTTTGTCAGGCATACATAATGTATAACCTTATTCATTTAACTTTAAAAAATATTTACCCACTGACACCAGATTAGTTTCTCCTCTTGAAAGAATTTTTAAATACATGACCCTGTAGAAACTTTTTCATGACTCATAAGATACAAATCAAAAAGTCAGCAAAATCAAAATTTCTCCTCACAAAGCTATGACTAATTCTTCTTCTTCATCAGCGCCTTTGTTTCCTTACAAGTATCCAAACAATCCGTTCATTTTCATATCCCTTCTCTAAATTTTTAAACTTAGTTCTCTGGTTCAATATTTTTTTTATTTCAGGATCTTCTGAGGAAAACATTTTCAGTGTTGGTTTTATAGAATATATATATATATATATAATGCATATATATATATATATATATCCCACCTTTAGCCCACTGAGGTTCTGATAATTCCATGCCCAGCTGACTCTATAAATACAGCAACTGGGTCTATGGCCTTTGCAGTATAAATATTGGACTAAGAATTATGGCCAATCTGATGCCCAATCTTTTTAATTATCATCCTCTGCCTTTGTTAGTGTTTCCTGTGCCGCAGGAAACGTCTCCTTTATTTTGCTAATTAAGATTTTATAGCTTACCCACCAGCTACTCAGGTCTACTACTGCAAGACTCTCCCTTTTTGGTCAAGCACTAAATCCCCAAATATATCCAGTTACTGCAAGGGTAAATCCTGAAGGTTTTTTATTGAATTAAGTAATGCCAAAATGAATAATGCTATATTGTCTCTAACAGTATATGGAGTGACACGTTATACATATATATATATCCTGGGGGAAAGCTTGAATTTGAATGAAGGATTTACATCTGCATACTTCTGTATTGTTAAGCTAGTAAAGAATGTGCAGAGACACGACACTTTTTAAATTTTCAAAAGAAAAAAAATCTACAAAAAACTGAGTACAGTTTAAAATGTAGATTTACTGCCAGACTGGTATTACATATCTCACTACTCTGTAGGTCTCTGAAAGTCTGAAAGTGACTTATTCAGCATAACAGTTTATGTGTGTGCATTAATGCCATTTGAGGGTAGAATATTTACTTTCCTGATATCAAATGGAGCAGGTGATACGACATCAAAGATCCACACTTTACAGTCTACACCAGCCCATCCCCAGTATTTCAGGCCAAGAATCACAAAAGTGAAACACTTGACTATCAGGTTTTTTCTCTGAAATACAACCTCAGCTGTATGCAGAACAAGCAGAGCAAGCACAGTATTAAATTATGTACTACTGCTGCTCCACACCCCCACCGTTTGACTTGAAATATTGAATCTAACTTCCACAGCAGTTTTGTGGCAGTTAAAATCTTATTAAAGGGACAAGGGTGACTGCAGGAGAAAGGCAAGGCTTAAAGCAGAACTCTTTTTTGTCTGTCAAGTTGTGTGTAGTGTTTTGTCTGATTGATAAGGGTATAGCTTTTATTAATTGTAAGACACAGTTTAAGCATTACAGAGTAAGGTTTTATAAAGAGAACCTGGTTGCTCATTGCACTGAGTTCTGCTTAGTAAAGACCTTTCATTCACTGCCACTCATAGGCAGTGTGTGTGTGGTTAAGCAATCACAACTTGAGAGCAGGTCATGGATCTTCCCATATTGCAGGTAAAAGCAGCAACAGTTAAAGATAATGGATTTGAATAACTAAGTCTACATTGTTGAGGACACCCAAAGGTACTCTTAGGGCATGCAGCAACTCTATTACCATGGGGAAAGGGAGCCTATGGATTTGGAAGCACCTTTGCAATGGATTAAGAACTCTTAAAATGAAATCTTTGGGTCATACTACAAATTTGGACTTTCTCTGTGACTAGGAACTATCTACCTCCCAAAATTTAACAGTTTTATAAAATCCACAAGAAACGTAATAGCAACATAAAAGAACTGAAAACAATTACTAGAAGAGAAGCTAGGTGCACTGTTTCAAATAAATTCTGAAAGACCTGTCATATACTACACTAGAAGAATGTACATTACAAATTACTACTTTAATTTTGTTTTGAGTCAATGAATCCTGGGCTTCTGATCAGTTAACCAGAGCTCATGATGCATGGAAACTGAAGAAGAGCTATTGACAACATCTTTATAAAGGGAAGCCAAGAGAGCAATGAAAATACCTTACCACAGCCAGGTAAGATTCAAAGAAGACTAACTTACGGTGTCCTACAGCTACACACTGTGTGAAAGAATGCTAAAATTAGCAGGTTATTGTATTTTGAAGGCAGAAGAGACTGCTCTGAAAATCGAATTTGAACTCCTGAATAAGAGAAGCCATATAATTTCATTTAACTCCTGAATTGCAGTTCTCTGGTCTGTCCTCAGATCCAAAATATGAGACCTGAGTAGAAAGTATTTACTAGCAAGGCATCCCTTGGTCAATCAGAAATGCTTATTTCAAGTGACGCCTATTTTTTCTTCTTTACACTAAAAGACTAGGCAGAAAGTTAAACTCATAACTTTCAGGTGCCTAAATTCAGTTGAATGACTTACCTTTAAGTGGCATTCCATTAGTTTTGCAGTGTTTGGAGTGAGTTGAGATTCCTAGATTGAAGTCCTGAAGTTAGTCATCTCTCTGGAGTGGGACTCCCACCAGCAGTGTGTAATCTCACCATGCTCAAGGGGGAGCTTGGTTCTTCAGGGTGTGACCTCAGGTGTCAAATCCAGGACTGCAGAGCAAACCTTTCAGCAAGACAAAGACTTATTAGGGGGTTGAATTCTTTATTCTATGGACATTCAAAAACTTGCTACATAAGCCAGACTCAACAACTCTCTGAAACAGGGTGTTTGTCTTTCATTTCAGCAGAAAGAAAACAAAATGTAACTTCTATTTATTTTCATGTGATTGTTATTTTTCATTATTCAAAATATATTGCTTTGTGGATCTTGACAGTCTGAATATAAATAAGTAGTAAAAAACACCAGATGAATACAGTCTTACCATACAAGAGTTCATTGCATACATTTATAGCCATACATAAAGAGATAAGTTATCTCTTCTAAGGAAATAATGCATTCTGCCTCAGATTCTGCTTCTATAAATTTCTAAAACTTTACATGTGGTTCTTTGTGTAATGCTGTATATTGTTATATTTAATAAATGCTCATTTATAGTATACTTTAATAACTATTCTGCACTTAGCTATCTTCATTTATTCCATCATTGGTGGTTATATAATAGTTCTCTGCATGTTAATTATCCAACTTTATAACAGGTCAAGAAGTAAGGGGACATGGGGATAAATGGCAACAATAGAAGAAAGCAGATAGTGACAAATTCACCTCACATGTGTCTCTTAATCATGATTAAATATTCAGTGCCTCTACTAGTTTCTCTGTATCTTCTGTCCTATTCATCTTGATAATTTAGCTTACATGCAACTACAGAATAGCCCAAGAGTAATTTTTTTTTTATTTCTCTTAATCATGGATGATAATTCATGAAAGATGAAACAGTCTGCTGAAAGGTAATGCAGCCACTGTTTGAATAGGAAAAAAAAAAAAAAAAAAAAAAAAAAAGGAAAAGATTCTCCTCAAATTAACAACTAGATTTTTCAGTTTGGTTCCTTGACCTTACAGCCTCTTGATATATTTAGTATTCTCTGTTAGTGGCCACTGTGCTGTCCTGGTAGTCAGGTAGACAGCATCTCTCTTGTACTCACCATCAGTTGAGTGATACAGCCACTGCTCAGAGACTTCCCTTTCTTAAGTGAAAAAAGCCAGATCTCCATAAATAGGGAGGCTACTGCAGCAGGAATCTCTGAATTAGTCAGCATGCACTGCTCACTTCATAATGGAATTAGATCAGAAAGAAAGTAACAAGGCATAAGGCAAGATAGCCCTTTTTTGTTACCCTATGCTACATCATATTTTCTTTTCAGCCATTTGGTAGATAAAAGATTAATGCTTAGACTCCAGAGTGGCTCAGAAAAAATGTGTAAGTTATAAGGAATGGACTATTACAAAAAGTAGCTTAATAATCAAACTCTAGCTACTGTTTAAATACCATCTCATGAAATAAATCTGACATGTTTTCATAGCAATTTGGGAGAAATACATCATGGAAATAGCCTACATCACTTGCTTTCTGAGATGACAATTTACCCTCTCCTGCCAAAAAAAAAAAAAAGACATTTTCTAACAGAAAGTTTTTTATGAAAACCTGGTGGCACAGTGGAAAGATATATTCTTTAATTAACATAATAAACAGAATACTAGCTTCCTGATGCAATGAAAGCAAAGCATGTGGGAAATGCTTATTATACTTTGACAACTCCATTTATTTCAAATGAAGCTATTTGCTCTTAGAAATATTAAGCAAAGGCTTATGTATTTTGTGGCTATCAGTCCTTGTCATATCATTTTATATTACAGGGTGAAAAAGAGGGTAAAAGCTTCTAGATACTTGTAGATTTATGGAAAGCCAGGTGAAAAATCAGAGATCCTGTAATAGACAGAATCAGAGAAAGTTAGGGGTTCAAAGGGACCTCAAAAAATCATTGCGTCCGGCTCCCATTTCCAGAGCAGGGTCCTACAGGAGGTCACACAGGAACACTTCCAGGAGGGTTTTGAATGTCTCCAGAGAAGAAGACCCCATAACCTGCCTGTGCAGCCTGTTCAGTGCTTTGTCACCCTCACAGTAAAAAAAAATTTCTCCTCATGTTTATATGGGGGGGAAGTATCGATCAACATGTATTTATACATGTATTTATATATATTTAAATATATATTTATATATATTTAGTAAATTTTCCTTGTTTCATTAAAGTTGTGTAGTTTATTTTCCAACCCATAAGTCTCTCTCCCTTATTCTCTCTCCCTTCTTTATCAGGGAGGAGAGGGGGATTAATATAGAGATCATCTGTTACTTGGTTTAATTGCTGGGCCAGTGTTAAATTGTGACAGACCATTAAACTCAAGAGCTGTATTTGTTTTAAAATCACAGTTCCAAAACAAAGAAAAGTTGATAAAGGCTAACCCTCTTTTTTGTTCTGTCAGAATCCTGCTCCACTCTGGGCTTCCCATAGGATCACAGCTTCCTTTGGGCACCCACCTGCTCTGGCATGGAGTCCTCCACAAGGCATTTTTCTTCCCATCTTAAGCATGTTATCCCAGAAACACTATCACAGTCACTATAAGCTCAGCCTTGGTCATTGATAGGTCCTCCTTGGAGCCAGCTGACATTGGTTCTATTGGACATATGGGAAGTTTCTGGCAGCTTCTCACAGAAGCCACTCCTTTAACTACCCTGCTACCAAAACCTTGCCACATAAACTCAGTACAATAAATCAAGTGCAATCAAAGCTGCAGACATAAACTGTTCAAAAACATCTTCAATCACTGAAAGCATATCCTTCCTTCCTTCCTTCCTTCCTTCCTTCCTTCCTTCCTTCCTTCCTTCCTTCCTTCCTTCCTTCCTTCCTTCCTTCCTTCCTTCCTTCCTTCCTTCCTTCCTTCCTTCCTTCCTTCCTTCCTTCCTTCCTTCCTTCCTTCCTTCCTTCCTCCTTCCCTCCCTCCCTCCCTCTCTTCCTCTCTTCCTCTCTTCCTTTCTTCCTTTCTTCCTTTCTTCCTTTCTTCCTTTCTTCCTTCCTCTCTTCCTCCCTTCCTTCCTCCCTTCTTCCCTTCCTCCCTTCCTCCCTTTCTTCCCTTTCTTTCTCTGCCTTTCTCTGCCTTTCTCTGCCTTTCTTCTCTTTCTTTCTCCTTTCTTTCTCCTTTCTTTCTCTTTCTTTCTTCTCCATACCTCTATCTCCACTGTCAGATAAATAGATTGCATAAAAAAAATTCAGGAATATAGAAAGAAAAACAAATCATGTTGTGGTAACTTTCTCTCTCCCTTTTAGATCTATACATTATAATTTAGTTGTTCATCATAGGATCAGATAATATGTGGTTGCCTTACATATGATTTGACAAAAGCAATAGTAAAAGATAGATGCATTCAATACAAATGTCAGCTTTTCAGCAATCCCAAACTGTAGTTGATGAAACAAATCGATACAATATTTTTTACGTGTTCAGCATAGATGAAATACTGATTCCATTTGAGATGTTTATGATTGACATAATGATTTCTTTAGGAGTGCATAATGTTATGACTCATCATTTAGAAAATATAGGTATGAACTTCAAAAGGGGATGGGCTTCAGTACTTTAGTTATCTGGATCCTGTTAAATAAAGGTATATTATAATACTAATTCTCTTCATATTCAGCTCAGCCCTAGGATACACACACAGACAGAACTAGAACTAACATGTACAGGCAATGTGATTGAACAGTGAAAAAAGTAGATTAAAGGCAACCTCAGTTCTCACAGGAGACAAGAAGATGATAACCTGAGGAAAGACTGCAGTTTATTCTGGAAGATGTATAGCATGTCAGTTTATCACTGTAAATCAAGAGAGACTAGAGGGTGTTTTTGTGTAAAAATAACTATTTGGTATTGTAATTTGAAAAAGAATAGGATTACTAGTAAAAGTATTGATTTATGTTCTGTAGACTTCACACTACTAAACAGATTATTAATTTTCCTGAAGAAAATATTAATCTACTTTTTACCTTTATAGAAGAGGAAAGACTGTGCTCTTTTATTTACCTTTGCAGTTAGATACCTATCCTCAAGGTCCTGTTATGCTCAGCCAACTCACTGTCAGAGTTTCTTCAATTCCATGTGCCTTAAAAGACGATAAAGGAACATCATATATGGAAAAGCTCATGGAGATGAAGTGCATAAAGATCAAGAGTAGGAGAGTGGATAGGACTCCTAATGTAATTTCACTGACTTCAAGATTCCCTATAACCTTTGGCAGTGTTGTAAGAAGGAGGCATTGAGCTCATAAAAACATAAGAAAATTATGATAAATCCTCATGGCAGTGGCAATACCAGAATGGATTAGAAGTGATCTTTTTTGCTACATAACTGGTTTCAGTCTCAAGATTAGGATGTATAAAATAAGCAGAAATTAAGTGATTTTCATGGCAGCAGCAGACCATTAATTGAAAGAAAGCTTCTACCTTGCAGGTAAAAGGAGTAAACCCTCAAGAGTGTTGATCTGCTTGAGGAAGGAAAGCTCTGCAGAGGGAACTGGACAGGCTGGATTGATGGACCAGGGTTAACTGTATGAGGTTCAATATGGACAAGTGCTAGGTTCTGCATTTTGGTCACAACAACCTCATGTGACTTTACAGGCTTTAGGAAACTGCAAGTCAGAAAAGGACCTGGAGCTGCTTGTTGACACCCAGCTGAATATGAGCCAGCAGTGTGCCCAGGTGGCCAAGCAAGTGAACAGCATCTTGGCTTCTATCAGGATCAGTGTAGCTATCAGGAGAAGGGGGAGTGACCTTTCCCCTGTACTGGGCACTGGTGAGGCTGCACCTTGAGTACTGTGTTCAGTTCTGGGCCCCTCGTTACAAGAAGGATATTGAATTTTTGGAGCATGTCCAGAGAAGATCAACCAAGCAGGTGAAGGGTTTGGAGAACGAGTCCTGTGAGGAGAGGCTGAGGAAACTGGAATTGTTTAGTTTGGAGAAGAGGCTGAGAGGAGACTTCATTTGTCTCTACAGCTACCTGAGAGGAGGTTGTAGGGAGGTATGTCTTGGCCTCTTTTCCTGAGTAAATGATGATTGGACAAGAGGAAATGGCCTGAAGTTTTACCAGGTGAGGTTTAGACTGGATACTAGGAAGAAATTCTTTACTGAAGGAGTAGTTAGTCACTGGAAGGAACTGCCCAGGGAGGTGGTGGAGTCACCATCCCTGAGGGTATTCAAAAAACGTGTAGATAGGGCACTTCAGGACATACACTAATGAGCATGGTGGGGGGAGGGGGGTTCTGGCTTGACAGTTGGACTCTTAGGAGACTTCCTCAACCAAGACAATTCCGTGATTCATGCAAAATGTACAAGCAACGAATGAGTTACAAGTGATTCCACTAGTAATTTATTGCTCTAATTCTCTTCAAATACAAGGTGTGCCCTTTGCTGTTTCAGAAAACATAAGATAGGAAGAAATAATGTTTGTTAGATAACCTTTAACTGACTTACTAAAAGACTGCAGAACTTTCTGTTCTTATTACTGATACACTTATTCTCAGATCAGGCTGTTAATATGAAGTGTAATATTTTAATAAAGCAAATAGCTGCATATTCCAATTGATTATGAAAGAGTGTCTGACCTCGATAATAATTTTAAAAATAGCTTCCAAATATCAAGATAAAGCAGCCAACAGTGTTTCATTGCTCTTTAATTAGGGCTTAGATTAGTTAATATTCGCTCACTTGCTGTATTGATTTGTATGCAAACCGTAAAATAAAATCACTTAATGCATTAACGTAGTTGTATGGCAATGGGTGGCAAACAGATTGTGGAGATTAAATAACATGCTTTATGCAGCAAGGCTTAGTTTAATTTGTTTGACAGCTGAGTTTTTGTACTTGTAATTGCAGATACTGCAAGTGGAGCTAAAGAACGTTGTGCTGCTGTCCATGTATATAAGACCTAAAACTGATGAGCAATTTCAAGGCCTTCAGACTCTGAAAATCATTTTGCTGGCTTTTTATTTCTTTTTTACTTCTGAAATAATATTACATTTGGATATAGTAATTAAAACTGAAAGCTTCAGAAACAAAACATATGCACTTACTTGAATGAGTTCCTCTGCTTCTTTCAGATAACTTGTATTAATCTGGATTTGAGCCTAAGTATGAGACTACATGATCTAGTCGTAACAGCAAGTTTAGAACTGATTATATTATCACTAAAAGAAATAAAAAATAAGAATTTATGACTCAAACTATGCAGAAAGTCACTATTGGGAGAGTCTTCCTTAGAGAACTATTTGTCATTTATTGCAGCTTTATTAGAAATTAATCTGAGTCTATAGGCAAACTATTGCTGAAGGATGAGCTTTCAGTAGGATAAATAAAGGATGCAGTGTGCTAAACTGTGATTCTCACATTAGCAAGAATTTAACAATTGAATCTCATTGGAAGCTAGAGAGTTATTTCAGAAGGTAGCCCAGACAAAAATTTACATGCAAATAATATGAGTGTTGGGTATGGGTAAGCTAAAGTGATGACAGGGGCACACATTAAGAAACAGATCTGCAGCATTGCACAGAAAGATGCTCCAGAAAACAAATACTAATAACTTGGGATTTTGTTATTATTTTTATGCACTGCAGAGATTTGCCTTTAAGAAGTTGATAAGTAAAATCTTGCTCATTTTCACCTGTAACTGTTCTTATAAAATTTTCACTTCCTGAAAATCCCTACTTGAAAAGTCCCCTATGAGAAGTTGAGGAAGGCAGACAGAGACATACTTACTGCTTTAAAAAGTTGCCATTGTAAATTAAGAAGCATTGGGATTTTAATGAAAAAACCATTTGCAGGGCATGCCACCATGTAGTGTCCCATTCAAAGGTTAGATGGCATGTAGGTTTAGCTCTCTGTATTAGTCATAGCTCTGCATCAAGAGTACAGAAGATTCTTCCCAACTTCTTGTAGGTCACCAAGAGGCATCTGACATCCCCACTGTCTTTTCAGTTCGTTAGCCATAAAGAAGGTATTAGGAATATGTCTCTCCACATCAGCATAGCACCAGTGATAGGAACAGTCAGCTCTAAATGTTCACTTGTCCCCTGAGCCCAGATATACTCCTACTGAGAAGTATCTGTGAATTTGCTCTTGCTGTATTAGATTGGTAGATAGGCTTCCTTCACTGTGAATGCTGCAAATGCTGTTAATACAGGAAACACCAAACATGAACCTGGAAGATTCTACAGTTGGGAAGCAAAGAAAGAAGAAAAGAATTACTGATTAGGTGTTTGCTGGAATCTAGAGAAACACTTAAATGCCCTTCTTTGCACGGTCAAATTTAGACTTCCAGACATTTAAATACTCACTGTAGCCATGCAAAAATAAATTTCCTTCTGGTAGTAACCTTGAGTCATTAAAGGTTGGTCATAGATGACCAATTTAAACCAGGTATCATTTTTCTACTCCTTAAAGTCAAGTGAAGCAACTACCTGCAATGACAAAGACTTCTGCAATAAGTTATGAAATTTCAATGCAAGTAAGAGCAATTTGGTAATTTGGCCCTAAATTTGGCAATATATGTCTCCATAAATTCAACAGACAACTAAAAGTGAATGTGATATGCTTCAATACAGATAGTGACAGTTTTCAAAATACTTTAATTATACTCACATTGCTGGGAGAACAAACCTAAAAAAGTAATCAGTGATCATGGAAAGGTCTCTTCAACTATTCAGTAGAACACATCAGAATAATGCAAAAAGTATTTTGTCAGTTCCAGCAGTGTCCCACCAAGTCAAGTATCAGAAATACTGAAGAGACTTTGTTCCCCTTAGCCTCCTCCAACACATCTGAAGATCCTCTTTGAGATACATTTTTTTTCAGTGCTCAAAACAGCCTGCATGAATTAATAAATAGATGGCTATAGAGGGCTGAAATTACAACAGATGTGACTGCATCAAAAACTGTATAACTATAAAATTACACAGTAAAAACAATACATCCTGTTCATGTCTGTGCTAAATCACAACATATGTATTTTTTTTTTAAAGTGTTCCTTCTCTTTTCTTGCTGAAATTTACAAATTACCATGGTTGGATGAGCTACAAACAACACTCTGTGGGCACAGCTTTCACTTTTGTTAAGAATTTTACACTCAAGAATAAGCCTCAAGACAGAAACTGAGTACAAAGAGACAGGAGGTGTAAATAACTGATGAGCAAGTTTTTGAATTTCCTTCTATTTTAATTAAACACTTAGTATTTTGCTTTTTTGCTTGAATGTGGAGTTCAGCATCCTGGTTTCATTCTCCCCTGGTTGCAAAGTTCAGCATTTTAAGCTCTTCTTTTCTGTGCCTTCGGACATAACTATGACATTTGCTTCTTCACCTTGCTGAAGCCAAGACAGTGGTCCAAGTGTATTCTCCCAAAGTGGGAGCACCTATCTTACCTTTACATGCAGGCAACCTGAAGACAGTCTGCCAAGACAGCCAACAGCCTTTGGGTGTGCCCAGAAGGCTCCCTCTGGCTCTGGACCCTGTTGGGTTCTGTTGTTGGTGTAGATGTCCCAATCTATACAGTCCTTAACATGCAGTAAAACTGTGCTGTGATTGGAGTTTCACAGGCGTTTCAGGGCACTGTTACCAGATGCCTTCACCAAACAATGCCTTGTGTTAGTCAGTATAAATGCAAAAATATCAATATAAGACAAAGAAAAGTGACTGCAAAGATGTGACTGTAGCTCAAAATCCTACCTTGAAAGTGATCAGAACTGTATAATTAATAGAGAAAATAGATTATGCACAGCTTCTATACCAAGAAATGTGTTAAAATGTATCAGCCTGACACAAAATCCTGAATTTATGGTTTTTTTGCTTCAGTATACTTTCACCTACAGCCCATTATGCATGTTCCATCCATAGAAAAAAAAATTCTGGAACTTATATGAAAAAATAGTTAACCTGTGCAGCACTATAACAAGACCAATCAGTCATTTTTATTTTTTATCTTCTCTAGGAGACAAAAAGTCTTCATTAATGCTTATCTCCTAAAAAATGATGATTCCTACAGCTACTTGCTTTCTGACTCATTGCCTCTAAGAGCAGGTATCTCAAAGTTGTGTATCTAATAATCCATCCAGATTATATTTTCTATAACAAAGCTTTCTTTGCTATTGCTCATCTTATAACAAATATTTTGTTCTGTTTTCCTCTGTTCAGTTTGCTCCTGAGGAACTATGCCTGGTGGGAGGGGCTCATGTTGGAGAGGTTCATGAAGGACTTTCTCCCCTGGAAGGGCCCCCATGTTGGAGTAGGGAAAGACAGTGAGAAATCCTTCTCCCTGAAGAGGAAGGAGTCTCAGAAAACAACCTGTGAGGTCCAGATGTAAACCCCACTCCCTATTCTCCCATGCTGCTGGGGGGAAGAAGGTAGAGATATGAAGAATAAAGTACTTTGGGCCAGGGAAGAAGGAAGGAGTGGGGGAAAAGTATTCAAGCTTCAGTTTGTGTTTTTTCTTTTCCCTGTTTTGATTTGATTAATGATAAATTAAACTGACTTTTTTCACCAGTTTTGCCCATGAGTGTAACTAATGAATGAAAACCTCATATCCCTTGTCTTGACCCACAGGGTTCTAGGTGGATTTGCTCCTCACTATCCCATAATGGGGGAAGGGGAGTGAGTAGTCATCTGATCCTCTGTTATTGGCCAAGCTCAGACCATGACACATATTTAACATCTTTGACAGCACACAGATTTTGTCCTCAATTGGCTTATTCCTTGCATTATACTAAACATGAAATCATTCTTTATTGGATTTGTATAGCAAGGCTTTGGAAGCGGGGTGGATACAGGGGTATCTTCTGTGAGAAATCTTCTGGAAGCTTCTCCCAAGTCCAACAGAGCCAATGCCAACTGGCTCCAAGACAAACCCTTTGCTGGCTAAGACTAAGCCCATCACTGATGGTGGTAGTGCCTCTGGGATGTTTATAATGGAGGAAGAAATCTGCAGAATTTCAGTCAAAGAGAAAAGTGAGAATACCTGGGATAAACAACTCCCCGGACAGAAAGGCCAGAGAAGAAGGACGGGGAAGAATTGGTCCTCCAGGCACTGGAACAGACATTCCCCTGCAGCTTGTTGTGAAGCTCATGGTGAGGCAGGTTGTCCCTCTGCAGCACATGGAGGTTAATGATGGAGCAGATATCCACCTGCAGCCTGTAGAGAACTCCACACAGGAGCAGGTGGATGACCAAAGGAGGGTGTGATACTGTGAGAAACCTGTGCTGGATCAGGGTCCTGGTGTACTTGTGGGCAGAGAAGCCCACTTTGGAGGAGGTTTGCTGGCAGGACTTATGATCCTGTAGAGGACCCTGCTGGAGCAGTCTGTTCCTGAAGGACTGTTCCCCAGGAAAGGGACCCATGCTAGAACAGTTTGTGAAGAATTGTAGCCCACGGGAAGGACTCAGGTTGGAGAAGTTCATGAAGAACTGCCTGCTGTAGATGGGACCACATGCTGGAGCAGGGGAAGAGTGTTTGGAGTCCTTCCCTGAGGAGGAAGGAGCATCAGAGATAAATTGTGATGAACTGACTGAAACCCTCATTTGCTGTCCTCCTGCACCTGTGAGGGGAGGAGGTGAAGAAAATTGTGGTAGAAGATGAACTTGGGAAGAATGGGGCATTTGGTGGAAGGTGTTAGAATATTACTTTTCTCATTATCCTATTTTGATTTGATTGTCAATTAAACTGATTTCTTCAATCAGAGACTTGTGTTTTGCCCACAGCAGTAACTCTCTCCTTGTCCATATCTCCACCTGTGAACCTTTTATTGTATTTTCTATCCCCTGCCCAGCTGAAGAGGAGAGTGATAGGGTGGCTTTGGTGGGCACTTGGTGTCCAACCAGGGTCAATTCAACAAATACAGTGACCCGTTAATGCAACTATTAAATCTTTCTTCCTTGGAAAAAAATCTTCTTTAAAGCTCCTGCATTTGAAGCAATTTTGCATATTTAAATGAAGAAAAAATGCACAACAGAACATTTCCAGAACTCTATCAGTTCTGCAAGCCTTTAAAATGAAATTGACATTGATGGTAAGATATAAAGATTGGCACAAACAGATTTTGTAATATATTCTTCATCTATTGCAGCAAATTTACAGAAACTAATTTGAAAGAATGGTGCTTCCCATGCAGGCTCATGAGAATACCAGTACGAGAAGGCAAACTAGACAGGAATTAGACAATTTTTAGTGTTGAAGCAAAATGACTGAAGTCACTGAAGAGCATAAAAGTGATTTGAACCATTCTTGTAGACCACTGCTTTCTGCCACAAGACAATAATACTCCAAGAGAACAGTGAGTATGAAAATCTTCATCCTATACCTTTTTACCTTTAGCAACCAACCCCTGAAATGTGATTTTGGGCTGTGGATGTGCATGATGTGTTGTGTGACCAGCTTAAGAGATAATCATTGAGATACTGGTGTCATGATAAAAAAAAATTAAAATTCTGGGTATAGATAACCTTTAGCACTTTACTTTTTATAAGTCTTTACAAAAATCTTTTTAATAGGAAATAATTTGGTATCAGTGAGAGAAGGGGAAAGACCTAAACTTTCAATTAAAGTCTAAATCAAACTTTACTGGTTTTGAAGTCATCCAAATTGATCCCTTTAAAGTTCAGGGCTTTGATGTAATTTTAAATACATTCATAGAACAGTGAATTTGAAAAAAAAATATATTGTGCCCAGGGTAATTTAATGTACCTAAGGCATTAACTGCACTGAGTAAGGATATTCAGTAAGTTTTAATAGAGCAGAAACATTTCATTGCCTTCGAAGTACTTGCTGCTTTTTGAAATTTGTGATGCAATATTAGAAAGTTGTGGTTTCAGGTCAGATCCCATAAGATTATATTGCTTCATATTATGTGAAACCTACTAACAGATGAAAATTGAGCGGCTTACCTGTGTGCTCCTCAACACTGAAAAATTCATTAACCAGCAAAACACTTGATGTCAAAATACAGAGAATTTTCTATATTTAGGAACCCAGATGTAAACCTTATTAACATCTATGAGAGAAACATCCATGTTTCAGTCGACTGAGAAATACAAATTACGACGTGCTGATGGTTATCTTGTCAGAATAGCAAAATCGTACAACAATATCCCAGATAAAGAGAACTTTTTTTTAGGATCCAATGATAATTTTGAAAACTGATCAAAGCAATCATAAACAGGTGAACAGGAAGAAGAAAACTGTCAGTCTAAGTTCTCCATCTGGCACATGTTCCTTTTCCAGTCTGAGAAGCAAAGGGAAGGGAGGAGAAGTGTGAGTCTTACCTGTCCTTGAATTCCTGCACCCAGCAAGGGAGATATGAAAAAAGCTTCTATTTGCCAGATTGATGATTGGCTCCCCACACATTTTTCTCTAATATGAGCTACCAAAAGACAAAATACTGGAAGACATTACAGTTGGCCACTGTCCCCAAAGGAAAGTTTCCTTAGATCACAAAATGCTGTGGTAGAATGAGCTAATTCTTTAAACAAAGAGTACAATGCTCAAGATTCAGGTATAAATATTTTCCACATCCAAAGTCCATTTCTGTGGGTTTAGTCTCTGTCCAGCAATATTCAGTGGCTGCAACAAATTATACCACAGACATTGCTTCAAACAGTAGGGAAATTTCATTCCTTCTGTAATTTCAGAAGCTTGTCTTCTCCCTTTGAGCTCTTACAGACTCCATTCATAGCTCAAGACCCTTTTCCAAGTCTCATTATCTTTACCCATTGCTCTGCTAGCTGCCTAACACAAGTAGAAAAAAAAATCCATCAGTCAAATCCTTTGTTAAAAGAGGCAGGGGAGCTGATGCTGAGTAGCTATCTCTCTCCAGGATCTGGCAATTCAGGATGCTTAAATACAACTTGAAGAGGAGGAGTTCAAATTATGTGGGTGTGCAGGAAGATGCTCAATTAAAACCATACTATATATTCAGTACCTTTCTCTCTTCCTACATTTAAATACAGCATTACACCCCTGATCATCACCAAAAATAACCAACAATTAGAAAAAAGGTTTAGATTATTGCCAATGTTTTATTGTTCGTAACACACTCTTTTATTTGTCCACCTTGGAAGAGGTATTCAGTAAGGTATATGTCTCATATAGAGTTTATGTTCATACAGATTAAAGTAAGAGTGTTTATCAGGAGCTCTGAAAGTCAAATAACAAAAAAATATAAAATAGTGAAGAACTAAAGTCATACTTTTTATAATTAGGAAATAAAAAAGTTTATTTTGAAGTTTTACTAGAGATAAATGCTTTAAATACAGAAAGGTTGGTTTAAAAAATTAGAAAAAAAACTCAGCTAATAACATCTGAATAAAAAATATGAATCTAACTGAAAATTAATTATAATGAGGAAGAAGAAGTTCATCATATAGAACATTTCTCAAAAGAGGATTTTCAGTTTCGTAACTTAATTATATGGCAAAAGAAGAGCTGTACTAAAAAATGCTGAAATGCAGCATCTTTATTTTATTCCAAGAAAATTTTTGTAAAAAAAAATAAAATTGGCCTTTATTTTAAGAGATTTCAAATAAGATAATGAAATTATTATAAATAATTTCTCATTTGTACACATAGCCTACTAAGGGAAAAATATTTGGCATTTATTGACATTTGAGCTTCTTAGCATAAAAATACTGCTTGAATTAATAATGCAGACCAACTCAGTGCATCATGCTATCAAATTCTTTTATAAATTGATGTTAATCTGAAAGAATCTTTTTATCTTCTTCATTGAAAACAATACAATATTATCTGGTTATGTTGAGAAGTTTGCTATGTAGAGCAGGAAGTTTTGTAACAGTATTTTATTTCTTGGCCTTGGTAATAAGGGATATTAATTCATAGAATCGTAGAATCAGCTGGGTTGGAAGGGACCTCTGAGATCATCAAGTCCAACCCTTGATCCACTACAGCTGTGGTTACCAGACCATGGCACTGAGTGCCACATCCAGTCTCTTTAAATATCTCCAGGGATGGAGAATCCACCACCTCTCTGGGCAGCCCATTCCAATTTCTGATCACCCTCTCCGTAAAGAAATTCTTTCTAATATCTAACCTAAACATCCCCTGGCACAACTTGAGACCGTGCCCTCTTGTCTTACTGAGAGTTGCCTGGGAGCAGAGACTGAACCCCTCCCTGGCTACCCCCTCTTTTCACGTAGCTGTACAGAGTGATGAGGTCTCCCCTGAGCCTCCTCTTCTCCAGACTGAACACCCCCAGTTCCCTCAGCCCTTCCTCACAGGACTCGTGCCGGATCCCTTCACAGCCTCCTTGCTCTTCTCTGGACCTGCTCCAGCACCTCAATCTCCTTCCTGGGCTGAGGGGCCCAGAACTGGACACAGTACTCGAGGTGTGGCCTCACCAGGGCTGAGTATAGGGGAAGAATCCCTTCCCTGGACCTTTTGGCCACACTGTTCCTGATACAGGACAGGATGCCATTTCAATCGGTGTAAACATTGGTCTTTGCTGCCATCCAGAAATGAAATGTCATGTAGAGCAACTTCGTATTTCCTGTTTCAGTACACTGTCTGTTCTTTGGTGTTGCCTTGTAGATTTAGAACAGAAATGCTTGGTGATCTCTGTAGGAATATGGTTTTCTATAGATCTCATGAATCCATCACTGTGATGAATTCCCACTTTTCTATTGCTTGTTGGCAATCCACAGATAACTTTTTATAAGTGAACTATTGCAGAAATCTTTGAAAATGTTTTCTGTTTTTCTCATAGAGGCCTTAATCTGGCTTACAATCAAAAACTCCACTCAACATCATCAGGACTTCCAGAAACACTGCAACTAAAATGTCTGCCTTAAATGTCATAGTATAATCTTTGATATGGCTTTCACGCATAATATACTCAGGTTTCCTAGGGTTATTTTAATAGTGCCTGCTAAAAACATACCCAAAAAAACAAAACAAAAGAAAAAAACCCCAATAAACATGTAGATGATGGTCGTGATAACAACACAGTGTTGGGTGGATCCATCTAGACTTATAGAGTCGCCCACCAAAACCTACTGCAGATGAAATAGCTTAAGGCAATAAAGATGGCAAATAATAATCAGTGAAAGAAATTTTTTCCATGCAGCCTCAGCCAGCTATGCCAAGCTCGTACCTAATACACCCTGAGGGAACAAAAAATGTTAAAGAAAAATGGTATGAGTCTCTCTGGAAGTTATTTATCAAGCAATGAACCTCCATTAACATTCAATAAGCAGCTGAGTTCTGGGAGAGTGAGAAAAGACTAACTTTTATATTTCATCTATTGAAAAAGTGTTCACATTAAAAATATCAAATGATACTTGATTGCATTGACACATAGCTGGACAGAGTTCCAAATTTTATCCTAAGTAGCTGGATCATTCTCACCGTCCTTTTTTTTTAGTCAGACATAGAGGAACTTTAAACCCTGTGCTGTAACAATCAGTAGTTTAACCACCAAACCTTCCAAGGATGCAAAGCTTACAAACATGCAGTCTGGTTTTGTGTGTGCAGATGTTTCTGAATATCCGACTCCCTCCTACACATGTGTGCTAAAAAAGTTTTAAGCCTTTCCATCCAATGAAACCAGAATTTCAAAGGTAATAAATCCCAACAAATTATTTGAAACTGTGTGTTTCTGATTAGCATGTTCACTGATGAAAATTTTTCAGCCTGAGCTTACTTCTTATGAAATATAAGAAAAACCTCACAAAAGTTTCCAGTCAAGGCACATATTCACAAGGCACATGGCAGAGATGTTTGTTTCAAATTGGATGGGAAATTTTCCAATCAGAAGAAGACATTGCTAAAGTATTTTCCAGAACTCTGCCTCAGAAAAAATTACATAATTGAATTAATGATTCACCAAAAGCATTTTCACTAATTATTAAATTTTTTCTTAAGATCTTCATAGCTTGTGACCAGCTAAGGTACTTCAGATGAGGTAAGTTATGGGTCCCAACATGATCAGGCTAACAGCTGGCAAATGTGATCTTATCGACCAATGTGAAAGAATTAAAACAGAGGAAGGGATGAAAGAACTTGTCCGTTTGGACACTCATGAATACTAGAGGTTAGGTGTTAGCTTTCTAAATATACCTAAAATCTGCTGCTGGTGCAGCCAGAGTCTCAAGAGCAGACAAGACAATAACACAACAGAAGCAGTGGACCAGGCAAAGCAGTGTTTTTTTCTTTCAGTTATGCCATCTGAAAAAAGGAAGAGTAGATTTTTATCTTTTATTATTCCAATACACAGGGAATTAAAATAATACTTTACAACTAACCCACCCCACACTTCAATTCTGTAAATATAAGTACAGAATAAACCAGAATCCCAGGGAATCCCAGTCAGCTCACAGCCATTTCACAAGCTAAGGAGGCTGAATTTGTTCAGTGTACCATTTGATGCAAATTATTCCCCAAGTCCTACTAGGGAGGTAATAGTCCAGAATTACTTCTACGCTTAAACAGTAATTATAGATTGTGTACTTCTGTATATGTGCTGTATGTGCTCCTAATAAAACTCTTCTATAGTATTATGTAGACTTGAAAGTAAGAAATATTCTTTTAAAAATCATTTAAGTAAGATAGGTATTAATAAAGAATATTTCCTTTCTCTTGTCCTTTTATTTTTTAATTTTAAGTAGGAGTTAATGATATCTAGTCATTCTTCTCTGTACAGAAACACATGAATGCTTATTTGTGATTTCTGTAGTAAGGTGCTGTTCTGCTAAATTAAATGAGTTTCATGCCAATGCCATAAAGGATTAGGAGGAAATTCTGCATAATTTCCTTTGCAATTATCAGGTGTGTCTGACCTGGGTGATTGGGTAGGTTGGACAACAGCAAGGTCTGTGATGCAGCTGAGCTGCAGTTTCTTTTCAAAAGGGCATCTAAAAATGATTATAAAATATAGGACAAACACTTCCAGGCACCAAGATAGCTAATAAGTATGCAGAAAAGGCAATCATTCTGGCAGAATGTGGCCTTCTAGTAGTGTAGCTGTGCAAAGCAGCTTGAATTAGAATTAGGTAGCCGGGAGGATCACTTTTGTCTGTTTGCATATCTGAATTTGATGAGCCTGCAAGCTTCTTACAGGGAGGAGGGAGAGAGGAAAGAAATGGAATAAACCCTTGTGTCCTGCTTAACAACAAAAGTGTGAAAGTCAAATAGTATTCCCACTTAGTGTTGCATCAGCAGAAATACATTAATAGAGAATTATATCTGTTCTCTAGTACTCTAGTGCTTAGTTAGAAAGGCAATCTATTAAATCTTCGTGCCTTTCCTGGTTAATTTTTATGCAGCCTTATTATATTGCTACAAAATTGTTCAGAATAATCCTTATAAAGATTGAAAGTACAAGCATAGATCCCATTTCTACTAAGCAAAGTAGTTAGGTATGTGCTTAACTCTTGCTCAAGGGTCTTAAGTGTTAAAAATGAACACACATCCACTTCCTCACATGCCTACAACTGAGCATATTATACACCCTCTCGGGTAAGATTCATCTCACCTGACTATAGCTTTTTCAGAAGTGTTGTAAAGAAGAAAAGCAATTTACTTAGGAGCCTTCTTCCAGACATCTTCATACAGGTTCTGAAGCTAGGCCTAAAACCATCTTAGACAACCTGTTCAATTTTTAGCTAATCTCATCTTGGTATGTAATTGGACAGTACTCTATCGTATGAATAAAAGCTTCTGAAAGATGTAGTAAACCAGAGAATGCTGGGATACTACATGTAATGTAACAAATTTTGGTTTCTTGTTTATGTGTCATATTATTGCCTAAGAGAAAATATTTTAAGCCATTTCATCATGAGTGATGCACAGGATATTGAAAAACTGCAGTAAGGTATGTGTAGCATTCCTCTTAACGTTTGCTTTTTGGTCCACAAGTATTTTTTTTTTTGTCCTCAGACATGCTCAGTTAGAAGCATCAATATGCCCCTGGATATTTGGAAAATCATTTTTCTATTCTTCACAGATAAAACAGGGTCAAATTTGGACAGTAATTGAGCTTCTACTGGTGACAGTCTTCCTCCATTTTTGCCCTTATCCATGATCTCATAGCCTACTGAAGCTTCTTAAACCAGAAAGAAAAAGAATTGTGTACAGATACAAAAAAATCTGTCTTTCCTAAGACAGCCAGTAGGTCCTAGCTTATTCTTGTTGGAATTGTAGTGATTCTATCTAAATACTGCCTGGACATCCAGCCAAATGAGACATGTGGTAACCATTGTTATCTTAGATAGGCATCTGATTCTTATCCACACTGTTGTAGCATCTCTCCCAGTTGTGGCAGAGCTGATGCAGGAGGCAGGTGTCCTGCTATTCATGGAAGCATGTCACCAACCTGTATGGACTTCTGTTGTTTTTGGGGTTTTTTTTGGAACAAACATTAGTTTACTGAAACCAAAGTGCTATTAGAAGATTAATCATAGTGCTAAATCTGTCCATTTATTTGTTCTTGATCTGGCCATATAAATTATATCTCTTTCCATCATAACTGCCAACAAAGAGGGCCCTGTTTGAAGTCCTGTTTGGCTCTAGGTTCATTTGAAATGAAAAATTTCTATATAGTTATATAAAGTAACAAATAATAAAAGAGAAATAATTACCTTTTCTAAGTTCCCTGTTGTTACAGTATAAGACAAAGTATATTTAACAAAACTGAAAGACAGCTTTTGTAAAATGGAAAAAAAAAGGAAATAATTTGGTAACTAATGCATACAAAAATATACATATTAATGGTATTTTGTAAGAGTACAATTTATGAATATCAAATATTATTTTAAGAAAAGATTAAAATAATACAAAACAAATTATATTATTTTAAAGCAGTTCAGAGCATTAGGGAGGCTATTCATTATTAAATAGAAAAATGTATTTTCCAGAATGTTCATGTTTTGGAAAATAAGATAGACATTATGTTAGGTAGACTTGTCTGTTAGAGATGGTTATTTTACCATCTTGTAACCCTAAGAGAAAAATCCTTGTTACTATAGTATCTTATGTTGGTCTTTGGTAGAGATGTCTTTCATAGAATACCAATTGATACAAAAATCCAAATTACTGTGCTCGTGCATCTACAACTTCTATAAATAATGTGATGAAAATACATTATCAAAAGCTTACATTTTTGTGTATATTTTAAGTTTAAAAAATATAATTTAAAAATTCCTGGTAACGTGTAAAAATGTGAATTCCACATCTATTTCCATCTCTTTCTGTTCTACTTGAGTTCTTGTTGGTTTGCTTTATTTTTTTGTTAGTTTTAATGCTGACTCTTTAATGTTTGTTGAATTTGTGGATCAAGCAGGAAAAAATCAATCTAAATTGCATGGGCTTTTGAATAAATCTCTGGAGAACTTTTGTATAATCACATATTCTTCCTTGTTTATTACAAAAGGGTTAATTTGAATTACTTCAAAGAACACAAAGCTCTTCAAACAAAACAGAGAATGTCTGCCCTTTATATTACCATCCATGCAGGTATTTTTATATGAAGGGGATACATTTTCAAAGCACTGAAAGAGAGGCATGTGCTAAAATCTGTTCATGTATAACAGGATTTGTGCTAATACCACCTACACACTGTTTTGAAAGTATACCCCTCTATGTTTTTAATAGCTTGCAGCCACGGAAAGGTCTGTAGCTTGGCAGAAGCTAGCATCTGTGAAATAAAAAAATTCACTAAGAAATCTAAAAGACAATAAAATTGGTAAATTTCAAATAAAATGTATATAATAATAATAATAATAATAATAATACCTTTTTCAACTTGTGGAATTGTCTTTTATCTAAAGATCACAGTAGATTAAGAAGATTTTCATGTTCCATCACCTCCTTTGCACATGTAGATCAGGCTTATGAAATTCTTTCTGCAAAACGATGCAGATTCTCAGTGTATGGGAAGCAAGGCAATGGTATTGAATTTGACAAAGCTACATGGATTTAAGAGAATTTCAGGCTTGTCCAAAGCCTCAACAGCATCTGCTTTCATAACATCTCAGAAGAAGAAAAAGAACTGGTATTTTGCACACACTACAAAAAGAACAAACAAGCCCCTCCAAGTATCAATCTGGTTTCTATTTTTAGTCCTGTTCTATTTACTGAATATTAATTATTATATTAATTATATAATTAGTATTACACAAATATAAGATTATAGAAGAGAATCTATAAGCATTCATATATTTGAATTTAAATCTACGTATTAAAATATACTAATGTGTAAATCATTATAATGTGATTTTATCAGTGATAGGCTTCTTCATACAGGGCAACAAATGTCACCAGTGTCTTAGGAAAGGAGGCCATGACACCTTCCATATGGAAGTTTCTGTGCAGAACTGGGATTTTGTTCTGCAGCTCAGATCTGGAAGCTGCATGGAGGAACCTTGTCATGCTTAAAGTAGAAGCTCAATCATCTCTAAATTTTAATTCAGACAAAAGAGGACCAAGACTTGTGTGAAGGCCAGTTGCATGAGTAAGCAGCTTCTTGAATATTACTCTTATATTATTCTGAATGTGATGTAGACTTCATTGAAGAGGATTCAAATTATGCATCTAATGGCAAAGGTGAGAATCAAATGTTTCACAAAGTGACATTGGACAACACATCCACTTTCACCCCATGTCTTAATCCTTTGGTAAAGCTACAAAGCTACAACTGACCATTCAAAGACACGCAGGGGAAAAAAAATCAATATAACAAGAATATAACTGAATCCCATACAGAAATACTACTGTCACATCACATGGCTGGCTTGAACATGTATTTTATAGTTTGTAACTCATGTATGCAACAGAAAATGAAAAGGATTTTGAAATAAAAAAGTACTTACCCAGAAAACCAAAAGATTTTCACTGTAAGAAACAGAAATTGGTTACCTATACCAAAACACCGCTACAGATTTTAGCATCCAAAACTCATCTCTTGTTTATGTCGAGCATCTATACGTTACCTGGGGGAACTATTAAAGTGTTTCTTCCAATAAAATCTAAAGGGAGAAGTGCACATTTTAAAACTTTTGTTGTTGTCATTAAGTTAATAAAGCCTTAATGCCGAAATTGGTTGTAAACTCTGTCAAGCCTGTAATGCTCTTAGGGACAAAAGTTCTATAAGTTTTTCCTAAGTCTTTATTTCTGTATATACTCTTCTCATGTTTCTTCATCTTACATCCAAGAATATGGTTTCTATTTTCACCTTCGTTGTTTCAGTGAAATATCTGTTGGCTTTTTATTGTGGTTTTGTTTTTTTTTTCTGCCCAGCTTCTTCAGGAAAATAAAATACAGCTCTCAAGTTTTCCTCCTGTCCCACAGAGGAGCTGTGGGACATGTACATACCCTGTGCACTAAGACATATGCTGGACAAGGAGCTATAAAGCTATGCTGGAATAGAGTAGAGTATATTCTTATAGCAGGATACCAACTGTTTGGGTTTTTTACTTTCAGTCTGGAAGTGAATTAGTGACACTATGCTATAGGAGTGAGTAGGATGTGTTTCATTGCTGAAGGGCATGTGGAAAGAGCCATTAATATGACATAAGAGTCTTTCATAAGAACCTTGCATAAGACTACATTAGAAAAAATGTGTCAGTGCAATAGCTGGAGCATGACTACCAAATATTTTTTCTTTATTTTTCTCCTACATGTGAGATAAGCAATACCCATGACATACAAAGTTAGGGGGTGGCAGAAAATTAGTAGAGAATGAGAAAAAGGGATAGAAGACATTAATTTCCACATCATCCCCACCATTCAAGATAATTTCCAAATACTTATGTAATCTTCTCAAAGTATTTATTATTTGAGGGCCAATGGCTGATTTCTCATTTCACCTTCTGAGCAAGATTAAACTTGTCAAAGGGACTGTACTTTTCTCCTATTTTTCAGAACAAACACAACTGACCATTTCATAGTTCAATTTCATACTGACAATTTTTCATCCGTAAGTTTTAATGTTATTGTGGAACATACATTGTGTATGACATACAGCTTTAGCAGGTAATACTGTCTTCTACTTGCACTGTAAAACCTTTTCCCTCTGTGCTTGGAACTCTGCAGCAGCTTTTCTATTGTTTTTGCCTGGTCCTCATGTTTTTTCTCATGGTCTTACAACTGTGAATAGCCAAACATTACAATGAGCTTCCCATGGGAAATTGTTTCCTCTGACATTCTCTCCATCTCTTTTTATACTTTTGGGTTTTTTTATTTTCTAGTTTATAATACAGCAAAAAGAGACCTAGTGAACACCAGCACAAAATATTCATGACCAAAGCATACTGCAACCAGCAACACCATGAACCACAGCAGGAACATGAAAGGAATGGGTTCTTCAGGAGGGAGCCTTGCCAGGTCCTTGTGAAATCTGTGTTGTACTAAGGAAAGACTTTATCTAGGGAGTTTGTTGCACTGGAGAGAACACTCATCAGAGTGCTCATCACTATTCTGTCCACCTGGCCGCTACAGGCAGTTTTCAATTTCACTTTCTTTCACTTTGTCTCTGTCTCTCTTGACAGAATTACAGGATGTTAGGGGTTGCAAGGGTCCTCTGGAGATCACCTAGTACAACCCCCCTGCGAGAGAAGGTTCACCTAGAGTAGGTTGCATGGGGTGGCATTCAGAAGCATTTTGAATGCCTCCAGAGACAGAGAATACCTTGGTTTGTTCTGTTCTTTTTTGTTTTGTTTTGTTTTGCATGGAAATAACTTTTACTTACTATCCACAATCATTGTATGTAATGCAGTGGACCCCACACACAGCCTGTGAATTCCTGTTTTCTGTAACAATACTTGGAAGAAATTCTACAGGACACTAGAATAAACTCAGTGCCTGGCTTGTAAGTATTTATTTATAACTGTGTCACTACTTCAACTCGTTACCTGGTGAATGCACTTGCCTACAGGCTGCAGGGCAGGTCCCCCCATCATCTAGGACAAACCAGAGTCACAACCTCTCTTCAGGCCATACAATCACCCTGTGCTCCCAAGAAAATGAGGGAACAAGTAGAAGCAGCAGTGATGCTCAGCCTGTTGAAGTGCTCCTATGTTGCACAGCTTGGGCAGGAGTGAGGTACTGCAGCAGCTGAGACGTGGTGGTACGTATGCTGAGCCTTGTTACCATTTCATCTATAATCCAGGCTGCAGTTTCTATCTGGACAGCCTGGGGTAAAAGGCTTGTGTGGTCTATATCTGCAGGACTGCTGGCAGAAACTCTTATTTTTGTCTTGCAATACTCAAACATACTCATTATGATTTAGGGAAAATTTAAGATAATTTTTTATTTTTCTCTTTGCCATGATTACTCTGTCATGCTGCTTTTCCTGTTGTATACTCCTTACTGTCAGTTTACAGTTTACTTCCAGTTCCATAATGATCTCAAATGTCAGGGCAAAAATACTAATCAGAACTCTGAGAAAATAATTCACAGATCCAAATGTGAATTGAGCCCCTCTTATAGTCAGTAAGGAGATACAGGCACCTAAAGAGAATTTATACCTGTCTCGAATACCTGCTTCAGAGTATGATAATAATTTAAGACATAATGATTTAAATTTTAGACACCCAAGATGGAGGAGATGTAATAGCAACAGAGAGTCCCAAGGAATCATGTAAATGAACTACATATAAGCCTTGTTTGTGAATTTAAGCTTGCTTCACAACCTAAGAATCTATTTGATTTCAAATCAGGCTGGAAGCAGTGTAAGTTTTGCAATCCAATTTGGATTCTTGTAAATTCTTATGATTCATACGACCATCTATGATTAAGCCCACCTTCAAATTCTCCTAGAGAAATCCTAAACAAAATGTTAAAGTGATGTTGAAAGCCCCATTTCTGGACTTGTCAGGTTAAATTATTTATTTGTTTCAAGTTCTTTATTCATTTTTTAATGATGTAAAACCTCATTAGATGATACATTTAAGCATCAAACTTGCTGACATGAATATCAATATTTCCTTCAATACAATTAGTTGAACTACATTAAGTTACATTGAAGTAATGTCAATTTCATCACATTGAGATGGATCATACTATCAGTGTTGTCAAAAGTTTTCAGTCTTTCCTGCTAAGAGCTAGAATAGAAGGGAAATTGCATTTTTAAATAAAATTTTTAAATCTTCATTTGTGTATCCCAGCTCTATAAATATTTTAACAGTGTATGAGTTTCTCCTGTCATGCTGCTTGAGACTGAAGTAATGTCACATCATACCCACCCAGTCACACACTCTACAGCAGCCAAAATACCATGTTGGGATTTTTGTTGTGTTTCCTACTACATGACTGAGTTACTCCATCCATTTGCATACAAGCCAGACACACGACAAAACGAAAACATGGGGGATGGGAACAGATGGGAAGCTTTCAACGCCTCCTGGCTTCTGACCATGAACTTTATAGAGTATTCTGTTTAAAATTCAATTAGTTCTCATTTGCATTAACCTCATCTGAAATTTTGAAAGTGGAGAGGAAAATGCAAAGCTGATAGCATGATGATGTACAATGAAGATATACTGAGGCAAAATCAACACATTTCTAATCTACATTCAGTTCCTGTATTTTCTTACCTCACCTTGGGTGTCTCAGTGAATATGTCCTTTACACAATTCTTTATCTCCAGCTAAAAGCACTGACACATTTTTTTCACAAGAATAGTAAAAAAAGATAAATACAAATAATGCAACAGGAACAAAGAAGATGCAGAATGAAATATTCAGGTGGCAGTTGTAGTATATGCTGAAAAAAATCTTATTTATATTTAAATTTTGAATTTAAATCCTTACTAGAAGGGAATAGGGAGCTTTTCTTCAAATTTAGTCTAGTCAAAATATCCTTGGAAATGGAAAACAAACCCACTAGCGCACTCACACACTTCCACATAAATTTGTTGAGAAGAGCAGACAGAGTTGTCAGAATATCCAGTCTGAAATGTATTTGTTCACTTCTACAGCTATCCAAATTATCTTTATTTCCCCCCAGGAAGGCACATTATCACAATGAATTTAGGGAAGTAAATATTGGGACACTTTCACTATAGCTATGACATATTCCAATACTAGTAACTCACCCAGCACTTTTAAACATCAGTACCTCTAGGATAAATATGCTTAACCACATTATTTTTAAGCTTGTGTTGTAAAACCTTAATAAACACATGCAACATTGCATTTTCTTCCTTCCACCTTTTGCTAACATAACTCAGAGAGGTTTTTGCCAATACTTTTAAATTGATAGATTTTGACACAAGGATATTATCACTCATTATTGATACTAACAGGACCCAAAGTCAAACAGTTCTTTTAAAGTTTTGATTTTGTGAGCCTGATCTTATAAGGCATTATAATTGAATCAAAGGCACTGTTTGTCATCAGTGTACAAGATGTGATGAAAAAAAACAAGAACTCATCTAGACAAGAGAGCTGACAACAAAAAGACATTATAGGACACAGATAAATGTTGAAGAGGAGGAAAGCATCTGACTTTTACTGCTCTGATTTGTGCACTGATTACAGAAACACAAAGCAAACTGCAAAGCAGTGAAACCAGTGACAAGAAGCATCATTTCACTGTGTCTCACTGACATAGAGAAAGAACATGTTTGATTTGGGATTTCTAATGAAGCTATTTGACCAACTTCTGGTTTTCTACTTACTGCAACATTATTAAAGAAGAAGAAAGCATTTATTTTTACTTTAAAGGGAATATTTGAAATCAATTAATTTTTTTTTTAATTTCACTGGAAATAATGAACTGATCTTCAATCCCAATTGGCCTCCCAAAGGAAAAATAGATGAGTACATTGCTAATTAGTAGCTATAAATTATCGTAGAACTGCATAATACTCAAGTTAATTCAACTCATCTCTGCCATTATTTCTTTTGGTTTAAACAGGGATTTCATAAATATCGTGACATAACCTCTTGAACAATAAGACTAAAAGGAAAGAATCTTCTTTTCCAAACTACTTCCCCAGACTCAAATTAGAATAAAAGATAATGCAGTCATCCTCTGGGCAGCCTTGCTTCCAAGTTTTATGCTTTGTGATCATAAAACAATTCAGTAAACTGAATTTTAAGTAGCTGAATTTTAGTAAAGAATTTTTTATCCCACTTAGGAATTGGCTCATAGTGACAGAATTTATTTCCCTTGTGAACTCAGACATTGTCTGAGAGGAAAGGCATTTTTGTTTCTGCTGATATAGATATGAATATAAGAAGAAAAAGGCATTTACTAAAACCAATTATCCTAGTCATTTAAGATATATAGCCTTCACTACTAGCACTTTCTCTGGTTTTCTCTCTAAGTAAGAAGAATTGGAGAGCTGTTCTGTTCTCAGCAAATCTGTCAGTGTTTCTGGAAAAAAAAAAGAAAAAGAAAAAGAAAAAAAACTTAGAAAAAGGAAGGTAAAAGAGCACTTGTTCCATATTGAGAGGCAAAAAAATGGACTTTCAGGTTAGGGACTTTAAATATCCTTTTCTTTTCCCAGCAGAACATAACTTTCAATCTTTTCTTATACTGTTCTTACATTGTTTCTAAGGTTGATGACAATAGTTACAAGAAACTATTTTGCTATGGTTTTCTTCCATGTAATAACTTCACCAAAAATGTTAATAAACATCTAAGGAAAAAAAAAAAAAAGCCATGAATTAATCAGAAGACATATTTATGAATAAACTTGTGAGGGCTACCGGTTCTCTTTGTTTTCCTGCTCCAAACCCCTCAGAAGAGCGCTGCAATTTAGTCTCTGGAGAGTAATTTCTTCATTCTTGACAGCTAGATCAGGACAAAGAACCAGTACAAATAACTCTAACCAGCACTAAATAAAGATTACAGAAATATTACATCTTCCCTCCCTGTACAGAAGGTTGACTAGTTAGGAAAGTGAAGGAAAGTGACTTGGGGTAATGTTTTGCACTGAAGGAACCTCCCAGCAACACGGAGTATAATGAGCTTCCTGACAGTTCCTGCACAGCCTTGACTTTCAGACAAGAAATAACTGGCACTCAGCTCCTTCAACACAGACCTATGGCAGCTGGCAGGAGGCAAATGACTCTTTGGGATACAGAGGAAAATGTCAAGAATGCAGACATAATTAAAGCACAATGTAGAGCGAGCCTACACATAACCAGAGAAAATACAGCTAATGACATTCAAATGAAAATTATCTTCTCTTTTTTTTTTTCATTTATCTTCTTTTCTTCCCTTTCCTTTTTTTTTTTTTTTCTGCTTACAAGGACCTTAATTGATACATGGGTTGTACAGTGCTATGAGCAAGCTCTAATTTAAAACACATTTCCTACATAACAAGGTCAAGCTCTACTGCACTGATAACCCTGAAGCAAGCTTGGCTGGGAGCCCTCAGTCAAGCTTTGTCTATTGTATAACAGGATATCAGAAAAGAAACTTCTGAGAAGCAAAAATATTGGGATAGTCAGGACTGATACCTTTTACTACCTGCATCTCTCAGGTCTGGGATTGGGGAAGGGTATTCTATATATATATGGACTTAGACATATTTTATCTATGGATTTTTCAATGTATAGAAGACTGCCTATGCATATGGATGTAAAAGCAGAAGAAATAGGTACTCAACTCTGCACATTTATGTAAAAGCTACTGCACGGACATTTTTACAGGTATGAGAGGAAGAGAAAATTGTAATATTCTACTAACATATCTCATTTTTACTCCAGGAAAAGTGGCATAATTGCTTGCCATTTTAAACAAAATATGTGACTGAATGTGTCCATGTATGCAGGCATATATGTATGTGCAAAAGCACATTGTATGCCCTGAGTTTATTTCTTCTTTTTTCCCCAAATTTCAGTAAGAGAATTTTCATCCTGAAGTCCAATATTTGACAAAGACCAATTATCTTGTATCTATTCTATATTCTGCCTCACATTCAAACTCAACAGTGCATCATTTAATTTTGTGGCAAGCAATTATAACATTCCACTCTTCCAGACCCAGTCCCAGCCTTTTATACTGAGAATTGCCATACTACAAGACACTTAATATGACAGAATAATAATTCTTGCAGAATAATAGGCATGAAAATCGAGGTTAAAAGCTTTGTTGTCTGGGGTTTTACCAAAACAAAATCCTGATGTGTAGTAAGCACTTTCCTTTGCAAAGTTGTGGGAGCAGTTTTCACAGATTCTCACTTGATCTTCCAGACTCACAGAAATGTCTCTGGATATCCTTTCAGAGATATCCAGAACTCATATTAAAAAAAAATATACAAAAAACA
Source organism: Calypte anna (assembly GCF_003957555.1). Lineage (NCBI taxonomy): Eukaryota > Metazoa > Chordata > Aves > Apodiformes > Trochilidae > Calypte > Calypte anna. Next base: position 32,054,829 of record NC_044244.1, read on the forward strand.
AACAAAACAAACAAAAAAAAAACCAACAACACAATCCCACCAGCAACCTCTAAAATCCAAATGAGCATAACTCAAAACCCACACAAGTGACAGGCACTTGAATCTTAATTTTTCCTACTAATGTTTTATCTGCCAGTGTCTTCCCTGAGATGGAATAAGATATAGAAAGTCACTTATGGTTTTTTTATCTCCTTCTTCCAAATACTTACTTTTCATTTCTGTTCAGAGCTCATGTTAGCTTTCCTTTTGCTTTCCACCCCACATATTGTTACTTAATTAAAGCAAACACCCTAAGTTACTCTGCATAAAAGATTGTTCTATAAAAAAATGTGGTCACTGTTGTTAACAGGCACTTCAAAGCCTATGTTACCTGTAAGTCCAAACTGACCTTGTCTTCAGGTGTTTTGAGCACTTGTGAAACTTAACAGAAATCTCAAATGAGGAACAGGTGTCAAAATAGACCTTAGATTTTAACATCAGTTTTGTAAAATAATAACTTACTATTTCAGAGACTGTCTTCCTGGTGTGTGCAGGGGGCCTTTAGTAACAACCTAACAAAGGAAGAAAGGATAGAAAAGGCGTGTGTTTGTCACTTGAAAATGTATTTGAACACTGATTTGTTGAGGTGGAATGATGGGCCTGCAGTCCATGTCTTTACTTGTTCTGCTTCACACTCAAAACCATTTAAAGAGAGGGTCACCATAACAATTACCACCAAAAATCACAAAAATCATAAGATGTAGGTGCTGCTGAATGACATCAAGGCATCAGGGCTACACAGTGTCTGCAGTGAATGAATCACTGAGCTCCAAAAACAAGATGAAATTATGTGTATCTATGTGACCTAGTGGTTTTATGTCCAAGTTCTTTCCTTTTTGAAAAAAGCAAGAGGCAGAGAAGACAATGATCACTATCTGTAATGGAGATTATTAAAAGTTGCCTCTACATGGTGCTGTTCATCTTCTTCAGTGTGGACTTAGAAATACCTTATAACATATGCAGTTAGTGGATCTGAGTCTTCATCAACATCTAAAAAGTCAAGTACCTTTCTGCTTTCCTACAGTTTATTTTTATGAGCTTTAGTCTTGATACATGTATACTTCACAGAATCCATTAAATTAGCCATGAGCCTCTCTCACAGTTCCTTTTTGGCAGATATATAAATGAAAATTACTGTTCAATAACATAAATCACTTTTTTGGATGTCTGTGTTTGTTCAAAACTCAAGAAAAATTAATATATTCCCAAGACTGGGATCTATACTATACCCGTTATGTACATAAGTGAACAACCCTTATTTTCTTTCCCACGGCAATGAGAAAATACTCAGTGCTATTAAGCCCAAGGAAGGAGCCTTTCTGACTGTCATAAAAAAGGTAGAAAACAGTCCATGGAGTATAATTATCACCTGAGACCCTGGTGAAAAAGGGTCCTTTGCAGGCCAAATGGAAGCACCAATGACAGGGAAAAGTGCAGCTGTTGATATGATGGTGATTCTCTGCTAAATGTGAGTATAATGGGTCCTAGAAAGCAGGGAGTAGGTTACAGTAGCTGTGAAAGTGGCCTGATTGATGCCAAGGTCTGTGCAAAGCTTCTTTAAAGACATTTCAATTCCCAGTCCTATTCTTGATCTCAGTCCAGCACTGGGAAAAAAAACTTGTGAGCTCAGTCATTTCAGTGCAAACAAAAAGAGACAATTGTCTTTTTAAAAGATCACAAACAGTTAAATTCTCTTCTCTTGTACCAGGACACACACTCATCCCTTAGGCTCTTTGGGGGAGTAGATTATTCAATCTGAAATCAGAGTGACTGCGGCTAGAGATTTGTTGGTGAGCTTATTAAAAACAACTTTGCATTTTATTCCTTCATTTAGATTACTTAGACCCAATAAATGAGCACCCCAGGCTACAGACACTTACTGCCTGCCCTATTATCCCTAGCAAACAAAGGCATACGCAACAAAATGAGTTTTCTTATCCAGCCACATAGAACCAGAAGCAGGAAAAGCAAAGCATCAGTACACACACACATCCCAATGGAACATAGCGGACAACTTCACCAAAGAAGGTCTGGAAAAAAAAATTATAAAACACCCATGAAACAAAGCCTACAGCTATTTCTTTTTAAACTGTGTAAATGACAAGACTTTTTTGACCTTCAGTCAGATAATTAAGTTCAAAGAGCTACAAAAGCAATTGGTAACAATGAGTCCAGGATTTTCATAGGTTACTTAGCCATTTCTCTGGAAAATGGACATTTTAACATTTGGAATACTAACTATATCAACTTGTCCTTTTTTTTTTTTTTTTTTTTTTTTTTTTTTTCCCTGTTTTGTTTTGGTTTTTTTTCTTTTCTAGTAAATCTTCTATCATGCCAAGAGGCCATGTGTTCATAAAAATACAAGTCCAATTTTGCTATGCCTGTCTATTTTCTGTGAGTATACAAAGAGAAACACTTCAAAAGAGATACTTCAGACTGTTACCAATTACTAAGAGGTACGGTGTGCAGATAATAACTGAACAGCACCATTATACTGGGACTCTGGCAGCAATTACAGCTTCGTTTCCTGCATTTGTGTTTCAGGTTTGTGTTGCAAGGTTTGGGTAGCAGAGGGGCTTCTGTGAGAAGCTACCGCTATGTCTGACAGAGCCAATGCTACCTGGCCAAGGCCAAGCCCACCAGTGAGAGTGGTAGCACCACTTGCCTCTTGGATAACTTATTCAAGGGGAAAAATTGGGAGAGAGGGACAACTCTGCCAACACCAAGTCCAGTGAAGAAGGAAGGCAAGGAGGTGCTTCTGGCCCCACAGCAGACTCCCCTGCAGCCCATGGAGGTGGGCTCCACCATTAGGTGGAGCAGGTAACCTGCAGCCCCTGAAGGACCCTGTGTCAGAGCAAGTGGGTGTCTGATGCAGTCTGAGACTCTATGGGAAGCCCATGCTGAATCAGGCTCCTGGCAGGACCTTTGGCCCCATGGACAAAGGAGTCTATGCTGGAGCAGATTTGATGGCAGGACTTGTGACCCAGTGGGGGATCCTTGCTGGAGTAGTTTGTTCCTGAAAGTCCATACCCTGTAAAGAATTGCAGTGAGAAGGGTTCACAATGGACAAGTTCAGGGATGTTTTTCCTGTGAAAGAAACCTGCGTGGTGAACTGGAGGAATGGTGTGAGAACTCCTCCCCCTAATGAGGAAGGAGCATCAAAGTGTGATGAACTGACAATACTCTCATTGCCAAAAGTTCTGTTGTCTCCTGTCCCACTCAGGATGAGCATGTGGTGTCCAGTCAGGGTCAACCCACCAAAACTTGGCTTTCTATGCTTTCCCCAGAGAATGGTGCCAGTTTGTCCTTATCCCAAGCCAACTGTCTGGGTGAGGGTGGATCAAACTCCAGGAGGTTTAGCTGATATGGGTTAAAAAAAAAATTTCACCTTTGCAAGAAATAGGGGACAGTACAACCTCAGATGAAAAACACACCAGAATAAGAAGTTCTTACAGTTTTAATGAAACTCTGGCTTAATTTGACAGGGAATGAGAGAAGGAAAGAAAAGCAGGGATTTTTCTACTGAAATTCCTTTACCTGCTCTTGTCTGAACTGGTGAGTGCATTGTATCATCAGTTCCATATAATGCATACAAAGGACAATAGATACCTAACTGAACTACTGTGATTAATTGCCTGACTCTAAAATTGAATTATCATCAGTTACTACATTTTATTTCATATATTTATGCTGTTCTGCACCTTTTTTGCAATTTACAACAATTCTTAAATTAAATTACACTTTTTTTTGCAAGTGAATAGGGTACATAACTCAATATACTACTTGCAGCATGTAAATTTCAATAGAAAACAAATTGTGGTGATACTTAATAAAGAAAAAATATTTGTAGTACAGTGATTTGTAGATTTACAGTGTAATACAGCAGAAGAGTAATATATTTAAGTCATTAACTAAATTAAACAGAAAAGTTACCTTTTCCATATTGTATTTGTTATTAAAAAACAATCTTACTGATTGTGATGTTCTGAGTGACAAGAGATGCGTCAATGAAAAGACAAATTAAAATGTTTATGTTTACTTTCAAGATCAATCATGTTATCACTGAAGATTATTAGTGACAAGGATGATTTTCCTATTAAAAGAATCCATCACATTAGCTCAAGTCAGACAACAGCCTCAAGGCTTTATATTTTTATCTCTCTATTTTAGAGAGATTCTTTAAAATATTACTGGTAATGAACCATATAGTAGTGAGGTCAACCAGTATGTTAGCCTTTGCGGTGTTAGTATATTTAATGGTTGGATCCAGATAGCTTCAAAATACCAATTGGTCTCTAAACTCTGAACTCAGTGAAAAAAGTAACATAATAATTTTTTTGGATTTTATATCCATCAACTTCCATTTGTAAGGCTTCAGTTAAATTGAACACATCTCTTGCTTCAGTTAGTTTGAGCACATTCTACTCACACTTGTCTCCTAGTATTTTATAGTCATATCAACTGCCTACACACATCCAAGTATTTCATAATTCCATATTTGTATGTGAACCTTGAAGTTCTAGTCATTCAATGGAAAAGATCTAACTCTGATTCTTATAATGAATAATGACAAACTTTTGGCAGGGTTAGACCTAAGTCTAGTTGAGAACACGCTGACTCTATGTTAATTTTCTTTTAGAGTAATGGCTGGCACTGTGTGCCAGCATGAGTCAGCCCTGTCCAGAACTGAAACTCACTGCATCAGGCACAGTATACAATAAAACTAAAAAACAAGTGGGTGCTGAAGTAGCTGCTACCTTCCCCTCCTGCCCCACAGAATTTACAGTCTTTAAGTCAAATATGTAAATGTGTAATTGTAAAAAAGAAACAAATTTATTTTTTAAAGCCCCGACATTTAACAAAGCAGGAGCTGAAGTGATAAATTACTCACAGGGACTGCCAGCAGGCAACTTCACACACTGTAACCACTTTGCTATAGAGTGATTAATACTTATCATGAGGGAAAATAATATGCTGTCCTTTCTTGATAAGAACATAAAAGAAGCTGTTTAGGTCACCAGGAGCAGAGCTGTGGACATGGCCACAGTTGCAGCTACACTGAGAAATGCTCAGGTCAGGGATGAGACATAATTATTCAAAATGCTAGACAAAAAGTAATGCTCAAAGGCCATATGGATATTAGCAGAGTAAATGAATAATCAGACTTTAGATTTGAAGTTCATATTGATTAGAATGCAAATGTCAGATGGAATTAGACTACATGAGGAATGCTTCGTGCCTCTGTTATGCAAACTACACCTTGACGAGTCATTCAAAGTCCTTGTCCAGTGCAGTGCAAACTCACTAAAGCAAGTAATGCATTACCTTTTTCTATGGGTCACTCCCTAACTCCCAGTAGCTACTGGGAGATATCAACAAACACTGGATTTATGTGTATATTGTTCTAATTTAGGCCAAGGACCATGCAAAATGCAGTAATGAAATTAACTTGCTAATTGACTGCATCTGAGAAAAATAACCCCATGTACCCGTATAAGCTGGGGACTGACCTGGTAGAGACAGGTAGAGGGAAGGGTGGACAGGAGGAGGACTGTGAGGCAGCAATCTGCCCTTGTGGCAAAAAAGACCAATGGGATCCTGGGGTGCATCACAAGGGGGGTGGTCAGTAAGTCAAGAGAGGTTCTCCTCCCCCTCTACTCTGCCCTGGTGAGGCCACATCTGGAATATTGTGTCCAGTTCTGGCACATCTGTTCAAGGAGGACAAGGAACTGCTTGAGAGAGTGCAGTGCAGAGCCATAATGATGATTAGGGGAATGGAACATCTCCTCTATGAGGAAAGGCTGAGCTGAGGCTCTTTAGCTTGTAGAAGATGAGGATGAGGGGCAACCTCATTATAAATATGTAACATTTATATGTCAGGATCATGGAGCCAGGCTCTTCTCAGTGATGTCCAATGATAGGACACAGGGCAATGGGTGTAAGCTGGGGTACACCCGGTGTAAACATAAGTGTAAACATAATGAAAAGTGTAAAAATAATGAAAACATAAGTAAAGTGTAAACATAATGTTAAGTGTAAACATAATGAAAAGCCTTTTCACTGTGAGGGTGACAGAACACTGAAGTAGGCTTCACACTCGAAGACATTCAGAGACCTGCCTGGAGGTCTCTGAGACATTCTAAAGACATGAATCTAGAGACATTGAAAACCTGCCTGGAGCTGTTCCTGTGTAATCTACTTTAAATGATCCTGCCCTGGACTTCATGTTTCGAGGTCCCTTCCAACATCTAACATTCCCTGATGTTGTGTGATTCTGTGACTTTCCAGCTCCTGCAGAGGAACAGAATCTCCGAGCAATACTCTTTCCTTCCACTCTTTTTTCTATGATATTAATCATTATTTTCTTATCAGAATATCTAAATTCCTTGCAGTCTTCATATTATTAACCTTGCTAGTGGATGGTCTTTTTGTAGCAGGTGAGGAAATCAAAGACCAGGTTACTGCAGAAATCCAGATACTTTAAAAAGGAATAGGTATTTAGAGTATGGGTATTTCTGGCAAACTGAAAGTCAAAACCAAATCCTGGTCCTCATTGCAGGAACTGAGTCAGAGCCCACAAATACTAATTCTAGGACACATTTTCTTCTCTGTTGCATTCTGAAAGGAAGGTTCTGCCACATTATCTGTACAGCCAACCTTCTGCACCACCACCAGTTATCTTAAATTAAAGTTGTTATTTGTGTTGTCATTGCCTGCACAGAATAGAGACAAATTCTTTTATCAGTTCCCTCACAATATGAATATAAATCTTGAAGCATGTTTTCTAGGCATAGCAATGCTTTGTCTGCCATCTAATAGGTCTGTATTATCTTGATTTCTCAGTTGTAATTAAATGTAATGATTACATATTTATTTTTATTTACAAAGGCAGTTGCTTGTACAATAAAACTCGGTTTAATCGATTGGAGATATTTAATGGACTTCTGAGGACCAAATATATTTAAACAGTGCTCTAATCAGACATCAAAACATGCATAAATCAAAGTAATTAAATCAATGGAACAATAGGCAAATTGTGAACCAAACATATTTTAAAACAAAAGCAATAAAAAATATGATTTGAGATCTGTTATCAAAGCAATCACATTACTGATGGCTGTATCCACCATTCCTCTCACTAAACAGCTCTTCTCCCTGATCTTCCTTTTAAAATTCCTTCTATATAAAGTGGGCAATACTGTGGACAAATCCAGCAATGGTTGTCATGCTGCAAAATTCTAATGTAGCTTGCACGTTCAGAATAACTTGAATGTTAAAACCTTAACACATTTCCTACACCATGCACAGGATACAAAGTCAAGTAGCTGAATATTCAGGCTTTCAACTAGGACTGCCTGTGTAAAGGATGACAATCTTTTTCCAGATGATGTTTAATCATGGTACTTATTTTATGACAGGTGCAAAGGGTAAAAAGTCAGGTGTTAGTTCTTATTCTAATTCATTCCAGAAATGCTTATGGGAGTGTAAACACCAATGTGTGCTTGCAAATCAGGGAACTTCATCAAAGCATGCATTTTCAGGATTGCATGCTGCTATCCAGATGCCTGTGATCTTAATAGTCAACACTTTTTTAAAGATCCTTTTTGCTTCAGCTCTCTAAATACATCTCCAGACAGGTCCATTGATATGCAAACATCCTTTGACTTACAGTTTTGTCAGTCCTGCCACTATTTCTCCACTATTGTTTCTATGCTTTCTGTATCTGTTCAGCTCCACAGTCTTAAAGTAATAACCTCCTGCTGTTTAAGGTATTTGTCTGTTCATTCCCATGTCCCCACCAGATCCTTTTTCACCAGGAGAGGACCTCCCACAGCATGCCCACTCCTCTGCTGTGCAGTCCCAGCCTTAGGTGAGAGTGAAAGCCACTCATCCTTTTTCACCCTGCATAACAACACTCTAGGGAAGATTCTGCTTTGCTCCAAATGTGTCTAATGGTTGTCTACATGAATTTTCTGTCATCCTTTCCCTGTCAGTCTTTCAGCATCCAATCCTTTCTCTTCTATGCTCCCTTTTTTCTCTCCAGGCTGATTTTCTATACAAACATAAGGCTATACAGCATAAGTATCATTTGATATGAGTACGTATTTCACATACAGACAATTAAGCAATCCACCACTTCACAATAGTGAAACTTAGACAAAATTCTCTTTCAGAACATACTGATATAGATCAGTTTATAATGAAGCTGAGATTTTAGACCTTTATCAGGTTAAAAAATGAAAGTTTAACAGATGACTTTTTAGAATAGCAACTGGAGACAGAATAGCAGTATATTGTAATGGATCCTTAATATAAGCCAAAACATTCCATTTATTTTTTGTGGCTGTTTGCCAAAATAACCTCAGCTCTTTTGTGCACTTTGAAATTTCTTTAGTTCCTGGACAGTGAAAAATACAAATTATCTGACTGTCAGTCAGAAGTTAAAATAGCAGAAAAATACTCTCCAGCAACTGATTTCTCTTACTAACTGTAAAACATGGGGGGAGTCTGCACCTGAAACCATTTAATGCTTTAATGGAAGCAATGAAATAACTTCAGGTGCTTCCCAAGAAATGAGTTCTAAAACAGGTGTGGAGAGGATCCATCAAAAATAAATCAAACCTTGTTTTGCTTGTGCCACAAGAAGTATGTGCAATAGAAATTTATTAAGACCAAAGCTGTTTGCTGGATTGTCCAATTGCCAAAGCATTCTCCAGTCAGTCAAGAGTCAGCCTCATTTCTGCTTGCCAGAACTGAGGAGAGTCACCATCTGACTGTAGATAATGAGATGAAATGGGGTTAGTAGCTTTGTGTTCTTCTTTATTAAATGATTTACACCACTCTGTTCTGCCTTCAAGGCAGGTGTGAACTGATAAGGAAAACCTTCATTTTCTGGAAAATTTTTTCAAAACTTAGATCAAAATATAGTGTGGTGTCTAGGTAAGGTGCTAATTAAAAATGAATAAAAATATAATGGGATTCAAATCTCCAGATATATGAGAGCTGACACAATAGTGTTTGGCACCAGAAGAAACCTCATTTTCAAAATACCCGTGGGCTTTTCTCTTCCTTTTTGGAAAATGCATATAAATTTTTTTTTCTACCTGCATCTTTGTCAGCTGACTAATACTTGTTTCCTCTGCACCCTGATTTAAAAACCTTCAAGCCTGTATGGAGGTTGTTGTAGGGAAAGGGTCTCCTGAGAAATATTGAGCATGATGTATATTGACAAACAGGGATGAAAAAAATAACTGGATTATGGAGCAGCATGTTGCTAGAACAACTGTTCTGTAAGTCTCAGTCCATGTCAGAGTGATGGAAGAGCACTGTTGTGCTTTTAAAAGAACGTTTATGCACTATCCTTTCTGATTGTACTTCTGGACTCTACACCAAAAGTGTAAGGATTGTCAGAATAATTTGTCTAATTTACACTTTGCTGTACAATCTGGAGTCATTCTCCAAAACAGCACATAACAAATTAAAGAGACTCCATTTAACTGCTTCCTCCTTCCCCTGTTACTCTTGTAGCCATCCCTCCCTGGCACCAGTCAACTCACTATAATCAGTCATTGGCTTGATGCATCAGTGACTGAAGTTTATGATCTGACATGCTATACTGGCAAATGGCTTCAGCCTTACCCTCTCACTTCTGGTGAAAAAAATAAAGCTGTCTCCCAAAGCTGCTGGTCTTCCACTTGGTAATCTACGCATCAAGGCAAGACCTATGAACACACTGACACACACTGCCTTTACTAAAATGCATTTAGTCCTTTTCTCCCATAAAGGAATTTCACTTACTTGACACCCCAGGCTCCAGCAACGCCTTTAATTGTTAAAATGTCATTAAGAGCTCCTCCTGGATCTATCTTTTCCCATTCAAGTGTACTTTTCAGCACTTCTCTTTTTCTAGAGCAAAACTTGAACTGATTTTTATGTAACTAAGATGAAAGTAATCATGCTTAACATTTCAAACGGCAGCCTTTGCTTTCAAAGATTTGTTAAACTTATTTCTTTCAAAGCTGTATTTATTTTATTCATTTTGAATGTCATCTGGTCCAGGAGCTCCCTGTGTGCATGATGAAGCATTTGCATTTATAGAAATATCTCATGAATGCTGCAAACTGTTTACAGGAAATAAAAACAAATACCAGCAAATTAAGAGAGTGGAAGTCATTCTTTATCAGCAAAATGCTGTGATGAATATAGTTCCACTGATGTACAGTGTATGCACAGGACTGTTCTGACAAATCAGTAATACCCAGACTCTGTGGGAGTCTTTGAAAAACAGAGAGGATGCTTGTTAAAGGATTCTTACCGTTTCTATTTGAAATGCATCAGAAGTTCGTGTCAGCTACTGAGCAGATCCTTATTTAAAGTGGACCTGCCAGCTTGGGCTTAGTGTGTCAGGGTGCATCAGTGTGTTCAGAAAAGTGATTTACTGTGGCAGCACGAATGCCTAATTATGTGCATAGCTTACAGTTTTTAGACAGAAAAGAGGCCAAACAAGAGAAAGGCTGAAATGAGGCTTATTTATTGTTACCAACATTTTCTTATATGTTCCCAATGTTTTTCCTTTGAATTACATTGTATTTCATCCTTCCCTCTTCCTACCTACATAGCTACAACATTATGTTACAAAGCTTTCCTCTGTTGGATATGTTTTTAAAAACATCTCTAAGCTTTATTCCCACAAAACATCACATCAATTACTTTTTCTTACAATTGTTGGCTGTCAGTCATTTTCAATATCTAAATGGCTATTAGTTTCACAGACATTCTCATTAAAGTAGAACTATTATTAAATCAACTGATTACAGCATAGAAAATACAGAAAAAATTGTTTTAACCTTAGGTTGTTTCCTGAGTGATCAAATTTTTAGTATAACTCCAGTCTTTCTAGATTTTCAAGAGATCCTGTCTCATTTAGTGGAAAGCATGAATTATACTACATTAATAGACAGTTATTCAGGATTTTGCTTTATTTTTACTGATCAGCTTGTAACCCACAGCATTTTTAACATCATGTTATCTGAAACCTCTTCTGAAGACTGGTTTATCAGTTCCCACATAGCCTCTTACAGCAGTCCTCATTGCAGTAGTTCGTTTATCCTCATAGTACTCCTCTAAGATAAGTGACTGTTAATATGTCCACTTTATAGAGATAGGAAAAATAGTAAATACAAAAGTTTTCATTAACTTGGTATATCCAGTTTGAGATATTTAGGGGTTTTATCTCACTGTACAAAATATTTCCCAAGCCTGGCTCTCAGTGATTTTAGTTGATGCTGTGAATGCTCAGCAATTATATAAATCAAGGTGAAAGTTGCTAAATTGAACATAAAGCTAATTCCAAGCACAGAAATAATGACTGCCTTTGTAAAGTTTGATTCAAGCAACTTGCCATAGGATCTCTCACAGCAATAGCAGTCCAGAATTTAACTCTCCATATTAACAGCCAATTGCATTAACTCACCCATTTTTTCCTCCAGTCACCTTAGTCACTTAGCGTTTAGGTTCCAGTAATAGAAAAAAATGTTCAAGCAATGCAACATGAGGTGTTTCACTACCATCTCCTCCCTTTTTGCTTTTTCTTTTTCTTTGGTTGATTGTTTGGTTTTCTGGTTTACTTTTTTTTTTTTTTTTTTTTAATGCTTTCTTACACTGCCATCTAGTAATGTTTTCTTATGAAGGATACATCTGCACATAGCTGATGCTGAAGCTGAAACCGAAGCTGAAAGAGATGCAGCCTTGGTCCAGATGCTGTAGCATCCTCTTCCTACTGCTGCAATATGTGGCCAACCACCTGCGCTCCTCAATCCTGTATTCTCTTTGGAAAACCAAAGCAAAACCATAGGCATATGCACCTGTAACAGACACTGTAGGAGCCCAGTGTTTCTTCAGCCACGTCAGGCCAATTTATTCTCAGAGCATCTGCTGTGCACCTTACGTCCATGGACTGTAGGTCTGGTGTATTCACAGCAGATTGGAGTCAAACTACACATTCATTCTGAGATTCACTCAGGACCTTGCTCTCTCAGGAGCTACAGCCTTAACTCCAGGGTGGCCCCTGGAATGACACTGTGCATTTTCATCCATTCACTCACTCTACTCAAATATCAATCAGTTCTTTAGGCTCCCGTGTTATCCTTGCCTGAAGTCTATAAAGGGGACACTTAGAAAAGAGTAATGAATACAAGAAGCCAAGCAGAATACCATGGAATCAAATGAGAATTCAATGCTCTTAGTTATAGTTCCATTCAGATTTTAGAGGATAATCTTGCTAGCATTTATGTTTCTGCTAAAGGAAATTTATTTTAAAGTGATCTGAAGATAATAACATTCTGTAGGAAAGATAAGAAATATGTATGAAAAGAGAGCTTTTCAGACACTGCACCCTAAACTTGCATCTAACTTCCACCCAAATCTTAATTTAGACTCTTAAATGAAAAGGATCACATTTTAAAATATTTAGACCAAAAAAGAAACATCTAATGTATTCAAAAAGAAAGTTCACAAGTCCTAATTCATAGACAACTATTAAAAACATAGCTAAATATGAAAATAAGTTCCTATCTTTTATACCAGGTTTTGAAAAAAGGCTAATTTACCAGAATGTCATGAATGTTTCTTCTCTAGAACAAGAAATTTTCTGTGGTTAGACAGAATTAGGTGATAAGAGAAAAATCATGAACATATGAGATAAAGCTTCATAGTAGAATTCAGGAGTAATGCAAACATTAGTGGTTTTCTGCACTCACTTTAATTCTCATTTGAGATAATCCATTCACACTGTGCAGATCACTAAAGGAATCTAAGCAAAAATTATCCTGTGGTGATAAAAGTGCAGGACAGTACTGTGTACATTTATATCTTCACATACGTCCTTGTTAGAGATGAAAACTGGCATTTAATTCTGAAATGCCTCTATTAGAGGTGCAGTTTAGAGGGTTTATGCCCTGCCTTTGACATATACATTGCTGAAATAAAAATAATTCAAAATAGTTATATAACCACAAATAATAATTTTTTAAAAATTAATTTTCCCTGTAATTTTTTTTCTTTTGTTTTGTTTTCTGGTTTGGGTTTGTTTTTTGGTTTGTTTTTTTTTTTTTGTGATGATCTAAATGTTCTGGTACTTGGGTATTTTCCTTTCCCAAGAACTGAACGAGAACTTAATTGTGTCATTAGCTAGCAATTCTGTGAATGAAAGAGAGAAAACTTGCCATGGAATAATCAGCAGAAATTTGATTCTGCTATAGAGACACTCCTCATTACACTACGATCAAAATTCAGTGGGACGTGGAAAATGCTACCTGTGACGGGCACCTGATAAAAAATCAGTGTCTGAATCTCATATCTTATTGCAAGTGTTGTAGGTGTTATATTTTTTCTTCCAGCTTCTCCTTTTCCAAACAGGTTCAGTTGCACAAAAAAATTCACAGTAGATGTTTGCTAGATCTTGCCTTAAAACTGAAAAGTAATATAGATTTACCATTATCTTATCATAAGCTATCTACATATAAGCATTTTCCTTTTGCTCTTTTCCCCAGTGGTAGAAGTTTTCCTTAATGGTAAGACCACAAAACAGAAAACAAAACAAAAAAATAAACACTGAATGACTTGTTATTTCAAGCTACAGTATGTGCAATGTTTCCTAACATTATGGGAATTATGTGGCTAGTTATGTGTTTTAGCTTTCCTTCTCAAATTCTTGCTTTAGTAAATGGACCAAACACATGTTCTGTGGTCTATTTATATGCCTGTTGTAGAAGCATTAATCAGGAATTGTAGCTTTGCTGTTATGTCTAATGTGTTAAGAGTCATAGTGTTAAATCACTGGACATTGTTTTCATCCTGCCCAAGTTTTTCTGCTTTTAAATGGCAGATACCTGGGAAGTGGCTTTGCTCAGTTATCAGCTTCCTGTAACCAGGACTGCATGACATAAATATGGTAGAAGTTGTACACTGATGACACTTTGAAACTGACCTAAGAAATAAAAATATAGATGCATATAGAAAAGTGATAAAGCCAGTAAACTGTGGCTTAGTGTCGAGGAGTAGATACTCACCTAATTTTTCACCCAAGTAAAATATAATGCTCTCTCTTCCACTTTATTGCCAGACATTTCAAGCCTCATCACACTGCATGACTTAATAGTCTACATGAGAGCAGAATGATAAAAAAAAAGAAACAAAGAATGGAAGGACCTCCTAGTGTCAATAAAGACACTCCCAGTTGAGGTGCAAAGGCACACACCTACAGGTTGTAGGCTCCAGATGAAACTCCCAGTGTCCTGGACCACTAGTGCTTATTCATCTGCATTTGCCACCATTTCACCCATTCTTAAGACAGTACAGGTTTCAGAAAGCTCTGCAGTTGCTTTGGCAGTGGGCAAACCCAGCAATGGGGGTCAGCAGCTGGTACTCTGCTTTCATGAACCACCCTTCTCCTATTCAGTGGAATCAAACATAAGCAAAACCTGCTGCAAAAAGAAAGGAAAATACAGTAGATGGAAATATTAACTACTATCTGTGGATGTCATTGACAAAGATGGTGTTTTGTGCTTTATGCTGCATTTAATTTGTTCATGTGAGGAGAAGAGGATGTCTATTTATCTTCTTTTGTGTTACTGACTGTTAGTTCACACCAATAAATACCTGACTCATAAAACTGGTAGTTTTAATGAGGAAGATGCTAACAGAACTCATAACACTTATACACACACACTTTCTATTTAATCACTGCAAACCTCACAAGCAAGATCAGAAAAATCTTTAATGAATACAAGTCTGAAATGTTTATGAATATTTTTATAGTCGCTTTTTCCTGTCCACTGCACTTATTATAAACACACTAACACATCACTAAAATAACAACAAAAAAGGAAAAAAATGAAGAGGCATGACAGAACACATCCAGACATTATGCTACTTTTAATCACTAAGAGTGGAATGTTTAGTCAGAAGAAAGTGTTCATTTTTCCAGAGCACAGGAAAATGTTGTTGCGCTTTCTTTTCCTACCCTGAACTTCTGTCCAGCCTGAAGATTATGTTTATCTGGACCAGCAGCCCATCAGAGTCCTAGATTTACACTGTGTGCATAAATATATGTCTTATGCTCTAAAAGTCTCATAAAAGATATAATATACCACAACTGGAGAATGTCCCTCAAGAGTTTTCTATTCCCATGTAAATACAAGCTTCTGCCTTCTCCTGTGGATGCTGGGCAAAATGTCAAATTTTTTTTTGTTAACAAGTCTAGGGCATCAGGACACAGTTTTGCAAGCCAGCAGAAGGAACTATGAAACATCAACCAGAGTGGAGTACAAATAAAATTATTGAGAAATAATTTATTAGACAAAAGAAGGTTCCCTGTTATTCTTAGATAGGAAACACATGATCTCATGATGACCCAATATCCTCCATTCTTGAAGTTTATGAACTAACTTTCTAGTCCACTGACTGTCCTGGAACATGAACCAGAACCTGTAAAATATCTAAGGCAGGAAGTAAATATTTATGTCATTAGGTCATGACAAGATGTGGCTGCTACCTTGATATGAATACTTAAATCATCTTCTTTGCAAACTGAAATGATATTGCTTGTTTGCAAGTGACTCTTTCTTGAAAATGCTACCCTACAGACTTCATTTATAATTTATTCCTTTTTTTTTTTTTTTTTTTTTTTATTTTACGTTTTGTTTTAAATTGACTAATCTAGATCATGGTTTCATTAAATGGTTGGAAAGGTGGACAGGTAGTGGGTAGGAGGGATTTAAGTTAGATCATGAAGGACGAAATGGGCTTGACTCTAAGATTATGCCTGAAATTGTGGTTCTATTTGTAACCCACTCGAAGCACTATGTAGGAGCTTCACTAAGGTGAATTTAAAAGGAACTGGCAGGGTGCAGTCACAGATTCACAGAATCAGACAGCTCAGCACCACTCCCCAGCTAAATGACTTCCCTTATCCTACTGAACTTTAAATGTAAAATCTTTATGAAAACACAGAAATCTGCGTCACATTCCTTAAAAACCTGCTTTCATATAAAAGTTCACTTTATCATACTAATTGCTAATATCTTATTGAAAGAAAATGGAAAATAACTATTGTACAATAATAGAGACAGACTAGCTGTAATGAATAACACAATACACAAACCTTAATTCACAGGTGAAAACCTAGTTCAGTCCTGTAGCAGTCTCATCAGATTGAAACTTCTGCCTCTTTTGAATTATTCTTTGCACACTTCTACAGAAGATACATTGATATTTCTATGTTCAGGTTGATATGTATGACATTTCTTGGAAAAAAAATTACTGTGGCCATTGAATGTTGCCTACTGGTTTGCACGATGGCTTAGCCACTGATCAACAAACTCTAAAAATTTCCTAACAAAAAAAAAAAAAAAAAAAAAAAAGAGATTTAAACTTATAAAATTGTGAGGTTCATGTATTTCCACAATACAATATATTTTTTATATTGCTCCATAGGGAGACTATACAGTAAATAGAGGATGGATAATGCTTCAAATATGGCTTTTCCAGCAGAAGCAGTTCACATCAATGTCTTCATGAACTGTTCATAAACAGATACAGGTTTACACCAACCTTTTTTCTTGTACACAGATCATGGAAATTAAATATACAGTGCCCTACTGGAAGAAATAAATCAGACCTGGCACTTTTAAATTTATGAAATTTAGATTTTCCTATTTTTTACACACATTAAATGTGCATGTTTCTTCAATACTTGGACACAATTACCCCATTAGCTATTTCATTATTCCCAAGATCATGTTTCACATAAAAAAACATGTACTGAAGGAATGAATTAGACAAGGTCACTTAAATTATGCTGTATTTAAAAAGTGCACTGATATACAGGATGTCAGCTAAAACTCTTTGAAGAAGGAACATGGTCAAATAAGTGATGATGCCATGCTGTCCTCTTTACTCTAAAAATAATTTCATTCTTCATATTAATGTGTTTGACAGGATTTCCTACTTGTAAAACTGAAAAACTAATGTAGTTGTCTTGAGAAGTATGTCCAGGCTCTCAGCAAATGTCTCCAAGCCCATTTGCTGCAACTCCTACAGCAGTTCAGTTCCACTGACCGTCAAATTTCTGGCATTAGATGTGGTGGGTTTTATTTAAAAAAAAAAAAAAAAAAAAAAAAAAAAAAAGGAGGTTTAGAAAAGCAATGCTCCTCTTTGGTCAAGAAGTAACTTTTAAAGTTAGCGCCCTAGCAGTATTAGGGCATTAGTCCAATGGAACAGCATTCTTTAAGTCCCATTTTTACTGATCAGAGCTCTATTTAATTTCAGTTGATATCCAAACTAACAAAAGAGACCTTTTGTTGGCTTACTCCCAGGAAGTCAGAATACCCCTTGTTCTGACTGTCTCTTCAAAGACTGATTAAGTTACCTGAATAACTAAAATTCTTCACCATTGGAAAGGCTGGAAACAAATATATCACTTATGGAAAATGAATGCAATGAGAAAACAAAAGGTGAACATAAATGACAACACATTGAATCTGCAAGTGAATAATTTCAGGAGAACAGACAACAAATAGATGTATTCCTTTATGGGAAGACTGAAGCCAAAAAAATTTAATTACATTAATTGACAAGCAGATGATAGAATTAGAAAGCACAACAGACAGAGACGAGTTATGCATGCTGACTTTATATCAAAATGCTTTAAGCTATTCCAGCATAATTTAGAATGTATTGGCTAAGATGTGCTCTGCTTTCAGATGCTGAAAAATATCCACATTTGTGAGTTGATAAAATGTCTTCCAGGATTACAAGTACAAAACTAACATATGTTAAGTTCATTCTGAGAAGAAATGAATTGAAATAAGCTGTATTTTTAAAAGAATCTTATATTTATGTGAATTGTATAGATATCTGTCTTGCTTTGTGGTTTTAGTCTCCCAGCACTATTGACCTTCTGTAAAGAAGGAACACTACACACACTATGAAAACAGAACACTCAGAAGTTACAGTTTCATATAGTTCTTCGGGTAAGAACTCAAAAGAGATAGCAAAATTTTGCTAGAAAGTATGTGATGTCAAGTCCCAGGTTTCCTGTGCTAGTGGCTATAAACTGTACCCTATTAAAGTTTGTATTTGATCAGAAATTAAGACTTTTCCTATGTTTCCTGCATATCACTTACAACATATCAGAATTTTATTTATTTATTTATTTATCAATTTGTGCTACATCCCAATTCAGTAAGTATTAAAGCACATGACTCAAAGATTGCCTGACTGGAGATTTATGTTAAGGTGAAAATTGCAAGTCATAAAAAATTCTGCCATCGTGTCTTCAGAATTTTGCTACCACAAAATCTTTGTAGGAAAATAACTGAAAATAACTGATACAAAATCAATATTTTACAATGACTAACAGGTTTGGAAAAAAAATAGTTCTGTGTAATATATATACATATATAAAAAAAAAAAAAAGTAAAAGTTGCATTTTATTTTCTGCATAACAGCAAAGGTACAGATATGCAGCCTGGGAAGTTAGTTTGCATAGAGTAAGAGGTATCCAACATTTTCTTTTCAAAGCTGTTTTTCCTTCAGCTTATATTCATTATATATTCATTTCCTTCAGCTTATATTCAGACGAAAACTGTTAGAAAATCATTCAAATTAGGCACGAAGTAGAAAAGAACACCTAATGGATATTTCCATTTTCAGGACTGAATAACCAGCCATGCTCTTTCACTGGGTATTAGATACCTGCTTTACATGATTTCATACTTGTGAGGCAACAGGCACAGTCCTGCTCATGCACAGCTGTACTCCCATCCCTCATTTCTGATATCACCACCTACATAATGAGGTTGATTGGAAAAAACATAGGAGAGGATATTGTGAAAGTGATTGTCTTCAGGAACACAGCCAGGACTAAGGACTCCTCAAATTGTCAATCCAGATCTAAAATCACAAGAGAAAAAAGATCAAAGAAGAAATACAAAGAAATAGGAAAGATGCTTGACATATACATAATATATATATATTATATGGCATCATTATTCTGCAAGAAAGCAGTGCAAATCTGCATCAATTTCTGCTGCATAATATATGCATTTTGGAAGCTCAGAGGTACATATATATATATAAATACAAATGACATTTACTTCATCCCTCATCATTAGAGATGGCATTAGAGTCAACTGCAAGACCATTAATTTTCTTGACCTATGGTGTGAATTATGATCTCTTCTTTTTTCACAGTCTTGATATTATTATCCCCAATAATTTAGAGCATTTATGAAGCATTCAGATTTCAGATTCTACAATTCACACGAAGTGGTACTTTAGTCTGTGCAGAGCTTAAAAATTATTTGGGCAATTTGCAAAGTAAAGAGAGAGATAACATAACTAGTACCCTTTTAATAATGGTTTTTAAGGTATTTTAAGTTTTTTACAAATAATATGTGTGCAAGAAAAAAGTGGTGTATGACTTGGAAGTTTGATGGGACAAAGTTTTGAAAAGTGGAGGGACAGAATATTGCTTTGAAAAGTAAAGTCATGTTGAATGACATTCAATAGTATATTATACTGTATTATATATGTGAGTCAATAATGTAAAAATATGTATTTTCTACTGGTATATTTCAGCAAGGAAGGGGATGTAATATGGTGAAAAAATAAATTTTATTTGATTACTTATGCTAGTCAGAAAAAAAGCCAAAAAATTTTCATCTGGAATCCCTTTGAATAAATATCTTATCTACTATATAAAATGTACACAACCAGACACACATATTTATCTTCATGCTGTTAACTAAGAATTAAATTGTTTAGAGCTGTTTTACAACACCAGGTCTACTCTTCTCAACACTTTTCTGGTTTTTTTGTAACACCTCATCTTGATCCCAAAATTAAATCTGTAAGGTACTATACAAATAAAAAAAGCAGTATCTTTGAGGTTGGGTGAAAGTTGGGTGGTTTTTTGTCTCCTAAATTGAGCATAGGGAGTGACTTCCAGTAATTCACAGTGGCTGACCACATCTGAGTCCTAAAGTTGTAGTTCACAGAAGCTGGAAAAGAGTGTCTTTACTGCATCTATGAAAAAATAAATAACTAGTCCAACCTTGTTCTACTTTCCTATGCCAAATAGCAGCATCTGTGCTTTCTGACAAGGTAAGTCTAATAGTAAAAACAGTAACCACAACACAAGATCCAAAAATCATAGTCCCTATCAGGGACTTTGTGTAAAAACTGGGAACTCTGCTTGGTTTTACTTCATGTACATAGTAGTCTCAGAGAATTGCTTGTTAACCAGTCTAGCATCATATAGCTCCTGCAATATTCTTGAAGGTGCAACATTGACTATTTGAGGTTGAACACACTTTCATCCTTTACAATTAATTTTGGAATAGTAATATGGCTTCTACCTAGGAAATGCCAAAATGTCAGTATGCTTCCAGACTACCAAGGAAATCACAGGAAAAAAATCAATACAATAAAAGGAGAGTAGACTACAGAATCTAGAACTGTTTATGCCAAAAAGTCTTCTGCTTACTGAAGATGAGGAATTTTTTTACTTTTCAAGGTTAAACAAGGGAAAAAATTGCACTGTCATTATCAGGAGTTAGTGTAGAATCAGTGAGGAAAAAAAAACCCAAAACACTGGACCTAGAAAAGAAAAAGGCACTTAGAATTCCTGAAAGAATTCTACAGACTTTAAAGTAAGTTCAGAAGTGATAAGAATGCTGAAGGAGGGAATTATTTCTCCATCTTACCTGCTCAGGAGTATAGGCATATAAATTATATTTGTGTTGGGAACTTTTCAATTTTCATTAATGCAAGTAAGATGATTTCATATTTTTTGTGATAAAGACATTGGAATTTTGTTTTAATTTATCTGTGTTCCCTGCAAACTTGAGCATCAGGCATTCTGTAATCTGTTTCAATTTACTTTGGTTTAAAACAATACAGAAACCATCAACATGAGAAAAGTGAGAAATACATGGTCTCCTTTACAAACAGAGAAGAGAGAGATTTTTAGCAGGGTCAACAATCTCCCACAGTCATCTACTTCAGCTGATAAAAGGGAACTTCCCTTGTGGAATTCTATTAACCCCTTTACCAACCTGTCAATAATGTCATTCTCTAGAAACCTCGTTTCATTCATTTATAGTCTGCAGAGTGTATTTGCTTCTCTGCCAATTAAAAAGAACAGCTCTACCAACTCAACCAGTATAAAAGATTTATACACCATAGGTAGGGAATTTCAATAAGTTGTCATAAATAATATTTTTGATACCCAAAATAAAGTGTGCTTTTCAATATAAAAGCATACGTGCTGAATGGAAAAATACAGTTTAAATGCTCTGTCACAGCTGTACATACATAGCAATTTGTACATTCTGCAAATACAAGGCTGTATTTTCACATAAATATCAGAAGATTTGCATACTTAAATTTCTATTTTAGTTTGTCTGAATCTTTACCTCACTAACAAATGCAAAATATGATTCATCACGTATTTCATTTCATTACTACTTAAGCTTCAGTATGTTTGTCTATATGTAGTCAGTAGATACAGTAAATACATACTTTTTCCCTTTTGACTTTGCAAGTTTGTCTTTCCAGTGTAGAATGTCATGTATATTTTAATCCAGTTTTCTTATTTTTGTTTTTAAAGAGAAAAAGTATGTGTACTTTAAGTGAATTTTTGCATGCAATTGTAAAAAACCTGAACAGAGGAGGGGAGCATTCCCACTTCTGCTACTGCTGATTCACTGAGCAGGCTGGAGGTGCACAAGAAGCCAAGAGAGGACACAGCTGGGACAGCTGACTCCATCATGCTCAGCAATAAAAGCTGTGGGAAAGAAGGAGGGAGGAGCTGTGATGGTTGTCTTTCCAGAAAGCCCTTACCTGTGATGAAGCCCTATTCTTCTGGAGATGTTTGCTGATGGGAAATGCTGTGTTAATGCATTATTTTGCTTTATTTATTGTGCAGGTTTTGCTTTATTTATTTAATTGCCTTTACCTCAACCCACAAGTTTTCCCGCTCTTATCCTTTTAATGCTCTCTCCCACTGGGAGCAAGCAGCTGGGTTTAGTTGTCATCTGGGATTAAACCACACAATCCAGAGGCTAAAGGTCAAAAATAAGCTCCTTCTATACACTGAAAAGTATACAAAGAGAGAGAGGACACATCTATATCATATTTATTAATGTTATATTTACATGTTGTATCTCCTAATAAGATATCTTTAGCTATTTCAGAAGAACCTTCGATTTCTTTTGATGGCAAATCAGATGCAGCACCTGACTGGATTTATAACAGTCAGATGAGGCTGACTCTCAGTACACAGACAGTGAGACATTTTGGAACTGTTCTGTTTGAGTGTAAAGTGTGTTTATCTTGAATCATCCATCCCCTAGATATGTCTACATCTCTGTATTTATTTATTTATAGATAATAGTCTTCCAAGGTGGTGTTCAGCTTCTTTAGCTATTTAGTAAAGAACTATCCTCTGCTAAGTGATAGCTGAGCTCATTTATCCTAGGAATGAGCACTGTCTATCTGTCAGTTTTCATTAGCAAGAAGATTTACATTATAGGGCAAGTTGGTGTTTCACACATGAAAATTTCACACACATAAAGCTAAACTGGAAAAATTCCACCTGAAGCATTTTGGCAATTAAAGATGAAAATACAATCTTCTTTAGGTTACATGAGGGAATCAACAGACTACAATAAACAGTAAAAAGAAAGTGAATTATTAAAATGCTAAAAATGATACTTTACAGCAGAGGTAAAAACTTCAAAATTAAAAATGTAGAATGAAACAGAAATAATAGAACCTTCATGAAAGACTGGTAATTTTTCCACAGTGTGTGCGTTTTTAGTTCTTTTTAATATAAAACCCTAGTAAAATATTGATGATAATTTATTAGAGAAGTCTGCTATATTTAACCTAAAAAACCATAAATATTGCCCTCTCAGTATTCTCTCATTGCAATTTATCTTGATTTTACCTTTGCCAGGGTTGACAGAAAGAATGTGCATTGGGACATATTTACCTGAGAAGCAGCAGAGTCTTACCAGAAGCAAGCCAAAGAATGATACCAGCTTCAAATTTTATTGTCATTAAAATTAGCACTTGGAAGTCCATCTAAGCCTGCCCACAGTAAACCAGCATAGTGAGGTCTGTGAGAACAGCAAATGTGCCATGTCTTTGAAATCTGGTTATTCTTCCCTTAGTAAATTCACTCAGTTCACTGAATTTCCACAAAACAAGCAGTAAGTAACAAGATTGTTCAGAGCTGATGTCTGCTTTGCTTCCTAACTTTCTGCAAAGCAAACTTTTGTATTTAGAAGAAAGATGAAGCAATAGAGGAGATAAGGGAAGAAAAAAGAAAAGGAAGCTGTAATGAAACCTGAAATGTTATCATACCAGTTCTTTACTTATTTCATCCCTGGTAGATGTCCAAAATGGACACTAAGGGAAAAACTAGCAATTTGGGTAGCTAGTAATTTGGAAGATGCTTTTATTTGACAGCATTTTTTAAAATGCTTTAATCATTTCCCATGTACTTATGATTCAGAGGTCAGCACAACTCACAGTGAATTCCCTATATTAAGTAAAGCTCACTTCAGGGAATCACAAGTTACCTATTCAACTATAATTCTATAGATTTCTATAGATATTTTCCTGTTACAGAATGGAGAATAACAACCATCTTAATGAGTGGTCTGCGGATGACCATCAACATAAGAAAGATTTTTGGAAATAATAACCTGCAAATAACTGGGGATGGAAGGGTCATTAAATAAGATACATAATTTACATGTCTATAGGTGAGCTCAGAGTTTTCGGTTGTCATGGTAGCTGTTACAGATATAGTCAATATAGATAGCAGAGCTTAAATAATGTCCTTAAACTCTGTCTAAAAGCTTATGCCTACTGACTAGCCAGAGGAATAGATCTCTGCTTCACTGACAATATTGACTGTCAGCTAGAAAGAGAGTTTACAGAACACAGACATCTGGAGTTAGATGTCTTAATCCCAAACTGAATCCTTCCCTCCAGTCTCCTCATGTTGCATATAGCATGAAACAGTAAGTACAAACATAATAACTATTGTTTCACTAAGTATGGCCATTCTTACATATAAAACCAAAATTATTCCATTGTGATCCTAGCCTGAGTGATATTTCAAAAGAAAAAGCAATGTTTTCTCTTTGGCTGACAAAGAATGGTCCCCAGTCCTAAACCAGATGATGAATGAGTACATGTGTTTCCATGCACATCAGCTCATTTTAAAAGCCCACAGATAATATTAGAATATTTTCTTTTTTTTTTTTTTTTCATGAGAAAATACTTTTACTTTTTAAATAGCTATGCAAATAAATAGTACTAACATGGAGAGGAAAAAGTCCTTTTCTTCCAAGACTACTGTGCAAAGATGCTTAAAGTGGAGCACTTATAAAAAATCCTAAATGGATAAACAAATCACTTGGCATTGCCTCCAGAAGCCTAACACTTCTGTAACAAGCAGAATGCTTTTTCCTTTCACTGTTTCTATATGATGCTGAACATTACTGATTCATGCCCATGTGATGTAGAGTACAGGACTTGATTCTGTGCTAGAATTACACACTTATCTGAAGCAATGCAAAACACGATTTGTCCTTGTCTATATTTGTGTTAGAACTCTTTTGAACATTTCTTTAGTTTTATCCATTGCCAAGAGCTTTCATTAGGTAATTTTTATAGCAGATAAGACTGGAGAACTTGACCTCCTAACATCTGAAAACTGAAACACAAAGGAAGCGAGAAAAAGGCCTCAAACCACTTCAACTCTAGCAGTATGAGCTTTTCCCAAGACATTTAATGGGGACAAATTTTCACCTTGTATGATAGAAATGGGACCAAGGAAGAAATTTTCTTCTCAGACAAAAATAATCGTATCCCCTTCCAATAAATATCACATCTTTTGCAAAGATGAGTGTTAGTTTGCAAATCATTTTGCTTTCCACAGTTGTTAATGCTACATTTTAAAAATACTTTGCAAAGTATACCTAGTATGAAAACTGTATGCATTTGTGTTGTGCCAAATGAAAAAGTTTATTGAGGCACAGCTTTCCTTCCTGTGTGGAGGTTGCAGACTGCTGATCAAGAAGCGACTCCATTTCTTATTTGATAGAAGATGCACAGAACACTGCAGGATTCAGCCACTAGTGTAGAGAGACAAGATAAACCAGGTGCCTCGAATTGCCAGTGAGTGGGTGTGAGTCCACCTGTGCCTGATTAGGACAGGCCCCTATTGGGGGCTCACTCTGGTGTGAGGCATGGAGAGGCCAGCAGCTTGTCGAGCCTCTGGAGCAAGAAAGGCTCTTCCCGCTACACTTCTACCCTGGAAGCGCTGTGTGGTGGCTGGAGTCCTGGAAGAGACCAGCAGCTCGTCGAGCTTCAGGAGCAAGAATGGCTCCTCCTGCTACACCCTAGTATTTTTTTTTTTTGTGTGTGCATCTAATCTGTGTGTTCCTGAAGCTGTTGACTTATGGAATGTACATCTCCAGTTTGTTAATGGTTTGTAGCAGTACCAAAGGTTTGTATAAGTACCAAAGGTGCTTTTGGCATGAATGTATTAAAAATATTGCTATTTGGTTAATATATACTGATAAGGGATCTAATTTTTTTTAATAAAATGGAAAGCAAATAAAATTGAACATTTAAAATACAGCTCAAAGAAAAATGAAGGTAACATCACTGGCTCACTGATAAAAACAGGATAAATCAAGGAAATACTGTTAGTAGAAATTTAATTAGTGCAAGAGGATGATCGTTGAAAGTCATTTGATGAATGAAATCACTGTTGATTAAAGAGAGGTAGTATACATATCACAGAGTAAGCACATTAAAGGGAGGAATCATTTAAGGCAGCACTGAATAAAAATGACCAATTGAAGTGACTTGTTCAAAGCTTTTTTTTCTGTGGTGCTTGAATGACTGCCAGGTCTGGCAGCTGAGGTTCCTATAACTCCCTGTTGGTCTCCCATCAGTGGCTGTAGATTCTTGTTGCTATGTGAACAAAAGAAGTGCAATGAGCCTCTCAAATGGCATCTTGTGCTCTCCTGTGGCCCTGCTGCCTCTTCTGGGATTCCACATGTTATCTCAGCTTTAATACAGGTAATGGCAAGATCACAGTCACAACAGGATACTGATACCAGTTAAGCTCTGCTTGGAATAAGAGCAAAGACATCCTGCACACCCAGACAGAAAATAAATAAATAAATAAGAGCTCATATTTTGGCCAGGCTGTTGTAAGTAGCATGTGAGCATCTCTTTCTAATGCTTCTCAAAACCTTGTGCTGAAGAGTGGCATCCACTTTGCTCCAAGGGATTTCAAGCAACTACTCCTCAAAGTCATAAAAACAGTGACTTCTCAAAGCAGACGAAGTGAATATTTGCCCATGGTAATGAACTAACTGCTTGCATGCAAACTAAGCTTTAATTTATCTTAAACCTCTTCTTTTTCATCTTGATAATCCAAGTAAGCATGAGCCAAAAAAGGAAGAGAGAAAAAAAAATAAAGAAAAATTTGGAAATGCCCTTCGTGCTTAAATGCTGATGCAGGCTGTTCCTCCTGCATCCCATGGAAAGAATTCATTTCTGTGTAGTATGAGCACATTTAAAAGTAAAATTAAATACAGCCAAGAGTGTGAGAATAAAGAACAAAATTCATTATAAAACTCTCTCCCTTTCAAGGCAAGATGGTACTCTAAGGAAACTCCAGTTTATAGGCTATGCCACACAGCTTCAAACTTTAAACAAACTCCTTTGGCTTGCAGCTCCCAAAGAAAGTTTACTAAAAAAAGGCAAAGCTGTAGAACAGTGAAGAATTTCTCATATATATGTTCATCATTAAAATGGACTAGTTAGTAGCTTTTATGAATAATTATTTAGATAAGTTACTTCTCAGTCTCAATTTAGAAAATACTATGGGAAAATATGATTTAATAAATATAGGAACAAATGTTTTCAAAATAGTTAAGTAAGGTAAGGTATGTCCTCTAATACCAATCCTATAAAATTAAGGAGAAACCGGAAGAAATTCTCTACGTATTGAAGAATGAATTTCATTTCCTTGTCTTCAAGATAGTTTGCAGTAATTTATGAGGAAGATAGCTCACTTTTTATATTTTGAATAAGAATGCAGGTAACAGGATAGATCACTAGTCAGTACTAGGAAAGGTATCCAGACTGTTCTCTTTAATTGTTGTGCTTCTTTTCCTTTTTTTAATGGGAATCAGAACCAAAGTTGCTGGCGCACAGGAGAAGGGACACTGCATGAACCAGCACATAAATGAGTATTCTGCTTCCCATTTGTAAGTTAGTTCAGATCTTTTCTGCAGTCCTTCTGTCCAGAACTAACCAAGAGAAGGTAAGCAAAGAAAACATTTTCATTTGAACATACTCTTCAGCCAAACTTTCCAAGCTAGGGGAACATCTTTCCTTTGCTGTGATCAGCTAAGCTACTACATGCAATCACAAGAGTTTTCAAAAGCAAGTTTGAAATAGTTTTTTTCCCTTTTTCTCTTCCTTATATTCTTGCTGTGCTGAGGGCTTTAGAAATCCAGTTCTCATTCAGTTCCAGTGCTTAACCTAAAAACTGATAAGTTAATATATTCTTTGCATTTGTTTTATATTCCAAAACTTCATCTTGAATTGCTGAACGTAAGCTATACAATTTACCTTCAACATTTATCCCAAAGAATATCCTCTTATTTAAGCAATATTTTAGACATAATAACTATGCATAAGGACAATTTAGGTAAGCATTGCTAACACCATATTAACCAAGTCTTTTAATAATGTTTCAGCTGTCTTCTTTTTCACACTTTCTAGTGACTGAAAGGAAATTTCACAGCTTCTTTGTCCAGCCATTTAGTTGTGCTTAACCTTAAACACAATAAAATGGATCTTTCATAGAGCCAGCTATGATGGCCCTTAGCTTTGACAATTAAATGGAAGACAGCAACAGAAAATATTACTAACAAAGAGGGAAAATGCAGTATTAGAAGGTGCTGTCAGAAGGGTTACACTATGACAGATGACAAAGGTTCAGTTCACCTGGGTCTGCATCAAAATTAAAACTCACTGGTGTATGACTTATGACTTGGACAAATGAGAACAGACCCCAGGCTCCAAGAAGTCATCAGAATCAAATACTTCAGTGCAAAACATAGAAACCAGATATAAGGTAAGTTACGTCGTGTTAATCCACCCAGTTGTTAATGCCCACTTAGATAGAAATCTGTTTTAGCCTGATATATATCTTTCTATACATTATATATTATTTCTACTTTTAAACACATTTTAAAAATCTAGTATTTTAAAAATTTTGAGTGTGTTTTTAAGCCATTCTAAAATTTTCTGATCTTATTATTTACTGTGCAATGATGCTATGAATTAGTTTACCAAAAATGAGTTATTTAATTAATGACAGAATCACAGAATTGTCACAGTTGGAAAAGACCTCTAAAATCATTGTGTCCCACTGTCAACCCTCACCAAAAACAAAACCAAAAACTGAAACAAAAACAAAAAAATGAGCCATGATGCCCACTAGAGCATATCCTGAATGTCTCATCTACATGATTTTTAAATACCTCCAGGGATTGTGGCTCTATCACCTCCCTGGGCAGTCCATTTCAGTAATGATTTAATTATTATTTCATTTCATAATGCTTAAGATTACAGGTTCTAAGTGTTCCCCTCTTACTGCACATAGCTGTTGTAGAGTTTTAAGGATAAAATTTAATAGACAATTGCAAGTAATAATATAAAAGTTTCCTATTGAAACAAATTTCAAGAATAAGGTTATTGGACAATAATAATGTAACAATTAATGTAACAACTTCATTCACACTGTATGTGGTTGTTTTTACTAAAGATACAATTCAGTGACTGGCTTTGCTCTGGTTGTAATGAGAATCTGATCACCATTAATTAAAAATGCTTGCAAAGTGCTTCTCTGAACTGTAGGTGGTTCCTGTCTCATCTAAATTTAGCAGATGAAAAATTAGCTCCTTAATTTAAGCCTGTTACCTTTCATCCCCATGGGGTAAATGTAGAGATGCACATCATTGAAGTCCTTTACTCCATTCTAAGAGATTAGGACATCTAAATTCAGATGTCAGCAATTAAACTAGATGTCCAAGCTCCAATTTTACTGGATTATGGACCTCTTATTTTACAAAACCCTTGTACCAAAAACAAAACAAAACAAAAACAAAAAACCAAAACACAAAAAGAAAAAAAAAACAAAACAACAACAACAAAAAAAAACAACCAAAAAAAAAGAAACAAAAACAAAACACCACATTTTTGTCAGATTCAGTTTAGGTGCCCAATTTTATCTCTGTCCTGTAATGAACAAGGGAAATTAAAAACACTGTCTTTAAAAGCCTGTTTAGCCTAATCTGGGTATGGAAGCATTATTACACATTAATCATAGCCTTGTAGTTATTATGTGGCACTGTTCCAGAGAAAAATGAAAATTGCTTTGTGCCTTCATATCTTTTCAATTCAACTCTAGCTCTGGATTTCCCATTTTCATAGTTCCTACTTTGGAGAATATTATAATAACTGTAATATTTTCATGTTTCAGCCATTAATACATATTTGACCTTAGAACACTTTGAACTCTATTTTATTTAAAAAGAAAATAGAGTTGCATATGAATAGACATATCATGTTATAAATAATTAAAAGGCATCTGTAAAATTAATTCTCTTGCAGATACATCCATTCCCACTTCCACAGCAAGCTGGTGTGATTTAGTGTAAGATCAATTGAACCAATGCTCTGCCTTCAGGTCGCATAGATTTAGTGAAATAGATAAGGCATGCTCTCACCCCAGCAATTTCCAGAAATTATTTTCTATCATACATTATTTTGGTGACCTAATTTTTTTTCATAAATGTTTCTGGCTCCTGAAACCATGTAACAGCTTCCCCACTAGCTGAAACTTTATTCTCCATATAACATGTCTGGGAAATCCAAGAGATTCTTGTGCCATCAGGTCCTTGTGCCATACCCCTTCTAACCTAACTAAAAATGCTCTGTGGCAGAAATACTTTGGCATGGATCTCCATTGATAGTCATTAGCTGTACATCTGGTCAAAAAAACTTTCCACGCATTTATTGTTGGAAAGGAAGTTTGCAAAACTCTAACCCTTGACTCAACAGAATATTAGTAAAATGTTTCAGTTACTCATTGTCATTTAAAAATGTCCAAGTGGGTTTGTCAGGACAGCTTTTGAAATGTAAAAAATTAATATCCTTACTCTGTCTTCATTTGTGGACAGATGGTGTGAAGAGGGCTGAGTGATGCACAACGCTGTCCCTCAGCTTGTCAAGACTTATT
The DNA here is from genome assembly GCF_003957555.1 of Calypte anna. Lineage (NCBI taxonomy): Eukaryota > Metazoa > Chordata > Aves > Apodiformes > Trochilidae > Calypte > Calypte anna. Next base: position 32,085,283 of record NC_044244.1, read on the forward strand.
TACAGCACGGGAGCCATCCTCTCATGGCTGATTATCTGCTTCATTTAGTAGAAGTGAAATTAACCTCTGGTTTCTGTGCTGATGACTCAGCAGGTAGTGCACCAATAATGCAAAAAATAGTACCAGAAAGACATTGGTCTTCAACCCTAACAAGGCCCATTAAAGAGCCAAATTGCTTCATTAGGCCCAGGAGATAGAGGCAATCACTTCTGTCTACTAACTGGAAATAATAAAATCTGGGGGAAAAAGGAGGAGAAAATGAGTTTTCTTTCCATGCCTGACAAAAAAAAAAACAACAAAAAAACCCACAAAAAACCCCAGAAAAAATAACACAAAAAAACCTCCAGGTTATTTCAGCTGATTTTTAAAAAAAACTGTAATTCTGCAGTTAAGATCATTGGAAGAAAATCTATGTACAGAAATTGAAAAATCAGGAAAGATAAAAAAAGTTATACACTCTTTCAGCTCCTAAGGCTTCTGCTTTTTGAGTTTTATGACATAGTATATCTTATGCACAGTGTATCTCCAAAGGGAGTAGTCTTAGTTAATAGCTTGATGTTAAGTTCACCTAATGTATGATTCTTTATGCTGGATAATAATATAACAGCAGTAATAATCCACCCAGAAATGCACATTAAACACTTTCAAAAATGTAACCTCTTTTGAAAGGTTCTTCTAATGATAGAATTTATTAGCTCATAATTGAAAATCAGCACAGAGGAAGGCTAATAAAAAATATTATTGCTATTTAATTGAATATCCTGAGAAATACTCAAATCTTAAGACAAATCTGTCAATAGGAAGAAAGGATTGGTTATTTGAAATCAAATTTACGTTGCCTTCCTGAAATAAAATTTCTACAGAAGGTCTCTGCATTATATTGTGTTGCATCACATGATACATCATGATACATTCACCTTATTTGATAATATTTGTTTAAAGCAGTGAAAGCAGTGTGATGCATCAGAAGTGAAGAAACTTTTTTTTTTTTTTTTTTTTCTTTTTTAATTGTACTGGATATACACAAAGTGTTCCAGTTATAAAAGTGTTGATTATAATTGGGTTGTTTTTGAGAGCAGGCATCAAGCATTATACCTGCTCATCTCCAGAAGAACAAATGATGGGTTAAACACTAGATGGGAGGTTGAACTGAGATTTTAAACTTTTTTCTTGAAATATTAAATATATATATATATGGAGCACAATGAGGTATTTTACTATGGAAATAACTTACAGGAGTTTATTCAAGAACGTTGGCTGGTACAGATGTCTTTTTAACCCTTCTTGGTCTTCAAAAGCAGCAGCATTTTCAGTACTTCAGATTACTTTCTAAAGGAACTATTAATAGTTATATCATATATTTGTTTGTGTCTGCATGTTAGATTGTCTTTTGCTTGCTGTAGACAGATTTTCATTTATTTAATTCCACCAAATAAATACCATAGAGTGAAACTCAAGACAGTTAAACTAGGATAACACTCAATGCCTCTACACAGCAAAGCATTTTTGAAAGCTGTTATTGCCTTTAAAAACATTAAGAAGAAGTACGGAAGGCAAAAAACACATGCTTTCTCTTGATGCCAGCGTGCTTTCCAGTTTTTCCCTTTCTCCTCTGATACTTCTTGCCCAGTTGAAAAAATCCTACAGAAGTCTCTCCCACTTTAATTTGTTCAGGTGATGTTGGGGTTGAGACTCAGGTGTATGATCCATTCAGGGAAATTTGCGAGCAATAAGTTTAGGTATCTGCACAGGGACATGGAATTTACCTTCAAAATATGGGTATAAAGAAAGAATCTCTCCTGTAGCTTCCAAGTAATGTTCAGTTTCTTTGTACCCCATAATGTTCTAAGTTGAAAGGCACATCATTATCTATAGGAATGGATTGTTTCCAACTTATTTTCTAGTTTATTCCTCTCCTGATGCAGCTACGTTCCTTACTGTAAATGTTATTTTACAAGCCATGCTATTAACTCATATAATTGAAAGTGGACAATGCTGGTTTTCTGTCAAAAGAATAAAAGACTGCCACAATGTGGTTACAGATCTGAGATTTGGGGGCAGTTATAGGGCTTTGATGGTCTCAGGAAAGCTCTATATCTTGAGAAGAGTTTCTTTGGGAGTAATGTTTTAAACACTCTCCTGAATGAAATCAAAAGGTATTTCATTGATATTTCATGAAGGAAAGACAAGGTACATAACCATTCCATGTAGTCAATTTTTTCTGGAGCTGAATACTACCATGTATTATTTACTGTTCCATTTAGCTGTTGGCTTAATGTTAGATGTCTATTATACATCCCACTCATTTCTGTCATGTCATCTTGACTTTGGTACATCCTTCAGGCTTCCTCCACCTAAAGTTTTTTGTAACCTGGGTTTTTATGATGATAACTCCCCAAGTGAAACTGCATATCTGGTGTGCTGTGCCCAACCACTCTCCACTAAAACATCTCCCACTTGTCACAGCCTTTCCCAGTTAACAGTTAACATCTGCACCAAACATTTCTTTACCAGAGTTTCCTGTCTATCCAACTATCACATTTTTTCTCTCTTTTCCTACCCTAATCAGTCCTATTACACTTACCATACTATCAGTTTTCCTCTCAGTCAAGTCTTCTGGTCAGTCATACAGTTTTTATGTTTGAAAACTTCAGTAGACTTTCCTTTATAGGATTCAGTCCTAAGATCCTTTTCACTGATGCTAACCCCTACACTTGGTTATATTCATCTGCTATACCAATGCTTAAAGAACACATAAATCACTGCTGAATGTATAGGACTGTAACAAAGTCCAATGTTTGTTACACTGGATGTTACAAATACTGTAACATCTCCCACCATCTTCCAGGTTGTCCTACTCAAATTCTGAAAGTTACACCCAAATCTTCTGCTCTCAGCTGGACTGCATATCGCTTCCAAGCTTTGAACTCCAAGCTCCTTCCAGCTAAGAGCAGGAAAGAAAGTGTCCATAATGATTATGCATCAGTTTCTTGTGGGACCCCCAAGAGGCAAATCTGTCATTTCACTTCAACATTTGCTGTGACAATATTGACAAATGCCACTGCCTCGTTGCATTAGATATATGGATATCTTCACCAAATGTGTGAACAAGAGTGATCCTCATTCACTGCCACTCCTTGAAGGACTGTATTTTGTTCTTGTTCCACCTAATGTCAGTTTTGCCAGATATTCAAACTGAACTATATTTTGACCCCAGCATAAGAAAAGTTTCTTCCTAAACTTATCAGTTTCCTAATGACAAAGGGTTATCTACGATGCTGAATATTTAACTTCATATAAGCTAATGAACATTCAATGCAACTCAATCATTTCCTGTAATAGTAAATTTTAATTTTACAGATATTTGATGGAGTTTGTCTACACTAAAAGTAAACCAAATTTGAGACTTTTCTGGTCTCCTGCTTTTTTTAATTATTATTTTACTTTTTAAAAATTATTATTTTGGGGGGGAAATACCTTATCTTAGAGGATAAACAGAATGTGATCCTGTGTCCTGGAATCTCTAGAAGCAGGAAGCTTACTTAAAATAAATAAAATTAACATACCAGAGCAAACTTGCTTTAATTAGGCCAGCTTCTTAAAATTGTACTAGTGTCTCCGGAATGATTTTAAGGTCACAAGAAGCCATTCGTTCCAGGACTTATTCTTTTACAGTCTCTTTTTTCCCAGGATATCTAGGGTAAAAAAAAAAATAGAATTTCATAGATGGGCTGAGTGATCTACACTTCTTCAAGTTTCCTTGAATACCATGAACAAGATATTGAACATTTTTCACAGAATTTCCTGCTCAGAATTTTCTGTGTGGGACAAAATACAAGTTGGTGGAAATGGTCTCAGGCAAGAAACTCAGTTTTTTTCCTTTCGACTACATATTTAATGTCATACCAAGTTCCAGACAATGGACAGTCCATGATTCTACAGCTGTACAGCGTGCAGATCAACCTCCCAAAAGTTTTCTCCAACAGATACTCTTTGTGTGTATGTATGTATTGATTTATTAGCATTTCAACATTCACAAATTAAAAAAATGTCTTTGCAATTTTACCCAAGTCTGTTGCTGCAAAGACACTTTCTGGACCATTTGAAGTAATAGCTCTGAAATATAGATTATCAGTTTTCTTACAAATTTTATTGAGATAGGAGTTACCAAAAGAGTAACTCTCCCAACATCAAGTATTTAACTGAGATAGGCCTCTTAATATTAGTCTTTAATGCTACTCAATTTCATGAGCCCTCTTGGAGGTCATTATGACTTAGAAACTACCTCTGGTCTAAACAAAAGCCATAGAACTGAAGGGCCATGAGCAATACATAATATCACTTATCAAGACAAAGAAAAGATTCAGCAGTGTAATGATTAGGTTCTTCTCTTATGTAAAATTAATTCAGCTCCTTCATTTTAAAATTAACTTAATGTTTCTGTAGGTCAGAAATGTTTGGAGTTTTTTTCAGACATCTTGGTGTGCCACACTGCAGGCTTGGAGGATAACAAGGTTTTTTGTCAAAGAGCAGGACTAGAAAAAAAAAAAACTTTTCAAATAAAACTCACATATGTCAAGTCGAAAGACCTACAGGACCCCAGATATAGGAAGAATATTGTCCACACTTTGAAGGAAGGAAAAAATTAAATTTTTCATTGGCAAACACTGCTTAACATCAAACACATAAAGACTTTGGGGGATAAAAATATAGTACTGCATAGCTTTCCACCTAGCTTCCCACCAAGCTCACTTATCTACAGGGCTAAACTTCCTGTTATTTCTCTCCTGGAGGCATGGTTCTGTACACTGCTGTGTCCATCTCACCAGGAAGGATGGTATGTGTTCTGGCATTTAGATCATTTTTTGAGCTATCAGAGGTAGGCAACCACCAACCACTTTGAGAAGTGTTCAAAACCTGGAAAAATTCTTCCTAGCAAGGACTCTAGCATATTAAGCAATTATCCACAGCCTGAGCTCCTCCATATCCTGAGAATAAATCCGATCTAATACCTGAGCATCAAGTATTCTAAAGCAGAATAATTTCCAAATGAAAGCAGTGTTTATGTCACAAGCAAGTAAAGAACTCAAGAAAGTATGCATGGAATTTTTGCATGAAATCACAACTATATACAATGTCCAAAGCAAATTTATCTAGAGCTTTCCTCTGCAAAAATCCCTAAATGATACTTTCACCAGCTTTTAAATTTTGTAATCAATTCTTACACTCATTTCCTTTAACCTCTCTCCAGTATATTTTGTACATATTTTGCAATGCTAACTGTAAATTACTTCTGTTCTGGGTCTTCTCTTTTACATTCCCAAGCCAGAACAGGGCATAATTTCTACATATTTATCTCCCAGGTAGAACTTTCTCTTCAAAAGAAGAGTTCAGTTGACTGGGATTAACTTTTCTGTGTGTTTTCTTGGGGTTTAGTAACATGCATACAAGAAGTGTTGCAGTTCAGTTCAGACAGACATTCCCAAAATTCACAACCAGTGACACTGCCATGGTCAGAAATGCACACACCTTTATTGCTTACCTTCCATTCACACAAACATGAACGTTAGCAATTTATCTTCAGGCTTGTATTTGCCATAGTTCAAATTCAGTAAAGGCAACAAGGGTATAAATTTGGAATAATTTTCTCTAGATATTTTCTGCGTCATTTTACACTGTGAACTTTCAAAGTAAAGTACTCTGTTCAGAATGTTTTCAAAAATATTTCCTTATTCTCTGGTAACAGGTGTTACATAGCAAGGGAGCACTGTACATTATGCATTCCCGCTGATTCCATTTTGCTCAAGTGATTTCCTTTCTCATCCACATGAAAAATTTAAGTGGTAATGAAATAAAGACTGTGTCTATCACTCACCTTGCTTCATAAGACTGAAAGAAATCCATCATGGATACAAAATTCACAGTGTCAAATGTGCCTGTCAGACTTGAACAGGTGAGCACTGATACACTGGAGCCCAGCCACAGAGGAGCTGCACTCAATTTTTTGAAACAAAGCCCACAAGGTTAAAAGTTGTCTTCCAAGACTAGAGATAATACAGCAAATATAGAATGGTAGCTTTTAAAATTGACAATTAGGAAAACATTTTTTATAAGAAATTTTATTTCTACCGAAGAAAATTCAATAATTTCATTTGTAAAACTCCCCTATTCAAGGTAACTTCAAGCTGATGCTCACATACAGAAAAAAGGTCTATCTAGGTACATCTTTGGGACTAGGAAACAGTAGCAATTATGATGGTTTGTACATTTAGTCTACTAAGGTGCTTTTGAAATATCAGTGGCTTTAAGCTGCAAGAGTATAGATTCATGTTATACATTAGTAAGAAATTGTTCACTATGAGGGTGGTGAGACACTGGCACAGGTTGCCCAGGGAAGCTGTGGATGCTCCATGCCTGGAAGTGTTCAAGGCCTGGTTGGAAGGGGCTGGGACCAACCTGGTCTAGTGGGAGGTGTCCCTGTACATGTAGGGGGGGTGCAACTCAGTGATCTTGAAGGTCCCTTCCAACTCTAACCATTTTATTATTCATTGATTCTATGATATGAGCAGATGACTACTGTTGAAAGACACCTTGAAGCACATGAACTTCTGGGATTCCCTTTTAAACAGTTCACACATGTCATTCCCTTGGCTAGACTCTCTCCTTTCAGTGGTGATTACAGCAGAATTAGTCCCACTAAAACCAAACTTCACTTAGTTTGGAATTTAATAATTATTAAATTTAATTTAATAATTATTAAATGACATAATATTTTGCCTGTTCAGCATGATAACCACCACATCAAAAGACTATTTGGCCAGACAAGCACTCAAGCTTAAGGACACAAAAATACATGTACATTTCTCTATGGGACATGGGCCTGGGGCTGGTCCTGGCTCAGCAGGGTCCATGGCTGGGCAGGGCAGGCTGTGGGGACATGGAGATCAGCCTTGATGTGGCACTTCTGGAGAAGGATCTGATGGCTCCACAAAGCTGCCATTGGATTGTGGGATGTAGGCAGGGTTTGGGGAGGCTGCACTGAGGGCATGAGGGACAAACTTGTGGGAGTTCTCAGGACCTGGACACATAGACAAGGCTGGACCTAAATTTACACAACAGTTTGCTCTGCCAGATGCTTTTCTGACTTAACCTGAATGGCTAAAAATCTCTAACTTCTATCCTGCTAAATTTACTCTGTCATGGTAACCCTGAAACTTCAAATGAAACAAGTAGTCATCATATCCCTCTAATCTGACTAAGGAAAAAAAATATCCTAGCAGAACATTTTTCTATCAGGAAACATGACTGCCATCCCCTAAATACATTACTTCTCATAAAGAAGTGTTTCATTGGAAAAAAAGTCTCAGGTTGAAAATTACACCTCTAATTAGAAAAAATGTTCATGTATATGAAAGAAAAGGAGTGAGAGAGGATGAGGGCTGTACAGAGAGAGACAAATTTGTCACGGAGCAATTAATAAACCAGTGGTTAGAGAAGGAGAAGGAAAAAGGTGAAAGAATACCTGTTTTTTTTGTAGGGGCTTACTCTGGCATATTGTTTCTCAAAAAGAATAAGTCCATCTGATGCCTGTCCATCTTCCCCAGCCCCTGCAGTCCCTTCTGTACCACCTTTATCCACCAAGCTACTCAGCTCTTCCCAATAGTTGAGACAACAGCACCATTTGCAGCCACCCTCCCCGACTCTGCAAAACCCCCCTCATCACCTCCTGTTCCCAAATAGCTTCTCCCCAGTTAATGTGCAAAGCAGAACCCAGACACCCAGCCCAGGCTAATCCACCGTTAGTTGGTGATTACTCACCTGTTTAGAAGCTCAGACAGACTTCAATTTCTTACAAAATTAATTCTGTAGGGTCTAATGGGAAAAGGAATGGAGGAAACTGCCCCATATTTCTAATACAAATATCCAGTTTCGAGGTGTCAGTTGAATTCTTCAGTCTGCAGCACACATTCTTCAATCATTCTGGCATTTCCATTTATTCAAATTAAATATTGGGCTGCTAATTAATTCACTGTTCCACCTCTTTTTCTGAACAAAGTTGGTGGTTTCTTAATGCAAAAATTGCTTTCCATTAGAGACTACCATGTCTTCATAATATCTTCTCAGGAAAGCTGAAGAACTTTTTAATAACTATCCACTGGGGAACTTTTGTATAAATATACATAGTCTGGATATTGCAACAGTACTCTGAGTCAATATTAAAAATTTACACTGGCATCTCTGGCTATATCACAAGTTCATGCTGCAGTGTATTGCTTAATTGTATCTTTTTCATGGAAAAAATACTATTAAGAATATTTTTGTTGTTAATTAATTTTTATTACTAAGAATAAAAAAGGTTTCTTTCACAATGAATGACAAAAAGCTATGAAAAACAGGGGCAGGCACATGTCAATGAAAGGAAAAGGCCCCACTAACCAGTTTTAAGACCAAATGAATACAATGAAATCCAGGTAAACTCAGTTAACAGAATGTGCCATTATTCCTCATGGGATACTACTTTTATTGGTAAACTAATAGGCTGGTGTACACAGAAATCATGCACTTCGGTGCTAAAAATACCCTAATAAACCTGGATTTTGATGTAAAGTAAGATGGGGAATCAAATTTCCTGGACAGGTTGCTCAGTCACTTTCCAGATTGAGAAGTTGGAAGTTTATATCATGAGTATTCTTGCATCATTTACTTTAGTCAGATCAATAGTTTCTGTACTGAATATACAGAAGTCCAGGAAATAAATATGATACCCAGGTGTTTTTTACATAATTCAAATGGTGGTGATATACCTTGTTCTAGTTCTAGGATCTTATATCCATGTATTAAGCATCTTTTTTTTTTTAAGATGCAACTTTAGGACAAAAAAAATGCTAAGAATTCTAAGAAATACACAGGTATTCAGTAGAAAAGCACAGGCTGTACAGTATGGCTTTATTTTGTGCATTTTAGTGCCCCACAAGCTCTATCTCTAAATATTTTACTGTTGTGAATAATATTAGCAAGCAGACAGGATGTGCTCTCAGAGAAACTATAGAGTAGCCACATTTGTTCAACAAGTATTGAGAAGTGCCCATTTAGAAAAACAAAAGGAACAAGACCAAGGTAAGAAAATGATTGTAGATATCACTTGGGGATGTCTGAGTGCTTAAGTGATAACTTGGCAGCAAGCCCTGCCATGGAGGGAGGGTTGCTTTGGTGGCGACCTGGCAGCAAGACCTGGTCATAGGAAGAAGCTAATTCCTCAGGGGTACCTAAGAGCCTGTTTGAGAGCTTGAGCCTATTTGGAATCCTTGTCCTATTTATAAAAGATATAAGGAGGGCTGAGGAGCTGGGCTTAAAGGTTGTATGAACTGCTAGGTAAGCAGACAGAATGCTGTACTTCCTTTATTCATGCTCCACTAGACTGATCCTCAAAAAGGATTTGCTTCCCTAGACACTGTCAGCCTGCCAAAGCTGCAGGACCACTTGCCAGAATCTGCTTTATAGTGCTGCAGGGCAGTCATGAGGAATGGGTGAGGGAAGCTTTAAATGCTTTACTGAAGTCACTTAAAGATAAAGGAGATGAGGAACAGATTAGTAAATGTACAAATTATGATGGGGGTATGATGAAGACCCAAAAGTTCAGCCACATTTTGTCACACACTTTCCTATAGTAGTGAAATGTTGTGGGCATGGATCTCGCTTCCCAAGATGAAGAAACTGAAACAAAAGAGTTTTTTTCATGTTTTGTTTTAAAAACAGGTAACTTGTTTCAGATTGAAAGACTAAGTGTAACTCCAAAATTAAAATCTTATTTTGCTCAGTCTTCAGTTGAGTTCCCATTTACTGTTCAGTTGTAATGGGTTGCATCAGATCTGTATGTATATGACCCAGACTACACAAGCCACCAGAACCAAACACTGCCAAGCTGATAGAGGAGGAAAGGGTAAAGGGAAACTGTCTTTAAGGCCAAATTGCTGGTAACAGTTGGAAAAGAATTAGATCAGAGAGAAAGAGGGTGAATTTGATTTAAGTAAGGCCAGCTTGTGTTATAACACTGGAATATACTAGCCCTAAAGATCCATAAAAATTGAGGCAGACAATGTCTGATTACAATGTTACTTGCAAGAGAGGACTAAACAGGGAAGTTAAGAATACAAACAAGTTAATTCTGATTATAATTTGTTATTTATGAAACATCCTACAAAATCAGTAGCTGCGCCCTATGCATGATTAAAAAAAAAAGTCAAGAAAGGACTTCTAAAGATGATGGATAAAATGATATATATACATAATTTACTACTCTAAAAAAAATCACTCCTATTCTGATACACTCGTGTGCACTTATATTGCACTTACTTCACTTACATTATCTGGCATATACTATACAAAAGGGTAACCAAGGAAATGTCCAGGTTATGCCACACGTGTCTGCTTAGAAACTGACCTTCAAAATAATGATCAAAATCCAGTCTCAAACCAAAATATGTAAGACAAGTGAGCATCACTTAGCAATTTAGCAGGCTACTACAGCATTACAGTTACATGACTTTGGAGAGAGTACTTTTCTCTGCAAAGTACTGAACTACTCTGAGAAGACATTGTAGCCCTAGCTTTTGAACCTCCACATCTACCCAAAGGGAATCAAGTTGTATCACAACACAACCATGTTGCATTCAGAGGATCCAGAGATCTCTGAGGGATAATTGGCTATAATTTCATGATATTTAGCAAATGCTTTTGACCATTGAAAGGCTTTTGATAGCACAAATTGCCCATTGTGGACACATACTTTATGCTAAGTGCCACCTACCTTTGAGCAGTCAACTGCAAAACACTGTTTCAAACACAAGAGACGGCTTATTCTATATGCCCAGTAATTTATTAGTAACACCAAGAGGTGGTATAGATGTATTTTATTCTCATAAAATATTGAGTTCTCATGTGTACACTTATTTCCTGTAGATAAACACAATAGATATAGCATTTGGAGTTAGATCTTGGATCCTTTCTAACTATGACAAGTTTGAGCAGTTCTTGTCATCTTGGAGAAGCAGCAACAAAACAAACAAATTAAAAGTGGCAACAGGGTTGAAATGTAACTAATTAGATGGCAAATCGTTTTGGAATTAGATATATAGCTTCTTGGACTTGCTTCTTCATAAACAACAAGCCTTAAACTAACAGGTCTGAATTCAGTAGTAATGAAAGATACCGGAGGCATAAAAATTAATAACCAAAATACATATGAATTCAGAATTGTACAGAAATACATTTTTGTAACAATGATTCAGACATGAAGATGTAATTTGTAAGTAAACGCTTAGTATGCAAAGTATCGATGCTGAAGAATCAATATCAATATATGAAGCAGTCCTGCAGATGTCCTCATCTTCTCTGTGAATACTATTTCCCTGTGAAAATACCAGGAGGGAATTAGAGGGACAAGACCACCACTGTAACCACTGGACTAACCACTGGAGCAGTAAGCAGTTAAAGCATACATTATATCTCTGGAATTTTTTCTTTTTCTTTTTTTTTTTTTGATGTTGGATCTTCCAAAGAGGAAGTGTTTTACTATGTCCAATGGAAAACAAAATTAAGAGTTAAGGTTGGTAAAAAGAGCAAGAATTCTACTTCTCTACTCCCAGAGAAGACAATAAGTGAAAAAAAAAAAAAAAAAGGAAATCTTTCATTCCTTATCAGTAAAAGAAATCATCAGAATACATGCAAGTCTATCCATATCTAGATCTAAATGATTCAACATGTTGATGACCACCACTCTCATGCTCATTTTTCATCATTTCATTGCTCAAATCTCCTTTCTTTAAATATATTCCTGGAAAAAAAAGAAAAATGAAGAAAAAAAAAGATTATAGTAATAATTTTCACATAAGTATAGGATTCTCAAGTCATACCAGCGATCTTTCCATAAAGACTGAGTGAAAAATTTTATTTGTATATTATTCTTTTATTAAAAATATACAGGTTCCACTGAAGATTGCAGACCATGGATAACAATGCATAACAGTGTCTGCATCTATTTAATTTATCAATTACGATCTAATAGGAAATACTCTGTTCTCTTCACTTTTCCATCTGCATCAGTAAAGATAAATAAAATATGTTTTCTCTCTGTGAAAAAACAAATTAAGAAAATGTTCTGCTGAGTTCAGCTGACACTAGTGAATATGGGAAATCAGCAAAACAGAAAATGGCAACTGTGGCAACAGTTACCCCAGTACATTATGAAGTCAGAGTCAAATCAATGCACCTCTGTCTCACTGCTCTGATCCACTTACACCTGTCCAGTAAGAACAGTGACTTCAGAAAAAAAATCAACATAGCTCAGACCTTTTAAAACACCTAAGAATGACTTTTGAATTCTTCCAAAATAAAAAACTGTGGTAAGAATAGCTGGAATTTACTGAAAGCTTAACAATAATGACTGTTTGACGATGATAACTCCAATCCATAAAGAGTTTCCACACCTCGAGTACTGTGTCCAGTTCTGGGCCCTCCAGTTCAGGAAGGATATCGAGGTCCTGGAGCAGGTCCAAAGGAGGGCAACCAGGCTGGTGAAGGGACTCAAGCACAGACCCTATGAGGAGAGGCTGAGAGAGCTGGGGGTGTTCAGCCTAAAGAAGAGGTGGCTCAGGGGAGACCTCATCACTCTCTACAACTCCCTGAAAGGAGGGTGTAGCCAGGTGGGGGTTGGGCTCTTTTGCCAAACGACTTTCAACAAGACAAGAGGGCATGGTCTTAAGTTGTGCCAGGGGAAGTTTAGGTTAGATATTAGAAAGAATTTCTTTACGGAGAGAGTGATATGGCATTGGAATGGGCTGCCCACTGAAGTGGTGGATTCTCTGTCCCTGGAGATATTTAAAAATAAGAGACTGGATGTGGCACTCAGTGCCATGGTCTAGCAACCACAACGGTGGTTCAAGGGTTGGACTCAATGATCTCTGAGTTCCCTTCCAACCCAGCCAATTCTATGATTCTATGATTCTGTATTCTGGGAGATATGTAGAACCCAGGAGTCCCCTTGAAATCATCAAGATCTTTGCCTGTTCCTGTGAGAATGAGAATATTTCTGCTGCTAATACACGATCAGATTAGGTGCTCATATGCCAGAACCAAATTTTGCCTAATAAATCTGCAAACAAACTCAGACTCTCAGTGCTTTTTCTCCCAGGGTATTTACTGTTTCTATCCACTGAGCTGTGAAAAGGAAAGACCAAACCTAATTTAAAATAAAGGTATATAAAATCCAAACCAAAAAAGCTTTAAAAATGCATTGTAAATTAAATTATTTTAATACTGCTCTTCATAAATATTACTGGGAAAAGAAAAGGTTAAAAAATTCATATAGACATGATACATGAAGACCATATGACTCTACTGTTCAAGTCTTAAAGAACTATCTTAGTACATTCTAGAATTGAGAGGTTTGAACCTAACAAGTATTGATAAATGGGATTTTTTTTTCCCCTTTTATTATTATATCATTAATAAACTATATAAATATGACTCAAAGGACCTGGGTATTAGGAGGCTATATTTCACATTATAATTTTCAGGATATAATTGTAAAATCATATGAAAAGTACTGTTAGGTGCACTGCTATTAATTCATATAAATTTTATTATAAATCTGAAAAGGAAGGATAATGAATAGGACAATACTTTTTTTGCACCTCCAGCAGCTTCACTAAAATTACAGATCTACAAAAAATGTAATGAGATTTAGAAAAATATTACTGCATGTACCTAAACTCAAGTCAAACATTAACCTTTATTTAATCCTACTCCTATGCAGCTAAGATTCCTCTATGTGAATGTGGTTTAAAAGAAAAAATAAATCAATTTTTGTCATGTTAATAAAAAACAGTCTCCAAATAGATTGTCATTGAACATCACAAATAAGCAGCTGTTTCTGTGTCAGTGGGTGAATAAGAGCAAACTGCACTTCCCCTAAACAAGCCAGGAAAATCTATACACCCCTTCACACTTCACACCAACGTAGCCAGGTATCCAGTAAAACAAATAAGCCACACAAAAATTGCATATAGATCCTCTGTGTTAAGGAAAATACAAAGATGAGATGGACGAGTACTACAGCATGAGCCTGGTAAACTCGAGTGTATACAAATGTGAATGCCATTTTCATCAGGCTCCTGAAAATAATTTAAAACTATATTCATGGCATGAGCAACAACAATTGTTTCCCCTCTCTTCTTTTGGATATAGACATTGCTCTCTGTTCTATACTTAAGAATCACTGATAGCACTTAACTGCAGTTCTAGAGACATACCGCAACTTTAGTATCTACAATGACAAATCCATCTTTTAATATTAGACTAAATACAATAATATTTTTATATTATTTCTAATCATTTTTCACTGGTAATTTTACTTAAGGGATCCACAGTGCCATTAAAATTAAGGTTTTAAAGCAATGAAATACAATGTAAGCAAAATTTCTGAGATCCCAGGGAAAGCTTGCTGATTAGAAAAGCCTAATTTTTTCTTCAGTGTCTACTAGAACCAGAGTTTCAAATCCTGGAGACATTTTCACCATGACACACTCACACAAATCCAACACAAGCTCCTTAGTATTTGGTAATCTCTCAGTGCCATATGTATGTGTGAAAATCTCAGCTTTATTTACAGAAAGAGAAATATAGAGACTAAGAATGTCATCTTCAGAGTTTCATGGAACAGGGTGAAAAATAAAGCTCACAAAAATAAAAGGCAACTTCTAACTCTTTCTCATTCATGTCTCACAGATGGAAGAACTTAATTTGCTCATCCTTAACAACAACAGTATTATTATGAATAATAATGATGTACTAAAACCCACTAATAGGAGCTAGATTTACAGCAATATACAACAAAGAAGAATTGGAATATAGAATTGGAATTTGCTTAAGCAGTTTACAAATCAGACAGAAATCTAGTTCATCATCTATTTGCTTTCTAGACAAGATCAAATCTGTTGATTGGTATCTTTTAATATCAAAAGCCAAAGTCACCATATAAACCAAAGAATTAAACCTTACCAGAAGCTGCTATGGAAGAGTCACTGCCACTGCTAGTAAAGTGTTAAGTTTCATAAAAGGTGATTATGTACAAGCTGCCTATTATGAATGATCTTCGAAATGTCATAAGTCCCAAACCATACCCAGAAGTCATTTGGGAGAGTGCCTGACACCAGGAGCCAAAAGTAAGCCAAGAACTGTCTATTCTCATGGCTAAGCAGCACAAGTGACTGCACTCTGCTGGGAACTGTTTAATCTGCTAAAATAACCCTAAGGAAGGAGTCCAACAGCAGTGAGTTTCATTCATTACTGCATAACTCTGAGCCTCTGCATAACATGATAACAATACACAGCTTTTTCTGTGACATTATGTTCACCAACACAGTCTCACTTTTACAAGTCTCACTTAAAGTAAGAAACACTGTTAAGGGATTAATAGCAGAGCTACTTCAACAGTGTAGCTTTACAGATATGCTCAGATAGAATTACACATTGGAAATGTGTTCTAAGTTCCCTGCTGCTGCTGCTTTGACGCGTGCTGGTTGTACAATGTCCTTCTTCTGTTCCCCAGGACCACCATGCAATGGATCTCCCACAAGGGCACAAAAGGTGAAACTGCTGGTGAGTTCAGATTTCGCTGATTCTTGTGCATCAGGTACTGAAATGCTGCAACTATGAACACACACAATACTCTTCATACATCTGAGGTTTCCTGCAACAGTAATATTTAAAGATTCCAATTCAATGGATTGTCACCTTTTTTCACAGTATTTTTCACTCTCTTTCTGGGAAATCAGAAGATCTGAAAATGAAGATGATTCTCAAAGACTAGCTTGCCTAGGGTGACACCAAGTTTTCAACTCAAAGCTCAAAACCATCAGACCATTTTTTAAACTATTTTTTTCTCGACATAATTATTGCTTAATACCTGCCTGCCAAGTACATAGACATATCTGTATGCATATATACAATCAATTTCCCTATGTTCCTCATACTACAGAGTTTTAAAACTGGGAAAAGAGACTGATATTTAATGTATCACATCTAATTCAGACTGTAAACCTGTAAAGTAGAAGTGAAAAAATATTTATTTTTTAAAAAACAATATGTGATATATGAAATGACACTGTAAAAAGAAAAAAATTTTAAAGAACACATTTTTACTTTGATTATGAGTGGTTTAGCATTATTTTAATCTCTGGAATAAAAAAATAATTTTCATGTCTTCTTTGAGATAAATTGAATTTGTTTATGATGGTGGATACAAAAATTAAATATTAGCAAGATAGCCCAAGAAATTTTACTTTTTCTTTATATTGCAAATTAAACTTTTGAATATTACATGATAAAATATAGTGCACGTTCTTAAAATATAAGCTTCACTAACAAGAATAATGTGTACAGAGGAGAAAAATTCAGGATAATGAAAACATGTATGATAGCAAGTAAGAAGACATAACTGTGTTTATATAACATCCTTAATTCAGATCATTTTCTCTGACATTTTTCTACATACCTAATGCAAAGTACTATTTTATTTTTATACCCTAAGCTGATACACACATAAAAATAGAAAGAAAGAAAAAAAAAATAAAAAGCAGTAGTAATCAGTCTGCAACACTTTCATTGCTCCACTTACTGCTGTTTTTCTTCCCTTTTTACCTAGCAATGAGTTGTCCAGCAGGTCTACTGTTACACTGTTCACTAGAGCTTATAGTGTAAGTCCTTACAACCAATTGCAAAACCTAACCCTGCAAACAGAAGTAAATGCCTGCTATGCTGTGGAAACACTGAAGCTTGTAGTCTTTGTTTGCCTACACTACAAAAAGCATAATAAATAAGAGTTAAAGGATGCTGTAAACATGGGGATCAACTACATTCTAATAATAAACAGGATACATTTATATATGAATACATATTTCTGAGGTATCTGCAAATGAGACTTTAATGATGAAATAAACTATAATTACTGTAATTAGAAAAATATGGAAAACAGTTGGTTATTATTTTTTCCTCCATTGAGTTTAAAATAATCCAGGCTCCCTTAAAAAAACTGGAAATAACAGATGCACTGTAGGAGTAATCCTGAACATAAAACTTCTGTTTCTGTGGAACCAAAAAATGCTAATGGAAGTGGCTCTGGAAAGTAAGAGCAAGGTTTAGAGCCTGAATGAAAAGAATATTTACATTCTTTGTATTTAGAGATTATATTAACTGAGGGGCTTTCTCTGGCTAAGGCAGAAGAAACAGGAAAGAGTAACAGAGCAAGTGTGACTATCCAGGCCCATGCCAGGAACACACAGACAAATAATGCATAAGGAACCCTGGGAACCTGGATTTCCTGCTTCTTCAAGATGGAAGAATGAGATTTGGGAAAGGAAACTGAGTTGTTTTCCCAACGTGTTTGCAGCATGCTTCCCACAGTGTTTTTGATAAACTGACAAACACTAAAAGAAACATCTACAAACTGGATATGCTGACTTATTATAATTTAGTGTATAAAAAATACATATTCTATGGTGCATAGGAGATCAGTCTTCATCACTGTAGGCCTATTCTAAGCTTCATAAAGGTATACAAGAGCTTTTCAGCAGATTATATGAGGGTTTTCTCTCCTTCAGCATTTCACATCTGGCTTTTGTCTCTTACAAGATCAGAAGCAGCTCAGCAGCTATAAAATTTTAAGTTTGGTCTCACTTTTTTGCCAGTTTCAGTAAGCAAGCTTTAGTTGCCATTACATTCCTGTTTTCAAAAGTTAATCAGATTGATTGTATACTAGTGAATAGTATTATATTTCCAGAACTTAATTTCCTTATTTTAGCATTTAAATCAGAAAGGCAATTTTCTGTAAGACACATGTAGATAGGGGATCAGAAGAAGAGGGACTCACCAGAAATAGGAGACAGATGATAGAAGCAACTGGCAGCAGCATCTGAAGCCATGGGAACTTCAGGAGACATTTGTTTCTTCCTGACAAGTGTTTTCACCTGGTTATAACATTCCAGATAGATCACCTCAGTTTATGCCCAAAATAACCTTTTCCCTTAATCTCTCTCCACTGCTTCATTCTCTCACACTGCTTAAAGCAACAGTGCTATGGGTCATCATGCCTTTACTTCTGTTTTTTCCTCACATATAGGCATTTTCCAAAAGTTAGTGTGTCATCTGCAGTGTGTAAGTTTTTCCCATTTTCTGAAATTATTTTTTATATTTCTAGGGATGATAATAACAAAAAAGAAAACATGGAAGATACAATAACTTTGTAAGAATTTACCTCTACATGAAACTGTCTTGGCAGATCCACATGGACCAAGCTTCAGAAAGAGTAAAATTTACTTTTTAAATAACACATACAAATAATATCACAAAAGCAAGATTTTCCAAAGGTACTGCAACTTAGTCCAATTTTGGCTTTTCTGCAGCCAGCATTTAGCATTAATTATTCAAAAGCCTGTCTTTTTCTGCCATTTAGGAAGATTGCTTATAGTTAGTTTTATAATCATCTCAATTATTCTGCTTAAAAGAAGAACAACATGAAACATATCCTTATGTACAAGTTTCTTCTGAAGCTTTAAATCATATGCAGCCTCCAGTAATACTGAGATGGCCAAAAAAGATCAATTTCAATGTTGCCCTACATTGAAGCTTTGGAAAGAAAATATTGCTTAAAGTTATATTATTTATACAAATTTTACTATTAAAGTCTTAATCATATGCAAACACAGAAATTCTAAAAGGCAACTCAAATAAGTTTTGTATTATTTCAACATCATACAAATAGTAAAAATAGAGCTTAAAAACACATTAACAGACATCCTAACATAAATGCATTCTGACAGATCACAGGTAGAAGGAAAAAGTTATTCCCTAAAAAATTCTATATTCGATAAATTCTGAATATAAAATAAATTTTAAAAATTAAATCTAATAAAAAATAAAATAAAATAAAAATTCTAAGATTTAATATCTATGTCATTTACAAGCCTCACATGTATACTCTCAGCCAGTTTTAGTTGGCAAGGCTGGTCTCCTCAGAGTCCCTTATACAGTGGGGAGGGAAAGGTACATGAAGTATGATTGAAAATATCTACCATTAGGCTCCTGCTCTGAATTTCTCTACAGAAGCATTTCTCTCTCCCCATTAACCATAAAAAGCCTGGCAGATCTCTGTTTTTGCAGCCTCTGTCCAAACCCAAACAAAAGAAGTCTCTTAAGGGTTATTGTCCAAGGTGTTTAAGGGCATTAGGCAGAAATTAAGTTTGGCTCTCAGTAGGTCCTGTAGAAAGGATCAGCCTTTTATTTTAAACATTTAAGCTTTGAGAGAGGTAATTTCAAAGCAACAGGCCCCTAAGGAGTTCCACAGGGAGCTGCTAGGATTACTGAATGGATTAAGAAGAGACAATGTAGATTTCCAGTAAAATTAAAAGTATGGGAATACTGCCTACACAAGGACCACCTCTTCCTCAACAATAAAAACTTCAGGCTGAGGAATGTTTGTAATTTTTCAGCACAAAAATTTACTCACAGAAAATAAAAGTGAGAAGGATGTTTAACTTCCTTTCAAAATCTCACTGAAGAGAGAGATTTAGAAAAAAAGATTTTTTTTTGCTTGCGCAGGCTCCTGACCTTCAGTATTCTCCCTGTTTGTCCTAAGATTAAATACTCAAGCTTCACCTCTTCCACAAGAATTAGATCTGCTGCAAATCATCCATCTAAAAATTCCCTTGCTGATTAGAAGGCAAATAGGAGGACAGCATCCTATCTGTATTAAAAAAGAAAAAAAAATTGGAAAAAGAAAAGAAAAAAGCACGAAGCAGCAACAAAAATAATCTTAAATATCTGGTTTACTACACAGATATTTTTCTGTCATTGAGCTAAAAAATAAAAAATGTTAGCATGTCAGAGGATAGCCCACAAGCAGAAAAATGTTCACCTGCAGGGAGCTAGTTTCATGAGCCACGTCAGTCACCTAAAGGTATGTCCTTTAAATTGCAAAAAGGTCTTGAAAAAGTCTCAGGGCCGTCTTGTTGTACAAATACAATTCATATTAGGAAAACATCAAGCGTAGATAAAACAGAAACCTCAAACATCTGCGCCTTGCAGACATTAGGGATAGCTTTCAAAAATCTCATACAAGACGAGCATCAGAAAGAGGATTCTCTTATTGGTATTCTTAGCTGCATTCCCAGATTCAAGAAAGCTCACAGTCATGCTACAAAACTGGAAAAACTGCAGTTTATTTTACAGCAAAGCATCCTAATAAATGGTGCTGAGTAAGTCCTCCTAGGGCTATGTTAATTTCCCTGACTTTGAGCAAATTAAGTGAAAAATGTTGTGAAGGTGAGGCAGTCATTTAAGCTGGTTGTATTATGAAAATACTTTTGGTGGGAGAAAAAGAGAAGCTGTGAAGAAACCTCCCTTGTTTATGGGAGTACTGTGTTAAGACTGCTTCTGAAAATATTATTGCCTTCAAAAGGACTAGGTTGCTACTTGTCAGAAGAAAAAGCTTGGCTGGAATAATAAGGCAGTAACCATGTCAAAATAGCCACAGTGTCTGTAAAGAATTAGATAGGGCTGGAGACACCAAGCCTTTGCTAAAGCTCCACAAGGACAAATTGCAGTCTATGAACTCCTTCAAGCAGAAGAAGCCACCTGGTTCTGAGAAACACCACACACACCATATAGGGGGCAAAACAAAGCAGATCTGAAGAAGTACAGATACTGCAGCATTATTTTCAGCAAGAAAATGAAGATCCTAGGAACATGTGAGGGTTGGTCTCTTTTCCCAGGCGACTTTCAACAAGACAAGAGGGCATGGTCTTAAGTTGTGCCGGGGGAGATTTAGGTTGGATATTAGAAAGAGTTTCTTTACGGAGAGGGTGATCAGACATTGGAATGGGCTGCCCAGGGAAGTAGTGGATTCTCCATCCCTGGAAATATTTAAAAAGAGACTGGATGTGGCACTCAGTGCCATGGTCTGGTAACCGCGGCGGTAGTAGATCAAGGGTTGGACTTGATGATCTCTGAGGTCCCTTCCAACCCAGCCAATTCTATGATTCTATGATTCTATGTATGAAAGAAGCTAGACATCTATGAGTATTACTTTTGGTTGGAAGCGCTTCAAATTATTATGATGAATGACAAATCAGTACAATTGTTACAATTCTTATGTAACAAAGAAACAATTCCTGGAGTCACAGTAGTTTTCCCATTATGACACATATATGAGAAACTGAACATGCCTTAAATGCACTCATATTTTTTATTATTGTTTTAAACTATGCTGCATTCACCTGAAATTAATATATGTAGATTTTCAAGCAAAAAAAGAAACAGGAAAAAACTTGAGCTGTGTGAACTGTGTAAGAAAATTATCTAAGAATCCACCAAGGATGCTTTTCTACAACTACTCTTGTCCCCCTAACAGCATCTCCATCATCAAGACTCTGTGTCATCTGAGGAGATAATAAATACTGAACACAACATAGCCCTAAGATACAGCCCCCTATCTCAAATAATAATTAATAGTTGTCACCATCAGACATCTTAGTTTTAAAATTAACTTTAATTTTAATAAAAACCAATTTTAATTATCTATTATAGAACAGGAAAAAAAATATCTGAAATTAAAAGAATCTTAGTAGAAGTACCAGCATAAAGAGCTTTAATGTTTGCTGCAAGAGATTTAATCTACACTTTATAGCAAAGTCTGCAAAGATGTTTATCAAAACCAGACTTACCCTAGCTAATTTTGATACATTAAATTTACAGGAATGCCACTAGACACAAGAATGAAACTGTCATAGATCTGTTTCACAATCTCATTTTCATGAGAAGCATTCTGACTGGGTCAAATGAGAATCTGAAATAAATGGTCTCCAGGAATTAAAATGGGATCCTTCATTTGTAGTATAACCTATCTGTGCTGATAATAAAATACAAATTATTAGAACAGATTAGTATTACATTCTAAAAATCATTTGCTACCTTTTTCAAAACATGTCTTTAAAAAGTTATGAGCTATGTTGTACTTATTACACAATGATTCAGTATATCATGGGTTTATGAAAGTTACTCATCTGCAAAAAAGTGAAAGGAAGTTTTTTCACAATGAATGAGCATTCATCAGTTTTATAGGTCACCAGCAAATATTACAATAAAAGCACTGAAATTGAATCAGTTATAGGATTATGGGCCCCTGTAGACTTCATGAGATTTGGTGATGCCAAGTGTAAGATCCTGCATCTGGCTTGGGGCAATCCCAATACTGTGAGGCTGATCATCAAGATTATGATCACGACCAACCCTGCAGCGAAGGACTTGGGGGCACTGGGATGAAAAGCTGGAAATGAGTCAGCAATGTACATTAGCAGCCCAGAAAGCCAGTCTTATCCTGGGCTGCATCAAAAGAAGTTTGACCAGCAGGTCAAGGGAGGTGATTCTACCACTGTGCTCTATTGACACCCCACTTGGAGTGCTGTGTCCAGCTCTGGAATAATCATTACAAGCAAGACATGAACCTGTTGGAACATTCCCAGAGGAGGATCAAGAAGATGATCAGCACGCCGGAGCACCTTTCCTATGAAGCCAGGCTGAGAGAGTGGGGTTGTTCAGTCTGGAGAAGAGAAGGCTCTAGGGCCTTATGGCTCATCGCAGACTTTCAGTACCAGAAAGGGACCTCTAAGACAGAAGGGGCAAACTTTTCTAGTTGAAGATATCCCTGGTCATTGCAGGGGATTTGGACTAAATTACTTTTACACATCTCTTTGAACCCAAATCATTCTATGATTGTATGGGTATGTGCTGAATATCCCAATTAGCAACAGGGAGCTGAGCATCCAGTGTGTCTCCTCTCTCTAATCTCTGCTTAGGGAGCTCTAGCTTGGACACTGCTACCTTGGTTTACTGGTTGCTTTCTTTTTGATAGTGACACTAGGGAACAAAGCCAAATTATTTCCAAATCATTCAGACACATCAATGGTTGTTTGCTGCCTCTATTTCAAGGTATTCACCAACACTCCAGTGCCTTGTGGATATTTCCAGGACTGTCATTTTACAGAAATATCATGGACTTTTCCTTAACTTGAAGGGGAGGATAGCAGGGAGACAGTAACAAGCATTTTGATCACTGAACTTGTAAACTCTTTTAAGATCTGAAATTTCTGTTTGGTTTACAACCTTCTCCCAGTTCTTTAATATAAACTGATAGATTGTGGCACAGTTTGACATTTTCATTTCAACCTCAGAAATAAAAGATAAGGGATAACAAGAAACTAGATGTAAAAAAATAAAATATTAAGGTTCTCAATAGAGAAAAGTCATTTGAAGAGGTCACCGAGCTCTCTAATAGTTGGTATCCCAAGTATACTGTTAGATCTCACAAAACAGCCAGGAGATTAAAACATTTAATCATTACAGTGAACAGCAGGTAGCTCAGTTACAATACATTGGACAGTGATATTCTTGTTTGCAGAAGCTGGAATCTGGATGATAGACACCTGTGTATGACATTCTGCAGAGTGTCAAGATGTCTTGAGATAGGCATGGTAAAAGTCAATTTGGGCTTTAAACCCAGCTTTGATGTAGAGACTAATACAGACCACTGGATAGTAAAGATGGGTCTACTACTATTGCTGGAAAGAACTTGCATGATGGATATTCTGTAATTCTTCAGAAGCAAATTCTGAATTTGAGATCAGGCTTGGCCTTCACTGAAGACCTTGAAGCATTTCCCTTGATGGGTTTGATCGAACTGAGAACGTTGTTTTTCTAGTGTTTCCATGCCCCTAAAGGTATCGCATCAGTCTTCTTTAGTTCCTTATGTTTTTCACCCCACTGTATTAGACCAGAAATAGACAAAATAAAAGAAATTGGGTGTTTTTCCATTGTTATGAAGATCTGGTGACATGTCTTTATATTGGGTTGCCATATTTCTGTCATTTCCTTCCATGTTTTTTAACACTGTGCTAGTATTCATAACTCTGTATTTATATTCACAAATGTTAATTAAAAGAAAGTTACTGTGACAGGTCTTGCATCATTTATATGCATAGATATACACACACACACACACAAGACTGGTTTAAATATATACATGTACTGTCCTGAGTTGTTTATACAAGTTAGCTCAGCAGCTCTCAGGTATTCCACATGACTTTTTTCCTATGAGCATTATCTATCAATTTTGGCATAATGAACTCCTGCAAAGGTCAAATTTAAAGGATAAATGCTGCAGGAAATGATGACTCTACAATAATCCTGTTATCCTCCTACAACTCTAATTTCATTTTATTGACTTGAACAGTGTAAGGGTAAAAGGGTAACTACTTTCTCTCTGCTAACACCCATATACCCAAGTCCCCTGAGCACAGTATTATATTTAATCACTGCTCTAATTTTATTAGCAATAAAAAGTTATTGTAAAAATAATTGTTTTCTGTTTGGGTTTCTTTTTAATTTATGAATATCATGAAGGCATTCCGAAGAACCATTTAGTTAGTTTTTCTATTTTTTTTCTTTTAGCTAGGTGATAAAACATTGTAAATATAAGGCAAGCTGCATTGTGAACAAGTGTTTTCATAGCTGCTACCAGATGTACATACTACAGTGTGTAGGCGCTCTGCTAAATATTTGTATATACAAGATGGATGAAAACTTACAGATAACTTTTTCAAAAGTATTCTTGGCATCAGCCTAAGCCTCCTCTGAGTAAAACTAAGAGAATCTTATACCTGCAAACTGACTAGTTTTTTTTTGGTTTTTTTTCTTAGTTCTATTAATTCAGTACTATTCTTCATTGACTGTGATTCGTCTGTACCTTCTGTTTCTGTAATCTAAAATAATTTCCGAGGTGAAAAATTCAATGTATTCTGGCATACACTTTAGAAAGTTCTGTCTTTCCTAGAGTGTTTCAAGTTACTTTAAAAAAGCCCATTGGAATATTTGTATATAAGCCTTAACATTTATTTTTATACATCTCTAGGTTGGCCAGGAGGTCCTGCAGAAGCCAAATATGGAATAGGCACAAAAATAAACTGAAATAGTTCGTTAAAATTGTTAACATGTGCTCATAAACAATTACACTCACCACATTTTTAACCACCTCAAGTACACTGGTATTTAGGTGTTCTCTGTGAAGTGCTACAGTAAGTCATTTAGCCCATTGTCTAAACCCTGATCAGAAGATGTAAGAGTCTTTTAACAGCTCACCAGATAGGAAAGGCACAGTGTGTATTGGAGGTGTTCAGAAGTGCTACTGAAATATTACTTTCCTCCAGAATATTTTTTTGCTGGAAAATTCCCCTGTGACTATAAACAAGACAGGCACAAGGAAGGTAAAAGCAATATCATGTCATCATCTCAGCTTGTTACAAACATGTAAAGCCCATGGGTAAAGGACCCGTTTGAATGGCTGTGACTATTAACTTTTACATTTTATATTTTCATTAGGTGTGAGTCGCAGCTGAGGTTTGTTGCTCTCTTTTGCAGCCTCTGGCAATAGGTTGAAAAGATTAGTTCATTTTATTGAAAACAGAGAAACTTGAAAACCTGTGAAAAATTGCAATGACAAGGTACGCATTCATTGCTTCTGATGTAGTGAAATGAAATCCTTGCCCCATGCACCTGTCTGCATTGGCAGTAGATGTATGTACAGAGGCTGGAGTGATATTCATTTAAAACTAGTTTTCATTCCTCTATAAACAATACAAATGTCAGCTTCCTATAATCTCTCCTGCACATTTCTGACCAGGGAAAATCGTGCAAGGAAAAAGTACCACAATAATTGTGAATTTAAGTTCTCTCCCAAGCCTTCAAGAAAGGTCTTTTACTTACTGAGTACTATTAAAGAGCTCCTGTGGCCAGAAATAGCAATCCATAGTTTATTAGTAGAGCAGTGCAAATAAAACAGTATAGCATCTGGAGAATCATTCCCTAAAACAAAGTGTATCTGCCACCAAGGCAAGATGTTGCCAAAATCACCCTTAATTTTATAAAATTTTGGTCAGCTGAACCCACCTGGGAAAAAAATACAATCAACTTCCTCATCACCTGTAATGTGGACTATATCTAACTCATTGAAAGTTAGAGCACAGCTTTTGTAGAGAAGCAAAAGCTCAGTGAATCAGAATAGTGGAAAAAAATCATGATTTTTAGATCACAAAATCACAGAATATCAGGTTGGGAGGGACATCAAGGATCTTTCTAATAATATTGTTTATGTGAAATGTCTCAGCACCCTGTTGAGCTGAGACTTAAAATTTTCTAAAGTGGGGGGAATCCACCACTTCCCCTGGGAGACTATTCCATAATCTGTCTTCATAGTGAAAATTTTTCTTCTTGTGTTCAGTTGGAATCTCCCCAGTAGCAACTTGTGCCCATTACCCATTGAACTTGTCCCTGTTATCCCTTTATTTTCAAAGCTATAAAAGATAGCATCTAGCTAGAAAAGACCTCTCACTCCACATTCCACCAAGTTCCAGTTTTATTACATGAACAACTGCAGCAATGTGTCTGGATCCTTGAAACAGGTTAGAGCTCAACCAGAAAACTCTTTTTTCTGTCCAGGGTATACTACATACATACATTTTATATGTGACTGGCTATCAGATTGAACAAAATTCCTACATTTTTCCCTGCTCACAGTCAATAACTGGCTACACAAGCGAGGTAGGGACCCTTTTCCATACACAGGTTGAAAGAGCATATGTTCACCTTACATGGCCTTAAAAAATAATGTAAAATCACGCTCATAATAATGTAAGCATGGCTGGGCAGAGGAGTAAAGATTGAACATTCTATATTGTCTCCTTCAGGACTGGCTTGCCAGATTTTCAGACAAAATCCCTTCTCCCACATTACCCCTCATACTAGGGAAAAGTTCTCCTTAAATGTACATAGGCATGTCAGTACTATCCTTTAAGTCTCTTCTTAAAAATCCCTTTTGCAAACAACCTACAAAAGATCTCAACTACAAATTTAGAGCCATCTGGATATTTGCTTGAGAGAACAGTGAGTATTCTCTTGTCCTCTGTATTAGATGAAATTCAGACTTTAAAAACTTTTGGACAGCCTTCTAAAGTGTACTGGTGACAATAATGCACCTAAGTGTCAGTGGCATAGAACAAGATAGGAGACATCATGCAGAAAAAATGCTGGGCTGTTAGTTAAAGGCAGCCAAGAACTTCATTAAATGTCCTAACTGCCATAGGCAAAACAGGCAGAGAAGGTAGATAGTAAGAATAAAACTGGCTTAGAGTAAAGTAGGTCTGATTTAATAAGGGTTGAGGAAATAAGGAGATCCTTAACTACTAATTATGGTATGTAATCTCTCCTGTGCCTGGTCAAGCTATCACATTTTGTAACTCAGAATTTCCTTACTGTCTAAGAAAATCTAAGAAATCTAAGAAAATATTTGTCGCGATCCGACCTATTATTTTAATATTTTGTTTGAGGAAAACCAGCCACTGCTTCAGAGACGCGCAGAATTACAAAAGAAAATAATAATACTTAGTGATTTTAACAAGTTATAGGGATTTATTTTCAGGGAACAAGAGAACAAGTAAAGAGAGGAGATCGGGTTACCGAGTCCGGGCCGCGGCGGAGCTGTTCTCGGCTTTGCCTTCAGGGCTGGTTGCTCGTTGGCTCCTGGCTGCTTCTGGAGTTAGCTGCTCTGGTGGCTTGTCCGTCGCTTGCTGGCTCGCCGAATGCTTGCGCTCTGCTTGGTTCTTTTGTTGGGTTTTTAAAATAAAACGGGGAGAGGAAGGAGGGGGTCTTCGTTTGCATAAATTGAAGAAATTCACGGGTTTCCCGGAACAGACTTTTCCTTATCTATTTGTTAATTTCCCTATTGTTTTCGGTAGGCGCCGGGGAGGTGGTCTGACCAGTTTTAGGCCTCAATAGGTGCTAACGAGGCATTCTTACAGGATTGGTGAAAGAATTTGCTCGAGAAACATTTGAAATTTTGAAAAGGTTCACATCAATATTATAACTTTCCCTTATATGAAAAAAATTGCTAACTAGAAATCAAATTAGCATACCAGTAGTCAGAGTGAAGAATCCTCATATGTATTAGAGACAGAGGTAAAGATTTTCTTCAGTATACTAACAATAGAAAAAAAGAGAGAAAGAGAGAAACTTTCTTTACTTAAAAAGAAATTGCTGACAGAAAATTTATCTGTAGAAACAGAACTGGAAAACACAGTGTAATATATTTTTTTTAAGAGCAGGGCTGTTTAACATTGTCTTTGAGCAGGACCATTGCCAATTGGATAAAATATTTAATGGCACTGTATTCTGAACTATATATTTTTGACAATGCATTTCATGCTTTGCATGCCACTGAAGTTATAAGACTGCAGTGAATAATGAAAGAGTAACTCAACATTCTTCATGGCATTATCTTCAAATTTGTTATTTTTCATTGACATGCCACTAGCTAAATCAAGTCTTGGTAATACATAACTGTTTCTTTGTAAGAATTATATTAAGATATAAGAGGGACTCAGCCTTATGTCTTTTCCTATGCAATATTGAAAACACATTAATATTTAAAGCTTCGGCACCCATTGCAGGAAATAAAAATTTAAAAAGCATGTACAAGTCGATGCTACAAAAATTTGATTTGAGACCTTTAGTTCTTATACCAGTGTTATCTGCTCCTGTTCAGCCAGGAAGAAAGAATAACAGAGTTAGAAAAACCTTTCAAAGCATTTATTATGTTTGTAGCAACACTGTAATTTTCAAAAGCAAATATATTATAGAAATACATACTTTTTCCACGATGCTCTAAAGAGGCGTTTGTGAGCACAGAACAGACCTGAAGGATTTAAAAGCCTTTTGCTTTAAAAAATATAAAAGGGAAAGTTTGGAAAGAAAGGAAATTCTTTTGACTGCCTGAATATACACTGAAACTTGTATGTACCTGATGTGCCAAAACCACTGCTTATCCTGTGTTGTGGCAGAGTAAAACTTGTGTAAAACTTGACATAACACATCAGAGCAATGGAGATCCTAGCTAAGCCAGGCAGTCAAAATGAGCACAAAACTCTCACAGAGACAAAAGTTTTAAAACCCTATGGTCTTGAAGTCTCTGCAGTGGTTGTTCAACCCTGGACATAAGCCATGATGTTCATGTTCTTCGTGTATTTTTTAATCAAAGCTCGTGTAACCACCACAGATAATCTTATTCATAAAAATATCTATCTTGATATTCCATAATCCCCTAACAGTGATTTCTGTTGTATGACTGAATATTAAGTGTAAAATTATCTTTTAGTTCTTTATCTGCCTTTTAATTTTACTTCCAACACAATTAGGATGTTCTGTCTTGCAGAGTGAGAGAGAATAAATGGGAAATATGAACTGCTCTCCATCACCTTTCTTCAAGACTGAAGAAATATATCTTCCTATCTTGTTCTCTCAGATGTGTTTCTTCTTTGTTATAAGTAGATGAAGAGTCGTAGTCTGCTTTTTCTACTTTTTTTTTTTTCAACATTACCAATGTAATGCATTTATTAAGCATAATATGCATGGTGGGGGAAAAAAGCATCAATGAGTCCTGCATTGGTAAATTAAGAGGGATATAATTAAGAAAAAGATCAGAAAAAGTTATTAACCATGTAGTGAAAAGATGATAGGATCAAGGTCATAAAGTTTTTTGAAAAAGTAATGTAATTGCATTTTAAAGAAGAGTACCTCTCCCAAGTTAAGAAAGTGATAAGGGATTAATTTTAAAAATATCAACGTCTCTGCCATTTTTCCTCTACACACTAGACTAAACAAAATCGATTTATTTTGCCCAGTATTTAACACCTTGCTAAGGTATTTTTGCTGACTCTGTCATAGGCAGCCGTTGAGTGACTGTGACTAATTGTGAACAAATACAAATACTAAGGGGAAAGGAGGAAAAGTTCTGTGATCAGCTGCCTTATGTACATAATTAATCAAGTGACAGCTGACATTGATCCAAAGTTGTTAGTCTACTGAGGCAAAATCATTAACAGATATTCTGTCTTTTCACAAATTAACAAGAGTGTTTAGCATTGTAGGATATTTACTTGATTGGCTGTAGACCATTGACAGCTTGAACAAACTATCAGTATGTGATACATTCTGATGCTAAAGTCATGATATTAATCCTGGGCACGATGGATTTCAGACAAGTGCATAAAGCGCTCATAACAACAAGTTCCAGTGTTGTCAGAATTCTGACACTTTAAAAGTACATCATAATTTGTGGCTTAAAATTTTTAAATGACAGATTTTCAAAGAATGAATATTCATAAGTGCCTGGGATATGAAGCACCAAGAAGTAGACCCAAAAGTAGAAGTAAGAAAACACTTCTGAAAATTTGCAAGCTTCTAAACAGAAAGACATCAGAATAAAACTATCAAAATGAGGAGCTAACTGACACCACACTTTAGTATATTCCACTTTATTTTTATAATTTTTATTTTCCATCCCCTTCAAATTTCTTAGTGGATGAATAAAAGCAGTATTGTTTTTGGAAAAGTGTTTTCATAAAGTCATTAAATTACTCTAAAATTCTGTGTTTATCATACCAACATTTGTTTGCCACATTGTGATGGGACTATGCAACTGAGCAATCTCATTCTGAGATGCTACCTCATTTTTATGGTTTCCTTAATTTTGCATTGGGGGAATATATATCCATTTCATATTATATATGCATATATGTAACCTTAAAACTTCTGTTGCATGAAGACTTATTTTGAAGGTAGTGTAAAACTATATGATAGGTTACTCTTAAAACAAACATACAAAAATTTAAAATAAATTATCAGGCACCATGAGAACTAACTGTGCAAGATTTTGTGAAGTGCCCTCGGATCTCGGGAGTTAAGGTTAATAATTCCTTCAAATAATGGGATGTAGGATGGTAATGTTGCTAAGAAAATAATAGGTAGCAGATAAATAGAATTTCTACTTCAGCAACCTGCTGAGGACACATGCAGCTTAACTTCTGAGTGGAAAATACGGACTGGAAAAAGTTATGTTCAAAGGCATAGTAATGCAATGTTTAAATATGTTATCCCTACATTGTACCTTCATATTCTTCATACCCACTGCATTACACTTGGACTCCTGTTGGGCTGCATAAGACAGTGGCTTTCATCGTGACAGGTCATAAATACTCTCCTGCTGTGCAATGCTTTACAGGGTTGAGGGTAATTGTGTGCAGCTTAAAAACATACAGCTTACATGACCCCCAGACCCTATGAGCTCAACACAGGAAGGAAAAGAAAAAGCTAAGTAGGAGTGTTTCAGGGTTTATTTACATTTTCTAAAATTCAACAATAAAACTCTAGATATTCAAGGGATTTATGTCTACTATGCACTTGCAAGAGGTGAATTGCACTTATTAAAAAAAAATATTAAAAATATTAAAATCTTTTCTGTGTATCTGCTTCTTTCCATCTTTGCTGCAGATCACTGGATTACTCCTATTTGGCTTCATCACCAGAATTATGCCAATGAGAGTAAATCATCCTTTATTCCATGTAACTGCAAAGACCACCTTAAAAAAATAGTATAGGCTAAAAAACTTAATGTGAGTGAAATGAATCAGCTTAAACTATATTCAGTTGCAATTGTGATTTGTTTGTTTTCGTTTTCCAGGAGTGTTGATTACAAGCAGATGATACTTGGCTGACATTAACTAATTTTTTTATTTCTGTGTATTAGAGACTGTCCAGTCCAGAGGTCAACAGGACCCAGAAAATACATGTAGATGTGAGGCTGCCACAATGCAGTGTCTCCAGGTCCAGGCAGTGTCAAGACTAAGCCTAACATGTACACATGCATCCATATGCACACCCACACTTAAACAACATGGCAGGGTACACGGACCAACACAGACAGAAAATTGGGTCATTATGGCATCCATTCAAACAAAAAAAGCACTCACACAAAAATGAAACCTCAGGGACTCAAGCCTCTGAGGGCTGTGGTTCTATTCCAGTTGCTGGTAATCAGTTTTCTTCGTCCATCACCAACCAGTCCATGTTGAATTTCCATACCATCCACATATAGCCATGAAAGAGATAGCTGGGATTTAGTAAGACTTTAGGATATCTTGCAGCAATCAAACATAGGGCTCAGCCAGACAAATCCACTGACCAGCCCCTTTTTAGTACACAACTGGTCTCTTTTACCTTTTCTATTTTCACACACTTATTCTTCCCAATACAGCTGAACCCCTTACTTTACTTGCCTTTTTCCCATGCACTAAACAACTCATGATGAGTGTCACACAGTCCCAAAATTCTATTTAAAACATCTCATAATGAATTGCACACAATCCCAAAATTTTGCTCTCCCTGGACCCCATGCACCCTATATTGTAGCCACCCCTTTTAGTCTGCAAGTCATTCAGTAGAGGCAGTTTCTCTGGCTGACCTGCCTGGATGCTGGGAGTGCCAGGTCAAGGTACTCCAACAGTAGTGATTTTTGGGGTCCCTCCTCCTGTCACAGTTGCTCTGATCCCCCAGTGTCTTTTTGTGTATGGTTGTATAGCCTTTAATAATATAGCTCTCAATCTAGAGGAGCTAAATGTCAAGAAATTTCCATACCTTGTTGCAAGCAGAAGTGAGGGCAAAGTATCTTGGAGAAAAATTGCTGAAAGTTAGAAAATATGGTCATGTGTCAGAGACTGCAGTAACTTCATTAGGTAGAGATACAAAGAAGAGACAAAAATAAAAGGCCACTATTAATCTCCAGAGGTATTCTGACCTTCCCAATATACAAGAGAGAATAAACAGTTTGAGACATAACTCTCTTGAAAGAATTCCTACTAAGCCCTTGTTAGCACTGACGGAAAACTTCCCAGTAAATCAGTATGTGTGGGGAAAAGGGAAGGGAGAGGAAAGCAGCATTTGCTTCAGGGGTGCATTACCCCTTTCAGGATGCTTAACAAACCCAGATCTGGATACTCCCTCATTTTTGTCTGTAAGATACTGCAGGTTCTGAAAGACAACAGCTCTGTCATTACTCCAGTCTCCTCCAGCAGATTAGTCTTCTCTACTTAAAAAACAAATGTAAGAATTTTTCACTATCAGCTTTTTAATGCATGTTACTTTTACCAACACAGAAGCCTAGTGAGGG
This sequence comes from Calypte anna, assembly GCF_003957555.1. Lineage (NCBI taxonomy): Eukaryota > Metazoa > Chordata > Aves > Apodiformes > Trochilidae > Calypte > Calypte anna. The sequence goes on from NC_044244.1 coordinate 32,118,443, forward strand.
GCAAGGAGTTGCAGTTTCACTCCAAGATAAACTGAATAAGGTCATCCCAGCAAGCTGGCTTGACTGCTACTGCTATCATACAGGTGTTCCATGACAGAAATAGAGGTACTCAATCTTCATTTGAATCTTTCAATATGTTGTCACATAGCAGTGTTCTCATTTGTAAAAGTCACATCTTTTTTTGGGCAGCAGCAACCCAGCCTCCAGTTGCCACCCACAGTATGCAACTCCAAATGAACAACTTAAAGATTTAAACTGGTAGTTTTACACTTTTTTTTTTTAATTTGGGGTTTGATTTTTTTTTTTTTTTTGTTAAGACCCTGTCTTAAATAACTTCTCATACACCATGCACTGGAAAAAAACCACCAAGGTTAACACATGGTAATCGTCCTGAACAAAAATGTAAAAAAAAAAAAGTGAAATTAAGCAGAATGGAGATGAAAAGCAGGAAATTCACAATACTGCTCAGGAATGTGGATGATTCTGACATAGGTAAAATTTGAAATAATAGTTCATACTTTAGGAGCGTGTCCTGAGAGAGAACAAAGAAACAAAGTAGAAACACAACATAGTGTTAAAGACTAGTCATAGAATCATGGAATGGTCTTGGTTGGAAGAGACTTTAAAGATCATCCTGTTCCAACTCCCCTGCATGGGCAGAGACACCTCCCACCAGACCAGGTTGCTCACAGCCCCATCCAACCAGGCCTTGAACACTTCCAGGGAGGGGGCAGCCACAGCTTCCCTGGGCAACCTGTACCAGAGTCTCATCACCCTCACAGTAAAGAATTCCTTTATAATGTTTAACCTAAATCTACCTTTTTTTTCAGCTTAAAAATGTTCCCTCTTGTTCTGTTGCTACATTCCCTTTTAAGTAATCCATCTTGAAGAACTGGAAGGCTGCTATTAAGTCTCCCTGCATCCTTCTCTCCTCACCCCAACTATCAGCCTGTCTTCAGAGCAGAGGTGCTCCAGCCCTCTGATCATCTTTGTGGCCTTCCTCTGAACATATTCCAGTCCTCCCTGCATTGTGTTAGAAGTTATTTATGTGTTGCAGGCCCATGTATTAAAGGTATTCATGTTCAAACATCTATATAGAAGACATAGTAAACCTATGATAAAAATAAGGAAAAAGCAAACCATTTTCCAGACTAATAAAACCAAAAACAAATGAAAAATCCACCAAAACACCAAACCAAAACAAAAACACAAAACTAAACAAAGCAAAAAAACCAAACAAAAAAAACCCCCCAAACAACAAAAATCTAAAACAAAACAAGCAAAAAAAAAATAGGAAAAAAAGCAAAACAACCAAGAATTAAGTTTGGAAGAATTCACTGAAAATTTGCTTAGAGTTCTGAGGAAAAGACTGCACAGAGAAGTGAAGAATAGGATAAGCACTGCCATAAAGGAGTACTGAAAGAGCTCAAATTCTCAATGCCAAGAATTGAAAGAGACACAGCTAATAATTCCCAGCTATGACCATTAGAATGACTGACTTACAAATGTCATCATATAATTCTGTCATGATTAGATTACTGAATATGAAGCAAATAAGAAACGAATAACTGCATCTCAGGGAACAGAGATCAAAACAGCTGAACCTTGATTTTATTTTAACTTTCTGGTGATACATGGTTACAGCTTCTGAGATATGATCTCTATGGATGTGATTCAGCTCAAGATTAAGATATGTACAGATAACCCTTTATGTGTAGGTAAGCTTTCTGCTTAAGATGCCATTATAGGCAATGGGCATCTAGGCAAATGCTCAGTAAAACCCATGGGGTGGATACAAATGAATAGCCAGCAGGTATGGTGACTGTTGTGTGTGTGATCTCTATGAACAAGTTTTGCATTGGCTTTGAGACTGAAGGTTCATACATCTACTGCACATGTAAACACATTTATGCAACTAGTCTGGAGCTGATTCTAATCTAAATTGTCTTATTGACTTCCTAATTCTCCTCCCTAGTTTCATGAGAGTGCATCAATATAAAAAGCCAGTCCAGAAGATTACTTTATAGCAGTAAGGTGACTGAAATAATCAGTGTGGGACAAATGAAAAAAAAAATAAGGAGAAAAAGAAAGAATAATTAAAACCAGTAGAAATTTCCAGGCTGAAAGCAGTCTCTATGACAGCATATTTTCCTTCCAATTCTGGAATTGCACCTTAGCAAAACAAGTATATAGATGGGTTTTTATTACTGTCAAATACTGCATGAAACCCACTGATAGAACAAATTTATAATTACACAACATGCAAAAAAATGTAAGTTCAATGCAGTTGACAAACCTGCAGAATTAAAAATTGTTGATCTTAAAAATTGATGATCTTAATTTTTCCACTCTGTGACTGCCTAGTTCCAAAACGTGTGCAAAAAAAAAATGGAGAATGATAGGAAATAAATAGAAAACATATCTTCACATAACGAATGGTTTTCCTCAAGGGTCGGTACTCAGACCAGTGCTTTTTAACATCTTTGTCAGTGACAGGGACAGTGGAACCTCGGCAAGTTTGCTGACAACACCAAACTGTGGTGAAGTCAACACTGGAAGGAAGAGATGCCATCCAGGGGGACACTGACAGGTTTGAGAACTAGATGAGAGAGAAATAGAAACTACATGAAGTTCAACAAGACCAATGCAAGGTTCCGCACCTAGGTAGAGGCAATCCCATGCAGGAATAGAGGTTGGGAGGAGAAGGGATTGAGGACAGCCTTGAGGAGAAATACTTGGGAGTGGTGGTGGACCAGAGGCTCAGCACAAGCCACAGGGTGTGTCTTTGCATCTTGGAGAACCAGAAGAAATTTAGACAGCCAGTCAGGGGAGGTGATTCTCCCCCTCTGCTTTTGTGAGACCCCATCTGGAGTACTGTGTCCATCTCTGGAGTCCCCAGCATAAGAAGGACATAGAGTTCCTGGAATATGTTCAAAAGAGAACCACTAAAACAATCAGAGGGCTGGAGCACCTCCCCTATGAAGAGAGGCTAAAGAAGTTTGGGTTGTTCACCTGAAGGAGGCTCTGAGGTGACCTTATAGCAACCTTCCAGTATCTGAAGGGGGCCTACAAGAAAGCTGCGGTAGGGCTTTTTACATAGGTGCGTAGTGAGAGAACAAGAGGAGATGGTTTAAAACTTGAAGAGGGGAGATTTGGGTCAGACATTACTATGAAATTCTTTGAGGGTAGTGAGACAGTGGCACAGGTTGCCCAAGGAAGTTTCAGCTGTCCCATCCCTGGAAGTGTTCAAGGCCAGGTGGGATGGGGCTGTGAACAACTTGGTCTGGTGGGAGGTGTCCGTGCCCATGCAGAGAGGTTGGAACTGGATGATCTTTAAGGTCCCTTCCAACTCTAGCCATTCTGATTCTATGATCATATAGTCATCAGCAGCAATAGATATCAAAGTAGAACAATTTTATCTCTACAATACAGTTTCCAGTCAGCCAGAGTTTTTCTTTCCATCATTAACCATATCAGCAACATTTTTATGACATTATATCTAACCTTTTCTGAAAATGAGGTATTGCTGACCCTACTGTGCTAAATTTTAAGACTGCTGTTTCTACAAAGAATAATTTTGACTGCAACATATCCAGTCCATGACAGAGCACATGAGGGCAGAGACACCGATTGCTGTTCACAGTCAGAATCAGTTTATTGTGTGTTTCACTACATTTATATAGTATCCCGATATCTATTGATTGATCTACAATTTGCACCTCAAAGTACTCCTTTTACTAACATAAAACCTTATCTACCCATTTCCCACTGGAGGCACCTGGTACCAGGACATTGTCCGGAGGGCAAATTCCTCAGGGAATTTGTTTCCTTCAGGGTCAGGCAGTATCAAGCAGTTCACATGATTCCTCTATCCCATGTAGGTTCACTCCTCTGCTGTTCTACAAGTTCATTTCAGGATTTCCATGGAACAGGAGGGGCAATTGAATAATTCTCTGTGGTACTGAAGTACATGTATTCAAGTAGAACACTAAGTTATTCTGTGATATTCTCTCACAGGAATTACACGGGTTGCCTGGAAGTAACTGGAGTTACTGTGAGTAAGAAGCTACCATTCAGATATCTTATTCAAGAACAAGAAGGGAGAATGAGAATGTGTTGCTGAGGAAACAAAGGGACTAAAACAATACACTTGTTTCCAGTAAGTTTATGGTAGCATAAATTTTTCTGTGATCTGTTCCAGGAATTCTACATTAAAACTCTCTCACTTCAGTTAAAAAAAAAAAAAAAAGTTTTTAATCAAGGTACTCTTTAGAGTTAAAATATTTAATAAGAAAGATACAAGTCTTTCTGAATTATTCTCACAATGCTAGATACTGAGTGATTGAAAAGCTCAAAGATTACCTTCATTTACCTCTGAGTCTAAGTGAACATGAGGAACAAACTTCATTAAGAAATGTGTTGATAGTTTTCTTGGCATTAATAACTTCTTCAATTTGCATTCCAGACTCTATGCCCTTGATATACTAAATCAAAATCTGACAAGGAAAAAAAATGAAGAAATACTGGGGTTCAAACATGAAGATGTGATGCCAATTTTTATGCACTTTCCTTGAAAGGATTATTTTTCAAGTACTTGATTACATAAAGGTCTGCAGGAGGTAGGCAGCCCTGCTATACTTGCTCCAATTTCAAGAAATAATCAGTACTGCCAGCAGAAAACACTGGGATGCCCCAAATATTCTTGCAGAATATTTACTGGACTGAAAATTCATGGGGTTTATTTATTTAAGTATAGAACACAAGTAAACACAACAGGCAGGAAAATAGTCTCTACTTTATATGCATTATGAGAAATGAGAAAATTACGTTTAACAATTAATTCAATCTATTGAAACCAATTCACCCATTTGTGAGCCACCAACACTTGTCTTTTAATTATTTACTTAGATTTCTCTATGCACTGTTTTTAATAATAATTCTTGCACTGTAGACTGCCAATACATGTCTTGGTTCTTATAAATCAGTGTCAAAATTCATGCTGTTAACATTTTTGATAAAACTAACAGATTATATTCTATACCAGGTTTTACATTACTGTTCTCATTTTTGTTTTACTTCATATTAATTTACATTACTTACAGAAATATTATTCATTTGCTGTATTAGCTCATTGGTATAGGGAAAAATTGCTCAGGGTCTTAGCCCTCACAAAGAAGGTTTGGCAGATGTATTTGTACATGGCTTTAAGTAATCACTCCAGACTGCATCAAGGGTGGGTAACTGACTGCTGAGAGAATTTCATCTGCTGTGACAATGAAAATTTGTTATGGAAGGGAAAAATGACCCAGGATCAAATTTCCCAAACCATAGGAGACTATAATATATTGTGTAACTGTAACAGGAAATTCTTCTGGCTTGTCTTGCTTTGAAAATTATTTACCTAAAAATTAAAATCCAGATTTTAAATTTACATTGAATTTTTGAACATTTACAAACAGATTTACTCCTTATGTTAATATCCTTTGTCTATTCAACCAATTTAATTTTAACATGAGCCTAAACTAGGGCTCTTAAGAAATTCAGTCTGTTGAAGACACTCGAATCTTTAAAACAAAACAGGAAAGGGAAGTAAAAGCATCAGCTAACTGCTTACTGGTACCTGCACTGTTTTATAAACTATTTAATGTAGAGACTGTGCTTTGCTCTACATAGCTTTTTACAATTTGATCTTGGTCACCAAATAAGATGCCTTAATCCTCCAGTCTAGGCAGTGAAAAATAAAGTAACAAGTTGTTGTCATCAGCAACTGGAACATGATCAAGCACAGTCCTCCTGAGAAATAAAGCTGTCCCTGATGATTTTCTACTATCAAACTTCGTTAATTGTCCTGGGAATTTTGACAAGGGTTTTGTCATGTATATGTTTAGGAGCCTCATACAAGTTCAGCATTGAAAAATACAAATTTTAATATCAATTATTAAGAAATAGCATTTGAGAAACACAGGGCTATTTGGTCAATACTAAAGCAGCCTTTTTTAAAAAATTGAAACTGAGAAACTGTTACTTTAGTCCATAAACCTCTCCTCAGCCCTAAAGGCAAAAATATCTGCTAGCTGTTGTAAACAAAGACTACTTAGAAGTTACCGAATTACCATTAATCCTCTTGCCTGGGAATGTCTCTGGAGTCAGTAGCAATTACTACAATAGGTTTCAGAAATGGAAACAATTTGCTTGTTAGTGCCACTTGGGTTTGTGCTAGATTTAAACTGTCAGTTTTTAAAAGAGTAAACACTTACTGTAAGCTGTGAGGGCAGAAACAGGAGAAATGACTACTGAAGAACTCTAATTTATTTTATTAAATAGAATTATTAATCAAAAGGTTTTTTGAAATAATGTGCCAACTACTCAATAAAAATGAGTGTGTTACATTTGTGGTGTGTTTAGGGTGGGTGTTTTTTAAAGTAACATTCCAAAGTATAAGACAATCTCTCCTGTTGAAGCATCTTCTGAGAAGATTGCACATTATCAGCCTGAAGACTTTAATGGTGTTTGGATCTGGTATTTTGATTCAGGTATGAAAAATATTCTTTTTCTTTCCATTACCATTCAGAAGCCCCGACTTCTTTTAGGAGGATGGTTCAAAATATTCAGGATAGAATCACAATAAATATCTGTCAATCAATGGCATTAACTGCCCAGTGATCAGCTCTCCATTCACTGAATGGTAGAGGCAGAAGGCAGGAAAAGATACACCAAATGGCAGACTACTGGTTATAAGTCACATATATATATAGCATCTATAAGTATATATGTAAACATACACTTTCAGAATATATTATCTTTTCAGTGTGGGTACAACTTTTTAATGCATTCCACAGCTGTGAAAACATCAAAAATCCAGCAGCTCAGTTAGGGATTATTATAAAGAGTAGGATTTGGAAAATTAATAGCTGGTCTGGGGACATTTGGCCCAGCACAACTCATATCCACACACCTAAACTTTATTCTCTGAAAAACAGTGGCCTCATCTTAGCCAGGAACACAACTGCTAGAAATAACATCTGATCTATAGTGACCTAGACCATGGACTGAATGTTTTCTGGGATGCTACTAGCTAGCACAGGCAAAATAAATGCCAGAGAACATGATGACAAATATGATAGCAGAAAAAGCACAAATACACTTGCGTTTTGGCCCTGTTTAGGCTGAACTGAATAATTGAATACAGGAATATATTATATTGGGTCTTTGGCCCTGTTTATGCCAAACTGAATAATTGAATACAGGAATATATCATATTGGGTCTTTGGCTCCAGTGTACCAGAACATTCCAGAAGTCTCATCTCTGACTATCTGGATGTGCTGAATCCACTTACAGTTTCCTCCTGATCTAGGCTTTCAGCCAATCCAGTTCTTCCTATTGTTTAATTCAATAATGAACCCTATGTCTGACAGGTACATGCCATTACATCAAATGCCTTTGTTCATTTGGGGAGCTTTATCAGGACATTACAGCAAGACCAACCCACAACTATACTTCTGGTTTTGCTTCCATTATATTTTTATCTAATAGGTATATCATCAAGACCACAGAGGTTTCAATGTTGAAAAAGCCATCTAAGACCACCATACCCAACCATAAAAATTCCCTCTTCCCTACCAAAAAAAAAAAAAAAAAAAAAAAAAAAAAAAAATCAATATTAAATATATATGTATATTTCACCATGCCCATTAGAGCATGTCCTGAAGTGCCTTACCTACATGCTTTTTTAATACCAACAGGGTGAATCCACCACCTCCATTGGCAGTCCGTTCCAATGCCTAACTACTCTCTCAGTAAAGAAGTTCTCATGTACCAGAATCTACTTATGGAATGCAAAATAAATGTAGCAGACAAACCTTTCTTGGGGCATGGCACTTCAAAGTCAAACGGGTGTTCTTGCCAAGGTGCACAAACAACACTCTGACCTTGCTGCCTTCAGACTTAGCTAGCCTTGTTCAGTGCTTCTGCTCCAGACTCACATAACCTCCTCCTCTGGCTGCTCGAGAATGAGCTGAGCACATATTCAGAAGCTCACTTTTTATTGATTGCCCAATCCTGCTCATGCGCAGCTGGGGTCAGCCCTAATTGGGCACAGTTGGGCTTAACACAAGCTCACACCTCCCACCTTGTAATTAGCAACACCTGATGGCCTCATTTCACTGCAAGTAAAACCACCATATAGTAAATATAAATAATAATATAATATATTATAAATCAATAATATAAAACCACTAAAGCATCTCAATCAAAACACTATGTTTTCTGTGATACAGACCCTTTCATGTTCCACCTCCTCTCCTCACTATATTCTTTCTCCTGTTCCTCAAATGTTCTTTCTTAGCATTTGGCAGGGAAGGCAACTGTACCTTACCTACTCTAGTTTCATCTATGCTGTCATTCAGGTAGCCACCAGTATTACTAATATAATAATATAATAATAATAAGGTTACTTCTACTACAAAATCACTGAGTAAAGCCAATGAATGTGGTGAATTCAATATCACCACAGCTGCCACTTGAAATTCTGCTGAGATGATTTCCAGAAAGTGGTCACTTGACAAAAATGGGAAGAAAGGAGTAACCCATGCAGAGTTGTTCAGCACTATACGGGGGTAGGTTAAAAATCTGTATCAGTCCACAGTATGACAATATCCCATCACTCTTTTTCTGTAGAAATATGTTACTTTAGCAGTGACGACTTAATAGTTTGCACATGACCAACTTTGCTCTAAAGTCACTTACAAAGAAGCCCAGCTGTGACAGCACAGTGCATTATACAACTAATAATCCATTTATCACCAGTGTCCATTTGCCAGGCAGCTTTTGTGATCTTGTTCTGTATTGTGGCTGCCACTCGTATACATTTTAGTTGTTCTCTGTGTGACAGAACAGTGGCTGCAGCATAAGCATAGAAGTCAGAAAGGGTCTCCATCCCATCAAGACAGCTTTTTAGTCTCTCTGAAAGCGTTATGTTGTCTTTTGTCAAAGCTGGTTCTACATTTGTCATCTTTATGCTCTTTCTTTCATTTCACGTAAAAGAGAAGACATTTTCTGGTTCAAAATGTTATTTGTTATTACAGGCCAGGTATAGTTCTCAACCATTTCTGAAATAACTGCTGAGAAATTACATTCACTTTTATGCAAGTGTTAATTTTTACTTCTCCACCATGTGGGAAAAAATTTACCCATGTGGAAAGTTTCTTGAAATAAGCTGTTCCTGCCCAGCATGGCTTAGGGAGTTCTTTCTTTGGCTGTTGATTACTTTAAAAACTGAACATAGAAAATTAAATTAATATGAAGAATTCCTTATGCATTTAATTTATATTTATCAATCTTTATTTTAAAAAGCACTTGATTATATGGATTATATCTAGATCCATGATAAGTTGAGTTGCATAATTACCACTGCTAAAATACTGTGATCATTTACTTAAAGTTATCTTTCAATTTGTATATTAGATGATTTCTATGACATTGCACATAAGGTCAACAGCTGCAGAATCTAGAGAAAGATTAATGTTTGGAAGAAAAGTTCTCATTTTTTATTTGAGGGTATTTTGAAGAATTTTCTTTTTTTTTATATTCTTCAAATCAATGCTTTCTTTTCTATTTAGCAACCCAGAAGAGTTGGAAAGAAATAAGTTGTCATTGTGAGTGAAAGACATGACTATCTTTATCTTTTCATATTACTTTTGAATCACTTTGAAACTTACACATATTATGTCTTTTGGAGGCTGTGCATCTTTTCCCAAACAGATGGAAATATTTGAATATGGTTGAAAGATTTTCTACATTCCTTTGCATCTAAGAATTTATTTTGAAATAATAAATTTCAAAAATAAATTTATTTACTCTAGTTGTTTTAGAGTAAATAAATACATGTAATTCCTTTACTGATTTACTCAACATTTTCACCACTATGTTCAATCATAGAATCTTTTATATCATATATGACCAGAGATTGGAGTCTGCCTTTTTTGACTCCATTTTTCTCATACTGCTTTGCAGAAGAAGACAATATAAGGTATTATATCTCATCACGTAACAACCAGAATGCATTTGAATGAAAAGGATGAGATGTTAGTGCATATATATTTGACACAGGCAGAAAACACTTAAGGAGTAAATATCTACATTCTCAAGATGATCCTTCTATTAATACGATACTTTGAACATAAGATTTTCTTTTCCTTAACCCAGCAGAAAAATCCTCTAGAAAGAAGTATTATAAACAGATTGGACAAAATATGAAATCAAGAATGTTCAGATATTGTAGCAAGATTAACAAAATGATTGAATCATAGAAATGTGTTGGTCATGTGAGTAATGTTAACACAGATTATGAGAAACAATTCAAAGATGGCAATGAACAAGGATGTTTTACTCCTGAAAAATCATTGTATCTGTCTAATTGACAGTATTCAGAATATTACTTGCATATGATTGTTAAACTGAACATCAATTAATAAGCATAAAACACAACTAGTAATAAATTTAGAATATTATTAAAGTGAAGAATATTAGTATGAGACAAAACAAGAAATCATGAAACTACAATAATACTCCTTTTAGAATTAAAATCCCTTTGTCTATCCAAAAGTCTTAATAATCAATCCATTCCTGTTAAGCATTTCAAAAGCAGGGGAAAGCATTTTTCAATAGAGAACTGACACTTCAATTATTTTTAATCAGGTCTAAATCTTAATCGGTAGCCAGTAAATAATAATACTTCTTGGCTTTGGTAAAAATGTCAATGTATAATTTCACTACACCTACATCACACCTGCTGGTATAGTTAGTCATGTTATACATTACTCAAACAGCAGAGCTTAGCTGAAATACCATACAGAATTCTTACACTCTAATTTGGCAATTATTCTTTGATGCTGTATCTTGAAATTTTCCTCTAATATCAACATTTGGTCTTACATATTTTTCTTGTTATTATTGACTATTTCTATAACACCAGGTGACATGTTATTGGCAAGTATTATTTGCAAGTTTTTTTCCAGAAGAGTGTCAGAATTAACAAGATGCCATAATATGCCTCACAGCATCAGAAAATTATTTTGCAGAGATGAGCAAAGTCGGGCAAAGGTAAATAAAAGATCTGCATAGCATTTGCAAAGGCTGTTAGTATTACTTCTGATACCTTCTCTTTCTGTTTCTGCTGTTTCTGCTGTTTCTGCTGAGCTTATATACTGCTAATTATATGAAACCTTTTCAGCATCACTCTCTCAAGACATAATGTTTGATCAATACAGTTTAACCTTAGCTCATCTTAATTTAGCGCAAGGTCCCTCTCTGATCTGTTTCAAACACAAAGGCTCCCCAGTATTTGTTTCCTAGCAAATGATGAGTTTGTTTTAACTCACTTGGCTTGTTTCTAGGAAGATCAAGATGAGGATATGTACAACTTAATCACAAGGTTGTGATGAAGTAAGAAGAGTTATATATACATTAACATATCCTGCTGCAGTATATATTTTTATATGTGTATATATATATATATATATATATACACTTCTTAACTTACTCCACAGTGTCAAATTCAGTTTTCAATGAACTGATGAAGATCTCATTAATTTCCTTTGTGAATTTAAATCTAGAGGTAAGGAATTTAATTTTTTTTTTTTTTTTTTTGTGGTTCACAGTAAGGTTGCTCAGAGACTTGAGGCTCACATAGTCCTTCAGAGTCCTTCAGAGTGGGAAACTTCATCAGATATCAAGGGTTTGAAATTAAAATAATTAGTTAATGACACAGTATTATTTTGTACCCCACTGGATACTGTGAGTATCTTGCATCTAATCATTGCTGTGACAGTGCAGGGTGTATTTGTCAGGAACCCACAGGTTTTTTGCCAATGCAACCCACAGGGTACTCCCTAGTTGGTGCATGGGCATCTGGAAATTATGTGGGCAAACAGAGCTGGAGCACCCACATCTCTGTGCAGGTTCTGGGGGTCTGCACCCCCAGGAAGGGGTATGTGGCCTGGGCAGGGAGTGCAATTAACTAACTGTGAGCATATGGTGGAGAGCATCAGACTTTTGGAGACTCACTATAAAAGGTATTTCTTTATAAAGGTGGTTATTAATATTTTGTAAATTTCTAGTGCTGTAGCTTAGTTGTTGCATTTCTGATATTGGACCTGAATTATAGATTGCAGATTCCTCATTGATTATGTGTTGTTAACAAATCAGTACACCACTTCTCTCTTTTTTTTTAAACTACAGGAACTGTGAAGGGTTTTTTTCCCTGTGGCAAGACGTTGCAAGACATTTCTCAAACCTATTAAAACAAGTAATGACTGTGATAACAAGAGATAAGAGACAAGAGTATTGCAAACAAAAGACTGCCAAAAAGGTTGGTCGAGGGCAGATTTGATTCAGTTCATGCTGAAGGGAGGCTTAGGAAGATTCACACCTGGTGCTCATGCAGTGTTTGCAGATAGACTGGGCTAAGGGAGCCACAACACTCTTCTGGAGAGCTATGATTTATGTGGATTCACCAGCAGAACTCCTTGTGCTGGGCTGTGCATCTGGGGAAACTTTGAAGCCTCAGTTTTTTTGCAGATGACATTTTAAAGGTAGAGTATATGCCAAAACAAAGTAAACTCACTGTACTCAGTTCAGAGAGAGGAGCTGAAGAGAAGCAGAATCTTCTGTTGCACACCTACAAACCATTGCACTGCAGTAATCTGCTGGAGCTGGAAGTGATAGATGAACCTTTTTGGAAGCACACAATCAAGTGTGCTGCAGCAACCCAACTGTGATATCCATGTAATAGGTCAACTTGTCAGAGAGGAATGTAAACTTCTCATCAACCTAAATGGTTTTAAAAACCTTTATAAAACATCTCTAGCTGCAACTGACACATGATTTTCTGACACTCACTTTTGATCAATCTGTGCAAATAAATTTCAAGGCCGACATAGTATCAGTCTTGAAATACAACAAACATAAGTGTATTTTATACTGTGTCATTCAAGGATATATAGCACTGAGTGTAACTAAAAAGCAGAAGACAAGTTCTCTCCAAGTATCCATTTTTCCTCTCTGAAATAGCAATAGCTAAACAAGACCTGAATTAGATCATCAGGTTTCTAGTTCAATAATGGAATATTTTTTTCCCAAACACTCTAAGGATCACCCAAGCCCCTAAATATTCTGTGGACAGAGCAGAACTTGACACTGTAAGTCCTGTAAAGCCTTCTAGCATTTTTCACTTTTTCTAGCCTGTTCAAGATAAAAGTTGAGACTGAGAGTACCTACCTAGTATAAATGAAAAACAAACAGCCATTTTCTTCTCCTGGGTATTCCTTAGCAAACAGCAAAGTCAGAGAAAAAGAGAAACTGAGAGGTAAAAGCAGGCTGGAAACACTGAACTTAGAACTATAAACAGAGGGCTGCAATCAATAAATCATGCTATACACAAAGACACTCTCACTCTCCCTTTTCTCTTCCATGGTCTCATAGTTCAATTTAATCATAAGTCATTCCCTGAGACATTTCTGGAAAAAATTACCTAATTATATGAAAAGTGGTTTTAGCAGAAGAGACTGCTGATAAACTGATGGAGTGTGATATTATCAGAGCTGTTGGACTTACTTCACAATGATGATAAAATCTTAGGTGAAGAGAGGAAAGTTTAAAAATTGAAAGAATACTGTAAAATTAATTTATTCATATGTTTTCTTAGTTTGGTAAGACTTCACCCTCTGTCTACCTCCTTCAAATACTTAACCTGCCCTTTCTGCCTCTGTCTCACTTACAGCAATATTGTTGTTTCCAGGTGACATTTAGAATGCATGTGAGCCAAATTTCCACACTTACTTTAATAGAGGAAAATCAAGCATGACATATGAGTAATTTAGTTAGCATTTACTGCACTGTGGGAAACTCTAACTTCACTTGTTACTTTGAGCAACTGGGAATATGCCTCTTCCGAAATACTAGCTTGCTAATATTGCAAACACTATACTTCTAAGTTTAATCCTTGTTTAGAAAAATATTTTTCTTCCTTTTGCCTTGTAATAAGCTCCATACTGAACTGTACTGAGACTTTTTCAACTGAAGAAATTTATTAGCTACTGCAATAATGAAATTATTTACCATATATTAATCTGTCAAGGACAGACATAGACTCATTCCATCTCACTTAGGTACCTAAACAAAGTGCCTATTGCCAGGCAGTGAAACAGATAATTTCACATGGTAATTCAGATCCTGAAGAAGGTAACTCTCTCTTTCAGCTGTCCAAAAGCAAGGCCATAGGGCTGCTCTGCTTACAGTTTAGACCCCTCAGTTTTGTGTTTAACAATAGGTAAGGTGAATGTGGACCTAAGCACATAAGAACTTTCACATGTTTTGGAAGGACATGTTCTGCTAGTTCTTTGAATAAGCATTTTCTTTAAAATGCCAGAAATCAGTGATGATGAGTACTGAAATCAGAAGAATTTGGGAAAATTTAGGGGAAAAAGCTGTTCCCAGAATGCTTGATAGAAAATTGATTGGGGTATAGCAGGAATATAATAATGGCTCAGATACAGAAAGAGCAGTACAGATTATAAGCGGGATGAGAGAGAAAGCCTTCAGAGGGAACAGAGAATTTGTGAGAGGTGGAAAAGGTGATGAAACGACTGGAAATGCATGATTGTAGGGAGGAAGAAATAGAGAAAAAGTGTGCGCCTGTCTTGTGCAAAGAGAGGAATGGGGTTTGGCAGGCAGTAGTCAGAGGATGAAAGGAGGAGAGACAGCAGTCATAATTTGGGTGTGAAGAGCAGAAAGGTGAATGCAAGATGTGGGAACAAAGGAATATCACTGACAACAGAGAGAGGGAGGAATATAAGAAGCTGGAGTTTAAGAAACTTCATGAACATTTAAGAGGTAATCTCTTATATTTGCCATATACAATAAAAAGAAGTCAGTGAAAAGTTGGGTGAAAATTATGTTTATGTTTTAGTCCTTTTCTTTATTTCAGAATGAGTTTTTCCAACTGCTCTTTTGTGAATTGATGCTACACTGGGCCCCTGGCTGCTGGTGATGAATAACACAAGCAACTGAAACACTGACAATATTTACAGGAGCTAATCCTGCAGGGAGAAGTCTAAATAGCTTTTGCTGGCTCACTTAAGGGTATTCTGGACTGTAGTACAGAGGTGCTGAACACACTGAACAAGGTGAATCATGTACCAGAATCAGGAAGATCAGCTGGAGCTAATTTATGTTGTGAGAAGGACTTGGGGAAGAGGGGATTTAAAACTCAGCTTTTGTTAAAAGGAAACTTCAGTGCCAGGTAAAAATGGTCTTATCAGAGATATTTCTCAAGGTTGCAGTTTGTTAAATAACTCCTAGTCTCTCCTAGACTTTGTGTGCTTCTTTCCTTTCACAGTCGATATGCATTTTCCCAGATGGTTTGTCAATGCTGAAGATTACATGTTTAACTAAGGAATATTTCATTAGTAATGGTCTAGTCAGTAACATGGACTAATGCACCCTGCTCCTGCACTTTCTGGCAGGCAAATAACTCTTAAGTACTAAAGTATTTAAGAGTGGAGCAGGCTTAATGATCAATTTCTGTTCTGAAACTTTACTCTTGGTGTGGGTTCTAGTAATGATTAGAGTCAATGTCAGGAGCCTATACTTAATTTGGTGCATAAGTAGCAAGGATTTTTACCTCTAACATTTTATTTCTATTGCAATGCAGCCTACAGTTAACAAACAACTTTGGATGTTAAGTCAACTAAATATAAATATATTTTTATCAAGATATTGGGAAATAGGGTCTCATTATCAACTGACTTGTTTTCCATCTGTCTCCATTTCCTTGTGTTGTTAGGTTTGTTGGATTGCTAAATTCCTTAACAGTTTACCTTCAAGAAACCTACTCTGATTAGATCTAAATTATTCCCTGAAAAAGGAGACAATTTGCACTTTTGTTTTGGTACACAGCACGTTAATAGATTCCAGGTGCCAGGTTGAATGAAAAACATTTATGTTTAATTGGTCAGACGAGTTGAAAAAGCTTCCACAAATTAGTGTCCATAGAGCAGAGTGCTATGCACAGATATACCCAGACCATCCACCCCCATACCTGTGTATAAGCTAAATTTCCCAGGTGAGAGAAACAAAGCACATAATCTTCAACACAGCAGCCTAATAAATAGCTGTACTATTTCTGTGAGACATCAGAGCATTATGGCAGTACTCAAAGCAGTTTCTCTATAGATACATGTTTTATGAGGTTACACTGCATTAGGAATTTTACTGACATATAAACTGAAGAGAATGAACACTTGCTCATCAATATGATCAAGCCACCTAGCAGATGACAAAAAATTAACTGCCTTGTATATTTTGACAAGCTGAGAGTCAGACTTAAGTAAAACAATTTATTTGCATCCTGGCCTATGAGTTATAGACATCCATTTTATACCCTTTCTGACCACTCTCTGTTTAGCTTTTTTACTTAAGATTTTCCTGCAAAATTCTTATTTCTTCTTCTGGCCCATATTTCTAAAACAATACACACTTTAATGAAGTTTTAGCACTGAAGCAAAAAAGCAACGTAATTAAGAAAAGATAGTTCAGATCTCCCTGTTTAAATCACAAAAATTAAAGGCAATTTATTTTTTAAAAAACAATCAACAAAAATCATTTAAGGCTCCGGACTTTTTCATTCCTTAGCTATAACAAATATCATCTAAATTGTTTTCTGATTAAAGGAGTATTATAGGAAGTTAAAAGAAAATCTTGACTGGAATTGCCAATTCCATTATTAGATTCAGTTTGTGATACCAGCTGAGTAAAACCTCATTTTATTTAACTTATTATATCAATTGTTGTTCTGCACATAAGTAAAAGACTAACCCATTTTCTTTCCTACATGACCTTATGCTCAATAAATCAATTAAAATTTTTCGAGCTAAAAAGGCAGAATTTCAAAATAGTTTCAATCTTAAGTCTTTCAGAAGACAAACTTTTCTTGATTTTGATCAAAAGGCAAATACTGAAGAATAAAACTTTAGAACAGCTTCTGTGAGTTAAAAAAGTTATGAAGTAGAAATCAGCTGCTGTTTAACACTGGGTCATGGCAGACTTCATATAAACTTTCTAAGAGCAACACAAGTGCATCATTCACAGTTATTCAACTGCTAACCCTTCAAACTTAGATGTATATTTTCTTGTTATGGCAGATATCTTTGAGAGGACTCTACTATTACCTCAAAAACATTTTGGTTTTCTACACAACACATTTTACATCTAAAAAAAAAAAAAAAAAAAAGAAAAAAAAAGTATTCCATCACTTTAACTTTCTAGTGGAGTTGAAATTTTTTTTAACACATTGGGGTCCTAGTCCTCTCAGAGTTTATTCAATCAGCACTTTCAGCTTTAAAAATATTTGTCTGGATTTGAACAAATATGCTAAGAGACAAAAATCCAATGGTTTAAAACGTTGTTTTATAAACAGTCAAGTCCCTGACTAAGTGAACACCTGTTAAAGTTATAAAAATAGGAATGGAGAGATACAAACATACTTAAAAATTCAGTTGTTTAAATTTCCATTTAACATTGATTTTTCAGTATCAAGTCATAGTACCAAAGCTTTATCGTTTTAGCTAAACATCTTTTATTGTACATGTGTTTTTTGAATTATCATAATATGTCTGCCGTTTTATACAGCTACACCAAAAACTACAGAAAATATTGACATTAAAAATTTATGTCTGCTCTCTAAGGCAGAGTCATCCATTGTGATGCAGTTGAATTTCCAAGCAAACTTGTCAGACAGAAAAATCACTGGACTGCTCTTCTCTCAAGCTATCACTTCATTCAAAGACCCATTGAATTTCTTGAGCAAATATTCATTATTTTATAACCACAGAAAATATATACTGTTTGAGGTTCTACTAAAAAAATATTTTTTTTTATGAGTGAAGTGCTAAATGCAGTAGTGCTTTCAGCTTTTCATGAATGTTTTGTGCAGTCTCCTTGCTGGACAACCAAAAATTTCTCTTAAGTAGAGGTCTTTCTTTCCAATCCTAAAGGTGAACTATTCCAGGAAAACAGTTTAGGAGTCAATAGCAAAACTAAAGGATTTATTTCGGTGAAGCGATGAGAGATGTGGAAGACAGAATTCTGGAGAAATTCTGAAAGTAAACCTAAACCTGAAAAGCCAGTAGTTCTGGAAGTTGAGTTTTAAATTTTTTAAAGGTGAACAAGCCTTGCAAAACTTGAAATTGACCTCCAGATCAAATCATCTCGCATCAACATGAGGTTGATCTAAATTCTTCTAATATTCACAAGGGAAAAGAAATTTAGACACACAGAAGGTTTGAGATAAGATCAGTTAAAAGAATAGAGCATGCAGTATAAGAAATCTACTGCCTAAAGTCCCAGTTTTACATTTCTTAGGGGAATAAGTGTTTTAAACACTTTATGTATTAATATTTTACAGTCATTCAGGTTGCTTACCCTCTATTTCAAAGTCTCTGCCTCAGTTAGCATAGTGAAAAATATTACCATGCACAGATGAACTAGTTGCTTTTATCATTTTCCAACTAGAACTTATTCCTATTTTAGGAAATAGGGATAAAAAGCTTTAATAAAGATCTACCAAAACTTTTTTTCTTTTGTAGTTAACTGAATCACCTTTTCAAATGAGTGAAGAAATCTTGCCCTACTTCTCAATCCTCTATGGAAGAAAGAAAGGTAGAAGGAAATAGAGGATGAAAACCTTGTTCATATTCTCAGAGCAGATTGTGGTTCTTACAGCATTGGGACCTGCCCTCTTTCTATCCCCACCTTCAACCTCAATCTCAGGTGCCAGCTAGAAAATAACTTTTCCGCAAAACTATAAAAGCCTTGGGAACATCAAGGATACTCATTTCAGAGTCAGATCAGGTCTGTTAATGATTCAGAGTCTTTTATTTCAGCTGCTTTATTCAGTTCTACTCTTTATGTGGCTCTTTCTTTGTCTTTGCCAGCTATGTTTTGAAATCTGTTCTGCCTCCTTCTATGTGGAGGTTCCTAAGGTAAACACTTGCTCGGAAAGCAAACTCTCTCATCTTGATTTTGCAGTCCTACCTCTTAGCCTACATGTAAATAAACTGTCTGCTGATTTCATGAGTATCCATATTTGCAGCATAAACAAAGCTGTTAAAAATGGGAGAATGATGAATGGGATAAACAAAATTATTGATACTTAAGATAATCAGTGTCACTTTTAATTAGAAAGGCGTAAAAGAAAAAAAAAGAAAACTCATCAGATTTTAACTAAGCGAAAATATTAGTAAGATCTCCTGCTAAGTACATCTACTAGTATAAACAGAGAAAATTATCCACATCACTGCAGTTAGGGCAACACTCTTTCCCTAGCAATATATGAACCTAAATGTGAGGTTGATTGTGAAGACTGGCAATTATACATCCAGTGCTTCTGTTAGATCTGTCAGTCACATGGCCAAACATGACTGAACCTTCTGCATCTGTATTAACAGTATGAAAGACAACAGCCCTTCCTTTCTTGTGGAACACAACATTTAGTAATAAAAAGCAAGTTTTTTTGGCTGGTGAAGCCTTTATTAACATTCAAGGTATCTTCTCTTAACAACACAGAAGCCCAGAGGCTAAATATCAGTCTTTGGTATGACAACTCAGTGTGCATCCAATAAAGAAAGACCCATCAAAAAAGGAGGAGATAAAGGGATCCTACTCCAATCTCAAGTCTACGGACCCAATTCAAAGCATAGCAAGATTCAGAATCCTTTCTGAGATTGTTTTGAAAAGGAAGCAAGTTCCTTTTCAAAAAGGAAGGTTCAAAACATTGAACCACATTCTTGTTTTAGGAGCCTGACATTTTCCCTTTCTTTAAGACTAAATCCATAGCATATGTAAACCTCTTTTATTCCATACATTTTCCTTGTAATAATGTGTGTAGAGTAGCTCATCCTCAAACAGTAACTATGTTTCCTATTCACTAAATAGATGTCTCAAATGGACAAATTGGGATTTTCACAGGCACCCATCTCCTTTGATTGATTACTTAAAACATAGATACTTTATCTAAGAAGGATCATCTTTCCTTTCCTCAAAGAGATGGGTGATTAAAATTCAGGCACAATAAAACCTACATCAGGCACATGAGATCCCAAACACCTTTCTATTCTACTTGTTCTAAAGTTAGAGAGGCTGCACACAAGTGCCACAAGGTTGCCTTTCGAGGGTGGACAAATAAACTGCCCCTTCTATTGTTTAAGAATGACTACAAAGGTCTTTCTAAAACACTGAAGGATGAACACAGAACTTTGTCTTGAAACCTTTGTCACATGAGCAATCCTAGTTGAAAGCAATGAAATCATTCATCTGAGCAATGTAGACCACCTGCTGCTGAATTGGACAGAAGAAGAAAGAAAGTGCTGTTTTTAAGGCAGATGTTCTCTTCAATATGTTTTCTCTAGCAGAGAAACATTATTCTCCTTGCCTTGGAGATATGTGAAAATGAACAAACATGCTTCATCAAATTATCTTCATATAAGAAAAAGGTTTTTGTTTGTTTTCATGGTTTCCATTTTGTCAGGCTTGCAAATCTCACTCCAGTGTTTTGTGCCACAAGCAGCCTTTGCCAATGTAAACTCTTCTTAACATCTATTGCTCTACCCATGGGTTGATGCTCAAATGGAATTTACAGAGAAAGATGAAAAAGAGCAAGACATTTTAGCTGGTTATCGATAGCTGTTATGAGAAGACTACTGTCAGACTTGGGATTTATTACTCTTGATTCTTAATATGTAGAGCATGTTCTAAAGCATGACTCTTAGCATAAATAATGCATACTTTAATAGACCAAAAGTAGTCTCAGCTGGTTTTGATGGGGAGTTTTGAGAATATTGTAAAACAGATTTTCTTAATGCAGATTTGGTAGCAGTAGTTAGGCAGGTTTGTTTTTTCTTTTTTTTTTTTTTAATTTTGCTAGAGTTCTCCATCCTTAGGGGGAAGAACATTCACAGACAAAGACTTATTACATCAGACATTATCCTAACAGAAACTGTTTGCTCAGACACAGAATGCAGAGTAAAAATGTTTAATTCTCAAAAGCACTGACATTCTCTTGATAGGGATTTAAATAAACAAACATTTCTTTTTTATAACCCTCTTTCTAGAGAGTAGTATTGCACTGCAGAGGCAGAGCTCTTCACAAGCTCACTGCTGTGAATGAAAATAGATGACAGTCAGATTAAAGGTTTCCAAGAAAACTTACATTTTATGTCAAGATAAAAGACCATGAGTTTTCTAGTTCCTCATTTAGAGCATTCCTATTGATCTGCACATATGATTAGAAATGCTGAAGAGATGAAATAGTTACTGTTTTGCAGACCTTAACATAACTCTAAATTATGTGTCTTGCCCACAAGAAACATCAATACTAAATTCATCATATTTTAACCAAACACACACCAATTTTTCACAAGAGCATTCTTGACAGTTTGATGGAGGTTCATTTTCCATGATTTTTTCCTTATATTCCTATCTGTTTTTGTTATATTTATTCACAGGCAGCCTCAGATTCATACCATCCTTTATGGCATGAGCAAAAATGGACCAATATGCCCTGCTCATAATTCTCTGAGCACAACAGGTGTATTTCTCCCACATAGACAAAAGCTAATGGGTTGCAGGAGGGGTTTCCTGTCAAGATTTCTGATTTTCCATTTCAAACACTGCTTAGAAGCTTTTTTATAATATGTGGTCTCAAAGATCCCAGCAGGATCAAGACCCCATGATTACAGTTAAATGGGAATAAGCCACTACTGCAGTATAAGACTGTAAAAACCTCCAAAGGTTAACAAACATACGAACAGTTGGGTGAGAGAAAATAAAAGTAAATATATAGCATGTTAGATATCTCGCAGTCCCTTACAACTTGTTTCCGTTGCTACTACAGGATCATGTAGAAACATGCATATGTGTTATGTATGCATGTGAGAGATCTCATAATGGGGAAAAACTCTCTTCCAGTTGTGTAGAATATAAATTAACTTTTTAAAAGAACTGAAACGGCTATTTAAATAGATGTTTCTCCTATATTTTTTATTACACCTTTTGTATGTCCCAAAAGAAAAAAAACCTTGCCAATGTTTAGGGAAATGCTGCTAAATTCTCTATAACACTTAAGTGGCATGAGAAGACTGGAGCTAGTATTCCACATTAATCACATTTTCTCAGCCATTGGTAACATATGGTATTATATTGAATATGTTTACAAAAGATGTGAACAGGTGCTAACGCTTGTGTTCCAAATGTTGACAAGTCTTAACAAGATGTTCCCTTTTTACCAAAGTATGTCCCACAGAAAAGTCAAGAAAAAGCCTATAAACTAGGGCAAAGAAAGTTTTCCAAGGAAATTAAATTTATTCCCTAACTCTTCTGAAATTTAACATTTTACATCTCAGTTGTATAGA
The DNA here is from genome assembly GCF_003957555.1 of Calypte anna. NCBI lineage: Eukaryota > Metazoa > Chordata > Aves > Apodiformes > Trochilidae > Calypte > Calypte anna. Next base: position 32,140,907 of record NC_044244.1, read on the forward strand.
TAGTAGTCTAGGCTCTACATTATGCATGAAATATCAAAGAAATTTCCGAAGACTCTTGTCCTTCCCATTCATAAGGTGAGTGTAGTATATATTTACTGCTAACACTTATCACCAGTTATAACTGAAACTAACATTGTGCTGGATTCTAGGGACCATGACACAGGTGACATTAATGAGGCACTTATCATATGCTCACATGCATAGAAGACAGTCTGTGTCTGCACAGTTACAGACCTCAGCAAGAAGTACAACCAAGGAATATGATGGACAAGACAAATCAGGAAATGATGAGACATCATTTGAAGGGAAAGTAATTTGGAATAGCTTTATCAAAAGAACAGTGAGTACTCCTTTTTATATGTTGTATCTTTCCTTTTTAAAACTGTAGATGCTTAAAATATCTGTTGACCCAAAATAGACATGACTTTCTTCAGGGGTCATTACTGGCACCAACGCAGTCTTAACATCTTTGTCAGGGATGTGGACAGTCAGATGGAGTGCACCCTCAGCAAGTTTGCTTATGACATGAAGCTGTGTAGTGTGCTTGAGGTGCTGGAGGGAAGGGGGTCTATCCAGAGAGCCCTTGACAGTCTTGAGAGGTGGGCCCATGCCAGTCTCATGAGGTCCAAAAAGGGCAAGTGCAAGGTTCTGCACATAGGTAAGGGCAATGCCAAGCACAGATACAGTCTGTATGGAGAATGGATTGAGAATAGGCTTGAGGAGAAGGACTTTGGGGTGTCGGTTGATGAGAAGCTCAACATGAGACACCAAGGAGCATTTGCAGCCCAGAAAGCCAATGGTACCCTGGCCTGCATCAAAAAAGTGTGACCATCAGATCATGTGAGGTGATTGTCCCTCTCTGCTCCACTCTCATGAGACTCCCACCTCAAGCACTATGTCCAGTTATGGGGCCCCCAACATAGCAAGGGCATGTAGCTCTTGAAGCAAATACAGAATAGAGCCATGAAGATGATTAGAGGGCTGGAGCACCTCTCCTTTGAGAACAGGTTGAGAGAGTTAAGGTTCTTTAGCCTGGAAAAGACAATGCTCAAGGGAAATGTTTTATCAACCTTCCAATGTCTGCAAGAAAGCTGGAGAGGGACTTTTTACAGGGCATGTAGCGACAGGACAAGGGGTAATGGCTTTAAACCAAAAGAGAATGGCTTTAGATTAGATATGAGGAATTCTTCTCTGTGAGGGTGCTGAGACAGTGGCACAGATTCCACAAAGAAGTGGTGTATGCCCCCTCCCTGGAATTGTTCAAGCTGGATTGGGCTTTGAGCAACCTGATTCAGTGGGAGGTTTGGAACTACATGATCTTTAAGTTCTCTTCCATCCTACTCCATACTATGATTCTATGATTGCTGTGCAAAAATATATGGATAATTCTTAAAGAATGAGAGTGATCTTATTTCTGTTTGATCTAGAACAGTAAGTATCAGATATGGCTCACTAACAACTTATAAGTAACAAAATATGTAACTACACTTAACAAGAAAGTAGTGCGAAACACTATTTCAGTCTATCGGTGTTTTGATTGTAAAGCATTTTAGATACTCATTCGATAGGTACAATGACAAGGGAAAAGGAATAGGCTAGCTTCAAGCCCTTTAAAAAATGGTTTTAAGTAAACTGCTGTTGACTTTAAATAATTTCTATTAATTCATTCTGCACCCACTGCATTACTTAGGATCATTACCTTTAAGCAATTATAAGTGATTCTCCTGTATTAAAGACTGAAAATTACAAAATAATCAAGTCCTTACTCTAATTAACAGCAGTGTAAATTCTTAATTTGCATCCACATAGGGTCAAAATAATGATTTTCTAATATGTTCTTCATTTCAAGGGGAATTTTCCACTGCTTTAAAAAAAAAAAATTTAAGAATAGTTTAAAAGAAAATGCTCCCCTCTGCAAAAATCTCTCCGGTGTGCAATTCAAACACATCTTCTGCTCACTATTCACATGAAGTTGCTGTAAGACATCAACATCATGAGATGGGACTGACACCAGGCTATGGATAACTGGTTTTGCATTATTTAGTTGATGTAATTTATTATTTCCACTAGTGCCTAGTCATGTTTTGGGGCACAGAGAAAATCTGTAGCACAGTTCAAACATGGCCTGAGGTAAAACAAACAGAGATTACATGTAGAACATTACTGGTGAGGCCTACTGTCTGGCTGAGGAAATTAATTTGTCATTGCTACAGCTGGTTTTAGTCCCTCGCTGAGAAAGGCCATTCTTTTTATGTCACTCTGGCCACATTTCTTCTTAAATTTGGAGAGTAGCATTGTCATCTGCAAACTGGTCACCTCAGATTTCAGCTATTACAAAATACTCGGACCAAAGCATCTGAAAACTATTCATTTATGGAAGCTTGTATAACTTACTTAGCTAGCGCTGAAATCACAGCACCAGAAATACAAGAAACTTTACTCTAAAACAAAAACTGCAGTCACCAAACACCTGGACTGATTTGCCACATATTCTATTTCTTCTCATTCTGTATTGGTGTGATTCACCAACAGAACATTTTTATGAAATTTCTTTTATTGTTGTAGAAAAATTTAAGCTAATATACTGTTCTCTATGAACACGTCTTCACTGCAGTGTTAGTCTAAACTTTTCCCTAGATGTTTCCCCACTGTCCACATCCATGACATCTGCCACTAATTCCACCATGATTTAAATGGCAATTGCAGATACAGCATTCAAAGTTAATTATAAACTGATAATCTCAACCTGTTTCTCTTGATCCAAAATGCATTTCTGAACATTAAGGCAATGGACTTTCTGTGAATGCTGCAGAAGACAAAAACTTTAATTCAGTTCCACTTTGCCCACCTATATTACATGAAGGTAGCCACAATAATGGTGAATTTCGGTAACGTGGCCCATAGTTCTGGGTTATTGTTGTTGTCTTAGTAATGTTAAGCAGGTGCTTCATCAGACTCCACTTGGCACCAGCACTGACCCTGTTTGTGAGGACCAAGCAGAGTCCAACACCAAAGTTTTAAGCTAAGTTCTGCCACTCCTTTAGCATCTGTGGTGACTTCAGAGCACTGCCTGCAGCAAGTCAAAAGTAATGCACAGAGCAGTAGTTTCATCCTGCCAATAACAACACTGAAAAGGGTAAAGCTTTCAGCCAGTCTTAAATTTTAAATTGGAAACTTGCTTTATCCAAACCCATGAAACTAACAATAAAACAGATTTTAATATTCTGTAACATAAAAGATTTTAAATACTTTGCTAAGTACAAAATGCCTCATCATGGCTTGATCAATTTTTAAACTGAGTGGAAATTTTATTATCCTGTGTTTATGGAAGATCATTCAGACAACATTAAATACCTTGATTTTCTTCCAAATTTAGAAAAATTTTCTTGTTTTTTGAATACTAATGTACAAATAAGAGAAATAGAGTACACTGTTAACTGCAAGTCAGAAAGAAAATTTTAAAAAGAGATTGGAAAGCGAAAAATTGTTTTGCGTTTCTATACATCTTTCCATATTTTTATCTCTAAGCTCATTCTCCTTTTAAACCATAATACTTATTTTTTTAATCAAACAGAAGAAAAAAAATACCAGAAGTGATTTTGCGGTACAACAAACTGTTACTATGCAAAATATTACTACATTCCTCTTACTAAGTCCTTTATGAATTGAATAGGTTACAGTTTATACACATATCAGTTCTTAACTGTTACTTATATATATCTGAAATAATTTTTTAAAAATTTAATAAAAAAAAAACCAAACAACTAAACAAAACAAAACCTAAAACCTTGAAGTATATTTGGAAGAAAAATCAAAACCTGCCCAAAATCATAAAGACAAAATACATTACCTGTCTTCCTCTCAGCTGCATTAAATATCTTTAGCAGGTGGCAGTATTGCAAAGGGGGAAATTAACAGTAGAAGAAGGAAAAATAAGGAAAACTGGAGATGATATTGCAGAAGAGATGGAGGAACAGATAATAACTGTTTGGAATACTAGAGTGGAGTTGCAAATGTGTAAGAAGGGCGAGGCAATAATATTCTCGGTGCACACCCACCCACTGAAGTATTTTTGGCTCGTGTTTTTAACATGAGTAACTTTCAGGTCAGTCTTGGGGATTTCAATTTAAAAAAAAAAAATGCAAGCATTGCATGCTGCATTAGCATACATTATAAAAGTTCTCTCCACAGCAGAAAGCACAACTGAAGTGTAAATAGCTTTATTTATACCCAGATGCATTCAGAACTAGTGCTGGTTCAAGCCTGAATTTTATCCAGGCAGTATCATAAGTGTTTCTCATTTTTGGTTTTGGTTTTTTTTGTGTGTTTTTTTTTTCACAGAGCTTGCCCTTAGCTTTTTACACCTCAGCCTTCACACAAACAAGCTGTCTCCTCTCTCTCTTTCTCTCTCTATCCTTCCCTACTTCTTTCCTTCTACGAACATTGCAAAACAACTTTTTTAGGCTGATGTTCTTGATATATTTTACCTGTGAGACTGGTAAATTAGTAGGTGTCAAATGGGCCAAGTCACAAAGCATTTCTCATATTCCTAATTGGCTCAGTCTAACCTATATGGTCATCCCACCTCCACAGAAGCCATTTTCAGAGCTGATTTCTCAGACAGGCAGATGGCACTTAAGCTGATCCCCCTGGTCAACTAGGGAAAAAAAATGCAGGGAAAAATAAACACTATAGCTGTTTCTTTCAGGCTACTTGCCTACCACATGAATTATTTTCTATAATTCCTTTGAGAACTGTCTTATCTTATTTTCCATTGAGCTCAAGATGAGAATTACCTATTTTTAGAGATATTCTTTTCCACTGATACCAAAGCTTCTCTGTGCCAAGACTATTTTTACACTGTCGTATTCCTGTAAAGAAGCCTGCATACACTCTTCCCATATGTCTCCAATAACAAGTTATTACTGTGATTTAATACCTGACATTATGTAAATGTATCCTACTTTTGCAAGAGAGAAAGGTGTTGTTTCACTGCTGTCTGCGATCTGTTGTATTTTCAGGCTGTAACATGTGATGCTGATCTTAAATGCCATGCACATAACATACTAGCATTCTACTACTCCCCACCAGCTGGCAGAAAGTTGCTTGCAGGAAATAATGGCCTCCTGCTTTCACAGGAGAAAAACTTTTCCTATTAGATCAATTCAATTCCACTATCAATATGAAAGTGAGGAGAAAAAGAGGGGCAGAGGACAATCGGGGCATGAAAGTAAATACAAGCAGCTTTGCCATTGAGTTTTCCTTGTATGCCCCTTTCTGTCTTTCAGGAATGGCCAAAAATCCCAGCTTCCTTGCTTCCATCTGGAAAAATAATTACTTTATCCACGTGCTTTCTCTTACACAGAAACACACACAGAAATAATTTTCTTGCTGAGCTGGTGGAAGTCAAAATGTGGCAGTAAATGTAGAAACTGAAATTGGGCAAGCACATAGTTTTCATCTACATGAACATAAACAATTTATAAATGCACAGATCACAGTCCAAAAGAGAATCAAGCAGACAGGAAACTGCAAAACCAAGAATGAGCCAAATTCAGGAGGACTGTGGGTCTGTAGAATACAGATTTTAACAATACATCTGTCTGCTTCTTTCTTCAAACATTCAGAGTTTTGATGAAATGCCAACAAAAGATGTTTGGTAAAAATCACTTGAAACCAGGAAAAGTCTTGTTTTCTTTAAACACCAAAAAAGATCTTTTTCCTGAAATAATTTAAAATGTTAGGCCTTTTTTTTAAAGTTAATTTACTTAGATCTAGTTACATATTTTTATGATCAAATAAACATAATCTTAATACAAACTAAAATATTTAATATTTGTGCCTATATGGTTTTAAAAACTGTAATAATTTATTAGATCAATTTAAAAAATCATAAAAGTCGTATTCACAAAATTTTGCAGTGGAACATTTTTATTTTTCCAACTATTTTCTCATTTTTATTTGATATGATTTTCTGGATCTGTTTTCATGTGTATTTTCATAAGAATGTAAGAACAATCCTGATCCTTTCTGAGAAAAATTCCTTCCAGTTCATCCTGTTTCTCCTCATGGACAATATTGTAAAATATAGGAAGACTTTTAAAAATATGGACAATAGTAGAGTAATTCCTTCCAGTTTGTGGCAATTAGCAGTTTGGGATTCCAAACTGGAGGTTCAGTCTGGACTACCAGATTCAGGAAAGAATATTTGAGCCACCCTACAGGAAATACTTCATTCCTACTGTAGTCCCTTCATAGTATGGGCCTATCAATTACTACATGAAAAAGAGTTCCATGTTGCAAATGAATACTATTTCTCTTTACTTACATTTAGTCATGAGCAGGAACACCTTCCTGTTGTCAGTGTTCCCTGCTGACTTTCTGCATGCCAGGTATGGTTTCAATCATTGTTCTCTCAGCCATTTTTCTAATACTGGCCTTTGTGATCTGTCTTTGAATAAGAGCCACTGTCTCTAACTTTTCTGGTTCTACTAAATCAATTTTGAGATGGATTGACCAACACATCACTCAGTATTCTACATTTAAGTGCATTATTGTCTTATAAACCTATTTTCAGAACTATGCTTTCTTCTTAATTCTTTTCCTAATGATTCATGACAGTGTATTAGAGTTTTGAAGCACAGCTGAGCCTAGACCTCATGTTTTCAGAGAAAAATCTGCAATAATTCTATTAATGCTGATTTAAACAGAAGGATATACATCAGTAGCTTACCACTTTAATTACTGGCTCTCTTTAGCTTGCATGTCATCTACACTTATTGATTTTCTACCAATCATTGTATTGATTTTTTCTAAAATATCTTATATGAGCTTAATCTCATATTATTCTTGATATCCATTCCCTGTAAATAATGGCTCAATTGCAGTAGCATATTAATTTATAAGTATAATTTCCCCACCATGTGAAATAAATTTTAAAAAATTATAACCTAACTTTTCTGCTTTTCAAGATGCACCCCAAAATATGCCTTGATGGGGCAAAATACTGGGGTTTTAACCTTGTCAAAATTTAAGCTCTTTTAAATTATTTTTCACTGAGAAAAGATTTTCACTTTTCAGAAGGAGCAAAATCTTTTTGTCTCTAACAGTTTCCCTTGCTCTACTGTTAACCCCAGTGCTACAGTCCGAGGTAACATTAAAATTTATTTTTGCTTTGGATCCACGAAACAAAGTCCAACCGTAGAAGAGTTGGGTGCAAGCAGACTTTATTTGAGAATTGATGCAGGCAAAATTACAGAGCCAGGCAAAAGATGGAGAGACTAAAAGAAGATATAAGAGAGAGAAAAAAAATGTGGAGAAAAAAGGTAAGAAAGTGGGAAGAAAGAATGAGAGAAAGCGAGTCACCAGCAGGGGTGCAGCTGGCCAGTGAGTTTCTTCAAGATGGGTCTGATCCTGGACAGGGTCCCATGCAAGACAGTGGTAGGTCAAGAGATGACAAAAGAGCCACAGCATGGACAGCCTTATATATACCCCCGAGTTCCTTTTGTTCTGAAGGGGCAGCTGTCAGTCAGCTCCCACAGCAGCAGGGGCATTGGCATCAGAGCCATTGCAGACAGGAGGGAGCTGCCTGGAGGGGGGGAGCTCCCACAGAAGGGTGCAGTCCCCCAGCCACTCATCAGTTCTTATCTCTTTCCAGGTGCCACTCCCCACTCCCTTCCAGCCCCTCAGCCAGGTAGAGCAGCATCAGTACACTCAAGGTGGCTTCCTCCACCCTAGGCAGGGTAATTGTGCCTGGAGGGACATCCCAGCATTGCAGGCCCTCAGAAAAGGGGAGCAGTCTCCACACAGTAGTTCTTATCCCTTCCCGGGTATCACCCCCTGCTCAGCTCTGGCCAGGCCAGGTCCTCCACCCTAGCCAGGGCTATTCACTTTAAAATTGCTCTTTTGAGACTATTGCAAATCAGTGGTATCCAACTCTCACACTCAGTAAATGATTTAGTTCCTTAGAGCGTGTATTGATTATTTTCTATTTTCACCATATCTATAAAATAGGCTTGTAAAAACACTTTGTGTTGCCTCTGAATGTTTTACCTTATTCACTTATATTTTTATGTAATTCATATGAATATTTTCCTGTAATTCTCTGGGTTTTTTTGTTAGATTTCCTACATGGATGTTGAATTGGATAGGTTACAACAAAATTATTCCCCAAAAGGTACTAGAAGCAGTTCTAGAAAGACTCATGCCTCTTCTTTCTTGCTAGCTGACCAGCTTTTCCAACAAGTAAGCATTCTGGGGATCTAAAATGTTGGCTCTGCATCATGCATTTCTGTTACAGTCAGCGTAAGTATAATCAGTGTCTCCCAGTATAATTAATTTTCTACCTTAACCACCCTCTAAATCTCTCTTAACATGTTGCGATTACTGTTACTGTCAGCCTAATACAGCCTAATGCCATATTTGCTGCTTTGGTATGTTTTTTCAGCCTACTGAGATTGTGTTAAGTTTTGCAAAAGTTACCATGCTTATTTTTCACTTTCCATACAACAAAATTGTTGTGTGCTCCAAATACATTATTGGAACATGTTATCGTCTTTCTTATGGGTTCCATACGGCACTCTGGCCAAATAAATACAGAATGAACATCTGCAGGATAACTTATCCTCTCAATGCTTCGAATCCTAATGTGAGCAATTCCCACCCCTACTCCTTACCTCTCTAAAAATGTATTTAATCTTCTCACATGGCCTTTGAATGCTGCACTTTATGTCTCCACAGGAAAATATTGTCTACCTGCCCCTCTTCTTTTCTGTAATTCTAAATAAATCTGTTACTGCAAATTGAGAGTAAAATAAAACTAGATTTACGGAACAGCTGCAGAGGGGATAAAGTAATACGTTGATATTTTAAAAAATTAGAAAGTAAAGAAAAAATTTAGAATGTAAAGTAATTAGAAAATGCTTAAAGTCCCTTAAATATTCAATCCATTTTGCCCCACCTATTCTTATAACTCTGCTCAGGTAAGTTTCTAGCTTTTTGTAAAACATTAGCCCAAATCTCCATATGCCTGTAGCTGCAATGTTTACAAGCTGTTTTAGACTAAACCTTTCAGTCTGTATAAAAGAATATATTTATAGCAATGGGATGACCTTGTAGGGCCCAACACACACAAAAAAAAGATTTTTTTTCTAGCCCATATTATACTGTGTGATGCAACCTTATATTTGGTCTTCTATTGAATATCAGTTTCTTTCTTATGTTATTTTAAAGTTAGCATGAATTAAAAATACCCATATAAACTAAAAATTTCCCATGCTCCACAGCAGCTCCTGCACTTGTAAAAAGGCACCAGACATTGCAATTCCAAACATACAGAACAGATATATCAGTAATTATAATTTAATGGCATACAATCCTGAGACAAATTATTAGTTCCCAGTGGCTTTAATAATCTTTTTCTTTTTTACTATTAACAAAAAATGCCATGCATGTCAAAGGCCTAACATAAAACAAGTTCTACAGAAAAGGTCAGGTTACAGCAGATGCTTTCCATATGTATCCAACATTCAAAATAATTAACATACAAACACCATTATTTCTCTAACTACTTATTTCAACTTCTGCTTTAATATTATGCAAATTTCTCTCCATTCTCAATAATTTATGAATATTTTAAAGCTTACTAAAAACAAGAACAAAATAGACACGGTGTATGAGTTCAGAAAAAAGCATAACAAAAATTAATTTAGGAAATTATGCTTTGTGCAGCCCTTCTTCCTACTGCACTTTCTGTCTGAACTTTAAAATATTATAAAAAAATTCTATTTCAAGTTTCACATTTTCAAATTGATTTGCTTTAATCAGAAAAAGGCCTTTGCACAAAGGTTATGATAAGACTCGTATTAGTCACACATGCACACATTTCATGCCCAGTTCTTATTCTGCCAAGGACTTAAAAAAGGAAAAAGAAAGACCACTGTGAGCAACCTTTGATACTCATTCCTTTTATGATTTTTTCAAAACAACAAACAGTAAATTATGAAAAAATGAAAGCAAAACATGGCAGTTTGAATCTGCTATTGAAATTATTACAAGTAAATATAAATAACTGAGTGTTTTTAATAATCAGAGGAAAAAACAACCAACCAAACGAACAAGTTCTCTGCAAAACACACACTGGAGGGATTATAAAGGAAGTATCTAAAAATTACAGCTGTATCTGCTGTCTGCTTTACTGTGATGTGTCTGTAAATCCAAGCAGATGTATCACAAGTCCTTTTTCTTTAATAAGGAAACTGGACAAGCAATGGCCAACAGAACGTATGTGTTATAGGTTGTTCTTTTTCAGGGGTTGTAATTCGGAATGAGATTTTGCAATGATTTTGTTTGCAAAAGACTTTTCAACACTGGAGGCTCTCAGAGCAAAAATCACATTTAGGCTTACCTGCACTATTCACAGGACATTTGAATGTCATAAAGAATCAAACACTTTTTCTGTTTCATGCCTGGTCTATGGTCAATAGAATTACTTCAGGTATGAAATGGCTTCTCTATACCCTAACCAGGCCATGGTCAGAAGTTTCCACAGCATTCTTCCAGAGCCACAATAAAGTGCATGTATTTTACACTAAATAAGCAAATTTCTCCATTTCTGCAACTCATTTTAATTGGGTATAATATTTCCATTTAAAAACACTGAATATCTTTTTATATTAAACTATGCCTAATATTACCATTTCTTTCAATTCATATTCATTTCTGTTACTAGGTAAGAAATTTAATTTCTCTGGTGGATAAATTATGCTCTGTAATCCATGAGAGTAGAGCTGATTTTATTTTTATTTCTTACCAGCTTAAAAATGTTTGTGAATCCATGGAAGATTTATACCCATGTAATGTTATGATCTGGCCAGTATTTTATAAAGTGTTTGAGGATCTGTCAGGATGAAATTAAGTACATAAGATTTATTTGTTTAGATGCTTAAGCATTTGAAGTGGCTTAACCTTTCTATCAGCTCCACAGTTTTAAGAGGTATTATCCAGCTTCATGAGCTCAGTTGACTGCACAGTGAGAAGTTAAATATCCTAAATAATGCCAATAGTCTGGCTAATTAGCAAATGTTCCTTATTGGGATAGGAGATGACTGCTTGAAGTGCTACTATTAATTATAATGTTAGCTGAATATTTGTAACCACTTCAAAATTAACCTTTGTATCCTCAGGAGATTTTTCTTTATAAGAGTCACTCAGAACCTGAGAGAGAAACTAATTAGTCAATGAATAATAAGTACAGAAGGAACACAAATTAGTTCTTTGTTTACTGCTTTATGGCTGTATCCCATAATTTGTACTATAATTAAAATTTGTTTTATATTGTAAAAAGAAAAGTGTATAATGCAGGGATAATAATAATGATGCTGACATTTCATCACTGCTGTCTATCCCCTGGACACACAAGGTGAAGGAGAGCCTACTAGTAGGTTTTTGACAAGTAAAGAACATTTCTGCATCTCTTGACTAAATCCAGATTTTAAACCCATACACCAAGATGCACGGAGAGGAGTATTTAAGATGAAATAGCTGAGTTCTAGCATTACTACAGACTTCACACAGCTCTGCTTGCCAGAAGTTTGTGTGTTTGGCATTCACTTTCCACATCTTTGTGAATAAAGCACTGATTAATTATGTCATCTACTAAAAAGATACCCACAGACATCCCATTAATCCAATAACAATGTTATTTAATTAACACAATTAAAATCTATTCAGCTGTTACCATGTATTACACATTAATATTGTTATGCATTACACTATAGCAATGTGCTATTTAAATATGAATTTAGTATAAGGTATTATGAAGCTCTGTATATACGTATAAAAAATAAAAATAGACATTTGCTATTCAGACTTAAAGCTCTAGAGAAAATACCACAAGCTTATCAACAGTCCACTGCAAAACAGCACAAATTAACCCTGCAATAAAGTTGTTACATGGGTTCAAACCTAAATGCAGGACTATATTTGCAAAGCTTAAAAGCTGAAAGATTGATTCATGCTTTGAGTCACTTACTATGCATCCTACCAGTTCCATGTACTGCATTTGTATCTCAACTATTTCAAAAAATCTTAATATATGATAATATATTTCAAAACCTAACAGCTTTCTAGTTCTGCTATATCAGCTTACAAAAAGGTCTGAGTATCTGAGTGATTGTCCAGAATCTTTTTTATAGTGCCCTTATTCTTCCTTTCTACACTAGAAAACATAGGTACTTCAATTTGATTTTCTTTCACTGATGGATAAACTAGATGAACAACTAAAAGGAGCTGTACTATTGTACATCTGCTGCCTGGACAGGTAATATTTTCACCATGATCTTTTCTGAACAGATATTATTTTTATATTGAATAATCTTAACTTTTTTCCAAATCCTGAGCCTGCTCTGTTCCTTTCAGCCTCTTGGCTCAGCCCTTAACCACTGCACAGGATTTCGAATTTCATGACCCAACTGCCAACAACATTTAGAATCATAGAATGGTTTCTATTCAAAGGGACCTTAAATATCATCTAGGTCCAACCCTCCTGCACGGACAGGGACACCTCCCACTAGATCAGGTTGCTCAAAGCCACATCCAACCTTGTCTTGAACACTTCCAGGGAGGTGGGGCATTCAAAACTGCTCTGGTAACTTGTTGCAGTGTCTCACCACCCACACACAAAAGAATTCCTTCCTAAAATCTAGCCTAAATCTACCCTCTTCCAGTTCAAAGCCATTACCTGTTGTCCTATCACTACATGCCCTTGTAAAAAGTCCCTCTCCAGTTTTACTGTAGTGCCCCTTCAGGTACTGGAGGGCCACTATGAGGTCTCCCCTGAGCTTTCTCTTCTCCATTCTGAACATCCTGTTCTCATAGGAGAGGTGATCCTGCTTTCCTTGAGGCACTCATCTGTCAAGATTCCTCTGGGTGGCCAAATTTCCCTCCAATGTGGCAACCAGACCACACATTTTGCTGTAACCAGCAAACTTGCTGAGGGTTCACTCAATTCTACTGTCCACCCTCAGCATATTTGCTGTTGACACTAACCTGTGTGGTATTGGGGTTTTTTTTCTTTTCTGGTTTTCTTTTTTCATATTTACTTTTCGTATGTCTTGCTTTTTCAATTCCTGGCTCCATCCTGGATACCAAAATTGATCCAGAGGCCTGTGAGGTCCAGCTGCTCTCCTGGTACAGGGAGCCAGGAGCAACCTTGGTACAAGCCATGCCCCCATCAGAAGATTTCATCTGGTGGGGACTGCAAGGGCAGGCAGAGCAATGGGTTGACAGGATCCATGAACAGCCCCAGACAGGGCAAGTGCTGAACCAAGGTTAAAATCCAACCAGGAGCCAAAGAGGAGGCTAGAGAGGTCCCTGACTCCCCTGCCACAAGATTAGGCTGTGGCAAGGCTGGAAGCCAGGGCTGAGAAGAAACAGGGTCCTGTAACCATGGGGAGGAAAGGGGTGGTAGTCCCCAAAGGGATGCTTAGGGCCATCCTGGCCTGTGAGTGCCACCAGGGACCACCACCTTTTACTTTCTACATCAGTAACAAACAAAGCTCTCACTTCTTCACCTCTTATTTCCCTGAATGCATATCCTTAGAACTAAATTTTAATCGCATAATGAAGTTTCACTATATGGAGATCATTTTTTTCTTAAAAGAAACCCAAAATCTTTCACTGCTGGCCAGGGCGGATTTTTTTAAATCCAGAAATCGCTATACATCTAGTGAAGAAAAAAAAAAATCCAATCCCCATGCATTGGTTCCTTTAAAAGTAATCAGATTTTGCAGGGGGAGCATTTATGTCATTCTGAAAAACATATCTCAGAGAAGTGAGATTATTCATTTTCTACTTCTGTATTTTCACTGTATGTTAAGGGATCTTTGGGAACTATCTAAATAGACAAATGAATTTTAGATAGTTAAATACAGTTAAATGTGATCACTCCCATTCAGATTATTTAAATGTTGTCAAACATGCTGATATTTCCTGCAGAAAGCAGAAAATTATTTCATTGTGTTACAAATGTCTTTGAAACTTCCTTGACCCCATAAAATATTTAAATTCCAAAGTAATTACATTTCTCAGCCCTTTTGATACCAAATTCATCAGATGTAACATGAACAAAACTTCCAGAACATAAAAATATAGTGTAAAGCTAGTCATCTCAAAATAGGTCCTGTCTCTACTTGTGTATTTATCCCTGCTTTCTTTGCCCTGTAATTCCTGAAACTTTACCATTTATTACATCTTTTTGAGCCAGAACAATCCAGTCTACAAATTAATTATAAAAACTATAACTTTAAGTCAAGCTCCTAGACCCAAATAAGACACATAATAGCAACACCATTCTAAATAGTTTTGAATACCTGGAAAACTTGTGAACATTTTGCACCCAGTTCCAAACTACTTTTTTCTTTTACCTTAGCTTAGCTAACTATTGCACTGTAAGGATGCTAGCTTAGCCATATCATTTATGTGGATTATCTTGTGTAGGAACTGCACTCCGTGACCACGAGTTCCAGTTTCACTGTAGCTGAAGACCATTTTGAAATAAACATTTCATACAGAGGGTTTTGCTGAACCTCTGCTCTTTGAGGTTCTCAAATGACTGCATACCGAAAGACTTTTTTGCAATCTTGCATAATAAATTCAAAGCAAATTTAATGACCAAAACTTAGATTTATAACATCCAACAGGAAAGAACAGGTCTCTCTTTTGGGAGAGACCAAGGGCTGTGCAGAAGCAATTATATTGGGCTACATGACATTTGGGGTTAGAAACATTCACCTTCCGAGGAGTATATCCAAAATAAATCCAGGGGAGTTATTTCACTTTTCAACAGTGAGCTGAAGATAGTTTGGTCACAAGGCCAGAGTTCAGAAACATTGGTAAAACAGAGCCTCATTCTTTGAGCAATCAAAGTTTAAAAATGCCTGGTAGCTACAAAATATTAACATTTTCTACTCAGCATGAGAATAGGCATCATACTGATTCAGTTGCAAATTTGGTGGACTTTACTATTATTCTCTTTTAAATACCTTCCCAAAATAATCTTTTCTTTCCAATAGTTTTGAATGTGCCTCCAACCCACTGAAGCAACTTGTGTATTTTTTCTTCTAGCCAAAGCTGCTTTCACAATATTTTGATTATTCTTTCTTCTCCCACTTATCTGATGTTTTGAATTTAGCTTGTTAAACTCAGAATGAAACTAATTAGTTGATGGAATCAACTGATGTGTAATTTAAAGTAATTTGTGGTTTTATTTTAAGGATATCTTCTGATATATCTCCTGAACCTTAATTGGGCTGCTGGAGAGGTTAATTAGAAGTTTGCAGATTAATTAAACAAATTCCATCCACTTTTCCCTAATTTAGTAATTCTCGGTTATTTTCATTCTATCAGTTGCACTAATATGTCTATAAAGTTTCTTTTTTTAAAAAAAAAAGTACTCAAAACTTAATTTTATTTTAGAAAAATGTTCTTTCAATCTGAAGACTGAAAAGATAAAGAGATTAAAAGCTTGTTATAGTTGAAATTTAATCATGGTTAATGCTGTTGAACACTTATTTTTCTTCTTTGCCTTTTTTCTATGCCATATACATATACATATCCTGAATAATTCACAAGCTTATAATAAATATCAGAACTAATAGGAATGAAGGTGTTGCTGGACAGCTGAAATGAGAGAGACTGATAAATTCTTCTGACCACCTATTTGAAAGATGCCTTAGGGTGCCACAGAAAATTACTTCTGTGTTCTGTCTCTGGGGGTAAGACAAGCATTCAGAGAAAGACCTTTGCTTTATGATGAAGCTCCATCTTAAAACTTTTTGAAACATGAAAACTGTTTCAAAAGCATTGAATGCAATATTTTCAATGCAATATATAAATGCATGAATGTTTCTGTACTTCTATCTCTATTGGAAAAAAGGAAAAAAAAAACAGTGTAATACATCATACTTAGAATAACATTTATATTTTTTTATCAAATTAGTAGCTCAATAGCATTTTTACTGACCAATACCATCCAGATCTTCTTCCTTGTGATTTTCAACTCCTGTTAATATTACAATTAATCCTATATGAGGAGTAGGTTCAACAAAAGCCTTAGTCATCTGAAAACACCCTGCAATGAGCCAAAACTTAGCTAGAAGGTCAGACTTCTTAGTCAAAACAAGGGAGTGATAAATGGGTCAAAATGAGATCCAAAGTGAGATCCAAAGTCCAAGGCAGAAGTAAGAACTACTGAGAACAGCAATACAGTTTTTTAATCTGACCACCCTCATGCAAGGCTGCCAAGAGGTGTTGGTATCCAGCTACAAACCAGAAGCTTGGACTTTTCTCCTAGGGGTAGTGCTTATGTTTCTCTAAAGAACTGAGCAGCACTCAGTCTTTTCTGAAGCACTGTTTTGAGCTGAAGGTATGATGGCGTTCACCAGTCCCAAAGTAACAGTCAGCCAGGAAAGGAAGGGTCCAGGCACACTGTCCTGCTCCTGCTGGGCAAACTCTGATGCCCATCACTCCTCTCCCAGGAGAACATCATTGTCACCAAGGCCATAAAAAGGCTTAACTCAGTCTCCAACAGTTCTCTGGAGGTGTGCAGCAAAGTGTTCACAGTTCTCTGGGCTCGAGAGGAAAAATAGGTGCATCAGGAAAAGTAATAGTGTGACAAAATACAGTTAATGGTATTCCCTAAGAAAATTAATCCAGGCCCTACTCTATGGCTTCTATACTTTATATAACTAAAATAAACCCAAAAGCCCTGTGTAAGCATGAGGTCCTTGGTAATTTTATTTTCTCTCACCTCTTGTTAGCATTATGCCTTTTATATCAATTTATAATGTCCTTCCTACCAACAATAATCCAAGTTTTTTTTTAATTGAGGTAATATAATTAAAATTTTAATTTTAGTACAGTTTTGCAAATACTGACCAAGACTGATCCCAAGACCAATCCTTAACGTAGTCCACTGATAACTTCTCTCCAGCCTGAGATTTCACCTTTCATGGCAGTTTATGCTGCAATTTATTCTGAACCACATAATATTATACTGAGTTCCTATTCTATTTTGGCTAACATTTTCCAGTGAAGACACAGATCAAACATTTTAGTGACAAGCAGATAAATTAGATTTACTACCTTCCTTTATCTAAGAAACCATTTATTTTAATCAAAGGAGGGGATCCTTTTATTCAGATATGAACTGCTTTTGATGAACTGTGCTCAGTTTTACTATACTTTCTTTTCACTTCCATTTCTTCAATTTACTTTCCTGAAAAAGTGTTCTAAAATAATCACGTCTTTTGAAAATAAATTAGGGAGTCTCTCTAGCTGCCCAAGTCACTGCTTCCTCTCCAGGAGATGTAGTATTATTAGAGATTTTTTCACTTAAAAAGCTATCCTCAAACTCAGAGATTTGTTAAAAATACAATTTGTTTCATTCTGTGAGCCACATCTTCATTTCTTGTGTCAAGTTCTCAGAGCTTTACTTTTCAGTTGTACTATTCACCTTTCTGTGTTTTCTGTTCTAATTAGCTTCACTTTCACTCCCACACTCAAAGCCATCAAGTGTATTGAAAACAGAAGAGTAGGAGTAATTTTATCCTGTGTCTTTACCTTCCCTTCATCTTTAACCTCTGTCCTGTCATCTGTGTGTTATCTTTTACCCCCAGGCTTTAAAATTTCTATATTATAAGTTAGGGTAAGAAAAATTTACCAATTACTTTTATTTCTTTTAAGATGGTGATTTTTTAATTCTCATTTGATTTTCAAACTTCTATAAAAGAAAAGTAAAATATGGGTTGTCATTCAGTTGCATTTCTCATCCATATGGATTTCTTTCTCAATTCTTTTTTAAGAAAACATTTTCCCTAGGAAAAGTTTTCCTTTATGATAGACAGTTCATGTGCTTTTAACTTCACAGATTTTCTTCAAGAGTCTGAAATCAGTAGGTAGTGTTTCTCTTAGTTTGTCAGGTTTAAATTTAAAGGTGTTATTTTACAGATGTTTCTTGAACCTCAAAACATTAATATTTTTCAAATTCTTATCAATAAAAAGCCTGTATCAAAATTGCTTTTGTCTTCCCAGGGAATTAGCTGAGGCCTCATCCCTGGGCATATTCAAGTTGAGGCTTGACAAGGCTCTGAGCAACCTGGTCTAGTTGAGGGGGTCCCTGCTTACTGCTGGGGGGTGGACTAGATAACCCTTAGAGGTCCCTTCCAACCCAGATTATTCTGTGATTCTATGATTCCCAGAACAGATTTAGAAGACAAAAGGTAATACCTTGACAATTACAAGGTCTTCTTTTCATTATGTCTGACCATTCAGATTTCAGTACTTGATGAAATAAATCTTCCTTTAGTGCCAACATTTTTTTTACACAAGTGTCCAGAATTAGTTCAGTATGAACACCCATCCTCAAAGAGACCTATTTTGGTTCTAAATCTATTTTGGTACTAGATCAGTAACTAAAGCATTACAAATTCAGTCTTTCATATTTTAAGCCACCTCTGGAGCTGTTAAACAGTATCTTGCTGTATACAAATTGGACAAAGGGAACATCCTAGTGACAATATGATTAGTTTTCCATTTTGCAGCTTCAATGTGGTCCTGCATTGAACCACAAGTCTACAAGCTTAAGGTTGCTCCGAATTCATATTAAGCAATGCCCAAGGTCTATCTCTACTGGAACTAACTGAAAGTTCCACTAAGGACAAATTGTAAGGTCTACGTTGTTATTCAATATAAGCACATTTCAGTGCAGCCTCCAAGAAATAATTTTATTCCATTTCTGGATTCATAAGTACAACTACTTCAAAGAGACAATAAGCATGTGCCAGCAAAAAAGAAAATTGACTTAAATTTTTGTTTAATCATCAAGTTTTTGTTTGTTTTTCAGATCTATTCTTATAACGCATGTTTGCAGTAGGAAGTCATCCTTCTCAGAAAGTGAGGAAAGTGCTTTATTCTTTTAATGCAGCAAAATGAAAGGTGAAAAGAAGTGCAAATATATTTAAGCAACAAAAATAGAGTTTTTTTCACCTCACTCAAGGAAACATAAACTATCCATGACTTAGGATAGAAATTAGAAGAAATTTCTTAAATATAAAAAAGTGAGACTTTGAGAAAAATTTCAAATAGAAGGTTTAAGGGTAACATTTTAAGACTTTAAATTAAGAGCACAGTAAGACTATAGCAGCTCAGGAACCCTCACAAGAGCAGCTGCCACGTTTTTCCAGTGTAGTTTTTCTGACTCAGAGTGGCCACGGATCTCAGGTTCCCAAATGTTCATCCTGCCACCCAGGCAAATATTACTTCTACATTAACAAGTACTGCTCTCATCCTGGGGGGACAGGAAGCCCAGCCCCACCAAAACCTGAGAAACCTCCTTAAAAATCTTTCCTTTGCATACTGTCTTAAGAGAAACTTGGTGCAGCTGCATAACTTATGTTCCTGTGGAACAAGTGGCAACTGCAAGACTTGTACCAGCTTATTAGAAAGCATCTAAATGCAGAGCCATTTTCCTTAGGGAAAGTAGGGGGCAGAGTTTGGTTTGCTTTTTACTCCTACCTCAAAATGCAAGAGTTCTCACATGTTTGTGCACCTAAATAGCAGCCCTCAGAAAGGACTTTGCTGGTTGCCCCTCAGCTTATAGAGACGAGCAGGTGGAAAATTCTGTTCAACCTGACAAGGGGAATTTAGGAGAAATTTGCAAGGTTTCTGACAAAATGCTGACCATTTTTTTTCCATTTCCTAATGTTCTACAAATAAGCATTTTCATCTTGATAGTATTATCTTGATTACACAAGCCTGTATCTTGTGTATTACCATATCATGTAAAGACTTTTCTTGCTTGTGCAATATTTTTCCTTCAGTCACCTGTTGTGTTACATATGTGCACACACAAATGCTTTCAAAGTCTACAGCTGTTGAGATCCTTTCTGCCTAAAAGTCATCAAAGTCATCACCAAGGGCAGGTCATGGCCAACCAGAGCTGCAGAACTCCTGAGTCTCTGCAGTTTAGTGTCCACCAGGGAAGTGAAATCAGAGAACACTTTATTAGCAACAAAAAGTATGCACAAAGGAAAAGTTAGTCCCTGAACCCATATTCTGGGGGCTTGCCTACTGCTTATTATAGCTTTTCTAAAGTTACTTACTACAGGCTTATTATTCAAACTCCCCTCCAGGCTTTAACCTTCTCCTGCATCACTTGCTGCATGCTTCTATCATCTGTGCGCCTCCCTTTTTTTACCGACAGAAGAAAACTTAGTCACCCTGGGTTTTGTCTTCTGGGGGATTTGTGGGAGGGATGTCCCATGGAAGATGCTTGAGGTTATTCTGTAGTCAGAATGAAAAACGGGAAAAAAAACCCCAACCAAAAAAACTCCAACAAAACCAAACAAACAAAAAAACTAACAAAAACCAACCAACACAACAAATAAACAAAAAAACTAGAGGTTAAAAGTTCGTTCTTTATTTCATAGTTCATTCACTCACTGACTTTTCTAACTTAATTTTCACATCACAAATACTGAATCTGTTTTTTCTGCTTCATTTCCTGATGAAATTGTGGGTCTCTGCATTCAGGTGGTGTAATTGCAAGAAGTTAAGCTGGGTTAAAGTAAATATACATACAAGCTAATAGAGTTCTCAGACTTTTCTTGAATGATGGCATCATGTAACTGATAAAGAAGTCTTAAAACCTTCATTTTAGATCTTTCGGTATGTCACTTAAGGAAATAGTAGAAATCAACTGCAACTTCAATAATATACAGAAAAAAATAGGTGAGGTGGTAATTGTGCTTCAAAGCATGATTTTGAAGCCACCATAAAAAGTGAAGATATATTAAAAAGTGACATGTATACAAATGGGCTTTTAGGAGATATTCTTCATAGGCACAATATCCTATTTTGGTTGATTTGTCAGTAGTTGTTACTTGAAAGGTCTTTGCAATTCTTCCAATAAATACTGTAGCAAAATTATGTGAAAACTCAGTGTTATTAAAAATCAGTATGGGAATTCTGCTATTTTTAATGTATTTCAATATATTATTTTATTTTTTCATATTAATTATTACATCCACCATGAGAATACAGATTTTGCTGATATGTTTAGACAGCCTTGTAAATACCATACCTACACAGAATAGTAATTAATATATAGCCTTCTAAAGAACAGTATGTATACAGGCAATGTATCTTGGAGTTACCTTTGTGTACAGTCCAGTAGTCCTTAATCATGCAAAAATCCCACATCTACTAACATGGCTTTTGCCTGAGAAATTTCTTCTTCATAAATGGGTCAGTTTACTGGAATTACATCTTTATTTTCTACAACAAAACAGACAGTGCCTCATATTTCAGTTCTTTAAATTTTTATTGTGTTCATATGTGTCTCAGCTCTGCTCACATATTATATTTTTTAAATGAGTGGTTGATTCATCCTGAATGAATATTCCTCTACATGACTCATTTATCTCTGCATGCAATCCTAATCACAAAAATGTTTCAACTATCATAGCATCAGCTACAGAAAAACTAAGAACTATCTGTACATGGACAGTTTGAATATACATAACACATAGCACCAACATCTGTAGGGTTTTTTTTTTTTAATTTTCCATTAGTTCTGGGGCATATTTATTTTGTTATTTGTTACTAAATGAAACTATTGTCAAGTTTTCTTCCCCTCTTTTACCAGGACCTCTATAGACTTTACAGCTAGAGTATCAACGTATAAGCAGTAGATAGCAAGGAAAAAAAAAATCTTTACAATAACATTAGCACTGTAAGCATGGCAGAGATGTGCTTGTGATCTAGGTTTTAATGAGCATTACAGATGTGAGTTTAGTTACAGATTTATACAAAATGCTTCCTGAAGCTAGAATGAAGAAGATGATGCATGAAATGTGCTAACACAGTCCTCTGATAGGGTGCCTGGCAGTCCATTTATACCTCTTTCAAGGGGGACTTGTACCACTGGGTTCTCCATAACTTGTGGCTTACACTGTGCCATAGTAGCTTTCATTAAATATACTGAGGGATACAGTGAAGGAGGCCACCCTTCTGCTGCTCACAAACTGTAGCAATGGTTATTTCAAGGCTATGATCTTGTACAGATTAGAAAACCTAGACAAGTCACAGAAATATCAGATATTTGGAGGCTTTTAGGTGGATATGAAGGAGCATATAAAAAATCTAACATTTAAAAAAACTGTATTTCACACTTGACCCAATTCTTTGTATTTTTCCTATAGTCCAGAGAAATGCTGTTTGGTTTCTGGCATAGTGTTATTCTCTGGCGATATTTATAATATTTAAATGTCTCTCACTACTACCTGTAGTTCAATTGCCTTATTCACGTCAGAAGATTAAATGGAAAGTTTAGTCTAAATTAATTTCTGTGAGACACTTGCAGCCTTTTATAGCCAGCCAAGTATGCCACTTCCTTCTCTTTCATCCTCTGTCTCCCTCAGTTCTGAATATCATCTCCAGTACATCACACCAGAACCAGACACAGCATGTGATGATCTCTGACATCTATGAGCCCCTAAGTAAACAAAAGTGTAAATGTTCCCAAAAGCACATCTTTCAGGCATCTCAACTCAGGAAAAAGCATTTTTGGTGGGTTTTTTTTTTTATCCTCATCTGCTGAGTAGAGAAAACATAATGGTGAACATCAAAAACTACAGAAGCAGGAGGCATTCAATGGAAGCCACCCTTGCACCTGCTGAATGCATTACCTAAAGCATATGGCACTTCATGGGAAAAGTTTTGCTTACCAAAACCTAGTTTTTGAACATCATGCTGACCAACTTAAGAGCAGATGGATCATCAAAAGACAACTTCCTTTTGTAAAGAAAATATCTAGAATGCCCAGATTCATTTGGCACTAAACCTCATGCTCATGTACCACATTTTCACAGCTCCAGTGGAGACTGATGAAAGCTTTCAGTTTGTATCTACTTCAGATATGCATTGAGAAACCTGTTCTGTATTCTGAGATCTGGGGCTGATAAGTATCAATTTAATTATTCATTATCCATGGCTACCTGAAAGCCAAAGAGCATTCCAAAAGGAGCAGAGGAAAACATTTTACCAAAATGTACTTACTGTAAAGTTGGTACTTAGGCACACTTCTGATAAAAGTCAAGATCTCCTTTATTTTCAGTACCACTTTTTTTTTTTTTTCAGGTTTTTTCAGGTGATTGTACTGATATGTTCAATTTATTTCAGGAATCAGTGCAAGAACAACTTCTTGTCTTTTGCAAAATCAGTACAGAGGACAAAAAGATCTTTGCATGAGTAAAATATGCTGAATACCATGGACAAAATATGTAAGTTATTAAGTGTAAGGAGAAAAAGGAGACGTGCAGAAAAAAGATCAGATTAAAATATGGACGATGGCATTTAAAGTACAAAGAAAGAATTATGGAAGTGATTAAAACAGAATTTTTTTAAAAATATATAAATCTGACAGTTGAAGGAATAATGTCATGAAAAAAATAAAATAGAAAACTTGTTCTAGAAGTCAGTCTAGAACCTTACTGTAAGAGCTGTGTGTAAATAAATTGTAAGAAAAAGCAAACTATTTCACTTCTTTTTTCACTTTTTTTTTTCACAGGCTCATATATATAGATTACATTTTTGTCTTGTTCTAAAATAATCAAATAAAGTAAATTACTTCTATTTCCCACTGCCAATGTCTGAGAACAGTTTACAAGGACTTACTCAAGAAAAAAGATTCCCCTGCTCCTAAATGTAACTGTTTGTCATTTTGTTTTATCACTTTTCCCTACTAGTAATTTTTTAAATCATAGAATATTATTTTGTGAACTCCCAAATCAGTCCATAGGAAGAAGGTACATATTTGCAGGTACAGTATAAAGACAGAAGAGAACAGAGAAGTGTAACTTAAATTGAAACTGCATGGTAAAGCAGAGGAGTACTTTACAGTACAATTATAGAGGGTAAACAGATTAAAAATCCATCCAAGGAGCATTTTCTTGAGGATATACCAGTGCATATCAAATGAAGGGCAAAAAACAATACACAAAAATCGACTCTACAATTACTATGGAATTCCCAAAATGCATAATAATTTAGAAAAGTATGAAAATAAGAATTTCACAGCATGAAAATGTTTTCCCTCACTTGTTTGCAAGTATTATTAATAAATGTTAGTTGTCCTCACGATTGAGAGGGAAACTTAAGGAAAATTGGAAAGAAATTCTTTCCCAATAGAAATCAGCAGCCATTTTTAAAAAGACTTCAGTGCTCATCCTCTGTCAAGCAAACATTTTTCCACTGTTTAACTTTTTCTGTTAGGTAGTAAATCTGTTGTTAAAAGAGCTGAAGGTCAGCAGTTATCTAAAAGATCCCGGCTCAAACAGGCAGGCAGGAATCAACGATCTCAAGACTGGAGTCTTAAAACTGTGCTCATTGGGCTATGTAGGTTCTCAGCTTCATAGAATCATAGAATCATAGAATTGGCTGGGTTGGAAGAGACCTCAGAGATCATCAAGTCCAACCCTTGAACCACCGTTGCGGTTGCCAGACTATGGCATCATGGGTACCTACACCTATCCCTTGCTTTGGGGCATTTCCCATGAATTTGAGGCAGTGTAGTGAGTCTGGGGACTTGGTGACTTGCTTAGATATAACACAAGAAGTTAATTTCTTGTTCATTTGTTTTGTTAAAAAGAAAATAAGGGATCATTCTTCTTTCTAACGTGTTTTAATGCCTCAATTATTTTTTCTGCTGAAAGGATTGATTTTCATTAAGAATCATATAAAAAATTTTTTTCACACTTTAGCTTCCCTGTAACACAGAAATTAAGTTCCACCCTCTCCACACCATATGACTGGAAGCCAATGGTACATTGGCCTCTGTCTCATTCTCCACAGTAACAGCTCTGTATGCACTTATCTACATCACAGATACCTACAGACTAATGAATACTTAAGAAATTATCTGAGATCTTCAAGACATTGCTCACAGACAATGCATGGACCAGACGTGTGGCTTGAAAGGAACAGAAGGAAACTGTGAAGTTTCACTTATTTTCCATGGAAATTAAAAGCTGCAAAGCAGAAGAAAATGGAAGAAACAACTCATGTGAAAAGTAAGTCCATATAATAATAATATTTTAAGATCAGCCATGAATATATGAGAATGTATTAAATAGGAATGTTTTCCACTCATATACTGTTGTCAAAACCAGAAAAGAAAAGAGAGGAAAAAAAAAAAAAAGAAAGAAAAAAAGTTTTTCAATACATCAAGAGTCCCTAGATGAATTAATTTATTAAAATAATATTTCATATAACTAATTTCTGCCCTGCAGACTGATTACTATCATTACATTTTGAGTATCTCATAGCTCCGCAGAGAAAACTTAATT
The DNA here is from genome assembly GCF_003957555.1 of Calypte anna. Classification (NCBI taxonomy): domain Eukaryota; kingdom Metazoa; phylum Chordata; class Aves; order Apodiformes; family Trochilidae; genus Calypte; species Calypte anna. The sequence goes on from NC_044244.1 coordinate 32,166,310, forward strand.
GGATATATCAGTCATTTGGTACATTCTTCTTCCTTGTCTGGATTATTTTAGCTTTTCAGTTGACAGGTTTATGGTGAGTGTGAATAAATTCACAGAAGAGTTAAAATCATAGTCAATGTTTAGAATGAATGAGAGCAGAAAGGAGAAAGTAAGAGAGGTAGATATACATTATCTACCTCTACATATACAACATTTCATGCTCTCAGTCCCAGATCCATGATGTCTCCTTCCTGTTGGCACAATCTGCTTCTTATCCTGCCTCAAAAGAATCCTAATGAACTCATGAATTTTCTAAAATCATGGGCACAAGCAGTCAGCCTCTACCCCAGCAGCCACAAACCATTAGCTTGATTTGAAACCAGATCAGTTTCTCAAATTCAATTATTCAGGCAGGATGGATAGTAACAAATGTAGCAACATGTACCACTGATTAGACACTGGACAGGACCCTGAAGCCCGAGTTAGGAAAAAACAGGCAGAAACCAATCAATGTTTTCATTTTTATCTCTTTAGTAACTACAGGAAACGTGCTGCAAAAGATTATCCAACAAAAGTAATAAGCTTCTAGTTGAGGAGAACATCTGTATTCCAGTCTTAAATTTGTACTTAACCTTAAGCAAAAGTTGATGTACTCCAGTCTTCCATGCTTTCTCAGTGGCCAGACAATTCATCATTGCACTTGAAGAGTGGCATTCCTTCTGCTCCCGTAGTATGTGTCTTTCTTTTAGAGAGGCTCCTCTCACAGTGTAACATGAAGTAACACTCACTTCCAGCCTGTTTTGCAAATTCTTTTTTATTCCTCAGGTTGGTATTTTAGCACTTTAGTAGTATAAAAATCACCAGTTAATTAAGTTTTTGGTGAGTTGAGACATTTACATCTTCCTACATTCATTTATCTGGCTGGATGTAAAATGCCAGCATCCCAATTAATATTTAGTTTGTAAATGGAGTTTTAAGGTACAGTTATAAGAACAATGTATGAGAGCTATGCCAAATAATCAGGCTGCACAGACCTAAAAATACTTCATGAAACTTCTGAACTTTGATATTCAGGTACTTTATGTGCAGGCTTCCTAAGTGACTTGTGTGCCAGCTTGAAAGAAGTCAGGCAATGCTTTGTATGAAGCATAAATGAATCACCGTTAATGACGGCCACAATGAAATAAATCATAATTATATTAGACACTGTCAAGGAGGTCACTCAGGTTTATAAACTACTATGGTAAACCCAAATGGCAGGTTTAATCAAATCTTAGCATTTGAGTGTTATCATCAAGTCTGTCACACAGGTCAACTCCTTGTTCTGCTGGGGGCAGTGAACCATAATTTCACCCACAATCCTTAGATTCTCTATTAAGACTTGCATTGATCTTATTTCTTTAAAACATCTTTCATGGAAAGTGAGTAACTTCTCTTTTGAGGTCTTCCAGCCATAAAAAGCTTTGTTGATTCATTTCAGTTTTCCTGATTTATGAAGCACCCCAGAGGCTTTGATCCCCTCAGAATCAATATCTCATTCACACCTCAGACAGCAGAAGTCTACTGGTCTTACAGGAAGATAGGATGACTGCATAGAAAGGCCTTAAAACACCTTAGCCTAACCCTGTCTGAGGTGTGTATATAGACAGAACCAGAGAAAAACATCTAGGTCTTTGATTAAAATTCCGTTTAAAATTAAAGCATCAAGCTTCCTACAAAAATTTTTAAGCATGATCTGCTACAGGATAAACCTAAAGATTAAGATAAACTACTTTATACTAAAGTGTTTATTCTCTAATAAGCTAAGAGAAGTGGAACCATTGAAGGTATCCTTTAGAATCTGACATCTGAGCCCACTCTCCTTGTGCAAAACTAAAATGAGGACAAAGTGTTTAAACTCTGTTTGCCTGAAAACCAATTTTAAAGCAATGTAGTCTTAGCAGAGCCTTAGCAGAGTCATTCCAGCATTGTTACTATTGACAGTGAAGTGGATTATGTTTTCTTGGCAACTGATAGTCTCTGTACTCAAGGATATTTTGCTTTCCCCACTAATCAGCTACTCCCCCTTTTGTTGGGAAGCTCTCCCAAATCTCCAGGGTGATTTGGCACACATCTCCATTCTCCTAAGGAAGTTAAAGAGCAGAGATTCAATCCCCCATTTAAAAGCTGCTGGAGGTTTTACATAGGCTCAGGAGTGATCCTAAGCCCAGGACTGAATTTCATTACAGGCTGTTGACAGCCACCAGGTTCCAATTTGTAGCAAGTTGGGAAGAAAAAGCTGTTCTTTCTGATGAGTATATGTACTAAACTTTCACACAAGTCAAGCACACACACTTCCAGTATAGTGTTCCTTTATTGGAATTTTTTGTTGATTCAAGATATTATGATATGGTTTTATACAGAAGTAATAATAATTTTGTACACAAACACTCAAGATTGTTGGGCTATATAAAATTACTATAGTCTCCAGTTTTAGATATTTAAGGAATTTAAGCTCTTAGTTCCCTTGTGAATACACTAAATGATTGAATCTGATTATTCTAGATGCAACTAAATTCATAAAATTTTCATCATTGATTAATTGTTAATCTTTCTGGGAATCTTAGCTAAAGACTTATGGGTTTGCGTAGTTTAGATACATACTTTGAGAATAAGTGCCTGCAGATGGAGATTGGGACAAATTGGTAGAAGGACACAGGGAAATTATGAGTGTTAATGCCTTATCAATGGATAGAGAATTTCACAGATATTCTATTCTATCTATTTCATAGATAGATGCTAATCTTTCTGCTTTATCATATAAATAGAATCACTGTACATGCAAAGGAGAATGACTGAATCCAAACTCACGGGTTAACTACTTTGTCAAGAAAGCAACCTTTTGATTCCTCTCCTTATCCAAGATAAGATAAGCTGCTACATCAGTGAACATGATGTTATGTGTAATAGAGCCACAGAGACAGGTTTCAAATTACTTCTTTACTTCTTTTTGGTCCCTATGGACCAAATCAGAGGCCCCTTTCCAAAGGAATACTATGGGTTTTCTAGACCACTACTATTGGACTACGTCATAGAAAGAAATTTAAATCCTCACAAAACTGATTTATGATCTGTGCATAATGTTTATGACACTGAAGAAAATGTAGAGAAAAAGAGTTCTTTGTAATGACTGATTTAAAAAAAAAACATCTGCAATTACTCTGTCTATTATTCTCGCCTGTATTGTGTGCATTCCTATATAATGATGATGCAAAATAACTAAAAACTTATTGGCTGGCTACCTCAGGACACTTTTTGTTGGGAGGATCTTTCAAGTAGTAAAGCTTAGAGACCATAGCCACTGCACTTGGTAAGGGAGATACCAGTGTAAAGTTCAGCAGCTACATAGTCTGTGATAGTGAGTGAAATCAGGCTACAGTTACAACAAATTTCTGTAAAAATATCTCCCTTGTCCTGCTGGGCTGTCACACACCAGACAAAGGACATTAGGAGATATCTAATACAAGTTTTGATTCATATGTTACTGTTTTAACTTCCTCAGCAGATGAAGATTGTGTCAAGGCGGCTGAGTGTCTGGAATGACATGCTTGAGTGCCTCAAATATTCAGTGTGTTTCTGTTGGGTTCATTAGTTCCTTCTTATATACATGCCACCCTCTTCCCCACCACACACCCATTTCCCACCCCACCTCTTTCTTCTTTCTTCCCTTCCATTTCTCTCTCATATACAGTAAAAAGGAGCAACAAAAAACCCTTACAATTGCCAGTTTGGCTTATTAGATCTTTTTCAATCTTTAAGCCACCTCACTGAAACTCAACTAATTGTGAACATGATTTCTGCCCCACTGCTTAATACACACACCCACATTACCACTCTTAACACCTTTTTTTCAAATGGCATCCTGCTAAGGGTACATTTTAGGTGCAGGTATTCTCTTCACCATACCCTTTGCACTGATACCTGTTCTCATGACTGTTTAAAGTAATTTTGATTAATAATGGCTGATTCACTGCTGCACACACCTAATCATAATTGAATAATGTAAAAATTTATGGAAAAGCTAGGTATAAAAAAAGGCCTAATGTCAAAGACGACAACATGCACCTTTTGTCTAGAGTTATTATTCCACAGCTAGACAAGGGGCTGTAGGAGAAAGCAACGTTTATTTGCATGCTAATAGAGAATCCCTTTTTGAGACCTGTCACTATTTCTTTGCAAAGTAAGGCATGCCTGAGAAGCCCCTTTTCATCAGTTCAACATTTCAGTTTCCTGTTATATTACCATACTCATTCCATTTCCTCAACTGAAACTCCAGTAGGATAGCAATGGGGTATTGTACATATAGCATGGGGTTTGTACACCAGGTTGTTCAGCAAATAAAATAACAGCACTGTGGCAATACAGTTCCACTGCACATCTCAGAGAGGTATTGCTAGACAGGAGAGACTTACTCTCCTAGACAGCCAGACTCCAGTGATCAGCCTGACTGCAGCACACTGCTCCTCTTTGGAAAAGGAGGAGAGGAAGAGACAGAAGGGGAATGTTGATTACATCTGCATCCTTCTGACTGGCACATCTGTACTGAAAGGAATTGGTTTGGTTAATATTTTAATTTTCAAAAAAGTTGAGTGAAGAATATTCAAATGCAAAAGTATGCAAACTGTGTAGGCAAGGTAATATCTATATAGCACTAGTACCAGAGAGTTTATAATGATGTTTATTGCTATGAGAAAGAAACTGGAATTCTGGTATTTAGTATCAGTCCTGGAAACATCCCATCATTAAGAGCCTAAGGATGCTCACTCCAGATGATTTTTAATGCTATTTTCTCATCTGTCTAAAAAGCCTAATAGATAGATATTTCATGGATTATTTTTTTCATCAGGAATCATGCTAATGATAACTGAATAATGAAATTACACTTCTTCATAAGAAAATTGGAAGGAATTAATTCTTTTCCTGTGACTCTTCGGGCATAGTAATTCAGGCAAATAATACATTTAGGGCAATAGGACCCTCTAGTTACTGACCTACTCCATGCCACATGTCAAATGCAGTTTTTCCTCATGCCAATAGGTAAGGCACTCTTATTTAAAGATGCTGTATCTCATGCTGATGATGGGTCATAGGAATTATTTAACATCTAATATTTATTCCCAGTGCAAATCTTGCAACCTAGCAGAATGCAATTCCAAGGCAGATTCAGAGATGATTCACACACAATGTGGTGACTATCCCTTGCACATAGAATAGCAAGCTCAGTATTCCCCAGGTCTTCCCTCACAGGATGTTACTAACTTAAAGGTACAACCCAGTGATGTGCGCAGGATCAAAATATTCTGAGGACATTTCACAATTTAATAACCCTCTGAACTATCACTATCTGAAGTCATTTGTGAATTTGTGACCTCCAGCATGATGCTAGGAATACATAGTTAAGTTCAGCTACTGGCTGAAACTAGAACGATTTTCTCATCAAATAAAACCACAAGAACAATGTGAGAATGTGGAGAATATGATGTTTTAAATTTAGAATGCCTTTCAGTTTCAAAGGTTCCAAAACCCATTGTAACTCACGTGACTACCTCATTGCTGAAAAGCTGTCCTTAGTTCTTAATTACTGACTTTCTTTTACCATAATTCAGGGTACTTCTTTCTTTTAGTCAAGACTGCATTCTGTTACACAGTGTGAAAAAGAGACCAGCAAGACAGTCTCTTGTAGCAATCTACACATAAGAGATAAAAAATACTGTAGATAGGCAGGGACATCACAGTAAACAAAGAGATAGCATTGGTCAGGATGTTAGGGGGTGATCTCAGTATAAGATTCTAAATTGCCATACTTTTGAAGGTATCTTCAGGCATTTTTAGCCAGAGCATTTTTAGAGTTAGTTGCCTAATTTGAAAAAGGTCAAGGGCATAAAATGTAAAGAGAAATAAATACCCAGGTTTACAGAATTTAGGAGCTGATGTCTGAGAATATTGTTTGATGTTCAGTAAAACTCAGCACTAGAATTCAGTATTCAAACTGTATGATTGGTTACCAAAGTATTATATTGACTCCTTTATAACTTCCAATCAGATGTCATGATGAACTCACTAGGAATTTTGATTTTTTTTGTTAGAAGTGTATATGGGTAGAATAGCAGGTCTAGAAAATTTAACTAGACACTATCAACCTTTTTTTTTTAATAAGAGAGATATCTTGTTGAGGTATTTGGACATCACATTTAAAGTCGATGTCTTCTTCAAGCGTGAGCAAAATAAGGAAATTATAAACTCACTAGAAACTAGTTCTATTGACTTTGTGTAGGACACAGTATCAGAATTTCTTGTGCCACATTCATGGAAAGTAATTGTGTTCTTATATCTATATGCACAACCTTTCTTACCACATTTGAGTTCCATTTATTCTGCCTACACACCATACCTTTCTGGAAATTTTTACACTCACTGAGCACTTTATCAAGTGAGGATATAGGCCCCTCTGTGCCTGAACAGACCTGCCTAGACAGCACTATACAATTCAGCCAGTGTTATCTCATCCTACTGCTTCTGCTCTTTCATCCATTTTATCCTCTACCTAAAATTATCATTAGAGGAAAAAAACAGTTTACGCATGGTAGTTTTTCAAAGAACAGAGTGCAGGCTTGGGGAGTACTGTTCATCATGATCTTTTAGGCATTTTAACTGATGTAAGCACTAATGGAATCAGGAGTCTCAATAACAGCTTTTGAATTAGCTTAGGAAGTCTTAATGGACTATGTCTCTCCTACAATAAATAACACTGAGGAAAAGAGATTCACAAATATCAGAGAAGTACACATGCAGTAAGGAGAAGAAATATTCACTCACATTAAGAAACTGAAAGACCGATTTTACATTGAGCTTTATGTACGTAACATGCACTCAGAAACACAGAGAAAAATATAATTTTGTGTGGCAAAGCTTTTGTAGCAGTGGGGATACAGGAGAAGCTTCTGTGAGAAAGCTGTAGAAGCTTTCCCCATGTCAAACAGAGCCAATGCCAACAGGCTCCAATGCCACTGGCCAAGGCTGATGCCAGCAGTGCCAGTGGCAGTACCTCTGTGAGAAGGTGTTTCAGGAGGAAAGAAATGATGCAGTACAATTGAAGCCAGAGAAAGGAGTGAAAGTATGTGAGAGTATCAACTCTGTAAATACCAAGGTCAGCGAAGACATAAGGGGAGGGATGCTTGAGGTCCTAGATCAGAGATTCCACTGGAGCTCAAGAAGAACATGACAAGGGAGGTTAACAGTGGAGCAGATATCTACCTCCAGCCCCAGGAGGACCCCATTCTACAACAGATGAATGTCCAAAGGAGACTGTGACCCTGGTGAAAGCTTGTGCTGGAGCAGGTTCCTGGCATGACTTCTGACTTCATAGGAGACATGCACTGAAGCAGTTTTTGAAGAACTGTAGATAATGGGAAGGACTCACATTGGAGAAGTTCAAGAAGGACTGTCTCCCATAGGAAGAACGCCATGCTGGAGAACAAGAAAAGTGTGAAGAATCCTCCCCCAGAGGAAGAAGGAGTAAGAGAGACAAGGTATGATGAACTGACCAAAACCTCCAATCCCCATCCCCCTGTGCTGCTCAGGTGGAGGAAGTAGAGAAATTTGAAGGGAAATTGAGCCTGGAAAGAAGAGAAGGGTGGGGGGGAAGGTATTTTTAAGATTTAATTTTAGTTCTCATTATCCTACTCTGATTTGATTGTTAATAAATTTTAAAATTTTTTCCGAGTCGAGTCTGTTTTGCTCATGACAGTGATTGCTCAGTGATCTCCCTGTCCTTATATTGACCCAAGAGCTTTCTGTAATGTTTTTTTCTCCCTGGCCAGCTGACAAGGGGACTGGTAGAGCTTTGGTGGGCACCTGGCATCCAGCCAGGGTCAACACACCACAGAATTATAGACTTTAATATGTAAGGGCACATTAAGCTCACATAAGGTTATACAAATATTTTCAGATCTGAAATCTTTTCTTATCTGATTCAAAAAACAAGCCAACATGCTTGTGATTTAAGATAGGAACCTAGCTCATCACTAGACTCTTCCATCTAAAGTCTGTATTTTTCAACTTCTATCTTCTCTCAGTTTCTGGAGACTTTTTCCCCACACTGAGCCAGCAGACCCTTGCAGGACATGGTCAGAGTGGGATACATTATGAGTAGAAAAGAATGCAATAGGCACCATGCAGAAGTAAGTGGTGTGAGTGAATTGGGATAAAGACACCACTGCAATTCAATCCGTGCCTAATTAAGTCTGAAGGACTGTGCGGAGAACTAGACCGTGTCAGTGTATAGAAGCTGGTTGATAACTTGTATTGATTTCTTAGGCTCTGACTCAGCACTTAAGCAGTTGCTAGAGTTTTAACTTAAACAATGTACTAAAGCTCATGTACAGCTGCAGCAGGGCCTTCCTTCAGCTTTGTTCCTGCATGTCAGCATTACACTGAAGTTCTAGATAGATCTGTGCTTTGTTGACGTACATAAAAAAGCTGATGCTGTGACCTAACAATATCGGTGAATGAAAATAATAAGCTTAATTATGACTCTCAATTACACATTGTCACCATGTAGCTGAACAATATTTCTAGAGTGTACAGGTGCCCATTGTTTTCAGCATAGAAAAAAAGAGTTTCTACAAGATTTGGACAAATTAATTAAAATCTCCTTTTATATTTTCTCCTTTTAAGTGCAATCACAGCTATAGCAAACTTTTGTCCAAATCTCTTTGTATCTATAATACAGATATTTTTAGACCACTCATATTAATATAAGGTTTTGAAAAACTAAGTACATCTAGACATTTTTATCATGAATGTGATATAATAAATATCAAGGACAAATACACACAGGAAATGCACAGTACTAAAAAATTCATTCCTTTCATATGAATGCACAACATCAGGGCTCAGCTCTTGTAGCTGCCTACATTATCATGTATTACACTGCTCACATGCACACTCCTAGTTTATGACAAGAGCAGTGCAATTTCAGCTGAGTCTTCTTCCATTGCAGACTCTTGCAGTGATTGTGTTTTATAAGAAATGTGCAGATATTCAGTCCCATTAAATTCAGTAGAAGAGTTTGTTCTCTTACTTCCAAAAGTGAGAAAGTCTGGCACCAGGGAGTAGTTATCATTGGAGACACCAAGGAAAAAATTCTGCCTGTGAAAGATGCCTCTTTCCTTCTACCACGTAGTGTGACCACATTGCTACAAGTAATATCCTTAGAAGGCAGTATTCTCCTTTGGGACCTCACTGAGACAGATTTATAGAAGTGCATTTAGAATTACTCTAAACTATGTATGAAATTACTTACAGAATGCTATGCAAGTCAATGGAAGGAGGCGAAGTGATTCATGAACGAAAATAGAGATCTGCCATGATAGTCCTCTCTGACATTAGAGTTTAGAGACAAACTTCAATTGGAAAAAATTAGATCTCTAATAAAATCACTGGATGTAATTCTTGAAGAAGGATTTGCATCATTCTTGGTATCAATCATTTTCAAAAAATAATCACAGAATAGAAGAATAAAAAGAGAGAAGGTGAAAGGTAGGAAAAGAAAGAAAATTGAAGGTTATGGTTTTAATCATGTCACACAGACAATGAGACTCTCATCTGAAAACAAAATTGCCAGTGATTTTATTTTATACCAAAACAGAAAACCCAAACCATTTCAGATTCTATTGTCATTGACTCTTCCATAGGCTTAAGACTCCAAAACATCAGTTCTTCAGAGGTAGTTGCAAAGGAATTTGAAATGTCAGTGGAAATTTTCTGGAACTGAAAATACAACACTACAAAAATCCTAGATCAGTACTTGTAAATTAAAATATTCTTTTTTTGTTTTTAAAACACCGAAGACACTAAGACAGAGAGAGAGTAACTTAACAGCCTTTTTCGTGCAATTGCTTTATTTTTAAACATCCTAGAAAGGGCTCAAGGGAAGAAAGCTTTATCATCACTTTAAGGATTAAGTGCTAAATGTCATTCACTAGAGGAACTGGCTTGAATTTCCCCTTTCTCTCTTCCTCCAGTTCAGGATTTATTTAACGTGATTGGACTGAGATTGATTAGGGCAGAAGACAAGAGAATTGCCTTCATGCACATCTACAAAAAGCTCAGTGACTCACAAGAGAGTGTCACTTAAAGTAAAATGAAAATAATTAAATGCACCCACATTGCCTCAATGATCAGTCTTTATCCTGCAGTATTAGTACCTATTACTTCTAAGCAAAAAGGATGCAAGCAAGATGAAAAAAAAAAAAAATTAAAAAAAAAAATCTTTCTCCAAAGCTGTTCAGCTTCTTGTTATAGTTAGGCACTGAGGAGGTCTCATGGAAATTAATTATGAATGGAACAAATAGCTTATGTTTGAGGAACCAGTCATGAGAGAGCCAACCTCTTATTGGGACCCTGTAGGGGACCTCAGATAGATCTCTGCCATCAACATGCTTTTTGGTGTACAATCCCCAGCTCTGAGCAATTGCCTCACATAGTCTTTTCCATCAAAGCTCTCTTTAAACATAACCTAGGATCTTGTTTGTGTATTGTTCTCCTTCAAAGGCTTCTTCCAAAACCTCATTAAACTTTTGATTAGAAGCCATCTCATTTTCAGCCTAAAAGTCAAACTCCTTTGAACCTGGAGCAAATCTTGCAAATCTTGTACTTTAGTTTAGAAACATGAACTCATGAAGTCCCTCAATGTTTTGATAAGAAATAGGAGAAGGAAACATGTTCTCTCACTCTGTCTTCACGTGGTATCTGTTGTTTGTTCTCTTGTCCTTCTAGCTGTCCTTCTCCCCTGGCCAAATCCAGCCAGAATTTCTTTTCTGTAGGAAAATATTATCAGAAGTAGGCATGATGTTCCTGAATTCCAGCTATAGTACACTAAGTAACACATCTCTACCTCTCAAGTGAAATCTTTTGCAATGCACACCCTAGAATTGTATTTGAAGGAATGCTTTTGCAGAAGACCTGAGAAACCACTAAAGCAAAATGCAGGCTGTTGTCTTTGGAAGGTGACAGGTAGATATGGGACAGTTTCTTATCTTCTTCCCTCATGATTAAAAACAATATGCAAGATGTCAAGTTACAGACAGTTTGAGCAGCGATATTTTAGGGAAGCACAAGAATCACTCCTGGGTCCAGCTACATGGCTTAAGAGCAAACATGTAGTGGCCTTATACTTGGTCTTTGTGGAATTAAGAAATAAAGCTGATTTTTTAATCAATAAATAAAGAGAAGATGCTCAAAGGGGTGAATACATTATGTAGATGAAAAATTACATTACAGCTGAAAAGACTTTTCAGTACAGCATGTTCATTAATCCAGGAGTAAGTGTGCTTTGATGACTGCATTGACTTGCTCCCAGTGTAATTTCACACTACCAATCACTTAGTTATAGATTGAATTCAAACTCCTTTTCTAAATTAAAGTAAAAATTAAGCACTGTATCATCATAGTGTTGCCAAGCTCCAGCAAAAAAAAAAAAAAAAAAAAAAAAAGTGACAGCTGAAAAAGCAAGGCTCTTAAACAATGAGAAAATATAGCCAAGTTAAAGAACATGGAGTAATTAACTGAATTTCTACTCATAAGCTAAAGTTTCTATCTCCATTCTCTCACACTTGTGTCTGTGCCATGTATTCACAGCAGGCTCAGTCACTAAAAAGAAATCTAAGTGTCAGTGTCACTAGAAAGAGTCTCTACACTTTAGTCACACTCCATTGCGACCAATGATGTACGTTTGATACACAGGAAAATCCCCAGTGTTCTTACTCTTTTCCATAACTTCACAGATATTTTTTATTATATATATATTATTATTCAAAGGAATACACAAAGTTCATTTGTAAATAATTTTTACTGTGGTTATATTTTACAGCTTAGGCTATGCAAACTGAAGTTATGGGGGGGAAAAACTTGTTTCTACAGTTCAGTTACTTTGGAGAATAAGAATTTGTGTGCCAGTTCATAATCTCTGTTCATTAGCATAGATCTGTAATTGGTTTAAGTCTTTTATCTCTTGAAATAGGAATATTTTCATACAAGATACACATTTCTGTAGAACTAAAAAAAAAAATTGTCTTCTGTTCATCCATCATTAAATATTTTCAATTTCAGATTTTTTTCCTAGATTACTAAAACATTATGATAATTCAGGCCTAATTTTTGGTACAGATTAGTCAGAAGTTCAATTAGTTTTTAAGTTTTGGAAAACACTTTAAATTAGAATAAAAATATGGATATTATTTTTTTATATACTAGGAAATGCCTTAAAAGGCTACAACTAAAATTAAATAGTAATATGCACTTAAGATTTAAGAGTGTGTCAACAGACACACTGTTTACCTCAGAACACTTTTCCAGACCCATGCCTAAGCATAATAAATTGGCAGCTAATTTTAATACAATTCAAGTGTTTCAAGCTTTTAGCCAAATATTAATTTTGAGGTAATATTCTACACAATTGCAGTTGTAATTCCATATAAAGAGATGTTAGCAGTTTGGCTTTTTGAGAAAAGGAAATTAGTTACAGATGGTTAGAGAGTTAAAAGAAGCTATATAATATTAAAATGCTAATTTTAAAATAAAAACCAAAAACATAACATCAAAAATAATTATCTTCAAAATCTAACTGAAGAGGCTAAAGGCCATATTTTTCTGATACTGTTTTTCTTTTTTCCTATTCCACAAGAGAAATTTTCATAAGCAACGTCTTCATCCCACCAGCACATAAACCTAGCTCAAAAAATGAGGGGAATTTTTTTTAACATTTTTGTTGAAAAATACACAGCTGTAATAATTTCCTTGAAGATTCTTTACGTAGAAAGATGAATACACCACTAATACTGTTTTGCATTAGGTTCAAATAAAGCTTGTGCCAAGGAAGTGATAAACATTCCCTCTATTCAATGAAGTCACCTGCCCCATCAGAAATGAGTGCTATAGCTGATAGCTTAATACTTTTGCTACTAACATTAAGGAACATACTACTAATCTGTGACTGGTTTAACAATCTATTTCAAGTTTCTTTGTCAGAGACACTTGCCCAAAGAAAAAAAGTTCAAAGTGTTGCTAAAAAAAAGTACCAAAAACTGAATGAATGCTCAATGCAATTAGGAAGGCGTTACATCAAAATAATTACATCTACACTAAAAATAAAAACTGACATTTCCTAATCATCCAATGTTACTTGAGAGTCATTGCTGACCCTCTGTACAGAAAAAAAAAAGCCAACAATTTTGGTTCATTGTCCTTGTTCTTCACAAATGAAGAGAAACAAGATCAGAGCACAGGGGAAGAACTGACAGGAGTAATTAAACATTTCATATACCCAAGTGATTACTGGGCAAAACCCACAGTGCATAAATATTACACTCTCCTGCCAAGTCTTGCATCTCTGTTGATTCCTTCTGGTGGCTTAAACTCCTTTGAGTCTAGGTACATCAAACCCTAAAAGGTACATGACACATTTTCCCATGTTATTCCTGAAATTATTCTTTCCAGATTTTAGTTTTTGACAGAATTAAAAATAAAATATTTTCATATGGAGCTAGACTTTATTGTATTTGATTATTTTTATTAAAGTTGTCATTCATGGAGTCATACTTGTGAAAATCTTCCATATCGGGAAGTCCTTGCAACTCTAAAGAGCAACCTTTTCAGCATCCCAATAAAACAAAACAAAACAAAAAATAAAGCCAGAAACTGCCCTCTTTCCTCCCTAACAATTTATAACCTAAGATACTGCCAAGATGAACAAAAGATAAAAAAACCTGCAACAGTAAAGAGGGGACAGTGAGTTACTAACAAGGAAAATAAATGATGTAGGGTAGATTTTAACAAGAACGAGGTCTTAATTAGGGAGGGATTTGGAGAAAGAGAGAAAAAATATTTCTTACTATAAGATAATTAGTGACAGTAGTTTACATCAGTACAAAACTAGGACAGGCAGTTGGCAATTCAAAAATTCTGCTTCCTTGGTAGTGTCAGTCAAAGAGCACAGAGCAGCAAACATTTCTAAACACAATAAAGTGTCAGATATCAGCTGGAACCACAGCCCTTTCCTTTCTTTCAGTCACTCTTTTGGAACCCTGTAGTACTCCTTTTCTTTCTCCCTAACTGCTTTGAAATCGAAAGAGATTATTTGAAAATCAAATAGTAGATACTCCCTAAGAAGGAGGCAAATGCATGAGTAGGCAGGGGGAAGCATAAGGAGAGGCTGTCTAATTCTCAGTTGGGATATGCATCACCTGTGGTGCACAGGAGTCCCTTTCAGATAACAAGCATTGATATGATCAGAGAGAGGTTATGTCAGAAACTACAAAGTTGAAAACAGATTAGTTAGATTATGCATAAAAGGTTCACTATCTTTCATCTTAAAAGAGCTTAGGCAGCTCCTGCATGTTTGTCCTATTGAGACTGACTTCCCAACACATTTGCTGAGGAAATGAAAAGGTAATGTCCAACTAGCTAAGCATACCCTGTCTGTCCTCTGGCTCCCTTCTGAAATGGCTTTAGTCTTGGAACTTACAGGAAAACGTCCTCCTGTCCAACTTCTCAGCAGCAGCACAAATATACATTAGGGACTGTTTGCTCTCATTCCTTGGCACTGGGTAAATACTAGGTATTCTTTTACTACTTGTATCTGTGGTTTTCTATAATTTATCTGACACAGGGACTACCTTGGGTTACAGTGCGTCTATTTCGGATGAGAGCTCTGGGTGCTCTGAGCTGTGTGGTGACTGAAATCCAGTGCTTTGCCAGATTATTGCTGAGGCCGGTGCCCTGAACATCTTGTGGTGCATCCTACACCAACTTTACAGGGGTTGTTAACAGCATTGTGCTTAGCTGATAAAAAAAACATTGTAAAAGAAGCATCTGAAATTTCACTTGGGGAATACCTTTTTTACCCTTCCTCATGGTGCCAAGGTCTCCCCACAGGAAAACTAAACTGACCCTTCTCATTACTACTTGTTCATCCAGCACCCCTGGCAGCCACGTTCTCCTGCAGCTCGTGAATCTTATCTGAGCAGAAAGGCCTTGAGCAGGGGACACATGGAATGACATGGCTGAACCAAGCCTACTGGTGAAGACCTCCGTCTCCACAACACCAGTTACAGTTCTTGGGCCCAAGGAACAACTGGTATAAATGAACATTGTCCCTTATAGTCATATGAAGACTCATTGTCATCTCATACTCCTACCCAGGCATCTACACAGAGTACACATTGGAGGCTGATGCTACAGTGTTGGTGACTTTTCAGCTGCTGCCTCATTTCAGCTGTTGGGGTTGAATGAGGATAAAACTGACATAGAAACCATTCCCTTATGAACAGCAATGGGCTAACATGGAAAAGAAACCTTTAATGGCACAGCTTGTGTTTGCAAGTCAGTGAATGAGACAGTTCCAGGGGGAGGGAAGGAGCAAGGATTGTAAGCATAAGGGGATTTCTTGATCATATATTTTCTGTCCAGCAGAGATATTGTGTGGTCAGTTTTCTGGGGTTTTTTTATATAGGGATCCTGAGATAGAAAACACACTCAAAAATAGCACCTAAATTCCTGCTCCTAGAAGTCTTAAGCTTAAAAGGAATTACATGTTAGTGAAAGTTAGTGTCAGACATTACAGGGAAGGCAGACACTCTCCCTGAAATTCAGTCTGGTTTTGGTTAGCAGCAGTTGGGCCTCCTGAAAGTAAACCACCAAGCTGCTAATGACTTATGAAATTTAGGCCACAGCCTTTAATCTACTCTTCTGGGAGCAGTCAAAGATTATAGAAGCAGCAAAAAGGATAACAAAAAAATCATTTTAATCTGAAAATAGCACAGGAGTTTTATCTTAATAAAATTTCCATTTTCAGTCACTATTCACAGGAGGATCTGCTGTAGTGTTTAGCATATTTGATACCAATGGCACTGATGATTCCAGGAGCTGAGTCAACTGACATAGTGAACTGCTACCAAAGCACTTTGCTAGAATGAAGTAAGCTTCTGGGACTCAAATATCTGACAGGCTTTACTTATGGCAACAGTAAGACTTTATTATGCATTAATGTTTCAAATAGCCTGTTAAGCTTCTAAAAGATAACAGCACACAGAAAAATGTTTATCCTGCTATGGCAGGACCATCTTTAAGACACATAAATCCTCACACACTCTTTTCCTCTGTGTCTTCCCCCTTTCTGCTAGACTACTTCAGGGGGGAAAAAAGAATACAGCTAAAAATTATTATTTGTAGCAGGTAGGATGCATCAGCATTGACCTGCAAAACCTGATTAGGAACAAGAAAATAATTTATAGCAAAGATGATGTTATGTTTCTGCTAACATTTCCTTCCACTCTAATGACTGTTTTCCACTAAATTAACTAAGAGTCAGGTACTTTCTTACAATTACAGTCAGTGCAGAATTGGAGTGGAGAAAATTTGTATTGTTTTAGGAATAAAGGCACCTGGAAAGGAGACAAACTTTTATTTTAAAAATGGGTTCAACAAGCCCAGAATATTTATTTTCTTAATGCTCTAGTGACAAGTACTTTTCATGGTGCTGAAGGCAAGGTTTCAAGGTAACATTTTGTTTAGCATATGTGTGCTACAGTGCTAAGTAATGCAGAAGTGGTGGCTTTCTGACCCTGAGGTCTGCTATAAAGACACTAATAATGTGGAAATAGCTGCAAACTTTAGCTTAGTGAAGACGCTCTGTCCAAAATGTATCAAACCATAAGGTTCTAATGCCTCTTGTCTGCCCAGGCTTTGCCAAAAAAATAAAATTTAAAAATTATAATGTGCAGAGAGCCTTGTAAGCTCTCAGACCACAGAGCCTCCCTGGGAAATTCACATGGTGTTGGCCTTGACATTGAAAGAACTCAGCAGTTTCCCAGCTGTGGGGGCAGAGAACTTCGAAGGCTTAGAGGAGTTTGAACCCAAGCAAAGCCCTCATGTAAGACGTCTATAGATAGCTCTTCAGACAATTTCTGGACAGGATAACACACTTTTGTAGGCATGTCTTTTATGATCAGATAAAAAAAAACATACCTACATGTGTAATCTACATCTGGTTTGTTTTTCCTCCTCTGCAGTCCCTATAACACCAGGTGATAACATATGCAATTGGTTAGGTAATAAAGTATTTTTTTCTTGGGTACAAGATTGTGCCATAGTATAGAATGAATTCAATTAATAGAAACTCCCTCTGAAAAAATGGTAATTTGTCCTTATCTTTGTCACTTTTAGCAGACAGCATTTTTACCACTCTGGAGAGATTATCTTCAAATTTGTCCATGATATATAGAATGAACAGATAAAGTATAGGAATTGCACCATTTGCAACTTGCCTTGTACTGAAATGTTACTTCAGTGCTGCATATGTCAACAAATGTACCTCAATACTTCAAGCTCACAGGGATAAAATAAGTGGCTCCATTTGGGTGAGCTGCTTATGCATGGTCATGCCTGTCATGATAGCAAGTTACTGTTCAGTTTGTGCTTGGTTTTCATCAGTAGCCACATGTTTTAGTGATCTACCCCAAAATGAACTTGCTGGCTTTAGGATTTGCTGTTTATTTTCTTCTTCTGTTAGAGCTACTGGTCTGTTAAGTTTGCAAAGATATCACAGAGCTATCTGAGTTTAGCCTACAAGTATCAGAATTTTACTGATATGGCTATATGTTAGATGCTGCTGCAGTTTATACTGGTACAGAATCAGTATTTTCCCATATGAGGGCCAAAAAAACTGCCCAGAAATAAGCTTCAAAACCACATTAAACTAGAAAATGTACCAGGTAAACATACTGCAAGTGAAGGATTTCCAAGAAGAAATAGTAATGGTTGATTTATCCACTGGCCAACAAATAATCTTAGTTACTCACTAAACTTTCCTTCCAAAAAAGTAAGCAATCCTGGAGGAAGAGTGCTTGCTCATGACTCTGTATCTGGGGGGCTTCCAGCATAGTTATATAGATGTTACATGTAAGAACTGTGTCAGATTACACCACAAAAACTTCAAAGCATGGAAAAACCTGCAAGGTGGCTACAACCATATTACTAAGTAGGACTCACTCTCAGATGCTCCAGAGACTGAGCAGTCTCTAGAGGAAGCAGATGTCACTGAGTTGATATCCTGCAGCCCAAATACCCCATCTCACCCCATCTCTTCTGGCAGATACAGGCCAATGTGCTAGCATTGTCACCTGCATCCTGCCCAGCTGGAGTCCTCCCCATAGCAGATGTGATTGCAGCACACTGGACACATGTAGGATTTCATTTCAGAAGGCAAGCAGAAAGAGCCCGTTACAGATCTCAAGACTGATGCTGTCAGGATATGATTTTCTGTTTTGCCTCAAGGCCAAATTGAGGATGCTCTAAACAGGAGTGTAAATGCAGGCAATCAATCCAAAGAGACCTGACCAAGTGTGAAAATCATTTGCTGGTAATGTAGACTGAATATAGTCTTACACTATACAGGTTCCCCAAGGGTTACTGTAGCAGAGAAAAGTAACATGGCTGGACTAAAAAAGGCTTTTTAAAGAAGCCACAAGAGACTCCTGGAGTTAAATAACCATATTGCTAACTAGATGCAAGGCTTAGCTACTACTGCTCTGGTAAAGATTAGATTACTTCTGAAACATATAAGGTTCTACTATTGATGTAAGGGTTAATATAAAATGCCTGCTAGTAATTGTCTAGGGGTCACATTGACCTGATAGAAGCTAACACAGAATGCCTGTTAAATAGAAGCTAAGAAATTGTTTAGGTTGTCATCACCTTATAAGGGAAATATATGTGCTAAACTGATAGCTATAGCAACCTTGAGATAAGAAACAGAACATGTTGTCAGCCTGGCTGAAGACTGAAGAAAAGCACATACCCAGAGAAGAAGTGAAAATTTTACCTAGAGAAATACTTTTGCTTCATTTTACTTCATCCCCACGACCCTCACAACCACCACCAGGAGACACTATGCAAGTGCAAGAGGGAGGAGATTATGAAAATGACCTCTTGGGACTAATTTTAATACAAAGCAGGAGTAGGTGATGCATATGTATAGGCATATTGCACAATCTAATGAATATATAAAACTTCGGTGGATATAACAAAAGCCTAACTGCAAGATTGGTGCACACAGATTTAGGAGGAATTATCCCCTAAATGTGCCCAGTGCTGAATAAATATACCCCTCTCTAGAACTTTCCAAGTTGTAGAGTAATTTTCCACAAGTCATTATAAAAGAATTCTAGGATTTTCTTTTTCCCTTTCTTAGTTATTAGATCCTCCTATTTTGGCCATTGATGGCAAACCAGAGGTAACCTGGCTCTTCTCTGGAGAATTAAATGAGTTCATAAAAATATTGCTTGCATGCTCTAAGAAACAAACCACTTAAATAATTTCAATTTTTCATGTCTTTGAATTTATGGTATCTAGCTAGAGAATGCTATATCATTGCTTTTATCCAACTACCCTTATCGGTTCTTCTCAATTCTCTCTCTGTTTCTATTCCTGCTACTTGTCTGTTCTTCCCTAAAAAAAAAAAAAAAAAAAAAAAAAAAATAAAAATAAAAAAATTGCAGAGGCTCCAACCTACACAGAGATAATAGTTTCTCAGACCATGGAAAGTGACCTACACAATACTACACATGCCATCATGTTTGATATCCAGGCTGAAAACGAGTTTTACACTTGGTCAATGCAGAATAGTGGCACCATGGGACTGAAAGCCAAATTTTCCAGTTCTGAGCCTTCTAGGGACAATTCACCCCCCTGTTTTTTTTCTGCTCTCACCAAGGGCAAAGGAACTACATTAAAATATCTGAATTCTCTCACACAGATTGATTTTAACAGAGCTCAGAAAGCTGAAAGGAATCGATCACAGTTTTCAGAAAGATACACACCGTGCTTAAAAGGTGGTAAAGGCAAAAAGCACAAGAAGATAGAATAGTCTGAGGCCTGTCAGTGAGACAAGAGGGACCCTAACATATTTCTATATCCATTTCCCATTTTACTAGCAGCTTTACCAGGAACTGGATAAAGAAATGATATTTTAAATATTATTACAGCCTGCTCTCTGTAGTGGCTTGACCCCAGCCAGCAGCTAAGAATACAGACAGCTATTCGCTCACTCACTGCCCCCAGCAGGACAGAGGGAGAATAGGAAGAGCAAGAACAGTAAAAGCCATGGATCAAGATAAATACAGTTTAATAAGAGAAGTAAAATGAAAAAGAGAAAAAAAACAAAACAACAAAAAACAAGTGTTGCAAAGGCAATAACCCTCCACATTCCTCAAGCAGACCAGTGCTCAGCCAGTCTCAGAGCAACAACTTCCTTAGAAAACACTTAGAAGACACTTTTTTCTCCTGCTACCCATTTTATTATTGAATATGTCTTCTTATGGTAGGGAATATCCTTCTTGCCAGTTTGGGTTAGCTATAACAGATGTATCCCCTCACAATTTCTTGCCCATCCCTATCTACTCACAGAGACAAAAGGGTAGAGAGAACAAAAAAGAAAAACCCTAAAACTCTCAATGCTGTGCAACTACTGTTCAGCAACAGCCAAACACGGGTGTGTTATAACAACTGTTTTAATCACAAATCCAGAACAGCCACACACAGGCTGCTATGAAGAAAATTTACTCCACTGCACCCAGATCTAATATACTATCTGTGGGGATTAGAGACAAAGGAGAGAAATGCTTGTACCATCTGCCTTATCTGGAGAGAGGATTCCCATACCAGAATAGTAGCTAATTTGTTCTTCACTCTGTCATTTATTTCACAGTTCACCAGTTACACTGTGTTTTCAGACATCACTGGGACCCTGTTCCAAGGTTTCAGCTCAGTGGAGGACATCTAGTCCTTATCAAAGTGCACGTTACTTCAGACCCCATATTCACTTGCCATTTGTTCAGTTCACTTTATAGAGTCTATGACCTATTGGGATGTTTATAGAAATATAAACAAATTTACTTCATAGCTCTTAATGTCATCACCCCATTCACAAGTGAACAGGAAGTCATGCTAAACCTTATAAAGGTCTAAAAATATAAAAACAACCCTAAATCCTCCTGGAGTCTAGGAACAGTAGGAATATTATTATTTTTTTTCAGAAATAGTTTTACTATACTGAGATGATTTATATTCTTTCCTTTCAATTTGAAATACCCAAATACAAGATTTGAGAAGATAATTGCATCCCAGGTTTTCATTTAAACCTTTTTGCAGACCGGGGTAAATTATAGTTTTCATCTTCACGTAATTCCAAAACTTTTTGGAAACTGAGGTGTTGCTCTAGTTCCCTACTGAAACCAATAAATGTGTGGTTAGTTTTTGTAGCAGACAATACCATGGGGCAACACTATGCTTAAAAACCCAGTTCCAAATGTGTTTAACTGTCTGGATTCTCTTACTGAACCACAGCTTTAAGATTCTACAAGCTACACTGAATCTTAAATGTATTTGCAGACAGTGAATCTCTGCAAGTTTACAGCAACTGAGGAGGTGGACCTTTACTTGGGGGATATTTTCTGTTGCTGAAAACCTGAGTAGCTGCTTCTATAGGAAGAAAGGTTCAACAGCAGAAATTAATGTGAAATCGCCTCACTTCATGCTACTTATTGTATTGCTTTATCACTTGAAATAGGGCTGAACTGCTAGACTGTGATCGTTTAGGGAAAAGCTTTGTGACAGATGCTCCCAAGCATGCTGCTAAACCTTAGGAAAGCTATTTCAATGAGTTGCATTGTGAATATTTTAAAACTGCTGACAAATACTTTTAAGCTGAAATGCTTATTAGCATATCTGAGTCTGTTCAAAAAGCACATCTTGTGAGCTGATTGAAGGGGAAGCTTTAACAGAACAACGAGGCTTGTACTTTCAGTGGTGCTTGATAGTTCCTCAAAATGACCTAATTTCTTTTAATTGACTATCAGATTGTATTTTCAGTCCCACTTCAACATTTGCAAAAATCTTCTATTAGTTCTTACCTACTATTCCAGGCAGAAGTGTAATTGACGTTTCCCTAATATGCAAGTAATCCCTGCTTTTCATATTCTATTAAATGTTTCTAAATCTTGCAAAAGCTGCTGTTGTGGCTGTTTTTGGAAAAGAGACAATTCTTCTGTTAAGTCATCTAAATAGAAACATTCATTTCAAAAATTAAAGCTGCCATAACATGACTCCCTAATCCCTGCAACATTGCAGGTGAATTAAAGGACATGACTTTAAAATGATCCAGCATCCTCCTACTACAGAATGGCAATTTTTCAATCTATGTTCAGAAACACGTGCAGGACAGCTACCCTTACATATGTCACAGGTGCTAATGGACTTAGCATCACTTTAAAAACCTAATGAGTCATCAACCTCAGACAGCAGATATTGATCCCTTTGAGTGACACCTCTTAATTTCCCATAGTCCATATAAAACTGCTCACCAGAGGAAATGCACTAATATGAGTGGAGATGCCCATGAATAACCAGCAGCAGAGAAAATGCCCTCTTTTACCATTTTATTTAATTGATCTGCAATAACCTTTTTTCCCCATAAATGAAGCTCTGAAAGGTATTTCGACAACAATCTTTATTGCCAGTATTAATGTGACATTTAACTAAACCAGTCTTTCTGGGCTT
Source organism: Calypte anna (assembly GCF_003957555.1). Taxonomy (NCBI): domain Eukaryota; kingdom Metazoa; phylum Chordata; class Aves; order Apodiformes; family Trochilidae; genus Calypte; species Calypte anna. The sequence goes on from NC_044244.1 coordinate 32,188,942, forward strand.
ATCTTTAAAGACACTGGATTTTTCTGTGTTAAGAACTTAATCCCTGTGTTTCTGATGTGATTCTGTTTGTAGATGAAACTAACATTTTCTGTTCTGTGGATTATTTTTAACTCAAGGTCTTCCCACAGCTGGTGAATGCTCACACTTCTTCATAAGCTGAAGCTACTACTTATGGCACTGCACCTGTGAGCTAATGTTATATTGTGTGGTTTTAAATCCCATTCATTCATTCATTGTGAGTTCAGGAATACTGTAAAACGTGAGGTTTGCTAGAGATATTGTGTTATCCACAGAATCTACTGCAGCTGCTAGACTCTTAGTCCATTCTAAAGCAAATTAGGTCTTTCCAAAGACAACACCTAAAACAGAGCTCTCTTTTGGATAACACTGTGAAAGAGCTGGTTTTATTTCTGTTCAAAGACTATACAAATGCTGGTCCCTCTAGACAGCATCTGTAATGACCTGCACACTCCTGCAATAACACCAAAAAAAGCCACCTCATTCAGCATCCTCTGCTGCTAAGTGTCTACTGAAAAGGGACATCATCACAAATTTCAGCATGGGATGGAAGAAATCAGACAAACATTGCTTCAAAGCATTTTTAGTAAGTTCTGTTACATCTATTTCTCATGAGTAGGACAGAAAACTATTTGCATCTGTCCTTCTCCTTCTGGATTGACTGCATGCAGCAGTCTGCTTAGGAACAGGGGCTTCTCATTTCTCATATCCTGGCCCAACAGAGAATTTAGTCTAGCTGTTTTTCAACTTCCTGGCACATATAATTAGTGCACTGTAATTTTCTTGAGAAAGAGGTCTTGCAAGGGGAAAATTTCACACGAGAGAGGAAAAAACTGTGAAGGAAACATCCCAGAGCAGTGGTTTATTACAAGAGAAGTCACAGTGCCATGAACTGACAACACCAAAACACTCTAGAGAGCACTGTCAGGATGAGAGAATCAAAGACTGCACTTCACAGCAGAAAGGCTGAACTACCCTCTAAGTATCCTTGATCTACTTAGTAAGAGAAAACTGACAACTGCAAAATAAGCCTATAAAAAAAAAAAAAAAACAAAAGGAAAAAAAAAAAGCTGGAAGGGGAATACAAGGAAACAAGGAAATGGGGAGGCAAACCCAAAAATTTGCAAAATATTAGCAAACCCACAAAACACACAGTAAAATAATTCCCTATCCCACAAACAGGTGCTGGAGGACACATGTAAAAATGCTTACCTGTGCAGGTGCTGAATAATCTGGGACACAATAAGGAACCAGCTTTCAAAAATTACTACATGAGCCTGACAGTTATTGCCAACCAAACTTCACTTCCAAGTGTGGAAAATGAAGTCAGTAGCCTAAAAATTGCTTGTATTATGGACACTGACTAAAGAATAAGGGAGAAATAGCCTAGCTGGCTTTACTAAAAGCTTATTGTGCTGGATGAAATGTTATATGTTCTACATTAATGTGTTATATAATGTTATAAATTAATATGCAGAGACAATTCTGAATGTTACTAAAGTTTTGCTAGAGTTTTTGGGTTACCTGTTGATGTTCAATCAGTCTGGCCTGGGAAAGCACAGGTCATTGAAGGAAAACCAGAAGAAGGAAGCATATGATCTCTGAGGTCCCTTCCAACCCAGCCAATTCTATGATTCTATGACTAGTAATAACAATAGAACAAGCTTGGGTGTGTTTGTAAGGCCTGTAATTGCTGGATTTGTACCCTTTTGACATACAATTGATCATCAGCATTAAAGATGAAACAGTTGTGAGAGATTCATCTTCATTAACAATCAGGAAGAGGTTAAACAGTATAGTAATTAAACTAGCAGATGATAATAATTTGAGAAATGTAGTAAATTACCTTTCTACCACAAAGGCAAAGCAGCACAACATAGAATTTCCTTAGGTTCAGGTAATAGGTAGAAGATGAAGAAGCAAGATGAAATTGTTTCCCAAAACATGAGAAAAGAAACTAAAAGACCAATTTTATTTCAGCAAACTAAACTGTGAATTACACAGTAACATATTGCACAGAAAGGGCAATATGACTTTGAGCAGCAAGTACAGAAGTATCTTGACTTACAGCAAAGAAAAAGTAATTTGTTTCTACAAAGCTTGTAGAATTTAGACTAATGTATTCAATTCTAAGAACAGTCTGATAGACACTGGAAAACTGAGAGAACCAAAAGCATGAAAGCAATGTGAGGTTGCGAGGAGAATAATTTAACTTAAAGACTTAAAGCATGAAATATCCATAGATTGATTAAGAGAAAATGCCTGAAATAAATTAAATGGATAGAGAAATTATATGAAGGTCAAATTAGGCCAAATAGGAATCAGGGTTTCAGGCTGCGTTTTTGAATTTTCAAAAACAAAATGTTGAACACCCTCTTACCTCTGCCAAGAAAAAGATGCTGATTGCTTGTTACCTCATATTTAAATCCATCCTCACCAAGCAATTTCCCTATATCCTTCAATGACAAACCAGGCAAAAGCAGCCACGCAGAAAATCCTAAGGGGAAGAAGTGGAAGAAACTGAACAGCTAATGAAGTTTCTAGAATTGCAAATATGTAATAACCATCATTGAGCTAAGTGGACTTCACCTTATATGCTCTGAAAAAGAATCATGGGGAAGGCCATTTAGGGAGATATGGTGTAATTCTGTTATAGACCATACAACCAAAACTAAGAGTCAGACAAAATATTTTAGAAGAAGCTGGAAGAAGTCATATAATCCCTAACCCTTGTTCTCATGTGGGACTTCAAACTTACCAGACATCTGCTGAAAATAAGACAAAGCAGAGAGAAAACAGTACAGGAAGTTCCTGGAATGTGTGGAAGACAATTTCATGATACAGCTGATGAATGACCCAAGTAGGGAAGATGCCCTCCTGGACCTGCTGCCTGAGAAGAGAATGCGTTGAGAATTTGAGACAGTCTTGGGCATAGTAATCATGAAATGATAGTTTTTTATTCTTGGAGAAGATGGAGAGTCAGCAGGAGTGCTACTTGGACTTCCATACTGTAGACTTCAGCCTGTTTAGGAATCTGGCTAACAAAGTCCCTTGGAAGACTAAGGAGTCCAGAATGGTTGGGCATTCTTCAAGAAGGAAGCCTTGAAGGCAGAGCAACAAGTCATCCCCCTGTGCCAAAAGGTGAGGATGGGGATGATAAACAGCTTGGCTGAGCAAAGACCTTCGACTGGGACCCAGGAAAAAGGAGAGGGAAGGTGCAAGTAAGAAGGTGCAGGCTACTCAAGAGGACTATGAGGATATTGTGAGATTATGCAGGGAGAAAATTGGAAGGAACAAAGCCCAGCTAGAACTTAATCTTGCTAAAGCCATAAAAGACAATTAGAAATGTTTCTATAAATACATTATCCACTAAAGAAGGGCTGAGGAGAATTTCTATCTTTTGTTGGATGTGGGAAAAACTTCATGACAAAGCATGAAGAAAATGTTGAGGTACTTATTGCCTTCTTTGCTTCAGTCTTTACTAGTAGGACCAGTTGTTTTCTGGGTACCCAATCCCCTGAGCTGGAATACAGGGATGGGAAGCAGATTGAAGCCCCCATAACCGAGGGGGAAATGGTTACTGACCTGCTACACCACTTAGACACACACAAGTCTAGGGGTCCAGATGGGATCCACCCAAGGGTACTAAGGAAGCTGGTGGAAGTTCTCACTAAGACATTTTAATAGCTTTATGATTGTTCTGGATGATGGGATCGAGTGCATCCTCAGTAAATTTGCAGATTACACTAAATTTTGAGTATTGATCTTTTTGAGGGTAAGAAGGCTCTATAGAGGGATCAGAATCAGACAGATCAATGGGCTGAAACTAGTTGTATGAGGCTGAACAAGGCCAAGTTCCAAGTCCAACTCTTGGGTCACAGCAAACCCAGGCAAAACTGCAGGCTTGGGTAAGAGTGGCTGGAAAGCTGTCAGGCAGAAAAGGACCTGTGGGTGCTGGTCCACAGCTGGCTGAATATGAGCCAGCAGTGTGCCCAGGTGGCAAAGGAGGCCACCAGCATCCTTGCTTGTATCAGGAAGAGAGCAATCATCTTGAGCTAAGGAAGTGATTGTCCCCTTGTACTCATCACTGGTGAGATTGAGTCAACATCCCTGAAGGTATTTATGAAATATGTAGTTGTGGCACTTGGGGACATTTTCATGGTGACTTGGCAATGCTAGGTTAACAGCTGGACATGATGATTTAAAGATCTTTTCCAACTCAAATGATTCTATGATTCTGTATTTCAAGGAAAATTAAAATTTTTCCTGTTTAGAAACTACCAACACTGTGTTCTGCTTAAAATCTTCAAGATAAAGCTGAGACATATTACAAAATACATTGCATGGGTGAGTCTCTTAGACTTGTAGCTTAAGATGCAAAGTGAACACCATTTAACTTCTTCATACTGCTATAAAAATTAAACATTCATACTGTAAGTGAAATAAGGATATATTCAAAGAAAATACATGCATTGAAACACCAAAGTGAAACACAATGTTTTTCATCATTTTACCAAGAGGAACATGAAAGCACACTAAACAAATCACTAAACTTTAAGCAAAAATCATGTAATAATTCCAGGGTGATGTACAGGCTCCATAACTTTGAAAAGTATTTTAGTTCCATGATTTAAATCAAAGTCTGTGTGTGTTGGGGGGGGGTAGGAGGGGTGGAGGAGGGTGACAACAGGAGAGGCAATAGAAAATCAATTGAAGTTTGTGTTGGGTTTATTTTTCATTCCACACTTCCTTTGCATTTATTCTCTTTCTTTCCATGATTAAAATAGTCTTTCTCATTCAGAAGGAAATCTTGAAAATGTGTCTAATTTTAACACTCCATTATACTTATTGCATATAAATTGCAATGAAGTCTCATGGGTGAGTACAAGAATAAATACCCCATGTAATTCAGTAAGTTAAAGAAACATATCTTATATGCAGAAACAAGATTTTACTGTTAGTTGGTCTAATGAAAATACTTGCAACCTAATCAAAGATCCGTCCACTTACAATAGCACTAACACAGATTATGTTTTTACAGCTCATTGCCAGTAATGATACAGTCAAAATGATGTAAACAAACTTTCTGATATGTTCCCTGTCTTCTGGTGTTATGTTCAACCTTTCCTAAGTCCCTCATGATGTTAGGGTTAATGACAGTGCTGCTCTGTGTCAAAAAGATGAAAGAGTTTCCAGTGAGCTGTAAGCACCCCAAGCCCTTCACCACAAGTGTGAAACTGATGGGAGCTTTGGTGGGGGGAGAATGGGTAGATCGTTGTTCTTTGTCACTCTGGTTTGCTTGGGGTTATATTTGTTTGCTACTACAGACCATTAGCTCTAATTCAATTTAGAATAATTTGTAAAGACTTCTATGCTCTGGGTTTTTTTTGTCCTTATAACCAGTTTTACCCAGCTTTCAAGGTTACATCCCTTTAGTGAACAGTAATTGGCTGGGGTTTGTATTTATATCCCAGGCACTGCTGTTATCAGTCTGTGCTTGCACTTCTAAAGCTCTTGTTATTGCTCTGCTCTTGTACTTCTGTAGGCCAATGTTACAATCCTATTCCTCTTCAATGACATTCAGGCTGTGGCTTTCTATAACACACCTAAATTTTATTAGCATAAGTTAGTCATGCATACCTGTGTTCTAGCAGCACTGAAGTGTTTACTGCTACAAAAATAATGGTTCATTAGATGTATATATCTACAGACACACACAGACACAATCTTCTGGTATGCCACCAATATCTACTAGTTATAGCAACATCATCAATGTGTTTTCAAAATAGCTTTACAGCTGACTCAACTATCCCAAAATAAGTGAGACCATTTCTGACACTAGCAATTTACACCATGGCTTACAAGATTAAATTACACATGAATTAATGCAACAATTTTTTAATATGATGAAGAAAAAGGGAGCACAGATTTTGTTTCTGATCAAAAGATAGATGTTTGCTGAATTCCCTTCATTCAAGAGTAAATGAAGTTGGAGGAGCCATGAGAAAAGCCCTGCTCCTCATTAGCTGTGTGGGGTAATGGGTTGCCACACCATAGCTATGCCAAACATCTGTAGAAGTACCTCTTTAGAGAGCCTAACTGTGATATTTGAGAAGCACAGCCCTACAGAGTCCATGCTGCTAGCCTGACTAAGGCACAGTCATTGCCATCAATACACTGCAGACTTAGACTGCTCTTGTTGGCTTTTAACTACCAAGCCCTTGGTGCATTTACACTTAGGTTGATTAGAATAATTTTATTTCAGCTAATGTCTCTACATCTTTCCTATGATATGTCAAAGGTCAGGAAGTTACTATTGCCCAGGGTCAAATGCATTTTGGATGGAATCTCACATTTATACAAGCCTTCTACCAAGTCAGGGCTGCATTAAATTGCATATTCCATTCCAAGATGAAGTTATCCATACTACAAAATCCTACTAGACCAGAGGCACAATGGGTTGTTGGTTTAACTTTTGTACAGTTGCCAAACCATGATACTATTAAAAAGTCTGGCCTTAAAAAAAAAAAAAAGGATGAATTTTTACACAATATTGAGCTTAAGAATACCAGGATAAGAATTCTTCCTCTCCAGAACAAGGACCTCTTTGTGTATAATCAAATATGTCATATTTGAAAAGAAAAGTTTCTGACCTTCATGCTTGCTAAGAAAACAGCAAATACACAGTTGAACTGCCCCATTTTTTCCAGCCCTGAACTCTGAAGATGACAATTTAAAATGTCAGCATTGCTAGCTACTCCACTGCACAAAGTTCTGTAGATGCAAGGATATTAAAGCCAACAGGCATTAATGGGCTAATGTAATCTGACCTGCATAATATATGTCACTGAATTCCACCCACCCTTTCCTGCATCAAATCAGTAACCCCAGGCAAGATAGCCCCTATACTTTTAGAAAAATGTTGACTCTTGATCTGAGAACTCTGCATGAAGAGCAATCCGTCATATTCCAGAGTAATATATACTTGCCATTAATTAAAAATAAGACCACTTGTGTTTTCATGAATTTCACTGCCTTTATCTTCTAATCAGTAGACTGTTTTCTGCAAGATTTAAATTACTTCCTCTATAAAGACTTCTTCACCACCCAGAAATCTACTGGATGAATTTATGTCAAGTAGCAGAGCCCAGTGTAAATATTCCCAAGTTAATGGACATTCATCCAAAACACATAGTCCAGCTTCTCACTAGAGTTTATAAAATTCAGATCTAGAGAAGGATGAACAAAGGATAAAAGCACCAAGCACTCTCCTGCCTTACATGTATTTGAAGAGGCTTTGGATCTGTCAAGTCACACTGAAGGTGCAGACTTACATTGAAAAACCCATTGCTCTGTTATTGCACCAATTTCCTCTATTGCTGCAATACTGGGAGATTAAAAAAAGAGGGTTCGTATCCCGCAATCCTGACAATATTATTGTAATCTCAGCATTTCTCTTAGTCCCTTTCATGAAAAGCTGCAGTAAGAATATTACCACAGCCTGTCCTTTCCCCAAACCAAAGGTTTCTTTCAACAGACCCAGGGGTGCCCACTGCTTATTAATACTGTCCTAATCCTCTCTTTGAGCAGTCCAAAAACCTTGCAATTTGGGGCCAGTTTCCCACCTTAAGCTTTCATTCACTAAATAGTTTCTTGCATACTGAGGAATCAAATTTTCCACATTCTAGACTATTTCTAGTTAAGGAATTACAGAGTAGGAGGTTTCAGAGCAGCAGTTAGATATGCCAGAATGCTTAGTCCTCTGATGTATTAATTATTGTACTTCCTAGTTTTAGATTAAAATAAATGAAAGTCAAAGCAACCTCTTTCTCTACAGTCTCATTCCAAGACACGTATACTGTTACCAGTCTTTGCCACAACAGCATTTCTAACCCTGACAACAGTAGCTTGGTTCTTTCAGTTGAGTTTTTTTCCATCTTAACTTTCCAGGGCCAGTTCTGCAAAGTGATGCAGGTTTTGCTTCCACTGTTTTAAACTCTTATGTGGGACTTTCTGTCCAGAAATCTTTGTTTTCCTAAGAGCATTTCTCCGGTGATGCTAGCTTGCTCTGTTGGTAGCTGCTGTTCTCTCTTATACCTCTCTCTTCCCTTCTGTGAGTCTCACTTGACTGACTGCCACTAAATTTTATATACACAAAGGCTGATCAAAGAACAGGTCCCCTAAACTAACCTAACTCCCTAGTATGAGAAAGATTTACTGTAAACGCAGGAAGCATTCAACCCACGCACAAATTTATTAGCATTCCAAACTAATTCTTCTAGAGATATTTGTCCTATTTGCTGCTAACCACAAAAGAGTGGTTTTTGCTAACCACAAAAGACAATCCTGTCTTCTACTCTCATCCCTGCCACAAATTAAGGCTACAAAGAGAAAAACAGTTTGATTCCAAACAGCCATGTTATGTTGGAATTTACCTACGAAGCTGAACTAATGCTATGCCAACACCAAAAACTTGTAATTCATATTTTAGCTGTAATGCAGTTTTAAATGGTCAGTTACCACAAAAGGGTAGTGCTATGGGGGAAACTCAAGTTGAATGAAGAGAAAATAAGTTTGAACAACAACAAATTTAATAAATGTCATACTCACAACAGCTGAGGTTCACTTCATTCAGCAAATCTTTTTTTATAGTACCCAAATTACACTGGACACAGGACACAGCCAGAGCTTTGAGATGAGTGTTTTACACGTTGTTCCTAAATTAAGCACTCGTAGGTCCCCTACCAAATCTGAATTTCAAAAGGTGCATTTTATTAAATCTCAAATAGGAAAAACTAGATGTTTTGAATAGAAAAATTTTGATCTGCTAGGTGAGAAAAAAAGAACCAAATTCCCCTGCACCTGTGTACTTCATAGATCAATTTTGTTCTCAGCCCAGCAACTTCAATGTCTTTCTACAACACATTTTCCTCCCGTTCACAGGGGAAAAAAATCCTACTCTCCATCACAGGTTTGGCTGTGTTTTGGTCTATCTCATTTCTCAGTAACCTCCCACTCAGGCTCACACCAGCATCCTGCTGAGTGTGCCTTTGTCTCTGCCAGCTCCCTCTGTTTTCCTTTGCATCCAGCTGCTCAGGAAAAGGCTCTCATCTTTTACACTGAGAGGACTCCACCTGACAAAAGGAAAAGAGTCAGATTTCCTTTTTCTTCCTAAATCATAGCCTTTTAAAGGGATATATTCAACAATTAAGTACAGCACATGGTAAATGAACAAGCTTGAACACCGGCTGTCACAAACCAGGTAAACACTTTTCCCTGGCAAAAGACCTGGAGGGACACATCTGTTCTCAGTACTAGAGGATTATATTTGAGGCTTTTATAGCAATATTCAGAGCGAGTCAAGATTAACTCAGAACTGCCAACTTGTACAGGCCTCAGTAATATGAAGGCATAAAAATTGCCAAACTATGTCAGCCTTGCTTCTAATTGTAGTCTCCTAATAGATGCTTTGGGAAATATTGTAATAGTAAGAGTAGGAATTGTATGATCCAAGCATAGCCTCACAGCTTCTAGCAATGAGTGGTCAGAGATTTCATGAGCTGGACATTACATCTGGCCATCACACTTAATAGCTACCAAGGGAACTGCCTTCCATGAGCTTGTCTAATCTGTCTTTGAATCCATTTTTACTCTTGGCCTCCACAGCTTCTTGTAACAACAAATGCAAAAATGTTAGTACAAATTTTATGAAAGAAAAGTCATCTTCATCAGGCCAAACACTTTGCTCCTTGTTTCTTCCATGATAAAATAATTAGGCCTTATCCAACCTCTCCAAACCATTCGTGGTTTGATAATCCTCCATGATAACCCTTCTCCAAGCTGAAGTTTCCTTATGTAGAAGAATTTTTTCTGGTACTTGTTAAGGGATGTTAGGAGCAGATACTTTCTCCAGCAGTCTCTGGCCTGGGAATTCCTGTCCAACAGTTGGATCCCAGCTTAGTAGAACCAGAGACACAGAGCTTCTACTCAGGTTTCCATGTTCCACTGGTATTGGAGATGAGCATATATGCACACAGGTCCCCTGATTAGCAGAACAGACCCTCCACCTGCCTAATCCCCCTGCCTTATCCCCAGGCCACCAAGCTCACCAGCTGCTCCAGCCTGAGCTTTGCCAGCACGTGACACAGACACAAACCCACACACACCCAGTTTGGGAGAGATGGTTCCCCCAGCAGCCAGTATCTGACTCATGGATCGTGAGGAGAAAGGACCAGTATGGGCTGGTATTTGTGCAGTCTGACACGTAGGATTTCCCACAACAGGTTTCAGAGATCTAGATGACAAAAAAACAGTGAAATGGAGGGAAAACATCCCTAAGAGGGGGGAAAAAGAGGAAAAAAGAAAAAAGAAAAAAAAAAAATGTGGGAAATATCCAAGACTTTCTTAAGCAGAAGCAGGAGAAAATTAAGACCAGCAGAGGAGGCTGTCCAAGGCAGTTCTGGCTTAATGCAGTCTTGGAAGCAAAGGATAACACTTCACCAGTTTCGTCATCTCCTATCTGTATAAACAGTCACAGTTTTAGGATGCAGCATAAAATGCTATCTATTTTTAAAAAGTAAGATTTGCAAGCATAAATTATTTGGACAGTTTGCATAGAATATTTTTTGCAGTGCGTCTTTAACTCAAAAAGTGTAGTGAAAATGGTAAATTATTCTAAATGTAAAATGACTAGAAGGCATAATAAACTTAAATGAATAATAACAAAGTACATTCTAATTAACGTTATCATATTTTTCATAAAGATTTGTGTGAAGATTATAATTCAGTGTTAGGTAACATTCAACTACCAGGCCATTATGAACATAACTGAAAAATCGTCAGTCCAGAAAATCTGGTATTTACTTCAAACTGTGTGGTCTGTTTCCTTCTTGAAAACTGTCTTATTTGTAGTCTACTTCACTGATGTCAATACTTACACGGGTGTATACTTATAAAGTTGTAATATTTGTTTTCCTTTTGGTAAATTCAAAGAAAAGCACAAGAATGAAAAAAAAAAGTCTAGTAATGTATCATAAGAAAAAATTGTTTGCCATTAATAGTTAGTGTTTTCCATTTCAAAGATAACTGGATTTTATCTCTATTCTGTTAACATTGTTCCAAAATTTTATACTTTCTTGTAATTTAGTCAAGTTACCCTATTTGTACTACTAGAATCGTACCAGAGAGTGACAGCTCAATATCTTTCCCTTACATTTTTGAAAGTAGCAGTGTATAATATAGACTGTTCACTTACACAGATAGACAAAGCTTAAGCTTCACTCAAACAAAAATGTTGTCTTGCATATAAATGCAGCAAAAAGTACAGATGTGTCTATGGAATAAAGTAGCAAAAAACCTACTACTTGATTTTGTAATTAAGTGATAAATAAAATGCTGACACACAGAGAGGAATTTGCTGAAACAAATGACAGGCATTTACCAAACAATCCTTCCATTACTGTCCTTTGGAGAACTGCTTTAATAGTTTATTAATATGTCAGTCATTGAAAAGAAACAGACTGCTAGAGACAAGCAGCAGAGGGAGTTAATATTTAGTGCTATGTCTTGGAAGTGGTTGCAGTACTTGGAATTTGACAAGGGAGGGGGAACAGAAAAATGCAGTTTCTAAACCCATTCAATATTAAGTTGTTACAGCAAACAGACTTTCAGTACATACGCTTACAATCTTGCAGAATATTAGTCCCTGTGCAGAAAAATCTCCTACATGGCTGTAAGGTTGAAGCTGTAATCCCACATATGCTGTTCCTCTGATGGAGTATGTGGTAGGCATTTGGCTATGAGGTTGCCATGTCAGAGGTCCTCCTACCCTGGCCCATCTCACCTTCCCTCTGTGAGCCAGTGGTGGATGTACCACTGCCCCAGTTCAAGGTCTTCCAGGTTTTTTGATAAGATGTCACATTTTTCACAGCGCCACTTTGGAAAAAAGAAGTTCCCAGTGTCTAATATGTTTCTGTTTTGATCCTGGCTGACTACAAATCATGCTTAGTAATTTTAAAAAACACAGTACAAAAACTGAGGTCAGAGCAAATTAGCCTCCCCTGTGCTAAACATGCTATTTTTCACCAAACATGGGTCCATTGAATACAGAGGCTTTCCCCCATCCATTTTGAGTTTGATGACTTTTCTGGAAGACTGTTGTGAGGCAACTTGGAAAGCCCTTTGCTGATTTGACACCATTTTAGCTTTTTTACTAGCTAGGAAGGAAGGAAGGAAGCAAAGGTCCAGTGCAGGGTGGTGTGTTAGTGGTAGGTGAAGAAGAATGAACACTACAATGTTTCCCACAGCTCTCAAGGTTAATTCAAGCCCATGGAATCTTTCCCCTAAAGTTTCCCACCACTCCCGACACTGATTTAGGCTCGAGGAATTTCACATCTTAGGAGGATCCCCTTACCCATGGAAAAGGCCATTTTTCGATGGCCCTCTGTCATTAACAGTGGTTAGAGCTCTTTGGCCAGTTTGCTCACTTCACCTGAGTGAGAACCTCCACCAACTTCTGTCAGTGTGGATCTGTGCCCTAATATTCTATTTGTCACATCATTGTCATTTGAGGTAGAAGAATTTAAAAATTCCACTGAATGGAACCTCACAATCACCCTGTTCTTTATCTCCTTTACTAAGCCTGCTTTTAGTTTTGACCAGCTCAGGGTAGACACTTCAAGTTGCACTCCGAGTCACACTTCAAGTAAGCCATTTAAGTTTGTCTCAGTCAAAATTGGCCCTTACCTCTGCACCACTATGCTTACACCTTTGGTGAAAGAAACAGGGAGAGCAAGTTATAGGTATAATTCTTCCAGCACTTTAGAACAGTGCAAGGTTTCCTTTGAGCCCTTGTACCCACATGAGTTCTCAGGCCACCCTCTTATAGGAAGCAGTGGCATATGTATTTCCCAATTACAGTTTTACCAAATTGAGGAGAAAAGGGGAATGAAATAAAATTTCGTTTCAAAGAGAGCAATATGAGCCATCCAGTCTGTTTGGGCAGTTTTGCCCTCTTGATCCTACAATAGAGTGAGGTTGCTCTGAAACAATGCTATTAAAGCAGAAAAAAGGAAGTATCTGTGTGAAAAAAAGACAATTTCTGCAAAATTAATTCCAGAGAAGAAACCAGCAGAAACTACTTTAACTGAACTGTGGTAAAAAATACTTCTTCATTTGAGTGCAAAAGCTGGTGACATTAATGAAACACAAAACAAAGCAGTTAATACACACCCAATTTAGCAAGCAACATAACAAGGCAGCTTCTTTCCCCAGATGTTATACAGCATTTATCAGTTTCCAAGAACATGAGTCTCAGTTCTGCAAGGGATGAGGCTTTTTCTCTGAGAATTTTCCACTGAGATCAGGCCTTCTACTTGGAAGTGACAAGACATGAGTGTAGTAACAACCAGTGATTTTCAGTTTTATGAATAAATAATAATCTAGCAAAACTCAACATGAGCTCAAGGGGGAATATTGTCTCCCAGGCTGAAAATCCTGAGACTATGTAAAAGAAGGAAATGAAAAGGAGTTTTATTTCTTTTCTTTTCCTTTTTCATGTAATAGGCCTCCACAGGTGTGAAACAGAAAAAGAAGGTTCAGTGAAGCAACATGCCTTCTTCAACTCTAGTTAATCCAGTCAATTTAACTGAAACAGTGAAGATTACTCTTTATTGTCTCACCTTTAATAACAAATCTTGCTAATCCCCTCTCTGGGGGAAATTCTTGCTATTTCAAAACACATCCAACTGCTGTGTCTCACTTTTTTTCCTGTAACACCAATTTTTATGATTTTGACATTATGTAGCAAAGGTACCTGCTTTTCTTTTTATATTGATTTGTCAGTTCTTCAAAGAATACACATTCTTTGTGTATTCTGTATGTGCCCATTCTACAGAAGTGTCTGATAAGGGAATTTTGAAGAAAAACTGTTTTTAAAAGGTAAATAAAACTCTGTTGCATAAGAAATCTTTAAATCCAGCATCTTTAGAGTTCATTACAAAGAAAAATATCTTCAGTGGTTTCTTTACTACTGGAGGTAACATAAAGGTTTGCCAGTGTACAAAACACCTCTTTTCCAAAAATTTGGCCATAGTTTTTTTGCACCTATTTATCAGGAAGCATCTTCTCCAGAGATATTTAATTTGAAATAATGGAGGACAGGTGATTTACTTGGTTTGAATGGCTCTGAGTGGTCCTTACCATCACAGTTGTAAGTTTTGGGATTTCATCATCTCAGAAGGGAGCTATTCTTGGACTAATTGCATATGAATAAGAGAAAAAAATTTCTTTCCTATTTATGTATCCCCTTCCATACCTCTCCACCCCCCCCCAGGAAAGCAGTCTGGATCTGCTTCTTATTCTATGGGACTCAAATTCACTGAAGAGTTGACATCTATTATTATTATTTGACTAATAATTGTTATTATTATGTTATTATTAGAACAGAATCTCCTCTATTCTATCTTAGATACCAAAGTAGAATTCACAGAGGGCATGAGGAAAAAATTCTTACATCAAATGCCGGATGTAAGGATGAATTTTATGGTGTAATTTAACATGGTCTAATAACTGGTAGTACCAATCCCAAGGGAAGTAAAACAGAAAACTGAATGTTTATAACTAACAATTAAATTGTAATATACTAAGTGTTTCCTTTACCATGCATATATACAGAGGAAGAGATATCATAGTTTTACCCTCTACTGGTCAAACTGGGACAGGCCACAGCTCAGGATGACACCCATTTCTACATATTGGAAGCAACCACACCCAGATCCTTAGTAATGACATCTTTGTTTCTTTAATTCAGACTTGAGACTCCAAAGTCCACTCCTTGCACACAACTAATTCTTGTGTTCCCTGGCCAGCACAACATGAGCCTGCACCCTCTTTCCCCTTCTTTCAGAGAGAACCATGCCATGCACTGTTCCTGTGCAAGCACAATTATTCCTTTTCTTAACTATTGAGAACAAGATCCAAGTACCACCTCTGGGACTGGCATGCTCAGAAAGGAGGTATCTCACCCAGACATGCAAAGGAATAGTACTAAGTGAGCAGGAGTGGCACTCAGCTATATCTGTCATCACCTTTGAGTGCTAACAAGTACTGGATCAATGGGCAGAAACCAAACACTTTGCTGGGCCAGAACCCCCTCCTCTCTATAGAACATACCTCCAGCTCCCATTTTCCTCCTTTTCACACACTCTCTATCCATCCCAGCCAAGGTTTTAAATATATCAGTCCCTGCATAACAACAGACCACTCAGTTGTATCCCCGAGGTACAATAACTTTACAGTAAATTGACCAAGATAACGTCTTGGTTTTGGTCAGAAAAAATCAAAAGTTTTGATTTCACAGTATCAGTGTATTATGTTAGAATGCACTGGTTTGGGTTTAAGCCAGCAAATCAAATAGTTTACACCATTCCAACACATGTGTTTGCTCTGGTTGTGTTTTTTTTTCATTTGCCATTTCCAAGACATAAGATACGGTATTATTAACAAACTGAGAATGCCATTATTTACCCAGAAGACAATATATAAAAAAATAAACACTTTATTAATGAGGCATTCATGAATCAATCATATAAATATTTAGATAGATCATCAATTCAGTGTACTGGGAACTGAGAGCCACTGAGTGCCCAAAATGACACCATTTAGAGAGATCAGAGACAGCCATTTCCTAAAGCTGTCTGAAGGCAAGCTCTTTAAGATCTGTTTCTCATGATGGGTTTCCCAAATTTTGGAGTACTACAAATTATTAACCTATAGAAGATTAGATCTATTGAGCCAGTTAAATTTTAATTAGGGAAACTAAATGAAAATGAGAAATCTGGATTCTCAGTATAATTGTAATCAACCATGCTTAAGAAAGATATGTTAAAACCAGAACAATTGCAGAGCATGGTCACTAGGTTGATGAGGGGAAATGAGATTTGTTTAGCCCAGTCTCACAGAGGCACTAATGATATGCATAAGCAGAACAAATGAATATAAAGTGACCGTGATGAAATTTAGGGTGGGGAAAAAAAAAAACAAACACCATACCAGAAAATGAAAAAAGCATGAACTTTTGAATTTATGTGCCTGCATCCAAAGACAATTTCTTTTCTTATTTTTCCTAAAGGTGATATGCACCCAGCACTCAAAAAGACCTGCTAAACCTACAAATCTTTACCAACTAGATTACATGGATGAAAGGCTTTTAGGTATTACATATTGAGGATTTTTCTGTGTTCACAAGACTAGGAAATGCATTCAACATAATTGTTAGATTAGGTTGTATCATTCCTGAATTGTCTTTGGAAGGTTTTGTTTAGGTAGGTGTGCTTATACAACCCTGAGACTGTGAAAAATTCCTTGGACAAAAGAAGCAGTCATGGGGAGTCATGTAAAATACATAGGAGGAGGTAATTTAGTTAAGCCTAATTTAGTTTCTGCTTCAACACTCTTATGTCTGAGCATGTTTTAAGATTTCTCTGCTACTTAAATGTATGATGTGTTACTATAAATAAAGCAGCATTTCCAAAAACATTCATTTATGGCTGACTGCTTTAGTGGCTTAGTGAAAGTCAAATGGATTATTTTTGCAATATGTTCCCCCCTATTAAGCCTTCTGTCCTGGCCTGACAAGAACCAAGAGCTTCCCAGAAGAGTGCACTCTAAACTGCAGTTTGGGGAAGCTACTAATGCTGCTGTGCTTGCTTTTATTAGCCATCTTTACCAGCTGAAAACGCTGGCAAGGAACATGGTTTTTGTTCTTGGCTGCAATTCTATGACAAGTGTTTCCAATCTAGGAATTAATTTTTGACTTGCTAAACCAGAAGGATTTCCATAGTGGCAAAAGGAGAAATTCAGCCTGGCACCTATGAAGCTTCATTTAGTTCTGTCCTAAATGCTGTCCAGGCAAAAGTTAGGAAGGACAAGAGAAATCCAGAAAGCAGAGAAGTATATTATTTCCTCAGTTAAAATCTGTACAGTGGGTTCAACTGGCAGCAGAAAATCTTCTGCAGTCTGGTTTTAATTAAAGTTTGTCAGTGATGCTAGTTTCAGAGCTGGTCTAGGGTGTATCTGGCTGCTTTTGAGGAATGAATGTACCACCTGTTGCTCTCAGCCTTGAAGCACTGTACATGAATACAGTGGTAACACTAAGGTTTGCTAGATGCTTTTTAATCACTCTTGCACATACAGATACCACAGAGCTTGCTAAGATACCACAACCCCATAATGCAGGTTGATCTTCAAGAGTTATATCAGTTTAGCTTTTCACATAACTTCTCTGCTTCTATCAACTTCCTTGGAAAGATAGCAGCAGAGTTTTTGAAAACACACAATACATTGCTAGAACTGAAACCCAGAGAATTGATTCATCACTCAGACAATGAAGAAACACCAGAAGCCAGTTTCCAAGAGAGACTTCTGTTAGCCAGATGCCCAAGATTTAGGGACTGTCATCTAGACTCTTTCCAGCTGTGTAATGTTTTCCTGTTTCAGAGTCTCCTTCTCAGTTTGCTGCCATTCACTGTTACAGTCAGTTAGTGCTTCTTCTTAATTCTGTGTTGATTGAAATGAGCTTTGTATAACCCATCACAGGAGGCAATCTATTTGTATAAGAGTTATGGCAGAAACAAATGAAGTAGTAAAAAGAGTAGCCATCCTATTCTTGTATGATCCTCATGGCCAAAGGCAAGATGAGGAGTGATTAAACTCCTCAGTAAATGAGGATTTGGGGTTTCTCTTTCTCTCTTTAGTGAATATTTTAGAAATGCATTTAGCTGCTGCCAAAACCTAGAGCATGTGCTAAAACTTCTAGTTCTATTGCTGCAAAAAGTATAGAATAAAATATCCTTTAAAATTCCCAATTACATGACATGGTATTTCCATCTCACTCATAGTTAGCATGTGTAGGTCTTCTTCAAGCAGTCAGATTTTGGGGGAGGTTTCAATATCCATACATATGGCTGGTAATAAAATTCTAACCTCTTATTTCTTAATTATTACCTCATTCACTGACTCAGTGTTAGGACCTTGTTAACATATTATAAGATATTAATAGATCTTTTATTACCAATTATATTTCAGGATTGCTTTTCATATAGATGCCCTATTCCTAAGTTTATGTCATCTCACTGATTCTATTCCACTGCACTGAATGTAGTAGTTAAAAATGGCTAATAACTCATGTAACATTACAGGTACATTTGGTACCTTTCTCTCCTCTGATTATAGACATATCAGCTCATTAAACACTAGTGTAAGAACACTGGCTGAGCCCTTTTTTTTCTAAAAAGCTATCGGTGTGAAACTAGAGGCTAAGCCCTTCTCTTTTAATGAACCAATAGTATTGCCTTCATAATCAGGGAAGGCTGGGAAGAAATGGAAGGAGGGCACAGTGTTTCAAACAGCATTTACAGAACTGGTGTTTTTTCATGTCTGATTTAAAGCATTTTTAAAATGTCTATTTTGTGCCCTTTTCTCATCGCTACTTTCATTAAAAATGTTGATGTTTGTTATCAGAAAGGTTGCTGTATTTGTGGATATGCCAGATTGAACAGGATTACTCCATGCAGTCATTTAGAAACTGTGTAGTACTACATATACAACATCAAACTTGCATAAATGGTAAATGTGCATATAATAAACAATATAAATATGTACAACAATATATCTTCTAAGTCAGACAGTAATTTGGAGCCGTTAGAGGTCAGGGAGACATTTGTTTCTACAGAGAATATGACAGAATTTTTTATGGTTGCCTTAATGAATAAAATCAGTCATTTTTTGCTCCCAGCCCAATAGCATGCTAACTGTAAAATGTTTCACAGCTCTAATGGGTTTCCTCTCCTGAAGCTTTCAAGGCATAAAAAGACTTTATCTTCAAACTCAATTGAGCCTGCAGCAACCAGAAGGCCCTCTACACTTACAGGATGAGGCTTAGCCCTCTAGCTATTGACATGGAAGTCCTTCCTGTCTGGTTTTATCAGTGATCAGAAGGAAAAACAGATGTAGAACTAAACTCAGAGTGAAATGATTGTCCCTTAGATATTCCCCAGTGGAACTCTCCATGCAAAACACAAATCAGGTCACAGGGCCCCTCCTCCCTCCGAAAAACACACAAAAATCCAATCAGTGCAGGCACAGGTGTTTTACACAGTCTTCCCTAGGCACAAAGGACTCTGGTTTCTCTTATTCTTTCACTTTCATTAATTCTTATGTTCTCACTAGTATGTTGGGTAAGAACTGCTTGATCTCATAACAGCTCGTAAACCTTGTATTTTTCAATAGTGGGTCTGCATAACTGTTCTGTGTCTGAAAGGTGCAAGAAACATTTCAGCAGAAATATGTGCTGTAGCAATATAATAGTGCCCATCTGATTCTTGGCTGATTTTCATGGCCAAAGGCAAGATGAAAAGTAATAACTAATTTTACAGTAGATGAGGATTTAAGGTTTCTCATCTTTTCTTTGCTGAATATTTAGATAAAATGCATTTTATAGCTGCCAAAGAAATTATAGCAAAGACCACAATTTGCAGTTCTATTACCCAAGATAAATTAATACAGTATGACAAAGTGATTCAGCAGACTTGCTCTGTTATTATTACCTGTTTCAGAACTTCCAAATAAAATCAGTCAGCTGCAATGTATGCTAGGTCTCCCAGAGCTCCATTAGTTCCCTTGGTACCTTAAATACAATAATACCTTTAAATACAAATAACTGTTGGAAAGGGAAAGGTTATATTAATGCCTCTCAATATTGTACCAAATAATGAAGTTGTCTAAAACAGAGGTAACAAACTATTTTAGGACCTTCCCTACGCTAGCAATTTTGTAATATTAGTAGTTAATAAGACATATATCCTCAAGGGCTATTAAATTACTTTACAAATGACAGTCTAGGAAATAACATTATTTGCATTTTAAACTGAGGAAATTGAGGAATAGAAAGGCTATTAGACCAAACATAAATGGTGAATCACATTTAAGACATAAAAGAACAGAAATGGTGACACAGATTCATTTAACAGCACTTAACTGGGTCAAGCTAGCAGTATAGTCACACCACTTTCCGTTTCTCAAGATAGAGTAGCCCAGTAAATACAATTTTACTATTATTGACAAAAGACCACAGACTTTTTATTGCCCTTACAGTTATGGATCCGGAGTCTTGTCAGGGCTTGTTTTGGTGTGGCTCGCTGTAACATCAGTTGTCTAGGAGTGAAATAACTATTGTCAAAATTTGATTTGTCTTAGTTTTGGTTCTTAATAATAAGTAGCTATTC
Source organism: Calypte anna (assembly GCF_003957555.1). Lineage (NCBI taxonomy): Eukaryota > Metazoa > Chordata > Aves > Apodiformes > Trochilidae > Calypte > Calypte anna. The sequence continues at coordinate 32,209,242 of NC_044244.1, forward strand.
CATGTGGACTGAACTATCTAGGACTCTGCAGGAAAAACTGGAAGCATGATGGTCCTAGACTGTAAATACCAATGGTTAAGAAGTGGTCTTGAACAAGTTAAACCTCATCAGTAATTTAATATCTGCTATAAAGAAAAAAAAAACAAACTGAATAATCTAGAAACAATTAAAATAAACAACAATCAAGAAGTCTATGTGGAAAAACAAACAAACCCCATAAAAATAAATCCACAAAGATGCAAGACTGATGAAGACACTTTCCATGTTGCTGATAAAGATGCTGAACAGCACTAATCCCAGTGGGATCCATTTAGAACGGTCTCTTGGCTCTGGTCTCCATTTGGACATCAAGCTAACCACTACTCTTTGAGTGAAACTAGACAGCCAATTCTTTACCTACTGAGTGGTCCATCCATCCAGTCCATATCTTTTCAATTTAGAGACCAGTGTCAAACTTTTTGCACAAGCCCAGGTGGATGACATCAGTTGTTCTCCCCCTGCCTACTGATACTGTGACCACACTGAAATAGGTTTCCAAATTTGACAGGCATGATTTGCCTTTGTTAAAGACATGCTGGTTCCACTAGCCACCTCCACATTTTCCATGTGCCCTAGCAGGGCATTCAGGAGGATCTGCTTCACAATCTTACAGGCAAAGAGGTAAGACTGACTGATATGCAGTTCTCTGGATCTTTCTTCTTCCTTTTTTGAAAATGGGATTATGTATTTCCCCTTTCCAGTCTGTGGGAACTTCACTGCCACAACTTTTAAAACATTATGGAAAGCTGTAGTGAAATGAGGCAATCAGGTGTTGCTAATTACAAGGTAGGAGGCTTGAGCTTGTGTTAAACCTACCTGTGCCCAATTAGGGCTTACCCCAGCTGCGCATGAGCTGGATTGGGTGACCTAATGTGGGCTTAACACAAGATCACACCTCCCACCTCATAATTAGCAACACCTGATTGCCTCACTTCACTATAGAAAGCATCTTTACAACTTCACCCAGAAGTTCCCTCAGGAGTCATAAATGGGTCTCAACAGGTGCCATGAACTTGAGCACTTTCAGGTTCATTAGATGGTCTTGAACTGGTTCTTCTCCTACACTGTGGGATCATCCTTCTCCCAGTCCCTCCCTTTGCTCTCTGCGACTTTGTTGGTGTGGCCAAAGTCCTTGCCAGTGAAGACTGAGGCAAAAACGCTCTTGAGTACCTCAGCATTATCGAGGTCTCCTGTTTCCTTTGGGAGAGGGACTACATTTTCCTTAGTCTTCCTTTTTTTGGTGACCCCCCAATAAAAAATTTCGATGTTACTCTTGATGTTCCAGTTCTATATGGGCTTTAGTTTTCCTAACATGATCCCTAACTGCTTGGACAACTTCTCTGTACTTTTCCCATGCTACTTTCCTTGCTTCCAGTCTCTAGAGTTTGTGTCCAGGAGCATCTTTCTCATCCATGCAGGACTCCTGACATTCTTGTCTGAATTTCTCTTTGTTGGGACATCCTGATCCTTGGCTTAGAGGAGGAGGTCCTTGAATGCTGACCAGATTTCTTGGGCTTCTCTCCCCTCCCCTCCAGGGCATTATCTCATGATACCCTACCAAGCAGATCCCTGAACAGGTCAAAATCTTTCCTCCTGAAATGCAGGGTTATGAGTTTGCTGGGCACCCTTCTTGTTGCTGTAAGGATCTGGAATTCCACCATTTTGTGGTCACTGCATCCCAGGCTGAATATATATGTGTGTGTATATATATATATATATATATATACACACGTAGCATATATACGATAATACCTTTTGCTCATAGCTAAATTTTGAGCATAATAAGACAGAGCCTGGCCAGATCCTAAGGTACATGGACTGCCTTAAGTTGCATGATTCTCTCTGAACATTTCAGTTCTAGTCCCAGAATGAAGCACTGCAAGTTCTCCAGGGTCTCATCCATTCCCTGACAGCAAAAATCCCCCCATCTACAAACTCAGTTACAAATTTTTACTTGGTGTTTAAAAGAAATTACACTGCTTTCAACATATAATAATTATGGTATTTTTGAAAGAAAAACTCATTTTCTAATATGAATTATCAATGAGTAATATCCATTTTCAGAAGGAGGGAGTGAACTCCTGCTCAGTTGCAAAGATAATAATCTGTGAATTGCAAATAACAATTTTCCACAAAAGGGATTTCATCCTTCCTGATAATGGCTCTACTGCTTTCAGTCATACAATATATGGTATTCTTGCATTCTGCCTACTCTGGAATGGTTGCATTTCACTGAAAGGTGACAAAACCTTCTTCCTAATGCATATGCCAAAAAAAAAAAAAAAAAAAAAAGCTATGTAAAGATACTGTAATTTTTATTATTAGTCTCTTTCCAGATGATTCTTCATCATGCAGAGTTAGCACTTTTCAGCTGACAATCACATTGTAGAATATCCTCTTTCTCTCTTCTTTGGTATTACAAAATACCATGACAGATTAATCCTTTTCAGTAGCATGATGCCCCAGCAGGACCATTGAGAAAAAAAATATCCCAGCTTTTTCAAAACCATAGTTCCTGCTACAGAAGCTTTAATTTCTTTAGAATTAATGATCTCTCAGTAAGCAAAAGGAAGAGCAGGAAATTATTGACAGTCATCCTAAAACAAAAGCAGACTTAAACAAACTCAGTGTTTGATGAAGTCCTGGGCAAGGGAATAATGGAGAAAAATATTTTTGGCACTGCAACCACTGTGAAACCAAACAATGCTGAAGTTAAACAATTCAGAGCAGGAAATGCAGTAAGAATAATTTGAGCTTACAGGGAGATCTCTAAGTATGTTGGAATTTTAAAAGTATTGCCCAAAAAGTATAAGCAGGGAAAATTTGCTTAGGGTGACTAAGAAAGCAGTACAGAAGCACAAACAGATGAAATCAGGAGGGGGTAAGTGTAAAATCCAGAAATGGATAATAATAAGTTAGCAAAGGGGAGTTAGGGAAGAAAAAAAAAAAAACAAAACTTTAGAGGACATGGCAAAGTGAAGTAAAATGTCTTGAGCTTTATAGAGAAGGTAAGCTATTAATAGCAAAGGTAGAAATGTCCTGGGTTTTTTGTCTTCCTTTTTCACAAAAAGGTTAATAGTGATCAGTTGCTTCAAGAGACTGCTGTAACAGCAAAGGGATGTGAACATAGGCCAGATAAGAATAAGAATATAGCAGAGAATATTTAGGTATTTGGGAAAGTTATATATATTCAAGTCACAAGTCTTGAGAAAATGTATTGTAGAGCAAAGCAATCTTTGAATTGTTAGTGATTATCTCCCAGACTTCATGGAGAACAGATGAAATCTGAAAGGGATGGGGAAAGATAAATATTGATCTTACCTTTCAGAGAAGAAAAAATAAACACCTGGGGAATAAAAGATCAGTAAACTCAACTTTGTTATGTAGAATGATACTAAAACAAATGATTAAATAATCAACTTACAAGCTCCTAAAAACAATGGAGTAACATTAGGCACCCACTAATAGTTTCTTGAGACAAAAATCTTTTCAATGACAGCTCTGTTTACCTTTTCTTTCTGTCTCTACTTCAGTAAACAGAGAATAAGCACAAGACAAGCCGTGCATGTAGCTAGGGAATGCTTTTACCACAGTCACTCTCAGGGGAAAAAAGAAAAAAAAAAAGCAGGAAGAGATGATCTGCCATGAAATCGTCCTGGCATTGAAAGAGTTGATGAGAATGATCAGTGTCTGTGTTCTACCTGAACACGATACAGAGCAGGTAAAAGAGACATGTTTAAGACAGTTGTCACTAGGTTGTATCACACTGGAAGATGATGTTAGGTGGAGATGATGTAAATCTGCACTATGCATAGTTCTAGTCAGTGCTTCCATGAGTAGTGTGAACAGTGGAAAATCTCCTTAGAAGTTGTGTGGATGATTGAGCTGGGAGGGACTGCAAGCACTTTAGAGATTAGGTTTAGAATTCAAAATTATCTTGATAAATGGGTGAAATGGGCTGAGATCAATATGGCAAAACTCAGTAACAGCTGTGAAGCAGGATGCATATACTCAAACCCAAGCGCACACATATAAACATAAGAAAAAAACTGAGGTATATAAAGACTGAAAAATGGATACAAATCAGCCATGTGCTGCTGTTGCAAAGAAGGTAAATATTTTTCTTTATAGTAGGAGGAGTAGGGCATATAGGAAATAGAAGGCAACAATCCTACTGTGTGAGGCACTAGAGAGCATCCACTGGAGTACAGTTTTCAGCAATACACTTTCAGAAAGATGCAAATAAGCCAAAGAAAATATAGGAGACAGGAATACCAATTAAATGGCCTGGAAAAAACAAGCTGTAAAAAAGAGTTGGAAGAAAGGAGTATATCAAATTCACCATTGCCACACCATGGTCTTTAATATCTTCATGACAGATGAATCCTCCTGACTATGTCTCTTTTTCTTATCAGTTTAAAAAAAAAACAAAACAAAACCAAAAAACAACGACAACAACAATAAAAACCCCAAACAAACCAACTAGGCTTAATTATTCCATATTAACAGCAAATCAATAGCTGGGTGAATTAAAACTAAAGAGCCTATTATCTTTGACAAGCCAATTGTCCCATTTTCAGACTTCCCCACCTAAATCCCAATTTCTTTCAGCATTTCATAATATTCCTGTGCCTGTAGTATGTAAATTAATCTGCCTTTAAAAAAAAGCATAACTAAGCACTACAGACTGGGTTTAGTTCACTATATGATTTATTAATTGGGACACTTATGAGCATAAATTGATCTGTCATTTTCAGGACCAGATACTTGATAACATGCATAATCCTTAAAATATGCAAGATAAAAATAAAAATACAGCCTGTTATCTGCAAGCCATTCTAAATCAGTTGTGAAATCATATCAATTGAAATGAAACTTCTCATCTGATTTCTGCTTCTTTGACTCTACCTGGCTCTCATGATGCCATAAACAAATTATGCATTTTCACAGAAGAGATTTAGTTCCTTTTTGGTGCTTGACCACAGCAAAGTTCCTGACAAGACCTGACATACAGGGTTATAAAACTTACTTCTTTTCAGCTGGCTAAGTGAAGAACTTCAGCCAGAAGATCATACTCCCTTTTTTTACATCAGAAAATGAAGCTGGAGGAACTTTACTACATTATATCATCCATATTCCATAGCCTAGGTGTAGCATTGAACCTTTATTCAAGTACGGAAAATGTCAAAAGAAATCTTCATTTTATTGCTCAGGTAAGTGTCTAATAAATATTGGAAAAATTGCAATCCAAACCCCACTAGACATGTACAAACTAAAAATGACTATCCAGTCAGAAAATGGTGTCAGATTTTCGTCAGAAATGTCTAATTTCAGTCAGAAATTGGAGTTTTTAGGCTAAGATTGTATTTCCACTTTAGTTTTGGGTTTCTGTTGCTGGAGAGAGCATCTCCAAATTTCATGTATTTCCCTTATAGACAAGTATTCTTTCTCCCCTTGTAACATCTGACTAGGACAGAGTGGTAACCCACCAAAGCACATGAATAAGTATTGGAAATTTACTTAAGAGTTTAAGCAATTAATTTGGTTTTTCTAGTAGTTTTTTTGCAGCCTCTTTGGGCTGCAGTTTGACATGACAGCACAAGGTCTTAATTACTTGCTAAGGAATCACAGATAGATGGATAGATAAATAGAAAGAGAAAAGCAGTAAGGTAATTGCTTTTAATGGAGGGGCCAGAGTGGTGGTGAAGAAGGCAGAGATTATAAATGATGCTAAATCAGACCAGTTCTTTTCTTATATCTATGATTCTCCTGTTCATAGCTAGCACTGCAGCAAACTCCATGTTTAACAAGAATTTGAAACATATCATCCCACTGAAGGGATGAGAAAGCTCTTGAAAAAATTCAGTTTTATAAGCTCCCAAGCTTTAAGCGCAGAGGAAAAGGGAGTCTGTCAGGAGAAATCAGCCAGGATCTGGCAGCCCAAGGGAGGTGAGGCTGCTTCAGCTCCACAGCTTGGGTCCAGCTGGTAGTAAGGCTGAGCATGGACTCCCAGAAGGCACACAGAGAGCATATGTATACACCACATATATACAAACATATGCAGCTGGCCATGCAGATAATACGAACAGTGCTCACACAAACAAAAGTGACCTTGTCCTGATGCCCTTTCTGGCTGTGCAGAATGGAAGGTCACTAGTAAGAAAATATGTATGTGTGTGTATGTGTATATACATGTTTAATGTACACATATATATACATATGTGCACAGAGACAGAAAGGGAGATATAGAGAAAGAAATGAGTGTGGATCCTTGCAACATGTGGGCTAAGACACCTATTCTGGGTGTAATTAACTGGCCTCCCAGTCTCCCAGAGTTCCGCAGCTGGCACCTGGGTACAGATGATTCCCCAGGGCTACACTCCCACTCCATTTGCTTGCACATACCCACTCACACACACGTGCACACACACACACACGCATGCATATTTTGGCCAAGACTTCCTTGGTCCCCAGCAGACAACCCTTTGTGCTGCTTTTTTTGGATGTGCAGATGAGCTTTTGCCACCCAAGTTAACAGAGAGAAGCAGTCACTGACCAGCAATAACGTTCAGAGATTTGAAAGAGGTAGTGATTAGGCAGGAAAGTACCCCTCTCAGGATTACAAAAGAAGGAAGTGAAATCTGCAGAAAAGTGAGGTAAATTCTGAACTGATTAGAGGGTTCTTCAATAAAAGCAAAAGAAAACAGATGAGGATCTATGAACTCGATAAAAGAGAAAACATGTATCCCACTGAGAGCAGTTATGGATTGAGTACATGCTTGTTTCCTAGTGCTGTATCACAAAACTGTCAAAACTGCAAATGCAGTGATGTGCAATACTATGGACACGCTATTTCTTAAAGGTTGCCAAAACACACAGTGAGCAGAAGCTCAAACTAGTGTTTGGGAACACTATTTACTCATCCCAGTTACTTACCCAAATATTTGATCAGGTTTGGCAAAACAACACAAGGAAAAATTAGTTTCTCAGCTATGACTCAAAAAGAAATCATGGAACTGTGGTATTTATACAACATGGGAGGTGCCCTACAGTTCACAACAACGAATGCCTGCCAGATGTTTGCCAATTTATGCGTGCATCTTGCCATGGCCCTTCGCAGCATTTTGTATGTAATGGAAGAGAAGCCTGCATAGGAGGAAAGCAAACAAAAGGAAAGAGTAATAGAAATGGACATTTTGAGCAATAGAACAGGGAAAAGATGTCAAGTCCACTTTGTTTGAAGCTTTCTCTAATCTAATCTTCCCTGCATAAAGATACAATAACAACCCATTTTTCTAATTAGACTTCTTAAGAAAATACCAGTGAAAGATTTATTTAAAATTTTGGGCAGACTCCATCCTTGGAAATTTTTAAGACTTGTCTGGATAAGCTCTGAATAACCTGGTCTGATCTCAGAGGTAACCCTGATTTATATTGGAGGTTATGCTAGATACCTCCTGAGGTTTCTTCCAGCCTGAATTGTCCTGTGATTCTGCTATCCTAAAAAAAATGGTGCATCAGAAATTTCATTTGCATATCTGGAAGCAGCCAAGGTGGCAAGAGGTTTGTAAACAAGTCATAGCTACAGATTTCTCTTCCATTGGTTACAACTGTGGATAGATGCGTGATATAGAAGTTCACAGTGGTTTTCCTCAATAAGATTTGAGTTTAAACCAAGTAGTCCAATCAGCCTGAATGCAAATTATCTTAAAATGTCAGTATAAATGTCATCAGACTATGACACAAGGAGAGGGTGAATTTCAGGAAGGAGCCATCCATGCAGAGGAGCTGTCAGCCTCTTTAGCCTGCAGGGATGAGGCAACAGATCTTGGATCTGTACCAATAGCTCCTCTCCTGACCACTGTCTATCAACAGGTTCTTTAAGTACTTGCTTTTCTAGGTTGCCATAACAGTATTGCTGCAAAGCTTTTTTGCATTTTCTTAAATTCATTGTGACCTTCTGTGATCAACTCTTCTGTCAGATAAACCTAATTTTCACTGCTCAAGGATCATGAAGGTTATCACTGATAACTGGCAAGAATTACACATTTGCCAAGGAGGTTCGGGTTAGGGTTAGGGTTAAGGTCAGAAAGATTGTGAAGGTGGAATCGCCATGTCCCATGGTATCTTATATATAATATAGTGGATAGGAAGGAAAAGTTCATAGTAATGGTGCTGAAGGAGTGTATGAAGTCATGATAAATATAAAGTGGGGATTCTGCTTGGGAATTTTTTAATCAGCAGCGGGAAACAAAGATTAAAAGCTGTAAGCATCTCTTCACTGCACCCAAATAAAACTCTTCTGCTGTCCCTGTTTAATTTGACTTGCTCATGCTACCTGTGAATGGTTCATGTTTTTTATTTCAACTACCTATCTTAAAATTTTCTGCAAATGTAAAAGGGAATGTAAAAGATACACAATAATGCAAGAATTGGGAGTAATCGGAACCAAAATGATGTCCCTTCCATAAATATAACTGTATGACTATTGACAATAACAACAAGACTTACTATGTACAAGATTCTGATTTCCATTCAGGCAAGAAATTGTTGCCCTTTAAAAGCAGCTATTCATAACACTGGGGAAAATTCTCACTGTACTGAACATGCAGCAGCTGCTGGGATGCTCAAATGTCATGCTTTCTTGGTGAGGATGTGAAACTATTGTAGAGAATATATGCTAAAAGTAAAATAGCATTAGGGAGAGTTTGGTGGTGTGGAAGATTTACACTTCCTACAGTGTTCCTGAGAACAAGGTTGTTCTTTCTATTTAAATTGTGTCCATGGCAAATAAGAGGTATGGAGAGGCTGACAGAGTATTTATTACCAGTGGATATATAAAAACCAAGAAAGGCTAAATAAACAACCTTTCTTGGAAAGTCATATAGAAGTTGTGTATAGACTACTTCTTGTCTTATCAGTTGCCATCTCAGTAAGATGGTTATAATGATACAGAATTTTCTTACAGTGGTATGGAATGTGTGTTTGCTTGTCCATATGTGATTCTTATTTCCCTTCTTCCAAGAGAGTATATTGTAAATTTACAGAAACACAGAATGTTAGGGTTTGGAAGGGACCTTAAAAGATCATGCCAGGGCAGGATCACCTAGTGTAGGTCACAGGAATGCATCCAGATGGGTTATGGATGTCTCCAGAGAAGGAGACTCCACAACCTCACTGGGCAGCCTGGTCCAGTGTTCTGACACCCTCACAGTGAAAAAGCTTTCTCTTAAGAAAGCTCCTGAGCTTTCTTGGAACCTCCTGAGCACAAACTTGCACCCACTACCCTTGTCCTATTATTGGACACCACTGAGAAGAGCCTGGCTTTATCCTCCTGACGTGCACTCTTTACATATTTACAAACATTGATAACGTTTCCCCTCAATCTCCTCTTCTTCCAGCTAAAGAGACCCAGCTCCCTCAGCCTTTTCTTGTACAGGAGATTTTCCACTCACTTAATCATCTCTGTGGCTCTGTGCTGGACTCTCTCAAACAGTTCCCTGTCCTTCTTGAAATGAGGGGCCCAGAACTGGATGCAATATTCCAGATGCAGCCTCACAAGAGCAGAGTAGATGGGGAGGAGAACCTGTCTCCATTTACTAACCACCCCCATTCTAATATACCCCAGGATGTCTTTGTCCTTCTTGGCCACAGGGACAGACAGTTGGCTCACAGTCATCTTTCTGTTTACTGGAATCCCCAGATCCATTTTCTATACTGGTACATGGGGTTGTTCTTTCCCAGGTGCAAGACTCTACACTTGCCCATGTTGTATTTCATTATCTTTCTCCTCACTCAACCCTCCAGCCTGTCTAGGTCTCACTGAATGGCAGCACAGCCCAGTTTTGTGTCATTAGCAAACTTGCTGACAGCATGCTCTGTTCCCTCATCCAGCTCATTGATAAATACTTTGAACAGTACCAGTTCTGGTACCAACCCCTGAGGGATCCACTGGATACAGGCCTCCAACTTGACTCTGTCCTATTGACCACAATTCTCTGATTTCTTTCCATTAACCAGTTCACAATCCACCTCACTATCTGATCATCCAGACCACATTACTATGTACAAAAGAGTTTTGGAAAGAAAAATAAAGGATAGGGAGTTTGAAATACTATCTGATGCACATACAGTACAATAAATACAGATGGATGTTGATCATGAACCTATTTTCCGCACTGGTTTCCAGATTTTATGTATTAATTTCCAAGCAGAATCTGCTGTACGTGTTTCAAATCCTGCCAAATTAAAGAAATCCACATCTTTCTATGATCTTATGATTCTTTCTGGAGTCTAATCTTTAGATAATCTATAATTTATATTTAATACAAGTGGATAAAATAATGGCATATATATCTTGTTTGTAGCTCAGATGTGATAATTGTTAATAACATAAGCTGATATCTTCCATTAAATTATATTAGATTCCATCAGTTCACCTCATCTTGTTGACTGAGAAGATTAAACATTGCTGAGGAAAAATAAGATCTCTTTGAGTCTCATTTCTTATACTTTCATGAAGGGTAAATTGCAGTGGTGATGTAACCATAAAAATACCCATTTGTTTGCTGAGCATTTTAAGCTAAATTTGTCTTAACACTTGTGTCTAGACAGCTGATTATTAACCATCCAAGAACCTAAAAAACTCTGCCAATCCACTATAGAGCTATAAAACATTTGGTGCTAGACTCAACAGATCATGCTGTGTGTTTCTGTCCTACAATAAAGGGTCATCCTAAAAGTGAAGACTGAAGACTCACTGTACCCTAAACCTTTTTGATAAAGTTGTCAGCAAAAGATGTTAATGGTGATGACTTTGAAATATTAACACTCATCCAATAGAAATGAGTGAGAGAGTGAACAGCTTTGCAAGATCCACTGGGGAAAAAAAAATCCCTATGAAATGAAAACCACTTTCTCATTCAGTGCCAGACTACAAGGAATTAGTCTAATTTGTAAAGGGTTATTAGCATTATTGCAGGCTTTTTTCTGGCCCAGGAAAAGCTTACTGGAACTACATCAAGCTCACAGACAAAATACCTCTACACCATCCTCATAAATTTGTCTAAAAAGCACGTAGCCTTGAGTACCCACATTAAAATGTCACTACTGGTTCTCATCTCTAGCACAAGAATGCTGTGAGGGACATCCCAGGCTTACTAGTAATGTATGGCATTGTACAAAAATTAGCTAAGTGTTGTCCAGTTGGGAAGGACAGGGATTTTTGTTAGCTGGGCACTCACCAGTTGCCTCTTCTGTGAAGTCAAAGGCAAGATCCATTGGAAGAGCTTTCAGTAAGCATACTCCAATGCTAACCATACTGAACTACCTTGCTGAGGGGCTGCACCAGTTCTCAGGCACCAAAGAAGCATTTGCATCATCAAGGATAGCATTTTTTCTTCTGGAGTTGGTTCCACATACTGCAGTGTACTCCACAGGACTATCATAGCACCTAGAAAGCACCCTAGAAGCAATATCGTCCCTGGGTGAATGCAGGCAAAAAAAGCCTGGCACCCACATGAATGCTTTTATCTATGGTGCACATGATAATTTAGGTCAGTCATTGACTGCAAATGCAAAATACCTTAAGACCTTCCTAAGGATTTTAAAAGAATGTATGTTTATAATTTATTTTCATTTCTATGGTGAGGGGATTGCTAATCTGCATTTAGCATTTTGTATTTGATAAATTTTACAGGTTTGACTGTAAGAGGGTTGATTTCCTTGTGAAAGAAAGTATCAATTTAAGTGCAAGCCTCTGTGCTATGTACTCCAGGGACACAGAGTGCTTTTTAATTGGTTTGTGTAGATTGCTTGCTGATTTTTGATACCTTAATAGAACCCTATGGCACTGCTGTGGTTTCCCATTTCCTTACAATTAAGCAGACACCAAGTCCTTAATACAAATGCAGAATTTTATTAAACTTACTTATATACAATTAAAAAAATTCCAGGGTACAGTCCAACCTGCTGATTTGCTAGCAAGGTATAAAACTGCTTTTTATAAACTATCAAACAATGCTTAGTCAAGAAAGAAAAGGGAAAAAAAAAAAAAGGTGTTAATTAAAACTAAAGCTCACCTTGTAAATACAATTTTAAAACTTCCTAAAGGCAAACTGAATGGCAGCAATCTTTGTTTTCTTCACTGCACCTACCTTTTCCCTTATACACAATGTGGAGCCATACCACAACTGAACAAGTGGGGAATATTTGTCCTGTTCCCCCCACAGTTACTTTAGCTGTGTGTTTTGTAAAATATGTGAATGTACGTAATAAATCCCATGTCTGGATACTTGCTTGCTCCCTTCCTTATGGATTACCAGTACTGTATGGCACTTTCCCTGACTGTGTCTGCTCAAATTTTGAAGCTTTGTGAGGAAACCAGAGCGAGGGGAAAAACCAATCTGCAACAGCTGACAGTTCATGATGCCACAGAGACAGAAACAACAGGCAGAATGTCAGCCTGAGGTGGCTATTACCTGTATTTGTTATGCCTTTCAGCTGCTGAAAGATGCATTTGGACCATTTGGGCCATTTGGATTAGTCCTTATTTTTAGTCCAGATGGATTAAGCTGAGAGATGTGATGTGTGCACTCTCATGGTAAAAGAATCCCACTGCACTGCAGTGAAGGTTCAAATGATCTGCAGATGCAGGAGCCCCTAGGAACTGGGAGGCTGAGGGTTTGCATAGGCTCCACTACCAAACTTAAATCCTGGTCAGCCAGACAGGAGGAAAGGATTGGGCCCTCTGTGTTGCATGTGGCTGCATTCATGCTTTGTGTGTGTTTAAGTAGGTGAGGAGAAACCTTCTGTGTCTTAGCCCTCAGGATCTTGTTTCCTCTAATATTACTAGAAACTCAGCTGCAAAACACAAGTTCTTCTGGTGGACAGTTTTTCATGCATACACCAATGGGATGTTTTGGTAAAGAGAAACCCAGGTCTGCTAGGAATTCTTTAGTGTGAACATGAGTCACCACTAGAGGAGTTCTCAGTCCACAGGAAACCTATCTAGTACCAGCCAGCTGATGTGGGGACAGAAATGTTCTTCACTGGTGTCATCTGTCCCTGTATGGCTGCCTCATAGTAAGGACAATGATGTGACTAGAAGTTCTTCCAGTTCTGCTGGCAGTATGGGGACTCCTTCACTTCCTCACAGAAGTAGAAGTGGTGTACTCTGGTTTTGTTACAACTGCAAAGCATACATACCCAATTAAAGGTTCATTGCAAAGAAAATATTATTACCCTATTTAAAAAAAGGAGGGAGGGGGAGAGAGAGGGGACAAGGGGGGGAGAGAGGGAGAGAAGGAGGGGGAAAGGGAGGGAGAGAGAGAGGGAGGGAGAGTGAGAGGGAGGGAGAGAGAGAGGGAGGGAGGGAGGGAGGGAGGGAGGGAGGGAGGGAGAGAGGGAGGGAGAGAGGGAGGGAGAGAGGGAGGGAGCCTACCAGCGTGTTATTGATGTGAGTACAGCATTGTCTGGCTCTGAAAATCCCCAGACCACAGACCCTGTTACACCTACACCCTCTCAGACCTCTGAGAAGTAACTCAGCTCATGCTGCTGGGCTGGTGACTGCTGCTGCTCACACAGGCTCATTGTGAGCTGGCTCAGGAATCTCTGCAGTCTGCTGCATGGATGCCCCAAAGTGCACACAGATCAGCAGACTCTGCAATATTAAAGTCCTCAGCTTACACTCTTAGGCACTCACACAGCATTTTTTTGTTGTTGCAACAGTGAATGAAGCATGTTGAAATTCTGAGCCTACAAGCACCAATATTTTACCCAAACTCATTTGTGCACTTAGTGGTTGATCCACAGCCCACTAGAGACAAAGGGAAGACTGCCATTAACTTCACATCAGGCTCATAAAAAATGAGGCAGATAACTCCCATTAATGTTAATGAGAGTCATGTACATAAATCACCTAACTGCTGATGGAAAAAGAAACCTTTTTTCTGTTCTGCTTTTTATACAGCTTCCACAGCCTGTAATCTTCATCCTTCTCCAACAGCACTGTGAAGACAAAAGCTTTTTCAACAGCTACATCTTTTTAATGATTTTGCTTTCTGTCAATAAGAGTCAAGCTTCATGTAGACAGAATACATTTAATAATACAGTCATTAAACAATTGTATTTTTACATAGTAATGAAAAGACAAAATTACAACAAAATTCTTTCCTCAAAGGTAAATGATTATTTCTCAATTATTTTTGAGAAAGTACAGTAACAACTCTTGGTTTTATTTCAAATTCACTTTTCAGAAAGAAAAAATATTTCCTTAATTATGCATTTTAACTAACAAATATAGCTGTTTTCCATTTTTTTGCTCCTCTTTCCTCAAAGAGCTGGATTTTTTGCTTCCTCACATGTTTGCTTCAGATTGCATTATACATCATATGAAATCCCTTGCCCTACAATTGAAGACATGCACATACATATGCAGAATTATAGGGTTGTGTACAACTCACCCTCTTTACACAGTGTATATATCCTGGGTAGGCTTTTGTATAGTTTAAAGTTTTTTATAATTAATTATATCTACAAAGAAAAAAAAAGAGCTTTCAGATGTTAGTATTTTCTATTTGTATAGAGACATATGTAAAAAATATAAAATACAAATAGATTCTTTTTTTTTTTAAACTAGAAAGTAAAAATTAAATACAGGGTTAACCTCACTAATATTTGAATTTGAAAGGTTTTTTTAAATAACATTCCAGAGACTGCATTTTCCTGTACATTTCAATAATGATGGATGGCCAAGAGACAGTGCAGGAAAAATGAGCTACTGCTAACGACTTATCACCAGCAGGAGCTATTAGGATTCTAGAAAGCATTGCAAACAGATTTTTAGTTTTCAAGACTACACTGTAGCTGCTTTGCTTCACCAGTTTTAGTCTTTCTTTGGCTGCTTATCCTTAACTCCTTAATGTGGCACATTAATTACAGCTTCTCATATGTTCTGTTCTTTTAGGTCCCTGTGTCTAGAAACGTTGCCACTCAAACAGCAAAGTGCAAGCTTTCCATCATTCTAATAGTTAAATAAAGGGAAGGCTGTGCAATTGGAACAGCATGAAAAGTCACCTTGACAATACCCTTACTGGTAAAAAGGAGCTTAAGGCATCACAGTTCTTCACTGTGATTGAGTCGACCACATTTATGACTATTCAGGATATTTTAACAATTTCAAAGTTTGACACGGAGTAAGAAATGCCATTTTGCAATTGCTGCAAAATGATCAAATGCATCAAATGTAAAGAAATACGAACAAAATATCATTTTTTTATTATGTAAGCCGACAACAAGCTTAGTCAGGTAGGAACTTGAATAAATATTGAAGTTTTTGTAATATCTGGCCCAGGTAGTCAGTATGAAATTTAAACCTAAGAAGAAGTCTGTAAGAAGCTTAAGTCACCAACAAGGTTCAAGTTTTATTTTCGGGATTTAAGTAGCACAGTTATGGAGTAGAGACCTTAAATTGAGGTTTTGAGAGGAAAAGTTTTATGCTGAATTCCTTTCATACGTTGCCTTTGGCATGTGTTTCATGGCGGGATTAAGAAAAGGACTGAATTTGGGAAGTAGGACCTGGACCATACAATATCAACAATTACACAGCAATATGATATCCAGTGAAACTCTAAAGGAGATCCAAATTATTTGTCACCAACATTTTGTTCTGACCAAAGCCCTTGATGTTTCATATGCCCTTTCATCTAGGTGTTCAAATTAACACCTTAATTGCAGTTTAATTTTCTAATTTATTTAGCTAGAATGCTTAACACAAGATTTAGACAGAGAGTAACTTCATTAAAGACAGTGGAGCTCACCAAGGCAAAAACTGGCTTGCACTTCCTTTCGTGTTTTATTTCAGAACTGCTAATTGCATAAATTGATTAGTTTAAGGTCTTCACACTACATCCTTTAACAAAATATGAGGTAAGATCCAAGTTACATGGACTTGGGCAATTAGCACATCATTAACTGAAGTCCAGTCAGCACTTTGGCTCCCTGTTTTATGGTATATCTCTATTTCATCCCAAAGACATAAAAATGGGAAAAATATTTTCTACATTCCTTCTTCATCAGGAACACTCGGTAAAGCCCTGAATTTGAGATGTCCTAGATCCTTCATTGCATACATCAATACTTAAGGATCCATCTCTCAAAAGACTATTAATTTTTCATATAAATTTCAGTGTAATCAAATTTGAATCAAAGCAGAGGGATGGATATTCTAAATGATGGAACACAATCTTATACATAGGAGCTATAACTTTCTTCACTGAGCAAGGTCTAGGTGTTTGCCTGAGATCAGAACATTTTCAAGGCTCTCTTACTACTCTGGCATCTAGTTTCTAATGCTGGTACTGACAGAATGGAAAAACCACATCCTGCTTATGAAAATCTTACAACCCAAAGAGCATTTTTCTGCAGTGACCTACAAGTCTCTAACTGATCACACTATTTTAAAAGGTGCCACCAGTAGCTGACACTAGTGAGTAGCTAGTGTATGTGTGTGTGTGTGTGTGTATATATATATATATACACACACACTTATATAGAACAAATGACTACATTTTAATGTATTTTTCAGCTTCTTATTTTTCCATCACATCTTTTAAGCGCATTGTTCAGACTGGTGCAAAATAAGCAATTCTAAACTTCTACCAAATAATAAAAATTTAACTTGCAGCTGTCAGAAAAAGACATATAGAACAATCAGGGCTGTCAATATAAGGCCAAAGCATGTAGCTAATGCATGTTTTGCTTCCTGCTGAGGCTTGTCAGAGTAACCATTCTTCTCCAAGAGCCGCAGAACAAGTGGTACAGCTTGCCAACACCACACTGTGCAACTCTAAGGACAGTGTAGCAACAGAATCCAATTCAGTAGTAATGGAGGAGGGTTGGATCTGAATTTCTGGAGAACCCCTTTCAAGACATGACACCAAATCTTGGTTTTATTCGGGGCTGTTTGCCAGAAAATACACACACACCTCTACTGCAAATGCTACCTAAACAATCATTTGGTGTCTGCTCTTAGAAAGGCAATTACATAGATGGAAACATCCTGTGGATATATCTGACATTTTTTAAACCTGTAGAGCCACTCAATAAGAATGCCCAATATGTTTCTCTGTGTCCCTCCAATATTGGTTTAGATATGACATTTGATTCAGCTCCATGCAATAAGAGATATCCTGTCAGAATTGTTTCTTTAGGAGTTGGGCAAAAATGATGTCTATAGAAGTGACAGGTCATATTTCACCAGTCACTGCAGCAAAGTCATGATGTTCCCAGACATGAGCCTATCTTAGGCAACTAGTGCCCACCTGAAGAACTGGGACTCTTTTAAAGTACCCCAAATGCTCCCTGTTGAAACCAGCTTCATGCCTGGTATTGAATAAGAAGAAATTAAAAGTTTATCATAAAACAGGAAAGTGTCGTAAGTCTAATTAAAAAAGCATCACCAACATTACATATCTTATTTTGAATTCATGAATGCTTTTTTTATTTTTTTTTTATTAACTGTATGAAAGTATAAAGAAATAATTACTTATATTAAATAGTCATTAAAAGAGCTCTGCACTGGATATGATTGCCATCCTTCAGGCAACTGAGCTCAGTGAAGGAAATTAATCAGCTTTCATAGAATCATAGAATCATAGAATCGATTGGGTTGGAAGGGACCTCAGAGATCATCAAGTCCAACCCTTGATCCACTACCATTTTGGGGGGAAACACAAACAAGGTATTCTTACAGGTCGTGCTGACTCCAAAATCACTGAGCCACAGTCAAAGGCCTGATCCTTCCAACAGATTTGCATGGGTGGAACTTTGATTCTGGTCATTCCTATTATCAAAAAGAGCTTATACAGCCGTATTTTAACTAAATACTTGGAAAAATAAGGAACACAGAACTGACCTCAAATTAGCAGCAAATTTCCCACTAGTATCCCTAATGCCAGGCTTTAACTCATCACCTGTCTCTTTGGATGCACTGAGATAACAGCTCCACAAATGTTGATTTCCTTATGAAGAGTCTGAACTTTCTCCACTAAGTTTGCCTGTACACAGAGGTCTTTTATAATATAAATTTAAATACACAATCTGGTTTACAATGTTTTCCATCATCTCTTCTCTCCATATGTTCTCCCACTAGGAATCTAATGTGTTCTGCATATGAGAGATGACAAGGGAATATGCCTGAGAAATAATTCCAGCAATTACGGCATATGGAGGCTTTGTTTTTGAGTCGCTTTTGCCATGAACATTAGGCAGAGCATCTGGGACCAAATTCTGTCTACCTGCCCATGGACATTAGCAAAATCATCATCTTCCATTTGTAAATTCTGATGAAGTAATCTGCCATACAGAGAGGACCATTTCATCAGCTTTATGATCAGGGAGCATATTGAAACACAGACCATTTATAGTTAGGAAAGAACACTTCTGTTCAGACAGGATAGTTTAACCTGGAAACCATTTTAAAAGAACATGATTGAGATAGATCACCTCTCTCCTTATCTTCAAGAAGAACTACAAAGAAATTGTTTTCAATTCCAGGCCACTATTATTTAAAAAATAATTTCTCATCACTACTGACATTTTTTAAGAACAGACTAGATGCTAGGTTGAAAGAAAATTACCAAGGAATACAAAATTAACAATAAATTTTTAAAAATTATTAAAAAAAAAAAAAAAAAAAAAAAAAAAAAAAAAAAGAGAGAGAGAGGGAGACCCACATGCTAAATCTGTAACAGGAAACGATTATACTCGGTAGACCCAAAATTGGCAAGGCATCCATAACTACTCATAAGTAGAGAAAATAGACTAAAAGCCCTCCTTTACATGCACACATACTGGCTAAACTAGTGTAAATTTTGTGAGTTCTGGGTATCAAATCTATCTACAAGACATAAGGCTAGGGATTGCAAGTTCAGTTTTTGTCGTGTTTGTTATGACAGTAAGGAGAAAAGAGACCAAGAGAATCAACCAATATGCTGATATGGGATAAACCTGCAACTCCAGCTGTTCATCACATTTAAAAAAAGAAAAAAAAAGTCTCAGCAGCAAGTATCATCACTATTTTATATGTCTTTTTCCCAGCTGTGCAGTTGAAACTGTGAAAGCAAAGCCATAAATCCCAGACTACAGCAACTTTAGGTTACCTCATTGTTACAGGGAACAAAAGAATGGCTCTGCTGTTGTAGAGTATCTAAACAGAGTATTACAGCCATGCATATAAATATAATTTAAGAGCTAATATAGAACATTTACACTTCGAGTTCATATGGGCAATATTATTCCAATCATAAAAACTATTTCTTGAATTATTTGGGCAATAAACTGGTTTTCAGAAAACCAGATATATTTCAAATTTTTCAATAATGATGTGATTAGTGATTTTTAATAACAAAAATCGATTATCAAGGAACAACTGGATTTACTTCCACACAGAATTACCTGTATAGTAGCAAGTAAGGATTGAAAATATACAGCAGGTCTTTTAACTGTTAGTCTGAATAGGGACAGGCATATGAACTTGCTTATTCAGAGATTTCTAAGCAGAATGCTGAATGTTTAGCTGCAGCTGAAGGCCTTATCCAAATACCACTGAAATCATCAAGGCACCTTACCATTTCTGTGGTCTGGCTTTGAAGTAAACGTGAAGAAACACATAAGAGAGACCTTTACGCCACTGCAGAGAACAGGCCTGAGGACCAGTCAACTGCACCCCAATGCTCCCCATGCAGGGAGCAGAACCTCAGAACCTACATCTCTGGTGATGAAACCATCCTACAATGGTTCTGGCTAGGATGGGGCCCCCCTGTCAGCACTCAGAGTCATTCCCTAATACTATAGTTTCCACCTGTCACCATCAGTGGTCCTCCTGTCAGGTGTTCTCAAGTTAGTTTTGGATTAAGAGATGTTGGCAACACTTGTCACTACCAAAACAAAGTTTTGGGAAATTCAGCCTTCTCACATACTACTTCTTGTAATTACTACATAGGCAGTGCAGATTAATACAGCTGATGCAAAACAAAGAGCCACGGAAGACATTTTTGCTAAAATATTTACAATGATTGACTGTAAAGTGGTATCAGGAAAGTTAACACATTACAGAAACAAGTTAATCAGGATACAAACTGTTATTCTCATTATTCAGTTTGCAGCCACTGAAACCATGAGAAATCATTTAATACCATCAGATGGTTCAGGTGCGGCAATGTTTGATATAGAGCTATCTACCTGTCATCAAAAAGAAACTAGAGATTAAAGCATGACTTCTATCACAAAGCCAAACTGTGCTCCTTTTCCTCACCAGTATATTGGTTAACAACAGATGTGTACAATTCAGTAAATGAAGAAGAATGCAGTAAATCAACAGAAAAGGATGCCAATCACACCTTTCTGTTTTGTTGTTATAGATACCCATTCATTACCTGGAAACTGTAAAAGCCAGCTGTACAATCACAATGAGCAAAAAAAAAATCCAGTGTATGTTTTTATGAAGCCTAACAAAATAACATGCTTTCTAGGAGATTTTTAGTTTCAAAACAAATCTATCTGATGCACTCTGTTTCCAGTTTTAAAGTGTATAAACAAACAAAGCTGGTGAAGCACTGGCTTGCTGGAGTATTAAAAGCCTATACCAGTAAAGTTCTTGAGCAGAGCTGGGAAAACCAAGTTTTAGGAGATTTAGGATAGACAATAAGACTCAGAGGTTGTAGGATAACAGATGGATTTAAAGGTAGTAACAGTGGTATCTGCAGATGTATCAAAGATTAGCACCTACTTATGACCAATAACCCAGAGAGAACTAAGACAGTCTTGAATGTTTTTTAAGCTCTATTTTATATTCATTAATTATTTTAAGACTCATATCATGGTTTCCTTTTTGCTTTGTGACTGAGCCAATATATTTTTGAAAGGTTTGAACAAAGCAGTGAGTTTTATTACCGTAGCAATGCACTGCCATTTGAACCTGCAGAATGGGAACCCATTTTCTCTTGCAATTCCAAGTTCTTGATGATTACTGAATTCAAAGGGTAACATGGATTTTCAGCTGATCATAGTGCCTGAGCATCTTTGCAATAGGATGAATCTGTATATGTCAAATAATCTGGGAAGTCATATAAAAGGCATAAAGGAGTAATAGAATCAGGATTCATCTTCCCATGCCTACAGCCTAAACACCAATGGCTGACCTAGTCACCTGTACTAAATTTTCCACCATAGCACTAAGGTAGGCACTAAGGGCATCTGAAATAGGGTTCCCAGCTTGCTTTGAGATGCACAAGCAGAGTTCACTGTTGAACTGGCTGATTTTTTATTTATTTATTTATTATCTTTTAAGCAGTTCAACAAATAAACCTGAAACATTACCTTTTCAGGAATGTCCACCATATGCTGTTGCTACTAAAAAGGTCTAAATGAGAATTTTTCAAGATTCCAATTTTTTTAAGAAAAGAAATTTTTTAACATTTTTATTCTGCCTGGCCTGAAAGCAATAACATACTTACCATAATCTCCCATGATAATGCAAGAAGAGTTGTGCTAGGTACCAGTTTCCTCTGGTAAAAGACCTTTCAGAGTGGTAGGAGATATTTCCAGCTCTACTGAAGACATATAAAACTAATATAATCCTTGAGATTCTCTGAAGAAAAATTATTTTGCTCCATGGGCAAACAGAAGAGATCTGCAAAGTGCACACCCATACAGGGAACTCTATTTTATATTACAATTTTATTCACTTGTTATGAATATTCACAACATTAATCTACTGCAGATAATCTATTCAGTATATTTGAAAATCCATTTATTTTCACTTATTGATAAGCATGTGTTACACTTGTATATAATGCAGTATTTTCAGTGTTGTCTTAAGAACAAAGAAACAAATAAAACAAATATTGAGAAGCATGATGTAGAATTTTGACCAAAGAGAGGCCATATTCAGATTTTACAAAACAGCACATTTACACTTTGCACTGTCCCAGACAATCTCTCTAAGATGCTACCTTC
Source organism: Calypte anna (assembly GCF_003957555.1). NCBI lineage: Eukaryota > Metazoa > Chordata > Aves > Apodiformes > Trochilidae > Calypte > Calypte anna. The sequence continues at coordinate 32,231,298 of NC_044244.1, forward strand.
TGTCCTGCACCTGTTAGCACAAATCCATACAATATTAACCATCCTAAAATACTGAGATACCTAGTTGCTGCTACAAAGAGTTTATCCTAATTAAATTTTAATCAGAAAAGAATATCTTTCCCTGCCAAAATTTTTTATTATTTCTCAGCAGAATGATAGAATATACTTCTCTATTTTATTCCCAACAGTCATTTATTTTATTTAAGCTCTCCTGTGCAATAATACAGCAGAGGTAATGAAATGGTTTTGGAACAGCAGGGCCTACTGTGACAAGCAGAGCACTCCAGGGTGTTCATCCATCATGGAACTTAATATATAACTACCTAGTCATGTCGATGGCTTGTAATGATAAAATCATTTCCTTCTTTTTCTGAGAGTCTGGAAACCACACAGGAATTCTATATAGGCTTCCTCTTATATATATTTTGACTATCATTAAGTGTGTGTGGTTTTTATCTCAATGCACCAACACATCCAGTCAGAACACCCTCACCCTCTCTAGTCAGCATGCTTATGCAGTGTCACTGAAAGGAATTGCCAAATTTCTGTTGTATCCATATTACAGATGGTGCAATATACATTAAATGGAGTATAAAATTATACATTCTGTAATAACTTAGAAAAAAAGCTCATAGATGCTTAAGGCCTCTAAATATTGAGGATTTTTTTTCATGTAACAGCACATCACAAAGTTCCGAAATTGCCACTGAAACAGAAAATAAAAAAACTAAATATGGTTTTGGCAAGGATCGGATCTGAATTGGACGATTGTAAGCAAGCAAAGTACCCATGATCTGTAAATCTGGGAGGGCATTAGGACTTTTTTCTTTTATAGCAAACAGTCTGAGCAGACATCTATATAAGCATCCAATAGTAGTTAGTTTCAAGCAAGAGATTTTATTTTTTAATATAAAGACAAAAATTCTGAATGATTACCATCCAATTTCATAATTGCAAAACTCCTTTACATCCCTGCCTACCTTTATAAAAAGGGATGAAATACTGTCATTGACTGCTTACCATGAATTTCAAAGAATAGAAGGTTGGGAAAGTAAAGTACATATCAGGAACACCCATCCCCTTCAAACTAAATGGAAGTGGTAATTGAGTTTTGACCACTACTTTTTAAACTGCCAAAAAGCTGCAGTAGTTGGTTAGCCTTAGGGAAACATGTCAACCTGACTATACATTCTAATATGACTGATGTATTCAGATAACTATTACTTGTCAACAATAATTATTAACAATGGATATATATTTCCATTCCTATAACAAAAGCAACTTCAAGATGTTGAAATATGTTCCTTTGAGAGCTCCAAGATTAGAATACAAATAAAAATGTCTAAAACTGCGCCATGCCAGAGGACAATTTCTGCAAAAGAAATTTAATTAAAGCAGCGTGCAGTCCCACCAGCAATCTGAATGGCAGACCAGGGATCATTTTAGCGAGAAGGAACCAATACATTTTGGAAGTTGACTTCATCAAGATGAAAAGCCATCAGTCTGGAATGGAGAATCCAAAAGATTGCTGCTTTTTCTGCACCTTTTGAATATCAGCTCTTGTGATTACAGCTGCAAATTCCTCAGCAAGTGCGATTTTACAAGTGTACACAGTTCAATCAGTTGAAATCTTTGTGACACAGAAGTTCAAAATAACTTTCCATTGGTTTTGTTCTCAAGGCTGTTGGCGACTGCAAGCCAGGTTCACACTGAAACAATTGATTCTGAAGGACACACCCCAGTAACATAAAATTTCACTTCAAGGATTGCCTGGAAGAATGAAATTCCTATGTGTTGTATTTAATGTTATCAGCCTTGAGACTTACTTGATTTGTCTTTACCTATCGGGTTACCTGTAAAGAAAAAGAAAATCAGAAAATCAGAACTGTACATAGAGAATCTACTTCTGAAGTACTGTAAAGTAAGACTGAAATACAAGACCTGTGCCCAGCAAAGCTCTTTCAGTTGTTTTTAAACAAGTGAATAATTCCCAATGGTAATAGATGGGATTGTTCCCCAGTTTAAATTGTGTAGTTAAGTGCTTTGATCGTGTTGGACCTGACAAGGCAAAACTGAAATGCGACCGTGTTTAAAAATATAACAAAAAAATCTAAAGGTCACAAATTACCAACCCACAGATGTCAAAAGCTTTGGTTTCAAGAATTTCTGTATTTTGCTCATTCTTTTCAATGTTAGAACTTCTTCATGGTAATAACTATGCTTTTAAAATGTTAGCCATTGAGTATAATAGCGACTGATACTGGAGATGTATTCTTCTGTTCTTTGTATGCTACTTTAAAATGCAATGTCCTGTTAAGGGCTAAATGCATCTTAGCAAGCAATAATTACTTTGTGGAGAAACAGAACAAAAATTATGCATTCATAAACAGGAGATAGATATATCCTGTTATTGACATGTTACAAAATAACTACCAAGGAGTTCACTCAGAATGATTTCACCCATCCTAACATGAAACAGGAGTGGAAGAGAAGGACCAGACAGTGTGGGAGAGGAAGTATTTCACAGGGAAATAATTGGACTTTCCCTGTGTCTGATCTGAATTTTAAACACTAAAAGAAAAAAAATAATCCATCATATCAAAGAAACATAACTTTGAGGAATATTTCTGCTGTGTCAGTGGATACAATTAATGATCATGCAACATTTTAATATCAAATTGTGTCAGGGGAAAAGATCCCAGCTCTTGAGGACCAACCCACTGGAATGGTTGCAGTGGCGCTTTGTGACATCAAAGGGCATATTCTTTTCATTTTGATCTCAGAGAGAGGGTTCATGGTCCTTAATGATGAAACATTCTTTTGCCCTCAGCAAAACTGTTTGCATACAGCTCTCCCCAGCTCTGCAGAGCATGAACGCAGAGCAGAATATTAAAAAGACTGTTCAAGGACTTCATTATTTCTGTTTGCCTTCTCCACCAAGTTGTTTCTAGCAACTGCACTTAAGGAGGCAACAAAGAAATTGTGCTTTGTGATTTTTATAATACTAGGGCTTGTGTATTTATTTTTTTGTTGTTGTTGTTCTTGCTGCTGGTAACAGCCTCATGTGGCCCTTCTATAGTGGAAGATTGCCTGAAAAAGTAATGACGAATTAATTTAAAAGTCAGGCAACATATTTCTGTGCCCGGCACCAAAGCTCAAAGGGTTGACACAGCATCTTATTGTTATTTATGTTTTGCTTCATTGTAACTGGCAGGAATTCTACTCATGGACCCAGGTGCCACCGAGTTACATAATGTCAAATCTTCTGCAAGTGGATTTTCACTAGCTTCATGTAAGACACACACACACACACAGAAAATTATATATTTTTATATATATAAAAAAACTGATAAATCAACTGATGTAAAGCACACTGCAGACAGATGAAAAGATGTGAGACTCCCAGAGAGCCTATGTAGATGCAGGGGTCAAAGCTTCTTACTTTTTCCAAACAGAGCAGACCAAAATCAAAGCAGAAATAGAGGACAGATTCCTCAGAGGCACATCTGATTGGGACAAGTCCATGGACGTCATCTGAATTCTTTATTCTGCCTACATACTCACAGAGAAGAGCTTTGCTATTAAAAAGAGAGGGTGCCAGATGACCTTGAGAGACTATGTAGACCATGACCTAGCAATGTACCCTTGCTGCAAAGAAGGGTAATGATATACTGGGCTATACTGACAATTAAACATTGTCAGCAGGTTGAGGGAGGTGATCCTGCACCTCTGCCCAGCATGCAGTCCAGTTTGGGGCTCCAGAGTACAAGAAAGATATAAAGCTACTGTCTAGAGTCCAGGAAAGGGCTGCTAAGGAAAATAAGGACTGTAGAGAGTTTTCAAATGAGGAAAGGCTGAGATGGCTGAGAGCATTCAGCCTGCAGAACAGGAGACTCAGGGGGGAGGATTTCATCAATGTGTACAAGTCTTTGAAGAGAGGGTGTGCTGGTTTTGGCTGAGATAGAGTTATTTTTCTTCAGGGTGGAGCTTTGGGGATGTGTTTTGGATTTTTGCTGTAAACACTGTTTTGATACTACAGGGGTGTTTTCATTGTTGCTGAGCAGTCCTTCCAGACTCAAGGCCTTTTCTGCCTCTCACATTGCCCCATCAGCAAGGAGGCAGGGGGTTCACAAGAAGTTGGGAGGAGACAGAGCTGGGACAGCTGACCACAACCGACCAAAGACATAGTGCATACCATATCACATCATGCTTAGCAATAAGAGTAGGGGGAAGAAGAAGGAAGGAGTAGGGGGATGGGGGTAAGTTTAGAGTTATGGCATTTGTCTTCCCAAGTACCCATTACACGTGATGGAGCCCTGCTTTCCTGGAGATGGCTGAACACTTGCCAGACAATGGGAAGGAGTGACGTTTGCTTGTTTTGTTTTCGTTGCACGCACGGCTTTTGCTTTACCTATTAAACTGTCTTCATCTCAAACCCATGAGTTTTCTCTCTTTTACTCTCCTGATTCTTTCCCCATCCCACCAGGGGTAAGTGGGTGAGCAGTTGTCTGGGGCTTCCTTGCTGGCTAGGGATAGACCACAACAGAATGTGCAAAGATAGAACCAGCATCTTTTCAAGTGGTGTCTAATAATAAGCCAGGAAGCAGTGGGCACAAACTGAAAGACAGGAGATTTCCTCTCAGGAGAAACACCTGTACTGTGAGGGTGACTGAGTACTGGCACAGGCCGCACAGTCTACATCTCTGAAGATACTAAAAAGCCATCTGGTCCTGGGCTACCAACTCTAGGTGTCTCTGCTTGAGTATGGGGGCTGGACTTCCAGAAGTCCCTTCTAACCTCAACCATTCTGTGATTTATTATTTCTAATACAGCCAGCTCTGCCAGTGTATGAACTAAGGTGATAGGCTGCAGGTTGCAAAACAAGTATTCCCATGCACACAAGACTGTTCAAGTTACATGGCTTTATGGAAGTGCAAATGTGTTCTCTTTAGTCACTCAGAAAAACTATAATCTACAGGCCTATCTGCTCCCCATCATCAACTTGTACAACTGTGTGCTGAAAATATCCCTATAAAAGCAATATACAGTGTTACAAAGACTGTAAATAGGTGATATCAAGAAGAAAAAAATCCGATAACTATTCAAATCTCTGCTCAGTAACAGGTGGCTAATCATATACAAAGGTCATTTTGTTTATACAGACTGAACAGGAAGTCAAGCTGCATATTCTTAGTTTTTATGATTATGTGCTTGGAGTTCTTAACTGCTTTCCCTTGCCAGAATTGTTATTATTTTGCATGCTCTCCTTTTTTTTCCTCTCCTTTTCTTCCATTAACTTCCAGTTCACACAATACTACTCTGCGTAACATGCACTGTGGACCATATTTACCTCTATGTAAGAAGGTAATACTTGCTATGTGCAAGCACAGACCAGACATTACCATTAATGGCAGTTATATATCCATGTACATTCAGGAGAGAATAAACCTCCTGAATGCTAAAGGCATTTTTTAGCTAGTAGCTAGTGATGCTATTCCCAGAAATGCTCAGTTTTGGGTATAGTAAAAGCTATTTCATTTGAGTGGCTGGGAAGCAAAGTATTGTGCCAAAGGTCTTAATAGGAAGAGGGGGTCTGATAGCACTAGGCATCTGATTTTTAAAATCCTAAGAGAACAGTAACACACTGAATAAGTGCAAATCAAGTCTAATCAATTTTTCAGTTAATAATTAATACACACGGAAAATTAGCTCTGATGCTTTTTAACAACACAAGTTAAAAAGCAAAAAAAAATCCAAAAAAAAGGATGTAAAACCTTTAGTATCCTAGGTGTTGAGCTGAATTAATTTCTTCATCCTTAGAAGATAATTACTCCCTTTATGCTGATATATTTTTTAACATAGTTGTTATATCATAAATACAATGCATTAGCCTCTCTTCACTTTCTTGTACTAAATGTGCCATTAAAGTATAATTATTCTGCAGTTGCAGACTTTTTAATTTAATTAGTGAGTGGCTGCTGGAAATTGGCTGTAATTGTATGTGAATTCACTTACTTTATTTTAAAACAGCAACATATAATTACATGCAACCAAAGTTTTCCACATTTCTTCTGCTCACTAGATGTTCAAAACAAATTAGTCTTTGGGTAGAACACCTTTGCCAGGGTAACCTAGAGTGGGCCACAGATGAAAAGACCTCAAAGGCAGCTCAAGAAATTTCTGGACATCTTCCATTCCAGTGCTGCTGACAGTGGAAGAAAAATATCCCCAATTATGAAATTCCAACAGCTGATGAATACTGTAAATAATTCTATCTATTCTGTAAGAACAGGTTCTTAGTAAAAACCTGGTCTGATAGTTCTATTCAAGACTTCCTTCTGGCTCAGAGGAGGAAAGGAGGAAAATTAAGACTATAGCATGTAAAGAATGGTTGAGTGAATATTGTCTGAACAGTAATATAATTTTCCTTAATTTCATGCACCTAAGCATCAAACTTACAGGATCATAATTAGGTATAGTACAAATCTCCCGTTTCTTCAGAGAAATAAATGTATCATGAATTACTTGCTAACTATAGAACAGTTTATACTGCAAATGAGGCTCATAGGTAATTATTATTTTTAAAATTGTGAAGAAAACAGAAGAAAAAAAAATAGTCTACTGAAGTAAGTGTGTGTTGGAACATTCCATAATGCAAATTAGAACATCACTTTTTTTTTTTTATAATGTTAACTCTTTCAATTTTTCTCTTTTTACTGCAAGCCATACACAAAATCCATATTAATAACAGACTCTTGCAACTTAGCATCTTGCCTTTCTATGAGTGTCCTTGCAGCTTTAATTCTACCCATCTCTTTTTTATCATGCATAGTAAACAAGATTCAGTGGAGGAGGAGCGTTGGAAGGAGATCTATTATAATATTGTCAGGACCATGTATGAGTGCAAATGCAGAAAGGGGCAAATTTTTAAGCCAGTGTTTCTTCCCTCCACAGATGGAACAGCAGAATGATGGACCTTCTCTAGCAGTACACTAGCAGTACATTTCCATCCACTTTTTGTCCTTATTTTATTTTTTTTCTACTGTATGTAAACAGACCGCAAAAAGATTTAATAAAATATGGTCAGCAATGTGATTCTTTGGCAAACCTTTCTGAATAAGAAATGAACTTGGAATGGAAAAAGAACTATATCAGTCCTATTTTTCCATGAAAGAGTTAACTTTGTTATCATAATGAAAGTCTAATCCAAGTACTACAGTGCAGAAACAGAAGGGCCCATACAACCAGAAACAAACATCTGCCAATGCATTTTTCCTGTTTATGCCCCATGTGAATGAGGTTGAGGTTGGAAATTAATCCTTTGAACAGATGGACGTTCACTATTTCCTGGAACTTCAAAATCTATACAGTATGTTTGCCATGCACTACCATTCATACATGGCTTATGAAGGCAAATGCCAGTTTGCATTGCCACTTCTGCATGTTTATTCACTGAAGCAGTTCAACTTGTCAGCTTGGAAGGTGCTTCTGAGAGTTGGATGTGGTGATCACAACCACATTTCCAACTGACAATTCCGTGATTCTGATCTAATATTACTACCTTGTACCACTGATATTCAAAATTACTTTGCAAATGTTAACAAAGGACAGGCTCACAATTTCCTCACAGCTTGAAAATCCTGTAATTTATTTTCTAAACTGGTGAAGCTGGGCAAAAAGAGCTCTTAAGGACATTTTTGCAATAGGGCACATATATGCATATAGGTGTGGACTTGTGTGTTTATGCTAGATAAATAAAGTTTCGGGGTGCATAAGGAGCCATTCCAAAATTCTAAGAAATATGCAGGTGATTCAAACATATTTCAAGGTTATGCTTGATAAAGAAATGCATCAGAGAATGGTGAGTTGGGAAACAGGCTGTTTTTATAATCCCACATATTGCTATTTGACTTGGGCTAATGACAAAAGACAAAATTTGAGTGATTTGTGAGCACTTCAGAAAACAGGTTTTTAGTGATAACTATATGTATTTACCTCCCACATGGATTACATTTATATATATATATATATATATAGTCTTCTTTTCAAGTCTTCATAGGTTTCATTTCTGTGTTCATTCATTCCTTCATAAAACTTTGGCTCTACCTAACTTTCAATATTTTTCCCTTCAAATTTTTCCCTTAACTTTATTTTAGGCACTACAATATGAAAAGTGTAAACACGTTCCCAAGCCTGTAATAGTGCCATTTAGTATTCTAGATCCTCAGGTCTGTCCTTTGGCAAACATCTCTAACTCATTTTATTAACTAAACAGAACATTTCCCAGTACACTTACATGGCTCAAAAGTTGCCAGTGTCTTTGATAACTATCAGACTCTTAAGTTTTTTTTAATTTTTCATATTTTTTTTGCACTTTGACTAATCAGAATTGTATTTGTGATCACTCTTGTGCTTAGGACCTTCCATTACAAAGACACAAACATGTTGAAAACTCATTTCAAGCAATGCCATTTGAAGTATAATTCTGCATTTCATGTTTTCCCACTACTCTTAATGATTTCAGCAGGAAATTTTTGCCTTTGAAAATTAATATCTAGACAATCTGTATTATAAAACAGTAATTAAAACTAAAAGGGTTTGAAGATCTTTCACATGTACATTGCACATTCTACTTGCTCCAAATAATTAGAAAGTTAGGACTAGAAAAAGAGGGACAGGAAGAACACTTTGGAGTATAGCATACATTCCTGAGAATGGCAGGGTTCTTCATCTCTAAACATGGTTTTAAGACTCAACAGACATCTACAATATTTTAGGAATATAGTGGCAAATAGCCCTTCCTCAAAGTATGGGCTGATGAGCTTTCAGCTACAAAGTGGCACCTAACTGAATGTCCCAAGACATGCTTCCTTCTTAAGTGATGTTCTCTTGTCCAGAGCACGTGTTGCCCTCCCATGATACTGGCTAACTTAAATTTAAAAATTGGCTCTACTTTTGAAAAGACAGAGAGGGAAGAAAGACATTTAAAGGACCTCAGAAGCATCTGACTGACACACTGAGGCTGCTCAGGGGTACACCTCACCCTCTCCAACCACCCTCCTGAACGTCAGCCCCAAAAAATCACGATTATGGGGCATCTGCAGCAAACTATGCAACTGTAATGAGAAGTAAGGTACAAATATTCCTGTAAATACTCTGTAAACCTGCATTTGTACACACCTGCTGTTCTGTGAGTAATAAACCAGGGCTGGAACACATTTTCTGGAGTGGTTTGACTCTTTATTCCTCAGCGAACGTTCTGGCCCTTCCTTAGAATCCGACCAAGACTAGGATTCATCACACCTAGTGCTCCAACGTGGAGCCAGAATATTTTGTGTGTGTGGAAAAATCAAAAATTATCATCAGGCACAGCAGAAACCTCCTTTCTCTACTTCTCCATTCGGACTTGAAGAGTTTTACACGTTTGCCTAAGAAACAAACACATGTCAAGAACTACACTGTTATGGAATCAGTTACAGAAAACAAAACTGGGTTAAATGGAATTTTCTTTAACTCACAAGGAAAAGTCCAAAATGACAGGAAAAAACATACTTCAGAATAACTTCTCTAAGGAAAAAAGCATTGTCTCACACCCCAAAGCAACAATAGTAACCCCAAAGGAAAAGCTTAAAAAATACTCAAATTACAACTCATAGGCTTGTCATATAAAAAAAAAAACAACCAACCAACCAACCAAAAAAAAACCAAAAACTCCAACAACAAAACCCAACACCACAATAGAAATTGATATATAACTCTCATTATTGCAAGTACAAAACAGTAATTGAAAATTTCTTTGAAAATAAGTCCATGGATAGACCTGTGGCACAGAAAAGATCCATGAAGTCAGAAATGAAAGATCTGAGTGTGTAAAATCAAAGCATTCTAATGGTAACTATATTTGCAGCTATTTCTACGGTTAGTAGGTTACAAGAAACACCAGAAAATAACAGATGACACATTTCAGAAGACAATATTCAATTGAGACATAGTTCTTAGAATAGATATTTGGCTTGCTGGTAATGATTGCTTCCAAAAAAGGTTGTACAGCACCTCAAAATACCACCTAAGTTTCTTTAAATTATTGCTTCCAGAAAGACTTTTATGTTCCTTTTTTTTTTTTTTCTTTAGGCCTTTTAACTTAAATGTCATGCTGCAGATCATAAGAAACATACATTACAGATTAAACACACATATGTTTATGTCATAAAATGATATATTTGATAAATTGTTGCTTAAAAAAAATTCTGCACATTTTGATACTACGAAACAAATTAATATGGCTCTGTATTCATATTTCCCTGAACTTGATAGTTTACAAAATAAATTTAATTGATACAACTTATTGGGACAATTATCATAGGATGTATTTAATGAACACATACGAGTTATGTCAAGGTTAAATCTCATTCATTAGTCTCTTGAATGTATTTCTTATTCTCTTCCAAAAGGTAATACCACCACAATGCACATGCCTAAACTTTCTCAATGTTTATGTAACTCAACAGAGAAATTAATTTATGATAGAATTGCTTTAACTTCACAAAATTTTTCATTTACAGACAGCATTTTTATCTTAATAGCAGATTCAAAAACGTAAACCTTATTTTACTTTTTGTAACAGATAATAACTGTAGCAATTCAGACAAGGATATTTCCTCTTGAGGTTTTTGTGGTGGTCACAACGCCATGGTCGGACTGCAGCATGGCAGCATAAACGACTGCAAGACAATTAATTGAATAAATGTAACTTTCTTCTCTTTTACACCTCTTATTTCATCTTAAGTCAGAGCTAAAAACAACATCCTTCCCCACTTACAGATGAGGAAACTGAAGTGTACTTAATTAAGAGTCATGATACCCTTCCAACTGCGAGAAAGTAAATGGAGGAGGAGGGATGGGAGCAGAGTCCCTCTCTCTTTGGCTTTAAATTACCTCAATTATCTCAAAAAAAGCCTACTATTGTTCCTGAATGGAAAGAAAAACCAGTATCAAGCATTTTCCTATGTTTAATGTTAAAAAAAAAATCAAAAACAAAGAAAACCCAAAAACAAACAAACAAAAAAACCAAACAAAAAACCCTAACCTTGTTTTAAAACTAGGTTGAGATTTTAAATCCCCTAATAGGTATAACAGATTTTCATCTTTTAATATCTTTTTCTAGAAATTGGGTAAGATTGAAGGTCAAATTATCCCCACAAAATATCAGGTAGTCTAAATTCATCACATCTCTTATCTTTTACTTCTTCAGATATTTATGATTTCTTTTTTTGGGGGGGGAGAAATTTTGAATGGAGAGTAAAAAGCCATTTGGACAAGATCAAAATAGAAATGTAATTTCCTTACCTGTAATTTTATCTTCTCTATGAGGTTACCTGCTGCTCTGTTAATGCAGTACTGATGTGTTTTCTGCCTTTGTCCCAAGCTTCAGGGATTCCAATGGTGATTTTTCCCCACTTTTTTACCAGCTTCCACTGCTGGCATTTTGAGGTAGTGCACTCACATTTGGCTCCAGGAATACTGCCATAGCTGAGGGAATATAAGACAACTAAAAAACAAGTTAGAAAACAGCAGAGCAATATCCAGGCAGGGGAAAAATTGTTTAAAAACAGTGAATCAACTTAATACCCTTCAATCATTTTCCTTTCTCTTTTTATCCATTTAGAATCTCCACATGAAGAAAAATCTTTCCATTCTTGCAGAAATTTTAGTCAAAGTAGTGGGTGCTGACAGAGTAGTGGGTAGCCTTTCAGAGAATACAAAATTACTATAAGGGAATCTAATTTTAACTTTCTCCATTATGAGTACCCATCACAGCATCACTCTAATGCAGATAAGAAAGAGGAGAAAGGTGGCAGATTTGGAGGAATTCAGAAAAAAAATAATACTCCATCTCAAGAGGGGGAAAAGAAGACTTCAGGCCTTTTCACCTCAAAGCTTCCATAGATGAACAACTAGAAGGATTTCTCATCGCCCAGGGAAAAATAAAGTCTGGTTCACTAAGAAGTTGTCAAGGTTATGGTTGTGGTCATCTTGATCATCAGAGAAAAAGAAGGAAAAACAGAACCTAGTACTGTCAATTTAGTAAGTAAATAAATCAAACCCAAATCAGAGAGCACGTCAACCATCCATGCCTGCAGTTGTGTAGGTGACAAAATTTCAGTGTCATTGTCTTGTGTTTTTTACATGTACTGGTCACAGGTTCTCATGGCATTGTTGGAAGAAGATAGCATAACACACTTGGATTCATTCCAGGAAAGTATGGCTTTGATGTTTTCCCTGTTATTTGTCCTAAACTCATGACAAGCTGATGTGCTTTATTAGCATAATTCCTGAATTGAATTAGAATTGTCTTCTTGCTTGAGTATATTGGAGATTTCCAGTTGAAAATTACAACCACTGTAGGTCCTGGGGATCGCCTTCATACTGTTTCCGAATTAACAGTATGCAGAAAAGACATATACTATCACAGGAAAAAATGAACTCTAAATATTTAACTTAAAACTTGGTTTGGCATTCATCTTCCTCAAAGAACTTGGCCAGCTGTCTTCATACCTGCATCTTTTCATTATCTCTGATGAGCACGTCACCCTAGACAGGGTAAGTATGAATGAATTGGAGCAATTAATCACAATTAGACACTGGTATTCTAAAATCTCAAGTAATGAAGGACAGACCAAAAGGCTCTGAAGAGGTTATTGTCTTCAAATTTCAAGAATGTAAGTACAAATGATGTGCTTTAAGATCAACACAGAGAAAAAGGACTCCAGTGAATTCTTCAATGACCCTCTAAAAAGAAACTGGTTTTGCAAGTAGTCATCTTCAAATTTGTCAAGTTGCATTTTGGGAGAAAGTGTCCTGTTTCTTTTTCATCCTTTGAAAATGTTGAATAATAATTATTAACAACTGGAATTCGAATGGTCCTTTGATGATAAATTTGCTCTACTTTTGTTGTCCAAGTTCACTTTTAAAACATTACAAGGAGGGAGGAAAGAGGGATCTTGGGATTCTGTAAGAACAACTACTCTGATTTTTCAGTGCATTTGCCTGAATTGGTAACAGCATAAGCAGAGGTAAAGTCGTTTGGTCTTCATTGGCAGGGACACGTTCCTGAGCCACAAAGCTTGATTTCAAGATGAAGGAACAAGCTGTTCTTGTTCTGGATGGCATCAGTAAAATATTTTCTGGCATTCTTGAACGCAAAGAGGAAAAGCTGTTTTGGACCTCATAAAACATGCAGCTCCAGTAAAATTCTCAAATATTCTGTTACTCCTAAATTTGCAGATATGTGTTGATTAGACACAATTTATGGTTTTCTTGAGACCATGCCCATCCTCAAAAACTGGAGACACAGTTGTGTTCACTTCTGGCTTTAAGGGTCTTGCCAATATAATTCTACCAGTCCAACCAAAAAATAAGTAGTGGGGCACCGGTTATTTTGTAGCTTCGCCCAGAGGCTTCATTTCCGATCTTTACAGCTTTTCTCACTTCTGATATGGAAGGGGATGAATCATCATCTCTTCTGCAAGATCTGAGAACCAATCATCTGTGTATGCTAAAAATGCAGTAGAAGAAAGGTAAAAGTTGATTTTATAGAAAATCTGAAGTCCTTTGGAGTCTTCATACATAGCAGTAGTCTTTCCTAAGATTATCCTGATGGAATAAGGAGTAAACTACAAGCTATTTCTTATGGAAATTAATTATAAATTGGTCCGCTTCTTTTTTTAATTTGGTCACAGACATCAATCTTCCACTTACTCTTGCACAAAATTCATTTTTCCTTCATTCTGAGGAGTTCTCAGATATGACAGCACTATCTTCATTATTCTTATGGAGAAATAAGAGTTACAACTGTGCTCACCTTGCTCTGCAAGGGAATAGTATCTACTTAATCTGATTTTAGCTGGTTTGAGAGTTGTTCACTCCTCCAGCAGTGACAGTGCATAATTCTCTGTATGACAGACCTTCTCCACTTGATGTTGATTCTTACCCATTTTTCTGCTTCTCTATTAGAAGGCAGAAAAGTGAATCGGGGTAGCACTTCTGAGGTGTGCTATAAGAAGTTCTAATAAGTAAGGAAATACTTCAGGAAAACTGTGGGATTTTGAAGAACTGAAAATAATACTTTTTGGACAGTTAGGGGCCACTTTTCCATTCCCTCATATCAGTCCTTCAACTAAGCAGCGATGCACAGTTTTTGAAGTCTGTGCCAAATCCCCATGGAAAGAGACAAGATCCTGCCTGCAGCTATTTAGGTAATAGGTGATGGGAGGTTTCAGAACACTCCAGTCCCTTTGAGCTGAAATGTATAATTTCTGACTTGCAGAAATGAGCCAAAGAAACCCTTACAGACTGCAAAGGAGGGTGAGACAAGGAGTTGTAGAGGATGTCAGCATGACTCACCCAATACTGGCCTTGGAGTATCGTCTTCCTGTAAGGTAACTTGTGAGGTAGTAGGAGCTGACAAAGATTTCCCAGGAAAAGTAGAAAGGACTGTTTGATATTCAAAGAGCCCTTCTTGCACAGCTCTGAAAGGGCAAAGAAACTGGCAGAAAGTGGAGCTGCAAATGAGAGTGGAGACACCTTTGATTTCAGAGTCAGGACTTTTTCACTTTGTGGAAAAGGGGAGAAACCCAGGAATTTACATACAGCCTTCAAAACCCATTTCTGTTTTCCATCATATAGGCAGAAAATCATTCTTCAGACATAAGGTCAATATCTCAAATATGCCAGCAAAGGACAAATTTTGGGGAAAAAAAAAAAAAAGCAAAAAACAAATCACAGGTTGAATCTCTTGGGACAAAGGCAGAAAACCTCTTGACTGGACTGACGGAGTGTAGGAATTCCTCGTGGAAGAAATTAATGCTTGCAAAAATCATTGATTAGTTAATTAGTGACATGCAACTGAGACCATTTGCATTTTTATTTAAATATTGCAGAAAGATTTCCTTTTTATTTCAGTGTAATTCTGTCAATTATCAGGTTCTACAGAAGCTAAAATGATGCTTTACAACAGATGCTAGCTGCAGCCATACCTTAGGAAAAACTATTCCCTCATAAAAATGTATAAATCACAATATAAATTACTAACGCTCTGAGAGTGTGATGAAGGGACTGTAAAAAATTTCATTTCTTATGAGTTGTACAGTGTGTCTACTCACAAAAAAATTAGTGTAACACTTCTGAATAGCTAAGGACAAGGCCCAATGTATTCACAAGAAGTTGCAGCAAGAGATTTGAAAAAATAAGGAAAAATTGCAAAACTTCTAGGTAAAAGCTGCTAATAAATATACTATCCTGGTTTTAGAAATCATTTTCTTTCAAGTAATAACAGGCTCCCTATTTTCAGAATGTACCTATGAATATTGCCTTTAACCCATTCTCCCTTTATATTCTTCACCTTCAATTTTTAATATTAGTAGCCATAGGACTCAAAGTCAGAAAAGAACAAAATTTGAGACTGAAAATGTCTTGAGAGATAAATGTTTGGATTATCTTCACCTGCCTAAAGATTTTACTGACCTTTCATTCTATGACTTTGCTTATAACATTTCACAATGTAACACTTTTTCCTTTAATCCTTCTCACCTTCTGTTCTATGAGTATTTTAAGGGCATTTGCTTTTGGGCAAGGGACTACGCCTTGCCTAGATTTATGTGACCTACAAATTAATATCAAGCTGTAGGCCTAGAACCATGTCACATGTAGATTTGCATCAGGAATCTTTTCATAGGGTAAAACTAGGCACTCCAACTTCACATTAAGGAAGTAAATTTGGTATATAACAGCTATTTTTAAGATAATCGGTAAACCGCATAGCCCTGAATCATAGAATCATAGAATTGGCTGGGTTGGAAGGGACCTCAGAGATCATCGAGTCCAACCCTTGAACCACCGTTGCGGTTGCTAGACTATGGCACTGAGTGCCACATCCAGTCTCTTTTTAAATATCTCCAGGGAAGGAGAATCCACTACTTCAGTGGGCAGTCCATTCCAATGCTTCAATATGAAGGATTCCTTGTAACATAGCATTAGTTGGAAATTATAACTATTTTCATCAAAATGTCCCTATAAATTAGTGTTAAGGTACCCTACAAAAACCACAGAGCTTCAATATAAAGAACTGTGATACTAGATCAATGTAATCATTACTGACTAATAAAAAAAAAAGTTAGCTTGACCCAGGTAATGTCATGCTGTTTCCATTACCAGGTCACTTGGTCCCTAAAATTTGCATGTATTTTTAAGAAAACATGTACATACAATTTACTGCCATTTCAATGACAGATTAGGTACAGTGGGTCTCTGAGTTAGCAATGAGAAATGTGCTGAGACAGCTGTAAACTTGTCCTAGTGACAGATTAGCCACAGGCATGGAAAGAGATACCATAGCAACAAAGAGACTGTCACAAGTGCAATCAGTCTTTTCCATGGGTAATATTTTGCTACAGTCTGTGCACTTACTTGCATTATAATCACACCCTTTTTATGAAACCTGAGGTATTTCTACTCACTGCATATATGTGTGTTATTCTTACAAATCTTCATCTCAAATTAAGGTAGGAAGTGAGGAGTCTATAGACAAAGGCTCTGAAGTGAGGCAGGGAGACAGAGGAGTTTTACGGTGGGGTGGTTTCTTAATTTATTCATACAGACCCTTAGATGTTAGGAAGAACACTTCCTGTCATTATTTAGTACTGACACGTGACAGATCTTTAATGTATCTTGTATTTCAAGTTTCACAGCAGTCAAAGAAACAGGCAAATTGTTTAATGTGATGGAAGTTAGTAGCAGCTTTATACTGCTGAAAAAAATGTGATGTGAGAAATATATTGCCATAGTAGTACTGACTGACCACAACTACCATAGGTCTGGCCTATCAGAAACATCCTAGAATAACCCAGACACAATGCTTATATGATTATTTTCTGCTTATTCTAATTAAGCGTCATTACTACTACTGGTTTTGAAAAGCTTAGAGGAGGAAGAGGAATAAAGACACATGGGAAGAGACGACCACAATGGCAATATTTTTTTCCAGCTTTGGCAGAAAAATGAAACTTGCTCCAATTTTTTTCCCTCTGCTGCTTAAAGCGCCCACGCATCTGTTGCTCTTGCGGAGCAGCACGATAAACAACTAACGTAGCTACATTGCTAGCACTGATGTCAGGCTCAGTCACAAGAAAAATGTCATTTTCTCCTCATATCCAGGGACACATTTTAGCTCTCTTTTATTATGTTGTCTTACTCTACCAGTGGTTATGACAGAAATGGTAGCAGCTGAATCACCGCTAATGCTTCCTCCTGGCACTGGGAATCTCAGAAGCAGCGGTGCACTACGTAAAGTATTTTTTAAAGTTACTTAACAGAGGTCCTTTCAATCCTTGTGCTGAAAGGGCAATGAACCACATGTTTTTTAAATTTAAACATAAATAAATACTCCCTTTTTAGTAGCTGTAATTAATTTAGAAAAAACATCCCAGCATGTGCAAGTGAGAACAAGGAGACAGGGTAAGAACGTGAGTAGTATTTATAGACAGCAAGAGAACTGCATTGATGCAGTGTAGGGAATGCACATACTGAACACCATTTGGCTTCATATGCAGCCAGTTGGTTTGTTTGGATAGTACATGTTCTTGTCTTCCAAGAATGTTATTCCATTTTTAGTTTCTTTTAAAGTCTGAGTGCCATGATGTAAAATTAGATTAAATGGAATATTACAAATATATGACTTCAGGCTTTCTCCAATATTGTTTTGCAATGTAGATAAACACTCTCAGTATGGATTTCTCTCTATCTTGGCAATATTTCTGTTCTTTTCATACTAGTTGGCTATCTCTGATATTGATTTGGAAAGCAGATTTGGATTTGGAATGTAGATAAATATACTCAATATGGATTTATTTTGGGTCTTGTAATATTTCTCTTTTATTTCTCTCTGTCCTTGTATTATTTATTTTATTTTTTATGGTACTCTTCTTTTAGTATTGGTTTGGCAAATGGTCATATAGTAATATATTAGATATTGATTTCTTTCTGTTCTGCAGCATGCTTTTCCCTACATATTAAAAATAATAGCAAATTTTCAGAATTACAATTGCAGTTCCTTCTGCCCCTAACAGATATGTGGGTGCTCAGCTATTCCACAATTTGGATGCTCATTTCCAAAAGATGGCCCCTTATGACCTGTCTGAAAATGCTATTTTCACTCATTTATAGGAAAATGTTGCTCACTGTCACCTTCTAGAGATTTTCAGAGGTTAATAATCAATACCTGCTATTCATTACATCTGGTCTTTTTGTTTATTTACAGTATTTATATTAGTATTAGGATTATATCAGCAAGTCAATTCTAAAAGGTCATGCACTGGTTGCCAGTTTTTGTTGAATATTAGATATTAGACACGTTGTTCATCATAGTATGATGCAGCAATTTAATTCAGAGCTGTGTATCTTCAGATCATGAACATTTTTGCAACTACTCTTACATTATATTGCACCAAAGCTTCTCAAACTCTCTCCAAACCTGAAAAGACAGCCTAGAGCTTGGGCTAGTCATCTCACCCTAGAGAGCCTAACCCAAGCAAAGTCAAATAAACTCCACTCCATGAATTTTTACCAGAACTTAGTTTCCAGTCCACGCATTTTTATCAGAACTTAATACTAAGCATTTAGCTGTGCCTCATACCACAAGCAGTTCTCTCAAATCAAACTAAAAGATTAAGAATGAGGCACAACAGTTCAAAAGTGAGCCAGGAGAATTTTAGATTGGCTATTAGGAAGCATTTACTTACTGAGAGGGTGGTCAAACCCTGGAAAAGGCTTCCTAGAGAGGTGGTTGATGCTCCAAGCCTGTCATTGATTAGGAGACATTTGGACAACACCCTTAGTAACATGCTTTAACTTGAATTGATCAGGCAGTTGAACTAGGTGACAGCTGTAGGACCCTTTCAACTGTAGATAATTCATCTGATTTATCTTAGGACAAACTGAAACAGTTGCTCTGCTCTGCTCTGCTCTGCTCTGCTCTGCTCTGCCCTGCCCTACTCTGCTCTACTCTACTCTACTCTACTCTACTCTACTCTACTCTACTCTACTCTACTCCACCACTCCACTCTATTCTATTTCACAAGAAATATATCCATGAATATTTCTCTATATAATAAAATACCAGCTCAAGAACACTTCACCACTTCCAAGCACGCTCCAAACTAGTCCCAGGGTGGATGCCCAGAATGACAGCAGGCATTGCAGCATGCACTTTCATACAGGCTATATGCAAAGACTGGTAATCTTACTTAAAGTCAGCCTCTATTCTAAAGATAATGGGCAAGGTATTGTTCTTAAAAATACAAATACAGATTAGCATCTGGCTCTGTTCTTGAAAAACCCCTATCAAGATGTCCGGTGTGGAATAAACTCCATAACGGAGAGAAATATAAAATTGTTTCTCCTCAGCTCTAATCTGACTGCAAAATGTTGTTTCTTTAAAGGGCTCCTTTGTTTACGAGAAACACATAACAATTTTTTTAATGTCCGTGTCAGTTTTTATACATAATCCTGCTACATACTGTAGTTTTCAACTGATGAGAAAATTCTTTTGTATTAAGCAGACATTTTATTCATTTTGTGTAAAGAAAAGGAAACACAACTAAGAGTGGGTTTTGAATAAAGATAATGATATATTAGAAAAAGCTGTAAGAAGAAGAAAAATGAATAGAAAAGAATAAGAAAAATGTCTTTGGAACTTCCCCTTTGTGTGTATTTATCAAAACACTGAGGTTAACCATACAGAAAGAAATTCAATCACTTCCTCTCGCAACCATTTCTAGTCTGGAGGCAAATGCTACAATGTGCCTGGTAAATCTCAGCTATGCACATAATCATTTCATAATGCTCCTGAATATCATCTTTTGTTGTGGCATAATTCTCAGGAACATAAACACCCATTTATTTACATGAAGTAAAAAAAAAAAATTACTGTTTTAGCTAAACTGTCATTGCTTCTTCTCCTCTTTCCTCTTGCAATATACCTAGACCTAAAACAGTCAGATCTAAATCAGCACAAGTTAATTCAGTACTCAGATTATTCCTATACATTTTCCTCCTTGCACTTATTCCTTTTCCATGGTTAGCTCCTTGTATCTGCCCTCTTACACTAATATGCAGGCAAGTTAGGGAAAACAGTTTAATCTTTCCAAAATACACGGTTTTGCATTCTCAAGGTAAACAATCTCAACCTGAGTTTTCTTAACATTTGAATTCTGAGTACCATAACATTCATGCAGCTTCTAATTCATTATTCATTACCTTATTAGTTTCCCATAACTGAACAAAACACAAAGCCTAAAGTAGATCACATTTTTAAAAATCAGTTAGTTTTCTTTCATTGTTCAGTTGTCCTTTTTGCTTAGTGACTGATACCATAAGTATTAAGAAGCTGGTATTATCATTTTTCACAACAGTGTGATTGAATATGCTAACACAGGTGGACAAAAAAATATCTCCTTCCTCCACTGGTTTTGTCTCTAAACTTAACAATTATCTCTAAATCTTAACTATTAACAGCCCAAAATGTGGAAACATAGGTGCTGCTTTTGAATCTGGTATCCTGTACGAGAGAAATAGTAATTCAGCGGTTAGCTGGATTACTGCTACTGCACATGAAGGAGGCAAACTCACAGAAATCGTTTGGAGGTGAATATAGACTTTCTTAGGCCTTTCAGGAAAGTCTTCACAAGGCTTTTCTGCAGTACACTTAAATCACACAAGCTGTTCTGTTCCCTTTGTTTCTTCATGCTTTTACACTATACATGATAATCACACATGGGTTATTTCATTTGACAATCAGAAACTTACTGTTCGTGACTTCTTAATACTGAATCTGTGTAAAGTTCCTTTTATTTTTCTCATAAAAGGGGTTTAGAAACCACAAAGCACTTTAGAAATTCCCTTTTTATTTATAAACTTTAGGGAGCAGAAAGAGGAGCTAAAAAATATCGTAGTCACTATGTATTAGGTGGAAGTACTTGAAAAGTACTTACTTTTTGATAATAAACTACTCTCAACATAAAGACTCACTCCCATTTCCAGTAGCAATGAAAATTTTTCTGGGAATCAGAATGATGTATTTTAAAACTTCAGCCCCCTGCATCTGGGAAGACAGAGACCTTCATTCCTCTGACACTTGGTTTCAATGACTTCTACCATCTTTAGGTCAGAAATTTGAACTTGTTTGCTACTTGTCTCAAACCAGCCCTGCAGCTGTGTGGGAAATGAAGAGGGCAACATACAATATCTGGAAAAACTAGAAAGCAGCACAAGTAGTAACAGATTTAAGGGAATTAGTATTTTCTTTTTAGTGGTGGCAGGTTTGCAAGCAGGTTATGGTAGGCATTGAACTGAATCAGTACAATGTTATGTTATGATGGCAACTAGAGAAAAGGACTGGATTTTTCATACTATCACTTCTTAAAAGGAATCAAACAAGTCCTAAGGATTGCCACCATCCATAGAGGATAAGAAAAGTCTAACTACTGCAAATAGCCAAACCTACAAGTATGTAACAGAGGCATAAACCCTTAAGGACAAGAGCCTTGGGCTTCTGTAGATTTCTAAAAGTGAAAAGAACTTCATAACCTTGACCAGCACAGAAAAACCTAACTTCTGAAAAACATACGGAAGAAGCCCTCCCAAGGTGATTCTAATTGATCTCTCCCACTTTTGTGGACTCTTTTTCAGAGAAATGTAACCCAGGTCCACATTTTTACTCTCTGCTTGTTAAACACACAAAACAAATATAAAATGGCAGGCATTCTTGAACACTGAAGTGCCATGTAGTAGTAGCCAGGTCAAATTTCAAAACATAAGCATACATAATTATTTTTCTGTTTATATTATTATTCTTAAATGCTACTGAGCTCTTTTTTTGTTATATTGCATATGCACACACATTTTACATGCATTTTATCAGGTTTGTATTGGCATGTACAAAGTTAAGTGTGGGCAGCATTCAAGCAAGCTTAGCTTCAAAAGAAACACATTTGAAAGAGGATTCAGGACTGGAATTGTATATCAAACATTTAGGACATATCCTTCCTTCAAAGAATATAAAAATGTTTTAAAGACTTATACATACAGAAGCTGAGATATGTAGAGCTCACTGTGAAACACAAGGAATATAATTCAGTCAGTGTGCATCACATTTCACTACAACCAAGGTGTACCAGAAATTTAGAGTCTATGCAAGGAAGACTTCAACCAAATGACACTGACACTCAAACACCTGCATAGATTAAACGCCACCCTAGCAAATTATGGCCTGACACTACAAACAATCACCAAATACTTACAAGAAAAAGTCATAAGTATGTGTGGAGGGGTGGATGTGTTTATGCTCACAGATGCATACGTGTCTTCAGAGTGCATTTGCATGTTTTATGTTAATGAAGAGCTGTGTTGACCCCACAGAAATACAGATCTGTAGTTGAGAGTGCTTAATGCTTATCTGAATAATTTGTTATTCTTCTGTTTCTCTTAGCCACTAAAAAGCACCTCTACTTTGCTCTCATGTTTGTATGAAGAATGTTAGATGTATTTCTATTAATGTCACTTTGAACCAATAATATAAAAAATGTCAAATGGAAAACAGAAACTCACGGAAACTTTGTCAAAATTTTTTTAGTAAATATCAGTTGTACAAGAGAGAAAGAACCAGAAGATCATTCTGTAACAATACATCAAATGCTTACCATAATCAGCAGTTTCTATGTAGAAAAACAATAATTCGATGTTACTGATAAAAAGGCACTTGATTGCCATCCTGTGAATGAAGATCTTAAGAGTGTGTATGGACTTTGTATAACTGGTTTCAGAGAGAAATACATTTCATATTATAATACATTTGTTCATAACTGGTAGCTGAAAAAGAAGTCACCTCTACTATCTCTGCTGCTTACCTGAGAAGGTCTGGCACGCTCTTACCATGATCAAGCAATTGCAAAGTATGTCGAGAAAAGCTTGCAAGACCAGGGAGTCCAGTCCCAGTATGACTCTCTTCCCATACTTCTTTAGTGTTCTCAACTCATGTCTTCTTTGTGCACCCAATTCCTTGTGCACTTTTTTATTTTTTTTAATCTGTTGGTAACATGTCACGTTGGTATCATACCTACCCTGGTTGTTTTCACTTTATTCCCAGAGGAACAGCTCCATCCCTTACGATCTGGAAGAACTTTACATTCCTCCCCTTCAAGACATGGTTGCATGTGGCACCACCATTTCTGTTCCACTATTGAAGCTACACGAGAAGGAAACAAACACAACATTTTCATGTTGTTGAAATGGACACTTTAATATGTCATTATGTTGCATTTTTTAAATTTTATTTTCCAGGAAAATATTAACAATATATTGACTGTCAGCTAGTCTTTAACTTTAAGCCAGCTCAGAACCTTCATAAGAAGTTAGGTCTTGATTTGCACAAGGTGCTTTGGGATTCAAAGTTACTCTTAATTGATTTTGCTTTTCTAATTTGCTGCAGTGCAGGAACTAGTTTCACAGAGTTTCTTTCTAACCCTCATTTTTCCTTGCTTAGCTAAATTTCAAAGTTTTAGGTAGATTCTCTTCTTTTGAGTTAATACATTTGCCTGATCTACTATATAGTCTAGCATAGTCTGGTTGAATTTATTCCTCAATGATGACATATTTACAGCTTCTTTGATGGCTAATAACATATCAATAGTTAAGAAATCACGTAAAGGATGAATCTATCCTGCTGTTCTTTCAGAGACGTAGATGTGAAAAATCAGCTAGTATTTTCCCAAATAAAACAAATGACCCTGTACCAGATTTGTTAAGTAAAGCATTACTGATGCATTGTAAGTAGGAAAAATAGTGTTGATCTAAAAAGACTGAAAAACAGCCAGAACTATATTCTGTCCGTTTGTGGCTTGTTTGTTCAAGCAATTTATAAACAAATTTATAGATAAAATGTAAGAATGCAGCACATGAAAATTATATACTCATGTAGATTTTGCATACACACTTTTAATTAAATTTCATACAGCTCCAAGGGCACTCTGCTAGATGATATTTAGCTTTTCAAGAGTTCTCTTTCACTGACATCTAATAATTTTGCTTGGCATTTCCATGGAGTCATAGCAAATAATTTTTACATTTTTCCCATCTCCCATTCACCTTGAGCAGACCCTTCAAAATGCAGAAGCTTTCCTACTCTTCTTTTAAATAGTTAACTGGATCTGGCTAAATAGTTAACAGAGTGGTTCTCATTGATGACGTTAAGTCAGCAAAACCCCCTTGGAACATGCAATGGAGGGAAACAACAGAGTAGTCGCACCATCAACACAAGAAGGAGCTGCCCGGGTGGTACCCGCTACCTGCCCAGGGAAGCAGGAGCACTTCACTGTCTGTGATCGTTCTTCTATCTTGTTCTTATTACAACATCTGTGCAGTGCCACCACTTCACAGGTCCCAGTTTTAACATGGTGAGCTGTAAAAATAAGAAGATGAGCAATGTGATAACATTGTGAGGTAGCAACATACTGTTTGGGTCGTCTTTTAAATTAGAAATTCATTAAACTTGGCTCTTTAAGACATTCTGCCATGCGTGAAACTATGGAATTACTATGGTAAAGTTCATTTCTTTTCCAAATGTAGTGTAACCGTCTCAGGCTGAAAATGCTGGCTAAAGAAGAACAAATGAAGACTGCTGAGTATGGGACTGTTCCAGTGAAGTGGGAACCCAAAATATTATAAAACTAACCTAGAAACTATAATAATTTTTGGACTCCCATGAGCAGTTCTGTGCATCTCTACCAAGTAGTTTTTGTTTTGGTTTGGTTTGGTTAGTTTTGGTTTGGTTTTCCCTAGACGGTTCAGCTACCTTTCCTATTTCTAATGGCAAATAACAAGAGCTTTTCCCTAGAAGGCCCTAGTAATAGATTTTCAAGAGCTCAGCACTGATCTCTTAATCCACTTGTAGTTATTGCACACTATCCATTCTCAAAAAGGCCTGAGGAAGGAAAACAAATTCAGTGTAGGTTATGGACCGCAGAAATGAGCCTAGAGCCAAAAGCCACAGGCGGCAATTTAACTGGATCTTCATCAACAAAACATAAGCTACTGAACATTTCATTCAGGCAAATGTGTATTTTTCAGTAGAATGAAGTCCACTGAACAGCCTGTGATCTTTGTCATCTCTCATTGCATCATACTGTGTCAGGTTAGATCATGCTCTATCACATTATGCTGTACTACATCTGAAACGATGCAAGACAGTGCAAACAATTAACCCGTGGTCCATCATATTGTGATACACTGAAATACTATATATAAACCAGAAACCTAAGAGAGAAAAAATCTTTTATATAAAAATGCCTTTCTTTGTTTTTAACTACTTATTATTTTAATGCAATAGAAGAAAATGAAAGCAGCTCATATTACCTATCTGAATTTTATAGTCTCTGATATTTTCATACTTTTTATGGTAAGTAAATACTTTTGCATATACGAGCACACAGTGTGCTCTAAAAATTTCTTTGAATTATTTTCCATACAATTCACATACAATTAATTTCCATACAGTTTCACTGGTATATATGCCAATTGAAAGAAATACATTATTTTTTCTCATTATAACTGCTATGACTTTTTCATTTGTGAATATAATAAAAAAACATCCTAGGTTATATTTCAGATGTACAACATATCATAGAACACATGCTGCTTCTGTAAGCTCACATTAATTAGACATTTTATACCCACACATGCTAACACAAATTCCCTAATTTACATTTTATGAAAGGTACATAAAAAACCAAACACCAAATCTAAACAAGAAAGTAAGTTTGGTTGTACGGTGTGAACTTTACTGAATTTTTCACTATATTAGTTTTCAGTTCTTATCTATATTCTGTGTACCACTTATTCTGAAATTTTGTCTTGTCTATGTCTTATTAAATAGCTTGACACAGCTCTACCAAATCTACAGAAACACTATAATATACTTGGTAAGAGAAGATAAATATTATTTGCACCAATAGCCATCTAGAGTAGAAGCCAATTCAAAGAGTTGTTGTAAAATTATGTGAGGGAAATGTTCACATTGAAATAAAACTTTTGCAAGACTTGGTGTGTAGTAATTAGGGAGAGAAAATCAGGCATTTTAAGACTTCTGTGGGAAAGAGTGTAATTAAATGAAATGGTCACTTAAATTCATGTACGGTACAGAAAAGCATTTCAAAGGATGAAAAGATAGGTGAGAAATGAGAGAGAATAAAAAAGAATCACATACTACTGAGAGTAATTGGGAATCTTTAATATAGCTGCTTTGACATTTTCTAAGTATAAAATCAAAACAATCTGGAGAAGAACACAAAGATATTTCAAACATTGAAAATCTAGGCCAACCATCCTCTAGTTTCTATTTACCACCTTGAGTATGCAACGAATATTCCTTGAGACAAAATGTAGGGATTTCAGCTCTTTATGCTATCAAATAATTAAGTTCCAGTGCAGTAACATTGTGCACATTCATGTGAAATGAAAGCCTCTATACAGTAGATAAAGCATTTCCCACAACATAATAGAAATTAACCTCATTAAGCTACTGAACTATTCCATAAAAGGAGAGTAGTTTAGGAGTTTCACATTTTAGTGTTATTTCTTTCCTCCCAGCACAGATTTCAAAGTATGCTGCTTGCTTTGCAGAAAATGTTTGAGGAACTGAATGTCATTTCTAGAATCCTACATAAATTCATTATTCAAAACCACTGCAAACACTCAATCCTGCATTCTCTGCTAATGCAAGTAATCCTTCCGGAAATCAGCGTGAAGAAGGACTGAAGAAATAGAGATATCTTTGTGTTCAGACTGTGAAGTTTTCCTGATGATTATGCATAACATAATATATATATATATATATTCCAGAAGATGTAACACTATATTATAAGAATGTAACTTGGGAAACAGACATTACCATATCTCACCCATAAATGGTATATGTAACATGCCACTGCCTATAATTAATCTGCTGCTTCTATAGCATTTTTCATGTAGTGAAATAAAAAATAGCTACCTCTTAAATTACTGTGCTATTGGTACATGAAAAACTTACATGTTCACAATCATGCACCTGGAAAAAATAAAGCTAAGTAATTATTATTCCTCATTTTACATATGATTGAATGAGCTTTAAGTGTATGTTTAAACAGCAAAGACCTTTAAACATTTATAACTATTACCCGTCCTTGTTCCTTCATGAAAACTTAAAATTTCTGTCCTTCAGGTGAATGAAATATCAGTCCTATTTGCACAGTGCATCTCACAATAAACCCTTACTCCTTTACTTCTGTGGGAAGTTTGCTCCAGGCAAGAGGGCAAGTTATTGTTGAAGATTATTATTTTGCAACTCACAAATATGAACATAAGGTATTTAGTGCAGTTTTATAGACAAACCTAGCATTAAATCAAGGAAAGTCTTCTGAATTTCATTGTTCATTATGATCATCATTTCCAAATCCATCCCTGAAATATTCTTGCCCAAATCTGACACTTAGCTGATTATCCATTTGAATCTTTTATTTCCTCAAAGTTGCTCAGTTCATGCATTAACAGAAACACTGGCCTTTAACAAAAAGGAAGAAAGCATGTTGCCATGGACTAGATGAAATAAAATCACAGGCTGTGTCCTCAGGTTCACCATCATTGTCATTGCCACAGTACAAAGAGTGAAGGAAAAAAAAAAATCTCTATTATATGCTCTCTGCAAAGATACCACTGCAAAAGGGTGATGCATCTAAACCCATCTAATGACTAACAGCAACAGGAAGAAAAAGATCTATTGTTCCTGTTGCCACACTCTTTCTTCCCTTGCTTCCATGAACGCTGTCATTTGATGGAGACAACAGGAAATCAGGGATTTAGACTGAGAGGAAAATATCCCCTTTTCTGTAGGGTTAGTCCCCTATAGAACTGTAGTTCCCAACAGAACAACCTACAACTTGGTGCAGAGACTAGTGAGAGGCAGTTTCAGCCAAAGGAAAGCAGCAGGAGCAGTCATGGGTACATGATTACCTCTTTCTGCAGAAACCAGCTCCTGTATTGGCTCACAGGCACTGCAGCTCCTCTGTACTCTTACATCAAATGAATGTATCTTACTTTATTCCATTTCAGGGAATTCCTCTGAGGTGAGAGAGACTATGGAAAGTGTACAAAGCTTTGCTTGCCTGCATCTGTGGGTTTTTTAAACCTCTTCACAACAACAAAGCTTTAGTTGAAACAGGAAGCAACAGATCAGCAATAAGGAGAGAAATGGAAATTACTTTTAACCATGAACTTCAATCCAAATCACATATAATATTATACAAACTTTGGTCTTTTTGTCATCTTGGGTATACTCAGGAAGATGTCCCATATGAAATACTACAGTGACCCAGTCTTTCAAAGTAGGCACGTAAGTAGGCTTTATTCATGTAAACCATATTCACATGAGTAATTGCATTAAGGACTATAATGGGACAACATTTTTTTAAAATAACCATCTGCAAGGAAAAACAAACAATATTTCAGCAGATTATCAACCTGCTTCGTCTTTTCCCTGAGGGATTAATCACTATTCTATATCCCAATATTCAAACAAGTGTGTGCATGGTGGGGAGGGGGTAGTGGGTAGTGATACCAGAAAAATAAACAAAATTAGTGGTTGCAATGTACCATTTTCCAGATCAGACTCTAGATCACTGTCCTTTTCTTATGTGACCAGGAAAAAATGTGTTTTCTTGCTCACGGTCTATTTGCTTTGTTCATACTGATTGACATGGAAAACAAATGTAGGTTATCTTTCTGCTGCACTTCAGCAATTTCAATATGTCATATCAGTCTCAGTGCCAATTTAGATATGAAGGATACAAAAAAACTTGCAAAATCTCACACACACAAAAATGCATGTGCTCAAACAGAGTATTGTTGCATTTTTTCAATAGCCTAATAAGTGTTAGAAGCCACCACATCTTAAGCAATCAAAATTGTTTGCAATCACAGCTAAGCTAGGATTTCCACCTACGCTTCTTCTGTTTAAACATCAAAGATACTTGAAAAGAAACACGCTGTCCAATCCCTTCATTCAATTAATTTCAGTATTTTTCACTATTTTCTGTCATATCCATCTAACATCTGGTAAAGAAAAAAAAAAGAATTTGATTTGTTCATATTCCATCAATAGTGGTGGGGGTACTGCTGCTGTTGTGTGATCTCATAACAAAGGCAAAATCTTTGATTTGACAAGTCAGTATAACTGGGAAAAAAGCAGTCAAGTATTGGGAACACAAGATTCAGTTTCCTTGTGTGAACACAAAACAAAGAACTCCCTCAGTTCAGCTTTATGGGAGAACTGGCAGCACAGACATCTGGAAAAGCAGAGACATCCCTCATACCACCACAATCATGTTACCTTCCCATAGAAGCACTGGTAGGTACATATTGACCCTACTGATCACCCTTAAACATCAGATTTAAAACCCTATGGAATCAATTGTTTTGGTCTGACTGGTAGTTTTGGATGAGAATTTTAATGACAGAGTTAAAATTTTGTATTTTCATAAAGGTGACATCTGAATTTGCAACTGAGAGACTTAATTTTGTGACTGCATAGCTAACATCTATTGAGCAACTGAGCAAATGATGACATAGTTTACATATGAGACTGAGAAGTATGATAAATTAAGATTATTGAATCATGATTTTAACCATCATTAGAGTTGTCCTATGTTTTTCATTGGACAGTTAATTTACCGAAATTACAGTATCAACCATGTTTTTAAAATGCAACCATTTTTGAAATCTAGTAAAATTTGGTTAAACACTGAATCTAAAAGTATGCATTTTCAGAAGGAGGCAAAAAGAAAATCTGTTTCCATATGTTTTTAGAATTTTTTAACAGTATTTTTTATTGCTTTAACAGAATTAAACTTTATGAATTTTAAAAATTCTCAAAAGCAATTATTTTACCTAATTTTTTTTTTTGGGGGGGGAAGGGTACTTGAATTTTTTTTTTTCTTTTTGAGCCAGTGAACTGAAAAATCAATTACAGACACAGCAGTACGTCCTCTGTCTTCAGTGGTGGCAATGAGGCATGCTACAGTTGTGGTGCATCTCAGGAAAGGCATTCATGCTGCTTTATTTTCCAGATAACACATGAGGTTGAGATATAGAATCAGCAAGAAAAAAATTATAATTTTTTTGCTGTCTTATTTTACACTATTATTGCATTTCACATGACTACTTATGTTGCTACCACAAGCATTTAAAATATTCCCATAATTCAAAAGTAATGTATAACTCAGAAAAAAGTACCAAATTTTAGTTTTAAAGAGTGAATTTTCAGTAGAGAGCAGCTGCTCTTTAAGTTTCTTCATAATTGATTTTCCAAATAACTAGAACCAAGGATGTGACAAAAAAACCCTTACCTTGGCACAACTCTTGCTTAGACATAAAGACCCTGTGGGTCCAGAAGGGACCCAGGAAGCTAATGAGCACTGATGGAGTAGCCTGAGCTGACACTCCCAGTGCCACTCATGTGGAGTGAGGAAGCCCCAGACCTTGCAGGCAGCTCACCAAGATGTGTCAACCCAAGAAACTCCCTTCCCAGAAAAACTTGAGGACTAAAGGGAGTTACTGCCTATAGGGGTATAAGACATGCCGCTGGATAAAGGGAGAATGGAATTTTGGGATTGTGTAAAACTTTCCATTAGACATTTTAGGGAAATGTTTCAGATTCATCATGGGATGCTTAGTGGAAGGACCAGGGGCAGGCAGGGAATGGGAGGGGCCAGGGTGAATTGAGGAGAAATAAACACAGGTGTAAAAAGGGACTGGTTTCAGAGGGGGCAATGAAGCATAAATAGAAACTGAATAGAAACACTTATCTGGCTGAGCCTTGTGCTCAAACACTGCAAGCCATCCTATCTTCTCATTAAATCCCATTTTTACCATTTTTGTGGGTGTATATTCTTTTCTGAGTGGGTACACACGAATGTTAGGGAAATTCAGGCCATATTAGGTTGTGATAGATAAAGAGAACTGATTGCTTGCAACTGGCAAGGGAACACAAACATCATGGGCTCATAAATCCGAGTGAAAGAGACAGTTACCAGTTGTGTGGAGAGCCTACAACCAGGTACTGGGTGGAGTGACCCATTTTGTGTGTTTGTGTATGTATGTATATATGTACCTGCCTCCACCAGCAGACTTCAGTTCTGAGGAACCAAGGAAGAGGACTGGGCTGCCTGTTGTGAGATTGGTCTGTGCATTAACGTGAGAATCAGTAAAAGTGTTTTAGTCTGTCTGCATTGGCTCCATGTGTAATGTGGGGGGGGGGGGGGGCCTGTGTGCCCATGTGTTCATCTGCCTGTGTTCAAGGAGCACACATGCTCAGCCTCACCTCACCATTGGCACAACATGAGGATAAGGAGCCCCAGCAGTTTCACATCTACTCATCCATTAACAGATGGCAAACATTAAAAACCTTTTGGAAATGAAAAAAAGCAAGGAAGACAGAGGCAGCATTTGGCAAAATCACATTTAATCCTCAACCTTTACTTTTTAGCAAAAAAAAAAAGCTACACAGACTGTCAACATAATTCTCTCATAATAGGCAGGTTACCTGCTAGATCAGCAGATCAATGGCTGTAGAGAGGCATATGCCAAAACACTGCCGTGAGTCAAGCAGAACAGTTCCTCTGATGAAATCAGTCCATGCAACTGCAGAAGCCATGCAGACTTTTTTTTTTCCCTTGGATAATGCTATGATGTGGACAACTCCTTTCCATGCAATAATTTCTTAAACCCCTAGAAACACACTTTACTGACAAGACTTTAAGGTCTTATTTATTGCATTCCAAGTGTCTGTGCCTTGCATCTAAACTATAGCTATTAAAAGTTACTTGATCACCTTGGGCAATGATAAAATCCAGTTAGACAAATGAATCCCTGCACTCTACTTACACCAGTGGAGAAACAGTTTAGCTTAAAAGTGTAGAATTGCTTTTCATTCTTCTTTTAGTCTGATGTCTCTTGCATCACCTGAGACAGGTTCTCAGATGAATTGTAAAAACCAGAGCTTACTCCTTGGACAGATGATTATTGCAGTGCCACCTGTAGGCAGCATATAAACAAAAGATCCTGATAACTGCAGTCTTCTTGGATTTCACGTGGTCATTTCTCTCCTGTTATTTTAAAATAACAAGAGTAATTCTTTATAAGTGTTTATTTTGCAGATATTAGTCCAGCTCATCTCATCAGTCTTCCTCTACCACAGAATTAACCCAGCTAGTCCACTTGGCCAAAGGGTGGTAAGCAGAATTGATATGAAAACACTATTCAGACAATATCCCTCATAGCCTTTAAAAACTGAGATAATAAATGGTTTGCTACAATCATATTGCCAAGCATACTTTCCTGCACAGTGCCAAAGAAAAATCTCATC
Source organism: Calypte anna (assembly GCF_003957555.1). Classification (NCBI taxonomy): domain Eukaryota; kingdom Metazoa; phylum Chordata; class Aves; order Apodiformes; family Trochilidae; genus Calypte; species Calypte anna. The sequence goes on from NC_044244.1 coordinate 32,263,798, forward strand.
AGCTCATCTGCCAGCCACCAGTTAAAGCCATCTGTGTGGGAAGACTTTTTCCTGATTGGAAAAAAATCAAGGGAAACTACAAGGCAAGCAGTCCCCTAAGAAGAGCTCACTAATGATCCTGTAAGACCAAACCTCAGATGTTCCCATGGTGCTACCTGTGCATTGGAATGGACTGAAGGCCTGAATCTTCACTAAGAGAGTAAAAGACTGGAAGAAGTAAGTTCAGCAAGTTGGAATGGTCCCAGCTGGTCACACAATATCTGGTCACACAGTCTTGACAAACAAGCCACAGATGGAGCATATCATGTAGGATTTCTTGGATGGGGAGAGCTCACAGCCATCTGACTTTATCCTCTCGACCTTAGTGAGGCTAATTTTACTGAATAAGTCTTTTGCCAGGAGTGAGTCAAAGGAAGAAGCTTACTCAGATAAGCTTATCCGCTCTCTCACAAAAGTCAGAGCCTTTTTATGGCAAGGGCTGAAAACGATGCCTTCATGCTAAAAACTTTTAGCCAAAGACACAGGAGTTCAAAACACTAATTTTCAGGTATCGTGAAGGAAAATTTCTCTTCTTCGTACAATGCCCTCTCAGCCTAAAGAGGGGATTAAATTCCAATTTTGAAATCAGATGATCGCTAGCATTACAAAACCACAAAGGCTTCGGAGACAAGATCAAAATCAGCGATCACTTGGAATCTTGCAGCTCTTGATATGATCACCCACTGGAGGAGGAAGCAAAGAGGCTTCTTCTGCACATTTGCCAAGTCCTCACGACAAGCTCAGCTCCTGGCCTGCAGCCATCCCGCCAGGTCCGCTCGCTGCCTCCCACCACCGGTGCCAAGGTTGGATCTGCTCCACCAGAACCCCCCCATTTGCAGAGCAGTGGAGCAGACAAGATGATGCTGACTGCAGCAAAGACTGCATGTTTCCCTACAGGCTAGAAATGGAGCAGCTTTGTTTTCTGCAGGCAAGAAGCTTCCTCTGTTTCTCCTCCAGTGGCTTCGGGCTGACACCATCCACCAGACAGGCCTGTGGAAAGCTGGCAGAGAAACACCCAGGGCAAGGCATAGTTTATAAATACTACTAGAAGTCAAAAGCCCCAGTACCTCTGAGGTTATCAAACATGCTAAACAAATGATATATTAACGTGTGCAGACATCTGTAAATTAACAGGCTGAAGTTTAAGATTACTAATTATATGATTTCACAGAGAAAAAAGACCAAACCAGCTCTCAGGCACTCAAAAGAACATTTGGCACAAAGACTTTTTATTCTCTCCTACTCTCTCTGTGGGCTTTCTGCCAAATATCTCGACTCAGCAAGAAGCAGCAGCACATGTCTCAGAGCAGCCTTCAGCATCTGACAGAATACAAAAAAACCCTCACATTTTTTCCGCAGTCTCAGGGCTTCAGAAGCCTGTAGTTTACACAGTTTATGGGGAATATGTTTTCCCTAGTTCCTTAGATGACTCTCATTATTTATTTTCTTTTCTTTCCAGCTGACCCACATGGTCTCAGGGCACATTATACTAGATGACAAATTAACATGTTCTCAGGGACACATCTGAAAAACGAAGAATTGAAAGGTTTTTTTCTAGCCCCACATATTTAAATGACCCTCTGGCACACAACTCTCACCTGAAGTAAAATCTTAAGAAAACTGCTGTGGATGGGAGTCTCTCTGAAACGGGATTAGCATAACAAGGTGAAGAGGTAAATTCAATAGTTCTTTTGAACAGCCTGCTTTCAGGCTTCTCAAGTGTACTAAAATACAGCTCAAGCACCTGAATGGACTTCAAGTGCCTCTGTGGAGACAGCAACTGAATCCAAGGGAAGGATCACCGTGGTTTACTCCCACAGACAGATGCAGCTGGATCCATGTACTCCCATCCCAACACAAATCCAGTTCCTTAAGTGTGATTTTCTTCCCAGTTAAGGTGTCCATCTATTTATTTATTAAGGTGCAGAAACTTATTTAGGTGAGTTTAGATGTAAGCACCTGAATGTCACCAGGAATTCCATTATCAAAGTGCTTATGTTTTATTCCAGCTTTCTTTTAATAGAATTATTCTTAGTGTTCTTTGTTCACACCATGCTAAGGTTCTTCCAAGGTTAGAAAAGCAACAGCCTCCCAGATTTACTTGGACTATCTTTAATAAATACTAACAAAAAAAGGGCAAGTCAAGAAAATCCAATGACTTTCAAAGTAAGAAGCACAAAGATTTTTTTTTTTATATAAGGATGAATGATCAAATCTAGAATGCATGCAACAACAGAAGTACTCTGAGGCCTCTGTGATGACCTGATAGGAACTACTTAGTGAGATGAAAGTGGACGCCAAAAAATTCTGCCAACTTCAATATTCCAATTGTGCATAATTTTTCCAAACACTGTAAGCGTAATACTGCATCCCTCTTTATGGCTCTTCTGTACAGAAAGGCAGTTATGTTTACTTAGGCACCTATTCATCTAGAGTCATATTTGTGTACATTCATCATGTACATATATGTGATGAAATTTAACATAACTTGTCTCTAAAAAGCATTTAATTTTTGTAACTCGACATTTTTAAAAATCTCTATTTTTTGCTTGCTTGGTTGACTGGTTGGTTGTCTAGGTTTTTTTTTTCAGGTGAAATTTTAGTTAGTGTGCCAATATTTTTCTTTTTAAGGTTTTGTTTTGCCTATTTATTTTGTGACTAGATAGAGCGCTATCTCTGTACTAATTTAAAGTTTCTTTAATTCTGTAACATTTTTATAACACATAACGTCCCATTTTGCAGCTCTGTAATGCGTTTTTACTTAAGCTGTCAATTATACCAAATTATCAAACGTATCTTGAGATATTCCTCCCACAAACTGGATATACATGTATGCATACTTGTCTTTCTGAGAACTGCGTAACCATTTTTTTATTTTTATTTTTCCTTTTCCACCCCTGCACTCTAGGACTTGCCCACAGGTCTTCAGACTCCCCCACATGTGTTAAGAAAAACTCTGTAGGATGTCCCAGCACACGGTTCACCATCTGAAAGAAAGATCTCAATTTCAGGCTTCAGCTTTCTTCTGTAGAGCCCCAGGCAAGCTCTTTGAAGTACAGAGCCAGGGGAGGAAGTTAACTCATGCTTTTAGGGAAAAAACTGCTAACAAGGCACATGTCTAGTCCTGTGAAATCCCCTCTTTTAGACTCATCTCCCCTGATACAACCTTCTCACTACATTATTGATTCCATATAAATAGCAAGTCTCTAAGTCATGGGCATGATGAATCAATAAGAATCTAGACAGAGGGTATGAATTGAAACTGGATGGCTTGGGACAAGGCTGGCTGCTCTTCAAGCAGAGGAAGAGAAAGCAGATTTCAAAAAGCAATATAAAAGAGAAACTACCAGAAGAACCATTCAGAGGTGTGCAATCAAGAATATTTTTTGCTCAAGGAGTCCCAGAAGTTACTGCTTTCAGGTATCTTTTCTTGCTGAAAAGGTGTCTTTAGAGATGCTCCTATCAGATTCCCGTGAGCTTGTGTCCGAAGGTTTTTCTCTGGTTAATAGAAGCTGTTGATAGGAAGCACATACAGCTCTCTCATTGCTGTCCAAAGTAAAAAGCTGAAAAAACATTACAGCTCTGAGAACTCCAAAATACAGCTCTGTAAAAACTATCAAGTAATGAAAGCATCTAAAGGAATTCACACTTTCCAGATAAACCAATTAAAAACTAAGATATAGGGGGGAAAAACCATAATTATTCAGGGTCTTTTTCAGAGAACGAAGACATGGCTTCATGCTTGTCATTTTACCCTATATTCTTCAGAAACTCATCCAGGGGTATGCAAGGCCATGCCAAGCTGCTTGTCATCCCTTTTCATTACTGTCCATCCATGAAATAAGCCAGCTAGCTACAATATTGCTGAGATGCAAGGCATCTCTGGGCAGCTCTTGGGTGTGTCCTGTTCCAGGACCATAAAAAGCACATCTGGAGCAGGATGCAGGAAACTATTAGTAATCTAATTTTACATCACCCCAGACAGGTCAAGAGCACTGCATTGACCATGAGACTCACAGAGCAGTCACGCAATCATTCCTCCTACACCATGGAGCAGAAAACAGGCTACAGCTCTGTGGCTGCTGCTGCTGCTGGAAGAGGTGCAGAGGGGCTGCTGTTCAAGGCAAGCTTCCCATCCATCTCTCACAGTTCCTCCTCTTCCATGTTACCCAACATCTAGATCCATCTGCCTTCCACAAAAGCTGGAGTGATGTTCCCTCAAACCCTGGAAATGAGATACCCTCCAAGGTGTCACATCAGTGCCAGAGACTGCTCATGTCAAAGGGAAAAAGAGAGGGCTGGGCCCTCAGGAAGCAACGAAAATTAAAGTTAATTTTTCTTTTTAAAAAAAAAAAAAAAGTTTACATTTTAATTCAAATGTTGCCAACAGGAACTTGCAAGGAAGCACTTAGTGTACAGGCAAATGACCATTTGCAGACAAAATTATAGCATCCATGTATTACTGTATACATATTTACTGCTGTTCTTTCTTTGATCTTTTTGTTATTTTAATGCAGGATTTTCCTTAGAAAGGTCAACATTAGAACCTCAAAACTTCAACCCTCAGGTCACGATGAAACTGCATTTTAGATAAATGACTGAAAGATCAGCAGATAGAGAAAGTGTCGCTTTCTGTGAGCTAGTTTTCACATATTCTTTCAAAAGTCTCCGGTGTGAAGCTTAACACCATGTGCCATAGAGAGTTATACAAGGTATTTGTCTTCCAACATCAAAAAATGTGTCAAAAACTACAACAGACAAATGGCCATGTATAAATATCCATAGGGCCATGCCTCTTTGAGGTTAGATGAAATTGTTATGAGGAAATAACCAACTACCTAAAGTTCCTTAGGAATATCTATACCAATCCATGACTAATGCTTTTATTGCTTTAATTCTGAACTGCACACCAGAAAAAATAGATGAGTGTTAAATAACTGCCCGGGTCTGTGGCACTGATATGTTGTGAAAGGAGCTAAGCATAATCCTCTTTAGCATGTGGGAGACTGTCACAAAAAGAAGAATTGCCTTCCTACTGAATTCACCACCTGAAAAGCTGAACAGCAAGGGGAAACAGCAAAGGATCTGACAAAATGCCATTCATGAGATACCTTGTCTGATCGCATACACAAATCTAGAGGGAATTTATCTCCACGGGGCTCACAAGACATGAAAATCTTGAGAATAACCCTACTGCATATCCTCCAGGTGCAGCTGTAGTTAGCAGAGAATTGTAGAACAGGATAAAAAGATGGGAAAACTGAAGATGTAGCAAGGTGAGCCAATCTTCCCTGACTTCAATTGTGCAGCCCTGCTTTAACAGCTAATTCATAATATGAAAGTCCTTCATTACCTAGCAGTTATATTACACCTGGGCACCTATAATTACAATTGGACAAGACCCAGAATAAAGAACTAAACATGAACACTGAATTTCCTTTTATTTCTCACACAATTACTCTGATAGTTGTGGTGAGTAACTTCTCTACTTGGATTTTTACTTTAGCAAATATACTTAATAACACATGTGCCTTCTGATTATTTCTGAGCCTCTGTCTCACCTCCTCAAGGGAGTGGCATGTTTATTCCTATTGCTTTTCCAGCAGAGTCATTTCTAGTGTCAAGTAACACACGACACGAATCATTACCACAAGTAGTCAACATGGATTCACCCAAGGGAAGTCATATCTGACTAATCTGATGGCCTTCCACAATGGTATGACTGGATGGATAGATGAGGAGTGGGTAGTGGATGTTGTTTACCTTGACTTCAGTAAGTCTTTTGACACCATATCCCACAGCATCCTCATAGGCAAGATTAGGAAGTGTGGGTTAGATGAATGGGTGGATTGAAAATTGGCTCAAAGATAAAGCTCAGAGGGTTGTCATTAGTAGCACAGAGTCTTATTTGTAGGTCAGTATCAACTGGTGTTGCCAAAGGGTCAGCACTGGGTCCAGTTCTGTTCCATATATTCATCAGTGACCTGGACAAAGGTTTAGAGTGTACCCTCAGCAAACTTGACAATGACAGAAAACTGGGAGGGGGTGGCTGACACATCAGAGGGCTGTGCTTCCATTCAGTGTGACCTGGACACGCTGGAGAATTAGGTAGAGAGAAACCGCATGAAGTTCAACAAGGTCAAGTGTAAGGTACTGCATCTAGGGAGGAGAAATCCCACGCACTAGTACAGGTTAGGGGCTGATGTGCTAGAAAGCAGCTCTGTGGAGAAAGACCTTGAAATCCTGGTGGACAACAGGATGACCATGAACCAGCAATGTGCTCTTGTGGCCAAGAAGACCAGCAGTATCCTGGGGTGCATCAGGCAGAGTGTGGCAACCAGGTCAAGGGATGTTATCTGCTGCCTCTATTCTGCACTGGTGAGGCCCCACCTGGAATACTGCATTCAATTTTGGGTTTCCCAGATAATGAAGGGCAAGTAGCTACTGGATAGAGTCCAATGCAGAGACACTAAGGTGACTAGGGAACCGGAGCATCTATCATGTGGGGAAAGGATGGGAAAGTTAGGTCTGTTCAGCCTGGAGAAGAGTTAGGAGGGATCTCATAAATGCTTACAAATATCTAAAGAGTGGGTGTCAGGAGAATGGGACCAAATTCCTTTCAGTGGTGTCCAGTGACAGGGCAAGGGGCAATGCTCACAAACTGGAATACAGAAGGTTCAACCAAATCATAAGGAAGAACTTCTTTACTGTAAGAATAACAGAGCACTGGAACAGGCTACCCAGACAGGTGGTGTCACATCCAACTCTAGAGACATTCAAAACTGACCTGGATACCATTGTGTGCCACCTATCCTAAGTGAATTTTCTCTGGAAGGGGTGTTGGAATCACTGATCTCCAAAGGTTCCTTCCAACCCCTAACATTCTCTGATTGTTTGATTCAGTTTGTCAGCTGAATGAAAATAAACCAAATTTCAGCAGTGCGTGCTGCGTGATTCAGACCCCCAAAAGTGATGCACAGCAGTGTCTGAACCTGCAAACTAGTGAGATTTGCTGGAGTTTTGTCCCTGCTTAGTTTTTTTTTAAGTATTATGCATTTACATATGTACCTACATACATACATGCATACACAGTCAAGGACACATAAGAAATTATCTCTAAGTTGAGGGATCCAAAACTTCACAGCAACGAATCTTAACATTTTTATTCACTTTCTGATTCTTCATGCTGTTGTTCATTATGTTGTTACAATAATAAAGAAAGCAGAGTTTCCACTCATCTTTAAAAAAGCAAAGACACTTGTCACCATATGTTGGATATCTGCAGCTTTGGCATCTAAACTAAACTGAACATCCTTGTATAATCAGTGCTGAGCTAGAAAAAGAAGCATCCCCAGGAGGTAATACCTGAATTTTAAATGTGCAAGATTAGATCCCTCTTTTAGGGAAAGAGCTACATCAGCAGAGACATGACTTGGTCCCTGGCTACTCATTTCTTTAGGGAGATTGCCCTCATGAGAATCTGACATTACCACAATACTGAAACAGGCCTAAGAGAAGGTCAGTGCTCTATGACCATGTCTGCTCTAGGACTGATATTATAGGTGTATAACTAAAGCAAGCTAAAATATACCCACTGATTTATTCTCCACTATAAAGTTGACCTCTAAGATCTCAGATATTTGCCACGACTCAGCAGAGGAATGACTTTCAGGTCCAAATATAACACTGAAGTCAGAGGAAGAAGCAAAAGGACATTTGAGGAACATACTACTCTAGCTATTATTTCAGGAGCTTTTAAAATGTTACTAGGTATGGTAGCAGCATATCCAGACTGATTTTCAAAGCTCTCTTTAAACAGTGAACTTTCTCCCTCAAAGAAAAAAAAATAAATTGAAACTTAGAGGACTAAGACAGGCTTCCTGGATTTAAAATACATCATTGATTTATTTCTTCCTTGCAGACAATTCACTTTAATAAAGGGACATGGAAGCATTCTGAAGCTTATAAATCCTCCGCTATAGTGGCAAAACAACATTTCCACATTTTCTGCAAGTTGTCTGTAAGAAAGAAATCTCACATGTCCCATCCATCTCCTCCTTAATTATTCATTGTTGCTACACATGTACCTAGGAGATCTTTCCATAAAAGAAATAAAGCACAAAATAAATGCTGAACAAAAACTTCATTAAAGCCTATTGAAATTGTTACCCCCCCAGGGATTGTTATGAAAAATGGAGCAATATTTTATAGTTTAACACCCACCTCCTACAATGACTCTACTAGGGTAAACCATAATCTGGCATTTTTTCATATTTCTAGTGCGGGTCATAATGCTACTTAAATCTAGACAGTTCTATTGCTCCTACCCAGTAGAAGAGCAAATTAGTTTATAATCACTCCTACATATCTATTCAGACAATAGAATGGATTTTCAGAAGAGGTTTTCTGTCAGCCAAGATCTGTTTGATATATGGAGCTTTTTAAATTACTTTCCTTACACCACTGTTTGGTTTGGTAGCTTTAAATGGGAATTCTTCACAGGACTTATTGTATATACAGGTTACAAATGCTCATTAGACTAAGTTATATTAAAAAATAGAAGCAAGAATAGACTTCAGAAAGGTATTTGCTTCAACAAATTCATAATTTTTAGAAGTGATTTCTGTACTTACTGTCAATAGTAACCTAGCAATATTTAATTCAAAAAGATGAAAAAAGAATGAGGGTAAAATATTGCCTGAAATTAAATAAACCATATGAACTGCAAAAAAAATAAGGATATAATTTCTCTGTGTCTTTCAGACTGCTCTAGTTTCATTTTGCTCTGACTTTCAGTAAAACCCCTAAGAGTTTTAAATGCCTATAACATGAACAAAAAATGTTAAAAATATAGTAATGGATGTCCTAGTCCAAAAATAATTAACAGATCTTTTTGCGTGTGTTTTGCTGTTTCCAAAAATAGCTGATTGATTTTGAATAATTTGGGGTACTTCCACAACTAAACAGCTGTTCTAGAATATGGCATGTTTACAGGCTCTAAAACAGTAATGTTTTGACAGTGAGAGGGTGGGAAATATGTCCTATCCTTAAGTTGCTTAGCAGAAAGCACATCTAATGATGCATGGTAAAAACTGAGAAGCCAAGACAGGCATAAGACTGGTGAGCACTGTCCTTGTACTGGCATAACAGGCATCATCCTAATCCCCCCTTTCTAGCTGTTTGCATCTCATCCCCTCTTCTTCTCTAACATTAGACAGGGACCTGACTGCACTTCATTCCTGCAGTACCCAAAGAGCAGTTTCCAGGGCAGGTGTGACAAAAAAGTATTAAAGAAGCCTTTGTGCTCATCTAAACTATGCAATGAGCAGGAGTGGCATAAGTAGGATGAGAGGTTAAATCTTTTCTCAGATGTTTCCTGGGCATAACCTCTGCAGGATGCTCTTTGTCTTCTGCAACCCAGCTTTCTATATAATATGCATTGTTATGATGAGTGAAACAATATGAAAAAATATCAATTAATGATTACCATACCTTAGAGTTTCTGGATTTTCCCATTTTCTGAAAAGGTAAACATAGGCATGGAAACTGTATTTTTATTCTCCCAAGGTGTGTTTGAAAAAAAAATAGAAGGAGAAGAGATATTTGCACAGCCTTCATATGCACAGCATGCAGCAGTATAACAAGATGGCACAATATTACTCTTCCCCCTTCCTTATTTACACTTACATCTTCTCTCAGATACAGTTATAGTTGCTCCTAATATCTCTGGCAGATGTTCTGGGGTGAATGATGCAATTAAGAATCTAAAATTCTCATTTCTTCCAGATGCTTATTTTCTCAATATTCACTCACTGGAAATATATTTACTTTCCACTCTGCAGTGTCTAGCAGTTAGCACACCTTCTGTGTTCCATTTCACAAGATTTCCACAGATAATGTGACACATGCCAGTGCATCTTAAATGACAGTTTAGCACCAGTAAGCTTTTTTCCATTGGTAGAAAATTCACATAACATAACAAAACTGAGAAAATCTTTAAACAAGTATTTTACTTTGAAAATGTTTCGTTTTGCTGCTCACAGGTATGACGCTTTCTGCTGTCACCTTTTTAAAACTTAACTTTGGTTTTCTTTAGTCTTCCAGCTCCCTGAAGGCATCTAATGATGATTTCTTTTTGCATGATTCATTCTTTTGACAGAAATTAGCAGGCTTTAAACATCACATCCTTTCTCCCCTTCTATCAGATACAGACATAATTTTAGGTTCAAAATCTGGATCCAAAACAATTCTGACCTTCCCAGTAACTCAGCCAGCCTCATGCAAGCCCCACCTCTCCTTCCACACATGATCCAGGAGCACAAACTAAGCAGAGCTGGAGCAATTCTAATAACTTACACCCAGAATTACAGTGGCACAAGGCACCCAAGATTTGTGTCGGTCTTAACACAATACTTTTCTCAGGCATATTCTTTCCGCAGCTCTGCATTCACCCAGAATAACCCACACATTCAACTTTATATTTCAGTCATTCAAGGACACTTGATGTTGAAGCCAGAAGTATTTTGCAAAAAGAATTCTAGGTCTACTGCCCTTACTTGAGAACAATTTGAGTACAAGAGTTATACAAATCTATGGGGAGAAAAAAAGAACAAGACATACTTGGCAGCTCTTGCCTCAGCCTCCTCATCACTACAGACAGAATGCTTGCTCAGCCTGGTAAAGAAAGCTGCACAAAGCAGACTGCTCTTTTATGATTTTCCTGCTTTCTGTCACCTAAACTCCCAAGCCAGCCTCCATTCTCCTCTAAGTATACCATGGTTTTGTCCCTAGCTAGATGGAGAAGTGTTTTTTTCTTGGTCACAGCCACCTCTTTATGAAATGGCACTTTCACACTTTAACAGGAAGGTCAAAATTTCAGTATTATCATTATGCAACTCTCAAGAATTCTTCCTGACTTTCTGCATATTTTAGCTCAACAAGGAGAAATGAAGCAATCATCAAATCCAGGTTTTACAACCAAACCTTTTTTAACACAACAGAATGATATTTGCAGAATGATATGCAGATATAAATGAATCTGTCAAAGACCAAATTTCACTGGCGTCTGAACTGCACCATAAGACTCCACTTGAACACTAGAAATAAAGTAAGACCTTTGCAATTTTATTCATAGATTATGATTCATACCCTGATACACGACAGGAGTTACTAGGGAGATAAAAGAACAATATCCAAACCAAGTCCTCCTGCTCAGAGACTTTCCAAAAGTTCCAGAAGGTTTCCAATATGCTGCAAACTCTTTGATAGATGAAGTCAGGAATGTCTTCATACCTACACTGAAAGCTTGAGTTCCCACTTTATTAAAGGAATGAGCTCTGATGGATATTTCAGAGCACCTATAGAGAGATGCCTAGAGCTGGATGCTGTGGAAAACTCCCTGATCTTTCAGCTATGTTTGAGAAGCACCCAATATTTTGTGAAATGCCCATAATTAAATGATAAGCATTTTAAAAACACTAAAATGGTCAACATAAGCTATTTCATCAGTTATGACCTTGGGTTTTTCTGCTTTCATGCAAGCCTCTTGTATCTCTGTGTGCATATGTATGCACATATGAATGCCTAAAGGAAGAGGCTTTGCTGCTCTGGAGCTTTTGGTTTGTGCAGCTTGGGCTCAGGTCAATTCCCAATTCTTCCAAAAAGATGAAACTCTTTGACAAATCTCTTCTACAACAGAAGATAGCTCCGGTGACCCTTAAAATGGTAAATCACCTCAGCTCCCCAAAGAACAGAACTAAAAATGATGGTCCAGGAAGATACTTTAGAAATTTCTGTACCTAAACTCAGGAAGTATTTTTGCCCTGGTATTTCCTAGAATAGCTGACTGTTCCTGAATATTTCCTCATCACTTGTATGACTAAATAACAGCTGTTCTGAGATATGACATTGTTCAAGTAATCACTTAATACAGCATAAATTCAGTGAAGAGTATCAAGAGAGAAGGGCATAGTTTTTAGACATCATCAGCAGAAAATTAATGCAGGGGAAAGTTAGATTAACATATCCTCTGAATGCTATAGAAATAATATCCACATGGAATGCGATTTTCCAGGCAAAAACCTCCCAACCGGAGAAATCCCCTGAGCAGAGCAACAGGGATTTGCAGTAGATACCTGCAGATGCATGGGGCAGTCATCACTGCGTATATGGACTGTATGTTGGATGTATGGAATGTATATTGGAAAGCCTAAGGAGCAGCACAGAAAACCCAAATTGCAGCACAGGGATGTAAGACTTCCATACCTGAAATCAGACCTAGCCTTTAAAGGTGGAACTGGTCCTTATGCTGCTTTTACAGTAGTTTTACATATATAGAGACTATTAAGGGTCAGACTCTAATTATAATGTGATATTGACCCATAATATTTGACCTATAAAAATGACAAAATGACACATTTTGGATTTGTAGAAAACATAATGTAAAGGAAAATGTGAAGTATTCAAAGTTTCTTTTCAATTACAGTCTTGTTTGATTAGTCCCAGACATTAATAAAATTTTATGATTGATTCTCTGAGGAAAAACACAGGAAACAATGAAGTTGTCATATGATTGGAGAAAAATTTGCTTGGTTTCTCCAACAAAGAAAGTTGGTGTCAAAAGTTTGGGCAAAAACCTTTGTACAAGTCATGATCTTCCAATATACATCAAGGTCATCCTACCATTTGAGCTTCAAAGCTATCAAAAGATTCAGACACAGCTCTTTTGCAGCACATGGCAAATACCAAGGCTGGAAATGTGCACATCAGGGATCTATTACTTTTGGAGTAACTCAGTAATCTATTATAATCAGCATTAGGTATATTTATAAATATAGAGAATAGCATTTTCTCAAGTGTTTTGTGTGTAAACTCTGAAAAAAAATTTGCAATCATTTTCTCATTAACAGCTCCTATACTGTCTGTCTGTACTAAAGTATCTTCTTTAAAGACAGTGTAGCCAATATACCAAATGAGCAAAATTGTTCCCACAAAGAAAGGGTCTGAGGAGTGGGTACAGGCAGTTGCAGCAACCCCATCTCACTGTGGAATAGCACTCTGCTTCATGGTGTATGATAGGAGTCTCCAGGTCACCAAACAGTCCTTCTCTCCTTTTCTCATCTTCCCTAATCACAGCTGCAGCTAACGTCCATGGCTTTCCTTTTCTACTCTAAGGAAAAGTTTATTTAACACATTACCTATGACACAATGTAGATGTACACAGATGAGAAATCCAGAATAAAACTGTGAGCCCAGAAAATAGTATATTAAATCTGGAGATACGAACAATGATATACTAGTATTTGTTATATTAATTAACCACTTAACAGGGAAAATTCTGATCAACAGATCCAAGGGGGTGGTGCTGTTAAACCAAGACTAACTGAACAAAAATGGCTTCCTAGGGGGCTAACAGTTTCTTTCATGCTATTTCTATGGGTTTAGTCAAAACTGTGGGAAGCAAATGTAAGCACTCTGTTTTCCTAAGTATAAGGATAAAGGAATCTAGAGGAATGCACTACCTAGTATATATAAAAATCAACAGGACTAATTTGAAAGAATATGAAACTGGAAAGATCTTATTCCAGTGTTAGGGAAATGTCAAAATTTACTCATGGTAGGAAAAAATAGCAGCAGGATAAGCATACTATAAATGTCGGTGGGGTTTTTTCAGTCCTAACATTTTACAACATTTTCCTTTTAAAAAAAAACAAGGGAAAGCTTAATCTTCCAAAACAGAAATGGGCTAAAAAACCATCTGATTGCTGGGCCATCTATCCAAGGGAAAATAATACTTATAATTAATGAAAGGGATGAAAATGTTTAAAAGTTTGGCATTTACAGATGTAAAATCATCTAAGTGTGTAACTTCTATAAAATTATCTTTTGTGCCACCTTGTCCTCTCCACCACCACACAAAATCTGAATGTATTTAAGGAAAAGATCCTGAGCACTCACTAATAGAAAGTTAATAAAAATTTGACACTGGGGTTACAATGCCAGGCCCAAAATAAAGAACTGCACTTCCTTCTTACTTATCTTAGGAAAAGACCAATAAACCATAACACGTGCCAAATATAAACAGAAATGTTTTTAAGTGATCAATATACAGGAAAATGCATGATATCTTGGTGCAGTTCTCCAAATTCTCTTTCCATGGCTGCCTCAAGGACAGCCAAGTTTTATCATCAAGGTGGTGATGGAAATGGGAGCAAAAGTGGAGGCAGCCATTTGCTGTGATGGAGCTGGCAGCACAGAGAAGAAATAGGTGCTACTCTGCTACTGCCATGATTTCTGCACCCATGCCCCACTGAACCATCAGAACTATTGGCATCTTGGCAATCAAGCAAATTATTCTTTATACCCAGGCAGAAGGCCAAGGAATGTTATCTACTGAATTCAAACAGATACTGTATTAACATTTTAGATTGCAGTGACAGATAGTGATATGAAAGTGTTTGACTGACTGTTCTATTTTATCTTCAAGTAAATGGCAATTTTGAGATCAGGTTCTGATCTTGATATAACTGAAACTTTCAATTAATGCCCAAGCTAGATAAGAACATCTAATATATTTCTTCCTCATGTTTTCTAAAATGACTACCGTCTTCCTCTGTTTCTATATTTAAACATTAATTGCACTCAGAATTAAGTTAGTGAAAGCTGCACACAAAGCATTCTCATTTAAGAGAATTTATCTCTGGAGCAAACTTCACTAGAGGTAAGATTATCCATGTTTGAAACATTTATCAACTATGACAAAAGAGTTTGATGACGCAGGACTGACAGACCAACAACTAGGGAGTGGATGCCTTGATCTATTATTTTGATACCCCACCAATGTTACAGTACAGGCACTTAAAAAAAAAATGCAAGCTGAGGAAAAGTTGTTACTGCTGCTGCTTACCCAGTACATTAAAACCCCTATCATGGAACTGGAAGGTCTGCCTTCAGTCCCCTCTTTAGCTCAGAGGTTCAAACCATGTTATGGTCCTCCAAGAGGGCCATTACCTTCAGCAGGACTCCTCCAGGAAGGAAGGAGAAGAGGGAGCATGTGGCTACCTAGTGGTTTCTTAGCCACAAGGAGGGATCTGGTTTCCACTCTCAAGTTTCCAACCCACAAGGTTACTTTAAAATGGAATACAAACACCCTCTATTTCTGCAGAATGAATGCTGTCTTCTACACAGGGTAAAATGCTCAACAGAAAGGACAGAAGCACACTCTTACCGAAATTCTGGAACTTCATGATTAAGGTACTTCTACAAAAAGGCAAAGGGTTTGAATACTTCAGAGCTCTCCCATGCATCAGGTAGGGTTATTCTCCCCCAGAAAATAGGCTAGGAATGTGTATCTCAAACAACAAATTTATAGGCAACTTGCCTGAATTAAGTAAACTAAACAGCCTTACATTACTGCAATGTTTTTTTGGTATTTACCCAGGCCTCTGAACCTTGCTGTCAGTAACCTGCACGGTCTTAATGCAATAACAAGACACTAAAGTCCTTCAGCAGCCCTTCTAAATGATTGTAACCTCTGGCGTGATTCCCAGTAGCAGAACCAAATATATATATTTTCTGCAATGTTTCAGTTGTTATAATGTTTAAGATCTTTTCATAGAATCATACTTTTGATATGATTTTTCATACAAAATAGAATGAGATCAAAGTCAATAAGATGTCTGTGGTTGACCTTTTTTATATGACCAGAACCCCTCAACACAGTCATATCTGGCTCCTTAAGTCCTTTTCTTTCCATCATCTCAACAGACTAGCTGTTTGCCTCCTTACTAGCCTTCTCAGCTGTCCCCTAGTCTGCTCCTGCTGTAGGCTTTCTCTAAGCTAGCCTCCCTCCTTTTCTTATCTGACCACCCATGTCCTATGGATTAGGGTTAGGGTTTCTCACAGCCCATGCAAGATAGTTTCATTCAGTCTGCAGCAAGTGATCAGCACAAGAACAAGGTCCTCTGGTCTGCTGCTTAACATTTAAACATGCAGAAAATCAGAAATAAGCGAAATTAATCAAAAGTGTTCATTTCTACTCAGACATTTTTTTTACTAAACTTCAGGGTACATTCACCCATGCCCATAGCAGATCTTACTGGGATTCCAGAGAGTACAAGCCACTGCTAACATTTAAAGACTGACATTTGAACATGGAGTCACATGTACAGCAAGAGTTACACACATGTGACAAGATGAGTATCAGTCAGTGGATGACTTTAAAGGGAACATTTGGCTAGGAGTAAATATATTTCATGGATCAGGGGATCACCAGTACCTTTGTGGTACAATTCACAACACTAAGTCTGCAAAGCATTGCAGAAGGCTCACCAGCATGCCTCAAGTCTCTGTACTACACATATAAACCCATAAACAGGACATACATCACCCATCAAGCCATCTAAACAGAAGTCTTAACTCACCAGTGAATTTCACCCCTTGTGCATGAAACGGACACGAGGGCACTGAGGCAATGCACACAAGCCATTACCATAGCTTTTAACAAAGTGCTACATTATCTCTCCTCAGAACAAATCAATTCCATGGCCCTGGGGTCAGGTAGAGCTGGGAGGCTGTCACATGCTGATTCAGTGCAGTGTTAGCATCACTGCAGAGAGCCCCATTGAATGCTAGAAGGCACAAGAACAAACTTGCACAACCTCAGCTGTCTACAGAGCCTGAGTCCTCCCACTCACTATGAAGAACCAGGCACAGTTCTGCCCATACTGGTCTATGGTATCACATTTCATTATTTTCATAACTATGAGATTTCATCCCCTAAAAAAAAATTTAAGTTCTCAAAGATGGATGCGGGACTTGCGTTACACTATACAAAGACCTTTGAGGGCTTGTCCCCTTTTTGTTCCATTTTCCTAATAGAAAACATGACAAATCTAGACATAAGACTTCAAAGCAAACAGAAGTGATTAACTGCTCAGAGAAAATAAGATATCTGGGGACAATTATTTACAATTAAGCTGCATTTCTAATTCTGTTTCAAAAAGACTTAAAATATTCTGTCAATTCCTCAGGCTTTCCTGGACTATCCTGCACATTTTATGTGTACCTGGTGACCAAGAAAGAGGATGAAAGTCTATCCATGCCGAAAAATACATTAGCATTACTTGAAAGCTGCTACCACTACCACTGGGTTTCTCATAGCCATACCAGTTCCCATACTCCAGGCACATGTGTGGCACAGGATGGACCCTACACCAAAACACTGGTGCCAGGAGTGCTTCTGCCCTACCCAAGCATCTGAGAAAGGCAGACTCATACAGAAGGGTGATGGGACCAGCAGCTTCAGAGGCTCAGTGACGCCTTCATCCAGCTGGGCTTCAGAACAGCTGCTCCTCTGCAAGTGAATCCAAGATTCATTTTCTCCTTGTGAATAGCAAGACATTCCCTCAGACTTCTGATTTAGTGCGAATTCACTGACAAGTAGAAGCAGCAATTCTACATAAGAAACGATGGAGAGTTTAGTTTGTTTTAACTATACGTTAAGCAGCAGATGAATAAGTTCAGATTCTGAGAGAAATTTTTTTAATGAACAGAAATTATCATGCCTCTCATTCTGGGAAGACCAAAAAGCCTCAATTATTTTATTTGTATTCCTGGAATGTTTTCTTGTTCCATAACAAATTCCTTTTGGCAAGCAAGCATTCATGATTAGCTGTATTTTTAAGCAGCTTTTTATTTTTCCAAGGATTTAAAATTTAATATGAAGTTTACTTGTTTCTGTTTTGTGGAATATTGAATTATGCTTAGATTGGAAAGTGCTCTTAATTGATTTAATTACTTTATTGCATCATCAATCTAAAAAACCTCAGCAACCACAAAAAGCTCAAAGAAACCCAGATTTTGAGTTTTTCATTTTACAGTAGAAACTGTCCCATGGCAGCCACTTGTCTACAAAGTAGTGCTTTTGAGGGGCTATCAGTATATTTCTTGCTCAAAAGGACCACTCCAACATTTTGAACCTTAAGCACAGGCTGTGATACCATGGTCACCAAATCAATTCATGTTCCCTATGACAGAAATAGCAAACAGGCAGTGTTGCTGAATTGACAGCTCCCTGCCTGCCATATCTGTCAGTGAACACCATATGTTTGCACAGGTTTATTTGTTTTCCAAGGGCTAGCAATGAGTAGGAGGATCAGGATCAATCTTATAATAAAATACCCTTATGGATTTCTTTCAGCCACCCTCAAAGTATATCAGTTTTTAGGCTCATAACCTTGACAACATCCTTTTGAAGATTGATATGCCACTCTTACCTGTCTTCTTATACACAGCTACTGCAGCACAAATGGATTTGGTACCGACCGTGGTCTGACTCACAGGTGCATGTGCTCTTGTAAAGAACACATCACCACAGGCAGCATCAGGGTCCCCAGCAAAATGAGAAAGAAAAAGCAGAATTCCTGTTTCTTTCCAGAAGATGGGATAAATGGAATATAAGTATGTGCAGAACCAGGAACTACACAGGAGAGTGCATAACCCTGTGTACAGCAAAAAAGGCAGCTTTGTGCTTTGTTTTAAACAGCATGAATGCTCATCTATTGAGCCACCAATGTTTGTTTGCCTAAAGCCCAGAGAACCTGGGCTGCATCAAAAGAAGTGTGGCCAGTAGGTTGAGGGAGGTTGAGGTGATTCTCCCCCTCTACTCTGCTCCTGTGAAGCTTCAGCCAGAGTATTGAGTTCAGTTCTGGAGCCCCCAACACAAGTAGGACACAGAGCTCTTGGAGCAAGTCCAGAGGAGGGCCACAAAAATGACAGAAGGGCTGAAGCACCCCCCCTATGAAAACAGTCTGAGAGGGATGGGGTTGTTCAGCCTGGAGAACATGAGGTTCTGGGGAGACCCTATAGCAGCCTTCCACTGTCTGAAGAGGGCCTAGATAAAAGCTGGGGAGGGATTTTGTACAAGGGTATGTAGCAATAGGACAAGGGGTAATGGCTTTTAAACTGAAAGCAGGTAAATTTAGGTTAGATATTAGGAAGAAATTCTTCAGAATGAGGTTGGTGATACAGTGGCACAGGTTGCCCAGGGAGGCTGTGCATGCCCCCTCCCTGGAAGTATTCAAGGCCAGGTTGGATGGTACTTTGAGAAACCTTGTCTAGTGGGCTGGGGTTGGAAATACATGATCCAACTCTAACCACTCTACGATCTCTTTTAGCTTTTGAACTTTTTGGCCAGACCAATGAAACTTTAACAATCAACAAAGACAAAGGTATTGGACATGTCTTCAACCCTGCCTTATCAAGAGAAAGAAGGATGGATTTGGTACCTCCGCACATGCTGTCATCTGAAACCCCAGTTTGGAACACTAGTGGTGGCTCACAGAGTCTCATTTCCCATGCCCTGCCTCAGCACTTGTTTTTCTTCCTGCTGGTTTGGGATTTCTCATTTATGATGTATGCCTGAAATATGCTCAACAAGCCTAGAGATGGCCTGTCAGAGTCAGCTGTTTATAACCCTGCTAAAGTCTGTCTAGAGAGCAGAATGCTCATTAAACAATTTTTTCACACATTGACGATCTCTCCTGCTTTTCGTTTTCTTTTACAATAGCCTTCAGAAAAAGAGATGGGTTTAGGAGCTGGTGCAACTGATGCCTAATGTGACTAAGTCAATAGGAAAGTAAAGATTTTTTAAAATTTAGATTATCGATCTTTGAAATCATAAAGGCTCCTTCAAAGTCATTAGGGGTTGTCCTGTCAATATGTTAGTAAGGACTTTTATATATGAAGATTAATGATGTCAGAGATAATTACCACTGAAGAATCTCACATATTTCTCAGTATTTGAAACTCCATGCAAAGGTGAACAGTGTCAGGTTTTCCTTGACTGCACTTTATCTCCGTTTCTACTATTAGAGCAGAGGGAAGATTTTCTGTGACACAATGGGAAGTTAAACTCCCAGTTTCTTTGGAAATCAATGGTAGCTGAGCTGCACAACTCTGATTTGTGCTTTTAAAATAATCCCCTATATACAGTCAGTGCACCTGGTGTGCAGATCTACTTAATCTACAAGCCAAAAATCCTTCTGAATATTTTTTATTTCCAAAAGTCTGAACATGTCCAGTAGTTGCTTTTCTAAATTAAACACTCAAGTCATGCTCCTTCTTATTATTGTTCCCTGCAAGACTTCGTGTATTTTGCTAAAGGGGTGAAAAGTTACAACTTAAAGAGACAGAACCAAAGCTTTCTGTTAACTTGCAGGAATGCAAAGAAGGCCCTACAGATGATAAACTGATTTTCCAGAGGGGTTCATGGCCATATTTTTTTTTACCTAAAACCATCAAATTCAATATTTCTCAAGTTATTTCTGCTCTAAGGCTGGAGCTCAAACAGCAAAATCTGCCCAGATTAATTAATTCATGCTGGGGGTTCCTTTGCATGAATGTATCTGGACAGATAAAAGTGGTGGAGGCTCACTTGATTCTCAATTATGAAGCATTATTTCCCTAAATACTTCTTGAGATTATAATTTGTTTCTATTAAATAGTTGGCGACAGATTTTGCTCATCATTTTCTCAAAAACAGCAGCAAGTATACTTCTGCAAAGTTTGAATTCAATTTAGGCAACCACAGCGTGACCAACTTTTGTGGATGAAATCAATCAAAATGATCTGAGATGGGCTTTTTGATTTTTAGAGAAAGATAATCAGACAAAAGAATTCTGAATTCAGCCTAGGATATCTTGGCTCTTTTCTAGTAGACTAACCTGACAGCACAAAGCTATATCATAGTTCAGAGAGGGAACAAAGGCTGAGCAATGGGTGTCAGTGCTGTTCCTTTCTGGCATGATCCCCATCGTTGGTGGTCTGCAGGACCACATCAGAATCCATTTTGTTTGCAGCCAAATTGCAGCTCACAAAAGACTCACAAAAATGTTTCTGCATGCTGGGGCCCTTGATCAGTGAGTTATTTTGAAGAATACCTTCACACAGCAAAAAAATATCTGGCAGCTACATACAGAAAATACCTGCTCATGAAATCCTGTCATCAGAAGGACCTTTATGAAATGTACATGAGCATAGAGAGAGGAACTCACAGGTGCTATTGGAATCTTTCCTCAGTATTCAACTCCTTAGCTCTTGGTAATGCTCATGTCTCACCCTTACTTTACCCAAGTTGCTAGACTACTCAGCTTTTGAATAAGCAAATAAACAGCCAGTAGACACCATAGGAAGAAGTGGACTTTGAAATCATATTATCCTGCAGGTCATGTTTTAAGTTATATTGGCCTATAAGAAGATACAAGCACGTGAATCTGGAGAGCTTGTTCCTTGCAGTAGGAGTTTACAGAAACACACACAAAAATGGCACCTTTTTACAAGCTTCAATAAACCATCACAGTTTCTGATGGTGTTCATACATTGTAAGGGCCAGAATGAACAGGAGGAAACAAATCTCATATCATCACAAGCCACTGAATTTCCTGGTCCAGTGTAAGGAATGAAGCAACTGTCTTTTTTTTTAGGTGTAGTCATCACACTCGGCACATGTTATCACAAAGTTAGCCTAGACAGATAATTACACACAACAGCAACATATATGTTACAAACAATTGTTTCTTTCTAAGGTTAATTACATTAATTCATTTGTAGCAGGCGTATTTCTTATCTGATATATCTGGGTTTTTTTACTTTACTATCTATATTTTAACATAATTTCAGCTGTTTTCAAAATTGTCTAAAATCAAGGAATGCCAGAAATAGGACAGAAATACTGACATTCTCAAGAAATTAATAAAGTCTATCTGTTGAAAACTCTCCTCCTTTGGTATGATTAGGGGACCAATACCAGAACACACAAATATGCTACAAGGGAAAAAGGCAGCACACACTGGACACTTCTGAATTTCTTGACAGAGACCACAGATATGACAGTATAATAGAAAAGAACAGAATTTCTTACCTTTATGATGATTTGCCCCAGATGCTAATTTCCCCCACAGGGTTACAACAAATATTATTATTAGCAGTTTTCCTTTTGTTGCTTTCTGTAAGTATCTCTTATTCATCCTGAAAATAAAAATACACAAAAATAAATATTTAAGACTTCTTAAAAAAAACAACCATTTTTGTCTTAATTTAAGACAAATTCAATACGTTTTTGTAAGTATCTGGATGAAAACTCTGGAGTCTTAAATTCTGCTTAGCTCTAAATGAGGTATAGAGCATCAGTATAACCTCCCTCCCTGGCCCACCAGTGTTTCTCTATCCTGGTCAACACTATGAAAATTCAGTACCTCCACTCATCAAGTTTTTCCCAGGGCACAAGCACTGTTGTTTTGGGTCAGTGCAGTGGTGTTTTAGAAGCAGGGAGGGCCACAGGGGTGGCTCCTGTGAGAAACGGCTGAAAGGTCGCTCAGTTCCAATCCTGGCCCTTTCTCTGCCCAAGCAGCTATGGGAAGCTGGATGTGCCTCTTCGAGTAACATACTTAAGAAAGAGAAAACGAAACTGCAGAAATATTTTTTAAAAAAAAAATGCCTTTATAGCAGAGGAGAGGTGGTGAGAGCAAGCAATGTCAGAGCAAAGGCACCAAGGTCAGTGAAGAAGAAAGGGGAAGAAGGTAATTGAGCAGAGATTTCCCCTCAGCCCATGGTGAGATAGGAGCTGAGCCCCTGCAGCCCATGGAGGAGCATGGTGGAGCAGTCCCTGAAGGACCACGGTGGGGAAAATGTGGATTTGTAGCCCCTGAAGTGACACAGGTGGACAGATGTGGAGCTGCAGCCATGGAGGACTCCGTGCCAGAGGAGGTGACTGTATTCCCTAACAAGTGTTCAAGACCAGGTTAGATGGGACCTTGAGCAACCTGGTCTAGTGGAAGGTGTCCCTGCTCATGCAGGTGGGTTGGAACTAGATGATCTTTAAGCCCCCTTTCAACCCAAAACATTCTATGATTATATGAACTCCTTTTGGACTGTGTCCACCAGTCATAAGGCAGTAAGGTGAGCAGACCAGCACAGATACCAACCGTCCCACAGAGAAATCATGTTAGGAATACATAAGTGATTTGAGAACCTGAACTGAAAATAAGACAGATTCACTACTCTCCTGTCCATCTTTGGGTGATGAAAATATTTGATTTACTGCACCAAGGGAAATTGCACACAGCTACCCTCATCTTGCTAAGTGATGTTTTTATTGTGACAGCCAGCTATGGTGGTGGTTCAAGCACAAGGTAATACATGACTTATTTCTCAGTAACCTCCTTCAAAGACAAAATACCCTCCACCTGCCAAAAAGACAAGTTTAGGAATGTAGGATCTAGTGCTTGAGGATTAGAGTTGTGCAGAGTGGCAAGCCATATAATAATGAAACCTTCTCTCGCTTTTCAATTTCCATGTAGGAGCCCAAGGGAGTTGGCCAAGAAACAGCTTTGCACAATGGTCATGTTTCTGCTGATAGGCCAATAGGATGATGATGCCTCTTTCAACTCTCTTATCCTAGAAAAGCTCAAATTTGATCACTTGAACAAAATTATTGCTGTTTTGTAATGCCTGGAACTAGGTTGCCTTTCTAAGCAGAAAAAGCTGCACTGCTTCAGTATCGTTGCACATTTGTCTCCTATTAAATCCATAAGAAGCTCAAAGGAATTTAAGAGCATCTCTTTTGCTCTCTTCTTGTACAACGCTATCTTGGGCAACCACAATTCCGTGAAAGGCAGACTGCTCTAATATAGAATTAACCAGTAGCCTGTTCAAAGTCCCAAATCTCATTCCATTCCTTCAAAGCAATTCCTTTTCTCTGAACAAATTGTTCTCTAACAGAACACCACACACTGATAAGGCAGCCCCCAGTCCCCCCCCCCACCCCCCAACTCCACTCATGATTTCCAGAATTGTAACCAGAACTCTTCCCCCAAAACCTCCAATCTTGTTCTCCAGGAGATTGATAAAATCCTGTTAAGCACCAGTAAGTTTCCACACCAGGCTGTGTGGAACAAAAATCTATGACTCAGATTAAGAGCCCAATGAGGAGTGCACCAAAGCCTTTTAAACCTGAATTCAGAGCAAGCAGATCTCAGCAAAAGTCACACATCTGCAGTGTGTTTCCCAGAGGTTCATATATCACATTTATCAAAAAAAAAGAGAGGAGTAAGTAAGTACTATATCTAACATGGTGGATCTGCCCCTGAAAGCCTGACTGATTAATAATCACAGCAGAGGTCACACTGTGCTGTGAACCACACCAAGCTCTGCCTTCTTGCAGTGATTCCAGTGCCTTTGGAG
This sequence comes from Calypte anna, assembly GCF_003957555.1. Classification (NCBI taxonomy): domain Eukaryota; kingdom Metazoa; phylum Chordata; class Aves; order Apodiformes; family Trochilidae; genus Calypte; species Calypte anna. The sequence goes on from NC_044244.1 coordinate 32,288,077, forward strand.
TGTAAACTGCATATTCATCATCAGCTCCAGGTTTATAAAGCACTCAAAGCTCAGGGAAAATATATTATTTGTCACTGTAAATAGGAACAAAAAAAATGAAACTGGAATGCACATTCAGCACAGCTATCTGTGAACAAAATATGAATTAACTCTTTCAATCTTGGATTCTCATATTGCGCCTGTTAGGATGCCGGTGCCCAGTCATCTCTCATTAAAATCAGATTTTTCTTCCTTACCTACCCAATGCTGCTCAAAACCCAGTGGGACTTCCACTATTAAGTAAAGTTGAATCTAATGTAGTTCTTTCCTGGACTCTGCTGATGCCAGATTCTCTCACTGTGCTGTGAGGCTGCCAGCAAATGCAGAGGAGAAAATGCAAATACATAAGGAAAACAGTCGCAAGCAGTGGGACAGAAAATCAACCTATCTGTCTGTCCATCACCCTCAGGGCAGGTGGCAGAGTGAAGATACAAACCTCTGCCCACAGCCAGCACACCAGAGAGGAGTAAGCCAGCAATGAACATAGAAGAGACAGTTATGCAAAGTAAAGCAAGGGCCCCTGCTTTGGCATAGAAAATCTGGGCTCAATGTCATTGGCAGGTTCTCCAATCATGAGAAAAACAATACAGCATTTCTGTACCACAAGTCTCTTATGCTATTCTGCACTATTTATTTCCAGCAATCACCTTCAGAAGGCCAAAAAGTCACAAATTTTTCTTACAGCAGTCCCATGATAGGGACAATTAACTGAAAAGTCAGTGCAAGTAGCAACTCGAGCTTGGGATTAACAGTTCAGAGGCCATTAGGAGAAGTACAAAAAAAAATTCTCAGAATTTAAGGCACTGAAAACATACAACAGCTCCAATAAGAAGCTACAAGACGATTTAAAAATTTAAACTACTTACACAGTATAACATGAGACCTGTGGTCATGTGTGTCCCTCACAACAGTGAGGCCCAGGACACAGAAGTGGCTTCATAAGCACAAACAAGGTAGGAAGCACCCAGCTCTCAGCAGTCCTGGCACACACACACACAGAACCCACACTGCAATATAGACTTAGAATTAAAAAATGAAGGGTTTGTAGTTCAAGAAGCTCAGGTGGCTGGGTTCTCAGCAAAGCAGGCAAACAGGTAGGTATCAAGGAGAGGCCATGAGATAGGCTCAGTATCTGAGTGCATGCATTATCACTTGTGCTCAGAAAAAGTGATGCTGGTTATTTTTTGTGAATTTGCAAAACAGCTCATGATATAGCACTGGAACAAGATAGCGTTTGACCTCAACTCTGAAACATAGCTATTAGCACCTTGCAACTCTGGTCCATGTCAAGTAAGTGCATCCAGGAAATAAAATTCAGTCCATTACTGTACTGTTATTACACTAACATAACAGGCTAAGTTAAACAGAACAAATGAGCTCCCAAATGAGGTCTACTTTTAGTAGAGGTGATGTAGAGCTCCATAGACAAACTATAGCTATTAACCTGAATGGTTTTCTTTGCGAGATATTTCTCTCTTCTATTTGCCTTCTTACTGCAAAACTTCTCCCTTGCTGTGATCCTTACAGCACTCAGTTATGCTACACAAGACAAAAGTGGTCCAAACTGAAAGCAGTCATGCTGTAGGAGATGCCTGCATTTGAATGAAAATTTTACACAAAAATACAAACTTTATGCGTAATGAAAATTTCCTTCAGTTTCTGATCCAAACATATTGGAAACAAACCCAAGAAATTGTCAGCACTTTCATTCAAAAGAGTACAAAAACTGCCATGTTTGAGTTCATTTTTCAATGTGAATAGAGGTAAGGAAAAGGAAAGATAGCTCCTGTTGTGATTTCAAGGACACATTAAAAATAAAAGAAAAATATGTCACCCTTATAATTCACACAGGAAGTGACTGAGTGTGACATGACTGCAATAACCAGCCCTTCACCAACACAGTAACACAACCAGTGAATTCATATACTTTTTTACTTTTGCTCCAAAAGATTCCTTCTTCCTGAGACTAGTTTGCCATTATGGACTCCAGAATAGAGTGTTTTGATGACTAGTGACAAAAATAGGATAAAAACTGCAGAATTTTTTTCTCAGAGGGAAAAAAAATACGCTGCACAGAAGCCTCACAAAGTGCCATGTCAGCCAAAATCCTTCTCCCTGGCCTCTGTGGCCCATCAGAAGCAAACTCTAGATACAGACAGGTTGCACAGGCTCTCATGGCTGCCCCACTTGACTGTCAGCCCTCTCCCAACAGCAGACGTGGCCCAACTATCAAGGTATGTGAAACTGTTGTGTGCAGATGCATATTTTCAATATCACTGCAGCAATGTAGCATCCATAAGCTTTTCAGCTTCTGCTTTCTTCCTTCTTTGCTTCTGGGCTCAGGATCAGCCACCTTTCCAACAGTTCAGAAATAGAGGAGAACCATGTGGGAATTGCCTTACATGGTACAGCCAGTGCTAAATTGCCTTGCTTTCCCATTTTAAGTGAAGTGTAACCTCATGTAATCTTTATTGTTGAGGAGAAAAAAAAAAAAAAAAAAAGAAAAAAAGAAAAAAAAACCCACAAAAAAAACCCCCAAGGAAACAAGGAAATAATAGCTTCCATTCCTCCCTTAAGAGCCTATGCACAACTAAAATTCTCATCTGCTCATCTGTTTCCTAGAAGTAACAGCATTTTGCTCTGTTGCTCCTTTTCTTTCTTTTCTCTACAAACCTCATCTTCTGTGAAGCTGCTGAAAATTCATTCATTCCTGCTTTACATATGTAGAAAGTTTCAGTGCAAGTATAATCCATTTGTCTTCTGCAGACTCATACACCCTATGAATGCGAGTGTTTGTAAAGAAAGATAAGCCTACTTCTGTACTGAATACTGATGAGATGTTTAAGAGAAAAAAAAATGATAGAAAATTAGACCCACATTTTCTTATTTTTCCTTTTATGACAAATATTTCTTCTGTTACTTTAGAGAAACCCTAAATAAGTAGTAGAAATCACTTCTGACCCCAAGTCTCTTGAAGAGAAACACTGCAGTCATTTAAATTATGTTCCATACTGTGTTGAATATTACATTATTTATTAGTTGTGTTAGTTTCTACACCCCGCACAATGCAGGTATTTGCAGTTTTATTTAGTTTTCCCTGTGTAAGCTAATGCAGATTTAAAAATGCCCCTCTGGTGGATAAGGTCACTTTGTAAAAGTAACACTGATGTGACCCCCTTATGTTTGCATATATATAAATTCCCTCTATGACATTCCTGTCATATTTGCTCAGTGAACAAGTAATTTGCCACTCTCATTACTTCAGGTACAAGGTAGCCTGCGAAAATCAATCTTCTTTCTGCTTCATACACCACAGCCTGTAACAGACACAAAGTGCATTCTGATTCTGAAATGAAGCTGGGAGAAAAGCACAGACCTGCTCTCCTAAGCTACTTTCTTTGATCTAGGTGGACAAGGAAAGAAAGAGAATAGGCATCCAGCCCAGCAAAGCACGCAGGCAGATCTTACGTGGGAGCCACACAGGAAATCTCTGCACACAAAGCAAAAGGGGTGGGTTTTGCTGTGTTTTTTCACAAAGCTGCCCTCTACCAGTGTGGACTTTTTAATGGCAGAATGAGTGGCCCTAGAGAGCTTAGCCTTGCTACTGAGAAATATTCGGAAACTGTTAAAGCCTTGTTGGCAGATCAATACAGCAAAGTTGGCATTGTTATTTTCAGCTGAAGTGTAACAGTGGAAGCAGATTGAAGAATTTAATGCTTAATGCCATAAGAAGGGCTTTTGAAAGGCTACTGTGCTAAAATTTAAGACACTGAGGAAAATGCATTCTTCTTCCCCAAAATACTTAAGTATATGATTGACATACATGCCCATACTTGTCCCTTATTTAAATCAGTGTGACTTTAACACATACTTCAATTTAAGCACATACTTTCCCAAACTGAGATTTAGATACACAACGTGAGTTCCTGAAAAATTATTAGAGGATGAGCTGTAGGTTTTTTGACAGTTTCAAGAAAAGACAGTACCTCAAATACCTGGAAAAAAAAATTATGTGCTATATGAACATGTGAAATTAACCAAAAAAAAACCATTTTTCTTTACATACTGCAATTAGTTTTGCAGTAACAGGAATGTGGAGACAGATGCACATACAGGTAACTACATTTGCTGGCAGTATATTATAGCACCTAGACTTGAAATTTACATATATATTATTGCTTCCAAAATTTTATAAATATGGATGTTTAAACAGGTATAAAATACTTTATCCACCCAGCTTCATGCTGTCTCACACACAGAAACTCTGAGAGATTCTGGGGTAAAATTTTTTCATCCTGAAGGGTATGTGTGGTTGTGATGATATTGCCTTGAAAACACAGACAATACTGATGGATGGGCCGCCCTCTAAATTGCTATCAATGTTAATCTCCCCTGTCTCCAGATTAACACAGTTCTTTGTAGACACAATTGATCGTAATTTTCACCTTCATTAATTTTCAGATGCAACACCTAACTGGAAGCAATAAAGTATGCAAAGAAAGAGTAAACAAAAAATGCCTCTCCTAGCCAGCTTCAACTCAGGCAAAGTATTTAACTGTGTATATATTAAATTTCTTTCGCAGTCATTTAATCAGGACCAGAGCATTCACCTGATGAGCCCTGATGCTGAAAAATCACTAAGTACACAGAAAGAACATGCCATTAATTTCTGTGAGGTTAGACTCTGTACTTCTATGTATCTATGAAAATATAAAACTAACAGTAACAGCATTAGACCTGCATATGCCATTCATTGTGTATTTCAGTGCTAACATAAAACATTACAGAATATTTAATCATCCAAGCTATTCTAATATCTTTAATGTGCACAATGATGTCCTAAACCCTTGTGAAATAAGCTCTCACAGTTAAGTGTTCAGTATAAGGAGGTACTTAGACTCCAATTCACATAATTTTCTCTGATATTATTATGCCACTTTAAACTCTCTCTCTCCCAGTTTTTGTGCTTAAGGGAGCTTTAAGTTGTAGGGGGTACTATCTATTCACTTAATCATCATGGCAGTAGTGTTTGCTTATATCTCATGTGTGATCCTCTTGCAGATGGATATTTAAATTTTCTCCATTCATATCTCTCATATCTCCCTAACCAATGAAAAGTTCAACTGGAGGTAAAAAAAAGCATTCATGTTCAGTGGGCTTTGAACAAAATGTCTCACTGAATCACTAGGTATACTCTGATTTCATAAAGGCCATTGCAGAGGCAGTGATAAGCCTCCAGATCTATAAAGGCAGAGAAAGCATCAAATATTAGTGAAGACATGCAACTGAAGTGCCCATATTTAAAAGCAAGGATGAAAATGATCTGGGCAAGTGTAAGCCTATTAGTCTGACCTCTTCAGTTTTCAAGAGCTTAGAACAGGCTTTGAAGAAAAAAGATAATTTAAAGAAAGAGAAATAAATAGAACATAGGATAAAATACAGCAGTGTTACTAAGGGTAGATTGTGCCAGACTAACTTGACAGCTTTTTTGATAAGAGAACTGATTTCCCAGACAAAGAAATGAAGTAGATATAATTTGTCTGGATTTAGATAAAGCATTTTCTACAGTGTCACTCTACAACTTACACATTAAGCCAAAGACTCTGTGGATTACTATTGAATTGAAAGGTGGATCCAGGTGGGCTGCCAGCAAGTAGTACTGTAAAAGAGCATCAGGGATTAATAGCATTTCTGCTACAAGTTGGAAATTCATAATTTAAAAGAACATGTGTAAAAAGCAACTAGTTTATTTTAGCTGATCACCAAAAGCACATCAGCATCAATATGCTATGAGATGGTTGTGAAAAAGGCAAATTTTATAAATTATTAAATTATGTATTTCTGATAAAGACTCAGAAGGACAAGTAGGAATTTTCTTAAACATTCAGAATTATATATACAATTCTGGCCAACCATCTTCACAAACAAAGAATTAAACCCACAAAACACATCAGTTTTCTATGATGGTCAGCAATTAAGACCTACCACAGGAGGAGTCTGAAAGACCTTGGCTTGTGGAACAAAGCAAAGCCTAAGAGGAAACAGGGAAGTCACGGCAGGAAGTAAACATAACAAGGACAAGAAATATATCCATAAGAAATTGATTAGATGATATCTTGCCAGCAGGCAAGATCACTCTGCTCAGTGATTCAGGAATTCTCTTCCAGTCTTGTTTCTACATTAATGTCATGAACACTTTTTTTATACAACAGTGATACTTTTTTGTAGTCAAGTGATACTTGACTTCATGTGGTCAAGTGATACTTTTTTTTAATTATGAAAACTAAGCAAGTTCTTTCCAAGTGCATTACTGTAGTGGCTTTTTCCAAGTCATTTCACTGTCCTCAAAACAAACAAAAGCCACAGCATTTGTTTCTGTGATATCCTATGTGAAAAACAAGTGGGAGATTCCTCACTAATAACCTGAACCCATGTTGGGTCCCATCCAAAAGGTGACCATGCTGATGAACATCTGATTAAAATGAATACTACTTCTTAGTTCTCAAGCCATAATTGCTATCTCCATGTCATAAAATTTAAGATGACCCAAACACTCTCTTTATTGTGTTAGTGGACCATTCAGCACTAAAATTGCTTTTTGACTAACTTCAGTGAATTAGTCATACTGTTGAGCATAAATTATTTCATGATTAAGAATCCCTCACTTTTTTTAGAGCTCATTCTCTTTTCTATCAATCTTAAAATTTAAATTTAAAATCTTCCTATCGTCATCCTGTTTTTAGCACTGACATCATGGAAACATAAAACAGGCAAGCATCACAGTTGTCAGGATATGAAGGAGTTTTCCATAAGAGTACAAACATAGGAAATGAAAACTACATACTTTCAGAAATTAATTAAGCATTTTAATATTTTTTTAAAAGAAAAAAAAAAAAAAAACCCATTAAAAGTATTTTAGGAGTGTGAATACATGAATACACAAATTTTAACTTTTCTGTTATTGTTAAATCTGTTTAAGGTTACTGCCATCTTAAACATAATGTTTTCCAAGCAACAGTGGAGCACTAATTCTAGTACTTCTAAATGGATGTAATCGTATGGACAAAGTGCTAGAGCTATATTACACAATCCTGTCAGACCTGTAATCTAATTATGATTCATAGGAACCATTCAGATTCTACTGCATGACTTCCCTGCTGAAGCTTAATTTTTTTCCCAAAGAATTCTGGCAAATCACACTGTGACAGACCTCTGCAAATGAACCAGGAGGCAAGACCCAGAGTAAGTTCCCCCCTGCTATTTTCATGGCATTTATATGTGTCAATATTCATAGTAGCAGTTCTGAGAAATAAGTCTGTAAGTCTGAGCCAAACCAATGTTTTATACCTGACTCCTACACATTTTGGGCCACACTGGAAGGCAAGGGTTCAAGTACAAATACAATGGTTACTTTAATTACCGAAAATATTGAGTTCACATCAGCAATAACCAAAATAGCTCTAAGAGATGACATAACACACTAGGAAACCAGGAGTTGACTAGGAAAACTCCAGTTGACTGGGAGTAAACCTAGTTGAAACACAGTTGGAATAAATTCCTCCACTCTTCTAGTATCAAGTTCTAATGATGCTTATTTGTCTCAGCCACCACAGACATCATTTCCAGGGGGGAAAAAAAAAAAAAAAAAAAAAAGGAAAAGAAAAAAATGAAAAAGAAAAAAGAAAAAAGGAAAAAGAAAAAAGAAAAAAGAAAAAAGAAAAAGGGAAAAGAAAAAAGGAAAAAGAAAAAAAAAATAAAAAAGAGAAAAGAAAGAAGAAAAAAGAAAGAAGAAAAATAGAAAAAAGAAAAGGAAAAGGAAAAAAAAATTAAGAGCAAAGCTAGATAGACCAGGTCCTCCTGAATTTGGATTTGGTCTGAACTAGTGCATAGGAAAATACTTCTTTCACTCTGACAGATGCTAAAGAAAGGGAGCCAGGATGCAAAATACCTTCAGCTACCAGATGGGAAGTAGAACACAAAGTCCATCAGCTGCTGGCAGAGGGCTTTTCACTCAGCAGAGGTACATCCATATAGGTACAGAAAGAAAATCTGAATTTTTAACTTACTTGTAGAAAAAGTACTGTAGCTTTTCTGTCTATGCACAGGGTTTTGCTAAATATTTGTGGATTTTTAGTCCTGGTATACTACTTAATCTGTCCTATAGACTATAATAATTAATGCTCCTTATGCTATATGCCACGCAATTTTGAAGTATTCTCTCAGTTTCTATTTCTTCCCTGGTGTTCTGAAACAGTAAAATTACTTATAACCAACTCATACTGAAAGAAAAAATTCAGAATATTCCTGGATTCAAGTCAGGGAAGGATTTAATGATGGCTGAAGTATCTAAATGGCATCCAGTCTTCCTTGAAAAATCAAATAGCCCTTGCTTAGCCCTTTTACAGACAACCCCTTTTGAAGGGTACCAGCATCTATGTAAGAGCCATCATGACCATAAATCCTGAGTTTCACCTCAGTGAGTGTACCTCCAGAAACAATGCAATCTCTTTGCCATGTACTTTGCCAGCCTTGCTGTGGCATTTTAATATGGTCCGGAGCTCATTAAATAGCAAGTCACAACCTGCACCTCCTAAAAGTCTATAATCAGCTTCCTCCTGCATGATTTGTAGCTTGGGATTTGCTGGAGAGCACACCAAAAGGTGAATGACAAAACAAATCAATAAAGAGTTCCCTGGAGCAGAGACTCTTACGAGGTACATTTATGTTAGCATTTCACTTTGAAGCTGGACTTCACTTTTCAAACAAATGCTCAAATTGTCTCCATTTACTGTGATGTGGCTCACATTATGGAATAACCCCTTTTAGAGGCTTATGAAGCAGAAGATGAGCCTAAGAATGCACCTAAGGCACTCTAAAGAGTTTAGAGGTGTTCAGTTCAGGGGATAAGAGATAGGCAAAAATAACCTCCTTCTCTACTAAATTAATATAATGTAGATGTCATGCCCACAGCAATAACAGTTTGGGTCTACAATATCATTACTGTAGGGATAAACTATTTCCTAATGTAGAGGCAGCCCTATAATCTCATGAGGATGGAGATAATTATCATCATTATTTTATATTTGAGTAAGATGCCCTCTTGGTTGTGATTATCTGAAAAGCATTTTCAGATCCTCAGCATACCTCAACAGCATGTTGAAAGGGACCTGTCACTCACAAAGCTCTCTAAAAAGTCTGGATCTGCATTTTAGAGCCATTATTCCTACCGTGCCACCACAGCAAAAGGCAGGACAGCTTGTGTGCCAACATCAGGAAACAGCTACATCCCTCTAATTTAAAGCATAGAGTACAGAATAAATGACTTCAAATTACTCAGTGAATTGTTCCTTTTTGTGAAACAGCAAACTCCTTGTCTTTCAAATGCAGAAAATTAAAGAGAAGAAGTTTGCTTTCTTTTTTTTCACGTGGAGTAATACCTAATCTACAAGCAACTCTACTCTCAAAGGAGAGTGTAACTCACTGTAAAACTCAAGCTGCATACTTTACTGGCTCCATACCTGCTATTCTCAGCTATTGGATTATTGACAGTTTTTCCCTAAGTATGGTAGCCAGGCTACCAATAACCACGCTTCAAAGACGCACAGATTGACCCTTTTAAGTGAACAACAAAAAACGACAGGCCAAAAGGGAAAGCCTATGAAATTAGTGCCTCTGCCCTGCCCACCCCTCTACATCCCCTGGCCATTCCCCAGGCAGAAGGCACTTGTTTCATGTTGCCCTGGCATCCAGAACTTGAGTTAAGGATCAAGCCCAAGTGCAAATTTATTCAACTTAATCTAAAAATAAAATTCATATATGTAATTAGAATAAAATTGTTTTATTGCAGACTAGCAATGTAAAGTGTCCTTAAATTAAAAGTTTATTAGGATACATTAAATCTGACTCAAGAGAGATTTTGCTCCCTAGTACAAATTTGGCCAAGAAAATCCTCAGATGTTACCATATTTACAACAGGATTAACTGTTTCTAACAAGCTCTGCATTTGCATTCTTATGAGTGCTCACTGGAACAACAACAAAAAAATTATTTGCTTTCATTTGTATTTCATTATTAAAGAGCATTATGTCATTATATTTCCATAACAACTGCGCTAACAGCACCAGTACTAGACACAAGAATGTTCAGGATTCCATGCACTGTATTTCAAAAGAAGGGGTTACAGTCAGTGTTTGTAGTATTTATGATTAAAGAGAGCTTTTCTTTTTTCTTTAATTCCTCATTTAATAATAATTAATTGGAACTGTCTAAGCCCTAAGACAAGTAATGTCTATTCTGTTGTCAGTAACAACATAAATCTGGTAAACTACAAAAGCAGTGCTATCCATTACAGTTCCTTTAATGCTGTCTTGGAATGGCTTTCCATGTGTCTCCCACACTGAGAGAGCATTATTCTCTAAATGTGCAAGACCTGAAAAAGGTCTTTAGATAAGAATGAGAGTTAGCTAGTACAACACAGGAAGAGCCATAAATGAAAAACAGCAGAAAATTACCCAAGCTTCTAAAGATAAATGGTGAGATAGAAAGGTTTAGGATGTTGTTTCTGTGAAATCATGATTTAATTTTAATAAGGGAGCATTATAAGTCACTAGAGCACAGGTATAATGCTGTACCTACATAAACTTACTAAGAAAAAAATTATATAATAATATTTCCATATTATTTCAGTAAAAATTATATATATTGCACTGCCATCACCATCAATGGAAATGACTATGTGTTTACTGGACTTGCAGGAAACTCTATGAATGATACTGAGCTCAGCAGTTCATTATGCACTGTTTTGATTTTGGAAAATCACTGCAGCTTTCCTAACTTGAAGAGAAACAAAGTGCAGTCTAAGCTGACATATGTATTTCCTTCTGTATCACTTAGTTCTGTTTCATTTTAACAGCTATCTCCTTTGCATTCTCCATAATCCTTGGAGCAAGGATTTCCACCAAAAGGTGACACTGATGCAAGACAGGATATTTTCTAGTTTTATATTCCTCCTTGCAGAGGAGTTTTGCAGTTGTGATCGCTACCAATTGGCCTCCATTTCAGGACCCTATTGCAAAGCAAAGCAAGCACAGCTTGCCCAAATGTTTTCTTGAGTCCTCTGCTATTGAGTGTTTCTCTTAAAGCTCCCAAAGTCCAAAAACTAGACAAGAACTGAAATTTTAACTATCCTTTCCAGTTTCAGAAAGAATGTGATTTCTACAGGTAACAAAACTCAGGAAATAACTTTCATTTATCAAAGCCTCGAGAACTTGAGATGAAACTAAATTTCCATTATTAGTATTGCCATATTTTTTATTTGGAAATAATCAATGGAGGTTAGGTGTTTATTTTATGCCTCTACTTTTCAAATTATCTACAGATGCTATATAGAAATTTATTATGATTACCTACATTAACTATAATAAAGTAATTTACATCACTGTTCATGTCTAATTATTTCTGGAAAGGGGAATTTTCCCTTCATTTCTCTATGTAACTCTTGAAATTTCAGAGAAAAAGGAAATTGTAATTTCATTATAATGATGGGTTAACCCACAAGTGAATTTAAAAATGCTGCCTGATTAGAATTACTGGCCATAGAAATACATATCTTTTCAAAAGGCCATTAAGATAAATGGAAATAAAAGTTCAATAAAACTGTTGATTTTGTTGTCTTCCAGTTTTATGTGTAACAGTAGGTACCCCTTCCTGTATTGCTGGTATCACAGAAATGTCTATGTTGTTTTCACTGCCAAACCCAAATACTATTAAGGCTCATTCTCCTGTGAATAAGAGGGATGGGGATGAATTCTCATCAATACATTTCTGGAAGAAAAAAATTAGACATTCATTTATTCATCTGTGGAGTCACTGTATTTAGGTATTTTCAGTAGTGGGTACTTTTGTATATTCAGTCTCATATATTGTAGTTAATGGTGGCAATGCAAGCTTCTTCAGAAGAAAAAGGAAGACCAAAATTTAGCTGAAATAAAATGAACATCTAAAGGACACTACACTCAGATCAGTGTAATTTTCCAGTCCTATGAGGTCATTGTTCTTCAGATAAAACAGAGCTGAGGAGCCTGAGCTGTATGCTATGACCTGAAAGTTTAGCAGTCATCTCAAACTATTCATCATCTCATTAACTGCAAGATGTGCAAGATTTACATGAAAAAACAATGGCATGTTGTGGGAAAGCAACTCACCCAAAATGTATTGCTCCCATAAATACAAACCACTATATGTTTGCAATGTACTGTCAGACAGATTAAACTCATCAAATACCAGTTCTTTATTTAGCTATAATGGAAATCCTTTATGTGAGGCAAAAGATATATGGCACATTTCTCTTGACTGCTGTAATTCAGAAATACTCATCTATAGGCAGTCAGTATGAGAAGAAGCCTCCACGCACACAAAAAAAATCTGAGCCTCAGTATAACTTTCTTTTTTTTTCTATTTTGTCCTGTCTCTCTAAATATGATAATATGATTGTTGCCAAATGCTATTTTAAAATTAAAATGTTCTGGTTTATTATTGGTAAGTGATGTCAACAGGTGTATATCTATTAATGATCTAAAAAGTAAGGGATAAAAATGAAGATGAGTCCAAGTTAAAACATGATCAGGGAAACAAAGTGCTTCAGCAAAGCTGAAACCAGAAGAGATCTTTAGTTAAAACTAACTTAAAAAGCAAGCTAATTCTTCTTTTCTGCTTGTAAAATGCATTAAAATAGGGATGGGATTTTATCTATATAGCAGGAATCACAAACTGTTCTTGAATTACAGACATTTTGTAAGTTCTCTTGTTAAAGGTGTTCCAGTTTGGGGATGGGATCAAACATTCACCAGCATAGACAGAAAATATCTGTATTCCAGGCAGCCATTACACTAAAAAGTAATTCCCTTATTCAAAAAACATTTAATATGTATGTAACATTCTTGTACCACAAGGACATACTACAGAAGTCTTATTTCAGGAGACCCTCTGCTCTGCTGGCTAAGATACTGACCTCAAGTAAAAGATTCAATTCAGCTCTGCCTTGTGCAAGACAGAGGTGAATATATGCTGCAGTCATTAAGATAATGAAATAATAATGTAAAAGTAAATTCAAATCCCTTCAAGACAAAGAGGAAAGTGGTCCCATATAACTGGCAAAAAACTTTAGTCTGCATGGTGCAACCAGGGAGCTTTACCATGAATGTGTCCTGCAGGACTCTTTAGCTGTCCTACTGGGATCCATTCTGCTTCCTTTTCTCAGCACTTCCACAAACAAATCTTCCATCTACAAAATACCAGAGCTATGTCCAATTTATCTGAGCACGTGTGAAGGAAGAAACATATCCATGCTGTGAAAGCAGTAGATAGTGCTGAAAGAAACCACTGCCATCTCTCAGAATGAGACTCAAAGACTATGTTCCAGTTTCTAATCTACCCCAAATCTACCCTAAATAGTGGATAGTACTACATACATGTTAATCTGGTCCTTGTGAAACCCCATATGCAGTTTCCCTTACTTTTCCAGAATTCTAAAATAACTATAGAATTATGTAAAAAGTTATAGCAAATTTTGGAGATACAATTTAAAAGCATACTTCCAGTACTAAGAAAAGGAGCTACAGCTAGACTGTAGAAAAAAAAAAAAAACAAAAAAACCCAAAAAAAATAGCATGAAAAATATCCCTTAACTACATGTTCAATAATGCATGCCAAGAAATCAAAGTACTGGAGTGACTAGAAATTATTCAAATTGACATTCCTAGAAGTACTATTTTTCTATCAATAGAAGAATCAGTAGAAAGCAACTGCCTTCCTCACAGTTCATCAGAAAAAGAATCACCTAGCTACACTTCATCAAAACAAGAAACCACACCAAATGCCATTATAATTCAAGAATCAAGGAAATAAGTCATCTCCCATTTATGAGCCTATGATGTAGGCAGAGTTATGTGCAGTGCTGATTTAAAATCTACTCAATGTCTCTTCAAAATGATTCTTTAAAAATATTCAGTGTGATTACAAGGTACTTAAGTTTATAGTAGCCATTATATTTAAAAAGTGAGAGAAACCGTATTTCTTATACCTGTAGCATAGTCTTTAGTAGCATGAGAGCAAAGATCTGTGCTTTTTTTGTTGTGTGTACTGTTTTTTTTAAACAGGCTTTTTTAAAAGGCTTTCTAGAAGTTATCAAATGTGAGCCAAGTCTTTAGACTTAGTCAAAAGAAATCTGAGTCCTTTGTATCTACCTACAATATTAAATGTACCCGTTACTTCACAATAATGCTGAATGGCTCAGAATTTATGAACATCAAAACAGGGAAAGAGTAAAACATTAATTCTTCTTCCACCATAATAACTACCAAGGTGTACAGGACATGGAGCAATTGAGACTTTTCTTCATGGACTTAGAGAGTCCTCATTAACCAGATATTCCAGATTATCAAGTGCAATTTAAAACAACATGACAGCAACTTGTAATGTAAACCTCTTATGCACAATTCTAGTATCTGTCATGCTAAAGTTTTAAGTGCATACATAGACTCCGTCTGGTAGGCAAAATTTAATTTTGAGACAAATTACTGTATTTTCACAATTTGAAGGACAGAACTTTGAATTCTATGATCCCTTATTTGTCCACTATAATGTATGTGTGCTGTCAGTATGTCTTAGATAAATAAGAGCTTTTCTGTAAATACCTTGACTTGATTTGCCATTTTCCAGAATATCTCAAATCCTGGCATATCCTTAAAAGGTATTCTGTGTTTCCTAGCTTTCCTTTATTACTGTAAGGAGCAGAAATGGCATTTCACTCAGTGAAAGCTGTGATTTCATTATTCCAAGAGCTGGAGCTCTAAGTCTGCTGTGTCTCTGTAGAGATCTCAATCTGTGTAAAAATCAGAGAACTGCTGAAATTTCTCTAGAGCCAGGAAAACACAATCTAAATACAAGAGCACATAATATGCAGCCTTACAGATTTTACAGCTTTTTAAAGACTTGAAATAAGATTTTTCCTTTTCTAATCAGAATTTAACTTCTGTACTTTTCGAATTCCTCACTAGAAATCTAAGCCAATGAGGGTGTTTTAAAAGTACCAAGAGTTCTGTTTTTACCTGGAAACTACATGGCAACTTTTGGTCAGAGGGTTTGGTATTATTTATCTGTATTTTAGTGTTTGTTCTTAATAGGCCATTCTGCTATATTTAATTGCCAAGTTCACAAGAAACCAACCCAAATGCTTTTCCCAAGCAGATGGTGGAAGTTGTTTTTTTCAACTGCAGTGAGACTTCTTTTCCAAAATGCTTGCATAGCTTTATGAAGTCTAATCCCTGTTCAATACACACACAGAACATCAGCACGTGACCATGGATGCAGAAAGGGGCCAAATATGCAAAGTGTTGAGCACTCTAGCCCAGAACTCTGCACTGGGACCATTTATGGTATCTAAAATTCAGCACATGTTCCAGTATCTGTGTAACTGAGACTACACTTTCAGTTCACAGAGGACACGAGGTCTTAATAAACACTTGTGGGCATTTTGGACTTTATTATTTAACTTTTCACTGCACAATTCTTCTCTTACTCATTTTAAATGTCTAATTTACAGCAACACAGGTCAGAAATATATACAATTAAAAACTCATTTTAAATTAATTCTACTTTAACTGCCAAGTTAAATCTATGAAGCTGCAAAATGAAGAGTGACCTAAAACAATGTTGTATAAATTGATTTACAAAAACTCATTTTTGTAGCTTGGCAAATAAGAAATATGAGAAAAACAGGAGGTGACATAAACAAGAAATGCAGGTCCAAATATCTCCCAGAACTCTGAAGTTCAAATCTGGATCTGAAACGCCTTGCCTTGCCAGTAACTGTGGGAAAACAGTCTGCGGAGGCTTAAGGATTCCATGTGCAGATCAATATGATTGTATGAAATCGTTTATTAACAACTTGCACTCACTTTATATAGAGAAGTCTTGTTTACACCATCTTATCATGCAGGTGGCTTTGTATTCCAATTACACATACCATTCTCATGGAAAGATTCTTCTCACATAATTATTTTTCTCTACTGTTGCCAATTAAGTTATCTCTTTCCCAGTAGCTCATTCTCAGAAAGCCTCTAACTAGGCCTCAATAACCATTAACCCAATGTGGCCTAAATTGAAGTAAGTCAGGATTGCTCACAACCTGTATATTTCTGAACTGTTTCCCCAACAAATAACTGTAAAGTAGTATTTTAGAATAACTTCTGTGAAAAAAAAAAAAAAAAAAAATTAAGATAATCAAAAAAGAATACAACCATTCCTTGCCAACCAGTACAGGACATGAGCTGGAGCACCTTGTGTGCCCTAACCTGATCTAGAAGCAAAGTTGCCCAGCAAAGTGAGCTCCACTGAGGCACAGGCAACCCTCAGCCAAAGCTACCATCAGCAACTATGAACCCATAGAAGTGAAGTGAGCTCTGCTGAAAAAAGAACTGCTAGAAGCAAAATGCCCTGGCAACAGCCTCCTAGACCTGTTCTTACCTCAAAGGACCTAGCCCATATATTTTATAAGAGAAACTATTAAAGACAATTGTTTCACATAAATGCAGTTCTGTTCACACAGTAGCCTTATACGTGTCCACTGGTTGGTCACAAATCACTCTTACTTTCAGCCAGTTTGCAATATTTTCTGAGTCTCAAGCCACAGCTTCTGCACAGCACTTAGCACAGTGCTAGCTAACAGCTGATGCCCAAGGAAACAAACAAAAGCTATAATAAATAGTGTCCAAGCAACATGAAATCCTACCAGCAACTGAACCATCAAATTAACAGGTCACTGACATTAATTGGTAGCTTTGAATATTGCAAAATGTTATTCATTTGTACAGTGAAAGTCTAACTCCTTACATAGCTAGACAAAGAATAAATATAATGGATTAATGAATAATATGAGAGAATGAATAGTATGCATTATGCTATGTGAAGATAATGATGTGTCATTAAATAGATCAGCTATTATGCTTCCTAAATTTCAATAATGTAGTTAAGAAAGAGCAAATAGGGCAAAAACAAAAATGAGTGAAAGAAATGTAATGTTTTTATTTAAAATGTGTGCCTAAGGATCTTTTCTGTATAGTCCTTCATAATTTAATCTGATTAATGAAAAAAAAATAATTTTCTGCTCAGTGCTACTTGTGAAAAAAAACAAGTTCTCATTTTATATAAGATTTTTTTTTTAAATGCTTTTCAGCCTGAAGACAGCTAACAAGTTAGTTATTACAGAGCCTGCATAATTTTATGATATAACGTAGAGCTTATCACACATTTCACATCTTGACTGTATTGTAAAAAAATCTTATCCAGTCATTGCTGGTTTTGACTGACTGGAAGGAAACATAGTGGGAATAAAATGCACATTCTTTTCCAAATGCAAGAAAAAAGGAAGTCCTCATTAAAATGATTTGCTGATATGACTTAAAACAATTTATTTAATCTTTACCTTTTTATGTAAATACCCTTCAACTGAGAATTTAAAAAGTATAATTTGAAATAGATTTTGTAAAGTATAATGAGATGCACTGTCAGATGGGAAGACAAATTAAAAGTGCAATTCACACCATTATAGCAGCATTACCACCACGGAGCTACTAATCTTCTGCACAAAGCTCACAGTAGAATGTACTTCAGTCTCTGTAGGGCACGTGATTATAGACTTGCAGGGAGACTGGGATTTAAATTATTCATCAATGCGGATTTCCTTTTGCCGAGAAATTAGTGTGCCACATAAATAGCAAAACTGTTAATTCTTGGCCTCTTGCAAATTAACTGCCTGCTAATAGCCACAGTTATTACTGGTGAGTTTCCTTTGCAGTTACAATAGCAATATTCTGTCAAACAGAAAGCCCTATCCAAAAATGATGCTGAAGACAGAACACCCCTACAGCCAATTAAACGTTCAGGATGTATCAGGTCCTGTAAGTGTAAACAGCCATGCATAAGCCTGTCAGGAGATCTGAAAAATGCCAGCTTACAGCCATAACCTCTGTGCTGGGAGAACAATCCCATTTTAGCCAAGGCAAGTCTTTACTTACAAACATCCAGAGGGAACAGGATATCAAAATAATTTGCTTGAAAAAGACTTGCAATCTTCAAAACTGTCAGGTATGCATTTCAAGTGAAGTGATATGTGCTTTCATCTGCCTGTTAACCACATAACACTGCAAGCCCATTATTTACGAAGTCAAACTCCACTGACATCTAAATGGGATTATTAAACTCTCACTCAAGTGGTACCTGCCCCAGTTGGGCCACAGCAGATGGCAGTGTATGTGATGTGCTGGCTCTGCCAGCCCTTTCAGCACAGGAATACCAGTGGCTGGTTTCTTCTATATTTGGGGGAACTGCCACAGAATTTTCAACCTATGGGATGGATTCTAAATAACCATTTCTTAGCAGGTTCACTGAAGATGCTCACTGTGTACAAAGTTAAATAGATGTCTGAAATTTGGCTGTTATTAAAAAAGAGAAAGAGCAAATCAGTGAAAGGACTGTACCGCTTCCTTCCTAAGTGCCAAGAATGCTTCTTTGGACATGTAACTGGCTCAAAATATTGTAACTACCAAAAATAACTAAATAACTAAATAAATAATAAATTAAATACTTCATAAAAATTAATTTTGACAGTTAAATAAAAAATACATATTTTAATTTACTATATAATGCACTGAAATATCCTTTCCAGTTTTTAGGTCAGATAACATTATGATTTAAAAATACAGCAAGTTTCATATCAAGAAGATATGGTTCATTTGATACTATAAAAAGCTCTGTTTTTTTCAAGAATGGTATTCAATTAATTCACCTTCCCTCTTACTCAGAGACAGAAGCACTGCAAAACAGCACCCACATGGAAATCAGTCCTGGGTCCTAAATATTTTATGACAGTTTGTAACAATGACATATACAGATAGTTTTGATTTCAGTTACATTTCAGGTGTGAAGTTAAACATTTGCTTTCACTAGTCTGTATGTATTGGAAATTTTAATTCTGAAATTATTATCAGGAAAAATCAATTGTAAAATTCACAGAAATCTTTCACATAATCTACCTTATAAAACTCCTATTCAAGTTAATCTAACTACCTACACATGGATTGAGTAGGAATATTTGGAACAAAAACCCAGACAGTGGTGGTGGTGACCTGAAAAGTTCCTCCTGCATCTTCCCCTCCTTCCAGCCCCTTATCGCTTCTTTGCTTGGAATGTGTAAGTCAGATATTCTTCCAGGAGAGCTCCAGAATGCCAAAGATTTGGAAACATATAAGGGTAAAAGAATGAAATACTTTTATTTAAATACAGTTGATTCTAAGTATCATCTTTGCCTTTCAAATGTCATGCATTTCCAAACGTATATCTTGGTGATGACTCCTATAATTTAGCATAGTGAAAACCTTACAGTGTTGAATCAGGACTCAACAAAAAGATAATTACCTTTCATATAGTTTCATTTGTGTCTGTGGAGCAAGCAACCCCAATGCCCAGGATAGACGAGTACATCGCACGTAACAGAGCAGTCAGCCTAACTATAGTTAGCTGGACTGCTTCTGTTACTCCAGTTAGTTCATTTATCAAGAGATTAAGTATCTCTACACTGCACAAAGGAGACTGAAGGCCGAGTCCCTTGGTAACTTTAAAGAGAGTCCAAGTGCAGAGGAAATTCCTTGAAGATAAAATACAGCTGTCAGACTATAAACTTGTCAGTTTTTCTATTCCCTTCCTTTTCCACAAAGGGAGAAGAGGGATGAGCCTGGATAATTACATTGTCCTTTCAGCATAATTACCCAGCTTTGTCACTGCTTCACACATAATTAGGTATTAATATTAACTTGTAAATAAACAACACATATATGATATCTCTGCAATGTTGAAGAAAGCATTGCCTTATATACACACTGTTAGCTGGAGTAAAATGGTAAAACACATGCTAAAACTGAACCTATACTATGCTGTTGGACATTTTTGGTTAAAATGAATTTGTTTGCTCTTCAGTACAATAAGTCATTAAACACACTTTACATGATGCTAAAAGGATGCATTACTGAAGGGATTCCTGTACAATGAACAATGTGTTTAAATACCTGAATCATCACAGAAAACAAGATGCTGGAGTCAATACTGCTGATCAGAAACATCATTACAGGTGTGTTAGCACTGTAAAACTGCCTCTAGTGCTTTAACCTCAGACAGCAGCTGAGCTCCACTCAGCCACTCAATTACTCCCACCCAGAAGGATGAGAAAGAGAACCAGAAGGGTAAAAGGGAGAAAATTCATGGATTGAGATTAAGACATCTTAATAGGTAAAGCAAAAGCTGCATGCACAAGCAAACAAACCCAAGGAATTCATTCACCACTTCCCATTGGCAGGCAGGTGTTCAGCCACCTCCAGGAAAGCAGGGTTCCATCACGTGTAACAGTTAGGGAAGACAAATGCCATCATTCCAAGCATTCCCCTTTACTCCTTGTTTCTCTCAGCTTGTATTGCTGAGCACAAGGAAATATTGTTTGGGATATCCCCTTGGTCACCTGGGGTCAGCTGTTCCAGCTCTGTCCCCTCCCAGTTTCTTTTATACCCCCAGTATACTCATTATCAGAGCCACCTGAGAAGCTGAAATGCCTGGAAATTGTGTAAGCACAGCTCTGCAATAACTAAAAAATCCCTGTGTTGTCAACACTGTTTTCATCACACTTCCGAAACACAGCAACTTAAAAGCTACCATGAAAAATAATTAACACTATTCCAGCCAAAAAAAAGGAACACTTTCACAGGGAAGTTGCACTGTATTAGATGTTCCTTATGTAAGTGCTCATGACTACATGGTGAAGGCTGAACAAAGCTGTTGGGAATGAGGTCCGCTGGGTTAATTTCTGAACTTTGCAAACAAGTCAACTTTACAACTGCTCAGTCTGGTTGGTTTGCATTTAAAAATCAGCAAGAGAGGATAGGGTTGACAAAGAATTTTTCCCTCATACGGCAGCAAGCAGTTTAGAGACTCACTGGGTCTGATATTGTACCACAACCATAAAAAACCAGTAACTATAAATACCCTATTTTCCATAATTTTCATCACTTTCAAAAGCTGCCTCTGTGTTCACCTTTCAAAAAACCTATAGCAGTTTCAGAATTTACTTATCAGCTGTAGGAAAAAAACACTTTGATTTCTTTGTCCTTAACTGTTAAATTAAGTTGGTGCTCTGATCTGGAGTGGATCAAGAGTAATAATTTATGGTTTTGTACATGTTTTTCACATTTCTTCATAGCTATCTGTTTTAATTTACATTGTCTTTTCCAATAGCACAGCTGCTCCAGATCTCTGATTCATATTGGGTTAAATTCTCTGCCCTTTCTAGTTCTGCTACACTTTTCTGTGATAGAATTAATGGATCTCACATGTAGTATTCAAACGAGCTGGTGCCACTTGTAATTGTGGTAGTTTAATGAAGTTCCAGTGTTTGTCCTCAAAACTTTTACGTCTCAATTTTCAACATCTATTTCTCCTCGTCAGTGTTCAGCACTGAGGTAACATTCTGTATGAAATATCTTCAGAGATTCTAATACTGCTAACTGATAATAGTAATGGTAATTTTGAGGTCATTACTCTGTATGTGTAATTGAGACCATTTCCTTTGCATGCATCACTTGGTATTTATTGACATTGAATTTCAATTGCCATTTTATCACCCAGTAACTCAGTACTGTACCATAAGAACCTCATCACAGACTGTTTTAAGTCCTAGGCATTACTTTCTTTCGTCTGCAAACTTTGTTACTACAACGCTCACCTCGTTTTCTGAATAATTTATCAGCTTGTGAAATTTATTAATATGATGAACAGCACAGGCTTAGCACTGACTTTTGCAGGACTTGTAACTACACACCATTAAAAAAAAAAAACCAAAACATTGATTTCTAACTAGCAGTAAAAAACCCAAAACATTGATTTCTAACTAGCAGTATTTTAAGAAAGTGGCAATATGGGTCTTTGTTGAAGGAATTTATCATAATCTCTTTTGCAGTTTGAACTATATCATTTGGATCTTCTTTATCCCATGTTTACTGACACATTCAAAGAACTCTAGATTTTGGACTGATGACATCCCTCTAGTTTCCAAGACATTTTGGTGCTTATTGCATATATTTATCTATGTGTCCACTAATTCTACTCAATATAGTAATATTTATCAAATTGCTTAATGTGTATGTCAGATTTCCTGGTATATAATTCACAGGGTTATCCTAAGACCCCACTTTGAACACTGCATCACATTTTCCAACTTCTACTAGTTCAAAATTGTAGGTTGTATATTACCTTTGTGTATTAACAGAGCTCAGCAACTTCACATTTGAGTTCCTCAGAGAATTTGGGTAAAAGCCATTAGATCACTGTGATTTGTTACTATTCATTTTATTGACTTCCTCTAAAACATCTTTCATTAACACTTTAATTTGAGAAACTTCCTCAGATTTATCATCCATAAACAACAATTCTTGTACAGCTTTTTTCCTGACCTTCTCTGCAGTGAAGTTAAATGCATGCCATTAATTCAGATTTCCTGCACAATGGCCTTACTACACTCAGTACTTTGATACCAATCTACCTACCTAGGCATCACCTACATTCTCTGGCAAACTTCCCAATTCCAACGTGTGTGAGGGGGGCAGTGGTTATTCGTAGGTTTCTGCTAGCAAGACTTCCCCCAAAGTGGTTTTGGTTTGTTTCATTGCAATTTTACTTTTAAATGCCAAGTTTACATTTATTTCCATTTTCCTTATTTGGACATGACATACATGTCAGTGAGTTCTAACAGTTTCTCTCTGGTTGGTATTTAACATATTTTCAGTATTTGAAAGTATTCTCCAACTAGTACTTAAGTTTGTAGTTTATTGATATACATCAAGGAAACCTCCAAACATTTTTGTCTTTGTTGCTGCTCCTTTCAATTTGCTTCTTTATCTTTCTCACAATCAATCTCTTTACTGTTAAAAAGTACAATGGAACTTTATAGATATTTTTGTATAACATATTTGAAGGCTACTGAAATCTCTAAACATCATTGTGTTTTCTGCTTTTACAGATTCTCTGGTCCCAGATTATTCATCTAGGGAATGCTCATTTCCCACCTTTCAGAATAACTACAGGCATCCATGTGAAATTGTCAAGTAGAAACTTGACAACAGGCAAGCAAAGGACCCTTTTCATCCCAGTATTTCTTCATCCTGTGGAATTCACTGTCAGCATTTAGGTTGGGATTCAGTAGCACAGGACAATAAACCCTTCCCTGCTTATGCATGCCATGTCAGCCTCTAGCAAATATGTGATTCATTTTAACAGATACCTTGTATGACTTAATGGTCCTGTGCATCCACATCATGACTTAGTGTGTCATTTCTATTTACTTCCTATTCCTGCTATATTTATCTCCCTGGTTATCTTCCCTCCATTTTACTTAAGAAATGCCTTTTATACAAATATATTTATTTAAAACTAACCAGTTTTATTTCTCTGTTTGGGGTTCAGACTTGAAATGCAGAGATGAAACTGAACCTTGAAGACATAAATAGGGAGGAATGTGGAGGAGTATCACTGTATTGGTGATTGATTACACAGGTAAGTGCAAAAAGAGTTATCTGAAAAGCTAGGAACATTAACTGAGAAAAGGTGTTTATTTACAAAATACTAACTATATCAGATTTATTCCATGTGTAGATCTTATTCTAAAGCAAGAAGACCACACTACAAAATAATGTCTTTCAAAGAGATTGTATATATATGGCATTAATCAGAAAGAGTACACTGCAGTCATCAGCCAAATTCCTAATTTCTCAGGTTATAAATATACATTGCCAGGTTTTTTTTTACTAAGTATTTATGAAAATTAAATAGTGTTCATATAACTAAACACTTTCCTGACACTAAAATAGGTTTTGTACAGACTGCTGTGTAATTGCAAAAAAATTAAGGCTGTGTGAGGACCCTCTTTGTCCTACTAACTCAAGTTGTGCAATA
Organism: Calypte anna; assembly: GCF_003957555.1. Lineage (NCBI taxonomy): Eukaryota > Metazoa > Chordata > Aves > Apodiformes > Trochilidae > Calypte > Calypte anna. The sequence continues at coordinate 32,312,164 of NC_044244.1, forward strand.
TTAATTCATAATGGAATGGAAATCTTAAATGTAAATTGCATTTACAATATTGAGCTGGTGAAACCACAAATAACCATATATAGTAGTGAAGTAGTAGGCAAATAACACAGAAATGTAGGTTTATACTATGAACATCATATTTCAAACTGTCTTTCAGAATTTGAGTAAAATATAAAATTAGACATGCACTTCACTGGCTTTCAGTTCCCCAGTATGTGCTATCTTCATGTGATACATGAAGAAGAAAGATCTCCCTTTTCAGAACACAACACATGATAGTGATTATACAGACATACTGTCATGGTCAGGATAACTATTGAGCAGATATATAGACAGATAGACACACAGAAAGACATCTAACTCTTTTGCAGTCCAGAAATCGTGGTCCATTCAGTTGACAAGTGAGCATGGAATCACAAAAAAATATTTCATCGTGTTTCTCTTCATGGTAACAAGACATAACAAAAGAAGGAGATATATATATCAGATCAAATGTTCATATAACTCAACATCCTGTCTCTGCCAATGATGAATAATAATACCTGAGGAAGAATATAAAATAAAGCACAAAATGGAAATTCCATGACAAACTCTCCCAACCTAAAGAAAACTTCAGTACAGGGCTGGTCAAATGTCTCTTCTTCAGGTTGAAGTACTCTAACACAGAAAGTCACTCTCCATGTCTTTAAAGAATTATACATGTTTCATGAGTCACATCTCCTTTCTCTTCCTCTTTCATAATTCTTTTGTATAGTTTTCAGGACTAGAACCCCAGAAGTGTACAACTTAAGGATGGAGACAGACCAGAGGCTTGTACAATGCCATTATGATGCTGATTGCTTTGTTCTCTATTCCTTTCCTAGTAATTCTTTTCATTTTATGTTCAGCCTTTGTGCACTGTTGAATCATTGGCTCTTTCTAAGCACTGAGATGACTTTTTCATGGAACAATCTATTATACTTCCAAGATCTCTTCCCTCAGTAGAAAGAACTTATTTGGAGCCCATCATTATGTATGTAAAGTTAGCTTTTTCTCACAGTGTGCCTTACTATCAACATAGAATTTGATCTGGCACTTCATCACACAGTTCCTCTGTATTGTGAAATCTTTTGCAACTTTGAGTTAATTTCCTTTTTCATTTCACTGAATAGATTAGTGTCAGCACACTTCATCACCTTGCTATTCACCTTTTTCCAGATCATTTATGAACAGCTTGAACAGATATGCTTAGCAAGGATTCTACTGGACTCCACTAATGCTCTTTCCCTACAGAAAAAAACTAATAATTTCTCTATTTTTTACCTACCATGTAACCATTTATTAATCTAAGACCTTCCCTCTTATCTCATTGCAGCTAATTTTTTTTACTAGTTTTGATGAACAATCTTCCTAGAAATCTCTCTTCAGAAAGATTTTCTCTTCGGAAAAAATAATTTTGCAAATTTTTTTCTCTGATTTTGGTCAAAGTAAAGTTATTTGTGAATTTAAATTTCATTTTCCAGTGTTTTGACCAAACGAATTTTCCATAAAATTACCTAAGTTGACTTAATTTTAATTATCATATTCATTTCTATTCTCTTTTTGCTTACTCTGGTGCCTGAGAATGATCTGCTGGTACAGCTTTGTGCATTGTGGCATTATTCAAAATAAATTATCAAATAATCCTTTCTGATTTCTTTATGTACTAACATGAATAATAATTTGCAGACAATCTTTTCCAGTTCCTAAATGTAAATCCTATGTCTGTTAGACATTTTCTCTTTATGATGACCAATAGATCTACTTGGAAGTGAATCACTGAATCATACTGGGCAAATATGATAAAAATTACTCATGTACCCTAGCAATTAATTGTAATGGTATTATACCACTTTCCCTGTTTTTTAATTTTTTTCCCATGAAAATTTGGTAAGTAAAGATTTCTTGCAATATTCAAAGGAAGTAGAAGCTACATTATGCATCCAAGGATAAAGCAATATTCATAAAGCTATCTGCTCTGGAAGTGCTCCAGTGGCTTCTTTGAAATCTCTCTGGTCTTCATTTGGCAAGGAGCTTAACTTTAACTATATAAGTGGTTCTATTCAATTAAGAACTTCAAAAAAGTACTTCACAAGGATGAACTTTTTACAAATTGGGCTGAGCAGTGAGGTTACAAAACCAAAACATGGAATGTCCTTACATAGCAGTGGAGGGAAGCTCACAGTGCTTTCAGTTTCAACACCCTGACACAACTGCAGTCCACACAATATCATTACTTGGAAATCATTTGGTGGTGAGATGATAGATTCTAGTTGAGGAGACTTTATAAAACTCTAGCAAGAAGGCACGGAATGGTCAAATCCCAGGATACCTAGAAGTACCAGATCAAAACTAAAGAATGCAGAATAGCTTACAAGCTTTAGCTTTAGACAAGCTGTAAACCCAAAAATGCTCATGGCAATCGTCTCTATGTAACTGGAAGCACATCATGATTTTTTTTTTTTTTTTTTTTGCCAGGATGTCACTATGAACTGCAGTTTACTGGAGAAAACACCATCAGCAGAGGGGGGCAAGGAACGCAAATAGTCAAAAAGTATCACAGAGAAAGCAAGGCACCTTCATTACATGAAAATCCAAGAAGATACTGAAAATTTAAAAGAGTGTATATGCATACAGCACAGCAGCTCAGGGAAAAAGTCACATCCAGCAATTATTCCCTTTTGGACTCAGAACATTATAACCCTGGTCCTTCATGCATAGTAGATGGTGCTGTTATGAATTAGTAGTCTGCCCAAGTTCTAACATTTCTTTTATCTGCTAAAAATAGCAGCCATACTATAGAGGAACTCTCTCATGAGTTATTGGTTCAGTTGTTTGCTAATCTTGGAAAATGTAACATGGATAGGTCTCTCTTTTCCCTGCCCTCAGTGTTATGCCTACTTCTTGCATTACATACTTACAATGTTGCCTTATCAAGGTGCTACTGGTGACTTTCCAAGATAATTCTCCATAATAAGAATACCTCTCCTTCTGCAACACCCACCCAAAGGAAAATTCACTACCTGAATTAACATTGCAGTTTCTCAAAGCATGGACACACTTCTTTCTTCTAGCTCAAAATGAGGTGGAGTAAAACTCAGTAACAAATAAATCAATTCAGAAATGCAAGAAAAGTGTACCATTACTAGTCTGCTAAAAAAAAAAAAAAAACAAAACCAAAAACTGAAGCACAGGACAATGTTAACTCTGAAGACTTAAATGTTCACTATTCCTATACCCTCAAGCTGCTTCACTAACCTTATTTTAATTCAGTACAATTCAAATATTTATAAGACTATGTTGGCACATTATGAACATGAACCTCACAACACTAAAGGGTTTATATTGAGAGCTGAACTTTCTGTGACCACTATTCTTCCAGAATTTTTAAAATATGTTTAGTTTTTCCATTTTTTACTAGCCAGATTATTTGTACATCTTGTACTTTCATGTTTACACTTTCAAGATTGCCAAAGATACCAAACACAAATCATTTCTGAATGTAATACTTCTTTGTGCTTCTGCTTTCCAGATAAGCCACTGAAGAAAGCTGGAAAATGTAGTGATGCATTTTACAGACAAAATATAAATATGATTTGTAAAATGGGATGCAGAGGTTTCTTCGTTTCAGTTACTGAAGCATCACAAAGGAAGGATGAGCTGGTAGTACAGCTTTATGTCTCTGGTCACAGCATTTATAACAATAAATAACAACAAATTGATCTTAGTCAGTTTGCTTTCACTCTTAGTAACAAGAGAAATATTTAACTTCAGAAGTTGCTGCAAGAATGTTTCTTCACAGTAAATTCAAGACTTTTAGAGACAGAAATTATTCTAGAGTGGTTTACTCCCTACAGGGCAAACTAAACTTGTCACTCAGTCCAGACCAGATAGTCTTTCCAGCTATGAAAGGAAGCTGAAAGAAATGTTCTGGTTAATGACATCAGTGCCCAAGCTTCCTTTTGCTTTCCTAAAGAGATTCCCTCTTTGCTTTCAGACCTTAGAGATTAGCTGTACAATTTCCAAAACACAAGACAGTCAATTCACCTGTTCCTCTCAAACCACCAGTGACCTTAACTGCTCAGTTTTCTCAATAGAAAAATAAATAAACATATATCCAGTTTCTCCAGTTCAGAGAGGAAAAAAAAATTAAAAAGCAGTTACTCAGTAACTCACATGAAGAAGGTTCAAAAAGGCACAAACTTAGGGTATATACTAAAAATATATGGGGCAGGGGAGTGACATGGAATGAAACACAGAGCAAACTTGCTTCATTTTTTTTTGTCTTGCTTTCCAGAGGAACTCCTGCAAAGTAAGCCAGAAGTCCACACACAAAGCACCTCAGCTCTCAGTATCTGGCCAGTTTCAGAAGAAAGAGAAAAACATAAAGGAAGGAAAAAGGATGAACTCTTCAAACTTACATAGTAACAAAGATTGAATACATCGAAGCACAGAGAGGTGAGCTGGCAGGGGTGGGGGGAAGGAAGTACTGGGGGGGCACTGTCTTAGGGATGATGAAGTAAAATGAGGTAATGCAATGATGAAAATTCAGCATCATCATGAACTGAGGTAAGAAATGAGTGAGTTCCTTCCAAAACAACCCAACAATAAATATACAACAGTCACAGTGTTTTACTAAGATCAGCTGAACTTTGCATTTTAATGGAAAAATATTTATTTATGTTGAAAAAATCTTTCTGGGAGAGATGCAAAGAGAAATACGGGGGTTATCAGCACCTACTATTATTTTTCAACCCCACATTCTCAAAATGTGAGAATGTACTGAGATTGTACTGTGAGAATGTGGCCTGAGCCAGTACCTGAATTCTTTATCATTATCCTTCCCAGGAGCTTGAACAGTCTAGCAATTCTAGACAGTGTTACCACATGCAATTAAATACTTCAAGAGCTCTCATAGAGGCATATGGCTTCCATAAATATCAGAAGTAATCTTTATTACTTTCAATTTCGGAAGCTGATGCTGATCATTCCAGACCTGCACTTCTATTATCACCCACCAGTCCATGCTTGCCTCCAGGCCAAAACTGTATTTTGCCTTGAGTAAAACCAATCTAAGACACAGACTTTCAAATACAACTGTTCTATGCACTCCTCTTCCACACCCTGTCCTTGCTTTCCATCATTGTACTGGTGCTTCAGCACTACAAGCAGCTGCCAAAACTACTGGAAAAGCTCTTCAGTGTTGGTTGAAAATATTGCACTTAAGCCATCTTGCAGATATACAAAGAAGGCATCACACAGGTAGTGCTGTTGTTGCAATAAGCATTTTTCCATGTTGACCAGAAACAAATTAAATACTTTTAATGTTTGCTAGCAAAAATACACACTTGGAATAGTGAGAAGTCAATGGAAGTTATGTCATTTGGCCTCAAATGGAAGAATTCCTATTAATTCTTGCAGATTTAGTTTTGTCAAACCTCTGCCATAGTAGCACAATAAAGAGACTGAGATAACTTTATCTGTTATAGTTTTTTCAATGTACAATTTTATGTAATTATGGAAATTGTATAACTAATTAAGAATAATCTATAGAATGAAAACTGTTCACCTAAAAGCCCTGTACAATATACTATTAATTAATTTAGGGTAATAAACTATTCTAAGTCTTAAGTTATTGGCCAAATTAATTATTCACTGTGAATTGTTCATCCCCTAGTAATCAAAGTCTAATCTGCTGTCCCTCCAAAGACAAAGTCAGTAGAAGAATGCAAATTAATCTGGAAACTGAAATAACCATTGATTCAACTCTCAGGCATATGTAACAATACAAATAGATAGTTTCTTTTTTTCTTCATAAAGACTGTATTAATTCACTTGAAGATAATCTAAAAAGCATAAATACTAAAAATAAAATAAAAGGTAGAAATACGGAAAAGTTCTTCTCCTGCAACAAAAGTCAATATTCTACCTAAGCAGAGTTCATTCTAAACAGTATATGCCCTTACAGTTCTGTTCTGGTATTATAATCCTCTTTGCTTTCTCAGTTATCCACTCAGATCACTTACACAGTTTAAATTCTCTAGGTATTTTATTGAGCAAATACTCTTTCTCAAGACTTTCAGTGAAGGAATTTGAACCTGTTTTAATTTCACTTTCACTTGGAGAGATAATTTTGGAGGATGCTGCAAGACAAGCAAAAACTAATGTCTGAAAATAGTTATTATGTGCATCTCCAAGGATAAAGGCCCCTGAGGCAACATAGTACTTGCTAAAATGATGCTGAAACACTTCTTATAAATTCATACCAGAAACAGAGTAGCGTAAACTAAGTGTGCATGGTTAGGTAGCAGTAACTTCACACTGAATCCAAGCAGGCACTTGGATTTGTTGACTTATTTTTGTTCTTATTTTCTATTATTCTGTAGTCAACTGGGTAGCTCTAGCAAGTTCTACCCTAGGTGTTATACCCATTCACCTTATTTCTCATCTCTCCTCCCTGCTAAGGATGGTGTCCCCACCTTCTGTGTGTTCCTTACTGTCCAGACACTAACACAGAACCAAGCGGCGGCTCGCTCCCCCTTTGGGATGGGGAGGAGAAAATTCAACTGAAACCTCATGAGTCAAGACAAGGACTCGGAGGGTTTCACTCACTAATTATGGTCCCAAGCAAAACAGACTCAACCTGGGGAAAAGATCAACTCAATTTATCATTAATCAAGCCAAAACAGGGCAAAGAGAAAACAAACCAGAGCTTCAATACCTCACCCCACCCCTCCCTTCTTCCTGGGCCCAATTACTTTGTTCCCAGTATTTTTTTTTTACCTCCTCCCCCACAGTGGCACAGGGGAACAGGGAGTAGGGTTTACAGTCCATTCGCCACAGGTTGTTTCTGCTGCTCATTCCTCCTCAAGGAGAAGAATTCCTCACACTCTTCCCCCTCTCCAACACAGGGTCCCTCTGATGGGAGAGTCCTTCAGGAACACCCCTGATATGAGTCCCTCCCAGGAGGTGCAGTCCCTCAGGAACTGCTCCAGCCTGGGCTGCACGCAGAGTCATGGCTGCTGCGGGAGTAGTCACCTCCTCTGGCACAGGGTCCTCCACAGATCTAGGTCCACTTGTATTCTACTGTTTTCCTTCACGGTTTTCAGGATCACATCTGCTCCACCATGGTCTTTCATGGGGTGCTCCAACATGCATCTGCATGGGCTGCAGGTGGACAGATTGCTGTCTCAACATAGATGTAGTGGAAGCTCTGCTCAGGGACCTTCTCCCCTTCTTCCTCACCAGCCTTGGTATCTCTTCTCCTGCATTGCTCTCAGCTCTGTTTGCTCTCCTCCCCCTCTCCTCTGCTCTGATGTCTTAATAGCAGCTCGATTCCCCTTCTTTAATATGTTAATTGCAGAGGTTGCATTGCCACTGATGGGCTCATCATTAGCCAGAGGTGGGGATGGATTTATTTTCAGCCCAGGGAGCTTTCAGCAGCTTCTCACAGAAACCACTCATAGAGTCCCTCCCCTGCTACCAGAATGTTGCCACCACAACCCAAGATACACTTTTCCATGTTGTAATACATGGGCCTCCAGGCATATCCTCTAGCTTCCCTCGCTGGGAGATTTCTAAATTTATATATTCCTATTTGCCCCTTCCTCTTGTTCAGCCTATTCTGATTTACCATAAATTTCTGCTTTGTTTTTTCCCTCTGCTGGCAGAGGACTTGTATATCCTCAGGAGGGTTTTCTGCTCAGACTTCTTCCTATAGCATGCTTCACCTGGCAAATACTATGAAGGCACAGGCATGCTCTTTGTGAAGTGATTCATAGATTCCTGACTAACATGCCCTCACTGGTGAATGGAAGACCCTGGCTCACCTGTACCCCAAGAGCTCTTGTCCCTCTCTCCTTTGCATCTCTTCCAGATCCTCTTGCTGGTGTTCTGACTGCACAGGTCTCCTGACTTCTTCCTCTGATGTTTTCTCTGAGGCCCCGCCTTCTCTTGCATCTGGTGTGTTGGCCAGCTACACCATCAGGAGGAGGAAAAAAATGGCAAGGCTCCTTTATTGTCTTCCTCTGAGAAAATCCCCAAATATCTGTAGTGAAATGAGGCAACCAGGTGCCACTAATTCCCAGGGAGTGGCATGAGTTTGTGTTAAGCCCACCTGTGCCTAATTAGGGTGGGCCCCCACTGCGCATGAGCAGGATTAGGGGGCCAATAAAAGGTGAGTCTTGAGGCTTGAGTGGCGCAGCCGGCTAAACACACTGTTATACAGACAACCCGAGCAATACTGAGGCCGCGGGTTCGAGACTCCTCAGAGCCTCACCCTAAGGGCAATGAGCGCTAGTGGTGCAATGAAGGTAGTGCAGTGCTGAGAGAAACAACTGACCTCTCTGCAGGCATGCTCAGGAATGAGCTGAGCCTGTGCTTCAAGACTCACCTTTTATTGGCCCCCTAATCCTGCTCATGTGCAGTGGGGGCCCACCCTAATTAGGCACAGGTGGGCTTAACACAAGCTCATGCCATTCCCTGGGAATTAGTGGCACCTGGTTGCCTCATTTTCGCTACAGATCTCCTGGAAGCAATGGGCACACTCAGATATGTTCTGCTCTATGCCTTCTGTCTGAGCCCACACAATTAGCTTTGGAGCCCTTGATCTGCAAACCCTGGGTTTTGTATTCTTTCCATTGCTTTTCTCCCAGTTGCCTATTCTCCTTAGTTTTGCTCAAGAGATACTCATGCACATTGCAATGGGAAGCATCAAGCACTTTGGGAATGCCATCTGCTTTCCTGACCACATATCCTCCAAGTTCCAATCATATTATGGAGCCAGTGCATTCCTTAGGGTAGCTGCATGTTATCTCTTCTCAGGTACAGGAACAGATCTCAGTGGGAAACTTATTTTCTACCATACAAAAATACTCATGATTTCAACAGCTATCTCTTACCATACACAGGGAAATACAGGCTGAAATTTCAAACCTTTTGGAACTTAAAAATACCAACAGAAGTCATAGTTTAGCAAGTCAAATAATGTCATTTTTTTAACTCTCCTTGTTTTGCTGGTATTGCTATATAGCAAATACAAGTTTTGAAACAATTGCTTCTATTAAGAAAGAGTAAAATCTTCATTTGAAAAATGGCAAAATGAGATTCTACCATTTTGAAACTTTTTCAAATCAATTTTAAATCCTGAAAGTAGTAAAATATTTCTCTCCCACAAGCAGTTTCAGTCCCATCAGTGTTATCCAACTAAGCATGGTTTCATTGCAAGTTACTTTGATCTACTGTCTTGTAGATTATTTATGTTTTGATACATGTATTCTTACCTGTTTTTTCTAGTTTGCTTGTTCTAAAAATTCTATACTAATTCAAGTGAAGTATTTACTTAAAATACAAATACTTTTATTTTTCATCACATGCACAACTCATAAGTCAGAGAGAGTACAGTCATAACAGAGTTCCATATGCAATATCATTGTCTTTCAGATAATTAATTTTTATTTTGATGTGTATAACACTTAAGCAACTGTTGGTATTTTTGCCATGCATTAGAACACAATGTGAATATAATATTAGGCTTCTAATTGCATAATTTCTTCATGATAACGAGATATTCAGATTTCAAAATTTTCAAACCTTACCTCCAATAATAAAGGCAGCAAGCTCTATGCTTAACAAAATACTGAGAAACAGTAAAAGATTCATTCTTTATTACACTTCAGATCCCCTATTGGGTGAAAGCTTAAGGTTAAGACCAGTGCCTTGGAGAACTGAGCCATAAATTAAAGCTTAGAACTATAAGAAATGTTCTCCTGAAAATCAGATCCTACAAAGGGATCAACTCCAAATACAGACAGTTCAGGAAGTTAGCTCCATCCAATATCATCCCTTTAGAGAGTAAACTCTTGCTATACAGAATGCATGAAGTGTGTGAGTAACTGGGTGTCTACAGAAGCACAATAAATATCTGCAGAAAATCTTTCTGACTAAGCAAGTGCCAATTACAACAGACCCTTTCTTTTTGAAATTTAATTTTGATTAAAAAAGAATTTATTGTTGAGATAATAGGAGCAGACTGGTTTGTCTCTAACTGACAAGAGGGATTAAAAATTCACCTACATAGATTAAAAATTCACCTACATAGATACCTACCTAAAATTAGCAAACTTTCACATAAATAAAACTAATTTAAACAAAAAAGTTAAGTGTGTACTGCCCTTTGCGTTTAACATGATGCATTAAAAAACCTTTAAAACATTAAACTTGAAGAACAAAATCTTTTTCAAATGAAGCTGGTTTCAAACACATCATGAAAAGAAACACTACTGAAAAATTGCATCTCTGTCTATGCTAGATTTAACAAGCACTGAGGTGCAAGCCTATGATTGTAACTTTTTTGGTTTCTGTAGATTGGTTTTGTAGATTGTCCAGGTTAGAGAAAGTTATTTACAAGCTAGACATTTGGAACATGAGCAAATAAACTCTGTATCCCCTAGTGCAAATCCATGTGATGGCATAACTTGTTTCCTAGGATTGTTGGAAAACATTGCTAGATTAAAAACCCACAAAGGAATCTAACCTGTTACTTTGTTTTCTGAATTTCAGGACCGCAATCTACAAACAATGAGCTCTTTTATCAAAGGCAAAAGGCTTCTGAGCAGAGAGATTTTTATGTAATAAAAAATAAAGCCACCTCCTTTCCTAGCCTCTTGTGTTTTCATCCCAGCCTTTAGCAATTTTAGCTGAGGATTCACAGGGATACAGGTGCCACAGCCTTGTACTCATATTTCCCTGCAATAAGAGCTGCAGTTCTTCACATGGTCTGCAACACCTGTGACACAGCTGCAAGGCTCTCTCCCACACCCTAACACTTGCTTGAAGTACCCTGCTGATTTCTTTGAGCAGCAAAAACCAGTGCCCACTGCACTATATTATGACTTCTTTTATGACAGTGAAAAGTGAGGGCTTGCAGCAGGAGGACCATTCATTCTGCACTATTTAGTGACAGCCCTTTTTTTGGTGCCTAATGTTCCATGACCCGTAAGCATTAAAAGAAATGCTAAGAAGTTTTTGATCAGCTAAAAGGTATATTTTTGAGCCACAGGCATGCAAAAGAACGTACTGGAGAACAAAAGTGGTTCATGTAATGAAGAGAATACAGCACATCAGGTAATAAAACAACAGAATAAAAGCATAACCTGCCTTAGAGGCAAATTTTTGCATGGTAAAACCACCACTCCCTTTGTGGCAAAGCTACAGAGACAGTTAGTCCCCAAGATAAGAACAGCTGGCCTCTCCTGGAAAAGCTGCTTGACCTGAAGGTTACAACTCTGATGCAAGCGACAAGCAAAAAAAATCATGTCATGTTTTGTATTAGTCCATTAGTGCCTAGTTTCCTCTGGATTTCCAAAAATCCTCTGAGAAATAGACTTTCACAGAACCAGCGTCAGGGTTAATCCCTCGTGAATACATCAGTTTGGAAGATTAGCAGAACAGTCTGAGCCACAGGCAATGGCAATCCTGTGTCAAAGCCATATCTGGTGGCCTACGAAAAAAAAAAAAAAGGACACACAGGCACAGTTTCTCCCTTCATCCTCCTTCATTCACTTCCTTTCCCCCAGCAAAGGAAAGGTTATTTTAGTAAGGCAAGGCTGGAAGAGACATCAGGAGACAGGAAGTCTCTAGTGCAGCCCTTTGCTCAAAGCAGCATCACCTCTGAGCTCAGACCAGGATGCTCAGGACTTTGTATCCAGTCAGGTCTTGAAAACCCCCAAGGACAAAAAGCACGACCACCCTAGGCAGCCTCTTGGTGAAAAAATAATTTTCTTGTGTTCAGTCTGTACCTCTCCTCCTCTTTCAGTTTATGCCCACTGTCTCTCAAACAGCCTGGCTGCATCTTCTGATTAGCCTACATATGGGTACCAGTGAGATGCTGTGAGGACCCTTCAAAACCATGTTTTCACCAGGCAGTGAACAAGCCCTGGAATCTTGGGCTCTCCTTGCAGAGTTAATGCTCAAGCTTTGACCATCATGGGGGCCCTCTCCTGAATATTCTGCTGTTTGTGTCTTTCTTCAGAGGATCCAAAGTTTGACAATGAAACAAGGGCTAGTGAGTGAATAAGGGAGGATGATCCTCTCCCAGTCTCCTGGTTGTGGTCCTGTCTGTGAAGCCCAGGAGGCTGCTGGCATCCTTGCTGCCAGGACATAAGGCTGCCCCATGCTCACTGCCCACCAAAGCCCCAGAGAGAGCTGCTCCCCAGCCAGTCCCACCCCAGGATGCAGGGGTTCTTCCATCCCAGGGACAGTTCTGGGTGTTTCTCCTCACTGAATTAACAACATGCTAAATTGAATAACTGAGGCCACCACCAAGAGAAGGAACTGAGCCTCTTGGAATAGCCTTCTACCCAGAAAATGCACTCATTTTCAACAGGGTCAGAGCAGTGGGAGCAGCTGCTGGACATGTCAGAAAGGTGCTGCTGGTCCTGCTGCAGCCACAGCACCTGCAGAACCAGCTCCAGTCACTGACCCTGCTCCTGCTGGCCCAAGCAAACCAAAGATGGGTACAGGCAACAACTCAAAGCCTTGCTTAAGGCTCTCAAATGAAGCAGCAATGGCAGCCCCAATAAGCAGAGTCCAATGAGTAGCTCAGGGAGAAAGCAATCATCTTGTTAGCCCTTAATCTGACAAGGGCCCATCCTGAGAGCTGAACATGATTAACAGCTATTCTAAGGTACCTCTGTGTAATCAGGAAATGCTCTGACAACAACTCCAGGAGGAGATTAAGGTCTTTTCTCTGCCTGCAAAATATATAAGTCCTCCTTCAGTAAGCTCAGGAAGGGAAACATTTATTTTGCAAGCTGCTCATGCTCTTGGAAGCAGCGGTTGGAGTTTTCCAGTGACAAATCTTCTTAACCAGCCCTATGGACAAATGGGACGTTGATTCAGATCTAGTGTTACACCCTTCAGATGCAGAGGCTGAGCAGCTCATGTGTTCTCAGCAAGCAGCCAGGAGTCAGTGGATCCCTCCTGCACCAAAGTCTTGCTCCTTCCCTTACTCCACTGTTGCCTCCCAGCACACACTGGGGCAGCCTGGACACAGCCACATAAGGAGGCATCAGTACTGAGCCTGAGGAGCTGCCCCTTGCCTGTACCAACCACTGCTCTGAGGAACTCCCCCATCCCAGCTGCCTCTAAAACACAAGTTACAGGAGAGCCAGCTGCCTGGACAAGTTTCTTTTGTTGCTAAAGCAACCATTTTCCCTTGCCTCATTTGGCCCTGCCACCTCCTGCATAGCCTCTAAAAAGAGATCTGAAGGGTGGGGGGAGTGGGAGGAGGAAAGCTCCTATGGAAGAGGCAATCTGCAGGGGAAAATCCATTTAGATCTATACAAACTGCACAGCCAAAAATATCCTCAAGGCTTTTTTAAATAAACAACCACTTGAGCATTCAACACTGAACCTGGAAGAAACCAGAAAGGAAAAGAGAACCAAGGGCAATACAAACTATAGCGTATTTCCCTTTGAGATTTGTTTCTCCAGAAGGCAATGCCACATATTTAATCACTGTACTACTCCAAGAGAATTAGTCTCTTTCTTTTTTGTTGCTGTTGTTTTTTAGTCTAGTATTTTGCTGTTCCAGCTGATGAAGCTAGTAACAGATTTCAGTAGCAAAATTTTGCAAATGTAGTAAGTTTTACTCAGTAAAGGTTGAAACTACACTGTATAATTCCCTGCAACTGCAGTAATCATTTAATGTCTTTTACTCAATGATACCAACAGACCAGCCTATGTTAAAAGCTGGCTTTCATAAAAATGAGACCATTTCTTGACTCAACAAATGGGATGGAAGAAAATATATCCAAATGAGGTAATAAACAATTAATTTCAGATTACTCATCAATATATAATCAATAAAAAAGAGATTATGATGTAAATATAGTGTAGCTGCACCTATAAAAGGTGTTTTAATTGGTAAAATGACTCAACCAAAAAAATTATTGTAAAAACCAATGCAACTTTAAGGAGAGGTCTACTTCCCAGTTATGTTAAAATATTATTGCTATTCTGTTCCTCCTCTCCTGGAAAAAAAATGTCACTGATATCCACAGGAAGGCCATCAAGTCCCAGACATGTAACCAGTTTACCTTGCAGAGCACTAATGGTTTTTTACCCCAGACCTGTACTCAGTAAATGCTGAGAATTGTTCACAGTGTAAAAATCCCTTTCGATGTATCACAGGCACACATAAAATTTAAAGCTTCACCTCTCAAACCTCTGCATTTCCCTATTGTTTCCTCTATTTTGCCTTTTTGCAAAACATCTTGTGCAAACAACATCTTGCCTAAATAATTTCCTACGGTGAAGGGAACTGTGCAGCAGGCTGGCATGTACTTCACCAGAAAGGATTAAGGAGGACCCAGAGCTGCCATGATCATATATAAACAAACAAACAAGCACACAAATGAATAAATAGAGTTCTTAGCCTTTCATTATGTAGGGTCTTCTGGTTTTGTTAGATGATGCTTTAGGAACACAAAGTCAAGAAGTCTCCCTCCTTATTAATGCTGGTCCCTTGAAGTCACTGTTGTCATTCCTGAACCCTCAGGCACAAAACCTGACCCCATGGACACACAGCCCATTCTTTTTTTGATTTTTGCAAACTGCATGTCCTGGATATCTGAGTGTCTCCTAGTCTTGCAGCAGCTGGGCTTTAGAGATCACTATCCTTTCACTTGGAGAACATCCTGGTATTTGAAACCAACCATTGCTGAAGTACACACTGCATTGTTTCACCATCCTTCTGAGGAAAAATATAATAAAATTAAATTAAAATTGTCCTATCTAAGCTCAATGTCCTGCATTGTAAGCTGTACTCATTGCTTCATATTCTACCACTCTGCATCTCCATGAAGAGTCTGCCTCTGTCTTTTCTGTAGCTGTGCAGTAATTACCCTTCTGTACAGAGTGCTCCAGTCAGATTCAATTTCTGTCTCTGCCAGATGATTCATCTTTACCAAATCCAGAAAAATAGTTTTAATATTCCTCCCACTAAGGTATGAACTGGCTGGTACAGTGAACTGGCCTTCTTCAGTGGACCAGGTATTATTTTTGTATTTAATATTCTGCTTGGACAATTTCAAGTAGAACTTTTCCCATATTTCAGCAGGAATTGCTTCTATACAGTGAACATCAGTTTGTAGAGCAGCAGATACAAAAATATAAATGTGATTCATGCATGCATCTTTGTGCTGTTTCTTCACCCAAATAAGACACATGATAACCAACAATTTGAGGTGACTGTGAGTATGAGATTTCTGGCATCCCAAGTCTTTGAGGAACAACAATTTTCTATTGTAGAAATTCTCATCCTGAATTTTTTCTGTGGCTGACTTTAAGTTAGCATTGGGTTTGTTCACATCTTGAAGGTTTTTTCATTACTGATTAAGCAGGTATTTGGCCTGGTGAGAGCACTGACTGTCAAGGAGATCCTGACAAAGTGTCTTAACAAAGAAGATCACTCACCAGGGAAATGACAGCAGTTTTAATATCTATTTAATCCTTGTCTGTTTATTGAAACTTGAAAGATGATAATTAGTGCAAAACAAGATGGTGCTTTTGCAATTTGGACAGCTGGCCACTATAAATTTAAGACCATTATTTCACACAGGCCAAAAAAAGCTCTCTGGTGATAACTCCATTCAGATAGTGCTGACCTAGACTGGGACATAAATCAATGCCCTAGAGGTGAAAAGCTTCAAATCCAGTTAGTATTTCACTAAACAGTTCATCCTCCTATCCTCAGGATCCTTGGAAGTTGTAAATACCAAGGTGATAACACAACATGGATTGAAGAACACATTTTCACACATCTGTCAGTATCCTGTACTGGCCAGCTTATTAAGATTGGCTGCACGTATCAACAGAGAAAGAAGTATTTGGCCATCCAACTGCAAAAAGAGTTCACAAAAATTAATGGCAGCTATAAAAATCTCATCATTTTATTTAGACTGAGTCTATTCTTACCATGAGCTTTGGAACGTGACAGCTATATGTGCTGTACACAGGATGAAAAATGTGCTGTAGGCTGTAGCATAACTACAACTCAATGAAACATTCTGGGAAAACTTTTTTTTTTTCTTCTTTCTTTTTTCTTTTGCAGAGCATTCCATAAGTAGAAAACCAACCAATTAATTCCTGCTGAATCAATCAAAATGCTTTAAACAAATATCTGCTTCAACTTGCAACTTTTTATAGACTATTTCACTTCAAAATGCAGAAAAATCATTTTTTTTTTAAGTTTAAAACACTAAAAAATCAAGTTACTTCCTTTTGATTTTAAACATAACAGTTTTTAATTTTAGTAAAAAAACACAATGTTTTGGTGTGTGTTTCTTCTGACACATTTTATATTTTCAGTAGCCCTGGTCAATCAAGAGCACACCTCTTGCCAAGCATTCCCCATTCCTCTGCACAGTCCACATTATCCACCACTGTTAAAGGCTGCTTCGATAAACTCATTTTATTAACAGTTTCCAGCATAATTCTGTGTCAAAAAATTAACTAAGTAAATTATGATAAAATTATAATAATAATGTATAATATATTATGTATATCTATATGTCATACGTATAACATGTAATATGTATAATAAAAACTCCTGATGACTACGGCTTGGTATATTGCTGCCAGTTACCTAAAGCAAGTTGGGGAGCTGACTGTGTTGTTACCATTTCAGTGAAACAAAAATATTCAAGAATTGAAAGAAGAGGGCACTTTTGGAGGGGATATCTTTTGAATGAATTGATTGCACTAAATTGCTCTTCACGAGAGCATTTGCATGTCATAAGACACTCGGATGGATCAAGCAGCAAGTACCACTCTGTCCCATTCTCATGCACAGCATGGTGAAGCTGACTAATAGAAGTTGCCTTTAATTTGCTAAACGTGAAAATGCTCAGTCAGCATGAACATTTCATCTTTTTGCAGGGAGGAAAAGAGAGAAAGGATGAAAAGGGCACCTAAAATGAGCCCTCATTATTTTGGTATCACATTTTGGGGCCAATCTCCTCTGGCACTGAGTAGCTGAACTCTGCTGAATGAATTAATTCAAAAGAACTTTTTATTAGATACATATGAAAAACTTTCAGTCCACAGCAAAGTATCTGCATAGAAAAGGGCATGGTTTATATGCCTAAACAATAGGAACTGAGACACTGATATTACTCCATAATCACAGATTCTCAGAGATATTCTTCAAAAATGAGACCATTAACTGACCTACTTTATTTACATATATATGTGCCTATATATGTCTGTATATATTCTCTCTACTCCACAGAGATAGGCACTTAAAAATCACTTCAAATCAGGTCAGTTTGTTGTTTCCAGCTTACAGATACGGTGAAAATCTAAAAGTAAAGAAATTTCCTTAATTAATGCTTTACCCTTTGACCTCCTTTTCTGTGTAGATTCATCTGGATGCCTCTCAAACCAGCTTTCACTCTACCAAACACAGCTTTGCCTTTATTTTTCCTTTCCAAAACACTACTGAAATAATCTTTTCTAAATACTGAAGTAGCCAAAACTTAAAATCATTACAAACATGAATCTTGACCTCCATCCTACTGGGATATGTTCCATTTTTCACAAAAAAGTCAAGACTAGAAAGTGACTAGATGTTCTCCCTGACCAAAGAGGGAACCAGCTGGTTTTTTGTCATTCTTCAGTGACTCTACACCAAACCCTTCTTCTTCAGCCTCCTTTAGATAAAATGCTTTACTGAGGACTAGAAGTTTCCCAACTAGAGAAAAATAAACAAAGACCTTGAGATCTATTTTAGAAAGATATTTTTAAAATTCTTTTTCCCATTCTTGAGATCCTGAAAAAGAATCCTTCACGTCTTTATTCTGAAGAGAGGATTGTACCTTCACTGCAGAACAGATTTGCAAGTATTCTGCTGCAGACAGACAACGCAGTAAAATTTTCCCAGTTAACAAAAGGCATATCCTTGACATACACACTGCTTTTTTATTACAACACTGAAAATTAATTCTTTGCCCAGGAGGCTTTCATGGCCCTGCCGTAAAAGTTATGAATGTCCTGAAAGGAAATGTTTAGATTATCTGAAGATGCTGTCAAGCAAATTAAGCCTATTGTTGAATGTCTGCATTTCACTGTCAGGCAGCTACCAGCTTCACTGGGACTATCTGCTAAAAAACAAACAAACAAAAAAACCAAAAACAAAACAAAAAAAAAAAACAAACCCAAAACCAAAAAAAAAACCACTGGACAGTAAATTAACCAAGATTACACTTTGTAAGATACACTCTATAAGAAAATACTGGATTAATTCAAACTTTTGAAATCGAGGAAGATGCATAGATCTTGCATGCACTAAGGTAATCAAGATTCATTCTCCCACATATCTTTTTTATGTCCTCACAGTTTGACCTAATAATGGAAAAAAGACTTTTTCGTGGTAAAACATTTCTTAAGATACAAATTAGTTCAACAAATATGAAGAATGCTCACAAAAAAAAAAAAAAAAAAAAAAAAAAAAAGGTTTTCCCATTGTTAAAAGCATACCACTCCATTTTAATGTACACAAATAGTGACATTATTGGAGACAAAGTCAGGTCTCTCAATGGAAATATGATTTGACATTTATTTGACAGAGGTCTCATCCTGAGAAGATCACACAGTCTTTTACACCTTACAGTTTTAAACAAAGTTCTAAGCTCCAGTTTCATTTCAGCCCTGATAAGACCATCCTCTTTCACACCATCAATTTTTAAATAGAACAGTGCAAAGAAATCAATGGGGAGCTCTTCTTAATAATTAATATGGCACTACACACTGCAAAGCTGCCCTAAGATGTGCAGTAAATGGCTGCTATTATCAATCACAGTAATTAGACTTCCACAGTAAATTCGTATATTCATATATAGAGTTGTGTAAAAGACCCAATTCATTGAATTTATTGTTATTTGTTTTAGATAATTTTCATGATTTATCCATTCCAAGCACACAAGGAGACATAGCTGCTTCTATTTGTTTTCATCAGTACTACAACATAACATATGATTTATTTCACTCCTTAGTGCAAAATAACTATATGTGTTATTAAAAGTACGAAGACGACAGATTTTTGGTAATTCCTGAGTAACAGCTGAGAACTCTGCTAGTTCAACACTGAATAGATCCAGAGGAATGAAAATCAGAGTTTTACTCATATGTTCATTAGGGGAAAGTTGTTCATGAAAAGATAGGTGACGCAAAGGGTTAAAATGCAAAAGCTCTTCAGTACTGAGTGTAAATCAGAATGAGCTTTACTATTCTCCTGCCACTAATCCAAAGGAAGACTGTGAGTTTCAGAAGTTTGTCACAACTGATAGCCTGCTCCATAGATATATCTTACTGACACAAAAGAAGATTATTCCAGGGCTAAACTATCAGTTATGTGGGAAATTCCTACAC
Source organism: Calypte anna (assembly GCF_003957555.1). Taxonomy (NCBI): domain Eukaryota; kingdom Metazoa; phylum Chordata; class Aves; order Apodiformes; family Trochilidae; genus Calypte; species Calypte anna. Next base: position 32,331,613 of record NC_044244.1, read on the forward strand.
AAAAGAAACATCAGACAATTGTCAATAGGCTCTGGCTAGTAAGTTACAAAAGGAAGTAAAAAATGTTGCAAATGTCTTTTCACTGAAGATCAAGTAAATCTTTTTACATATATTTATATAAATTTGACAAGTATTAAAGGGTTTCTACTACTTTTATATTTAGATTCAGTCATTATATAAACAGTGAAGCTTATTAGCATGGATCTTAAAAATTTTGAATTCGAGCTTTAAGTCATGATTATTCTACCAAAGCAAGTTATTTTATAAGGAAGAGCAAGAATTTTAATAAGCATTTTTTAATAATTGATTACATTTTGAAATTAGAACAACTGGTTCATAGAAAATTAAAAGAATAATTTGATCAAGCAACAGAAAAAAAATAGTTTAATGATGCCAATGCATACTGTAGGAGAGAGAGAGTAGTACATATACTTTTCTGCAACTTAAAAATATCATTCCATAGAGCTGTGATATTGAAAACAAAACTGTCATAAAGTATTGAACATTCTGAATATTTATTGAAGCTATCTTACCTTCAGGTATGTATCTGGACCTTTTGAAATCTGCCATCAGCTTCAGGAAGTAGAACACAATGCTTGCCCTCTGCCAGTACCAACACAAAATTACCCACAAAAGTGTGGATTCCTCCTCTTCTAAAACCGTTCCCGAGATCTCATTTTACATTTTTTTTTACTGTTTTGCATTTTATTTTATAAGATAAAATGAGCATTTAGTACCAGGACTGATCTGCTGCATGTGTCTTTCTTCTCATAACTGTTGTGCTGACATTTTACACACACCTCTATGCATAAACACAAACATCAGGCTGAAATAAAATCCCAAGACAGTAAACATCTATCAAAGCTATAAGAAACTGAAAATGAGGTCCTATGACAGGACCGATTAGGGAATTTGACAATAGGCAGAGCTGGGAATCCCATTAATGGTATATACACATACATAGTATATGACACATTCATAGTATATGACACACTCATTGTTTATAATGACTAAAACTAGTTCAGGGCAGCAGAGAATCAAGCTTTATAACTTTAAAAGTCTTTTTCTGTATTCTTTCCTTAGCCTCCATAGAAACATTTAACCCTGCATGAGATGTGACATTTTGAAATTTCACAGGGAATGGCTTGTTTTGGGAACAAGTGGTTGATGGGAGTTGCAGATCAGGCTTGTAATAGAAGTGAGCTTCAACCTTTACTGTGCAATAGCTGTAACTGTTTCATAATAACAAAAAAAGATTAAGTCTGGGTATACTGTTTTGTCACTCTGGCACCCCGGAGTCAGCAAGAACCATTTGCACAACCCAGTCAGGGTAAGGCATGCTAAGAAAATTGAATGAATATAGGTTTCTCACCTTTCTAGGGCACGGATTTGTCAGGTGTTTCTCTCGCCTAGTTTTGCTTTGGAAAAGAGATTTTTAGCAGTTGGGGTAGAAAGGCAATACAAATGTGGCTTGTACAAAGCAAATCTCCCTAGACACAGGAGAGCCATTTACAGGTATATTCAGGAAATGGATTATGATATATTTTCTCTTAGTTGTACTTCTGCAATGATTAAATACTATTTTGTTAGCTATTTGACATTTGGAAAACACCAGTGGCAGAATTCTGACCTGAACTTCTTTGTAAATGAAAATTAAAAGTCAACAGAAATAAACAACTAAAGAAAGACCAGAGACTTGCACTGTATACTATATTTCTCTACATGACCGTGGCTTCTGAACAATTACATTACAGCAGATCAAAACATTATTTCCACTTTACTACCAAGTCTATTTTTTAAATTTGCCTTAGCAGGATGAGAAGATACTGAGCTGCCAGCCATCACTACTACCCCTCCTCAGAGAATGAGAGAACCAGAGGCTCTGAGAACTGCTCTAAAAGGCAATAGGAAACGTAGGAAGGCATTATTAACACTCAAGAATTACAACTTTGCTGATAAAAAACTAATATTACTAAAGGTCTCTCAATATTTTTTTGTTATACAATTTTTACAATTGCAGAGCAAAAGTAATCTTGCTTTTAGATCTCCTCCTGTTAGGTCATACCTGATGTCCTGGCCAGTGCAAATTCAAGATGGTCAAGCAAGTCATATACAGTCTAACAACAACAGTAAAATTAATTTTTTAATAGTTTCTTCCATATTTTCTTTAGATAGTGGGGAATGAGCAAATAAATAAATAAATCAGAAATGTCAGTGACAACATAAATTTATTAGAAAAAATAACCTGCTAACAGTTTAGAAAGTTTATGAAACATTTGGATTTTGTACTGTTTTGAATACTGTTTGAGAAATATGACCATTTTCATTTGGTTATGGAGAGAAATATCAATACAAATCATTTGGTTTCTTGTGTCTCCACTTGGTAAATTACACTTTTTTTTTTTTACAAGTATTTTTCTTGTGCCATAAGGTTAAAACACAAGATAGTTATTATTTCAAAAATGCACTTACATCTGCAGTGAGAAGTAAAGCTGCTCTTTAGTAAGGTAAGACTGTTTCTGACTATAAATAAATTACTCTACATAAAAGCTATGATATTCTTCAGTCTTATAAAACAATAATGTCTAAAGAAATTGGTTCAAAACATTTTTCCTAAGGGTTTTGATTTTAAAAAATTAATCTTATTTACAGTACTTTACAAAGAATCAGGTCAGAAAAGTTCATGAAGATGTTATTTGTGTAAGTGAAATGGGGTCAATAAAAAAGCAATCTAAAGATGAAGTAGCAGAAATAGATTGATAGTGAAGATAAATACCTTTTGGTTTACTGTCAGAAGTTACTATACTGAACTCAACACATACAGAGATACCCTGAAATGCAGACTGGCTCATCTTGAGATGTGATTTCTGGACACACAATCCTTTTGCAAGAGCAAGCCAGTGATTAGAGGGCTAAGTATCAACTTCTATTGCATCAATCAGAAATTTGCATGTATTTGCAGGAAATTGGGAACTCGTAGCTAAATATTTTTATAGAAGATACCTTTCAAATATACATTCACAATTGGACAGAAAAAGCTGTGCCACTTACCAATTTCCTTACAAGTTTTATTATATGCACATGAAATTTTAAGAACATTAATTATGTACAATTGCAAACAGTCTACTGCCTACTTGAATATTCCAAAAGGGCTCCTGACCATATTAACATTGGGCCTCAGGTACCATTTAAACAACTGAGACAAATTGGGCCATCTACAAAATTGCTGCATCCAAATTCCTACTGCCCCTTTGTGAGCAAATAAACTGCAAGTACAAAGCCTGGATTCCAGTGTCAGCTTCAAGTGTGTATTATTTAGCAATAGTTTTAAGTGTAAACTTTACTAGAAGCAGGAACTGGATCCTGGAGTATCTCCTCTCTGCACAAATGGGCTCCATTGCTGGGCTATTGACTTGATCTCGGTCCTGTGATACTTACATCCTTTCCTAACAGAGTAGGATTACTGGAGAAGTAGGCCCAGAAGATGTAAAATACCCAAAAGACTGCAGAAAGAAAAGGATCAGTAATGGACATCAGATGCAATCAAGATAAAACCAACAAACCCAGCCAGTGGAGTAAAACAGCCAAGGCAGTGCAGTGTTTTAGCAAACCCTTGAATTTCCTGTGGCAAATCAGTGCCTGGCATTACAATTAAAAATATTAAAATAAATGAAATTTTAAATGGCATTAATTTTATTATTATGTTGAAAATTTCACTTTGTGAATTTTCTTATGGCTTCTGGATTATCAGAGAACAGCAAGCCACACCAGAATAGTGGCACAAATTGGTCACACACTATTTGGCCCATGTCAGGCTCTTTTTTTAGTGATGTTGGACAATACAGTACTTCCAGCTGTGACATGCCTAACATATTAGTAGTGAGATTTGTTTCAAAGAGTAGTGGGACAGAATCACCTCTCTCCATCTGCTGGCCGCACTTCTGATGCAGCCCACGAAGCAAATGAACTCCAGGCTGCAAGCACTACAATGATTTGAAGCTTCAGAAATATTATACAGCTCAACAAAGTAAGAAAGTGTATTTTAAAATTTTGTAGCTTTGGTAGCAAAAACATTTACATGGTAACCCTTTTTAAAAGTGGGAAAGCAGAGTGCAGTAGAGCTCTTTGTTTCTCCTTCTCAAACTCCAGCAGAAATAAAATTATTTTGTGAAAGTTCTTTATGTTATCTGTTGGACAGAATATGATAAAGACTCCAAATTTTTCAGTAACAAAAGAGCAGAACCCTTAGAACACTGCAAATACAGACAGAAGAATGAATTTCCATCGCTAAAGATGTGTTGATTTTAGTTAATCTTAGAAGAACAAGTTATCTGCTTTTTAACAAATTTACCTATGCATTGTTGATCTTATTAAAATATTTCCTTCTTTGTTATGATTTTCACATTTCATCATTTTATCTCAAGCATATTTAAAAACCTTATTTTCAGGGACATCAAGCATATTTAGTTATCCTTGTATAACCTCTTTCAGTTTGATCATCTGCTGATGATCACTCCACCAAAACTACCCTCTGTAAAATCCCTAATGACCTTCTCAAAGCCTATACTTAAAACCCATTGAATCCCCATCTTCCTTGATTTATCAAATTACTTCAAAGCATATATATACCCTTTTCTTCTTCTTAAAACACTTAATTACAAAAAACTTGACTGATAAAAAGGCTGGCATTTTGTGTCAGAGAAGATGAGGATCGAAAGTTCTCTCTTTTGTTTTTAATCTTTTTTTTTAATGCTTTGGCAGAAGCTTGACACCACATTAGCTCGAGTAAGACACACTTTTGTCTTCCGCAGAAAGGGAAATCAGAGAATGATTGAAAAAAGAAAGTTTTGAGGAACTCAGACTAAATAACAAAAATAGATTTGACAGAAGAAGACACAGTATTTCCTTGACACCTCATTAAAAAACACAGGAGAAAAGGACAAAAATCTACAGGCCTACAGAGAAGAGCTTTCTCAAAGGACTCAGTGCTCAAGGTGGACAAGACCATTGATGTGGCAGCATTTCTACACTGGATGGAAAGGCCTTCAAAAATATGAGCTCCTTCATTAGAGTCCGCTCCTCTCCACAGCTCTCAAGTCTGAACCAAATGTGGCAGAAGTGACAGAAAATTATGTCTGGGCTGATGGGACAAGGAGAAGCCAACACGCCCTATTAACTGGTAGTGTATTCTGTCTGGGAAGTCAGGGACATTTCTTGCCATGCTTAAAGAAAATCAGTAAGAATTATGACTTTTAAACTGTGTTGCTCTGCACAAGGAGGCCCTAAGGGCACATCCAAACCATGCTGAAAGCACAGACTTTTATCTCCTTTTTGTGGACCAATAAAGCAAGGAGAAAACAGAAGTTCAGAGATTAAACTAGGAGATATTTCACACCGAGAGGTGTATTTCTATATTTCATGCATACCCATTTTTCTTTTTTCAGTCTTTCACTAATACAAAAGACAAAAAAAGAAGAGGATATTTAAAATCTGAAGTGAAAGGCCAGAAACTGGAGATAAACTTCTTATTATATTATCTTCTTCACAAAAAAGAAATAAAACTCACAGATAATCCTAGAAGCCAGGAGGGCTGTGTGGTTTACAGAAAGAGCCACCAATCATCATTCATGGTCCATACACCTTCAGAACAAGGAAGCTGCTGGCACAAGAGCTGTGTTCATGGCAGGCAAGACAGGAACCACTCCATTCATTCACTCCCTCTAATGGAGGAGTACTGTGCTCCTGAACAGAGCTGCAGGATCAAAAGCAAAGGTGAACACCTTGTAGTCCCTGGCACCAAGGGTGGAAGCCTGATGGCTAACCAGCATCAGTGCTTTCCACTTATGAAGACTTACCTCATGATCTGCTTATCTCTGCCCATTAGCTATATGGGGAACCTGACATGCAAAAAGCCCAGCAACAGAAACATATTGCCATTTTTTAACCTCATTCAATCCAATCCCTTTCTTACCACCAGGTACGTTTGGCAGAGCACTTTATAAAGCAGCTGCTTCACTCATCATCAAAGGAGGGAGTAGGAGACAGTAGGGTCCAATGATGTCCGTGTTTAGCTCCCGACAGGTCTGGTGTCTCTAAGTATTCCAGGAAGCTGTCTGTACAGCTATCCAAAGACATGGATGCACAGCTCTGAGCAGTCCCACAGGGATATGCATGGACAAAATGAGCCCAGGTACCAGGAGGCCCATAACTCCCTTAAGACAGCACCTCTTGGGCTCATCTGCTTGGCAATTCACTGCTTTCTAGGTACATCTTGCTAAACACAGACATGACTTGCTAAACTTGGAGAATTTGTATTCTTCCCCAGAATGGCACTAACACTTCTTTTTCACTTTCAGATTCCTGCTAAAGGCTCAGAGGATTCTTTGTACATGAGGTCTGAAAACTCCACTATTATGTCCAGAAAATGAATCAACAGATCCTTGATACAAATGCTTGGATCTTCCCCTATTAAATCCTATAAGATGACCTTGCAAGGTGCTCTCCAGTTGTTTTCAATCATAAACTTGTAGCTGGAAGGTACAATCACATGCTGTGATTCCTTCAAAAAGCAGCTCTTCTCTGATCCTGTCAGCATCAAGATTTCCTTCAAAATGAGCACAAACATCCTTCACTTACTTTATTTTCTGATAGGAAGTATAAACTCAACGAAAAAATAATCCTCAAGAGACTGCAAAATAAAAGAAAGGCTCCTTTCTAAAGTGTTAAAATTGATGTTTCAAAATATTTTTGTTTAACATCAAAGATCGATTAGGGAATTGATACTACCAATAGACCAAATACACAAAAATAATATTACTTTAAAAATTGAAAAAAACCCCAACCAAATCTGTTTATAAAATTAAAGAAATAAAATAATGATAAGACATCACAGGAAATCTCAGTGTGCTTCTGGAAGAAATGGCCCAGCTCTTGGAAAGAGAGAAACTAGAAATGTTTTTGTTTCCTGAATATTGGATCCAATAAACACACAAAAAAATCATCAACAATTTACTACTTATTTCATTTCATTTATGAAAAAAGACTCTCAGCCCCCAGAGCTCCACAGATATACTGAAGACAGCTTATTTTAAATAGAAAATTACCAAACTATGATGAAGATTTATTTGTTTGGGGCTTTTACAATTGTTATACATCTTTGTTATGAAGATTGCTTACCAAATTAATTATACTCAGCAAATAATCCTGAAAGCTGTGAGCTATTTTGGGGTTTTAGTAATACAGAATTAAAACATATAAAACCATCTAACTTTGAAAAAAAGACATTCAAACTTTTAAAAAAATCAATGTAGATGCTCAACCATAGAGCTTCACTTATGAGACAATCTCTAGCAGCAGGAGATAAATCTTAGTGCAGCAATAAATTATAGCCTTAATTAATCTGATTGTATAATTTTAGTCTTCCCCTTTTCTCTCTTTTTAAATCATTGCTTGAAGGAACGAATTGATTGCTGAAACTTCTCTTCCTGTTCTGAATGATGGATCTCACTTTCTTCTTGAAATTTCATATATATGGAATTTAGTACTTCAAAACCAATTTTCTTTGGTTTACAACTTAGCTAAAAACATCTTTCACATACTTATTACTGAAATATTAGAAAATCAGTGAACTGAAAGAATAATATATGTAAATTTGCTACAAAAACATGTTTTCATCTAATTTTACATTTTTTTGCTTATTATTCCCTACATATTGAACGAAACTTCTCGAGAATAACCATTATGTGAAAACCAGAAAGTAAAGAATAGCTCACTTGGTATCATGAGACACTCAACCATTCCTCTAAGACTGGAAGGTTTTGAGTAAACAGATCCTCAGGTAACAAAATTAGTCAAGAGCTAAAATCCATAACACAATGGAATGGACAACTTAATTGGAGCATTAGTGGGAAGCAGGCAAATGCAAAAGGATCCTCCCTGTGGATAAGGAACTGGCTGGATGGTCACACTCAAAGAGCAGTGATTGATGGCTCAAAGACCAAGTGGAGAACAGTGGTAAGGGGAGTGCCTCAGGAGATGGGACTGGGACTTACCAGCTGTTAGGAGACGTGGACAGTGGGATTGAGTGCACCTTCAGCAAGTTTGCGTAACAACACCAAGCTGTGTGGTGTGGTTGACATGCTGGAGGGAAGGGATGTCATCCAAAGGGACTTAGACAGGCTTGAGAGGTGGGCCCACACCAACCTCATGAAGTCCAAAAAGACCAAGTGCAAGTTCCTGCATCTAGGTCAGGACAAGCCCAAGCACAATTACAAGCTGGGCAGAGAATGGATTGAGACCAGCCTTGAAGAGGATTTGGGAGTATTGGTTGATAAGAATCTCAGCATGAGCCAGAAATATGCACTTGCAGCCCAAAAAAAGCCAACGTTATGCTGGGCTGCATTAAAAAAAGTGAGGCAGGCAGGTTGATGGAGATGATTCTCTTCCTCTACTCTGCTCTCATGAGATGTCACCTGGAGCACTGTGTCCAGTTCTGGAGCCCTCAACACAAGTAGGACATAGAGGTCTTAGAGGGAGGCCAGAGGTGGGCTATGAAGATGATCAGAGGGCTGAAGCACCTCTCCTAGGAGGACAGGCTGAGAGAATTGGGCTTTTCCAGCCTGAAGAAGAGAAGACTCTGAAGAGAATTTCTAGAGGCCTTTCAGTACCTGAAGGGGGACTACAGGAAAGCTGAGGAGGGATTTTTTAGTAAGTCCTGTAGCAAAAGGACAAGGGACAGTGGATTTAAACTAAAAGAGGGCAGATTTAGACTAGATATAAGGGAAAAATTCTTTAGCGTGAGGATACAACAGGTTGCCAAGGAAGCTCGTGGATGCCCCACCCCTGGAAGTGTTTAAAGAGAGGTAGGATGGGGCTTTGAGGAACCTGATTTTAGGGGGAGATGCCCCTGCCCGTGGCAGAGGAGTTGGAAATAGATGATCTTTAATGTCCTTTCCATGCCAAACCATTCTATGATTCCATGATTAACAAGTGGACACAGCTTGGGGAAAGATGCCAGTGGCTGAAACCTACATGAGAGTACCCATCCTTGTACCCTTTTCGGGAAAGACTGGTAGGACTTTTATCAATGCCCTCCTTCCCCAGGATGATGCCCAATGAAAATGCTGTTGAAGGACTCAGACAGACACAAGCCCTGCCTAGAGGCAAGCATTCAACATAAGTAGGACCTGCAGATTGATCAAGTTGGCAGTCTGCTTTTCCCACTGGACCTTCTCTTCTATGCAGGCTTTTTAATCCTTCTTTTGGGATTAAAAAAAAAGCCTTGGGTTAAAATCTTCAGTCAGTTAATTCTGCTCTACTCATGTCCTTTAGCTCTGCCTTGCTTTTTAGATAGATCCTCATCTCTCTCTTCCACTAACTGCCAATCAAACATCACTTAAACAAAAAGGAAAAAAAAATGCATTTTAATTAAGTTCGAGAGGCACTTCTTTCATAAGAGAGTAGTGAGGAAGCAGCCAATTCTGTAAAATGTTTGCCATTTGTCCTCACATTATATATGCCACAAGAAGCTGAAATAATTTGTGTAATAACCAGCTGGATCTCAATATTTTTCTCTCAAGCTGTTGCTTCATTCAGTTTCCCTCTCTTCAATACAGTAGTTTTCCCACTGAACTTGCTGCTCCTTAAATTCCATCTGCGCTTTGAAACTACTTCCCATCTGTGCATGAACTTCAAATAAACTTCTGACCAAGTGCTGAGAGACTGTATTCTGGTTTTGTTACAGTCTGTAGCCTCATTCATGAGCTGGTGAATAATCATTAAACAAGCCAGACATTAGTTCCGTGTCATAAAAAAAAGAGGAAATTAAATCTTTTTTTTCCTGGTTAATAAGTACTGGTAATTTTTATTGTTAAAATAAGATTTCTTCCTAAATACACTGAAGCATCTAAAACTGGTAACCGTGTCCTCTGTGTAACTAGGCTGTTATTTCTAGAAGTAGATCATCATCAGCTTTTACTGCCCTGTATCAGTGCCCAGGAGCACCAGCCGAAGGGACCCTCAGAGCCTGCTTGGCCTTGCACTCAGCAGAGGGATCAGCTCAGCATCCTGCCCAAGGGCTCTGCAGTACCACCAGCCCCACCAATCCAGAATAATTGAACACCATGAAGCCAGGGTGAACATTTGCCTATGAGATGTATGGCTTGGTGTGTCACAAGCTCCAGCTTCTCATTACTGTGCAAAATCCACATCTGCATTTTTCAGCAACTTTAGAAAGTTTGTAAGCAGTCATCAGTGCAGTGACCTCTTCACTCTACAACTAATTTCCTTCTGATAACACACTGCTTTCCTTTTTTAGTAGAAATGAAAAAAACAGCAGAGATTGTGCATTTAGCCTACATGTAACAAGAACTTTTGCATTTAATATGTTCTAGCTAAAGTTACAATGAATGATGCCACCACCTTTAAAGATACAGCCCAGCAGTCAGGTCTAACGTCAGCCCAGGTTTCACAGAGTGATAGACAAGAAAACTGTAACAAAAAACATTCACTTGAGTCACAGAAGATGACAAACATCTTTTGCAAGATTATAGAGGATTTAATTTCTATTGGTTCCTTAACAGACCTATTCTTGAATAGCTGCAGTGACGATTCCTCAGCAAAATGAGATAGGATATTTGCAAATGCAAAGCTATTAACAAAGAAAATGGGTTATAATGCTAATTAAGAAACCACAAAGCATCCATGCATGACCTTTTCCAGATTTGTGCCATGAGAATCTGCAAACTGAAAGCAAATGAGAAAATCCAACAAAGAGGATCACAATCCTGACTTAAATGAATCTCTCATTCTTTCTAAACTCATTAAACTCTATTCTAAATTTTTGTTAATAATGTTTGGTTTAGTTAATATGGAATCTCAATTAAAATTAATTATTTTAGCAAAGTAGAGCCCTGCAAATCCCTAGTATCAATTCTGTGAAATTCTACATTTAAAACTGTAATTTTATATTACTTTAATCTCTACTATTATAATATTCAGAATTGTATTTTAAAACTATTTATCACTGTTTGAATGCAAAATTCATCTTGCAAATACAGACCCATTAATTTTGAACTTCTAATTATTTTTTTAAAGACAAGTTTATGTTCTAAAATCACATACTCTCTAATAATTTTTTCCAACATTTAGCCTTCTTTTCTTTGTAGTTATAAAGCAGAGAATAGCCTGCAGTATTTATAATATGTCAAAATAAGACAAAAAATTATCAAGGCTTAAAAGCAAATCCTGTAGGAGCAGACTGGAAACTGTTGCTCATTCATGCTATAAAGCATAGAATCTTGTATTTAATACTAAGAAAAAATATTTTACTGTACTCTGAATGCACAAGTCTCACATCCCCTCTGTGCATCAGATCTTAGTACAACATTTTTGGTTCTGAAGTTAAACTGACTGTTTGCACACCTATCTCTAGATGCTCCACAAAAAAACCCAAAATAATCTAACTTTCCCTGACAAAATTGTAGTCATGAACAGAAAACACTGTCCAATATGCTGACATGGTTTTTTCCTTCTTTTTCCTTTTTATAATGATTGCTGAAAGTCCAATTGAAAATGTAAATTCAAATAGCATGACAATGTACCCTTGTACAGCAGGAAGACCTGTCTGGGAAATATAACATGTCCTCCTTTCACTCTCATGATATTCCAGGCCTGCTTAGTTTAAGGCAAAACATGATACATAAACCAGTTTGGTTTATACCTAGGCATGCAAAAAGAGTACTTGATTTAGCTTAGAAGAGGAATTATTTTGTAACATTTGCCTGCTTGTCAGAGTTTCCTAAAAACAGTCTACAGCTACTTGAAGGTACCAGATAACCGGCACCAGCCTGCAAACATGCATACCCAAAGACAAGACAATAGACAAGGGTTGGAGGGAGTAACACCTGCCTGGACAAGCTGAAACAGATCCATTGTCACCTGCAGAGAGAAGAAGAAATCCTTTGGACCAGAGTTGCCTTGCCCCATGGAAAATGTTTATCTAGATGCCAGTGATGGAAGTGGAGCTGGGAAAATACACTCATTTCAGCTCCAGTTTCCCTCATTAAGGAGCTCCTGAGTCAGGACATCTTGACCTCAGGCACCTGAGAACTATCACTTTGGCCATCAAGGACAAACACAATATTAGACTCACAACTTTGTGTATGTAAGGCTTGGCTTTTTTGTTTGTTTGTTTGTTTGTTTTTGTCTAATGCTTGATTTCCAGCTGTTGAGGATAAGGAAAGGCTTATTTGAGGTTTTGAGATTTGCCTGGTACCTCATTCTCTAAGGGCAGTCCCATCACAGCAGCCCCCAGTTCACTAACAGTAACAGCTGCAACCCCCTGAAATAGAAGTTGGCACCTGGGAAGGCCATACAGTGTATTTGGTGAGGAATATTTTTCATACATCCATTATGCAAATACCAGAAAATTATAGCATCCAGAGTATGTCCTTTACAGACTTAAAGAGATTAAATGTACTTGCTCTGAACTAATTTTCATTCAAAGGATATATGTATATGAAGGAGTATACTAAAAAGTTTCCAAGATACATTTTCCATTAAAAATCACAGATTTTTAGAGCTGAGTCTAAAACTCATTCTTTAATTTCCATGACTTACGTGTATTAGTCCCTTATTTTATGAAAGTTTGAGATGAGCCTTCATTCAGAAAACAGATGGTTTTATACAGAGTTGCTGAAAACATTTTCTGGGGACTTAGAATCTAGATTAAACCCATCTAGGAAACATTTGACAGTCCAATATGCAAAGCAAGTTTTCCATAACAAATCTCTTTCAAGAACTCAAAGAAGCATGGAGACATTGCTTGAGGAGAGGTCTTCTGGGATATATGAAAAAAATTTTCTTTAAACAAAGATGAAAAATTTGGTTAAAAAAAGTAAATATTTGAAAAATAACTGTACATCTTCCACTGAAGGCAAAAAGGCTCATTGGGATCTCTCATGATGTCAAAGCCTGGCTGTGAGAAAGGTTTATTAAAAAGAAAACAGCATTCAGTGTCACTGAAACTCTAGGAGACAGCTCTACTGAGAATTCTAATAGCTCTTTTGGAATATATAAATAAATACAAGAAAAAAAAAGTACTGACATAACAGTACTTACATTACCTTAAGCCCTGCCATGTCAATGTAAATGTATGTAACCTTTCAACTAAAAAGAAACAAATACTTCACAGGTGATACCTTCAGCATCTATGTTCTTCAAATTTGATGCAGTGACTTGGCACAATCAGGAATTTTACTATGGGCCAATGGAGTTCAGATTTGCTGTAGATTATACTCTTTTGAAGTTAGGAAGAAAGACACCCTGACAGTGACAACTTTCCTTCATCCTGAAGTTGAAGGAAAGCTGTGGCCATTCCCAGTTTCTATACAGTACCTTACCTACAATATATACCTGTAAAAAATCAAGCTGTATGGGGTCAAAGCAAAGCAACATACACTGAGCTTTCACCCTCTAGTACTTAACTCAGTGGTAAAGCTGTTCTTGAGTTTGGTGTTTCGAGACAAAGCTTCTAGAGATATGGTAACATTATCTGTTATATCTAGGTTTAAACCCATTCTCAATCACAGCTATTCCTACTGACAAGCAAAAAAACCTGCTCAGACCCTCAGAGAGAAAGAACATATATACAGCTAGAACAGGTGCAGATTCTTATTCATGAGTTCTGAGAATGTGGGGCAGGGTGATGACCAAGTGTCCTAAGGATCAACCCATGAACAGCAAGCCCAAACTCAACTTTCCCAAAGCACAGAGACTGTTCAGAGATCTGCAGTGCGCTCACAACTCAGGAAGCCAAAGAAGGCTAAAAACTCTCAAGTTCAGTCATTGTTTCTGAGCACAGATCTATCCCAAAAGGTTACTTCACAGAAAGCTTTCTTTTCATAGAATCCTGGAATGGTTTGGGCCTGAAGGGACCTTAAAGATCCTCTAGTTCCAACCTCCCCGCATAGGAAGGGGCACCTCCCATTGGACCAGGTTGCTCGAAGCCCCATCCAACCTGGCCATGAACACTTCTAGGGATGGGGCACCCACAACTTCCCTGGGCAACCTGTGCCAGCACCTCACCACCCTCACACTAAAGAATTTCTTCCTAAAGACCAGCCTAAATTTCCCCTTTTCCAATTTAAAGACTTTCTCATCCCATCACTACATGCCCTTGTAGAAGGTCCCTCCCCAGCTTAAAAATGACCTTCAGGAACATTAAGTTTGTGGTTGAATACTGCACTGGAACTGCAACAGAGCTGTCTGGAAAATGCAAAAACCAACAAGTTTTCTTCCTGGCCAGAAATAACCCACCTTATTTGACAATTTCTATGGCTGTCTTTTGCCTCTAATATAAATTCTACACACTTGGAATCAAGTGTTTTAAGATGCACACTGGACACACTTCTTACCCTGGGAACCTTCCCTTCTAGCTGTGCCAGCTATTAATCAAGTCAGAAGCTTTCATAAGGAGAGACTAACAAGGAACTATTTGTGAGTATTGACATGGTCCATCTGGGATTTGCTACTAATTCTGACAAAAGTAATATTAAAATTCTAAAAATATAATAATAAATTCTTTTGGAAAATAGTAGGGAATTGACATAGTGTGATCCCTTTTCTATGGAGTAATGCTACTGCAGTCATTTTGTTAATCTGCCATTCTAGCAGTATAAAATCGAGTGAGTAATATGTGACCGATATGCAAAACACTATGCAAATGATATGCAAATAGTCATGATTGATAGCCGGTCAAAGCAGCATCCCATTAATATTCTACCACTGGCACAAGAGTTACTGTAAAGTACTGTCTGCACACCACCTAGACAATTAATTACATTCTCCACACATACACCACTAACCCACATTACATTTTTCCTTAATCTTCTTTATTTCAGACACAGTGAGAAGAAACTCAGTCACTACATCAGCATTTTAGCTTTCATCAGGACATACAGAACATTTCCAGCTGATAAGCACTAACTCTTCTAGCATATGAGAGTTTCCAAATGCCACTCTCAGACATTACCCAGGGGTTGTAAGTTTTAATCTTCTTTCTTAACATACTTGTGCCCCAGTGAGCTAGACTTTTGCAGCAGGCTGATTAAACAGAAGTATAACTTTTTGTCTCATTTCCCTTTCAAAACACATTACTTGTACTAAAATTAAGATATCATTACACATAGCAATGCACAGTCAGCTGTGAAGAATAGTAAAAAAGCCAGGTATTTAGCAAAGGACTGTGGCAAAATCCATGATCTCCAAGCAGAGCCACCACGCTGCTCTTCAGCAACTGCCCCACACCACCTGGGGAGCACATTTATACAGAACAAAACTTAAGCCAGCAATTTAGCATTAAATGACCAAAATAGCACTGGAAAAAAATAAAATTATGGAATTATAATAGAAGGCTACACAACAAGTTGGGGGAAAATTCAAGAATTTTTCCTGGATTACATAAAGGGGTTGTGGGCTGACCCCAAGGTAACACTGCTGCCCACTGGGCAGAGATCTCTAGGTCCCAATGCTATAAACCAAATCACTTAACAAGCCACCTCTCTTCCCCTTCTTAACCCATTTCAAATCCTTTAAGGATCTTTCCTTTCTGTCCCTCAGATAGGAGGGTAAGAGGAGAAATTACCCCTTGCTTCTTTCAGTCTCAACCTAGGTCACCATATGAATCAGCAGGCACAATCCCTTCCTTCAGATTATTCCTTTTCATGAAGAACTTAAGTTATTTTTAAGAGTCTGCGTAGGTTAAATATCACAGCATTTGATGTCAGATTCATGTATCTTGAGTGTATCCTATTTTGGGAGGATTTAGTATTTTGGGAAGTATTCAAGGGTTCACCTTTTCTGAGAAGAAAATTGGGTACAGAACAAAAGCCATCTTTGAAATCCCCATATGTTGTGGCACAGACAGCTTTTTATACGATAACTACTTTATTGTTTAAGAGAAATCTATGTTCTAGTTAAAAGTTCTGCATGTTGTTCCCTGGTAATGCAATCCTCCAGGAAAAATATTCTCTTTCCTTGGTTTTAATGTTTTGGTATGGTTTTTTTTTTTAAAATCTAGGGGCTACTATTGCAAGTTATTTCCCCAAGCATATGCCACCTGGTATGATATCAGTTGCTACTCAAAGATCACACTGGCTACAGACATACAATCATAGAATGGTTTGGGCTGGGAGAGACCTTATAGATCATCTAATTCCAACACCCCTACCATGCACAGGGACTCCTCCCACTAAGATCATGTTTCTCAGAGCCCTATCCAATCTCTCCTTAAACACTTACTGAGAGGACACATCCACAACTTCTCTGGGCAACCTGTTCCCATAGCTCACCACCCCGCACACTAAAGAATTTATTATATCTAGTCTAAATCTGCTTCTTTCAGTTTTAAACCATTACCCCTTGTCCTATTGCTACAGGACTTACTAAATAGTACCTCCCCAGCTTTCCTGTAAGCTTCCTTTAGATACTGGAAGGATGCTATAAGGCATCCCCTGACCCTTTTTTTTCTCCAAGCTGAACAACCCCAGCTCTCTCAGCCTGTCCTGCAGCAGTGAGGTGCTCCAGCCCTCTGATCATCTTCATGACCCTCCTCTAGACTCACTCCAACAGCTCCGTGTTCTACTGGTGTTAGGGACTCCAGAGCTGGGTAAAGTGTTCCAGGTGGGGTCTCGCAAGAGCAGACTAGAGGGAAAGGATCACCTCCTTTGACTTGCTGGCCTTGCTTTTTTTTTTTAATGCAGCCCAGCATACAGTTGGCTTTCTGGGCTGCAAGTGCACATTGCCAGCTCATGTTGAGCTTCTCATCAACCCTTACCCTTCTCCTCAGGGCTGGTCTCAATCCATTCTCTGCTCAGCCTCTAAATGTGCTTGGATTGTCCCAACCTAGGTGCAGGATCTTGCACTTGTCCGTATTGACCTTCATGAGGTTGGCAAACAAGGTAATCAACTCCCCATGTGCAGGTTATCTCCATTTTACAATTACTTCAGATTGTTGCAGCTAATCAGCTCCCTGAGTGTGGGTTGTTTTTACTGCAACTCCAGCACTGTTGTAGCCTGATCCACAACTTAACAAAGCTGTGTAGTTGCTGCTGGGTCTCCTGCACATGCACACACCAAACATTATATTCTGTGGCCATTGTCTAACATCAGTATTGTCTTCAGGAAGCCAACAAGATTGAGTAGGAGGATGATTTAATCTTTGCAGAACCCTTAAGCTTGTATGTTTAATGTCTGCACAACAGTTATATGTAAGAGCTTAGCATTGGTACACAGTGCTGAATTGAAGCAGCCAGACAACAGAACTCACTGGTCTGGTAGCAAAAGGAGCTGCCCATCAATTCATTCTCATTGCTTCTGTCTTCTGTCCAGATGTGCATACTTACTCCACCTTAGTTTTGTTTTCTGATTAAAGTTTCATAAAGAATGAAAATAACTGCATGTGTCCACTGGGAAAGCAGTGGATGTCATGATGTCATCTACCTCGACTTTAGGAAGGCTTTCAGTACTGTTTCCCACAACACTCCTTTACAAAAGGCAGGACATTACACCGAGGAGGAGTGGACAGGCAGATTGGAAGAAACCTCCTGAGATGGTAAGGGTCTGAGAGAACTGGTTAATGGACCATGCTCCGCCTGGAGGCCAGGAAGAAGTGGAGTTGCAGGACTCTATCCTTGCACCTCCCCTGGTTAACATCTTTATTGGTGACTTAAAGGTAGGAGAGTGCAGTCCCTTTAAGTCTGCAGATGACATCAAGCTGCAGGGGCCAGCTGGTATGCTGGAGGGTGGGCCTGCCATTCAGAGAGACCCGGGCAGGCTGGAGAAATGGGCTGACAGGAGTTTCAAGGACTTTCATGACATTCAATTAGGAGAAATGCAAAGCACTGCCCCAGGGAAGGAAGAACCCTTGCAGCATCCCAATCTGGGTAGGGACAGGCTGACCTCCTTAGCTCCCTTCCAGCCTGAATTACCTGTGACCCTGTGATCCAAAGAACCATACATTTCCTTTAAATAGTTTCTATATATATTATATTACTATATAATACAGTCATAACTGAGAGCGAAATAATAATGGAATGACTGTAATGTTTTAATTAAGTATAGTGCTGCAACTAAGAATCTGTCTGTATCACACGTATTTCTTAGTCTTTCCATCTTTGTAGTGAAAGTATCAATATCACGGACACTGCCTCCCTGTAAATAGTAATTTTGACAGAAATCCAGATCTTTCAAAGAACTCCCATTTCCTCTACCTGCTTGGTATTGCTCAGTACTTCTTGAGCAAGACGTTTTACCCATTCCAGCTGGGTTATCACTTGGTGAAATGTACTTCTTTCAGATAATGAAGTGTTCACTATTTGGCTATTTTCAGAGGTACTGGATGCCTGATGTTTGTGTGCATGTTTGAAAAGAAACAATTCTCTACCTGAATCTCACTAGTTTTCTATCAGAACCAAGGAACTTTCCATTCCT
Organism: Calypte anna; assembly: GCF_003957555.1. Classification (NCBI taxonomy): domain Eukaryota; kingdom Metazoa; phylum Chordata; class Aves; order Apodiformes; family Trochilidae; genus Calypte; species Calypte anna. The sequence goes on from NC_044244.1 coordinate 32,350,102, forward strand.
ACAAAGAAGAGGTACAGATACAGAGATTGAGTTACATGTTATGAATCCTTCCCTGTAAGTCAATTTCAGTAGAGAATAGTGGTCTGTAACAGTTAAGTCAATTTAATTTTCCATGTCTTGAGCAACAACAATTTCAGACAGAAGGAAGAGTCCAGTGGTTAGGTCAACAACTGCAAATTTAGACAAACCTGTCTCAATTTTCTGAACTGCAAGTTTCCTACAAGACTTCATGGAAAGCTGTCAGTCTTCTTACATGGAGACTTCAACCATAAAACTGGAAGTCATAAAAAGCATCTAACAATATAAAGTAATTTTTTTTTTTATAAAGTAAACAGCTACCATGTTAACAAACATGGATCATATAAATACCATAAATGCATAATCTTCCAATTAAAATATGAATGTGATGCATTATGATGTAGACATAAATACCGAGAAATCAACCTCGAACTGAGTCTGCTGCAAAGCAAATCTCCAATAGGTAGAAATGGTTTATGTTCTTGTTTTTAACATCAGAAATATCAGGAGCTGAGTTCCCTGTAGTGTTTGTGTTTGTTCTGATATGTTTGCTGAGGGACAGTGTTTGAAGAGCTCAACATGCACAAGGACACCATATGGAGCAAGATAGCTGGTTTAGACCTTGTCTATGCCTGACACTAGAAAAACTCCTCACCATTTTCATCAGCCAGATCCTAATAATATTGAGCAACATTTAGGAATGGAAAATCAGGCAAGCATCAACAGAATAATGAATATTTAATGGATGGCATCTCCACGCGTTGAATTCACTTGCAGTGAATTTTGCAGGACCAAGCACTGCTGTTGCTTAAAAGATACTATCACTGAAATATCACACTTATGTTTGCAGTACCGTTCCTGATAGGTGCCTGCTTGTAAGCACAACAAATGCTATTCCTCCAAGAGTCTTGAAATTCATTACTATTTCCAGGGCAGTTATTCCCACTGTGGAACCAGGGGTCATGGGGAATGACTGTGTTGGTTGCTACAATTTGAGGTCTTGTGTGTGACCATATTTTAAGGAGGCTTCTCACAAATTCCATTCAGAATAACAGATTCTTTAAGGACACCAGTCCATCCCCACATCTTTGTTACCTTTATTATTCCAGAGGTGTTCCTAGAAGATTATAAAATCATTCAGCTTAGTTCTCCTTCTAGGAAACTCAGCTATTAATATCAAGTCAAGTCAAAGACTGCAACTAACTCCCAGTTATTTTAATAACAAGTTGTGAGGGTGGGGTTTTTTGTTGTTGGGTTTTGTTTCTTTGTTTTTTTCATAAAAGTACTTTCAAGTATCTGTCCTATTTATTTTAGTGAAAAAGCGCTCATTTTTGAGCTCATTTTCCTCTCTGTGAAAGGAACACAAACATCCACCAACTGTTAAGTGCCAGAAGCAATCTGAGTGGGATGTGGGGGTCCCTCTTTACCATGACCCCTGCCAAACGATGGCAACACCACAGAGAAAACAATTACTTGTTATGTCAAAACACAATGTTGCTGGCTTTCTGAGGAGCTGAGAAGGCAGGAAGAACCATCACTATCCCTCTGTGGCCTACTAGGAATATTTCTCACAGGCCATGATCTCTGTCAGCTGACAGTTTTCAGTGCCTCCATTCCTCTCTCACAAACTGTAGAAGACTTCATCTCAGCTTTTTCACAGCAGTGTTCTTTCTCATGTTCCTGTTCTTGTGGAACCAAACAAAACTATTTCATTCCTTATTTCTGCCTTTAATGTGCATAATACATAAGATGTCCATGTCTTTGACTAGGCCTTTCCCTCTAGAGAACACAATTCATTACTTAGACAGATGTAGAAAACCTTTGCTGTACTCCATTGCAATATCATAGAATCATAGAATCCTAGGGGTTAGAAGGGACCTCGAAAGATCATCTAGTCCAACCCCCCCTGCCAGAGCAGGGCCACCTAGAGTACATCGTGCAGGAACGTGTCCAAGCGGGTTTTGAATGTCTCCAGTGAAGGAGACTCCACGACCCCCCTGGGCAGCCTGTTCCAGGGCTCTGTCACCCTTACAGTAAAAAAATTTTTTCGAATATTCAACTTGAACCTCCTGTGCTCCAATTTACACCCATTACCCCTTGTCCTATCACTGGTCATCACTGAGAAAAGCCTAACTCCATCTCCCTGACACTCACTCCTTACATATTTGAAAACATTGATGAGGTCACCCCTCAGTCTCCTTTTCTCCAAACTAAAGAGACCCAGCTCCCTCAGCCTTTCCTCATAAGGGAGATGTTCCACTCCCTTCATCATCTTAGTAGCTCTGCGCTGGACTCTTTCAAGCACTTCCCTGTCCTTCTTGAACTGAGGGGCCCAGAACTGGACACAATACTCCAGGTGCGGCCTCACCAATGCAGAATAGAGGGGGAGGAGAACCTCTCTTGACCTACTAACCACACCCTTTCTAATGCACCCCAGGATGCCATTGGCCTTCTTGGCCACAAGGGCACATTGCTGGCTCATGGTCATCCTCTTGTCTACCAGGACCCCCAGGTCTCTTTCACCTACACTGCTCTCCAGCAGGTCAGCCCCCAACCTATACTGGGACATTGTGTTGTTCTTCCCCAAATGCAAAACTCTACACTTCCCCTTGTTGAACTTCATCATGTTTCTCTCTGCCCAACTCTCCAGCCTGTCTAAGTCTCTCTGAATGGCAGCACGGCCTTCCGGTGTGTCAGCCACTCCTCCCAGCTTAGTGTCATCAGCAAACTTGCTGAGGGTACACTCTATACCCTCATCCAAGTCGTTGATGAAGATATTGAACAACACCGGTCCCAGTACCGACCCCTGAGGGACTCCACTAGTCACACACCTCCAACCAGATTCTGCCCCATTGACTACAACTCTCTGACTCCTTCCTTTCAACCAGTTCCTGATCCACCTCACTACCTGATCACCAAACCCATACTTGGTCAACTTATCTACAAGGATGCTGTGAGAGACGGTGTCAAATGCTTTACTGAAATCAAGATAAACCACATCTACCGCTCTACCATCATCTATCCACCTAGTAATTTCCTCATAGAAGGCTATGAGGTTAGTCAAACATGATTTACCCTTGATAAAACCATGCTGACTGCTCTTGATGACCCCCATGTCCTTGATATGCCTGGAGATAGTGACAAGAACAAGTTGTTCCATCACCTTTCCAGGGATGGAGGTGAGGCTGACCGGTCTATAGTTACCCGGGTCCTCCTTCTTGCCCTTCTTGTAGACTGGGGTGACATTTGCTATTCTCCAGTCCTCAGGCACCTCTCCTGTTACCCATGACTTACTGAAGATGATGGAGAGTGGCCTAGCAATGACCTCCGCCAGCTCCCTCAGCACCCTTGGATGCATTCCATCTGGACCCATCGACCTATGGATGTCCAGATTACTCAGCTGATCCCTAACCCAATCCTCATCTACTACGTCAAATTCCTTATCTATCTTGACTACTTCTGGGGCTAAATGAATCTGGGGCTCATGTGGAAACCCTGCAGGAGTAAAGACAGAGGCAAAGAAGGCGTTCAGCACCTCTGCCTTCTTTATATCCTCTGTCACCAGGGCTCCCATCTCATCCCTTAGTGGGCCAATATTGCCTCTAGCGTTAGTTTTACTAGCTATGTATTTGAAAAAGCCCTTTCTATTATCCTTAACCTGACTTGCAAGGTTAAGTTCCAAGGAGGCCTTAGCTTTCCTAATTGCCTCCCTACATCCTCTGACGACAGTCCTGTATTCCTCCCAAGTGACCAGCCCCCCCTTCCATGATCTGTAGATTTTCCTTTTCCACTTAAGTTTTCCCAGCAGTTCCTTTTTTAACCATGCTGGTCTCCTAGCTCCCTTACTAGATTTCCTAACCATAGGGATGCTCTGATCCTGTGCTTGCAAATAGTGGTCCTTGAATATTGACCAGCTATCTTGAGCCCCTTTATCTTCTAACACCCTGTCCCATGGGATTTCTCTTAACAGTTGATTGAGGAGGCCAAAGTTTGCCCTGTGGAAGTCCAGGGTTTTGGTCCTACTGGGTATTCTGTTCCTTCCACACAGGATCCTGAACTCTACCATCTCATGATCACTGCAGCCAAGGCTGCCATTGACCACCACTTCTTCGACAAGGCCCTCCTTGTTGGTTAGTATAAGATCCAGCAGCGCTCCTCTTCTAGTCGGCTTGTCCACCATCTGCATTAAGAAGTTATCATCAATGCACTGGAGGAACCTCCTAGACTGTGAAAGGCTGGCTGTGTGAGTCAACCAGCAGAGATCAGGGTAGTTAAAATCCCCCATGAGGACTAGGGACTGAAGTTGTGAGGCTGCTTTCAGCTGCCTGTAGAAGGCCTCATCAACCTCTTCGCCTTGATCAGGAGGTCTGTAGTAGACCCCCACAACTGTGTCACCCACACCAGCCTGCCCCTTAATTCTTACCCACAGACTTTCAACTTGCCCCTCATCAGCCCCTGCACAAAACTCAACACATTCTAGTTGCTCTCTCACATGAAGAGCAACTCCACCACCTCGCTTCCCCGCCCTATCTTTCCGAAAAAGCACATAACCATCCATGGCCACATTCCAGTCATGTGACCTATCCCACCATGTCTCTGTTATCGCTACCAGATCATAACCCTTAGCCCGTACACTGACCTCTAACTCTTCTTGCTTATTCCCCATGCTGTGTGCATTAGCATACAGACATTTCAGGAAACAAACAGAGCACACTGGTGGGACTAAATCCTTCCTAGACCAACTGCCTTTGGGCCCTGGTTTGTTCTTCTTGTGTTTGTCCCTAACAGACCCAGTTTTCTCCCCTTCCCCCTTCACATCTAGTTTAAAGCTCTCTCAATGAGCCCTGCTAAGTCCTGCCCCAAAAGCCTCTTCCCCCTCTGGGACAGGTGCATCCCACCTGTCACCACCAGGCCAGGTGTCTCATATAGCATCCCATGATCAAAAAAACCAAAACCCTGTCTTTGGCACCAGTCTCTTAGCCACTCATTAACCTGTAGACTCTTCCTATATACCTCCCCACCCATTCTTACAGGAGGGATGGAGGCAAACACTACTTGTGCTCCAGACCCCCTAACTAGCCGTCCCAGGGCCCTGAAGTCACTCTTCATTGCCCTTACATTTCTTGTGATAATTTCATCACTGCCAATCTGAAAAATCAGCAGTGGATAGTAATCAGAGGGACCCACAAGATTAGGGAGTTTCCTTTTAACATCTCTAATCCGAGCCCCAGGGAGGCAACAGACCTCCCTGTGGGATGGGTCCGGTCGACAGATGGGCCCTTCTGTCCCCCTCAGAAGGGAGTCACCCACCACAACTACTCTCCTTTCCTTCTTGATTGAAGAAGTCCTAAGGACACGGGGTGACTGACGAGTCCTAGGTGGTTCACTAGGTGAGTCTACCTCTGTAACTACATTTTCATGTCCCTGAATTTCCAAGGCCTCATACCTATTCTTCAAGGGCAATTGGGAGGGAGGAGGGGGTCGGGAGGATTTTTTCTTGCCCTTCCGAGGCCGGACCTCCTTCCATTCATTCATGTCTCTTAAGGCCTCTCCTTCTGTCTGGTGGCAGGAGGGGTGGGGATCCATCATCTCCTCAACCTCTCCCGTCTGCCCCTGCCTCAGGGTGTGATTCCACCAGTCTATTTCCCTCTCACATTCTCTAATGGATCTCAGTCTCTCAACCTCTTCTGTCAGTTTAACCACCTGCCTGAGATTATTTACTTGCTCACAACGCACACATTCGGTGTCACCGGTTCCATTTGATACCAGTGCCAGGCACAGGCATTCACTGCAGCTAGAGACTTGCACTGCTGCATGCCTGCTTGGGAGCTCCGTCTGAGTCCCCACATTCTTTTTCACTGTGGTTTTTGTCCGCGTTGTGACCATGATGTATCTATCTACTAGTTGCTCCCTGTCTAGCCACGTGCCTGCCCTCTGGAAGCTAGCTGCCGCTCTCTGCTCCGCGCTGCCACGTGCTTACTCCTGCTTTCTTTGCCTGCGCGAACTGCCTCGCAAACTGCCGCGTCCCTTCCTGTTTGCCTGCTCCTGTTCTCTGCGCTCCGGGTCACTGGCGCTCCCGGAAACCTCTTAAATACCTTCTCTCCGGTGTGTTGGCCGCGCCCTTCACAGCCCTTAACAGCTGATTGGCCTCAAAGACCCTCCAGCTGAAAGTTGGGCAGCAGCAGGCTCCCAGCAGCCTTATCCCCAGCAGCCTTAATATTACAATAATTTTAAAAATATTCTACAGCCATGTTAATAAAGTAACAATTTGTGTTTCCTGAATCCTGCTCCTTTCTTCTAAAAATCCACCCTTTTATTGATTTATTTTAATTTCCTACAAATAGCAAATAATGAATCAGAACAAAAAAAAAAAAAAATCAGAACAGATTACCAGCATCAAGATAGCCTCTAGTATGGTTCTTTGCTCTACAAGATGTTTATCAAAAATCATCCACCACTCATTCAGCTGAGGAGCAATGCTAAAACCAAAGTGACAATTTTTTTCTCCTGAGGGTTTATAACTGGAGGTTTTAACAGTCACCTTTACATCCCTGAAAAAACATTTTATTTTATAATGCAATCCACATCAGGAATTTCATGCATTGTCAACACATTCTCATCACTGTTTGCCTACGCTCTTTGAACTGTCTGCTTTCCCTGCTCAAATATTAAAACTGTATTTTCATTTGTTGCGTAAAAAAGAATGTTCCATTCTCTTTCTGAGGCTGAAAGTGGGAATTAAACATATGATTTTATGGAAAATATCAGTTAAAATACAAGAATGATGGGCCTGAAGTGGCATGGAAACACAAAAATACAAGAATGATGGGCTTGAAGTGGCAAGGAGAAGTGAAAAGGGACTTGTTGTCCATTGTTTTTTCATTATAAGTAATAAAATCTGCATGCTAATGAAGAAGCATCAGATTAAATAAGACAAAGTTATAAACAAATACAAATAAAAAGGCTTTGACAGAGCATACAGTTATGGAAATCACTGTCAAAGGATATGGAGATATCAGTAATTTATATGGGTTGTTGGATCCACTCCTAAAAGAAAACTATCACAGTCTATATTAAACACAAAGATGCAGAAGAAAGAAGGTAGGACCTCTGAAAAACCCTGTCTTGTTCTCTGCTGTTCTGCAGGTCTCCATTCACTAAAGAAGCCAGGGCTGGATTGACACAGCAGAGCTGTTCTCATATTCACAATGCACAGCAAGACTCGTGAACAAATTTTAAATAAAGTATTTTAAATTTTAAATAAAGTTTTGGAACCAGTAGCTCAGCACCAGGCACCAAGAGTAACTGTGACAGTCAGATATGACATTGCATCCTCTTACAACCCTTCCTCTTATAAGAAAGGAAAAGGCTAATCCTATTTTACAACTGAGTCAAAGAACAAAGAAATTAGGTATTCCCCTCAAGAGGAATCAATTTATGCAAAGGATGCTGTACTGTGGAGTTTGCCTGGTGAACCAATCGCCCCCTGATGTCTTGTTTTCCTATATTAAGGACTGCACAATAAATTGGCTGATTTGGAGGTATTTAGATTTGATTGCTGAGACCCAGTCAAGTGCTTTAGCCAATTAATACTTACGCTCTCAACCCCAGAAGATATTTCATCACAAAAATCAACTTACTGTTGTTTTATTCAGCATTTCTTCCCATCATCCTTATGACACTCTGCAGTTACCTCATGGTATAATTTTAGCTTATTTTGCCAAAGTGAGGACCTTGTATAAAATTACTATCATCACACCTTTGACTGCTGTGAAGTAAATAACAACAGCTTAAAAATCATAACAGTAACTTATTGCAATCTCTTGAACATTCACCAAGATATGCTGTGGCAGATGATTACCAGAAATGGATTATTTCTCTTTCTGTCTCTCACACAGATTCCTGTGCATTATCTAAATATTATTTATATTTGGCCAAGAAGTGTTGAGGAACTGTAAATTGCTACAGATCAGTCAGAACTGTATTTCAGACATGTTTACTACTCTACACAAGGCAGCTAAGTGTAAGCTGAGTACTGGGCATGAGAATTCGCACCTTTAAAAAACGTAACTTCTTACATCCCTTGCTCAGATGTCAAGTCTACCAACAAGTCAGAAGTTTCTCCATGTGACCTCCAAACTCAGAAAAAGCGTAGGAATGAAGGAATTCATGCAATACAAGCAAAGTTAAACTCCAGCCATAAAGTTCAGATTTGCAAATGAGTGGTACAGGAGTACCTTAGAAAATCTAGTCACAAACAAATAACACGATCCTGAATTTTTTTCATACTATGTTTATTCCTTATTTGTCTATAATTTCAGCACATGCTTTGAAATCAGATTTTATCCCTTGGATTATAGTTATTTTTTTGACAGAATCAAACTGTAGGAAGCATTAGGAAGATAACAATTTTCACGGACTCCTCCTGCCAAATATCTCAGCAGCTTTTTTTTTTTTATAGCAGAACTTTTCTAATCATTAGATCTCTCGACTTCTATGAGATACTTAATGATGTGAGATTTAAAAATTACACACCAGTTTTCTTTGTGATCCCAAAAATAATGCACAGCAAAATTAAGCCTACGGATGATGCTGATCTCAGGGAAGTGAATTAAAAGCTTCAAAGTCATTTCTACAAGAACAACTTCAGAGTCCCAGTGGGCTTTATCTAAAGTCATCTGCAGTTAGTGGCAAGACTTAATCTGTCTTCTGGGCCTGGGATTTTTCCTCCATTCAGAGAGTGGTATGTTATATTGATCTGCTTAAACCCCACTTTTCTTAATTGTGTTCATTAATTTTTAAGGTATGCATAGAAACACCATCATGAACAGTTGGTAATAATGAGCCAACTAACTCTAAAGATTGATGTATCTTTGCCCTCCCCAATCTTCTCCATGTAACACATTTGATAGCTGTCACATGACTAATAAATGGATTACTGAACTGTCAGAAGTCTTGATATACAAGTCACTTTTCATTAGAATTTATTTACAAAAGTGAGTGCTAGTGAATCCAAGATAACTGATGAAAGAATTAACTCCCATGTTTTCCAGAATGGATTTATTCAAGATAAAGCAGCTGAGACACAAATATTCAAGAATGTCTTTTCAAGAAAAGGAGGTTCTGATGTTCTGTCTCATCTACACCCCAAAAAGATTTCCTTAATTTTCCTCCAGGAACACTTCAAAGATACCTACACCTGAAACTTCTAAAATAAACTTAAAAAATGGTTTAATAAAGACAGGCCTGACAGTATCAGAATCATCTTAGAAAAGGCACATGAGAAATTTCCAAAGTGCTGATCCTAGAAAAGACCCATGTTATCCAGGCTTACCCTCCAGCACTGGAATTTCAACAGTAGGAACATTTTATATTCTTTTTCATTTCATAGCTCATAGTCACAACAGAATTTATATATGTCAGTGTCTTTTTTTTTTGACTATGAAAAAACCAAGAACTCCATTAAAATTTCCAGTCTTCCTCACCCTCACCTATACTGCCCCATGACATTCATAGAGCTCACCGTGCCATGGTGCAAGTATAGTGATGTGTAGTAATGGCAAAAATTATGGAAGAAAACAAGTATTACTTCAGGAACAACAAGATCCAAATGATTGTTTGGCATATTTAGTAACTTTTATGTAATACTTCTACAGCATTGAAGTGACAATTTTCTTACATATGCAAAACTTTGAAAATATTTCAAAGCTGTAGTTACTTGAAATAGGAATATTTGTAGAGCATTAGAGAAAAAGGGTAACCTTACCTATATTTACTATAAAACAAATTTCCTTTATATCAATTAAAATTTAAAACTGTAAAAAAAAAATAGTATGAAAACAGCCCTGTTAGCCCAAATCTAAAACTAAATAACAAAACCATCCAGCCACAGAAACAGGGACTGCTTCTGTCCTGTTGTACCCTTAACACAATCATCTAGATAACCTGCATACCCTGAAAATCAACAGCTTCAAGTGAACTGGAGAATGACTTGGGGATAAAATGTGGTCTCACACATTAGAACTAAATGTTGAATACTGACATACAGCATCATATAATGTACACTGAAAGAGCTGTTTAAGAAGCCCAGTGGTGCATGCTATGCTTTTCTAAATGTCTGAACGTATTCCAAATTATTCCTGACATTGAATGAAATACAACAGACTCCCACCAGCTCCACAAAGGCACCAATGACAACACAAAAATTATTCTATGTTCAGAGCATGGAATGACAACCTCTTAGTGAGACAGAACTGTGGAAAAGTAAAATTCAGGCCACACTTGCTCCCTCAGCCTAGGGATCCATCCCATGCAAACTGGGTTCTACACAAAAAGGAGCAGCTGCACACCATCTACTACAGTAATTCCTTTCCACGTTGGCAAACATCACTGTTACCAGTACAGAACTAGTTTCTCAGCACCACTGATGGTGTGTAAGCTGAAGGGGAATTTTATTTCAGTTATGTAGATGCAAGCACACCTCTTTCATCATTTACAGTTCCCTAGCTATTTTTTCCAGTGTTCAGACTGGCAAGATTCAGCAAATCAAAGCCAAGTCCTCTCTCCTCAATTCAGTGCTATGAATTGCAGTAGAGAAAGTTCTACCAAGACTAAACAGTAAAAAGCTGGACACACTAAAGAAAAGTTAATGGCCACAATCCTCTGTTCTTGCTTCAGCTGCCTCATTCATCAATGTAAGGAGTGACAACAGCACGGACTGACACCCAGCTGCAGTCAGCAGGAGTCACGCCTACAGCTTTTGTCACTGGAAACACACATTGCTGTCTAATGAACTGAACAGAGATTCAGAAGATTAGCAAGTCAGACAGCAGCAAGAAATATGATCTCAAAGACGAGTTGATTTGAACAGACCTTCAGTTTCAACCAGTCGTTCAATGATTTTCCTGTACAAGTTCCATTCCAATCAAAAGAAATTATGAATAATGGCAATTCAATCAAATTTTTCCACTTGCTACTCTAAAAAGTGCAAAAGCAACTTAAACCTTGTATCAGAGCAAGACTGAAAGATGATTTGCTATATATCTATACAGCAATTTATTACAACCTTGAACAGATCACCATCTTTTAGTATCTCAACTTTTAATGTTGGGAAAAATACAAAACTTTCTCACAGAACAGTACCGTAGTACTTGAGCTAAAAACTTACTTTCCATGTTGGGACATGAAAAACTGTTTATTTCAGATATGCTGTTAAACTAGAAAACATTAAAACACATCAAAAGACACTAAGTTCCCAAAACAGGTAATAACCAGGGTAGACCTGAGATCAGTAACTCACATTAAAAATCTAGCATAATAAATTTTGATATTCACCCAAACATGATGGTCTCATCTCAAATTTCACAGTTCTTAAACAGGCCAAGCTCCACAATAACTTTGCTGAAAAAGAGGAGGTTTCCCTAGAGAAGAGATGACTTCTTGCAAATATCATAATTAAATTCCAGAAAAGGCACACAACACTCAACTCAATGTAAATTAATATGATCTCTGCCCTGATTAATTTTAAGCCCAAACTAAATAAATGCAGGCAAGCACAAGCCACCCAGCCAAAAGGCCTTCTAAGGAACCTTCTTATTGTCTTCAGTGAATTTTGAAATCAGCCTGAAAAAAGAGAAAAAAGTCTTTCTAATGCATCTGTAAGATAAGATCTCTTTTAAAGTTGTTTGGTCTTCCTCACTCTGGTGGTTCAGGGTTTGTCTGTCTACCACCAGCTTCTAGGAGGATGGACAGCAGCTGGGGCTGCTTTTGCCTCCCAACCAGGCTCAGTTCACCCGCCCCACACCTCCCTGGTGTTTGGTGAGGGGACACATCAGTCACCAAGTTCTCTGTAGCTCACAGGGTGTTTATATACATGTATGCAAAGGCAAGTGCCTATCTATTCTGCTTTACTGACAGCTAGCCCTGGAGAGAGGGTAAAACCCATCCATCAGCCTAACAGAGACGTTTTACAAAATACCAAGTGTTTATTTTACAACAAATTCAATCTCTTAACTATAAGGCTGGAGAGCAGGGTTCTGGAGTCCTTCTTGGCTACTTTAACATCATGTGGAAAATCCTTGAACTTGACTCAGAGATTAAAGTTGAACGAGAAATCTCTACAGCAGTATCTCATCTTCTGAGTGTGCCTCTCAGCCCGTGCATATACCAAGTCCCACATCTTGGAGCTTGTCTGTGTGTATATTCTCTTTGTTCAAGAATAAGGAAATCTATTTTTCAAGTAGCAAGAAAATGCATTGGAAGACACTTTGTTTAGGGACAATAGATGGGAGGGAAATGCTTGTACAGATAATTTGTCAGAATTATCTTTGATCCAGTGGATCCACCTGAGTGGATTTTGTGAACTTTTCCAAACTCTATAGGTTGCTGTAGACCTTTATTTTTTTAAGTAACAGCAACAACAAAAACAAACAAATAAACAAAAAAAGTACACAAGAGTCTGTTAGAAAGGAAAGCTTTCATTTAGTCATTATAATATAAAACATAAGCTTCTTTTCCTTTGAAACTGACCTTTTAAAATGACTTTTTAGATATTCAGGCTTCCTCTTGGAGAAAAAAAGATTGCTAAAATAAGGTTGCTAATTATACAGTACTGACTGACATAGATAAACAAGTCAGCACTATTACCAGTGCTGCTAAAATCACTCTGATTACTCTGTTTAGTACAGCTAAAAAACAGGATTTACTCACCTATATAAGGCTGAAAAATATTTTTGCTCAGAGAATTCTTTCTCCTTTTCTTGTCAAAATGTAAAATAACTGGAGAAAAATCAAAAAAATAGCAGTTTTTATGTCTTCTATGAAATTTTAATATACAGAAACATCCTCAAATCTGACATGTCATTTGGTGAATTTCAATATCTGTGAGTAATTAGCTTTTATGATTACTCATTCAAGCCCCTAATTATACCCTTGCAAATTGAAAACAGGAATCTGAAAACCTGCAATTCAGATGTTCAAGTAACGTGTTTCCACAATGATTCAAAAATAACACAAATTCAGCTTAGAAAATATCAACTGATAATTTACTCTCCTGATGATGTACTAATCTTAATAGACTTCATGAGGACAGCTCAGTAAACTGGATGATCTAAATGAAAGATTAAAACAGCAAAATGATTACTCACATGACGGGCTCATACTAGTAACGTTCTAAGTACCCCCAAATACATATAATAATTTTTAAGATTTTTTTTCCTACTAACAAATTGTTGGTTGCTTGGGTTCTTTGTTTGTTGTTTTGTTTTTTCCATTTAATAATCAGTGTAATACATTCAAATAATCTCATTTTGAAGAGAACCCTCAATGGTAGCATAATGAGCCCGTTGAAATTTCCTAATAGCATGGGTTGAAAGTCCCTAAAAGAGTGAAGTACAGTAATCAGCCCTTGAAATGACAAAAGCATTAATCAGCATGTCTGTATCTTTACTTATGATCAAGGTCTGAGCTTGGCAATGATACAGAGACTGTGAAAAGGAGGAGCCTTTGTAAGAGATGCAATCAAATGGTAAATCTAAGAGCCATATGACACTTGGTGATGAGATGTATCAGATGATGCTAAAAGCATTACAAAAGGTAAGGGCAAAAGGGAGAGATTAGGAAATAAATAATTATTTTAAACATTCTGCAATATAATTCATGCTCTTTGAAGCATACTGGTATTTTTCCAATTAGATTAAGCTTCAGTAAATCAGACCATAACTGGGAATAAATTGAATAACTTACAAATGACTTAAACACTTGGTCACCAAAAATGGATTATTGTTGCTGGCAGACTTCTCCATTCTTCTAATTAAAGTCAACCATTTAAAAGACTTTCTTCCTACTCATCAGACACGTTTGATAAAGGAACTATAAAAAAATAAAACTATTTCCACATTGTACTTCTCAGTAAATGGTGACATTGTGCTCCTCAAGCAAAACAGAGCTCAACAGATTTCCAGAGGCTGAAGCCATGACCAGTGTTTCACAAGTGCAATGCAGACAAACCACCAGCTGCCTTCCAGTGACTTCACTGGGAGCAGAGATCACCTTTACTGAAGACATTAGGAGCACTGCTTGTTTTCTAGGAGATTGTTCTTCCTAATCAAAATCAGCAATACCTGTGAAAATGTAGCCTGACCATTTGTCACTAAAGATCACCATAAATAATTCAGGATTTTAAATTCATAATTGGAATGAAAGTTGCTAGACAGGACCAGGGCTTCTATAAAGAGAGCATTCATCATCCTTTTAGCAGAGATGTCTATCTCAGATATGTCTACAGCAAGTCTAATACACAGTAATGGAAGAAAATTTGCCAAAGAAAGAGTCATAACCATTTTTATCTGAAAACTGCAGTTTGAGTGATAAAAGACTCATGCTGCCTCATAGGTTGAGGTATCAGCAAGAAGTGGATGGGTTTGGAGGCTTCTGCAGCCTGAGAAAATACTCCCATCTTTCAGGGACAGAGCTCTTACCCTCAGCATATAGATTTCTTGTGGAGTTGGAGGGAATTATGCAATTGATCACAGTGGACGAGCTTTTATTCAGTCAGGTCTGAAAGACCTTCAATGCTGAAGAGAGGTTGCACAATCTCTCCAGGAAACCTGCTCCCCTGCCCGACTGTTCTCATGGGAACAGCCTTTCCTTATATCCAGTCTGAACTCCTTGTGTTGTAGTATACAGCCATTATTTCCTGTCCTCCCACCATGAACCACTGTCAAGTGCCTGGATTTGTCTTCTGGTTAACATCCCCCTAGGTATGAGGGGACTGCTGTGAGGTTGGCTTTTTCTCCAGGTTGAGCATACCCATCCCTCCCCATCCTCTCCTCACAGACAAGTGCTCCAGCCTCCAAGCAGCTTCACAGACCTCTGCAGAACTCCTTTCGGTTTTTCCATGTCTGTCTTGCTCTGGTTGGCCCAAAACTGGATGCAGTCTCTTGGTGCAGCCTAGAGGTGGATAATCCCTTCCCTCAGCCTGCTGGTTGTGCCCCTGCTTACACAGCCTCCTGGCTGTCCCTGCTGCTAAGATATGTGGCTGGTCCATGTTCAGCTGCCCACCAGGATGCCCTAGGTTGCATCCATGAAGATAGAAAACCAGGAGCATTTCTCTCTCCTGTCACCAGATAAACAGTGGCACCTGAGGTTCTCTTTCCTGCAAAAGCATTGACAAATTGGCTAAGGAGTTAGTGCTAGAATAATGCTTTAGGAGAGGAAGACAGGGGAAATCCCATGTCCTTCCCTAAAATATGGGACAAAACATTATTCCAAAGATTTTTTTATATATATACTAGACAACATTGTATCTATGGAGACCTTAAAATCCCTGCAGCTTTTATGACTTATCCAGCTGAAACTGGACTTCAGTCTTTTAGTTTAAAGCTTCTGTGCACTGCCCTTTATACCATCGGTCAGACTTTTAAGAACAACAAATCATTATTTATGGACACTTTCAATACAGCATCAACTGAGATGAGAGTAAAAATGTACCACAAAAAATTGCACTACTGGGAAATCCTACAAAAAGCTCTAGACAACACCCTCTGTTAAAATTTATTAACAACCCAAGCCTCTGCTTTTCCTACTGTAAATTATGCACTAATTAATGTTTGCTTCCTACCACGGCATGGCATTAATATGACAAGAAACAAGATCACAAACTCTATTAAAAAAGCATAAACAAAACATCTGATTAGGCCCCAGAACTGGAAAAGGAGCCTATCACATAATTAATTAGTTTTACTAACTTTAGCTATTTCTAGACATTATAAGTGGCCTTACGTCACTGTAACCCCTATTTCTATACCAGAATATCATCTAGGGACCTGAATAAACCTTTGCCTTATATTTTTAATCACAGGTGTCATTTCTAAATCTAGTGGTGGAAGAAATCATCTCACTACAACATGATCTCATTTGCTGTGTTGTCAACTGGGAACTTTCTTCTGCTAACCTGACAAACAGAAATAAACCTGTTTTGAAAGCATATTTAGGATTTATTACTTTTTAGTGAAATAACAGAATTTAACCAAGAGACCTGCCTCTGGCCCCTAAGCCACTTATTTTAACATTAAACACCTTCCCAAGTATATACTTTAAAATAAATCTTACACAATGTATTTATTATGATTATAATGTATTTATAGCGTATTTATAATTATGTATTATATATTAATGTATATAATATGTATATGTATAATGCATATATCATGTATATAATTATGTATTATATATTAATGTATTTATTCCAGCACCTTAAAGAACAAAATAAGACTTCTTTGAATATACTGTGTTGTTCCCATACAAAAGAAAACTGAACACTAAACCATGTTATGTTAAATTACATACAAGATATGGAATTATATGTATGCAGTAGTGTCCCAGCTCATAAGGGAAAGAAGCAGCATTATATGGGACTGCTTCCCATCTATTCCTCTAGATTGTTTTCTGAAAATGGATTCCTACAAGCAGAATTTAGTGCATATAGCTTCACAATTTTCAGGAAAAAATGCAAAAAGCAATAAACAAACTAAAGTGCTGACATTACCAACAAGTGTTGCTCATTTCATTAGCAAGGATCTAGACTTGGAACAATAGTATGAAAGAGCTGATATTAGTAATTTCTCAAATGACATTGTGCTGCTAGGTAATTCTGACAGCTTTCAACCACAGATAGATCGGACTAATGAAGATGGATGTTGTACTAGAGAGATGGTGGGAAGTTAAAACACTGCACATCAAAGGGGCTGGGTCCTACTCTGGTATGACTTTGGACTCATTTTGAGGAACAGCTTTATTTATTTATTTTTATGAAGCACTTGAGTTTATGCCCAGGTAAAAAACAAGGTAGAGAAGATCCAGGAGGATGGATGTTACTGCCTCACCCTAAGGTCAAATGTCTCTCAGATTTCACTTCTGAAGGAGCTTGACCCAAGTTGGGGTCACTGGACTTTTGAAAATGTGATTGCCTCTTGGGATCATTCAGGAGTTGTAGCTGGCAAAACCCTTCTCATCCTAGACACACAGGAGATGGACAAACCCCTCAATCTTTATTTTCTTTACTGTGACACGGTAGTTGTCTTTTTGGCCTCTCTTACTTTGGTTTTGAGTTAGAATTTGTCATAGAACAGTCGGAATCACTTTCTGGTCAATGATATGTGACTATCAGTGTGATAAATGTTCCACAAACATCAGATCCTGTGAAGCAGCTGTTCTGTGGAATTTTTTTTTTTTAATTGTAATAATACTCAGTAATCACAGAGGATCAGATTCAACTACAGAGTTGATCTATTCCTGCCCTATCTCTCCTCTGTATAACAAATTCCTTCTTTCCCATAGATAAATATTTTTCCCATTCTTCAGAATGATTTCTAGCCAATTAACCAGCTGGAAAGTGTTCTGAAGTCCTCAGGTCCCAGATGGCAACAATCAAAGCAGTGAGTTAGTCTAAGCTCCAGGAAGGGCATACAAAGAATTTGAAAAACAAGTAATGATAGCACAAGATCCCCTTTGGTGCCCCATATACAGAACATGTCCCCCATCAGCTGGTGATGGAGGGATCTGATGACTTCTTCAAAGTAAAAAGCAACATCAGAGGCTTTAAGTCTCCTATTTCCCTCAAGCCCCAGCACATCTGTTTAGATCTGCAGCTTCCCTTACCACACAGCAGATACCAGAAAGACCTTAGAAGAGGCAAACATGGGAATTTCAAAATCAAAAATGCTTCCCTGAGGCAGCCAGCACTAGATACAGTTAACTATGTAGGAAATATATTAGTGTTTTCTGTCAGGAGGCAGTTTTGTTGAATTGGCCATCCAAGATTCTTTTGATAAATTTGTGGGTTTTTCCCTTCATAAGGCATTCTTGTCCATTACAGAGGAGCTGGATGAGCAACACTTTGGAAACCACCATCCCACAGTGTTAATCCTAATCTCTATGCTATAATACTTTCTTCAAACTTCTTCCTCAGGGATTCAGTACCAGGAAACAGGTCTCAAGCAAACTAAGATTCTCATCTTCTTAGACTGCACATTAGGAAAAAAATTTTCACAGAAAGAGAGATCAGACATTGGAACAGGCTGCCCCGGGAGATGTTTAATGGTTGTTTAGATGTGGTGTTAGGGAATATGGTTTAGGGAAGAACTTTGTAGAGTAGGGATGGTGGTGGGACTCGATGATTCCAAGGGTCTTTTCCAACCTGAAAGATTCTGTGATTCTATGTTTAAGGAGGAAGGGTGGCTAAATCACCTCTATCAATACTGGGGTGGAAGAGGGGGAGGAGGGGAGATGGGAAATGTAGCTTAATTGTCAGAAAATGAACGGTGTCTACCAACTCTGCAATGACCTAATTCTAGCTGTCATTACAGAATGACTTCAACTCAGAGAACTCAGATAGTGTTACCAATCAAAAATGAAAAGACACCAAACAGAACACTCATATCTCAGATTATTGATGTTGACGTTTTAGTACTTAAAAAGGGGAAGTCATAGATGCATGACTCTGGACTGTCAAAATCTAAGTTCCACAAAGACAAGAAGACAACAGGGAGATTAGTTTTGTTTAAAAATGAATTGGCCTGGGGGCACCAGACACTTTAAAAACAAATAAAAATGCACTCCTGCCCTGCCCACTAGTAAGCTAGGTTAGCTTCAACTGTTTGTTGCCAAACATACTTTTAGATTGAATTGTCAGAGTATTTTCTTCTCTACTTCTAGTGCATGGCCAGAATAGGGATGGGACAGCCCATGATGATGGAATTGCTGGATGCAGTAGGACTTCAGCTACCAGCAATTCTTTGGAGAGAAAAGCTCATTTCTTCTTGTCATTGCACAAGAAACATTTCTTACCCTACTGTATTCTTAAGGCCGAAAAATATATGCTGATTGCAGATAAACTTTCATTCCCCTGGAACTTATCCTGTCAAAACCTTTTGAGACTGAACAGTTGTCCAAAAAGGAAATAGCCTCCGTGGACTACTTATTATTTGACCATAAGGCAGTGCCTTTGCTTCTGCTCAGACAGTTACAGGCAACATTTTTTTTTCCTCTGCTTTTAATCTTTTTATGTAAAAGTTTCTCTGACACTTCTGACACTTAAGTCTCACATGTTCAGCATCTAACTGACAGTGTGATATTCCATTTCATTCCATTTCATTCCACCATGAATGAAACTCACACACTTACATAGTGTAATATAATGACTGCCCCTTCAGCAGTCTGCAGATGTGCATACAGCTTCTCCACAGACACTACTAGTCAATTTTGCAAGTCATATCAAAAAGCCAGAGGTCATGACACTCATCTGCTCTTCCCAATAATTATGTTTCTTAGTAGAACATCTTGCTCAGAGAAATTCAGGACCATTCCTGCTGCCATTCTCAGGTCCCAGTTGAGTTTTGTCTCACACAGCAAAGAAGGAGGTTTGGAGTTCATTCAGAGCATGCAGAAGCCAGTAAGACAAGGTCTTATTCTTCAAGGTGTTATACAAATTTACAGGAAATGATAGACACCATTCATGTAAGAAATAAGCCATACAATCATGAGACACACAGATAAGCATATGAAGTAATCTTATTTCTCTTACTAGCTTAACTGTTCTGTAACTTCAGAACTGCAGACCAGCCAGGAGAAAATTCTCAAAAAATTGAATGACTCAGGTGAATTTCAATTATAGAAGTTACAGGGCCATGCATACTTTGGACAGGAAATATTTTTATATGAATGCAGTTTGCTAAGTTGTTTAACTAGTATTCAAAAGGTGAAAAAGGAGCAAGCCCATAAATACAAAAAAGCAATAGTCCTTTGGTAAATATGAAATTGCTATCAACCCATTGATAAACAACAGATAACCATAAATTCTGTTTGTTTACCTTCACATACAGTTGCTATTAACCATATTTTACTCTGTGTTCCCTAGGGCAAAAAGGCTTAGAAGTTCCTTGTCTTAGGACCATGATGTGTGTCACAGACAATTTTGGTTTTTTCCCACCATTTATTCTCCAACAGGTTACTACTTCATGCTTGAGAAGTGATAATCATGTTTTGTAAGGCTCTGTTCCTTCCCTGGGCAGTATATACAGAAATCCAGGCTTCCTGTGAAGCCCACCAAAATTAAAAGGCATATTGCCTTCACAGAATTATGTGCAAAATCAATGCTTAATTATGTTTACCATAATTCTCTTTTGGTTATCTTTATATTTTCCTAAGGTACCATCCTTCTCCTGAGCACTGACAAGCAATGAGAAAAAGCAGGCTTTGAAAAAACAAGCTGAGTGGAATTAGGTGGAGTAAATAGTGTGCTCACTGGGAAGTAATTAAAAGCCATGAAGCAGGAAGAAGGCTGGAGGTGCCTAAAAGGCATTATAATTAAAACCTAAAGCATGTTAACTGTGAGTGAAGCATTGAAGTCATTGACATGAATGACAAAACTCCCACTGAATTCAATAGGGACAGGATTTTACACTCTAAGTGCTCAACAGGAAGGCCAGTACAGCTTCAGAGAGATTGATTGAAGGTTTGAGGGTAAAAAGAAACTGTACTGAAAATACAAATTGATGATTCATACAGACAATGATATGCACAGTTGTGAAATATCCACAAGAGATGAAAAGAGAGAAAGAAAACTAAATGAGATAATCTTTGAGAAAGAGGAAGAAGAAATTATTTTTAAATCTGACTTGAGAAAAAAACCAAAACAAAACAAAAAAAAACCACCAAAGGCCATTACAATGGAGACAGAACAACTAGAAAGAAAGTGATGAAGAAGTTAAAAAGCAGTGATAACTTTGTAGAGCATAACTATTGATAAAACACATATTGGGAATACCTGGCAAATCTGAATTGGTTCAGATAGCATATAGACTATTTAATAATGAAACAGAAATGAATTAAGAAAGAAAAAGAGAAGGAATTTGCAATTCAGTGTACCTAATCTCCAGAGCCCAGTTAAGTAATGGAACTATTCTTCAGAAACAGCCAACACAGTTCCAGTGGCTTTAACACCATATTGTCAGAAACTGACAACTTAATTTCAGTTTGCCTGAATGTATTTACTGGATTTACATAAGAGTCAAATTTAAAATCATAGTGAATATCACTGCTATATAACAAATATACTACCAGCAGTTCAATTTCTTCAGGGAGTCTAGCAGGCTAACAAATTTTTAATAGGAAATGCAGTGTTTACTTTGACAAAATCAATTAAATTTTATATGAGATACACTGCATGTGAATAGCAAAAAAACCATGCAGAAGGGTAGGTGCAGAAGATCACACAGGCACTTGGAATTCACCTGGTGCAAGAAGGGAATTCTGTTAATTTGGCTGGTATTTCTGACATCAACATTCACCAAGCAATGGACAGAAAGGAAAGAGTAGCAGTGTATCAGTGTAACACTATTCTCCATGTCTGGGAACACTTACAAGTTCACTCCTCATCAGATGAATTGATCTTCACAATAGGATATTTTTAACATTGAGTACTAATTCACAAAAAATTAGAAAGTGGAATTGTGAGCATGGAACTTGGAGAAGAGTTATGAGACACCCTGAAAAAATTGTGGAAATCAAGCATTTTTAACAGTAGCAGCTATCAGACAACCTCCTAAAACACCACACTACCTTTCATTGCCTGATCCTGCAAGTCAGCAACTATAAATATACAGTTAATTAATTATTTTCTCTGTGTGAGATAAAAAGGATGAGGATCTAGAGAGAGCCCAGGGACTTCAGAGAGCAACTCCAGAGACTTCTAGTCTCAGCTTTCAGCTCTGATGAGACTACCTTAACCAGAGACTGTCTTAACCAGACAGAGGATGGAACTTCAGATGCACAGTGGGTTCTGTCTCCTCTTTCTCTGCTCAGACAGTTCTGCCCAAGAAGTAATGAATGGTTCTTATGCAGACTGCCCCAAACACTGTTAACATTTCAAATTCCACCATGTGTTCTCTTAAAGGGCTATGAGCAAGGACACTTCCTCCTGCTCTCATCCTTAGAGTATCCTCACGAGGCATTCCTGGTATTTCTGCAATGCGATGCAAAACCTTAGTAAGAAAATATTCTCCTAAGACATCCATCCTAGTCCCTCTCCAGGCTACACAGCTGGTTCCTACAGGCACACAAACACTCCCTGGAGGCCTGACGCACATCCTCACGCACATTCTGCTGGAAGCTCTGTTTTTCCCTCTTCTCCACAACCACGCACAGTATACAAAATGCAAATAGGGCAGGCTTCAACTTCCAAAAAGCATGCATCACTTACTTATTCTTGACTGCAGTTCCATAAAGATGTACGAAAAAGACTACCCAAAAAGCAAGTGTCCTATTTACTCTGTCCTACATCTTGTACCCACTGATTCAAATTTAAATTTCTACAGTTAGTCCACAATTAGAACAGTACACTTATTTTTATATACCAGGTCAGGACATTCTAGACATACAATTGACACTGCTATCTGCAAATTTTGGAAGGAAAAGTTCTCTTCAATCACTATGATGAGCTGAGAAAATGTTGATGAGACAAATTATTAAAAAGAAAATCACCGTAACAATATTGCACTTCCACTACTAGTGAAGAAATCATTAGGGTTTGTTTTTTTGGTTTTTTTTTAATAAGTCACTTGTCCCTCCACAGAAGTGATATTCAAATTTAAGACCAGAATCCCACTTGTCTCTCATGAGTTGCACCACATACAACGTGCAACATTATGCACTATTTTTAGAGTTGTGAAAATCAGACATAAATCATTCTGTTTCACAAATCACCTTTAAGGAAGTACTTAAGATTTTTTTACTCTACTATGACTACATAATTGAAAAGTAAGTATTAAAACTGTTTAAACATGAAATTCCGTGAATACTGCCACAGTAAAAATAGATTCCCTGAGAGAATTAACTAATCATTAATAACTTGATTTGACAAAGGCAGCACTAATCAAGTTCTGGCTCTGTAGTAATTCTTATAAAAATGGGTGGGAGAGCAAGTTAATGAAGTGAGAATAATTTCTGAACAAATAATAATGAATCTACAAGACGTTAACTCGTTATAGAATTATACTTTTATTTCACTATTTCCTTTCCAGGTTAAGAAAAACAAAGGCCACTTAGGACATGATCCTTTAAGTCCCTTCCCACCTGACATTCTATGACTCTATGGTATGCTGAGCATGGAAAAGATAATGCTTTTCATTACTAGCAGCACCTATGTCATGTGAGAAAATACCAGAAAAAGAGATCAGGTTTATGTTAGAAAGGGGATCAAGCATCTGAAATGTGCTAGCCACAATGAATTCTCTGGTTACAGAAATAAATGTACAAGCTACATTGAATACAATTTATTTGAAAAACTATATTGTTAACTTGAGTGTCCAGCTAACAGGACTCTCACACCACACTAAATTAAAGACTACGCTGAAAGAAACACACACCTACCCAGGAAAAATTAAATCTTACCCACAAAGCTGACAACAATGTCTAAGGACTCCAGTGGGGACAGAATCAATCAATCTCTGTATACAAAATTTCCTGGGTTGAAATGTGTGTGCACTGCAAAGCAGAGGCACATTAAGCCTTTAGCTTCAGAGAGGGATCAGAACCATTGCACATGCATAAACCAACCGGATTGTACAGGCCCAAAAGACCTTTCAGAAGTGTCAAACTTATAAGGCATGGCTCTACAACACAGCACACATGTACAGAGGCTGCAAATAAAATTGTTTTTATGGCCAAGGTCCCAGCTGAGACTAATATGAAATGCTGATGTGCAGCAGCTGGATCAGGGGCATCTGGGCTAGGGTTATCAGGTGTCCCTAAATCCCAGAAACAGTTATAAAGTATTCAAAATGTGCCAAGATTTCTAAAGAATGCAGCTGAGAAAATCCAGGCATGTATGCCCTGAGCCTTCAGGAGAACATGCTTGAACAAACTTCCCAAACACCCACAACTCCCAGTGTTTTTTTTTTTTTTCTGAGTGATAATAGGTGAAATAATGTTACCTATGTACTACACAAACACACACTGAGAGTTCAGCTTACTTCATGTACCTCCTAGCCAGCTTCAGTTTAAAGAGTTCACCTGAAAACTTCATTTAGCCTCTGCAGATGCTTCAATCAGTGGGAGTCTGGCTGGCTCTGAGCTCTGGTCAGGAGAGAAAGGAGCCTGTAAAAGCTTCTTTTCTTTTTCTTTTCAAGTCTTTACTTCTGTGTGACTAAAGGAAGCTGCATTTGTATTCCTTGAAATAAATCTTATCTGACACAGTTACTCTGACTCTCTGCAAGGCAGACTTTTTTTGCCAGAAATAAAAGCTGTGATCATTATAAAAGTGTGAGAAAAATCAATGTCATATAAAAGGAATGTTTATTTTATGTATGCATGCAAATGCTGCACACACACTCATAATATGAGACCTGATTCTCTGATCATGCATATGAGTAAACAAATTAGCTACCCTTGCTGAGGATGCTTTCTAATACTATTTGCAAGGTATTTTATGGAGGTGGAGCTGAGAGAAAGCACCAAAACAAATTAATCAGAACTTGTGATTTTTTCCTCTCAACATCATGTCTGTTAAGGCATGGGAGCCTACAGCTGATTTTAAAGATCCCTGTGATGCCAGTTTTGCTAATGGCTTTCTTTTAGACTTCAAAAGAGCAGGATGTCTCCTTTCAGTTTTCTATTTGTAATTCTGACTTGCACAATGGTAATTTCAATTTGAACTTATTTTCTCTTTTGTATTAAAAAATATATGTATATAAATTTTCCTGTTCTAAGCAAATCATACCTTCCTCCAGTGGTATTACGTACTTAGATTTTCCTCCTAAAATGCCAGGCCTTTCTCCTTTCGCTGTGTTTTTTATTTTCTCACAAAATTTCTCTTTAATTTTACTATGTATTACCTCCTATTCCAGCATTTCACTGCAGAGAATCTGAAATAAACATGAAAAAAATGCCATCATTTCCCAAATGCCTTGAGAAGCAATGTCTGCACAATGCAGCCCTACTTTAGGCCAAAAATATTTCCAAATCTCAGATTCCTACTCAGTACATTATAACACATATCATAACCTCTGGTTGCATTCCACATCACAGGCTTGACTTCATCAGGTACAAACACTGCTCCTTGTTTGAAGATTCTCCAATCTGACAGTTCTGGCCGCTTTATGTATTTCTTGTGTATTATTTTAAGTACTCTCTAAGCTTTTACATGGAAAGCTCTCCAGTCCAGTCTGGTTTGCCTTGATTCTTAAGCATCTTCCTTTTACCCAGCCTGTATATGAACACCAGCAGAAGGGATGCACTCCAAGAGAAATAATTTCTGCACCTGTCATCTTGCAGACACTCTCTGATGCTGAGGCTGCCCACAGCCTTGTGCCATTGAGGAGAAGGAACAGGACACAGCCCTTGGATGGCCCTGGGATGCCACATCAGACATTTTGCTCTGCCTCTCTCCCCAGCCAGTCCCTGATGCTGCCTCAGGGCCAGGCTGTCAGGGGGAGGTTATGGAGCAGCAAGTGATCAAGTGACATGCCAAGGACTCAAATGTCTGGGTGGGCTTTTCTCTAGCTGCCTTTAGGAGCTAATACCAATCAGCTAGCAAAGACATAGCTAAAAAAAAAAAAAAAACAAACCAAGGGACTGGTAGTTGTAACGTTGTTCTCTGTTAACTGACACATCAGTTCTGCACATTGCCAAACAAAGGGAATTCTGACTAAATACCTGTCTCCCACTCTCTCCCTCTACAAAAAATTAACATGCACAGGATCACTCAGATGAAGAACAGCATGAAAGGGGCTAACAATGAAAGAGCAGTATGAAGAGACAAAATATTTCTTAAGGATTAAAAAAAGAAGGATGGCTTTACACACTGCCAAACAGCTTTTATTTGAACAGGCTACTGCATCCTGCCCCCACTATATACAGCCTCATGAAGTTGACACCAGAATAAATCTCAACTCTATAAAAATTTACTGACAACACAAACTGCCAGAGAAGAGCTTGTTTACCTTTATCCTCCACATCTTCCCTTCCTGCAAAATTCAGCACTTTAGTGCTGCATAAATCTGTTTAACATTACCCAGGACTTCTCCATCCATCTAACTTCACTGGAGACCCAGACCTCTGGCCCTTCAAGGAAATCTGAGAAATACCCTCCTCACTGAGACAGATGACCCTTCACCCCTAGAAAATCAGAATAGAGGAGCAGAAGTAAAATTATGTGATGCAGCTAAACCATTTTGGTTTCAAAATGCAAGCTGGCAGGAAGGAGAACAGGTCTGTGGAGAATGGGCACACTCCACATGGACACCTGAAGGAGCAGGACCAGCAGTGGGACTGCAGTGGGGGAACAACACTTTACCCCTGCTTGACACCCAGTGCACCCTGGCTGGAGTGCAGGGCCATGGCTCTCAGGCACCACAGGAATGCCACCAGTTTCCCAGCTCCCACGAGCCAGAAACTCTCATGCTGATTCAACTACAGCCTCAACCAGTACTTCTCTGGACTTCTGTTCACACTAAGGGGATAATTTTTCAATTAAGCAAGTAATACAGTACTCATCTCACGCCTGAAAGTTTCGGATTCCAGTCTAAACCACCCAAAGCCACCCTGCTGTTTGCCTTCGTCATTTTTGTCGGCATGAGGAACATTTTCATGATAAAGGCTAGTGAAACCCTAGGAAAAATGGCCAACCCCAATACTATACGTTTTTAGGAAGGAACAGGTTGCACAAATGTGGCTCAGGATGCCTTAGGAGCTGTTAATTCTGCCTTGGGCCAGGACAGATTACATGACTCTTACAGTCCTTGAGAAAATGTCCCCTCTCTGATTCTGTTTTTTGTTAAAAAGTTATTAACCACCTTCTCCTCTTTGCTCTCCACCATGTAACACAATATGTTTAAATCTATTATTAAAATAACAGTTAAGCCTTGCAAGTGCAAGAAAGAGCTGGACCAGTCATCTTCTTATGACCAAGGAAGGTCAGAAATGAGACACGTTAGCTTAACGAAGCTGAACAGATGAAGTGGAATGCTTCATTCATCATACCACAAGCTGAACTAATGTTGACACAAGACAAAACAATTAATTCATCACAGACATGGTGGCATGACTACATCCACAGTCTCTAGAGTCCTACCTGTGTGGTCCTGTGACACCAAACAGTGGCAGACAGGAGGTTTAACTGGTGAATGGAGCAACAGGGAAGATGTATAATGTCTATCCAATGCCCAGCATAAGATGGCAACATTAAAAAAAAAAATTCCATGCCCTTGGGCACTGTCTCTGTTCTGCTTGACCCCTCCACTGAGGACTGATGAAAACAGCCTTTCCCATGAGGTGATTTGGCAGATGATATAAAGTAGACAATGAGGTGCATGGTGGTGGGGAAAGATGGCATGGGGAAGGGGCCAAGACTGTGCCAGGCCTTCACATGATGCTCATGCTGAAGGCATGTGGCACCTGTGGGCAGTCCCCCTTAATGCCCTCCCCATCTCCCCAGGAAGGGATGGGAAGAAATCTCTACCCTTTCCACATCTTTCCCTTAAAAGGATATTCTAGGCCACACCAAAAATACCAGCATGGTGTGTTTCCACACCACTGGCTTGATGGTTTGATTGCTGCTCTGACTGTTCTGACAGGGTGAAAAAGAGGCTGTGAAAAAACCCTCAGTTACATTTTATCTGGAGAATCATTTGACAAAAGTTTGATGGAACAGTGTGAAGCTTTCCCTGGTGGGGGACTAGGACTTCCACTGAGCTGGAAGGAGGCCAAAGGGCATAAATCAGAAGGGCTGTAAAAGATTCAAGTGGAAACACTGTTGAGCAAGGCTCTTTTCACCGTTTATACCCATTCTTGCTCTCAGGTTTTTAAAACAACATTCTCAGAAACTAAGCATAATTATTGCCTCACCCTCAATCTTGGACATTTCATTCAGAGAGCATTTTTAACATCTTGTGTTGAGAAAGATGACAGTTCCAAACAGTGAGGAATTAGCCTGGGGTTTTTTTGTACTTCAGTTTAACTTGGCTCTGGCAATAGGAGTTGCATCCACAAAGCAAGCATTAAAGAACCCAAGCAAACACTGATTTCTCCTCAGAAAATCAGAGGTTTAGCTCCCCACTCTACTAGCTTCTCTTTCCAGCCCAGCTACATTACCCCCAAAATCCCTCAAGGAGTGGTGCCAGGGCTGTTGAAGCCAAAGACCTTGTTCCCCTATGGGAGGAGACATGGGGCCTCTGCAGGGACACAAGAATTTTGGGAAGAGCAGAGTGGTACCTCCCCCATCTGAAGCAGCAACAGCATCTCTCTGCCTTGAAACTAAACAGTGTTCAAATAAGGCACCAGAAGGACCTTCAGATGAATGTTCAGGTTTTTTAACCAAGTCCGTTCACTCCAAAGAATTCAAGAAAAGTTAAACACATCTCAGTGTTTAATCAGCTAGTAAGGGACTCGCGTGATATACTGGATTAAGACCAAAAAATAATAGTTGGGTGAGATGTGTTTTTTACAACAAAAGACATGGCCTTTTAAGTGAAGGAGGAGCATAAAAATAAATGGTGGACAATCTAGTGAACAAAATGCAAGTTTACATCCAGAAATTCAAATTTTGGACATAAACAGGTTAACAAGAGTATAGCAAAAAATGCCACAAAAGTCAGAGACAGATTTGTCCCTAAAGGGCTTCTTTTCTCCTTTCTTTTTGTGTTTTATCTTTTTCTCCTGCTCTAAGACAAAAACAACAGTGTTAAAGGGGAAAATTTCCAAGTCTGTAAGTGTTACTAGGTGAGAAGCCACAACATATCATAGGGAAACCAGAATCGAAAAGATTTCTATCATTTAAGACCCAGGTCTTGCCAAAAGCAAATGCAGATGAATGCAGACTGACGAGCCCTGGAACAAAGAACCAAACTGACAGACTGTCAGCTAAAAGAGAGATTCTGCAGCATATAGAGAGTTTGGAATATATTACAGAAAAATCTTTTAAAGCCCTTAACCAAGTACCCAGCTGTACTAAAGAAAGTAAACAAGAAGTTAGGTATTATTGCTAAAGGGCTAGAAATCAAAGCTGTTGGTATTATCACTGTAATAACACAATAACTAAACTTGAAGAAGGAATACATGGTACACTTTAAGTGTATACACCACAGAGAAAAAATACAACTTCCTTTTTGGTAGGTTGAGCAAAAAGAGCTATGAAATACTAACAGCAAATGCAAGGTTTGAATCAAACTAGAAGTCAGAGGAAATACCTGACCTCCTTTCACCAGTCAGACTCATTATTTATATGGAAGGACTATCTGAATCATGACTAATATTTTAATTTAAATTTTGGACATGCACAGCTTAGCACCATCCTCCCCGTGTGGTAAAACACAAATCTGATATTGAGCATCCCCAAGGACCCTCTGAGAGAGGGTGATAACTGATTCTGTAGGACAGACTGGCTGCAAGTGAGTTTTCCCTTGCACAAAATAGTAGCTTTTGTAACAACTGCTGATATTCTTGATCCTTTTCTCCAGCATTTGCCAGTAAATAAGGGAAATATGTTTTCCTTACCTTCAGTTACAACGTGTTTTCCAGCCTTAATTATTAAGGCTAGCCAGCAAGCTACTGTAATTGCTGGGTTTTCTCTTAATGCCTTCGTAAAACTCCCTACAGGTTACTAAAGATCTAATTTATAATTACCTGCATATGCCTGGGATGTATCTCTTAAAAATAATGTTGATGACACACAAGTTACACTAATTTCTAATTTTGTACTGTTTTATGTAAAAGTACTGCACTTTCCTGCAGATTAGGAAATCCTGTGCTGAATGTTCTTAGATCATGTTTTTTCTAGTTTTTATGCTTACCATGTACAACTATGTTTCTCTAATTTCATTTAGAAGGGGAAAAGAATGAAAGGAAATCTTTCCTGGTGGGTTTTGTGTCGTTTGGATTCTTTTGAAACACACATAGAATAATTGCATTCCTGAAAGTCTTTTAATGGAACTGAATTGTACCATTATATTAATCACAAGTGTAATCACTCACTGTGTTAGTTGTTATTTTGGTGAAAAATTTACCTATTACTGTTTCTTCAGAGACACAAAGCTAAAAGATACAACAAATGTCAAACCAAAAATAATTCATTTAAAGAACAAACAGATATTGATAAATAGCTGCTGACTTTGTTCCTGCATTCCTCCTCAACTACAATCTACCTCTGGTATCAACAGTAGAAGCATATCTCAAATAGTATATTTCTTCACCGGAAATCAAACTGCTTCACCAGTTTCCAGGGGTCCATGCCAGGAAATTGTCAAAGAAAACAAAGAGCAGCTAATCTCAGAAGTTGGTAATACACTGAACAAATGTAGATAATTATTTTTTTTCTCTCAAATGTTGATAAACAGCACCATGAAATGAAGCAGTGATAGCCAATCAATGGAAAAATCTACAAGGAAAAAGATGCAAGAAAATGGTGTAGGAAACTAGTATGATGACATTTTACAGTCCCAGTACCCTTCATGGTCTTTTAAAATATTCTGGATGACTTCTTATGAAAAGTATTTTTCTCTCTTACAGGTTAGTTGACAGCATTGAGTGACATAGCACTTCTGTCTAGGACTTCACTACCTGCAAATCACCTTAGCCTAGTAAGTATTCTGAGCTTGATATTGAATTTCCTTCACCAGTTCTTCCACCGGGATAAGAACTAGAATGATTTATAGCTGCTGGGAACCCAGCTCTTTAAATCATGTTTTCCCTTGCATGTGATACATGAGGTGATTATGTCCACACTGTCTCTCAGAGCATCCTGGGGGCCCTTCTCAAGATCAGACCAGGCTGCTGTGCAAAGAGGGAGCCTGCAGCGTCTCAGCAGCACTGCAGGATCAACACGGACCAGCACCAAGGGCTCAGTTGCCCAGTGTGCTTACAGATGCTCATTGTGGACAGGAGGGAGCCTTCAAGACAGCATCCCATGCCAGAAAGGGAGGAAGACCAACCACATGCTGCTAATGGCTGCTCCCAAACCCACTGCCACCCACCCAGGGAGGCACTCTGAAAAGCCAAGCATTAGTCTTGCATAGATTGTTAATGTGCTACATCTTCATGGCTAATTAAACCAAAGAGAATCATGGAGAAACAAGCACCAGGAGCTCCACCTTCTCCTTCAAACACTGTGCATGCTGTGTATGTATCTTTCCTAAAAGGAGTGTGATCTGCAGGCAGCTGGGGAGGACTCGGGGAGGGCTCAGCATGACTGTGAAACACTCAGTTGACTTCCACTTTTCTGCACTGAAAGATGTCTCTAAATACCTGATCTAATATGAACTCTGGGACAGTTACCTTATTTTGCTGTGAATTTATACAATTCCCAGGAAAATGGGGGTTGGTCTATGCGGCAGCACAGCACTGCCTCAGCAACAGCATGGGAACAACACAAATACCAAATCACAGCACTAAGATCCTGCAATACATCTGCCTGTGGCTCAAGCTGGAAATCAGCAGATTTTCAAACAAAGCCTGGTATGAATAAGCAATTTAAATTCCAAACCAGCTGAAGAAAAACACTTTCTATTTTTTAAGAAAACAAAGCTGTAAGGCAGTGTCAAAGTTTTTAGTAAAAAAATACAGAATGTTTCTCCATTTTTTATGCAGTGTTTTTCAACGTCTGTTTTGTTGCACACAGAACTGCTTCCCTATCTCTACCTAAGTGAATAATGCCTTTCACACAAGAGCAAGATAAAGCAGTTCAAGTAGACTTAGTACTTCACAGAACAAAGCATCCTAAGAAGCCAAGCAATTAACAACTGTTAATTCTTGTTATCTTTTTCTTTAAGAACCAGGATGCATAATAACTAAGACAAATGGTGAAATATGTCACACATGCCTCCCCCCGTGCCCATGGATTTTGCAGATGTTACAATGCATAACAGATGAGTAGCACATGGGTATCAGTGACTCGCACAGGTTAAAAGTCATATCTGCTCATATTCCTGCTTATATAGATATCTTCCCTTCTTGTACTTTTCCTGAAAAACTCTTTTTTGTCGAGCAGATGTGTGTTTAATGAAAATAAAATCCTCAGTGAACAACAAGATGTAAAATACCACGGGAAACAATGATAGCGATTGAAGACATTCACCGCTTCTCAGTGCTTTGTCAGCACACACGCTGAGATTACTCACTTGCAAAGACTTGCATTATTCAAAGAAGCCTACAAGTTAGGGGAATAAAACAAAAAATCATATGTTATGGTTTAATTAACAGTTAAGCCTTATTCCTGGGGCCACCTGCCCTTTGCACAGAAGCAGCCACTGGTGCCTTCCCACACGACTAACAGCCATTAAAGGCCTTCTTCCCTTCAGCATCCCCTCGCTCCCAGTAGATGCTTAATCTCATATAACAATACCATCTAGTGGTAAAACATATTCATTACACTTAGAATTCCGTCCTATTCTTTTCTTACACACCATGGGATACGTTCAGGGAGAGCAGGGCTGGCAGAAAACGCCTCCTCAAGCTGCCTGAACACACACATCTCAGGCCAGCATCTGAAATAATTCTTCATTTCCTCTAAACACATCCTTAGCATACATCTAGCTCTATGTAGATCATACGAGCTTGTACACTTTCAAAGAATATTAACATGTTGATGCCAGAAATGACCACCTAAAGAGCAAAGACAGGGATTCAGACTGAAGTCATTGCAAAGCACAACATAACCTGCTACTGGTGTGTCTGGAATGGGATTGTGCCCACAGCTCCTGTAGGCCATGTCACAATAGAAGAAACACAATTTTCTGCTGTCCTGAACAGAGTAAATGGGGAAAAAGTGCTTACTCTTCTTTCTACATAAAGACTGAAGTTGTATTCAGGTGGTATCATGAACCAACCTCCTCTGCATGATTCCACTTAGCCATGATGTCTAAAAAGAGTGAAAACTGAACAAAAAGCCAAATAATTACACTTAGTTGCAATCCCTTTAGGAGAGTGTGAATGGTCTGAGACTGCACAATCTAGGCTGGAGTGAGTTAGCAAGGCAGAAAGATAACAAATGGGAAGCAGCAACAACTTGTTTTACAAAACAGTAAATACTGGCTACACTGATGATGCAGAGCTAAAAAGCTATTTGACATGAAATAAAATTATTCAAAGATAGAATCCTGTACTAATGAAATGGGACAATTTGCTTTACTTCAGTGGCTTTTGTGGGAACATTAGTGCATTGTAAACAACATATTAACAGAGAGTGCGTATTTGTGAGGAGCAAATTAAGTCAATACTCGAGCTGCAGAGTAGTTTAGCATAGCTGTGCCATGTACAAGCCTAGCTTGTAATCAGCTTGGCATCTTGAATGCTCTCAAAAAGAACTAGCTTTGCCCAAAAGCTAAAACACTACTAATACCCAGGGGAAAAAACAAAACAAAACAAAAAAAACCAAAAAAAATTTACCATGCACCAATTTACATAGAGACCCACTCCTGGCAATCTGCAAAGTTCTGCTTATAATAAAATATTAAAAAATTCTTGAAAAACTGAGTTAAGAAATCACGTAAATTGCTTTCACAAAAGATGATGGTCCAGCATCCTTCTTCAAAATTTCATTGGAGCTGTTGCTTTTCTGCAATAAACATCTTCATCCAAGACCCCTGAAAACTCTATAAATGCTTGTTCTCTCACTCAAACTCTTTAATTATCTAATTGAACAAGATTTATAAGGTAACTATCACCCTATGAAAAACTGATGTTCTTCAGAGCCTCCTTTATGCAACCACTTCACTTAATGAAAAGATCAGCAAAAGAAGCAAATTTCAAAACATGAAACATTTATTAGTCTGCAATAACAACTTCCTATTAAAAATGGCAAATTAGCAACAGCAGTGAATCACAGAATCACAGAATGCCAGGTTGGAAAGGACCTCAAGGATCATCTAGTCCAACCTCCCCAGGTAAAAATACAGTTTAAATGAAGTGGCCCAGTGTTGGGGAAACAGTTCAGAAATATACAGGTTGTGAGCAATCCTGACTTACTTCAACTTAGGCCACATTGGGTTAATGGTTATTGAGGCCTAGTTAGAGGCTTTCTGAGAATGAGCTACTGGGAAAGAGATAACTTAATCGGCAACAGAGGAGGAAAATAATTATGTGGGAAGAAGGTCCCGTGAGAATGGTATGTGTGGTTGGAGTACAAGGCCACCTGCATGATAAGATGATGTAAACAAGGCTTCTCTATATAAAGTGAGTGCAAGTTGCTAATAAACGATTTTCCTGCAATCATATTGATGCGTACATGGAATCCTTAAGCCTCCGCAGACTGTTTTCCCACAGCCCAGCACCCTGTCAAGCTGAGAATCCAAAATTGTTTAGAATTCTATTAACTGTTAAGATGGAAACAAAAGGAACATAGTGACAACCTCTTGAGTAAAAAAAAATTGAATAGCATCATGTTGCAAGAGATTCTGAACAGAAATGCCATTCGCATCATGCAGTTCCTCTCCAGTGTGCATATCTATTACCCTCAAATATAGAATTACATTACAATCAGCACCAGTATACTATTTTAGATGTTAGTTATCAGGTCTGATAGATTTTGGGGTTTAAGTCTATTCATAAAGCTCTTTACATGGACAACTAAAATGAATTTGAAACTCAGCCTCAACAGAATCAATATTGAGTTGGTGTCTGTAATTTATTCAAGTCTGTTTATGTAGGGAAAGCATCGGTTTCATTGCTAAATTTGAGGCAGGAATTGATGTATTCTGTTTCCCAAGGTTTCAAAAATTGAGAGAATCTGGATCTGAAGACAAGATTCCTGAAGCAGCATCACCTGCTCTGCTCAGCACTCGTACCAACAATCCATACCCAGGCCTCTACAGAGTTTCACCCTGTCAGTAATCATTATTGACTAACATAATTTCATTCAACGAAATCAAAATCTAAGGCCAGGGCCCAGAACTAATCTATACTACTGAATGAAATTCCTTCTCATTTTCAGAGAAAAGTTGCATTTATGGACAAAGGATTTGTCATTGATTCCTTGCTGTTATTTGCACTTAAATGAGGATCTTATGACATAAACGTCAGTGCGCACAATATCAGTCTGTCATAATTGTTATAATCATATCATAAAAAACTTATTACATATTGTAGAAGCACTAGACACAGTATTCAATCATGGAAAGTAGCTTTTCATCATTCCCACCTTCATAATTCCCAAGATAAAAACGGCAAGGAGCCAATCACTGCCTAGCATATAAAAGCAAATACTGAAGAGGAAAACATTAATATATCCATATCTGTGGAGATTTATTACAGAATTATAGATAAAATTTCCTTGAAGGAGTATGCCTCAATATCTTCCTGTCTTAAAAACTGATAAATGAAATTCTGAAACTGTTCAAGCAGGTTAAGAGAAGCAGTTTAAAATTTTCATTACAGTTTTCATATGCTGACATATGCTGAAAGGTAACACAGCATGACACAGGTAGTCAAGATTTCTGAAGTTGTCAGGGAGAACTTCTTGGGAAAGGTATTGGTGGGATCAAACAGGGTGAGGGTCTCCAAAATCTGCTGTTCATCAAGAAGGAGAGATGGCTGGGGACATGATAATGGGTGGCAGATGTGACTCTAGAGGCCATGTAGTAATGGGTTCCAAGATCCTGGCCAGTAAGAAAAGGAGCACTGTAGGGTTCTGGCCTGGGGACTGTCTTGCTTAATATTTTTATCAGTGCCCTGGAGGAGGCATGTGGAGTGCATGCTCATCCAGTTTGTAGAGGATGAAGGGCCAGCTGATATGTTGGAGAGAAGAGCTGCCTTTCACAGAGATCCAACTAGGCTAGAGAAATGGGCTGAAAAGAACTTTGGGAAATGCAGCAAGGAGAAAAGCCAAGTGCTGCCCCAAAGAGGGAAGCATCCCTGCAGCAGTCCAGGATGGGAAGGAATGGACTGGGGAGCAGCTCTGCATGAATGGCCCTGGTGAGCAGCTGAGCATGGGCTAGACCTGTGCCCTGGCAGCAGGGACAGCCAGCAGCCTCCTGGCAGATGAGGGAAGAGATCATCCTCCCAAAATCATCCATTCAGCACTCACTAGACCTCATCTAACTGTGTCCAGTACACATAGAACTGGAGAGAGCTCAGCAGAAGGCCCCTGCAATGGTCAGGGTTGGAGCCCTTGGCCTAGAAGAAGAGGCCAGGGACCAGGGATTCATTAGACTCCAGTGACTACAGGAAAGTTAAAAGGAAGCTGGAACCAAGCTCTTCAAGGCAGGAGGAGAAGAGACAGTGGGCACAACCCAAAACAAGAGGTTCAGAATTAATTTAGGAAAAAAAATTCTCCATGAGGGCAGTTTCTCAGTGGCACAGGTTGCCCAGAGAGCTTGTGCAATCTCCCCTCCAGGAGCCTTTCAAGATAAGACCAGATAAAGCCCCACACAGCTCAGTCTGACTGCAGATCTGACCCTGCTCTGAGCAGGAGTGAACTTCCAAGGCTCCTTCCTCTAAACTACTCTGTGATCCCACAGTCCTAACTCTAAGTGATAACCTATCTCCCTCCTATCTCCCTATAGGATGCAGCATATAAACTATTTAAATACCCAGAAGCAAATAGCCTCCACTAATTTGGAAGCAGAGTGATGTCTCTCCACATTAAAATTAACATTAGTTAATACAAATAAGGATACACCGTCAGTGTTCAAATACTTCCATTTTGGCATTTTGTATATTGCCAAATATTCCTAACTAAGTTTTTGTTGCTTTTTTGAAAAAAGTCATCCAGAGAGTAAATTACTCCCCTTTTGGATGCATAGTATCAATAATCCTCAAAAACATCTGAATATTCCACAGTTTGAGGATTCACTGACCACAAAGAAACGTACAGCCTTTTCAACAGCGTCTTGAGTTATTTTCTCAACTGAGAGGAAAAATGCACATGAACATTTGCACTACCAAGGTGCAAATCTATCCTTGCCCAAGATTAAACCAAAATTACTCTTTAAATTTTTTGTTGTATTCATAAAGTTTAGTCAATAGAGAGCTCACGTCATCAAACATCTTGGTTTCTTCCTTACTTTGACATTTCTTAGCAACCAAAAATTTTCAAGACTTCTTGGAACACATTAGAATTATATGCCCCACAACACATATGTGAGCAATTCAGAAGTAGCTTCTATATATACTACAGTAAGCCTTATGGCAATCTTCCCTAATTCCTGGTAAATAATTTTTCATTCACTCTGCAAATCAGAAATCTCCTTCCCATTATCCAAAGCATTCTGACTTTTTAACAGATAGTTAGGCCACAACCACCACCAAAATGACAAGCAGAAATAAATTTAACCAGGTAAAAATTGCAATGTTCAGCTCAACATTACAGCATATTTGCTCTGTTACCTTTGCATCCTTGTGTATAAGCCAATAGACCTCAGCTGGTTTTCTCTATGTAATATTTATCCCCATGACAAATAAATGGAATAAAAATATGTCTGGACACAAAATATTTAAGTACATACGTGATCAAATTTGTAGTATTTTCATGTGGACCATATATATCCTGGGAATACAGTTCAAAACTCATCTTTCTGCATTTCCCTCATAGCTGCACTCTTTTTAAACGTGATATCCTCTCTTGTTCCTGGACAGGCAGTACAGATGTAAGCTACTGATGCTTCAGGTCAAGTGCACAGGACCATTCTGATGTTCCCACTGAGTGATTGATTATTCATAATATTTTGCTAAGTCCTTAATTTCCTAATGAGGTCTACTAACCTCATCATAGCATCTGAGGGATCTTCTACCTCAGTTCTCTTACCTCTGAAACTCACACCTAACCCTTGTCCCTAGTGAAAAAGGATCAAATCTCTCTTCCCCATTTCTACCATGTGCCCTTGAAGCATCCCTGCAACCATCATTTCAGCAGTTCAGAGTGCAAGGAACACACTGCCTTGTAGATGAACAGGGCATAACATCAGTATCTTTCTTATGGGCTGCAGAAATCAAATGGAAATACCAGTGACTCTGTTAAGGCCTCTAAATATGAATTTCCATGCCCCAT
The DNA here is from genome assembly GCF_003957555.1 of Calypte anna. Taxonomy (NCBI): domain Eukaryota; kingdom Metazoa; phylum Chordata; class Aves; order Apodiformes; family Trochilidae; genus Calypte; species Calypte anna. Next base: position 32,388,149 of record NC_044244.1, read on the forward strand.
CAGTAAAAGACAGTCTGCTACTGTATTCCATCCTGCACAAAACATTACTGTATTCTTGGAGTAAAACTTAAGATATCCTATATGGAGCAATTTTCTTTTTTTTTTTTTTTTTTTTACATAATTAAAAGGTATCTGGTATTTTTTATCTTTGCATTTCCTTACCTAAGCAGCAAATGCAAAAAACCACCAAAGGCCTGGTGTAGTGACAAATTCTAAAAAGAAAGATCTGAAATATTGAAGATGCCAACATAAGTTCTGTTTCCTGTGTGCAGGTCAGCGCATCTTACAATACAAAAGGAGAAATTTAATTTGCTATCTTTCTAAAAAGCTGAACCACAAAGCTCAAAAAAAGACAGGTTGCTTTAGGTTGATTCTTAAATAAAATTACAGAAAAAGAATCAATCCACAGTTATATTGCTTACTGTTGCTCTGCAGAAGTTTGGCTGGCTCTGGTTTCCTCTTACACATGCAAAACAAATGAAATGAGAGACATTCCCTTATAGAGGGAGATGTGATCACTATTTTAGAGTCACACAAAGCTGATGCAGAAAATCCTCTCCAAAGCTTACTTCATTCTCTGCAGCCCTCTTTAACCAGGAGAGTTATTGCTGAAGACTGATGCAGATAAAGTACAGCTGCTCTGAACTGCCCTCTGGATGTGCCTTATGGTCCTTATTGACTGTGGGGAAAGCCATGGGAGAACTAAGATAGCAGTCTGGAGCAAAGGATAGTAATAATTTTTTTTAATATAGTAATGATTTTTGGATTTCTGAAGTACCCAGTGACAATTTGTCCTCTGCTGCACCAACATGCTGTCTCACAGTGGTTCTGTGTAACTTTTATAGAGGCAGATTTAGCTGAATTTTTGTTCCTCTCAAAGAGCATTTTAAGAACAGGGCATGTGTAAAGGTGTGCCAGTATGCAGGAGGTAGATCTGCCATACCCTGGTCTGGGGAAAGCTTTGGTGTATGCCAGTTCACTCAGATCTACCTTTACCACTACATGGTATCTAAGAAAAATGAGTATGCTTACCAAGAAAGAGGCATGGAACAAAACTGCAAAATGCCAAAAAATAATGAAATTTTATTAAGTTTATGTCTAGGAATAATTATTTTGCTACTTAAGCTTCTTAGCTAGCTTCCAGTTCTCCTTCTAGTTTACCTGAAAATTCTAACTTAAAATTTTCCTTGCCCAAAATGAGTACTGCTCATGGAGGAGGAGAGAAAGCAAGGAAGAGCCAAGATGCTGTCCCACACCTTCACAGCTTTGTTAGAAATACTAACGAGTATCACATAAAGATTGAGCACAGTATTATTAGACACCATAAAATTCAGAATAGGATAGTTCAGTGCAGCAATGCATCCTTCTGTCTGGTTTTGGTGCTTCAGGGTACTTTGAGGGACACTGTCACTCAAGTTTTTCTTCCTATAATCATATATTAAACAACCAAATGCCAACAGAACCACAAACACCACACGAACCTGGGCTTCCTGAGCCTGCACGCAGCCTGAAACCATGACTTGGTGACAGAGATTTTTTCATTGCTCACTGCCCCCTCTGAGGTACCACACAGACACAGCCTGGAACACTTTCACATGAGCCAATCCAGCAAAAGGGTGTGGAAAAAATGCTGGAGGAGGTGAAAAGTAGGAGTCTCAGCATAGGAAGAAAAAAAAAAAAAAAAAAAAAGAGAGAGAAATGGAGAAAAAAAGAAAGCAAAAGACCGGAAGAAGACGGGCAAGAAGAAGAGTGTAACAATACAAACAAATAAAATTCAGGACAAATGCTTTATTCTCCCCGCAATCATTGCATCATGCCCGATGTTACAGGGAACTGTGGAGTTTGGCCTCAGCCTATGCTCCATCTGACAGACTATAAACTAAATGCAGAATCTCGCCTTTTCCTCTTCATGAATTTGCCATGCCAGATCAAAGAAGTGGGAATTTGGGACCAGTGCAGTACTGATGCAGCTGGCAGAGTTGTTTATTTGAGAGGCTAAATTCAACCTTCGCTTGGTCGAATAACTTAATTGTGCTTACTGGGAGCTTGCTTTTTAAAAGGTTCAATTCTTTCTGCTGCCAAGAATCAGAGTTTGCTTTCAGCATGTTGAAATTATCTCAGGGGAAAGCTTTTGTGAGTCAAACCATTCCAAAAGTATTCTTAATTGCTTTCCACACTCTTGTGAAACAGGAGATTATGCGGCAAATCCACATTCTAAACCAGAAAATTTAAGGAGAGAGGAAAGCTAAAAAACAACCTGACAGAAAGAAATAATAATCTTTACCATACACCTTAAATAACAAAATGCAACTTAAAATGTTTAGTGTTTTTAACAATCATTGTCCTCTCTACAAAAAACTATAATCATATTATGTTAGCAACGCAACGTACATTAATGCAGCTCTATTTAAACAAATTGAACAGCCCAATATTTGAAAACTATTTGACTGATCTATATAGATGCATATTATTTTTATTTGAAAATTGTCCTATAAATTAAGCATGATGAATAGAATAGAGAGCCTCCTGAGGAGCAAATATTTTTCCTTTCTCTTTGTATGTCAGAAGTCTCAGGAAGGATGAGATTATCTTTCATGCTAGAAGAGCAATGCTGACACAACAATATCGAAGCTATCATTGAAAAACATTAGTCTGCAGATAGTTTTCATCTATCTACAAACATATTTCTTCAGGTTTTGGTGGCAATGCTTCAGTACAAAGGTAGACAAAAGGAGCAGCTGAATACAGCCTCTGTAATCAACAGCTTTACATTCTTCAATATGTCTAGGATTATGCCAGGAAAATTCAGAGAATTTCTCAAGTTTAGAGAACAAGGAACCAGAAAGCTTTGAAGACAGATTAGTTAAAAACAGAATATCTGTACGTATTATGAATCATTTAATGCAGATATGGGTGCAGATGGGTCAGAGAGATATCAGCCTAAATTCACATACAATGTGACAGGTTTTGTCTCTTCAGTGATTCTTCTGTCAGCTTGAATAACTTGCAGAGGAATATATCTGCTTCCCCCCCCTCTACAGAGGCATCTCATTCTGTCATTCAGTAAATGTAAGTATTTGGCAAAAGCCTCTTCTAAATGTGCACACAAACACTCATGCGCATGTTTGAAAATAAGTGTACAGAAAACTCTGAGTGTTTCAGTGAGTTGTATGCTTATTTTATAAGCCTAACATATGTTTCCTAACTGTATTCTGTTTACAGAGAAAACAGAACAGCTACCCATAAATAGTGATAGCTCAGCTTAAAGCCAGGGAATTGTCAATATGCTAGGAAATTTACAACTCTGACATAAAGGCTTCCAGGCCCAAAGAAATCTTAGGTGAGAACTTGCTAAAACAGGCAGGTTACAGGAACATGCAATACAAGTTAGCCAATGCACACCATATGAAATACTCTGCCTACAGCCATGTTTAAAATTAGCATGCCTCACACCAAAAATAATATTTTTTAATAACATGATGCTATTTACTATTAAGGTGGCATGAGACAGGCTGAAGCAATGCATGCAGAAACATAAAAGGACTGTAGTGTCTCTAATACTTCTGTATAAAGGATGAGAAGTTGCAGTTTCCAACTCATTTGATTAAACATAGGCACGTATGAGGACTTCGACACAGCACTGCCTGACAAACTGATGAAGATGCACTACACAAAATCAATTTAGCACATCTTAAATGGATTAAAAACTGATTAAATGAGAGATCTCAAAAAAGAATTCCAGTGACTGCCGTAGGATCTATCCTTGATCACAGCTAAAAATATTACTATGAAATATTATTGTTCATCAGATTTGCCGAACTTGGCTTAATTCAAAATAATGTCAAGAAAAATCCAGATTCTACAAAGTGACTTGATGGTTTGATAACTCAGGCTTATTTGATTTACTGGTACTTTGAACAGAAAACTGTGTAGCAGGGTTGAATTATTCACATCATACTTATTGTATGAGAAACTTTACTTTGAAGAATTTGGGAGGTAATACGATTAGCGAGCTAATCAGAAGTGTGCAACATGGTACAGTGCCACGACTTACAAATTTATTTTTAATAACTGTTGAAAGGGAGGTTGATGGAAATGCTGTACTTTACGCTGAAAGGTATTACATATTACAAGCCCACCTGCAGAGGGAATGAGGAGAAACAGTGAGAGAAGTTCCCCAAAACATCCCTGTTTCACCCTGCATTATAGTTCTTTGGGAAGGAAGGGACACTTCTGAATCTGACTCCTCCTCCAGAAATAAAGCAGAAAATGTCAAAAGATACCAATGGTAATCAGAACTCAAGGACTCATTTATAAAGTAACACCAGGGTGTATAAGCTATTTCCCAAGGAACTTTATCACTACCTACAACTGCAAAAAAGAAAGACGTGATTTTCACATACATGGCAAAAGAATCCCATTATACGTGCATGTGAGAGTCTGATCTCATTGATTTGCAATTGTCTCAAAAGAGCAATTTTAAAGTGAATAGCCCTAGCTAAGGTGGAGGACCTGGCCTGGCCAGAGCTGAAGAGGGGGTGACACCTGGGAAGGGATAAGAACTACTGTGTGGAGACTGCTCCCCTTTTCTGAGGGCCTGAAATGCTGGGACGTCCCTCCAGGCATGATTACCCTGGCCAGGGTGGAGGAAGCCACCCTGAGTGTACTGATGCTGCTGTACCTGGCTGAGGGGGCTGGAAGGGAGCAGGGAGTGGCACCTGGAAAGAGATAAGAACTGATGAGTGGCTGGGGGACTGCACCCTTCTGTGGGAGCTCCCCCCCTCCAGGCAGCTCCCTCCTGTCTGCAATGGCTCTGATGCCAATGCCCCTGCTGCTGTGGGAGCTGACTGACAGCTGCCCCTTCAGAACAAAAGGAACTCGGGGGTATATATAGGGCTGTCCATGCTGTGGCTCTTTTGTCATCTCTTGACCTACCACCGTCTTGCATGGGACCCTGTCCAGGATCAGACCCATCTTGAAGAAACTCACTGGCCAGCTGCACCCCTGCTGGTGACTCGCTTTCTTCCCACTTTCTTACCCTTTTTCTCCACATTTTTTTTCTCTCTCTTATATCTTCTTTTCCTCTCTCCCTCTTTTGCCTGGCTCTATAATTTTGCCTGTGTCAGTTTTCAAATACAATCTGCTTGCATCCAACCCTTCTTACAGTTGGATTTGTTTTGCGGATCCAAAACAAAAATAAATCTTAATGTTACCTCGGGCCGTAACATAAAATAAGACTGAATGGCCAGGCCCCACATAACATACCTAACAGTAGTCTTCATTCAGATCTATACAAATGTTTGCAGCTGAAGAGAGGGAAAAAAACAAACAACAACAACAGCAACAACAAAAAAAAAAAAACTTACAAAAATTTGGTTTAAACCCGTAAGTTTCATCTGACTCAAAATGAGGTTTTTACAGTTTTGGTGTTAGGTTATTCAATCTTCTTAAAACTCGTGTCACTTTTAAAAAAAAGTCATTTCAAGATAAAACTTAAATACTTCCATATCTATAACATAACAACATTCTCTATATTCCTGGAAGTAAATACATGCTTGTTTACGTTTAAAACTAAGAACATCTTTATGTTTCAAAAAATCCTTTTTTATTCCCAATTTAATCTGTTTCTCAGATTGCATTCAATTTCACATTTCAGCCTTCCCTTACAGCATCACTAAATCTGTAAATCAGGTGAGAATGTGTTTCAGGGTACGTAAAATAAAAAGGTTACATTGTGTAAATTACAGTCTTCAAATGTCAGTGCTACAATATTTCATACCGTTGTTCACTGATCTTTTCTACCATCCCCTTTATGAAGTATTGCATGTAAAGGCTGTAAAGAGGTGAGGCAAACATCATACTCAATGGCATTTTTCTCTTCTGCAATGATTATACAGAGAAAGTCAAATCAAAACAACTGTAATGACTCATAAAAGATTAGCAAAATGTCACACGTAAAGTAACATTCTTGTGATGACATCTAGAGAGGAACCTCACTGGTAACTTGGTGTTTGACAAACAAAAACCATGACAGAAAAGAGTAAAAGACTGGAGAAAAATCACAGCCCAGTATAGCTCTGAAGGGAACTCACAGCTGGCAGGTTGAGATGGGAAAAAATCATTCCACTCCAGTAATACTGGAGTGCATAAAGCACCTGCATGCTCTGCATACTCTTGTCATACTGATTTCCAAAGGCCACTGGAAGTTTTCCGTAAGAGCTGAATAGATAAATCCCAGAGACAGCAATGAAAATCTCAAGCATACATTTAAAGTATTCAAAGAATGCTTACTTTTGAGTCTCATTAGCTATAATGAAATCTTAGTTCTGTTTTTAATTAGACTATATGCAACACATATAAAGGAAAGCTTATAGGGAAAAAAAAAAAAAGAGAGAGAGAGAAAAAAAAGAAAATGGAAGAGGAAAACTTAATCCAAAATTGAAAATCACACTCACAAAGAGCAAATACTTTGAAAAATTTGCACCAAAGTTACAGAGTGCAACAAAAACTTAAATGTAACCCCTTGAGACCTTTTCTGAGATGGATAACCTCTTGTTATCCTGAACCATTCTGCTAAAAAAATCCATTTCTACCTTGTATTTCTCAAGTGAGACTTTTGTCTAGAGTGAGAGGTTTTTTACCTCCATTGCTGCTGATACTTTCTGATTTGAGCTTATTTTGATCTCAGTTATGGAACCTTGAAAAACAGATCAATGCAAAGACTAGAAAAAACTAAACAATGTGGATCGTATTTACAGTGAAGAAACACTGTTTGTCAGTTTAAATGTGCATCTTAAATCATGTTAAAAATCCATCATTAACCACAAATGTTTATTTGTTTTAAAAGATGAGTCCTTTAAAATAATTCAAAATTAGCTTCTGTTACTAGACAAAATGCACAACTGAAACATAAATAAAGAGGTATAACACTTTTTATCTTGATTTGTGGCAAGGTCATGTGTGGGCTTCATAGCATTCCTCATTTTCACACCTAATTAGAGAAAGAAATTTTTTTAACAAAAGAGTTCTCTCAAATAGCAAACTCACAGGTCCTCCAATGAGACAGTTTCTACAGAGCCAAATCTCAGATGTTTTGGGAAGTGAATTTGATTCACACGACCTGTAATTACACCAGGAGTCATGGTCCCTCTTGTCAAGAAAATGCATCATTCACAATGCACATCTTGTCTGATTACTTTCACTTTACTTCATAATCCACAGAAAACTGACAGGAGAGAGTCCTTCCCTTTCCAGAGGGCAATCTACTTTTCACAGGTTTCTCTCTCTTGAAAGCCAGTCTGCCTACTCATGAGAGCAACTATATAGGGTCATACTGGAGGCACATCTCCTCTGGTAAACAGGTTCTCACAGATATCAACAGCAGGAGCACTGTAAGAAGTTTATACAGAGCTTTTAACAGGGTAAACATGCAGTGATAATTTCCCCAGAACATAATTCCAACCTCCTGCATCTTCATCTCAGTTAACTCCTCCAGCAGAGGCATTTTTCTTAGTAAGAACTTGGTGGAGTTTTCTTCATGAAAGTGCCCATTTTTGAAGTCATGTAAACTTTCTCCTCCTTCACACATGGACTTTGGGGTTTCTTGCCTTCTCTTTCAGAACTCTGTCCAACTCAGAGCACTTCAGAATCTCCTGATCCCTGGCTGATCAGTACTGCTTGGAAGACAGCTCATCTAGTACAAAGATCAACCTCTCCAAAAACTCTGAACTGCTTGCCTGTCATACTCATCTTGAGATTAGGAACACTTCAGGGCTCTTCCCAACAGTACACTAAGGGTCCCATCCTCTCATACTTTTGTTCTCTAGTTTTGTAATGTGAAGAAACAGCAAGCCACAGTATCACCTCACTTAGGTTAAACGTCTGCAGTCTGTTTCACCAGTTGTCTTACTGGGTTCTCAGGTAGTTAAGAGACAAGTTCAGGCAAAGAGAGATCAACAGCACCACCCTGAAGCATAACACCAAAGCTGCTAAGGGAAAAACCACAAAAAAAGAGCCTAATCATTCTTGAAGCTGGTTTTAATTTATTCCCTACAACCCACATTATTAAGCATGTGAGACAAATATCTAGGAGTCGTGACATGATTTTCAATTACTGGAGTCTGAGTGAGATCCCCAGCTAAAAGATCATGCTCTGCCCAGTGCCTGAAGAAAACCATAACCTCCACAGGGCATCACCTTGGAAGAAAAGGATCTGTTGTGAGCTTGAAGGAATAATTAAATAGAGGTGGTCATAACACTGCAGACAGATGGCAAGAAACTAACCAGGGAATGAAGAAGTCCTTCCACAAAGCCTTTTATTTTTAAATCATATGCAATCAGGCTCCCATTCCAAAATGGTCACATAAACAGAACAACCTGAAGTCCCAAACAGTTTTATGACTTTGGAGGAAAGCTGAAAGGAAAAGGTTTTTATTCACCAGAATAATGATGAATTCCAAAAGCACCAAAATGAAGTAGAGTTGATACTCTCTGGTAGTAGCTGAAATTTTTTCTCTCTTTTACCTTTCATCAGGAATCTCAGTAAAAAAAAAAAAAAAAAATTATTAAGAATGTGTCCCTACATAGGGTAAACACGATCACATAGGAAGTTCTAAATACAGATCAGTCCTCCACCCAGATATCTTCCAGCAAATGCTGGATAAGACACTCAAGCACCCATTAAAATCATATGCTCATCAAAAAAAAAAAAAAAATCACAGCTACTACTATAAAATGCCATTGGGTTTTTGCCCATTTACAAAGATTTTTTTCTCTTAGAAAAGTGTAAGTACTGAGAAAGACTGCCACATGAAGCTTTGAAAGAAGAAATCTGAAACAAAATCTTGATTTCAAATGAAACATAAGTCTAATCAAGATTGATCCAGTTTTTTATTTTTAATAAGATCTCAAAGTCTTGCCACTTTCACAAGCAGAGCATTTAAAAACCCAAAGGTTTTTAACCCATAGCTTTGAGGTCTTTTAAAGTGGCAGAAATTACCAGAAAGCATTATTTTAAAATCTGAGCTGTAAAAGGTAGAAAGCTTTGCAGAGACCACTTCTTTCCCAACCACACTGCAGGGAAAGTTTTGTGGCCTTCCTTGGAGGCTGAAACAGCCGTACAAAACTCTGCTCACTGCCTGGCATAAGCAAGGTGTTCAAAAAGAGGTCTCAGCACCTGGTTTGGTGCAAACAGAGCCTGCCTTTTGCTAAAGCAGCAAGAATGCTCTTGCAATGAGGTGGTGTAGCAAGTACATACTGTTTTTACCAAGGCTGGAGGGGAAAGAGACATCATTTGCAGCACCCTTTGACAATGCTATTCTTTGTCTTCTCAGTATGTCTTGCAGGCGATGCCATCTCCCAAGCCTGAGTATCCCTTACACATTGAACAAACTGTTCTCTTCTCACAGCTATAATCTTGTTATAAGCTGTGTGAAAACTTTGGAGAAGTTTTGCTGCTGGAAAGGAGCCTAACTTATCTGCAGAGTTTCCGGGAGAAAACTTTCTTGTATAACTGCAATATGTACGAGGACAGCTCCTGGTTCAAAAATAAAAGGCTACAATGTCTTACATAAATCTGGGGGTTGAGTGAAGAAAGGGCAGTGATCTGGAGGTCATAAATATTCTGCTCACTCCATATGCTCTAAAGTCCAACTATAAATAGCCTTCAAATTGCTACACATTTCAAAAAAGTTGAGTAACCCAGCTCTTACTTTGTAATGTGAGGGTACAAGTCTAATGATGCCGCAGAAGGGCAGAGGAAAAGAGCTGCTGAAGACATGTAGACATCTGCTGAAAGGGTCCTAGCTGTGAATTTCCACAGAGAGAACCAGCTGGCTTTAAGACAGACAAAGAAATTGAAAAGTATAAGGCCAGCCAGAACAAGGTCAGCACTGTGTTGGGAACAAGCAAAGGAGCTAAACACTGACGTGAGTGGTCTACAGGAGGGAGAAGGGAGCAGCCACACACACACCTCTGCTTCCCCACGTCCAATTCTCAGTAACAGCTACATCCAGCTAGGACTTTAGACTAATTTTCTTTTACGTGTCAGTCACAAGTCTTACATATTTATATGTTTGGGAGCAAAAGTACTTCAAGAAGAAACTGGGTCATCTTCAACCTCTTTCCAGCTTATTTACTAAGAGATTTCATTGACTTTGAAATGCACTTCCAAGGAAAAACTACTGACGTGCTGGATATCTGTAGCCTTCTTGCTCCTGCCATTTCTCCACAACTCTAACCTTCAAATCTTCCTTCCTGTTGCTGGCACTGCCTATTCAAACCATTACCCTAGTCCTGAACACCCCACATCCCAGGTAGCTGATAGCTGAATTTGGATGCAATCACCAGCACTTTCAGTGCCAGAGCTGCTTCTGTCATACTGCCCTTGTGACATCTCTGAGTTCTCAGTGGGACAATGAAAAGAACTCTATCATCTGTTTGGCCAGTTCAGAAATCACTCCTTTCTCCCACATCCCAAATTACAATTTTGGGTGGAAGCTGAGTTGTAAATAATATACCAAGAGCACTCAGAAGAGAAGCTGACTTTTCCCATTCTGTAACAATCAAAAGCAGGTGAACCACAGCAAGAAAAAAATTCTAGTCAACATTAGCTTATCACTAGTCATTCATATAAGCATGCTACTTTTCTTTTGAGAGTTTTGACAGCAGAACATGAAGTCTAGTATTTGATCCAGTTTTCACTGGCATGGTTCAGAAAACATCTATGCTTAGGCCACAGATCCATACGTACAACTATTTAGTCTCTAAGTGAGATAAACTCATTGATCTAAGATTTTGTGGATTTGAAATTTTTGAAGGGCAGCCAAAATTTTCGCTTCATTTTTCAAGTCCTTCCAGAACTGGAGATATTGCTTCTTGTTCCTAAAATACTTAAATATATTTACATTGTAAACAACATTATGCTGAGATGTGTGAAGTGGGAAAGGTCAAAAAAAAGAAAGGCATCCTTAATGTTTTCTTTTCTATTTCAAGTTAACCATCAAGGACAATTTTTATTCTAAAAGCTGCTCTTGAGCTTTGAATTGAAAAAAATTATGCGGTTTGTTTATTTTTTTAAATGTTGTCACACTTCTCCATCTAGTACTCCTTTCAAGATGCACAGGTTCAACTGCTTGGCCCTTATGTTTACTATAAAATATTTTCTGATAATATGAGGATGACCTTTCTCCACAGAACTCCCATCTCATGAACAGCACCTCTCTGTAAGCCCTTTGAAGGACAAATCAGAACTGAAGTGGGTAATTTTAATTGACTGCATGAAGATTCTATACAGAGCATACTGCAATGGAGTCCTTATCAGTGTTAGGTGTTTATTCAGAGCTCCAAGTCCTTTTTCCAAGCATTTGCTGCCCCTATGCAGCTCCCAAAAGGAGGATGCTGTCTCACACAGAGTGTTTTGCCTTGACCTTAGCTGCTCCCATGTCAAAGAGAAAATTTCTTGTTCAACTTCTATCTGCTGTTTCTGGAGAAATTTCAGTCCTTCAGACTGAAGGGGCTGAAAATCAGTACCTCAGTCCAGACATAAAAAAAGAAAGCCTGATTTACCCATCTTCCTACAAGACGGGGTGCTCCAATTTGAATAAGTGATCACTAGGACACTATAATGCTTTACTGTACCTTGTATGAGATGCACAGTATATAACCCAAACAGAAGACGGTAAATCTCCTATATAAACTTACCATTTATACACTGATATGAAATCAAACAGAATGTATAAGCGGGGTAAGATCTGCAAACAGAGACACTTTTTCCCTCTAAAATAAAACAGGTCAATACAAATTGCCCAGGTCATCACAGATAACTGCACAGCTATTCAAGTTCTCATTTCCCATAATTTTGAAAATGACTCACCAAAATTTCATGTGGAAATACAGAGATTGCAATAATTACAGGCAAAGTCATACAAGCATTCCTCTGTAGAATCCACAAAAAAATTCAACATATATAACGGGCCAAAATCTGTTAGCCCTGAATAGTTTGATCAACTGAAATTCTTCTGCCTGCAGCCCAAACTAAGGCAAATTAATGGACCAATCAAAAGCACCTGCAGAAAATTGAGATTTGGTCCCCAGAATAGCATGCAGCTGTCAAACTGCTTTGATTAGCTGATGTGATTATTGTTTCAAGGTTGTTCCGCTAGGGATTGAAGCAGTGAATGCCATAACTAACAATGCACTGAACACCAATTCTTGCACTACAGAGTCACATCTTTTTACCTTCAGGTTGTAACAGCTCCCCCAAGCACCCAAAGTCCACAGTGATCCATTCTAACCTTGTAGCTGACATGGCTAACTAAACTTTCTAACGAGAGCACAAACTTGTCACCTTTGCTGTGTAATAGCTACAACCACTGAGCTAAATAATCTGAACTAGAAATGCCAACTCACTCTCTGTGCTATGAGGATGCAGTTCTTACAAGAGCTCGTTCAGTGATCGAGACCTAAATATGTTCCACATTTCATTTGGCTCAAAGCCAGAAATTTCAGCTAAATGTTGGAGAATGAAAGGAGGGAAAAGAAATTCAGCACATGACATACTACTTGCAATCACCAAACTACCTTCTCTCAGGGATATTTTTTGCAGAAGTCCTTGGAAATAAAACCCACTGCAGATATCATTACAGTAAAGGTATGCAAAAAACATAATTTAAGTGAAGACTGTTTGGCAATGGGGATTAGTTTCTTTGAGTAGATTACTGGGATAAAAAGCTTATTAAGATTCATCTTTTTCCAGAACTTAATGACTGCCTTTGGAGTAAGCTGTATCTCCTGTAATTTTTCAAAATTTTGACCTGGCAGTGGTTGTTTCTTCACTGTAGAGAAGGATTTCATACAGATCTGAGTCAGGACTCTTCAAGGCAGGTAGCATAACAAGTAGCTTAAATTTGATTTAATTAGGGGATTTGATTAAAACACAATGCAGGTTTTTTTCAGCTTGTGGGCTGAATTGTATGCACATAATCTTTTTACATGCACAAATGACAGTAAGTTATGCAGGCTGTCTCACAATTTACCCACGCAATCTTAATTTCTCTTATAGGAAGTTTGCACTCAGAGCTGCAAAACAACAACTGTAACAGGCCAAGAGAAACTCTAAGGAGTTCATATCCCTTACATAAAGTGCCATGGACATGCATCAGCTGAAAATGCAGACTTCATGTCCAAAAGATGCTTTGACTGGATGGAGTGAGAAGACTGGGTTTGCTAGCTCTGAGCAAGACACCTGCATCACTCAAGGTACAATTTGCTGTCTCTTCATGTTGAAATTTCATTCCCACTAGCACTAAGCAGCACTGCTGATGTAGCCCAGCAGGTCAGCTGGACACTAAAAAAAAAAATCAAGCAGGCTTCCTGGTGTGTGCTTACAGTGGAAATAGGATGATAGTCAAGTCTAGCAGAAGTTTTCCTGATGCTTTTTTCTATGCTGCTATGGAAAAGAACTGAAACTGCATGAAGAACTAAGTAAGAGTAGCAATTTTTTTCCTAGGAAATTATGCTAATATACTAATTTGGGAAGGTGAAACAAATCAGAAAGGCTCCTTATGTTCTGTTGTCTCCCTCCTTTCTTATAATTGTAATAAATACATCTATATAGCAATCAAAACAATACCTGCCAAAAGGTACAAAGAAAATGCTTCAACTTTAATGCAAGTGGTGAACCCAAGTTAATAATGCAATCTACTTAATGTGGAGAATGAACTTAATGACTCTTGACAGGTACACACTAGATACATGTATCCTGATTATTATAGGTCCTACAAAAGACACCGAAAGGACATAAATCACTTGGATTTTCTGTTCTTTTTCAAAGCCTGCATTTGTTTACAGCATGTGTGCAGCATATGAGCTGCTTCTCAGAGACCATGCTCTGCTATGATCTTCAAGTACTCCTATCCATTCTAAGGGATACCAAGAGTGAACCAGACAGTGCAGCAGAAATGTTCCACTTCCCACAAATGCTGCTGGGCAGTTGTTGGTACTTTTTTTGGTACTTTTTCTAAGAAAAACTCAGAGGAATATAAACTCAGGGGAAAAAAAGACCAAAAGCAGATGTAATATTGCCTTGTTGCTAACCATCAGCATCTTGTTTTAAAGACATTACGGCCCTGCTAATGGGCATTCTAAACATCTGCAGGCACGTGGCTTGGTCAAAACCCACTCCATTATGCAATAGTTACTCTGAACAAAGTTCATCCTTCATTCATTTTTTCCTAAGCAGCATTCATCATCAGTTCAGCTGTATAAATTGCTGATGCTAATTCTTTTTATTACAGACAGGCCACTGAGGTTTTAAACTCTATCCATCAAACTAAGCATATCTATTCACTCCAACATTTAAAGGCAGGTTAGTTGTGCAACAGCAGTTATAGCAAGTTACTACAAATAATGTAGTAGGAAGGAAATTTAAAATGGTGTTTCTTTCATTGTATAAACATTTTAAAACATTTTTTCTTTTTTTGGGGGGAATTAAAAAAAAGCAGACAGCTAAGTATATAAGAAGGATAATGTTTATTCAATGAAAGAGGTATAATCCTCATATTTCTGTAGTATCTTACAATTCTACCTGCCAGAAAAGATTTTATGCCTGTATTTTATGCAGAATGAGAAACTTTTTTGTCAAATATTGTTTCTTTGGTTATTTGCATAATTTCTTGCAATTAAAATATAAGACCTCTTCACAAAATGGTACTTACGATCTTTCCAACCATAATTAGCATTTTCATGTATTTAGCAATTAATTAGAAAGTTAGAAAACTGCAATAACTCAATACCTATTTGGTGTTTCATCTCTAATTAGTCAGATATTGATGTTGTGCTAATACGAGTGTCCTGCAACAAGACTTTCTCAAATACAGTTATTGGGTGAGTCAAGGCAGGTTCTTTGTTGCCCAGAAATTGTAAGGAGACTTGAAGACCCTCAGAAATTTAAATACAGTCAAAAAAAGTATTCTGCAGATAAGAAGGAGTGAAGAGAGGAAATATGATGGAAGAAAAAAAAAAAGGGGGGTGTATGGGATAAGGAAAGAAGGTACATTGCCTAGTAGCATCAGGGCTGGGGGGCCCAAATATTTTGTTTATTTAGTAACTTCAGCTGTTGCTGCTCACACTAAGAATCACTCCACAACACGAATGATAAGCAAGACTACTTCTTACATTTAAGATTCTCTGTGATTCTGGGGCAAAGAGTTTAATAATCGAAGAAGTAGTAAAGAAGACATGCTTTTCACATCACTTACTTGAATTAGACAAAGTAGAGCTGCTTTGTTTTGTTTTCTGTTGGTGTTCTTTTCTTCTGTAGATTGATTCTATCCAGTTCCAATAAGCACAATGGGAGTTTGGGGACAGATGTCAGCAGACCTATACTCTACAAAGAGCCCACACTAAGGACACCTAAGAGATCACAGTCAATTCACTCATGGAAAATCAAAACCACAAAGGATATCTTCTGATTCTTCATTTTGATAAAACACTAGTAGGCATCAGAAATTATATACTTTCCACTCTTCACAGGCTGAGGTGTATGGAGCTGAGCCACAGCTAGGACAGTGTCCTGACTTACAGCTGTAGACCTAATGGCAGGCAGCTGTAGTAAGGCCCAAGTAAGATCTTTAGCATTATTTTCGTTCAGTGTCTCACTCCTGGCTGGTTATGCTACGTGACACTGCCACAAAAATAATTAACACAGAATATGCTTCCTTCAGGACTGTGCATTTGGTTTATTGCTCTGAAACTCTTTAAGAAGATTTTTTACACACGTTCAGGGTATGCTTATTCATTCATGTGGAAACTCTTCCTCTCATTTCCCTCTACCACAGCATAGTCCAATAAATGCTTGTACTGAAGTTAACTATCCTTGTAGATGATGCTCTCAACAACAAAAGTTGACCTGAGAAATAAAATTTGATTAATTTCATGCTCTTTATTATTTATAAGGAAAGCTGAAATCACTCTTTCCAGACTTAGTTTTTAAAAGGTATTCTCTGGTTATTCACTTCTCTTAGAATTTTCACAAGCATTTGTCACAGCTTAGCAGTTTGGGCAGACTACAAACCTAGGATAGAATTCTTCTCTATTTCCCACATACACACACACAAGGGGAAGATAAAAGGGGAATAAAGACTGGAGACTTCAAGTTGGAAACTGAAAACAGTTGGATGCCGATTTTACTAACACAAGGGAAAGGTAACATAAAGGGTAAAGTAACAAAAAATACAAACATATACAAATAGATAGATAGATAGATAGATAGATAGATAGATAGATAGATATACAAGCCAATACCTGGCGAGTTGGCAGTAACAAACAGCAGCATAGGCAGCAGGAAGTGGGAGGAAAAAGAGGGAGGAGCTGCTGGCGTTCTGATCTTTATATTATAGAGTATGGCAAGAAATGGGAGGGAATAGATCCCTCCCTTTGCTTTCTGCCCCTCTCAGAGTCTGCCAGCCCTCCTTCTTTAGTTCCTCCTTTTCAAATGGTGACAGGATTAAATCTAGCTTACCCAGTCTGGCCAACAGCTTTGTAACTTATGAGATTTTTCAGTCCCCAGCTGGAGATACATCCTCTGAATATGAGGCAGAGGTATTTTCCCACAAGTTAGGATTTTGCATTAGACTGCATCACCAAATGACAGACAGAGAATAAAATAAAGTGTTGGCCGATATTGCCTCCCAGGTTAATTAATTTCATAATTTTTGTGTATGATGCTGTTATTCTTCCTGTTATCTATCAGTAACATAGGTATCAACATGTTCTAGATTAAGACACTTAAATTTAGACATTGAAATACAAGTACGTGGTTTAGTTGATTGAACATGGTATCTGACATGCCCATGAGACAGATGTTACAGATCTAATACTTTGACACATTAAAAATGCTCACAAAAGACAGTTAAGATACAAATTTAGGGCAAGCTATTCAACTTGATCAACTTGTCACGACCTGAAGTACAATTCAGCTTATCCAAAAAAAAGGGTATCCAATTTAGGGCAAGCTGCATCACTACACAGGTCTTTTGATAAGACACAGGATTCAGGTGACTGAACATAATCATCTAGAACCACTGGAGACATCCAAGGGAAGTGATTATCAAATGTGAGGTCACGTATCTGGCAAATGATTCATGTGGTACTCTACACCCATCTGAAGTAGTACTTGGAGGCCATCCAAGATACACAAGAATGTTCTAAGTTATGTTATGAACCTCAACCCTACCCTGGATCTTCCTTGACTATGAAGCTAAGGCAGCTACTTCATGTGCAGATAGTTACAGTTGGACACCTATTTTAGGCATCAATCCCAAGCTGAATCCTGCCTCTGACTCTCCTTCATGGTAGGCCATGACCAAATTTCCAACATTAAAAACCAAGCAGCACTGATCTTTAAACTTCAGAAAACAGCAACAAGGTGACACACACAAAGTGTTTTACCCTTTGAACATCTGAAGAAGGAGTTTCTTTCATAATTAAAATAGGACACTGTAGCTTTGAATGTAGCTTTGCAAAGGCTCATTATCTAGCAAGAAAATTAACGACAGCTAAAGGAGTATTGACTTCTAAATTTGTGTAGCTTGTATTTTGTGGTGGGCTTGTTCTTTGGGTTTTTTTAAGAAAAAAGAGACATCTCAACCTAAAAAGGTGTTATTTTTTGATACTTAATGCTGGCTCAGGAATTTCATTTAATGATGCACCATTACTACTCTTCTCCAAGTACCAGGAGATTTAATACATTTTTGAGAAGAGGCTTCAAGATTAAAAAGAGTAACTTCAAAAAACAAAATTGCTACCATACTTCTGAACGGGAAAAGAAACATAATACTGTGACACCTGTGAGACTACCGTTACATCTAGTTCTATCATTCCAAATCATAAATTTTCATCACTGGGAAAAAGATATTCAAGCCAATCAAGCAACACAAGATGATAAAACACAATTGTAGCTGTCCTCCAGCTTCCGGATTTGCTAATGTCAGTAAAAAGGTAAATTCCAACTGCAAATTTTATTAGTATTGAAAATGCTGAAAAGTGTCTCCACCTTCACCTTTTCACTCAAAATCAGCCACCCAAAGAGCTTTTATTATATGAAATTCATAGAGTGAATTTCAGAGTAACTGCAATGGTTATATGAAGGGCTCAAATCTTTTCTCTGACAGATCTAGGCCATCTGAGTAGGTTTAAACTTCCTTCATCACTTCCAGACCGAAATTAGAGCATTTGGTCTGTATCGCACACCTTCTCTCTAATCATGACAAGCTCATTGGAAATTTAACTGGTAAATTGAAACTCCCATCCAAAATCTCTACCATAAATTACTACACTGGTAAAATGAAAGGCAAGGAGTTGTGCTGTCTTATTACATGAGTACTCATGTAACTGGCATTACTATTCACTGGTGTGAAAGACATTTAACTTCAAAATCAAATTTTTGCAGAACATATTTATAAGCATATAGCATTTCTGAATTATTAGTATATAGTTGCTAATCGAAGACATTATTTCGTTCAGTCACAATGTAAGAAAAAAAAAAAAAAGTGAAAATATCTAATGGAACAATACTTTGGGTAATATTTTTCAAAGAAAATGTTTCTTGAACAGAAGCCCAAGTTGGAGATTGTTTAAAAAAAGGAAGGACATGCACAATCTCTTCATCATTCTCTATGCAATTATAGTCCTGGCCTCTTCAGTGCTAGAAAGTATTTGCAATTGTTAAGAATGAAAAGGCCTTACAAAGCAGCATTCCATAAAAAGTCATAGGCAGATATGCCTTTCTCCAGTGCATGTTTAGACATCTCTGGGAAACACAAATAACATGTCTTCCACAAATATGAAAAGAGCACATAGTAAAATTAGAACAAAAAGTAGAGGCCAAGTACAGCTTCTTTTCTCTAAAACAGAAATGACTGTTCAATACCTGCATGAATTAGCAATATGTAAGTCCTCCTGTAGCTCTGTTATGTGAAACATTGGCTACCTGAAACACAAACAGTCCCAGTCATCCAGTGTCAGCCGGTACTGAAGCTCCTTAACAGAGAGGCTTCAGTTGTCCTCCACAAAATAGAACAACTGGATCAAAATAAAATTTCTTTATCGTGGCCATAGACAGAGCAGAATTTCAGCAACAGCTGATAGAAACAAAAAAGATAAATTGTTTGTCCAGTAGGCAAGTTCCTTTTCCAATGGGCTCCAATCACAGATTTTTTATTGCATGACCATTTACTTAAGTTCAAAAATTTTCCTGACTTCAGAGGAGAGACTAAACAAACAAGGATTTTCAAATAGTAATTTCTACTAGAAACAATCAGATTGTGGGAGCCAACATATCACATACAGTCCTCAAACATCTCCTCTACCCCCAAAACTGTCTTGTAATACCTGAAGCCATTATGGTAGGCCTGACTCATCCTTTGGCAAGGACCAAATGGGAAAAATTATAATTAGCTAACAACCAACCACAAAAACGGTAAAACACAGAAAGATGTATCTTTAAATCTTTATAGTCTGTCATTTTAGAAAAGCAAACTTCAGCTCATTCAGGGCTCAGTTGGAAAGGGTGCCATGCAAAGCTTTCATGGAGGGTAAAGGAGCTAGGGAGTGCTGGGAGTTTTTCAAGAACACTCTCCTAGTTATTCAGAACCAGTTTATCCTTTCTAAAAGCAAGGGAAGTAGGTGGAGCAAGCAACCCCCATACCTTAACTGTGATCTTCAGGGTCTGCCTAGAACTGAAAGGGAAATGCACCTAATTACAACGTCCCAGTCCTTAACTGCAGGCTACAAAGGAGACAAAGATTCCCTATTTATAAGGAGTCACATGAACAAGACAAGGAGCAATGAGCGCAAGTTGCTCCTGGGGAGATTCCATTTGAACACAAGAAGATTTTTCACTATGAGGACAGTCAGACACTGGAATGGTCTCCCAGGGGAAGTGGTGCATTCCCCCACTTTGGAAAGTTTTATGTCTCACCTTAACAGGGTGCTGAGACAACTCATATAAACATAATATCAGAAGGGCTGGATCAGATGATCCTTGAGGTCCTTTCTAACCTGACATTCTGTGATTCTACAATTCTACTATTCTATGATTACTGTCACCTGAACTGCACAGTCCACTGCTGAAACAGGAAGGTGTTGTATATACAGCAAAATCATGCACATTCTGTTGATAATGCACACTGATATATATTAATTATCTGACTGTCACATAGCTATTCATATACAACCATTTCTAACTGGTTTAAGATTGTTATACTTGTTAAAATGTAAATATATTTTGTATGCAAGTGGAAGTACCATCTGTAAATAAATAAAATAAATATAGCAGTAGAGAAACAATAATGACTTTAAGGTCACAATAACCTGGACAGTAATTGGAAAGATGTTCTTTCCATGTACTAGATAAAAGCAATACAGATCTTTTGGTCAAGACTAGAATACATACAGAAATTAACAGAATGAGAGAGCTACAAACTGTCTCTCCAGGAAGGAAGCCATGAATTACCAATAACTGCTTGATTTAAGATTCTGAAATAAAGATACAGAGAGACTGAAATATGCAACACAGAACAGATGTTGACATAACCATTTAAATCATACCTTCTTACTTTTTTAATAAAATATTAAAGTTTAGGGAAAATTGGGCATAAACAGATTCTTACCTCTTTGCTTGATGGGTGTGAAGTTTGAAGAATAAAAAATAAAATTTTCCTTTTAAAATCTGGCTTTGAGGTACCCCAGTATTTTACTTGAGCTGACAGAATCAGGCCTGTCATCTTACTATGCCAAGAAACCAGAAAATCTTGCAACTGAACTGAAGTAGTGCTGAACCAAAAAGTTCCAGTTCTGAGAGAAAGAGGGGGAGAACTGATGCTATCTGCTATCTGTATACTTAGCTATTTTCTCAAAAGGGGGTGCAAAAAAGGGGGTGTTTGAGGCAAAAGTGGTGAACTTTTGTACCCAACAGTACCCAGCAGAGCATAGGATACACATCACACCCATCAGCTGTGAAGATGATAAGAGTTTTAGGTAGCTTAAAAACCTCTCAGCACATTTTTCGATTGTATATATTGAACTCATTTTAAATCAGCAGTTAACATTTACTAACTCAGAGAAAGGAAATTTTCCCCTAGGAACCTTTTCAGTAGTGTTCCCAAAAATTAACTGTGAGAATGAGGCATGAGCTCAAACACAAAAATAAAGGAAGTCTACTGGAGACTCAGTTGTACTACAGCTTGAACATAAGGTTCAAACCTGAAAGATTAAGTTGGGTTTTTTTAAAAATGTACATTTCTACCTTCCACCATGGTGGGGTCATGGACAAAGTTTCCTTCCTTCAATCATTTCCATATTTTGCTAAACTTGAACTGTAAGTAGCAGAGGGGGAAAAAAAAATATGAATTTATGGAGAGGTTACTGGGATTTACCACAAGCTAAGCCATTAGTAGAATGCATCCAAATTTACAGCATTTAGTTTGTATCCATTAACTAGATGTAATTAACCACAACAGTAGAACCAAGATTATATAGCCTGAACTAGTAGATATTATTGGATTTAATAAATACACAGAGGTAATGGAACCTGTGAGCAACAAAACTGAACTCACTCATCATTACTGAGTCCTCTGTAATTTTTAGAAATTTTTAATTAGAAATCACTTATTTTGAAGAATTATTCTAGCAAACTTAATATTACCATTACCTAAAGAATACATGAGAATAACAGACTGATTCCAAAATGTCCACATCCATGCAATACATATGGAATATTACTTGTGTATGTGCTTAAGTCTACTCAGAACATTCTCCTGGACTGAATTAATAGCATAAACTCTTTTTTTTCTTTTTAGTTTAGTCAAAGCAAAAATTAATCCACTCACATATTAAAATAGCACATGCAGTAGTCATGTCTATTATTGATGACAACGTGGTGGCTACTGGACTGCTATAATGGTCTCAAGGAGTTTCCAAATATAAATATATTCTAATGAGATAATCCCCAGAGCATAAGTATGGAGGGATGCTATCTAAATACTGTCACTTCTGTTGCAGAACTGGTTTCAAATTAATTGTTTCTTTCTAAAGCCATAATTATCAGGAGGAATGCAGTTAGCCAGAAAAGATGAAGTTAAAAAGTGCATAATGTTTAATAGCTCATTAAATAGAAAATATATTGTAAATTTGGGAATCAGAATGACTTGCAGCTAACTGTGAGATGATGGGTCATGGCATATGAAAAGAGACTTTTTTGGCAGGAAAGCAATTTGGTAATGCTGACTGCAGCCTGCATTTACTTGACATTCGGGAAGATCGTATGACACCAATGCAGATGAGGTGAACAGTGAAGAGAAAAGGAAGAGCAAGGAGAGCTAGAGGAGAAAAAGTTAGGTTACCAGTGGCTGAGAGGATGATGAGGAAGAGAATATGAAAGTCACAACTGGGAGCTCAGGTTTTAAAGGGGGAGTGGGAAGATGGTGCTATACTGAAGGAACTCAGTGTATTCATATAGTGATAGCTGTGTCAGCACTTTTCTCACAGGGAAGGTTTATGTCGAATTCATATAGGTGAATAATCAGCAATTTTGTAATTTCTCTTCTGATATGAAAACATGGCAATTCTTATGTACCCATCGCTGAGCTAATTGAGTTGATTTTAAAAGCCAGTGCCATTTTTTAAAAGCATGAATTGTGTAGTTACCAGACACCAAATAAGCACTTATTATAATGCAACAAATCAACTCAACTCTGAAGAAATGAAGCATTTCAGAATAAACACTGTGTTTAAAAATACAAGAAAAAACAAAACAAAACAAAAAACTAAAATTTAATACCACAGCCTCAAAGCAAAAGAAGCTCAAAACACCTGAGCTAAGCTTAAACTATCCCTGAGTACATTTTCACATAAGCAGTGACCCCAACAATTACATGAGAGGCCACAAACATGACTAGACTGGGAGAGGGCAGCTGTGCATTTGCATGGTCACAACTAAATGAATGTCACACCAGCCTGCACAAACATGAGGTATAAAGCCCCTTAAAACCTTGTACAAAAGCACAAAGCGATGTATTCAGTACTGCAGCATGTGAGCTCAGGTTCCCAGATAAAGCGCAAGCTGCTTAATAGGGGAATATAGTTACTCAGTTACATCCTTCTGTCCTGTTAATTTTTAACCACAAGCTGACCTATGGGGTGAAAAAATCTGGGATACAGTTACATAGGATACTTCCATCCACATACTGGATGGCTGGGATAGAGCTAATTTTCTTAACAGTAGCTCTTAAGGTAATGTGATTTGGATTTGTGACCTTAAAGTGTCAGCAGACATGGATATGGCCACAACACAGCAGGCACACCCCTGGACAGGACTGTGGCTCGCTGATAAGGCCATGCTGGTGCAGATACATCCTGAATCCATCACAGCTGTGGATAAGTCCATGCAGCAGCAGGTATATCCCTGAAGAGCCTATGGTCTGCAGAGTATTCCATGCTGGAGCAGGGGCAAGAGAAGGAGTCCATTGCAATGTTAAATCCTATGACCCAGTCCAAAGGGACCAGGGGTGGAGATTCTAATGGATATATCTTTAAATTATTGTAACCTGGGATTTGAGTTCTATGCTATAGGAAGCACTATATCAGGAACCACCCGAACCAGTGGCACATGAGCTTTAGAAGAAGCCGTGCAAGCGCAGCAGTGACTCAAACTGAGATGACTTTGGTGCCTCATAACTCCATAAAACACAACACCTCTCCTCTTCTGAGTGACCAACATAACAACCATAATCCAAGTCAGGGACTAAATTAGCTCAATAGACATTTTATGGACATTATGGGGGGTCACAGACTAAGGAATAACATCTGCATACCTACCAAAGGGCAGAAAGGGGAAGGGAGTGGTTAATAAGGTGTGTTGGATAATGTAGAACCCGAGCATGATTTAAATGGTAAGGAAAATTAATCTGCATGGGAGGAAGGAGGAAAACATGTCCTACATCAGAAGTTACACCTGGATTCATGGCCACTTCTTTCTTTGAACATCCATTGCCCAAATATCAATATAATGCCCAAATTATGAAGGTCTGGACACTTTGGCAGGAATGTGCTTTAAGTATTACCTTAATTCCAATGCAAGGGATATCCCTCATGATTCTAAACTGAACAGGAAAAAAATGGGATCATATAATAGGAAGTGTCAGGAAACATTAAGTGTATTGGCTGATAATATTGTATTGGAATCTATAGCATACAAATAAAGTATTTCTTCTGTCCAGATGCCAGTGAGCTTATAAATTAGAACTTATCTCACTTTATTTGTCACTGTTACCAGACCTCAAAATAGAACTGTTTTTTTTATAAGTTTAGCTTATTTGTTACAATACACAGATAAAAAAATTTCAAAGCTAAATAAACAGAGGTAACACAGTCCAAAGAGGGCATTTTTCTCCTGTCATAATGCTGAAACAGATCTTTTTTTGTGCAATTAAGCTTTAAACATGACCTCATTTCTTTCAGGAATACCATAGCCTGATAAACTTCCTCAGAAAGTGACTTTTTTACTTCAGTGAAAAAGTGAAAACATCACATTTGGAAATTTTCATGATTGTAACTGTAGTTTTTAATACTATAACACCTGTAGCATCTTTCTGAAAATTACCTGCTGCTATATGGTGTCTGTTCTGAATTTAAGGGGACTGAATGTTTATAAAAGGTGCAGGACTGACAAGCCACCAAGACAAAGCTCAAGTCTTGATTTTTTACCCAGAATACAGATACAAACACAGTCATCTCAACACCACTCCACCCACGTGCCTTCAACGTGGATGACTCTGAGCAGTCAGTTACATTTATTCAGGATCACTTCAGAAAAGTCTTCAAGCACGTAATTAATTTGATGAGAACCGCTGAAGCCACACACAGCTGAAATGCTTCCGTGATCAGACCTCAGGTTTTGCCTCTCTGCACACAACAGGCACAGATCCTTATTTTCGCTAGTGGTCACCTTTGCTATATGGACATTTCTACCATTTGGTAGCGACCAAACTACTACTATTTTATATAAACCATGAGACAAGCTTCAGATGGTATTGGCTCTCATCCCTTACTAAAAAAGATCCAAATTTCATTAGTTTTCTATGTACAAATGGCCTAGAAAGCCATTGTCTTTCCTCAGAGCCATCAAGCCATTCTCTGTTAGTCTGCAGTCCCATTAAGTGCAATGACACAAAAGGCAACAACAGATTATGGTTGAGCCTATAACTCAACAAGCCAAAAGATATCTTAAAGAGGAATAAATACAAAAAAAGTCTCAGCTGAAAGGGGATCTTTAGCTCACATACCTCCCATTTGCACAGCCATGAGGCAGAAGGTAGCAACTAGGCTGAGAGTGCACAAGAGGTCCTCTCACATGTAGAGTTTCAGATGGTGAGGAAGAAGCTACAAGAAGAGCCTGTAACCAGGAAGGGCATCTTGCATAAAGATGCTCAGATGGCCAGGAAGAGCCATTTGGTGGCCCAAGGGCTACACCATGCCCTCTCCATGGCCCAACATGTCAGACAGAGACAAGCAAAGGGCAACCTGCCATGTAGCTGCCTGGCTTGTGGCAAGATGGGCTGGAGGCCACAGCTCTGTCTTGTCAGTATATGATATAGAAACTGTAGCAGAGGAACGGAAGAAATTCAGTGCGAGAGTATTGCAGCAAATCTGAAAGACTTGTCAGATCTGTACTCCTGTCTCTAATAGATCTAGTGTGAGAAAAGTATTATATCCTACTTTTAAAAGAAAAAAAAAAATAAAATAAACAAACAAACAGTAGACTAAGCAATTGCAGTTTGGTTCTCGTCAGTTAAAATACACAGTACTGCTATAATGCCTCCTTGCATTTCAAGAAGGAAATTGCTTTATTTGATGAAGCCAGTGGTCCATCTAGCCCAGTACCTCAGTTTCAAATACTGGATCTTAATATTGCAACATAGGCAAGGAATCTTCCATGCAGAGAGAGACCTACATACAAACAAGACTAAAAACTTGGTTATCTATTTCAAAAATGTTTCATACTTACTAAGCAACTTACCAGCTCTTAGTATTTTGCTGTTTATACAACCAAATTGGTTTGTTGCACTGTGCTTTTGCATTTATTTACTTGCAAAGTTTGTCAGTTCAAAGCACCTTACACAGCACTAGCTCCAATTCGTGATTCAAGCACAGAAGATTACCAAACACCCACAAGTCCAAAAAAAGCTCTGTGTGTTTTCACCTGTGTGCTACCCTATATTATGACTCTCCCTTTGGCGTTGTAAAAGGGATGCTCACAGTAGAGGCAGCTATATACAATGTTGTCCTGGGGCTGAGAGACCCGTGTTCAAGTTTCATATTACAAGATCAGCAAGATATGAAGTTAGGCTTCTGGAGAATGTAAGATATCAATCCATATACAGTGTGGCTTATGAGGTTTGATAAGATTGAAACAAGGGAAAAAAGGTCTATTTCTCACTTTTTTAATATATGCAACTAAAGTGATTCTTCTGTACCACAAAAGATACGGGAGCTACTCCTGTAACTTACTCCTCACTAATGTAAGGATCAAATCCATGCAATGCACTTTCTAGCACTACTCCAAGCAATAGCTATACCTACAACACACCATGCAAATCAGTGTACTGACACAGGCAAACAGAATAAAAAGTTAAGAAAGCTTTTTTTAGTGACTTTTTCCCATTTTATGTAAATATGTAGTGTCCTGCCATAACTAGTACTGTATAGCATGATGTCTTTAATTTCTCTAGCCTATCTCCAAAGAGTTTTTCAAAACAAATTACATGGAAGGCATAAAAGGCCTTGAACTGTTAATCATAAAAATGGGATTGCTTTACACTAGTAGTATGAAAAAGTACATCAGGTGGCTATTATTGTTTTGTCTTACCTTTTGATAAATAAGCCACTACATATGGTAAGCAAGGTAGCTAGCAAGAGTGTACGAAGAATCAAAGCACAAAAATCATCATCTTCCCAAGTTCTAACCAGAGCAAAAGAAAAGAGGTTAGTAGTTGTCACCAAGAAAAATTTACATTACTATTGATGTTTCCACATTCACTCCTATATTTGATGAGTTTTATGAATCTGAACTGAGTTATGTGTGTCTTAAAGGATATATTAGCAGCTGACAAAACCAAACCAGAGGACCAAATTTCCTGTTGAAATAGCTCCAAGTGGGGGCCTCTGCTTTTAAAAAGCACTTCTGATGTGAAGGTGTGCACTTACAATGGATTCTGTGAAGCTCAATGTATTATGTAAATGTTTTCTCATCCTAAAAAAAAAAAAAAAAGGAAGCAAAATCCTTTTGAAGTGCACACTTAAATTCAGTGATCTAAGGATAATGGAGTGAATCTCCAGCTGGTTTAAAATGTCAGAGCTTCAACTACTCCAATGGAGCAATGAAAGTCTATATCAGACTGAGATACTCCTCTTAACACATAAAAAAGAAAGTGAATGGGGACAGGTCAGTATTCAGGTCTCTGACATAGGCCCCTTCTGTTATATGCATCCAAACACAACTTTTGCCTCAATGCCTTTAAAATGCAGCATCTCAAACAGAAAATGCATTTTCAACTGAAAAGCTATTGCTACCTGAATTATCTGGAGCTGTAGTAGAAAATCGATGAGAGAAAGACATTTAAATGAGATGTTTAAATATAGACTGTAAATATGAGACTAAGCATTAATTAATTATATTTGTAGGGTCTCTACTTGCATTAGCCTCTGTATCATCATGCAGTCTTTGTTTATTTTCATTTATTTTCTTTCTTTGATGACGTTTGACTAATTAATACATTGAGGAATCACAAGATCAAATGCCATCCATGTACCACAAAAATAGGGTGTATTCAGTGTTTCTGACACACTGATGAGAAAGGACTTTTTTTTTTTTTAACTTTCAGTACTTAACAAAGGAAATAATACTGCTTTGCTGGATAAACTTTCTGATTTTTATTTTAATTTTCAGTGAACAAATAGCTGCAGAATAATGTGACTTAAAGAAGCATTTCTAATAAAATCCTGCAGAAGTTAAAACAGGGGCATAGAAATGCTTGCTTACTGATAGAGAGAGAATAATTTTTAAAAATTGTGATCAAATTTTTGTATAGATACCTATTACGTAATGCACTTTTCTTTAATCCAAAATCAGTGATTTGCTTTAGTTTGATAACTAGGTAGCATTGTTCTATTACTTATTTATAGTAGTAAACCATACAACATAATTAATGCAACATATTTTTAATACACCATTTAGGCTTTACATAGTTAGGTAAGTAGCAATACAGCCAGCAATAAATTTAAGTGTTAAGATGCTCAGACCTGAAAAAGTTCATGGTATGTTTTGCTCACCAAAAACATATAGTCTGCATTTGTAAAGAAGTCTTTTATCAAGTCTGTCATCACCTGTGATGAAATTACGAAACTTCCTGGTTGATGCATTTTTCTCTGCCACCTCAATTCAGTGTAAAGTATTATCTACCCTATGTAAAACTAGATAGGGTTCAATGAATCATCACTTTTCAACCTGCAAGCACAGCAATCTCTAATACCCATCTGTACACACAACTATTTACTACCATTCAGAACTAGTTTCTCATGAATTCCCCACCAGAATTACCAAGTGCACTACAAGCATCTATATGTAAAGTTGAGATCCCTCAGATCATAAGAGGCAGGCAAAAAGGTTACCCCATATGTCCAGTATGATGAAAGATACTGTCAGATTAGTAATCATTCCCTGATTAAAACAGCATGACAGGAATCAAGATTTTATTTCAGTCACCCACTACCAGCAGCCTATCTAAAATTAATACCATACTTTTGAAAGCCCTCTTATGTTCAAACAACATGTGGTAGCAGTGAATAGTAATCCTGATTTGCTATCAATTAAATGAGCAAAGCTTTCCACTGAAATTATGGCACTTAGATATTTACATTTGTAAGAATAACAGTACTGTAATTTTGAAAATTGGGACTTCATGGAACAAAAAAACCACACAGCTTTCAGTATTGCCTCAGCAGTATCAATTTTCTGAAATAAAATGTTAATACTGAAATTTATATTAATTTCTTTACTACGTTAATTATACAGACAAAAAACGATGTAGGCATCAATATGAAAAGAATACAGAATTACTGTGCAAAAGTATAATGAAAGATGCAACCTTTGATACCCCTGATAAAAATGCCTTAGTACGTTGTTTCCTCAACTTTAGCTCAGCTATATACCTAGTACCACCAAACCACTATTTTTTTACTGTTTACCCTACTCTACAGAAAAGAATCTTAATTTATCCATTTGACTTCACTTAGATCAGCCCATAAAGTAGCTTTAAAGTGTTAAATATACAGCAGGCTGAATGGTAATGCCTGAAACTAGTTGGTAAGAGAGAGAAACCAGATAACAATTATCATTTAGTCAATAGTAATTTAAATGTATCCACTGCTGTGTGAAGAGCCGAAGACCCTGAATACTTTACGGGGCTTTCAAGGATAGGGGTGAGTATGTTTATTATTTAAATTGACAGTTCTGCAGGAATCAAAGTACGGTTCCCTAAATACTGAGCCAGTGGCTACTGAGGGGTGGTCGGTGTAGAAGTGAGCTGCTTAGTGCTCTAAAAGCAGAAATACCGATAATCTCTAAGCAAAAGCTGAAAAGAGAAAGCAGTAACTACACATATACTTTAAAATGCTTTAAGCGATTATTTTAACTGCCGATTATAATGAAATGTACAGAAAAGCCATGCATGGCAACTCCTGACAGGGCACTGCAAGCCATTGCTCTTTATCCTTTGCATACACAACCCGGAGTTCAATCCTACAGCTCCACAGGAACAGAGCATTTTATTTTAAAACTTTCTCTTGCAAAGCTATAAATGTGGTGGAATAAGGGGAAAGCCCTCTCCCTATGGCTTACAGAACCAGCAACATATTTAGTAGGTAGAGGAGCTCACTAAAACGTGAAGCAAGCAACGTGGAGGGAGAAGGTTGTTTCATACTATATACGCCACAACTTGGGGAGCGTTACACACAGAAAGAAACGAAGCCATGAACCATATCTTTATAGTTCTTTTTTCCAAATTATTCCTAAAGCAACTCCTCGCGCTTTCCGCCTCTCCCTGAAGGCGGCCGGAAAGCCTTGGAGCTCCAAAGCAGGGGAAAGCCCCAAGTGCCCGGGGGGTGCTGCGAGTTAGCGGCCACTCTTCCAATATCAGCAGTTGGGCTGAAAAACGAGTGGGTTCCCCTGCCCCCCCTCCCGCCCCCCAAGGCTCTGCTGAAAAACTGAAGTGTTCCGGTGCATAAAATAAAATAATTTTTCAAAAGATCCTTGCGGATCCCCCGGCGCAGGGCTGAAGTAGACTTCCCCGGCACCGTTCAGCAGCGGCGGAAAGGCAGCGGAGGCAGTTCCACTCACACTCGGTTTTCTGCAACTTTTGGCCAGCGGGAGGGCGGCAAGAGCAACCCCGCACACCCAGTGCCCAGCCCCGCCGCGGCCGCTCCGCGGGGTCTCCGCCATCCACGGAGGGCATCTCCCGGCCCCACCACCACCCGCTTCTAGACAGGCACACAGACACATGCACCTCACCTACCTGCAGCCCCGTTTCCTGATGTAGAGACCTAGGGATCCGCCGCCTCCCGTCGCGGGGAAGCTCCAGCCTCACCGCCCGGGCATCGCCGGCACACGCCCCGCGCCCCGCCAGCGCCCGGGGGCATGGAGCGGCACCGCGCTCCGCTCCCCTCGGTTCCTCTCGGCTCGGATGAGCTGGGGCAGGCAGCAGTCCGCCGGGGCCCGGGGTCTCCCTTCGGCTTCTCTGGGAATACACCAGAAATCCAGCTAAGAGATACTAGAAGAAGGGTGAAGTAAGTGGGATGGGAGGGAAGACTTGAACTGCTTCTTGTGGACGATTTCAGAGTATTAATAATAATAAATAAATAAATAACAATTAAAATGAGGACGAAGTATGAATTAGCTTTCGGAAAAGCGTAGAGTGAGGAAGTCCTGCAGCCCGGTGCGGCTCCAGCCCCTCCGCCAGCTGCGCGCGGTCCCGATTCAGCCCCGCCGGCAGAGGAAGGGAGGAAAAACCGGCGCGTCCTGCAGCAATCCCTCCGTTAGAGCATCTCTGATTGGTTTGCCTTTCATACACAGCACGACTTCCCCCTCCTGCTGCCTCCTTCTCCCTCTTGGGAAAAGTAATTGGAGAGCCAGAGCTTCACCTTCAGCAGCAACAGCAGCTGCCCCTCGCCCAGCCTACGCGCACCGCGGAGCACCGCGGAGCCGCCCCGGGCGGACGGACAAGCAGAGGCAGCTCCAAGCGCGCCCTGCCGGGGGGAGAGGGGAAAGGGGGAAGGGACGACTCTGCTCCACCGTGTTCCTCCAGCTCCTCACTTCTCTCCTTCTCCCCCAGCCCCTTTAGAAGGCAGCAGGTCCCCGTGGCAGCCGCCGCTCTGTCTGACCGAGGCGCTGGGCGCCGCCGGCACTGCCCACCGCCTCCCCCGCCGCCCCCCCACACCGGGGCTTGGCCGCCCTCTTGGCAGGGCAGGGCAGGGCAGGGCAGGGCAGGGCAGGGCAGGGCAGGGCAGGGCAGGGCAGGGCAGGGCAGGGCAGGGCTGGGCTGGGCTGGGCTGGGGCAGGGCAGGGCAGGGCAGGGCAGGGCAGGGCTGGGCTGGGCTGGGCTGGGCTGGGCTGGGCTGGGCTGGGCTGGGCTGGGCTGGGCTGGGACGGGACGGGACGGGACAGGGCTGGGACAGGACTGGGCTGGGACAGGGCAGGGCAGGGCTGGGCTGGGCTGGGCTGGGCTGGGCTGGGCTGGGCTGGGCTGGGCTGGGACGGGACGGGACGGGACGGGACAGGGCTGGGACAGGACTGGGCTGGGACAGGGCAGGGCAGGGCTGGGCTGGGCTGGGCTGGGCTGGGCAAGGCAAGGCAAGGCAAGGCAAGGCAAGGCAAGGCAAGGCAAGGCAAGGCAAGGCAAGGCAAGGCAAGGCAAGGCAAGGCGCTGCTCTCGCCTGCCTCCCTCCGCTCCTCTCCCCTCCCGAGCGGCGGGACAGGAGGTGCGAAGTTTCCGCACAGGCCACGGAGACGACGAGATATCCGCGGATCCCAGGAGGGGCTGAGGGTGGCACCGCTGCCGCTCCCTCGGGATCCGCCTTCCCGTCCGCCGGGAGGCAGCCGCCGGGCAATGCCGGGCAGGGTTGAGCAGCTCCGCCGGGGCAGGAGGGTCGGGGCCGCCGCTGCCGGTGCGGGGGCAGGGGCAGGAGGGACGCGGCGGCGCTGGCGGCAGCCAAAAGCTGGGCTGTGTCTCCCTCCAGAGGGAGAAGGGAGTCACGCACGGCAGCTCCGGTGGCGGGAAAGCTGAGGCTGAGATCGAGACCGTCCTGCTCGGCTGGTGCCCGAGCAGGGGGGACCGTGGGCTTGGTCCGCACCTGCGCTTGAGTGGTGGCCGAGGAGCCCATGATGGCTCAGATCCTGAAGGTCTCTTCTCCCCTCTGCTTGAGTATGGGCGTTGGGTCGCAGTCATCTGAGAACAGAATTAATAAAGGGAAATGTTGGTGGGTGAGGATGAGTAAAAGGATAGCTTGCACATTTATTGAAGTGTTCTGGGCTGTTCGAATGAGGTCATAGAGAAGTGGAGGGGAGCGAGGCAAAGGAGGCAGGAAAGGATCCTCATTCATTAAAGTAATATCAAACAGAATAAAATTCTTATTTTTCTCCTAGAATTCTTGTCCATTTCTAGGTTAAATGGGGATAAATACATGCAGCATTAAGAAGTACTGATGTAATCATCTGATGACTATTTTTAATTTGTACAGAACTGACAAAATTGTCTGGTTATAATTTTGCAAGTTTTCTGAAAAGGAGATTTTGTTGACTCTTAAACTGTCATCACATCTTATACAATGTTGATAGCTCTGTGAGAGACCTAAGAGGGAGGTGAAACACTTCCCCAGTTGTTACTCTTCATATTAGCACTTTTCCATTTAAGTAAGGATTTGTAGAATGGTTGAATGATTATTTTTTTTCCAAAGCAATACAGACTTAAAAGTCGATGAAGTAAAAAAAATAAAAGAATTTTAAAAAATTAAAAAGAAAAAATATTTAAGAAAAAAAAAAAAAAAAAAAAGAAAAAAAAAAAACAAAAAACAAAAAACCAAAAAAAAAAAAACCAAAAAAAAAAGAAAGAAAAGGAAAAATGAAGGCTTGATGTTGACTACCCCACACATAGTGACTTGGCTCTGGGAGGAAATGCAGAGGCTGGTATGGAAAGGGCAAGTTAAAAGCAGCCTGGTATGTGGCTGTCACCATGGCTATTGCAGCAAGCTCTGCAGTACATATGCATGCCTGGATGCAGACTGCAGCCAAATTAAGAGGTTGGTGGTGGTCAGGAGGACAAATGTGGTTTTACCTCACTCATTGGAAGCTGGTACAGTAACACCATGATTTCCCTAGTTGGTTACCAAGTTTCTACATTTGCAGAATTGCAGCTAAAAATAATGCAGAGGGAACAGAAATAACCAAGACTGTGTTGCTGTCAGCAGCATGATTTCAGTACATTGAGGTAGACCCAAACTAATGTGGATCCAGAGGGGGTGGATGGTGTTGCCTCCACGGTGTGAAATGACCAAGGATCCTGAATATATACTGGAATGGGTAACATCTACTGTTCTGTAGGACCACAAGCATTTTTACAGTGTTAAAAGTAGTCAAAGTACATGGAAAAGACAACAGCAGCAGCTAAAATCCATCTGCTGCAGATGTTGCAGTTTAGACACAGCAAACACCTTGTATTTATGGGAGAACATATGCCTGTATTATCTGCATGTATCATTACACTCAATTTGACTGCATATTTTGAGACCAGAGGATAGTGAGTAGTTTCATACTGCTTTCCTGCTGTTATGGAAATCAGGCAAACATGTCTCAAGACACATGTATTATCACCCAGCTAAAACAATACAGTCACATTCAAACAATAGAAGAAAAAGCAGTAAGCAAAGCAATAGAGAAGATGTTTTGAAACCCAGGAATCTGGTCTGTGCAAATCTTGAAAAACGTGATCATTATTTACAGTGTGATGCTGCTGCACATCAGTAGTTGTCCTAGATCACTTTGCCAGGCAAAAATCTGAAAAATCTGTGAAAATCTGAACAAATCCACAGGTTGTGTGACACCATGCAGAAAGACATGCTTTCAGAAAACTTTCCTATGTGCTTTCACAGATGGTGTGGCCAACACTCCTGGGAACAACTGAAACAATCCATTGCATCTATAGAGTGCAGCTGGTTTTACAGATGCTTACTTAGTAAGCCTGACTCATCTCCAAAGGTGCATTTGTACATGCTGCACATGCACAATATGATAAATCTTCCATTTTCTGGTAAAACCAGATTGGCAATCTTTGTCCTAGAGAGCCTGTATTTATATCTTTCTGACTGGAAAATCCCCAGCTGAATACTGTGGCCTTAGAACACAACACAGTTATGAAACACTTTTATTATATGAATGTTCTCTGTCTTTCTTCAGCTTGTTTAGTTTTTGAGCTAGTGTCACTATTTCTTACTTTCTGTCAATTTGTAGGGCTCATCCACATGCTAAAAGAAAAACATAAACATTAAAAAGGGCATTCACACTTGCAACAGGTACAGTGTTTGGAACAAATTTAGCATTTCCATTTCAAGATGAACAGCACAGCATAAAAATCAGGAAAATAACTTGGTTCTGAATGGTCGTATATTTAGGGCTCTAGTATGTAACTGTTTTAAACACTGATTTTACTCAGAGGTAGGCATGTTCTGTGCTGGTAAATAGAGAAAAAGAAAATTTGTAATTTGGTAGCCACATACAGAATTTTGTCTCTAAGAAACAATGAGTTGACTAATGTTTACCAACAATTTTGCTTCCTTATCAGTTCTTAGAGACAAAAATCATCACTCACCATACTACTGCCCTAAACTAACCAACAGTGCCAGTTGCAGCACTGCTTTTCAGTTTAGCAGTTAGTTTCTCATTTTGTTCATAAAGATTAGCTTTTTACTTGCATCTCTCTTAATATGGGGCTTCAGGTACTAAAATAATCAGGAACAGAAAGTGCAGCTCTCATTAGGAATACCTCCCTGTAAGGAGAGCAATAGTGGCTTAGAGCCTGATGTACAGCAGCATCCTACAATGTTCCTCTATTGCCATCCCTTAAAGCTGAGGAAGAGAAAGTATAGAATCCAAAAGCCAGCTTTTGCCCCTCTTGAAAATGGGCATGTTTACCATTTTCCAGTTATTTGAGACCTTCTCCTGTCACCATGAACATCTGCAGATAATAGTGGTCTTATGACAACATCATCCCACTCCATCAGGGCACTTGGATGCAAAGTGCACCTAATTTGGTGGACTACTGTATGTCCATTTTACCTCAGTGGTCCCCATTGATCTTCTCCTGTCAGGGGTGGTACTTTACTCCCCCAGACTCACCAATAAAGCAGAATTAAACAAAGATGAAGAAATCCTGGGATGAATGCTTTTTGTCTGACCTAACCCACAGAATATCATACAAAGAGATCTTTCTTCTTACTCTATTTCATAAAAAGAGAAAAATCCCTCAGGCAATGAGAACTGTAGCTATTTTGAAATATAAAGATGCTTCTTTCTAAGACTTTGTAAAGCACCTTAGCTCCCTAAAGGGGAAAGATTTAAAAACCTGCACTCCTCATTTCTCATTTGCTACGTCTTGACAAGTCACTACCAAGCTTTTTAGATTTTTTATATATCATCATAAGGCAGTTTCCCTTCTATAATGCAATAGAGACCCTATGCTGCCAGGCACAGTGTCTGAGTCTTGCTCTGGGTGAAGCATGTACCAAAAAGTAAGGTGTTGCAATATTTCATGCTTTGAAGCCTAATTTTCTTTTTGAATCCAGGCTGTAATCCCTTTGAAAAGCAGAAAAAAAAGACCAGAAGAATTTAGATCAAAAGTAGAACAATACTTGGTCTCCCCACCTTTTGAAAATAAGCTTAAATTGTATTTTTAACAAGTAATTTGCTTCATTATATTATATAGTTAATAGGAAACAGGTCTGTGCTTTATTAAACCACAAGGAAGAGTTCATGGGCCCAACATTTTGAGCTGACTACAGGGTTTCATTGCACAGCAAAGGTTTGAATTACAAGAATATTAAGTGTATTGCTGGTTTATTATGAAGGTTCAGTAAGCATTATTCATGAGCTTCGGAAAAGGCCCAAACTATATCCAGGAAAAAAAATAGCCATCTTTCCTTAAAAAAAAAAAAAACCACCTATTCCTCCACCTACATATGTGGGACTCAGAGTATGCACTAAATCAAGAATCCAGAGAAAGAAATCAGGAGGAAAAAAAGAAAAAAAACAGGAGAAAAAGTGTATGCACACATCTGGTCTAAATTTGGATTACTCTGTTTTATAACTCATTTGTGCATACATTTGCCTTAATCTGATACAATATGGTAGTTCCTATTTTCCTGTGTATCAAACAACATCATCACTTGCTGTCATGCTACCAACGATTTTAAACTGAAGAAGTGTTTTAATTTTGGCTTAATGTCTGCTAATTTTGTTTCAATATTATTGTAAAGGTTGCATAATGGACACAATTGACTAAAAAGCAGACCTCCTTACCTAGTGAGATTTTTATCTAAATTTAAAATAAATATGATTATTTACAAAATGAATATGATTGTTTCCAAAATTATGTATTGAATTATTTTCATGAATTAATTACACCTATATAATTAAATTATATTAAATAAAAGGAGACCATGTGAAAACAGGAGGCTAGGCACAGCAAGAGTAGTAAAGGCAAGTAAACATGAAGCTGATTTCACAAAATGAATCACACATTTTTTTCTGAAACTTCTTCACTGAGGGCAATGTGTGTTGGCAGTCTTGAGAACTCATCTACATGAAGGATTAGACTTCACTGTAGAGATTCATGGTGCCATTTATTATCTCGTGATATAGGATTTCCTAATCTGTGTAGTGTCATTTTAAAAACAGGCATCACAAATTCTGGTTAAAAAGGTGTCAAAGCTTATTAGTCCAGTAACTCGGTTCTTTCACAGCAGGAGATGAATAAGGGGGTTGTCAGATACGTTGTTTGCTGCAGGAAAAAACCTCACTGTGAACTTACCTGGGTTATTTTTTCCAGAGAAATAATAGAATCATAGAATTATTTTGTCTGTGAAAGACAGTTATGATCTGCAAGTACAATTGAGACTGTACCGTGCCTACTTTACTGTTTTAACACGTTCTTTGAAATATATGTAATATATAAGAATAATATATAATAATGGTATAAAATAATATAATCCAAAGTTCTGTAAGCTTAGTGAATGATATGGCATGTTAAATAGGAGTAAGCTGCTCTGTCCCTCAGTATTAATTTCAGATTTTAAGCCTGTCTTCTGAAATTTAACCACCTGAGTTTTAATAAGGGAAGGAAAAATAAGAAAATTTCACTCAAGAACATACTAGGCTTCTGTATGTGCATTTAAAAACATTAAAAGGTGCCTTAAATGTTGTTACAGACTTTATTTTATGGTGTTCTAATAGCAAGGCAAAAAAAATATATTTTGATATCTTTCTGCATATTGAGTACAAGCAAAAGTAGAGCTTTCCACAAGCCAAGAACAGCACAAGTACCATTACTTAGAATATTATCTACCATATATTCCAAAACACCTTGAAACTCAGAAAAGGAGGAGGGAAACCAAAACAGGAAGAGAATATTGTCATGTTAAATGTTCTGGATTGCAGATTTCAAGATATTTTCAAAAACAAGACCAAAATGAAACACTTTTTTTTTTCTTTTTTTTTTTTTTCCCAAGAAAAGAGAACCAATGAGCATTTTGGCTTGGCTGGGGACATGCAGCTATTCATTCAGCTTGAAAATATGCCTCTGATTAATGCAGAATCAAAAAACCTAATTCTGTATCTGTAAAAAGTTACACTTTCCATTTAGAGTAGTTACACCTTTCAGTGAGATTACAAATGTGGAGCTAATGAATTACATAGATAATAGTTTGAATATAAGTAATTTCTCATTGTATAAATACAAAAGATAATTATACATACCTAGAGAGGATTACTGAGAGGATCACTTTTACCTCAGAATCTGCAGGGCAAGGAAGGCAGACAGTGAACTCTGCCTTCCTTCTCCAGCCTTTCCTCCTCCATCAAATACATGGTAGGAAGCACTGAGGGCTGTGTGCCTTTGAGGTGTTTCTGCTTTTGTGGCTGTTGTTGTCTGATTCTTTTGAAGGCAGTAAATCTGTAGTTTGCAGCCCTTTAGATTAACCTTGCCTTATTCAGAGCTTGGACTGCATGAGGGCAGAGTATCGGGATGCCCTGATCCTGATCCAAAGAGTTCTCTCGTGTTACAACCAAGTCCACCCTCACCTGGCCAAGGTGAATTAGTTAGAATCTGCTTACTCATATTGAACAGTGAGATGTGGATGGACAGAAATGTTAACCACTGGCTCCCTGCACCCTACATGCCCTGCCTGGTATCCAACATCTTGCCAAGATGTTTATTCTGAGAGATGGATCGCATCAACTCCGGCCAACCTGAAGAGCTTTGCCACCTGCTAGGTTACCTCACATAGCAATTCAGTTCCTTTTTTTCTCACCTGGAATCATGGTAAACATAACACAAACATCTTGGCTTTTTCTTGGATGCACATAATGCTTATTTTCTGAAAACCAGACCAAATATAATATAAGAGTGGTGAGTAATAACTAGCAGAGCTCTAAGTTATTGAGGATGTGTTGTGTAGGGTCATGAGAATCATTCTGATATTTTCATTCCAACCAGTTCTTAATCACTTAGAGTTTTCATCTAAAAATATACTTTAGGGCTGATCATTTCTTTGTGTGTTTGCATCCCTGAAGCTCAGTCCTCACAATGAACAAAATGCACTTTTTTTCCTTGTGGTCAGGGGACACACATCCATAGCTTCTGTAGCACCGTGCACTTGCACTGGGTTTTTGGCAACTGGAAGCAGAATCGGTGCTCAGAGCTCAGTGGGGAAAAATTTGTTTTTCTGATCAGTTTAAAGTTATCTCAGATGTCTTCACTCTGCATAGCCTGGAGGACAGTGAGGTGATGCTGCTACTAGAGTGATAAACCCACTACATAAATCTTCTTTGTTTTCCTCCTGCTTTAAGTTTCATGGCATATCGCCTGCTCCCTGCCAGACACCAGAATTACCTCCTTATCCACAAGTGCCCTGGTTTTCCCTGGCATTAAGCACCCACAAATGCCAGAAAAGCTCTTGGAGATGGCTCGTGGGGGGGGGGATGTTATTTTTTAAAAATTCGAGCAAACACTGTAATGGAGAGAGTTTGCCACCAGATGTCAGAAGGCAGACTAGACAACACAGCACCCTACCGAACCTTGATAAGGGACATTTCGGTTCTTCCGCTTCCTTCTCCTGTCCTCCTCTCTTGTCACATCTCTGCATACACACAGAGCAAGAAAATCGCCCGGGGAACACCAGGCTGGGGTTTTTGTTTGTTTTTATTGTAGTCTTACACAGATAAAAAGCAGACCTAATTCTCTGTTAAGCTTCATGTGAAGTATCAAAGAAAAAAAGTTGTCTAAAATTAAAAGTTTCTGAATAATTAAAAGCTGAATAATTAAAAATTCCATGAGCTCTGGAACTCATTTCCTATGGATTTTACCTCATAGAATCATAGAATCAGCTGGGTTGGAAGGGACCTCTGAGATCATCAAGTCCAACACTTGATCCACTACTGCTTCTCATGGTTGATTGAAGCTTTTCCTGTGCTGGGGAACATAAAATTTTCTGGGTTATTTGTGTAAGGGTGATCTTAATGGACAGCTTTTCAGACTGATACACTTTTTGCTTTTCTCTCTTCTTCCCAGGAATCTTTTTTTATAGTGACTGAATAGGTTTAAGACTCCAAGCCATGTCTCAAATTTTGTTGAAAAATCAAATAAGGCTCCAAAATGCACAAAGCTTACTTCTATAGGAAAAGTAGCAAAAGAAAAGGCAAGGACAGCTTAATCTATTACAGACTTAGATTAATGAGGCCACTAATTTTACAGTCTAACTCTGCTAGAATTACTTAAACACATGAATTTGCATTGGCAATTTAAATGTTCCACTAAATATTCTGATGATTCCTCATTTTTCTGCCAGATTATGAATTTATAGAATATGCAGAGATGTGCTTGATTAACCATCAGCCTTTGCTAATGAAAACCTGGTTCCTTGGATTGTATGTTAGTGGGATACCTCTCCCCTCTTTTTTCTCCCTTCCTTTCAAATTGATGACAGCATCAAACACCATAATTTACACCAAGATTCCACATCCCTCCAATACAGCCAAATAGGCAGCATGGATAAGAGAGAACATTGGCCTTCCACCAGAGTGCTGTGGTTCCAGCTATGAATTTCTATGATTATTTCAGTGAGAATAAGATTAAAGGCTCAGCACTTTCTTCTTATTGTAAGCTTGTGCTTATTCCATCCCTTTTTAATTGTATGTATTTTTACTATGGTAAATTAATGAGGTTTGCTTTATTATCCCATAAAATTTTAAGCTTTGATTAGTCTGGCTCTTAAAATGTACATAAAATTACTTTGATTTTATTAGCTATTATTTAAATGATCACCCTTAAATTAATCTGTATATATTGTGAAGCTCTTCTTGTTGCATTACAATGGTTACTTATCCGTCCTGACCCAAGATAATATTGGATCATAAAAATTTAGTGACAGATTTTAAAAATTATATGGAATTTTTATGAAGCATAAGTGGTAGCAATATGAGCTCCTCTATATTAATCTATAATAATGATCCCTTTTGAGCTGTTTTTACAGAAATAGGTCAATTCTGTGAAAATTTAGATTGTTTTTAAACAGACTTTAACATGACTGACATGTTAAAGTTTAGCAGCTTCACATTTAAAGTGTCAACCTTAGCATACACATTCAGAGCCATTCCAGTGTCTGATAACACAACTATACAATTAGTAAATTAGTTTTGGGAGTCATACCAAGCAAAACTTTTTAATGGTATACCTGGAAAGTGCAGACATGGATAAGCATGAGTCAAATTTGCCATTTATGTAAATAAGTCTGAGAAATGATGGTGACACTTGTTCAAAACCAAAGACTTTAATAATTTTCTGGAGTTGGACTGGTGTTTGTACTGTGGTGTTTTTGTTTTTTTTTTTAATAGGGGGGTACCAATATATTATAGCCTAATGAAAGCCTTCCCTTCACCATATCCACACTGGAACAGTATATGCATACCTCTGCTCTGACATCCCTGTCCCATTGCATGTTCTCTCTGTCATGGTGAGTTTGTTCTTCCTTTTCACTCTTCTCCTGTACTCTCAATACTGCAGGTAACTGTGTGGCAATGACAGTTTTCATCCTAGTGTCCAGTCATATCCTCCTTTCTTCCAGGGTAGCAGCTACTCTCATAACATGCTGCACATCTTCGGAGGGCAGTGGGTAATAAATTCATCCAGTCCAAACTGATGGAAAGCAGCAAGTATAGTGGTTTTCTAATGTATGGGAAGCCAGACCTTAAGATGATTTCTTGAACAAAGGCAACACTGAATTATACCAAGCAAAAGACTGTAGTCCAGCTGGCCATTGGATCCAATCTGATTGAAGTTTGTGTGTTTGTCCTGGGCAGGTCATGGTGGGATGATACTATAGCACTCTTGTTTGATGCAATAAAAGGTGCAGGTACCTGGAGAGATGGAAATTCACCATCTTCTTAGAAAAAGTTTCCTATCAAAAGGGCTAGGCTACAAAAGTCAGATGACAAAATGTGGAACAGATATTTAATTCAAAGAAACCACTGCCTCAGCCTCAGTTTAGCTGTTTCTAGCCTCTGCACCTGTCCACAATGTACATTTGTCTATATATGTGGGAGGTGGGTGATAAGAAAGGAATGTGCTAATGAAGTACCTTGTTTACCAGAAGGGATGGTGGAAAACTAATGGAAAAACAGTGAAACTTTGGTGGGAGGTTCTTGGGACAGAGCCCTGGGGAAAGTACCTAGAGT
This sequence comes from Calypte anna, assembly GCF_003957555.1. Classification (NCBI taxonomy): domain Eukaryota; kingdom Metazoa; phylum Chordata; class Aves; order Apodiformes; family Trochilidae; genus Calypte; species Calypte anna. The sequence continues at coordinate 32,430,255 of NC_044244.1, forward strand.
ATAAGTAGGACCCTCAAGAGAATAAACTTTTGTCTCCCTCAGGTTGGAAAAGCTACTGAGTCCATGAAATCAATACACCATATATATGCATGCAAATCACACCAAATAGAAGGGGAGGAGCAGGGGAAGAGTTTATGTGTGGCCTGCAAGCTCATTAGGATGTGCTGGTTTTGCCTGGGATGGAGTTAATTTTCTTCATAGTAGCTGGTATGGGGGAATGTCTTGGATTGGTGCTGGAAACCATGTTGATAATGCAGAAATGTTTTCACTATTGCTGAGCAGTGCTTAAATAGAGTCAAGATTTATTTCATCCTAAGCACATTGTGGCAAACTGAGCCCAAGCCCGTTTTAGGTGACTGCAAGAAGCAAGTCAGGGGCTTTGCTTGGTGCCTGTAGGTCTGCCCCTCAATGTAGGCATCCTTGCTGTACATGAGGACCACAATGCTCATTCACATTTTCAGCTGGATTTCCTCTACTAAATCTATCACTGAGGCAGACCTAACACTCCTGGATGTCTGAACTCTGAGACATTTATCATTTTGCCACTCAGCAGCTGGGAGGTGACATGGGTAACTATACCACCACAGCTGATGAGCTGTTGAGAGGCTTAATTTAGGCCAAAACACAGGACACCCAGCTGAAAGAGTCTGCCAAGTCCCTAGTGCCGAGTATAACTCAGTTTTTTGACTCACCCCTTTTTCTCCTTTCATGCTTCCATGTAAGACACTTTCCCTTTCCAGTTCTTTACAGACAAATCCCAAATCTGCTGCAGCCCCTGAGTCCAGAAGGCACATTCCCCACTGCCTTGGTCCCTCTCTCATTACCTGCTCAGGAAAATCTCCTGCTTAACCCAGTACAGTCTGACAGGTTTCCCTGAGTAGGCCTGGCCCATCATGGAATGAGAGTCCTAATCTTACCAGGTGGCAAATATCAGGAATACCAGGGTGTTGGTAGACAGTGAGGTCTTCACACATCCACACACTTCTCCTTCATCCATAAAGCACTGAACACATCACCTGCAATTCCCCAGGGCTGAAAGGCCGACATTAAACCATAAGCAGGCATATAGAGAGCTCTGTGCAGAGCATCAGCTCACCTCTAGGGGACGAAGGAGATATCAGTTCAAGTCCCTGCAATATTTGGGCAGGACAAGGACTTAAAATGACACCCAATACTCAAGGTAAGTAAGTGTCCTAGCTATTGTATAGCTTGTCTGTCTTACTCTCCCTCAGGTATTTCTGCCTTTTTCTTTTTTTTTACCAAAAGTGTACCAAAAGTGTATCTGCCTAAGAAGATAATCTGGTTCAAGCACATAATTTCAGGAGAATGTTCACCCTCAGGATTCTCAGGAAAGAAAATCTGAAATGGTTGTGTATCAAAGAGTTGCATATTTTCCATATTTTTCATGTTAAATTCTAGGCTGTTTTAGGTCCTTTCCATGTCCCTTTTCTTCAGTGACAATTCACCACAAGGATCTTTAAGAGGCACAGGACCTGACCTTGATGCTAAGACCATGCAAGGTACCCTGAGATTCTAATACTTCCCAACAATCTAACCTTTAATACCTTTACATTTTCAACCTTTCGTAGCTGCAATAATGGCAAGCACATGCTATGAACAAGAGGTAGGAAATCAACTGACACCTTGGATGATTTCAATTTATCAGTTAAAAAAACTAGCACTTCACGTAGTCAGCAAGTTAGAACACTGTAAAAAAATCCTGAGAAAAGGCATGGGATTACTTTTCAAAATCTCTCATTAATTCACTATTTAACTTGATTTTTTCTGCATGGGTAGCAGACATATGTTCTTTTCAGACACAGATGACCCTGCTGAAAAGGCTATGCCCTCCCTCTTGGGTGGTGCCTATGTCTTCGATTTGTCATTAGATGTTTTCTTGTGAATGCTCTCTGGTGCTTTTCACAATCTTGAGGGTTGAAAATACTACCTGAGAAAGAACAGAGGTCAAAAGTTATTATTCAAGTAATTAGTTAACAATTTTCTTTCCCTGGGGGTAAGTACACAAACAAAAGTTGTTTGTATCATATTTGAAGTTCAGCTGGTAGCTGCTAGAAGTAAATAAATTATGAAAGTGCAAATTCCCTTGTTTTTCAAACTACAAAGGCTGGTTGCCAACTTTAGTTTAAACTTTCCAGCTTTTCCAAATGTCTATCTGTGGTTGGTTTGGCTGTTCTTTATAATTTTTATTTCTAGGAAAAGGGACACCTAATGCTTTATTAATTAGGAGTTTTGACCTGGATTTATCAGGCACCTCCTTAATGTCACTGTTTCATTTATTCTTCAGAAATAACTTTTTCGCAAATTTAAATCACCTTCACCCAGAAACAGCTTCCAAGCTGATGTAAATTTTGAACAGTTTCTAATTTCTCCAAAGGTGACTATAAATGGAAGTTAATATAGCTTTCACCCCTTATGAAAACAAAAGCACTGCAATCCTCAGTGAATAATCCTAGTGCAAAGTGCAAGCACATAAGCCAGTTTTAATACAAAACAAGTGAAGTCACCACTTCAGTCTTCAGGGCAAATAGGATTTTTCCTAGCAGGCAGCATTTCATCCAGTGTGCTTAGGTGTTCAAAGAAAAGAGATTTTTCACTCTTCTGAGAGGATATTTAATAATTAGTAGGAAAATAATATATCTATCTTGCTTTTTTAAATAAACAATGACTTTATGTCAGAAAGAATACAAGCCACCATACCAGCATGGAACTATCACTACATAAAAGCTTCAGTGTTTTCTTGACAGTGCTTGCAGCTTTTCAGCTGCAAGTTTAGATCTCAAAATTCAGAGAGCACTTGAAGCAGGATTAGCTTCAGCAGTCATCAGCTGCCTAACAACTCATTCTTTAGGTCCCTTTTAAAACAACAGAAAGGGATCTCCAGACCGCAAATTATCTCACCCTAACACACTGGGGATGAATCATTCTCTAGAGGCCATCTCCATTGACTAACAAAGGATCATAGGATCATATCCAACTATCTAGGACCAGATAGTAACCTTTATGTAGTGAAATGAGGCAAAAAGGTGCCACTAATTGCCAGGGAGTGAGCATGAGCTTGTGTCAAGCCCACCTGTGCCTAATTAGGGTGGGCCCCCACTGCACATGAGCAGGACCAGGGGGCCAATAAAAGGTGAGTCCTGAAGCTCAGGCTCAGCTCAGTCCTGAGCATGTCTGCAGAGAGGTCAGTCACTCTTGGAGCAATAGCACTGATCTGGGCTGGTCAACTCTGAGAACCATAGGCTTAGAGCATTGCTCGTGAGTCTTTGCTGGAACACCTGGTTGGACCTTGAAGCGCCGTTCCCTAAAAGAGGTTCGTCTTGCTACAGCTTTAGATATTAAAGATGAATCCCATACATGGCATACTAACAAAATATACTTATTTTTCTCATATTAATGCATGGGGAAGGGGCAGGGAAGACAGGAGTCAGGTGTTTTGCACGATATGTCCACTCTTTTATTGCCCTCTAAGCCAATTGAAAAACTGTAGAAAAAGGAATTGAGAAATTCTTCTAACTTCTGGGATGTATATTCTTACAGTTGAGTGGAACGGAAGATTCAATCACCAGTTCAGACAGCCTGCCATACCTCCAAGTGGTACAGAAAAGGCACTGCCTGGTAACATTCTATTCTGTGAACACAAAATAAGGCTTTCTGTTGTCTGTCATACAACAATCTTTTCAACCTTAAGCCCAACTATGTACAAGAAACTCAAACAGGTATGTACAGATACATCTTTCTATAGGTATTATCATGTAATTAAGCTTCACCAAGTTCCTTTTCATCTGGTAAGTTATCCGAGCTTGCCTAAGGTCACAGAGAGTTGGTATCATAATTTAAATTAAAGTTCAATGAGTGCTCCTGGAGCGCTTGAGCCAGATATGAATTAGTATCACACGTAGATTACAGAAAATATTTCAGAACAAACCTCTAGCACAGACATGCTTAAATAGGCATATGCTTTGTAACTGTATATTAGGAACTGGTAATAACAATTACTTTGTATTTGTTAGTAATTTACACTAAGAAATTCAAAGAAATGGTTAATACTTTGATGACACAAACCTCCTTTTTGTGTCAACCTGATACTTTCCTTCATTACCACAACAAAGCTTTTGGCAATATATTAGGGACAAATATTTTTTTTTTTCTAAGTGCAATCCAGATTCTTTTATCTATCCAAGCTCCTATTTATTTTGTTTGCAATGTACAGCCTACATTTCATTGAAGCCTACATGATGTTCAAGAAAAGATTTTAACAGTAATTGACAACACAATTTTAAAAGTCTGAATATTTTGTATCCAGAAGGGCTAACACCAGTATTTTCATTGTATTTTTTTCTCTCAGCTGAGCTGTGCTTGTTCCCAGGCATAAACACAAAGAATAAGACCTGCTGTGCATACAAATGTGCTCCCTTAGGTGTTATTTGTATCACCTATTGAAATTGCCTCTCATATCTCATGCAGTCTTCTCCAGGAGAGGTGACAGAAACATCCTTTTTCTCTTCACTGTGCAGGATGATTCTTCTCCTTCCTCTTGACAGAAGAAGGCCCTCAGCTAAGGATACAGACTAGATGGTGAGGAAACCCACCTGGGCTGATTAAAGGAGGTTTAGGCAAAGACATCAGAAGAGTCATCAAAAAAAAAAAAAGGCTTTTTTTATTCTTAATTTTCCTTCTTTTTAAAACATTGCCTTTTACTTGTACAATTTCTTTTATTCTTAATTTTCCTTCTTTTTAAAACATTGCCTTTTACTTGCACAATTTCTTTATGGCTTTTCCCTAAAGCACCCAAGCTCCTGCTCAGCACTGCCACCAAGGTGGAAATCACTTTCCACTTTCCCCCCCAATATTACAAGAGGCAGTTGGGTCCCACTGAAGAAAGTAAAAAAGACTTTTTGTGCAGAACATTCCAGGATAGCTGGATCTTGTGTTCCACAACTTGATGTGAATTGTTGCTGCTCACTAATTCTTGGAAGTGCCCAGCAAGGGTCAACACTGATGTTTACAAAAAAGACTCATTGACTTATTCTGCTAAGAAATCTCTGATCACCAGAAGTAATACCAGAGCAGAAATTAAAAAATGTTCCCATTTATAATTTTTTTTCTGCATCTGAGACATTTCAGTCAGGATGTTTATTTTTCAGTCAAAGTATTTTACTTCTCCTTTTATGAATCAACAGACAATAACCTCTCAAAGTTCCTTAGTTTTCAAATTAGAATAAGATTTACAAGCTTCCATAGTATTGTTAATGCTTTATTCTAATGAAGACTCATAATGGGACTTCAGAAACCACATAAATACAATGTACAGAATTAAGATATGCCTTTATGTAATTTTACATATCAAGAATTAAAAAAAATACACCTTAAATGAGATACTTCCTTAAAGGTTGTCATCCATACATGTCCATGCTTGCAAATGTAAATTTAATTTTATTAACTAAATGCCAATTTGTTTATACTTCAGAAAGCCAAATGGGAAGAATATGCTGAAACAAGTGTGCTTATGCTAACAGCATTGATTTCTGCAGCTTGTCTGCTGTCTGAGGCCTTGCTGTAAATCTATTATCTCCTTCCACTTAAGCACCAACTATTTTTATCAAAATCTATTTTTAGCACATGAAGTGCAACCCTTACCAAAACTAACTACCACATTTTGTTTAGATTTCTGCAGCATTTTCAGCAGCAAGTGCTTAAACTCTACAGCCTGAATGATCCCCTTAAAAGTCATGTCTCTAGAATTATAGTAGCTGATGCACACATTTTGTGCATAGTAAATATACTTAATTTTACCTCTTGCTTTCAAAACAAAACAGTTCATTTAGCAAGCATACAGGAGGAAATTTGGCTCTGTTCTGATGTGTAAATCAGATATAGAAACTGGTAACAGTTTTGATATATCTGCCAACTATGGGAAAAGCCTGTTGCCATCAGACCATTTAAATTCGTTTGTGTTTTAAACTCTTGAAGGAAAAAAACATTTTTGACAGAGATATATAAAGGTGAACTGATTCATAATAATTTGAAAATGTAGTATTTTTTTGTATAGACAAAAGCATTGAGTTAAAGACATGGAAATTAATTTCATCATGTTGAAAATAGGTAATTAAAATTATAGAAAAGCCTATTTTTCAAAAGTTTTTAAAATTACTAGGCTATTAGAAGTCTTCAGTGTATGTAAAACAAATGCTTAATCAGTAAACCCACAGTTAATTAACTACATTTGTTAACTTTAAATGTTATTCTAATAGTTCTACATTGCATAGTTAGCTTATTATCTTTTAATTGCTAGTAGAGTTTATTAAGAAGCCCCTTCAGAGAATAAAAAAATAAATAAAAGTAACATAAAAGTGGTCAGTTTTTCTGTGGTACTCGTGAGACTTACAGCTGTCTGTCATTTCTACAGAATTTATTATGCACACAACTGTTTGCCACAGAGAAGCAGAGCTTCTCATATCCCTAGAAATCAAGTTGTGTTTTAAGTTTCTTTAGCCAGCTCCACTAATTGACTTGGAAACAAGAACAGAGAGCTTAAACTTTATGTTGTATTGGGAATCAATAGAGACACCCGTGTACACAGTTTGTTATCTGCAGCTCATTTGCTGAATGTCTGGGCTGCTGCATGCTGTATTAATTGCATCTCTTTTCAGGATCAATGTTTAGAACCACAAAAAATTGTTTATAAAAATTAATCTCACAGAAATGAAGTCAGCTAAGGATGGAGGCCCAGTGATTACTGGAAAGCCTTCTACTTCACCTGGCTTTACAATGTCTTGCATTCAGTTGTATCAAAAGTATGAAGATATAAATCTGAATTACAAATGCTTCTCATCAGGTCATTCACCTGGATGTTCAGTGCTGTTTCTGTTTACCAGCTGGTTTAAAATCTGAAGATCCTCAGGCACTGTCTAGGACAGAGGTACTTGGACAGAATTCCTACCTAGTTCAGAAAACTTTTTTTAAAATACAAATTTAACCCTAACTGGCATCTTCCAAGAATTTTGCATAGATCAAAGTTTTTCTCAAGCTTAGGAGGCTGTTCTGTTGTGAAAGGCACAACTGCTTATTGGGAAGCACTGACACTCCCAGCAAGTCTCTCCCTTGCAGGTCTGAAAAAGCTCTGCTCCAGGTGGAATGTTATATGATTTTCTGTCTAGTACTGGTAGCACCTAACATCTGCCCAGTATCCATGCCTGTGCCACGGATAGATGGAATTTAGGAACAGAACTTCTAGTCCTGCAGCCTCAAGAGCAGAGGCATGGGTTCCCCCAGGTGGCAAAGGAAGTGCTGATGGTCCTACTACAGACTCATGAACAATGAAGCTGTTTATCAGTACAGTGGATCAAGATATATTTTTCCCCAATCTTCCATTAAAATATCATTTTTGAAAAAAAAATTATTTGGCACACAGATAACTTTCAGGGTTAGCTGTCTTCATTTGTTAAGACCTGGTGTGCAGGGGGTGGGAAGGTGTCACAGTCCTTCTTTCCAGAATTTGACATTCTGTTACAGAAATCTATTCAACTGTCTGGAAAGCTTCATCTTGCCTGGTTTGGATTTCTCACCTCCCATTAAACATAGCCATTAGATCCACAGCTCTCAATATCTCTATATAACATACAGATCTTTAACTTGCTTGCCTGTCCTCCTGAGTAGCTCTGAGCTCTTGAGAGTTTTACTTCCACTTTCAGTATGACTTCTGTATTACCTTTCTAGCCACAAATCCTGATTTTGCCTGCATTTCAACACCACCATATTTGCCAATAATCCTGGCAAAATATTTACATAGCTTTGGACTACCATGGCTGCCTAAGAGCTTTATTTCCGTTCTCTTTTTTGCTCTACCTAAAAAGCAGTCTTTAGTGCTATTTGTAACAGCTATATGCTACTAGCTCGTAACTGCTAATTAGTTAATCATGCCCATTAGCTTGTAATATGTGACTGGCAGCCTATGATACATTTCAACTGTTAAGTCATGAAATATATAGCATGCTATAATGACTTGGAAGGAAAAGGGGCCAGATACACAAATGCATGCTTTATAGATACACCAGCTATACCTACAAGAACAAACTGGCTTTTCAGATGTTTGTTATCAGGATTTCTCACCCTCTAGCCCAAAATTTCTATACAATTTTGACTGTATGAAACCCATACACAAGTGTGAGGACAGAGAGAACCCTGCTACTGTAACGCAGCACAGGGACTCGTTTTTTGGTGAGGTGCCAAGTGACGGGTTTGTACAAGGTTCAGATAAGAGCGACTGAAACAAACAACAAATTACCCGTTGGCTTCTGCAGGGGTCTGGGGAAGTTAACGCCAATCGCATAGGCCATTTAAATTCCCAGCAGTATTTCCACGGTAATACAGAATATATCATTATATGCATGCTGGGAATACAGACTACTCAGTTCTTAGTAAGGCAATCAGCATCTAATTATGCGCACGCTGAAATTAAAACACTAATACTGAAGGAGACTCTCCTTAGTCCATAAATACGATCTGCTCCTTCTGACAGACTTCACGGTCCCACGCCGGGGCAGGAGGCCCAGCGGGTCAGCGGCCGCCACACCGCGCAGCACCGGCGCCTCAGGCCGAGCCACCTGAGGTAACCCCGCGCTGCCTGCCCGGCCAGGAGGCTGCACCACAGCGCGCCTGAACCGCTGCCGGCACCCCGATCTCCTCGGAGGCCCCACCTGGCTCGCTGCCCGGTGCCGTGACGCTGCCCCGCGTCCCCAGGCTCGGCCGCTGTCCCGGCGGGAGGCCGAGGCCGCCGCCCCCGGAGCCCGCCCCGCCCCACAGCGCCGCAGCCCCGCAGCCGGCGCTGCGCGCATGCGCGTCCTCCCCGAGGGTTGTGAGACGGCAGACCTCCCGGCCGCGAGGGGGCGGTGCAGGACGGCGCCTCCCCGGGATCCCTTCGTCCCCCGCCCTGCGGATTCTGGGAAGGGAGGGGGGAGAGGGCGTCTCCCCGGCGGCGTCACTCCCAGCATGCAGCGCGGCACGCTCCTGCCCCTGCCGCCGCCGCTGCCGCCGCCGCCGCTGCTGCTGCCGCTGCCGGGGGGAGAAGATGGCGGAGGGAGGAGCGGCGGATCTGGAGACCCAGCGCACGGACGTCGCGGCGCTGCTCAAAACCGCTCTCCGCAAGGGCGACACCTGGTGAGGGAGGCGGGGGGGAAGGGAGATGGGGAGGGGGTTAGGGTAGGGCTGCTCGGCGCGGGCGGCTCCCTCCGCCCCCGCCCGGTGCCGCTTGGCTGGTGGAGGCACCGACCGCCTTTCTCTCAGCTCTCCCCGCCGCCGGGGACGGCTCGGCCCCCCGCGTCCCCAGGGGGCTGCCGGGAGAGGGCGGGAAGGCGGGTGACAGCGGGGATGAGGGGGGGGGGGCGGTGCGGTGCGGGCAGCACCGTTCGCTTCTCATCCCGCCGTCCCGCTCCCTCGGGCCCTGTCAGAAGGCCGTCGGCCGCCTCAGGGCGGCGGGGCCTCGGCTTGGCCCGAGCTGCTGGCAGGCGGCAGGGCCGCGCCGCGGAGGCGCCCGGCGGGGGCAGGCACCGAGGTCAGCTCCCTGCCGGGCAGGGGGGAGGGTAGGCAGCGGAGTGAGTGACGGGGCGCGGTGCCGGGGGGCAGCCCCGGATGGCGGCCCCCGACAATAAGGGTGGGGATCTGAGGCAGCGGGGGGGCTTGTTTGGCCTCTCCGGGAGAAGGACCGAAGGAAGGATTGAGGCGAGGGGGAGGGGGAGAGCGCCCGATGCCAGGCGCTTCTTCCATTATCTGGGCTGAAAGGAGGAAACGGCCCTGGCGTCACCTTCAAGTTGACAGAAATTCTGTTTGTACCCGGGGTGCTCTGAAACCCGCCCGCGGTTGTGATAAGCTTTAAGTTTAAATTTTAATTTTGACTGCGAACGTGTTAGCTGCCTAAGAAGCAGCCCCCGAAGGTGCAAGCTGGCCCTCGTGATACCTGTTCCACAATAAACGTTTAAAAATATTTATTTTCCTGGTCAGTCAGAAAATATTTGCTAGTATCCCATGCAGATCGCCAACCCAGTAATCCGTGGTTGAAAAGAATTAGGTTAAATAGGCACTTCTTTCTATCGTGTAATTTGCAATTGATCTTGTGTAGTTGTAGTTCTCTAAGGCTAGGAAACGGGACCTTTTTTTTTTTTTCTTTCCCCACAAAAAAAAAAAAAAAAAAAAGGAACTGACGCTTTTTCCACCACTCAACCTCTTCATCTTTTCCTGTGTGAAACTGTCACTCAAAGACAAAAGGCTGAAGCATTAACTTACTGAAAATTGAATATGAATACACAAAAGTAGAACTTGCCCACTTCTTTTCAGCTGTCATCACTCACTGTTCCAGTTCTATAAAAGACTATATTTAACAGTGTTGATACTGCAGCATGTGTCAGAAGCTTACATTCTGATGCATTATTCAAATACTGCTGAGTATATATTCAGTTTTGGCATATGAACAGACTGATCTTAAGCTGAAAAAATATAAGCAACTAGAAAAATGAAGTCAGTTTGCATGGTAGTGTTGAAAATGACCAGGGGTAGTAAAAGTATGATCATGTTTGTAATCTTCCTAGATTTTTTTTTTTTTTTTAAATATCTAGCTCTGTTGGGTACTTCCCAAATAAGAAAAAAATGTCTCAAACAGTTAATACTACTCAAAGTGAAAGTAACTTTCTGCTAAGTTTGCATGGTGACTAAACTAGTAAGTTTACTATGCTGTAATATTTTAGTACATTAAATATTTTAACATTAAGAAGTACATTAAGTGAAAAAAGCTTCTGAATGTTCTCTGAATGTAAATATAAGTAGCTGTAATTATGACACTGATATTAATCAAGTGTTTTAAGACTGAATAAGCTATGGCAAGGTGCTATTAACTCTGACTCATGAACTGTTAAATCTAGCTACATAAATGTGCATGCATGTACAGTGTCCCAGTGGTAGCTTTTGCATTCTTTTGTGGGCAATTAATAAATTACATTATTAAATTGGTGAGATTGAGGGTTCTTCCATCTCTTCATTTATCTTATTGTTCTAAACATATATTAAACTAATTTAAGCTCCTTTGTTTGCCAGTGGTTTTAAATAATGTTGACCGCTATTACGAGTGAATTGAACTTTAAAAACACACCATTGTTCCACAGAACTTGAATAAAGTCTTTCTTCTTGTAATATTACCCAAAGGGTCTTCAGGTTCTGTGGTTGAAAGACATAGAATTCCGTTTTGGAAGAGAAAAAAATGCTGTATTTCATTATAAGCCTTGCATTTTAGGATCTGATACGATTACTTCTCAGTGTTTGGAAATTCTGCTGATGCTTGATAAGTGAGAAGGATTTTTGTTGTTTGTGGAGATTTTATCCTCTCATTTAGAAAAAAAATATTGGTTGTTACAGCTGCAGTCAAATTTAAGCTCAATCAGTCTCTTCTTGTATCTCATAAATTGAAGAGCTGTTAATGTTCAACATTTTTTTTTTGGCCAGTTTATAATTTGCATGACCTGCTGGTCTTGATTATGTTATTTAATGCCTTTCTAGCTGCAGTGGTATTCATGAGAACCTTGCCAGGTTTTTGGTTTTTACAGTGCTAATGAGATACGTGTTTCAGTAATGCAAATTATTGATCTTGGAATGGTTTTCTTAAAGGGGTGATAAAGGCACTGTAAATTCTTGTGTGTGATGACTTATATGAATATCTCAGTAATTTCTTTCCCATCCTGGGGTATAATTTCTTGTCTTTAAGACCACTTTCAGCCCTGCTTTCCCTATAGTTCCAGTTGTTTCGTGGCTGCCTTAGAGGTGTTATCTCTGTTACTTAAATATGACGTTACAAATGCTTTCATGTCTTTTACTTTGCTACTTTGTTCACAGGTTGGGCCAAGATGGTCTCAAATGCAAGACCATGTTTCTCGCCTGTCAGTAAATGTTTCACTTGTAGTAGCTAACAGTGACTTAATAAAGGCTAGCAGCACACCCTTAGCTGACAGTTTAACCAATTTTTCTCTCTCCCCCAAAATTTATGCATTGTATTTCTTTCACCTGTAGCTTGCTGTAGCAATTTGTGAGTAGATGGGAATATGGGTGTTATTTTTATTTTTAAAAGCAGTAATGTGGAAAAGAATTAAGCTGCAACAGTGGACAGGTAACAGTCACAAGGAGTTTATTTGGTGGCTAAGGGAACAAGTGCAATCTTTAGATATCCGAATAGTAGGAGTACAGAAATGTACTGTATACAGTAATACATCCATGAAACTAAGTCATATTGTCCACTTCTGGTGTCCAAATGTGACTGAGGGTGTTCATTTGGAATGAGTTCAAAACTCTCACAATTTAATATGAAAGGTGAAGTCTTGCTTTTCGGAGAGCTTTCAGAGTATTCATCTGTTTTGATAGAATGTTGAGTCGTGTGCTGAAATACTTAAGAAGAGGTCTTCTAGGATAAGGATTTTTAGATGAGCAGACAAAGATTTAAAACACTATCTGTAAACTGAAACTGGTAGAGATTAGACCAGGCAGAAGATATTAATTTCCAGCCTTGCTAGCCAATGAATTTTGGTGTCAGTTGTCACTTTACAGGGTGATAAGGTAGATTCCTAATCTGTTCTTGGCTTTTAAGGCTTGCAGATTATGAAAACTGCAGTAATACTGGGTTCTTTCAGATGCGTCTCTGACACACATAACTTATGAAGCTTGGATGAGTCTAGAGGGAGTAATGTTCACCATAAAGTACTTTTCTTAAAAAGGGAAGAAAGCATTCTCTTCTTTTTTATTTCCTCCCCCCTTGCCCCCACTGTTAGAATTTTGTTGTATGTTTAATTGTAAAACTCAGAAAAGAATAAATAAAACATTAATCAAGGTAAAAATCTTTCCCAGCCTGTGATCAGTAGAAGTGAAAAGATAACCTCAAACAGTTAACCCACCAAAAATATATAAACATTTTAATTCTGGTTGCAATGAAAACTCATGAATCTTGGTGAACAGGCTTACACAGCCCTTACTGGAAATCCTGCAGTGCTTGGTCGCTGATGACAACCTTGATGCTGTCGTGCTTAGCTTTAGTAGCATTTTACACTGGGGTCAATTCATTGTTTTCCACATTTGATCATTTGTCACTGTGCTGTATGTGAACAGAATCTGGATTGAACATTAATGGAAGAATATACTTGATTTCACTGAGACCATGATGAAATGTTATGGACCTGAACCTCAGTAACATTTGGAACAATATAAACTGCTTTGATGGCTTCATATAGTGAGAAACAAGGGACACCACATCAGTGTTCCAAGGATAGAATTTAGATTTGACTGCTTTTTTCTTTTAAATGAGGTTTAGAATGTAGATTTTTTTACTTTTAAGACCTAGTGGTTGAAGTTATGTGTTAGATTTGTCTCGCTGCATGTGGAGTGGTTCAGCATTTCACCAAAATCATAGAATCATAGAATTGGCTGGGTTGGAAGGGACCTCAGAGATCATCGAGTCCAACCCTTGAACCACCGTTGCGGTTGCTAGACCATGGCACTGAGTGCCACATCCAGTCTCTGATGTTATGTTTTAAATTCTTCTGGGACAATACATGGAGTGGAAAATGTGTATATGTCATTTTCTTCTGTTAATTGATTAGGCAGGGGGTGTGAGCATGTTATACTCAGTAATGTTTATGTCAGGCTTTTGTCTGAAAATTGGAAGTCAAACATTGATTTTGGAGTTAGATTATTTTCTAATAAAGACTTAAATTGAAAATGTATAAGTATACACAAAGTAATTTCATGGTTGTTAATGTAATGTTTGCACTGAAATTTTAAGAAAAATGCAGTCCATTAGTTTTGGTTGAATTGGGCTTTTTTGGTCAGCCTTTTGGTGCTGCTTGGGTTATTGCAGCATATTGTGGGAACTGAGCTTGGGGAGCCGTAGGGAGAATTTGTAGGTAGAATGTTTGATAAGTTAGTTTGAAATCCTTGTGGTGCATTTAGCTGAACAGAGCTTTTATTTCTGAAGAGGAATGTGAACTATTTAGATTAAGATTTCTTAAAATAATGCAAAGTAATATATCTAGTTAATTCTGAAAGAAAATGTAGTTTTGGAGGCATCTATTAATCATGAGTGTACTTAGTCAAGCAATCTTGGCTATTTTAATCAGAGTAGAAATACAGTTACAAGCCTGTTATTACCTTTCTAATTTTTATAGCTGCAGTTGTGCAAGAAAAAAAATTGGATGCTGTATCTTTAAACAGGAGCCCTAATTTGCTTTGAGCCACAAGGCTGTTCCACTTTGTCCTCAGTATTGCTTAATCTGTACTCATGCATAGTGAGGAATGTATTAAAAAAAATGCTCACCTATCTCTCTGGACAATTTGCACAGTTTTGCTGTTAAAAATGAAATTGCCTTTGTTCAGATGGTACGATGTACCAGCAGTACACAGTGATGGAATGAGTCTATCTGTGGTGTCTTTACTGCATATACAGGTTTGATTTTTGAATTTGAAGGCCTGATCTGTCAGTCAATATAAATAGATCTAGGTTATATGTTGTTTAATTTTGTCTGTGTATAACTGAGAAATGCATTCAGAAAGCTTTTGACAGCAATGAGAAATAGCAAGATCATAGTCATACTGTTCAAATATTTTTCTATCACCCCAGGTGTTAATGAATGCTGTTGTACTACTGTGAAGTTGATTCTGTGTTAATAAGGTTCATTATATAAAAATGTGAAGTAAAACACAGGTGAAGTTAAATTATGTGAAAAAGTTACAAACCATGAGAGAATTTTAGAAATCAATTAGCAACTTTACTGCTAGTACTATTTTTTTCTTTTGTTGAATGACCCTACATAGTCATGCAGTTGCAAAAATTTAAAATTTGTGTAAGTTTATTATTGATTTTTTATTAAATGAGGAGTATTTGCTTAAGAGATAAAGGTCCATTTAAGGGTGTTGTCATAGATTAATTTATTCTTTTAAGTCAGTGTACTAAGGCTGCCCTCAGTCTACATTTTGTCATTCATAAAGATACATACAGTCTTTTGGTAATTTTAATGGACAGAGCCCATATGAACATATATTTGGATATAAGGCATGACTTTCAACTGGTAATTGTGTTTTAGTATTTGAATATCTGCAGGAGTTACATGAGGTTGAAATAACTGATCTACACTGATCATACATTTAGTCTGTTTAGTGTCTTCAGCTAAAGCAAAATACCTATGACTAATGTTTTCACAGTATTTCTAAACAAATCTTGTTTACTTCTAAACATGAGAATGAAGTAAAAGATTACATTTTTATATAGCTTTGAGCAATATCTTATTCTAGAAGAAAATAATATGAACTAAAACTAACTTAAGGTCAAAAGTAATCTTTTCTTTGAAAACAACCTGTACATAGAAAAACATGAAGAAAAAAGGAGGTTGAAGTAGTAAGCACTCTGCTTTTTAATTTTCAATACTTGCCAAGTATTCTTTAGAGAAGAGTAATTACTGAATGACAATATAGTGTTGGCAGATAGTTTCTGTATGGAGTGAGCTAGGTATGGCCAACAGCTATCATTGCTTTTTGAGGAAATTAAGTGATATGTAATTGCAGGAGGTAAGAAGGAACATTTTGATGTGGTTTTTCAATCCCTTGGCCTGATGAATGGACTCACATTAGCCTGAATTAAGATTGTAAGGTGAGCAAATCTGTGAGGACGCTTAAACTTCAAATAAGGCCTTTTGTCATCAGCTGATAGAATGAGAATGTTGTTGGAGTTTGTTTGCAAGGTTCAAAATTTCATGTTTTGTTTCATCCTCCGCACTGCTAACACTGAATCCATATGATATCAAAACCTGTTGTATATCAGAGGGAAAACATCCAAAAATGTGCAGTTGTCATTGCATGGGTTTTCCACTGTAGTGCAGTGTTCTACAGATACTGTGCAAATTTTGATATATTGCTTGTCTGCAAAGGTAATGTAGACCTTGGCTACACAGGGTCCTCTTGTGCTGTGGAGTGAAACAAAGTTTTCATGGAGTCTTAGAATATCTTAGGTTGGAACGGACCCATCGGGATCTTGGAGTCCAGCTCCCCACTCCTGGCAGTACTACATAAAGCTAAATTGTGTGACCAGGAGCATTGTCCAGATGCTCCTTGAGCTCTGGCAGGCTTGGGGCTGTGTCTGCTTCACTGTGGAGCCTGTGGACCCTCTCAGTGAAGAACCTTTTCCTTATGTCCAATCTGAACTTCTGATGCAGCTTCCTTCCATTTCCTTGCATTTTATTTCATAATCTGGCATTTTAGGGGACTCGAGTATAAATTGTCCCTTGCATACTATAATCTGCTTCAGACAGGCAAGAAACATTTTACAAATCAGAGCAGATCTGTCTTATGAAGTGTTCAGAAGATCCATTTGGGAGTAAGCATTGAATATTTAAGTAGGCTACACCTGAACTGAAAACATGTTCATCTAAAGCTTTTTGTTTCTACTTGCTCAAAGTTTAGACTACTTTAAGGATATGTAATTCATCTAAGAGAAAACATCAAAAACTTATTAGACTGCACACATATTTCCAGTATTCTTAATACCTAAAATATAATTTGAGTTTAATTTTCAGTAATTCAGACTTGATTTTTGCTTACTTGTACACAAAGATTTGAGGTTGTTCCAATAGATACGTATTCCTGTTATAACTTTACTGACTCTCAGTTGACTGTAGCATAGCCAAACATTGTTGTACTGTTAATGGAGAAATTTGAGGTGACCAAGTGCTTGAAATCCTGCAAATGTCAAGCATCTGCTGATTTAAACAGTTCACCTTGTTATGAAGTCTTGCTTTTTAAGGTTTCCCTCTCAAAACATCATATCTATACATTTGAGACAGTTCTTTCAGTCTTTACTATTAATCCTTTAGGTGTGTTTTACCCTTGGATATAGGTAATACTGTTCACTAGATTGACTGATGACTCCTCTGATGGAGCAAAATTTGTGTTTCCAGCTTGAGCGAAATCTTGATTCCATCACAGTTAGGTAATATTTCTTAATCACAGTTCAAAAAAAGTGGCCAGGCCAGATTTTTTAACTTTGCTGAGGTGTCCTGTAGTAGCTTTGTCAGTTGGGTCCACAGTTCAGAAAACTACTGTAACTTTAGACTGGTTTGAACTCTTTCCTGCATTAAGTAACAGTTGCAAAAATAAAAGCAAAATGTACTAAGTTGAATGTACAGACATTTTATGTCTCTGTTTTACTCATCTGTGATACACTATTTTTGTATCTGGGACAACACATACTCAGTGAGGCGTATCTGGTCTCAAGTGCATGCTACAAGTTTTTAATAAGTTTCTCCTAAAAAATGATCTAAGAAATGATCAAATCTTATTTAAGAAATTAGGTTTTACCAGATGTCATTCTGTAGACTTGAGATATCTTTTCCTCTTAAATTATTGAATGCCCCTTGTGGATAATACTTAGTTTTTAGGTGGTTGGTTGAATCATGAATATTGTAACATTAACTGAAAAATAAATTAAGTTGCCTTCTTACAGTTTGTCTTCTCTGTTTTCTGTCTTGTTGATCTTGGTAAGAATGCTGAATTGAATGTGTTTGTAGGATCAAAAGCAGTGGTTATTTTCTGAGGTTTACTTTTTAATTTTGCCTTAAAGTTAAGAAGTCTGGATTTTAGCTATGTACTTTTAAGTGCTTTAGCAGATTGACCCTGTAAGCTGAGTGTGGTGTAACTATATTAATTTTTTGCAGTATAATCTTTAACACGGTATATGCTTTTTGCATGAAGATGAGGGAAATGTATAGCATTTGCATGCAATTTTCAGTTTTCCCTAATCTTATTGGAATAGTTGTATGTCATCTATTGATTGAGACGGAGATGATTACACCTACTATGACTGTACTCCATAGTATCTTAAGATAATTTCTCTTACCTGTATCAGGTATCCATTAAAGTAAAAGCAGCAGAATGCTCATTAAAAGACCTAATATATATAAAATGTAAATATACATATGCATATATATGCACATAGCCAGTAATTCAGTGCAAGAATTCACAGCTACAGTGTCTGTTAGTATTTTTCAACATCTATCTCTACTTTTTTTCTTAGTTACAGAAATTCACTAAATCCTTCTTTCCTTCAAAAGTTAGTACGCAGAGAAAGACATATACTGCTTTATATTACACCAAGCTGTACATAATACAAATTATATACACCAAATTATTAGGCTCTGCGTTTGAGTATCCACAGATTTCTTGATCTTCATTTTTCAGTCTTCTCATTAATCTTCAGTAGAATATGTGTTGCAGAAAATGCACCTAGGCTCTTACTGGTTTGAAAATAATCAGTTTTAATTATGCTTCACAAATATTAACTTCATTTTTTACAGATTTATAATTCAATCTCAGAACACTGCATGCATTTAGCTTTTTTAAGATTGTTCCTTGCAGTTTTGTCCATGTGATCAAACTATCCCAGTCTAACAAAATACTACTCAGTGGATGCAAGTTAAGAAAAAAGGAAAGGAAAAGATACAAAGTCATTTGAGTTGGTCTCATATAAGTATGACTAGGGGACAAGGCTGGCAGGTTTGGTGATAGAATGAATGCCTGAGAGTGACTGCATTCATACCAGCACACACTTGTGTGGCTGTTTCAGAATAGTGCTGGATGGCCACAGCAGAAAAGAAAGGTGAGAATGCTGTTGGCCTTGAGAACATTCATAAGACTGCAAACTGTGTATAAAGCAGAAAGTGAGGGCATGTCAGTTTTACTACATTTGATATTTCTTTTTCTGTTTATTAGAAATGAAAATTTGTTAAAATTAAGAGTAAGAAACTGTTGTAAAAGCAATTGGGATTTGTACGGGCAGAGTGAAAGAACTGGATTTTTGCAACTGCAAAGAACTGCTGCTATTTGTGTTTTAAAATTAAAAAGACGAATAACAGTGATTCAATAAGAGTAACATCAGGCTTATTCTGGTAGACTCAGGGTCAAGGAAAAATTATCTTTAATATTAGACTCCGTATTCAGTTATATTTGCAGTGTGTAGAATAAAGTCACTGCATTTAATATGATCATACCAGTTGAGACTTCCATGGTAGAGTCTTGTGTTTGTTTTTCTCTTCCAGGAATCAGAATGTAACAATTATAACAATTATTAGTATTGCTCAGTGAAAACTTGTTTTATTTTTTCCTTAATTTTCAAGTAGGCTGTGTGGTATTCAATTTATTCATACTTATGTGAACCTTATATTAAATAGGCTAAGTTGCACTTTGTAAGCTTCTCTGCTATATTCTCTTCTTCCTTCTTCTCCATTTCTATGTAACAAATAAATGTGTTGTATTTTGGGCACCAGTTCAATCTGGAATGCTAGAAGAAGCACTGTAAGACCTGTCTGCATCCACTTGTTAGTCTTGAACTCCAAAAGCATTTTTGCCTTCATTGGACCAGATGATAGAAGACATCTGCATCTGACTGTTGATTGTAGAAAAGGAATCACATGTTACCTCTGTAAAATTTAAACCTAATTTAAGGTTTTTTTTCTTACCTACTGCAGTATTCTTAGGAGGACTCCATATAGCATAATATAACTGAAAGCTTCTGGTAACAAACAAACCAAGTATTTTTAAACATACTGAAAAGCTGTTTGGGCATCATTTCCATTGTCTGTTGCATGATGGCAAACATGGTGTTTTCAATGGACTTTTCAAGTTTTAAAGTTTATAGCTTTGCTTACATCTGGTATTTTAAAAAATGTCATAATGCACCTTTTTTTTTTTTAACGAATGTATGTTTTAAGCATGATCATACCAAGTCTTAAATTGTATGTGGCTAGTCATGTTGTGTGCCTGTTTTCACAACATGGTCTTTTTTTCATAGTAGAAGTTGCTTCCTCTGATTTCACAACAGTTTAAAATTCATGGTTCCATAAGTTTTGCTTTGCTGATCATTAAATCTGCTATTCTGTTAGTAGCACCTGAAAGTTAAGTTCAGAAAAAGTTTTATGTGAGACAGTAAAGCCATACTTGGATACATTCTAGTGCTGCAAAATTAGGTTTTCTGTATACGGAGATCTGAATATGTCTCAAAAGATTATTGCTTTGTTATCAGGTGCTTATAGCTTCTCTGGACAGTGTAGATAGAAGTGCTCAAAAAAAACATTCTAGCTAAACTCATTCTAACAGAATGAGTTTGATTTTTGAAGTTTGAAATGTGTGTAGGACTGGAACTTAGATTTGAACAAAATAAGCTTTTCCTGTTTCTCAATATTAATAAAGCTGAATATTTTTACTTCTGTATTAGCCTGCTCTTTTTTTTTTTTTTTTTTTTTTTTTACTACTGTATTTTATCCCAAATTTTACCATCTTTAATGCAGCTTAGCCTGGTCCTGGTTTCCTGTTACATTCTAACCAGGCTGTAAATAAAATGTATCAAGAGAATTCTGTCACAAAACTGAAATAATCTGTGCTGGGCCAGGCTACTTCAGAATTATTTGATATTGTAAGATTGTAGTGACACAAAGTAGCTCATCTTTCTGGAATAGTAATTCAGTCATGCTGTTTCATTACTGGTATGGTGGGATGCACTCTGCCCAATATAACCTGTTAAGTCACTGTTTGTTTCTGAGTTTGGTAAGAGTGGAAAGGGGAATTCTTGAAGAAAATTACTTTTCAGATACATTTCTGAAATATATTTTTATTTCCAAAATAATACTTCCAAATTTTTTTTATATGTATAGTTTTTGTTCAAATACCAGTGTGAGGCTGTTTTCCAACTGCTTTATTAAGTGTTTAAAATTTCAGAAAGAAACTGTGTGTTGCAAGTGCCAGGACCAAGTTGTTTATAATACAGAAGAGGTAGCCACTCATAATTGATGACTCCTGAGCAGCAGTAGCAGTTTTGATAGTAGAATAAATATAAGACCAAGTCTTGCACTACCAGGTGGTTGAGGTACATGCTCCAGAGTACAGCTGGCGTTGGTTCTATAAGGGAGACATTGGCTAAGCAAACTTCTGTAGGTGTAATTCTGTCACTGGAAGTAGTTGAGACACAGCTCTACCTTTGCTCTTTATGTTGTTTGTTTAGAGTAATTACAAGTGAAGTCTAGGAGTAATTTGTTTGCAGATTCATTATTACTGTTCATTAAATCATATTTTGAATCAAGACTGTTTTCAGTGTGAATTAGGATCTTGTCAGGTGTTGTAAAGTTGCTGTTGAGACCTTAGTTATTGAAGGAATGCAGGGGAAGTAAGCATCCAAAGCCATTGGTGATCGTATGTGTAGCTGTCTAATGCTTTCTTGTCTAACTTTCCACAGGACATTTGCCTATAGATTGACATGCTTAAGAGTACATTCTCTAGGCAGTGAAAAATTTGAGTTTATTGAGAAGACAATCTGCTAAGTTTTCTACAAAGGATCCTACTTACTGAGTGCTACTCAGTAGTAATTTCTTCTTTACCAGAAGTTTGCTAGCAGAACTTCTGGAGGCTTAATGTGCGTGTGTGTAAGAGAGAAAAACCTTGAGAATAATTAAAATTTGCATGTCTTAGGCTTGTTAATTCTTACTGTAGTTACATCATTTGGAGGCACAAATTTAAGGCCCTGCTAAAGTATGCTTTTAAGCTGTTCAGCAAAATGCATATTCAAGCAGTGTTTTTTTACTTCTTTGCTTTCATGAATTGTGGATGTCAATGCAATGAGTGGCTCTTACTAAATGATTGCCTAATAACGCCATATACACTACCAGCCCAGTGCTTGAATCACCAGGAAGTTTTGAGATGTCTTAACTGTTCAATAGCATATTAGTGGTATGCTACAAATGACAGCTCAGTAGTCAAATACTTGAGAAAAAAATGAGTATTACCTGTCAGCTTTTGTTTGGCCTTGCGTTACATCCTGGTAGTGGTACTCTGACTTGTACTAGGGTGGTAGCAAACGGGTTGGTACAGACCTGATGGAAGGAGATGGATACTTTTACAACAGAGAAATAGTGAAGGAGGTGCCTGTAAAGAAATACAAGAGTCACTGAACAAATTTGGTTTCTTTAAGATTAGAATGAATTCTGGACAATAAGATATAAAATGTCAGTATCACTGGAATTTGTAAAAGCTAGACTGGCAATGGTTTAATCTGGATAGAAATACTGTGGAGCTGAATTTAGAGATAGCCCTTTATACGGAAGTGTAAAGTTTAAATATAGGCTGAACATCTCGTACTGCCTCAAAAGCAGAACATTTATGGTATGTGTTGATGCTTACTCAAAGGAAGAAAGCACTTACTCTTTTTTGACAGGACAACAGAGTTGTAAAGTTCTTCAACTTTTACGTATATTATAAGTTATCAATTAAACTCCAGCAGGAAAAAATATTTGACTAAAAGTTATCTCTTGTTTTGTAAAGCTCTGTCTGATCTTAAAGATTTAACTCAAATCTCATGAGTTTTCAATTTGAGAACAGGAATTAAAGCTGGTTTATATTTCATGCTAAAAAGAAAATTTTTTTTTGAACTTGTAATTTTTCAACTTCTGGAATGCTGTATTGGCAGTCTTGCAAAATTGTATTTGCCCACTGTGATTAGTGGGATCTTTAATTTCTCTGAATTGAAGTCCTTGTTGGTGGGAGGTGCCAGTAGTGGTTAGCAGACTAAACAGAAAAACATTCTTCATTTTGCAAGGTTGATGATATAAGTACATTAATATTAATTAATTGGTACTGTAGGAAGTAGTAGCATGCCACTAATTAACTTATTTGTCTTCTTCCATTTAAGGTATCTAGTGGATAGTCACTGGTTCAAACAGTGGAAGAAATACGTTGGGTTTGACAGCTGGGACAAATACCAGATGGGAGATCAGAATGTGTACCCTGGTCCTATTGATAATTCTGGACTTCTCAAAGGTAACTGCTTCTGATTGTGTAATATGCCAATACTAACATTTAGTGCAAATTTGTCACAGATTGTTCATCTTTTGTAGTCATTAGTGTAAATGGATCTCGGTATTTATAAACATGGACCTTTTCAGATGGTGATAAAGGAGCTGGAGTAGATTTCCCTAACAAATTACAGTTTCATAAATAAAATTATTGTAACTGTTTGCAATTGTAGCAGAATATTTAATAATATACAAGCTACTGTTCATAATGATTTTTGGGATACCTTGGGAGTTGAAATTTAGTGAAGCTGACAAATAGCTAGCCTGAGTTCAGAAAGATTTTTTTAGCTTAGTTGAATTGGCTGAATTAAAATAACAGTTTTACTCTTAACTCTAAAATTTCTTTTTGTAAGTGAGCCTCAAGCCCTTGCTTTGATTTTGGAACACTTGGAGAAGAGGTATTGTGCAGTTCAGTGATAAAGTGGTATGAAATGCTAGAGAATACACTAAACTGTGGTCAGATTTGTGGACAGAAGTCCTAGAATACTTTCCCAGATATTTTAGATCAATTTTTTTTTAAATACATAATAGTTAAACCATTAGAGCCTTTAATGTTTAATCTGCAAAATCTAGTGGACGCTAAGTCTAGGAGATATGCTATTGCTCTGTGATATTTGGTATCCTGCTTCTTTGTGGTTACAGGTAATGTAATAGTACTGCATAATTTCTTTGCACGAAAAAATTGTGCAAATGGGATTTCTTATGGACTCTGACTTTCTTAATTCAAAACATCTCAACTGCAATTAATATTTCATTATTTTACAAGTTAAATTTTAAAGATAATTGCTCCGTTCGTAGGCCTTGTCATACCATGTTGCACTAGTTGCTAGGGTGAGTGTTCATGTCTGACATGAGTAGTATCAGTGCCTTTGAAGCAGGTGCTGTATTGTCATGTGCATTTATCTGTATGTTCTCTT
The DNA here is from genome assembly GCF_003957555.1 of Calypte anna. Taxonomy (NCBI): domain Eukaryota; kingdom Metazoa; phylum Chordata; class Aves; order Apodiformes; family Trochilidae; genus Calypte; species Calypte anna. The sequence continues at coordinate 32,454,100 of NC_044244.1, forward strand.
CCATCCCCAAACTTAAAGATCTTTTTGCTTAGCCATTTTGCTAAAAGGCCCTGAAAACCTGTATTCTCACTATCATTTTGACACTGCCCTTACAAAATAAACACAGAATCAGGGTTTATGAACTTCACTTTTGCTCGTTTATGGTTCTAAAACTATGGCTCTGCATTGGTAATGACACCAGACATCTAATTACTGTATGACATCTGTTGTTCCTGTATGAAGGCAGTTTTAAAATTAGGTGCTCAGCAATTAGTAGCTATCTACTTCACCTACTGCTAAGCAGCAATCCTCTGTACAAGGTTTCCTATGTAGCATAAATTAAACCTGAAAAAGTTTGGTTTTAATCCTGTCTTAGGTACATGTTTGCATGAGTTATTCTCATACTGCTCTCCTTCAGTGTTAAGTCTGAATTTGCATCTGATTTAATGAATGTAAAATAATCTAAAATGGGCCTGCTTTCTCAGATATTCTGTAATGTAATACAGTGATAAGGCAAACAATTATTATGTTCAAGAAAGACTTATTCCAGGCAACTGAAGCGTTACTTGGGTGTTGCTCCCTTATTTTCAGATTTGAATGATGTGAGAGCAATAAAAAGTAAGAGATTTGGGTTAATCTCATTATAAGCAAAAATGTATGTAATGGATTGCACATGTGCTGTCTTTAGAAAAAGAAATATATAAGTCAACATGAGATTAGCAAAGAAAGCCCAGGGAAGTAGTTATGTAGAATAGCTGATTGTAATAGAATACAGTGTTGCTTGTAAGGGACTGAGATGTCAGAGTCAGGGAACTTCTTTGGTGAAATAAGGTTCTAAAAAATATATACTATAAAAATGTTGGGGATTGTAGAAAGACAGAATGAAATCCAAATTATATCTTCTCACTGTAACCTCCTGTAGTAATATCACGTAGGTCTAGAAATCCAGTATGAACTTTTTAAGGGATACATGGACCTGAATGTGTTTTGATGGATTTCTCTCTAAACTTGCTCCCAGTTATAAATAAGCACCAAATACATAGTGTTGAGTGAGCCGGGTATGAATTTGATAGTACAAGTCATGAATTGTTCTAGCAATTGTTTCTTGGATATGGTTCTTGCATGTAGATTTTTTCCTAATCAGCCAAGACAGTTTTGAACCAAATTTTTTAATCTTGAAAACTGTTACTTGTGGAGATAGGATGAAATTGACTGAGGGGGAAAAAAAAAAAAAAAAGGAATGTACAGGTGCATTAATGTGACCCAAAAATGAGACTTCAAGCAATTATATTTATCTCCATGAAGAACGAAATTTTTATTTTTCACTGAGATGCTCATGAAATTCCCCTTTTACTTTTTGCTTGAGGAGTTTATGTACTGTGGCTCCCAAAGCGGAATCCAAAGTCTAAGATGTTCATACACATCACTTTGTTGCCTTCTCTGTTGCATTGTGGTTTTTCTTGCTAAAATTGCAAGAAATACTTTGACTGTTCCTGAACTTGATTATCCTTTTTTCTAAAATAACTTTATAATTCAATACTTACCTGGCTGTATCTTGGGGTTTTCAGTGTTATTAGGTTTTGTGTTCTGCCTATTTTTATTGGAGAAAATGCCCACAAACTGTGCTGTACTTTCTTGACTGCGTAAGGTCATCTCTAAACGGTAGCGATTACAAATTATGGGAAAAGTATCTTGTCATCTTCTTTGAGCAGCTAATGGTAGTAACAAATGTTGCACTTACATAGGTGAACTGAGAACAAGAGGCTTCTCCCATCTTTTGCCACACAACGTGGGGCTTTGCTGAGGAGGAAAGGGAGTCAGCATCAGTGAAAAGGCAGTAAGAGCACAAGAAAGCTGTGGAAAGGGAAAGCATTAGGGTAATTAAATAAAAAACCATTGCTTTTTTCCCTCTTTTTAATTCTTTTAATCCTTTTAATTTTTAATTCTTAAATTTTTATTTTTAAAAGCATAGTTTTTAATAATTATTATTAAAGGACTTTTAGTTTCCAAGTGCCCCTCTTTTTTTAATGGTTAGGAACTTTTATCTGAAGTTACACTATGCTGTGTTCACTAAATCTGTACAAAGGAGAAAGAAGAATAGTATAGAAATATGATCAAATGAGAGGACTTTTCATATGAGAAATGAGAGTCCATATGAGTTCATGTGCACATAGCATGCACTTATTTTTGTCCTTGCAGAAAAGTAGGTAAAAGTATAGATTTTGTTTAGCAGTATGACTTAAAAAAATAAAACCAAGAGGAAGGCCGATACTTGGAGCAATTTGAGATTATTTAAGGTTACTTTTATGCTCAGTTTTAATTATGCAGTGTGCAATTCTGCAGTTCAGTCAGATAGGACAATCAAAATAAACAGACTGCATATCTATTACAGTCTATTTATTCTTTATAGAGTCTATTTTTACACTTCATTAAGTTTGTCATCCTGATTCATCCCTGGAGCTGCATGTGTGGGTGTCCCTGTTTGATGTCCCTCTGTATAGACAGATGTTTGCTGGCCTGTAGTTGGGTTCTTTCAAATAGGCAGCTGCCTGAACTGGCTGAGGCACACAGTGGCTCAGGTAATCACCTCTTGCACATCTAGGATAGCCACTACTTACCACAGTAAAGACAGGTTAGACAAAAGTAAAAAGCATGCTTCTTATATAAACAGGTTGTCAAGTTGTACTTCTTTTAGGTTTTACATCTCGCTACCCTTGTAAATAATTTTGTAGGGTTTGTGTTTCCAGAGCACATAGGATTCTTTAAGTAGGAGGGTTGTACCATTTTTTTTTCCTCAGTCTGATGTGGAGTGAATGACTTCAAACTTTGGATATACTGTAACTACTCATTCCTGCATTTTCAGTATAGCATGGAATGGAAGCATCTGTGTTCTGCAAATATGACTGAAGTGGGTGGAGGAATGGATTGTTTTTTCTGAAGGCCGTGATGGTGTGTGATAACAAATCAGTTACTTGTGATTGCATGAGTATATGGAGTTGTCAGTATGGGTTCCTGAGTGTAGGAATATTGTGTAACAGGTGTACTATGCATGAACTCAAAAGCTTGCAAAATTAGTTTCAGGAGAGTTTTGTTTTGAACACCATAATGCTGATAACACAATTATGACTCGGAAAATATTTTGTTTGCTGTTTATAGTAAAAATATTCCATTAAAAACCTCAAGCAACAGAATTACAATATTCAAGTAAAAATATCTATTTTACAGATGGTGATTCTCAGTCTCTCAAGGACCATCTCATTGATGAGCTGGACTACATCCTTTTGCCAACTGAAGGCTGGAATAGGCTAGTCAGCTGGTACACACTGATGGAAGGTCAAGAGCCGATTGCACGCAAGGTACTCTTAAGTTACCCACTGGAATGAATGATAATATGGAATATGAATATACTGGAAATGATAATATGGAAATTACTATAGCGGAATATGATAGACTCCTGCAAATATGCAGGAACTGCACAGGAATTTATTAGAAGATTGTAAATCTGGCCTTGTGATAATCAGACAACTCCTTCTGTGGTTGCTTGTAGATATCTTTTTATTCAGATTTTAGAGGCTTAGGTTTTTCATATTGAGAAATGAAGATGCAAAGTATTTAATACCTTTTTTTTTCTTTTTCTGGAAGTAAGCCCTCTAATATTTCAAGAGGAAGTTGCTTTAGAAGCCTCTAAGTCTATTAATGCAAATGATTCTGTAATTAAGCATAAAACTCCAAAACTGTTGATGATATTAGTGAAGAGCTTAGCTCTAATAATGTTAACACCAGCACCGTAATCGGTAGTTCTTTTTCTGATAAGCAGTCTTCTGTGTTCAGCAGCTTGCTAAGGGAATTTTTTTCTTTAAGAAAAAAGCTTAGCACAACAAAAGTAGTAGTGCATGGTACGATGGATACTGTGGTCCTTCAGACTGAGCTACTCTATTTGCTCCCACACATACCTTGCTTATTATTGAGGTGATGGGACATTTTAGCAGTTTACCGATCAGATAATCTGTTTGTCTTATTTCTTAAGAATTTCAGGGAAGTGATTACAGTTGCATCCTCCAGGGACTGCAGTACTTGTTTTAAAATACATTATTAAGTTTGCTTTTAACCATTAGGGCACCTTTTTTCCTCTACAGGGATCTTTACTAATTCCTGAAAAATTGATCAAAAAATACTCTGATTAGAATTTAGTTTAGAACAAGACTTCTAGCGTAATAATTTTTTTTCTTTCTCCTGAGTCATGAGGATGGTCTAACTACTTGCATGTTGGCCATTTACTTGAATTTCATTCCTTTCAGACAAATGCCAGATTTAGCTATAGAAGGTTTCTTTGAGATTCATTTGGTCAGAAATAAGTAGTAGTTTGGGCTTTTTTTTTTAACATTTGTTTCTACACAATATGAGATCTTTTTTTAGAGACATCCACAGAATATCTTTTTCTCTAGCTCTGTGAGAGCTGAAATCAATTAAAATGGCTCTCCTTTAAAGATAGATCTGTTACCAACTTGCTACTGTTTTTTCTGAAGATGGATTTCAGCAAACTGAATGCTCTCCCATCATCGTGGTAATGTAAAAGTTGTGTAATTTTTTTGCTTTGGGGGGAAAGTTGTAAAGAGAGAACAGTCTGAATGATTTCCCTTCTGCTTGGAAGGATCTCACCATAAGAGTATACGTATTGTAATGAGTGGACAAGTGAACTGGTGTATCTTTATTTTCTGCAAATATAAACCATAGTTATCATCCATGATGTATATTACAGTTCAGAATTTATCTTTCTGATGCTCTTGTCATTTATTTATTCATGATTCTTTATCTTGTATTTCATAGAGGTGGGATGATACTTTCTTCCCCCCTCCTTTGCTACTTAAACTTTTGCAGTGTGGATCCAGATTTCAAATTGATACAATGTTGTGCTTGATCCATGTCAAATAACATTATAAATTTATGTAATAATGTGTAGCAATACTGCCACTACATTGTCCATTTTATTCTCAGAAATGTCTCAACCATCAGCACAGTTTTGTTTACTGGAACTGTTCTGTTGTTACTCTAGTAGCTGAAAACTCCACTAAGCCGCTCAAGTTAAGGTGCATTTTTATTTAAATGTTATGGTTGGAAGTCATTAAAGCTAAGGTAAATGACTGAAATAATTCACTAATTTATTTCTTTTCCTATAGTACGTGCATACAAGTAATATTTGTACAGCAGATAGCTGTACAGCAGATAGCAGATCACCAGCAATTAGCTGGTGGCTTTTTTTTTTTTTTTTTTATTACCGTATTTGTCAGATGTATCACATATCAGGGCAAGGATTATTTTTGGAACAGTCTACATGACTAAGTACTGCAGTTACACTTTGGAAGATCAAAGGGAAAAACATTTAAGAGGTGACCCTGAATATTTTTTTCTACATTTTATTTTTATTTTAAAAAATTCCTGTATACTTGAACTAATTTGTAATTAGTGTTGCAAAAGGGAGCATACAATAAGCAATTGTTATGAGTAGGTGAACTGTCAGCTTAGTGTGTGCATTGTCAGAATATAAGTGGGAGATTTGTGGGTCTTGTTTAAATACAGGATTTGTTTAAAAAATGTGATTTCCATGTTTTAGCAGTGTGTATTCTGTTATTAAGTATTTTTTAACTGTGAAAACTAATTCTTCATGTTTTGGGGAAGTAGCATACAACACGTGATGTGAAATAAAAATAACTTTTTATGTTTTCTGTCTTTAAATCATCTATCTTGTATTTTGGTTAAATATGTATATTTGTAATTTCTGTTGTACTGAACACTCTGAAAGCTATGGTGGTATTACTAAACACAGGCAAGTTGCCATCTCATGTGAAAAAATACTTTTTAGTTTGCTGTGTTTCTAAAAAGTTACAGGGGAAATTTTAGTTCTAATTGTTAGCATTTCTAAATGTTTTATGTTCCTTGAACTTGAGTTTCTTGAAGAGTGCTCAAAAATATTTTGAAGTGTATGAAAACATTTGGACTGATACTTGATCCCAATCTTTTTTTCAGGTCGTTGAACAGGGTATGTTTGTAAAGCACTGCAAAGTAGAAGTATACCTAACAGAATTAAAGCTTTGTGAAAATGGAAATATGAACAATGTTGTCACACGAAGATTTAGTAAAGCTGATACAATAGGTATGGGCAACTTTTTTTATCAATCTATAGCTGTTACTTGTAATTAAATGGTACTGGATAGCAAGTTCTGTATAAATAAGTCTCTAAGTAAAATAATAGACGCATATTGCAGCCTGTAAGAAAGATGGGACTGGGTCAAAAGTGAAAGTTAAATTATTTGGAATGTTAGGGTTTTAAATACTTTTTTTTAAAATTATGTTGTTTATTATCTGGGCATCTGTGTTTACTGTAGAGGTTTGCACTTCTTAAGAAGTGAATGGTGTGATGTTTTTCATTATCTTTATTGGATTCTATAGTGCATTTTCTTCACTTTTGATGTGTAAGAAATGTAATTTTTTTTGTTTCCATTCATGTTTTTGACTTACATAATAAGGAGAAGGGTGTATTACAAATACATACAAATATTTTACAAATATTTACAAATATATTACAAAATATATAGCTAAATGTGACTTACAACGGCAATATCCTTTGGGGTTGTGAAGTATCTTTGCCAGAAACTGAGTCCCTTATTAATTTTTTAACTTACCTTTATTTGTAGTTTATTTTGTCTGCTCTGTATTTTGTTATTGCTTGAAACCATATGTTGATAACACATTTGAAAATAATAACACATCTGAAAATAAGTCAAAATATTTCTGAAGACACTGGCAATCATATAAAATCAATTTCTGGTATATTTATGCACATGTATGTGAGATATGAGTCTTTCACAGTCAGGTTTTTTTGTGCCCTTGGTCCTAGGTGCCCAGCCATTACTTTTTGTTTACATTGTTTGACACCAATGTTGTGTTTTTAAGTTATGCTTCTCTTTACCTTTTGAGTAGTGACTTACACTAGGTACCCCATAATTCTTTGCAGATTACTTGCATTAAAAACAGAATAATTTTACTTGTGAAATTTTAATCTTTAAGCTAAGCAAGTTAATCTGCTTATATTAGAAAGAAAAAAAAAAGAAAATTATTCAATTTGTCCTTGGAAACAAAGCTTCAATGTTGTATGTTAATTGGCCTTTTGAGATCTGGTTTAACTTGGGAAGATGCAACTCATTTTTCTCTAAGCAAACCCAGGAACTTAGAAAAAACAATATAACGTTATCCTTCCCTGAAGACCAAATACAACCTATTTTGCAGCCATACTGGATTTAATTGTATCACTTGTATTATGGGTAATGGATGAATTTCTGATCTTTTCCTTCTCTATCGAGAAGCAGGGCATTTTGGAATGACTGTTACTTGGAGGTATATTAATTTTTTTCTTAGCAGGGAGAGAATTACAATTAGAAAAAATTGTCATAAAGGGTACTGGGAAACAGGCTCACTGGCAACTACATTCCAGACACTGTCCTTACTTGTTTTTCTGAGATGTGGATGACATGTTCTTGGAAGCCTTAAACTCAGGCCCTTTCTGAGGCTGAGTCTTTTTATGGAGAACACCAAGCAGGATAATCCTACTAGCCAGGTTATCCAGAAGAGTTTGTATCTTAGAAGAAACTGTGGAAAAATTAAAACTACTTTTAAGAGTGAAAAAATGATGGAACCCTGAGATTTTTCTCTACCATCTATATAAAAGATGTTGATTTATATTTTTTACTGTACATTCCTTAAGATAGTTCTGGAATACACATTTTATTTCCCATACTTTTATAAGGGCACATAGCAGCAGGATGGGGGTAATGGTTTTAAACTTGGAAAGGCTAAATTTAGGTTAAGTATTAGGAAAAAGTTCTTTAGTGTGATGGTGATGAGACACTGGAACAGATTGCCCTGGAAGTTGTGGATGTCCCCTTCCTGACAGTGTTCAAGGCCAGGTTGGATGGGGCTTTGAGCAACCTGATCTAGTGGGAGGTGTCCCTGCCCATGCAGGAAGAGTGGAACTAGATGGTCTTAATGTCTCTTCCAAGGCAAACCATTCTATCAGTCTATGAAGTATATAGAAAAAATGTTCAAAGCATCAGTAAATTAAATGTAAGAGAAATCTTGCAGAATTTGATTATTTTTCATCCTCCCATATGCCAGTAAGGTGTTCATTTTCATTGTGGTTGGAGAAGATTGGTATAAAAGAGTCAACATCAGCCCTACTGAAATGATTAGATATATAAGGTACTATGGTCTTCTCAAGAAGTTTTAATTTTTCTACCCACCAACATTGATTATTTATTGCCCTCAAAAGATCAAGAAAAGATCTTTCTAAGTTCACAGGTTTTGTGCACCTGAAATACTCTGAGCAAGATATTCCCTTACCAGTTTGCACATGTGTGTTATTCCTGGAATAACACAGGAATTTGCTTCTCCTTTCAAATAGAAACTAAGCTAAACTGTATATGAATAATTTCATACAAGGTAGGAAAAATAATTTAAAATGTCAGACTTCAATATTACTGTCATCAGTAATTTTTTTGTGGTGGTATTGGAACATATGTTCTTTGGAACTTCTTGGGAATTTCCTACAATCTCCTACAACTCTTGCATATTAACTGAGACAACTGATGACTTACTCTTTGGGGGGTAGGTGTTTTTTGTAATTCCAGAAAGAAAATGAGCTAGACAATAGATACACTGCAGGCAGCATTTCAGTCTAGTTGTTGTTGATGATCCTAAAGAACATCAGGTCTTCTGAGTGAAAATGAGTTGCTGATCCATTCAAGAGTCTTAATCATACAAAAGTATGATAAAACTAAGTAATCAGCTAAGGTGTAGACCTTTTTTACCTTTATTCAAGAGTTTTACAAACCACAAAATGACAGAAAGACTGTAGCATCTCTTATGAACTAGGAGGAGTCAGGTTGTGTCTGCAGTACCATTAAGCAATTCTAAAAGTGAGCTGATAGACTCTGTTGAACATTGCACCAGAGGCTTTGCATTTTATGAGGTTTTGGCCTTTAGCTAGTAAACTATCTTGGCAAATGGCTTTGCATCTTTCTCTTTAATTTGCTGCAGAATAAAAGAAAGTAAAACTTGCCACCTTTGAGGACAGTTCATTTTGGTATCTGTGAATTGCTTGTCCCTTCTTTAGGAAGCTGAATTACTGTTCTGTAGTACAGATTAACATTTTTGCTATACTTTCCTTTAGACATCATTTGTGATATCACTATCATTTAGGACCCAGAGTTCACTTGTATTAGGATCCACTGAACTTCTTCAGCATCTCATCAAGACTCTTCCATGTAGTCTGCTAAAATAGTACTTAAATCATGCAGCTGTTTTGTTGGGGGGGGGGGAGGGGGGCAGGGGTGGTTCTTTTTTTCTTTTTTGGAGGAGATCTTATTATTAACCACAGAGAATATATGCTCTATGAGATCAACAACCTTTAACTCTCAAACTGAGCTATTGCAAATTGTGGCTATATATCTGATGGAGTGAGAGGCATCTTTAAATGGCAGTTCTTCCTGTCCCTTTCAGACATTATTCTAGTACTAATCAGCTCATACATGGGGAGGGTATAACACTACTAGAGGAGATCCCCATACACAATGTTCCTGAGACTACATATTTGAATGTAGTGTTTTCATTTATGGTGGAATGGGCACTTTGACTTCAGGTCATAAGCCAGCATGTCAGTGATATGTGCTGGGGGACCATGGGGAAGAATTAGAAATTGTGCTGCATTGGTAACTTTCATGAGGTATGAAAATGAACCTTAGTTTCACAGTCTCAGAACTGGGATAATGGTCAAATGGAACGTGCTTTTCCAACAGTCTTGGACATAATCCATGGTCATCTGGTAGAACTGATGTTTCCTGTCACTTAACAGTTCTGCTAGTGAAGCTGAAATATGTTAAAAATCAACATAATAAATGTTAACTTAGTACTTAATAAGAGCTGCAATGCTCAAGTAAGATCAACAAATTAATTAGCAGCCTGTTGCCTTTTTTTATAGCACCTACCTTGCCTACATATCATCTTTATTACAGAAATATATGATCCAGTCTAACACTTGTTTTCATACTAAATTGTGTCTTAACTAGTATAGAGGGAAGCTTCGGGACTCAGAATATTTAACATAGGGGTTAGTATAGCAATAGTAAATAATAAAATACTATCTTACAATAAATAATAATCATATGTAAAAGGCAATAAGGGGAATTCTAGAGAAGCTGAAACACTGATATTTCATCCTGAGATTTCTGGGCAATGTCTCTCAGCTTCCAGTGCTTGTGTTTTTAGTGATCATCAAGAATGAGCTGTACATTTCTTGAGTTCTGTTTTGTGTTCTTTGTTGGCTGCAAGACTTGGCTGCCATGGGGCTTTATGAGTGAACCAATTTTAAAGAAAAAGTAAATCTGAGGTTGTTATTATACAGCACTGCACATATTCAAATTAAATAACTCTTTAATAAACTCTATTTTTCCATAAGAAGAATGGAGTTAATTATGGATTTGGTCTAGGGAGAGGAACAGAATTACTTGCCCTTCCTGCACCTGGTTTTGCTGGCAAGTGTTGCTTCTAATCCTTCCCTACCTACCCACACTCCTGTTTTACCACACTGCGAAATCAGTAGATGGGTACTAGATACCTCCTATCATCTGTTATTTATCAGCTTGTCTTTATTTGATCTACTTTGCTAAGAGACTCAGGAGGGAATAAAATAGTCCTCTGTTTCCATTTTAAAGGGAGGCAAACTAGGAACTTCCATCTTCTCCTACAACATGATGTGGTTGTGTTGCTATTTCTACTGTTCCGTTCATATTTTGAACATAAGAAAAAGCATGGATGATTCCAATGCTTTATTCAACCTTTTACTATTTGTGTAGTGAAATGCTAAACTTGTGTTCTCTCCCTTTCAAAACAGATACAATTGAAAAAGAGATAAGAAAAATCTTCAATATTCCAGGTGAAAAAGAGACCAGACTGTGGAACAAATACATGAGTAATACTTTTGAACCTTTGAATAAACCAGACAGTACCATACAGGATGCTGGTTTATACCAGGGACAGGTACAGTGTAATATTATTTCTTCTTTTTTTTTTTTTTTTTCATGCATTTGGTTTTTTGCTCATTAAAATGTAGCTGTACCCAGTGATTTTTTTTCTCTTTAAAAGTTAATTGCCTTCAGAGAGATTATGTTAGGAAAATAATTATACATTTTTTAAACAAGTTAATCAAAATAAAAGTAGTTTTGGAGTGTATTTTTGGTATCAAAGATGAGTTTACCTCTCCTAATGAATTAAAATTACATAAATGGAGCATTTCTGACTTGAATTTGGTAAAACGTGAAATAAAAAAGTATTCCTATGATCTTGGATATGTTGTCATAATGAAATCCAAAATATGAAGAACTTTTTAGGTGCTTTAAAAGAATAATGTCTTCTGCTCAAATTCTACTACCCAGAATTCAGAAAGAAATTAAGAAAAAAATGAAGCTTTTTGAGATTAGAACTATATAGACAAAAGAGCTTGAATACCTGCTCTAGCAAGAGCCTATATCATCACTTCAGAATCACTTTATAGGAGGATTTCTTACAAAACAATTTTTTACCTTTCCAGATGAATATAAATGTGAACCAATAGAACAATTTCATCATTAGAATAACTTTTCAGGTTATTACATTGATTCTTTAGTCTTCAAATGGAGTTGGATGTTTTTTCAGCAGCTGTAGTTCATGCTGTTGTACTACAAATATGAATGGATGAAATTTGATGGCAGTAGCTGTAGGAGAGATTATAGTGAGGTATTTCCTTTTGCCTCAAAATTCTTGACTACTATAAGCAGTCTTTATGCCATGTTTCAGTTTTGGTTTATGGCATGGAAGGTAAGTAATCAGTGCACCAAAATAACAGCTTTTACTCTTGTGCCCGTTAGCTTCATGCTGCACAAACTTAAACCCTCACACAGATAATTTTAACAATGCAGAGGTCCTGCTGGAAGAGCCCCCATATCACATAAAAGGCTTTCCTAAAGATGTAACTTGCAAATTGCCTCTATCCCAGTGAAACATTAACTATGAAGCAAGCATGGCCTAATACTGCCATAAAAATATCTCTAGGTGACATCTGTACTTTCAGCAAAACAAATATTGTTCAAAACTGCATTTAGCCTTGGTTTCTGAAAATGCCAAATGTCATGGTAGACTCTGTGTTTCTGGTCAGTTGCACTTGTTAACACACAGGTTATTTTTCTTGCTGAGCCTCCTGATCTTACAGTACTTATCCTGTTACAGTCTATCTAAACTAACAGTCATTTTTTACTGTGTAATTCAAAGTTCTGTCACTGACAACATTAATGTTTTGAATTTATCAGCTGGTTTCTAAAGTGAGCCTTTCAGGGTTCCATTGAACTTTCCAGTCTAAATCTTCCTTTTATTTAGTAGTCTCCAAGCCAATGAAATGAAATGCAGCAGAATCTGTTTTGCAGGATTCATGATCAAAGACAGCAGACTCCTCTTTTCCAGATAGAAAGCAGGTCATGATAGAAAGGTAGTTTTCAGTGTCATAACTTAAGTACATTCACACTGAAAATGTGATCAGATCTCCGAGTGGCAGCATGACTTAAACATAAGGTTTTGGGCATGAGTATGTTGTGAATGTATGTCACTGTGTAGACACATACAGGCACAACATGACAGTTAATTAGTGTCCTGAAACATCAGTGTGCTATTAATGCAGATTTACATTTAAAATTAAGAGTTAGGTTCAGTTTAAATATTGGAATCTAGTTGGTGTTTGAGATGATCCAGGCTATCCCAGCTGTCAGTCCAGTGAGGCATGAGCTTTTTGTAGGTCCTATGTCATATCTGGCAGCATAGGGCAGATATCTCAAATACCCAAAGGCGTTTCAAATGGCACTTGATGCCTGTGTTTAGGACTGAGTGTTCCATACTGCCTTTTGTACCAGTAACAATTTGAATGAAATTATTTTTATTAGCCAATTATCCCATTGGAAAATTAATATTAGATAAATGCTTTTGCAAAAAAAAAAAAAACAATACAGGTATGATTTTAAGGATATCAAGCCAGAAAATGTTCTATCGGGGGGTTTTGTTTGTTTGCTCTGGGCTTTTTCCCCTACCAACCTGTGTTGTGTGAGGCAAAATTCCTTCAGGAGTATCACTTCCTTAACAGAGCTGTTGGATAGGCATATGGTTGCTACAGACTCATATGTGCTGTTTACATGTTACAGGACATTTTCTGACCTCTTTGGAAGATAAGGTCTTGCCTTTGTATTCATGGATTGTTGAGACATAGAAATACCAAGTGGCTTGCCCAAAGCTGCACAGATTAAGTGAGTTGTGGGGAGAAAAAAGTGAATAGAGCAAAAGGAAAATGCAGTGTAAATTGACTGAAATGTTTTTGAGCCTTAGGGAATAGTAACTTAAACATCAGTCTGTTCTGTCTCAGTCACGTCTGCAAGTCCATTGAAAATATTGGAACAGAAAGCAATCTGCTGAAACTTTTATTTCAAATTTTCTTATTACGCTTTTTGTGATAGGTACTGGTGATAGAACAGAAGAATGAAGATGGAACATGGCCAAGAGGTCCCTCAACTCCTAAGTAAGTTGTGAATTTAAGTCATGTTACTCACTATAGCTCAACTGTTTTCACAATTCTTGTTTTTTTAAACAACTGGTTTTAGAATTGTCATTTTATTTTGAAAAATCATCATTCAGATGTATTATCTGAAAATATTAATAGCGTGTTTGTTACAAGTGCTGCATGTTGTAGAACATGACATAATCATGAATTCTTCATATATGTTGCTTAATTTTGATTTCAGTAAGTGGTATATGCTTAAAAATATGAAAAAAAAATCCACAGCAGAAAACTGTAATACTTAGCTTGTTTTATTTAGAATTCTGTTTCAAAGCAGAGACTGTCTGTTAGGTGAACATAGGCATGTATTTTTAACAGTATTTTTCTTATATGTAAATGTTTTCATAGATACCTTGTCCTTGTATCTCCAGAACACAATATTTACTCACAAGCATTATGCAAAATGTCCTTCTACCATACATTCATGTTGCTTTTTTCTTTGTTGAGTTGTCATGAATTAACAGACCACAATGTTCGTTTTTTCTTCTGTTCTTCCTGCTGCCAACAACACCTTGCTAATGGCAAATGAGCATTTTTTCATTTAGATGGATAGACTTCTTTTAACACTTTTTCCAGAGTCTAAATCATGTTTGGATGATTTCAAAGATGAGCTGGAACTTGTTACTAGTAAGCTAACACAATCTCAGCCTTACAAAAGGTTAACTTTGCTTTTTCCCTTTGTTGGCTGGTTCTGGAACATATTTTTCATTAAAAGTTCTTTCAAATTCATTTTAATATTCTACATTCATGTCATTGAAGTTCACTGATGTTTTAAAACATTTTTGTAGTAACATTGCTTATCATTTGATAAGGACAGATTTTTTTAATCTTTGGTGTCTTACCTCAATACTTTGTATTAGGAGCACTTGTTTCTTTTAAGTTGCTTAGTGAAGTCTGAGTTCAGTTTAAGCTTAGTATGAACAATATAACCCTGCTTAGTGAGATGTTATGACACAAAGAAGTTAATGTAGAGCAGCAGAAAGAATGGGATGCAAAATACTTGAAGTTTAATCCATGACCTCAAAAAGCATCCAGGAGAAATGTAAATTCTGAGTCAAATTTTAAATGTAGATTTTGAAGATTAAAAGAATTTAGATAACTTAATGTCAGAGATGCTTTGGAAGTTTTACTAGAAAGATATTCTTGGTGATGGTATTTGCTTTTATTCTGCCAAATTTCAATTCAACTTTATAAAAAGCAGTCAGGAGCTCCTGGAAAGTGTTTGATCTGGGGATAAGTAAAATGATGAACGAGAATACTTATGTCAGAGAGGAGTATAACTAAACCAGCAAGTGAGGACGAATTGTTTTACTACATATGTTTGGAAGATTTCACAGATACCAGAAAGATTGAAATTTGATATTTAAATACATTGTAATATTGGGAAGTTTGCAAGATTTAATAGATTCAAATACTAATTATCAACAAGCAGTAATGGGGACAGGTTTTTACATTCTTTTAAACCTTTATGAAAAATCTAATAAAACTTTAAAGGGGCAGAAATATTATACACTTGCTTTTGAGTCTTCTTTATGAGATGCATTAGTAGTATTAGTTTGTCACCACAAATAGTTTACCTCCAGATACCTTCCTATGGTCCTGTCTGTCACACACTGGTCTCACACCAGTTCCTGCTGAGACTAACTCTTCGTAGTGCTTGCTTTAGAAATGCACAAATATTAAACATTAATTCTGAGGCTAGAGTATAAAGTGCCATATTTAGAAAGGCCAAAATAGAGAATATTGGGAAGTATGAAAGGCTTTTAATGCTTGATAAGGGCAGGATCATTTCAGAAAATCAGATAAGTTTTTCACAGAATCACAAAAGAGTTGAGGTTTGAAGGCATCTCTGGAGACTGTCTGGTCCATCCCATCTGTTCAAAAAAGGGTCAACCAGAGCATGTTGCTTGAAACTGCTTGCAGTCAGATTCTGGCAGTCTCCAAGGATGGAAGCTCCTCAGCCTCCCTGGAAAACCAATTCCAGTGTTTAATAACCCTCACTGTAAAAAATGAATTTCTTATACTTTAATGCAATTGCAAGTGTTTTAGTTTGTGACCATTGCCTCCTCTCCTTTCAGCGGGCACCACTGAGAAGGGTCTTGCTCTGCTTTCTTCATTCCTTCCCACTGGTATTTTATACTCATTGATAAGATCACTCTAGAGCCTTCTCTTCTCCAGGCTGAGCAGTCCCAGCTTTCTCAGCCTCTTAACAAAGGTCAGATGCTGCAACCCCTTGATCATCTTTGTGGCCTCTCACTGGGCTTGCTCTGTTTTGTCCCTGTCTCTTGTACTGGGGAGCCCAAAAGTGAAGCCAGCACTCCAAGGGTGTTTCACAGGTGCTGAGTAGAGAGGAATGGTCACCTCTCTTGACCTGCTGGCAGTGCTTTTGCCAATACAGCCCAAGAGGTTGTTGACCCAAGGTCACATTGCTGGCTCATGTTCAGCTTTTTGTCCACCAGGACCCAAGGTGCTTCTCTGCCAAGCTTCTTTCTATTTGGTCACCTGCTGCCCCCCAGCCCCAGTGTGTCCTGGTCCCTGGGGTTATTCTTCATCAGGTGCAGGCCTTTGCATTTCCTTTGATTGAACTTCATGAGGTTCCTGGCTGCCCATTTCTCCACCCTGTCAAGCTCCATCTGAATGACAGCGTATTGTATATTGTGACAGATGAAAATGAGAGTTAGTAAGATGTTTTGCAGAATTTCCCTGCCTCTTTCTTGTTAGCAGAAGCATAGCATCAGTCTTTGTATTGATTGCTTCTTTTGGCAATTTTTTCTTTCTTGCTACTGTAGATGATGAGCTTTATGGCAGCTTTTTATGAGAAATGTTATGGTAAGGGTGTGAGCATCTTTCGATACTGCAAGAGAAGAAAATATTTGAAAGTGACCAAATGAGGACCTCAGCTTAAGATAGAAAGGAACACTTCAAAAAAATGATAGTTTTGTTTTTCTTAAAAGTATAATGAATTAGTATGTATAAGTGCAAAGATCAATTATCAAAATAATTATCCATTCTTCTGAAGAAACAAGAAAATTATTTCAAGTTTGAGATCTTTATTATATAGGACTAGAGACCCAGGTGTGCAATTTAATTTCAGCTTCAAGTCCAAATTTGCCAGTTTTGGATTTATTTTTTGTGTACTGTTCTTCGAACCTAAGAATTTAGTATATGATAATTGCAACATCTGCTGTTAAAAACCCCTCTAAAATTTAATATCTGCTAGTGTTTCATATTCTAATGCTGCTTTAAAAGTTTTTGGGGCTTTTTTGTCTGAAAGGATCTGAATGGTATACATTCTTAAAATGTGCTCAGGGTCAGTAGGCTTAGGAATAGCTGCATTTTTGGCACCCTGAGAGGTTCTGTTTACATCAACTGTTTATACTGGCTACTGGAATGTTTGTTGCTCAGGAAGTTTGGCTTCTGTAAAACATTTTCTAGGGAGCTCATGGTAACTTCTCCTAGAATGTCTTTACTGTCATCTCTTCCAAAAATAGATATTACTCAGCATTAATGGGCAGTTCTGCAGAAAATTTTGTTATATTACTTTGTTATATAACTTTTCTCTGAATATCTGTCTCCTTGTTGTCATATATGTCACAAATTCAGTGCAAACATGGAAATCCCAGCAGTTTTGGTAGTTTAGTTGTTGCAGATCCCAGTTCTTGTGGAGCTTGTGATCTGCATGCAGGCAGATTTTTTTTTGTCTTATTTGTATCCTTCTGTGGGAGATTATTCCTCAGGCAGAAAAACAATGAACAAACCTATTTCAATGGTTTGTATCACCAAGAGGATATTTTAAACTAAGTTACAAAAAAATCTAAGGTTTAGTTCAAATAACTTAAGCACAGCTGTACTACAAAATCAAATTACTTGTATTCAGGAAAACCATACAATTAAAATCTTTCATGCAATTTGTGATTGTAAAACTTGAGATAAGAAGAAGGACAGAGCCTGAGTTTTGAAGCTCCATGAATTACCAAATTAATAGCCAGTGTAAGGTTTCTGTTAGTTATCTGTTAAGAAGTTGTTTCCTGTTTATGTGCAAATATGAAAGCAAGTAAAACATACAGAGATGCTATTCACTAGATACTTATTTCCTTCTATTTTTGGAAATGAATTGTTTACTGTTTTCTTAGAAAATAAAATACTATTACATCTACTGTTCCATCTATATTTTTCAAAAAAACTTCTTATATAGTAATAAACTAGGACTTTTTAATCAAATCCGTCAATACATATATGTATGGATAATAAAAAGCTGCAGACTTCATTCTGATCCATTTTGTTAGACTTCAGTGTGGAATAAATCATCCTAATCAAATAGCTGGCTGCTTTGCATAACTGACAGTTGGTCACCTATTAACGTTAACAATTTATCCATGAAAGAAAGGCATACATTGATTTTATTTTTTTGACTGTACAAAAAATTGAGACTACACAGTTTTCTTAAAATATTTATCCCATGGTTTCTTTTTTTTTTTTCTTTTTTCTTCTTTTTTTTCTTTTCTCCCTTGCTTATTTCAAAACCGTTTGCCTTTTTATCACAGAAAACAGTAAAGGATCATATTTGATTCTTTTTCTTTCTGTGCTGGATGTTTATAAGAGGAAAATAAAAACTGAGTTTAATATGCTTAGCTGTCCTTTTTGAAATACTCTAGTGCATGTGTACCTAAGCTTTTTTTAAGGTAAAAATATCCATGAGGCTTCAAAAGAAAAATTGTGTTTTGTGTACTGAAATTATCATCTTTAACCAAGAGATAGAAAATCTGGTATTTTTCCCTGAAGCAGTTGAAATGCAGAGAAGTGTGCTTTCTACTGATTTTTCTGTAAAAAAGGTAACTGTGGAGAATAGAGATAACAAGGGATTTACTGTAATGTCTTCAGTTTGTAAGAGCTGCCAGAGCTTGTCTACCAGTTAAGAGAGAGCTTATGCCATTCGCTGATTGTAACATAACAACTGACTAACATAACAACTTGTTACACTGTGGTAACCAAGTGTCTGAGCCTCTGTGGGTAAACATCAAACATTGGTAATGTACAAGAGATGTTTTCAAGTTAGTTTAACAAACATGTTCATTAATATCAGTTAATGCAGGGCTCAGAAATTCTTAACAAATAGATGCCCTGAACATTAACTGCTTTTTTTTTTTTTTTTTTTTTTTTTGCACAACTCACAAAGTGGATTCACTGAATCAGCTGGGGTTTTTTAAGGAGAGAATAATCCAAACTGGAGTAGGTTCAACATACTAAAGCTTAAATGCCTTAAAATGATAAGTTGTATCTTAGCCTGATTATAACCACATCTTCACAAAATCAGAGGATGAAAGGACCTTTTCAAATGATTTTCAGTCCTGCTTCAAGGGTGGCTGGAGCAGTTTGCCCAGGTTGTCATGGAGCAGACCATGTCCAGGCACATTGGGAATATCTCCAAAGACTGCACAGCCACTTTAGTTCAACTGGTCCAGTTTTCAGCTACACTCACTGTAGAAAAAGTGTCATTTTATCAATTTTGTGTGTGTGTGAACATCATCTTATATTCAGATAGAATTTCATGTATTTTAGTTTAGACCCATGGCCTCCTCTCCTTTCAGCGGGCACCACTGAGAAGGGTCTTGCTCTGCTTTCTTTATTCCTTCCCACTGGTATTTTATACTCATTGATAAGATCACTCTAGAGCCTTCTCTTCTGCAGACTGAGCAGTCCCAGCTTTCTCAGCCTCTGCACAGAGGTCAGATGCTGCAATCCCTTGATCATCTTTGTTGCCTCTCACTGGGCTGACTCCATTATGTTTCTGTCCTTCTTGTACTGAGGAGCCCAAAAGTGAAGCCAGCACTCCATGGGTGTTTCACAGTTGCTAAGTGGAATGGAAGGATCACCTCACTCAGCCTCCTGGCAATACTCAGTGTGTCCCAGGAAACTGCTGGCTGCCTTGGCCAGCAGGTCACATTGCTGGCTCATGTTCAGCTTTTTATCCACCAGGACCCAAGGTGCTTCTCTAGCAAGCTGCTTTCTAGTTTGTGGCCTGATCCCCCTGCTCCACTGTGTCCTAGACCTGGGGTTATTCTTCATCAGGTGCAGGCCTTTGCATTTCCTTTGATTGAACTTCTTGAGGTTCCTGGCTGCCCATTTCTCCAGTCTGTCAAGGTCCATTTGAATGCCAGCACACCCACCTGGTGTATCAGTCACTCCTCCCAGTTCTGTGTCATCTCTAGTCTTGCTGAGTGTGCACTATGTCCCAGTGTTCTGGTCATTAATAAAAGATGATAGAGAACACTGGACCTAGTATTGACCCTTGACATGTACCACTAGTGACTGACCTCCAACTGGGTTT
The DNA here is from genome assembly GCF_003957555.1 of Calypte anna. Taxonomy (NCBI): domain Eukaryota; kingdom Metazoa; phylum Chordata; class Aves; order Apodiformes; family Trochilidae; genus Calypte; species Calypte anna. The sequence continues at coordinate 32,474,088 of NC_044244.1, forward strand.
TGTGCCACTGGTCAGAATTATCTGAGCCTAGCCATTCAGCTGGTTTTCACTGCCTTTCACTGTACACTTCTGTAACTCAGGCTTGTCTATGAGGGTTTCTCCTGTAGGACACAGTGTCAAAAGGTTTACTGATGTTGAGATAAACAACATCCATTGCTCCCCTCGTTATCTGGCCAGCTAGTAATCTCATTGTAGAAGGCTATCAGGCTGATTAAGCAACATTTCCATTTCATAGCTCTGTGCTAACTTGTCCTTGTCATCTTCTTGCCCTTTATGTCTGGAAGTGGTTTCCAAGATTAGTTGCTCCATCACCTTCTGTGGAATTGAGATGAGGCAGACTAGCCTGTAGTTTCCAGATCTTCTCGCCCTCTTGGAAATGTGAGTGCTATTTGCTTTCTTCCAGGTGTCAGGAACCTCTATTAATAGTCCAGGCATTTCAAAAATGAGCAAGAATACTATCACAGTAGCATCAACCAGTTCCCTTGGCATTTGGTGCATCCCATCAGGCCCCATGGTCTTGCATATCTCCCTAACCTGATTTTCCTCTACTGAGGGAGACTCAGCTTTGCTCTAGACTTTGGTTCCAGGGCTTGGAATTCCTGAAAACTTGTCTTACTGTAAAGACTGAAACAAAGGAGGCATTAAGTACCTTAGCCTTTTCCATGTCCTTTGTCACCACGGCCTCTGCCCCATTTAGCAGGGGCCCACCTTTTCCCTAGCCTTCCCTAGCTTTTCTGTTTGTACTTGTATTTTGGCAGATTAACACCAGGTAGGCTTTAGCTTTCCTGACCTCGTTCCTCCATAATTATACAGTATCTCTTATGTTCCCCCTGGGTTATCTGCCCCTCCTTTCACTCAGTCACTTTCTTACCAAGTCTCAGTTGGGTCAGGAGTTGCTTATTCATCCATGCAGGATCCTGGTGCCTTTGCTCAATTTTCTACTTGCCATGGTGAACCATTCTTAAGCTTAAAGGAGTTGGTCTTTGAATATGAAGCAGCTATCTTGGACCCCCCTTTTCTCCAGGGGTGTATCCCATAGGACTCTTCCAAACAGATCCCTGCAAAGACTGTAGTCTGCTCCCCAGAATTCCAGGCATGTGTTACTGCTTTCTGCCCTGCTCTTTCCTGGGATCCTGAATTTTGCAATCTCACAATTATTGTGACCTTCACATCTTAAACTATTTCTTTCTGATACAGAGGTATCTGGTCCTGCCAAGCATCTCTCTCTGCTTCTTGGCTCCCCAGTCACCTGTGTCAGGAAGTTGTCATCAGTGCATTCCAGAACCTTCCCTGTTTGCTTGTGGCCGCTATGTTGTCTTGCCAACAGGTATCACAGTGGTCAAAGACCCCATAAGGAGTAGGGCCTGTGAATGTTAGTTAGATTTCCAGCTGTCCAAAGAAGCCTTGTCTGCTTTTATTTTTTTCTAGCCTGATGCAGGCAATCTGTATCAGATGCCCATGGAATATGGGTGGAAAAAAAAAAGTTGTTCTGGTTGCAGCTGTTCTTGCTGATGTCTGTATTTGTCTCAACTGTGGATGATTCTGGGAGTTAAAAGTTTAGAGCAGTATAACCAGGGGGTTAATGAAGTGTGTATGGAAGTCAATATCTGATATGAGTTACTGTCTGTTTTGGTATAGGACTACAGTAAAGTTTCTTTATCTGTCTTTTGCTGGATCATTAAGATGCTTAACTATAATAATATTGTCGGGTTTGTTTGATAGATCATAAAAGGTTATTTTTCAAAGTTATCTGTTTTTCCTGCTATATGCATGTGAGAAAAAAGGCCATTTACTGACTACTGGGTTTTTTACAACTGGAGTTTAAAATCGGTTATTTTTGTCAAGCAAGTAATTGTATTCTTTGGACATCTTTCTGTGGTGTTTTAACACCACAGTAACATTATTACATACTGAATTTACTATACCACTCAAAGGATATGTATTTTGTCTTGCATTTAAAGCATAATTGTTTTTTTCTGTACAGTTGATCATTCATTTTGTCTTGGGATATTCCTAAATGGTTACAGAGACCTTATTGCTCTCTACAGGTATCTGACAGGAGGTTGTAGCAAGGTGGGAAACAGTCTCCTTCTCCCAGATTACAAGTGGTGTAGGGCAAGAAGAAATATCCTCAAGTTGTGCCAGGGGAGGTTAGGTTGGATATTAGTGAAAGGTCTACAATGAAATAGTTGTCAGGCACTGGAATAGGCTGCCCAGGGCAGTGGCCGAGTCAGCATCCCTGGATGTCTTTAATAAGAGTGTAGATGTAGTGCATAGGGACATAGTTTAGTGGTAGACTTGGTAGTGTGCTAGCTTAATGGTTGGACTCAATGAAGGTCTTTTCCAACCAAAACAATTCTATCATAATGTGGTGTAGGACCCACTTAATGCCTTCCCCTTGGGCCCAGTCCTGAACCACTGTACCCATAAATTGTGATCCATGGTCACTCGGTGCTCTCAGCAGTGGGCAGAGCACTGACCCACCCATGCAGCACTCGCAGTTAGGTCCCCAGCAGCAGTGCAAGCAGCTGTGGCTGTAGTCAGTCCCAACAGCATCCCTGTTCCTACCAAAATGCATGTCTAAGAAGCACGGGTTACTTCAGATTGCAGTAGTGCAGGAACAAGGTGCAGGCTCCATACAAGAGTTTCTTTTGGCTCACAGCTCCTAAAAGTCTACACACTGCTATTGGGCAAATGGCACTGCCTGCCTGCTGATATATCCAAATGTATTTCCTTTTCCATCTTGCTGAGCAAATCCATTCCATATCAACAGGGGATTCCAGCTCACATGAGCAGTTTTAAATTAGTCTGAGCCACAGCACATCTGGCTCCTGGCAGGAGTTGTGCCATGACCCTCCTGACTGACTGACTGAGGCAGCCTCCCTGCCCCTCCACCACTCCCACCAGTGTGTGGACACAGTCAATGGGTTGCCCATGCAGCACTGCCCGGGGGTACCCACAGCATTAGAGCCTTTCACCTGAAGTCATTCCTTCTGGAACTGGGGGTTCAATCCAGGCATTCAGACTCCTAGGAAAGGCCGATCAGCCTGAGGTTTGGGCCTGACTTCTCGAACCTTTTGGATCTCATCTGTGCCACAGCCTGGCTCTGCCCACCCTGCCCCTTGCCTGTGACTGACTGCACTGGGTAGCATCTCTGCCTGAGGCATCACATGCACTGGAGGATTCTCAGGGGTTTGGCCGTTATGTTCTGTAGCCCTCTGAATCCTTTCTCTGAGAGCCTGGATGTATACAGAGAACCTGGTAGCCCTCTACTGAGCACCCTGAGTTGGTGGGGATCCACTGGTGTGGCAGTCAGCACCCAGTGCTGCCCTCTTTCTTACATGGCCAGGATACATGAAGCCTTTTGCCATCTCCCACAGCCCTTTTACCCAGGTAGTAAAAGGCTCCCCCCACTTTGTGAGGTCCAATCCTCCAGACCAGTAAGCCACTTGGGATATTATCAACAGGTCACCTGCCAGCCCATCACTCAGAAACACTCTGGGATCCCAGAACACTGCTCTCATCATCACTCAGCAGTATCCAACACCCCTCCCCATGAAAGAGATTCTCCACAAATACTTGGTTTCAGTCTCACCCAGCTTGTGCAGAAACATAACTTGAGTTCACTGAGCTTAGGTCCCAATCAGGGGGTGGCACAGATGGAGTTTCAGGGGGTCCCACTATTTTCTCAGAACTGTTTTCATCAGAATCTTCTAAGTGTTCCCATCCTAATCCTCAGGGGTTTGCACCTGCGATTAACTTTCAGATTTGGGAAATGCTGGGCGACTTTTATGCTTGTGCCAGCGTGATCTCACTTAGCACATGCATCTGCTCCTTTTCCCTTTTCAGTTCTCTCTCCTCACAGTCTAGTGTTGGTTTTAATGTTCCAAAATGGCCCTGCACCTGAATTACACAGTCACCTAGGATGAAACACATAGCTTCTTTATCTCTGCCAAAAGTTTGCATCTGCCACAATATAAATGCTGTCCAAGAGTAAAACCTACAGATAGTCCTCTAAGAAACAAATTAACTTCTTTTAGGTTTTTTTGTGGAAACTGGACCTTTCTTTATGTAGCTTGTTCTGGTTTCTTTTTGGTTTTTAGGCAACAATTATACATTGGGTTTTTAACTTTAAATATGTATTGCATTTTAATTTAGTTTAAATTAAATAAAAGCTTGAATTATATAAAAGCTTCACTGGAATGGGTTGCCCTGGGAAGTTGCAGATGTCCCATACCTGGAAATATTCAAGGCCAGGTCGGATGGGACCTAAAGCAGCCTGGTGTAGTGGGAGGTGCCGTGCCCACTACAGGGTGTTGGAACAAGATGATATTGAAGGTCTTTTCCAGCCAAAACCATTCTATGATTGTGATTCAAAATTGTTTTGAAAAGTTCAGTTTTGATTCAGAATTAATCAGATCAAATAGATTCTTCTAAATTATATCCAAATGTGTGTAACTTAATTTTTGTCTTGAATTTGGGTAGGGTTAAACTGACTTCGATTTTATACCTTGTTGACACAGTCTGTGTATTTTACTTCTTTGAAGATCTTCAAAGATAAGGATTTAGATTGGTAAAGAAAATCTGCAGGAAAGCTTTAAGAGTGATGCTCAAAATGCTTTAAAATTTAAGTAACATTTTATTCACATGGTGATGTATCTTTTCCTTTGCAAAAGGTTTATTAATTAAAAAATGAAAATAAATGGGAAAATATACTTGGGAAGACTCACTGTGTAAAAATGTTTAATCTCCTTTCAGAGCTGAGTTCTTGAAAGGTGCTTAAAAATCCTGAGCATGCAGAATTTCTTCTCTTAATATTGTATATGATATTTCATATACAATTGTATATGATATTTCAAAGTTTTCCAGTGACAGCTGGAGGTTTTTGCAAGTTAGTTGAAGTTCCACAGAGCCCACAAAAACACGGTGCCTAAATGCCTTTGAGTATTCAGAGCCTTTTCCATGGCTATCTGTAAGATATGATCAGAAAAAGGAAAATACTCTACAGTAGATTTGATCATTGTATTTGTTACATCACAGGGTCTTTGTGATTAAAGTTATTAGTATTCTTATACTTAAAAATATATCCTGAACAGCAGGGTTGAGTGATAATTCTATTACTTTTGGGAAAAAAACAAAACAAAACAAAACTTAAAAGGGTTTTAAAGATTAATTGCTACTTTGTGTAATGTCTTGGATTTTTAGAAATAGTGTTAATATGACAGTTTAATTAAATATTTTCATGCTGCTATTAAACTAACCTTGAAGTATGCATCTGAGTAATTTTTGTGTATCATCTCAACATCCATTTATGGTTAAATGAAAAATTCATAAAATATCCATGTTAGAAACTACATTGTAGTTTTTAGAGCATCAAAATATCTGCAGTCCTGAAATCTGAAAAATTTGTAGCACAGTGGACTGTGATTTATTTTTTTGTATGTGTGTCTGTTTGCTTTTTGTTTGCAATAGCTCTGTTTCTTCAAAATTATATGAAAAGCATCATGAAGCATTTCAAGTTTTTAAAGATGATTCTGAGGACTGCATGACCTGGGTATTTTTAATACTTTGCCCACTTTTAAATGAATATTTATTTTCCATGTTCGTTGATATACGTTGTTCATTCATTAGCTCTTTCATAGTTTTTAATATCTCAGCATTTTTATCTAATTTTTCATTTTCATATTTTTAAAGGTCCCCAGGTGCATCAAATTTTTCAACTTTACCAAAGATCTCTCCATCTCTATCAAATAATTATAACAACATGAACAACAGAAAGTAAGCAATATATCTTAAAACATTATTTAATTTTATTGCCCTGGTGTGGCATAAGCAAATTTTGACACTTGAAACTCCTAGCTTAAGGATTTTGATTTGTTTTTCAGTATTTGGATTGTGACTTGTTACTGGTTACTGTTTCATAGTGTAGGTATTGTAAAGCATGATAACAGCAACTGAAACACAGGTAAAGATGTTTGGTAACTCCCAGTCCTCAGTAGAACAGGCACTAAAAAGATTATTGAGCATTGTAAGAAAATACATCACTTCATTTAGAGTTTACCATGCTAAATATTCATTGTTGTTATTATCCTGCCTGAATTTAGATGGACAACAAAAAGACATATAAACTACTTACATTTGTGGTGTTCAAGTTTTCTCCTATTTAGTGATGCTAGGGTATTCTAGCAGCATATGTGGTACCACACGTTGATCTGAGACCACTGTAGCTGAATTGTTTTAGCAGTAATGGTGTCCACAGGGATTATAGACATTGATTAATTATCAGTAACTTGTGCTAGAAAATTTTAGATCAGTCTGGTAGGTGTACTTGAATATTACAGTAAGCCAGAGGCTTAGTAAAAGAGGCTTCTCACTTTCAAGGTTTTCTCCTTTATATTCCTAACCAGAAGTTTAAGAAGGAATGGGATAAAACTTCAGAAGAAGCCCTTTCATATTCCAGTGGCCAACTTTGTTTGTAATCTCTTCTTGTTGTACACAACTGTAAAAAAGTTGGTGAATATAGAAAAACATGGAATTATTTCACTTTAACAGATAATGGAGCATCTTTCAAATGCTTGAAACAAGAGGCCACTCATCATTAATGCAAGCTGGGGGAAGCTGAAGAGGCTTATTCTTACAATTCATTCAAATTTAAAATATTTTTCCAAACATGTATTTTGTGATCAAACATGAAGATGTTAAATATTAAAAAGGTGACATAAATATTAAACCTTATACAACATCTTCCAGTTAAATACTGCATTTATCAGAAGTAATTTTTCCTAAGGGGTGAAGTGTCACTTGTGCTTCTACCAATTGAGTAGCCCCAGCTCTTACTTACTGTTAAACAGTTGAAATCCATGTATTTAACTGCAGTCTATTGTACCCTGTGTGTGAATGTATAGTAAATAAGAAGTATATTGTAACAATGATTGTGTGAAAAAGACTTGACCAGATCTGAGCCTCCTTCAGCTGAGAACTAATCTTCCCCCATTGCTTATGCAAAAGGAAGTAGTAACACTAAAACCAAAGCTTATCAGTTACCTTTTCTTAGGGTGCTACTGTTCTAAATCCAGTCAGCAAGGCTTTTTTTTTTTTCGTCTTCCATATTTTTTTCCTTTTTTTAGTGTTAGCTTCTCCCTAGTGATGCTGAAGTTATTTTTAGGAAGCACTTAATGACATCTGTTGCTAGCTCTTGCATCTTTTAAAGATAGCTTCTTCACTTACTTTAGCTGATTTTATTTTTATTTCTTAGTTTATTTTGGAGCCAAAATAAGACAAGATAAAATTGGGGGATGAGGTTATTTTAATTTAAGGATTTTCGACAGAAATACATGTCTAAAAGGAAGTAATATAAAAATCAGATTTGATAAAGAATTGGTCCTTTGAAGTGCTTTAACTGTAAGTTAAACTTTTGTTAGATATTAGGTACATGTTCTCATTAGTGTTGTGAAATAGAAAGCGTTTTTCTATTGTAACTCAAAACACTGTATCTGAATGCTATGCAAGGCAGACATTCAGTGCAGAAGTATATGATTTTCCTTACGATGCAGTAATCCTATTGTAGTGAGTTTAAAATAAATATTTTTAAAATCACAAATTTAAAATTATAAAATATAATACAGGAGAATTTTTAGCAGGACTTCTGTCAGAATATATATTCAATATGAACTGGTTTAGTGAAGGAGAAGTCATATGCATTAATAAGCTATGTACTTTAATGCCACAGTATATACTTTAGGGATTTTTTGGCTTCAGAAAGTAAATGGAAAGCTATATTTTATTTATTATTCTGGGTTAAGATCAGTTTCTTCCTATATTCTTCTCTCAGATATCTGTCTCAGAAAGCACTTCTTTTCCATTAATTAATGCTATCTTCTTTTCATTAGTTTCCTAACTACTTAATATTACCTAGCCTGAAATTATTTTCATGTTTCTGCCTTGTTGTCTCTTATATTGCACAATATCTTTAGTATAACAGTAAAATTCTACATTTGTAGCACCTGCATGTGGACACAAGACACTGTGACTCTAAAATAAATACCAACACTTGTTTTTAAGATCATTTTAGCTGACAGCTGATTTTTAAGGCAGAAAAAGCAAACAGGTGCCTGTAGTCATAAATGCTGCTCATTGCAAGCCTGGTTTTGCGATTACTTAAGTGCAGCTATAGAGTACAAGTTATGTTAAAACCTTTTTCTGTATATGGTACACATTTCTGTTATACTTGTCTTAGTCTAGGATGTATTCTGTGTAATAGTAAGTCTCAAATTAGTAGATACCTAATTGTATGTTAAGCTAGTCATACATTAGATAATAAAAATAGCTTATGCAAATTTTATCAGATCCAAAGCTCGCATTTCTCTAGATATGAGTTTGCATTCAGTGGAATGGAGGAGTCTAAATAATTGCTTATTGATGTTCTTTGCCTTTACAGGTGATCATATTGAAAGAATAACATAGGAGGTTTAGCATAATATGAGTTAGTGGATTCAGAAGAGCAGGCAGAGACACTCATCATTTTGGTCTTACTGTAATGTCTGCTTATTGCTGTTATAAAGCAATGCATTTCATGTCACATGGTATTTTTTTAAATTATGTGGGTAGAGGACTAAAAACAGTTGAGCAGGGATTTTGGTTTGGATATTAAGTGAAAAGTTGTTTTGCTTTCTTCATTTGCAGCCATTGTTTCAGGCTACTAAAATGACTTGCTTCATCATTCAGTAGTGTCAGCTTGTCAGAAGACAGACAGCTGACAGCTTCTTTTGCAGGGTTGGTACATTCCAATATATTTATTTCAAGAAACAGAGACCTTGATTGCATCACCTGTAGAAGCAATTTCTTCATGTTGTACCTGACACATAGGCAGATATATACAAGGGAGATTTTTTTTTTTAAAATAGATTATAATGTTATCTTTTGCTCTTCAGACAATGATCACGAGCAGTAACAAAGACAATAGTCTTAGTGTAGTGACATGGGCCTCTCCTGCTGCCTTAAGCATCTCTAAAAATTGATGGAAACCTATTATGGGTTTGTTAAAGTGGCTGGTCACAAAAACACATTGACAGTCCATTAAAGTGGTTGAAATATTACAGAGCTCAGTAAGTGTTCCAAACAAAATATTCTGGGTTCATTTTTCAACTCAAAATTCGTTTTGCAGCATTTTTTTTGGGTATACGGTACTCCACTGTTAAATTGTGTCCTTTTCAATGCTAGTGGTGCTTTTCCAAACCTCTCTGTTCCAAATCCACGCTTCCCAGAAGTCCTACTACAGAATGAGTGCTCTGGGTTCATTATCATCTGAAAGCTCCTTCAAGATTTAAAGGCAGGATACAGACAGTACATGTAAGTCATTTCAAATATGGCACATGCAACTCAAAATTTTAGATTGAAAGTTAGTAACATCTCATTCAGAAACCTCCCTTTACCATTTTCACTACTTGAGGAACTCTGTCTAGCTGTTCAATGGTCTGGTTTCATTTTTTCTAGTCTTGCCTTATTTTTTGAGCAGCAATTTCTTCTAAGACCCAGAAGTGGTTTTTTCCTGTATTTTCCGTACTTGACTGTCCCATTCTAATACTATTCTTCTGCTTTTCCATACATTGTTCCATCATTAAAGGCAACTTTTTTGCAGGAAAAACAGATGGAGACTCAGGACATGTTATCACAAGTTACTTTTTCTAGGGCATTTCTGTTTGAAGCTCATGTAGACTTGCCTTGGACCTTTGCTCACCATTGTTATCCATTTACTACTGACTGTTAATAGTACTATGGTGTTTTGTCCAGTCTCAAAAGCATAGTAATTTAAAGAAAAAGAATTCATCTAGAAAAAAATAAGTTTACAGACTGGCAAAGATACAAAGAGACATAGCAAGCCCTGTATTTTAATGGGTACATTTTGATAACATATTACAGAAATATGCAAGAAAAATGCATTAATAGACCTGACTCATGGAAATAGTATGGCAACCTTATTCCCTAAACCTCTCAAATGTATTTCTGTGAGCCAGTACAGAAGATGGAAGAGCTCAGAAATGGCTTTCCCTTTTGAAAAGTAGACTTGACAGTTTGTCCCTCAGAGCAAACCAGCACTGGGGTTCTATGTGCATTACAGTTTCCTTGAATTAAGTCATGATGTTAGTCAGCTAATTTGAGGAGATCGTTCACATTAATGCACTAAAGCCAAAAGCCACCAATTTCATTTCTTAGCTTTCTAGTGTCCCTCCTAAGAGGGCAGGTCATGAAAGGGGGAAAGCTGCAGGGAAGGAAAAACAGGGGAGTGAAAATCCCCAGGAAAATCATATAAGGTCTGTTTATTACCCCTACATCTTCAAACTTTCCAAAAGAGATTTTTGTTGTTATGTACAAAGTGTAATCTTTGAGTCAGGTGAGGAAAGCAGTAGGAAGCAAGCAGGGCTGAAAGTAGAAGCTTATTGTGTACCCTGTACATGTGCACTAGGTGATCATTAAGTCTGATCCAATGCATTCTGTGATTTTGGTTGCTGCTTGTGCACTGTTGAGCTGGGTTGAGAGGCTGGTTGTATTGTGGAGGTTGCATTAGCACCAGTGGCAAGCTTCTGCTTTTTTCTTCCTGGGGAAATTAAGGTTTACCAGCTTAAGGGAAGTGAGGTTGATTGCAGTAGCTGGCCTGCAGCTGCAAAGGGAGGTGGAAGGTAATTTTCCTTGGGCATCTCTCATGAATGAGTGAACCAGGGACTAATGGTAACAGAGGGTTAACCACAGAAGCAAGTTTGAAGGTTGTGTGGGCCCTGAAGTACAAAAAGTAGCTTGTGTAGACCAAGGTGAAGTATTTAAGTTAGGGTGAAACTGAAAGAGCATGATTAAGTTTACAGGGATTTTTTATTGGAGAATAACCAGTAAACACACTGCCCCTTAGCTAGTTTGGGGGAAAAGCCAGAGAGCAGAGAAAATGCATGTGTATGATAAAGGGAAGGAATAATAGGAGGGACAGCTATTGAGAGCATCAGTTTCTAGCGAGAAATTTTCTCCCCTTTCTGCTTGAAGTTTTCAGTAAATTGTTATCAAAACAAAGCAACTGTTTTTCTTAAAGAGTGAGTGTGCAGTGAGGGGACAGGTAGAATTCATTTGGATGTAAAGGATGTGAGACTGCTCAGGAATGGCTGGAGTGTACCTCTGGGTACTTGCATTGTCAGACTTTTATAAATTTCAATTATTTATCAGGATTTATTATTTGAACTGCATATTTTTCCATGTGATTTTTAGAAAACCACTTTCAAGTTGCTTCTAATGTGAATAATGCTTTAGTGACTGCAGAAATACACTTGACCTTTAGCCAAAGCTACTATTACACAGATGTCATTAGAATCAGTGCCTGAAATAGTTTAAGAAAGAATTTAACCTTTCTGATCGGCTGTTTTTTGTAACATCTGTAATATTACAGAGCATCCTCTTACAAAACCTATTTGCCTTTCTCATGCTCTCGGATATGCTTACTTTACTCTTTTGAGGTTTATTCTATATATAGTATTTGCATGATTTCATCTGGAAACGAACTGCCTTAAATCTTACTGTTTTACCTATTGCAGTCTTCTCCAGTTTCTCCAAACAGCAGACGCATCTTGGAGATTTATCAGGAAGTTGTTCCGAGGCATTTTGCGCATTCTTTTACCTCTCCAGGCTTCCCTGCATTTGCATGCTGTGGATTGTGCTGTCCTAGCAGGGAAGCTATAAATAGACTGTCTGATGCAGTGAGGCAGCTATGCCACAGTGGCCTTGGAAATCTCAGCTTTCACCTGTAACTCTGCATTCCTGTTCCCACCGACCTCACTCTCTTGCAGTAGCAGGATGCAAAAGGGACATAAATGATTGATTGCTGCTGGTGGTGTCTAAAGTCTGAGTGTATTAAATTTGATGGAGCAATGAAGAATGGAGTAAGCTGTGAAGCTGCTCCTATCAAAAAGGGGTAGGGATATAATAATTACAGTTATTGCAGTACATTAGATTTTGGTTGTTTGCAGAGGTGACTTTTAAATTGAAATTAATATTTTTAGAGAATTTAAGTATTCTTTAAAATCCTTTCTTGTTCACAGAAGTTACTTTAAGATTTTTTAAATATTTAAGTTTGTAAAGTACTTGAATGCATTAAAGTACTATAGAGTACATGTTTACATTGTGAAAGGTGTTTTGTTTTTTTACAGTGTGAAAAATTCAAACTATTGTCTCCCATCATATACTGCTTATAAGAATTATGATTATTCAGAGCCAGGAAGACACAATGAGCAGCCAGGCCTGTGTGGCCTGAGTAACTTGGGGAATACATGTTTCATGAACTCAGCAATTCAGGTACGTACCTTAGAATAAAATGAGCTTTCCTTATTACTTGGAAACTACTATCTTGTTATATTTTGTCATGTGTAGAAACTGATACTAGGAGACTCCATTAAGCAGCAGGATAGGATTAAAAGGGAAGAAATGATACATGTATATTGGTATTGGTTGATTTACATAACTGCATTTATTGTTTCCCCAGTTTTTGCACAGTGGTCGATGTCAGAAAGGGATTTAACCAGCATTCTACATAGGCAAACTCTAAAGTGGTATTCTTTGCTTTTTGTAATGATTACTATGCATGCATGTCATGAAAAACACTTTAAGGTGTGCTTGAGGGCAGGTTGTAGTGCAGAAGTGTCAAAAACTAAATGACCAGTGAATTACTGGGCCTTTATTTTTACCTCATTATCATGTATTTTAGTACATAGATTGACATGCAGGGAACCTTTGAACATTCTGTCATTTGACCTTTCCCCTTTGAATGGATGCTATTTAATGGATAAGATATTTTACAGGAATGCAATAGCTTGTTTCTTTGCTATGCTTAAAAGAGAAATACTCATACCTAGCATTACTCTTACAAGGACAAAAAACTTCATTATTAAATAGAAACCGCAGTGCTAGCAGCTTAACTAATATAATTAATAAAAATTAATTAATTACTAGAAAGAACCAGTAGTTTATTTTGGTCTTGCTTAGTTTTGTGTTTTGTCATCAAAGCAGTCTTATGTCAAAAGGCTGTAAGTGAATTTGTTTCCATTCCCATTTTTTTCTCCTTGAGTTTAAAGATACTGGATCTTAACCAACCATATTGCAGTTAATGTCCTCCTTTGCCATCACAATTTATGTTTGTGATTTCTTTGGGTGAAATGACAATAATAACAATAAGTATAATAATAACAACAATAATAGTTATTATGGTTATTATAACAATATTAATATTGAATTCCCTATTTACCAGCTCAGTAGCTTCAGACACATTTGTAAGCCAAGTTTATAAAGTTGTTGAAATTTGTTCAATTTTAATTTCATCGTCTGTGCAGATTTTCTATCCCTTCATTTTATATCAGAGAATAATTTGAATTAGAAGAGACCCCAGAATGATCATGGGTCCTGTCTCCTTTTTGTGCACTTCTGAGAAGAGTCTGGCTCCTCTTCTCTGTAGCCTCTAATTAGGTAACTGCAGAAAGCCACAAGTTCTCCTTGTGATCCTGTGTTCTTTATGTTGAACAAATACATACAGCTCTCAACTTTACATTGCATGTTGTTCTCCAGCTCCCTGGCCATGTTGGTGGCCCTCCTCTACTTGTTCTTAACTCTGAGGAGCCCTAAACAGGACAGTGCTTCAGCAGCAGCCTCACAAGTGCCAAACAGAGGGAAAGACTCAATTCCCTTTGCCTCTGGCTGCTGTTGCTAATGCAGCCCCGCTTGCAGTCAGGCACCTCTCCCACCAGGATGCACTGTTGGCACTTCCAGATTTTCACAGGGAAGGAGCACTGGGTCCTTTCACTCAAAGCTGCTTTATAGCCAGTCAGCCTCAGCCTGTAGTGCTATATGGGGTTATTTCATGGTTGTTTCACACAACTTATATAAGACATCCATAAAATTCAACTATTTTCTAAAAATATTTTCAATGAGGATACTTAGAAGTTGAACAGTTCAGGAAGTAATTCAAATTTTTTTTTAGCATGCTGCATGGAAGATGGCTAAATTGGAAGGGGGAGAGACACACAATTTGCAGTGTCCTAAATAAAAATGTTATATGTAACCTCTCTTGATTATTGAATTGCATCATTATGTTATTGTAAATAATTTTTTTCTCTGTCTAGTGTGTGAACCAGAATTGTCTTTTAAGTTAAAAGGATTTTCATAGCACACAGTGAAATATTTTCTAATTATGCTACACTGTTTGTAAGGCTAGGCTGATTAAAAACAAGGATAAATGTAATTGCTTAGTAGGTTTACAAGTAACCTTTTTGGTGAAAATTGTAAGCATGGATTATTGTCTATAGAAATCTTAACTGGATTTGATTCTGAGGTCTGCATTCTAAATCATGTCAGCTTTGACTTCGTTCCTTCTCAGTTGTATCTAGAGAGTCATCTTCAGTTAAGTTCTGATAAACTGTACTGTAAATTAATACATTACATTTTGCTGATTCACAAGACAGTGCTTTGTGTGAGGAAATCAGGCATTTATTGAGCAGTGCAGCTTTGAGTTTGGCATGGTACCTCTAGTATGCCCTTCATGGTGTGTTATTTTCAAATGCATTATTTGGCAGCATTCTTAGCAAGGAAGTGTAAAGTATCTTTCAGTTCCACCTACTGTATCTCTCAAAGGGTTGTTCAGACCTTAATATTATCTAAGAAATCCATGAAAGTGCTTTTTAGTGAAAGTATGATGTAAAAGTATGACATCTTCGTAACATACTAAGGTCTCATGGACTGCAAGTTCTACTATCTTCCAACTACAACCTAACTTCTACCTTTTTTCCAGTTACACATGCATTTCACTGGACTAATTTGTCATTTTCATCTCCTACTGTTATCAGAATCACATGGGTTTCTTCTGGCTGGAAGTGTAATGTAAAAATAATTAATGTAAATTAATTAATGTAAAGTGCTCTGAACACACTTGATTTTGTCTCATCTTGGAAGCAACGAGGGGATGGGCCATACAAATAATACATGTATGTCAGACTAGGGAAGTTTGCTTGGGAATATTGGGTGCTCTAGGCTTTGAGCTGGATGATGGAACATGATGCAACCTCAGCAGCATTAGAGAGGACACAAAACTGGAAGTAGGGACAGATAGGCCGGATGGATGGGCTGGCATTCCAATGGACCTTGACAGACTGGAGAAATGGGCAGCCAGGAACCTCAAGAAGTTCGGTCAAAGGAAATGCAAAGGCCTGCATCTGATGAAGAATAACCCCAGGTCTAGGACACAGTGGAGCAGGGGGATCAGGCCACAAACTAGAAAGCAGCTTGCTAGAGAAGCACCTTGGGTCCTGGTGGATAAAAAGCTGAACATGAGCCAGCAATGTGACCTGCTGGCCAAGGCAGCCAGTAGCCTCCTGGGCCACGCTGAGTATTGCCAGCAGGCTGAGAGATTTGATCCTTCCCCTCCAATCAGCCCTGCAGGACACCTCTGAAGTGCTGGGTTCATTTCTGGGCTCCCCAGTACAAGAGGAACAGGAACATAATGGAGCAGTCCTAGTGAGAGGCCACAAAGATGATCAAGAGATTGCAACATCTGACCTGCGTGAAGAGACCAAGAACTGGGACTGTTCAGCCTGGACAAGAGAAGGCTCTACGGAAATTTTACCAAGAAATATAAATACCTGGTGGGGGAGTATAAAGAAAACTGATCCATACCCTTTTTAGTGATTCCCCCTGAGAGAACAGGAGGCAGTGGGCACAAGCTGAAGCACAGGCAATTCCAGTTAAATATAAGATTCTGGTTTACAGTGAGGATTATCAAATACTGGAATAGGTTTTCCAGGTAGGAGCCTCCATCCTTGGAGATGCTGAAAACCTGCCTGGACAGAGTCCCAAGTAGCCTGTTCTACTTGTTCATGCCCTGAGCAGGGCACTGGCCAGTCTCCAGAGGTGCCATCCAGCTTCAGCTATTTGGTGATTCTCTGATATTCGTTGCTTACCTGCTGTAACTTATTTGCATTCTTACAGTGTCTTCCTTCACAATTATGTCAAGACAGGGTTGTTTATCAGGTTCAGTCTATTTCCCTTAAACAAAATAATTTACTGTCTAGTTTTAGAGCCTGAAATAGTTTCCAGTTCCATTCATGCTCTATTTCAAAAGCTCTGCTTTGATTTTTTCCATTCAGTGTAATCAGTGCAGCTTCCTTCAACAGAAGCAGAGTTTAGTTTACCCACTCCTGCTGATTACTTCTCTCAGATCTTCATCTTTCCTAGAGAGCACTGAGAACCCTTAGTGTTGACAAGAGCCACTTCTGCTTCAGAAACCACTATTTTTCAGACAGCCTCTCCTTAGTTTTGTCTCATGTATTGTGATGGTTTGCATGCAAACTGTTACTGGTGTTCCTTGAAGAAAAGGGCCAGATCCTTGCACATCTTGCTCTCAAGAGTCTGACAAACTTGACTGAAGGTTTTTGCCCTGTAACCATAATGGGCAGAAATGTGATAATTTAAGAGAAATTTCTTAAATTCCGTAGCAAGTTCACTAGTAGTTCTTCAGTCTGTAGTAAGGTTAGGCTTGACCCTTCTAATCCTTTTCATTGTTTGTTGTAAAAAGACCTTTGTTTTTCCAAGTAGAGGCTTTTAGTGTTACAAGGCTCAAGACAACCAGCGGGTGATAAAAAGGGGTAAGGTCATTTGGGGTACCATGAACAGCTGCAGTCTAAGTAAGAGTAAGGCCAAGAAGGTTAAGATACCATTGTTTTTCTGCCAAGTGCTGTTGTCTTATCACTGTTTCTTATTTTTAAAAGCAATAATTTTACATTATTTCATATTTTGGTCATATTGGATCTTCCCCTTTGTAAAGATTTTTTAGATACTTTTGAAGGAGTACACCATCTATCTTAATTGTATTTTGCTTCAGCTCTAATACCTAAGGCTTAATTTTAAGGCCTAAATGTCTGCTTTGCAAATCTGAGCATCATACAAAACTGGAACAACAAAAGGAAGCTGGTATGAAAACAGAACTAGAAAAATAGAATCTTTTGAAGCATTGCTATGCTGCCACCTGTTGATTTTTCTTAGTACTGCTTTGCCCTCTTAGTGGGGTACTTACTGGTGTTCAGAGCTCTGAGATAGTTTTTTTTCTTTTACAGTGAAAACGTGAGAATTCACAAGGTTTTCAATTTGTGATTCAAAATTAGGAGAAGAGTGAAAGTAAATGTTTTAGCTAAAAGCACATTGTGCCCTATATATATATATATATTTTTTTTTCCATCAGTGTGATTATATATACCCAACTTTTTAAAAAAACAGCTGTTGAGAGCTTTGCACTGGGGTATTTCAGCAACTCTCTTTCTTCAGAAAGCTGATTACTTACAGCTGTGAATTTATTCTGACAAAACATAATACAGAATCATAGAGTTATTTTAGTTGGAAGAGACCTTCAAGATCATTATGTCAAACCTGCCTGGCACTGCCTACTCTATATTTCACCATAGCATCTTTCAGTAAAACCTGAAATGTTTTAGTGCTCTGTTTCATTTGCCATAGGTGTACAGAGTTTGAGTTAGGGATTGTGTTGAGCACTTTTCACCACATCTATCACTTAAGTTCTATACATAAAAGTAGGACAGACAGATATAAAGGAGTTCACTTTTTCTCCTGTTACTTGGGTGTTTCTTTCAGTCAGTCAGCTCTTGGTCTTTTGTTGGAAGGCTGGAATGTGTAGTTTCCATGTCCCTTGCATAAAATTGTTACCAAGTACATCAGCTGTAGGACTGTGATACTCACAGAAACACTTAATATTTAGCTGCGTTTCATGATCTCATTTTCTGCCTCCCATTTCCCCAGTTTAATGGCATAATAAGTATGGCATAATGTTTTCTTGTCTTTGAAATTGTTTTTACTGCTAATTTTATGGAACATGAATAAATGTTTCCCCATTACCTTAGGATCATAGGGTAATTTGGGTTAGAAGGAACTTCAGGAGTTTTCTAGTGCAACCTTCTGCTCAAAGGAAGGTCAGCTCTGAGGTGAGACCAAGTTGCCCAGGGCTTTTTCCAGGTCTTGAAGACATCTTAGAAGGCTACACAGGCTCTCAGCTCTGCTGCTTGACTGTTCATATACTGAATTTTTTTCCCTTATATCTTTTACCTCCCTTTTTTTAAACTTATTTCTGCTGTTTCTTGCCCTCCCATTATGCACCACTGTGAAGAGCCTGGTTCTATCTTCTCCCTGTGTTTCTTCTAGAAGGTTGCTGTTGGGTCTCCCTGAAATAATCTCTTCTGTAGTCAGGACAAGCCCTGATGCTTCAGCCTTTTCTCATGGGGCAAGTGCAAGTAGGCCCCTGACTGTCTTGGCCCTCTTTGTTCATTACTTAATTTTATTTTTATCAATTAAACAACACAATGCAATGCAAACTCCTTTATGAGTTTTCCAGTACTTAAATTGTGTGAATTTAGAGAAAGATAATACGACTATTATTATTATTATTTTTCCACCTATATTAAAGTTGCATGGGACAGGTAGACTTGCTAACAAGATTTTTATAGCCTAGCATTGAAATCCCAGTGAGGCTGCAGCATTGATATGAATAAAAAAAGACACTGAAACGAAGGATTATTTAATGTTCATTTTACTGTGCATCTTAATGCCTCCTACACTCTACTACTTACAGTTTTAATTCCTAAACAGTAGGTTATATGATTATATGTGTCTTCACAGGTGATTAGATCTTCTTTTGGATTCAATTGTGTAGAATTCTTCCAGGGTGTTGGTATGCATGTGTTTGTACATAACAGTGCATGCACTGTTGCATAATACGGTCAATGCACAAATTATGTGAAGCATTATTTCATCTGGTCACAGTTTGTCTCAGTTTTCTCAGAGGTTGATTACAGTCCCTTGATACTGATTACATAAATAATTGTTGCCCACAAATTACTGTGCTACAGAAGAAATAATTTTTTTCCTTATTTTCCGGTAATTAATATGTACCGTGGAGCTATGATTTCAGCATTAATCTTTGTTACACTGAAGGCAAATCCTTCTCTTCTATGGTTTGCTTCATAGTTGGTCTTGAAGTTTTTACATTTTGTTGGCATCTTTTCCCTTGCTCATTTAGCTAAATGAACAATCTGGGTTCAGAGACTGAATGACACAGAATTTTGAGGTTGGAAGAGACCTCCAAGATCATCCAAGTCCAACCTTTGACCAGCACCATAACCTAACTACTAAACCATGTCCTTAAGGACCAGGGGGTGGACTTTGGGCAGTAGGATTTGTCACATCACTCAAACTGAATGTGCAATTTTACCTGAAGTGTAGTTTTATTTCTAGTTGGTTTAGCTTGATGGAACTTGGTAGTCCATCCATTGATTTAGGTTGATCCTAAAAATAATCTTTTGAAAATTCTGATTACTGCTTCTGTATGGGTTGGAGAGACCAAGTGTTTCTCCTCTTAACTGCATGGATCAGCTCAGAATTGTCAGCACAGATCTGTGAGGTCAGGAGCATCTATAAGCAGATGCCTTGGAAGAGAAAGAATAGGGCAAGGATCATCATCTTCCCTCCCATTCCTGCCAAATAAAAATATTTCTGTTTTCAACTCTTTTCAGCTCACATGTTCTGAATGTGGCATAATTTGGTTAATAAACCCTATTGGCACTCTCTTCCAAGTACCTATGCAGTCTCTCCTTTAGGTTGTGTAAACTTTGTCTAGATACAACAGCAAGGAATTTCATAAAGCTGCTATCCATAAATTCTTTTGCTTGTTTTGAACATCAATACAAATTGTGTTGTCATACTGTGGCTGACCAGTCTACTATGTCTAGTAAACTGAGACATAAAGCTTTTGAAAAATATTTTCTGTGTAGTACTTTTCATGGATGCTTTGACAAAGTTCAAACATTTTTTTATTCAGAACTAATTCAAAACAGTGTTCTAAAATGCCTGTATTTCTATTTACAGTGTCTGAGCAACACACCTCCTCTTACAGAATACTTCCTCAATGATAAATACCAAGAAGAGCTGAATTTTGACAATCCCTTAGGAATGCGAGGTGAAATAGCAAAATCTTATGCAGAGCTTATCAAGCAGATGTGGTCAGGAAAATACAGCTATGTTACCCCAAGAGCATTTAAGGTCAGTGGGGAATTTAACCTGAATGTACATTGCCATTTTTGGTTTGTAGTTTAGTAAATATATGTAAATTTACAGTAATAAGTATTTAAAGGAATATTAGTCTATATGCAATCCATTAACTATTAAAACACTTGGATCTATTTTTAAATGTATCAGTTGTCCTTGTCCTTTGAGAACTAGTTTTGGCTTCCTATCTCTATTGAAAAGCTTTTCTTTTATGACCTTTTAAGTTTTACCTTTTCAATTTTCTGTTGTAGAATCTCAGAAGTATCTATTATTTATAACAATTAAGGTACCAGAAGTATTTGTATTTCTTTTTTCTTTTAGACACAAGTAGGACGATTTGCACCACAATTTTCTGGTTATCAGCAACAGGATTGTCAAGAGCTACTGGCTTTTCTCTTGGATGGATTACATGAGGATTTGAATAGAATTAGGAAAAAGCCTTACATTCAGTTAAAGGATGCAGATGGGAGACCAGACAAGGTAATGTTTATGGTGTTGATCTTTATCTTAGTCAAGTCTATATGATGCAAGATACTTCTACATGATTGTGCACTGGAGTGCTGGGACACTGATCAGCTGTTGCTTTTTCTTGAAGATAGTGCAGAAAACAAGCCAAGACTTAAAAATGGAGATTTTGTTCAAGTACCTGTGTAAATTTTTGGTTATTTGGAATATAATTGAGTGGGTGGGAGGGTGTTAAGATTACAATAAGTGCTTTTTGTTCAACTTTATGCTGAATTCAGTTGGAAAGACAATTTCCATTCTGTTGTTCTTTTATATCTGCGCTATGCAGTATTCTGTCTCTCCAGTTCTTTTTCTTTAGGGAAACTTCCATCATTGAGCTACAATCATGTAGATAATTTCTCTTGTTACAAGCATGGGTCAGTTCAGATGGAATTTTTAGTTTTATTTGCATCAGTCTTACCCCAGTCCACTTAAGATCTCTCTCAGACTGTAATTTAATACCACCAACAGAATCTGTGTCCTGGGAGAAACATACACCTTTTAACCTGTGATCCTGATAGTCATAACTTATCTTACAGGGTTGTGTGGAGTGATATTTTTAGGTTTAGGGGGTAACTGAGAATGTTCTTACTGATAATTCTCACTATTAATTTCTATTACCTTGTCATAACCCAGATCATGCTTTAATTACAGGTGGTTGCTGAAGAAGCCTGGGAAAACCATTTAAAAAGAAATGATTCCATCATTGTAGATATATTTCATGGCCTTTTTAAATCCACTTTAGTTTGTCCTGAATGTGCTAAGATATCTGTAACCTTTGATCCTTTTTGTTACTTGACACTTCCATTGCCCATGAAAAAAGAACGCACTTTGGAGGTTTATTTAGTTAGAATGGATCCACTTGCAAAGCCTATGCAGGTAAGCCTCTTAATTTATGCACAAAATTCATGTAGCATTAACACTGAACCAGAGTTCCTTTACATTTTTTAAATTTATAAATACAATAAGCAAATCCAAAGAGCTTTAGTTTTCTGTAGTTGTTCTGAAGTTTCTGTTAGAATGCCTGTCAGTTGTCAGTTTCAAGAAAGATATTGGTAATTTCTTTATGGTTGGGCTCATAAGGGTTTTTAATCTTTTAAATGTATGCTGTCCTCATGTTTCATTTTAGTGTTGATGTAATTAATCTGTAGGGGTATTGAAAATATTTATACACTTAACCCGCCCTTAATTCCTCAGTTTACTAGGGAAATATTCCAGAAAAGGCAAATATTGATATTAGGTGATAGAGGAAAGTGTCTCTAATCATATTAGGTAGTTCTTAATTTTTCTGTGCGATCGCTAATAGTCAAAAGAAGACATTTCAGATGAGATTTCTTTGTAAAGAGTATCTCTTTTGCCTTTTTTTAGGAAGGATGGTGTTAAACACCTTAGAATGACATGAAACAATGTGCATGGATTATGATAACAAAATCTTATGAGTTAGGAAAATCAAAGGGAAAGTGACATGTTAACTAATGGGAGATATGCCTTCTGGATATTTAATTTAATTTCATTTTAATTTAATAATCTGTGAGAACAGGTTTGCACAAGGGACAGACAGCAGTTAAAGATAACCCTTTATGACAAGTGAGATGGTTTTGCAGGAATGAGTAGAGACTGAGAAGAGTACAAGTTCTGTTTTGAGTCTTAAGACTTAAGGAGATACTAAACACATGCTGCACTTGGCAATTAATTACAAAGTTACAATATCTTATTTCTAATTAATCCTGTCTTTGTTTATTATGCAAATATCAGGTAAGAGTCCTGTTTGGAGTTTCTTTACAAACTGCAGGTGTATTGCCCTAGGGGAAGCCACAGAGACTGTTAATCATCAGGTTCTCTCTCTGCATGTAAAATTAGATTTCAGTCTTGACCCACTGCCTGCCTTTGCTTTCTTCCCCCAGTAATACTTGATAAACAACTTCTGTTGTGTTCCAAATTTAAGAATCTAGTCAATAGCATGCATACTATTTAAAGGCTTAAATAAATAGGTGCTATTGAAATATAAATCTAAGTAATCGTTGCTGTTAATTTTCCACTGGGGAAGGTAAAATAGCATTAAAAAGAAGTATTGTACAGATTAATAAATGTATTCAAAGTGTGCCTGTTTGACTAAAGTTGTGAAGGTGCTACTATGTTTTCAGCCAGTTATGGAAATTTTCAGAGTTGATTTACATTCTGTATACCTTAAGTTCAAGAATCCAAAACAAGTATGTGAAGTATGCTCAACATATGATCAGTTGTTTGTGTTTTTCTTATGCATATTTGTTATCTTGCAAAAATTAAAGTGGCACTTTATTTTTTTTAGTACAAAGTAGTTGTTCCCAAAATTGGAAATATGTTGGATCTTTGCACAGCACTATCAGCTTTGTCTGGGGTTGCTGCAGATAAGGTAAGAGTGATTTCTTACATGAGTCACAATGAACATTTAACACTTAGTATACACCATTAAATCAGGTTATTCTCTTTTCAGATGATTGTTACGGATATATACAATCACAGGTTCCACAGGATATTTGGCATGGATGAAAATCTAAGTAGTATTATGGAACGTGATGACATTTATGTGTAAGTACAGTTAACATGCTTCACATCTCTTTGTAATTTAGTTATTAAAAAATTAAAACCTAGACATAATATAAAGATAAATCTTGGAGGGTTTATTATTTTTATTTTTTCCCTTTTTAGCTTTTTAAATGACAGTGATCCTTTGTATTTCTGATTTTCTGTATTTCTGTATTTCTATTTTTCTTTTAGGTTTGAAATCTCTATCAATAGAACAGAAGATACAGAACAAGTCATAATTCCTGTTTGCTTAAGGGAAAAATTCAGGCACACAAGCTACAGCCATAGTGGTGCTTCACTGTTTGGTCAACCTTTCCTCATAGCAGTGCCTAGAAATAATACTGAAGATAAACTGTATAACCTGCTGCTTCTAAGGATGTGGTAAGGTTATTGTTTAAAGACCGAAGCACTTGTTATGAATAACGCTAATAATGGAATCAGTAGGCACTTGTTTTTACATACATTCCTAATAATACTGAGTAATAGTCAATTTTAGGCACTTGAGATGTAAATTAGTATGCATTTTAATTTGATTTTGTGTTAGCATTGCCTTACCAACAATGATTTGAGCAGACAGCAGAGTCAATCTATATTATCAGTTTATAGAACTAATTCTGCTGTATACATAACTACTGTCAGGGCTTAGTGAAACAGATATGTTTCATCAATGATTCTGCTGTGCTTTTGCCTCCTCTATCTACTGTACGTAGTAATTTATGTCGTAAAACTAGGTGATAGACACTTCTAAGACTATACTGAAATAAATATCATTATGTAGAAGAAATCAGAATCATATAGCCTCCAATTTAAATTTATTCTTCAGTTTCTGTTGATGTAACTTTCCCTATAAGTGAACCCATATTTTGTTGTGTGTAAAAAAATACAGCTAATGAACAGTTAGAGAAGTGATTTCTGGATATACAGAGACTAACACCAAGAATCAAGTTGTACACAATCAATTAACTTGCTCCAGTGGGAGATGTCCCAGCCTATGCAGAGGGATGGAACTAGATAATCTTTAAGATCCTGTCCAACCGCAACCATTCTGTGATTCTATGATAGAAAGTAAGTGCCAGAAAAATAAGATCATAGATGAGCAGATATACCTGTAACAGTAGACATGTTAGACAAAAATCCTATTCATTCTGTATAAAATCAGAAAGGGATGCAGGAATGCAGTACACTAGAAAGGCTCTGCTATAAACTTTTTTAATTATCTGGTTTGAACATTGTAGATCTTTAAAAATCCATTGATTCTAACTCTTGCTTTCTTTTGGTGCATTTAGCCGGTATGTAAAAACATGTACTGAAACTGAAGACACTGAAGGATCCCTACATTGCTGTAAGGACCATGGTATCAATGGTAATGGCCCAAATGGAATACATGAAGAAGGATCTCCAAGTAAGACTGGAATATCTAAACTTGTTCAGTATTGTGTGTTCAATTTGAAACTGAAATTAATTCTGTAGTGTCTTTCAGTTATGGTTACTCTACCTCATTTATTCCTCCTCGTTCTTCCAATGGTTTTAGGTGAAATGGAAACAGATGAACAGGATGATGAATCCAGTCAGGATCAGGAACTTCCTTCAGAAAATGAAAACAGCCAGTCAGAAGACTCAGTTGGAGGTGACAATGACTCTGAAAATGGATTATGTACTGAAGACACTTGCAAAGGTCAACCACTCATGGGACACAAAAAGCGATTGTTTACATTCCAGTTCAATAATTTAGGCAATACTGATATAAACTACATCAAAGATGATACCAGGCATATTAGATTTGATGACAGGCAACCAAGGCTTGATGGTAAGTCATGGGGATCAGGTTGGGGCAACATCTGATTCTGATGATTTTTTGTATTTCTCCACTTCCATAGAAATGTTTCACACTCTCTGGGTGCCATTTGATGTATCTTTTTTTCCTGTAGTAAATTTAGTGTAGTTAGTTTGTTACTGTTAATTTCTTAGAATGCAGAAATTCTGTGTGCCTCAATTTTTCATCTTAAATTCCTGCTAGCACTGTTCTGTTTCATTTATGGTAGAGTTTGACCACAGTTAATACAATCTCATGTGAAGAAAGAAATAATATTAAGAGAAAACATGGGGTTTTTTTATTTTAGAAAGATCTTTCCTTGCCTTGGATTGGGATCCTGAATTGAAGAAGAGATATTTTGATGATAGTGCAGCGGAGGTAAGCTGTTTATGTTGCTCCCCTTTCCAACACTTACCAAATTTAATGTGAAACGCAACTTAATTAGTGTGACATTAAAGATTGTAAGTTTACAAAAGAAGAAGCTAGTATATCTTTCTTTTTTTCTTCCCATTTCTATTAAATATGTTGTCATAAATAAACTTCATTTGCACATCTAAGTAATTAGCAAATCTGAGGCTTACTAATTCAAAAGTAAAGCTGAAGCTGTCAAAACATTTTACAAGAATGGTTTCTGATCAGTTTTTCCATATATAGGAGCTTTGTAGTTGCCGTTTAAAGTAAGACGACATCACTAAAATGAGTTTTGTTTCATTTGTTCTCTTAACTCAAGAAATACTTCTCTTTAGGATTTTGAAAAACATGAAAGTGTGGAATATAAGCCTCCCAAAAAGCCATTTGTGAAATTAAAAGATTGCATCGAGCTGTTCACAACAAAGGAAAAACTAGGTGCTGAAGACCCATGGTAAGGACAAAGAATTAAAAATATTGTTTTTCATGGTGCATTTCTCTAAATATAATCAAAAACATACTTGACCATTAACAGAGATACCTATATAATTTCTCACTGGTATTTTAATGCTGTCATTTCAAGTGGAGCTTGAATTCTCAAAATGCTTTCTATTTTGATCCATTGCTTACCTAAAATTATTACCATATACAGAAGGTTACGTTTGTATGGAAGAAGATGGGTTCAGAATTTGGAGGAAGGGTAGATCTAAAAGTGTTCTGGTATGTGAACTGTGATCCACAGTGAGTTAATGATACTGTGCCAAATCCAACGCAATGGTTTAAGCAAATAGGACTTTCTGAGATGAGAAAGCTTGGTGCATACTGAAGATTTTTTTTTATGCAAATACATAACTTACCTTACCACTGATATGTGATATGAGGACATGCTTAAACAACAGGATTGTAGGATGGACAGTGTCTGTAGTGAGTAGAACCTCTCTAAGTTATGTGACCTTGGCACATCTCTTGTCCAGTACGGTTCATAGTCCACCTAGGAAAACAGTTCTTCAGCTATAGCCTTCCCTTAAAGCTCTTCTAATTTCTTGTCTGTATCTGATTTTGCTATGTAAAGATATTTGTGCAGTCTTTTTTTAATTTGCACTCATCTCTTTTTTTACTTGATCTTTACTTGTTAAATACCAAGATGTAGAATATTCTTAGACCTCTTCATAGAAAAGCTGCTTTCGTGCATTCTCCTTATCTTCCTCTCTGAGCCTTAGTTTTTGAAAGATTCAAGTATGCATTGCAGGGATCAGAAATTTGCAAGTCACAGCCTATTTAGTATTCACCTGCTAAGTAATCAGGTTTTTCTAGTTTTTTCAGGTTCCAGTAGTCATTGTTATCTGGATGGGGTGGGAGGTGGATGAATTTGGAAATTGAAACTTGGAAGAACCACAGTTGTCTGAAATTCATGGCTTTTCATATAGTCAGTTTTCCTGAAATATTTTCATAAGCCTTTGTCTTTTTATATAAGACACAAGAAAACTGTTTTAAATAAGGATATGGGGATTACTACAGGAGACAAGAATGGTTTATCAGGACTTGCTACTTTTATGTTTAAAATGGTGCTGAGCTTCACTGTGAGCATACACACTGGCTCCTCACATTTTAAGCTGGAAGAAATATCAATAGCATTAGCAACAGAAGATGGAAAATGTATGTTTGTTTCCTCTTTCACTCATTCAGTTCCTCCCATGCTACTGGCTGTCACTGCAGTAATGTATTTTAACGTGTATCACCTTCAGTTGTTTAAAATTGTTCATGGTTTGTTTTTCTTTTCCTTTTAGGTATTGTCCAAACTGTAAAGAGCATCAGCAAGCTACCAAGAAGTTAGACTTGTGGTCACTGCCCCCTGTACTGGTGGTTCATCTAAAGCGCTTTTCCTACAGCAGATACATGAGGGACAAGTTGGATACATTGGTTGACTTTCCAATAAGGTAAGAAACCTAAATATTTTGGTGCTAGAAGTGCAAAAGTTGGCATGAATAGGACACATTTAGTCCAGAAATTATGTAAAGCAGTGGTGTTCTCAGCTTGCAGTATCCAGTAATCACAGATGACACAATTCTTGTAGGTGAAAAGTATGAACTTCAAAAAATAATAATAGTGGCTAAATATGAAGGAACACTATGAACAGTTTTGGTGAAGATTACTTGTTCCTGTTCCTTGTTGTTTCTCACAGAGTGAGCAAGATGCACTGTCAGTGTGGTGTGGTGTATGTGTTTTTTTGTGGGGAGTACAAAGTAAAATGCTCAAAGACCACCAAATGTGAAATGGTTAAAAAGACTATTAACATGACATTTTGTTTTGGGTTTTTTTTTGTGTTGTTTTTATTTTTTTAAACAGCGACTTGGACATGTCAGAGTTCCTTATTAATCCCAATGCAGGGCCTTGCCGCTACAACCTGATTGCCGTCTCCAACCACTATGGAGGAATGGGAGGAGGGCACTGTAAGTTGATGTCAAATCCCATCATTCTACCTGTTAGTTTTCTTTCCATGCTTATTTTGGTGTACTGGTCACTTTGAATCAATAGCATTTTTTAATGAATGAGGGACAATTTTTTTCATTAGCCTGAAATGTTTTCAGAAGTATTCTAACACAAAAATCTATATGAAATGAACTTTCAAGGATAAATGTAGACTCTTTGGCTCTTCTAGTTATGCATTTTTTGGAAAAAGAAAACCTAAGAGCTACTGTATTCTGACAACTGATACTTGTCTTAATTGTCTGTATTTTTCTACGTTCTGTGTCTCATTGAAAGAAGAGAGAAAAATGAAAAATAACAGATTTTATTTTACGTATCCTTTCTCATTATACATTGTCTTAAAAAGAGAGTATTATTGTTTAAGCTCTCTTTGCTTAAAGAAAACAGTATGAAAATATGAGTTTAATAGAGATAATAGGTTTTTGATACTGTCAGACACTTGACATTTAACTGATTCTAGCCACTGATGGTATTGCATCTATGGAAATACACAGTCCTTAGACATTGTACTTTTTTATGTTCTAGATACTGCTTTTGCAAAAAACAAGGATGATGGAAAATGGTACAACTTTGATGACAGTAGTGTGTCCACTGCATGTGAGGACCAAATAGTGGCAAGTACCTTTTGTGTTTATAAAAATGGGACTGGTAATGTTTTCTTCTTGAGAGAAAAAAATTGAGAGTAAATCCTTAACCATACAGTAAATTTGTAGGTAGTAGTTTGTGTTCTTTCACACGATAGTACAAACCAAAAATGCTTTGTTCCAACAAGCAAAAATAACGTAGATGAAAGCTTTGGATTTCTTTGTAATTCTGCTTTATGGACTTGGAAAAAAAAAAAAAAAGTGATAACTTGGATCCTACATGCTTTGCTGGAGCCTTATGAGTATATTACACTTTTCTCTTTTACAGTCCAAAGCAGCTTATGTGCTCTTCTACCAGAGACAGGACACAATCAGTGGAACTGGCTTTTTCCCACTTGACCGGGAAACTAAACAAGGTGCTTCAGCTGCCACAGGCATCCCACTAGAAAGTGATGAAGACAGCAATGAAAATGATAATGATCTAGAAAATGAAAATTGTATGCACACTAACTAATGGAAGAACTAGAAGCCATAAAAGAGACTTTCCTACCGGGGATACCTATTGGAAGAGTGAAATTGCCCACCAAATTAAGAATAAAAATCTGAGATGGGGAGTTTCAGATAACAGAATGTAAATCTTTATTACGTTTTAACATGTGCAGTACTTGAAGTGAAACAATAAAAACTTTAACAGAAATTGTCTCTAATGCATTTACAGTCTTGTATTCACAAGCTATATATAGGAAATCACAAATAAACCCCTTTTAAGTTTTCTGCTGCTTTTCTCTGATGGATTATGTTTTATTTTGTTTTCGATGTGAGTTAATAAGTAAAATGTTAAATCTGTGGACTTCTGACATTTATTTTCTTAGTACTGCAAGAATACTACTGCCAAGTCTAGTTTCTGGATGAGTATATATATGTTCCTTAGGCTGTCACACAGGCTACAAGTAAAAATGTCATAAATATATAAGCAGTAGTTTTCTTGAAACAGCAAATTTTTGTTTCTCCCTAAATTTTTTTTTCATTTTGTAATTCGGCCAGAGTAGAAGAAATAGCTTGAAAAGGTGTTTTAACCTTTTGTGATATAATTGAGCATCCAGAATATTATGTTCATCTTACTGCTGCTGTGGAACAGGTTCTGGATTTCATGCTGCATTAACAAAAAGTTTTTCAATTAAATGTAAGTATCCCTTGTTGCTTGTTGGAATCTACTCTGCAGACATAGTTCCTGTTATCTTGCTTATCAGACATGCATAATTTTAATCTGGTATCAGTCCAAAATTTAAAATTGTGCTCTAAGTTTTCTCTCCCCGGTTTATGTAGTTTGGCAGCTTCCAAACTACATTGTAATAAGGGTCGGAGTTAATAGTATTCTGTATCCATAGTAATGACTGTGTATTGGGCTTAGATGAGAATTTTTTCATTATTACCTGCCTTTAAATTGTTAATGAACAAAATGGCTTTAAAGGTAGGCCTGTTAAGTTTCTTTGTGTGTTCCTGATGGAATTCACCATAGCCTTACAGCATATCTGAAAAGGTAACTCATTATAAGAGAATTGGCATTTGCATGTTCAAGTCAGAACCTGTACAGTATATAAGGCATACAATCTTTGAATTGGATTTTAGCTAACTATGTTCAGGGGTCCAGGATGCCAAAATAAGTGTGACAGTTTGATACTTTTTTTTTTTTTTAATTTGCTGCTTTCCCTTTGATCTAGTTGGAAGAATGTATTGTTGATTTGTATACAATACTGCCTTTGAGAGAGGCTTCTAAGTGTGGGGGCACACTTCACATATCTACTACCTGGAGAATTGCTTTGTGTCCCACTGTTAAATAATTTAAAAAAGCAAAAAGTATGATGTTCTTCACTTGAACTAATCAAATACAATAGGTTATAAATTGTGTATTGTAAATAAAAGTTCACTCTGTGAGTGCACATTTTGGTAAATTATTTATTTATGTTAGCATTAAAAAGTTTAAAAAATTGCATTTGACCAGGATATAAATGAAATATGTTGGACATGGCTTTGCTTTATACCTTGATATTAAAAATGGTGTTTCATCCTGGTATTTTAAAGCTGCTTTGAGGTTGTTTTGTTTTGGTTTTTTTTTTAAATGTAAACTAACCTCCTGCATGACAGAGGTTAAAATTTTGTCTGCACTTGAGTTCACTTGGGTTTACATTTGAAATGCGCATGTTTATTTATACAGATTTCAATAAAGCTATTCAAGGCCTTATTTAGTCTTCCATGTTCTTACAAATCCTGTTCCCACAGTCTTTATGTAATGGGTAGTCTTTGTCTGAGACATTATTGGTTACAAAATAGCTGTCTGAGGACTAACAGAGTATGGTTAATAATATTTCCAGAAGACAGTATATATAAAAGGGATTCTATCCTATCCTTAGCTAGCTCTAACATACTTATAATCCTTAAAAAAAAAAAAAAAAAAAAAAAAAAGTTTATTGTCATAAGAACCAATACTTGCTTTATTAAACTAATAGTGTAACAATAATTAATCTAATTGAAAGATACTAACTGAAGTGGTTGGTGAAATGGGACTATATATTTAATATTAGACAAACCCAGTATGGTAGAGGGAAAATGATGTAAGCTTTTGGCTTAAAACCTTGTATTTAGATGTGGAATATAGTAACCCAATACAAAGCTATGGACGAGATAGCGTGTGAGTTTAACTTGCTTAATTTACGCAGAGCACTTGAGAGGTAAGATTGATCAATGGCATATAGGAAGTAATCCTAGAAAAACAATCATCTCTTTAAATAACACACGCAAATGCCCCTCTATGTTCATATTCCCATTGGTTTTCCCATATCATGTTAGCCCAGAATTTGCTTGGGAAAATCACCATGGAACAAAGGATCTGCTTTGACTTAACCAGAGTCTGACTTTGGATTTTGTGGGTCGGAGCTTTAGAATCTGATAATTCAATCTCCTAATGCACTTCCTTCTCCCTTTAAAAATGCGGATATATATACATTTATGGGACCTTACATTTGAAGGAATGTACTTTCCTTCTTGTAGTTGGATCATCCAGATAGAGTTGTCAAAGTAACATTTATTTAAGAAAAATATTGTAAGCTTCCTAATCAGATATTAAAAAATAAGTAACATTTCTATATGACTAACTCAAAGGCTTCTGATAATTCAGCCAAATTGTGAGTTTCATAAAGCTGTTACATATTCACACATGATAATTTATGCAATGTGGACATGCTTGGAGGTTAAAACCATATGTTAAAGCATATTCTTTGTGGTGTCTATCAAAAGTTACTGTCTCTCAAATAGTCTTTTCTATAGAGAAGAAAGGGAGAGCTAACATCTCTTTTTATGGATCGTGTCTAATAAAAATCTACAGTATGATTTCTTTTTCAGTTACATTAATTGCAAGCTTTTTGATAGGTATCAGCATACATCCCAAAATTACAAGCTGCTGCTACCTTGTTAATGCAACAGTCACAGAAACAAAATAGGAAGAGGAAGGCAGCTTGCAATTCCCAGTTAACTTTATGGATTTTGTGACAGCAATGCATCATTTAAAGCCTGGCTGGGAGGGAAGGAGAGATGAAGAGACGCTGCCCAGAACCTCTTGTTTTAGCTGCCTGCAGACAGCCCTTGGAGTCCTTCAGTGTTGGGCAGAAAAGCTGCCAGATTGTACCCTGCCAGGTGATGCAGGAACAGTTCTTACATCTACAGCTAATGGCAAGGCCACAACCCTTTCTAACTTTCCCAGCAAGTTGGTGCTGTATTACAGAGCACTGTATTTTTAAAGTGTTTTGAAATCTTTAAGGGGAAGTCAGTATGATAGGCAAAGAAATTAATTGGCAGACACACCAGTTTTAGCCAAAAATTATGCCGCCTTCTTGATGTCAGGCTGTAATTTCAGGGTGTTGTTTCTAGTTTCTAAGTACTAGTTACTTTGACAATCACTATAAATGTAATGCAGTGAAACAGGATTCATATGAAAGCTATATTTGATAGAATTTGCATATTCTGAATCTGCAGGCAAAGTGCAACCTTCAGATTTTTTTGTCCTTTTTCCTTAGGGGGTAAACAAATTGCGAAAACAGTTCCACTTTCTTAGTTCCAACATTGCATGGTTTAGCTGGCACCATGTGCTCCTGAGGCAGGCAGAGGCCCCTCTTACTGAAATTAAATCTTGAAATAGCATGATTTCCCTCAGAAGAGCCCAGATGTGACAAATTCATGAACATCTATCCCATTAGGTAGGGAATGAACTGGGTTAGTATGTGCCAGGCAGCAGTAACAGTCATCCTGAGCTAAGTGTACAAAAGCTGATAGAGATTCAAATGATAAAAGAGTTCACTTTGGTCAGTATGGTTTTAGGAAAAGTAAGATTCTTTCTTTGTTACCATGGGAGTTTTTATTATTTTGTTACTATGGGTTTTTTAATTGAAATAGAGAATTGATAAAGATTATACTTTTAAGTGCATCTAGGATTATTCAAGTGCTTGTCACTTTGTTATCACATTGTGTCACATTACTCTCATGTAAGCATGAGTGTTACCCATTATCACACAACACCAGGGTAAGGAGCCAACCAACAATCTCAAAATAGTTTCCTTTAGGATTAAAGGGATTATTGGATAAATTGGTGGCATTTGGTCTTAAATTAACATTTTTATTCAGTGTACAAAATATGCAGATCATAGCTATAGAAGGTTCAGGAACAGCGTGACCAGCAGGTCCAAGGAAGTGATTCTGCCCCTGTCCTCAGCGCTGGTGAGGCCACACCTCGAGTACTGTGTCCAGTTCTGGGCCTCTCAGTTTAGGAAGGAAATTGAGGTCCTGGAGCAGGTCCAAAGGAGGGCAACCAGGCTGGTGAAAGGACTCGAGCACAGACCCTATGAGGAGAGGCTGAGGGAGCTGGGGCTGTTCAGCCTGGAGAAGAGGAGGCTCAGGGGAGACCTCATCACTCTCTACAACTCCCTGAAAGGAGGTTGTAGCCAGGTGGGGGTTGGTCTCTTTTCCCAGGCAACTCTCAGCAAGACAAGAGGGCATGGTCTTAAGTTGTGCCAGGGGAAGTTTAGGTTGGACATTAGAAAGAATTTCTTTACGGAGAGGGTGATCAGGCATTGGAATGGGCTGCCCAGGGAAGTAGTGGATTCTCCGTTCCTGGAGATACTTAAAAAGAGACTGGATGTGGCACTCAGTGCCATGGTCTGGTAACTGCAGCTCTAGTGGATCAAGGGTTGGACTTGATGATCTCTGAGGTCCCTTCCAACCCAGCCAGTTCTATGATTCTATGATTAAGGTGGGTTATATCCTAGAAAGTAGCAATTATCACTGAATCTTGTGCAGCTCTGGTGGACAAGCAACTGAGCATGAGCTCCCAATGGGAAACACTGGCATAGGAACTTGTCACTGGGTGTGTAAGCAGAAATTAAGTTAATTTAATCTTCCTAGTTCTCTGGTAAGGATACTAAGAAAATAAATCATGTGGGTTGCAACCTTTTAAAAGTTCAGATTGTAACCTGGGAGACATTATAGAAATGAAGTTGCAACCCCTAAGTAAATATAATGCACTATTAGATCTAAAGAAAAACTCTTTTCTCAGAAAGATAACTCTGAAGTGCCTCAGTATGGCTGCAATTCCTTATGGGGGTAGAATTAACTATGCAGGAGTTATTGGAGAGTAGAGAAACATTCAAGGAACCAATGGTTCAAAACTGAAACCAAACAATCTGAAGATAGAGATAAGTGTCTTATGCAGTTACTTTTGATCCAGAAGAATTCCAGCAGAACAACCAGCAAAGGTGAGTGACGGGTTTGATGTTAACCCTGGGCTGGACACCTTCCGTGTCTCCATTCTTCTCCTGCCTGGATGGAGACATCGTCTGAGCCATCTGCCTCAGTTTTGACATCTATAAATCTGTAGATATCCTGTTCTTCTCAGAGAAATGTTCCTCTTCAGACCAAATGGTACCACTTAGCACTTCAAAATTTGAGATGGAGACCTGTATCAAATGTTTCTTGGTGGTACTCAAGAAGTACACAGTTTAGGACTGCTCATATAGGACCGGTTTCTTTAAGTTATTTGCTAAGAGGATTTAGATCCCATTTGAGTTCTACTCCCCTCATTGCAATTGGTGTCTTCCCATACCAAGGGCTAAACTGCAGTTTGATTCAAGACAAGTTGAAGTAAACTGGTCTCTCATCCAATAATTGCTTCCCCAGCCAAGGAGGGGAATCAGGAAGAGGAATCCTATGGGCTGAAAAAAGAAACAGATCTGAGGAAATAACAAAAATGATACAAACACCATATACTCAGCCTAGACCTTGGAGGTAGGAGCAGCAGGCTGAGAGGAAGCAGGCTCAGGAAAGAGACCTCTCCACTCTCCCTGGTAATGTTGAGCCTTGGTTGGTATGGAACAGGCCCCTCAGGACACCCTGGCCTGGGATCCTGTCCCAGACAAACCAGGACACTGAGGAAAGAGCAGCTTCCATAAAACCTGATATAATTCAGCTGCAAAGGAACTGGTCAATAGAAGCTGTTACATGCAGCATTGCTACCTTAGAGTTGCATTTGCCAAGTCAAATCAAACGTATCAGTCATGTTGACTGATTTTGCATTACCAATAGCTGCTCAATAAATGACAGCAGTGTCTGTGTAACCTGCTTATTTGGTGAGACTGATGTCCTGAATAACTTTGCCATGTGTGACATGGATCCCAAATACAGCTCGTCAAGCTGACCCAGATTCATTTAGTTTTTAAAAACAGTACTAGGGCTGCCAATAACAGCAGTGGGATTTTCACACCTTTTACTTAAAAAAAAATAATCTCTGTCACCAATTACTTCCTGGCCTCTGACATTATGTGAATATTCTGAGGGGTTATGGTAAAATAAAACCATTTATATGCTAATTTTTTGTTTGTTTTCCAAATTCTCCATTAAGAAAATGTTGTGAACATTTTAGGTTAATGAACTACAGTTGGGCAATAAAGTCAGTGGAAATGTTATGATCATGCCTAATAAAAATATTCACATTTTGACTGCCTGTTATGCACAATAATCACATTCAACAGATGGGACTGAGACAATAAAACTTTCTTCATAAAATATCCTGAGTTGTTGAACTAACTCCAGCTGAGTTGGAGGAAATTAGATGTACCTGTTTCTTTTTAGCATAGGAAATAATGCCTTTAAAGTTGACTTCAGGAAATGTAACCTTAGATGTTTCTGTAATATTTTTTTAGATAAGGTGTCAAAGATTAAGAGATATATCAAACAGAGTTTGTACTTCCTATGGGAAACATTTGATGATCTTCTCTATATAACCTCTGAATTTCTGGTTAACATCATGCTCAGTCTGAGGTTGTCAAGCAGAAAGCTCATTTTTATGACTTCAATTACTCCCTTAATATCAAGTGTGATGGACTGTAATGTTCCCATTTTCCCAGCAACATTTGACAATTTTATTAGAATTTGACAGACATGGTGTTCCTTCCTTGAAATAAAAAGCCCAAATAGACATACCAGTTTCTTCCCAAATCTTCCCAAAGCTTCTGTGAAGTAATATGCAGTTAAAAGTAAACAAAACCAGGGCAGATTTAAGGGCTGAATTTCCGTATTCCATTCTAGAACAAACCTGTAGGAAAAGAAAACAAAAGTCATCCGGTTCCTAGCAATGGGTTTGATTTCTTAGTGAAAGATACAGAAAACCAACAGAAAGGAAACAATCTACAGATGATTCTAGCACATTATGAGGACATTTTCAAATAAGACAGTAGTGCAAGTGCCATACTATTTTTTTTACAAGTCCTCACCTAGTCACCGATTTATATGTCAAAATATTGGATAACATCAGAAGCTGTGTTAATAATTTTGAGGTACAGGTTTACAAAGGAGGGCTCCAAATGTCCTGAAGAGGAAAAATCAAAGCATCAAGTTCTCTGAAACCCTACTATAGTTCTGTAGGTCAGGCTGGTCCTGGCTGTTTATGATCTATCCTCTAACAATGAGACTTTCAAGCTCACAAGACACTTGGATCCCCATATTGCAGTGGCAACAGCCATTAGTTAAAGAATTAGTATATCTTAACTGCTGATTTTATAATTAAATTGTTTATCAAATCTTCTCAGATCATATTTTTTTACTTAAGACTAGGGCAGAGAAGTAAAGCTCCTAGATATAAACAGCCATAGGAATCCACTGATGACCATGAGGAAATAAGGTCAAACTGGCTGAACAAGTTTCTCATTCCATTTAATGAGCCATTCAATAGCTCCAGGGCTTGGCTCTCAGCTGGAACAGCCAGGGTTCATACCTGGAATTTCCTATGACCCAGCCAGCACCAGTGAGCCAATAGCACATCCACAGTGCTGGGAGGAGACCACTGCTCATCGACTGTGCCCTGGGAGTGGGTTTCAGGAAGAGGGTCCCACATGTGAAATACTGATTACAGCTTCTGGAAATGCTCCCACAAGAACAGTATTAACTATGAAATTTTCACATGTATTCATCCTTGGATATGGATATACCTGTTTGCATATCATCCAGGATGTGGATATACACTAGGCATAGCCCTTCTTTACCAGGAATATCTATTTACTGGTGGAGGTAAATTGTATAGTCATTTTACTATGAAGGAAAGCATTTGGCTCTTTATGATTGGATTTCTTTGGCTGTCTCCCAAATTGCCTGAAAAGTGTGTTCGTTCTTTTTATCTGTTTTGACTCAACCTGAATAACAAAATTTCTTTCATGCTGCCACTTACGAACACAGCCAGGCGTGCAGCACCCATGCAAATATTCATCTCCTGGGCAAAGTCCCCTGAATGCAATAAGGTCTGTAATTTTCATAAAGAAAGCAAAGCATAGCAAAGATAAGCACAACATTTAAGGTAAATCAAGGTCCCTATACCAAACATTTCTTCATCAGAATCTCTTCTGTAAGAAATCTCTAATCCTCATGGTTTATGGGAAGAACTGCCTGTAAAACAGCATCATGGTCATGCTTCAGATATCTTTGCAAACAGTTGTGCTGGAGGCTCTCAGGAAAGCACATGGCCATACTGAGTCTTTTCTAGGCTGTTTAGCTACAAATTAAGTTGGTCATGCCAGCAGTGTAGTCATTGCAGTGTGAGAACAGAAAAATACCTCTGTAGCGTGCTGGCCTCCATGCCACTTACATCTATGAGTAGAGTCAGTGAATTTAGGTTTATAATTTTTTTTCTGAATTTTATAAATATGAGTGCAATGCCTTGCTGTAGACAAAAAACAGTGAACACAAAAGACCAAACTTCTTTTCAATAGATGGAAACTCTCCTGTAGTAATGGTATCACTTGGCAGCCTCAGGGCTGCAATCTGGAATTATTATTTTACAGAAGGAATCACCAGAGCCTGAAGAAAGCATCCAGCAGCTTCCCCTCCTTGCTGCAGCAGCCAAAAGGAATTATTTTTAGATGGGGGAACACCCATCTACTCTGCAGTGTTGCTTTATGATTAGCAGATTGTCTGTAGGCTACTAGGTGTCTGGAAATAATTTTCATAGAAACCGAAGAATGTATTAAAAGGAAATGACTAGAGATGTAGGGAGGCTTTTGGCAGTCAACAGGAGAGCAGCAAAACAAACAAGACTGCAGCACAGTGTGTATTTCTGACATTCTTGACAGACATTTTTATGTTGTGCATCCTGCAGTCTGAGCAAGACACTCAGGAAAGGATTTGTCCCA
Organism: Calypte anna; assembly: GCF_003957555.1. NCBI lineage: Eukaryota > Metazoa > Chordata > Aves > Apodiformes > Trochilidae > Calypte > Calypte anna. The sequence continues at coordinate 32,512,292 of NC_044244.1, forward strand.
GGAGTGCAGCTGATCTGCTGCCCACTTTGAGAGCTCCAGATCAAATAACACTGCCTAGAATCAGAATTATTTTTTTTCAACACATTTAAGCCTTAATTTCTAAACCAAAGTCCCCAATAAAGAATATGATGATTACAATAAATTCTGATCAGAAGTGCAAAATTGCTGGATTTTCTTCATCATCTGACTGTGACCTCAGGCTGTGCTAATAGTGAAGATGGTAGCAGGGACAGTCAGCATGGTTTTTTTCAATGTAAACAACTGTCAAGTAAAATCTCCATCATGGTTTTGGTATTTCCTACATGTAGCAGAAAAATATATATAATGAGTGATGTGCATTAAGTACCATGCAAGGAAAAACCCCAGGTGCTGCTTGAATAGATAATAATTCTGTTATGTAATCAATACTGTTTATTGTATAAGGGAATGAAAGGGCAGATTCAACCTAATGCACAGAGTTATGTTTGTTTCCTGGGCCAGCCACATACTTGTTTTGTGAACTGAAAAAGTTATTTAATCTGTCCTGGCTCATGCTCAGTTCTAAGTGTGAAGAGTATGGGAGTTTCACCCCATCTTATCAGATGATAAGATGATAAGATTTTGTGAGTATCATGTATGTTTGTGTGTTGTTACACTGCTGGGTAGAGGACAGCAAGATATTAATTCAAGCACTGGACAGCAGTAGCAGCTTCTTCTCAAAAACAAACAAACAAAAAAACCCACAAAACCCCCCACATTAAAAGGTTCAGCTGATTCTATGGCCAGTAATTTAAAGGTCAGTGCAAAACAAACAAACAAACAAAAAAACCCAAACAAAATACCACTGTTTTGACAATTTGTTCCGACAAGATTCAAGGAGGAAAAATTAGAAAAACAGTTTTGCTGGCTGGCTACATAAAAGCGATGGAAATATCTAAGCCTCTGCTTGAGAGATTGTGCATGGCCCTGACAAGACTCTGACATTGCTGAGTACTGAATGCATGTCATAGGTCTGATATTTTGGGTATTAGCTACTTAACATCTTTGTCAGTGGCCATAAGGATAATGTGACACAATTACTCATAGTTTGTTATGACACTGAAGATGATTCACTGAGAGACAGCAGCTGGGATTGCTGTTTTAATAGACTAAACAAAAGAAACTATATATACAGTGCAAATATACAAGCTGAATATGTACTAGTATGTAAATATATGCTCATACCTATGCAGAGAGGAACACAGGCTAAATTCCTGAGTTCACTCTGAAAACACTATCACACATGGATAGTTTTGACTCTGTATCATGTGGCAGCAGAACCCTGTTCTCATATTCAAGGCCTGTATCTGCATCCATTTATCAGGGTGGACTGTAACTAGCAGTGAACACCTGAAATTAATACAGCCAGATGCTACCCCGTGCTTAATTCAATCAAAAGGGCTTATACACATCATTTGGGATGAACACGGGCACTGGTTCCAGGGGGTAATTTAATGAATCACATTAGGTCTCATGAGCATTTTTCTTGGTAATTGGGGCCATGAAGCCACAGGGAATGATTTCAATCACCCACAGCCCATCACAAAATAACATATAATTGAATAACAAAGCAACAATGTAGTAATTGCAGTGCAATACACATTTAGCTTAACAGCTAACGAGCATTTTTAGCGTGCAAATAAAAATAATGTGCCCTCGGAGATGCCCACATGAACTGCTCCACTGTGACTTCAGAGTGACTTGAACTGAAGCTGAGGGATTCAAAACATATCAGAAGGCAGGCAAGAACTTTTTATCTCTTGCAATGAAATGCAACTACAGTAAGTCACATTCACAATCAAACCAGTGTCACTTAAAGAGATTCTGGATAGTTCAAAGAGTTTAACTGCTCCAGTTAGCTTGACTAATAAATCTTCTGCATTTAAAAAAGGTGTACAACAAAATAGTGAGAGAGATGATCTTGTGGTTGAAAGATGCCACTGAGATTCAGGCATGTGTAAAACTCCCAATTCTTGTATCCAGGATATCAGTTTTCAGTTCAGCAGCCACTTGTACCATTCATCTCCAAACCCACAGCAATCCTGCTGCATTTGGCTGGCAGTGCTGAGCAGACAAAGTGTCAAAGCTGGTCACTGAAAAAATATGTATGACAAATCTAAATGATAAAAAGAGAAGTATGCAAATAAATTTTAAACTAATTTATTGAGTTTTTTAACTATTAAACACAGAATGGCCTTCAGAGAGGATGGAGACTGCACCTAACCTTAAAACCCCCACCTTTTTAATTAACAGACATGATGCATATTAAAGTAACTCTACATCTAATTTCCTAAAATCCTGAATTATAGCAGATTTCACCAAATTCACAAACGCTCTGCTTGGTTCAAACGGTGTCACAATGTATACACAGAAATTATGTGATACTATAAACTCATAAAAATCTCAGTTTTAGAAGGAGATGAAATTCCCCAGAATATATTGTTGCAGTATTCTGAGATTAGGTTTCCATTACGGTACCATGAGTTGGGTACTATTACAATTGTATGTCCAATTTTGTCTGAGATAATTAAGGAAGGCTGCTGGTAGTCTGCAAAGAGGAGAGTAGATGACTGAAAGCTCAACACTGGGCAGTGTAATAGACAACTGAAGAGTAATTTGTTTTTTTCATGCACATCAGCAGACTAATAAATCTACAATTCTAAAATTTAGTAAGAAGAGAAAATTCTTTTCCTCGTCTACAAAGCAGAGCACAGAAGAAATTGAGATTAGTGAAAAGGGTAGAACTTGAGCCAGAACAGCTTTTAAAGAAATTTAATATGTTACACTTAATAGAGGTGGTAGGGTTACCAACAAGCTGTTAAAAATATGGGCAGACTATAGCATGCTCCCATTTCAATGTCACCAGACACCTGGAATAAGAAAAGATGGATAATTTGCAATTGAAAGCCAAAATTATAAAAATAATTAAGATAATGAAATAATCTTATTTTTCTCAAGAAACCATCATTTTACACAGCATAAATTACAGCAAAAACAATACACTGAAACTTTCTTCCGAAGAAGTGTGGTAGTTTAGATACCAAAATATTTATCACTACTGCTTTTAAATAAATTTACAGTTTTCATGGAATCATAGAATCATAGAATTGGCTGGGTTGGAAGGGACCTCAGAGATCATCAAGTCCAACCCTTGAACCACCGTTGCGGTTGCTAGACCATGGCACTGAGTGCCACATCCAGTCTCTTTTTAAATATCTCCAGGGACGGAGAATCCATTACTTCCCTGGGCAGCCCATTCCAATGCTGGATCACTCTCTCCGTAAAGAAATTCTTTCTAATATCCAACCTAAACCTCCCCTGGCACAACTTAAGACCATGCCCTCTTGTCTTGTTGAAAGTCATCTGGCAAAAGAGCCCAACCCCCACCTGGCTACACCCTCCTTTCAGGGAGTTGTAGAGAGTGATGAGGTCTCCCCTGAGCCACCTCTTCTTTAGGCTGAACAGCCCCAGCTCCCTCAGCCTCTCCTCATAGGATCTGTGTTCAATTCCTTTCACCAGCCTGGTTGCCCTCCTTTGGACCTGCTCCAGGACCTCGATATCCTTCCTGAACTGAGGGGCCCAGAACTGGACACAGTACTCGAGGTGTGGCCTCACCAGGGCTGAGTACAGGGGCAGAATCACTTCCTTGGACCTGCTGGCGACGCTGTTCCTGATACAGGCCAGGATGCCATTGGCCTTCTTGGCCACCCGGGCACACTGCAGGCTCATGTTCAGCTTCCTGTCAATCCAGACTCCCAGGTCCCTTTCTGCCTGGCTGCTCTCAGCCACTCTGTCCCCAGCCTGTAGCGCTGCATGGGGTTGTTGTGGCCAAAGTGCAGGACCCGGCACTTGGCCTTGTTGAACCTCATCCCGTTGGAATCAGCCCAACCCTCCAGCCTGTCCAGGTCCCTCTGCAGAGCCCTCCTGCCTTCCAGCTGATCCACACTCCATCCCAGCTTAGTGTCATCTGCAGATTTGCTGATGATAGACTCAATCCCCTCATCTAAATCATCTATAAAGATATTAAACAGAACTGGGCCCAACACTGATCCCTGGGGACACCACTGGTGAGCGGCTGCCAACTGGATGCAGCCCCGTTCAGCACCACTCTCTGGGCCCGGCCCTCCAGCCAGTTCCTAACCCAGCACAGGGTGCTCAATTTTTACACAATCTTAAAAAAAATATTGTACAGCAAAAAGCTGTCGATTTTATTCAAATATACTCATCTACTCCCTCAGTACTTTTACTTCAGAGGTTGGTATTACTTTGTAAGGAAGGGTGGACAAATTCACTACTAGTGCTTTGAAAAAATCCATTATCTTTCTTCCATATCAGTTAATTTATCAGGCATTCACAATTTAAGAGTAGCCCCTCAATTCAAACTGACTGTAAACAGTAATCTTGTTTGATTAAACAGTAAGATTTGCTGAAAATTTGTATACACATACAGTCAAATACGTAATAATTTGCTTGTTTTACATGTTATTAATCTCAACTTGTTTCCCCAGTGTTAAAAGGGAAATACAGCCATATTACAGTCTTCTGCATCTTTGTCTTATTTACAACATAATGACAGTGAGATGCTCTAACTCCAGATGTCACATTCAAACAAATTTTACCCAAAATACCTGCTCCCTTTTCATAAGAAAGGCGGTGTTCTAGAGCAGTTAATTCACCCTCATTTCACAAGAAATTTAAGTTGTTTTAATTTATGCAGACAAGTAGATTTGGGGAGTACCAGTATGCCCAGAGCTCACCATGTACAGTAAATATTGGAAAAGTCCAAACAAAAAGAAGGAAGTAAATCATTAAAGCTGACCTGACAAATAACTATGCATGGGCAAGAATTATTTCACTCGTTTTCCTAGCAAATCATCCATCTTCCTTATTAATGTATTTGGACTGGTCTGTGAATTAACATCAGGCTTGAAGCCCTGAATGGAAGCACTTAGATGGGAAAATCCTTAGGAAAATGCTTATTGGTTAAGCATATAAATCGTGCTACTGAAGACAACACTCTTGTTTTAAAAGTAGCACATAAAAATCAAAAGCTGCTGAGAACACAGACAAATGCATTTTGAGAGCACAACAATGTTATGGAATTATGGGTTTGATTTTACTAAACATGAGTGAAATCCCAATCCCTCATCTGAAGGCACATAAAGTTTTACCACCTAATTCAATTTTGCCAGTATTACACACAATTTTAAAAACACATCCATTTATCCAGGTCTGTCAAGTTAACAGGCAGTAACCTGAAAATGTTGTAAAAATAGAGAACTTAAAATGATAAGTTACTTAGAAAGCAATCCTGTACTTTTTGCCTGATAAAGCACACCCAAAGATTTATGTGTGCAGGTACAGTGTACAATCTGTGCCAGAGGGAGCCTATTTACTGTATGATTTGCAATGTATGTCACAGTAAATGAACCCAAACATGTAAGTAGAGATGCTCAGATTTATGAGATGATCTTTCCCTTTTATAACAAGACACACACAAAAGAAATCTTGGAACATCTCAACACAACAATGAAGACTTCCATTCAAGTCTGCATAAAAACTATTATTTAAAATAAGCTTATTTTAAACAGTAAGTCAGTAAAACTTTATTATCCATTCTTATTTTCATAACTTTTTTTCAAGATTCCCAAAAAACTACAGATTGTAGAAACTCAGTAATGCTTTCCAGCTCCCTGGGTTTACGGAAAGGGAACAGAACCGTGCTGCATTACAGGTGGGCAGCCACCAGAGTACAGCATTTGTAGCAAGTAGAATATGGAAAAACAAATCTTGCAGACTAAATTCTTTGTGAAATGGTAACTGCTCGATGAAGAATGGTGTCCTGCAGACGGAAGGTCCCAGCAGCGTTCAGGCTGGGAGGGAAGGAGCCTTTGCTGCGTCTGAAGTTAGAGGGAGCCTAACCACAAGCTACAGCTCCTGGCTGAAGAGCTCATGCCCGCTGTTCAGGTAGGATAAAAACAGGTGGTTGGAAAGCTTTCGGGCTTCAGAGGGACACGGCTGAGCTGGTGCTGGTGGCAAGGAGGGTATCCGAGACCTGAGTGCCCCTTGTCCCTGTTTGTGTTCATCTTAAAACTTCTCACGGAGGATTCGCTCTGCCTTCACCTGGAGAACCGGGTACCCGCACGGGCCTCGGAGGGAACGAGCCCTTCACTCCTGCCCGCAGCAATCAATCAAAGCATGTAACGAGTCACACGGAAACCAAACAATCTGCCTCGGTTGTTCTGCTTTGTCTGCTTGGTTGTTCTGAACCGCGTTCAGCGCCAACCTCCCTCCCTCCCGAGAGCCGGCACGGGGCCTTCCCGCCGCTCGGCGGGGCGGTGGCTGCTGAGGCCCGGCTGCCGGTGACATGGGGCCAGGCCCCGGGTCCCCACCGCCCCCAGCCCCGGTTACTCTTCGCCAACGCCACACGCTGTCCCCTCCCCGTCGGCAGCTGGAGGGGGCTGGCGGTCCCACCAGCACCGCCTCCTCCCTCCCCATGCCGGCCCGGCGCGGTGGCACCGACACAGCGGGGAAAGCGCAGCACTTCCCGCTGCCGCCACCCTTCCCGGGGGGCCCGGCGGCTGAGGTCCGGTGCCGCCCCCCGGAGCTTCGCCGCTCTCCTCTCCCCGCCCCCGGGCTGTGTGTGCGGAAGCGGCCCCTGACGGCGCCCGGCATTGTGGGAGCGGGGGGGCCGCGGCGGCGGCTCCGGGGGAGGGGACGGAGCTGGGGCCGCGGCTGACGGGTTCCGGTGTTGGGCGCAGACGTGTCGGCCGGGGCTGCGGAGCGAGTAGGTGCTGCCCCTGCCCGCTCGGAACGTCGCCCGGCTCCGGGCCGGCCCGGCGGCGCCATGTCCGGGACCAGCAGCCCCGAAGCCGTGAAGAAGCTGCTGGAAAACATGCAGGGAGATCTGCGGGGCCTGAGCCTGGAGTGCCGGAAAAAATTTCCCCCTGTCAAGGAGGTGAGGGGCGGGCTGAGCTGAGACGGGCCGGGCCGGACCGGGCCGTGCGCCGCTTTGGGGCCGGGGGAGGGGGAGGCTCCCTCTCCGCGGGGCCCGGCCGGAGCGGAGGCTGCCGGCGTGTCCGTGAAGCCACAACCCGGTACCGCTGCCGGTGGGGTCCGTCCTCCATGGCCGCGGGTTGCCGAGCGCTGTCTGTGCCGCGACGTGGCTTTGCGTGTCCTGGTTGTTGTTTTTAGACGCGTTACCGAGTCAAGGGACGTGGGCCGGGCTGGTTCCCTTGACGATGGGGGGTGCTGACAAGGGGGGAAGCGGGGCAGCCCCGCTTCACCCCAAGCGTCCTCCCCGGGGGAGAAAGACGAAGTTTGGCTCGGTTGTCTCGGCATCTCCTCACGGAACTCTCCCGAGGGCGGGCTCGGTGCCGGTGGGTTTGGGCAGGCACCGAGTGAGTGGGCTCGTCGGGGGGGAGGCGAGGCGGCCCTGACGGTGAGGGACGTGCTCTGACCCCGCCGGGGCACGACCCCGGGGTTGCTGTGGGGCCCGGGGCCTTGTGTGGCATATACCCCGTGTTTTTGGAGTAAATAAATGTATGGCAGTAGGTTTGCGTGTTTTGTTTCTCAGAACTTCTGTTTACTTTGCGTGCAGCTTGTGCCATCGAGTCGTTGGGGTGAGGCAGGTAACTTGGGCTGAAGGGGAATTCTCCCCCATTTGAAGTAAAAGTCTTAACTGTGTTTCTCACTGAGTGCTTAGACGGTCGGTTTAACTTTCCCCCTCTCAGCAGTTTGCCACTTGCCATTAAAAAAAAAAAACAACACAACTTTTTCTACGCAGTAGTGTGAAGAAAAATACTATTATATTGACACAGATTAAGCTGTAGAAGCAGAAAGGTACCCTGGGAATATATGATAACAGCTATCACAGTCTGAGGGAAAAAAAAGGAATAGTGTATGTAGTGTGACTTTAGTTCCAGTTAAGTGATAGCGTATTTAATGTTGTATGAACTACTATACTCTTTAACAGGGGCTGGAGCGAATGACCAGGCTTGTTTTGAAAGCCATGAAGAGCATGGTGCTGGAGCAGAGCGTGTCACAGGATTTATAGTTTGCAGGGGAATGTATTTGAGGGATTGTGTGCAGTCACAGAAAAACCAGAGAAAGTTGTGATCCGTTCTGAGAAGTTGTGTGTGGTCATATGTAAATTAAACACGTAGTGGTCAGGGCTAAAGAAACCTGTGTCTGTTTTTGGGAGGGAGGTGGGGTGCCTCTTCCACGTTCTCCTGCGTATTACTGCGAGTGACTCTGAGTGAGTTCTTTGGTCTCTGAACAAGTGTCCCCACTGTGTTAATGTTTACTTATTTCAAGATCTGCAAAGGAGAGGGGCAGTGTAATTCTTAAGCTAGTATTTTTAGTAATGCTTCATTATGTTTGTCCTGCTGAAAGTCAGAGTAAGTCATGCAGGTTCTTGATACTAGTTCAGCATGTTTATTATATTCGTGAGAAGTAACTTTTGAATTGCTCCCTTTTACATCTCAACAACAAATTGCATAGCTTCATTAGAAACACTTAAAATTTTTTACAGCTGTCTAGAGTTTGGGTAGACTTGTGGAATAGTACTGGAAGGTGTTTATGAAGAGTTCAAACTCTTTCTGCTCTGAGCAGTGGGCTTTTGCAGAGAAGTATGAGTTGCAAGCTCACAATCCTACAGTAGGATGTGTGATACAGTCACAGGAAACAATCTTTCCTCCCCGACTTCTGGAAGCGTTTTGGTTTTTTTTTTCCAGTTTTAAAGGAAATGAGTGGACTTGTCAGGCCTCAATTGCTAAACAGGTATTTTAATTGCATGCATTTGGCCTGATCATGATTTGATCTGGCTAGAATGATCAGAGGAATGGCATCTTCATGCTGATTTGGAACAGCATCATCTTTTTAAACAATGGTTGAACACAGGCTTCTAAAAAATTCTTGCTACATATAATCTTACTTTTTTGCTTTCTGTATAACTAGGCTATCCTCATCACTACCACATGCAGCGTAATTTACTGGTTTATCATGCAGCTGATGTGTAAACTTCCATGTCACCTAATAAAGTTATCATCTGTGATAAAGCTATTGAAAAACTCCTAGTCCAGAATCATTAGTTATGAGCTGTATCATAGCTGTTAGATTTGGTAGGTTCTTTATGAAGGGAAACTGCTTCAAATGATCTTTCCAATCTCTGATGGAATTTTGCTCACAGTTATTTGTTATCATCAGTCATTTCTAAAATGAGGCGTCTATTCCATGCTTTTGATTTTTACATTAATACTGTTAATATTCTGCAAAATGAGCTTAATTGATAGGTTTGCTGCTGATAGAAGTTGTAGTGTAGTTCTCAATTCTACATGTTGCTGAAATGAATTTGAGTGAATCCTTTCTTGAGCAGTACTGTAATGGGTTGGAAAGTGGTATGAAAAGAAAAACAGCCTGGTTTTGTTGTTTTGTTTTTTTTTATTAATAGGGTTTTCATTTTCACTTTTTAAAGATCTTTCTAATGCATGTGTTATTACAAAATTTATTAGGTACAGGGAGACCAAAGCAATATTAAATGATTCTTTGAACAGGAGAGTAGGTGACACAGCTGAAAAGATTTATTGGAATTTTTCATTCTGGGGAGAGGCAGGGGGTGAATGGAGCTGTGGGATTCCACAGACTGTGGGATTTAGATCTCCTCAGCGAGGAGCTGGAATCAAGGTCTTAAATCCTTATCGGAAACGGAACTTGAACTCTACACTGGTTATAGCACTTCTTTCTCATATTTTTCTATTACTTCTAAGTCTGTGAGGACACATTTGTGTGGAAATCATGTAGTTCTAAGTTCAGGCACTTACAATGCTGGATTCTGAGGCTTTTTCTGTCTCTTTTATAATCTCTTAGGAAACACAGAATTTAGAGTTTCTCCTTATGTTAGATTTATGGCACAAATATGTAGCAAACTTCCTTCCTGTTAGTTAGAAAGAACTTTTAACTAAGAAAGAACAATGTATTGCTGGCCCCAAAGCCATCCCCACCTTGTCTTAGCTCTGTGTGACAAACACTACCCAAGTAGGATTTTCCTAGGTGGTGTTGCTTAATACAGTGAGAACAGGAGCTGCAGAAAGAATCTGTGGGTTTGAAATTACGTTGCTGGCAATGTTTGGGGATTACCTAAGATGCTAGACTTATTTTCCTTAAGGGTGTAGGGAATGTATCTGTTACTATTAGAATTCATACCCATCTTTGCGGGTTGTTAGGTGGTTTTTCTGTTTGATACTTCTAAGATCAGCACCACCCACAGAACTGTATTAAGTGTGAAAGCTGTGTACTGTGACCAAGGAGGGATTTGGTGGTTATGTCAGTGATATGCCAAAACTATTTATATAAGCATTTATATACCACGTTGCTTATATGTTGACATAACTTAAAAATGTATCTGTATTTTCACAGTGTATTTTTATTTCCCAGTTGGAAAAATAGACATCAACCAGGGATGCAATAGAAGCTCTTGGGTCAAGTGTAAATTAAACAGTATCTTTTGGAGCTTGAAATTACAGAGGATGAAGCAGTCTTCAGTACAGGCACAGACATGCTCATGTTATCTTAAGTAATTTGGCATTTCTCCTAGGAGACAATACTACTTGATTGTTATTCTGTTATTTTCAATACAGTGGCCTCTAAACTTTCCTCTGTACTAGAGGGTGTTGTAGTGCTTCTAACTCTATACTGACTTACTGGCATATGCATCAAGCTTTACAAAAATCTTTTAACCTGTTGGTAACTGGAGTTTTGATGTCTTTGATTGGAGCCTGTTTGCTGGATGTGTGGGAAGCTTGTGGTACTCTCTGTAGTTAGCTGGAGTAAAAATTTTCTCTTACCACAAAATTAAAAATAGTTTAGAGTCCTAAATAGCTTTTGATTTGGTTAGATAGTTTCACTGCATAAGTGTTCTTAGAAATACAAGGGGGAAACACAATAAGCAGAAATAGTGGATTTAAGAGGGAAAATAAATATATTCAACAAGTTGTTCCCAGCATGAACTCCAATCTGTCTAACTCCTTGTGTACACTCCAACACTCAGCTTTCTAGTAGGCTTGTAGTCTCTATGTTGGCTCCTTTTATTTCCTGACTTTTCAAGAGCAGCAAAAGCAGCATGAGCTTGGAAAAAAAAACAAACCAAAAACACACAGGAAAAAAATAACTCTTATCAGGGCTGGGGCAGGCAGGGGCTGCATCCTTCCCTGGTAGCATCAGCTTGGCCTGGGTTGGACCCGTGGTGGGCTGGGGTGTGTCCTCTGCTCAGCAGCTGTGTCACAGCTTGCAGGTGTCTGTGTGTTTTAGGCTCTTTGCTGCTGCAGTCATTTGGAAGAGTGGGGCTGGGAAAGAAATAGTAATCAAGATCCCTCAACCTGGAAGAGCAGCACAGTTTTGGCTTTGAATACTTTGGCCAGCTGAAGTGCTCTCTTGAGACTCCCTAAAGATAATTTTAGCCTCTCTGCACTGTCTTTTCCAGACATTTGTTTGAATCAGGAACATTGTGTTTGTTTAATGAGTTAATGAACATGCCTTTGGCATACAGACTTTTAAAAAAAATGTTTTGTAAATTAATTTTACAATTTGTAAATTAATTTGGTATATATGCAGTTTTACACTTTTATTTTCCTTCTTTTAAAAGTAACTCTGTTTTCAGACAAGTAGCCTTACAAAATTCCAGGGATAAAAGTTAAAAGAGTCTGTATTTGAATGACTTAAGGGCAAAGCAAACTTTAAATTATTTAATTAGAGTAGAAGTGGTGTGGGTTCTCTGAGCCAAGAGTAGATTTGCCCTTCCTAAGGGGGTGTTGTGTTATGTGAACAAAGGTTTTATTCATACACGTCTTCCTTTGGAGTCTTCCTTTTCTGCACTGATTGACATATAGGACAGGTTAAATCATTCCCCTTTTGGAATGATATGCTGAACTGGAACATGTCTTGGGGCTGATGCCAAAATATGAGTTGGGAAGCTTTTCCTTTGAGGGAACCTCTCTGATGTCACTGTATGAAACTAAATCTGAGGATGTACTGCAAAATTCAGACATGCTAAAGAGATAAAGATCGATTAATTACATTTATAACGTTGAAGTTATCACTAGGATTCCTGATGCAACCGGACTGAGCAGTTTAGAAAAATACGTCGGAATGTTAGCTGTTTGTTCTGTAACAATGTTTCAGAAAATCTGTTGTGTGTAGTGCAGTGCACAAAGTAGAGAAGGCTGAGAAAGAAAACAACATGCTGAAATGCCTTGTGATTTGGGGGTTTGAGTCACTTGATATGTTACTGGCATTGAATGGTTTCTGAGTGCTCTGTATTCAAGCAGCTCTTGCAGCAAAAAAGTGAGAAAAATGGACCTGGCAAAGAAAAAACCTTTGTAGGTAGACTGTTTTCTGTCAGAGACACCAAGTTTAGGGGTTTCCCTCTTTACTTTTTTGTAAAAATTGATTAAATAATTCCAATACTATAGCTTACAGGGAACTTAGCATGCACTGAGCTTTCCAGGTTGGTTAATTTTCAGGTCTTCACAGCCTCAGTTCAGACGAATGCAAATACTGTAGAGTTTTTTGTTTTCTTTAATGTGTATTCATTTAACTAATAATTTGAATGTTCTTTTGAAATGTAGAAACTATGTTATGTGAAATGCAGGTTGTAGTGAGGCAGCTTGCATTCAAGCATGTGTTTTGTGCATGTGACTGGATATTATTCTGTAGCATTCTTTAGTTGCCAGCCTGTAGCTCAACTCGTAACTTGAAATAAGTGATCTCTAATATTTCCTACAGTTCTTTTATAATTCCTGATCTTCACCAAATGCCATGTCTGGTAGGTTCATGTTCGGAACCCATTAATTTCGCTGTGTTTTTACTTTAGTATTGATCTGTGAACAACAATATTTTTTCAAAAATACATTTTTAAAGATGTACTGTCATGTTTCTAGGGACCCATCACACATTCAAGTGTGTTCTAAGCACCAAGATTTATTCTAAAACCTGCATTTCATGTAATTGTCTTTGAAATGTGTTCAAAAATTATTCACATCATACATATAGATGAAATTTCTCCATCATGTAATACCTTGCAATTTTATGAATAAAATAATGAATAAAATTTTCTGTGTCACAGTCTGTAAACTTTATAAGTTTGACTTCAGTGTAGGATTAAGGTGTCTAACTTTGAGTGTCAAAATTGCCTTCACTGATTGTACAGGCTTGGTTTGTTATGGAAATACTATCAGGGAAGAAGAAAACCTATTTAGAGGATCTTGTAGCCAGGGGATTGATTCAGTCTGTCACCTGCACATTGAGTATCTTAGCCACTTGAGATATAGTAACATTTCTTCCTTGTCTTCCAGCAGCTGGTCCAGAATAGTGTGGGATTGTCTTCTGATTCCATGGAATTGCCTCAAACAGAGAGGTCTAAGCTTGGGCCTCTGTATGGAGCCAGCCCCTGCTAGCAGGTCAGCTGAACTGGCTTAAGGAGAGGCTTTAAGAATTAAGGAGCATTCAGCAGAGACTAAATCTCAATTGAAATAAGAGTCTATAAATATTTAAAGTTATGCATCTCAATCTCTTATTGAATGCCTGTGAGCCTCCTATGGTTTCCTTAAGATTATATAGGAAGCCTGTAGTGGAATTTGGAAATTCTTGGTGACTCCAGTTCTGAACTAGTGCCCAAACTGTTTAATATTTTGATTGTCAGATGAAAACGCCTGATATTAAATATTTGTATTTCATTATCTTAACCTCCACATTCATATCAAGTGAGGTACTTTCAGAGGCAGCAGCTATGAAGCAATTTAGATAACACTGGTACCCCTCCTGACATCACTGATGATTAACCTTCAGGATTCTGAACTCACTGCTGATGCTGCAAACTGACAATTTCAGAAGATTAATGGGCCAGAGGAGTAGTCACTCCTGTCAGGTGAAAGAGCACTTTTAATATGAGGGCAACTATTACAGTTGCACTGTAGTGGGAAGTGAATAAGGTTATGTTTTTTAAAACCAAAACTACAATATCATAAATCTTGAATTGATGGAGAAAACGTGTGATAGAATCAGTCAATGCTTTTGCTTTTTCTTTTGTTTTTTCTAAATGCATCGAAGCTCTAGGATCTGAGAATGGCACCATCCTTGAGCAGAGTCAAGTTTGGCAGGAACTGGAGTTTAGTAGTTTAGTATCTTCAGTTCTTGTGTCTGTTGTTGGGATCAGAAATGCACACAATTTCCTTCACTGAGCACAAGTAGATCATGCTGTAGATTAAACCAGAGTATTTGCATCTGTCTCGGGTAAAGTTTGAACAGCTGAAGAAACTACTTTGTAAATTAATAGAGACTAATGGTCTGTTTGCTGTTTCTTGCCTTGTATATATTAAATAAAGGTAATGTAAAGAAAACCAGCAAGCATGATGATGTTTTTTTATTAAAAAGAAAAAGAATCAGAATCAGGCTTTTCAGCAATTCACATAAATCTGTGATTCCAAACTTTAAAAATTGGAAAATGTTGTTGATTTTGTATTGAAGGTTTTGTGATAGTGAAAGTGGTTTATCAAAGTAAAAGTTTAAATTTATAGGAAAATTAATATTATTTTACTATGATTGGTAAAATTCTGTGGAAGAAAAACTATAGTGAGAAACTTGTGCAGGAACTGTAGAGTATGAAGTGAGCTGACAGGAGCACTATTTGCTTTTTTTCCCTGCTCTCTTTCTCTGTTTGTACATATATCCAGGATGGAACTAATCTTATGAACAGCCATTGTGAAGTGCTTCATCTTCACTACAGCCTCCCTTTAGGAAGCTGTGGAGTTTAACAAGCCTTCCCCCTAGTCTCCTCTTCTTCAGGTTGAACAAGTGCAGCTCTGGCAACATCTCCCTGTCTCTTGTTCTCCACCCCCAAGCTGACTTGGTAAACCTCCAGTGAACTTGTTCCATCATGCCAATGTCTTTCTTGCAATGGGGAGGCTAAAACTGGGCATATTACTCCAGCTATTAATCCCACAAGAGCCAAAGAGAGGGGAGTCTTACCTTCCCTTGACCAGCTGCCTATGGTTTTCTTAATACAGGCCAGTATGTGGTTGGCTGGGTTTGTTGCAAGGGCTCCGTGCTGGCTCTTGGTTCCACTTTGATGTCCACCAGGACCCTGGGTTGCAAAGTCAGCCCCTGGCCTGTACTGATGCCTGGGGCAGGACTTTGCATTGGCCTTTGTATGAATTTGGTACCAGCCTATCTGGGTTCCTCTGAATGCACCCCCCTGAATGTTGAACAGTACCCTGCATTTTATATTTGTCCATATCCTCTGTGCCTTTATCTGGGTTGCTAATAAAGATGTTAAATGCTAATAATCCCAAGTATCCATCCCTGAGGAGCACCACTAGTAACTCAATACCAGCTGTACTTTATGCCATTTCTAATGACTCTTTCAGGTGATCTTACACTCACTTTACTGTCCACTTGTCCATATCTCATCATTTTGATGCCATTTCCAATTGTGAAATTGGAAGATCATCACTTGATTTGAAATCATCATTTTGATGCCATTTGGCAGTCAAGGGCTCTGCTATAGTCAAGATACAGATAGTGCTTTTTCCTTAGCCATGCTGCTCATCATCTCATTGTTAGGAGGCAGTGGAGTTGATGAGGCTCATGCTAAATTTATATTTGCTGTTTCTAATCATCTTGTCCTGCATGTGCCTAAATGTGGATTACAGGAGGATTTATTCTATAACCTTCCCAGGGAGTGGTGTGAAGTGACTGGCCTGTACTGCCCTAAATGCTCTTCTGTGCCCTCCCTTGAGATGTGTGTGATGCCTACTTCTCCCCTGTCATCAGTAACCTTTCCCCATCACCATGTCCTTGAAAGAGAGTGTTCTTTCAGTGACATTGGCCGCTGAGTGCATGGGCTTGTATGTGTCCAGCTCACATAAGTAGCTGGTTTGTGAGCTTGGTGCCTGTACCTGCCTCTGTGGCAAGCAGTGCTTTATTCCCAGAGATTCTGCTGATAGTTTTTGCTCCAAGGCAGTAGAATGTGAGCATCCTTTTAGCCAAATATATTCAAACCATTCAATATAATAAATCCCCTTGAGAGCACAGTGCTGTCAGATCAAAAGTGGCATTTCACTGCTTTAAATCACAGGTAGAATGAGCATCTATAAAAGGGAAGGGGCTGAGTGAGGACTGTACTCCTGAGGAGGAAGGAGAAAACACAGAAGGCAAATACAGTGCTTTTTTACTAACGTGATACACTCAAATACTTTCATGAGGTTGATTTAGTGTGGAGCTCTTTGTGAGCCTGTCATTTTCCAAATAATAGTTCAGCAGTGTAGTAATGGTCCAGAATGTGCTTTTGCAAAGCAAGCCCAGAATAGCAGTGAAGTGAAGTGAAACTGCACTTTATATCAGAGGATCTTTTATCTAAACTATTGGTTGTAGGGATAGTGTTCCAGTTGGAAAAACAGGTAATGCTGAGCAAAAAAAAACCCAAAACAAACCAAAAAACCCCAACAAACCCAACACTTTTTATTTCATGTAGTAGACGTGGAAGTGGCCATGGATGACACATGTTACTCTCATCCAATCTTAGTAAAAGGTTGGCAAACAGTGTAATGTAAGCACAAACACAGAACATCATTCCTGGAAGCATTCCTGAATGCTTTTCTTTTCAGAAAAGAGCAATCAGAAGCTTATGTAGTAAAAGCTGAAAACCTTACGGCAGTTGTAATATCTCTGGAGAAATAATTTGCTCTGAGCATATAACTGAAACACAAAAGGGTTATTCAGAGCATTAGTGGTGGAAATTCTTTATCTTTTTTTTTTGTAACGTCTCTACCAAAATTCAAACTTTGTACAAAAACATATTTAAAGTTAGGTCAAGCCTTAGTACAAACTAGCACGTCTACTTGTTACATTAGCTATTTTTATGTGTGTGTATATTTTTTTGTTTAAAAATGGAAAAAGATGCTGACTTTTGGTCCTACTTGGGAAATACCAGTTTTTTAAGATCAGCAATTTTACCCTTTTTGAAAACTTGTAAAGAACTTTTTAGAAGTTTCTTAGATACAGTGGTTTGGTGTTTCTTTTTCACTTTCTGAAAAGGGTCATTGGTAAGAGATTAGAATTTTGTGTCATCTTTCTCTGATGAAAAGTTAACAGTCGTGTTATTCTGCAGTGTATCAAGGGTGGCTCTTCAACATTTACCCCAGAGTAAAGGCAGGTCCATAGGGATTACTGTGGAGTAGCTGATGTGCTGTTGGATCACATCCCATCTGACCCTCTGGCACGTTACTTTCTTGTCCATGTGCATTGCTACCTTGCAATAGGGCTTCCACAATATTTTCCCTGTGAAAAATAAACCACTAAATAATTACAGTTCTGTGTTCAAGCATACACTGTGCCATTATTCATTGTGGCACTGGGCTGCCAGGTAATGTTATCATCATCTTGGAGTTAGCTATAGTGGTATCTTTGGGTAATATGGACTGCTGATCCACTGCAGTTTGGTTTAAGAGGGTTTAAGAGCTTTCACAGTGTCCCTGAAAGACAGATGTGAGGAAGCAGTGCCTTTCAGATACATTACTGCTCTGCTGCTGACATGAGTGGCTTGCTTTACATTGTCTGGGCCAGTAGTTAGTGGAGTTGTGTACCACAGTTATCCTTATATCTCCATATCCTATTTATGAGTTAGGGATCTTTAAATATGTGCACACAGACTATGATGTGGAGAAATGGAGCTCTTGATTCTGACCTAGGTGTTGGAAAATGTTGATTCTGCTTGAGGGTGGGTTAAGTCTTTGCTTGCTGAGTGCCCGAGCAGACGTTTCCTGTCTCTGATACCTGCTTGGTGCTTTTGGTCCTACACAGAGGTTAACATTTCCAAAAATTTGGTTGAAGTTCTTCCCTGTTTGAACTGAAGACTGAAAAACCTCGAGTAGGGGAAGAGTTTTGCATCTGAGAAACTCCTAAAATGAGGGTTGAGTTTTCTTTGTGAATTTCCACCTCCTGGTCTCTCTTGTGCAGAGAGCTTCTGTGTGTAAGGTAGCTTTAGGGTGAGGTTCTCAGGGAGCTGTGAAAGTTGTCAGACTAATACCTTGGGACAGGAACTTTGAGGCCAGGAGGTAGATATTGTTATGCACAGTCTTGTTTTCAGTTTCCTTGAAACTGCACCATGTGTGTCTTGACTCTTTTGTACATAAGGTCTCCATTTGCATTTGTTTTCTGTGAAGGGTGATTTCTGATTAATTAGCAAATACTTAGCAAGTTCCAAGAAAGGATAAAGATAATAGGGCAAGTGCTTGAGCTCAGGGGTCTTGTTGAATTTTGCTGTGAGATTATTGACTGCTTGATTAAGACTAAATCAGAGTACCAGAAGAGATTAACCTTGAATATGTGCTATGTCGGAGAGTCAGTTTCTGTTCTTCATCAATATTTCCTCTCCCCAAACTGGTTGCTTTTGTTGCTTTAGCAGAAACATGAAGCAAAACTCAATAATGGTGAGTGTGTGTTTGAGGCATTTTATTTCAGTTCATATCATAGTTACTAAAGCAGCAGAATAGGAAGTCTGTTTTTCTAATTGACTGAAGGTTTCAGGTACACTTTGAGCTTTCTTACAAGAATTGTGTGTATTTGTTTCCTTTTAAAATTAAACAGATAATGTACTTGCTCATTATACTGCTATTAAATGTGATGCTAAATGAAACAAATAATATTACTTTAAAAGCTGTGACTGCTTTAAGAACATGATGCCTTATATTCGTGTGAAAGTAAATTATAACGTTTGTCCCCCTAAATAAAGAGTATGATGCTAGTCATCTCCTTGATTAGTGTTTTTATAAGATCCTTTTCTAATGGGGCATAGTCCTGTAGTAGTTGATGTAAATTTGTAAACAAAATCTATTAAGAGGTCTTTCAATTTGCCAAGTTAAATGGATGCAATCCAAATACAGTTTTATATTGATGTATACAGAATAGCCATAGCTATTAATACTCTCATTTTTTCTACTGGTTATTTGTGATTGACTAAAGTTATTTCTTGTAAATGTTAGTATGGTCTTTTTTACTTGTATAGTGAAATACTGGGGATTTTTTTGTTGGTTTGTTTGCAGGATATGTGCAGTGGAATTATTTTTTATCTGTAAGCACTTTGGATTGGGATTCTAAATAGAAATCACAGCACGATGCAGATAATCGTAGAACGTCCTGTATTTCATGGAGAAATCTGTTATATTTAGAGCAGTAGTAAAGATTCTATTGGCTGTTGTTTTGTTTTACCTTGTATTTACCTTTACTATTTTATATAAAACTATCATGGAAACAACTAACTGGGAAACATTATATTGCAAATAATTTTTTTCCTTCTTCATGCAGAAGAATTTCAAGTATGTGAGCAGGCTTAGTGTTTCTTTGATTCCAAGTGGGTTTGTCACTTGGCAAAGAAGAAATTGATAGCCAGTAGCTGTGATGAGGTTTCATGTGAAGATAATTGAAGTTGGACTGTGACAAGTCCTTCATATAAATTAATAGGAACAATTTGTTGTGACAAGATGCCCCCCTCTAATTAGCTGGCAGTTCATGACTGAAGAAGAATGAGGAGTGACTTAAAATGTAGACACTTCAACACATTAAGTTAACTTAATTAAAATAAATGAGAACTGCATTTGGCTCCTTGTTTTAATTATATGAAAGATGTATTTGTATGTTGTACTGTCTGTTATTCTATCTGTATTTTTAAAGTAGAAACCACTGTTCTGCAAAGCTTAAACAAACACACAATGTTATGAACCTCTTCACTGCTGATGAGGCAGTGTTGAGTCTTTCATGTTTGTGTTGGGAAATTAAAAGAAACAAGAAGTTGAAAATTTCAGCTCCACATTTCTAATTTAGGTCTTTTGATATATATGTTTATGAAATTTTAATTAATTTGATTTTGAATCCATACATTCATCTTAAGCTGACTTTCTGGGAAATGTTGTTGAAGTAATGTTTTGATGGAGGGGAAATATTATTACTTGGTAGAACTTTATGTACTGCTGCTGTTTTTTCTGCTGCCACAGTTTGTCTGCTTCTCTAATCTGTTCTATAAAGTGATGGCACACTTTAAAGAGTAGTATCAGAGGAAAAATGGAAATGTGGGAAGTACACAGAAATACAAAGCTGAAATGAGAGGAAATGTGCTTTCAAATTTGGCAGACCAGTGTTTTCCAGCAATTTTAGTCCTATCATTTGGGAAAGCCTGTAACATTTATTTTAATGCACAGTGTGTTGAACAGGATTTCTTGAATTGTTTCCAGAGGATTATAACATACCAACAAAATTAAAAAATGCAATGGCACCATTTGCAATGTATCTTTATGTTTTGCACAAAAAGCTTGTCAGGAATCATAGTTTTGAAATGCAGATTCTTGGTGTTACATTTTCAGCTTGGTTTGATTTCATTAGAGAACATTACTTCAGTGATTTATGCAGGGAAGCATTTATGGACAATTGAAGAGATAATTGCTGCTCCCTGGCAGGAATTTGTGATCTCCAGGGTGGGCTGCTCAGCTGTGCTGCATCTGGTTGGTGTCCAGGCAGTCTGTGCATCTTTATCACCTCAGGTCCTGCTGAGGGGATGAGGAAGAAGAAGGTGCTGTTGCTCTGTCAGGTCACAGGGTGAAAATGAAGGAACTATTGCTGTGGATTGTATGGTAAATCAGGAAGGCTTCTTTATAGTACTGCTCTGGAGTAAATTGTATAGGGCATTTGGGAGACAAAGTCCATGGCAAAATAGGTTTCATTCTGATACATCTTGTCAGAGCAGAGTGAGATTTCAAATGGAAAATACTGCTACCTGGAACAGTGACAATATTCAAGTGCCATGCATCCCATTCAGTGAATTAACTGGATTACATTGCTTAAGTGTTAAACTAAGCACTGATCCATTTGCTGTTGTTCTCAGTTCGTTCAGCACCCCAACCTGATGAATGTGACAGATTATGTATCATGTTAATTGTTTCATAGTTAAAACTGTACAGAGACTATGTAACAGGGGGAGGGTTTGCATTCATTGGACTGGGAGACAATACAGTGAGAATTGTGGTTGCTAAAACTTCTGAACAACTGAATATACCCCTTCCCATGGAATTCTGGAAAAAAATTCTAGAAGCTACAAAGGTTTCCCTTCTGCTCTAGGTCTGTTTACTGTGAAAACACTACAAAAACATCTTTGCTCTGAGACTCTATGTTTTTATCTGTCTTCGGTGTTCTTACTCCTTTCCAAATATTGATGTATGAAACAGCATGTAAATTACTTATTTTCTTCTCTTCCAGGCTGCTGAATCAGGAATAATAAAAGTGAAAACAATAGCTGCACGGAACACTGATATTTTGGCAGGTAATTATTTGGGATGCTTTGGGGAAAATAAATCTGGTTTACAGATCAAAATGTTAAAAAGATGTCTTGGAAATGTGTAGTAATCCTACATGTCTTTTAATGTGTGCCATATCAGTGCTGGGTACCTAGCAAAAAATTGAGCAGCATGAAAATTTTTCATGTTAGTGCTATACTGATGCTGAGGAAGGTCTTTATTTTCAGTTGTGGCTCTACAAAAGTAATCATCTACTTAGAAAAATAGCATGAAATGCTTAGAGTCCCAAGTTCTCAATGTTTTATTCTCGTCTACGTTCACCGCAGCTGTTGTGGAGTTCTCTGTGTGGAGTTATGCAGTATGAGCCTCATCTGTGTGTTTAGGGTGAAAGTCTAGCCTTGTGCCTGGCAGGCAAAAATACATCTTGATCTGTGACAGAGTCATTCAATTTAAGATTTACCATTGTTAAGAAACCACTGAGGGACCTGAGATACCTCGCGAGTTGCGTCAGCTTTGTAAGTGCTTAAAACACTATCTCTGACTTTCTTAACCTTTATTAAATATTGTGTAAATTGATGGCTTTTTGCCAATTGCCAGTAAAGCCTGTGGCTAGGTTTGAATGTTCCTATATTAATACTTGAGTGTCTACCCATAGTGTAGTCCAAATCCTTAAAATGCTAAATTGTTTGAAAGATCCTAATAAGGCAGATGTAAAGCTATTTCTTGTTTTAAGGTATGTAAATCCAGTATTGGTAAGGAGGCTCTTCCTATAATTATTTGAAGTAGCAGTCCCATCCCTCCATACTTCACTTTAATGCCTCTTTTTTTATTTGTTTATTTTCTTTGTTTTTACTGCTGTCATGAACGCTGACATAAGTGGGAAAACTATGCCAGGTAATGTCAGCTATATCAAAATACACAAATGAACAAGAGAAATCTCTAGTTAGTCACTTGGGAAGCTGTCAACTTTCTTTGACATATTACTGTGTAAAGAACTTTCTATTTTAGAAAGCTAGCTTTTAATCCTGCAAAATTCTTCAGTTTTAAATCTTAATTTCAAAGTGAAGAGATGTGAAAGATCATTGATTTGGACCATGGATAGGTAATTTTACTTAAGTCTTTTTGAGGGAACTCTCCTCTTAGTTGGTCAGAATTTGTAAGTACTTTTTTTTTTTTTTTTTTTTTGGATAGTTTAAACTAGAATGTAGTTACTATCCATTTCATTAATAATAAAAAAAACAATTCTTAGATATGTTGTTACAAGATTTGGAAAACCAGCAGGTCCTAAAAGTTATTGTCTTTAGTTAATTTTGCTAATAGGGTAATAATTTTCTAATAGGGTAATAGGGTAATAATTTTCTTCCCAGTAAGAAACTGTGGAACAGAGGGGAGCATATACTTTGCTTACACGTTACCCTAACATTCTACAGTTCCGACATAATGCTATTAAATAGTCCCAGTTCTTTATGGACTCTTGTGGTTTTTAAGGTAGGAGTTGTAATATCATCTTGTGCATAAATAAGTGGCAAGATCTCTAGTGTCTTCTATGTGCTAATTACATTTTTTTGGGAGAGGAAGACAATATCTATGCTTTAGTAATAATAAAGCTGCAGAAGGCTACCGTAATTGGGAAAACAAGAGAAATAGATACTTTTTGACTGCTAGATGATTTAGGAATATCTATCAGACATTCTAGTAATAAAACAAGTGTTTTGATCAGAATGTGGGTTTTCTTTATATTTGATGTAAACTGTCACATCACTAAAAGAGACAGGAACAACTCTATCTGTTTTGAATAAGCTGATGTGATATTTTCTTGAAGTATTACACTGTGTAGGATTATCATTATTAGCAAAATAGATCCGATCTTAATGTGACAAATACACAGAAGTAGTAGGTATTGTGAGATGTGTTTACATTCCCAGAACTCTGAGATCACTGATCTAACTTATTTCTTTCTCTTGGAATAGTTGAGCTGTTTCAAATCTTCATCTTGCCAGTCTGTGATGGTTTGTAATTTATTGATGAGGATTTGAGTAATTCAAAAAGAACTCAGCTTTTGCTTGATATCACAAGAGACAAATGTGAGAAGTTGCTTCCACATGGTTCTGATATCTACAGTTCATATTTATGTTTTAGAAGGGTTTTGTTTGTTTGTTTGTTAAAGAATTAAAATCTTGGTGATGGAATTGAGGATTATGTTTTACCTTCCCAAAACTTCTTTTTAGATATGGTACATTATGATAAATTTCTTCTTTAATATATTCTTCCAGAATTTTGGTAGCAAAATGGAAGTAGACTTGCAAAATTTTTCTGCATTTTAAGACTGAAGCTAATGATCAGCACCAAACCAGATCTACCAAACATTAATTTTGAAGCTTTGTAAAGTAAAAAAAATTGTATAAATGCTGTTCTGAAGGTTCTGTAAAAGGTTTATATTTATTCTCATGCCAGATTTGCCATTCGGTACTTTATTGAGTCTTTTATTAAGGATAAATAGTTGGTGATAACTTTGTAAAAATGTTGCTTTCTTTTCCTGCATAATGCTTAGAATTTAGTGGTAATTGAGAAATCTGTATCAGTGAAGAAGTATTTGTTCCCAGGTTAGAGTGAGTTGTTTAGGATCTGTTGTTCATGTGTTCATAGGCTGTAAAGGAAGCAAGGTATGCAGGTGACATACAGACACTGACTAATAGATGCCCATGACAGGGGGCTTGGAACTGTGTTTAAGGTCCCTTCCAACCCAAACCATTCTGTGAATCTGTGCCTAGATTACATCTCTTAACTGGGACCAAGTTTTTTATGAAGTAGCCTATGTTTTGTTTTAGTTTGAAAATCACAGTGTATCTCCTAGGAGGTGGATAGGTTTTATAAGGTATATTTTAGAAGCTGGTTTATTTGCTTCATAGCTAAATAAAAAAACCAAAAAAACCCAACCAAACAAAAAAAGCCACACCAAAAAACCCAGAAAAACCCCACAGAAACAAACATTGAAATCAAAGAAGATTGTTAAACAGGCAGTGAAAATACCTGTTCATTCACATTTATGCTGATACTTGTGTAGTTTTTGATTAGGCATTTAGTGCAAGGTCTGCCAACTGGACATAGAGCCTATACTGGCTCTGAAGAGGATGACAAAACTCAGGGTTGGATATGTGTTAATGTTACCATGTAAGAACTATTCTCTCATTGAAAGTTGGCATCTGATAATTTATATCAACCTATCCTTTTCATAGATACTTATATGTCATGTTAGTGCTTCAGTTAAAAAATGTCACTAAGCTTATTTTTGTAGCTTTTTACCTTGATGTTTCATTTTTTTTCCAAATTAGTTGTAGTGATACATAATAGCAAACTTCTTGAGACACAAACTTTCAAATTGCTCAGTAGAAGAAATAAAATCTTGTCTCCATTTTGTGTGAGAATGTATTTTTTGTTTTTGTCATAAGATCCATGCTCTAAAAATGGGTGTCAAACCTTTTCATGAACACATTTCTCTTATTACATGTAGACTAAATCATGGTGTATGAAATCCAATGGAAGAACACACACTGTGCTTTCAACTTTGAGGAAATTCGTAATACCTGAAATGGTGACGAGCAGCTAAAATCTTAATACCTTGCATGAATCAACAACTGCACCTGCAAACAAAAAAGCACTGATCAGTCAGAGTCATCTTTCAGAAATATTTTCTCTTTAAAGAGAAAAAGAGAAAAAAGAATTTTATCTCAAATTTCTAGAATTATGTTTATGGGGAAGACTTCTTAAAATGTTAGTGTGGAATGTTGTGTTCATTGTGAAGATGTTTTTTCTCCTCAGAAATTCCCCAGAAGCTGAAAGTTCTCGAAACTTGTATTTTTCCTGACAAATCTTCATTTTAAGAAACTGCCTTTTCTTACTAAAACAGAGGTGTAAAATTTACAGCCAGGTGTATGTACCCAGGAGACAAACAGTTCAGTCTCTTTCTCCTCTTGTTTTGTTGGTTGCATTTTGCTTTGTGCCACGTGCTTTGATCTGTGTGTCCATGCCACACTTTGAGCTGCGTTTGAGTTGGGTGCCAAGGGGAAATGAAGCAGAAGGAGGAGGCTTCCAGCCTGGGGCTGCTCACTGCTGCAAGGCCAGAGGGGAGTGGGCAGAACCTTACAGCTTCCTACCAACCAAGTGGACAAAATGGATGGTTTGGATTTGGAAAGAGAAAATCACTTGAGTGTGTAAGGGAAAAGGTGCTTGGGATTTCAGCCTCACCCAGGGGAATTGTGGAGGTGAGCTGGGACAGTGCAGTGTCTTTCTTCACTTGACTTTCCCTCTGGTGCAAGAGCAAATCCCAGATTTGCAGCACTGGAGGTTTTTTTTTTGTGTGTGTATATATGTTAATAAGTACAATTAAGATATTTTACATTGTATTCTTCAAAGTATTAAACGTCGACTGATTCCATGTCTCTTTTTGAAAGCTTTGAAAGAGAACAGCTCAGAGGTAGTTCAGCCTTTTCTAATGGGTTGTGGAACAAAGGAACCAAAGATCACTCAGCTGTGTCTAGCAGCCATACAGAGGCTCATGTCCCATGAAGTTGTTTCAGAGGTAAGATAAAATACATTGATATAAATGTATATATATTTTATTCTTTATAAATAAATCAATAGTTTAATGTGAGAAATACAGGTCTCAAACTGAAAGTGAATGCTTTTTTTAGGAGATTGTTTGTATTCTAATGAACAAAGTCTGCAAAATATTTAAATTGTATCTGTGTTTAAAAAACTGTAATCTAAAAGAGAAGCATTTTGACCATGGAAAAAAAAAAAAGGTGATGAAAATTTAGTAAGTTAAGAAGGAAATTAATCAGATTTCAAACCAGCTCATTTAGTTTGCATTCTTACATTACAGAACAGAACAGGCAATGGTCTTTGATAAATATAATTCCTAAGCTGTCATCCACAGAATTTACTCTGTGTGTTATCATTACGTATTAAGTTTTGGTTAAGTTACTTTTCAAAATCAGATAAAATGTATGCATGTTTCCTGCAACTGTAAATGTCATGACATGTTATGGGACTGCAAATATAGGGTGCTAAGAAGCTTGTGAAAATAATACTGTTCAAATATACCGTCAGTTGTGCTTGCATAATGTAAAATTACACAATAAAGTTTTCTTTGATATGAATAAATTTTGAGGACAAACTGTCTTCTTACTGCCTTTTCTAGATTTCCAAGTAGAAAATGCAGTACTTTAATTTAGACTACACATTAAGAGGTTTCTGTCATCAATTAATTAAAAAATATTGTTGGGAAGCATCTGACAATGAAATTGGCTTTATGTTCTCAATGTCATCCTATGTTATAGACAAACAGGCAAGTTCAGTAAAATGCATTTATAGGAGTGCTATTCTTACATGTGTACATGACTTAGCAGTATGTAAATATAACTGTTGGCCAAATAATATGTTTTTGTAGGCTGCAGCAGGAAACATTATTAACATGCTTTGGCAACTGATGGAAAATAGCCTTGAAGAACTTAAATTGCTTCAGACAGTTCTTGTACTTTTAACAACGAATACAGTCGTGCATGATGAAGCACTGTCTAAGGTAAAAATTTCTTGATACCAGCTGTAGTATTTACAATATCCAAGAGAAAATACATGAAGAAAATTTTACATACAGACCATTTGTAAGTAATAAAGTAATATAATAAGTAATAAAAAATAAGGAGGGCTTTTTTTTTTATTCTCTTGTGTCCCTATAGTCTTTATATATAGACTCTGAGAAAAGGATTTCTTTTAGCTTCCTTTTCAATCTGTGTTTTAATTCATCCTCAGTAATACTTCTCTTTATTGGGCCTTTAAATAGCAACATTAGGCTAATTCTTACCCTTCTCATCTGCTACATTCATCATACTCATGTTTTCAAACTGAAATCAGAGCACATAGCACAGTGTAAGCTCTCACTAATAAAACAAATATTAGAAGCAGCTGCCTGCCACCCTGCCTTCAGTCTCTTTTGGAAGTAGTCCAGTTATTGCTCTTTCAGTTAGAAGTGAATTAACTTCATTGCATAATATTAAATGTGTTCCATTTTGGATATTATGTTTCAAGCTAGAGAAAAACTTCTCATCCATTTTAATAACTTGTAAGTTGTAAGATAGTTCTTCTCTTTGAAGGAGAAACATGGTTTACCCATCTGTGAATTGTGAAGTTCTGTTTAAACTGATTTCCTCTTCCAGACTGCATTTTTTAATTTTTGTTTTAGACTTCTCCTTTAAACAAATTATTCTAAAATACTGATATTATTATGCTGTGCCTTCAGTGTATTTTTTCAATACAAGAGTGATTTATTTTATTTTTTTTTATTTTTTGAGAGAGAAGAGAAACAGTGATTTTGAAGGCATTCAGTTCTGGTGGAAGTTTTTCAGTTTTGCTTTGCTTCAAGTGTTAATGAAATAATTTCCTAGCTCTTTAAATGTGTAGATATTAAAATAATTATCAATTTACATAACCAAAGGAAGAAAAAACACACAAGGAAGATGAAGCTAAGTTATGAAGGTCTGCCAAAGGCAGGAAGGTGATGGAAAATTTATAAAACATAAATGGCAGGATAAAAACTTACTGAGGATTGAATGGTCAGTGGGTTCTTTATTAACTTGAATGGTCATTATGTTAAAGAGTCTTCAGTGCTGCCTTATTTCTTTTGTTCTGCATAACACTCATTTTCCAAATGAGGTGTGATGCTCTTAGGGAGAAGGGTATTTTTTAAGGTAATGGAAGTATTTCAGAAAGTGAGATTTTCAGTTATTGAGTAGCAGATGTTCTTTACCAGCCTGCAGTGCTGTCATTTTGTCAAGTTTGAGTCTGTGGTATAGAAGGAGATAGTTACTGTTCTAAGTCCACCGTGTCTTTCCCTTCGGCATATCATGTATCTGCTTCCCGCTACTTTCCTCATGTGTTCTTCTTCCCCTGCCTCCATATATCCACTCTCTCCCCTACTGCCACTCCCCTCCCCCTCTTCCAGCCCTTATTCTTAGGCTCCTGTTATCTGCATCCTGTTTCACTTTTCTATTTTTGTTTGTGTCTTCCAAACACATTTTCCCCTTTATTAGTTCATCTCTCTAATGTTTAGAAACTTTGTCCTTTTGGAAACCAACCAGAAAAGCATGTGGGCACAGCGGTGTCAGATGAGGAGGGGAAATCTTTCCCAGGATGTCTTTCTCCTGTCTTGTGTCCTGATCCAGAAGTATGCTCACATAATACAGTTACTAGAAAATCTAAATGCTGTACTTCTAACAATTTCTTTAGTGTACATTAAAATCTAGAACAATAGGTACAAGATTTAAGGCATCTTAGATTTGAGATTAAGGCATCTAGTAAAATTTGGGCAGGCTCTGACAGCAGTAAATAAAAAAACATTGCTGATGGAGCAGCATCAATTTCTTGATGGAGGTTCTCAGTTAACCAAATATAAGCATTACTTGGCATGGATAAAATAATGCAGTGGTTTGTTTGTTTCCCCTGAAGATTCTTTTGAGAAATATCTGGAAGTTGTTGGGGGTTTTTTATGATGTTGAAAAGTTCGTAGAGAAACTGAGTTTGAGCCAGATGTATGTTAGATATTCATGTTTCAGCTTGAAAATGACTGTTTTAACTATCTTGAAAAGCCCCTTAATACAGTCTAATACTGTTAGATTAACTCCGAGAATCCTTCAGTATCTTCTGAAAGCCCTGAGGTGTATGATAGTGTGTTAAAATTTCAAACTGACACAGAGATACCATCTGGGCAGAGTCTACAAACCATTTGCATGAAAAAGAAGCAGAAGAATATTCTGAATCTTGTATGTCTCAGAACATGTGGTGCTATGGTCAGGTGTGGTTGAGTTTCATGCAAGTGGAAGAGCACCAAATGAGGACAAAAGAACAAGAAATACAGGTTTCACTACACATAGAGATGCTAATTTTCAAAATTCAGTATAAATAAAGTAAGTGTTAGACTATGTCTTAGATGTAGTATGAAATCCAATGGGAAACTGTGTTGAGGTCATTGCCAGAACAGTGACACATTAAAATACACACCTTCGAGAGGAATAATAATAGTGGAAGCAATATGGTTGTGAAAGTTTTGTGATTTAATGTAGGAGGGGAATGACATTTTAGCTTTGGAGCTGACTAGTCTTTATGTGATTAACCATGTAATCCTAATG
This sequence comes from Calypte anna, assembly GCF_003957555.1. NCBI lineage: Eukaryota > Metazoa > Chordata > Aves > Apodiformes > Trochilidae > Calypte > Calypte anna. The sequence goes on from NC_044244.1 coordinate 32,541,828, forward strand.
CTGTTTTGACAGTAACATTCATGGTGCTTGTTTTATATGGTTGACTACTGTATATTCTCTGTATGATGATTGTAGTTTTACTGGCACATCATAATGTCTTCAGGTAATACCCCTTCTAGATTACTTTTGGGAAGGATTATTAAAGATGATTTTGTCTAGAATAATCATTAAAACTTATTCTACTTCATTCAGTTTAAAATGATTAAAAGATTTTTTTTTCAGGCAACATTTTGACAAGCTATAATGGAAAGTATTCCTCACTGTAGGGTGTCTTGACTGTTAGCTAAAAGATGAAAATATATTGTTGAAAGGTTAATTTTTTTCCTCCCCCCCTTTCAGGCAATTGTACTTTGTTTTCGATTGCACTTCACAAAAGATAACATCACAAACAACACTGCAGCAGCTACGGTGCGGCAGGTGGTGACTGTTGTGTTTGAGAGAGTGGTTGCTGAAGATGAACGATACAAAGGTGGGCAGACTTCTTATTCTCCTTGCTTATATTAACCTGGTTTTTGGAGTCACATTAAACATGTATGTTTTCCAGATAAAGAAGCAGTAAAAACTCTATAAATCCTATTTTAAAAGTCGCAGGCATTATTAATTTTTACTGTCTTCTATACCTTTGCCTTTATTCAAAGAAGTTGAGATCTTCAGCCATTGTGACAGTTCACATCAGTACAGCAATATAAAGAACCTAGGTATTTTTCAAGCTGTGAGAACTGGTCTTCAGGTTGGTATTGTGAAGGAATTTCAGGTGAAGGTAACTTAGATTTTACTGAGTGTGAAATATGTGGCAGCAGTAGTTTTGAAGAGAGCATCTACTGGAAAGAAGTGCTTGCTATTGTTGATCTTTGGTGTTCAATCTAATCTTTTTTTCTGTAGACATGATAAGTTGCAGAAGAATTACTTGGCCATTCTCCTAGAATATTTTAAAAAACACTTAATAAATCCTTGATTTTTCAACAGTGCCTTTTGTTCACAAAACTGATTTTGTTTTCACACAGATACCATTGACCAGCCTGTTGCAGTGCAAGGAAATAGTAACAGAAGAACTGTCAGTACCCTGAAGCCATGTGCTAAAGATGCATACATGCTTTTTCAGGTAGTTGGGGAGCATATACATTTGCAGTTATGATTGGGTGCTTCTACAACTCTCTAAGAAATACCAAAATTTTTCTTTTGGCATATTGACAAGGTTCTTTGCTATAGCCTCAGTCTTTCTTATGTGCATTTATTGTAGTTGCCAATGATATGTTGTATCCCAGAGGGATGATTGGAAAATGAAGACAGAGTGACCTAGGCAAATTTTTTGCTATAAAGCTTACCTAATAGCTAAGCATGCAAATCTGCATGAAAATCAATATTACTTTTTCTGTGAGCTAAACACTGCTACTGTAGCTCAGGCTTGCTTCTTGTGCTTGGAATTGTATATTAAAGTTGAGTATAGAATGAAAAGTTGTAGTTTTATTCGTCACACCAATAAAAATTTTCTTGACTTAGCAAACTGAGTTTGAGGGCATGAATGAACAAAATTGCTACAAGTATACCAGCAAAGTTTAATATGTCTTTTAAAAACTGTTTCACTTAGTAATTTATGTAAAAGAAGTATTTGAGATAAAATTATTTTGAAATAGGAAAATGACTCATTACAAAAGAGGGAGAAAGTGTAGATTTTCAGATAGACTTAGAAAACCTAGGCCAGTACAGGACAGTGCAGAGAATGTAAATGCTGTTGTATTTTTTTTTAAAGGATCTTTGTCAGTTAGTTAATGCTGATGCTCCCTACTGGCTGGTGGGTATGACAGAAATGACCCGAACATTTGGTCTTGAACTTCTTGAGTCAGTCCTCAATGACTTCCCACAAGTGTTTTTACAAGTGAGTAGTTCTTGGAGGGAGAATACAGTTTTGTTCACGTGGTTAGTAAAATTGATGCTTCATTAACTTCTTTAATTTAGCATGAGTACTACTTTTCAAAAAGGATTTGTAGCTTGTAAATGTTGGGATTTTATGATAGAAAAGTTCTGTGCTTTTTATCCACTTTTTTCTACTCCTATACTTTATTTATTCTTTGTGTATTTTGCAGAGTATGCCATATTCTGTTTCACCATTTATATCCTCTCCAAACATACATTTTCTTCTCTTGCATGATTTATAACAGCCCTGTAACTTAGTTTGTAGCATTGTTATTCCTATGAAAACAGTAACCTCACCCCACTTTCAAAGCACCAGGAATCATAACTGTGAATTTTGTGGATCTGCTGCATTTAAATAACACATTTTAGCAGACAGTAGCTAAATGAAAAAAAAAGTTATCTATTAAATGATGTATTAGCAGCCTATTTAAATTTGCAAAATTCAAGAAGAGGGTACATGGTATGAACTTGACCATGTGATTTTATCATTATTTATGGTAGCTTTATAATGCCGTCTGCCATTCTTCCTTTTCTTTTCCTGAATGTGTAGTTTATACCAAGATTTACATGACTTCAGAGTGCTTTACTGTAACATTAAATGTAAATAAGATGTATAATCAGAGCTACTGGTAGCAATTAAAGAATATCTGGTTATAATTTGTGCTGTTTTCTTTTTCAGCATCAGGAATTCAGTTTTCTTCTTAAAGAAAGGGTATGCCCTCTTGTTATAAAGCTTTTCTCCCCAAATATAAAATTCAGGCAAGGTTCCAGCACATCATCTTCCCCAGCACCAGTGGAGAAACCATACTTCCCCATCTGTATGCGTTTGCTGAGAGTAGTTTCAGTTTTGATTAAGCAGTTCTACAGTTTACTGGTAAGAATATATTCAAATTTTCTTTATGCAGTTTGTTTCTTCTTAGTATATGCCAGTACTGTACTCAGGAATAGAATTAATAGGTTCTTGAGAACTGTTGACATATAACAAAGAAAGATAAGTCTAAATATTCTTATCCTCTAATGTGTATTTGTATTTACATGTATTCTGCATGTATGATTTTATTAAACATGGGCTTGTATAAATTCTCAGAGTAGATTAGCTGTTGTCTTTTCTGTTCTCAGCTGCCTTTCAGTTAAGGTTTTTGGGAACCTTTTGATCTTCTGTTGTTTGCCTGGGCTTTAGGCAATGTTGATTACTGTGCCTTGTTAATAACTGCGAAGAGGTATTTTACTTGTGTTGCTAAAAACCATGTTCAGCTGTTCTTACTTTGCAAATTTTGGATACTTGCTAAAAAAACCAAATATTTTTTCCTATTTAATTTATTTACTTTAGCACATGTAAAAACTCTACTACAATGTCTGTGGGGAACTTACCTTCTTCAATAAAATTGCATATGTGATGCTAGCTTGGTAAAAATATAATGGTTATTAGTTATGTTTTTTATACAATTTTGAGTAAATGCTCACTGAAGTTTTTTATAGATCCTGTGTAAATCTTGTGATAGAATGATAAGATGAAATAATTATTTTTTAAAAAATATTTTGTTGGAGTCTTTTTCTTTTAATTTAATGTTTGTGAACTATATCTTTTAGGTAACAGAATGTGAAATCTTCCTGTCATTGCTAGTTAAATTTCTGGATGCAGACAAACCACAGTGGCTAAGAGCTGTTGCTGTAGAATCTATTCACAGGCTTTGTGTGCAGCCTCAGCTACTAAGGTATTTAATGCATTGAGTTTACTTTTACATGAAATTTAAGAAACATTTTCATTTTTTAATGGAAAATGCTTCCTAAACCATTATAAATATATATATATATATATATAAGTTTAAATGCAATAACTCTTCATGACAGTTTCTTATAAAGCATTAGGCAAAGCTTATTATTCAGGAGAGGCAGATTTATAGTTATCTGAATATTCTAAAATTTCTCTGTCTTACCAGTGTCAAAGGAGCATTTACCTAAAACTATGGCATGTTATTCATCTATATATTTGCCATTAAAATATGCTTTTACTCTGAAAGTGTGGAGGGGGGAGGGAAGTGGTGTTAAAACGTTCTTTTAGTTCATAATTTTTCAATAATAAATACTTACTGTACCTTTATAAAATACCTTCCAGGTCCTTTTGCCAATCGTATGATATGAAACAACATTCCACAAAAGTTTTCCGTGATATTGTGAATGCACTGGGGTCCTTCATCCAGTCACTATTTCTTGTACCAAGCACAGGAAACACATCAGTGACACCAAACCAAACTGGTAAAGTCTCATCCATACAATCATTTTAATTTGCCAGCATTTTTTGGTAGTAATAAATTCTGATTTGATGCAGTACGTATGTTTTGCGTGGTGCAGTTCTGTCCTTTAGTGTTTGCTAAGGTGAAAATCTAGCTTGAGGCATACAAGTGTTTTCAGGTCATGTAGTCTCTCTAGATGTTAAAAGTCATTAAACCAAAATGGCAGTGATTACACTGATGTATTAGGTTCTATGAGTTGCTTTCTTGAGGACTATGGTCTTCTCTCCCCATTGTCTGGAGAGAGTCTGAACTTGTGGTACCTGCTTCTAGTATGTTAAGTAAGCTATAAGCCTGCTTCAGTGTGTAGACAGTGCATATATGAATTTCTTCTTTGATTTGCTTTTTTTTTTTTTTTTTTTTTTTTTTGGCTTCTTAAATTGGAACCAAAATTTATTCCTTCCTAGATGTTCATTGGTGCATTGTCTGCTCTTACCTGATGTGGTTTGTTTTCCTTTACCTAGGCATAGAACAGATTCAAATGTTGCAGTTGTCTTTGAGTTTTTTCTTGTGGTATTTGCTTTTGAAATCTTTAAATTTGTGATGATCTGTGTTCTTATAATGATTAATCTCTCTTCCCCACTACTGAGTTCTAGATGCATCTAGTCAAATACTTTTAGCTATCTGTATGGCTCTTCACTAAAATAAAGATTCTTCTATTGAGGTGATTTAAGTTCAGTTGGTTCACAGAATGTTATGAGTCCTGCTATACCTTTCTCAGAAAGGCTTTATTCTGACTGAAAATAAGGCAGTTAGCATCACCTTGTGCCTTTCAAGGTAACTTCTTTGCATGTAAGATCACATTTTAGACAGCAGAGGGAGCCCAAAAATAGTTTGTGGTGGTCTTTTTTATTGTCAAGCAGAGTCTCAGATTAGTTGATGTTATCTCAACTTAAAAATTAAATATAGAAGAAAAAAAAATGTTTGCTGATCACTAAAATTAGATCAGTTAAATTTATCACTTTGTTTTCCTGAATAGGAAACAATGCATCAGGGAATACTGGCTCAGCACAGACAAGTCCAGGAGTGCTTGGAATGGGTGGAGGTGCAACTGTATTACCTGCCTTTGAGTACAGAGGCACTTGGATACCTATCCTGAATGTAACAGTACAAGGCAGTGCTAAAGCTACATAGTAAGTACCTCTATCTTTCTGAAAACCTATAAAAAATAATTTGATTTCCAACTTGACAGTTTAAGGATTTTATTTCTTAGTGAACATGGAGGTCTTCATTTCACTCATGCTGAGAGGCACATTATGGATTTTCTTTTTGTTGGTGCCATGAGGTCTTCTGGTTTTTTGCTATTTTGTACAAATGCTCTGGATTTTGATCCAAATGTCCCCTATGGCTTTACAATCTGTTGGATTTTTTTCCTACCATACTGCTGCTGTATTAACTCTTTCCTTTAGGCCTTCCTGCAGTATCTAACAATTTTACCATATCTTTTGCTGAACTGTGTAATGGTAAACATTAGGGGCATAAAGAAAATGGGACATCAGTGAGGAGGAAAAATAGCTTTTTTTACACCAGCTTTACTGCATTCAAAGTTTATTGAACAGGTTATTGTGATATGTGACCTATATATGAAGGGTAGATTGTGTATCCTTCATAGAATGTCCAATTATTTGGTCATGAGTTTGTATAATGGAGATTGTGTTCTTCATCTAGAGATGTGAATACCATATCTTACTCATGTCAGTCATGACCATTGAGGGTCAGTCTCTTCCAAATTGGAAACAGCACATGAAATTTAGGCATACAAAAGCATCAAATAGCCTCAACGCTTCTTTAAAATAGAAACTCCTTTATCTGCCTTTGAGACAGGGAAGGACAAATTCAGCCTCAGATTCCAGTAAATTTGGCATGTATGTGTTGACTGGACTTTGTTATTTTGACTTGACAATTGTTATATTCACAGTCATGGGTTTCTGACCTGTGTGCTCTGTTGTTACTCTGTACTTGTGTTCTTCTGAATAGGTTCTGTTGCAGTGGCTTTAAGTAAAATAATAATAAAAGTAGAATAATCCATTCACTGGTGGTTGCTTATATGTGTTAATTAAAAAAAGATATTTATCTGACAATCTAAATACTGTATTTGGGGGTTGTACCCTTTCGTTTACTGTTTTGTTTATTAACTCATTTAGTAACTCTTATTCTGTTATGACTTTATTAACCAAGGAGTTTATTTTCTTGAGTTGATATAAATCTTGAAGGATGGCATTTGGGGCTTGTTTGTACTTAACATCATTTGAAGTCTTGAAGTTTTGTTTGGTTATTGTTTTTAATCACAGTGGTACTGTTACACACTTACTTGTCATGCTTTCAATTTTTTAGTTTGGAAATGCTGGACAAAGTAGAGCCACCTATGATTCCTGAAGGCTATGCCATGTCAGTGGCATTTCACTGTTTACTGGATCTTGTCCGTGGTATCACTACCATGATTGAAGGAGAGTTGGGAGAAGCAGAAACAGTTGATCCAACAACAGAGACAACTTCATCACAAGCACAGTCTTCTTCAGAGCAGCAAGACTCACAGTCCATATCTGACCAATCAGAGAGAGAACTAGGTATATAAAATACAGCAGTTTTACATGAAGCAGAATTGAAATAGTTCATGCTTTGTTGCTTAAATTTGTTTCTAAACTATATATAAGCCTTTTATTTCTTTGTTTAAATGGAACAGCAGTAGTTTCTAAAAAAATTACTTAATTTAATGTTCCTGTCCTATAGCACCTCAGCCATAGAATTCTTATGGTGTATTAATACTGTTTTACACATAGGTAATGTGCAATATGAGGGACAGGTAACAGGCATTCTGTTCTCCAGAATTAGTATTCTACCATCCAATGTCCTTAATTCTGCTTACCACTGAGATCCAAGGTCACACGAGGCAGCCTGACTGAAAGCAATGTAGCAGTTCACAACACATGAAAATAAAAACGTATTTCTAGTAGCAGGACAAAACCATCCGTTTTATGGAGAGATTTTAAATAAAACAGAAGTAGTTAGGGCAGAAGTTATTTAAAAGCAGAAGCAGTTGGAACTGAGGTTTGTCTTCGCGCAAGATAGGAAGGGTTTGGCTACGGTCTTGGCCCTCGGGAGCGATTTTGGCTGACTTAGCCCGGACCCGAGGCTGCGGCACCGGACCCAGAACCGGCCCCGGGCCCGGGCTCCAGCGCTGCGGGAGGGGCGACGGGAGCGCGGAGCTCTCCAGGGTCCTGCAGGCAGCGCTCGCCCGGCCCTTGGCGGGCGCGGTAGCGGGAAGGAGGGGTGGATGTGGTACAGATTGCAGATCTGGCAGACCTATAGCTTTCCTTTATTACTTTAAAGAAATTAAAAAAAAATAAAATATGGGGACTCATAAACATCAGAGGAGAGTATTTTTCCTTCACTGCAAGATTTCAGTCTGTTACTTGCCCTATGTTTTTTGCACTCCTTAATGTTTATTTGTACAGACAATGATTAAAAAGTTGGGTACACCTTTAGGACATTTTTTGTGTAATTTATAAAAAAAATGGCGGTGGTGACATTTTTTACTTTAGCAATGCTTCTTTAAACGCATCTGTTTAAATGGTGCTGGTATGAGTGTGTTTGGGTATGCACATCCCCGTGTCTGTGCAGCTATACCTGTAAGAACATACTTTAAAGATGTAGAAGGAAGCATTGTTTGTCATACAATGGAAAGTTATTAAAATACTGTGTGTCTGCTATAAACAAGTCTATGTATTTCTTTCAAGTTAGCAGAGCTGTCTGGGAAGAAATGGTGAATGCATGTTGGTGTGGTCTTCTGGCTGCTTTATCCCTCCTACTTGATGCAAGGTATTTGTTCTTTTCTGTCTCTTGATTTTTTGAAGATAACATTCCCAGCTATACTTTGATCTGACTTTTGGTACCAGTCAAGCTGACAGTTGTATGAGAGAGCACTGCTGTTGATGGCAGCTGAGTAGGCAGGTTTGTGGGTTAGTGATGGCTAGACTGAGTGAGGATCTGTTAAGAGAAAATGACACAGAGCTCTCCAGAAATCTATCAAAAGTCTTTAATGTATTTCAATATACACCAACTAATTACATTTTAAAGGCTTTCATTCAAAATATTTGAATTAATTTTACTCCTTTTTACTTTGCCTTAATGTTTCAACATACTGAAGTTATTCTACCCGTGTCTTGATTAGGGTTGATAAGCTACTTAATAATGTCTGTATTATGCAGTCTTTGAAGCTGTTTACTAGGTAGTAACTTTGTAACTTAATTGTCTTTTTCAAAGAGTCTTTTGTTGTCAAACACCATAGTTTGAAATTAGTGTTAAAAACCTCCTTATAGTCTCCTTTGAAGTCATCATAAGTAATGACGAATTTTACAAGAAATGGTTCTGAAGAATACAGTTGTTTGGTTATGTTTGCTCTTCAGTATATGTAGTGTCAACAAGTTTAAAGTATACATTCTCATTGCTTTATGTTTTGGTTAGCTGCCTGCTTCTGTACCATGGATTAATTCTAGCAAATTGATTTGGTTTTTTTCAGCACTGATGAAGCTGCCACTGAAAATATTCTAAAAGCAGAACTGACCATGGCTGCACTTTGTGGCAAACTGGGTCTTGTAACATCAAGAGATGCCTTTATCACTGCCATTTGCAAAGGATCCTTGCCTCCTCACTATGCCCTTACTGTATTAAACAGCACAACTGCAGCTCTGTCCAGTAAATGTGAGTATATAGGTATTCCTTAATTGTGCTTCTGTGTATTGTCCTCTGTACCCAGATTTGCTCAGGATGTGATTACAAGGATATGCAGCTGTAGTATTTGGCTATACTATATTGTACTAATATCCTCAGACAGGATCTAGACTGCCTACTTTCCAGAACTGGTTAGCCTTGCAGCATCTGCTGGGTGTCATTCTAGTCAACTCAAAACTTCCTGAATGCTTAGTATATATTAGAAATTCATGTTCTAAGGAGATCTGTCTAACATCCCAAAGATCTGTTGGGATATGTAATTTAGGCATTCAAATTATGAAAGGAGCTCTGGGCAACTCAGATACTTAACAGTTGTCTAGAACACCCTGCATACATGGTGTACTACAGCCTTTTCTACAGTTGTCTAGTGATGGTAGTACTTACTGTGTAAATGGAAGATCTGAAGTTCTGGGCTATGCTCATCTTAACAAGAAGTTGGATTAATGCCTCCCACATACTGATAAAATCATGTAATTCATGCCAGTTGAGGATATACTACTCTGTTCCTTATTTTGAAAATTAATTACTGTGTCCTGAAGAAATGCAGATGGATCTAACATTAGACATCTTAATATAAAATAAAAACACCTCAGTCTGGGAATAAGAAGCAACACCTTTAGTCCAGCCCACAAGCTGGAGTGTATTAATAGATCATAAGTCTGTGAAGCAGTAGGCATGACTGAGCTTCACAAAATTATGAAAACGAAGCAATGAACTGAAGTTATTTTACATAGGCTACTCTTCTTTTTACAGGTGAGTTAAGAAATATGTGTCCTGAAGTCCTGTATTGGAAAACATCATGAGCATTTATTACACCTTCATTTTCTGAGCGCACAGTGATACTATTTACACACAATTAACACAGATGACTGAGTTGAGGCATAGTCTATTGCTTGTACCTTAGCACAAGTAATTTCAGTGTGAACATAAAATGTATTAATCTATTGCTATCAGTATTTCATAGTGTGAGAGACTAATTACTGCCTCCTTTATAAGGCAAAGACTTAATAATCTATATATAATTAAAGGCCTCAAAGTGACCTTAAAGTTAATACAGTGAAAAAATTCTCTGGAGTGTTTTTGCTAGAAGGAGGTTGTTGCTAGAAGTGCTGGATTTTAAATTTAATTTTTTTTCCTTTTTAATTTTTCTCTAGCATATTCCATTCAGGGACAGAATGTTCAAATGATAAGTCCCTCAAGTGAATCTCATCAGCAGGTTGTAGCAGTAGGGCAACCCTTAGCTCTTCAGCCACAGGGAACAGTAATGGTAAGTAAGTGATCTCATCCTCCTTAACTTCTTTCTGCGTCTCAATGTGTCTCAAAAACAGGCAACAGATAAACAGCATGCTTACAAATAGTAATTATCTGAAACATTATCCTAAGCTTTTACTTTGGAACCGTGCTGAACAGCAAGAGTTCTCTAACAGTATAGAAGACTTATTTTCATTTTTTTATCTGGCTCTTGGATCAGCAGCTTCTATGCATTCAGTTTGAAAATCCTTAGGTTTCAGTTCCATTACATGTCTGTGCGTGAAGGTTCACTTATATGGCTTTTTAAAGACTGGTTTTGTGGAGAAGATGCACTTAAAGCTGGAATACTTGGCTTCTTTGATAATAATGCATGACAGGAAGGAGAGGGCTGTGTTCAAATCTCACTCAACCCTAGCAAGATAAGACTGAGAAGGAGAGATGCTAACCTACTTGTAAAAAAAAAAGACACATTGCACTAGTGCAAACAAAATGTCATCTTTCAGCTGTTCAGTATAAAATGTTTCCTAGAAACATTGTCATTGCAGAAAAATAAAAATTCTGTAGGCATTTGTTTTATGGTGGGTTTTTTTGTTTGTTGGTTTTTTTTTTTTAGCTGACTTCAAAAAATATCCAGTGTATGAGGACATTACTCAACTTAGCTCACTGTCATGGAGCCGTTCTTGGTACATCGTGGCAACTTGTCCTGGCTACCCTTCAGGTACGATAGGAAATATTTATGCTTTACTCTTTTGCTGTAATTTGGTTTTGAGTTTTTGTGTGAGCAATAGAAGGTTTGATTCTACTTATGGTGTACTTGAATTGCTTTGGGTAAGTATTGAAGCATTTCCCTTGATTTCTGCTTGGCTGGAAGGGTGCTGGCTGGTTTGAGTATGATACCAGTTTCCTATCTACCTGAAATGTTTTTTCTGCTAAATATGATCCTTCTGTATTTCAGCATCTCGTGTGGATTCTAGGACTGAAGCCTGGTGTTGGGGGTGCCTTAAAACCTGGAAGGGCTGTAGAAGGGCCCAGCACAGTAAGCACGATTCTTCATTTTCCAGTTAATGATTACACAGTGTTATTCTATTGCAGTCTATAAGGTATATTTCTGTCTCTTTTTCAAGGTTCTGACTACAGCAGTTATGACTGATCTGCCAGTTATATCCAGCATACTATCAAGGCTCTTTGAAAGCTCACAGTAAGGAAGCTTATCTTAAAATAGTGTGTGTACATCTGTCTTGGCAGTGTTCTGATAGCTGTTATTTTTCAGGTACCTTGATGATGTGTCTTTACATCACTTAATAAACGCCCTTTGCTCCTTGTCTCTGGAAGCCATGGATATGGCGTATGGAAACAATAAGGTATAAGGGGAATTCTTAATTTTCATTTTAGATGTTTTTGTGAAACAGGCAGAAGGCTTGTACATTGCTCCTCTAGGGTAACTATTTCTAATATAAAGGTAGTACATTTGATACTCTAGACTAAAAAATAAGTTATGAACCAGAGAATGTCTTGTTTACAGTATTTCATATGGTTACTAAATACTCTGAGCATTTTTACTATGTTCCTGCTATGTTTTTTTGCTAAGTGATGCCATGCATTTCCATGAATCAGATAGTGGATGAGTAAAACTTCTACAGGCCTTGTTATTTCAGAGGTTAGCACAGGATAGCACAGTATGTTTGTTGAGGTATTACAATTTTCATTTATGATATACTTCAGAAAAAGACTGATTTAGATACTGAAAAAACCCCAAACCAAACCTGATAATTGATATTAACTTGAGAAAACAACAGAATTCCTGTCAGCTGCAGTAAACAACCTTTATGCCAAAAGTATTGAACACCCAGTGATCAAATAAGAGTGAGTATATATTCTAATTCAAGAGGAGAGTTTCTGCAAGTTTTTCCTTTATCTGTTACACTAGAGATCATGACATAAAATATGAATTGTAATATTTGACAATTACAGCAACAGAGAATGAATTAAAATAAAGTTTACGTTTAAAAGCAATTGAAAATGAGAATAAAAATCAGTAGAAATGGAAACAGAATAATTCCAGCTCATCAGTCGTTTTGAATATATGTGTAATATTGAGAGTTTTGAAAGAAATATCAGCTCTCTGGTTATTGTCGAAGTTGAAGAAAAATATATAAAAACTATGGAACAAGTATTCTTCATGGTATGCTGTTGCTACCCCCTTGTGGCCTCTGTTTAAGTACTGCAGGTGCTACGAAGTCCTGTAGATGCTGTGGAGACGAGTTCATAGCCTACAAGACAAAGTAGTTTAATGAGATTACCTTAGTTTAGGAATAGTTCCTTTATTTAGCAATTATGTCGTAGCAAAAGGCTCTGAAATTATCTGAGTTACCTGTAAGTCATGTGTTCAAATTTTATTTTATTAAGGAACCATCACTTTTTGCTGTTGCTAAATTACTGGAAACGGGACTGGTAAACATGCATAGGATTGAGATTCTTTGGAGACCTCTGACTGGTCATCTTCTGGAGGTAAATAATTGGGTTTTTTTCTTATCTAGGAGGTAAATAATTGTTTTTCAAACTAGAATTTAGTTTGTATTAATAAAAATATCATGGAAATATATTTTCAAGGTGTAATTCTTTTAAAAACTAAACCTTTTGCTTTGTGCACTTTTTTTTCCCTTCAACTTGAATACATCAGTTTGAATTTAAAAGCGATATATTTAAATTCCAATATTTGGATATCTCAGTTAACTTTGTTGTGCTGTCAGTACTTATAAGCTTTAAACATGACAATGTTTAAAATGACCAATTTGTTTTATTTCATATAGGTGTTACAGTAAAGGTAATTTAGTTAAGGTAGCTTTCATTTTGAAATTACATAGTACAAATATCTAGGAGGATATTCAGATATATTTTTGTTACCTTATCAGATAGATTGAGGCCATTAGCTTTACTTACAAAGGGTTTGTTTGTTTCTTTTAAAAATGCTTAAGCTAACATTTTGAATGAGAGAATTTTGAATACTGTACAAATACAAAAATAGGTCTTATCATATCTCAATTCCTTAAGTATTTTAACTTCAAGATGAAAAATAGTCTCCATCAAGGAAAAAAAATAGAAAACTTGAGTCTAAAAACAGGTAACAGAATGTGATTATAAAGTTTCAGTTCTCCACACAAATATGTTGAAGAGTGAAATGGAACCACGGGGTTAAGTTTAAAATGCATAAAGGAGAAAACTTTTCTTCCTTGTTTACCAGAAAATATCAGAGACTTCCTTAGAACCAGAACCAGTGCATTTTTTCAAACAGTATTAAGGATTAGCCATCTCTGGCCTTATTTATAGAGATCATTTCCACATAAACTTTTATCTAGGAGAAGAAATTCAGATACTTAGGGATTTAAAGATTTATGGCACAGTCATCTCTTTCTCTTTTTTTTTTTTTTTTTTGTTTTTCCTCTCCAAGACAATAAGATTCGTTCACATCTTGAGACTCTTGTGTGTTTTCATCTAGTAAGCAGTCTGTTTCAAACTGTTACCTCTAGTGGTATTTGCCACTCTTTCATAGGAAATACATGGTCTTTTGATTTATTTTAAAGAACTCCTTATTTTCTTTAAAATTAAGTCACTGAGGTACAGTAAGGAAGGAGAAAACACAAGCTGCAACCTGAGGGAAGAATTAATTCCTTGTCTCTGGAACTGACAATCTGGTTACATTCAGAGTATCATAATGTAGTTCAAAGTCTCTCTTGTTATATACAGTAAAGAAAATCTATATAATTCAGGAGACTAGCTATTTCTTGTCTGCATTTTTTTAACATTAAGCTAGATTTTCTGCCTCATCCTCCTTTTCAGTTATGGCTAGTGGCTGATAAGGGAATGGTTCACCAGACAAAGCCATCAGCATTCCTTGTGATCCTGCCTTGGACTTTTCTGGGTTCTCACACTGTCTGAGCTGGGTCTGGGAGGGTGGGTGGAAATAATATTAAAAAGGTCAAGGAAACTTTTTTGAGGGTACTGAGGGTACTGAGTATGGTTCATACTAGTTATCTGTGCAATGGATTTGTTCTCTTCTAAAAAAAAAAACAACCAACAATTAGCAAAACTATAGATTTAGATAGGAGACAAAAAGAAATGAAGACACATGCTTGAAACTTAAGTTTGAAATAGTGTTTGCTGTTGTTTTGTTAACTTCTTAAACTAATGGAATATAAGGCTTATTTTACATTCACTGTGTAGTTACTTTTTGTATTTGAGAATATAGAAGAGCAGACACTTCCTGTATGGGCTGCTGTCACGCTTCCTCACTTGATTATGTTAAGCAATACATGAAAAAAGAAACTTTGAATTTTATAGTAGCTTAGAGCTAAGTGAAACCTGAAAGTTTCAGGCATTCATTGAAGAGATGTTTGGTCCTTTTTAATAAATAATTTTCTGAGTTAGCTGTTACTGTAGTCATTTTGGAAAATGTATTGGATTGGACTGCTGGGGTTTTCATTATGTTTCCTTCTGTCTTTCACTGCTTCCCCTTGCTTCCTCATTCAGAAGGTATGTCTGTCCAAAAAATATAGATACTTTTTTCTTTTTTTTTTAACTAAACCTCGTTCTGTCATCTAGATATTTACTGTATTGTTTTTAACAATTATTATAATATTGTACATAAGTTATAATTAAAATATCATTTTGTAATATATTACATGTGTTCAAAGTTTGGTTAAATAAAAGTGACTTTAAGCAACACATTGCTGTGTTTTCAGGTCTGTCAGCATCCAAACTCCAGAATGAGAGAATGGGGAGCAGAAGCTTTAACTTCTCTCATTAAAGCAGGACTGACATTCAACCATGATCCCCCATTATCTCAAAATCAGGTAAAGTAAATTCTTCATTTCTAGAACTTGAACATGAAATCAAAGTCCTCCCTAGAGGAAGTTTTCTACAGTTCATTGAATAGGAGACATTCATAGAGCAACTTGAGTATTGAATTTGTAGAATCTACAGCTGTAACCTTCAGGTGTAATTACTGAGAATCACCTAATTCATTATTCATTCTAATGAACTACCCTAATTCCTCTTTGAAATGCATAACAAAGAGTGGTGATGCTTGTGTGTTATGTCCATTTGTTGGAACAAATTATAGATCACCCACATGAGTACAGAACGTTTTCCGAATGTTTAGAATTATATAGATGGTAAAAAGAGATATTACTTAACCTTTTAAATCACAGCTATTAAATCCATTATTAATAAAGCATTGTAAAAATTTTACTGAGGTTCACTGGATAGCTTTTTCAAGGTCTCGTTAGTAGGAAGCTGAGTCTAGCACTGCTGGGTGAATGTAAAGGTGCATGATGGTTTATAAGCAGCTGTGCTGGCATGCTGTAGCTACTTCCCAAAGGACATGGAGAACAGGTGAGGGGAAAAAAATGTATGCGCCCTTCTGAGATCCTTTATAAACAATTTTTTAAAAGACCAGTCTGACACTGAGTCTTAGCATTTAATGAATGAATTACTGAATTAATTGAATGAACCTTCAATAGGTAGGTGTTGTATGTTTTCTCTTATTATACATAAAAATAATTAAGGCTCATTTAAATTTTGGCATCCTTAATGTGCTTTACTCTTTACTTTTAGAGACTGCAGTTGCTTTTATTGAATCCCCTAAAGGAACTTTCAAACATAAGTCATCCTGATATCAGGATCAAGCAGTTGGAGTGTGTGCTACAGATTTTGCAAAGTCAAGGTGACAGCTTAGGACCTGGTTGGCCACTGGTGCTTGGAGTCATGGGGGCAATCCGAAGTGATCAGGGGTAAGTGATGAAAATAAAGTTTTAATATAAGAATATGTAATATAATAACAGAATGAATTCTGCTTTTATTTTACTTTAATGACCACTTCAGTAATAGTCATAGTTTTCATTGTCACTTGTGGCTTATGAACAATTTTACTCAATAAAATTGAAGGGTTTTTTTTTCCTGTATCATACTTTTATTTACTGAAGTAATCTTTCAGAAGACCAGAGGATTGTTCCACTCTACCCTCTGCTGTGGTCAGCACCCAGTATACACTCAGGAGTACTTTTTTGTGCCAATTCTTTTGATCCTAGCATGCTGCTAAACACATCTCTGGTTCTTGCAGATAATTCTGTATGTCTTAGCTCTTGCTCACAGGTCCTTGGTTGTTTCTTTTCCTTCATGAAATCTTTGAATAGTCTCTAGTGTGTGGCATCTTCTGAATGCTCTCTATTTCTTTGGAAGCTTTTCTCTCTAAATGGCTGCTGGTGGCAAAAAGATGGATTATTATTTACTTGTTGTGGGTGAATCACTTGACTGACTGACACAGCTGGCCCTGTTGCCAACAGTAACTGGATTGGTCCTCTTCCCCACAAGGGAAAGTGTGAAGTGAAGTTGCAAGAACTTCTTTTGAAATGAGCAGTGGAATGAACATCTGCCCCTGGAAGTGTAAACACCAACACCAATACCACATGCTTAGATCATATTATTTCTTTTTTGGAAGTCTTTACTAGCACCAGCATAGCTCAGCATGTAACTCTTTGTACCAGAAGAAATCACCTTGGCATATCTCTCCTTTCACCCCGCCTTAGCCTCTCTCTTCTGGCCATTGCAGACTTCCTTAAGTCCATTGAAATGCTTGAAGAATTTTGCTCTTGTAACAGTATTGCTTCCTCTGGCAGTGGTATTCACCAAAATTTCTAGGGATGTTGGCATTCTTGGTTGTGAGCATCCCCTTTTTGGTACTTCCTTTGGTAGCTGCTGTTTCCAGGTGTGTTCTGTGGTCCCCAGGTGCCTTTTGATTTTCACTGTAGTTCTTGTTGGATGAGAAACAGCACAGGTTTCTTCTCAAGACAGTCTTCAAATCCTTTTATGTCTCAATCCTAAACCTCACTGGCAGATACCTCAAGATGTTACTCAGATCTTTTGTTTTATCTTAGACTCCTACAAAGCATATAGATGTTTGCCCACATCATATCAACTGCAGTGGGAAAAAAAAATGAAGCAAGTTTTCTTTCCTTGGGACACAGCTGGATTTCTTGCCTCACCTAGAGCTGTGAGCACAAGATGCAGGCACTGTTATCATAGTTTAAACATGGACTTATTTACTGTTAGGCTTTCTTCCCAAGTGTCTTCTCTCTGGTCAGTGGACATCCTGAAAAAATATTATTTTATTTAGGATTCTGAAATATTCAACATACACATCTGTATTCTGAATTTTTTTCTTGGGATATATATTCTGAAGGACACAAGTTTCTGTACTACTGACCTTTGGAATTTTTTGTTTTGTACATTAGACATAAAAAACAACAAAACCTATGTTGACACTTAAATGCTTGTTCCATATTTTTTATTACTTATACTCCATCAATCCCTCTGATACTTTCATTTTGTCTCTCACTAAACAAAGTTTTAGTTATAGATGACCTTGCTGCTTCTGAGAGCCCCTTCTCAGAAACCTTCTCCAAACTAGCTTTTTTCTTTTTAAGTATTATTCAATTATTTAGTTATTAAAAATTTCATTCTGAAGGCAAAATATCTGTTAAAGACCAATTTAATGGAAATATTTTGTTTTAACATAATACTGTATTTAAGCAAGTAAGACTACCATGACCATAGCATGTACCTTCCCTAATAAATAGAAATATACATTGACTATCAGTTTGGCACACTTTGAACAAACAAGTCCTAGAACTCCAGAAAAAAGAAGAAGGTTTGACTGTATAAAACTAGCTTAGGACCACTGGAGAGTCTAAACTTCAACTTACTAGCTGGTTACATGGACTAAAATACTTCTTCAGAATTTGAAACTTGAACTTAATGTTATGCCTCAAAAAAAAACCACCCTTAATTGAAACATGTAAAATGTTACACATTTATCTCAAAAACATTTTTAAAAAAAATAATGCTGTATAGGTGTTGTATTCAATACACCCCTGTGCTCATGAAGAAACCTGAAATGAGTGATTGTGTATTTTTGTTTTGGTTTTGTTTTTTTAAGAGAGTCCTTAATACGGACTGCATTCCAGTGTCTTCAGTTGGTTGTGACAGACTTTCTTCCAACAATGCCATGCACTTGTCTGCAAATAGTTGTTGAAGTTGCAGGGAGCTTTGGACTTCACAATCAAGAACTAAATATTAGCTTAACTTCAATTGGTTTGTTGGTAAGTTCTATATTAACCTACCATGGTGCTGCTTCTGGCTTTCATTTTCTCTTTTTCTTTTCTTTTTTTTTTTTTTTTTTAATGAAAAATAATCTGTGGTAAATTCTACAAATCAAAGCCAAAACCTATTTTTGAGTTCTTACTGAGCTCCCATGCTGTAATTTGGAATCATATGTAAATTGAGTGAGCACAACTTAACCTTTAATCTGCATTACTCCAGGTGAAGAAAGGTTTTCTTTACTCTAGGTAAAGAAATAATTGTGTAGTAACTGTGTTTATCAATACATGGTTTTAATAAACATTGCTTCCCTTACTAGTACTTCATGTATAAATGGGGCCTAAAAGCTGAGGCTAAGAAAAATGTTTTCTGCAAAATTTATGTGCTTATCTTCCACCAGTGTAGGGAAATTAATGTCTTGACGTACTTCACAAAATATTTTAAATGTGAAAATGAGAATTTATTTCATGATCATTAAGAGGATTCTAATAATTTTATTGTACAACAGCACGTGTTTTACTTATTTTGTAGTGGAATATTTCAGATTATTTTTTCCAAAGAGGAGAAATAATTGAAAAGGAGCTAAACAAAGAAGAAGCAGTGTTGCAGAAACAGGCAGAAGAAAAAGGGGTGATGCTGAATAGACCTTTTCATCCTGCACCACCATTTGACTGTCTTTGGTTGTGCCTGTATGCCAAGCTTGGAGAACTGTGTGTGGATCCCCGACCTGCAGTTAGAAAGAGTGCTGGCCAAACATTGTTTTCTACTATTGGTGCTCATGGAACTTTATTGCAACATTCAACGTGGCACACAGTAATATGGAAGGTATGATGTACAGGTTTCTCTGAATTGCATTTACATTTTGTTAACCATTGACATGCTATCTCAATATCAATCAGTTTATTAAGACTTTTTGAACATAAGGTATGGTGGCAGAAGTCTGATAGTCTTTTGGGTTTTTTGGTTTGTTTTTTTTTTTTTTTGCTTTTTCTCTGGCCCTTAAGACCTCTTATGAAAGGTAATTTCTTTTTCTTGATAATTTCTTAATTAGGAGTTATGTAAAAAAGACTGTTCCCTTCCTATAAAGATGAATTACTCTTTTTGTTAAAAATTATGGTGTCATTTGAGGGTTGTGTGATTGGGTTGATATGATTTAGATCAATCTTTACTTTGCACTCTGTCTCTGATTTGAGAGGATCTGTCAAATGCCTTGTTCCTGATCACTGTCATGTTGGTTGTGCCTTATGGAAGAAGTCAGGCTGAAGTTGAGTATGTTGCATGTTGTACCTGGGAGGTACCTGGGAGGTATCTGGGATCCATCAGTTTAGCTTTCTGTCAGTTCTAACTCACTGGTTTTTATCATGCTGCTTGTAACCCTTCCCAGGTGAACATCAGTCAGCTGATCCTTACTCTTAGCTGTGGCAGAGACTATTTAGAATAAGGCATACCTAAGGGTGACACAGTGACAGAAAGGATAATGGAAAAATTAATGTTTAACCATGAATATAGCTATGTGATTTGAAAAGTTGCTTTTTTCCTTTTGTTTCTGACTGTTACAGGTTTTATTTCACCTGTTGGATAGGGTTCGAGAATCTTCCACCACGGCTGACAAAGAGAAGATTGAGTCAGGAGGAGGCAACATTCTGATCCATCATTCAAGGGATACAGCTGAGAAACAGTGGGCTGAGACATGGGTATTAACACTGGCTGGAGTTGCAAGAATATTTAACACCAGGAGATACTTGCTGCAGCCTTTAGGTAAAACTCATAGTTTAAAGTTATGGGAAGATAAATTTTCTGCTTTTGTGTATTTTTTTATTAAAGTACCAGGCAAATATCTTAATCTTAGCTTAAAAGTGTGTTCTGTTGTGTCTCACCTCAAATGTGATGAAAATTACGGAGTTTTTAATGCTTTTTAGAGCCAGAAATTTTAAGTAGCAATATGATTTTCCATGCCACAGTATTTGTGATTAAATCTTACCAGCCACAATTCTAGACGCTAATTAGATTTAATTTGTAGTAGCCTGGTAATAATTTTCCAGTTCTTTTGGTTGTCAGAATGGATTTTTCCTCATCCTTCTAAAGTTACACAATGCTTGTCTAGAACTCCAGATCTTGAGATTACTGACTAACTCAAGGGATTCATTCTTCTCCTCTTACACTCCACCACTGTTTGTCTTGTACAGAGATGCCAGCTTGACTTACTTTACAGTTGTCCCTGATGCAGCTAACTGAAGTGACTTCTGTTTCCTTAAAATCTTACCTTTCCTATTTTTAAGTTTTTTATTTTTCTTCTGTAACTCCCTGGTATCTTTATTTCTTCCTCTCCCTTTTTCTCAGGCTCTGGTTATTCCCTATTTTTCTTTTTCACTTTCTGCTTATTCAAATTAAACATTAGGTCATTTACCAAGGTACTGAAAAATAAAAAATATTACCACATACAACTGAAGAATGTAAATATACTGAACTAGAAAATATAATTCAGCGTTCATGCCTCTTTTGTACAGAAAAAATGTTTCTTTTCTAAACAGAGATATTGTAATACACTTTCAAAACAGATTTCATTTCTAGTTCTGTTAATTACCTACATACGTTACTTTCAAAAAACCAAAATGTGATATAAAGAATATCTTGCAAAGATAATTTCCTGTTATATTAATATACCTTCACCATCCCATAGTATGCAATTCATAAGCAAATAGCTAGAAATAAGTTGCATTTTCTTTACTCTTGGTTATTTATGAGACAGATATCAACATATTAATAGCCATCAACAATATTGCACATTTGCAGAAATGTAAAATAATAGAAAAATGTTAAAGCATTACAGGGCTATTTTAATTATTTGAGCCCAGTTATTAATAGCATAGCAAACTATGTGTTTAATGCTAAATTTAATTAAAAACTCAAACTGCAAAAATAATTTTATTCTCCACAGTAGCATTACCATAGCATTTTAAAAATCAATTCTTTCTAAATGTGTATATAGATGATATATGTAGATTTGACCTTCAGACTACAGATTTGACTCTTAAATCTGTTGTGTTTGCTTAACACTTCTTGAAATCAACAGTCATTGGTATGTATAACATCAAATCTGTTTCACTAGAACAAAGAAAGCTTATTTTTCTGGTATGGGATGTGGTGGATGATTTTTCACTAGAAAATTGGACATGAACATTGTTTCATTCTTCATATTTGTGTTTCTCAGTGACATTATTCTTTCTGGTTATGGTTGAACTGAGGTATTTTGGAAGTTGTTCAAGCCATCACCTAGCCTCATGAGATTTCTCAGTATTAGAGTAACAAATTCATGAACAGCTTTTTAGAGAAAGGTTGGGTGGGAATGGAAATAGGAAGCCAGTTCCAAGTTGATTTGGTTTTGGTTTTTTTTCCCCTAAACAGGAGACTTTTCCCAAGCCTGGGATGTTCTTCTTGATCACATCCAATCAGCAGCACTCAGCAAGAATAATGAAGTTTCCTTGGCTGCTCTGAAAAGCTTCCAGGAGATCTTACAAATTGTTTCCCCTGTCCGAGACTCGGAGAAGCCTGACACACCACCTGCTATCAATGTTTCTGTGCCTGTGGTGGTGGGGACAACAACTGCCACCAGTCTTGGCAGATCATTCATGAGAACTGACTCCATAGGAGAAAGAATAGGAAGATACAGTGGATCTGAACCACCTGTAATAGCAGATGAGATTGAAGATTTGAATCTTTGGTGGGCAGCCTGGAACAGCTGGTATAGGATTGGTTCAGAAAGTACAAGGCCTCCAGTTACTTGTGATAAATTGACTTTCATTCCCAGCCAGCCTTTTCTTACAGCTTTAATTCAAATATTCCCAGCTCTTTACCAACACATCAAAACTGGTTTCAGCATGGATGATCTCCAGAAGCTGGGTGTCATTTTGCATGGTGCTGTTTCAGTTCCAATCAGTTCTGATGCTTCCCCTTTCATCCTTCCATCTTACACTGAAGCAGTTTTGACAAGTTTACAGGAAGCGGTGCTTACAGCTTTAGATGTTTTACAAAAGGTAATGATGTGACTTCAAATGCATGGTGAAAGGTAAACTATACCATGTCACAGTTCTCAGAATGATAGTGTGGTGACTTAAGTATGATTTGAAAAAATTATTTTTAATTGCACAGTGTTAGAGCAATCAGATCTCCATTCCTGGTGCAATCCAGGTGCTCTTCATTGAAAGGAATGGTGTAATATTTCTGAAATGTACTTTTTTCTTGATTGCAGAACATACCTTAAGTGTAATACTGCGTTTGTAGCCATTTACTTGTCTATCTAATATTACAGTGTTGTATTATTACAAGGACTTGTACTCAAGAGTTGGGTGAGTAGTCTCCCTAGCAGTATTCCTTATGTTGCCCAGATACTGCCATAAACAAAGTTGTGCAAAATATATGAAACAGTGTCTGGCAGAGCACCTGACTTCCTGCCTGTTGCAGACGAGTTGTTCAAGGAAAATGCTGCATCTCTGCTTAAAAAATTCTTACTATAGAACTCATCCTCAAAGAGCCCTCTTCATGCAGGTGAATTTGTAAACAACAAATTAGGGTATCTTTTTCTTGGATAGTTAAAAAATGAGAAAAAAAAGTATTGCTTGTTTCTTTCTGGAGTTGTACCTTGTGAAATAGATTGTTCATTCAGAAAACTTACTTACTGAAAAGTTGATAGTGAATGAGATCATACATTTATATTAAGCAACTTAGAAAAACACAAAAAAAATTCCTCCACAACCCAGTTCCCCCCAAAAAAAACTACTTAGGAAGTGCCAGAATTGAAAATACCCATGTGACCTAACTTCATTCTCTTTGGGCTTTCATGTTATGACTGCTTTGCTTAACTATGTGATCATACTAATTTATTATTTTCCTTCCTCCTCTTAGGCAGGATCCTGCCTCAGCTTATAGAACATATGGTGCCTACTTAAGAAGCATCTTTTCTTTTTGCATATTGTGTGTTGTCTTATCTTAACCACCACAAGCAAGGCAGAAACATTATCTTGCAGCAGTCATTCCTTTAGTTCATGAGTTTAACAAATTTTAAGGAATGTATTTTGAGAACAGTTACAAGATTAGATGTTGTTAAATCTCAGTTTTGTGAGGGGGGATATAACTAACATGAATTTTTGACACCAGTCATATCCACTAAATTTTGATCCTTTTCCAGTCAGCCTTGACCCTTTTGTACACTTCAGCATTAGCTCAGCCCTTCCCAAGTTCTCTTCTGCCCATTTAATCACTCCATATATACATCTCTCAGAATTTTCTGTTTCTTTGCCTAGCTCCCAAAGGCTGCAGGCATTAGCGCTTTTCAGAGAAGTGGTTACCAGAGTTTTTAACATGAGGAAAAGCTGCACATATTTTTGTACTCTTGTTCTTCTCAAGATGCTAAACTGTTTTAGCTGAAGTTTCCTTAAACCATAAAAAAAAAAGTAATAACTCCCTATGAGAAACAGAGACATCCTCCCTTTCCCAGTGGAAATGGTTAGCATGGCAGTTCAAGCCTTTGCAAGTACAGACTTACATAGGATGTCTTAGGTACCTCAGTTTCCACAGTACCTCCTACCACATGCATAGTTACATTACTAACAGAACAGCACTGAAGTCACAAGAAAAAGTTTAAGCATATTTGGACATAGTAATTTTTGTGAAGTCTCATGATCATGCTGCTCTTGGCTATAGGACATGGTTCACATGATAACGCAGCCAGCGAGTGCTGATATGGAGCAAAGGGCATCTGTCAGGTGGTTTTGCTGGAGGCCACATCTTCCTCTGCTGAAATTAATTGATACTCTTAGGAGTACACACAGAACCTAGTGGAGCAGTTAAAGAATATGTAAATACTTGCCACCTCGTTTTAAACAAAATGCTTCTTGTGTGTTTGTACTACTGGATTAGATTCAGTTTGTTATTTGCTGATACAGGAAGATTTTGGATTAGTTCTGATTTTCTAAGAAGTTCTGGAACAACTTTGTAATTCAAATACCATGAAAAAACCTTGGAGATTTTAAGACTGAGCCCCTGCCTGTTTTAATAAAAGATTTTATGATGTGATTACACTAGCAGAGGACACTGCAACTCAAGAACATAGGACTGGAAGGGAACCTTGGTTCTCCTTTCAGATTTCTGTGTTTTGTGTCCATTTTATACCCTTTGTTTTGATCTTAGTTTTCTTTTTATTCCTCTGTAGAACTTGTTTTCTAGTCTTTGCTGCAGCCTTAAGTGCCTGTATCATCACTGTAGCTCAGCTAAAGTTAGTACTCAAGCCCAAATTCTTTGATTATTTCCAGTGCCTCCCTACCCTGACTCTGGGTCAAGTCTGCAGTGAGCCAGCTGGCTCATCAGGCAGAGGAGCACAGATACTTGAGCATAAGATAAAGTTTAATTCTGCCTCAGCAGGCAGTATGGGGACAATCCTCTTGAGCTATGAGTGTGGTA
Organism: Calypte anna; assembly: GCF_003957555.1. NCBI lineage: Eukaryota > Metazoa > Chordata > Aves > Apodiformes > Trochilidae > Calypte > Calypte anna. The sequence goes on from NC_044244.1 coordinate 32,566,625, forward strand.
AAGTCAAGGCTGAATTTATGTACTCTGGCAGAGATGATAGAGGATTAGCTATGGGGAGCTGTGAAAAAACCCAGAAGTTTGTGACAACACTGGTGCTGGGAGTTGTTAGATAAATCTGAACTATTAAAAATGTGAAGGTTAGTACCAGAGTGCTTTAAAGCATGAATTTCTCTCACTAAAGTAGTGTGTCACAACACATGACATACTGCAGAGTATTTTATTTTAGAGTTTGTGTGTTGTTGTTGCCTGACAGTTACTTTTTGACTTAAATGTGTCTCTTAAGTATGTAAATAAGCACACTTAATGCAGGGAATACTACTCTGTTATATAAGCAGCTCTTAAATATACTTTGGGCATCCTTCTACATCCTTCACCACTTTGCTAGGCTATTTTTGAGTGTTTTGTACACTTCCATAGAATACCATTGGTATAAAAGCAGTTTCTAGTTAGGTGAATTTTCAAAAATAGGTGACCTAATCCTCCCCTTTTTTAACATTATATGAAGAATTTTTAGAGCTGGAAATACCCAAGCAGACTGGATAGAAAATGCTTCTATTTCTAAAATAAAAATCTTAAATGTTTCATAAATATGAGGAATAAGAAGCTACTCATGCACAAGCTTCAAATAGGAAGTAGTTATTGCTTTTGTTCACCAGTACAGAAAAAGTAGCATCTGAAACTCTTTTCCACTGATCCTGAAGCTAGTTATAATAACAATAATAGTAACAATAACAGTAATACAAAATCTATTGTGGAGTGAATCACTAATGTATTAAGTCTTACCATTATAGATGTTAAGAGTCTATAAAGTAATGTAAGTTGCATCTGTGCAAGTATGTTGCATCTGTGGAAAAGTTATCCAGGTGGTTGTGGGTGCTCTCTTTGTAATCTTGCATTAACCAGTTAAAATTTAGTGCAGTGACTTTAGCAGCATGTGAGTTGAAATTGTTTACATGGTGATGAATAAGTTTTGATCAGCAATTAACCCTTTGGTCTCTCACACACAGGGGTGAGTACTCTCAAAGCTTTTTCACAGCTCAGTACAGTCTTGAACTTGAGCACCAGAAAAGAAGTATGGCTTTTTAGGAGTGCTGCACTGTATTCACAATACTGAATAAGCTTTTAGAGTATTAGATGTGCTATACAAACTTGACCATAGGAGGTTCTGTGTATATACAAGAAAAAGCTTAATTTATCCATTGTGAGGGTGACAGAGCCCTGCATCAGGCTGCCCAGGGAAGTTGTGAAGTCTCCTTCCTTGAAGACATTCAAAACCCACCTGGATGTGTTCCTATGTGACCTCCTGTAGGTGACCCTGCTCTGGCAGAGGGGTTGGACTCTGTGATCTCTGGAGATCCCTTCCAATCCCTAACTTTCTGTGATTCTGTATGATTTTTAATCGCAGGAAGCTGAGGAAATGATAAAGGTTATTGATGATTCATGGATTGCTCTGCTGCAGGTTGTAGATTGCCAGGAGGTACATCTAGGGCTTGGGGTTATCTAATGATGACGGTGCCTGTGGCCCCTGTTGGCTTGCTCCCTCTCATGGCTGGAAGCTCAGGATATTTGCTAGCCCAAAAACTTCCAAATCTTGTGACACAGCCCCAGTGTGGAGGCTGCATTCAAAGAGCTTCAGAGCTGTTGGCACCTGGAGTGAGTTCAGCCACAGCTCAGCACGGGTTGTCTGTGCTTAATGGAAAAGGGGTTTGCTTCCTCCACAGAGAAAAATGACAGGAAAAGCCCAAGGTCTTTTTGTGGAGCAATAAACAGGCTGTTTCTTGAAGCTTTGAGAGGAGAGACTTTGGGAGGAAAAGCAAGACATTTAAAATGACAGAAAATAATTGGAGAAGCTTCATAAAATCATTGTATCTGGCTTTGGAAAGAAAAGGCCTAAGATTGCCTCAGGATTTATATTGCAACAGGAAATCATTAGTCTATGACAACATGGTATTTCATTGACATCTTCTAAGTACACCCTTCCTAAAATGTTTTCAATTTTAAAGCACGATCATGAGTTTCAGCTGTACCAAAATCATATAATGTTTATCTATGTTGTATTCTGGAAGACACCATCTTAACTACTTGGGACAAATCTTGTATCGAATTACTTCTGAGATCTAAATGTTCCATGAAGGAGAACATAAAGAAGCTGTGGCTAGGATCAACAGGCAGGACTTCTAGAGGAGTTATATTTTGCTGTCATGCCCGAGCAGTGTTTGTAAAGAAATTGGTTTTATTTAATTAAATGAGAGAGGTATATTTACTAAACCATATATGCCTGGATATCTTGCCATTTAGTTTACTTTAATAAAATAAAAACAGTAATTTTCCTTAAGAAAAATAACTGTCTTTTATACAGAATGACTCTTGTATAGTCTTGTATGAGAATTTTTCATTAGAAGTTCTTTGTACTGGTGCAGATGTTTGAATGTGGAAGCTCAAGAGATATATTAAGCTTTTGCATTTTTTTCTTTTTGTATAGGCTATATGTATGGGCTCAGAGAGTATGCAGATAATGTATCCTGCAATCTTCGACCAGCTGTTGGCCTTTGTAGAGTTTTCCTGCAAGCCTCCACAGTACGGGCAGCTGGAAACAAAGCACATTGCAAATGCAAAATATAATCAGGTAAATTAATTACAAATCTTGCTTGTTTGACTTGGCTGGTGAACCCAGTTCAGCTTCAGATATAGGTTGTTGAGCAAGACTAGTTTATTCTGTCCAGAGAAACTTTGCTGTGCATGTTGAGTAATAAGTTAATTCATTAGTACCTTTTTACATGTTTTTATCTTTGTTTACTCCCTTCAAATTCTCCTTTGCTTCTATACTTTGTATTCCTTCTCATAGAACAGGTCTTGCCTGGATGCCAGACATGGTGAATGTGTCTGACTTTGTCCAGTGAATTAACCTGAAATAACTTGCCCTACATGTGATACCAAATTTAATAAAAAACACGATTATTTTAAATGGAGAAAATTCCTTCAAGCTGCAAATTTTTTAATTGCACGTGCTGTAGAGAAATGGGACGTACTCAATAAATCTCTTTATCTGTGTACTCTGCTGTTCAATGAGCATGAGCATCTGATTCACTGTAATCAAAGAGGTAACAATTATGTATGTATTAATTCTTCTTATTCTGTTTGTCCTGCAACACAATGGAATCACACTAGATACAACTATTTGCACCGGTGAGTTAAATTTCCTTAAAGATTGTCCTAAAGTAGTTGTCTTGCCTAGACTGCAACATTTCTCCTACTTAAATGTACTTTACTTCAATGTAGAGTACATTTTCATAGTCGGACTACGTTGTATTTGCAGTTTTGTTGCTTGGACCATATTCTTAGCAAACCTTGCATGCATTAAACTGAGAGTTCAATGCGAAACATACATTTTCTGTTCCTTAATTAATATAATTTTCACTTGTAGTTCAGTAATTCACAAATTTGTTTTCCTAGGCGGAATGGGTAGCGTTGAATTACGTACCATTTGCTGAGAGATCATTGGAAGTTGTTGTGGACTTATACCAAAAGACAGCTTGCCATAAAGCTGTGGTAACAGAGAAAGTGCTTCAGAACATTATTAAGGTGAAAGTTTGTCCTGCATGTGCTCTGAATGTAATAAGCTTATACTTAAAATTGTGAGTCTTTCTATTTAAAAAATGTTAAATATGCTGTGTTGTCATCTGCTCTACATTTGTATTGTATTGCAGCCTTTATCTTACAATTTCAGTAGCTCATTTTCCTTTTAAACTTTGTGGTTTATGTATACTGTTCGGCTTCTGCAGATTAGGAAAAAGTTTGGTTTGACTTTTGTTTTGCAGACACTAAGAATACCTCTTAGTCTGAAATATTCCTGTCCTTCTGAAAGCACATGGAAGCTTGCTGTTTCCTCTCTTCTCAAAGTTCTGTCTATTGGACTCCCTGTTGCAAGGCAACATGCATCTTCTGGAAAATTTGACAGCATGTGGCCAGAGCTAGCAAATACTTTTGAGGACTTTTTATTCACCAAAAGGTAAATACAATTAAAAGCAACAAAAAATCAAAACAAGACAAAACCCTATAAAATATTTGTAAGTTTAGTAAATGGTTAGTAAAGTTCAGTAAAATTGTCCTTATATTTAGAGGTATTTGCTATCTGTATACTTCAGAAAAGCAAGTTTAGAAAGTAGTAGAAAAACTTAATTAAAAAGGTGAAACATCAGCAAGAAAGAGCCCAAATGACATCTGAATACAAAGCATAGCCTTTATGACCAGGCCAAGGAATTCCATATGGACTCCCAAGGACATTTTCTATAGATTTTAAAAAAGAATTACCGATGTGTACTCAAAATTTTTCTTTTTCTTTTTTTTTCTTTCTTTTTTTTTTTTTTAACAGAATTGCAAAAATAACATTTAATTATTTATTTTAGTTAAAGCGAACACCATTAACTATATATATTTCTCTTGAGTTCTATCTTGAAATATTTCACTTACTATGACTTTTGGAAAATTATTTCTTACATTGCTGTTCACTTAGAAGCCTGTAGTTACCTTGCATTTGTTTCTACCTAAGATAAATTGAATGCATCTTAATAGTTCACCACACTTTATTTATAATACTTTGTGAAAAGTATAGCTAAATAGTCAAGCTGATCACTAGATAGAAAGGCAAGTATATGCATTATCTCTCAATATCTCTCAATATATATGCATTGTATCTCAGTAATGGAACACTGTGAAAAAAACAATTTTCAAAGGCTTAGACAGCTATTAGTTTGTTCAATCAAAATAATATATAATTAGGAAGACATGGTAGGTCCTCAGAATATGGTAAAAGGTTGCTCCAGAGAAGATTTTTTCATTGTCTCTTGAGAACGATTAAATATGGATTTCAGTACAGCAAAGGTTACCTAGGTTAGGCATAAAGGAAACCTTTTACTGGAAGGAAGATCAGGCATTATAGAAGATTGCTTGTCTAGTAGTGTCTCAGATTAATAGAGAATATGGAATATGAAGAATTTAATTCCCTGATTTTCTCTGTGTATGCTATTTCAGCAACAAATTACTCTTGCTTTTTAACAGAAAACAGTAGGGTTCTTCTATACCTAACACTAATCTGTTTGTGTGTGTGTGTGTGTACAGCTTTCAAACACAAAAATCAGCCACCAAATGCAGCTGCATTTGCTAATGATGAATAAATAGCAGCTTGCCCCAAATCTACACCAAATAGATACCAGTGAAACTTAATTTTAGAGACATCCATTAGTTGTTTAATAATGAACACATTTGGAATTTCATCAATAGGTTTACATGACAATTGAATGAAAAGACTTTCTTTTGGTTTTGCATTTACTCCAAAGAAATATTTTTAAATAGGAGAACATGAAAATAAAATAGCTCAGCAACACTACATACAAAACACTTTAATGACTGAAGTTTTTAGTTTGATGCTTTGCTGGTTTTTTAATTTAAAACACTTTTTGCAGCATTTTGTTTGGCTTTGTTTTCAGATGCAGTTAGTAGTCCTGCTTCCATTCTGAGACAGGCAGTCCAGATCAGCTCACACCCCATAATCAGTATCATTGTTGGGTTTAGAAGATGAAAATGAAGATTTTTTCAGGTTATTGTAGTAGAATTTATTTTAATTTAGAAGTTACTTAGGGAATACAGAGTTATATTTGCTGTAAGTGAATTATTCCTAAATATCTACAGACAGATTAAACATAACCATATTGCATGTTTTCAGATGACCCAAACTGACACAGCTACAGTTTTTGAGTATTAATCATTCCTAAATCCAGGGCAGGAAGATTATCACAGATCTTCAGTGTAATTCATGATAATCCACTATCATCTGAATGACCTTTTTGGGCAAATATGTTGTCTTTTTTCTCTTAATTTACAGTGAGTGATTTATACTTTCATGAAAAGTTGTTTCAACCTTAGAAACATCTTGCTTGCAAGAAAGAATTGCTGTTGCCATTCATTTTAATAGCTTTTGCCAGCTGTCATACTTGGGCATTTCCTTTACCCTGGAGGTAAAGGAAAAATAGTGCTTCTGTGAATATTTATGATGCCTTAGAACTTGTCTGTCTTCACTAAAGTCTGGTATTGCCTGTTTAGAGATCAGAATGCATTCTGTAATTTTACCCACAAAATGTTTTTCAGGGATCAACATTTTCATCAGAATTAAAGATATTCTCAGAAAAGTTCTATGAAACTTTTCTGTTCTCTCACTTCCAAGCTTTTAAGGTTAAAAAAAAAAAAAAAAGTAAAATATTAAAAATAGGCTGGTGGCTTATAGAACCATATGGCTACAACAGGATAATTTCTCCTGTTATTTTAATTAATAGCCATTAGCATTACTCTTTCCTAGCTTGTCATGAGCAGATTATTTTTGCTTATATAGCTATACATTGTATGGATATTGAACATCTGGTTTGGTCTTGGTTTTGGTTTTTTTTTTTCCCTGATGTCCATCTTTTTTCTGAATAGCAGCTTGTGTTGCCAAGTGCATGATTCTCTTACAGTTAGAGCTCTGTCTGTTAGTAGCTTTAGGAAAAATAGCTTTTCTGTTCCCTCTATCAGTCTGAGCCTTGTGGTCCTAAAAAAAGCTAAAGCTAAGTAGGGAATACATCTGCCTCATGCCAGTAGTCAGGAGAATTAGTAGCAGAAGTAATTTCTTCTTCATCCTCTTCCTCCTCCCCACTATGCTCCTGAAGTCTGCCTCTCATTGAGATGCAGGGAGGGCTCTAGAGATAGGTGTGGAAGTTCTCCACATCGAGGTAATTCTCTTCTCATTTCCTTTGGTTAAGTCCTTCTGCACATCTGTGCAAGATGCTGTGAAACAAGACTTGACAAACCTGTCCCTTTCGTGTTAGAATTTTCTAAATTGTGTCTTTTAGATTATTGTAATTGCAATATACTCAGTCTCTTATATTTGTAGTTGTTCCATTTCTAGTGAAATTGAATTCAGAATTTTCAGATTTACTGCATTCTTTTATTTTTCTTTGTTATAGTTCTAATAGAAAATGTATGTTAATCATAGCAGTGTTTTGAAACTAACATCTAAAACTTATCACTAAGTTGGGGTGTGTGTCAGGCTACAGGTAAATCAGAGAAGGCAATGGGAATGTACTGTCCCTTCCAACTGTCCATGTTGATCCTTTATTTTAGGCCAGCTAGGTGGTATCAAAGCTGTTTTCCAGTGTGTTCCCTGATACAGTTCTATTAACAATGAATTGTGTATTTTTCCAACTTTTGGTAATACTTGGATTTTTGTCTGTATCACCAACATCAATTAACCAAGCCACAGATGAGAAGATGTGAGTGCCCTGTGATCTCTTAGTTATAGATCAGTGACTAGTAAACTTGGGTTTAGTGACCCTGCTGACCATAACTCTGGCTTACTGCCACTGTTAGTCAGCCATCCCTGATGGCTTTCCAACTTCTAAATATGCCACGCAGGACAGAGGGTTTATTAAGTCAGGTGCAGAAGTGTGCAGATCAGGCTGTGCTGCTGAAGACCAGCATAGACTGAAAAGGTTCAGGAGCAGGAAGAATTTGGAAATCAGAGATTCCCCAGAGACTAGTACTGGGTCCTGTCTTGTTCAACAGTGATCTGGATGAAGGGACAGAGTGTACCCACAGCAAGTTGGTACTGATGCTGACAGCCCAGAAGGCTGAGCTGCCAGTCAGTGGGACCTGGACAACCTGGAGAGCTGTGTGGAGAGGAACCTAATGAAGTTCAACAAAGACAAGTGTAGGGTCCTGCACGTGAGGAGGAATAACCCCATGCACCAGTACAGGTGAGGAATTAACATGCTAGGAAGCAGCTCTGTGGAGAATGACCTGGAAGTCCTAGCAGACAAGTTAACTAAGCCAACAATGTGCCCTGTGGCCAAGAAGGCCAGAAGTGGTGTCCTGGGGTGAAGTGGGAAGAGTGTGGTCAGTAGGTCAAGGGAAGGTTATTTTCCCCCTCTACCCTGCCCTAGTGAGACCACATCTGAAATACTCTGTCTGGTTCTGGGCTCCTCAGTACAAGAAAGACAAGAAACTACTGGAGAGTCTGGAGTGCTATGAAGTTGATCTGGGGACAGGAGCATCTTTTATGAGGAAAGGCTGAGAGACCTGAGTCTGTTTAGCATAGAGAAGACTGAGAGGGGATCTTACCGATGCTTATAAATAATTAGAGGGTGAGTGTCAAGTGGATGGGGCCAGACTCTTCCCAGTGGTGCCCAGTGACAGAACAAGAGGTAATGGGCACAAACTTGAACATAGGAAGTTCCACCTGAACATGAGGAAAAACTTATTTACTCTGAGGGTGAGGGAACGCTGGAACAAGCTGCCCAGGGAGGGATGTTGTGGTGTCTTCTCTGGTGATATTCCAAACCTGCCTGGATGTGATGCTGTGCAGCCTGCTTTAGGTGAATGTGCTTTTGCAGCCGGGTTGAACTAGATGACCTCCAAAAGTCCCTTCCAAGTCCTATCATTCTGCAATTCCCTTTAGCTTTGTTCATTAAAATATCCTAGTGCATATTCTTTCATTTTTGTATGCATATTCTCCAACACTACCTGGCTGAGAATAGAGTAGAAAGATAACTCTTGTTCGCTGACGTTCTGCATCTTTGATCAACATTTTAAACATTTCTCTAATCTGTCTTATAATTATTCTAATCACTGTGGTCCTAGAAACCATGTGTGGGGATAATGTAGTACTGCTTGCACCAGTGAAACAGAGTTGGCATTGCAAGAGGTCACTGTGGTTAGAACTCTAAAAAGAAAGCTCTGAAAATCTCTGTATTTAAAATAGAGAACCTCCTCTGCATGGTCTTGCCTCTTTCTCTTGGACAGCAACAGGTTTTCAAGGCAGCTGTGGGCCTGAGAGAAGATATTCATTGATGTTTAAATAGTACAGAGCACAGCAGAAATGGTCTCTGCAGCTTGGTACATCAAGAAATTTCAAATATAGCCAAAAGAGCTCAGGTAAATGAAAAAGGAAAATGTTAATGTCATACAGAATTAACAGCTTCCAAGCAGTTAGCTTCACCTTTCCTTCTTTGGTTTTGGATTTTTTTGGGTTTTGTTTGTTTGTTTTTGTTTTTTTTTTTGTTTTGTTTTTAAAGCAAGCTATAGCTGAGGAAGCTCAATAATCTTGATTTTTATTCAAAGTGAAAACAACATTTTAAAATTAAAAAATTTAAAATTAATTTAAAAATTAATAAATTTTGTGTAACTTAGTTTACACAAAATTTTCTTCTAGTAAGAGCGTGGTCTCTATTATTTCACAACATCCTTCTTTCCCAGAGGCATTCATGGAAGCATGTCAATCCATTATATAAAATAAAATTCAAAAAACATGTATAATATAATTTACTAGAGCAGAAGTCTGTGCCCACATGAGGGAATTAAATCAGAACTCTCCACAATGATGCTTGAGAGGAGAGTGCTGCTGTGCCCAGCAGGACTCTGGATGGCTGTTAGCTCTTTGTTGCTGGTCTCTAAAGCCCTCCCTAGACACTGGCAGCAGCTGGGAGCTCTGTACCTAGGAAATCTTGCACACAGCAACAGTCTGCTTTGCTCTACCTCTTATCTTCTCTGTCTCTTGACCCTTCGGTACAGTTTGGCTTTACTGCATCAGACTAGTCAAGCTTTTGGCCCTTAGAAAGATGCTTTATATAGACACCTTAATTATGAAGATCTCTTTACGTGGGACAAGTGTGTAGCATCCTGTGTAGCAGGTAGCAGATATGGATGACTGGACAGAAAGATCTTAACACCTCTTCGAAGTAAAGCTCTGCTCAGAAAAGCAGTCAGTCATAAATTAGGAAGTGTCAGAATGAAAGCTGCCCATGGATTTCAACATGACCTGCATTTGTGTGCATCATAAAAGGTTACATTACTATTTTAGGATTTATATAGTTACCTCCTTTATGTTACAAAAGGTACTGACTGAACAACAACTTAAAATTTTATTTTATTTGTTTTCAACATTTAACTCCAAAACTCCTGACTGCCTAAAACAAACCAGTAATAACGACAGTGTTTCATTTATCCTTCTTTGGGTTTTTTCTACTCATGCATGTAACACTGGAGTGTTTCAGAGACAACAGTGAAGTTACCTATCTAAAGTCAGGCAGTTAAGGCCTACGAGTCAGCTCAGGGCCATTACACTAAGTTCTTGGCCTTTTTATGAAACAGGATAGAACAATGCAATCTTTTCATGGTGTTACAATGCCAGCTGAGAACTGTGAGGGTTACAGGTGTTTTAGGTAGTTCCTGTGAGAAGCAGGGAGTTAAACTTGATGATCCTTATGGGTCCCTTCTAACTTGAGATATTCTGTGATTCTATATAAAATCCATTTGAGGAAGGGAAGATTCATGCTTGAAAAATAAATGTATGTTGGTACCTGCTGTAGTAATTGTCAAAACTGAAAATTTGCTGTAGGTGTGCAGACTGAACTTCAGGTGTCTCATGGTAAGCACTCAGAAGATCGGGGGGGGGAAAAGCTTTACTTGGAAAAATTTTACTTGACTTGGTCAGCATCATATAGGAGCATGGGTAGAGGGGGGACACCAAACCTGCTACCTAAACTGATCCAGTTTGAGATTTAGAAGCCTGCAAAATTCTTAAACCTTTCATGAAAACTGGCAGTGGAATGGCCAAGACATGCCCAGAGGAGTACCCTGATGAGCACAAGGCTGGCACAGGTCCACAGTCGGACGTTTGGCAGCTGCCGAGCCAGCGAGGACGTGGTGCTTAGTTCTGAGCTACCCACCCCGTGCCTGTTGTTTCCTGGGGAGGGACGTGGTCTGGAGGAAAAGCTGGGGGCTGGGGAGGGAGTTTGGAAAGAAGCCAAAGGATGCCAGTCTGCTCGTCACTACGATACTGTATTGATTCCTCTGCTTACAGAACAGCTTGGTTCTTTGTTCATCCAGAGCTCTCTTTTCCTTGCATCTGCCTGCTCTGCCATAAATTAGGCAGGGAATGTTGTGGCAGGTTGACCCTATCATTTTCCTTCCTTCTCAGCACTGATCATCCTGTGTATTTAATCAGATGGCTTCTCTGGAGGAAAAAAAAAAATAAAAGGAAGAAAATAGTGTCTAATTAAAGATGCATTGCAACACACAAGCATAGACAATAGCAGGAAGGTGAAGTACCCCAGGCAATCCTGATTCCAGTATTTCCAGCCATTCCATTCAAGTGGTCAGATTTCCAAACTGTTCTTTAGCTTAAGGATGTTTATATAGTTATTTTAAAAAGGCAAAAAAGTAAAATTATGGGAAAACAAGGTAATGTAATGTATGAAATTCTATCGACCTTGTATATTAGTGCTTTGTGTCTTGATTTTTTTTAATGCTACTGGTTATTCCATTCATTCTGGTAGCATGTTACCTTCAGTGCAGGTTGGATATTATGGAGAAACTGAACCTGCAGTCCAGTGGGTTTTGCAGCTGGCTTTAAATTTCAGAGGGACATAGGCATGAGAATTCCAACTCCTGTGCTATGTCAGAAGAATCAGTAACAGTGTAAACTAGGTTAGAACAGACACGTACCTAGAACTATCTGCTGTTTCTGTTGGATTAGTGGATTACCTAAAGGAAGAGTACAAGGTGACCACATAGTGATATTTTCATTATATGCTACTTCAGCTTCCCAATTTTTGTAGCTCAGAAAGTTCTTGTCATTGGCTCACAATTGAATTTTCTTTTTATAATTTAATTTTGCTAATTTTATGTTGAATTTGTAGATTTTGGCTGGCAATCCTATGATTATGAGATTATAAGCGAGGTATGGCAGAGCTAATCTATTGTGTGATGTATCTTCTTTCATGTTGGTTTTTTTTTTTTTTTCTTAAGCGCAGTAGAAGCAAATCTGTGAAGCAGAACCTGAGGTCCCAGCACCTACAGAGTGCTCACTTGAGATGTTCTGTTTCAGGATAGCTCTGGTCTGCCTTCCTGTAATGCAGTCATCTATGAGAGCTTGGAATGTAGTTTAGTTTCACTGAAAATAAAGTGCACTGCAGTTCTCCAACCAAGGTTAAAAACAGGATGTCTAAAAGTCTTAACTTGAAATGCCCATATCTGAAACAAACTAAACACTGATGCAGACACATCGGGTGAAGTGGTTGCTGTCTAAATAAGAGGCCTTTACTCTTTCTGTCCTGATGAGGAACTTGGCCCAGTAACTCAGCAGAAGCAAAAGACAGCAAAGGAAAGGAATATGAATTCACTGGTTGGATAGCCTAGTTAGTACAAGGAATGACTCAATAAATGAGTGAAACCTCCAGAGAAAACTGCATGACTGATGGTTGACATAAAATTTTCAGTCAAATGGTACAAGGTTTCCAAATTTACAAGCAGGGTAATGTAGGATCTTGTAAAGTATTGGGTAATTTTCAGGGTTCAATCACTTCTGGACATATCATCTGTAAGTTAGTTTTTATATACAACTGCAGAAAGTTCTGAATTTCTTTATTGTTTGTAAAATGGGTTTGACTCTTCATAAAACAAAAAAGAAAGCAAATACAATTTCAGTTATCAGGGAAAAGACAAAATAATATCACATTAATTTAAAAAATGTGTTTCATTAATGCAAAAGAAAATGTAAATTTTTTTAAAATTAAGTAATTTACAGGTGCACAGTTGAATATCAAGTCTCTTACCTTGCAAAGTCTAAAGTGTAACAAACTGTGATCCCATCATGATACCTTCACAGAGTCCTCTAACCAGATATTGTGACTTTTGCACATATAAGACAGGAGATAGCTTTGAGATGCATATGAAAAATGGTGTTGGTGATGTGATTCCTTAATCAGGTCCATAAGTTGTAACTCTTCAATTTTAGTGTTTTACTGCTTTTTTCCCTTTGAATCATTTTTACCATCATTATCCAGAAGATTTTATTCTAAAATGTTAATAAGTGTCATATACTAGTACCAACCTGATGCACCTAATAACTTTAAATGTAATGCATTTTCCCATACTTACCTTCTTAACACATGTTGTGAATTTAAAAGTATAATGTAGTATGCTTCTTTTTAGTACACCTCCTGATAATCTCTCAATTCAAGAATTTCAGAAGAATGAGAGTATTGATGTTGAGGTAAGGAGACTATAACAAATACGCTGTTGAACATAACAAGATAGTGACATTCAGAGATTGCATTTGGGTCTGAAATAATTCTTTTTCAAAGGTTACCCATTTCTTATTTTTTCTGTGATACTGAAAACAAGACAGGAAAGTCAAAGGCTCCGAATTTGACTGCTTCAGAGTTATTCAAGAAGTAACAAGCAACATGCCAAAAACTAATTCTTGTCCACTGAGGTTCAAATCAGCATAGAGTGGATAAACCAGCTGTGATTCTGCCTCCTGACCTGTGCTCTAATTGTTTCTTACAATGTTTTTGCCAAACAATTACCTGGGTAATTGTAAACCCTGGAGGAAGCTGACAATTAAGCCTGGAGTCCTTTCTGTGTTGAGGTGGGGGTGTTCAGTCAGCAATGATGTTGTTGCCCTCCAGATGTGTTCTCAGTATTGAAAAGCTTGTGTGTAAATGATGAAATGATGTCTTCCTTATGTAGTACAGGGACCACTGTAACTGTAAAAGAGACTGTGTTTGGTTGGATAAATAAGGCCAAAAAATAAGTAAGAGATGTTGATGCTTGGAATGAAGAGGCCCAGTTGCCTTTCACTCCAGGACAAAGCTATGCAGCAGGTCAGGGATTTAGGGATAAAAAGGAAAAGGAGCTGCAGAGAAAACATGGAAATATATGTGGGTTTGATGGCCTGCCATCTCTCCAGAGTGGCAGCTCTGAACAAAGATTTCTGGGTGAAAAGCAGGAGCAGTTCTGTCTGCAGTGAGCAGAACTCTGAAATCTAATGCACTTCTGGAGATCTAAACCCACTTTGTTCCTGAATGGGTTGCTAGAAGCATTTCAGTTCATGTGCATTGCCTTAAGCTCGTTTAGATAATTAGCTCACTTGTTCTACTTTGCAGATGTCACATTGTAAGCATGTGATCTGTGTCTTAATGTCATAGTGAGGCTATTGAATTGAGTGGAGGAAGAGGGAGATTTCTAATGTTAGATCTTCTCTTTTCAAAACCATAAATTCAATTTGAATAATATACTTGAAATGTCAGTGAAAATCGGAGTGGTAACTACTTCAGAAACTGACGATAGTGGTGGAAAAAAGTTGGTTATTTCAAGTTTCATGCAAGACCACAATTTTTGGATGCATCTGCAAATTTTAAAAGCTATCATTGGAAGGTTTTGTGCATTTTCATTAGGCATGTCTCTTGTTTAATGTTTGTCTTCTTAATACTAGAATTCCAACATTTAATATTCAGAAAAACAATAAAAATATATTTATTTCAGGTGGTGCAGCTAATCAGCACAGAGATACTGCCATATGCTAATTTTATTCCTAAGGAATTTGTTGGTCAGATAATGACCATGCTCAACAAAGGCTCAATACATTCTCAGTCATCCTCCTTTACAGGTATGGTACCTGAATGACAAAAGATACAGTGTTTAAATCTACTAGAAAGTAATAAAAATGTTGAGAGTACTTACTCTAGCAAAGACTTTTTGTTCCATGGCATGTATTCAGTACAGACTGTTTGATATCCAGTTTTTATAAACTATATTTCATGGAAGTTGCCAAGCATTCCTTGCATTTTTTTCAGAATTATTTTTCTACTCTTCGGTTAATATCATATATAATATTATATTTATGTTACTTTATGCCATGTACATAGTTTGTTTTGCATTGTGCCAGCTGAAATAGTTCTAACAATAATTTCAGACAGTTGAAAGACAGACATAATATCCTGTTCTTAAAAAATAAAATTATCATAACTGTATGGTGTACCTAACCAAATACCTCCTCTGCCTTTAAGAAAAAACATCTCTAGGTTTTTTGAAATATGAAAAAAATTGGATATAGGCCATTACTGAGAAAAAAATATTTTGATTGTAAAGTACTAAGTATTTACGGTGTGGAACTGGGGTTGCTGGCATTTTTAAAATTTATCTACTGTGTTTCATTATTAAAGCAATGTCAGGTAGGTTACAAATAACTGAATGTGTTGCATTTTTTATTTCTGAAACTATTACGGGTATTGCACAATTGCCTTTTCTTAGAATGCATTCTTATTATTTCTTTCAATCATTGTTAATATTTTTTAATACTAGAGGAGTGATAGCCTTCTTGCAAAATATAATAAGCTGAAATGCTACATTTACTGTATTGGCATACACACTGCACAATTAAATCTGATGTTTTACTTTGACAGAAGCTGAAATAGATATTCGAATGAGAGAGGAGTTTTCAAAGGTGTGTTTTGAAACACTGCTTCAGTTTTCATTCAGTAATAAAGTCACAACTCCTCAGGAAGGCTACATCTCTAGAATGGCACTTTCTGTGCTCTTGAAAAGGTCACAGGATGTATTGCATCGCTACATAGAAGATGAGAGATTGAGTGGCAAATGTCCTCTCCCACGGTATGTACATTGGTTTTAGGAAATTCAAGGCATTACCAGTACTTTATGAGATTCATAGAATCATAGAATTGGCTGGGTTGGAAGGGACCTCAGAGATCAAGTCCAACCCTTGATCCACTACTGCTGCAGTTACCAGACCATGGCACTGAGTGCCACATCCAGTCTCTTTTTAAATATCTCCATGGATGGAGAATCCACTACTTCCCTGGGCAGCCCATTCCAATGCCTGATCACCCTCTTGGTAAAGAAGTTCTTTCTAATATCCAACCTAAACCTCCCCTGGCACAACTTGAGACCGTGCCCTCTTGTCTTACTGAGAGTTGCCTGGGAAAAGAGACCAACCCTCACCTGGCTCCAACCTCCTTCCAGGGACTTGTAGAGAGTGATGAGGTCTCCTCTGAGCCTCCTCTTCTCCAGGCTGAACACCCCCAGCTCCCTCAGCCTCTCCTCAAAGGACTTGTCCTGGAGTCCCTTCACCAGCCTGGTTGCCCTCCTTTGGACCTGCTCCAGGACCTCAAGGCTGCAGAACAAGGCTGCATTCAAAATATTACCCAATCATTAAAAATATAGTGAGGGTGGAGGTGGAATTTAAAATCAGGGAAATTTTTGTGAGGAAGACATTGCCAAGAAAAGTTTGATACCAATTTTTTTATTGAAAAAGCTTTAAATAGTAATAGTGGTATTCAGTGCTGTTACATGTGCAATAGGAATGTGACATTTTCAGTTACTGAACCAATGTTTCTGATACTTGTAGCATAATAAGTAGCATAGTATTTCTGAAATCTGATTTCCCTTTATTCCCAATGGAACTATGTGTAGTTTCTGAATTGAAAGGTAGAGACTTCTGAAAAATAAGATAGAATATTCAAACAATATTGTGAATTATTATTCAAGGTAATTATTCTTGAAGGAGAAAAATGGACAGAAGTACCATGAAATTCTTTACTATGAGAACTTAAGTACTTAAGTTTCACTTTTGAAGGTTTTGATTGTGACTGATGACATTTAATATTTTCATGTTGCAGTTAATAATGTACTTGACTATTTTCAGATTGAAATGTGTATGCTGTTACTGTTTCCAGCATCAAATTTAAAGCTGTTTTAGCTGAGATGACAGTAATGATGGTGGGAAACTAAAGTTATAACCTTAATCTCTAAAAATCCTTTCTTTGGTAGGTTTCATTGCAGCTTTTTCCATTATGTATTTAAGGTTGTGTAAGTTTCATAGAAAACTTAAGATTCTTGAGATAAAAACTTGAAGCTGACTGTTTGCATTTGTTCTTTTGTAGGCAACAAGTAACAGAAATCATATTTGTTTTAAAAGCTGTCAGTACTCTCATAGATTCACTTAAAAAAACCCAACCTGAAAATGGTAAGTTATTGCTTAACAACGTGGTTCTGAACAAGGTAACATCTACCAAAAAGACATATTTATTCTTTCCTCTAATAATTTTCCCACAAATTTGAAAGAAAATGTGATCTGTAAGATTCAGTATTTAGTAATTCTGTATATATGTAGGTGGCAGGTAGACCAAAAACAAAATTAAAAACAAACCAGAAAATCTTTCTATATACCTAAAAGTTATAGGGTGCTAAGAGATGTTTAATAAAATAGAAAACTTCAGTCTGTGGTGTCTCTTTTTAGATAGAGCTTCTAAAAACAAACAAACAAAATATCTTAATAGAATTATAAACTGTATGTAGCCCATCTAGGTACTTTTTTCTTCTCATGATACCTCTATAGGTTGCTATGGATCACGTTCACATAGGTGCGCTCTGCATTTAAGGGGTGTACAAGTTAAAAGCATGGACAAGGCTGTTAGATAGGTAAACTTGTAGTCTTCTTTCCCTCTCTTTCTACTCTAGGTCTTCCAAAAGTGCAGTGTGCATTCAATTAAACTTTCTGTCAATAACTGAGAAAAGCAGGAAGAAAATGTATGTGTATTACAGATTTATCAAAAGTAGTATCTTCAGCTTGTCAGTTCTTCATCAAAACACAGGGGATGACTCAGATGTAGAAACACAGGTGTGCAGCACCATTTTATGGTGCTACATCTGGCTTCCAGCTGCTACCAAAAAAAAGAAAAAAAAAAGTATGTCTCTCCTGCAAAAAGCTGGCATCATATCTGAGAGCCCCATACAGATGTTGTAGTGTCTGTGTAATGAAGAAATTTATTGTGAGACTTTGGACAGTAATGAGAGATTCAATCTGTTCTTTTCCTCACTGCAGTTGATGCTAACACGTGGGCACAAGTTATTGCCTTGTACCCGACTTTAGTAGAATGTATCACCTGCTCCTCCTCGGAAGTGTGCTCTGCTCTTAAAGAGGCACTGGTTCCCTTTAAGGACTTCATGCATCCACCAGCATCCAAGGTACAGAATGGAGAGTCTTGACCCCATAAAACTTGTTGGCTTTCTTTTTTTAATTCTTGAAGGAAAAAGAGTATTCAAAAACGTTTGTTCCCAGGTGGAGTTTCTCTGAGGAAATCTCTTGTGATTAGTACTTTGGCAACCTGTGCTGACTGCCTTTTAACTGTACTAACAAGAGCTCAGCAATTCATGAATACAGGCTATATCTCAAAGATTCCAGAATGAGTAGCAGTGCAAACCTTTAATAAATTTAACTGAATAGTTGGAATCATTTATAATCTAATGTACTTGCTACAGTATCTTGAAGTGGTGATTGAAAAGTGGGCTTATGTACAGCTTGTTGTGTATGTGTTAATGATGTAATTAAAAATATTTCAATTCAGTCAGATTTATTAGGCTGGTGTTTTGCACCCTTTTTCTGAAGTACAAATTGTACTAAAATTTTATGCAAGATGGTACTGTAACATTCCATATATCTGTAACCAGCCTTTGTAAACAAAGGGAACTGATATACTTGTGTGTATAATAAATGGTACAGTTCTGTATAAAATAGTTGCATTTATTATTTAAATTCTTTTAAAAGTATTGATAATGTTAAATGCTTGAAAATTTATTTATTATTAATAAGTTGTGTGCTTGAATTTTTACTTAAGAGTTTGCCTTCTAAATTGCCAGATATGCTCATTCATATCTGATCATGTTGGTTTTGCTTAATTGAATGTATCTTGTCTGTGGCCATGGGACATCTAAGAAAGGGTCATATGACAGAAGGCTGCAGCAAGCAGTCAGTAGTCTGCTGATCTCAAACTTCAAAGTAGTTGAGCTGAAATAAGTTTGATTATGCAGAAATCCACTGTAGCACTTCAATACTACCATACCTCACTTCATAATATATTTGTTTCAAGATGTTTGTTCTGTTCAGCTCTATCCATTTTTGTAGTTGCAGCTTTCCTTTAAGAAAAAAAATAATTGTGTATTTGGGGTTTGTTAGCCCTTTTTGACCTTCCTGGGAGGTATGACAGTCTTTAGTCATGATGCAAGAAAGGTGATTTCAACTATCTGAAATACTTGGCTGTAATATTTTGTTGAGTAATTTTAAGTGCTCTGTTTTGTAATGTCTTTTCAACCCAAACAAATTGTTCTAATCTTTTAATTATAAACTGTGTCTGATACAAAACCACGAGAAGCGTATTTTTGAAGGTAGTTACTCATTTAGAAGTGCAGTGAAAATTGTCATTAGGTAAATGTGAATTGGTTTCACTTTCATGTAATAACACAATTGAAACAAAACACTTTTAATAGTGGTGTTTTTCAAGTTTGTGACTTAGCACTTAAACTCCTATTATTAAGTCATTAATTATTATTTCAATAATGTTTAATCTATGGTCACATATTTTTAGCCTGTCATGTGAAAGCACAAAGGCCAAATGCTTAAAAAAAAAAAAAAAAAGAGAGAGAGAGAGACTGGTGCCTTTCTGTGGATTTCAGAATTTCAAAGCTTACCTTCAGATTTTTGTTTTAAAGTCTTTTGTAGCTATTAAGGATAATTATCATGCATAAGGAATGGTGTTATATTTATCACACTTTCCTGGCTAAGGGAACATTGGTACATGAGAATAGATGTAGGAGCTTCAAGTTAAAGGTGTGATTAACTGGTTAGGGTTAGAAATGCCCTGTGTGAATAATGTTATGCAAGAACAGCTCTCAACAACTTGCTCCCATAAGGCTCCTTTATGGTCCTTTTTAAAAGCTTCCAGTTTCAAAGTCAAGTAAATATAAAAGAGGCTTCAAGATCTTGCACATATCACTGTGACCAAGGTTTCATGGAACTTAATTGTCTAGTGGGAATGGTTTTTCACAATTTTTGTCAGAATTGCTCCCTGGGTGTCATGCAGAACTGAGTCCCACACGCAGGTAACAACACTGGATGTACTCTGAAAGTGAAAACCTGGCAGCTGCTCTCCTAATTAGCGGGTGATAAGTCAAGGTCTCTGAGATCATTAAAGAAGCAAAGTGTAGGACAGGAAAGAAAGGTATTAATTTGGTTTAGAATGTATTATCTTAGCCAGAATTTCTGGAAAGAGGTGTGCAGACTAAACTAGGTGAGTTTGTTTCTAATTAGTGTCTAATTGGCTTTTCGGTAGTAACACAGAAACATTCTGTGCAATGAAGCAAATCCTCAGTTTTATCTGTATTTTGGAACGGGGGCATAGAAGTCTTTCCCAACTCTAGAGTTTAGTTTGAATACTTTATGACCTATGGACATTAATCTTCAAAAAGTTCTGAAATAAACTACTAGTGAGCTATCTTTCCTTCTTTTCCTATTAATTACAAAATTGATTTTGTGTTATTTGAGGCATATCTTGGACATGCAAACCAAGGCTGACCATATTCAAACTGCTTCCTTGTATTTTGTATAAACAGTTTGAAAACTCAATCCAAAGCTAATTAATGTAGAAAAGAGGTTCTTCATTGACTAATTTTGCCTGTGAATAAGACTTATTCCCCTTACTGTGCCTTCTTGTCCATCACTTAAATATTTTTGCATATTGAAGTATCAGGTTCTTTTTTATATTTATGCTTTTTGCTAACCATTCTTTGATGCAAACAGCACTTTTTAATTATTTAAATTTCTCATTCTTACATGTTTCTAGCAAGGTAAATCTTGTTCCTGAATGAATTTAATTTAATGTTACCTGTTGGGTAGACCCATGTCAAAGTTCTTATCGAGTCTGTAGAGTTAATTAGCCATGAGCAGTAAAATACATGGACATTTTTAGGATTGGGGTCTGCGTTGCATCACTGAAGTCAGCTAGAAAAGGGGTACAGCTGACTGTATATAAATATGTCAGTAGGAAATTAGAACATAAACATTAATTGCTATTGAATGTAACCACAATTTTCACCTTTTTGATTCTCCTCCCCAACTTCAAAAAAAGACATTGATTGGGAATGCGATGAGAAGATGTGAGGGTCTTACAGATTAGAAGGTTCACACTGAGATTGTGGATTACTTGGGCAGGCTTGTATGGCTCAATGCCTTCACCATTGCCTGGATGTAATCTTAATGCTTATTTACATTATAACTTTTGATTAAGAAAAAGGTCACGTGCCTCAAGCTGGGAACTTCTTATAAAAAGTCAGTCTCTTAGCAGTAAGCTAGAACAGTTACTTGCTTATTGTCAGAGCAATTTACCTTCCTGGATATCTGTTTTGTTCCTTTATTCACATGTCTGCTTCCCTACCTGTTTTATTGGTGAGCTGTGAAATGTTACTGGATATTAAGCCACATGAAATGCATGGTTACTGTTATTTACAAAAGCAAGTAGGAGTATGTCTGTGAGACTTCAGAAGTTTATCATTGAATTCTGCAGATGTTTTTTTTCTTCCAGGCTGAGTTGTTTCTTCTTCACAGCCTTCTCATTGCTGGCCCTGACCAGTTCAGGCAAGGTGTTTTCAGTGAGGTTATTGCCTTTCCTCAGTGCATTGCAAACACAAGTGCTTGTCATCAATGTGTTCTACAGAACTTTATAATTTAAAAGTTCAGGATACTAAAAAAGCATGTTTTGTTCTTACCTGTTTCTGTACAGCTCAGTCTGTGTCTTTCACTAGTTGTTCACCTCAAATTTGTACCTTGATACTCTTTCATTTGTAGCCAGGCATCTTTTATAAAATCTTCTCAATTATGATTAACAAAAATGCTCCTAGATTCCAGGAATGCAAAAATTTCAGAAAATAAAAAATGCTGTGTGTATTTTCTGTCCTTCTATTTTGATCTTTCATTCTGTCATTGCTCTCCATGTTACATTTCAGAGGGCCAGGGGAGTGTCACAAAACACTGTCACTCATAAATGTGTGCATAGCATGTGTATAGTGTTGTGAAGGAGTCAGCTATGAAAATGTGGCTTGTCTGGTACCAGTCAATATTTTTCTTCCACCTTCAGCTTAGTGAATTGAAATTGTGTTGCTTTAGAATTATTAGAAATCTGGTTTCCAGTTTTATTGATAAAATATTGTGTGATAATATATGGTGCTCTTTATGAGACTGGCAGGTTTGCACATGCGTGTGAGATTCAGAATTTTGATCTCGAGCATCTTTAGGTAAGAATGCTCAGTTAGGGTTGTAAGCTGCTTGAGAACTCACTGACTCCTGCAGCTTACTAAGTAACTCCGTTTATTACAAGGCTACCAGGATATGGATAGTTGTTCCTGGCTGCAAATTTTGAATCAATTTATTGAGTAAGGTCTGTGCAGTATTTAGTTTATCTCAAGTCTCAGGAAAGAGTTCCTTAAACACAGCTTTGGTGGGACTTGAGCACTAGCATACAAACATGCTTTCTAAATAAGAATACTTCACTCACATGAAGGTTGCATC
This sequence comes from Calypte anna, assembly GCF_003957555.1. Lineage (NCBI taxonomy): Eukaryota > Metazoa > Chordata > Aves > Apodiformes > Trochilidae > Calypte > Calypte anna. The sequence goes on from NC_044244.1 coordinate 32,588,853, forward strand.
ACATGTTAATAACTTATCAAATGCAAATTTTGTTTCATAGCTGAGTTGTAATATTCGGATTTATGTAATCTTCAAAGTATCTGACTGCTGTCTAATCTAGGACACTCAAAGTTACACTCTTTAGGAACCTGTTGCTGGGATCAGGAATGACTACATCAGCAGCAAGTGAGGAAAAAAACAGATGGTTTCAGACAACTTGTGTAAGAAAGATAGTGAAGTTAAATATTCATGATTCTTAGGGTGGAGAGAGAACATGAAAATAAAAATCACTGGACTTCAAGAAAGCAGACTTCAGAAAATTGATAGGTAAGATCTCACAGAAGACAAGTCTGAGGTAAGAGAAGAACTAGGAGATAAGACAGTTCCTTGGAGATGCAGAGGTCAGGACTGAAAGTAAATGCCAGTGCAGCTGACAGAGAGTGGTTGCAGTAAGAGACCAACTCAGTAAAACAAGGAATCTCATTGACTCCAAACACAAGGAGAGGCCTACAGGAGGTGGAAGTTTAGGTACGACCAAAAAACAGTTTCTAGCAGATAAAGACTTAAAGTAGATGACACAGAACTGTCAACTGACAGTGTCTATTGACCTATCAAGTGATCATGTGTTTTGTTCAGATTTGCCATTTGTGTACTGAATTTTTTGGTTTGTTACAGTGATGACTGATGCAAAACGTCAAACATGTCATCTTACTGCTCACACAGTTGATGTGAGTAACAAGATTAAAGAAGCTTACCTAGAAACACAGGATACAGAGTAGTTATGTACTGCCAGATTGATGGCCTGTAGAATTTCTTCCTGATTAATTTGAAGAACTAATCTGAGAAACTGCAGAACTTTTAAGATCATCTTCAAAAACCGATGTAAACCAAGAGAAGTACCAGATGACTGAAAAAAGCAAAAGTAGTGCTTTAACTTAAGGTTGAAATGGAGAAGATGGAAATTACAGATTAACTGGCCATTCACTGGTACTCTTTTATGACAAAATAGGTTGATACTATCAGCAAGCTATCCATGATATGCATAAGAACTTACAAATGTTTGCTATGACTAAGCCACATAAACCCAGTCTAATTTCTTTCTTTGAAAAAGTTACAGATCTTGTGGATGGAAATAAGAACTAGTTGCTGATTTTTTATTTTAGTAAGGCTTTGGGCACTGTTTCTCATGACTCTCATAAGCAAACCAGGGAAACAAATTCTAGACAAGCAGACAGTACCCTAAAAGCAAGCATTAGTTGATCAGGGTCAAGAGTGTGCAGGTCAGCATTCCATGTGTAGCCTCTCTGAATAGAATAAGGGTAACAGAGTGTGCTTACTAAATCAGTAGTAAATTGACAGATGTATTACAAGTGTGCTAGAAAACAGGATTATAACTCAAATTTTCAACTGACAAAATGGGCTTCCAAAAACAAGGATGCAATTCATCAACATGACTGTAAGATGCTGCAGTTAAGCAGCAGTCAGCTTTTTCCATTTAATTTTGCCAGCTTTCTTGAGTAGGAGACTTGAATTTCAAAACAAAATTTCTCCAATGTTAAAATGTCTGTCCGTGCAAACAGCTGTCATTAGCACCATCAAGAACTGATCTGAAAACCTGTTTTGCAACACTTTCTAATAATAGGAGTATGAAACAAGTCAACATCTAAGCAATTAAAATTAAAATTTTATATTAACTTTTCAAATTGATAATTTTTTGTGAATAATACGTAACGTTTTAACATTTACACAATGATTATGTAATTATCTTTAAAGCATCTTGTCAAAACTGTATTTAAATGAATCTTCATTTTTCAGTTCTGTATCAACACCTGATCTCTACTTACACTGTTTTAAAATATATCACCTAACAATGTAATTTACATCTTAAAATATTAAATTTTATATAAAGACAGGATGGAATTCTTGCAATAAAATAGTACTGAGTGGTATTGCCAGCAGAATAGGGCTTTGTATTGTATTGTAGAATGCATCAAATAACTACAGTGCATTATTTGCCATCCACATTTCTGACTCGGAATGTAATAGCCCTTATGTCCTATCAGTTGGACAGTAGCATGCTAAAAACTGACCCCTGTATTTCTGAGGTCCTTATTAAACAGTTATGTCCTGATTATGAAACAGATTTGATAAGAAGGATAAGATACCTGTGTGTTCACTATGCTAACTGCAGAGTTTCATTAGCAGGAGATGAATTTCTATTATAATCTATGTTCAGAGGAATTACCAGATCATCTTATTTTAAAAATCAGTATGATAAGCTCTTCTCCCCATGCTAACACATTCATTCCCACTTGTGGTCCACATGCCTACCTTAAGAACTTCTGAAGGAATTTCCTTTGCAAGCTCTGTAATCCTCTTTTCTCTGGAAGCGTGTTCCTTATGGAAAGGAGGAGTTGAATACAGCTGCCTTCTTTTTCTTCAATCAGAAATACTGCAGTGTTGAAACATACTGAAAGGCCTTAGCCCTACCATCTCTCAGTTTAATGTTGGTGGTTTTTTGGTCAGCTTTGTTTTCAGAAAGGATTGCTGATGGATAAGTAAAGGTAGAAAGAAAATCCCTTATAAGTCAGGTATCTGTTTGGCATCTTCGCAGTTTTGTTATTGAAGACCCTTCAAACTGGAATCATAATTGGTGCTCTGTGTGTGCACAGTATCTGTCTTAGACTTGGCATGAGTCTCCACGACCAGTGGTATTTCTGAAGCTGACAGTTTCAAGACTGCAGAGGCTGTTGAGGATGAGAGACTGCTGGAAACCTGAAACTTGCATCGCCTGCTCTGTTATTCGTAATGTTAACTATTTCCTACTTGGAACTATTAAAGTTGTAATGGAATTGCTTATGTTTCTGGCTTCCTTGCCAGAAGACTCACACTTCTTTCCCCCATCACATCACAAATGAAAGCCTGGTCATGATGGGAGAGGCACTGAAAAGTTCCATAGAAAAATGGCAAGCTGGATTGCTACCAACAAAGAACCTCTAAAAAGCAAGGAGAGTGGTCTGGTTTTGATCAACCTCTCTTAGGAGATAACATGGAAGGAGACAAGAATATTATGTGCATAGTATTGCTGGCATGTACATGTACAAAAAATGGTTTCTGGAGTGCATCATAACTGTTACTTGCAGATATTCTTACTGAACATCTGTTCATGCCTCAGGGCTTGGTGTTGTAGCGTCATACCTTACTGTCAAAATGAACCCCAGAGTCTGCACATTGTACTGCCCTAGGACAAATGAAAGATAAACATTTATTTTTAAAAAGACTGATTTAAATGAAATATTTCCGCTTAAAATACGAAACCCATATCCTCTGTTACAGCTGGATGCACTATAATCTCTCAACATTTTAAGCAGTGATGTGTTGCCAAGGTCTCATAGAGAATGCACTGAACTGATGAATGGAGGAGCAGCACAAAACTCCTTATACAAGAGTAAGAATCAGGAACCAAGGTTTTGCCACAGTCTGATAGCAGTAGCTGCTTCTTGTAGTTCAAATTCACTTTGGGTGAATTCCAGCTTAATTCCAGCTACCAGTTCAAACTTGGAAACATATTTGGAATTGAAGAAGCTTAGGTTATTTTTCCCCTTCCACACATAGGACAGAACTGTGAAGGTGAAATACTGTCTCTAAAACATGAAGGCAGTGCTAGCCAGAAGCAGCCTGTTCTGTCCTCTGAACAGGATCAATTTAATGTGTGTATCCAATTAATTTATCATATCAATCTTAAGGAAGAATTTCTTAGTTATTCTACTCCGCATCCAAATTGAGCTCTGTGGAAACTAATGAAGTGTTAAATAATGAAGAAAAAAAATGTACTCAACTATTTTCTGATACAATAAAATGTAACTGTTTAGCATTTAATCTATGGAATTGTTAAGTATGTAAAATGTATTCCCTAGTTATAAAAGGCTGCCAGTCTTGGTGCAGTGACTATACTTAATTTCAAACAAACCTTTAAACACTTGCTGATGAAATAATAAAAGTGTTAGAAGAAATAAATACAGATGCAAAATAAGGTTTAAAACATAGTTATGTGCTTAATTAAATCATTATCTAAACCAAGTCACTTGACAGAAATAATTCATCCTGTAATCAAACTTATGAGAGGCAGTATAGGATATTTATTTTGAGAGGCTCAAGTTGGAGCCTTCCTCTGAAATTTAGCTATCTTAAAATTAAGTAGCCTGGCTTTTGTTTGCTGTTAGTGAAGAAAAATAGGCAGGCCTAGCAGTAAATCTATTCCATCCTAAAAGAGGTCACCTAAGTTGCTATATGGAAGTGTTGGTTCTTGCTAAGGGAGCATAGGACAACTCCTCTAGGCTTAGGCATCTGGTGTTTTGTGGGGTTTTTTTTTTCACTTTACTTGGACATTTTCAATAGGGGAAAATGAATCTGTCAGTGACTCAGCCAGCCACAGTAAATGCAACTGGTTTCACTGGTGCAATGTGTTGATGGTGCTATGGTTTTTTGAGCTCCCCTAAAAGCATTTTCTTTGTGGTGTGTTTGTTTTGTTTCTTTTTTTAAGTTTTGTGTGCTTTTTTTTTTTTTTTAAACCTCCTCTGCAGTGGCTATCTAAGGCTTTGATGGGTTCCCCCTCCCCCGTGAAGATCACAAAGTATTTATTTGTTATATCCTTCCTCAGCAAGGGGCAACATGCTATGATTTCCTTGTAGTCATAGCATTAATGTGAATACTTAGATGAAGACTTAAAGAGTTCAACAGTTACTGTTAGTGTAGAAAACAGGGCTCTTCCTGAGCCTTAAATTCTTCTTGCTACTGATCTATTTTGGTTTTCTATAGGTTCCCCAATTTAGATGAGTACATGTGTCTTCATGAATTCAGTAAACTGAACTTCAACATTTCCAGTCCTGGAATTTTGTACATTCTTTATTATAGAATTTTTGTTTTTTATATAAAATTCAACTGCTGCTTCCTACCCATTTTTTTTCAGATCATTAAGGTCACATTTACTTCCAATATCTGAAACTTGGTGCCTGAATGCTCTGGCATTTTGGCATATGAATTTCTCATCTCTGAGGTAAAAGAAAATGCTAGCTAGTAAGCATGACTTCTTTGAAAATCATTGCACATTCATATTCTCAGCAAAGATTACTGGAAGTAACTAAGGGCACCAATCCTCAGAAGCTTTCAGCACTATGAAGCATTATAAGGTGTGGGACAGCATGAAGAAATCACAGCAAGGTGGGTGGTTGCAGCAAACATCAGGGTCTGGAAGCTTGCAGATTGGTATCTGCACCCACTTGCAGTTCTCAGCCTTTTAGTTCCTTTTTTATTGCTTTCCAGGATCTCCTTTAATAACTACTTGAACTTCTGGTTGTTAGATAAATGCAAACCCAAAAATAAAACATCAGTGTTGATGGTCTGATTTGCCATATAGTGAACTGCAATGTATGCCGAATCTCTGCCATTAATTTTTAGAGAGACCTGATTGAAACAATTTGAAAAGACTTCTGCCTACACATGATATAAATCTAATGAATTTCTAAGAAGAAACAGTATGCTACTGTTCTTTACCTGCTCCTTCTTATAATTAAATTCATCCCAGTAATGTGGTTTAAATTTGCATTTTACCTTGATACAGAAGTACTGATTTTCCTTGTAGAAACTGAAAACTCCTTCTTCAAGAAGCTGTCTAAATATATTCATGATGGATTTCAGTCTGTTAAATAACGAATGAGATACCTTAATGGAGGAAAACAAGTCATTGAGACATGAAATACTGGCAGTATTGTGTAAAAGTGCTTTACAGTGGAAGTTGAGGTGACCTCAGAAGGGAGCACAGTAAAAAAAAAAAAAAATTTGATAGGGAAAAAGTGTGAAAAAATAATCTTTTTTATAAGCCCTTCAGCTTTCCCAATTTTAGATTGTGTTTCTTGTGTACACCAACTTAACTGAGTGGGAGTGGAGCATTTATTTCCTTGGTATACCCATGACTGCAATACTTTGGATCTCCTGAGCTGACCTCAAAGAGCAGAATAATCAAGTCTTACTGGCCCTGGGAGAAATAGTTTTACATGGCTTTGCAGAGGACAACAGGAATTAGGAGAAAGTGCTCTAAAGGAGATCAAGCAGTCTTGTAGACCCAGAAGCAAAGGACTTGCAGGATGCTTCTATTTTCTCAGCTCTCCAATGATCATTAACTTCTTTTCAGTTGGCATCAGAACCATATGCACTATAGAAGTCTACAGAAACTCTTGGCACCTTTTCTCCAATGGAATGTCACTGGTTTAAACATCTTTTTAAACAAGCAGTCATCTAATTCCACCCAATGTTTGATATGGGTAGCAACTTAAAAAAATGGGAACTACATGATCCTGAAGTAATTTATCTTTGTCTCTTTATTAAGGTGGCAATGTGTCGGCTGGTTTTGAGTGTAACTTTCTCAACTAGATTTGTCTCAGGTTGTCATTAAAGACATTACATTTTGTTCTCAGTCATGTTGTGAAATAGCTGGGAACTCCCAAGACTATTGTGTTTCATTTGAGGCCTGGCGACAGGGTGGGTTATTTCCATATTCTGCATCACTGATGTTAATAGTTTGCAAACTGAACTGCACTTTTTTTTTTTTTTTTTTTTTTTGACTCTTGCTGCCTAATTCCTCCTGTGCAGTGGCGACTGTTTTTTCAACAGATATATTCATAAGAAATGTTGGTGGTGAAGGACAAAAGCTGGATTAAAATTGTTTAACTTTCCAGAAACTTGTAATGAGGTTTACGGTTTAAGTCATTTTCTGGTATGAAATAGCCATCCTGGGGTCTACTAACATTTAGAAAGAGCTTCCAGGTTATTTACACTGAAAATCAACCAACCAACAACAAAAAAAAAAAAACCCGAACTAACGAAAAACCCACCAACTTAGAGAGCAAAACCAAATCAATTTAAAAAGTTAAAGCCTACCACCAAAGAACGCAGCTTTTATTTAAGGCCAGGCTGAAGGGAGGGGAATCTTAGCCCTGCCGCCTGCCCCGAACCCCGCCGCGGTACCCGCGTTGGCTCGGAGCCTGTCAGGCAGCACGTACGGGAGAGCCGTCTCTCTGCTCCTGTGCCTAGAAGCCACACGCAGCCGGAAAGTCGCCTGACACTTCGGTGCCACCCTACAACTTCAAGCTCCTCCGACGCGTCCCGCCGGCCGGCGCCGCTGCGCCCCTCCTGCCGCCCGGGCACTCACCCGCCACCCGCCCGCTTAAAGGGGCGAAGAGCCCTTCCCAGGCGCTGCGCTTCTCCTAAACCGCGCTTCCAGAGTAAAGGCCCCGGTTTGTGGCCGCCTGTTCCCCTCGCCCCGCCCCGACCGCGTTTCCCGCGGGCGCCGCTTCGGCCCCGGCGTTTCCCGCGGCGATTACGGAGTCCCGGCTCGGGAGCGGGAGATTCTCCCGGCATCCCCCCGGAGGAGCCTAACACCCTCCTCCGCACTCCGGCGGGACTCGCAGGGAAGAGCCGCAGCGGAGTGCCGCCGCCGCCGCAGCGCTCGTCGGTGCACAGCGGCCTCTCGCCGCCCTGCGCCATCTTGCACACTCGCTGGGGGGGCCGCCTTCCCCCGCCCTCTCCAAGATGGCGCCGGCCGGGTGAGTGACATGTCCAGTCACGTGGGCAGCGGATGAGCCCCTCTCTCCCCCCGCCTTAAATGATCTCTATGGTTCAGCCGGACACACAGGCGGCGGCGGCGGTGGCAGCGAGGGACGGAGCTGAGGGACGGAGCCGCGGCGGGAGCGGGGCCGCGGCGCCTGCCCGGCGCTTCCTTTGTCTGCGGCCTCAGCAAGGCGAGCGCTTCCCCCTTTCCCGGCCCTCCGGGCTGCGCCGCGATGCCCTCCCCTGAGCGGCCGTCTCCTTGCTCCCCGCCGGGAGAGGTCGGCGGGGATTCCCGGCCGGGGCGGTGATCTTCCCCGGCCCCTCCGCCTCCCGGGCGGCGGGCACGACGCGTTCTCGGGCGAGGGGGGCTGGGTACGGAGCACCTCGGTCCATCATCTCCCGCTCTTCGGGGCAGCGGGCTAACCGGCCTGCCGGGGCCCGGCGGGCGGGAGCGGTGGGAGGTCAGCCGCGGGCAGGGCGAGCTGCGCCTCTCCGCCCCGCTCTCGCCCTTCCTCCGCGGGCTGGCGGGGCGGCCGCGCTGCAGGGAGGGGCAGCGCCGGCGGGTCCTGTGCCGCCGCCGATCCTGCGGAGGGTGAGCGAGGGGGGGGCGGCTGAAGCGGGCTGGGGGGGGGTCGGTGTGTGAGTGTTTGTGTCTGCCTGCTTGCTGTGTCTCCCCCCCTTTCCCCCGCCACCCCCGTTTCTCTCCTTTCTTCGCTCCCTCCCTCCCGTCTTCCCCTCCCCGCCCCATCTGTTACAGGCTTGCGGAACTGTGGCTGTTTGAAAATTAAACGTGATCTTTACCGTACCAGCTGGGGTCTGTAATGTATCTGATAAATGAAGCTCTTCCCGTCGGTTTCAGGTCATGCAAGGAAAAGGGCGAAGCTGGGGAGGGAGCTGGGCGGGGTTTCCCTTTGCTTTTCACAGTCGGGCGAGAGGAGTCTGCTTGATGTCTGCAGCAGATAAAAGGAGACAAGAGGATCGTCCAAAGACCCCAGAGCCCTTTTATCTCTCTGCCGGTTTTCCCCCTCTTATTTTCATTTCTCGCTGTGTTGTCTGTCTGCATGTTCCCCCCCTTCAGGAGGGGTGGGGTGCACCAGGGCCCTGGCTGAGGTAGTAGTTTGTGCTGTTGGTCGGGTTGTGACATTGCCCGCTGTGGAGATAACTGCGCAAGCTACTGCCTTGCTAGTGCTGGTGATGATCAGCTGCAGATGAAGACAATGACAATGGGAATCCCCTTTGTTTTCCCGGGATTGCATGCTGCTGAGGTGGCAACAATTCCTTCTCCTCCTACTTCTGCAGAAGGAGTCTGGAAGCGGCCGCTGAGATGTGTGGGGTTCAGCCCCATCGGTAGGATGCTGCTTCTTTCACAGAGCTGGATGAAAAAAACATTGGTTTCACGATGTTTGGAGGGCACCTGAATTTGAGCTGAAGAGCAAGTGTCTGCGTTTCTTCTCATTTCTGACCTTATTCACATGTCGGTGTTGAAAGGGCTGGATTTGCTATTTTGTGAAGACAGATCAGCGACCAACTTGTGTTTTCTGTGTTCTGAACATGCAAAAGTTGTATGTGTGATGTTACGTGTTCTCGTTTGAATGGTAAAAAATCCTGAGTGCTTACCTAACCAAAGTCAGAAAATGTAATTACAACTTTCCTTATATTGGTAAGATAGTCTTTTTATAGTGTAGTTGACTAATTATATTGCTCGGTGCTAATAATTTTGTGGGGAGCTTCTGAGATATTTGTCCTGTGTATTTTGACTGATTTTATTGTGAAAGGCAAAGAAACTACTACTGTGAATTAATTAAAATTGCTGGTATGTTTATAGTGATGGCTGTGAGTATCTCTTTAACATGAATTTTAGTCTGTTGATCACTATTATAATGGCTTAAACTTGGAATATATTAAAACATTTACAATAAATGTGCATAACTGTCTCAAGTTTTTAGAGGTAAGAATTCTTCAGTCTTTATAGGACATAGCTGTGAACAGGTTGTGGTTAAACTTTGGACTTTATAATCAAAGCTAAAATAACTTGAATGTAAGTTGATGCCTTAGTACTGCTTCCAATTCACACATCTGATGTATGCATAATATTGGGAAGAGTTTGGCAAAGTTACAGCTACTAAACTTTGCCTCTTTTTTTGAATTGGTTGAGCTCATGTGTTTAGGAGACTTGCAAAGGTCACTGTTGCTCTTGCACATCTGCTGAATGTAAAGTGCTTTGCAGAACACAGGACATCATACTTGCTGACAAGTTTTATGTGATTATACTTCATTTCTGCACTGTGCTACTACACTAATTGAAGCTCTGTCATAAATGAAATTTTTTAAAAGCCAGGTATTCTCATCTAACTAAGTAACACATTAAGTATTCTTACTCTTAAGATATTCTTTGAAGTAAAATAATGATCATAGTTGTTGACTGGCTACAATCTAAAACCTGGCTTTCCTTCCTCCCCCTTTAACTGGAAAGGGCAAAAAGAAAACAATAGTTACCTGCTTTTCACATCCTAACAAACAGCACATCTCAAACAGAACACCTTGAGGTTTGATCTGGAAATCAAGGTGATATTTTTACTGTCTGTCTTTAGGCATCTATTGTATCTCCCAGATCCACTAGTCCATGGCTTCAGTGGAGAAGGTAGAGGTAGATCCCTGATGTAAATCATGATTTCAAGTGCCTCAGCATTATTTGATCTGAATTACCCTTTTCAGGTGCTTGTTGATTGTAAGGGAGTTGCCTAAGGGAAGCCGAGTGTCTGGAGGTGGGTGGTGTGAATTGCTCCTCTCTGTTGCTTTTCCTTATGCTCAGGCAACATGGGTAGGACCAGAACTTCCTTCTCTTTGTAACTTGCTGCGTTTGAAGGAGGGAATCAGATGGGAGATATGTTAAAGTATACTACTATTGAGCACTTTGTTGTTTAATACCTCCCTTCAAACTTCACTTGCCACCTATGCAAGTTCACGTTGAGTTCTTTGTGCTCTGGATGGTGACTGCGGAGTCTGAAGAATGTTAAGAACCTGTACTGAAATAATGCAGTGCTACTGAAATAATGCAGGTAGGGGGGCTGCTGGTGAAATGAGTAGTGCATGAGGTGGTTTCTCATGTCCATGTAGGTCTTGGTTATGTATTGCATGGTAGGTTTTTACTGTTGGACTCAATCTTGAAGGTCTTCTGTAACCAACGTAATTCTGTGGGTCTTACAGGTCCATACTTTTCATCTCTTTCCTCAAGTTGCATTCAAGATGCTTGGCTTTGCTTTAGGGATACCCATACATTTCTTAGAAGACTTCCCAGTCTTGTATTCAAAGTATAGAAATTAGTCCAAACAAGTTCCATCCTTAGCATTGCCCTAGTCACAGTCCATAAGGACTTAACTGTTTACATGTAGGAGGAAGGCTGGAACACAACACCATGCTTTGAGGCAAAAAGGTTATTTCTTCAGTGGAATGGAAAGCCTTATCTTAGTGATATTGTAAAAGTCAAATCTGGTATTTCTGGAAATACTGTGAAAACCTAAAATGGAAAGAGAAGCTCTTATCTTGCAAATTCTGTGATCCTTTACTGTGATTTGACGAATGAGTTTGGAAAGAAAAATTGTCTCATGCCAATTAAAAAGCTGTATTGCTGGCACGTTATTATCTATGGTGTTGTCTCCTGCTGAAGTTTTTTTCCCCCTTTATTCTTCAGAGGTTTCACTCAGTCAAACTTCTTGTGTGAATTGGTTATAGAGGCATTAAAATAGGCACATGGCTGAGTTGATGGAATTTCTGTGCAAAGTTATTTCGTTTATAGTATCCCTATTGTGTATTGTTTGCTGCGCTGGGTGAGAAAGTACTGCAAGAAATTTTCCTCTGTAGCTTTTCTGAGCACTTCCTTTGACTCATGGAATAATAAAAATGCATTGAGATTCATGGCATAGTCGATTAATCTTTAGATGCTCTTATTCCCTAGTTTGATGTCTTTTTGCACTATTGTCTTACCTATTTTGTGGAGAACAGTCACCAGCTGCTCACCCCTCCAGCTACTGTCTGTCAATGCTGTTTCTAAAGATACTGGCACGCATCAACCTAAAATCTTAGATTCAAGATAGTTGCTTCCCTGCAGGGTGCAGTTGCCCTCTCTGTCACCAAGGAGAGTGCTGTGTTCCCATGCTATCAAAACTGATATTTGAAAACTTGTCTTCACTGGCGACTGGCTTGGTTCTTCCACTTCAGTAGAACCTGAGCAATGCATATGAGTGAGCTTTCCCACTTAAATGGGAAAGCAGCTTAAGAGATTAAGAGGAAATGCCAGTTCCTAGAGAGTTACATCTACAGACACATGAGCACTGAACATATATCAGTGTGTTTAGCAAGTTATATGTGGGGCTTCCCATATTATGCTCTCTTTGCTCTGTAAAAATGAGTACTAAATTAACATCAAGAAATGTTTACACTAATACTTATAAATGAAAGTGGGCTGCATTATTTAAATCAGTTTGCTTGCATATTTCTCTGTCCTGTAAGCATTACTGAAATGATGGAAATAGGTTCAATAGCCTTGCTTCTTCTAGAGGAGGTCTTATATATATATTATGCCACATGAATATATATATATAATATCACATGAATATATATATATATATATATATTATATGTGCCTCTAGAGAGATTCTGTAGCAGAAATATAAAAGTGTCATTCAAAACAGACTGCAAATGTTTGGGAAACTGTCATACTTATCCAGAGTCTAGTTATCTAGAATGCCTTGAATATTAGTTTTCTAATGTATATTTGGGTCATATTTTTTACAAATTTATGAATTTATTTTTGAGAAAGTACTCTTGCTTTTTAGCCAAGCAAGCTGAGTTTTCAGCTGAGTCTTTTAGCCTCTCAGTTGCTTTAATGTACATTATTTGTGAATTTCTGTCAAGAACATGTGCTCTGTCACTGAAGGCTTTAAAGGTGGGTAAGGTCTGGAGAAGTATAACAGAAATTTGTCTTTATTATGGATCTAGTGGAACTGCTAAAGTGAAAGCCTCGTATTTAGTGGGAAGGGGCTGGAGGGTGCCCATCAGCACAGAAAGTGCTACATCACTGTGGATGTACTGCTGTGAGAGAGAGGCTGAGGACTTGGAGCAAAGTTTTTCCTTCTCCTTATCCAAGACTTCACCTGCAGAAAGAGCTCCCTTACTTGGACTTCCAGTTTCTCTTCACAGATTTGCTTATTTTTGCATCTAAAATTCTCTTGCCCTGTTATTGTGATACCCTCCTTACCTCTGCAGTCCAGGCAAAACTGCCCCTTATGTTTAAAGTTAATAGGTTTTGCAGGTTGCCTGTCTGGTTTAGACTGTTGGAGAAGGTTGCAGTGGCTGCAATAAAGAACTGTCTGGATGCAACAAATTAACAGCGTCCAGAACACAGACACCAGTGTGTCAGTACACAAATGGGAAAAAAAAAAAGAATGCAGTCTTGTACTTTTTTCCTCAATGCTGTTAAGTTTCTTGTTGCAGGGCAGCTAAGAAAATAGCATCTAGGGTATCGGATTATCAGATCCCTTCCTGATTTCTGATCACCTTATTCCTTCTACCCACTCTCTTCACAGTAACTTTTGAAGCCAAGAACTGTCTTCAGCCACTCAAAAGAAGAAATTTTAACAGGAAATGTTGTTCTTCCAACTTACATGAAAATATATTTAAACATCTCATTGCTAAGGTGATGTGATATTTCCCAATTTTCCCTTTCACTTGAAGTCACCCAGAGTTCCCATTCCAAAGGAGGTTTTTTCTACCTTCCTATTCATCCTTTGCAATAAGCAAGGACTTTGCCTCACTCTTGTCTTGAGCCTTGTCCCACAAAACAAATGAGATGAAGAAACTTGTGTGAAAATGCTGGCATTGAATGAGGCAAGGTCACTCTTATCCCACCTTCTGTGTGAAGGTCTGTGTGTGTGTTGGAGGAGAAGAGGGGATAGTTTTGCTGTGGGTTGACTTTTGAAGTACCTCATCAGAAGGGACTCTTCAAGTGACAGCCCAGTGACCTAGTATTACCTGTGGCACATGTTCCTGGAAGGATTACGTTAGTTTGGTGCCAGCATTTTGACCAGAAAGACAAAAGAATCTTTTTTATGCCATCTGCCAAGAAAAATAGTTGGTGTGGAAGCAAAGAAAAAAGTATGATGACAGGCTTCCAGCTGCTTTAAAATCAAGTTTGATCTGGTTTCTGGTTTATCTGGTAAAAATAAGTGTAGTTTGTGTGTGTGATATTAGCCCAGGCCTTGTGATTCAAGCTGCAGCATAATTTTCAGTGTAAAACATGTCGTTTACTCACAGAGGTTCTACACTGTGCTCTTAAAGGGGAAGTTTTTCCAGTTGGGGATCTTCCAGAAACAACCTTGTGGAGGATTAAACCTAATTAATAGTACATTTTAATTACCATAAAAAGCTGTGGTTATGATTGTGAATGACATTTCAGGATGTGAAGTGCAAAGCAGTGTCTGTTTTTTTCTTAGGTGTAAGTGAAAGCTGTATCGGTCTTGTCTGGTAAAATAATACTTGAGATTAAATTTATTTCTGTAGTGGAGTGCAGGATGGATCAGGCAGTGGTGTGTGCAGCAGCTACAGACATAGTCATCCCCTGTGTGGTGGCAAGTATGGTGGTATGCCTAGCACAAAGAAAACAGAGGGACCAAAAGTTAACTCGAGAAGTGAGGTGTTTCTTTGAGAGATTCTGTGGTGTTTCCACTCATGGTATTGGTCCATGGGACCTGCAGAACCTTCTGAAAAATGAATTGCCATGAAATAGGTACTAATGCATGTTAGAAGGCCATTACCTGGATCTGTTTTTCTGTTCTCCATGTGTTGACAGGAGAGATCCCACTATTATGTGTTTTCCTTGAATGATTTTTTAAATCTATTGTAGCTGAACCCTGTGTTATGCCAGGAGGAAGATGATGCCAAGGAGGCAGATGTTTATTGGTTTGTGTTCTTTTTGTTCTCACTCTTTAAATTGAACACATGTAGGAGAAGCTGGGGGAGATGTAGGGCCAAAGTACAGTCCTCTGTGAAACTCTGTGTGGGAGATGCACAGCCTTACTCTTTTTTTGTGAAGCCCTGGGCTTCTTCCAGATAACCAGGTCACCTCTGTCCTGCAAGTCAGCAGCTCTGCTCTACAGTATGAAACCTGCTCCTAAATTTCTTGGCAGTGTGGGCTGCTATAGTAAGGGGACTGCTCATCTATTGCATACCTAAGGGCTACACCAGCATGCATAATTTATGTAAGGGTCTTATATAAGCCACGGCCCTTCAGCATGTCCTACAAAGTCAGTTCACTGCTGTACTGCATCTAGTTCTTGCTGCTAGTATCTAGCAAGGCTTGCTTCAAGGTCACCCATGTTACACAGGATGGAACAAGATCATCTGCAATGATTTGGCTGTAGTGTGGATCTTCGATTTTCTGTCATCTGAGCTTTCAAAAAAATACCTGTAGTGAAACCCACCTGCACCTTCTTGCCAGGTCTAGGTCAAACTGCAACTTCCCCTTATCAAATAGAGGTTTTTGGCTTGGGTGAACAAGGGAAAATTGCTTGCAGGTCCAGGACAGCTGCATAGGTAGGTCTGTTTGCAAGACTGTGGGTGAACAGCAGTGACTCTCCCAGTTGCATCAGTACAACTCTCATCAAGAGGGCAACTGCCCTCTATGAAGCCCTCATGGAAAATTACTTTAGATTGGGTAATTCTGAGATTTGAATCCATGTTACTGGGTGGCTTCCCTCAGGGTGATGCAAATAACATCATTTCTTGGGGATTACAAACAGCATCTGGTTTTCTCTGTGATGTCTTTTCTAGAGATCACAGACTAGGCAAAAGAAAAATCACTTACTTACCTGTATTTACCTACGTGTCTTACCTCTTCAGGGGCCAGTATCTACACACACAAGGGGTTGTAGTGAGCTGTGATATCTGTGCTGCCTGAGGTCTTCTTTCCC
Source organism: Calypte anna (assembly GCF_003957555.1). Lineage (NCBI taxonomy): Eukaryota > Metazoa > Chordata > Aves > Apodiformes > Trochilidae > Calypte > Calypte anna. The sequence continues at coordinate 32,604,404 of NC_044244.1, forward strand.
AAGGTGATAGTCATAAGCATTATCAGGATGCACACATGCCTTGTCACTGACTGTATCTGTCTTGTGCTGCTCTGTTTTGTGTAACCCTATCTGATTTACACAGTGTTTTTGGTCAGATACTGAGATTCTGACGCCTTGTGTGGCAGTGTGATAGAAAGCCTCAGAGCTACTCTCATTGCTGGTGCCATTGGTACCCTTGTGCCCTTTCATGTTGCAAAATGTTCTCCTTTCCTTTTCCCAGGCTTGTGCTACCTACAACCCTGCTGTTGTAACAACATGATGGTGAAGTGTTTAGGATATCACATGGCTTCTGACAACCCTCCAGCAGCCAACACCTGAGCTGCTGCTATCTAAAGATAAATTTTGAAGCAGCACACAAATAGTTCAGGTGCCATGAGGACCTTCTTCAGGAGGCCCTAATGCAGGTGGCCTGGCTGGTCACAATAATCATGATCATCCAGGCCTGGCCAGATGGCTGTGGTCAGCTCATGCATGCCAAGGCCAGGCTTGGCATTTGCCCAAAAAATCCTTTATGGTAATCCTGATCTTTGTGGTGCCCTCCAGAGCCTCCTACTGGCACGTGTGGCAGGAGGGGTTGCAGGCAGCTGGAGCCACCCTCAGAAGAATGAGGAGAGGTAGAGAGAGTGAACCACTGGAACTGAGCTGTGTACAGGGCTGCTTCCCAGAGCCAATCCACTCTGGCACTTGTATTTCAAGGCCAAAATTTGCAGTTCCCTATATGGATGTCAGTATTGTTCAGTCCAGTTATCAAAGCTCAAGAATGTGCAATACCATCCATAATGATAGCTGCAGATGCCACAGTGATTGATGGGACAGTACATGTGGAGCATTTACTGTTAGAAAGCAATCCAAAATGTTTCATTACTCACAGTCCAACATATTTATTACTGTCAATCATGGAGTACCATATCTACTAGCAAAAAACTAGGCTACATCCACAGGATGTGTTGTATAAAGACCTAAAAGTAGTTTGAGGTAACAGATGGTAACTCTCGGTCTGTTACATAAAAATATTTGTAAAAGTCAGGGAAAAAAATAAAAATAGAATTAATTCAGTCAAAATTTCCCGCTGGTTTAAAGAACGTATTGAGATTATATCTGATGGATAATAGAAATGCCTGATAGGAAAATGCAGTGGACCCAGTGGTTTGAAAATTAAACCTAGGTGGTAGAAGAGGAGGGTGTCCCTCCTCTTTACGTCCTTTGGAATTGTTTGAGTAAAAAGATGCACAGCTTTTTTCTGGATGGTCAACACCATTTTGGTTCACCATGCTTACAGACCTCTGGGTCTGGTCACAATAAAAAAAAAAATCCTCAAACCATGGTAAGGCAGCAGTGACTGAGGTGATCTTGCCATCTTTACTGGCTCTGCTCTGGTCCCACCCATCACTCAAAATACCAAGACTTGGTTATTTTTGCCCCTTTAAGCTTCAGTTTCTCCCTCATTCTTTTCTAGTCCTTCTAATTTTTGCCTTTATGCTAATCAGTTCTCCTTAAAAACCTTGTCTTCTGTGACCTTGTGGCCAAGTCAAAAGCAGTGTCTTTGATATGATAATAGTTTTGGCAGAGCTTGAGGTGGCTGAAAGATGCTGCATATGTTTTCATTCCTAGTGGCTGGTATGGAAAAATCTAGCATGATGAAATGACATTTTCTTTTTTGTTTAGCATTTATATTTTTTTGCCCTTTCGTGTTTGTTATGTTTCTACCTCCCTTTTGGCTTCATCATGTGAATCTCTAGGCTATTTCAGTTTGTTTTCCCATCTCTAAAAACACTGTTAACACTATTATCAACGCCTTGGTTTGTCAAGACTGTCAAAACAGGAGTGTTTTTTTGTTTGTTTGTTTTCCCATATGTTTATATCTAAAATGATGGGAACGGGATACAATGAAGATTTAGGTTACCCTTGGAATGATGTAACTGAGTAGGATTTGCTACTCCCTCCCCCACGTTTCTTTTAAAGGGCTTGTACATCTCTAGGGTGGTTATCTGTGATAGAATTAAGCTGGATGAGATTGCTGGGCTCATAACCCTGAGATTTAATACGGTACAAGACAGCACCACATCAACTCCTTTGATCTGATTTTGGCAGCAGACATGAACCAAGGCAGGGACTATGTGTCATTAAGCAAAGAATTAGAAAAGGGGCTGGTGTCATGGTGATCCTCTTGAAGTAGACTTCTGCTGCAGTGCTTCAGTATACAGAAAGAAAGCTATTAAGCTGAACAAAGTGATCTTCTCTTCATATAGCACTTGGTTATTGTATGTTGAAGCACTGGTCATCTTAATTCAGAAAGAAATGGAACTATTGGAGAAAATTGAAAGAACAAAGTGTTTTGGAAAGGAGTCTGAAGACACAAACCATGTGTGTATTCAGCAGATGAAAGAAAAGGATGGAAGGTAACATAGCACTTAACAACTGGCAAAGTAAACTGATTGTGGGAAGCTTTTTATAATACACAGAGGCACAGTAGAAGCAGGATTCAAAGCTGGGTCATCAAAAGAGGCATCCCTTTTTACTTGGTGATGTGGGCCTAGACCTGCCTTTTGTAGGAGTCAGTAATTCTGCAACCCTTACTGTACTTGAATTCCTCAGCTCCATTGAGTCCAAAAGGACAATGACCATGCTAATGGTCCTTGTCTTCTTTCTGCAGTGCAAAAATCTGCAGACTGCCCATGGCTATTAATTGAAAGTTGTGTCAGCATTGTCCTTCCTCTTCTTCTCTCTTGGACAAGAAAAAGAAAGTCATTAACAATGCACTGTTGTAGTATTGTGCACCACTGTTTCCTTCGTAAAACACAGTTATTGGTTGTCTGTCACTAGTGTTTCCTTGGCTTCATGTTCTGCCACCTTCACTGTTCCCAGAACTCAAGCAAAACTTACATTCCTGGTTCAGGCTCACAAGCCACATGTCCACCTCTAATTTAGGGATGTTGTTTTGGCCTTTGGAATGATTCCCTTCTTTCTGCAACCATAAAGAATCAACTTCCGTGTTGTCCTTTCTGCTGGATGTGACTCTTCTGATGGACATCTTAGTGTATGGAATGTAACCACAGCTGTGCAATCACCAAAACCACTTCTGGCTTCTCTCTTCCCTGCCTCTGGGCAGCCTTCTCCTTTCCCACTGGCAACAACTGCCACCCATAGGCTTGGTCTGCAGAAGCCCGTGGTTGTTTGGTCTCTTTTCCACTTAGATGGAGAAACTTCTGCCTATCTTAAACTGTTCAGATATAGATACTTTCTTCCTTGAGCAGCCACTGAACTCATTGTCCTCTGCCTGTCACCAAAAGCCAAGATAAGTCCATACTAATGGGGTGTTAGTGAGTGAAACCCACTAACCCCCAGGCTTGGCTCATTGCTGCACATTTACCCAAAAGGTGAGACAATCACTGCTGTAGTGGCCTGGGAAGAGTGAGGGTGGCTGCTGCTGAAAAAATGCACCTCTTGTGCATTTTTGCACAGCTTTGCAGCTCATTTTTGCCTGGTTTTATTTGCTGTCGTGTGAACAGGCTCAGGAGGTGCTATGCTGGCGCCTTGAAGGAAAAGGGCTGGTCAGAAAAACTCTGCAAGCCAGAGTCTTTGCACAGCTGATAGGACTGTGGGTGGGGTGGTCTTTTTGGTTTTTTTTTAAAGTAGTCAGTGGCAAGTTCCTCATCTATGTATCTGTTGGTGTTGTAATTTAAAAACCCTTGTTTCTTATAAATGGAGAGTTTGTGTGCTATACGAAAAAATTGCTCGTCTGCCAGTGGAACTGCTTTGGCCAGTGGGTTACAATCATTTAAGTGTCAAGGCGTTTCTTTCATTGAAGCCTACCTTCCTCTGCTGTCACCACTGGATTTGTCTGGGAATAGCACGTTGCTTCTCTTTAGGTGTTTATTCAAGTACTGCTACTCCAAAGGGTTTTGTTTAAGTTTTAAACTGTGGTTAAAAAAACCAAAACAAAACACACACACAAAAAAATTCACAAGCAAAACCAAGATCTCTGCACCAAGAAAGTTATTTCTTCTCCAACACTATTTTTAATATTTTTATTGTTTTGTTCTCATCTTAATTCCAGCAAGTTTTGTTATCCAGGTTACAAAAAATGTTAGAAACATTCTTCATGCAAGTGTGTATTTCACCTATGTCTTTTTTTACTATAGAAGGCAACTGGGGAATTGCTGGATCCACAGCTGGTTATGGTCAGTATCCCTTTGAAGTAATGCAGATCATATGCTCCATTTACAGAACCATCTGAGCTACTGCTACAGGAAGAAACTATTCACTTGACAAGGGCCATGAGATCAGTCTACATTATGGTCTGCTTCTTATGAATAAAACCACAAGGAAAGCTGTGATAAAGGCTAATTTCCTTAGATTCCTCATTCTTTTCTACATGGATGATAGATTTATTTCTTAAGCATCTGTGTTTGTGCCAAGAGATTTTTCTCTAAACCTAGTGCTGAGAAATTGCTCTTCCTCTCCAAGGACACTCCACTGTGGTCTGCTGCAGCATAGCCAGCTCAACTTAATCCCTGCCTTGTTCAGACCTTGAAAGGAGCCCTTTACAGATTTTTTTCAGGAAACTTGGACTGAGATTTTTTTCAGCTGAACTTGGGGGGAACCAAGTGGGAGAACGAGGACTTGAGCTAGATAGTGCACAGATGAGTCTGGGGGTTTGGAAGGAGCAGTCTGAAGCTATGCCAGAAATGACTGACCTTTTCTATTGAACCTGAAAGGACTCCTTTGAGGAGTCTTCAGCTATTGCCACAGCACTGTCACCTGAAACCACAGACTGGTGCAATGGCTCCATTGTTAGGTGACACTTTGAAACAACCCTAATACTGAACCTGACCCCAAACACGGTTTCCCATTTGTAGTTCAGGTGTGTTGCTCTGCAATACAAGTTGTCAGGTTGCCTTTGTATTTCTGGTAAGTGCCTGTAAAGCTCTACTTGTCTTAAAACCTACAGGAAAAAAGATAAAGGAGTAAACAAACTCTCTGTCTCACTGTCATACCTGAGGTTATCAGGAGTGCCTGTGCTTGGTAAATACAGAAACAAAAGCAGGAACTGTTTGAAAAGCAGCACACGTGGTTGTATTTTCTCTCCTTCTTACCTGCCTTTTTTAATCCAGTGTTCCTGCAGTTTGGCACTCTGCAGGATGGGTTGTGAATCTTTGCATTTATTTTGGTATTTGCAAAGGATGGGTGCCACAGTGAAGGAAAACTGGTTCAGGTAAGAACATTCTGCTTAATATAAAAAATATATTTATAAGTAGGTCTTTAATAATTGCACATGTGTAAGATGAAAATATGATAATTTTCTCCATTGATAAATATGCTTCTTTCTTGATTTTCCACTTTTGCTGTTTTTTTCTATTTGTATTTACAAAGTAACTTCCATCTCCTTCACATCTCCTTCAAGTGATTATGCAGTTTGACAAAAAACCAGATCTTTACACACATGTAGAAAATATTTTTTAAATTAATACATATTTAAAGGCACTTTTTCACAGCTTTGCCTCCTGGATCTTATTTTCCTTTTTTTTTTTTTTTTATTTAAATGATTTTGACCATTCCCATGTGATCATTTGCACTAGTCTTTTCAAAAAATGTACTGTATTAAAGAGAATCCTAAGTCTATGACTGAAATACTGAAATCAGACCAGTTTCAAACATAAACTAATGATCTCATTTGTCTTGCATAAAATACATGCTTTTTATTTTTGTTGGAACAGTATTACCTTACTATGTAATGAATGTAAAATATCTCTCCCGATTCAATGTTTCTATAACTTAACCCCTTCCTCCTTTTCTGAATTTGGGTCCTTTTTTCTTGTTAGGACTCCTTCACATCTTTCATGATGCTTTTGTTTATTTCAGGTGACTTCTTTATTGAATTTTCAGTGACTATATTGTTGCTCTTTTCCATTTCAAATAATCCCACTAAGAATCTTATTTTTCCTATAGCAGCCCACAACTGTTAATGAACACACTGAGAAGTGCGTTGCAGGAACAGATCCTAATGGAACACCTAAAAAAATCTGCTAGTTCGTGTGTAATACTAAACACACTATTGGTGTATAATACTAAACACACTAAATGCACACCAGTGCATTTCTTCTCTCTATTACATTTGTTTTTCAATCACAGAAAGTAAGTGTGGTTAGTTGCACTTGTGTTCTGATTATCAAGTTGACTGATACTTAATTATTGTCCTAATGATGCTTGAAATTCTGCCAGTAAACTTAGTAATTCATAAGAAACACTGAACTCTAAGCCCTTGCACACACATTTTGAAAAAGTTTGTGTACTTTCTGTTTGCCAGAGCTCTCTCACCTCACCTAACTTGATTATGTAGAAATAATGGTGAATAACTCCAGCTAAATATTGCTGTTTCCTTTTCTTCTCTGAAAGCAAAAATCTCTTCTAAGAGAAATCCTAGCTACAACTTGTGACAACAATGTAAGCTTAGATGGATTCCTGAAGACAGGAGCAAAATGAGAGAGGAGACAATTAGATGAGTGGCTCTTTGTAGGTATTGACCAAAAGAGGACACTTGGGAAAAAGGCAAAAAAGAACCAGAAGTGACTTTTCAAAGAACTGATGCACAATCCAGAATCACAAGGCTGGCTAGTGAAGGAAAAATAAAGTTGTGGGACAAGTTTCCTTGGCTGAAAGAGAGAAAAGAGAAAAAGAAGGAAGAAAACAGATTTAGCAGATGAGTAGAAGAGAGAAGGCAGTGATAGTGTCTGGTGCCCAAGGAGCAGTGGACATGATGAATGTACTGTGAAAGAGAGCAGATGACAGAATGCTTTTGACAGGAGAAGATTTGTAGTCTAAATAAGATGAAATTATCATCAGAAAGAGGAAGTGTGTGTAATGGGTACTCCTTTCTGAAGAAAAATGGGTAGGCTATCGTGAGAATGGATCCAGAAGTATGTTTGTTAAGTTAAAAAGTATAGATTTGGATCTGAAAACTGTAATGATCCAGTGAACAGCAATGTACAGATTTCCTAGAAACCTCAGTGGAATTTTCCTTTTTCCTGAAGAGTGAAGGACAAAGGTGTGATGACCAACAGACAACTCAAGAGTTGGTGCTACGATTAATGAATCACTTGAGAAAAGTGAATCACGTTTGGAAAAGGATTATATCACAATGGATATGCTAGTATACTGGATATTTTCTGAGATTCAACTTAGAGCCATGCAGGGGGCAGGTAGGTTGAGAGAGAGCTGTATTTACATATAGTCCATGACTGCATGAAGAGAAGGAGGAAGGCAGGGCATAGGATATGAAGGCTCATCAGAGAGCATGGAATGGAGAAAGACAGACATCCTGCTGCTAGAGCAATGGTCATCCTAGACAGACTTCTGGGATCAGGGGGGAAAAAAAATGCCACAAAAGGCTAGTTTTAAGAAAGCTTTTTGTAAAGTCATGAGAAGGCTTATGTGAGACAGTTGCAAAACCAGCAGGGAATAAAATCTGGGTTTTCAAGAGCCCCTCGCTATTGTATGTTCTTAAATGTTTATCTAGATCTTCTCCAACTGTTTCTCTTGAGCCTTTCTTATGACAACTTCTTTTTGTTAACCCCTGTTTTGTAGCATCATGCCACAGTTACTCACTTAGCATTGCAGCTCAGTAGTTTTTAAGCATTTCAGCCTACCCCATGTCTCTTGAAACAGAAGGTAAAATAAATCCATAGTCACACTCTCTTTTGTTGTTCTTTCTTCCTCAAAAGCTTGTTCTGCTTTGTAAAGGAATTGGACTTGCTTTCTTTAACCAATTACTTTGCCATGGCTGAACACTTTTAACCTAAGTTTCTAAGAAAACAAAGTTTATGTGATTATGCATCTGCTAATCTTTTCTGATGAGCCTTGAATCCATTGGCCTATTTAATTCCGATCTGACCATCAGGAAGAGAAATTAGAAATACTAAGTTTTTGAAAAAAAAAAATAAAAAATAAGCCTTTATCTCAACAGCTTGATAAAGAAGAGAGCCTGCTAGTGGAAAGACTGTAAGAGCTCACTTTCACCAGTTACCATAAAATTTATGTGAGAAGTAATCCTAGAGGCACAAATCCAGGGGAAACCAGGGTTGCTTGGTTCAGCTTCTCAGATCCTTCCAAATTCCCAGTCCTTGCTGTAGAGCAGCACCAGGTTGTGGCATTCTTAGGACTTTAGCCTAGAAGAACTGGGGTTCTCAAGACATGAGAACATGATAGCACTATCTCAGCTGACAGTCAGATGCCTGATTTAACTTTTACTGTAGTGCTTGTGTAGATAGAGTGGGACATTGGATGGAAATGGCTAGCATAAATGAAGTCTTTGTATTTTTGAGTGTCTTTTATCTTCACCTATTCTATGGCTTCTCTCCCTGTTGTTCCCCAGATTCTGGTGGTTTACATCTCCTAGTTTCAGAAATATTGCTACTGTTAGAATATTCCTTTTTCTTCTTTTTTTTTCCTTCTTTTTTTTTTTTTTTTTTTTTTTTTTTTTTCTTCTATTTTCTGACAAATCCCAGTTTCACTGTTCTGTACTTTCCAGATTGAATTAGAGCAACCTTATAGCAACCTTCCAATATCTGAAGGGGGTCTACAAGAAAGCTGGGGTAGGGCTTTTTACATGGGTGTGTAGTGAGAGGACCAGGGAAAATGGTTTAAAATGTGAGGAGGGGAGATTTAGGTTAGGCATTAGAATGAAATTCTTTAATTTGAGGATGGTGAGACCCTGGAATAGGTTACCCAAGGAAGTTGTGGGTGCCCCCTCCCTGGAAATGTTCAAGGCCAGGTTGGATGGGGCTGTGAGCAACCTGATCTGGTGGGAGGTGTCCCTGCCCATGCAGGGGCTCTGGAGCTGGATGATCTTTAAGGTCCCTTCCAACCCAAAATATTCTATGATTATGTGATTCTATGAATAAGTCTGATGGGAGAGAAAATATGATGAACACATAAAAAACAATATAAGGAAAACAATTGAAACTCAAGAGCTTTGCTAAACTAGTGGGATACATGAATGAATCATTCTTGGTCCTAGTTTTATAGTACTGCTGCACCCCCCACCTAGGAAAGCTTCTACAGAAAGTGTACTTAAAACTAGCATAGATTTTCTCAATGCTGAATGATGAGCATATATCAAAATAGTCTCTTTTCAAAAGTAAAAATTCTACCTTTAGTACAAAAGATAACGTGATGAGAACAAGAATATTTAATATGGTTCTTTCATGAAGTGCAGTGTTTAAGAATATAGGGTAATGATGTTGAAGCTATGTGTGTTTGCCATGATGTTAGGAATAATGACATTACAGATGAAGCATATTTCCACTAAATTTTGAGCAATTAGTTCCTTTCCATAGGAAGGAGACTGAAAAGAGAAAACATGATATTCAGCATTTTTTGTGCTAAATAAATGCTTTCTATGTAAGCAATCTAATTCCTGCTCCCCATCTCAAAGTCTGCTTTTGTGCATGACTCACACAGACATTCTGCAACACTTTTATACCTGTGGGTAAAAGCTGTAGCCTGGAGGATGGTGCTCTGTATATGAGGTGGAGTCAGCACCTTCATCCTAAAGATAAACATGTTTGATCATCATCCTTGATCTCACAAACTCACTTTGATAACCCTCAGCCAGTGGGGTACTGCTTTCCATCTGTTGCTGTATCACGTGTTTGCACACTAAACTGATAACTTTTAAACTCTCCAGCAAAGCTCCCAGAGGCCTTTCCTCTCATATATGTATTGATTGGAATCACTTGGAGTTGAAAAAAATTGCCAGTGGCTTTGTGATGCATTTCAGGGAAGCAGAATTGAGGTTTGCAAATGACTCCCCTTATTGCAGTCCTGCAGCTCCAAGACTCTTCTTGGAGGCTTTCTCTTACCTCTGCATTTATATGTAACGTGCTGTACACCTGAGTAATAATTAACAGCTTTTTCATGAGGAGTGAATCAAGCTGGGTAGGTTATTAGAGATGATCCTTACTCAGGGAGATCTCAAGTAGTGTTAAATCTTCTGCAAAGGTAAACACCACCCTCCTCCACCCCATCATGAGTTAGCTCCACAAAATTTGTGCTAGCATTTTCCTGGCATGGAAGCAAACATAAGCACAGTGTTCGCTTTGGCTGCCAGAGTGAGCTCTAGAGCTTGGTACACGGAGCAGTGAGTTCATCTCCAGCCTGCCCTGACAGGAGGATTTGGTTTGAGTTGGCACAGTCTGTGTGGTTCCTCTCCTGCTGGTGATGCCGTCCCCACGGTGCTGGTTGGTCTTCCATGGTGGCAATTTGCCAATGCCTCATCCTCTGGTGGTCTCCTGCCTTGCCTCCTGCTCCAGTGGCAGGGGGTGTCATGAGCACTTGCTCAGCATTTCTGGGGCATCACCCTCACCCCAAACACTTTCCCTTGCCTGCATCCCATCTGTGTCCATGAATACAGCACTTCTTGTAGCTCAGGATTTTCGCTCTCAGCCTGCATTTTAGGAGTTTTTGTGGACATGATACTTTGCTGTAAGATTTGCAGCATTTTGGCTAGAGATTGCAGAGAGGCACTCACAAAGCCAGTTCTGTTTATGTTGTCCACTCCTCAGGCACGAGTGGGCTTTTCCTGGTGCCACCACCTCATCTGAGGCCAGCAAACCACCCACGCAGTGCCATCTCCTAAACTGCTGGCATGTTTAAAGGACTTGCAACACCATTTTTTGTTTTGTATGCAAATAGCTGGAAGTGGCTTTAATTGCAGTGTTAGGCAGTTGATTTTCTTCCAGGGTGTTTCAAGGGAACTCAGCTTCTGGTTTATATTGTAGGGAGCAGTCACACCATGAGTTGAAGTGGAAGGATTGTGGGTGAGAACCAGAGCTAGGAGTGGCAATGCAACATCAGAAATTTCTCTTCCCATGTTTTAATAATTAACACCTTTGAGCTTGAGCATATTGGGCTGCTGAGAGCTCTTGCGGTAATTAAAGACACCTTTCCTTGCAAATGGTTCTCAGAAATTCAAAGAAGAAAAAAAAAAAAGGAGGGTGATTCTATGATTCTATGTATAAAAACCCCACCTCACTGGACTTGTCAGTTATTCAAATTTTCTTCAAAGTTTTGGTCATCTCAAATGGTTTCTCTGGTTCTTGCTGAAGCAGCATTGTTTTTGTTAACATAGTAGCAGAAAATTTTTATTTAAAAAGTACATTCTAGTCCTGAACTGCTGGTGCTTCAGCAGTAAACAAGCCACATAGTTTGGACCCTAAGTTGTCAATTAAACCGTGCTTAGGAATTTTTAACATGAGAGCTCTGAGATGGAATCCCACAGTCTCCCAAGATGTCATGTGTCACTAACCTTGTAGGATGCGTTTACACTTAGGTATGTAATACTGACAGGTGTTAGGATGAAGTCAGTGATAAATTAAGGGATCAACAAAAAACCCCAAGGCAATCCATTTGGTAAAAAGCAGTCATTCCTTTGGAAGTGTTTGCGACGCCTGTGCTGCTGAGGATGCTTATTTGTAGTTTTCCAGAATTAGATTTGAACCCATCTAGAGTGGGCTTTAGGTGGGAAGAACTATCTAGTGTTATTTTGGGAGGAACAAAGATTTCTTGGTATGTGGGCCAGAAGCAGCACCTTTATTTTCTTTATTTAGGAGAATCTTGTCATGGGTAAAAACACTGTTTAGAAATGTTTTAGTGTGCTGTTTACATTATTAATAATTTTTTACCCCATAAAGTTGAATTTAAATAGAGTAATACGGCATATAGTTTATTACCTTCTCCTCGTGTCCCTACAGCATGCTATAGGGACCAAGACACGAATGATGGAGACACAAGTTGATGGCAAGAAGATGCCCAGGCTGACATACAGCTTTCTGTATTCTTCAGGTCTGTAATACGTGGGCTTCAGCTTTGGTTTATTTTCATGGGGGTTTTGAGCTTGTTTTTATTGTTACCATTTCCCTCTCTGCACCTCCCTCTGCCCTTTTAGGGAGATAGATGTCTGTTTAGGCATTTATTCTTCAATGTCTTGATAATGTATATGAGATTTCATGGGGATTTTCTCTATATTTCATAATTTGTTCTATTGCCGTGTCTTTTAATTTTTTAAAAATAACTGTTATTATTTCATATTTTGAGGGTTGAAATATTGTTTTCTGGTCTCCTTCTCCACCAACCCCATTGTATGGATATTAAGAGGACTACCTTAGTTTCAGGTCAGATAGCTTTTCATCAGGCTGGTGAAATGACTGCAAGCATTCATCCCCCGTGGATGAAAGCCCAGCCGGCAGCATTTATGTTTCCCACCTTGAAAAGTGGCAAGACAATTACTGAGATCTTTGTAGATGGGCTTTAAAAGCTGGGCATAATCCAGCAGTGAATGAAATGCAGAACTGTCAAAATTGGTGACATTTAACCCAACCACACGTCAGTCCAGGTGGCAAGATAAATCGGCACTCAACTGTTTCCAGCCCATTTTCCTGGTGAGTGCTCTAAAATACAAGGAACAGTTTTGGCACCTCCTGTGTGATTTTTGTACACGTGCATTCACTTGTGCAAACACACTTCCTTCTATATTTTTATTTTCTGGTGTCGGTAAACTTTTAAAGCGTTTGTCTTTCATTTCACACCCCTCTTAAAAACAGTTGTTCCTCTGGAGAGAGAGTGCTCACTTCTCCCTTTGCCTTTCATCCTTTCTCTTATTTGTGTGACGGAATTGCATCACTCACTCGTGACATTTCAGTAGTAGAAGCTATGCTCATTTTAACCAAAAAACATTCCTCTGAAATAAAACCTAGGTATATTTATTTGTCAACTGATGCGCTCTGTAAGCTCCATTAAGAGGACTAAGTGATAAAAAATAGTAAAACGTGAAGTGTTTAGGTGGTACTGAAATCTGCCTTTAAAAAGAGCAAGAGCCAGCAATCCCTTGTGCCAACCTATTTTATCTCTTCTGAAGCTATTTTTCATTTACTGTAATGCTGAACAATTCTGTGTCACTGTGTGCTGTAGATTCCCAATAAGAGCAATGGGGAAAAAATAGTTAAGGAGAAAAAAACCAACTTGCAAATTTTGTCTATGTTTGTGTGCAGCTCGAAATGAAGCTTTACCATTTCTTAACTAATGAGGAACTTTTCCATGTGGAATAAATTCTTAGTACTTAGCAGCATTAGTAATGCTTAAAAAAAAAAAAAAAAAAAAGTATTTAAAATAGTTCAGTTGCCAACTGCCTTTGACTGTCTCAGTAAGACATTGAAACAGCCCTTCTTCTCTAAATTAATAAGGCCAATCACAGCCACACAAAGACCAGAATGACCGATCATTCTTCTGGTGTCCTCGCTATCTTTACTGAGGTCAGATAAATCACTTTCAAGCTGTTAAATCAATGATCATAAATTAGGGCTCTGTTTTTACAGTGCCTTGTGGGAAATTCTCATGGTTAAATTAATCTAACAGCTGCAGTGAAGAGCACCTCCCACAAGATCATGTCAAAAGTTCTCCCCCTCCCTCCCTTTTTTCTTCTTCTTTTTTTTTTTTTTTTTTTTTTTTTAAAGGGGAAAAAGGACTGCATGATTTGTTTTTACCTAGCACACAAAATGGAATCTCTCCGTCTATCCCTGCTAATTCGTGTTTCAATTGTACCCAGCTGTTTAAATTGCACTGTGCAGAGATTGCCTTGATCCCCAGGTGCTGGTACTCCATCTGTGCTGCTCTGAGAGACTATTTACAGCAGAGGTTAGGCCAGCGATTGCTGGGATGGAAAACTCATTTCTCAGCCTGGCTTTTATTTACACTCTTATTAAAGATCCTTTCACTCATGTTGGAATGGCAGCTAGTGGCTGCAGTGAGCGTTTGGCATCGAGCCAAGCAGCAAAATTACCATGTTGATGAAAGATAGCCTGCTTCCATTTTAACCTTTCCCTGTTCTCCCCTTTCCCTCTGTATTTGCATGAAGAAGGATGATTATTGAAAAAGATAGGGGGACAAAGGGATGAGAGAATCCTTGTCAGCTGAGCTTTTCAAGGGATAAACCAATGGTTTGTGACCAATTTGGAAAAATCCTTACTGCCTTATTAATTTCCTGCTCCTTTCCCTTAATTGCTATTAGAGCTTATTTTCACATGAAGCACAAGAGCTGCTCAGGCTCTGCTCGTCTCCTTCCCCCACTGCTTCCCTGTGCCTTGTGAAAGCAACCCCGGGATATGTCTGCAATGATGAGGTTTCTATTTCATCCCCGATGCAGGTCACACAGAGCCACAGCAACACTCTCAAAAGAATTTTTTTTTTCTCCTTACAAGAATACCTCTTAGAAATGAATCACCTTCCTGGGAGCAAGTGGCTCCTCACACATCCCATGGTATATAAACCAGGGGCAGGTGAGGGAGGTTATGAACAGCAGCCAGGGGAGACTGGCATGCAATTGTCTTGTTGTGGATCTAGATGCATTTAAAGAAGTAAAAATAGTGCCTATTTCTCCAGAAACCTCAGCACTTTTTTTTTTAGGAGCAACACAGGACTGGTGAAAAGCAAAAAACCCCCACCTTAGCTGTTGTCTTGACATTGTCAGGTGCCAGCTATAACACAGCACAAGAAGGTGGAGACCCCAAAACCTCCAGCATCCCAGCCCAACTCCATTTCTGAGGCAGACCATGACCTGAAGTGCAGCAGCAATACAGGGTCTGGACTGCCAGCACAGATGGCTTTTCTTTCTCTTTGTCTGCTTCCAGGGCAGAAGGAGAGGAGAGCCTGTGTTCAATTTCCTGAATGGAGAAGCAGTGCTTCTACTGAGAAGCTTACCAGAGATGATGGTCTTGCTCCTGAAAAGTGTTTTGGGTAACATGAAGATACCCGTTTTCATAATAACAAAAAGAGGATACAGCCTGAAGGATTTAACCCTCTACTTGGATGGTTGTATCCTACTGTTTTGTGGTTTTTTGTTTGTTTTTTTTTAGCCACTGCTGAACCTTGCAGGTCCCCAAGAATTGTTGTCTCCACTCATCACCAGGAGGCTCAGAAGCCTGATGCTGGCCAGAAGCAGGTGGCTTCACAGGACCAAGCTGTCCGAGGGTGAAATCCCACAACTTGCAGATGTAGGGAGCTTTTCAATACAGAGGCAGCTGTTGATCCTCCAAAGAATGAAGATACTGTAGTATTCTCTGTTCAATTCTTAAAACTCAAGTTTTGTTCTTTTGAAAATAAGGCACCCAGAGAAAGAGGTGCCTTGCTATTTCTTTGCCTCTAATCCCCCTAAGAAGTTTAACAGAAGCCTAAACATACATTAAGCTGTATGCTGGATAAATGACAGCTGAAATAGGTGTATTCACAGATCACTGCCTGCTGTCAGCACAAACAGATCACACCTTTCCACATCTTAGATGCTGCTCAAGTTTCTGCACTATTCTTTTTCCTATATAGGTACATAAAAATAGCTAAAAAGTTATAAATTGAATTTCAGTATTCTAAAAGAGTCTATTTATTGGAACCCAATCTGTGCCATATAGCTAACTGCAGAACTTCAGGTTCATTGGGTGCTGTGGTTTTTTTCCTAACTGGACAAGTACCTTGGTCTCCTGCTACCTGCATTCCTAGTGAAGCCAGCACTAGGGAAATCTTGCAGGAATAGTAGCAAAGAAGCTCCACAGGGAAAATTTACAGAACTGTAAATAATTTTTTCTCCCTCTCTCCTTGTTTTTTTTGTTTTGTTGTTGTTGATGTTGTTGTTGTTTTTGACACTAAGCAGACTTAGTGCATTCTTAGAAAAACGTAACCACAGCAAGACTTACTATCTGAGCACTGTGTTTAATATTTTTCCCATTCATAAAATACTTCTGTGTCTGGACCTGAGACTTGGTTTGCTGGGTGTGTTTTGATTTTTGTCTGGCTCATTTGAATTCCTTCTATGCTGGTACTCAAGCACAGAAAGGCTGAGACCAATGTTCCAGCACTTCTAACATCGTCTCAACTCCCAGATGTAAAATTCAATCGCATGAGTGCTACTGAAAAACAAACCCTAAGAGGGGGTGCAAAGACCAGCAAAGTAAATTTATTTTTTTTAATTGGGAGCAAAACGAACTCAATCCTCAGAAAATGCGGCATAAGAAGTCTGCATTAGGAGCTTGTTTGTGAAGTACTTTGATCTCAGCTAGATGAGATGCAGTTGACATTTGGCTCACAAAGCTCTAGGGAAAGCTGGAGGATGGCAAGAAATAAGATATCTGGTGCAATTAGCTGCTGTACCAACCTAGGAACAAAAGCAAACAGGCAGAACGTGGGGACAAGAAGATCTTTCAGAATCAAGGTCTAAACAGCTCAAGGATGTAGCAATTCCATGGTCTTTGTACATTCTTCGGAGATTCCCTATTTGAGTAATTGGTTTGTCTGTTTTTAGATCCTGGAGAACTGCAACTGGATTTGGCTGCTTCTTTTCTCCCCTTCCCCATCCCAGCCCCTGCTGTGACACTGCCCTACGCCTTGCAGCCCCTTCCCCAGCCCACGGCCACTGAGGCACTCGGGCTGCAGGATTATAAATTGAATTAACAGCCATGTAAGAGATCTGGAGGGGCAGAGTTCAGTCTTGAACTCTTTTGAAGCAACTGAAATGACTGCAGGTGCATCAGTTGTTTTTACATCCAAAGGCTTTATTGAATACTGTACCAGGCAGAGGAAGTGTCTCTCTTCAGGAACAGTTTCTGCTGGTTGATGAGGTGCCTGGTCATTTGTCTTCAGCTCTCATGAGAAACCAATACCTATGTTTGTATTTTTACTCATGGATATCTCACAAAATCACCATATTCTTAAGCGAAACCAGAAAAATGTCAGGTTTGTTTGCTCAGCCCCCCCCAAAAATGTTGTAGCAATAATTACAGAACTAAGCAACAAATGTCACATCTGGAGACAAGTGCTGCATCTGAGCTAGTGTGATAACCTTCAGATCTTCCAGTCAGCTCCTCATTTGCAGAGAGTCAATTGTTTCCCTGGAGAATAGCTGAGCCAAAGTAGAACCTTCTAAAATCATCTTAAAGCCATTAAAGTTTCTTCTTTCAAATAGGAGAGTTCACATATTGCATGGAAGGTATCCCTGCCCACACAAGGGAGCTGGAACTAGATCATCTTTAAGGGCCCTTCCAACCCCAACCTTGCTATGATTCTATGATGTAAGATGGGTTTTGTTGGGGTTTTTTTTTGAGATAATGAGCAACATCAATTAATAAAGAACTCATTTTCCTTTCTACTGGGCTTCCATTTGGCTGGCATTGATTCTTGCCTTGCCAGCAGTGCTGTCTGTCCCAGCACCCATAGGAAATGAGCAGTGGGGAGGGAGGTGGATGCCCAAGGACTTGTGGACACATCTGAAACAGCAGTTGACTGCTGTTAAGGGATTGCCTTCTACTGCTTAAGGGAATGAATTCTCAGGGGTAAAGATCAGGAGAATTTTGATTCTTCAGAGCTTAATAAATTATGCACTAATACTAATCTTAGTTGTAATTCTAATCTTAGGTGGCCTAAAATTAAAGAAGGTTCGGAGATCTCATCTGTCCGTGCATCTAAATAATCAGTCTTAAATTAGCTGCACTAAAGGTCTAATTATTTTTTCTACTGCAGCTTCCTCCCTCTCCCCTTCCAATTTTGCAGCAGAGTGCTGCAGACTATTTCTGTGGCTTCAAACTTATGAGTAATCGTTCTTAAAATATTTTTTCAAAGTCTCCAGATCATCTCTTCTTCATCTACCTGAGACATGCTTTGTCTACCTGGATCATACTCCTTTTAATTAACACTGTTCTCAAAGCATAATTTCTCCTGAAATCATTTTATGTCCCAAATACATTACAGCATCCTTTGCTTTGCACAGTGAAGGCTTTTTAGAAAAGCCTTCTAACAAGAACAGGATGTGCAACAGCTCTGGTTTATATAAGCCTTCCTGGAAAGCACAAGAGAAACTCTGGAATCAATAAAGGCTGAAGTAATAGCATAAAGAGGAAAACTTCTGGTGAAGGTACACTGCTGCACAAGGATACATTAAGAAGATGAAATATCAGGCCTTGGTTTCACAGTAACTGTACCAAATACAATAAATCATTGGGATCATTCCCTTCTGTCTCTTTAGTTGACCAAGAACATTGAGTAGACTGCCATGAATACATTGTTTGACTTAGCACTGATTTATTGCCTACAGGAATAACAGAAACTGATGTCCAAGTTTGAAGAGTTGTGTGTCTATTACCTAACAAATGAAAATAACAAGTCTTGATTGATCTACAAGCTTATAGAATTTAGGGCATAAGAGATGCAAAAGCAATAGGATGGCACGAAGCAAGCTCCTTTCAGTTTACTTGACTGGCAACAGCTCTCATCACACCATGTTACCAACACTTATTTATTCATCCGATACCAACAAAGCAGGCAAAACTGTGCCAAAGTTTACTTGCACAGCAATTTTAAACTTGACTCAATGGTCAGACTGCAATAATAAACTGTAGGATTTAGCAGGAGAGTGAGCAAGAACCAGAGTGAGAGTAACAAATGGCTTCTCTTTGCACCCTCTGTTAAGCTCAGCGAATGCAATGGGCACATGGAGCATTTTAAAAAGTGGGGGAACAAATATTTTTGGTGTTCTTTTACTAAGTGTAAGGTGAAATAGATATAAGGATGACTGGTTGTGCTATAATGCTGTATTTCAAAGACCTAAGCAGTAGATCCATGCCCATCTCAGTCTCTTGCTGGCAGTCAGGGTGGGTATTGCCCGTGGGTCTGTGCTGGTCCAGCACAGAGGTTGGTGTCAATTCCTGCATCTCTGGTACCTTCAAATACATCTTTGGTTACTAAATAACCATGACATCTTGCTGGGGTGGAATCCAAAAATTCACCCTTGGTTTTACTAAACTTGGAGCAGAATTTGACTGCGAGTCTTAAGCAGCTGGGGAGGAGGGATAAAATTATTCCAACTGTGTTGTCATTTTAAAAAATTACCCTCAATGTCTCATGCCACAGAGAGAGCTGATAGCTGATGGCTTTGAACAGCTCTTCACTGAGTCAGAACATGGCAACTGGCAGCCTGAGCAATGAATTATAATCTCATGGAAGCACGCAGCTCACACAGTTATCCTACAACTGAACTCTTCCAGATCAACCCATCCACTAATGCACCTCACAGGGATTCGCTTCATTAAACTGAGTGAGACCTTTTGTCAGTGAATCATCCATTCCCCTGTATAGCAGAGTGTGCTGCTACTCCATATTGCACAATTAGTAACACACAAAGAGACTTAGGCACTCTCTGGGACAAAGGCATAATAATAATGGTTATAGATATAGATGGATATATATAATTTAAAATTTTATTTTAAAACTTTGTGCATACACTTCTTCAGCATCCTCCTCTTTTGTTCATTGCACTGAAAAGTTTCAAAAAACACAAAATATATCCCTTTACTAAACATTTTATGTTCTTACAAAAAGATTAACATTTCACAGTCACAAAGCAGAAGTACATTGGTCAAAAACATCTTCCTCCAGCGGTTCCTCCATTCTTCAGGACATAGAAAACCCAGACAGTTGTACAGATCTCAAAACAAGATGACTTCTTCTCGAATGAAGGAAAAGGTGGCAGCTATTAAAACAAAAATAAATCCCAAACCAAAAATAAATCCCAAACCAAAAATTCACCTATGAAAGAACACCATCAGCAATGGTAAAAAAAAAAGGAAAAAAAAAAAAAAAAAGAGAGAGAGATGAGAGTGGAGGTGGACAAGGGCATCCTCCTTCAAGTACATCACAGGTAGAAGTACAGCAGCACAGTTACAGCATCATTTGGTCACTCTCTCTATGGCAGCCACATCACTTTATCTTCATCTAAGACACATGGAGGAAAACTATTTACACACCAAAAAAACTGAGGAAGAACAGCAATTCCACAGTCTGCAATTATGTTTGACACAAAAATGCTGAAAATATTTGTACATAAAATATAAAATAAAGTAAAACACCAAGTGTCCTGGTTTGGGCCAGGATAAAGGTGGTTTTCTGTTTCTGTACTTTTGCTTTTAGCTAAGTCCCTTGTAAGTAGTTGCATTTGCTGAAATTAACAGCAAGTTTCTCATGCAGTGTGTGTGCTTTTAGGATTGATAACACTTGATGTTTATAGTTACTGCTAGAGACTGGTATGCAGGGCCAAGGACACTGCTTTCCTCAGCTCTGAGGAAAATATTTTACCGTCCAGGAGGACACAGAGGCCCCACCTGAACCCTCCTTTAGGGAGGAACGGACAAGATAAATGCCAGAATTGACCAAACAGAGTATTCCATCCCATATACGTCACACTCACTATAAATTTGAGGCATCACGTGGGCCGAGCCAGATCTTTTCCTGCTTCCCTTCCTTCACCCGGCATCCTGGAAGGATCCTGTCTGTTCATCTGCCTGTGGTCCTGATCCGTGCCAGCCCATATCTGTGTGTTCCTGCCTCCAGTTCCCGACTGCTGCCGACTCCAGGAGTCCAGCCTGGACTTTCCCAGGGCTGCCCTACAGCCTCGGTGGTGACGTGAGAGTTTATTGGGGGAAAGGGGGGAGGAATGTGGTTTCCATTTTCCTGTATATTTGTATATATTTAGTAATTTTTTCCCTATTTACCATTACTGTTTCATTAAAGTTGTGTAGTTTAGTTTCCAACCCATAAGTCTCTCTCTCTTATTCTCTCTCCTTTCTCTATCAAGGAGAGACAGATTAATAGAGAGCGTCTGTTATTCGGTTTAATTGCCGGGCCAGTGTTAAACCGTGACAGATTTCTTGGCGCCCAACGTGGGGCCCGAGCTAATTGGCTCGAGTCCAGTTTAAATTTTGACTAAATTGCCTGAACAGTTTGAATTCCAACTCCAGTGAAAGAATGGCTTTCCTGAGCTGGAATCAGACCTTGTTCTTTGGAAATTTCACAGGGTTGGAGATTAAACCAATCGTGCCGTACCTTTGGTATTTAGGGTATGCAATCTGTCTTTTCGCAGCTGGAATTGCTGTTACTTTGTGGTTTGTCTTTCGTAAGAGCTGCTTAAGAACCATCATTGCAATATTGTCCTCAATACTGGTGTATATCATGGTGCATGGTGCAGTAGTGTTTCATACAGAGATAAAAAACTTGGTTGGTAATTACACTCCCAGTTTTAATTTGGAAAATTATACCATTCCATCGTATTTTGGGCTGACTCCACCTGATTTTAGTAACAGTAGCATTTCATCTCTCAATCTTTTAGTGGGTGTTGTTAATCTCTCTCATATATTGGTGAGGAGTAACACAAAAACCACAGTAATGAGATTGAGTATGCCTTTTCGGAGGCCGAGAGTTGCTGTTCGGAGAGTGAGAGCTGCTCCTCGTACAGAGAGCACCCCCACTCCTGCCTCCCCAGCCGCTTCTCGCCCCCCTCACGCAAGGGCACAACTCAGATAAGGCCGGCCAGCATCGCCAGTGTTTCTGCTTCAGCTTCAGTTGCTGTGTCTACTCCCACAGACACTGCTGCTGCTCAGAAAACAAGCCCTGCTGCTGCCACTGCTGCAGATGCCTCAGCCTCTCCCCCTCAGCCCACACAGTTACTTGTTAACCCTGTAACTAGGAGAAAAGGAAAACAAGGGAAATCAGAAACGAGCCGTAACCCTTCCAAGTCTGAACAAGATGACCAGGTGATAGAGGAAATAGAGGATAATGGCTCTCCTCCCAGACCAGGTAGAGCAGCTAGTGCAGAGTCAGATGAGGACTCAGACTCAGAATCTGCTCAGCTCTATTCCATGAGAGACTTGCGTACTCTGAGAAAAGATTTCAGCCGTTTTCCAGGTGAACCACTTCTCTCTTGGTTACTCCGATGCTGGAATGAGGGGGCTGCTACCATAACATTAACTCAGAAGGAAGCCAGGCAGTTGGGATCCCTGGCCAAAGATGCAGGTATTGATCGGGCATTTGGGGAAAAGGCTGGAACTACCAGCCTGTGGAAACGACTCTTGTCAGCTGTAAAGGAGAGATATCCCTATAAAGAGGAAATAGACTGCCCACAGATCAAAGCACGCAACCTTGGAAAAGCTATCAGGTATCTCGAAGAATTGGCTGTGCGAGACGTGATCTATAATAATGATGACATTGAAGATCCCTATCACGTACCATGCCCTAAACCTATGATGCAAAGGTTTGTGCATGCTGCACCACCACCTTTTAATCATACACTATCAGTAATGCTATGGGTTCCTGCAGAGACAGATACAACTGTGGGTGATGTGAGAATAAGAGAGAGAGACTTATGGGTTGGAAACTAAACTACACAACTTTAATGAAACAGTAATGGTAAATAGGGAAAAAATTACTAAATATATACAAATATACAGGAAAATGGAAACCACATTCCTCCCCCCTTTCCCCCAATAAACTCTCACGTCACCACCGAGGCTGTAGGGCAGCCCTGGGAAAGTCCAGGCTGGACTCCTGGAGTCGGCAGCAGTCGGGAACTGGAGGCAGGAACACACAGATATGGGCTGGCACGGATCAGGACCACAGGCAGATGAACAGACAGGATCCTTCCAGGATGCCGGGTGAAGGAAGGGAAGCAGGAAAAGATCTGGCTCGGCCCACGTGATGCCTCAAATTTATAGTGAGTGTGACGTATATGGGATGGAATAAGGGGTGGAATGTCCTGGTTTGGGCCAGGATAAAGGTGGTTTTCTGTTTCTGTACTTTTGCTTTTAGCTAAGTCCCTTGTAAGTAGTTGCATTTGCTGAAATTAACAGCAAGTTTCTCATGCAGTGTGTGTGCTTTTAGGATTGATAACACTTGATGTTTATAGTTACTGCTAGAGACTGGTATTGTTATTCGGTTTAATTGCCGGGCCAGTGTTAAACCGTGACACCAAGGCAGGAAGAAACACAGCAGATTTGCTTGGAGTATGTAGTGTTGAACCAGCAAAAGTCAAAAGCCAAAATCCTCTCAAACATCAGGTGTGGTTCTTCAAAAATATCCTGAAGGCACAGAGCTGACTGTACCTCCCACACCTCTTCTCATAGTTTAACATGAAAGTAACTTTAACATGGAAATCCACTGCTAACTACAGACTCTGACCACTTCTCCTTTAGCTTGTTAGCCCTGTTGTTATTTAGAATTTATAAAAAGAAAATAATACCTCTCTTCCTCCAGCATGAGGCCACTGAACATCATGAACATCAGCCCTCTCAGAAAACACTCTTGTGCTCATGAAGGAAGCATCATTCCATTTATGCACCAAAAAGATGTTTGAGTGCCTTCTTGCCTAAGGTGTAAACAACATTTCTACGTACCTTCTTCAAATTAAACAAAGAAGAGTTTAGGCTGCAGTGTAAGAAAAAAAATCTCTGAAATGGCTGTACTGCCTTCTGCAACACAAGAGAATCATAGAAGCTTCTTGGTTTCCAGTTTCTAGAAACTGGAATGGATTAGGTACCAAAGCACAATGTTACATCGCACTGCTGGCTACTCTGAACCACATGGCACATCACCTCCTTCCCTTGGCCCTGTCCAGACAAGGCAAAAACTTGCCTGACTCTAAGCAGCTCCTATGTACAGGCAAGGACACAGCACTGTGCAGAGCAATGTGAATACAGAGGTAACTCAGGACTGAGGTCCCTTGCTACTGAGGCTTAGACTATTTTAGATACTAAGGTAACTTCACTGGCAAAAAAACCTCCAACCAACCCACAGTGCTGCTGGCATCAGGCAGTTACTAAAATGCCATGGCAGGGATGTAAAATTTGGAGCTGATGCCCAACTTTCCCCAGTCTGCTCCTAATCCAGGGGCTTCACTGGGCCCTAGAGCAGCTGAAAGTCTGCACATGGCAATACCCATCCTGTGCCTACCTGAAGACTGGCATTGTGTACCATGGATCCTCCCTGCCATCGGTGATTTCTAACATTGTGACTCCCAAAATAATTCAGCTTACAAAGGGAACTGGAAATGCTTTTAATTATTCTTCCTTCTCACACAATATTTCCTCAAGAAGTGACTGCTGCCTCCTAGTCACACGAGGCTTTGGTGTGTGTTATGTATTTATACCACGCCTTGAAGCTGAGCACAGAGCACAGTGCAGGCACATCAGAAGCTCCCAGTGAAAGCAGGCAGAAGGGAAAGCCCAAGTGCTAACACAGCAGCACATCAGAGGCATGCCAGAGAAGATGCTCCAGGATGGCAAGCATGAAACTGTATAGAAGATACTTCATAAAAAAAAGGCAAAACAAAAAGCATCACAGCATAGCTTCAGTCACAGGCATCTGTGTAGGAAGCTTTTCATTATTCTTTAAAATTCTCAAAATTCATTAATTGATGCCAATCATTATTAATTGTTGATACTGTGCTTCCACCCTGTCCAGGAGAGGCTGTGAGAGCTAACAGAGTTCTGCCTGGGCACAGCCACTGCAGAGAAGCAGTCTGACTGTGGAGGCTGATTCACAAAGCCATACCAGCACCCGTGAGATTTTGCTATGAAAAATCACCAGCCTGTCTGCTCCCACCAAGTCACACACTCTGCCAACCCATCTCTCCAGAGGTACATTTAAAAATACCCCTGAAGGAGAAGGTGCATTCTCCATGGCCTTGAGGTTTCACTTTTACATTTTGGCAAACGCTACACCGGGAATTTATTTCCACCACATTGTATTCAGTGGTTTTATCATGCCTGGCATTTGCACTGACACCACATTAGCAAATAATGAAGACCAACAGCTCATGGGCACTGAAATATTTGACTTGGGCTCACAGTCGGTACCAGCAAGCATCAGCTTCTTCGCTTTTCATACGACTCCACCAGAATTGCCAGCATTAGTTTCTTTGTGAAAAAGGATCTGAATTGCTAGAGGACAGTGCGACTGCATTTGCGAAGAGACAACAGGAGTTACACAGAGCATGAAAAGCATGTTTACAAGTTTATTAGGAAAAAAAAAAAAAAAGAAAGAAAAAGTGCAAGAGAAAATCTCTTGCTTAATCTTTAAAACATACAAGGAGCCACGTGAAAAACATTCTGGATTCCAGACCTCTCTTTTCACCCAGCTGCACACAGAAAAAGAGGCAAATGAAAAAAAACAAAGTAAGGAAAGAATAGATAAAGCATGACAACACATAGTCAGATATGCCATTGATTTATGCTGAAGCTCTAGAATACAACACATTGGTGTTCTGCACAGCTTTATCACATGCAGGTCCCGGGGAATGCTTGGAACAGTTTTCAGGCTAAAATCATGCATTTTGCTGCATGTTTGAGCCATTACACACTCTGTATTGCCTCCTCCCAACCTGAAACTCCTACTTGGTGTAGAGATTTAGAGCACGGGTAGCTTAAGTCCACCGGGTCAGTCCCACATGAACTTCCAGGGGCAAAGCAACACAGCCCTGGAGCAGCCGTGCCGCACAGGCGCTGCGCAGTGTTCACAGAGCACAGGATGAATTGCAGACCTGGCAAGCTCCAGGCCATGCCTGCTCAGGAGAAAGTCTGCAAAGGGTACATTCTCCTCCTCCTGCTTTGGAAAGGACACAACATTTGTGAGCTGCCTAGCCAGTGCTCTACAGTTCTGTCAGCTCCCTGTCTTTTGGCTCTCCAAGCAGCCCAAACCAGGTGAGCAGCTCTAAATGTGGTCTGAGGGTAAATCAGGTTGAAGTTGGCTCCCCAGCCAATCCAACCACCCGTAGTTAGAGCCTCCTGACTTTGTTTTTCCTTCAGTCCCTGCCAATGAAGTAAGAGTGCTGCCTGCTTGAAGAATAGGCAACCAGGTTAAGCTTCAGATTTGCTCAGTCGTTTCCCTCCTGGAGTAATGCTTTCACTCTGGCAATATTATACTTCATTTTTCCTTATTTAAATTAATTCATCACTTCTAAAAAAAAGCTGCTGAAGCAAACCAAGGGCTTGCATCTACCACAGCGATCTTTTGATTCTTGACTACAGTCCTCAGTAGCAAGAGGACACAAGATTATAAGATGTCACTTTCTAATCACCAAGTCAAGTAGACAAAGGTATACTGAATAATAAGTGAGACAGGAGGAAGTTAAATGACTTTTAAATAGACAACTGTCTGGGTATTCAAATTGATAACAAGAACAATACCACCATTTCCAGTAGGAATCCATCTAAAAGTACACTCAGGAGCCCAAATAAATGTACTGAATGCCAGCTGATGCAAAAGCTGTATGGTCAGGGATCCTTTCAACAGGATAAAGCAGGCAGAACCATTCAGTGAATGAAAAATCTCTGATCCCAAAGAAACCATGGCCTCCAGGTAAATATCCCATAAAGCTGAGTTTGTGTGTTCTGTATAATCATGGTATGCACACAACAAGGAATCTGGACAAACAACTCCTCACTCACACCAGAATAAATCTTGCCATCCAGAACTGTGACCTATTTCTCCTGGTCAGTTTTGCAGGTGGCTGTTTTAGCTGCAGTAAACAGGCAGAGTCACACTGAAAACAATTTCAGTTTTCCTACTAAAATACAGAAATATAGTCTGCTGAAGAAGAGACAGGAGAGGAAAATGGAGATTCGAAAGACTACACGTTTGAAGTTGTCCATAGGTAAATCATGAATGCAACTTTTTGAAAGAAGAAAACTCTTGAGTCTTATATATGTATATATAGGTACTTTTAAATGAGATGTAACCCAAGTCACCTCCTGAATATTTGAGGGTAGCTTTCAGGAGCTTCCTTAGCTTCTGGTACCCACTTCTACTTTCACAACTGAAACGGCTCTCCCAAGCTACATGGTAAACTGAGAAAAAACCTAATTCCCCACCTGGAGGGATGACAGAATCCATAATATGCTAGCAGCATTTAAATCCCATTCCTGTTAAGCACCAAAACCATTTCTATATGGAAATCGCAATCTTAAGGATAATCTTTAATCATATACAGTATATGTGCAGAGCCCTACCTTTCGGGCAGAAAAATACCCCTCCAGCATTAGTTTTGAATACATTACATCAATTGGAAGTGTCCTGGTCAGATCACCAAAACCATTGTCTCTTACAGGCCCTTTCCCCAAAAGATCCCAAACCTATAACCACTCCTGGTGCTGCTTTCAGGACTGTTTGTTCCCGTGTATGAGAGGGATGACGTAGACAGAGATGTCATCTCCAGAGCCCAACCTGTCGTTGGATATCCGCCAGCCCCGATCCTTCAGCACTCCCCTGGCTCGCATCACCAGGTCCTGTGCCGCCAGCGTGTACCTGTGGAAAAGGCAGAACACAGCCAGGGAAGTCTTCATGAGGGAACTGGGTTTTCACAGCCTGCAGAATTTACTGCCCTGAGCTACCAGGACAAGCTGCCCCGTGCTTCCGAAGCAGGTGGGAGAAAAGCGAACCAGTGCGTAGCCAAAAAGCTACAACCCCTTTTCAGGTCAGTGATGGCTCCTGCATCAAAAGCTGAAAGTATCTGATGGGCACCAGCTGGTGAGAGTCACCCATCATTCTGGGTGCGTGGCTTCACAAGTTTTCAGAAAATTATTAAAACATTTGTCTTAACAAATCTGCTTTCTGGAAGTCTGAAAAAAAATGAGGGCGCTACTTGTTGAAAACTACGTCCTTGTGGACTCAGACATCTCAAGGTAAATATGGGTCAACCATTTCAGAGACAAACTCGAACAAAGAAAGTGATTTGAAAGTAATAGAGCACTAAAAATAGAATCTAAATTGCACTTTAAACCGAGCAGACCAACTTGTCTGTTTTCCTTGGCCATAAGAAAGATTTCTAAACATCTTCTATTCTGAAATTGGAAAAGGAAAAGTACAGTTAATACAGCCAGATTAAGAGTCTCACAGTCCTTTCACATTTATGCATTCAACGAAATCTATGTGAATGTGAGTTGTCAAGCGCTTAATTTAGTGAAAAAACAAGTTTCATGTTGCTTCGAAACTCCCTGCTTGTGCTGGGCTGAGCTGCATTGGATTTATGGGAGTTATTTTCTGTCCTGAAAAAATAACAGATGCTGCTCGGGGCAAAAGGCTGTCAGAATCCAAAAGGTGGTGCATGACAATGCTCCATCCTGTTCTTCCTTATTGTTTTACCTGCTGTTACTAGATCCACACATCTGTGCACTCACTCAGAGGCTTCCTCTGAAGGAAAATCTCATTATCAAAGAACCACAGAATCAGAGAATGCTAGGGGTTGGAAGGGACCTTGAGAGATCAACAAGTCCAACTCCCCTGCCAGAGCAGGGTCACCTAAAGTAGGTCACACAGGAATATGTCCAGGAGATTTTGAATGTCTCCAGAGAAGGAGACTCCCCAACCTCACTGGGCAGTCTGTTCCAGTGCTCTGTCACTCTCACAACAGCTATTGTCATGTGGTTTTCTTCATCAGTCCAACACCTGGCTGAGATGATTTGAATTTAGTTGGGTGAAGGCAAACTTTTCTATGATTTGATAGTTAAAAACTAATCAAGACTGACAAAGAAAAAAAAAAAGTTCAATATTGTGTCTGCCTGTGCATAAGTACCAACCTCCAATATAATGGGGGAGGTGGGGTGTCTATGAAGCCAGAAACACAAGCCAGCAGAAGCAAAACCCACCTCTGTACTTTCCTGAAATCAGGAAGGACAAGAATGGTTTGCACTTCAAGACCCAATTTTCTAGGCAGGATCCTTGGTCAGAAATGATCTGACCAGATCCCATCTGAAGAACAGGAAAGAACAGTATCACCACTGATCAGAATCAGTGTGTGCAAGGAAGGGGGAGAAACTTACCGAGTATCTAAGACTGTTCTAACCCCCAAAATTTTCACCAGAGAATGCATTATTAAATGGTGATTTCTATCAATAGAGACTTTATTTATTTTCTGGGGATAAAAGAAAGAAACCCCCCAGCTATATTCTGACAATTTTTGTGCCTTAAACTCTAATTACTCCTTTGAGCCAGGAATAGTTTATTTGCTCTCTAGAAAAATTTCTTCAATACAAAAGAACCGACATCTGACTGCCCCAAAGGTTTGATGTTAAATCCAAGTAATGTACAAAAGTGATGCTGTACAGAAGCAATGCCCTCCATGATCCTCATGGGACTCTGTGAGAAACTTTCCAACCCTCACAAGTTTTGACAGAAGATTTACTTTCATCAGTAAGAGAAAGGCCCAAGACATGAACTCTAACACACTCATTTGCACACTTGTACACACTGCCTGCAGGTTCTGAAATGTCTGTACCCACAACCTCGAGCTGCAGCAGCAGGATGTAGCAAGCAGCACTGCCTATACTGTCCTAATGTGACATGAAAATTTTATTTTCTACAGGCAAAAACCCCAAACATGCATATTTGCACTCCCCAGTTCCCAAATCCCCAAATCAGATGCAGGGCTAAGGAACAAAAGAGCTCCACGTGGCAAGTGAGAAAGTGGAATATTTATTCACAACATGCCTGATGCTGAGTGAATCTTTTCCAAGGATTTCTCAGCTATTGTCAGAATTTGAGAAGAAAACACCCATCATTCTGTGAGAAAACTTTGTCTTCTTCCTTTTTCCAATTAATAAGGGCTGTCCACATTGAAAGAATACAGCTGAATGAGTATTGCTCTTGACTGTGTAAAGCTTTTGCTTCTCAATGTTTGGAAGGGGCAAAAGAAAAAAATAAAACAGGAATTTGAATAAACCAGAAATCCTCTCCTAGAGATACTATGAAACAGACAAGAAAACCAGCACATCGAAACAAAGGAAAAAGTAGAGCTGAATTGAAGGTGATGCTGCTCAGCTTGGCACTGGAGGAGACAGGGTGAGTCTCTTGTAGCTGGAGATGAATAGCAGCAGCAGTCCATTACTGAATGTTTTCTTCTCCAGTGCTGTGAACTTGGGAGTCAGCTGTCAAGACAGCATTAGAGAACTGCTGAAATAGTTTTAAAGTACCCACTTCCTCCTAATGAAGAGTCTCGCTGAAATACAACTTTTGTGTTTTAAGAATAAGTATTTTTTTCTTTTGCTGAAGCTTTCAGTATTGATCAGTGAAAGTACTGCAGAAGAAATGGTGATAGTAGGGAAAACATACTGCTGCCTGAGCAGCTTCTTATCTTCTCACACCCAGCAAAGGTGGAGCAACTCCCCAGCATCCTCATAAATCTCAGCGAGTGTGAGTGAGGGAATGAAAAAGGAGAGGAGGGAGGACGTGAAGTTAAAAAGATTCCCAAGGTCACAGTGGGAAACCCTGCATAAGTGCAGCTGAAGGGAACAGGCAAGAGCCACGCTTCTCCATCTTCATAGCTTTTTGGAGAAATGATGTATGGAAAGCAGAAGTGTGTCACTACCACCTGTTCTTCACTCAGGGTCCCCTTCATGCTCTTGTCTGTCACAATCCACGTAAGAAATGAGCTAGGTAAGAAATACAACTCCAGCTTCTTCCCTCTGTTGCAGCCCTCAGAAAGAAACTGTTCTCTAATCGAGTCTGTGCCCATCAACCATCCCACTGCCCAAATCCCCTGAGGCTGTGTCTGCATGGCTGGGTGCAAACAGACCCAAAGACTTTGCTCTCTCTGCACTTGGAGATGCCCAGGCGCATGCTACATTTGACAGGATTCAAAGATGTTTTTCTGTGGGCAACAAACACTCACAGTTCTGACAGTAAATATCAGCAGGGGAGTCCCAAGAGTATTGCCAAGGGCTGTAAGCTCTTACCCATCAGGCTATAAAATTACTCCTAATTCAAATGGAATGTATATTGTTCCCACGAAGAGCTAATTATGTAGCAGATCAGTACTCTGCAGCTCTAAGATCTTCCTTTTTTTTTTTTTTTTTTTTTTTTTTCTTTTTTTCTTTTAAATATGCTGCTGTCAGGGAGTAAGTAGGCTATTGGGTCAGGCAGCCCCAAGGTCTGCTCCACAAGTAGGTTGTCCAGAAGACCAAAGCATTACCGAACCCAGAGGACAAGTCTCTTACATTCTGACAAGTTTTCTACATCCCTAGAGATTTTACATTTCCAGCTGATGACCTCACCACAGACTATGTCACTACACCCATCACAGAACCTGACATTTTCTGGGATAACATTTCCTTTAAACA
The DNA here is from genome assembly GCF_003957555.1 of Calypte anna. Classification (NCBI taxonomy): domain Eukaryota; kingdom Metazoa; phylum Chordata; class Aves; order Apodiformes; family Trochilidae; genus Calypte; species Calypte anna. Next base: position 32,635,393 of record NC_044244.1, read on the forward strand.
TAACACTGATAATACAGCACACGAGATTTCCCTGTCACTGACTAGTGAGAGGAATGAATGCAGCTCTGCAGTCTGAGCTGCTATGCTATTGTAAATTCATTAGTTATACCTCATTTGGGCCACTGTGAAGTAATTATGTAAAACCTCTCACACTGTGCTTTAAACCCTTTAAATATTCTTTACAACCAAGCAGCAACAGCAAGGTAATTTTCATAAATATCACTGTAAACTATATGAGGGACTGCTCTAATTACCTTTTGCAAGATCGTATGAGAAGTGTCTTGCCACCACTATTTGTAAGCCTCTAAATGACCTGGCACAAAGTTACTAAAAAGAACAAATTAATTTTCAATCAAGGTGTCCATTCATAGACCAGTAGGTCAAACACTAATAAATGTGTTTGTTCTAACTCATAATACAGCAGGCCCCATTCTGGAATGTGTTGTATAGTCACGCTGGCACAAACAGGGACTAATCCCCCACAGTTACTGGGGATAAACCAGCACAAAAAAATCTAAATGAAACAAAGAAAATATCTTTTTTTTTTTTTCCTTTAGTGTCTCTGATTTCCATGAGTGTTTTATATGAGTAATTTTTCATCCATTATAACAAGTCAAAAGGGTGGAACAATTTATTCCCATCCCTGTTGAAGCAAATATGGTGGCCATCACCAACTTTACAAAGACCAAAAGGAACAAGGCAGATACAATACACCCCGAATGTATTCCTGACACAGGACCAGTGAGGATGGTAGGAAGCACCAGTCTTTTCCAGCTTCGAGGTGACAGTGGAGACAGAGCAGGGCAGAGGTATTACATAGAATCATAGAATCATAGAATTGGCTGGGTTGGAAGGGACCTCAGAGATCATCGAGTCCAACCCTTAAACCACCATTGCGGTTGCTAGACCATGGCACTGAGTGCCACATCCAGTCTCTTTTTAAATATCTCCAGGGATGGAGAATCCACTACTTCCCTGGGCAGCCCATTCCAATGCCTGATCACTCTCTCCGTAAAGAAATTCTAATATCTAACCTAAATTTCCCCTGGCACAACTTAAGACCATGCCCTCTTGTCTTGTTGAAAGTCGTCTGGCAAAAGAGCCCAACCCCCACCTGGCTACACCCTCCTTTCAGGGAGTTGTAGAGAGCAATGATGTCTCCCCTGAGCCTCCTCTTCTCCAGGCTGAACAGCCCCAGCTCTCTCAGCCTCTCCTCATAGGGTCTGTGCTCGAGTCCCTTCACCAGCCTGGTTGCCCTCCTTTGGACCTGCTCCAGGACCTCGATATCCTTCCTGAACTGGGGGGCTCAGAACTGGACACAGTACTCGAGGTGTGGCCTCACCAGGGCTGAGTATAGGGGCAGAATCACTTCCTTGGACCTGATGGCGACGCTGTTCCGGATATTTCACTAGGTGCCTTCACAAGAGGAGATTCAAGGGTGTAGAAATGAGAGCAAAAGCTCCCTAGCACCTCTAAACAGTGCCAGTGAATAACTGAAAATATTTTGGGTGGGTCACCTCCTCCACCCTTAAAATAATGGTCTAACTGTATAACACAGTGCCAGATACCCTGGAAGGTCCCCTCTCTAATCCTGCCTGGTCTCCTCCCAGAGAAAGGGCAGAGACACTTCCATATGTTGCTGAAGTAGGGACAGCCCTGGCTGTCATTCATGACATATCCTCTCAGGACAAGGAGGTGGGGAAGGTCAAAACATTGCAGTGGCAGCTTCATCATCCATTCACCCAAAGACTGAGTGCTTGCAGCAAAACATCATTTTGCATTCCCTGTCTGTGTTAGGGCAAGAAAATTCTGCTCACAAGTTACTTTGGAGCTGCTCCCACATTAAAATCCAAGTGGGTGTCAGGGTGTTGCAGTTATCTTCTTTGTTTGCTGATGGGGAACAGGGCTGTTCTTACGAAGAAAGATGAAAAACCAAGCACTGAAAGATGAGTTTCCCTATGTCCTCAAGAGCTGCCACATCTAAAGGACTGTAACTTGAGCTCTTGCATGGTCGCTCACATTTTCACTCGGATGACAAGATATCTCAGAGCTTATTTCTGAAGCTCTGCTTTCTGCCAGCCAACTGAGGATGTGGAAAAAAAGCTCTTCCCCACTCTCAGCCCAGGGCGAGGGCAGAAGACAGTGACAGCAAGGCCTGAATTCAGGAGCAACACTCTCTTCCCTTCCTGAATAGCCCCCCTAGGGAAAGATAAAGCTCTTTTCACTTTCACAGTCCTCACTTTTACAAGCAAGAGACTTCTGATCACTAGAGTAATGTTTTAACTCACAGTGAGACCGAACTCAGCAGCAGACAGATGGATGGACTCCCTCAAGGCAGGCAGTGCTCTAGTTGTTTAGGAACTTGTTTGTTTGCTTGAGTGAACGTTTTAAAGAGAGAAACTGATCAAGTAATAGGCGATAAAGACATGAAAATAAAGAGGATGAGTTAGGTTAATATTGTGCAATGAAACACAATCCAACTAACTGAAACAGAATCAGACTTCCCACCTACTTTGTCACTGCATCTGTCCTGCAGCTGGTAGCTCTGAGCATCCCCTACTGCAGGAGGGTTTAAAGGTCACAGCATGACCAGGAATGAGTAGTAACCACACCGTGCAATATTTATACATACCTACAGTGAAAGAGAGAGAAATACATGCTGATGATGTCCCAGTGAGAAGCAATCTTTAGTGTTAAGGGACTATTCAAAGGAGTTGAGGGGAAACCTGTGACTGCTGGAGACAGAGACTTATTGCCAAGACCTCAGCCTCCTACAGTCTCCACAGGGTCCTGCAAAGCATACAAAATGGATTCCGTGCCAAAATACCATGATACCACAACCTTTCCTTTGAAGGTAGGTAATTCTGAGTTATAACAGACTCCTTCAGCCCCCACATTTGCTGTAGAGGCTCCATCCAACTTATAAAAGTGTCTTCATGTAACTGTTGCATATTTACTGATTGTTATGTGTATCATACATTCTACAAAAATATGTTACCAGAAAGCACTCTTCCACAGAGAATCTAGAAAATCAGAAGTGAGCACAAACCTGTGGGGATCATCCGGGTCACAATTTGGTAGAAAGTTAGTGACAGCTTCTGCCACTTCTTCATTCAACAGCACATCCCAGAGGCCATCAGTAGCGAGGATCAGAACATCATCTGGCCCATGCTCGTACTGCAGGAGGTCATAGACTCTGACCTAAAACAAAAAAACCCAAGAGACACCCATGAAGGAAGAGACTGTCAGGCCTGTTTGTGAAACACTGACGAGTTTAACTCCAAGTTAGCAGGTTTGGCCAGGGCTCCGAAATACCTCTCCTGCAGCACTGCTGGGGTGGTATCCAGTTTGGCCCTTGGGCCAGCAGCTCCTTCTGCCCTAGCTGGGATGGACACAGCTCCTGAACGCAGCTGCCAAGCACCGTGCCACCAGCAGGTGGGTTTTTCCTCTGTTTGGGAAGATTGGAATTTTCCTCTTGGTTGGGAACCCACCCAACCAAGGTGGGTTGCCAGCAGCAACCTGAACCTCCCCCACCCTGCAGCCTGGTTTGGCATGTGAGGCTCTTCCCCATCACTGGCAGGACTAGTCAGATGGAAACTGAATAATTTATTTAATGAATGTTTGATATTTTCTAATAAAATATTCACAAATAATTGTTTTCACTATTTGTCCAGACCCATTTAACTCTCCCAGATAAATTGCACCCATTTGGAAGTGCCTGTGTGGCAGAAGGCACCACATTTGTTTTTCTAAACCTGAGGCAGCTGCTGCACTCAAGAATTACAGCCTGTAGTTTGATGAAATGGAGAGAAATAATTTACCTGCTCAGTTATGTGTAGCTGTAAGGAGTTCAGTGGGTAAAAACCAATTCAAGATCTGCACAAAAGTGAACCCCCAGGCCTATCCACACAATTAAAACCCCCACTGGCTTCACCTTGCCAGCCCAAAGCCGCAGCCAGGCTGACCGCTGCTGCTGGCACCTGCCCCACAGCCTGCCTGGAAAAATAATTCTACTGTCCTCTCCCCGAGGAGGCTGGGGAAAGCCAGGATTGGAGGGAGCAGACGTGCCAGGGGGCTGTCAGCTGAGCCCCAATACTAGCAAGAGGCCGTGGCAAGTGTTTTTCAAAGGAGCCTTTAGCTCAGTGTAACTCTGCTTCCAGCACAGGCTGTACTCCAGCTGACAAATCGCCCGCCAGTCCCGGGCTGCGATGGGGGAGCCGTGAGGAAAAGCTCAGGGAGCGCTTTAATTACGGCGGCAACAACCGCGGTTTGCAAGGAGCGTGACAACCTTGGCAAGGCAGGCACAGGAGAAAACCATCATCTGTACTCAAGTTTGGAAACGGGGCCTCTCGTCACGCACTCCGCTCCAGCCTCAGGCTCCGCTGACAGCCGCGGCAGTTGGGAAATTTGTCGGGACAAGCACTTGGCATCACTTGGAAATACGAGCTGTTTTATCCTCCCTCCTGGTGCATTCTCCCCTTAGGAGCTGTGGAGAAGGCAATGCACATAAAATGCCCGGACCTTTTAATGTAATTATGATTTTATGGGGCTGCAACCAGTACCACAGGAAAAAAAAAATCACCTAGCCCTGACTGCTAATCCTCACTTGTTCGCCTTTCACTCAAAGGCACAAGAAGGTCATTTGTAATACGTAACCTATACTTCATTATCTAAGGTAGCAGCTGAATAAGGGCTTTGGAGAGGATTAAATCAAGGAAAGATACTCTCTTCATTAGAGCATATCTCCTTATTCAGACTGAGTGGGAATACTGTTAAAGAAAAGATCCCTGTGTGCAGCACAGATCTCACCTCAAGCTCACTGCACAGAAACCCATAGCTGTCAGAGTCCCCATCTCCCAGAATTTAGTTCAACCTCTAACTGCCCAGGGTTTCACTTTGCAAATCACTGAGGTGTGGAGGATATGTTGGCCAACACAGCCATCAATAAGCAGCACGTGTTCTGGTCAGATCTCTTGGGTACAGGCAAATATTTGAGAGAGCATCGGGGTTAATGCTCAGGGATGCACTTGGCAGCAAGGCCCTCAGAGGAATAACCAAGCTTTGAATTTCAGTGCTGGAAAAAACACACCTACTGTGGCTCTCCCACTCAGGCAAAGCACACATTACACCACAAAATCATTTCTGCAGCGTTGATGGGGGAGAAGGCAGGATGGCAAAACCATGCATCACTGATTTGAATCTTCCCAAAATGAGCAATCTCATCTCACCGAGGAGTGGCGTTGGGGCTGATAAGAAATTTCTCAAAGGTACCTGCAGCCAGTCCACCAAGGACCAATCCTTGGTCAGCACAATGCTAGAGCAACACCCACAAGAGACTATTTTATCAAGAACATGCTCAGGGGTTTTTTGGGAAAAAAGCCCCAAAACCAAAACCAATCACTATTTTATGGCTAGTTTTGGAACAAAGTAGTTACTTCTTAAAAGTAAAAGTTGTGTGAACTGAGCACCTCCAGAAAGGGTTGCCATTGAGAAGGAATTAGATGTCAGAAGAGATGGAGAGAAGGGCAGTGGGGTGAGCAATAAGGGATGCTAGGCTGGTATCCAGACTAAAGAAAAGAGAGTATCAAGGTTACAAGAGGCAAACTTGGGGCAACTTCAGGTAAGGGCAACTCTTATAAAGAAGGACCAATTGCGCATGCAACAAAATGTTTGCTGAAAATGCATCTTTGACTGCCTTCCAGTTACCACAGCAGCAATGTCCACAAATGACTTTTATTCTTAAACTCTTTTTCCAGTCTTTCCTACAACTTCTAAAATACAGCTATAGGTGTCCCCCATATATTGCAGACAAAAATGAGTTAACTTAGGGCTGTCCTGCCTATCATAGGTTCAAGTGATGCTCACAGACCACCTCACCCAGGTGCAGAAATAAGCCAGCTCCTAACCCTTCACTTTCCTGCTAGCACACACCCACACACTGTGCAGCACTCCAGAGCATACCTCACACATACTGTACAGAAAAGGCGAAGGAGTGTGATATGCCAGAGTTTCAGAAAGATGAGGAGTGATCCAGGGAGTTACCTAAGTGCCTGCAACAGCAAGCAGCCCCACAGTACTGTGAATCTTATGTCACCAAAAGCAGCTCATTGGCTCCAATGGAAATCACTAAGTTGTTTTTTTTTTTATTTTCCCCAATTCTAGAACTAATCTTCCCAATGACTGCCCTCCTACCCATAGATGTATTTCAGGAAACAACAGTGAGGTTTAAGTGATGTTCTCTCTGTGACAAGTTTGCACAAAGCTGAATGCACTGCAAAACTGCTAGAGCAGTTGGCCAGACACTGACTGGCAATGCAGAGGTTTCTTTAACTGGTGCTGCACCCTCAACAAGTTTCCTAGCAATTCCACCCCAAATCTTCAATCTTTCCCTTGTGACTCATTGCTTTGGCTGCTAGATGCCAATGCTGATAGCACCCCACAGAATTCACGACCTCTTTCTGAAACAACATGGGCTGCCTATGTTCTGTTCTCTGCCTTCCATGCTGTCCCGAGAACTTTGTCAGCAACCTCTCCAGCCTACCAGCCCCTTCTGTGCTGTCCTGGAAAGCTTTCTAATTCTTTAAGATCTCTCTGGAGTATCAGGCAGCCCTCGAAGTTGCCCAGTCTGGTCACCATATTTCTACCTGATCTGTCTTGATGAAGAGAGGCTGACCTGTGAACTAGCAGAACTTGACTTGGGCAAACCAGAGCCAGCCAAAAAGAAGGAGCACCAGAACCTTGGTAGCACAGTCACCCATGGCATCAAGCACTGGGCTACACTCTATTTTATCCTGACTGATACTGACAGATGTCTGCTGATAGGTAATAGCAGATACACACCACTAGAGCCCTTAGTCACACACAACATCATTCTGAACATGTCTTATGCAGTTGGTCACATAAGGCCCTTCTACAATCCAGGTGTTTGTTTCTCATGTTGCTCACCTACACACAGTCAAGACCGCCGAGAAAAATGCTCTGGAGAAAAATGCTCTGGGCAAGCAATGAAAGGAACAGGTGGGCTGGTTTGATATTTACATTTCAAATGGATCTACCCACCGGTCAAAAAACCTGCACTTGGCTGCTGAAAAGGAGCACAGCAGCTCTGCGAAGGCACTGAGGCTTTTTTGACAGGGTTGCTTTTAAGAGGCAGCCAACGTTGAGTCCCTGCGGCTGGAAAACCATTCGCAGCAGAGTGACACATGAGCCTCCAGCCACCTGAGGTGCTCCTCATCAGCAGCCCCGGGGGAATTCGAGCCAAACAACAGCCCACATTCACTAGCCTGGGCTATTGATCAACTCAGCTACTTCAATAAATTAAACCCTTTCTTAATTGTATCGCCCCTTTTTATGTGCATTGTTATCCGGTGCAGCTTCACTGGCAAGCGACGAGATCTTTCAATGCTACCCTCCAAGTAATTTATATGTAAATAATAAAAAGCGGGTCCCAACACTGCTCCCTGCAGCACTCACCAATTAATCTCCTTTTAGCTTTTTACTGCCACCCTTTGTTTCCTGCCCTTTAGCCAATTTCCAGTAGACTGTGCCAACTTTCCACTTAGTCTGTAGCTTCATATCTTTTATATTAATAACCTGTGATGCAGAACAGTTTCTCAAACGTTTTCTGAGAAATCAAAGTGCTCATGCAAGACCATCTACTGCATTTATTATTATTTTTTTAATTCTCTGGTAGACATAGCCCTGAAGGACTTCAAGCCACTAAAGCGTGATGTTTGCCACCTTGGCTCTCTTTGATCATACTGTACTTCTCTAAGCATTTGCCTTGCTTCTTCCTTTAAACAATGTAATTCCTGAAGATTTCTCCAGAAGGCAGATGAGAATCTAAAACGGTTGCCTTTGACATACTTGTGGAGTTGTCAGAAAGATTCTACTAGTGAATCTGAAAGATAAAAATTCTCCTTCATTACATTTGTAACATTTGCTGTGGTGTCTGGCTTCGGGTTCATTGCTGGCAAGGGCCAAACGCTGCCATCAGGGCCATGCCGCTCCCCACCGAACGCCTGAGCTGCCTTTCAAACAATTTCATGATGATGATCCTCTGCTTTTCAGCTACAACAAGGTGGCTCTTGCTGAGCTTCAAAAAGCAGAATTTCCTGCTGAAAGCTTTCAAATGAACTGTTCCATTATGGAAAATAAATATTTAATTCCATGCCAAAGAGCCTCAGCCATGGCTTGCCTGCTTTGTGCTACTCCAGTTCATTATAAAAGGCTCAATTCTCTAGAGCTCACCAACCTGCAAAAGTCCTCCAAATCTGGTCTTGTAACAGCTGAGCCACTGAATCCTGATTACATTTGTCAGTCTTGGCTAGATGACTTCTCCTCCCATAGCCTGGCACTCAGTCAAAGTGTCGTTTCACACCACCCTCAAATTACTTTTATATGCCTATTTCTGGATGCAGTCTCAGGGATGCTTACCTTTCCTTCAGCTAAATTTTAGTGGATATGGAATACTAGAGCTTTGTCACGCTGGACGTAAAATGTTCTGAAGTCACACCACATTCACCCAATTTGGGAAAGGATGGCACAGAAACAAAAGCCAGAGGACTTGGATCCTCCTTCTGTCACGACTCTCTGTGCCACTTAATTTCCTGTGTCTCCTCTTTTCCAGGTCTGGAAACCAGACATTGTGCTTCTCTACCCCTATATAAACAATCTGAAATCCAATGCTGCACAGGGGCCAAATATAACTGCTGCTTGATGCCACTGCCTTTACTTCCAAGTGCCGTACTTCCCAGATGGCAGCATGAAGATGTTGTTTCTTAATGCTGATTTCTGAGCAAGGTGCACTGTCTATGTATGGACAGAACAAGTCAGGCGAAAACATGAGGAGATAAAACACTGGGGACCTCTCTGGGATGAGAAGGAAGAGATGACTAAGAAAAAGAGGTGCAATGGAAAGCAAGCTGGAGCATGTGTTGGTTCCTAACAGAATTCAGGGATTTCTTTTGCCAGTATGTCTGAATTGAGGTGGCTGGTGTTCTGCCTTTGCTGCTCCTGCACTCATCCATTTCTGCTGAATTTAGCTGTGAAGAGACTGTAGAAACAAAGCCAGTTTTGCTTCCCTTTTGCAAAGCAGTTAAGAGATCCTTAAACGTGGATTGCATGTGAACTGGATGTCATCTTCCAGAATTTGAACACATACAAACACACTCCACACAAATAAGAAAAACCCACGAGAAGCTTTGGTTTATACACAAATACTGCAGCAGCAATTGTCTGATACTGCTGAGATACTCTGCTGCAGCCATTACATTCCCCAGAAACACTGGGTCTCAGCATGCCAGAAAGAAAAATAAACAGGTAGAATTGCATCATTTTGCTGGCACTGAACAAATCCATCACAGTGATGAGGGCAGAGCTGCTGCCTGGCTGGCTGAGGAAAACAGCAGCAGGTCCCAGGTGAGGGTTACCACACATTCAAAGGGGGGAGAGAACTGACAGCAACGAAAACACAAAGAAGGTGTTGTCTGTAGAGATCCTGTTTTTCTTCAGGGCCAGAATCTCTCATCACTTTTTAGATTTTTATTTTTGAAGAGTCAAAAATGTTGTATGCAAAGTTAATTGAATAATTTGGTTCCTTCCTAGCAGTATTACATCATTTGTGTATTTTTCTTCTCGCACTGCTACAGCAAGCAATAAATTCAAGGTCAAATACTGGGTATGGCTAAAACTCCAGCACACCAGTTGACAGTGGATGGCTCTAAGCATTTGGGCTATGTAAGCAAAGGCTTCTCTTTTGGTGCTGTCATCAGACGGTCTGCCCTTGCTTAATTTTTAATGAAAAATATGTTTCATCTGCTCCTTGACGTAGGAACAGGAATGCAGCTACAGAGGGGAAAAAAAGTGAGGTTTGCATGTTTCTTGTTAATAAACACATTCAAACCCCTTTGGAAAGCTTCATAACATTCACTGCAAGGACTTGTGGTCAAAAACTAGAATTGTTTGTGGCAAGGTAAATCAAAATTGTAGAGGCATTTTAAACTACCCCTAATGCAAATACTGCATTATCCTCTCATTATACCATGATTTGAGAATGCACACTGCCATGTCTGCCACTGCCTGGTGTTTGCACAAAACCATCATAAAGAAATAAGAACTGGAGGTCAAGAGGTGACCGATGGAAGCATAAAGCACTCTTCCAATCACCTTTGTCATTTCCCTGCTTAGGAGGTGGTCTGGTATCCTCTGTGTAACGCATGACACTAAACTACCCTGGAGGATACCCAGTGCTGCCTTCTGATTTACATCAGCTTCTGTGAAGGCAGCATGATCTAGGCCTCCATGGGAGCTAGAACACATTAAAATGGAGAGATGGGCATCTGATGATGAGGCTATGGGATAACCACAGACCAAGGAGTGAGAAGGCATCAATGCCCCATCAGGGATGTGGAACGACTGGAGCCAGAAGACACAGCTGGATAGCTTACAACATTCCTACTATGAGCATGTTATTCACATACTGCACCTTTAGGAAGGGCTGCATGTTCCTTGGATCAGAACATAATCACTATCATCCACAATCAGAATAGACAACTTTGGAAGAAGAAGGTAAGCACACCAAGGATATCTGTTCCTTTCTTACAAATTTGGTAGTAGAACCTTGGCTGTTTTACCTCAGGAGATGAGGACAGGAAAGGTTTGATGTATATATTTGAATCATGCACTTTCAGGTCATGGTCTCCCAGTCCTCGTGTCACTCCAATTGTTGCCATAACCCGAGCCTGAAAATAAAGAAAAGCAATGGGATCAGATTTTCTAATATGCACTGTGTTAATAGGGAAAAAGAGAACATTCCTACCCTGCAGCTGCTACAGTTTGGGATGAATTCCCTTTTCTCTCCCGGAAACCCTAGATTTACCATAGGTAATCAACTCCAAAACTTCACACTCACGTCACCTCCATTTCCCTGATTATTCCAAGCTTTGTATCCATTCACATCCCAGTCTGCATGAACTCATCATAGACTGTGACCATCTGTAAGGGACTGGGAGCTATGGAAACCTAACCCAGTCAACACATTGTCCCACATCAGCCTATGAGAGCAGTCCTACAGCAAAGTGTACTGTCAGTACACAAGTTTTTAAAAAAAAAAAAGATGAGAAGCCTAATTACTCACCTAAGGAACCTGTGGCCTCTTCCTACTTACATACTGCCAATATATTCCCTCCACCAAGGACAAGTGCCAAAGGCCACATTAAGCTGCTGAACACAGGTGACAGTGGCACTGACCCACAGTGCTCTCCTCTGTGGACAGACACTCTAGGGCAGGCCTGCTGGTACCTCAGGTCTACCACTGCTCAGGCACCTGTCTGCAACACGAGTTCTCTCCCAAGATGATCTTCTTCATTAACAATTCTTCAAAGACCAACCAGGCAGACAACCTCACAGGGAACCTCGCTCTCTGCTGTCTGTGCATCTCTTCCCCCAAATCCAGTTTAGACACAGCAGCTTCTGAACAAGAGAGCTCTCAGCATCAATAACAGCAAGCAACAGACTCAAAATTATTTTGCCTCACTAGCCCCTGGCCCCATAAGGCAACAAGAAAGTAAATTAAAAAGATGTGCATGAAACATTTTGCAAATAAATATAAACCTAACCAAATTCAAAGATAAGCTGCAGGTCTGAACCTTCAAAACTTGGACTAATTTTGCAGAGTGTGTATTTTTGCAGAGATAAGAACCTAATGCAGCAGGGGAGCACTATTTAGAAACACAGCAAGCATACCAATATTGGCAAGCTGACACCACTACATCCTTATATTGATCCTATTGCTGCATCCAGCTAAGCTTGCTGGGATCAGCACTAATGATCTCACTGTTCTTAATCACAGAGCTGGAAACAAAGTACATCCAAACAGAATCGTTCATTTCTGTCTTTCGATAAAAAACTATCAGCTTTCACACAACAGAAAAATTTGACAGTGAGTTCACATACACTAGCTGAATAAGATACAGTGAAGGGGTGTTAATACTTCCCAAATCCTGTCCTGATCCCCCCTCTTCCTAAATTAGGGCTTTGCATCTCAGAGCACTCTAAAAAGTTATACCCTCCTGCTTTGTTTTTAACAAACGTGAGCTATTTTGCTATCTTCACCCAGCCCAGTTATATTTTATAATGAGACCAGGGACATTTAAAATCAGTTATTTAAGACAGTCTCATTGCAGCCTATTTACATGAAAGAAAAACTAAAGCAAACTGAACAGCAAATGACTATGTGCTATAAAAATGCTTTTTAGTAAGTTGAGCTCCCCTTGCCAACCCCCAGACATGATACTGATTTATGACAGAAGATACTTTTTCAAGCTGTCAAAACGATAAAATAAAGAGGTACTGAGTGGAAAACAGTGGACTGCCACAGGCTAAATCAAGTGGTAAACAGCAGAGAATCCCTTCTTGCTTTGGTTTGGGGAAAGCAAATGTGCCCACCTTCTTGCCCTCTCCATATATAAGGGGAAACTTCAAGTCATCTTCCTCAATGATTTTGTATGCCCTGTGGGGGGAGAACAAACAACATTTATAAAGCTTGCACTCAATTAGTGACCCAGTGCCCTGAAACAAGTAGCTGTGATTTAAAAACAACAAACAAAAAAAATCATTATTTTCCTAGGGACTCTGCCTTTGAAACAAGTTGTGTATTTCTTTTTCTGTGGAAACATTTTCCCTGAAGAATTATCCATTTCACCAGAAAGAAAAGTGAACACGAGGAAATATCTAACTTGCCAAGCTGTTCCTTCTTCTTGCAAGAATAGAAGAAATGGGCAGGAATAAAATCCTAAGCAGGTAAGAGATTGTTGGGTATGGCAACAGCTATATCGTAGTACAGTACCATTAAAAAAAAAAACCAAGCAAAAAGACAAACAAACCCAAAGCCACCAAGCAGCTAATCAATGACTAGATTCACACTGTCAATGTGAAATTGTGAGCTATGGCAGGATGTGCACACAAAGCGTGAAACAGCTCTCTGACCCTGTTCTCACCTTTCAGAACCACTTAAACCAATCCAAGCTTCACACACTGCAGAGTAGTAGAAGGATATTTAGTGCTCATTTGACCTCGATTGCAACAGTCAAGGTTGTCAGAGATTTCACATTTCACAGCAGCTTTCCCATGGCCAAGAGACAAGAGAAGTAAACGCTCATGCTCTAGTTTACTGCGTGCCTGTGTACTCCACCTTTTACTCATCCAGCTGTTGACACTGATGAGGTGAGAAGGTGAGCAACTTTGCCAGTGAGAAATAAAATTAAAAAAAAAAAAAAAAAAAAGATGGCTGTCATCTTCAGGGTCCTGTGGTTTGTATAACACATGCTTGAGTCAAGGTGCTGGGAAGCCTCTTTAGCTGAAGTACATCAGTCCAGAGGGAGACGATTCCCTTCACACCACAAAACTGTCCCTCCCCAGCCTTTCTCTGCATGTTGTCTTTCCCTCCTGGCCCACTCTTGCCCAAGGCCCTTGGAGTGACACCATAATAATTCCCTGAGTGTGAGAGCCAACACTTCCCAACAAAGTGGAAAGGAGAAGCAGAAGGAGAGAAGGCACCGTGGTGGGTCCCCTGCCAGCCATTGCCAGCCCCTGCTCTGTGGCTCTCCAGCCAGGACAGCTGCTTGGGCTCCAGGGAGTCACATTCAATCAGGTTTAAGCAATGTGAAGGCTGGGACACAGACCAGCAGGAAATTAAAAAGTAAGGGTGAAATTCTATATTGTAATCAAACTACCGCATGCTTCACCTAAATATGGCATAGAGCTGGGATCAATAAATGGTGGTGTGTTACATAGCTATACATGCTGCATCACTTAAGTGAGCCTCAGACTTAAAGAGAGTAGCACAGCCCCACCTTTACATTTCCCAGTAATCACAGACAGGGCCCATATTAAGGTTTGGAGATGAAGGGAGAGGGAAGAAAAAAGGAAAAGCAACCTGAGTGCTTTTCAGAAACAGTAGTGGAGGACTCCACTTCCATACTTACTCTCTGTGAAATGCCAAAAGGGAACCAGGTGAGGTTTGAAACACACAGTGGGTGCTTTATGGGAGACCATGTAGTCAAAAATATCTTGGGTGTATATATATATATATATAACCATGATACTTGGGAAACTCTATAAAGGACAATAAAAGGAAGGTATTTAGATGGCATTTTGTATTGGGAAGGGCAAGCAGATTAACTCTTAAATCAAAAAAAAAAAGGCACCAATGACTACAAATAGCCAGCATGATACCTCTATCATAAGGACCACTGTCCCTAGGGCCTTCAATGGTTACACAACAGTGCAAGGTTGCTGGAAGAATCCACATTGCAAGGGCTGAAGTTAACTTGTTTCATCAGCAGATGAGGAAGGGCAGCTGGCTCCCCTATGACCTCCTGAAGCTATGTGACTTAGTGAGGGAGGCCCAGAAGGCTACAGTGATTTGTTTTGTGGTTTCTTGCAGAAAAAATAACCTCTTGGACTCAGACCTTGGGTGTCAAGACTCATCTCAAACAGGCTTTTTTTTTGCTGCTGCCTGAAAAATTATCAGCACTTGAAGAACAATGCTCAGAACTGCAGTTGCAGCAGTGGAGCAGGCACAGACACACTGAAAAGCAATCGGAGACACTCCAGAAAAGTACCTATGTCCTGTATTACTAATGAAACAGAATTAATAATGTATGAGCATGTGGTTTGCTGCAGGACAGCTTTTCAGCCAGCAGCTCAGCAACTGCACTGAGAAGAAAGAAGCTATGAAGTTTGTTTTGATTTATGCCCTGTGAAGCCTCCTGTACTTCGTACATGTGTTTATTTCACACAGGCTACAACCTTCTGGACTACTTAATTTGATTTTATGTAATAGAGTTGCATTTAGACATTCCATGTGCTGTTAAAGTGTGATGTATATAAAGTTATAGTATGGCAGTAGGTACAATCAAACACATGGAGAACCTGAGGGGGCTATTTGGCTTTTTCAGTGCCAACATGGCTTTATTCAGCCACCTATGTAATTCAGCCTAGCTCACTATTTTAAAAAACACAGGGTTCTAACCTTCCACTGTCCCCATCTCCCCCCTCCACACCCCAAGAGGTCTCTGTGGCCACCAGGGCATGACAAGACAGGTTATAAAGACAGTGTCTGCTATTGCTTGCTGCTCTGAATGAGCCCAATTCCTGTTAAGTGCTTCTGCCACGTAAACCTCTATTTTTTCCAAATGGAAAACCAGGGAGGTGGAGGGGGGAGTAGAAAAGGAGAGCTTGTGCCCAGCTAGATCTAGCTGCACTTTTTTTCATTTAACTTTGTTTCTTCTTTTCATTTCAACAGAATTATGAAATGCTACTGCTGTCCAAAAATACCGAACTAGGGCTTGACATATGTACCACCCACAAAGTTACATTTGGACACAGGATCAACATTTTGGAAAACCAGGCCAAATCGCACCAGGAGCCAAAAGAGATGTCAGAACGAAAGAACTAGGACTGACATGATGTTACTCATATGCTAACTGGAATCTGCTCTAAATACATGGTGAAAAAAAATCAGCAGAAGCTGCTAAGTGCACAAGACAATCTACACAAGTTTCCTACAATGCTGAGGTCATTAGCAGTGCTTTAGGCACTCCTCAAATAAAAGATTATCAAAGTTACCTGCATATTGCTGGGTCAGAAAAACTGGTTAATTCCAAAACACAGATTTCAGAGCCAAAACCCTAGACAACTTCTGACATGTGTTATGCATTCTCTTGCTACATAGTTTGTTCTTAAAATTGGCCTCTGACAGCACATACAAATTCAGGTAAGAGTAGAAGTTGTTCATGACAAAAAAAAAAAACAAAAAACCAAAACCCAAACACACAAACAAAACCCCCCCACATTATATTTTCTTTTACAGCAAATTGTGTAAGGTTACTGGTCATGAAAAGTATTTTATTGGCATCCCCCAGCACAACAGATGGTGGCAGAAATATAACCTGCCCTAACCTGGAAGGCTCAGTTCTGTGAGTAACAGGGGAATCCAGACTCTGTGCTCTGCTTTTTCCATAGCACTTGGGTTTAGAAAGTTGTCTGTATTTCACATCTCTAGTATTTGTATTTCACACTCTGCTAGTGTCACCTGATCATAAACTGAGAATTAAACCTAAGGAAATGCAAAAAGAATCATCATCAAAGGGCTTTAGCTTGAAGCACAGATCAATACCCATTTGTGGCAAGCAAGAAAAAGCTTCAGAAGTGTCCTAGTTCATATTGAGTACAAAGATGAAGGGTCTCCTTTGAGACAGGCTTATGGATTCAGTGTACTTCCATCACTGCTTTACTACAATTCTCTTAAAATACACAAATCCAGAACCATTCTCAAACATGCCCAACATCTCCTGAAAATGCACCCCACAATGAAACTACCCCAGGTAACCAACAAACCTCCCTTATCCCAAGCTCAGCTTTCCATGGTCATATCAACAGAAAAATAGGCTTTAATTCTTGAGCAACATAAAACTTGACAGAAACTGGTTTTTTTTCTCCCTTCAATCAATGGATTGGAGCTAACCCTTTGGATAACAGAGCTTAAATCACCATCCCAAAAGGAACTGTTTATCTCTAGTGTTGATTGAACTACAGGCATCAAACCAGAATATGTGAGTGCTTACTACCAAGAAGGAAAGATCTGTAGGGCAGGGTAGGGACAGAGCCACTGAAAATTGTACAATCTATGCCTCAATGCAGCCATAATTTTTTCAAAAATGTCCTTAGGCATATGTGCTTCTGCAGAGTCAGGATCTCTAAACCCAGACCACACTGATACTTAGTACCCTCTAGGTCAGTTATCTTTAATGTTCCACTGCCTCAGTATCTTTCCCCTGTTACTCATCTGACATGCAGCTTAATAAGGCAAATCTATGATAAAGAAAGATAATGAAAGAACACAAACTATAGAAATGCTTGTTAAGAGAAAAGATGATGGCAAACCCAAATCAACTGAAGATAACAGATGCATGTGTACACAGGCACAAAACAGTTTTTAGGGAATGACCTACTCTAAACTGAGATACTTTCACAGTTTCTTTCAGCTAAAGAGAAAAACATACAAGTTTTAAAACATGCGTTTTCCCCTGAAAATTCAGAAACCCTTTCTTCTGAATCTGAAACTGTATAACGCTTCATTTTGTAAATCCCAGTTCTGCCTATGCATCTACAAAAAAAAAAAAAAAAAAAAAAAGATAAAACAAATCCCCCCAGAAACGTCTCTCAGTATGACTTGCACACACATATGATTTCTGGCTTCATCAAATCAGACTGGCAGGTGAGCTCTGGGGCTCCAGGGAGCCTTCCTTGTCCTGTACCATCCTAAGACAGAGTCTGGACACTGGAAAGGATATATCCCCCCAGTACCACATGCTCCTTATCAAAAGAAGCTCTTTTGATCCTGGTCAGCCCTTTATAAAGATTTAAGGCACTGGCTTCTTCTCTCAGATGCTTACTGGAACACAGCCAATTTTTCAGCCCATTCCCATCTAATGATATACTAAACAGAACTGATGAAGAACAAATTGGGGAGAGGGTGGCCAACGACCTCTCTAGATCTTGCCTCACAAAAAAGAACACATCAGGACTGAGGGTATTTATAAGCACCCTTCCTTGCTGCTTTTGGTCTCATGAGGCTTGCAAGGACAGAACAACCCTACTGTGCATCCTTTCATACACTGCATGTTACTGGTTGAGCTTCCACTACCCACAAGTGATGGAAACTGTGTGTATATACTCCAGCTGCACATCAAGTGCAGTCTCACCAGGCCTTCTAACAGTCTCACCAGGCCAAATCTTTCTTTTTTTTTTTCCCATCGAGTTTGCCCTCTGGAGGGCTTACTAATATTTACTTTGTATCTCCTACTTTAAAAAGACAAACAGGAAGGTTTTCACCAATTTTCTGACAGATAAAGGGGATATAGAGGAGTAAGTGAAGTGGGCTGTTAAAACCCTGTGGGCTTAATGCTCTGTGATGGACAGAAAAACTGTCTGTGAATTCACATTTTGCTGTACTTGTAGTTAAAAGGATGTTCTGAGGGAGATGGGAGAGGGACTGCATGTTAGCCTCACAGTCCCTGCTCCAAACGTGCTAGCTGGGATCCTCTGGAAGGAAAGGAGATTGCTGCTAAGGAGAAATCATGGAGCAAACTCTGCTGTGAAAGATCAGCGTAGCATAGGACAGGGCAGGCAGTGAGACACAAGCAAGCAGAGGCCTCACCACCTCACAGAAGTGCTGGAAACTCCCCCAAGGAGCAAGAGATCTCCTCTCAGATAGGAGCAGAGGCACGAGTCAATCCTGGGTGGCAATGGAACAAAATAGAATTTCCTAGGGACCCAGCTGAGGTTACATCAAATTTGTGTCACTGGGGAAGCCAGAGAAAGCAGCAGTGAAAGAGATTTCAGCTGGCCAGGAAGAAGAGTTGCTTTTGCTTGGGTTTTCAGATTGAAATTTACCTCATTTCAGTTTAGTTCTGGTAAAACAGACTGGGAGCTTTTTGTTTGCCCTTGCATATGTGGCACCTGATCTTGTGCCAAGGCAAAACACAGGCAGAGATGCACAGCCATGCGGGGACAGGCCTCAGATGCACTGCTTCCAGATGGAGATGCTCTTGTAGGACATGACTTGGACCAACCTCATTCTTGTTGGGCTGACTTGGCCCTAAGAGAGGCCATTTATAAAGAGCTTTACCTGAGACCTAGGTTTTCTCTTTTGTGGCAACAACTATTAACTTTCTTCTTTCTGCTGTCTCCTGCCCTGAAGACACTGGCTCAGCTCCTGTGGCATGTGTGTGCACTTGGGGAAAACAGAGCCATTTGTCACTGTCAGGAGATGTGCTGTATGCAGCAGGTCAGCTCTCACCTCCCACTGCTCCTGCGCTCAGTGAGGGCTGCAAATCCTGTAAAGATGCATAACATGCACATTGCAAACAGCCATTCATCACAGAGCTGTGCCCCAGACACCCATGCACAACCCAGCAAGCTGCTCTGGCTGTGCACACTGAGCAGCAATGTCCTGTCCTGCTTCTGGGTATCTTGCAATCAGACAAGAGAGCAAAGAAGAAAAAACAAAACACCCAGTGAGGCAAGGGGCTGTGGATTACCTCCTCTGCTGCAAAAATGACATCCTACCTCTCCCTTCTCCAGAATGGCCCAGTGCTGCAAAGGTGGCCCATAATCATTAAATTATGAAAATGTAACTTGCTGGGAGGAAATTAATACCAGGCATGACTGGGAAAAAGGCTGCTTTCTTGTGAAGTAATTATGAAATTAAAATTTGATCTCTCCCTGGCGATTGTACAAAGGATACGGCTGAGGTCTCGAACACAACAATACAGCCAGGATTTCAACAGAAGCAGCACAGAAGGTTTCACTAGACAAAAAAAGCTCAATTAAAAAAAAGGATTGGGGGGGGGGGAAGGATGACTTTTTGTAAATTACATGAATTTGGCTAAAAGGCACAATCAAGCAGGTTACAGCACAGGGTTTGCAGACTTCCAATTACTTTTTACAAGTTGGAATCAAGCTGTTAGGAAACGCAGCTTATCTGAATAAGACTAATAATGCTAAGCTAATTAGACCCACAGGCATTAGCCAGCAGATAAATTCGGGCCGAAAAGAGGGACACTGTCACTTTAAATACTGCCTTGGGATCGGTGGAAAAGCTAATGAGGAGTGTCAGTTGGGGCTGTTTTATTAGGTGGTTCTCCAGAGGATATAGCCCGAGGTTTCTGTAGCAGGGCTTCTGCACTCAATTCAATAAATCAGTTTATATTAAAGGGGGGCACCGTGCAGGCTCCTGCTCCATAAAGCATTTCTGTGGCATTGCTCAACCTGCTCAGGCACTCCTTGGGCAGGCTACCTGCACACGCTGTCAAAGGACACCGAGCCCAGCCATAAAGAATAAGATAGCGGCCTCGTTGGCAATATTTGTTCAAATCAGCTCGTGCATTACCAAGCAAAACATGTACATTGGCTCTCACCGGGGTATTCTGGATCCCCAATAAGTGATTAATGAGAGCCTGCTTTTTGTGAGCTGGAGTCTGAACCGCAGACAGCAAGGCGGGCTGCACAATGAAAGCAAAAGGCATCCATCCCAAACTAAATAAAACGGCTTGAAAAGTGAAGTTGCTTTTTTAATCACATGCTCAGAGGCTGAAAGACGTTCCCTGTTGAAAAGGGCGAGCGCAGAGCACGCTGGCGGCTTTCCAAGCAGTGGACAATATTGACTCTAGAATAAAATGGGTTTTGCTTAGCGCTTGCCCCAGGGAACCACCTCCCTGCTTTGGAGTAAGTCATGCAAGACAGGCGATTCCCTGGCATGGGCTGACCTCAACCCCGGGCAGAGTAACCCCTTGCCACACGGACATGGAGCCGGGCAAGGGCTCTGCTGCCAAGGTGCTGGGGGGGGCAGAGCCCATTTCTCCTCCCGCTGCCAGCTGGGATCTCAGCCCACAGTGCATGGTCGGTACTACAGCATCTTGCAGGGTGTTTGATGGGATGTGGCTCAGCTCTGTGTGCTCCTGGAGGGCAAAGGTAGCTGCCAACAAATCAGCTCAAAAATCGGATTTGTCATCTAGGACTCTCTATCAAGTAAAAAAGCTGAAGCTGTCGTCTGGAAACAAGCCTTTAAAGAGCTCCACTTCAACACGAGCTGCAGAAAGGCCACTGTTCATGTTCCAAGGAAGAGAAAAAAATTGACTTTGAAACCATCAAAGGTGATGCCAGTTGGTCATGCCCTGTAGATGCCTTTGGTTATGTGACATACAGGAGACACCGCACGGCTCCTCTAGCCCTGCCGGAGGCCAAGAGGGGAGCCCTGGAAGAAGCCTCTGTGCCAGTGAGGGATACTGTGAGCCAGAAAACCAGGTTTAGGGAAAGTGTCTATGATATAGTCAGAGCAAAGTACTTCAAAATTGGTCACACTGGATTAACCCAAGAATAAGAAAACCTGACAAACCGTATCTTAACTTTAAAATAAAAGGTGGAGACAGAGAATACTAATTCTGTGGAGTCCTTTAAAGTTATGGTTATCAGACCTGATTTTTTTCCCTTCACATATTTCTACCTCAGCCTACCTATACTCATTTCCAGTGCTGGCAGCACTTTGCTTACATGGCTACCAAGCCTTTGCAGATGCTTCCCTTGCCAGGACTCATCAAAGCCACCAGAGCTACCCTCTCACTGGTACAAGGTTAACCTCTGCAAGCCATGGCCTGAAAACCCCAGCTTTAGAGACCCAGTTGTGAAAGACTGTCAGTAACACAGCTATCTGCCAGCAAATCATGGCTCAGGACAGCTCTTAGGCTTGTTCATCAGTAGACATAGCTCCTATGGTTCCTTGCCAGCTAACAGTACACATTTTGCAATGGTTGCTCAACCACAAATCATGTGGGGGGAGAGTGCTGGAGGGGCAGCTCCTGGTCAGCTCACACCTAGATGGGATTTATTTTAGATATGTTTAATACAGCAGATTTCTCATCCCAACTGCCAATGCAGAGGAACAAAGGGTGTGAGAGCCAGAGGGAGAAAGGAAAGGCTGGTCTCAAAGCAGTCACAGGCAGCCTGGACTAGTGATGCAGTACACATTGCTGGTTGTCCTAATGCTGTGGGGAAACTTGGCAGCTCCACTACCACTGTGGGCTGTTGAGACAAAGCCAGTGTGGAAACTTCACATGAAAAAAAAAAAAAAAAAAAAAAAGAAAAAAGGGCAAAATGCATTATGACAGACCCAAAGACAATAATCTTTTGTAATCCAAACAAGCTGGTCAAGCCAAGCCATTGTTGAGAATCTGAAAAGCTCCAGAGTACAGGAGAAGGGAAAAACAGATTAAAAAGAAAATCAATCATACAGCATCTAATAAAAAACACAGAAAATGCTCTGAATTTTAAAATAAAACAGTCCATTTTCTTGAGGCAACATCAGAGCAGAGTTTTACACTCCTTCACTAAAGGATTCAGTAACTAAGTGTAAGAGTGGCTGTTTCTTCCTAGCATCACCTGCACCTCTCTCCACTTACATGCAAATGTCAACACACAGAGTAAAGTCACGGACCAGAAAAAGGTTCAGACAATTGATCTTCTGTATTGTAAGTGATAAAGGTTTGGCAGTGTTTCAGTGTACCAAGCTCTGTCTGGCCAAAGCTTCACCTGATGTTTTCTAGAAAAGGAATATATATACTTGCTAATTTATTCTCCATGATAGACATTGTACTTAGGAATAAATGCAGAACAGACAGGTCCTCAGCTGCTGTGTCCTGATACATCAGCTAAATCTAGGAATTAGAAAGGGAAGAGAATAGAAGCAAAGCCCTTGAAGCACAAAACAGCCACTAAAATACCAGCCACCTCAAACCATCACCTGTAAGGGCCCACACCAGGCTGGAAAACTAACATCTTGTCTACAATCTCAACCATTAAAATTGACTCTGACTTTTGGATAAATAGAAACAGATTGCTTCTCCTCTGCTTAGGAGAACACTGCACACAATTCAATGGAAAACAAGACTCCCTTGAGCAAACACCCTGCAAACATAAATGGATCCTTATTTAGAAGAGCTCAATTTAGATAAATGTATGGTGATAGAGCAATTCCCTCACCATTTTATTGTCCTGAGGCAAACAAACAAAGCAGCAACTGATGCACTGGCTGTGGGATATAGAGCAGCTAAAAGATTCTGATTCTTTTATTCAGGACAAAAATGTAGCCCCCATTTTCTACTTCCAGACAGAAGTCAAAAGGAACAGCAGGGAGATGTAACCTCCTCACAGTCTCCACATTCTTTTGCTTGGCACAGATCACCCCTTTCCGGGACAACACTGAGGTAAATTCAGACTTGGATTTTCAAGACACATTTCAGGTATTTATTCTGGAATAGCTTCTTACAGCTAGGCATATTTGTACTAAACTGGTGGTAATTTTTGCCTCCACCATATTAGAAAATGTAACTGGATCAACATGTGTCCTACACTTCAGGGAATTTAAGAAAAAAAAAATCAACAGGCAAATCAACTCTTTCCCCCCACCCCCAGCCATATGCTAGTTAACAGAGTTCACACACCAGTACTGAAAAACAATACACTGAATCAAATCTGTCATCCATTTAGGCTTACCCAAGCTTTTCTACCTTACTCATTATTCTACATTAAAACTTTGCATTCCTTCTTATTTATTTTTCTTCTAATGCCAGACAGTATTAGCTACGCAATAACCATTTTGAGTAAGATGAAGTGCTATGCACAGATACACAAATGAGGTGCAACCTGATACAAAGAACCATTTCTTTGTTTAATTTTAACCAGTCCAACACTGTATGCATCCCAACATCCCACTGGTTATTTTGACTGGAAAAATCACAGTGAGCCAAACTTCTACTGGGCTTTTTGACAGCTCTCAAGATTTTTGGAACTTCTATGTACAAAATAGTTGGTTTTCCCTCTTTATGCTTTACTTGGTATTAATTAACACCAAATTTGATCACTGTGATGCCCCCATCCCCACTGCCAATACTGCAACTTCAACCATTCTAGCCTAATTTCTTTTCCAGACTACTAACCAACTGGGAAAATGCAACACAACTCCCATAAACCTGGAGACACCCTCTCTGCCTTCCAATCAGAGTGAAAAAATTCTGCTTTTACACTCTTCTCAGGAAACTCTTGGCCCATTATACTTTTATAGCTCTCTCCCCAAAATCAGATTTTTTTTTTTACCCATAGCTTCTCAAAAAAGAGCTTTTGGAAGTCTACATGAAGCCATTCCTTTCTGATGCCTTCAGAGACATCCGAGAGTTTCACAAGAAACTTCTCCCTTTGCAGAAACTTCTGCTTTTGTAGTGTGTCTCATGATCTTCCAAATGTTTTTCTGTTAAGTCCTCAGTTGATCCAATGTTCTCATTCTGTTCCTATTCTTTTGCTCATGCCTGCAGCCTTTTTAAAATGTGAAGTCATCGTTCTCAGGGTGAGACTGCATATTTCTACTAGCAGCTGTTCAAGATGATGGACAATGACTGTTATTCCCAGATTAACATGTTCTGCACAAACACTCCAGATAGTATTAAGCTTAGGTCATTATTCAGTCATTAAAACATCATTATATTTATAGTCTATAAAGGAATGGACAAATCAGAAGCATGTGGCGTTGTAGTTGCATGTGAACATCCAAGTCTCCAAACCTATAAGAGTTCAGGCTTTTTAACCCCTTCCATTCTTTCCCTTCCTGAAAGGATATTTGCTAAGGATGCCGAAATAAAGCAGCACAGCAGTGAAGACCACTTGCATACAAAGGACCTTGCCTTTATGTGTCACACAGAAAGCACCCAGCAGCAAGGATTAGGGCTTCTGAGTGGGAGTCATTTGAGAAGGAGCCTCTTGAACTGACACAAAACAATGAAGACATTTAGCCAGAGACAAAAACCTCATCATTCTTCCTGTCTTCACTTCATTAAGTAAATGCTGTTCATTCAAGCCTTTGCATTTTAGGCTGGCTATGACTTTTATTGAGATTGGCCCATCTTTAAAACAATTCCTCAAGGCTTACCCAAATCAGGGGTCAGCTGCACTGGAGTATGGGAGGAAGCTCTTCCCTTCTGCAAGCATTCCTCTGCACACACTGATGAAGATTCTATAAAGAGTTACTTCCAAGATCAGAAAGTTGTTTAACTTTCAGAAACATCACCCAAAACCTCTCCTCCTTTATTTATTTGCTCTGTTTGAGTGCTCAAATGTTAAAACAAACAAAGGTCCTCTAGAGGGAGGTCGACTCATCTAAAACATTAACTTTCAAAAGAAAATACATCTGAAAGAAGGAAACACCTTCCCCCTTAGTACACAGGTGAACACCTCTGTGTTTGATGCAGTTTACACTAATCAAAGACACGTAAAAAGCAGGCAGTGGCTGGGGTTAAGGCTGACACCATGCTGAAAAGGACACATTCTTACCAGCCAGTCATGTTGAAGTCACGGTAGAGCATCCTCTTCCCAACTTCCTTGCGCTGCACTCTCCGTGGAAACTCTAAATGTGTGAATTCATTTCCCAGCAAGTGGGGCTGCATGTAAGCCTGTGGGCAGAAACCAAGCCTCAGATACCACATGAACATCATAAAGCAAGACATCTATTTTTAATGAGGTAGCAATACCATCCTTTCCCACTCCCTTCCCACACATAATTTCCCCCCTCCTTTTCAAACAAGAAAGATATCTCCATTTCAGCAAATTATGTACTCATGCACCAGTCCTGACATTTCTGGGTGTCCAGCTGTAGTCTTAAAGAGAACAGTCCTTTTGCCCTCAAAATCCTTCACTTCTCCCTGCTCCTAAACATTTGGGACTCTAAAGTACACCTCATCCACTGACTTTTTTGTAGGATGGTCAAAGGACAAAGCCATGGAGCAAGCAGAGACTTAGAGGAGTGTGTAGAGTGAAGCTCAAGCTTTTTGACTCCCAGTTCAACTATGCCAACAATGTGTACATACCTATGTTACTATCACACTCTAATTTTCACTGTCTTGAGAAAAATATTCCCTTTTACCTGCTCTGTGTGCTGCACCCCATCACACGAGACACAGCAAATAAGTACAAGTTACAGAGCACTTTGTTTTCTTGCTTTCTGAAAACTACCTCCTCTGTACAGAACTGACATTAAGAAAAGCAGCAGCAGTTTTGTCTCACAACCACAAATAATGTTTTTGGTGGTCTGACTACTGCTGTCTTTTCTGGTGTTGCTGCTCCGTGGATGCTGGGAGGCAGCTTTGCTTGAGTTGTGCCTGAGGCTCATGTGCTCCAGAGCTGACTGTATTTGAGAGCATCAGGAGACTCTGTCTACCACATAGATTTTTGGTTTGGATTTATACATAGATCACCTGACATGACAGGTTAATCCTTAAACATACGCTGTTTCTTGTTTCCAAAATAAACCTCACTCATTTTTTTTCTTTAATATTTACATAAACAAGCCTTTTGCCCACCTCCCCAAAGCCATGTTGTGAGTCAGCTCTTCTGAAGACACCGTCAAATTGGCTAGGGAAATGAAAAAAGTTGTGTTTCTTAACCTTTCTGCAGATAACTCTCTTTCCTTATCCAGCCAGTCAAGGCAATAAAGTCTGTCTTATCTCCAGCAGCAGCTGCCATCAGGGCATACTAAATAAGCTGGCTTTAGTCTGTGGCTTTGTCATAAATCTAGCGTGCATCAAAGGTGAGCGACAGGAAGCAGCGGGAGTCCTTATGGATCTACCTGGCAGCTATCATTCAGAGAGCTCACAATAAAATATTACCTGCATTTAAGGGCAGAGTCTGCTCCCAATCAATTTAATAGGAGTTGGATGAGGCTCGGCACATCACAGCGCTAACCTTCCATCAGCTTGTCCCCATTCCTGTCCCCAGACATCCTCCCAGAACACACCACGAGCTCAGCTGAAAGAGGGCTGAGGGAGATTGCTGTGTGCAGCCAACAAGACTGGATTCTGCTTCCAAGAGGCAGCTTTCAAGCATGCAAGTGTGATCTTGACATTGTGATCTCTTCCTGGAACAGGAGCTCCATCAAATTCTCCCTCCGTGTACAGTTGAAGGAATTACATTTTTTTTCCTGTCGCCTACAGTCAGCCAAGGTCCCTTCCTCCACCCAAATATTGTTTTCAAGGACCCTCGAATTGGATCACTGTTCCTCATTACAGAAATGGCTGAGAAGCAGTAGTGACTTTTGAGAGGTTTAGCAGTATGAGTCCAGATGAGGCCTCCCATACTTCCTGAACCTCGGGTTCTTTATTTAAATGTACATGTCAACTTTTAAATTTTATTTTCATTCCAGTTGGGAAAAAAAGAAAAAAAAAAAAAAAGAAAAAAAAAGGAACGTCCCTAATGACTTATTTGATGTATTGCTACACACTGACAGCAGAAAGCTGGAATTTTTGGGGGTATTTTTTCATTCTTTCTAGTCTGTGGTATTGTAAACAATTAAGTCAGTCTGCTTTAAAAGTGCAATTCAGTTCACTTACAAATAAATGCACAGCCTATCTCTATTAAAACATTATAAAGCACTTCTAGCTCAAGACTACAGTCGCCTGCTTACCAAAAAAAGAAGCCTTATTTAAAGCAAATAACACCCATACCTGACATCAAAATGAAGTTATTTAACCTTTAGATCAGGAGATTACCTATTAGGCTGAATCACAGGTCCAGAAGAAAAGAAGAATTTACAGGCTTTTAGCATTTTTCCCCTTGAAAACAAGAATTCCCTTTATTGAAAAGGTAAAGCGATTGGGAGAGACTGCATTTCATGAAGATTTACTCAGATGGAAAGTCTGAGGTCACAAGTGAAATAAGATTAATGAAGCTGGCAGTTACCAGTGGACTGCTAATGTTCAAATAGATTTCTCTTCTGCAGCCAAGCCTCAATGCTTGATTTACAATCCAGGGATCTTAACTTGATTCTAATATATTTGGCGTCAGCGGAACAGAGGGAAGAGAGCCATTTGGAAGCTACTGGTGCCAGTGAGCTAAATTCTTATGTGAAGAAATGGGGATTTTTGTTGGAATTTTTTTTTTTTCATTTTCTATATTTTTACCCTTTTAAACAGTTATTTTTGATGCTTCCCTGTTAGTTCTACAAAGAGAAGAATGTTGTGCTATAAATCTCAGCTGCAACTTTCAGTCAAGTTTGATGAGAGTTGTTCTTCATTTACTACTACAAGGAAGGACTCTTCTTCCTCTCCTGACCCCGAGTCAAATTGTGCTGGGCAGAAGAACCAGAAAATAAATAAAAAAAGTTCTTTAAAAATCTACAAATAAGAAAAAAATACTTTACACATCTACAGATCTTTCCAGTAGATATACAAAGCAGACACCATGAAACCCAAATCCCCCCAAGTGATCAAATGAGAAACCAAACCAGTGAGTGAATTGGCAGAATTTCATCTGTGACGAGGCACCATACTTTCAAAATTTTTTCATTTGTTTAGTCTCAATTTGCAAAAACCTCAATCAGAAACACCATTCAGAGAACCTAAAATTTAATTTAAAAAATTACTATCAAACACTCTATATACCCTTCCAAGGTATGTTCAGACAACATTGTTATTCTATGTTATGGAACTGGCATATTTTCCATCATTTTCTTTCAGAAGCAATTACAGATTTTTGGCATAAATCTGGCATAGTCTGCATCATGTGTTTTTGGTACTCTGCCATTTTATGGTATATTTTGTGGTTGGATATATTACACTTAGCATTATTTGTTTAAAATGGAGTCTGCTCAAGGAAATATTAGTCATGTTTCTTTCAAAAGGTCATTTGCTTCTTGCTGTGTTTCCTGGTGATCAGCAAAGCAAACATGAAATTAAGATAAGTCTAGATGTACACACTAGTGTGCCAGTTAATTAGAAGGCAGGGAACACTGCATTTACCTTATCATACCTTGATAAGGCCTTCTGATGTCTTTTCCAGCTCCTCCAGTATGCACTTCTCTGGGATATCACCAGCACTAGCAGTCTCACTGTATTCTGTTGTTTTCAGAATTGCTGTTTTCCCCTATACCAACTATATATAATACAACTTCATCCTCTAATATGGATATTCCATATGGATATGGATATTCTACTATTCTACTACAGATCACAAGAGCAGGTATAGCTCAATGTACCCAGGAGTTTTACAAACTACTCAGCCATTATCATATGAACACATTTTAGCCAGAGGTGGTGGTAGAAGGAAAGAGGGAAGTGGAGCCAAATCCATCCCCAGATTGTTCTCTCCTCTTATGAAAGGTTAAAGCCCTTTCCATTAAACCACACATCTCTTGTACCACAGCACTGTGCAATATATCAGATGACCAAAGCAACCTTACACTGGATCAGGCAGGGAGCCACAAGCTGTAGGGGAATTAAGACACACTTGACTTGTAACTAAAGCACCAAACTGACATTTGGGAGATCAAGGTTCATTTTTTGCTTCAGGCTTGGGTTCTCCAAGCATCCTTCAGCAGGTAAGTTAGTATCACTTAATCCTCAGGAAATAAGAACAGGTCTGCTTTGAACCCATGCCTGCTTGGGCTCATGAATCCTTGTTTGAATGGTGCCAAATACAGAAGTCCATCAGCAGCTCACAGCCACTGAAGGCCACCCAGTCTGTACTAGCAGTAAAGCCTGCCCTGACAGCAGTAGTGCATCATCCTTGGTCTGAGTGGTGAATTTTTGGGGCACTGCCTGGCTACATGCATAGACACTTTATGCAGTAACACCATCCTAACCTCACATGACATCTTCAGAGTGCAATTTGGATAACTAACAGAAATGCACACATCTGCAATACATTCATCGTTCATTTTCAACATGTTTTCCAAGGGAGTAGGTAACAAAATCTATGCCATTTACTGTTGCAACTTAGACTACCATGACTGGAATTAATGGTCTCCTCAGAAGATCAAAGGAAATTTGTCTCTGGCAGTTGCCTGCACAACTGCTGAATGTACCAGAGCAGTTCCCAGAACATACTGGATTTTGTTCTCCCTTGAGATAACACCCACAGGGGAAGCCAGGGCTTTCCTGCAGTAGGCACTGTGTGAACTCTCCTGACAGTTCTAAAAAGAAAATAAAGGGGTTATTCAGTCTGGAGAGGAGAAGACTCCAAGGAGACCTTAATGTAGCCCTCCAGTATCTGAAGGGGGCCTACAAGAAATCTGGCGAGGGACGTTTTAGGATGTCAGGTAGTGACAGGACTAGGGGGAATGGATTCAAAATAGAGGAAGATAGATTTAGATTGGAAATTAGGAAGAAGTTCTTCACCATGAGGGTGGTGAGACACTGGCACAGGTTACCCAGAGAGGTGGTGGAAGCCCCACCCCTGAAAACTTTTAAGGCCAGGGTGGACAGGGCTCTGAGCAATTTGATCTAGTAGGAGGTGTCCCTGCCCGTGGCAGGGTGGTTGGAACTAGATGATCTTAAAGGTCCCTTCCAACCCTGAAAATTCTATGATTCCATGAAATACTCAAAAGAAAAAGAGGCCTGTGAATGCCCAGCAGTGGAAGGGAAGCAGTATGGTGCACCACACCTCTGTACAGGAGCTGAAGGACAAAGGGAATACTGGTGCAAAGCCTTGCATCTTAAGTGCTCTCTGACTGAAGGACTGATTGCCTTCTGCAATACTCCCACAAGAAGCCCCCTGACACAGAAATCTGCCTCTGCCATATGGACTGCCTGAAGTCTGCAGCTGTATGTTGTCCTCCTACTGCAAAAATAAGGGGGTGCTGTTGGAGATGGTGAGATGATCAGAGCTGTTCAGAAGTCAGCGTAACTGGATAATCAACTTGTTCTTTAGAAGCTGCCATGCCAAAGGCCCATGCTCAAGGCCATTCTCGGATATGTGGCAATAAACCTGCATTAAAACGGGAGCTGCTTAGGGAAAGAGTTTGTTTTCCCCTTTCTCTCAGTTACTCAGCCAGTACTACCTGAAGCAGGTTTGGATAAAACTAGGCTGGAGGACTTCATATACAGATGCACACAGGACCTAAATAACTCATCATCCTGCAGATTTTTTTTCCACATGGAAATTAGGGTCCAGAAAAGAAGACATGGATCCAAAAGGCACCAGTTAACCTAAACCAATGTCCTGTGTGGACAAAATTCTATGAACAGGCACTAAAGACAGAGGAAAGCTACTTTGTCCTGACTGTGCTAACAGTGTCTACTACACAGGGAGCCGATGCTCAGTAGCCTGCAGGCTGTAAATCCACAACCTCTCTTTTCCCATGCAGTAATTTCCCCACAGTGAACAGTATCTGCATTTACCAAGTAAAATATTAATGCTAAAATGATGAAGTGATTTCTTTCCTATTGTGCAGGAAGAGCAGTGCAACGTGTCTGAAACAAAGAAACTCAGCTTTCATTGCATATAGGAAAATAAATCCAAAGTAACTTTCAGATTAAGAATAGCCCAAGAGAGATGTGGAAGGTACAACAGACTGACAGCAGAACCTGGGGACAGCCAAGGTGAGTAAGGAGAATTATTTGGGATTTAATCAGCAAGATGGACATAACTTTTGGAGTGTAATGTTTATGCTATTGTAGGGTTTTTCGTTTTTGTTTTTTACACTAGAGTAAAAATATTACTTACAGAATGTTATGTTAAAAATTATCTCTAATTTTGTTTCATGCTCTTGCTGTCTTGTATGCATTTCCTTTGAACATGATACACAAATTCCTATCACACTTGTTACATATAGAATTAAAATTAACAAACATAAAGGAATTTTCCAAAAGAAACAGCAAAAATCCTTTTCAGATCAGCTCTTGTTTTCAAATATAAGCCAGAAAAAACATCAAAAGAGGAAAAAAATCCCTTGTAGGCAATGCTCTATCTCATATTTCCTATAGAAGACTCCCCAGATATTAAAGATACCTATCATTCTAAAGGCAAATGAATTATTTTAAATGTAACTGAACTGTAAATATTTATCATGCCTCTTTTCCATTTGGTTCTCTGAATATGAATACTCCCAAAGCCGTACTTCTCCTGAACTTTTCAGCTTCAAGCCAGTGCATCTGATGAAAAACCAGACATGACAATTGTGGAAACATTTAAAATTTTTCTTTAAAACTTTCCACCCCTGCCTTCAACCACTGACATTTTGCCTAGCTTTAAACCACAGTGCTCAGGCTCAGGCTCAAGATAAAAAGACACCTGAAGACCAGGGAATGCCACTAGCATTGGCCAGTCCACCTCACATCAGGAAAAGCTGACAGTGAGTTTGCCTTGGCTTGAGCTTAAGTTTTTAGGAGGAAAAAGCAGATCAGAAGAAGCAGAAAACTCCCAGCTATGTTAGGAATGACACTCAGATAAACAGCACAACCAGCCAATCTGACCATCAATGGAAAACTTAAAAAGTAATGGGATTGTTTGCATGAAAAAGAACACTATGCATTTGGAGTTAAGTTTCTTGGGCAGTTTATCAGCCAACACAATTTGGTGTATAAAGCAACTCACATCTTCTCACCTAGTCACTTGCCCCAGCTTTACAGATGCTGCTGTGCTACATAAAATCAGTCTCTATTTTGACTGACATTTTGACAGTCAGGTGAATATGAGCCAGCAATGTGCCCAGGTGGCCAAGAAGACCAATGGCATTCCGGCTTGTATCAAGAGTTGTGTGACCAGAAGGACCAGGGAAGTGATCCTGCCCCTGTACTTGGCACTGGTGAGGCCCCACCTTGAGTACTGTGTTCAGTTTTGGGCACCTCAGTAAAAAAAGGACATTGAGGTGTTGGAGCAGGTCCAAGGAAGGGCAACAAAGATGGTGAAGGGTTTGGAAAACATCCCCTGTGAGGAGTGCCCAAGGGTGTTGGGGCTGTGTGGTCTGGGGAAATGGAAGCTGAGGGGAGACCTTATCACTCTTTACAAATACCTTACAGGAGGTTGTAGTGAGAGTGGGGTTGGTCTCTTCTCACTGGTGACAGATGACAGGACAAGGGCAAATGGCCTCAAGTTGCATCAGGGGAGATTTAAGTTGGATATCAGAAGAAAATTCTTTACAGAAAGGGTTCTTAAGCTCCCTAGAACAGGCTCCCCAGGGAGGTGGTTGAGTCTCCATCCCTGAATGTGTTTAAAAATCATCTGGATGTGGTGCCTGGGGACTTGGTTTAGTGGTGGATCATCAGAAATAGGGTAACAGGGTTAGGACAAGGCTGGACTTGACGATCTTGAAGGTCTTTTCCAGCTTGATCAATTCTATAATTCTATGAACCATCCTAAACTGCAGCAAATAACGTTCATTGAGATCACCTCTAAGTGGGATACCTTTTCCCTGACTTTGATACTACGGGCATAACTACCACAGCAAATTAATAAAGCCCTGCAATAGTGTTCAGACACACACAAGAGCAGACTGTGGTATTTTATAGTCTCACACAGTAAACACTGGGATGGACCTCTGTGGCTTTTTAGCTCTATGTCATACTTCCCATTACCCTACACCACTGAGCTGCTGGAGAGCTGCAGCTGAACAAGGTACCTGAGCACAGCCATGATAATGAATGGCCTTCACAGAAGTGATAAGACTCCTTTCACTGGGAGGCTTTTCTCCACATTTTGCTGACGGCTAAAAGACATCCGTGGTCAGTCACTGGTGTCCAGTAGACACATGGTCTTTCACAGAAACTCAGAGGCACATGTCTGAACCTTAGATAGTAGCAGGCAATGCCTGTCAGCAGCAGCACCTGATCTGGCCCTCAGGTCTCTTACCAGATACTGAAGTCGCTGCCGTTCAGTCTCTGGAGTGAATTCTGAAGACATTGGAATGACTTCACCATTTCGGATTATTATAGCCCTGTAACAGTAATAAAAAACATCATCAGTGCAGGGAAAAAAAAAAAAGTAAAAAATACCCAGAAAACCACAGGATACAGTCACACTCTTATTCACTTCAGAATCACAGTAAAATAAAGCCATTTCTTTTCTACCGAAGCTGTCAGCAGAACAGGGTAATAATTCCTGCCCTGCATCCTTTAGGTTGGATAACAAAGGATATTTGTATATGCCAAGTTCATTTCAGAACTCACAAAGACACCTATGCAACAAAGGCAAGAGTTATTTCAGTTGATGTCTACAGGGGATCCTTATTAAGTGAAATGCAGACACCCAGAGGAGATGCTGCAGAATAACTGATTGCCGAACAACTCTTTGCAGGTTTTAATCCCAGTTGTGGCTGACACTGTCTAAACTACTGGCTTCAAATGACTCATGCAAGCACTTTCCAGTTATTGACTGGTCATATGTCATGTCAGAACATTTCTACTCCAACAGTAAATGGAAATGGCAAAGCAAAGCCTATTTAACACAAATTTAACTGGTTGCCTGCTGAAAGACGACAGGTAATGGAATGACTATAGATCAGCCAGGAGATTTCACATCTATTTCTGCAAACAACAGAGAGGAAATTCTCTCAACCACCTGCCTGTTACCTCCTAATGATCTGCTAAGCTGCATGCAAAAGATTGTTTGTATTTCCATGGCATTCTGTGGTCACGTATTCACTCGCAGAACAGCATTCTTTAAGCTTTCCATTATTTACACTGCTCTGTAAGTACAGTAATGCTTGGTGCTTTTGCAGAGCTGGATGAACTATGTATCATCCCAAAGATTTTAATGCCTGTTTTGAAGCCATTTCTCAACCATCAGTATATCAACTCACTTCTTGGACAGCAGCAGTGTACCAGCTCTCTTGACTTTGCACAGAATTTGATGTAGATAAGCAATTGTCACTTAGATACCAGCTTCTGTATGCTTTAGATGGTCTCCCTTCTGTGATCGTTTCATCCTGCTGATGTGCTATTTACATGCTAGCTCATGTCTCTTGGTAATTTGATAAATCTGCTGGCATTACTTCTATGCCAGATATTCTGATGGCACTGCAAT
The DNA here is from genome assembly GCF_003957555.1 of Calypte anna. NCBI lineage: Eukaryota > Metazoa > Chordata > Aves > Apodiformes > Trochilidae > Calypte > Calypte anna. The sequence continues at coordinate 32,669,794 of NC_044244.1, forward strand.
GCAACCAGCAACTATAGCAAGTTGCATACCTACCTTCTTCTTCTGCAAGACTGAAAACTTAACCTTTCAATTAAAACACAGGCATCTTGAAAAAAACAGCCTGGGTAAAAAAACAGTTTTGTAAAACTAGGAGCACAGGATAACTCTTCTGGATATGACAATGGACTAAAACGGTCTTCAAAATACCATTTAACTATTTCTACTATGCTGAAGGAAGGAGCACTATTAAAGAGGAAAGAAATCGTGCACATTTCTGAGATTCATGTGGTGAAGAGCAGACTGGTACAGAATGGTGCTACAGTGGACGAGGTGGGAAAAGGTTCTGGTGAGGAAGTGAAAACAGCTCTTTGACAGATAACAAATTTACTACTCCTGGACTTCCAGTACTCCCTTGCAAATAATTTTATGTCAAAAATTAGAGGTGGCAAGAGAAGGCTCCCACTGACCCTCCAATGCTACAATTAAAAACAATATTGTGTGTTTGAAATGAGACTGACATGACAGTTGTAGCTCACTAATTTCTTAAAAGAAATTTATGCAGATTTTTTTACAGAATTTTTCCCCTTTATGGGATCAAATACATTACAGGCTTACAAAAATGCCCGTGCAATTTCAAATAATAAAGATTGCTGAAAATTCTTCCTTTGGGTATCTGAGACAGTAATTTAAAAATGAATTAAGAACTCCACCACCTCTTTTCTGCAACAACACCTTTGCTTTTATTTCTGCAGTTCCTAAGGTCCTTTGAGCCAGACTCATTTACTCAGATAGTGGACAGTTTTTATAACCTTTTCATATGTAATGTGATTAATTTGAGTAGGCCTACATTTAAGGGGACTGTGGGTTCAGAAAGAGTAGGTACTCTGGCAGAGACCAGACTGATCAACAGAGCTGATCAGACACTAACTAAACTTTACACACTGGTTTAAGAGGGTTGCAATGGATCTACTGATCCTGTGCTTGTCTGGAAGAACTAGCATAAAAAACTGTTGCAACGGCTATTGCATCAGGCTAATTTAATTATCCTTAGCTTCCCCTTTAATCACCATTTCACAGGAAATCCATATGTTAAAGACCACTCAGACCAGTCTGTGGTTCACCTTTTTCTCCACGTGCATTGACATACTGCCTATGTACTTCGATAGCCATCATTCTCACTTCTGGAGGTAGAATTGGGCCTCAAGGGACTCACATCATATAAAAAGCAATTCAGAGGAGAGTGGGTCAACCTTTCAAGGCTCAGCTTATTTTCACTAGAAACTGCAGCCACCTGGGATGAAAAATACAACTCAGCACAAAAAAGAAAAAAAAATCTTTGGAGGGGGGAGGGAATTAAAGCAATGCCATTGATACTTGATAAAACAGAACCTCAATTTTATGTTTTTCATTAATGTTTTCAGCAGTTGGCCTTTATTCATCTTGAAAGTTATAGCTGCTCGTAAGAGTCAAATGGCCTGATGTGAGGAATTAGAAGGCTCTAGATAAGAGTAAGGGCTGGGACACATACATAGACACACAGGTCACTGGTCTGAATACAACTCTGGTGGGCTAATTATCCTCTTACCAGGCTCTTTACCTTTCTGCAAATGACAGCCAAGGGTATTTCTGACAGCCCAAGTGACAAAACCAGACCCATTTGTCAGCCAGCTCAGTGGAGAGGCTGGGTGCCAAAGCCTGACCCAGGAGCCGCCCGGCTCTGTGGGGTTTTCCCCTGTGACTGAAAAGGTGCAGACTCAGGCCCCTAAATAGGTTTGGAGACCGAACTGCCCTTTGCATGACCTCGCAGTGACAGAGCTGCCAAGCACTGACTGAAGAAAGGCTTTTCCCACCAAGCAGCCTCCAGAGCCTTGAATTCAATAGCCCAGAGTCAGTCACTGCTCCTGAGAGGGAGGGAGCCCGATGGAGGTGGCAGTAGCCGCCAGGAGCCCAGAGACTGCTTGTGGAGACCCCACTCTGTAGGGTCCAGCAGGACAATTCAGTTTGATTTTATGCTTCCTAATGGACTAAGCAGCAACGTGGCATTCCGTGAGCATTACTGCTTCTGCCACGCATGAAAGCTGCATGGACCCAATGAAACAGTGCTCTGAAAGCATTTAACTCCCCATGCATTGTGGGAATATGAATGTGTTATTTTATACCAGAATCCAGCTGTCCTATTAAACTGTCAGAAATAGCTACCCAGGAAGCAAGAACTCCTCAAAGTGATGCAGTGCCCAGAGAGCATCTGATTCTGCCATGCTTAATAGTGACATTTTAATTTCAGCCACACTGGTGAAACACATTATAGCAGAGCCACAGGGCAAGCCTGCCAAAGGCAGCCAGATGATTCATTTTTGCAGGCCACGAGTAAGTCAACACTAAACCAAATATTCCCTGATGACAAAGCTGCTTCAGGCCCATACCAATCACTAATTTATATCAACAATGAAGTAGTAATTAAAGCAAGTTTTTTTGGCATGAAAGGAAACCGGGAGCTGTTGACCTGCAGCCCTCTCAGTGTGCTCACTGCCTTTCAAGCTCTGTGGCTCTGATCCCCACTTCCTCACAGCAGCATCCACAGTGAGCAAACAAACAGAAGAAACTGTCCTTAAGTCTTGAGGCCACAAGACTACTTATATAGATTTCTCGTCTCCTCTTTTTTGAACACATCTACCTAACTGCCCATCCACACGAACTACAAGACTGTACTTGCCCTTGCATTTCACACATACATGCTCTGCATGGCAAAGAAAGAACAGTCACTAATCCAGAGCTGGTAAGTATTAAGAGAAAACAGGAATTTACTTGGGGACCAAAAAAATAAAAGTCCTGAAAACACAGCTGAAGTAGCCTAAAATGGAAGAAACAAGATTCTGATCTCATATCTCTCTTCTGGCCACCTCACTGAGCTTTTCAGATCCAGAGAAGTCATGTCCTGAACAAATGAATCTGGAGCAAGACATGTGCCAGCACCTCAGTGTGTAAGGCAGGACTGGCAGTCACAGCAAACCCTGCAGCAGCCCTGGTCTACTCAGTCACACGCAAGGAAAAAACCTCCAGGTGCTTAGAAGGCTGCATGTAAATCTACAGGAAATACTACATTTGTCTTTTGGATTGACAATAATTGCCTAGTCCACAATGATCATCTGAAATCACACCAAACCTTAAATATATGCTTATTTTCTATATTCAGATTCAAGACTTTAAAACTGTATTTTAAAAGAAGACTTATACTAAAGCATCAAATATGTGATGAATGAAGCAACAAAAGGGTAAAAATCTGCTGGTGTTGTACTGCTGCTGTAACATTAGGATCTACCAACAACAGTGGCTTAGGGAAAATATCAATATATCAACTGCTTTTGCATTTTTAATATGGATAAAACAGCCACCTCTTCTTGAGTCAGATAGGGTTTGTTGTTTGTTTCAGTGTATTTTTTTCTTTTCTTTTCTTGTTTTTTTTTTTTTTCTTTTCTGGAGAACACAAACAGTTCAAAATTCCACAGCATTATTTCTGAGATGTTTATGAGAAACAAACAGAGAAACACTCATACATGTTAGAGGAAGCTATTTTGTTGGTTACTCTGATTTAATCCTACAGAGAAAGAAACACTTTAGTGAACAAGGTCAAAAGTGTAATTTCATCGCTGTCATGGGTCTATTGGGATTCTGGTGTTCAAAACAAAGAGACATCTCCTACTGTTAGGAGCATTCAGGGGACACCTTGATTCCATTACACACTTTTTCAGAGGAAAATGACTTGAAGCACAACATTAAACTGCACATTTCTACAACAGAGGATAAAAATCTGGCAAAGGTGACAGACCATTTGGAAAACCCTTTTTGACAGCATGTATCAATTCCAAGCCACAGGGAGGATGTATCCATTTTGTCAAAAGGTGTTAAGCATTGTGGATTCAGTACAGATGAAGCAGAAGTGTCTGGTCTGTCTGAAGAGGTATCAGAAATGTGTCAATAGAAAAGAAAGAGGGATTAAACTGACAGAAAGAATAAGGCAGGGTTTTATTACATTCCAAGAGGAAACAAGCAGTAGATTTTAATTAGTGTGTCACAAAAATAGCTGAGAAAAAAAAAAAAAAAAAAAAGAAGAGGTAAATCCTAGAAGTACAGAATCAGTCTAAATAAGTACTTGTTTATTATGGTAACTAAATCATATCTTTAAGGAAGCTAAGGAAGAGCCATGTCAAACTACTTTTGTTTATTTACCTTAATTGTGAAGAAGTGAAAGAAGAAATTTTTTACAAAAATTCATTAAAATGTTTCTCTCCTCTCTAAATGAAGTACTGGAACTTACAGCCATTATTATTACTGATGACTTTTAATATTCAGCCCTGGCACCTTGGTTTCACTTATTATGAACTAAATTGCTCTCCCTTGGTCTCACACAGGCTCATTTTTCAATGTTTCTTTAGAAACCAGGTGAACAAACACCTAACTACTCTAGCAATAATCATGGAACTATAGTGCAAAGCCTTTAAATGATTTCCTTAATTTTACGAATTAAGGCAGGCTGGGAATAGTGAAAGAAACCATTAAATAACATTTAGCTGGCATTAAAACAGGTCCCATCCATTACTATAAAACTCAGAGGTGAAAGCAGCAACCCTCAGCAACACCAATGGAAAAAAACCCCTGGCTGCCACCCACCCGTAATACCCAAGAGATGTTTAAAAAATGTCCCAATTCCTTCTCAGCATCACTACCAAGAAGAAAACAAGCAACAAACCAGGGAGAGGACAGAGCCAAGGAAAACTGCCTCTGTCACCATTTTCTATCTACTGTCACTCAACACTCATGCCACCCTGGTTTCTTCAAATTTTTCAGTGCAGACATCAGGCTGTCCACAGAATTACTGTGACAGAATAGAAATACTGGATCAGTTTTTCTTTCAGCCCAACACAGCCAACAACCAAGAGGAAACACTCTCCCTGCTCGTGGCTCTTCCTGTGACAATGCAGCCCCGTGGTGTATGCCATGGTTAAAGGGGGCTGTATTCATTCATTCATGGATAAACTGGGGGAACTCCTGCTCCTTCAAGCCAATAAAAGGTGTGAGAACTTGCTGTGGTGAAGCATTGCACAAGAGCAGGGTTAAAGTAACTGGCTACAGAAGTAAGCATTTGCACTTCCTGCAGGAGTGACAAAAACCCTGCCCAAACTTCTGCTAAGATCTTTTGTAGACTGCCAGACACCTTGGCTGCTCCGAGGGCTAACATCTCAGCAGCACAAACTCAGGGTACAGCCCTGGTCAGGCAGGACACTGAAGGGATAAGGGCCTCTTTCATTTAAGGGCCTCTTTTTGATATCCTCACACCAGCACAATGTGTTCCTGTGCTCACAGGTGTAGCGTTTTATGTTGTTTCCAGTTACTCAACTCATATTTACATTTCTAATGCTTATTTAGTGATTCCTGTGGAGAAGGTGTCAGAGAAAAACGAGGCTGCTGAGCTGCTCTAACACCAGTATGCTGGAGCTCTGTTCTTGCTGAATGTATTGTATTGTATTTAATAAAGGACCACAAATGGTCAAATAGAAGCTGTTTCTCAAACTAAAATAATATTCATAGATTTCCACGGAAGGGCTTACTTCTCCTCTACACTTGACCAGTCAGCATCTTCCTCACTGCAACCAAAAATAATAAAAATGTGAATTTTCAGAACTGATCTTACATTCCATCCCATGTATTCACCTAACAACTTAGCAGCAGCTAAAGAGATTTTCTACTCCTGAAGGCCTCCCTCTGCCCTGTACATTTCATCCAATGTTGAGAAGCACTTGGCTATCAACAACACTGTAACCAAATTACTTCGGTTGTTTCTGCATCACTACTCACTCTAAAGTTTTAAATTAAAAATAATCCTGAGCTTGCAGGTTGTCCATAGAAGAGAAGAAGACGACAACACCACACTGCTTGGTCATTTTTGACCCCAGGAGCTGCACACTTGTAATTTTCAGTGCCTCTTTGGCACGGGACTGCCATGGGACAATTGTGTGGATTTTGTGCTCCACTTTATGTCCTCATGTGTATTGCTTGTCTGAGGCAATTTAAGTATCCACCTGTTACTAGTAGTGGGCTAAATTAACAGTGTTTCATTTCCAGGCTAATTATAGATTTTTTCTGTACACTCACTCTATCACTAATGGGATGGCACTGGCTATTTCTACACAATTTTTTTGTTAATCAGGACAATAACTTTTGCTACTGAACCAATGGTGACTTCAGATATTTACCTATACACTTCTAGTATTGTCTCTTCCAGTTCTGGTAGCACTAAACCAGAAACAAACTAACTGAGTTAAATGCCCTGTGATTAATTGTGCATACTTTCCTGTTGGTTTGCATCTGAAGCCACCAATCTTTCAGGAAAGACTTGAGCTGGCAGCTTGGAAGCTATTAAAAGCCAGTTTATAGTGACACTGCTAGCACATGAGAACGGCCTGACATCAGCTCCAGCATCCTTAGGTTGAAGATTTGCTGCCCTCATGGGATTAATTTTGTCATGAGGGTTTCAGTGTATTCTTCATTTGACCACAGCTAAGTCCAAGGTTCCAGTGATGATACACCATTGCGTTTCTGTCTCATGGTGGAACCACATGCCACCAATTACTCAGGCCACGCCAGAGAAATTAACAAAGAAGTGCAGTCACATTTCCGTGGCCAGCTCTGAGCCTCAGGACTGCTATCTGTGGAATCAAAGTCTTTTTTTTCCTGCTGTCCAGGATATCACATTCATCTCCAGGACAAGTTACTATGGCAACTAAACCTGAGCTTAGTGGATGAAGGCATTGCTGTGCAAGTCAGTGTGTATTTTGCCCGTAATATGGCTGGGATATGGCTGACCACGTAAGATGGAAGAAGCATGGATTTATGGATTTTTTTTGCCCCTGCTCTTTGTTGTCTTATCATTGAAGAAATCAGAATGACTTTTAGCACCTAAAGCATCATTTACTCTCAGCTTTTCTGCTTAACCCAGCAGCGGTTGCAGGATATTGGAACAAGCTGGACCGAGAAGTAAAAGCAGACAAAGTCACACTCTCTGCTCACTATGCATCAGTGAATTTTTACCCAAGCCATGCTTCATTCACCCATGCAGCAGTGAACAGAGAAGCCTTTGCTAAAAGCCCCCAAAAAGCACAGCTCAAGCTGCATTGCATAGCTGCTGCTGAGACAGAATGGACTGGGCTGCCTGGCAAACTCACATAATTCAGGGTGTAAGAAAAGTTTTCCAACACAGTAAGGACTGCAGTAGACCTGAAACATTCACCAAGCAAGCCTGAGGGGCTCCTCCTGGCCCTTCTCCCATGCTGGTGAGATAGAGATCTAAGGCACCCAGCCTGCCTGGCATCCCTTGGGCCTGACCCTGTAATGCAATGAAGAACCTACAGAACTCTCTGTGGTCAGCTACAAAGGCACAGATTCAAAAGATGGTTTTGAGCTTAATGCAGTGCACTGGGAGATCTGGAGTCTATTTGCTTATAGCACCAGCTGTCTCTATAAGAGTCTCTTTAGGCATTACTAAAGTACTGGTAAAAGAGTGATTGAAATTACATCTTGGCATCCTTCACCCAGCTTGCCTCAGACACTACAAACTCTACAAGCTACACATACAAGACACATGCAAATGTGTTGTTACAGTAAGAATTTTTCCTTGATCAATGCTTATATTTACCAATAAAAACAGCAAAGGAATTTTTACTTGCAGTGCCAGGAACCACCTTTTTTTTTTTTTTTTCTGGCTTGATTAGCTTGTTTTTTGTTGGCTTGGTTTTTTTTCTTTCCTTTTTTTTTCTTTTTGTTTTTTAAAGGCTGAAAACCTATGAGATCGAAAGCTAATCGAATTCATGACTCCTGGAAACTAATACAAATGAACTTCAGCTTTCCAGCTTATTGAGATTACTTGAACAGCCAAAATTCCTCTCCTTCTTCATAGTCTGGAACATAAGGATTTCTGGGGTTGATGACGTCTGTGTGGTTAGGACCAAAGAGTTAACTGAATGTACCACTCACTGAAAACATTTACAATGGCTTCAACACCTGCTAGATTGCCACAGACTTTGCTAAGGCATACAGTCTCCCAGGAAAAAGAAAAAACAAAAAAAGAGTCTGGGGAAGAAGGAGCATTTCTCTTGTCTTCAAAAGCCTATGAACATTTACTGCTGCCAAGTCAGTGCTGGATATGACTTGCCAGTACCCTGGAACTTGTCATCCACTGGATTGCTAGAAAACACTTTTCTCTCATCATCGCACTTCAAGTGCAACCACTTATTTCTGACCCAACACCTTTTTTCCACACCTCAGTTAAAGTGTTTCCTGAAGTGCCTCCAAAAGCTTTACCCAGCATGAAATCCTGTAATATCTGAGGTTGCTGTTATTCCTATGAATCCTTTACTCTTGCTTCTCCCTGGAAGGAGGCCAGGCAGGAGAAGGGGAGCAGAAGTGTTTTCTGCCAGCCTGCAAGTCAGGTTTCCAAGGAAAAGAAGCAGGGACTTGGGCCTATCTCCTGAGTGTGACTAAGATGCCATGCTCTTTCCCAACATTTTTGGCTAGGCAGGATCAGAGTACCCCTCCTACCAAAGGGCAGGCATCAGTGAAGGAGAATGTGTCTGGGAAAGACTTCATTTTGAATTCAGTCTCTCCTCACAGCACAAGGTCCTGAGCAAACCAGGCTTAGGCTATCTGCTGCCCTGAAATGACCAAACATTTATTATTTTAACCGATTCCATCAAAGAATTAGTAATAATCCTCCTTAAAAAAGGACGTGCATGTAGATAGGTCAAAATAAGTGTTTCTCTCGCCTCTCAGGAGGCATCTTAAGAGGATTTTGGAGGAATTAGAACTTCAGAAAACGAGAAGGAGTCACCACAGATTGCATGGTCTCAGGGTGAAAAGGCCCTGTGTGTGGTTCAGAGATTTACAGCTCTTTTTGTTCCATCTTTAGGAGGAGACAGGAAAAAGAAGAGTTATCCAAACACCGCAGACTGGAGAAGCTTAGTAACTGAGTTGTCTTTCCTCTAGAGACCTCTAAGTATGAAGCACAGTTGTTGTTGTTTATGCAGCCACAGATGTAAGGAGACAGAGAAGGCTTAAGGCAGATGACTAAAGGAGAACAGGGAAAATATTAGAGAATGGGTAGCTAAGAATAGCAGAAAATTAAAATTTCTTTAAAATATTGTAAACCAAAGGCTTAAGAAAACGAGCTCTGGAATAGTAATATACTAAAGCACTTTTTGGTTTCCATTCTTACATACACAGTGTTAGTGCTTCTGGCAAAAATCACCCTGCAGGGCTGCCTTGAGAAAGAAGCCAGATACCATGAACCAGAAAAATGGGTCAGAATCATAAATTATGACTTGTCAGAAATTCTGTTTAAGCTACAGTGCCAGTCAGCAGATACATGTCTGTTTCCACGCCTCTTTCATTTACTTCATAAAAGCAGATTAATTCCCGAAATTTGACTTCCTATTATGAGAACTATGCATGAGGGAAGCAGCTGACAATCACCATGACACAGAAGAGGAAGTATAAATGTAAAAAACCAACAAATCTGGAAAGAACTGAAACAGTATAGAAAGTCTAAATGCAGTGAAATTCAACACATGCAGCAAATTCAGAAAGAATTGAAACAGTAAGCAAAGTAGAATGCAAAGCAGAATTCAATTTTGAATTCTCTATTTTATGACACTGGGAGAAGTCAGTGTTAAAACCAAACTCTTTCACATCTAGGCAGCTGTAGCATGAATGAAGTTGCTTAAAGTGCACCCAGATGGAAACATCTAATGTGCTCCTATCAACAACCCCAAATGTCTGAGCATTAACTCTACCCACTTGCAAAAAGAAGGAGAAAACCTACTCTGGACATGAGGCTATCTGTTCAAGCAGATAGTGAATATGCCCTGAAAACATAAGCAACGGGGGAGCAAAAGCAAGGAGGGAAAAAAGATCATAAAAAAAAAGCTGATGAAGCAAAGCAAAAAATCCAGTGACCCTGCAAGTCTGTGAAGCCTGCGAAACATCAGGCTCTTTGCTTTGATCCCATCTTCTACCAATAAATCAAAAAATCCAAGAACCCATTTGCAGTGAGAGGTTCAGGGGAAAAGTCAAATCAGCTTGTGGTGTTCTGCTCCTCACATAATGATAAAAGCACAGCTACCCTATGTGGCTCCAAACACAGCACAAAATGGCAGTGCCTACATTTTCTGAGCAGCTCCTTAGCCAGACAACATAAAAGCCAGAAGAACATTCATGCCAAAGATAGTTAATATGATCATATTGCATTACAGTCACTGTAGTGATATTGGGCAAATGTTATGTTGCATGAGGCTATACAATAATTGGGCAGTAATCAGTAAAAACATTAAGTCCCTGATTTACTACTGCTTCATCACTAGCTATAAACCAACATCCTTATAAAGAGCCTAAAACTAAAAAGAAGTGAGATCAACAAGGCATGTTATGGCAGTTTAGAAGTAAAAGTCACTTTAGCAATATAAAATTGAACAACACTATTTAAAAGAACAAGCAAAGATGATTTACTCTTCCTTATTTAAAAAAAAAAAAAAAAAAAAAAAAAAAGCAGCTATTCAGCAGGCCTTGGCCTAGTTACCGTAGTGTGTGTCAAGCTGGTAGGCAAAGCACAGCTCCCTGATGCTCATCAGAAAAACACTATATATTGGATAGCTGACTATAGCACTATCAGTTCCTAATGAGACAACCTTGCATGGACAATCCTAACCACTGCAGTGAAAAAAGAGAGCATTAGAAAAAGATTTGGTCAATATTCAGACTTGAATTTTAACTGTACAAGTGAGGCATATTTATGGCAGAGTCCAAAAATGATCAGACAAGCCACTAGACAACGAAAGAAGCTCCCTCCAAGTTGTTTTTATCAGGCTCTGAATACATCACCTCATTTTTAGTAGGGTTCTGGTATCATGTGCAGTTAACGTGTCATTATTACAGAACTGTGATCGCATCATTAGCACAAGTTTAATTATATCATTGACATTAGTGATGCCATAACATCAAGCTCAATAATAGTTCATAGCAAAACCTACAATTAGCACAATTTTTCCTCCCTTTTACACCAACCAAAAGTGTTCAGCTTGGAGAAGCCTAATAGTTGATACAGAAGTAAGCTAGGGCAGAACCTGAAAGGCTTGCTGGCTGGTAATTTAGTAATATGGTAATTAAAGTCTTTTCATGATGTAATTACACATCAACTACAAAAGGACAGCTGCTTTACAACACTGCCAGGGTACGTGGCATGAAATGATTAGATTTGAGAAGCTTTGGTGGTTAAACTGAATACCACAGACATAAGTCTGAGGTATAGCTGGCACTGCACATCACATTATTATTCAAGCCTCACACTTGGTGTTTCCTCAGTCTCATTCTGATAGTAACAGTTTGTTGCAAGTAATTTGGTCCCACGACATCAGAAGCTGTTCAAAACCCACCTTTAAAAGCTTCTGCTGCTTTGAAGTTGCCTGGAATTAAGAGCTGTAAACTTCTTCTGGGCAGAGGCAGGACAAATGAGGTTTGCCTGGACCCAAAGTGTTCATTTCCCACCCCTGCAGCATGAAACTTCCTCTCACAGACTCTCGTCTGTGGGAAACACAGCTTGATTTATTTGTAGGCTTTTTCCAGTGGGGGAACGAGGAGGGGAGAAGGAGAATGAGGACAGAGAAGAGGAAGAATGGAGTAGATGAATTTGCAGAAACTAAAACTTGACCAAAGAACTAAGCATTTTGGCATCTATTTCAAATGGTAACAAGCTCAAGTCGCCTGTTTGGGTGAAAAAACAAACCTTGCTCTTCTTCTCAAGAGCAGATAAACATTTTTTAAAGTAGTTTCCTTACTGTTTTTCTCACCACTCTCATTTTATATGTACAAACAGCAAAGCTTACCACCCAAGGCATGAGACAGCAAAGAGGAACATGTTTTTCCAACTAACACAAATAAAACTTCTGGGCTACATGACCAGGCTCTTAAAAATACATAAACACACTGTGCACCCTGGCAGTAGGCAACCAACCTTAGTACTGCTTTTCTAGTCCCACAGTGTCCTTTTAGTTATAAGGAACAACACACATGTTTTGCAAATTGCCTTTTTTTCTCCCTTTCTGAAAGATGGGAAGTGGGAATTTAGTGGGAAAGTGACCCTGATCAGCTGATATGAACTGATATGAACTATGCTTTAAAGCTTTAGTTTCTTAAAATACAGAAGTCTAGAAGTGGGCTTATTTGGAAGTGAAAGATTTTGGGAATGCAGAGAATTTTCTTCAACAGGCACAAGGTTTCCATGAGGTCCATTTGGAAAGCTTACTACTTAGAAGGAGGTCCTGCATGGCCAATTTTATGCACACTTTGAGACAATAAAGCAATTTAGCCAACCTAGTGGAAGAGACTCAACTTCAAGTGCAGTAGCACAGGAAAACATTATTATTTCCAATTTAATTGCACAAGAGGTAAAATTCACTGCAGCTCATGATTCTGATGACAAGACAAGTGATCTACTCAATCATGCTTGCAGCTACCTTCTGTGAGGACTCTTTTGACATTCGATGCAAAAAAGATTCAACTAAGTCACTTATTGAGGAACTGGATGAGAAATTAGCAATGTAAGCAGCAAATTCAGCATATTAAGAACAACCACCAACATGAAAAGAATAGGAAATTTATGCACAAAGGATTTATCTGACTTCAGACGTAACTTAAAGCAGCAAGGGGAAATAAAAATGTTGGGTTTAAACTACAAGGCATTTTGCAGTTGTCTGCTCTCTCTGTACAAACATGAATTGTGTGTACACAAATCTCTAACACAAAGGTGTAAGAGTAGCAGTCTCCACCTAAAGACAATGTGGTTCTCTGCCTTTGCAGACTCCAGTTCCCCAGCTGCAAGAAAAGCAAAACAGCAGCATGCAAGGAACTCTTCTCCCTGGCCTGCTTATGTAGGGCACTGCCAAAAGAAACATGTGAAGGTCTGAAGTCTTGCAAGAACAGTCTCATCTCTCTCTCTCTGAGTCTGATGGTATGGGCAGGAAGTGAGAGAGAGGAAAGAACGCAAAAGATTTCCAGTATCCTCCTGGCTAAATCAGAAGACAAAGGAAAAACATCTTGTCATGTCCTTTAAGCATCCAACTTCTAAATATAACAAAGCAACAAGTCCTGGCTGACAACATTCAGTTCTGAGAAATGGAAAAATAAACAAACTAGAACCAGACACATTAAAAATCCTAACCTGAGATATGTCTTCTCCCTCTTGCAGGAGTAGCAGTTTTTTTCTCAGAGATTATTACCTTCAATCATATCAAAATCAGAGAGCCAGGTACCCTTCCAAGACTAAGGCTGAGGACAGAAGCCACAAGACTTCTTACCGAACCAGTCCAGCCCTGTTTGCTGTTCCAGATCCAGCCACATACCCATTGTTCAACACATAATTCTATTTCACACCCAACATCTGTTTCAGTAGTTAAGTGTCTTTTCATTTTCTTTCAAAAATCAAGTAATTCAGAAACTTCTGTCATCAACCTCCCCAACTGGAACCACCACTCGATAAGATACATTGCCATTTGTTTTAATTTCTCTGTGAACTGTTGAACATATAGTCAAAAACCAGAATCCTCTTGTGATACAGTTTGTAGCTAATGGACTTGATAATGCCAGATTATGGGGTTTGGGCTGAAGGAATAGGTGGGAAGACACCATGCTCACTCACCTGCTATCACCAGCATTTGCCACGTAAAGTTTCCCCAATAAATACACCACCACAAGAGCTGTGCAGCCACCAGAAATATTATACACTGTCCTCTCTCGTTCTATTTGCAAATCCTATAGGAAAAGAGAACAAGATTTATAAGGAGAGCATTACAATTAATGTTTTAGAAAATGGAGATTCCCCTAAAAATATAGTCTTTCTGAAACTGTGTGTCCTGCTGGCTTTTTATTAACGTTGCAGCTATGATCACAAGGAGCAGAACAGAAAGTCAAGGAGCACCTATTACTTATGGTACTAAAATACTTGAGAAAGATCAGGACAAGAGGCTGTAAAACATGGCACTAAGAAACAAATGGCAACTCTGAGGGACACAAGGGAATTCGCTACAGAAAGAAGCACAGTGAAGGCAGAGATAAATGTAGCTTAACAACAGGTACCTGGTGGTATAATTGGAAAGTGCTTTACATAGACAGCAAATAATTAATGGGACCTACCTACATTATGAATAACTACCTGCTGTCCAAAAGGGACACTGAGATTGCAGAGCATGTATCTTTACAAGCAGCAGCAAGACACACTCATGCCACAAGAAACACAGGGAATGGATGGGTGCTAAACTTGTTAAGGGGGCAGGAGGGAAGGGCAGCAGAACAGCATTTCCTGAGAAATGCTAGGCATTTACAGACTTTCCAGGATAACCACAGTATTTAACCCTGTGTCTCATCTCACTTATTTTATGAGATTGTGAAAAGTTTTAATTTTTTAATGCACATGCACAAGCTCAGATTTAAGGAGGTGTGGAGCTACTCAAATAATTCTTCCTGTGTTTATTTTTCAACTAATTCTGAGTGTAAGAAATACATATTTAAAAAGTCCTCTTGCTTAACAAGAGTGGAGAGCACAAACCACACCTGTCATCAACAATCAAAATACATAAATATATGCATATACATAGACACAAACACACATATATACATACATGATCCCCAGAAAACTTGGAGAATGTAAAGAACACAAGGAAATGAGCTATTTTCCAGTACTGCATATATTTTAAACAAAAATTGAAGTATGTGCCAATGAATTAATTCTGCTTCCTCTTAGTTTAGGCTATAATATATTACAAATTACCCTCCTCTCCTGTGTCCAGAATCAAATCAAATTTCAAATTGGTCTTTCCTTGTAATACTGGACTCAAATAGGGGCATCATTTAACATTACTACTGCAAGTACTGGCAGATCTTTTCAGCTAAACCTCACCTACTTCCATGTGGTTTTCATTAAGAATACATTTGCCTCTATGTGTGTATAACATACAGAGCTATACTTCAGCCATTTTCATGTTTGCACCGAGCAACAAACAGCTCAAATTGTCCATGCCTTGGGGTATGGGATTTAGAGCTTTATTTTAGAGCTAAATATATCTGAGAAAAAGCACCACAACAAATGCAAACCATGACAGCTGCAATTTGGTTGAATATCTGCAGAGGAGGCCAGGAACGTTTCGTTTCCTACAGATTTCAGCAGAGGGAGGTGATCTGGAGCAGTGGTGGGGATGCTCAGCAGCACTTGGCCTCTGTCCTGAGCTGACTGGGCAGAGGGATGTGTCTGTCACAAACACTGTGACTCTGGCTGGCTGCTGTATTTAGGGCCTGAACCCATTTGTGCCCCAAATACAGCATGGAGGTGTGGTGGGGACAGAGAGGAGTGACAAGGCCACCCTACACTGCACAGGGGAACTGCACTCTGTGGCCAGAGAGACTCGGGTTTACTGCTGACTCTTAACCCACGCTCTCATGGACTTGTGTGTGGTTTCTCTTTCTCTCTTCTCTTCAGAGGTGAGCGTGTGAGTGTGGGGAGAAGGAGTGGGGGGTGGTGAGGACAAGGAGCAAAACACCTCCAAGCTAAAACTCATATCTCATAGAACCTTTGGTCACAGACATGGGCCCGTTATAAACGCCACTTTTATCTAATCTTGCCATAGAAGCTGATTTTCCTCCCTGTGGTTTCTATATATTTTTAAATTAAGCTGAAAAGCACAGTTCAAAGGAAGCAGACTTTTCTACCCATCAAAATAATTTCAACTTACAAATACTACAGTGGATTTTCTAGATGCTGACAGGAATTTTTAAAAACCTTCATCTCCACAGTTCCAAGTATCCTCTGAGGCCCTCACACAACATACATAACCTCACCTGGTTTCAGCTCTGTCATATGTACACTTCGCAAGTGCTGGAATGCCTAAATTAAAATGTATTTCTTTCAATAAGCAGAATTTAGAAACATTTAATATAGGAGAGAAGATAGATAATCCTTGGAGCTTCATTTTCTGAGTTTTCTTGACTTAAAACTAGATCTGGGTACTGGCTTCTTTCAAATCATTGATGTTCTTGGGCTACTCCATCTAGTTGATGTTCAGAACTTGATTTTACTACCATGACTTGCTAGAGTATATTCAGTGCCACATTTAATTTGATGTTACATACTTTGTTTGACATTTCCTTTGCTGGAGGAAGGGAAGGATGGGAAGGCTTTCCTACAGCTCAACAAGATTTGAGGGGAAAAAATAAACCTAAAAACATTAAAGCCCACCAACATCACTAACTCATTCTGAAACACACTGGCTTTTAACAAAATACTTTTTAACAAAAGTGGTAAAGTAGTGCAGCACAAACAGGGGAAACACTTCAGGTTTTTATAGGTAAAAGGAGGTCAGTCTAGACAAAGCCTGAGTGTATATAAAGCTTCCCACCAGAAAAAAGATATCACAGCAAATTTGGTTTTTTTTCCCCTCCTCTTTCCTGTAGCATGCAGCTCACCCCCCCACGGCAGTCAGCATGCTGGGGAAGAACTGAGCCACAGTGGGCAGAACCAAACGATTCAGCTTTCAGCCCAAAAACGCAGTGTGTGCTTCCATTTCACACTAAGGAAAAAGCCAACTTAGTTTTGTGCTCTGCCCCTTTTTTTTAGGGTGCCTGATGTCACAGCAGGTAGGAGCAGGGTGCCCACATGGGTTAGACGGCGATCCCCATTCCCTGGGTGAGGGAGCAAAGCCTGCAGAGGAGAAGTGCCACGAAGTTCTTTTCCAGCCCAGTAACAAAGAATTGGGGTGGCTTTCTCCACCGATGGCAGAAGCCACCTGCGGACAGCCCTGGGCCGGACCATCCCCTGCCGCCCGGACCTCTGAGGTCTCTCTCTGCGTCCTTCCTCTCCAAGGCTCAGCCCAGGGCTTCCCAGAACACCAGCACGGGTTAATCACCTTCCTCTTAGGTTAATCACCTAACAACCTTTTCCAAACACAACAAAAGAGGAGGATGACGCCGCGAAGCCACACACTGCCACACACCGCCCGCTCTCCCGGAGGCTCCCGGACCCCCGACGGCGGCGGGCTCGTGCCACCTGCTGGACACCCGGCGGAGGGACCGGGGATGCCGGGCGGGGCCGGGACCTGGGACTGGGACCGGGACCGGTACCGGGAAGGGAACCGGTTCGTCCGTCGCCGGCCTCAGGCCAGGCGGAAGGGGGGCACAGGAGGCTCACTATAGGGGCACAGGTGATGCGGGGGAGACAGCGGCGAACGTGGGGGCACAAAAGGCCGATACCAGCGGTACCCGATGGTCACCTTTAGAAACACAGGACCTGGGAAACAGCGAGGTACCGCGCAAATCGCAGCAGCATCACTGTGACAAGTTAGCACACCGCAGCGACAACTAAAACTGGGGGCTTTCCTCCAGGACCTCAGTCTTAGTACGACAGAAAGCAGCTGTACTCCCTACATGTACAGCGTCAGCTATCTGCTTGAAGTAAAAAAAAAATACCAAAACAGCATTTCATAGGCATAAAGAAAAAAAAAATTCCTTCATCTGCTCTCTACTGCTGTCAAAAAGGCATTAGAATGCCTCTAGCACTGTTTAAGGCCTCTTCATTTCTACTGGCAAAACTACTGGTGAACTTTTCTACTAAATTATATGAGTTTCTACTTATCTATATGCAAAGATTTTCAAAAGAAAAACTATAGACCACATATTGCTCTCTCAAGGTTGTAAGACTGTTCAAATTAAAATGGAATCAATCTTGAAAAAAACCGAAAAAACCCCACACACGTCTAGATATTGCATCTGATATAAAAAAATCAATCTCAAAGAAGTAAATCATGAAACAATGTATACAAACAGGATTTTTTGCTCTCTGCCCTTAATCTTTCTTTAAAATACACATCACACACATCTGCACAAGGGTACATGCAGGGAAGGGGTTGTAGTTTGATACTTCTATCCAGTACAAAACAGGACTTGGAAATACTCCTCCTGGCTCCCTAGAAATAAATCTATAACTGCACATCTTAAAAGTCAAGAGTTGAAAACTAGAAGATTTGACTTCTAAAACCTCTAGGACCTGACCTTATGCTATTTCTTTTTAACTGGAATAATTGCAATCACTGACAATTACTGACACTGAGCATTTTTTTTCACCAGGATAGTAAATTACCTGACAAAACAAGTCAGCATCTTGCCAATCCCAGTTCCACCATAATCAAATAATAGTATCTAGAAGTACTTCAGGAGGGAGACAATGACTTGGTCTATGTCAGCTTTCTACAGTATGGATGTAGCTGTCAGATGAGAACAGTCCAAAGGAAACAACACCCAAAGAGGAAAAAAAAATTAAAAAATAAAGCCTTTAGAAAGGGATGAATTCCATTTCATTTGAGACTTGGCAAAAAAACAAGGAGAACCTGAATAGAATTCAGAAGGCAGCTGGGGAAAAAGTACTGGTATGCTAAATGCTCCTACGGAAAAAGGACAAAACCATCAGTAGGTAAACCTGTCAGATTAGATTGTTTAAATAAAGAAAAAAGACAAAGAAAAAAGGTATCTGTATCTACTCAGCATTTTCACCAGGTTCAAAAGGCAATTGCTGCAAAAGTTTTGCAGCAATGGGCATTTCAGGAAACACCACCAAGAAATCTGCCAATGCATCAGGAAACATGAGCTTTCACCAAGTGCCAGGTAAAATGATACACTCTGCTGGCACAAAACCCTTGTACATCATGCAGATCTCAACTGCTTTGCTAACTCAGCAACATCCATAACACTTCAGTACAAAAAGCTGGATATACAGCACTCTGTGAAAGAGGTAGGAGGAAGATAAACCATTGCAAGCACAGATGAGACTCAGGATCTTGTGATCTTATGAACCTTAGACAAAAGAATACGCTGCCTCAGTCAGGAGCTGCACACACAGTCTCTTACAGTCACTACTGTGCTTTAGGAGCCACTCCAAAACTAATACAAACTCCAGGTCAGTGGATCAAGGATGCTGTCCCTCATCCATGTCCCTGATGTGACCTTTTATGACCCATCTGCACAGCTGTGGGCAACACAAGTTGTGCTGGTGGTGCATGAAACGCTGAGAGCCATTGCTCTGGTAGGACAAGGCTTTGTGAAGTGACAAGTGACAACAAGGCTCATACACACAGTCTTATGATAACAGCCAATGCTGAAGTAGGCTACTGTGAGGCAATACTGATTTTAATCTTAAAAAAGAAAAAAAAAAAAAAAAAGAAAGAAAAACAGCAGCTATCTTTTAAGAGTCAAGTAATCCATAAACACTTAAGATGCAGTTCCTGCACCTCAAGCATGTACCAGAATTTAAATAATTCCATCCACATTCAGATGGTGTTTAAGTAGGGGCAGAAAAAAGTGAAATAGAAAAACTCCTAAATGTTCATGTTCTCCAGACCATGCGACTAATTAATGCAACAAGGACTTCAGAGCCCCGAGTCATACATACCATTTCCTTGAATGCACTTTCTATGGCCCCAATAACCAGGCACTCATGTGGGATCTTCTTCTCGGTGAAGAATCGTGTTGGAGGGGTGCTGGGTGAGCCTGGGGCCCCCACCCCACCACGCAGGGAGGCTGCCCGAGTCAGTGTCCTGCTGTTGGTGGCCGTGTTGTCAGGCTCCTCTCCCAGGCAGGTGGGTGGCAGGACAGCCGTGTTCCTCAGGATGTCCACGATCTCCTGCAGCTGCTCCAGGATATGGTGCTGCAGCAGTTTGGAAGCAACCACAGCTGCCCCTGACCCAGCATGTCCATCGAACAGGGACCAGTAGTACAGGTTGATCCCATCTGTGTCCTGGAGAAGCAGGAAGGGAAGGAAGGAAAGGAAAAGAGATGGTCACTCTTAAAGAGCTACGAGTGAGGTGATGGAGAGGCCTGTAGTACAGGGACAACAGGCAAAATACAGGTTAATTTTCCCAGAAGCAATCTTCTGGATTTAAAGACCATGTGGATGAGGCACTTCACAGAATGCTCTAGTAGGCAGGGTGATACAGATATTGATACATCTTTTTTGTTTATTTTATTGAGGGGCTGGAGGGTGTTGATGGTTGGACATGGTGATCCTAGAAGTCTTTTCCAAGTGTGACAATTCTATGATTCCTTCTGAAATAAAGAAATACCCATTGTGTTAGTATAGCTCTGGCAGGAAAGAGAGATACTTATTTTTGCCCTAAACAATTAAAAAAGGCTGAACTTGCAACCTTTCCTACCTTACAGCAATCACAGGATGCACTGACCAAGCACAGATCCCACTGCAAGATTAAGTTGATTTCATAAAGACTGAGTAGATCAGAAGAAAAGCATTCAAAAAAACCACATCATTGATAAATGATGGACCTACCACCACGGAGACCAAACTTTCAGGCACTTCCAACACACTTTGTGTCACTAGGGATGAGATCAAGGACCTCAGTTTGACTTCTAGGAACAAGATGTGATCTGCACTTCCATGACTGATAGATAAGGTCCACCTATGCAGAGGTTCTCAAGGACTGAAGACAAGTGAGATCAGCTGTACTTGACCTATCCCACCTACACATTCCACATTCTCTGCCTAGTTCTTCCCAGTCTTCTGAAAAGTTTCTTTTACAGTACTGGAGTTCCATACCATCTGATCAGAAGAGCTACACAAGTATTTTTTATTTTAGCTCTTGGCATAATATGCTTTTAGATCTTGCATCTTAGCTCAACTCCTACCATGCAGTTCAGCTTAACTCATCTCATATGGGCTGAATATCCAGGAAAAGTAAATTGTGTAGACCTCACTGTTAAAATCAAGGCATACGTGCTAATGTTATGTATTTGTTCAACAGTTACCAATCAATTGTGATTTTGAAATATTTCTCCTTTTCTGCTCAATGCAGTCTCCTCTGACAGGTTTATGTCAGCTCCACTATTGCTCTGATTTGAGAAAGAACCATGTTTTTGTGGTGAGGTTTCCTATCACCCAGATAGGGCCCATCAACCCAGGGCTGGAGGAAGAGGAAGTTCTGGGCAACACAAGCTCCAATCTGCCTGAAAAATACCAGGGAGTTATACCCCAGATAACCTCAATGTTTTTGTGAGAAATTCACCTAGAAACCCTCAGGGAGGCATATAAGGCATAAGATTACCTGTCTTTGAATTATAATACATTCAGCAGCAGCATGTGGAAAGAGTCTTTCCCATCTCCCCTTTCCCCTTCATTTCTTCTTATTCCTGCACCTTCTCCCAGCTATGCTGAAACAATTGTGGGGCTTCCTTGCAAGTTAGATGTGGGTGGGCTAACACAGATTTAGAAATACACCATTTTGCAAGGGACCCGAATCAAACATTTGCAAATGCCTCACACTAAGAAAGCATCAGCTTGAGCTCACTGCAGTCAAAGAACTCAAAAGTTCTATCTGCATCTCATGATGACTGTGGTCTAATTTAGGATGACAGAGATGATTTGTTTCATTCACCTGAATACTGCTCTCTTACACAACACATCAGCACATAGCTCAGGCACCACCTGCATCCCATCATCTCATGCCCAAAGCACTGCTTATTTCAGACTCATGGATAGGGCTGTGAACTGCAGCTCCTTTCCCTTTCTGCTGTTTCAGCTGCTTCACAAAGGAGCCAACCACTGGCTGTCAGGCAGGGCAGACAGGTGAGAGTAAGAACATCATGAATTCACATTTGGAGATCCAGAAGACATTATTCGTTGTTGCTCATAGGTACGAAATCCAAAGCCTAATGCAAAATGTAACTTTTAGCAACATGTATATAGATTACAATCAGGAGTTCATGTTGCTCAAAGGGCAGAGTTAAATGCCACACGAGCACTGAAACTCACAGCTTACTTTGCTGAAATGCACATATAAACCCAAAATAGTCATCTACAGAGTGAAGAGTTCCTCCTCAGCAGTCTATTGTGCAATATTCATTACTGAAATACTGAGAAAAGGCAGTACTGTATTACTTAGCATAGTAAAGACGATGCAGGAAGCATCCTATAATGGTGAACACCAACACATTTCCCAATGTGGCTCCTGATCCAGGCCCAACCACTGAGTCTGTTAAATCCATCACCAATTTATTGCAAAAAATCATTCCTGAAGGCATGACATGGCAGTTGTGCTAACTTGCTCTGGGCTCAGAATCCCTCCAAGTTCACACAAGTTGGCTGTAAAATTCTGCTTAAACCATTTTTAATGGATAATAGAATTACAGGCTAAAAAAAAAAAAAAGTTTGCAAAAATACATCGCTATTCATGCAAAAGATGGAAGTATTTTTTGCCAACAGAAACAAGTATCCCAAACAGACAGTATTTCAGATGAAAACTGAAACAATTCATTCCAAATGGCAACACCTTGCCTCCTGGTAGTTGTAGATCACACTACCTCTGCTCTTAGAGCCTGGCTTTCCAGCCAAAAATCCACCTCATGGTGCACCATGGAAAATGCTTCCACAGCTTAGGTCCTCCTGTCATTCAAAAGGTGCTGCTCACTTGGGGATGTGCTGCCTTTGGTTTGTTAAAAAGCATAAAGGCATCACACCTCTGACTGAAATGGAAATATTTTACCTTCCACACACTGGAAGTTGTTTTGTCATTGTACCCCCTTTCCTCCAAACTATAACAGAAAATTATTATTAAGAACAAGTTTAAACTGTGCACACACCCTCATCACCCCTCAGGTTTCTTAAGTTTGCCAAAGTGAGGCACACCGAAGTCTATGTTAAGAGCTTTTAAAGGAAAAGGAAGAGCTTTTTAAAGGAAAAGAGTTATTAACACAATTCATGGTCATTATTATGAGCACAACTCTGGAAACATTCTAAGCTGAACAAGCTTCATGTTAACTTGGCAGTCAAAATGGGTGTCATCAGAGACTGGAAAACTTTGAAACATATCAAAATAATTTTCCATGACAAAAAGTGAAATTGTAGTGTTACCACTCATTTCCTCTAAGTCAAGCACAACTTAGGACAGAGAAGCTCAGAGGGGCCTGAGCAGTATTCTCAGGCTGTCACTGACATGAAGATGGCATTGCTACACCAGCTGTGGTCGTTCTTCTGGAGTTCACTGAACTTGTCCTTTTTGGACAAGTAGTTCTTAAACAAGAGGGTGTTGCTATCAGCTCAGCTAAGTTCAGACACCTAGACTGCAGACATCCAAGACAGTTCCTTAAATTGCCCTTGTAACTCAGAGAGAAAAAACCCCTGCACTTTCAGACTATGCTCATCTCACTCCAGAGCAGATTTATTTCTCTCTATCATCTGCAGAAGTATTCTAGATAACCGAGAGGTCTGTATTATAAGTGCATACACTCTGGGCAGATGACTACCACAATGCTGCTCTTATACATCATCTATGTCAGATGCTCTTATACCTTAAGTTCAGTTGGGATCTGCAGGCATTACTGATATCTAAATATTAGTCTCCAAAAAGTTGTACCTATTCTTGTGAAACTGAATTGGTTTTTAAACTAGCAGAGGGAGTATAACTGTGAATAACATATCAGCCATCTAAAAAGGAAGAATAAACAAGATCCTTTCCCCTGCCCCCAGAATAAAAATGCTTCCTCTGAAACAAATGAATTCTCCAAAACCATACCAACTTGATGAGAATTAAATATATGATGCAAAGAAAGCAGCATACGAGAGAATGAACAAGGGCTGGTACTCAGGGCACACAGATGAGACAAATAAAAAGCACAAAAAGGTCTTTGCTTTTCCTGCTGCAGCTGAAATGAGCTCTGCAGCCACCAAGCAATTACCTGCTCTGGTGTGCATACACAGTGCTGCTCTGTTTCATATTTGGGAGCTTGAATTTCTTCCCAAAAGCTCCCTCAGAGAACAAGACATCTATTTCTACTAGCTCTGGTGGTATTTTGTCAAATGCAGACTTGCAAACATCAGTCTCCATTTATTCTTTCAACTGAACAGAGCCCTCAAGTGGGTGTATGATTGGTCAACACAGTGATTTATTTTAGATTTGCTTTCAAAAGATTGAAAAACATTCTGAATAGCTACCAGAATGTAGCTACCAGCTACATGAAAAGCAAACATATCCATCATTGCATTGACCTTACAAATTCATTTCCAGAATAGGAAAACTAATAAGCATTAGGCTTCCCAACTGCTGACTTAGCTTTCAGGAAAGTTGAGCGGCCTCATGGGTCTTATAATTGTAAAATATAATTAAGACATGCAGAGTTTTGGGTCAAACAATGGATGATAAATCATGAAGGAAAATGCATATATATATATACACATTGTTGGAGCTCAGTTATACAAAAAGAAAGAAAACAGAAAAAGGAGAAAGGAGAAAGGAGAAAGAAAAAAAGAAAAAGGAAAAAGGAAAAAGGAAAAAGGAAAAAGGAAAAAGGAAAAAGGAAAAAGGAAAAAGGAAAAAGGGAAAAAGGAAAAAGGAAAAAGGAAAAAGGAAAAAGGAAAAAAGGAAAAAAGGAAAAAGGAAAAAGGAAAAAAAAAAAAAAAAAAAAGGAAAACAGAAAAAAAGAGCAGCCTTAGTAACATATACCAACCAATTTGGGACTAATTTTTCAGATAAGCTAGACAGTGGCCCTACACTAAAAACCTTCAGATTTTTGTTTATGAAGTTAATTCTGAATAAGCAAATCATATTGCTACTAAAGATTTATTCTGAAAATCACAACCCAACCCTGACTATTATTATCCTAAATACTAGCAAACATTCACTTCTTTCCCCCTCATTTCTGACCTACCACCTTCTTCTTCCCACCCCCCAGATATTCTGCAGTGTCCACTCACAGAGTCAAGGCCATGACAGCAGCACCCAACCCAACCCTTGGATCTCTGACTCCTTGATGCTGCCCTTGCTGAAATGCAGGGCTGCATTCATAGGCTTAGCATCAACCTTAGCAGAAACTGCCATTTAAATTTCAGATTTTCCAGAAAGCAGGGTAAAACCAAATCAACAAGCATACAAAAATAAACCAGAAGAAAACTTGCTTTTCATTGAACAAATACTCAATAAACTGCTACCACTCAGACTGTGTGTTATGGTGAGATTTTCCAACGAGGAATTTAAAGTATTCAGCCTCTGGGTTTTCTACTAAGTATTTGTCAGGATGCTCTTACACTGTTCACTGAGGTGTCTCAAGCCTCTGTTCCTACATCCTGTGGCAACAGAATAAATTTCACCCCCCGTCAGGTTTAACATCAAAGCCATCAGCTCCTTAAAAAATATTTGCTATCAATGTTAATGTGAGAGCAAAACCATAATATTATACTTCACAGTATAAAAATTTGAAAACAAAACCATTACAGAAATGTGTACATCTTTTTCAGATACATTCAACCAGCAAAAAACGTACCAAGGATAAAATGCTGCTAATTGCTAGTGTAATACTGCCCTCTAGTAGAAAATTTTCTCCAGAAATATGCTGCCTCTTTTGGGAGAATTTGTTACAAATTTAAATTCACAAGCTGTGTTCTAATGACATGGCAGAATAGGTTTTACACAGCTAAATAATGAGAGCTATAGCTCTCATTCAAGTGTTGCATAGAAAACAGAAGTAAACCTCTAGATAAGAAGAGAACATATAAAGAATATGATAACAAGTAGCATGAAAATAGTACGCTGTATTATACGGATCAGCTGGCTTCTCACTTCAGCAATTCTCATTTCTGGTCAAAATGCATCAGAAACAAAAGATTTGAAACAAAAATATTTCTCTCAATAAGCTTGAAAGGGACCAGCTGTTTATTTTTAAATTGAGAGAAAAGCTATAGAATCAAAGTAAGAAATAAAAACTTCACATAATGCAGGGTAGCTGGATATTTAATGAGACTGACAAGTTTCGAATGTATAAAAATAACAGCTTACAAAAATATGCAGTCAGTTTATAGATTCTACCATTATAACAACATATGATAACCAGAATGATTGAGACTATCAAGGCTAGTGAAGATGCCTTTCCAATAATGAAACAGTTTTTATCCCTGTATTTTCTTATGCAATTTAAATATATTAACCATGTGATGTTTGGCAGAAAGTTCTTTCTAAGGAAGATGATTAACCATGCAGTACAGTACATAAAAACACAATGTGCCTTTTGCTCTTGAGAAGCACTTGATGCTATTCAGTTGGAAGTTAATTGGACTTTGTGCAACAAAGTTTTTTATGTCCCATGCAGAGGAAAACACAGGCAAATTCAGCCCAGCTACATTCACCCACATCCAAGGTGCAGAGGCCCTGGACCAGTTATCTCACATGGGAGGCCTGGAACTTGATGTGGTGCTCGACCAAAACCAGTACCTCTTGCACAGCACCAAGATGTGTCTACCCCAGCTGGTGCCTGCAGAGGGGTATTTGCTCTGTGGACAACACAGTGATGCCCTTTATTTCAAACAAACCTACCACCTGGACCAAGCACACTGCTGATTTTCTCCATGTGTTTGAGATACATGAACAAATTCTATGACCAAATGCTCGCTTCATTAAGCATAATAAATGCATACTAAAATTAAATGCACTCATGGAACCAAGCATCTGCATCAGCCAATAGCAGACAGGTACATTTTAGGACTTCTTAAGAAAGACTTTTAAAAATGTAGATATCATTACAAGAAGTTCTGTTTTGCCTTGCATCACTATATGCAGAACTCAGTTCCAGTAAGTACAGAGCACAATTCTTTATCCAGGAATGTGCAAATATGTACTTGAGAAAAAAAAGAAAAAAGTCTGAATACATTGAAGAATATGAGCACAGAGGCACCAGGACAGGTGGTTTGAAAGAGGAAAGAACAGGGCTACTTGCAAGTTTGGAAAATCCACCAGAATTTGAAAATGCAGCAATAATGAAATATGAAACAGAACAAGAAGAGCAAGAAGTGGGGAGGGACACAGAGGAGAGGAATGCTTTTTGCTTAGGTACCCTATGATCCCCTGCAGCCATCAGGTGTACCAGACCATAGGGTTTTGAGGGAGAGACTGAACAGACTGCTAATTGCAACGTGGTTTAAAACAAGAACAAAAAGGGAAAAAAAAGAAAAAAAAAAAGGTACTTACAGTCCCCTGAAAGACTAATTTTCACTTAGGGAAAACTTGTGTTCTTCCAGCAGCAGAAAGACTGCATTTTCACATTGTGTGACTTCAACATTCAGCTAGTGTATTTAGTCTTAGATGGCTAAATGTCCAAATAAACAGACACTATAAATCACTGCTGGAGTCTCAGCTCATGCTTAAAGAGCAGATGAAATCATGGAAATAATGGAGATGGAGAACAGCAGATGACTGTCAGCAGGCAAGTGCATGATGTACATCACTCTACACACAAAGACAGAAGTCATAGTCCAGAAAAATCACCCAATTAGGTGTGCTGGTTGGCAACCTACCTGCATAAACCAAATAACTGTCTAACACTTAATAAAATTGTACAGCTGTAGAAAAGGTGATAGTGTGCTTGCAGTGACTGTCACTGGACAAGCCAAACATAGCCATTAAACCCATTGTTTTCTGCAGAGGTAAATTTCTTAGGGTTATATTTCCAGAAACGAAACAAAAAGGAAAATCCAAGGAATATTCTCCTCTCTATCTTTAAAATTAAATACCTTAGGTGCAAGGAGCAAGAAATCAATAATCAAATAGTAGAGCTAAGGAAAATATAGCTAAGTGTTCTGTATTTAAGCAGAGATAGTTAATCCAAGGTAACTGAAAATATAGGAGATAAGCATTAAACATATTTTAGCGTTATATAGTCACATCCTATAATAATTACTTTGTCCTTCTTCACTGACAAGACACAGAAGTCTGCTTACCAAGTTGTCTTTCAGCTGGAGACCTTCTCCATTGGGCAGCGATGACCTCCGCTTCGTCGAAGAGTTCTTGTTGGGTGTAGAGTTGGTGCCTCCAGCTTTCTTCTTGACAAAGAGGACTTCACAGCTGGCCTGATCTTCATTGTGCGTGCTCTTCCCTGCATTTATTACCCTAAGAAAACAAACAAACAAAAGAACAAAGGACATACCCACATTAGCAAAACATGGTAGTCTCCATGTCTCGTATGTGACTCGAGATATACAGAACTATAGCCCAGAAATATTGCAAATACCAACTGAATTAATAAAAATATATACATACACACATGCATACTTCTTTGTTTCTGTACACCTACGCATGACATAGCAAGCATTTTCCACAGAACTGTGTGAATAAGAACCAATGGCATCATGATCTTTTTTTACCCCTAGGCATGCGGTGATTTTCTTTACAAGGATTGATGCTCAAGGCTGGTAACACTTATGCCTCCTAGTTGAAACATGAGCTCCCCAGTTGCTTTTATACCTATCAGTCTCTGCTATGGTGCATAAGAAATCTGTTGGCTAAGAGTGTGCATTCCCTCTGGTTCCAACTCTTGCACAAAAAAATAGGTGCTGTAAATCTAAAAAACTGTTACTGCTACAGCCACAAAAAATGCAGCTGCTATTAGTCTGTTTACTAGAGATGCTGTGCCAGAAATACAAAAGAAAGGCAATGCCCTATATTCCAGCATGCAAGTTAAGCTTGCTTGTACCCCAGCAACTAAGAGATGCACACTGAATACACTCTTCCAGTAGTGCAGAACAACATAAACACAACTGACACCACCCCAAAACAAAAACCCAGCAAATTCAACCCCTCACACATGTGTCCTGCTGCTGAAGATTGGCACCAAGAGCTGCAAACATGCAGAAACCAACACTAAGAGCTCAGTACAAGCTTTGGACAGACAAGGGTATCCCAACTTGCAACACAACTGCTCACCCTTCCCTGAGCAATGAAGCTGAAATAACAGCTATTCCATCACCAACATTTAAAAACCCTGATGAAAATTTTGCATTATCTAAGATACTGTGGCTGCTATCATCCATCCCGGAACAGCCAAGTTCAAATAGGTTTTCCACTTTCTACATGAAAACCTCCTCAAAAATTAAGTAATTTCACATCAGTTGACACTGAGGAAGAAACGTGCTTTGATAGCCCTGGGTTCACAAAGAGAAAACCTGTGCAAGCTGGGATCATGTCTGAGTCACCTAACAAGCTGACCACTAGGTCAGTCAGACACAGCATTTCCACTACTGGACAAACACAGAGTTTCACATCAGGCACACAATGTATTTAAAAAAACTGCTGCCTTCCTGGAAAGTAAAACAGCTTGAAAGCACATCCTAATCTTGATGGCAAGTTCAAGAGATACCTGACTTCTTGATCTCTAGTGCTTTCATAACAGTAAAATTTTATGTAACAGGAGAACACTTGCTAAAGGATATTGAAACAAAAAGAAAACAAAAATAAAAATCATGCAGCTTTCCTCAAAGCTAATATATTGGTTTGATTTTTGAGGAGCAACATGATACTGTGGCATGCAAATGAGTATTTCTGTCTCTGATTAGAAAAGACAGCCATCTTCTAAAAAAATGTGTATCCACTAGAATTAACTGCTTTCAGAAACTGAACGATTCCTTACAGTGCCAAATGTCAAAGGCTGCAGTCTGAATCTGTATGCACAATACCACCAGTTGTTTACAAGTATTTTGTGCAAATAAACACCAACTGTGAATAAAATTACTTTGTGAACCAGGCAGGGAGCAGAGAGGAAGGAGCAAGGCACCTTTGAGCAGTTTAACCACTCACCCCCTGTAGTACCCAACCTCTGAGCAAATGGAGATCAAACATTGAGTTGCAAATTGAGTTGCATTGAGTTCAGGTCTGAAAACTCAACATTTTCTTGACTAATTAGGAAAAATGAAAAGCATATATTCAGACACAGGGAGAAGGGAGAAGCACAAATAACAAGAATTTACATCAGCTGACCAATACCCCTCCAGTTTGAAATACCACAAGCATAATTAAAATATTGCAGCAGCACAGAAAGCATACTTGTATCATATCAGAAGCTAATATTTCTTTGGTTTAGCTGATCAGTCTCCACACTGATGCTGCCAGCTCTTTTCAACCTCACTCAAAATAAAAGCAGATGACAAATAGAGACAAAAGATGCTTTTTACAAAAATTGTTATCCTCAACATTCCTGAAAAAAATCACTCATGTATCGGAGTTGCTCTGGTTTCTGAGCTCAGTGATAAACTTGAGGAGTTGTATGGTATGAGATGTTCTGATGTTTAATGGTGTGTGAAGTTATGCACAATATGGTATCATTTTACGTAGCTCTTGCTAAGAAAATTCGTCAAGGCACTGAATAATTAGCAAGGCTCTGAGAACAAAGTGACCTAACAAACTAGCTTGGCAGTCAGCTATTGTGAAACTCCTGGAGCTGAACTTGTGTATCAAACACCTTGCCAGAAGAGGACATGGTCAAAGGGTACCAGGCAAGATGAAACACTGAAAACACATGGGAGGTGGGCTGTCAGTATACTTGCCTTCCCTGAATTTCACTTTTTCTTGCAAAAAATCTATCTTTCCACACTCAAGCAGAGGAGGAGGTTTACTTGGTAAATGCTTGTGAAGACCTAAACTGATCATATCAAAGCAATGCTTACAGGTGCTACCAGGTATGCAGGGTCCAGATGCTAAATAGTGCCCCTTTCCTGACAGACACTCTGCTACCTTTCCATTTTATTTCATAGAAAACCTTCAGGAAAGGGCTGCAGGGAAGCCCCGTGACTTTTAATCTCAAAGCCTGAGCTATGTGATGGTGCCTGATGCCCAGCACTGAAGCAGGGAACACCTTCCACTCAGCCTCAAAATATCTCTGCTGCCTTTTGAAATCTTTTTCTCTCTGCAGCTTCTTAAATTCCTCCTTGAGGCAATTCTGCCAAGCAGCTTCCCAGTGCTGCCTTTACTGTTGTCTTTTGTCCTTGCCCTCCCAGACAGTAACTTACCAGAACAAATGCCACATTTAAGCTGCTTATACAAAGCAGAACTAATAAGATGCTTGCATGTCAAAAAAATAGCTCTTAATTAGACCTCTGAATTTTTTTAGGGAAAATCTACCATCACCCTGCTTCCAGAGGAAGTGCCTCAGCTTCCTAAAATTTTCAGTTCCCCTTCATATCTTTTTTTTTCTGTCTGCCTCAAAAAGTAAGTTAACCTCCAATAAAGTGAACAAAATGAGATTAAAACACTACCTTCTCACACTTCTAGAAAGAAAAAGCCCCTCCTCATTAAAAAGCCCCTCTCCAATCATACAGTTGTACTCATTCCCATTCTATCATGGATGCCAATAATAAAATCTAGAAAAAAGAGGAATTAAAAAAAATATATCAAGGACTATGTAAGCCTGTCACTTTTACTCAGAGACATATTTTCAAGGGAATTCTTTCTTTTGTTGTTTTTTGTTTTGTTTTCTCCATAGTTCAAGGAACTGTTTGATTAGACCTAATAATGATCAGCTCTTCTCCATCCCTTCCCTTCTTTGCCCATTACCTGTTTATCCCCAATCTTTCATGAAGTTCAACCCAAATAATGAACCTAATTTAGATTAGAAAAGTCTTTACAATTATCAGCTGTCACTTGTATCAAACACACGTGGCTCAATAACAGCTAAATAATCCTGAGATTTAGTTCATGGTGTATTAGTGCTTGTAAAAATGCATCCTACGTGCAAAGAGGAACTTCACAGTGAGGTGCTGGGGTTTGGTCACACTTGAAGAGGTACGTGCATCAACCTTGGTGGATGCTTCAGTACTGCTCAGGACTAATCTCTGAAATGGCCCCAGCTGGAAGCAAATCCTTCAGCTAGGAGCCAACCAGTTTGTTTGGCTCACATTTAACATTCTGCTGGTATCACGCAAGCCCCCAAGCCCCATCTGACTGAAGGGGAATGTAGGTCATACTGTGCTCCTCTTCTGCATCCAGCAAGCAGGGCTCAAACTCCTGTGCTGAGTGAGGGCACTGATTACAAAATCAAAGTTTATCTTAACCAAAACAAACCAGATGAACAAATCCAAGCTGTGTTTTGATAATAGTTTCCCAATTTAAAAAAGTTTACCAACTCAAAAAAAAAAAAAGAGAAAGTACCCCACCAAAAATCCAACAAAGCAGCTTAGTCTTTTGAAGCATTTCCATTCTACTCTATTTTTCACAACACTATCTGTACATTCACTCTTTGGTTGTATTACTCCTCCCTGTATTGTGCTCATTGAGGTTACATTAACTTGTATTTGATTCATCAAAAGTTTCAGGCTTTACTGTGGGAGGAGATCTGGTCTAGATTTCAAACTCTGAAAAAATTCCATTAGTTGTCCAAGTACTCACAAGTCTATCAAAATTTTGTATGTAACATACAAAAGTATGTTAACATGCTTTTAAATAAAAGTAACACATAAAGGTAGAGAGCTCAGCAGAAACTCTGAATGATGAAGAACAACCGTGTGCAGAAAAAAAATGCTTTTTGAAATTTAAGGAATAAGAAAGCTACATGATCTTGGAGAGTTATGTTGCACCAGGAGAAGTGTGGGAATGGGCTGCACATATGCTCCAGACTTGCCCGAGCTAAGAAATAAAACCTGTAAGCTGGGAGCCTACCTTACTCTCTCAGTTTAGCTGAGCTGTGGGGTAATTGAAATACCTGTGACCAAGGGCAGACACCCCAAATCCTATCTGTTCCTTCCCCACCAAGGCACAGTTCCTCTCTGCAGTACTGGAGAGCATTCCCAGCTCCAATTCCTCTGTGAGATCTGTTCAAAGGGTAAAGACATTCCATACACACACTTCCAGAGCAAAAGGCTGGGCACCCTATGCTTGTACCACGTTGGTTAAGACTGAGTATGTGTGTGTTATCTGTGTAGTCCATTGGGTCTGACACTGGAACAACAAAATATCCACTAAAGTGTCTAGGAGAAGGCGCTGCAGACAAAGAGGGCGATACAGCAACTTCAGTTTGCAAGTGGGGAAGCAGCTGTGGTGGGCAGGAAGCCATCCTGGCAGGAAAGGTCAGCTGAAAGTGGAACAAGGTGAGTGAAAGAACACAAAACCAGCTTGCAAGGGTCCAAACACTTCTGATAAAGCAAGAAAAAATAAAGCCTTAAACAAAAGACCAGTTGGTGGTTCCAGTTTGCTGTTTTCTTAGATTTCTTAGAAAAGATGCTGTCAAATGCTTTCTCTGTAAATGCAAAGATAAGACTCCCAACTCTGCTCCAACAAAACCTGGAAGTACTTTAAGATATTAAACATATAAAGAAAAGCCTTGCAAACGAGTCATCTGTCTCACACTAAACCATGCCTTTCAAAAAATAAAGTACTAATTAATCTTTGAATTACCAAAACAATTTTTTCTGTCTCTCTTCCCCAAGGGAATTTTCTAACTTCACCATTTATCTAATGAACAGACATAAAATCTTAAACATTTATTGAGCTATACAACTTGGAACACACTCCTTTTTTCTCCATTGTCAGTTTTCAGGTTACTAGCAGTATCACAGAGTAATAGCACTTATTGGGGAAGTAAACAGTTCTTCTTCTAGGAAATTGTGGCTGTATTCAATGCTCACAAGCATTAAGCAATGACAACGAAGAACTGCCACCAAAGTTCTTTAATGTGGATAGAAGTGACTTTCTGCACTTGTGGCATATAGAAGTTTCTGAAATAAAAGTACAACCTTCCTGCTGTTCTCAAAATGGAAAAATTATTATGGCACAATGTCACGCCTAACCATCTACTCCCCTGTCTAAAACAAAACAAAACAAAACAAACAAAAAAAGCCAACAAAAAAATCCACCCCACTGCAGCTGGTTTACATGCCTGTAGGAAAATTTAGCTCACAACAGAAAATTACACCAGAGATCATTAACTGTGGTGCAGGAGAATTGCTTGCACAACATCCTGCAAAATGTCTTTATTTGTGGAAACTGATCTCACTTGATCTACAAAATCTTTAACTTGTAAACCCCCAGGCAAATGCAAAAACACTTCACCTCCTTAAGGCTTAGGCAAAATGAGGTAGATAAGAAGTAGATACACCCATGGGCAGTTCATGGTTTATTGTGATTTTCCATTTAAGGCTGGACATGCAGAGTAGCTATGAGCACCTGCAGTTGTTTTGACACTGAATGAATCAATTCATCAAGCAGCACAGAGCCCTTAGCTCCTTCCCCTACCCTGGCAAGCTCCAGCAGCCATCAGTGTGACACCAGCTTGCATCCAACCCAATAACACAGAAGTCACCCAGATGAATGAACACCATAGCTACAAACAGCAGACAACATGTTCCTATGGTTTTGCATTATAATTTCAGCTGTCTCAGAATGATGATTAAAGATATCATAAAAACCCTTTCATACAAGTATCGCAGGCCTTTCTTCTCACTTTCTTTCCTTCCCCCTCTATATTTTTTCTTCTTCCCTAATGGATTAGTATGTGAGTGGAAGCCACTGCCTTTTTCTGTGACATCTCATTTACAGTCTTAGATTTGCAGGTAGGTGGCTGCTTACCCCCCTTCACCCACACAAGATTTATTTCTGCACTGGGAAGCGCCTTGAAAGAGATTTCCTCCTAGCTGTTCACCTCCTCCCATACGAAAAGCTGCAGATGAAAGGCAGCTTTTCAAGCAGTCCAAACAGTTTCATTCATTCATTCATTACTGTAGCTGTCATACTGCTCACATCAATACCAAAACACCCACTATTATTGTCCTCTGTGGGCAGAAGTTGAAGCTATCACTGAATCAGTCCTCTAAATCCATGGGATTGAATAAACCCTTTATTTTATTATCAGAGGAGGGAGTGATGTCTAGCCATGCTCCAGTGTGAAAATATGGGTTTTTGTACCAACAATCACATGGGTTTTCTGGGCCACGTTCACTTTAGGACCCAGCAAGAAACTACATCTGCCAAGCTGCTAAGAACTATATATGGGATTTAAATAGGAAAGGCCCCCAAGTAGAGTATCATTCATGCTGGAAACTTAAAATACATTTAAGAAGTCAAAAGCAATGCAAGAAAAAAAATCCTATACATTTCTGCCACAAGTGCAGTGCAAATGAACATAAACTGGTCACACAAAGCTTGCTTTTGGACTGAAGTCAATGGCAAAAAAATGCTACTGCAGGGCATATTATCCAGCAATGCTTCCCAAAAAGGATGAAATACTAAGAGACTACAAGGAACGAGACAAATGTAGGTCACATCACTTTGTGGTCACTACACAGGGGTGAACAGGTTTTTTTGACAATTAGCATGCAGGTTTTACATGAGAAAAAGCAGCAGACAGTGAGCCCAGAGCAGATGCTGAGCCAAATCAGGGGTTGCAGATGTTAAGCACAGTCTCACTTTGGGAATGAGAAAACTCAGCCACAGCTGGCAAAATTAATTGCCAAGTTCTCCTTCCTCATACCCTCTGTACTGGGTATCAGCATGGGGTGAGAGGGGGTTGCAAATGCAAAGATGACCTTGACTCTGTAGGGGAATCACCATTTCTATTCTACAAAGCACAGTGAAATTTCAAAGATACAAGTTGGACTGCTCATTATCCTATCCAAAGCACCTTTGGTTTGGCCATCTGTTCAAAGCTTGCTGAAAAAAAAAAATACGCAAAAACCTCAGAAGATAATGAGGACAAACATCTTAGAGTTGACCAGTGTCCTTCTAGTCCAATTTCCACTAACACAGGTGGAAAAAAAGCTGTCTTACACCTTTTTCTTCTGCTTCGTAACAGGTAAATTTTGAAATCCTGCTGCTCTAGGAAAAATAGGTATTAACTTATTTCTATATTACACAGCAGAAAGTTGACTTAAAAGTTCTTCAAATGATTCTTCTTTTATGAATTGGGCATATCCAGTCCAGTGAAGTCAGCCATCCAGTTTGCTAAAAAACATCCAAGAGATTTATGTATCACTAGATTTTTCTAGTTTTCCCTTGTTGATATTGCTGCTAGGTTGTATGATGATGTTTTCCGTTTTCCCACTGACTGGAAAAGGGGAAACACAACCTCCCTTTGCAAAGGGGAAGAAGAGGCAGGGAACCACAGGCCAGCCTCACCTCTGTGCCCAGCAAGATCATGGATCCTGAAGTCTCTGCTAAGGCACATGGAAAATATGGAGGTGGTTGGTGGCAACTAACATAGCTTCCACAGTCCCTAAGAGCATCCTGCCCCTAAATTCTATAGCAAGGGGCATCCAGGCCTTAGAAATACTCACTTTGCCTACAAGCTCAATACTACTACTACAGCACCAACTAGTAATATACAAAAAAACCCCCACAAACAAACAAATGCTCAATTTGAATTAAAACCAGTTCAGTTTTACTGTAGGCTCATAAATGAGTGCTTGCAAATGGCAAGGATGCATGAAGGAAAGAAAAAGCCATTTTTATTCCCCTCCTCAACTTCCTTTCCAAGGTTCTACTTTTGAAAGCACATCCAAAATAAACCCTTTCTTTCTTAGAGCAATGCCAATTATGCCAAGAGAATATATGCAAAAGAAAAGCTCTCCTTATCCTTACAATGAAGCAAGTTATGCATTTAAAATATTTTAGTAAGTCCCACACCATTAGGCTATAATGCTGTAGACAGCAGTCTCAGTTCTCTTGGGGTTAGGAGAAATCAAGATAAAGGGCTTACACAAAACTGGTCCAAGCTTCAGGAAAAAAACCAACAAACCAAAACCAAAAGAATCCAACAAATTATCTCTCATATTTAGCATGTGTGAAAGTTAACTGTAAGAGTTAGGTGGTGATGGTACTAATCACTTTTATACAGCTGTCATCTTAAATTATCCCCAAGCTGATCTTTGCAAGTGTGGCAGAATGTACACATTTCCACAGATAAGCATTAATACCTTATTCACAATAACCCTCTGCTGCGCCAGGGTGAAGCCTCCATAACCTCAAAGAAG
Organism: Calypte anna; assembly: GCF_003957555.1. Lineage (NCBI taxonomy): Eukaryota > Metazoa > Chordata > Aves > Apodiformes > Trochilidae > Calypte > Calypte anna. The sequence goes on from NC_044244.1 coordinate 32,706,629, forward strand.
TCAATCTGCTAATTTATTTTTTAAAAGTCATGGGAAATTGTAGATGTATAAAAGCACACATATGGAAGGCAAGGAAAAGAACAAAAAAACCCAAAAAACCCCCAAACCCAAGGCATTACATACTTTATTACCAAGAATCCGCAAGTAAAAAAAAAAAATCATTCAAAAGGACTCACATGCTGTTAATTTTTAAGAATAGCTTAAAGAAAAACTACACCCTGCTGCTGGAGTTTTACATCCATCACTTTCCCTCTGGGAGAACACTAAATGGCAGATCTGCAGGAAAGGGCCATGTGCAAAAAAGACTACAATGACTCTTTGCCATAGAAACAACCCTCAAAACCCAATCTTTTAGTTCTATTATTGAAATTACTTTCCTGGGCTTAATTTTTGAACCTGTTAAAATAAGCTAAAAGCAAGCCAAGAAGATATCAGCCATCCTGAGCTTGGAGAACAAAAACAAACAAACAAAAGGTTTCCAGAAAAGCAGCAGCTACCCTAATCTTGTTAGATTTGGAGCCATCAAACCACTTGCACATTGCTAATTCATTCTGCTTTGGAGTAACAGACAACTCCAAAATTAGCTTTTCCGATTTTAAGGAAAAGTCACAGTATTTAATAAAAAACAGAATTAAGAAAACATTGCAATATTTTAATATATATTTTATATACAGATACATACACACCCCTGTACAAAAAACCTATGGTATGCACAAAGCTATTCAGAGTTCAGTTAAACACTATGTCAACAAAAGAAAAAAATCTATTTTTCATGTAATATAGGTCAAAGTGCTGAATATCTTTGCTTGGTTATTCAGGCATCACACAGATGCAAAACAGAGACAAGGGTGTCCTTTCCAGCCTCACCTGCTACCTTTTTCCATGAGGGAAGGTTTCTCAAGCTCTGAGAATGCCATGGCATGACACAACACATCTTAGAGGTGTGCTGCCAGCAGTCAGCCTGTGACTCTGGTGCCATGGATGTCAGCACTGGAGAGACTGAAGCTCAGGGCAAGTTGTCCCCACAGACTCCTGCTGTCCTTGCAGAGGGGGTGGGATGAAAAGATGTGCCCTCACTCACAGCCAGAGGCAGCACAACAAGCTTAATGAACAGTTTTGGAATGTTCAAGACCAGAGAATCACAAAATGGTTGACCTTGGAAATTACCTTTCTAGTAGTCATCTGGTTCAACCCTCAAGGGTCACCATGGGACAGGACAGGACACAGCAACACATCCGTATGGGGATGGAGAGGGAGCAGAAGAGCAGGGACCTGAGGGGTCTGGCACTGGGCAGAAGCTGCTCACTGCCACCTTGGTGAGCCTGAAACACAGAATGGCCCCAAGCTGGGACACCCAGCTCTGGTCTGAAGGAGGGCTGGAGCATCTCCACAGCTACTACCAGGTCATGCTTTCTACCAGGTCATGTTTCTCCACCACTACTGTTTTTTTCTACTTGCGCTGCAAATCAGCTCCATTATGAAACTTACCAATTCCCAAGTCAATAACAAAAGCACCACTGGCTCCTGGGAAACCTCAGCCCAAGTCTTCACTTGCAAATGCATCTACAGACACTGGGAAATCTACAGGCTGGCAAATACTTAGCACAAACATTGTAAGCAGGGCTGACATCAAATATTTTGAGAAGAATTATACCAAGGAGAGTCAATTGTTTCTGAAGAGGCCCACAGGAGATGGGGTAGCCCAGCACAGCAGCCCTCAGATGGATCCTGTGTGGCATGATGAAAGGCGCTTGCAACCCCCAAGAGGTACCAGTAAGAACAGTCAACACCAGAACCAATTGACTCCTCCAACTCATACATAACTCTCCCCATTCTTCTCAGACCATTGGGAAATTAAAATGGTGTCAAGATCTGTAAAAATATGTATCAAGAAATAATAAAGTATTTAGTGTGTCCCTGCATCCTGCTACACCAAGGAACAACTCGTTTTCAGAAATTATAATTACAGTTGCACAAATGCAAAATATATACTAAAGCAGTGACTGAATCTGGAATTTTGAATTTATTAACCCCTTGGTAATAGTGTAAGTAAATATTAAACAAAGCTGTATGGAGACTGAAAAGAAAATCCTAGAGAATTCAACAGTTGAACAATTCAGAAAATTAGCGCAAGATCCAACTTCTCAGGCAAAGGATGAGAGGTGAACTTTCACAAGCATTCCCTCTCCTGTCTTTTCCATTGTAAGCAACCTCCACCTTCACATGCTACCCCACAGGGACAGCAGTGCAGACGACTTACAGGTTTTTTTTTTTTAAACACAAATCAATATATTGCCACAGCAAAAGTGAAAATTCAATATGGAGGCTTTGGGCCTTGAGCAACCTGGTCTAGTGGGAGCTGTCCCTGCCCATGCAGGGAGGCTGGAATTGGATGATCTTTAAGGTCCCTTCCAAACCAACCCAGTCTGTGATTCTATGGCTGATGGAGAAGAAGGGTCCTGCTTAAACTAGCATTTCTGGAAAAAAAAAGTTAAGAAGTTGTATCACAACAAGTCTAGGAAGCTTGCAATGATGAGATATGGTCTGCCAGTTCAGTGCTATGTAACTGCAGACATCAAATACTGATCTCTCTCTTCCTTGGGAAAGTCCACTCAGGTTTGGTTTTGGCTTTGAGAACTCAAGCCTAGAGCACCTTCACCTTGTCACTTGCACGGGCTTTGCATCACAAAGCCATGTACTTTTAATCTTCTTGGGTGTCCAGATATGTTTACAGTCACCTACATGTGACTCCTGCTACAAGTATGGTCCCCAGAGGTGAGATCTAGTCAGACATCTATGATGCAGACAGCTAATTCTGAGCTAATCACACAGACTTTACAAGCAAAGAGAAAGAGGACATTTGGGGACATGATTCATCTGACCTATTTTAGTTGTTTATGATTAGCATGAAATGTCTGTTCCTCTTCATGGACAATGAAGGCTGAGCCCAGACACTTACACAGCAGGTTGTCACAGCATGTGGTCAGACAATTCCCACCTTGGGTGCCTACTCTGATGGCAGTGGAGGGATCAAAAAACCCAACAACATGCACCCCCAAATTCTCTTGCTATTTGAAATGCCTTCTCAAAATGTATCTCTGGTATGCAAGTCCCTTGGTATGACAAATAATGCCACCCAGTACAGAGAACCAAGGCTGAAGGGGAAGTAGAAGAAACAGAAATAGATACAGAAAAAATGATTTTTAAAATTAAGACCAAGAACAGATTATCAGTTGCCTGAAAATTGGCATTATAGCTCCTGATGTGACAAGTGAGTTTGGCATGGTGCAGCAATTTAAATGTATCTAAAACAGCTGGTGGGATTCTCAGACACAAAAGGAGATAATTGTCAACCTTATTCACAGCAATTAAATCTGTACAGGCTAAAATAGGACCCATTGTTCCCCCCAAATACTGGGATTAGAGCCAGAAGTAACTTCAGTGGAGCAGAAAGTTGGCAGTTTGGAAAGGGGCTGAAAACTGTGCAGTTCTCTAGCACAATAGGGGCAAAGACCAACCCACAATCAGAGAAAGAAGACAACTTCAGAGGTTTTTCTACAGAAAAATAATTTCTCTTCTTCCAAAAGTACCAGAGAGATGTTAGAAATTAATATTGAAATGGATGTAAGCATGGACTGATCTCAGTGTGTACCCAGCACAAATGGAAGTGTATCCTGTAATTTCTTCTGCTGACTGAAAAGAAGAAAACTAGAGATTATTATTGCTATATTTGGACATCTGCACACTACCCAGATATGTTCCTTTGGAGTCATCTGAGCACATGATATTTAGACAGGCACAAGAAATCTGGGTAACTGTTATTGAGATGCCAATACTGCCACTAGAGAAACAATCATTAATTTGCTCTCGATTCAAAATGATCAACAAGTGGCAGCAAAGGATTTGCAAATCATTTGCCAAAGACAAAATACCTCCAGAGCAGCATTGAGAGACAGCTGTTAGACTGAGAAATGCCACAACGATTGCACCATGATCTTCAGAGCGGTGTACAGACTGCCTCAAGTTCATCAACACATCCCAAGGAGAGCAGTGCTTGACCTAGCTGGGCTGGGGGCAATATAGACAGCACACAAGAAATGTTTTCAAGGTAAGGAAAAAGTAATAAAAATCCCTCTAACCCATCTGAGAACATGGCTCTCCTAACTGAAAACCTATAAAACCTAGACTGGGGAGGGGTTGGGGAGGACAAACACCAAGGATGCAACCAAAAGTCTTCTGCTTGGTAAATCTGCATCCTGCTCCTGCACAGAAAGTTTATTAAACAAAATATTTAAATTTTAACTGTTTAGCACTCTGACAGAATGGCCTGACATAAGAAATGAAAACTTCCCCTGAAGTGGGCTGAAAGGTATACCAGAGCTCCCTCCAACATTTACACCTAGCCCTGTCACTAGAATCACGCTGCAAAAGGCTCCCAAGGAATCCTGTTGACATATTTGGCCCAGTCCTCTGCCTCAAGGTTTTATCTTCTCCTTGCACCAAGCCCACCAATACAACTTTTTTGCTCATTCACCCAACAGACAAACACCACAAACAACCACCCCCACCAAATATAATTGTTTTTTTGGGTTTTTTTGGTCATATCAGTTTCCTGATGATTTCACAAGTTCTGTCAGCCCAGCAGGAAGCTGACTACCTGGAACCCCATGAAGGAGAAGCACCAAGGATGCTGTGGGCTGGGCAGCAGCAAACACTTCTGCTCCACTGTGCAAGTCTGCTCCTGCTTCACACCTGCACTACTACACATACAGCTGGATGTTCTTTCCCAGCCCAGAGGCCAAGGGACATGGGCTACTCTCCTCACCCTCTCTCAGAACTGAGTGTCTGCATCCAAACTGCACAAGCCACAGGTGGTGGGGACAGGCTCAGAGACAACACATACAAATGTAGGACAAGCACTAAAGTCAATATTTGTCTCCATGTTATTTCCTAGTACAAACACTGTCTTGGTAGCCAGAACAAGACCTGCAATGAAGGGTAGTTTATCTCAGCTTGTAAAATTGGAGATTTCTGCACAACCCTGTAAGTTCTCCAGTGATGGATGGCCACTGTTAGAAGGCATGCTTGGCTGTGCCATTCTAGTTAAGAAGTTCTCAGGAACCTCACAGAAACAAAAATTCGTTCATTCTTCATCCCTGCTTTCTCTTATAAAAAAACCCCATCCTTATTTGACCCTATGATCCACCTGAAATATAATTTTGCAGTGAGATGAGTACAGATAGCTGCTGTCATGCACCAGAAACATCATCATTAAAAATCATTCATCTTCAAAAGATCTTTCTCCGGATCTTCAAATACATTGTTCATGGAAATATAATTCATACAAAATTCATCGAAAAGGCTTCTGCTGGACACAGGGAAAATTAAAGTTAACCAACCAACAGAATCCCAGCTGCACAGCATCAGCATCTCAGTGTCATGGCCATGGCAGAGGGAGAGATGTGACTTTATGAGCACCACCCTTGTGCAGGCACTGGCAGAGGTGCCTGAAGCTCCTTCTGACCTTGGGGAGCTCTAAGCCCTGGCTGCAGCCAGCCCACCTCTGCTGGGCATTCTCCTGGCTGCTCCATCCCGATCCCAGTGCTGCACCCCAGCTCCCTCTCCAGGGACATGGAGCACCAAGATGTCTATGGAAACTGCAGTCTAGCCTAGGGGATTCTGCAAGCCTATTAGCTTAACAAAACCTGATAAATCCCAGCCCTGCCTTACATTCTCCAGTCCCTTAGCAGGTTCTTCAGGGTTCAAGCAGATTCCTCCTGCATTCTCCTCACCACCAATACAACTATTAATTTTTTTCTTTGAACTTGCTCTATCTCAGGTCCCTGGAGATAGATCCCTTGCTCAAAGGGGATATGCTATGATGAGGCCATATCGCTTCCCCCAGTCCTCAGGATGGCATCAAGCTTCCTGACCCTGTTCTTCAGTGTTCTCTAGCTGGGTCTTATCCTACCACCAAAAAACTTGCTTCTCTATTCTCATCACTAGGAACTTTCTATTCCTGTACCACCCTACTTGAAGGAAAGCTGAAGGAGATACCTACCTTTACTTACAGTGAACATTGCCCAAAGATACTGCTACTAAAAGAAAGAAAAATGAAAACTCCTAGTTTCGTAGTTTAATAACCAGCAATAAACAGAAACTTCATAGCAAACTAATATATATATTACTCTTCAACCAAGTCTCAGAATTATCCTCCAGTTTCTCAAGATTTTCTCCTAATGTAAGACAATACAGCAGCTTAAAATGTTACAGCTTGCCTTCAAATTTCTTAATACATTGTACAATGCAATAATATTATATAACATCCAGAATGATATATAACACAGAATGATATAACATCTAGTAGCTTTTACAAATATGGCAAACACAACTTGGAAGCATCTAAAAAGTAAGAGAAGAAAACAATAATACTTTAAGCATGAGACAATAGCTTAATAAAACAATCTTTATATAATACTGCATCTATGTATAACCAATAAATTGTATCTTATACACAAATATGCAAACACATAAAAAAATGCCTTTAAAATAACGAGGTGAAGCAGCTAGAACCTTCAATCTTTACATTAGCCTTCTGATTTCTAACTGGCAAGATCATGACATAAATATAATTTATCTTTCCTTTATTCATCAGCCAGCTTAGAATACCCACCTTTTCCAACTAGTTGTGTGTCAGGGATGATGATAATATTTCAATTGAGAAAAAGGAGATTGATTCTTCACTCCACAGACTGAAATAGCCACAAAATATCATCATAACACCCACCATGCAATTATAAGTAGTGTTTTTGGAACCAGTTAAAACATCATTAATTCTTTTATTTCTGTCTTCTTTGGTGAGATATATATATATATATACACACACATATATATATATACACCCACATGTATATTTTTAACAAGGATAAACTTATCTTGTTAGAACATATTTTATTTTCCACACAAATATTAATAAACCAAATCTCTGCCCTTCTCAGTATTGAAATAAAAAGCCCCAAAGAATTCAGAAGTAATCATCACTGCAAGCAGAAAAGAAAGACTTAAAACACAGAGGAGTCCTCCCCTACCAGGAGATTAAAAAAAAAAAGAGGGGGGGGGCGGAGCAAGCAAAATATTACCCATTCCTCTGAAATACTGATTATATCAGTGAGTACAAAACTCAGTCAAACAAAGATTTTAAGTAATGCATTTCTGAGCAGAAGAAATAGGTCCCTGTGTGGTCTCTCTCCTTCCACATTACCTGCTGTTCCACACTTCCCTCATTTAATGCACAACTTGAAAAACTGTGTGGCCTCACAGTGTTAAACAAGGGAAAGAAGTGCACCCAAGAGGAGGTGTTAACTAAGTTCCTCCAAAGCAGCTTTACACACTCAGAGGTGAGGAGGTTGCCCACTTGGGTCTGTGGAGAAACAAGCTGGCAGCAGAAAACAGAAAAATTCTGTGTTTGTGCTCCCCCACCCACAGGGGGACTGTGGTGCCAAGGGAAAAGGAAGAACACTGAGCTTCAATCTGACAGCCCCACCACTGTCCTCATAATCTGCTTCCATATATAAGCTGGAACAACAACAACAAAATACAACAAACAAAAAACATTCTCAGAACCTCTTCAGCAAAACTCTACTATCTCTGAAGTCTCAGGATGCTGAGCAGTAGACATTTTGTAGTAGATAGTGGGGAGTGGGTAGAGAGGGTACGGACTTTACTAATAGTAAAGTCTAATAGTACATTTTACAAAGAAACATCACTCTCCCACTGTAAGCCTGGGAGGAAACACCTCCAAGTAAATGTGAGAAGAATCGCCCACTTCTTGCTTCTTGGTCCAATGTACATGAAGGTTTCTTCCATCTTGGTGAATAAAATTTATCACTTGAGCTTAGAGACATGGCTCCCACCTGTGTGACTCCTTCCCTTCTTGTGACAGTTACTTTGCCTGGCACTTCTTGCCTTTTATGAAGAAAAGAGGCTTTTCCAAGAGGTTGAATGCTGAAGGGAAATCGTCATTTTTCGTTTAAAAAGGCATGGGTTTTCTAGTGACAGCAGAAAAAAAAATACTAAAATTGCTTAATCCTCTTATTTCTACATGCATGAAACTTGCACAGCCCTCTGGATTTATTGTATTTTTTAGACAATAATTAAATTTCAGCCATAAAGACATCAGTAGGAAGCCAGAAGATTAAACAATGAGCATCCCATCTTTCTCATTTATATACACATGGAAAAACTTCACTGCACTCTGTTTTCTTACCTCTAGACAGCCTCTACCTCTGACAACAGTTCTATTTCCCCCACTTCGGAGTTACCTCCTGCCTACCAGCACAAAGTGAACTACATGGGAGAAAAAAAACTGCTCTAAATGCCTAACTAAAACTATCAAACGTTCCAGTTGGTAGATGGTATTATTGTATATCACTTTTTGTTTGTTTGTTTGTTTAAATTTCCTTCATCAGATGACAGATCTCAGGTATAATGTGCTGTGAAGCACAGCAACTAATATCCTCTTAGGATCTGGCATATTTTGAATGTGACCCAAACATTTAGTAGACATTTTCTCTAGAGATGAAACTCAGGAGTCCAATTATCATTTTGAATACCCTCAGTAACTACTGCAAGGAACACTACAATGATAATTGTATCCATTAGACTTCTGTGCTTCAAGCATCTTTATCTGCCTAAGATTCCACAGTGGCCTTCAACTGGGCTTTAAATATCACCATAAAAAAATTAACCAAGAACATTGTCACAGTTAATTCTCAATAGTACACAGACTTCCAAAAATATCTTCAAGGTAAAATTGATGATTTTTACTCTGTAGGAACACAGAAATCCATTGTTTGGACATGGGAATAATACTCCCCAAACTGTTTAATCATCTCAGCTTTCATCTTTTACAAATTGTCTTCAAAACATGAAGAGGGATATCTTCTGTAAAAAAGGCAGGATCTCTTTATTTACATCACTGGAAAGCACGGAGATGAGGATTATACCCCGTTTATTTGCTTTAAGAATATTCCCTGCATCACCATCTCCCTGTAGGCATTTATGAGACTCAGTGAATTATAATGAAGTCAAATTAATATTTAGTTTGTGGTTCTGTTTTGCATAACATTTAGGTGTATGTCACTCCTCACTCAACTTATTTTGGGTCTCCAAAACCAACCACTGAAACTCTACTGATCTTATCTACCTTAAGAATTGTTCTTAGAAGATTGCTTTTGCTTTTAACATATTTTATGATGCCTGTTTAATCAAAGAAAGGACTATTTCAGTCACCATCTGAACAAAGAGAATATCCATCTTGTCAAGGGAAGGGGTGGGCACGCTTTCAAGTACTAGCACTTTGGTCAGAAGTTAATGAACCAAGCAACAGCTCGCTACATATAGAGCCTGAGTCACCTCTATATTGTGCTTATTTCTCACTTTTAGGCAATCTGATACTCACAGCTCTTCATATATTTAAAAGCAAGTAAAAACCTGCACAGAAACCTGAAATGGCCTAATTGGACAAAATGCTTTTCTTTCCAGATGTGTCAGGTTATAAGAATAACAAAGTTTCCAAGCTTTTGGGAGCTAAATAAAAACAATAGTAAAATCCCACAAAAAGGCATGGGCAATTCTATAAATGAACAATTGCACAAAAGATGGTATGAAAAAACCAACCAACCAAAAACAAAAAACAAAGCGAAATAAAAATAATAATAAAAAAAACACCCTAGGAATGAAATTATGAAATACTTCCCTCCTCCTATATTAACTTATTGCATCTGCCTCCCAGACAGTCAGGCCTGCAGTCACATTTCGCAGTGCTATGACTGCTGCAGGGTGCATTGGCACAAGCAGGACTGCTGCTCACTAGAATGTACCAAAAGTGACAGATGAATGGATCCAATAATGCATTAAAATGAAGAAGAGAAAGTTTATAATATTTTTTTCCAGGTTTTACAGGTATCCCAAAGTGAAAAGTAAGTTTTAGTCTGGTGTCATCTATTTCCAGCAATTAAGAAGCACAGCCTTTCAAAGTACTGAGGCAGTTTTTGATTTAGAGTAAATCTCTGAAGTTTCTCCAGAGCTACTACAGACTGAACTTTTACATTTAGGAATGTGTCTCTTTCTGTTACTTTTGCAATGCACAGTATATAAATCAGGAAATAATCCCTTTCTCACATCTCAGGTGAGACACAACTGCAAGCAGATTTCTTTGAGACGAATAAAAAACCATTCTGCACAAGGACAAAGGTCATCCAGTTTAAGTAAAGGGCCAGAAAAATATTTCCCTATTCTAAATCCCACCACTCCACCTCTCCCCGCTTCCCACCGCATATAAAACCAGGAAAGTATCTTTCAAGGATAAAAATCTCCACCGGATGCTCCTGTTCCCTGAAGATTTGCTGGCAAAACCAAGTTGAGAAAGGAGCTTGAGGGCAACTATGGGTTTGCTCCTCAGCATCTTGGCTGCCTACTTGATGGCGGCTGCAGCCCCTGGTGTCACATTTTGTCACTGTCCTCAAGTCAAGCGAGGGGTCAGTGACATTGAGCTGATGCTCATCCCACAACAGTTTCCCAAATACCAAACACAGGGCTTGCTGCTTTCAAGATGGGGGAAACCAGTTCCACAGGGCAGAAGCATTAAAGGATGGTTTTGTGGATGAAACTGCTGAGGACTGTGGAATAAACCTTCAACAGCCTCAGAAGCAAAGATGAAAAAGCCAAGAAGAGGGGGACACAGGATACCTGTATTTTTAATTTTAAGACTTTTTCCTACATAGTGCCCAGGAACAACATTTTGTGCTTCTTTGTATAGAGTTACTTACCCATTTACAAAAAGTTTCCCTTTTCTCAACTACCCTCATGCTTGTAAAAATAATTACAAGCACAGCATTAAATGTCTGTGGCAGGTTTAAAACATCTCATTTTGCTGGGACAGTTCATAAACCCAGAATTAACAGCCTCTAGGCAAAGGACTAACAGAATGAACACCTGACCTTTGATGGGTCCTTAGTACCCAAATTGGACCTATTTCTGCAAGAAACTGGAACATCAACTTAAGAGTAAACATGGAGAAGCAAGTGCTTTTCCTAGGTGCAGTTCCACATCCCTGAGACATGAATTAACTGTTTCCCCTCATCCCTCCAAACAGGGAGTTCATACTCTGCTCCCTGGGAGGGACATGTGCTTGATTTCTCTCCCCTCGCTACCCCCTTCACCTCTGGCCTTCAGCTGTATTAGTCAGGCCAAAGAGAGAAGGAATTACAGCAAACTTTTTCAATACCCAGCTCTATCTGCATACCCAGGACAAATTCCAATGCAGCAGAGAAAACAATATTAGTGCTATTTTTAAAAAAGGAAAAGCTCACTCCCACTCAGCATCTCATTTATTAGGGTATCACAGATCTCAATGTTCTTAACATACACTGGCAAAGCAGGATAAAACCAGCAAAATGCATATGTATTTGCAACCAGCACTGTACTAAAAAAAGGCCACACCATTTTTATATCCTATCAGTCAAACCCACAGAGGTTTACCAATCGCAATCTGCAGTCGTATTGAACATACCGGTTGCCTTAGGCAACTGCCTTTTTTGCTTCAGCAGAAGAGATAACTCAGGTATTGAATCAGATAAGCTGTCATTTTTGGTCAATAAAAGCCCATACGTCAGGCTTTTATCCTCCCATCAAATAAAGAAATAACTATGCTGAACCAAAGGCTCGGGGTTCACCTCAAACATAAAAGCCCTTGCAGAATCAGTTTCACCAACCCAATTCATCAGCTGAGCAAACGAGTTCCGAGCCTTGACCTCCCTCTGAGCATCTTTACCATCTCCAACAGAGTTTACTGCTCCTGCCCACCCTTCCCACCTCACTCCCTTCCCCCCCCTCTCCCCCCCCAGACCTCTGCTTGCCTGCTTGTAGCCAGATACACCAGCTTTTTTGGGGGAGATGCCTGAAAGCCTATACCTCGCTTACCAAAGCACGAAGCAGCACGATGGGCACAATGAGCAAGGCTGGGCTCAGAGACCTGCTCGGCTCCCAGCTCCCTCAGGTCTTGGCTCAGTAGTTTTGCAGAAGTGGCTTCCACCCAAGGCAAATTTCCAATTTATAACCTTGGCAAAAACTCTATCAGGAGGGCCCAGGTAAGCCAGACATGAGGAGAATCCTACTCCCAGCGAGGACTTGGAAGAGCTTTAAGTAAAAGCATCAACAGGTCAAACACTGAAATCTCCTTTCTGTTGTGCAGAAATTGACTCCAGGGTACCTTAACAGCTTGGCATTTTGTTGTCTTTGTTGTTTTGGACACCAGTGTTTGTAGGTACCACAGAATGGGGAAATAAGGAAGAAGTGGTTTAAAACTGTTGTTCCTCCCTGAAGTGCTGCTGTAACACAGTTACAAGAGGTGAAACTATAACTTCCATGTATTGTCTCAACAGTTACTTCTCTACAGCTGCACTCAGTAGCAGAAAGCACCTGTGCTGTTCTCTTGAGATCTCAGGATGTGAGAAAGTGAACCAGGCTGCTAATAATGTTAACTCAGCATCTGCTCAAAGACTTCAAGAGCAGAGAGAGCCACAGAGACAGACAAACCAAAGATGGTCCAGATTCAGGTTGGGTTGTGAGTTTTGTTTTGGTTTGGTTTTGGTTTTGTAAGCTGAAACTTAAGGCTCAGGTTTGCTGCACTGTTGACCTGGATGCTACTCCATTTCCCACTTCATAATCTACAAAAAAATGTAGTTGATGGTAGTACCTCAGATGCTCTGGTTCATATCTGGTGCAGATTGCTCATGAAGGTAAATTTGCCAAGATGTTTAAGCGTAAATCAAAGCAGCTGAAGCACAGGACTTCTTTCCAGTTTGCCAGCAGTGCTTTAGGGGCTTGTTCAAATGTTCATCCCAGCTGTGCAGACAGGTTTTACAGCTTGCACTAAGCTGCAGGCTGCCCTGACCACAAAGCATTTACCTGGTCAGCTTTCTGACAGCTGCACTCTGTATATGATCTATGTGAACCTTGATGTGGTTTCTCCACTCAGCAAAACACAGGTTGAAGGTTTGAATTCTGCAGCAGCACAGGACAGACACCAGATACAAGGTTATAAGACAGCCATCATGGACTGCACAGAATTTCTTGTGTGGAACCTTTATATTAATCTACTCAAGATATTTTGAGAGAAATCCTGGACCCTACTTTAAGCAGCAGTTTCTCTCAGAGGGTGCTTTTCAATTTTTAGAAGTGACCATGGAGAGGCAATATGACAAGTGTCTTTGCCATTTTGCAAGCTAAGGAATTTGAACAATTCCACAGAGTAAAGCTGCATTGCTTTCTGGGATCTTTCATCCCCAGGGTCTCTCCCCAAAAGGCTGAATGTTACTTAAAAAAAAAAAAACAAAAACCAAAAGCAACAACAAAAAACCCCCAACAAAACAAACCAAACAAAAAAACATCAAGTGACCATGGATGGAAAGCTTAGAGTTGAAAGACATGGGACATCTCTAGCATCTGATACCCACAAAGTAACTGAAGAAATAACCACTCCTTATCCAGTAAATATTTCTACAAAACGTGTAGTAACTGTCAAACTTAGTCTAAAACCCAGTGGCTATTTTCAAGCAAGAAAAGAAATGTACACAAAGCATTCACACAGACCTTGTTTCCATAGAAAACCCAGTAAATAATCAGTTGGAACAATGACAAAGATTAAATAAAGAACAGGAGTTAGTGCAGAATGAACTATACAGTTCCACAGGATTGGCAAGTTGGTTTCTTTGTGATGGGTTTAGCTTTTTATTTGTTTGTTTTTAAGAACTGGGGGAAACAATGTGATTTTACTCATAACTACAGAGTGAAGAATCATACAAAGCCACACAGTCACTCTGGTGCAGTGTGACAGAGATTTCTATGCTTTCCTTTGAAGCTTAAAAAGGTTTTAATCAGAAAGCCAGTGTCCACACACAGCTGGACACAAGCAGTGCTATGACAGAGTCAGCATGATGCAATTTATTGAAATTCCTCATTTGCACACCTCCTTGCTGCAGACATACTCCTAAACAAGTACAGACTCTATCTTGTCCTTCAATTAAACAAAGTAGAAATATTGCCCAACCAAAACTTAATTTGCCTAACTCATTAAAGAGAAGCTGCCCGAGAATCACACACTTTTCCACACTATTAACTTTACATATCTAACCAATGCCTAGGAGAGTCTTCACTTTTTAATACTAACACTGTACATGGTAGGAAGAGGGGTTACTTAATATAAATGCTTCAAAGTTCAGCTCTGCAGTAATACATTTGGCTTTTACACAATGCTCACAAAGAAAACAGCTATGGGAACATAAAGCTGAATTCAATTTATCAAACCTTCTTCTACATCTACTCTATTGCTTTATGTTCTCTACTGTAAAAATGTAACACATGATGTCAGACATTAAACACAGTATGTACCTTGTAAGAGCCTGAGGTCCAGAATGGGAAATGTGCTAGGTAAGATACTCAGTAGAAACTTTAATCAGAAGAGCTGCAGGATGGAGAGGGAAATGACTTCATTTCCCACACCATGAGCTAACAGGCCAGTGTCTAGTGGCAGAAACAAGGATGGGAAAGTCAGGACATTCCTTGTGTTTCAGGCAGGAAGGGGAAAATAATTCAGAGCAGCCATTCTGATCAACTCTAGCAAGAGCCTCCAGAAGGCTGTGTTACCTGGAAGAAGGATACAGAAAGAAGCTGTAGCTTTATGGATTCTCTGGGGCATGTCAGTCCAGCTGCAGAGCTCATTAGCCACCATCACAAGCTACGTAAGAAGCTGAGGCTAAGAAAGAATCTTATGGTAAAAAAACCCAACCAACCAAACCAAAACAAAAACAAAAAAACCCCACCCTAACTTATATCTAAACACAGATGTAAAAATACCTTTTGCTGCATCATATTTTTAGTGGCTTTTTTTCCCCTGAAATGTATCAAATAAACATATTTTTAACCTAAACCTTTCTTTAGAACCTGACCTCAGGACATCTGGTACAAAATATGACACCCACCTACCAAGATCATGAGGGATTCTTGTGATGCTCAAGTCCCAGTTGAGGTGTAGGGTTTTCAGAGCACTGCATCATGCTCTTTACTAAGCTGTATCGGTCTCAGAGGGATTGCACTGGTAACTGCAGGGATCCAGGTGGAAAAGGGGTTTTTGTGACTAGCCTTGGTCAGGCCACCTCAATCAGTTTACTCTAAGCATGTCTAAACCCTGAGATTCCTCAAGAAATGCTGCAATTAACATGAAGCTGGCAAAGAGACATCAAAAAACAAGGCTGGAGAAAAATTTCAATTCAACTGCAGCCTGAACTGAGAGAGATGCCATTTTACTCTGGTGACCATTGCAAGTTGTGCTATATTTTTGACCAAAATCTACCTCAGTTTTACGTTGAATAGCTTTATGTTTCTACCAGCTTGTTGCTATAGTCCAGAAATGGTCAGTTTAGAAGAAACTAAAAGGGAAAAATCTTTATTTTGAGGTCTGGATTGCAGCAAAAAATCATCCCAGGACCTACTCAAACATGAATGTACCCTGACACACACTGATGAGAGAGATGCAGATATGTCTGTCTTTAGTCACATTTAATCATGTTTAAAATTGCTTGCGGAGTGGAACAGCACAGCAATCACAACAGCAGGAAAACTCAAGGGAAGATTTCCCATCCCTTTCCCCAAGAAGTTTTTTTACTGATTCATGTTTTTCTTCAGCACCAAGTCCCTTTATGGGTTACAGAAAACAAGCACATACCCTTTTCCTTCCCATAAAAACTACAACATTTCCTAACAGCTGTTGGCATCAAATGTTCAAGTGCTTTGTGCAGCCTAGTTGAACACAGTGTACTGGTTAGCCTGCCAGAAAAAGAAAAAAACCCAATTCCTTTGTTATTGGGGTCCAGAGCACATGCCTGGGAAAGACCAAGCATGTTAATACATTCACTACCTGTGAGCAGTAGTTAGCTAGGGATAGCAGATACATATTCCAGCTGGTGAGGAGATCTCTCCTCAAGAAGACTCCCTCACTGCCAGTCAAAACCCTCCTCTACTGCTTGTACCTTGATGTGGATGAAAGGTTTGTCCCAATGACCTTGAAAGCTGTTGTCATCTGGAATTATAAAATCCCGAATTAGGTTAATATCTATTGGATGAAGACGAGGGTCGAAAAAAGAAATCAATTGGTCATCAAAATAGGAGGGTGAGAGTTGACCATTATTCTTTGCTGGAAAAAAAAACCTCAAACAAAATACCAACCCAACAAAACCGAACAAAAGCAATAGGATCATCATTAAGCCAAGCCCAAGATGAATATAAAATCACTTTTTAAGATTTTTGTAGTATACAGCACCGTGGCAAGAACCTAGGCTAATATCCAGTGGCAAGTAAAATCACTGAGAAAACCAATGTTCTTGACTGCCACAAATTCCCACCACAGAGATGTGATTTAATTCTTGTTAAAGGTCTGGTCTACAGAGTTCCTTCCACACGCAATCACAGGGAATGTAAAAAAGATCTGTTGCTGCCCTAATAATTTGACACAAACAAGGAAAATATTCATCAGAGAAGGCACAAAAAACCCAAGGAAGAACAGATCTACCCCATATTTTAAATCCAGATTAGAATCTCATTCTAATTCTTCTATATTGTTGGTTTTCTTAAATTCTGACTGAAAAACCTTGTTTTCAGTCTTCCCTATTTCTTGGCCTCACCGCTGCACTCAACAGTTACTAATTACTAATACTAATACAACAATTACATACAGGAACAAACATAAACTCTTTGGAGGAGTAATATTTAAAACAGAGCAGTAATGATAAAGCAGCATGTATTTCTTTTAAACAAAATCTTTGTTCTAACAGTAACAGAACTTACTATAATGTTTCAGCCACCTACATCTAGAATCTGTCCTGTAAAAATAGGATGCTTCAAATCATTAAAACACAGCATACTGCAGAATATAAACCAAAATTCATTTCACTTGCCATCTGAGAGGTGTTTGCTATTTATACCACACTGTAATTCTGATGCATATCTCCATCTTAAAGTCACAGAAATCATAGAATATATGAAAACATATTTAGCACTGGGATAAAAGGAAGAAAACCCAAAACAGTTTCAGCATTCAAACTGATTCAGTAACACTGATGTGAGATCATGTTAAAACAAGCAACCCTCTGCCAGACAGATAAGGGAAACTATCAGCACTGTTAGATCAAGTCATAAAAGATTAATTTGATGAGAAGCTAAAACCCTGGGACTTCCAAAGGCAATACAACTTTCCACTCACCAAACAGAACAGGCAAGAGCTCACAGCATCAAACTGACTGTTGAAACATGCAGTTATCATGGATGCTATGTTTGTTCTTTCCTCATTTACACTAAACAAGAGGCAAAACTACCACCATGATCCAAACACAATAAAAATTTACTTGAAACACAGCTCCCTTCTACCATGAGCTCTTAGAAAGTCATTGAAACTATGCCCCAACCCAGAGAGGCATCACTTTATTTTACAAGTGTTCCTTCACCTTCCTTCTCTGTCAGTCCTCTGGTTAAATAAAATAAAGTAAACACAGCTGGAGATGAAGAGAAACAGAGCCATCAGGTTGCACAAAATGACCTGAGAGCCAGCACTGATTACAGCAGCCATCTTTCACTGTGTCCTGCCTCAAGCCCAGCCTGCTGGGACTGGCAGCAGATGCCTGCAGTGAAGCTTGAGGAACAGCATGGATGACTGTGTCCTCCTGGATATCTGATTTTTCAA
This sequence comes from Calypte anna, assembly GCF_003957555.1. NCBI lineage: Eukaryota > Metazoa > Chordata > Aves > Apodiformes > Trochilidae > Calypte > Calypte anna. The sequence goes on from NC_044244.1 coordinate 32,724,423, forward strand.
GTAAGTCCAAAATTTAAGATTTTGGATTGCATCACCTTTTACTTCTGTTTCTCTTTGGAAACTGTTTTGAAGTAAACATACTAAATCTGTAAGCTACAGCTTTACACAGCAGTCAGGTCAGTAGAGGGCTAATCCTGCCCACAGTGGGATGACCAACACCCTCATTCACAGAGGGTGCAGCTAAGATGTACCTGAGCAGATTTATTGTAAGTCATAACACAACTTTGGCATTTTGAGAAGTACAATGTAGCTCCAAAATGTATAATATGGGTAAAAGAGAATAAATTAAATCATGGCGAATTTAAAAATAAGTGGTTCTAGCAGATGACACTGTTGTAAGTATAGAATCATAAATTCATTTATGTTCACAAAAATAGTTTCCTTAGAAAATTTGCTGACTCCCTAACATGAACTTGAAATGGTATTCAAGTATTCAAGGTCTCTGTTCCAGAGAAGCTGGGTGCTGTAAAGAAATTATTTATAAAAGAACTTCGCTCAAATTTTTGACAGGCTATTTCATAGAATCATAGAATTATTTAGGTGGGAAAAGACCTATAAGGTCTTCAAGTCCAACTGCTAACCTCGCACAGTGCCAAGTCCACCGCTTAACCATGTCCCTAAGCACCACATCTGGATGTCTTTTAAATGCTTCCAGGGACAGTGACTCAAGCAGTGCCCTGGGCAGCTTGCTCCAGTGCCTGGCAATCCTTTCAGTAAAGCAATTTTCCCTGATACCCAATCTAACTTGAGGCCATTTCCTCTTCTCCCACCATCTGCTACCTGGGAGAAGAGATCAACCCCCACCACTCCACGACCTCCTTTCAGGTAGCTGTAGAGAGCAATACAATCTCCCCTCAGCCTCCACTTCTCCAGGAACAAACAAGCCCAGCTCCTCAGCTGCTCCTGACCAGACTTCTTCCCCAGACCCTTCACCAGCTTTGCTGCCCCTCTTTGGACTTGCACTTAAAAACAGTAAGCAAAATTTATCAATAAATCCCAGAAAGCATGAGAGGCATGTAGCCTACAGCATGTAGCAAAAGTAATTTGACAAGCTAATGTGAAATCCAGTGTAAGATGACATGTAAGACTTGCCCTGGCAGAAAAAAGGCTTCTCTATTGTAAAACTGTTAAAAAGAGATGAGCAAACACAGCTGCACTGACACTCCATTCTCAGTGTGATGAAACCACATTAGCTGCTGGCATGCAACAAAACCTCAAGTCTTGGGGTAAAAACTCAAGTCCATTCTCCAACCTTCTCTGCCTCTCAGGTTTTTATTAATAGTGAGATGTATGTGCATGACCCACTGCTTTAAGACACAAGGAAGGAGAGCAGAGCAATAAGCACATACAGTTTTGCAAAATCATCTTAGAGTTAGGCTATGAAGCAAAAAGATTGAGTTCTTGAGGGGGGGGAGAATTTACCTATCAATCATTTGTCATAGCAGAAAAGTGAGACAAAGAAAAATTCCCCTTAATTTGGAGGTTATTCTTAATCCTTTTAAACTAGGTTTCTGGTTTCTGTTTGCACCAAAGATATCATGGGGAAGAAACAATATCCAAGCAGTGTGCATACTTCAGATGTGTTTAACTATCATTGTGAAATCCCTGTCAGGTTTCAGTGGAGAACAAACTTCTAGCCCAGGGACTGTGCGTAACAGTGAGCTCACGTTTTGCTACAAAAAAAAACCACCTACACCTCAAGCTTTTCACTTGAGGTTCACTTTTCACTTGAGCCGTCACCTCTGACGGCTTTTGAAAAGTTCTGAACTACTTTATAAGCATAGTCAGTGATTCAAAGGGTCATGATTTTTGCTTTGTCTTTAATGCAGGTAAGTTGTCTGATGATAGCAGTTTCATTTAAAAGATTCAAGCAAAACATTGATCTGTGCTGCTTTTCATTACCCAGCTACATACCATCTCTTGTAATGTGAATTTTCTCCTTTCTTCACATTCAAAGACCAAAGAAAATTCAAGACAAAGCCTGAATTCAAATCTAGATTTGTTAATACCTTAAGGAGCAATACCCTAACAACTACATAAATTTTACACACAGAAATGAGAGACTTCATCTAAAGCTAAAAACATAAAATTCAAATAATTCTTTGCTGGTGTCCTGTCTATGACAGCTGGTACCAACTAACCATGTAAGAAACTACAAACTAATACCGTTTCAATAAAATTGAATACTGGATTATGCAACATGTTACTGCTCAATTAATTGCTTAAGGTTATCACTGAATATGAAACATTCAGTAGAGAAGGACACATACATCTCCAGTGCTCATGGCCAAGAGACACAGCATCATTATCCTTGCATCTGGCTCCCCTTCTTCTCACTGTCCCACACTGCAGGGAATTTGGGTTTCAAAGTCCCAAGGTAGCTTCTGGAAAAACGTCAGAGGACTGGAAAGCAACATGGGGTTATACCACCAAAACCTCATCCTGGGTTTTTTTTTTCTTTCTGTGTGGGCAGCTATCCCACAAAAACTGTCAGGCTAAACAGCATAGTCAAAAACTAAAAGCACTTTTTTTTCCTGAAAAATTACCGCTTTACAGAGCTCTAAAGAGCAGACACCTAATGTCACCACTGTTGCACTGTACCTAGTACAATATAAAGTATTTTCCAATCTGTAAACCTGATGATGAAATTGTCCCAGGTTTATTCAGTGTGAGGTTGAAAACTACGCCTCCTCACACCAATTTTTAAGTCAGCAAACAACAGGAAGTTTGTTCCTCTGCAAAGTCTCACAAGATTTTGCTGCTGCTCAAACTTGACAAATTTTTCTCATGTGAATTATTGCTTTATGGTTTGCCTTGAAAATCAAAGGCCTGGAAGGCATTTATGCTGTTAAAAATTAATGAACAGAGGCCTTTTAGCTCTTTACTTCATAATCGAATACCAAGAAGTCCTCTGTGAAGGATTTCGTTAATTTGAGCAAAACTGATGGATGCTGCCCACACAGCATCTCCTTGCCAATTATAAATGTACCACAGTAAATGTATGAACACTGGCTCCCTTCTACATGATGCAAAAGTAATGTTTTTCATCCATGACTCTTTAAGCTCACACAGATAAGCATCCTGATCTCTCTACCTGCAGGTATATCCTTTTTATTGAAGAAAAAAGCCTCATCTCCCTTCATCCCCAAGACACATATACACCCTGCATGCTTACATGTACGTGTTTCTGCAGTAAGCCATGAATAAGGCCTTGAACAGAGAGCTTAGTTATTTAAATAATATGAAAGATAAAGTTAGGCAAGATGTTTCAAGAAATATGTTATATATGTTAAGCATAAATAACTGAGTCACATTCACCGACTAAAAGCAGATCAGTGTAGTTATTGTAAAACAGAAGGATAAAAAAAAGAAAATCTGTCCCAGAAACCAGGAAAACAATATATACAACTATCTCAAAAAACCCACGTGTGGGTCACTTTTTTTCCCTTCCATAGTTCTGTCCCTCACAGTAACACCCACACAGTAGCTATATGTAGCAAAGCAAAAAAATTTCAACACTGTTCCTACCTGTAAGGACAGTAGGCAAAAAAAGGGCTATAAATAAATAGATAAATAAATAAATATTTCTTTAGAGTGGTATTCCTTCTTTCCTTCCATGCCATGAACTTCAGTTATGGGTGTTAGGACCCCTGCTGTACCTGCTAGGGAATATACCAGAGCAAATGGGTACATGGAACTCAATTTTGGGCTACACAGAGTTTATCTGTCCTTTTCCTGACCAGCCAAAGAGCTGAATCAACTTTTCTTTTATTCACTCACTGGAGATTCCCAGTCATGAGATTTTAGTTCTGCCAACTGGGCTCTTAAACACAGACTCAAGCAGACATGTCTCGAGGCTTGACATGATCTGGATATGTCACACTAAGCCTCCTAATTCCCTTTGAATTTCACTCCAGCTCAGGAAGCCTGCAGCTGGCTATAAAGCAGGAGCTGATGCCAAACAGTGAGGGCAACCTTCATGTTTTGCATGGGATGGTTTTGACACTGGGGAAGAGCTGTCCTGGAGGACATCTGCAAATGTTCAGTTGAAAATGAGTATGGAGGGAAGAAGTTCTTTTTTAAAAAAGAAAAGACAGATAGGGAGGGATAAAGTTGTCTCTATTCCAGAAACAATGGTGCTAGGCTGGGAAAAAAAGGAGTGCTCAGCTTCAAATTTAAATCAATATCATTGCTAACATAAAGCAAACAGCAGCAATGAAGACTATTACTGTAAGTCAAGAAAAGCACTATCAATAAATCAGATAGCAGCAGCAAAATTCAGATTGCTACAGAAATGCAGTCCAGCATTCCCAGGTATAGGTGGGCTGTGTTTTGGCCAGGCTGGTCCAGGCTTGGCACATTACATCAGCCAGAGACTCTTTGACAAGGCTTTTGCAGCTCCTATGATAGGTCCTTCACTATGCAGTTAAAGATAAGACATTAAAGTTCAAGACATTAAAGTTACGTGAAGGACTCAGTGGAGGAAAAAAAATGCCAAACTGTCAGTGCCAACTCATAAAACCACTCCTGTTGGTAGCTGTGCAGGTTAAAATACATCTCTACCTTTGCCCCACTTTTTTTTTTTTGGCCTGGTACCTCCCTATTAACACCAGACTGCTGTAGCTGTACGAGACTGCCACGTCCAAGGTAAATCCTACAGAGTAGCTTTGGCAAGGTCAGTGATAGTCAAAACTAGAACTTACAGCCAATTTTCTTCCAGAGATCAGTTATCTGGAGTTCACAACAAAATATTCAATAACTGAGTCAAACATACAATCCAAAAGCTGGGTTACAGGGTATGCCCTAGTCAGCCAGTGATAAAAAAAAGTTAATCAGATAAGTTTCCTTTTACCTTCTCTCTCTTTTTTTTTTTTTTTTTTTTTTTATAAGCAGCCTATAAATTAGATGTTAAAAGAAGTACTGACACACATTAGTTTTTACCACTTCCTTTATTGTTTTTTTTTAAATGAACAACTGAATCTCAGGATAACAAGTTTCTCCCTAGGAAATGTTAAGATTTCTGGAATAACAATACCTGGTGCAGTATTCCCTAGAAAGCACAGAAAAGAAAGATCTACAGCCACAGTTCTACTGCCAGTACTAATATCTGCTAGCACACAAGTTCCAGATTAAAGTCTTACTTCTGAAGATTTCAGTAACCACAGATTAAGATTTTTATAATCAGCATCAAACACTAAATGAGTGGGGAGGTCATGAGTCTCAATGACTGCTATTAAGCTTCCTCTCCAGCACAAGGGAAAAAGCAACACATAGTCCAGGGATCTGAAGAAGCAGTTTAATTGATCATTATGTCCTAGGCAAAAGAGATCAAACATTACACTATCAAGAAGGGTATAATGTGAGCCTCTTGTATGTTGTCAACACACAGCCCAGGACAGCACAGCATCTCTTGCTGGCTGTGACTTCCCACACTGGCAGGGAACACACAAGGATTGAGGCTGCCCATCCTGTGGCTGGGAGGCAAGCAGGGATGAAGAAGCATAAAAGAAAAAAATGTGCATTATTAGGACTTGTCACTAAATACAGGCACTTTGAAAACCAAGAAAATTTCCAGTTGCAACTTGATCAGGACAACTCAGAACTTTGCCTCAAATCACAACAGGAGCTTTAGAAGAGGAAGGACTTGGCTCATTCACCTGATTTTCCGAGGGATAAAAGGCAAACAAAACCATGCAATTAATCCCAGGCTCCTTCTCTCCACATCAGCCATTCTTGACCAAAGAAAGGTCTCGGCTGGAGCAAATATACAGGAAGAAGAGTGGCCCTGATGTGACGATAGCCTTAGCTGGCACAACAGAAAGGAAGTCAGGACAATTCATCCTTGACAGGGAAAGCAGCACTTTATTTTTTTGTTAACCAAATATCATGCCAAAGATAACATAAGGCTTTACAAAGTCCTTGGGTTGCAACATAAATGTGTGCAGAGGTGACAGCCACCTGAACTATTCAAGACACTCCTGTCCACACGAGTGGACAGGACTGAGAATGATGGCTGCACAGAGGGAGGAGACCCTATCAGGCCCAGTAAATAAAAGGAAAAATATTTTAAAATTAAATAATTTTAAAACAATATAAATATCTACTGACCTCCACATAGCCACTTTGGTATCTTTGAGTTTTTATTTATAAAGGTCTAGATAATTCAGGGCAAGACCTTCCCATTGTTCCAGGCACTCAGCAGCACAACTCCACAACTCCCCCCAGTGCTGAGGAAGTTCCCATTCCCCTCCCCACCAGGGCCTTCCAATTATTGTGACCAACAATGAAACTCTTTTGACCAAAGACATTTTCCCAAAATACTAGAACTGATGCTGAAACCCACCCATGCTAACTGAGCCACTTGGTTATGGGAACAATCCCAAATGAGAGAAATCCAACTGAAAAGAAAACATAACAACTCCTATTAAAGCCTTCCCCTGATTTAACTTTTGTTGCTAATTATAAAGCTCTAATTCAGAACTGGTCTATTACAGGAAGCAATAAATGGGAAATACTGCTTTAACTACCAGTTGGCTCTGTCAGCCAACTACCAGCTGATGAACAACATGCAAGCCCTCCACAAAGAGGAAAAAGTCTGACTTTTTATTTTTTTATTTTAAATTTCTGTGTATTTCTCTGAGGCAATACATTATCAGCAGAACAGCGGTCTCCACCCTGATTGTACATCCCCTCATTAAAAATGAATTCTGACCACACACTCAGCATTCACAACATACATATATTTATTTATGAATTACATATATGTATTACTGATGTTCTAGCATTTTTCCTTCCTGAGCCCCAAGGGGTCATCTTGCACAGCCCCTTTTGGAGACTACTGCTCTAGCAGGGTTAACTTTACAGAAAGCCATTGATTCAAGAGATTACAAAAAAAAATTACATACTAAGAAGGAAATGCATCTAACAAGGTACTCTTTTACAAGAGGAATACCAGTTTCCCCACAGCTTCTACACAGAAGCATTGATCTTACAAAGATTTTTCCCAGGATTCACCAACAGGCAAAGACGATGCTTCAAAAATCACCAAAACTAGAGAACATTCATATCTCTCCCCTACAACACTGCCTAAACATCTGAAAAACAAAAGTTCCTGTAAGGTCTTATATCTAGGCTCTCTCCAAGGCAGAAGATCCTGGGTTTTGACACCTGGCAATGCTGCATGCTCAAACTGAAATATTGGACCAAAGTTTTTCCAGCAAAGGGACAGTACCCATAAGCTAGCCACTGCTCTAGCAAAAAAACCCTGACAAACAAACCCACATGTATGCAGAGCCCAGGTTTCAAGTGCTGCATCATTGTACTTGGGGCTTTTAGGAAAACCAAAATCCTCTCGTTGCCTTTTTTCTTTGGGTTCACAGATGATGATTCTGTTTTCAAATTTCATGTTCTTTTCAAACAGGATTTCGCTAGCTACAGCTGTACTACACAATTTCTCACTCAACCATATAATTAAGTTACATTTTTAGCTGACTACATAAATTGACCTTCAGATGCAACAACTGCATGTGCAGACTGACATTCTGGACGAGCACAGTTAGTACTGCCAGCCTCCTGCTTCCACTGAAACAAACGGCAAAGTTTCCTTTTATTCAATAACTGAAACACTCTTTTTATTGAAGAATGCACAGAAACTCTAATCAAAGAACAACAATCTAACAGTACTGGTTGAATACATTTAAGGAAACAGAAGCAAATGCAGAGAAAAATGGTGAACTGCAACTGATGAGCATGGGGACAAGTGACTGCTGCAGAGAACTGTATCTGTACAGTTAATGCAAAGAGGAGTTATGAGACCTGAAAGTCATCAGAGAGACCCCACGACAGGGTTGATATGAGGTGCTGATGTCTATCAGTAGTTACAATTCATTTTCATAACTAGTTGTTTCATGACAGTAAAACACTGTTATAATTCTGTCTCAGATTTACTCCTACATGAAAATAGCATTATTTTTGAGACATAATGTTGCCTTTTCAATTTTTCAGTTGGAGAACAGACAGAGATTACCCTTTTGGAGGAACTCAACTCTCACATACAAATTTAGTTTTGACTCTTAGGCTGTTCAAGTTGAAACAAGGAATTTTTTTCTTTTAAGTAGTTACTACAGATATTTGCAAGTTAAGCAATCTATTAGCAAGCTGTTAGGAAACTCTCCTTAATAAAAAGTCCTCACTCAAGATTTACTTCCTGTAGGATACTGTAAGTCTGTTTCTCCTTCATTGGGCTCGCTAATGTTTTTAGTTCTAGTAACATCCAGAAAAATGTTTAGGTTTAGCATTTATCAGACTTGCACAAGAAAAAATTAACAGACAGTATGACAACTGTGTATGCATTCTTCCTAACAAGAATTTGAAAAGGTTATTCTCAGTATCTTACATGAGTAAAGACATCTGTTCCTAAACACTTTCTAAAACCAGGCTGAGATCAAGTGAATATAAGTACCACATAAATCTGAAATTCCCATCCCAGGTCTCTGCAATATCAGAGTGATAAATCATACTGGATTCTGGACTTCTCAAATAGTATGAAATAAATTTTTCCTCCACTTCATGAGAGACCAGCACAGGCTTTTGAGTCCCTCCACTCCATTTGTCAACTTATTTTCAACCATTACCCCAAATCATTTAGGCATGATACCACAGCAGTTGTTCTGACCTCAAAGCTCTTAGGGTTTACTGGAACTTCAAGGCAAGAACAAGGCATAAGGAAAATATGGCCTTACTAAACTAAACCCCAGAAAAAGGCAAATCTAAACCCATGGCAGGCTCAGCAGCTCTTGTAGTGGTATTTACCCATCTTCTAGTAGTTGTCTTGAAGAGACCTGGAGAATGGTCCCTAGATCTCCCTCTGACCAATGTTGTCATCTTATGCTTGCTCCCTCCCAGCATCTTGTTATCCATCACCATGAAGCTAACATGCTTGGCACTGAGACACTCTCCCTTATACTCTAGCAGGTCTTTTTGGCCTGTTCGGTCTTGCTGTTGTTGTGGTGGGGGGTTTTGTTTGTAGGGATTTTTGTTTGATGGCTGGCTTGTTGTTGTTGTTTTGGGGTTGGTTTTTTTTTTTTGCTTTAATAAGAGCACATTTTTGACTCTTGCAGCTTGTACACCAAGTTAAATACCTTTTCTTTATTTTTACTTTATTATTTTTATTTGTTTTCTTTATTTCATATCTAGGTCATGGCTGAATCTGTCTGCTCCCTCCACAGTCTGTAGTACAGACTTTTCTCTCTAGTTGATTTTCCAACAGCTCTGTCTTTGCCTCCTCTTTGTTTTTTACAACTCTTCTCTACGTGAGTGAACAGAATGATTCTGAGCCTCTCCCCTGAAACAGCACAACTCTCAACTTTACATTCAAACTGTCCCTCAGACTCCTCACCTCAGGACAACCTTATCCATACTGCCTATTTGGAACAACCCCTGGGCCATGCACAGCCCCAGACTGCACCAAGACATTGCCTGAGAGAGAACACCAGACAGCGTGGCCCAAACCTCTCAAACAGTCTGAACAACTGTGCCATTGGGCTTGGAGCCCACACCTTGGCCCCACTTCACTCGGCATCACCAATCACCCACAGCAAGAGCCTTGTACCTCTGCAAGGCATCACTGCTGACATGGTTGTGCCAGTCACCACACTGTCTCCCCATTTGCGTCCATCATCTTCAAGTTATTTTAAAGCACGCCACGTGGGTACTCGTTCTTTCACTGCTCTTCATCTACTTGCTTCCTACTCTCCTCTCCCTGGCTCTTTAATGACAGCAAACCCAGTCTCCTCCTCCACCCAGTCTGTCTTGCAAGCCTGCAATAGCATTAACAGTCTTCAGTTTTTAGCACCTCGCCTCAGATCATTTCTAATTTTGCTCCTAGAGCTCTGCATCACACTGCTCTTCTCTGTCCTTCTGCTTTTGCCATCTCATCACATGTCTGTTGCCAAGCAAACTGCTCCCCTGGTGCATTGCAATTTGTAGGACAACCTCCCTCCACCCTCAAAAGCAAGATGGGAGAAATCCATGCAGCTTCTTCACAGCAGGTCTAAGCTCTCAGCTGGCACAGCACCTGCAAGGTACTACAGAGGAAGCCTTCAGGGATGAACCGGTCCATTTGCTGTTAAGAATAGCAGATTGCAAAGCTCTGAAACATCCTTTTCCAGCACAGACTGAACAAAAACAGTGAATAGCAAATCAATCCAGCAATCGCCAGCCATCAGCCCAGTTTTTGGATCACCTCCAGGTAAATGCTGCTTTTAAAGAAGCATGGCCATTCTTTCAATGCTGCTTTAAAGAATCATGGTCAGAGGGTCAAGTGAAGTAATTCTCCCCCAGTACTCATCTCTGGTGAGACCCCACTTAACACTTGGACTACTGAGTCCAGTTCTGGAACCCTCAACATGAGAAGGACATGGTTGGAGCAATGATGGTCCAGAGGAGGCCACAAAAGTCATGAGAGGGCTGTAACACCTCTCCTTTAACAAAAAGGCTGAGTAAGTCGGGGTTGTTAAGCCTGGAGAAGAGAAAGCTCCCGAAAGACCTTATGGTGGCCTCCCAGTATCTGAAGAGGGCCTCTCAGAAAGGTGAGGACACAGTTTTTTAGCAGGGCTTGCTGTGACGGGAAAAGGGGTACTAAAAAAGCATAGATTTAGACTAGATAGAAGGAATCCATTTTTTTATGAAGAGGGTGGTGAAACACTGGGGTAGGTTGCCCAGAAAAGTGGCAGAAGCCCCATCACTGAAAATATTCAAGGTGAGGTTGGAAAAGGTTCTGAGCAAGCTAATCTAGTTGAAGATGTCCCTGCACATGGCAGGGGGATTAGACTAGGGGACTTTTAAAGGTTCTTTCCAACTCAAACTACTTCCAACCCAACTGATTGGCCTTTCAGCACCATACCATGCCCCAAGCTCACACACCAGACTGCATGCACAGCAGAGTGGATTCAAGGCCATGCTGTGCAATACAGTACCCAACAACATGTCAGGTCCCTGAAGAACAAGAAGAGACTCACATGAGCCAGGCCCTGGGACACTGGACAAAGCATCTCTTATGGAACAGTTACCATTACACTTTAATAAAGCTTTGAGACACTGATCTTAGGCTATTTACATGCTTTTCCAATTTCTCCAATTTTTTCCTATTTCTCTAGCAGCTCCTATCAAATGTGCAAAACGCATTTTACTACGCTGCACATTTTTCAGGTAATATGGGTATAAAATATTTATTTCCAGATTTATCCATCTTAATAAAATCTTTACCACACAGAATCACTTTTTTTTTTTTTTTTTGGTTGGTTGGTTGGTTGTTTTTTTATTTGTTTTAATCAGGAAGAAAAGAGACACAGCAATCTCTGCATTTTCTTTAAACCACAAAACAAACTGGGACACAAAATGGTTATTCCTTCCTCCTCACCTTGTAGCATATAGGAACCACTAAAGTCCTATAATCAATATTTTTAATGCAAAGACTAGCAAGTTATAAAAAGAATCCCATTAAGAATAGATTATGCTTCAAGATAATACTAAAAAGTTTATTTACTGTATGTTTTATTTCTGCTCTGTGATGTCAACTGGCCCTTGCTTTAGCACATCAATAATTAGGAAGTGGTGCATTGATGCTCCCTTGAAGGTCAACAAACAGCTTCATTGTCTCTTTTGCATATCAGAAGACTGGAATGATAGCAGTGGGGTTAACAAAACTTGGTTTCTCACACCCTCTTGAAGCACAGTAATGCCATACCTGCCCCTGACCCAGCTATCACTACCATCCATGTGTTGTCCCCTTCTCTTAGGAAACAACACTTGACCTTCTGAGATTATTTCCAGCCCTTTCTGCACATCCTTCCTTGCATAACACAGTCAGCTTGTGTTATGCTCAATTCCCAGCTAAGCCTGTGCTGACTCACTGGCCAATATGCCCATCCTGACTGAAAATCTGGCCAGGACAAAGAGAACAGGCAAATAAAGATACTTTCAAGAAGTCTGTGAGTATTCACCTCAAAGTCCTGCTTCTTGCATGGGTTTGCCTGAAATTTTCCCCTCCAAAATTTCAAGCCATGGGTTGACCTTTGATATGTAGGATAAAAAAAGGGAGCATCTGTCCTTCAGGTCATCTTGTCCATAAAGTTATGTGGGATTTTTTTTTAGTCTTATAAAAAAAACGTAAACTTTTTTTAGTTTTGTAAAATCAGTTTCTTTTTAATATAAATTTTTAAACAGGTAAAGGATCCTGCACTTGAATCTTTCCACCTGATTTATGGTTATTTCCAATGCCAGTTTTCTAGAGTAAGGTAACAGAAACCAGTAAGGAAAATACCTGTCTTACCAATGACAGCACAAAGGTAAGACTAAGCAAGCAAGTTAAAATGTCAGCCTGCCTCAAGCCAGATGTCCTCAAAGGTCTCTCTGACCTCAGCACATGAGAGGTCTCCAAACAGCTGATTCACATACTCTGGTAATTCTCAATGAAAGTTTGTTCTAAAACATATATATGTATAAATACATATATACAGAAATTCACAGATAAATTTTTACAGAGAGATACAGACAGACACACACACAGACACAGAGATCCCTACACATTTTTTACCACAGGGGATCATTGCTTTCTTTATACATGAAATTTAACAGGTTCTTTTCACTGCTCATGTTACCAAATGACATATGCACATTACACTAAAATAAAGAACAAGAAATACTATCAATACAGTCACCTCAAAATTAAGTTTTATGTAGATATACGGAAAGTTGGTAGATATTTTATTACGCCTTGGGAGCTGAACAAAATTAAATCAAAGGGAGAAGGAAATGTGATGACGCATATGCTCGCCTTTAATTAATCATAATCAAAATACACGACAGTGTTCTCCTATCAGCCAACGCAGCACCAGGGTAAATATGTGAAGATATAATAAAGAACCCAGCAGAAATATAGATGCTCCAAGTACAAGCACCCTATAATTAAAATATTTTGGGTTTTTTAAGACTGTAAACTGACTTTTGGGTATTCTACAGACTGCTTGTGGGAAACCATCTTCAAGAACCATATTTATTCAGACCTTGTTGGTCTGAACCTATGGGCTGCTGCTCTTCTGAAGTGTGAAGGCTGCCCCTCTGCAAGTGACAAGGCTGCCCCTCTGCAAGTGACAAGGCTGCAGACATCACTGCCACCACAGCACTCCCCAGCTGCTTCTCAAGGGCAATTCTACAGCTCTGCCAGCAGATGTGAGGACTACCTTGCACATCTATTTTGTATGCATGCACATGGCATCGGGGGGTTCAGCCACTGCTCAGCTAATTGGCTACCTCCTTAATTAGAACTCCATCTGAGATAATCTTCCCTAAATGGGTGAAAGTGCAGAGCATCCCATAGCTACTAATGAGGCTGTCACAATCTGTAATCAGAGCAGTGTAAGCAACACCCAGTAGTCACATGTGAAAGACTTTAGCCTGGTGCTGTAACCAGTGTAGCCAATTGCCATGAACATAATTAGTTTTATCTTTTAATACAGGTATTCTAAAAACTATATTCACAAGTTCTGAAGCCAGATGAGCGAAGTTAATTATCTAGTCAGACTTCTCATCTACCTCAGTACCTTACATGTAATCCACATCACTCATTTGTGTTTGTAGAAACATTTGGTATGTCTGGATTATTCACTTGCAGAGCTAGGACTGCAAGATAGGAGCTTCACTTGTTTCCCTAACAGAGCTCTGAATTACCCACCACCCCGTGAAAGATTTGTGCTTCATTTCTCAGTTGAATCAACAGTTTTAGCTTCCAGGCTTCTGTTCTTTTCTCCTTTTCTTCACTAGATAAAAGGGTTCCTTAATAACACATTTGCTACATAAATATTTTCATAACTAATAATCTCTTTGTTTGGTCAGCTAGATAGATTACACCCAAATCTCCTGCTGTAAGGCACTTTCTCTATCTTTGGAATAACTTTCACAGCCCTCTTCTTTACCCTGCAGCTCTTCTAACATCCTTTAAAATGATACTGACACCAGAACATAGCCCAGTGGCCCCATAATGTGACATGTGGAGGTGAAATCTTATACACCCTACAGTTCTGGGCCATGTTACAGATGCAACAGAGATACAGTCAAGCTCCCTGCAAAGCACAGGGGTTGTCTCATAGCCATAACCTAGAAGCAGGGCCCAAACTATCAAAACCCCAAAGCCTTCATCTCAGCCCACTTATGCCAAGCAGTGATTCATCCCTAAAATCTTCTGCATTTTCTCCTCTTTTGCTCTCCCCCTTTTCAGAGCACACCAGCTTAATAACCTCACATCAGAACCTTCAGCTTCTGAAGGGCTGAAAAGTCTTCATTGGAAGTGGCTTATGTTATCCTGCAGCCACTCCTATCAGGTAGGTCCCTGCAGCTTCCCCATCTCAACCCAGGAAGTGTGATGGCCCCTTTCAATTTTTCAGTTTTGTCAAGGTGATAAGAAGTGATTTGTGACTTCACAGTGTTAAGTAGTACAGCACCCTGTCTGCACTCTGCAACCTGGAAGCTTCAAAACGTGAAAGAAAAGCAAAGCAAGTCAGTGTTATTTTAATAGACTTCCCTTGCTAGCTGCAGTCTCTGCACAATTTATAAACCAATTTGGCAGCAGCTCCAGTGACACCACTGCTACACAATAATCACCAAAGCAGGAAACGCTCAATAATACAGAAATAATTCACTGATACACATCTTTCACATGAAAATAGAAATGTTTCTCTTGACCCTTTTCTTAATGTAACAAACAGAAAAACAAGAAACCTTCACCCCAGACAAAGGAACTGCATGGTACTCTCTGCACAGTACTCCCCACTGCTAGTAAATGCCATCAGGGAGTTAAGGAACCTCCAAAGCACCCTTTGGGAGCAGCTATCAGGCTCATCCAGTATTCAAACCTGGAATGAAGGGCAATTCTGCAAAGCAGATACTTTGCTTACTGGGGACCAAGGAGATACAAGAGTCCATTTCAGCCCTGTAACAAACCAGTAGCAATGTTCCCACATTCCCCACAGCACTGCTCTTCCCAGCACCACAGGTTTTCACTCTTGTATTTTAGAAAAGCATTCAGTACATTGGAACCTTCATATAAAATGGCATTTATATCAATTATCACAAACACTATAGTTTATATACCATTTTCAAATACTCAGTATAAGAAAAGTGCAAATTTGATCTAAGAGGTGACAGTTTGACAAAATCTCCTAAGAAACAAGACTGCTCAAGCACTGGATTTTTATCAGAGCTTTGTCCTCTGCATGAACAGTATAGAAGTGAAAATAGATAAGGAGTTTTACCAGGCCCAAACCACAGACCCCATGCAAGATGAGAGTGTTTGTCTGCAGCAGGAAAATCATAATGTATCTCTATTTAGCATATGCATGTGTGCTTGTTTGCTCTAGATGCATGTATAATCAGCTCTAGTATAAATTAGAAAACATGTGAAGGATTAAACATCAATCGTCTGTCCTCCTACACTTCCCATCCCTCTGCCAGGGCCTAAGAAAAACAGAAAGCGTGACAGCAATGGCTGGAAACAGACTCTGCAATTAGAACAGAAGAAGAAAATACCCACTTTAAACTTGTAGCAGAACCTGTAAGAACCACGTTGTTGTTTCACTCCCAACAAATACCACCATATTCTGAAATTAGAAAATACTGGTGGTTTTAACAGAATCCTAGAGATGCAGCATAAATAAGGATCAGTAAAATTTGGAGCTGTTACAACTACATTTGACAACAGAAGTTACGTTATTATGCAATGAACTGTTTCAGTATTACTCAAACATCCCACATATTATAACTATTTCTGGTTGACTAGGAGAGCTTCACAAAATCTTCAAGGGAAATCTTTTGCTAGCTTCACTATCTGGGAATACACAGACAGCACTTAATACTGCTGGCTTTTTTCCAAGAGACTTATGGGAAGTCTGTGACATGCCTTTCTTTTCACAATCAAATGAGGGAGTTATTTCATTTTTGATTGTGGCTAAAAATAGCTCACTATCAAAATAGTATTAGGGAAATCAGGTCTCCAGAGGGCAATAGCATCTCTTACAAGGTGGAGCTAAAACTTGGTCTACTGTTTTCACCCACATATGCATACACTTCTCCAGAATGCAGAGCACTTCAAACTAAATGCAGATAAATCATAAAGAAGTAAGCATGAAGCACGTTGTAAGACAAGAAAGGCACAAGCTGGTGAGCTGGTGAAAGGGCACACTAGGAATGAGAGGGGTGGAGCACAAGAGCAGGGTATAATTCCACATCAGGCCATAAAGCCATTAAACAAATCTAGGGACATCCCTACCATTATCATTATGCATACCTAGGACACCTAAAACAAGTATGATTTCCCAAATTCATCCTTGCAATGCTTTTTTTTGTTTTGTTCTCGATTTTGGGGGGTGGTGGTGGTGTGTGTTTTAAAATAACTCAGAGGGATCAAGGCCAGGAAGATCATGAGAAGATACTAAAGATGTTTCCTGCTGAAAACAAAGTGTTCCAACCCTTCACCAGCTGTCTGCAGGAAAGCATCTGGGTCTAGAGTCACCCACACAATTCCCATGATGGCACTACTGCTCTGGATGGCACAACTGCATTCAAAGCATGTGGCATTTTCAGTGATTCCTACAGATTTGTCCTCCAAAGCATTTATTATAAACATGTGCTATTCTGGCACAGCTTGGCTTCATTTGGGTTGGGTTTTTTTGTCCACTGGAAGTTTGTTCCTTGTGAAGTCTTTGGTAAAACCAATGGCTACTGTGAAGGCTCAAGAAGTGAGGACAAGGAATGTGCACTGAAGATAATGAAAACATTTCTTGCAAGGTTTGGTCTTCCAGTTCTGGCTTTAAAATATGCACTGATCTATCATGGTCACACAACCAGATGGAAAATAAAGGGATGAACAATTAATAAGAATTTTTGTTCCAAATGTTTGAGGAGACATGGGCACAGCTTGCCCAGAGAAGCAACAGTCTTTTTCAGATGAACCAGGGCGCTCTCTGCAGCATTACATTGGGACTTGAGTTGCTTATAACACTTTGCTAGTATATTTCAGGTGCCCACTGATTTTGTGGATGAAAGTTAAGGATGAACTTCAGAAGAATGACAAGGTCTGAAGAATCAAAGTGTGATGACAACTTTATTGCCCTCCAACACTCCACAGGTCAAATGGATAACACAGCCATACTGGACATCACAGACTGCAAGCTGGCAGAGGAAAATAATATTGGCTGCCTTTAGGCATAACTATTCTGTTTCATGCTGATTTGATACACAAATGATTAAAAGGATCAATGATCAGAGAGAAACATAATTCACAAAGTATACCTGCCACACTGCAAGATTAGTCCAGCTGAGATGTAGAGCAATGTGGCTTTTTTATCTCCAACAGTGCTTAAGTCAAGAATGGCAGTACTCTAAGATAAGGATATAATTAGAAGCTTTCCATTTCATTCAATTGTTTAGGCTGCCAGGGTAATACAGCCTTAGGAAGCAATTTCGTGTATACTTTATGTATACATATTCAGTTGCAGACTGCTGCTGAAAGAGAAGGTTCAGACTTTCCTTTCTCCTTCCCAGCTTTCTGTCTCCTTTGTAGTGAAGTAATTCACCTCTCCTTGAGGTGAAGCAATTATATGGCCACTCATGATTTTGATCCTTTGGATCAGTTTGTTGGACAGGCAGAATTACTAACCCACCAGAATACCTTTTTTTTTTTTGTCAGATCACAAAGACAATATGACTGATTCTGTGCAGGTGCTCAATGCTAGTGTGTACTCCAGGGAGTGTGTGCTTCCATGAGTATCTACTCAGGGGAGTGTCCACTCCAGGGAGTCCATGCTCCCCTGACTGTGTACTCAGATCAGTACTCAGTCTGTATTCAGCCTGTACTTTGGGTGAGTGTCTACTCCAGTGCAGACGTAAAGACTGAAATGTGAGTGGAAGACAAACTGCTCAACACCCTCAGTGCTCAGTTCCAATGAAGTTTCACCTTAAAAATGAACCAGGGGGGATTTCAAGTGAGCAATTTGATGAGAAGGGCCAAAGGAAAGTAATAGGCAAAAGAAAACAAAATACTTTTGAGAACACAACTGCCTCCCAGAATGACAGCCTTGCTGAAAGGTCATGGGTTTGTTTTCTTTGAAAACTTGTCTAAAAAGGCTCTCCTCAAATCATCATCAAATAGGTCACTGCCAACACATACAGATGAAACCTGAACTCTCAGCTGGGATACACCTTCCCCAGCTCCTGACACCAGAGAGGGCAGCTGCTCACCCACACACACTGCCTTTCTTTGCAACAGGGCAACACAAGTAATGACCCTCCACTTCAATCAGTTGTCAAATGCTTATTTTCAGATGTCTAGACCAAATTTCTATTCAGAGCTAATTGAGCAGAAATGCATATTCTTAAGTACTTTGTGAGACTGCTCTGCTGTTCAATAATCACATTTCATTTTTCTGCATCCATGAAACATGGGGGACAAGATGGACAGAAGTCAACTTTGTAGTCCCATCATCCCCCCATTCTGTTCACACTGGAAGGAGACCTGAAGACTTCCTACCCATTGCATGGAGAGACTGTGTGAGAATCCAATGCATTCCATAGAGAATCCTTCTTCCCATCAGCTGCCAGCCTCCACAGACAAGTCTCATTCCCCAGTTCACAGCCATGCTACCCCTAGCTTCCTTGTCCATGAAAAATTATTATTGCTGCTGCAAAATGAAAGCACTTGTAGCTCTGTATCTCCCATTACTTCAGGCCATAAAAGCCCCAGATAAACAGGCACGAGAAATAGGGGGGGGCCTTTCCTATTACCCCCCCCAAAGCCAACCAAGTCCTGTGCAAAGGGTATGCACAAAGTCAATTATTTTTTTACAACTCAGGTGCTTGTTCAGATTTCATGCTGTTTCCTACACCAAGTTAGAACTCTTTCACTTTTGAGTCTCCACTCACACTTCCTCCCATATCACCACAGACTGACCTTTTTGCAGAGCTAAGCTCACATGGCTTGCCAGGTTTACCTCTATTTGATGTACAACCAAGTCTGCTAAAGAATGTTGTGTAAGCAGATACACACACTGCCTGCTTCACTGTTTGAGACACAGGAGAGAAACAATTCACAAAGATTTTCTAGCAGCAGTGCTACCAAACAACCTTACTTCATGCCTGCAGTGTGAAAACCCTTATCTCTCTACAAATTTACAAGCAATCTTTAATTCTGGTTAAGATAAGCAACATGCTATGTTAGCTTTGTACATGGCTTACACCCCTGGCTATGCTGCATGACACTACTGTGAGCACCAGGTGGTTTTGTATTGTAAGGGCCTTTGCCTTGAGAACAAATCCTGCCTGTTCCCCACTGCTTGCAAGTCTGACTATTCCACTGTAGTTATTTTAGTTCTGTCAGGTCTTGTTAAAACCCTCACACAGGAAACAATTTCCAAACTCCATTCTTTTTTTGCAACTCAAGATCACCATGTCATTCCTCCAGACTGAGCTGTTTGATCAATGATTCTTTATGACTAATCCTACTCTTTTCCAAATGGTACTCCTGTAATGCAGGGGAAGGCAGTATAGACCCACACAATTCTGTGATACTTCTGGAGGGCTCTTAACAGGAGACTCAAAAAGAGAGGGGAAAAAATAATAGATAGGTATCTACCTATATTTCTCCTGCCTTTTTGTTTCAGGAATGTGGGCCTAAATATTATACAAGAGCAGAAAGATGAAGAGTAAGATGCTTCATGATACCTCTGGCCGGGTGTCATTGTTTTTCTTCTTGGTGAGGTAGCCTTCCTCAGTTCTTAGCTGGGGAAAATCAAACCTCTTACTTTGGAATATCATAACACAAGCTCATCCACCCTTGAACAAAATTAATTACTTTATGTAGTACTTAAATATAGACTGCTAAAATTAAAAGATTCACCACCCTTAAACGAGCTTTTGGTTTAAAAAGGAATTTCCTCCCCAGGCAGAGAATCTGCACACCATCTTTTGGTACAGTTTGTGCTGCTACTGTCAATTGCTATCATGGTCTCCATGGAAGGGCCTTCTCCCACATTCTGGTATTTCCTCCACATGCTAATTTTGGCTAGGACAGAGTTAAATTTCTTCATAGCAGCTGGTATGGGGCTGCCTTCTGGATTTGTGCTGGAAACAGTGTTGATAACACAAAGATGTTTTAGTTACTGCTAAGCGGTGAGCACACAGAGTCAAGGTCTTTTCTGCTCCTCACACTTCCCTGCCAAGCAAGTAGGCTGGGGGTGCATGACAAGATGAGAGGAGACACAGCCAGGACAGCTCACTCCATCTGACCAAGAGGATATTCCACACCACATGACATCGTGCTCATATACAGCTAGGGGAAGGAGGAAGGTGGGAGCATTTGGAATCATGGTATTTGTCTTACTAAGTAACCACCGTGCATGGTTGAGCCCTGCTTTCCTGGAGATGGTCAAACATCTGCCTGCAGATGGGAAGTAGTGAATTTTGCTTTGCTTTGCCTCAAAGTGCAGCTTTTGCTTTACCTATGAAACTGTCTTTATCGCAAGCCACAAGCCACAGGTTTTTCACTTTTACACTTCTGATTCTCTTCCCCATCTCACCACAGGGAAATGAGTGAGTGGCTGTCTGGGGGTTATCTGCCAGCTGGGTTTAACCAAGATACAGGATTGATTTTCATTCCAAACAACAAAAACATCCCCTTTGTAATAATACCTTCAGTAGCTTAGTTTGTGCCCCAGCAAGTGCTTTCTCCAGCTATTCCAGGTGGAAGTGTGAGAAACACTAAATTAATTCAGTAATCAACCCAACCATAGCAGAACAATTCCTTTAATACCCAGTAGAGTCCTCTGTCATACAGCAAAGCATGAGAGGTTATAGCTTCTTTGTTTTAGAGAAAAGACAATTACTCTGGGTTTTCATGACACCTAACTCTAACTAAATTTTAAATACCTTTAGATCCAAGGTCTCAGGGCATCCTGAATCTAAAGACCTTGACCTACAAAAGAAGCCTTTCACAACTGTAGGTCCTCAAGCAATTCTTCCCATATACTTTTAAATTACATGGGGAAGCATTATCTTTCATCACTGTAAACAGCCTTTCATTTTCTGTCATAGGGGTTTCTACCCCTGCTTAACTTTATCCCCAAGACAAAAATATTTTGCTTGCCTCCAGTGCAATCTCCTAGTTTTGTAGGTTTCATTTTTGTCCCTGTCTTGCAACTCCCCTGTTTGTTACTTGTTTTTCTCCATAGTCATTATCCTTCCTTTCTAGCTGTTCAACCTGGAGAAGAGGAGGCTCCAAGGTGACCTTATTGCAACCTTCCAATATCTGAAGGGGGCCTACAAAAAGCTGGGGTAGGGCTTTTTACATGGGTGTGTAGTGAGAGGACAAGGGGAAATGGTTTAAAACTTGGAGAGGAGGTTTAAGTTAGATATTAGGAAGAAATTCTTTCACTTAAGGGTGGGGAGACAGTGGAACAGGATGCCCAGGGAAGTTGTGGCTGCCCCCTCCCTGGAAGTGTTCAAGGCCAGGTTGTATGGGGCCTTGAGCAACCTGGTCTGCTGGGAGGTGTCCCTGCCCATGCAGGGGAGTTGGAACTGGATGATCTTTGAGGTCTCTTCCAACTCAAACCATTTATGATTCTATAACTAAGGGTGAACACTGTCTACAGTGTTTTAAATGTAGACTTTCACACAGGCAATACATTTTACACTACCATATCCCACTTCCCATGAACACTAACATTTTCTTTGGCTTTTTGTCTACACATCAAGCAGCCATTTCAGCACACTCTCCAGAAAGGTACTAGCGGGTGACAGTAATTTTAAAATGGTTATCTGTCCAACTCTAGTGCAAACTGTCCTTGCCAAACACCCCTGCCTTTCCCCAAGATTAAATCCATCTAGTCACTGATCTAGTGTTTCCAAGTTATTCAGAGGCTATGATACAATGTCAAAGGGGAAAGAGGAACATAAATTTCCCCTTTAAATGTTTGATAGTGGGGGGAGCTTTGAGGTTCTGTTGTTGTTAGTGTTGTTTTAAAGACGCTCATTTATTTGATTGCCTGAAGATGTTTTCTGGCCTCAGGAAAAGCTAAGGGCACACAGCATTTACCCCACATACCAAATCATCAGATTGTAAGCAAGTGCAAAAGAGGCAGTAGTGTGCCTTACACCGTAATTAAACTGACAGTTTTTCTTTGTAGACAAGGCAGTCCCACACAACCTGACTGGCCCTGTAGATTGATAGGGCTACTATTGCAACATTTTATACTTATCGCACCCTCTCTTCTGCCCTTCCCAAGCATTGCAGCTACTGTGACATGACTGATACCTTAGGCTGACTCAACACGACAGACAAAAGTGAATTAATATTTGCTTTTCAGTGGATCTGCTTCTACCTTCCAGTCCTCCGGGGAGCTGAACCAAAGAGCTGTGTTGCAGCTGAGCACCCGTCTGCTCCCTGCCTTCCCACCCCAACACCCCTACCCAGGTTCCTGCTGCCACCACACCGGCAAGAAAGGGCACAAGAGGAGTGTGAACCTGATGGGAAGACAAGGGAAAGCTTTAATTCATGCTATATCTCTAAATTGCTGTATCTCAAATTTGCTGCTGGAACAAAACAGCAAGTTCAGTCCTCAGACCTCATCCCTCTCCAGGGCAGCCCACTTCAGGGGGTTCTGCCAGCATTTGACCCCAAGACCAGCCACACTTTTTTTTCCTCATTTCTCCAAGCTGTGAACAAGGTATTTTTCTGCCTTCTCTTTTCTTTCCCCTGGACACAGAAAACAGGCCAAGCCTGTGAGGGCAAACAGTTCCTCCTCCCCAGAGCACCGAAACTCTGAACACAACTGATC
This sequence comes from Calypte anna, assembly GCF_003957555.1. NCBI lineage: Eukaryota > Metazoa > Chordata > Aves > Apodiformes > Trochilidae > Calypte > Calypte anna. The sequence continues at coordinate 32,747,303 of NC_044244.1, forward strand.
TGCTGCAAGCAAATGATGGCATTGAAAGCCCTTGATCTCAGGTGGCACTTTGCCTTTCACACAAGATGTCCCTTGTCCCCAGAGCTGAGTGGGGTTTGTGCTCATACCTCGGGGCAGCCCCTGGTGCCTTTCACTCCTGTCAAGGAAGTCTCTGTGCATCTCTGACACTTCACCCCACTGCTCCCACAGAAGTCACTGTTTGTGTCCCCTCAGCACCAGAAGGAAAAACAAGTTCCTCAGTGGGGATAAAAGTCCCCAGATCATTCACCTCAGGTAGAAGCTGTGGCTATTACTAGAGACAGCTGTGTCCCTGTCCCGTGTACAACCAACTACCCCACCACATAACAAGACCTCAACATAAACCTTTGAGCCTACAAAGCCAAGAAGAGCAATTTGCAGTGTGTGTGTAAGTTGTTCCTTGACTGTGTTTATACATATACCTAGATACCTGAAAGGATTATGCTCATTTTGTGTTTCCACTTACAGACCCTTGGCTTAAGATTTATTTTTAAATTATGCTTAGTAGAAATTCACGCCAGCTATGAGAGCTTCTTTTCCTCTTGCTTCCAGTGTATTTTCAAAGACAAACAAGCCAGCCCCTGTCCCGTAAACAAAAGCACTTCACAGAACTGGATGGTGATTTAGGAATCACTTTTCTAAAACTGAGAATGTGATTACAGCTAATCACATTAGCCTATAACTTTTTTCCCCGCTAAAAGTAGGATTAAAAGCAAAGATGGGGAACTTCCAACATTCCCACATACCAGCTGCATTCTTCCAGTCTCTGCTTGTTGAACAGCTAATAGACTTACCATCCACAGACCTGGGATTTTCAAGGATTACTCTTGAGGGCTGCCCTAGGAACTCACTGGGCTGTAATTCCTAGCTTTGCACTACCAGAGAGGGACAGAGAGACCTTAAAATGACCTTGAGAAGTTCTCCAGTGGGAGTCCCAGGCTGCAGAAGCTGCCACCGCATCTTGCAAGGGCTGTGGAGACACTGATCTTAATTAAAGTTTATTGAAACGAATAAATAAAGTGAAAGCACAGGACTGGAGATGTGATTACCGAGAGAGGTGATGGGTAAGAGAGATGGAATCACCCTCCAAGTTTGATGCTGACTTACCTTTCCTTAATTTCTAAAAAGGTTAGTGTAAGTTTTAATGCCTTACCAATTCCTGCATTACGATCAAGAGCATATGTGACCAATAAGTTCTCACCTTCAAAAAACACACGAAAATGGCAAAAAAATTTATTCTTTTTATGCAGAGTGGGAGGAAGACAGGGAAGATAAAATTCAATTTACATTCTCCAAAACAGAAAACACTTATTTCAGATCAACTACCCACAAAACTTCATGATCTATGTGATGATATAACCAACAATCTTGAGAGGTTAGCATTCTGATCAGCATTTTCCATTTCTAAATGCCTAACCAAATACCTGAATCTACAGGTATGCTCCATCCCCAGCAGCACCACAATGCAAAATTCACTGTACAAATATTAAAATATCTAAAGGATAAAACATTGCAAGTTTGAATGCAGATCAAGTTCTTGGAAAGAAAAAGGGAAAAAAATCTTTTAATTTCCCTTTCAGTTAAGATACCCACGACAAAGTTCAGCAACGAGGATCCAAGACTAGTTCGAACTGGATTTTAGATCCAGTTTCTACTCTAAAATTTAGTGTTGACTTGTGAAACAAAGACCCTTAATACAGATTTGGAAGAAAATGCACTTTCTCCAAAATGCTGTTTTAAAAGACCCTTATAACTTGAGGAACCTAGTTTTACTGCACAGGCTTCTGCAAAACATGATATACTGCTGATCAGCAGTATTGATTTAAAAAAAGAAATACTGATTTAAAAAAAGAAATTAAAAAAAGACCCACACTTATCCTGCCAAGGCACTTGCACAGATGTGGAGTGGAATTAACAGGGGGTGGTTGAGCAGGCACGACACAGGAAGAGGCATTAACCACATGGCACAGCCACTGAAACCAACAGAGGTGCAATATTTTGCCCTCCCAGGTACAAGCAGAGCTGCCCAAGCTGCTTCGTGAGCCCAGTAAGCAAGGCAGGGATGAGGTGGGTTTTATGCAGTGGCTCCAGCCTTTGAATCAACCATCTGGCTCAGCTCTCACCTCACTGGAAATGACCCTGTCATATGATAAGAGCCCACAAACAAGGGTAAAAAAGCAACTCCCCTCAAGAGAGAAAAGGAAATAATAATATTTTACAACCAAAAATCAGTGGCACTTGAGGCAGCTTCTTTTTCTAGCACTAACCTCCCTTTCATTCAAACTGTTTCAAAACCTAACAAAATCCATTTGAAATCAAACCACCAATGTCTATGCTATTTTCTTAGCCTACAAAGAGCTGTGTCTTTAAACTTCATACCTGAATAAAAGGACAAAACCCTTGTCCAGGCAGCTCACCAGGTAAAGGATCCTGTTTCACTCCAGGGAATGGGTATAGAGAGTTTCATGGCTGGGTAACAGACTGAACCTCCCTTTTTGGGAAGAATTGAAGAAGGAGTAACAAGTTGTAACACAAGGCAGTGTTACTTGTCTACATGGTGACCACAGAGATCTCCGAAGAACAGCACAGTAACTTTTTTTTTCTTTTTTTTTTTTTTTTTTGCTTTGCTAGACTTCTCCACAAAATAAACTACTGTCCCAGGTGTAAGATCTGAAGATCCATTCTCAGCCCCACCTCCAACATAAGACTCCACCACAGATCACAATGTTAGTTCTTGCTGACAGGACTCATGCAGCATTACAAACATGTGCTATGAATGCATCATCCGTTTCTGAGGAGGTCTCTCAGCATACCTAAAGACAGACAAATCACACTTGGCCTGAATGAACCAGTGTTGGGGAAAAAAAAAAAAAAGAAAAAAAAAATTAAGAGATCTGCAGCAGAGCTTGGCTAGAGCTGAATCTCTTTTGGCTCTCTGCAGGGAGTCTGGAGAGTAGAAATTATCATAACAGGCCATAAAGGACAGAGGAACAAATCAGGGAAATTCCAGAGGACACATAGAGGAGCAGAGGGGAGGAAAAAGCTCGCCCCTGTCAGTACCATTAAACAATTGGGCAGACACACAGGACAGCACAAAGAGCACTTCACTAAGGACCAGCAGATTTAATAAAAGGACTGGTTAAGTGGGAAGACTTTGGAAGCAGAGCTATATCAATGAAACAATCCGTAGACAATCTCACAGACCTCTAACACCAGTTCAAGGACATTTTGCCACAGGATTTCTAAAGCACTGGTATTCAGGACACCAGAGCATGATCCACAAAATGACCACAAGCTAACACCTAAAGAGCATGTGCTCTCCTTCCTCTCCAACTCACACATACTGTTGTGTCCTCCCCCCTTAGCAAACCAAATTGTATATGATGCAAAATAAAAGCAGCAAAAGATGCAACCAAAACTCAATCTGTTTCTTCTCTTACTGTAGGAGAAACCCACCATGGAAAGCATACACACAGCAGCACCATTTCCCATCCTTCCCCACATTCTCTCCCTGAGGTCAAGGGAAGCTGACCACCCCAATCAAGTCAAGGTGGGGTGGGTGTTATTATTGCTGCCTGCAAAGCAATCTGAACAGCATAAAAAATCAGTCAAGCTTGATTACACTTTATAGTAGCACTTAAAAAAGAAGAAAGAGAGGAGAGGAGATTGGAAAAGGTTAGTCATCTTTGGGGAGAGGAGATTGGAAAAGGTTAGTCACCTTGCAGCCACAGTCATTACCAGGACCCGAGACCTGCTTTCACTAGAAGGAAAGGTGCAGAACCTACAGGATCTGACATTGCTCCTCCTCCAGCAGAGGAGATGCCCAGTAGAGATAAAAACAACCTTGCATGATCACAAGTGAAACTGATCGACAGAAAGATCTCACTATACCAGAAGAAATGCCAGTATAATGCTGCTTTCCTCTTGGGGACCAGATCCATTCAACTCCTGCCTGTCTTGGGGATAGGGACCTCTTAGGAGAAACACTGTTGTGTCTATGAACACCAGGGCCACACAAGATTCAGGTGGTCATGCAACCTTTGGTATCAAAGAAGAGAGAGAAGGAAAAGAATTGAAGCTAAACACAGCCAACAGGATTGGCAGCTTACCATTGTATTTGCCATCCTGCTTCATGCCAGAAAGGCCTGCTTGCCACAGAGCACTGATAACCTCTTCTTATTTATGTTGTGTTTTGTTTTCTCTTGGGGTTTACTCAGCATGGGTGCTGAGTCACATACAGGGTTTGTATTTTGACAGTTCCCACCTATTACACCGCCCACACCTCGTCTCCTGCTCAGAGCCTCCCTCAAACCACTGCACTTGCCAATGATGGCTGCCTCAGCATGGAGTTATTTTATTCCCTTCCCCTCTCAAACTCCAGCAACTAAACCATGCTGTGATCAAGAACCAAAGATGTTCCTTAGACTGGCTTTAGCCCAGCACAGCTTTCCCATGAAGAAACACTGGGTGCGGTGTTTATTTAGAGAATAAACACTAAACTCTGCAAATCTTTGTCTTACATACAAAACTGGGAGGAGGAATCACACACCTGGCTCCAGCCACTTTATAAGCTTCACCTGTTGAACATCTCATGCAGCATCAATTGTTTAGCACCCTTCCACTTACAACCCCAAGTACAGCTGGCAGTGTCTACTCAACAGCAAGCGTGCTGCTGGATGGGTGACCTAGGCAGGAGGCACTAGCACTGAAACTGGCCAAATGGCTGCAATGGACCTACCAGCCCCCTCCTATGTGTTTGAACCCCTCAAATTACCACACAATCATGACCTATTCTACCTAACCTATGAGAAGGGACACCACTCTGAGTAATACTGTGTATTGTAACTGGCCACCCCAAACACATAGCTACCAGGTAAATGTTATTGGCCAAATGGGAATGAAGACTTACATTTCTCTTTCTGTTTAACGGGGAGGAGGAAAAGAAATCCTTACAGTCAAGGAAGAACAAAATGCACAATTAATACCAAGCTGCAGCTGCTCAGTAGGAACTCTTGTATTTTTATAGTGAGTTCAGTCAGAGCAGAAAGCCAAAAGGAAGGAGATCCAGAGTAGATATGACCTAGGAGTCCCTACCTGCCTCCACAAACACTGCATCAGCACTCAGACAACACTTAATCCTACTCCAAGCTCATTTCACAGCACAGTTACTTTGCCTGCTCTGCCCAAATCCACCCAAAGACAGCTCTCTCCACTCAATAACACCACTCCCCTACTCCAAGTCTTACTGTCAACACAGAGCTCACAACCTGTCCTTAAACCCACAAAGCGTATTTCTTCTCAGTGTGATACACAGATCCCATCACAGGCATGACCTGTGCATCCCAGCACTGCTTCCTTTCAAGGTCAAACTGAGGATGTTTCATTTGATCACATTCACAGGTTCAAAGCAAAGGGGCATAGCTCTGTCAGATTACTTTATAGCATGATGATCACTCTGCCAAGCCACTCCCACCTTTCCCAAATGATGCAGCTGAATCTAAGACAAGCTCTGAACAAAGCTGGAGTGTTTGCAGGTAAGATGTCAGCTACTGCCAGTGCCAAGGCAGAAGGGGCCAAAGGAAGCTGTCTGGGAGGACGCAGTCATCCTCCAGCTTCAGAAGCCAGAACCATGCTCAAGCAAGCTTTTCAGAATCATGTGAGAAAGCACCAGTCTTGAGCCTCTGGGGAACCAGCGATACAGGACATCTTAGAGGGATGAATTTCATACATGCCTTGTTAGGAATCATGTGAGTGCAACTTAGACTACATTGAAAATACCAGAGCATATTATTTAAATTTTTCCCCACCCCCCCTCTCTACTTTTACCCCTAAGTAGTCAGAGACTACATAAGAAAAGGCAAGCACACAATAGCAAAGAAAAAAACTATTTTGTCCAAGCACAAAACTTCAAACTCATTCAAACAGGATTCATTCTCTACATTCGTATCAAACCTCTTGCTAAAATTTATCCTCACTGTCTTGGTTCCTTCACCTGAGAAATCAGAACATTTACACACATACATTTTTTCCAAGGTTACTCTACAACTATTATTATTTCCAAAACACACAAAGCAGATTAGAGGCATTACATAAATATTAGATGCTATAGTATAAGCTCTTACACAAGGAAAGGGACTTCTGAAGCTCTTAAAACTATCATGAGGTTTCTGCAGGCTCTTTTGTATAAGCCCAGGCTTAAATAAGAGTCTGGTAATGTATATTAAAGTTAACATTACACTATGCATACAAGAATAATTCACATACACAAAGAATGTCCATTCCTCTTTAGGTACACATATGAGATTTGAATTTTTAGCTTATTCACCAGGTCCTACTCAGTCTTGTGATTTAACCACAGAGAGAATAAAGGAACACAATTTTATCCAGACAAAGAGAAGTGTAAACAATTATTTTTAAGTTTTAAAATCAAAACAATTCATTATTTCTCTGTACTTAACCTGAGTAGACAGCCTAACAGAACAAGATAAAAAAAGGTATTCCTTTTCCCAGGAGTACCATCCTCCTGAAATTTGAACCACACAGAATACATACAAGAGATGTGTTTACCAAGGGGGTATGAGTCATTCTCCCAGCTGACAGTTCCAAAGACTCCCTCCCAGAAATGAGAATGTAACTTTCAATTCACAGGAGCACGACTGCAGTGTTACCTCCCGTTAACAGGAGGCAATGGGGATTAGAATAAGCCATCAGTAGTCACAAACCCTACCCTATCCTCCTTCATGAACATGCTACATCCTACTCAGGACATGCAATTTCTCTGCTTTGGTTTATCTCACCTCATAGAGGCTGTACTTTCATCTGCTTCATATTGTGGTTGCAGTGCTTCAGGTTTGTATAAATAGTCTGGTCTAGACAGAACACCATAGGTACTTCAGGTTGAAAAATACTTCTGTGTTGTCTTAACTCACAAAATCACATTTCACCTTGATTGTGCCAACCTAAAATTTATAATCACTGAGAAAGGCTGGAAATTTAACAAAAACCTCCAGCCAGTTGTCATGTACATTAATTTCCCACAAGCGAAGAAACACAGCATGAGAAAGTACAATGCAACATCATCAGTCTTACAAAACGACCCATACTTGAGTAGAAAAAAGAAAATAAATCCATAAGCTTCCCCCACTCCTTTGCATTTTGAACTCAAGTTAATTCTTGTGTAACAATGAGCCACTGTAATAATACTGCAGGACACAGTCATAGTTTTTCACCAACAACTCTTCATCCATCATGGGTCAGTAGTCACCACACCACACAGAAAATATAATTGCTACTGCAGGTCTGCAGAGCAGAGAAACCACAGTATATCTGAAATGTAAAATTATGGAAAGAGTCTGGACTTTGTGTCTTATCAAACAGAAGGCACAGCTGGGATAATAAATTGTCATGATAAGCCAAGAAATGAACACATCACAGAAGCCAAGTTTCTGGCTACCTATTACAAGCTGGAACTGCAAAGATATCTGATGTACCATTTGGAAATTATTAAAAAATTAATTTGAAAAGGCAGGCAAAACTGCCCTTTGCATAAGGTCACAGACAACATATAATGAGACTTTCTCCACTTCCTTTAAGCCCTTTTACTAGCACTTAGAGTTATTCTCCAAAGATAGGTCAGAAAGGAAAGCATGCAATACAGAACCAGCTAGCTATGGTCCCATCCCCAGGATTCATGCAACTTAGAAAAGGAATTACAGAACTGAATTCTGGACTACCAGGAACATTCATTCAAAGTAGATGGAAAAATACTAATCTTGTTTTAATACCTCAAAATTCTGCTCAGGTGCAGTTACCCTGCAATTCCACCAGCACAAGCAGCAGGCAAGTCTTTGTCAACTGCACATTTAGCATCTATTTTGTTGTGTCATATGTAATCCAAGGAACTCAACCAGGAGAGGAAAACTTCATGAGAGAAACACGATAAAGCAAAAGGTGAAAAATAATGCCCTGGACAGAGTTCAGATGCAGGTGAATACTATCTGAGTCATCTCACATTACATACTCCATCTATTGTACCATCTCTACTTTGCCAGTTACTCTCAGTTTAGCTGAGAGACGGGGGCAGCTTAGCAGAAGCTCTAAAGGGAAGAGATTGTAACCCAATGAAAACAGCAGAGAAAGGGACTAGAGAAGAAATATCCACCCCAGTAACAGGACAATCCAAGTAGAAGTTCAGAAGAGTCAGCTAGTGGCTCAGACAGGGAAAGGTCTGGTTAGAGTCCTGTGGCCTCAGGAACAGAGTTGCCTGAGGAAAGGAAGGAGGGCAGTGAGTAAATAAAGCATCAGGCTGGATCCTCCCCGCCACCCTTGCTGAAATAAATCACTTAACTTTTTAGAGAGCAACAAATCTTATACCTCCGGATTAAAGGCAGACTTAAAGGAAAGTTTTTAACAGACTACCCTCTCCCTGGGTCATTCCTGGTGCCCATCAGCAAGCCACATGCAGCAGAACTGTGGTTAAGGATGCCCTGGATTGAAAAGCAGAGTTTATTTCAGAATAAAATTATACCTTTAGAGACAGTTAGAAAGCTGGATGTGGGATATAATTTTCATTTTGCTTCTACAGAGTTTGAGGACCATTAGAGAAGTGTCTGTGGGATAAGAGTATCTCTTTGAAACATCCACTGGCATTTTGTCACCCTGTAGCACCAGGTCCCAGGTGTCTCATGCAAGGAAGAGAACACAGGACACTTGTTACAGGAGACAGTTTTTTCAGGCTGCTCGCTGACTATGGAAAGCCAAGTCCCTATAGGATTCCCATTGAAATTTCAGCAAGCGAGGATGTTTTATCTCAGCATCAAATATGTTTTTGAAGATTTCATGTGCCTGCCTACATGTTTTGCATAATGATCACACTTATGAAAAGAGGGGAAGCTAATAATAAAAAAAATTAGGGTTAATTTACATTTCACTCTATAATAACATAGATATAAATAGGCAATTTTAAAAATGAGTTAAAACATACCACAAGGATGAGAAATATTGCAATAATACCCATTACAAAAAAAGTTCAGTATGAGAGAATAAAGCAAAAGGGGACAAGAATAATTGCTTGTTCCAGGAGAACAAGTCAGATGAGCAGGCATATACCAGATGCTAAGGAGAAGAAATAATTAACAGCACAGGCTTATCAGTACCTGAGTAAAGAATCCCTAACCTCAGGAATCAAAGGCACAAGAAGTCGCCCTTGAAAAAAACTAAATGTTTTGCAGACTGCATGGGAATCAGGTCTAATCCTGAAATGCCTTCTCCAGCCTGGATGAAACACCAAAATAATGACTTCAAGGAGCTCCAGTATCATGTTAACAAACATGTTTTACAACATGAACATCGCAAGTGCTTGCCTTAGCCAAAGCCTTCGGGTGATAGGTTCTCAGAGCCAAACTTTCCACCTAAGGGCAGTGAGACAGATGCTGGTGCTGAGAGTGGAGCATAAATCCATGGACTCTAAACTCTGCTGTGCAAACAATCTTTGAATTCAGGGCAGACATGAGAAAGGTGGCACACACTCTCCTTAGACCTCTGCCAAATCTTCACCTTCTCTGTCTACAACAAATCTCTCCTTAACTTCAAGAAGTAAACATCTCAGTGCCTAATGGCATCCTTGCCAACAGAACACTGGAATCCCATTTCCTGATCTGCTACAACGTGGAAATGCAGGAAAGCAAATAGCTCAGGGAAGCCAGACCTTGCAGCACTGTGGGTACAACTTGGCCTTTCTGATTCCTTCAAATCAAAGCAAACTAGTAAAAAGTGAGATAAATGGCTGACCTTTGTATTAAGTCTCAAGCTTTTTGTGAGGATACTAGACTTCCTCCTAACATTCTTGCAAGTACTCACTTGTACTGTAACAAGCAATGCCCCGATAGTTTCCTTAATACAGACACTAACATAGTGCTAAATGTTGGCATAAAAGTACCTCATCCCTCACTTCCCCCAGGCAAACAAAAACTTCAGAATATGTTTAACAGTAATTTGACCTTCGTGATATTTTTCCACATTGTCTATATAAGTCAAATGCATCTCAAAAGGCAAAAAGATATTTTGAACGTATACATCCAAGTAAGTGTTACAGCTCTTTTCAGAAAGGCTGGTGATAGCTCAGTAGGAGTCAGAAAAAGAAGAGAGTCATTACTTGGTAAAACCCAAGTTTTTCCTTGTTTTCTTCTTTTCTTGTTATTTACTAATAGTTGTTGCAATGCTTTACCTTTGGACGACAATGCAATTTTGGCTGCACTGCTTTACTTCTCACGGTGAGCATTTTGACATTTTCCAATTACAGCCAAACCTGATTTTAGATCATACAGATGTTTCTGGGAAAAATCTGATAATGTATTCACTAGTTGTCTCGCTCAAGAAGAAGTACCTTTCACTTGAGCTCTGCTCCACAAGCACTAAAAGTAGTAATTGCACTGGAGTGGGGTAAGACAAAGGAACAAAAAAAAAAAAAAATATATATATATATATAAAGCAAAAGGCCAACCCTTTTTTCACATACCAAACAACAGGAATTGAGAAAGCTGGTGAGGTTTTTTTACGTCTCCCAATTAACCAAACTGCTGAAAGCTCAGGAGAGTAAGAATCCTGGCATGTTCTCCTCTCATGATCACCAGAGCCATTTACTTTATCTCCCACCACTGCATCACAGAAGTTTTCATCTACAGGGCTGACCTGGTCTTACACTTTCCAGCACCCACATTTTACTTCCTCTAGACTCTCAGGCAAAGCTTGTGGGCAGCAAGTGGATGCATGTACCTGATGCAGTGGTTGCATTTTACCTATGGCAAAACAGCTTGTAACTTGGAAGAGCTAGTTTGGTGTAACTTCGGTAGTCTGTGAGTTGGTAACAAAATGGATGACCAGATACGTTCAAGATTAAGATGCAGCTTTAGAGAGAAACTAAATAATGAGTCCTGCTACCAGTATCATCAAAGAAAACAACCTGTATATTGATACAGGAATTAAGTGCAAGGACATGCCTTGCCTCCGCAGCTGCTCCCACTGCCAGCGGGACGAGGATCTGCATCCAAGTGAACACTGCCCTTTGCCTGGCTGGTATTTAAGGCACTGCGCGCAAACATTTCGTTTGATTGTGCTCAAGGCTACAACACGTCCCCAGCCATACACCCTCTAAAGTAAATACCATGACACGAGCGCGTCAGGGCCACAAACTGCTGCCAAAGCCCAGTTCTGGGGCTGGCCGCTGGATTTTTCTGATTTTATTTCCACTTTGGAGTTCATGTTCCTCAAGCATCCCCCCAAATTGGAAAGCACTTGGAAAATAATTAGCCCACCATCACCAGCACATTGCCAGGTCCACAGCAAGGTGCCCCAAACTCCACACGTTTCAGCACCCCTGAGCAGTGAGAAGCAGCTACGCACACACACAAACCAAACCGGGATTGCTATCAAAAGGCCTTTTCATTCCCGACTCAAGAATGGAGACAGTTGTTCACCGGCGGGGACCCCATCCTCGGCTCCAGCGTCCCCGGAGCAGTCACTGCGGGCAGAGGAGCCCCGGTGCTACCGGTCTACAATCCTTCACCCTATGGGCACCGGCCCCTTTCGTAGGGACTTCCAAGAGCAGGTGACAGCTTGCATCCCCGGACACCCACCACCCAGGTGCAAAGATACGGCCGGACCGGGCACACGGCGCCACAGATGCCGCCCCCCGCTTCGCAACCCCCAACCCCCCCGCCCCTCACCTCCCGCTGCCCGTGGCGCCGCGCAGGCCCGGGACGGCGTCCTCGGTGCCTTCGGCAACGCTGGCACCCGCCGCGGGGGGTCCAGCCGGTACCGCCGCCCAGGAGCGGGGTCGGTCCGGAGAAGCGGGCGGGCCCGTCCGCGCTCCACCTGCCCGCCACAGCCAGAGTACCGTACTCACTCGGCATAGCCCGTCGTCCAGGGCAGGCGCCGGGTCTCCTTGCTGAGGATGAGGATGGGGCGGGCGATGTGGTCGGCGGAGCACTCCACCTCGTCCGGGGACAGTCCGAGGAACTCGGGTCTTCCGTAGGGGAAGCGGAGAGGCAAGTCCGCGCCGCTGCCGTGGTCGGCGCCCGCGCTGCCAGCCATGATGCCGCCCATGAAATTGGCCACGGCGGACTTCACCCGTGTGAGCATAGTACCCCCGCCGGCGGCGGCAGCGCCGGGGCCGCCGCGCAGGGCGGGGAGCGGGGCGCGTCGCCGGGCAGCGCTGCTGCTGCTGCTGCGGCTGCTGCTGCTGCGGCTCCGGCAGCCCCCGCCGCGCTTCCGCAATGGGGGCGCCGGGCCGCGCCGAGCCGGGATGGGGGGAACAGCGGGCTCAGGGGCGGCCGCGGGGCCGCGGAATCATCGCAGCGGCAGCACCAGCAGCGGCGGTGGCGGCAGCACCGGGGGCAGCAGGTTTCCCCCTCCCGGCGCGGCGCTGGGTGAACTCAGCCCGGCGGCGGCTGCTGAGTCATGTGATAGCGAGGCTGGATTTGCCCGGGCGCTTCCTGCTCCTCCTGCGGCACCGGCGGGCTCCTGGCACACGCCGGGCACGGGCGGCCGCCGCCCCCTCCCGCCTCCCGTGTTGGAGATGGGGCGGGGGCGAAAGGGGGCGGCCCGCGGCAGGTGCGCGGCGGGCGGGGTCTGGAGGGGGCGGGGGGGCCGCCCGCGGGTGCATGCGGCGGAGGCTGCGGAGCGGCGGGAGGTGCTGCCGGCAGCCAGACGCGGGAAGGGTTACCCGGGAGACGTTTCACACGGAGTCGCCCCGGAGCCCCGGCGCCCTCGGGGGCTCCGTTATGGGTGGGGGGGAGGTCAGCGCCCGCGGTGCGCCGGTCACTGCTGCGCTGGGGCTGAGCCGGCGCAGCCCAAGAGCGTCCCACCGACCCGCTTAAAGAGCGTCCCAGCCGCTGGCAGAACCCGCTGATCCCATGGGCTGCGGGACCAGGCTCCCTCTTGAAGGGTTTCCCGTCCTTCTCTTCATCCACGTCAAGGATCTTTGGTAGAAAAAAGGGTGGGCCAGTGGCAGTGGCCTAAAATGAGTCCTGTAACCGGTCGGCTGTGGGTCTGTGCCTGCTGGCTAGCCTGCAGAAGTAGTGTGGTAGCCCCCCAAGTGGCTCTTCACACAGCCAGGCCAGATGCTGTCATGGAGCGAAACTGAAAGGGTAAGCCTGAATATCCTCAGTCTGAGGGGATGGATGTTTTTACCCTTCCTTCTCTAGCCGTGTTGTATGGACCATGTCATACAGTTTTTACCAAACAAATTTGGGAGGTATGCTGCACATGGTGGTCACCCAAATGTATGGAAAACTTGCACCCACAAGAAAGTGGGGTGAGGGGAAGATAACAAGAGTATGTAAGGAAGTACGTCCTCCATAGCAAGGCTGTGCGTGTGCCAGGGAATATTGCAGTCCACAGGACATGTAGGTGTCACTGAAAGGCAAAGTGACCTGCAAAATGGAGCAGCTCGGTGCTGCAAGCCATGAGAGTAGCACAGGATGGGGACTTAGCAGGGAAAAGCTGGTTGGTCATCAGACATGGCTTGTGAGAATGATTGTCTGTCATCTGGCTGGCTCATACCAGAAACCAGCCTGGCATATCACGGAGCACACACTTAACACTGTTTTGGAGGCCAAACCCTGTGAGCTCGTTCAGTTTCTGATTATTAAACAGCATCCGGAGAGCTGAGTTCCAACAATGGCTGGGTTTGCTCCAGTTTCCTTGTGTACAGACACGATAAATGTAAAGATGTTGTGATGCTTACCAGTTTTTATTATAAATTTGTCTATTAATAAAGTCTGTGGAACCAAAATGAGATTAGTGAATGAGGGTGCTAAGAGTGTGTTAAGTGCTACTTGAAGCAGAGTTGAAGAAATATCCACTCCAAATTAAATATGACAGATAGGAGGTGGGTATTTTTCCTTTCTCTTTTTCAGTTGTTTCCAGGGTTGATATTTTAGATATTCTGAGGTACAGTAAACACCTTGGGTCAAAAGTTACTTGACATTAATAACTCACAGTTTGATTGCAGTATAATGGAAAACCTCCAGTTCTTCCTTTAATGCATTTCTCTTTGCTTTATCTTGTTTCACAGTTATTTGTTGCAGAGGTTGTTACTACAAAGAAAAAAAATCAATTAAAAAAAAAAGGAAAAAAAGAAAAAAAGCTTGTTAAAATTCAGGTAGGTTTTTATTCATAGGCCCTATGTCTCCGTGCCCTAGAAGGCAGCTGTTCATCCACATTTGCATGTTACAGGGGAAGGCAAGCCCAGAGTAGTGGCATCCCAAAGCTCCTTGGTTACCCTGTTCAGTGTCCTGAACTGTATTTGATTTTCCTGGTCCCAGTTCATTCCCAGCCCCATACACTTGCCAATGTTTTCTTTATACTGTCTTTTGTCTGCTGTTTGGCCAGTGTTTTTCATCAAGCAGGCACTCCTGTGCCCATTTCCTTCACTAATGCTTTAATGGACCTACCATGTGAGGAAGACAGGAGGGGCATGAGCAGAACTTGATGTGTGTCCTGGAGAGGCTCATTTTTCTGTGTAAAAGTAGATCCCTTCACTAGTTATTCCATCCACTTTTGGCAAGGCTACACCAAACTAAACTCTACAATTTATTTGACCTAAAGGTTTTGAAAAATGTGATTGACTAAAACTCATACAGGGAGGATGCAGTGTCCCTCCTCCTGCCCCACCTGTGGTCACCATTTTGCACAAAACAAAAGAGTATATGTAGGTTTATTAAAGTTTGAATTATGATCTTTGCAAGATGACAAGGAAAAGCTCAGGTCATATATATATGACCTGAGACAATTTAATGGCTCACCACTTGAAACAAATCTGCATGAAATTCTGTGAATGCTTGCCTCTGGCACAAGAACATTGTAAGGATACAACAGGTATGATATAGCATCTTCATACTGAAAAGTATAAAGCTGCTTTGATTTCAGTTCTCTTTTGGGAAAGAGGATCATGTTGTTGACTTTTGAGTCAAAGGTGAAGCCCTGCTTCTCAAACGAAATAATGGTAAGGCCTGGTTCCTCAGCTCTCCTAGTCTGTGGTCTACCTAGTCCAAGCCAGACATCTTTCTTTGGTGGTTGGCAAACCTCTAAAGGTTTAGTTATTGACTCCAGATAAAATATTGAGGCCGAATTCTCTATATGAATGTGTGAAAATTGACTGTTCCCTTCTGCAGTCCCATGACTAATGCAAAGGAAAGATGACTTTTTGACAGGTTGGATTTTTTTAAAAATGCAAACATTTGTGATATTTGGATAAATATACTTTTGTCTGTGAATGGCTAACCATGCTGTGTATGGAGCTAGTGAAGCTGCCTGTGAGCCAGAAGTACATCCATATGAGCTCTTTGAAGCATCTGAATGCCACCTTGCCATGTACCATATTCAGCATTCAGGACATTAAAGAGCATTTTTAGTTATGATGAAAACAGATCTACACAGTGACTACTCCAAACTTCTATGTAATGATAGGGTAATTTTGATTGGAGATGACTTCTGAAGATCATGTGCTCCAACTTCTTTGGTAAAGCATAGCCAAATTTAACATTGTATTACATCGTCCAGAATCTTCTCCTGTCAAGTTTGTCATCCTCGAAGGATGGAGATACCACAGCCTCTCTGGGCACAAGCTCCATACTTAAACACCCCACCCCACCTCTCCCAAAAAATTATTTTCTCTTGGTACCTATTTGGCATTTCTGTTGTTGCAGTTTGTGTCTGTTGCTTCCTATCACCATTCACCCCTTAAGAGGAATATGACTTTTTCCTCCATATACCCTCTCATTAGGCAGCTGAAGACAGCAGTAAGGCTTCTTCCCCTTGGCCTTACCTTCTAAAGGCTGAACAAACCCATTTCTCTCAGCATCTTCTTGCACCCATCTTGGTGGCTCACTGCTGGACTCCCTCCCCACAATACTCTCACAAGAGCCATGTAGAAGGGTATGATGACTTCACTTGAGTATTGCTAGTACACCCCAAGATGTGGTCATAGCCTTCACTGCTGCAGTGGCACACTGGTGGCTCATGTTCACTTTGTAGTCTGCCTGGTCCCTCAAGGCCTTTCCTGCAAAGATGTTTTCTTGGTAGCCAGCCTTCAGTATGGATTTACACCATCACAGTTGCAGGACTTTGCCTATATTCTTGGCAAAGTTTAGGAGGTTCCTGTAAGCTCATTTCACCAGACCACTGAGATCCCTCTGGGTGGCAGCCCTGCCCTACAGCTATCAACTTATCCCCCATAACCTAGAGGAAAGGAGACTAAAACAGCAATCAAAAAGCTTAAACTATTGTGAGCTCTCTATATGGCACCTTGTTTATACCTTATGTTGTTTTCTTGCTTAAAGTTGTTGTTTTTTTCTTTTCTTGTGCTTTCTGTGCTTTGAATAAAAGCAATGGGAAAACTCCCAAAGACTGTGGAACAAGAGGTCTAATGTGAGATGAATGCAGCATTTCTGCTGGCATGAACTTTTGTGTCATGTTACCACAGATGTGCAGGATATCCACAGGTGTGAACTCTGCTGCCAAATGAATTTGGGGAGTACGTCAGAACTGTTGTCAAACATGGTGGTGATGAGATTGTATCTGCAGGGGGGGAAAAAAAGTTTTGAAGGAAGAATTTGTTGCCTTTCTCTGATAATCCCCCAAACTAAAAACATTATAGAGCCTTGTTTTGCACATGATTCTGCTTAGGAAGATCACCATGTCATGTGGTGATCAATGAAGTTATTCTTACTTTTTCAAAAGTACTGTGCGACCTTTACTGAGCATGAGAAAGCTCTTTATCTCTGGAGAAAGGTCCTTCAGAAGCACAGTGCCTGAGGCATCACAGTGATGTGGAGGAGAAAATGCCACTTATTAAGACATCAATCCTACTTCCCGCAATACCAGATCTCCCATCAGTGCCTGCAGCAACCCCCAGCATTTCTAGGCTTATCAGAGCTGACAAGATCAAAGCCATTTGTCCTCTTGCCAGTTTGCAAGCAAGAGCACCATGTACTTTTTAAAATAAATAAATACCAACCATACTTGGAGTGGTAAGTTTCCTCTGCTATACCTAATTTGTACTCTACATCCTCTAGTTAATAATGGGTGAAACCCAGATGTCCTGTTCCGGAGAAAAATCTCTCCCTCCTGCTTTTGCAGACTCATTCTTTCTGCTCCTTCCCAGAAATATTTAGGTAGTGATGCAAAGTGGAGCCCTGGTACAGCCCTGTCCTTCCTCAAAAAAATGCTGTACAGCTGAGTGGTGAAAGTGTTTGTTCTAGAAAAGTGGGTTCATGTACCTTCTCATGTTGAGCACTAAGAAATGCAACACCCTGAGCTGCGTGACAGCAGCCCTGGTTTAGGTACCCATGCAGGAAAAAGGCCCTAAGGAGGGACCTTAATTGACTGCAATCACTGTAAAAGATGTCACTAAACCATACAATTGCATGCCATCTATAGAAATATAAAGAAATACTTCAACAGAAGCTGTCCATAAGCCTGTAAAAATTTTACACTTGTCCAACAGCATGGAATTATTTTTTCTGCAAGAATCTATCTGTGAGAATCCTAAAAAAAAAAATATCTAATTTTGCAATAAATATCATCATCACTATTTTGCATTTTCAGTCTCTTCTTACTTTCCTTTTTAATGCCTATAGCTAAATCTGCTAGATAGAATAGGGATTAGCTTGTTTATGTGCTCCTGTTGGCAGATTTTCATTGGGGAAGTGGAGCAAAATAATTATAACCTCTCCTGGGCTCCTTTGCTCTGTCTGCTGAGAAAGAACATCTTGCCCTGATGATGTTGTGAGAGGCTTCAAAATATCAGTGATGGTAACACTTTTGCTAGCAGTTTGGGCAGAAAAGCCTGAAAGTAATCAAATAGGTTGCAATGCAGAGTCGATGGAAAAATGAGCAGGTCAAAGGATGTGTGGATATTTGTAGGTGCTTGGAGTTACAGGGCAGCATTAAGAGCTTGGCTAGGAACAGGCACAGACGCACAGGTTGTAACTGCAGCAGTTTGGGTTGGATAGGATCATGTTTAATAATAAAGGATGGTCTTGTGCCTGAGTTAAGTATGGGTTAAATATGTGGGGAAGTGATTTGTATACACCAAGCAGTGGGGAATATTTGAGTAACCTGCTGGCTGCCTTGGCTGCAAGCACTCCTTAAATGGAATTTTCCAAGGGTAAGCAGGATGGATGGGCAGGGGCTTCTTGTCTGCCAGTGCTGGCTCAGAATCGGATGGCAAACACAATGGCAAACACTAAGAGAGATCCTCTCCCTGCATCTGGGATGTGGATTCTGCTGCTCATACTTTCCTGCAGTCCAGTCCAGCCAGGCACCACATTTCAGCTGAGTATTGGCTGGGGTCTTGTTTGCAGCATGGTCAAGCCTTAACCATCATGTCTTGGTTAGGGTTTGAATTTGTGTTTTTTCTTTCACCTTTTATTTTGGGGTGTTGTTTTGTTTTGTTTTCCTTTTAATAATTATTAAATTAACAGTTCTGGCAAAACTTTAAGGTTTGAATGTCAGCCTGGGCAAGCAAAATCCTAGGTGCCTTATGTGGCACTCATTCCTAGCCAGTCTTGCCAAGGAAGGGAGTGGGATTTTTGAGCAAGTTGTCAGAAACCCAGCTTCTAGGCTTAGGGCTGAGACTACCACATGTTTTGTGCTGTCAGAAATCACAGTCTCAGCTATACTGAGACTGAATGATGGCAGAGAAAGTTAAAGAAATAGTGCTACTTTTGTATTTACCTCTTGGGTTCCTGCTTACAGAAGGTAAGCAGGAATATGGAAACTGTTTTTCCCTTCATTTTTTTTTTTCCTTTCCACCACTGCTTGTGATTTGTCTGGGGTCCTGCATAGGCAGCCTATCTGCTTTCCTAAATACAGGACATTCTGATATTTATACACTGCCATTTATATTGCTATAACTAATATGCAGAATCTTGTCAACAGCCTAAGAGGGAAGAACAAGGCAAAAGCAAGTATTTAGAATTTAGTGGCACTTTCAAAAGCCTTGTGAAGAGGTAAAGTGTGTCAATAAATATTTATTAAGAGCTCCCTTCCTTTAATTTTGTAGTAAGATACTATAAATTTTGTCCTTTCTTTTTTAGCTTCCTTCAAAGGTCTCGCTTACAGTATCTGCTGCTTTTTCTGGAGACCTGTGTCAATAATGTGGGCTTTAAGCCATTTTTAGTTTGGACAAGTATGTTGCTTATTTCCTCACTGGTTTTATAACTTGGCCATTCTCTTTTATTAATGCTCATGACATTTTTATTTAGATGGACTCTTCCCCACCTTGTTTTATTTATTAGTTGTTTGTTTGTTTTGGCTTTATTTGCCTTTTGGTTTTGCTTCCTTTTTGTTGACTAGGAGCTGTATTGTTGACAGTCTTCTGTAAAGTGGATTTTGCTAACAACAACAATAATTATCACAACAATAGAGAAGGAATATTTTTTTTAATGTATCTCATATCAGAGTGCCCAAGGCACAAAAAATATGAGATATCTTCTTCATTTCTCCTAGTTTGAACTGAATCATTGACTAAACCCTAGGACATCCTTCAGTAGTACAGTGCTGCCAGCCAAGGGACAGACACATAAAAGAGTTTTAGCAATGTGTCTGATTGCCATGCAGCAAACTGTGACCCTGAGGAGTCTCGATGGTTGGGAATGAGACTCGTTTCAGTTGTGTTGCAATACACCTTAAAGAATCTTCTGAGATCACAGAAACCTTGGCTTTTTCAGATGTTCTCAAGAAAACCAACCAAACAAAAGAACTACAAAGAATTAACATGAGTGCTAAAATCAGGCTGAAAAGGTTGCATCAGGGAGAAGTCAGTTTGACTCTGGAGCAGGCTGGTGGGGAAAAAGTGCATAAAGTATTGTCTGAACATCTCTGGTTCTGTGGCAGAGGCAGCAGTGGGAAATGCCCTAAGCAAACACACTGCCACAGCAATGGGCAATCTGCACAACCTTCTGCCTACTCCAGCTGATGTATCTGAAAATCAAATTAACCTTTGACTTGTATGGGTCACGGCTTTTCAGCTATTGTGTGGATCAGCCTAAGAAACCGGAGAGAAAAGATGCTTTTAAACAGATTTAAAGCAATAAAACAAAGCATCATAACCTTCCACTCAATACCTGTCATAGAATAAATATGCTGGCCTTCTGGAAATATAATTACATGGGACTAAACTTCTGCATTTACTTTTTTTTTTCCTTAATATGAAGATTTAAAAAAAATCTTCAATGATTCTATGGAGCTCTAGCTGCTTTTGAGAGGTATATCTGCATCTCCAATACATTTCAATAACACAAGTAAATCATTAGCATGTCATAACCTAATGATGGTTATTGCCAAGCATTTCTCAGCTGAGCCACCAGACTCTTTCCCCGTCTGCTTGCTGAGCCCTTCCTGCAGCAGGGAGGTGCCAAGGGTCCTGTGCAAACCCCATAGCTACCAAGACTGCAGTGCAATTGTGGTACCCCAGGGCTGGTACAAACCCTTTTGCCAGCTTAGCTAAAATTGACTTTGGCCTCCATGAAAATAAGGATAGAGTAACTGGTTCTGCTTGCTGCCTTCACTGTCTGGGAACAGCATGGAGCTGAGAGGGAGGTTGTGGGGGCAGTCTTGGTGCCTCCAGCCCTCAGACAACCAGCAAGATGTTTCCAAACCCAGGACTTGTCATCACAGGTACACCCACTTGTCCTTTGACCTTTGGTCCTGCAGTTTGCAATCAGAAACAAAAAGTGGTTCCCTCCACTAACTTCAAGACATCAAAGACTGTAATATCTCAATTTCCACCTTTAAAATAGTCCTTACTGGGATACAGTCCCATTAAAAGACCTGTGGTTAATAAAACTCTGGAAATGTATTGCCCAAATTTGTGTATTATTTTATAATAAAGGACTTATGTGGGTGAGGGACACTGTAAGATACTTTCCTTGACAGCTGGCTCAAAACAACCTGATCCTGGGCAGACCCCAATTTCAGCATCAATTAGTGAGGGATGTAGGTCTGGAAGTCAGGGTCAAAAAGTCTGCTGGTCTGATAGCAGGGAGAGAATCTGCAGCTCAGGAGGTGACTGAAGAAAAGTGTTGACACTACAAAGACAGTAAGGGTGCTCCATTAAATCTGATGAAGCCTGAAATTCAAAGCTGGTAGGAAAGGCTTGTATAAACTGCATAGGAAGCATTTAAAAATGCTGATAAGCAGGTATCTCTCTGCCTCTGTTGGCAGCTACATTGATATAGTGAGTTTTCAAGGATGAAGTTCTTTGATAGAAGTTTCTCAGGAAGGTTTGGACTCTCAGGGCTTTCTAGTCATTACCAGCCAGGCACTCCCTGAAGTTTAAGCAAACACGTTTAAGGGAAACTGTGTCACACTCTTCCCTGGGTTCTTTTCATGTGCTTTTTACAAAGGATTTTGTGATATGGGATTATAGCTCACATGTACAATTATTGTCTTATTCTAGATACCCTCAAGCCATTCAGTGACAATCTCCATCCATATTTTTATAATTTGAGATTGAAGCTCAACATGAGCCAGTGATGTGTGTTTGCAGCCCAGAAAGCCAGCTGTGAAAGAGGCTGCATCAAAAGAAGCATGGCCAGCAGGTCAAAGGAAGTGTTTCTCTCCATCTACTCTGCTCTCATAAAACCCCACCTGAAGTTCTGTGCCCAATTCTGGAGTCCTCAACACAAGAAGAACATGGAGCTGTTGGAGCAAGTCCAGAGGAGAGCTACAAAGATGATGAGAGGCTTGGAGCACCTCTCCTATAAAGCCAGGCTGAGAGAGCTGGGGTTGTTCAGCCTGGAGAAGAGAAGACTCCAAAGAAACCTTATAGCAGCCTCCCAATATCTGAAGGGGGACTACAGGAAAGCTGGGGAAGAAGCCCTTTTTACAAGGGCTTGTAGTGATAGGACAAGGGCTTTAAACTGGAAGAGTATAGGTTTAGATTAGACATTAGGAGGGTGATGAGACACTGGAACAGGTTGCCCAGGGAAGTTGTGAATGCCCCATCCATGGAAGTGTTCAAGGCCAGGCTGGATGGGGCTGTGAGCAACCTGGTCTGGTGGAATGGGTGGAATGAATCTAGTGGAATGAAACCAGCTGATTTTTGAAGGTGCCTTCCAAACCAAACCATTCTGTGGTTCTGTGAAACTGGTCTTTGGAACTGCAGGATGCTGAGCTTGCAGAGGGGTCACAGAAGGGGAACAAGCCTGTGCCCCAGGGTTTTCCTGTGGTATCTCTATGTGGAGAGGGTTGACCCAAGGGGTCTGGTCACAGGGAAAAGGGTATACAGAAATTGTAAAGATTCAGTAATACTGATAGTTTTGGACTATTATCATAATAATGTCATTATTAGTTCCATAATATGTTTCAGCAAAGACTCCAGTTCTTGGTGGAAATTAAGTTTGGAAGCTATTGATTTAATGAATAAAGGATAATTTGATAGTTTATAGTAAATGATGTAAACAACGTTGTCTGTTTTATTGTTATAGAGACCTTGCTGCAAGAATTTTGTAGCCATTTAAGCCACCTTGATGTTGTTATTCTGCAAAACACATCCGTGAGAGCTTCATGGAAACTGGGGGGGTAGAACTTGTTTCCAACTGCTTCTGAAGCTGCCAAGGAAAGCAAACCTGGTTGACAGAAAGTTCTTCAACTTGGCTTCTGTTGCAACCATCTTTTTCTTCATCAAATTCGTGTTTGCTTAGCAGCTCTGAGAAACACTGCATTTCTATCAGGTGCCCAAAGCCACATTTAAGAGCTAGACTGAAGCACTTGGCTTTGACTTTCTGACTAAACAGTAATTTTAATAAAATGTCCTGGTGATTGTAATTTGTCAAAATAGGGGCTGCCTTCAACACTTGTCTTTTCCTATTATTTCCTAACACACACATCATAAATTGTATCTTGAATACTGATTGTAGAAAAAACCTTTGTGTATCCTAATAGTAATAGTGCAAGAATACATAAACACAACTACATTTTAATCTTAGAATTTCCCCAAGTTTCCCACCCATGTAAAATCATCCGTGCACCCACTGGCAGGATAAGGACATAAGATTTTTTTCTGTCCTTTTTTTTAAAGTGATCATCATTATACCAAAGACAGCAGTGAAGGGGAGTTGCAGTGCCTGTAGTTTTAGCTTTGATAGCTTGGGTAACAGCAAAGCAGGTCAAAGTGAACTGAAGTAATGCAGGTGTCAGCATGACCGAGGTGCTGGAGCAAATCCCCACCATTATTCTTGATCACCTCCCCAGAGTCTGCACCAGAGCCCAGGCTGCTGCTCCTCTCCAGTTAAACTGAAAAGCTCTCAGCTGAAATCATGATCAGATGATATCAGATGTAGAGCCAGCATGGGCTGTCTGGGACAGAGAATGTGGGATCCCAGCAGCCTGTGCTCCCCAGGCCTCTGGACAGTCACCTTTTTGTAAAAACACAATGCTCGATACATTTTCGTATGAGTCATGTGTGTTCTTCCTCTTCAGTCTCTTCCAAACAAGTTCTCAGTGTCTCTCTCTGCACATCACTTCTAGAGAGCCATTAGCAGAGTAGTTGAGTATCTTGTATAATGAAAAGTGCATATGAATTCAGAATGGCCTTAATAAAATATAGATTAATCCCATAACAAAAACAAAATCTATGCAGAAAACTCTTGAGAGGAACTTACTGTGAGGATGGTGTGGTGATGTGGTGGTGGTGATCTTTTGATATTTTTTCATGTAAATCTCTTCAGACTGTTTTTTCTTTTCCTTTAGCAGAAATAAAATAAATTTTGTAAAATAACCAGAAGACAAAATATAACCACATTTTAAATATGAACAAGTTATTCTGGGTTCTTTCATAAATATTATTAATTCCAAAAAGGAATTCTGCACTTACATTCTGAAGCATCAGTGTGAGCATATGATTTTCACTAAAATTCAGTCTGAACAGCAATGTTTTAATGTGGTATAAGGAAAAAAAGCTGCCCCAAGGCTGGCAGGTCCTTCTCCATCAACGACAGAGAAATAATTCTCTCATCAGGAAAGTTAAAATAGTTGTACTGTGCACACATACATACCTAATATGTATAGAACACCTTAATCTTTTGTAGATGGTATATGACACTGTAACAGACATATTCAAGTGGAAGAAAGAGGTTTCCAGTCTGGGTGGTGTGACTGAGTCTGTCCTGATCTGAAAAGAGTGATCCCTGCATCCAGGTGTCCTGCCCCAACACTGCTGCCCTCCAGGCTGCCTCTGTCCCCATTCTGCTTAGGGGGGTGAGGGGCAGGGCTGCACCCCAGCTCTGCCTCTTGCATCTGGTCCAGAGATGTTAATTCTGTGTATAAGGAACTGGGCTCTGTTCTGGTGTACAAATTGTCTCACAAAGAGCTTGAATTAGAGGTCAAATTCCACTCTATCTGGATGTGGTTTGTATCCAGAAATGCAAGGAGATTGATGTGTGGGTGCACACGTGTACAGCAGGTCAGAATCAGACATAGTTGATTCTTTTTATTGTTTTTTTTTTTAAACCCAGAACACTTATGGATGCCCCCTCCCTAGAAGTGTTCAGGGCCAGGTTGGAGGGAGCTTTGAGCAGCCTGGCTTAGTGGGAGGTGTCCCTGCCCATGGCAGGGGGGGTGGATGATCTTTAAGGCCTGTTCCAACCTAAACCATTTTATGATTCTACAATTCTCCCTGGTGTCATTGCCAGCAAAGCAGTGTGATTTGTAGGGGAAGTTAATAAAAGTGTGGATTGGCAGGAAAATCCCATGTGTTGCATTAAGGAAAAGATTTGGTCCACTCCCAGCTCCTTGTAGCCCCTATCCATCTTCTTCCTTTGCAATTCAAAGTTAGAGGTACAATAGTATCCCCCAGAGTGGAAAGAAGAGGACTGAACTGTAATCACAAAAGAAGCTTTTGAGATCAAAAGATGCCAACAGTTTCTAGTCACTGTGTTTAGCCCTCAAATCCCCCAGCCTACTGAATGCCCAATGATTCCCTGCTGAGATGCAAATAAACTGAGAAGCAAAGAGCAGAGATCAGAGTCTTCTTGAGTGCTGGCCAAGATTTTGGGTGAGCCAGATCATCTCACAATGTCACACAGGGCTCAGCACAACCATCACGCTCACCCAGGACCACCCCTCACACCATCCTCAAGAATGAATCCCAAAGACCCCAGGCTGCCTGGGAGAAGCCCATGGAGAACGAAGGACTTCTGGCAGAATCAAAGGAGCTGCTATTGCCCATCCCACAAACCTGCCCCTCCAGGGCTCACTGAAGGTGCTCCCCTGGGTGAGAACATCAGCCCCTAGCTCAGAAGATGCTCACATTGATATGCACACTCAGGCTTAAGTATCATAGAAATGTGCATCTCAGCACTCTGCTGAGGTTTTAAAGAGCATTGTTAACTCCATATTGTCTTTTGGCTCCTTGCTTTATATTGGTATGCTTCATCTTCTGGCAGCCTGAGAGTGTTAAAAGTTGCATTTAACCTTGTCAAAGGAGAACTGCTTCTATTTTAAATTGAAGCTTTTTGTACAGAAGTCATATTTTGCTTGCAGCATTTCCTTATGGCTAAATATTCATGTTGGATTTCCTAAATGATAATACAAAAACAGTTGAATCTGTTCCGGATGAAAGTTTAATGATATCCTGGATATCTTGTTGTAGAAGCTACTTACTTTCCAAGGTAATAGAAAGAATAGCAGCAATATTTATTTTGTGACAGATTTAGCCTTACTTTTTTTTCACAATATTTTTATGAGCATATCATGATCTCCTCAAATCCATTTGGTGAAATCTCTTGGATTGTTTTATTCTTCAAATTGCCTTATCCCATCAAGTGAATGACAAGAGTGCTCAGGCTGAAACATCAGCTTCTCACACTCTGCTGAGCTGCTGATTTTACTGGGCTGAGCCACAGATGCTGTTCATTGTGTGGATAAGTGTGTACTTAACCTGCCTGGATTTATTTAAAACTTATTTTTCCTTGAATATGTCAGGTCTAAGATCCACTTGCTTCTGGAACTGAGTAGGAATTTTCTCAGAAAACAGGGGTTTCACCACTAAATAGTCCTGCAAAATGGCATTTTTTCATGAGAAAATGTTAAATTTGCAAATCTGTTTCACTGAGAGAGATGAAACAAAATAGGCTGGTTTGGAGTTGCTTAATCTGGGCTCCAACCTCAGTGCTTCAGGCCCTTGGGAATAAATTTCCTTGTTATCATGCACCAGGGCATCCCTTCTGCTGAGTCCCATAACAAATCCTGTCTGGCAAGTGACTGCACACCCAGCAAACACTTCTGCATTTCTAAACTGAAATTCCTCATATGTGTTCTCTTCCCATAAAAACCAATTCTAATCTGATTTGGGACAACCATGAAAATATCTCTATCACCCCATAGTGAAAAAGGTGCTTGCTCAGCTCTCCATTCTGCAAATATCTACATAATGAAACTATAAATAAAATGACTGGAAGGAGAAATAGCAGCAGGACAAGCATGACTAATTTCTGTTAGAAGCTGCTACATTCATACAAAATTACTATAAAAGTGGCCTCAAGTGATCTGTGCCCTACAAGCTTGACCTTGAATTGAATACAGCCTGGTAAAATCTGGCCACCACATTTCAGTGATTATTAGGAAATAAAATCCATTTTCTTGAAGTGCCTCAAGTATGTTCCATAAGATCATCAGGATACGTTGGTAAATTTTACTGCCAAATGAACATTTCAGAATAGAAGCTTTTGCATTGTTAACTACAAAACCTGCTAGAAGCTATTGTCTCTGCCTAAAGAGAATGGTAACAAAGGAAAGGAGAAATTTCTCTGATGCAAACTCATCTTCATACCTTCAAAATGAACAACTGCTTAATGGGATAGCTGCTCTTTTCTACATCTCCCTTTTGAATGCAGACACTGAATGCATACCCATTAGCTATTGTTTAAATTCTTATTCTGAGAGGAAAAAATATATGACAGGTGGGTATAATACATGAGAGACAGATATTCTTGCCTGGTTGTAATCCAGTGCACTAAGATCCTTACTTCAGCTGGGACTTGATGGTGGAGGTGCAATAAAAGAAAAGAACTGTCCTTTTTTTCTTGAATATCTCTGTGGAAAAGTACTGTGTATTGCCACAGAGATAGCAATGCAGCTGCATTATTTTTTTTCTGCTGAAAAACTCTGAGTAAACAGCACCCATTAATAAATCAGACCTTTTCCTCCTAGGCTGAAAAGATATTATGAGGCAAAGATTGTTCAAGTGATGAACCTGCTTCTGTAATCTGTTTCAGATAACAACTTTATAACAGTATTGAGTGTATGCCTGTAAGAAAGATTTTAATTATTTCTTCTGAAGCAAAATGCAAAATCTGAGAACAGCTATCTGAAAAGAGTGTAATTGATCTTCTGTTACACAGAAATTAAAGGTAGGGATATGGGTGATACAAACATTTTCTTACATTAAAATGTGAAGTGATTATTATGGGATGAGTGGGACTGAATTTTCTACTGAAAACATCATGCTGATTTAAACTGTGCTTTTCAGATGACTTTACTGGGACTGTCAAGGCCTTTTTTATTACCTCCTTTTCCATTGCTTTCTTTTGAGAAACCTCAGCTGATTTCAGCCATGCTTTCTACCTAATCTCTACCTCTACAGAGATGTAATTGGAAGGAATGCTAGGGACAGGAAGCAGATTTCACAACACCTAATATTTTTTCCACTGTAAAGTACTTGTAGCAACCCTCCAGTTTAGAGGAGGAATATGAAGTTTGGCAAAGGACTTGGTCCTCACTTGACTAAGCTTCTGTTATTTCTTCTGGGAAAACCTACTTGTATTAGAAACCCCAGAAAATCACAAGCTCTACAGGTTTTCCCATACTTGTTCAATACAAATTAAAATTACATCAGCCTTGAAGTCCTTTTGGATTTATGCTGAGAGACTGGATTTGTTTGCAGACATCCAGCAAGCAAGCAAGTGCAAGGCTGAGTTTTGCACATGGACAACTCAGTGTAGCATTCCCAGCCCTCCCTCTTCTCACACACATTTAGGTTTGTGTTTCATAGCTACATTGCTCCATTCCAGTCCCACACAAGGACTGCAAGCCAAATTGGCTATTTGGCTTTTACAGCAATAGAGGCCATTTGCTTGCTTTTATATTATTTGACAGTGATAAATCTTTCCCTCCATATGCAAATAAACTGCACTTGGTGCCAGAAGTGTCGAAGCACATTAAAAAAAAAACACAACAACTTGATAGGCATATTGATTAACGGACACTTGGAACAGTACTGTTAAAGATTTAACTCAATTTTGTTATAATTCTGATTGCTACACAGTGTATAAATGCTATCAGAGTCCATAATTGTACTAAACTGTAAGAAACACTGAGAATTAGCACAACAAAGCAACAAATGGTGGGATTATGCTGAGAGAACATCATGCTGTGGACATAATTTTTCTTTCCCTAATAATGCGGAAATAATGATAATTGTAGGAGCAAATGGGTCAAAATGATGAAGCAACATGGGTTTGAAAGGATCTGCATTTCCTATGTCACACTGAATGACTCGCTTTTGGAGTGTGTCAGTTAACCAGCTTGTGTCTCTTTTTTTCAGTTTTCAATCAGCTTTTAAATGGTTCTCCAAAAGTTTGGAATTGAACATTCCCAAATATAATGAATCTTAGGTGCAAGTCTTATAGGTAAACTGTATGAAAACCTTAAAAATTAAGATAAAATTAAGACCAGCTGGTGAAAACTTGCTAAAACCCCATAAATCATACCACATTTTAAAAGTGGCAGTACTGAAGAAATATATTCTGTCCACCTCTCTAAGTGACACATCTGAGTTTAAAATACAGAACCACGGAGGGAAACAAGCACTTGATCTTCCCTGTCTTTTTCTTCAAGAAAAGACCTGAAGCCTTTCATCCTGCAGATGCCTCACACCTGCAATCAGGATGCAGTGCCAAGAAGCTCAGAAGGCTGAGAAGGGCCTTAGGGCCAACCAGAGGTCACAGGTAGGTGTGGGCTTAGAAAGGCAACAGCCCAGAGCAGAACAGACAAAAATGCAAATATTTATATGATTTTTTTGAGAACTGTCTGTTCTCTGCTTACCACTTGCTCACAGTCAGCAATCTGCTGAACCCAGCCCACGGGTGAAAGCTGGCATGATGCTCCACATCATTCTGCTGATTCCCTGGAGATGTGCAAAGCTTCATGAAAAATGCCATGTTTTCACAGTGGCCACCTGTTAAAAGCACATGATGGTGACTCTGCTGGTGACCAGCAGGTCAGTGGTGGTGTGGAGTGGCTCAGCCTGTCTCTCTAAAGGAATTAAGAAACAGAAGTACCTCCCAGATCATATCCAGATGTCCATTCCAGGCAAGGAAATTCAGACAGCATTCTGGTGGCTCTTTCAGCTGTCACACTTGACCAGACTTTGCTCAAGTGATGGTTGTATGAGAAATCTAAATGGGAAGCAGGAGCCACAAACTCCCCCAGCTCACTGTGTTAAGAGGAGCTTTTAAGGAGATGTGATACAGGCACCTCCATCTGCTGCAGAAGTGTGCAGACAGAGCTCAGAGCTGCCATCACAGCTGCTGTTGCCTCACACACACATCACTTTGAAGCCTGCAATTTGTCCTTCTGGCTCTGGATGCCAGGCATGACCTAACTCAGGATGAGTAGGGGAGGATGGCTTGATGACTTGCAGCTTGTCTTTGCCTGGATGAGAAGAAAGGGGCCTGGTTGATGGAAACAGAGGTAAAGCAGGAGGAATGAAAGTATTCAAAGCTCGGATGGAGGTAATTGGGTGCAAGAGTTAAGGGCAAAGATAGAGAGGTAGGGCTAGCACCCTGATGAGACAAATTAGATTGCTATGTAAGTGGTCTGGGAAGGTGACATTGACGAATGTAGTTTGAAGAGCTTCTGTAGGCATTTATCACAGAAGGAGGCCTTGAAAGGGTGAGATATGTTGTACCATATGTGAGGTATCTTCTAAGATATGTCACAGAAAACTCAGGCTGCTTAGCTGTCCTTTCATACCTGAACAAAAATGCATTCATATGGCAACATAGGGTAGTCTGGCAGCCTTGCACAATGCTTTTAAATCAGGGCAAGTTTCTCTGGTGACAGAATTGTCAAGAACAGAGAAAAATTTGCTCCTTAAAGAGTTCTCATAACAATGCAGAGCAGAAGGGAAGTGATAGATCCAGTCTCCCCTCTCCTCCTATTCTTGTGCACAGACCAGCTCTCTCAAGGATCATTGTGACATTTTCAAGAAAATACCTGAGCTCTGGAAGTAGGAACACCTCTTACCCAGCCAGGGGTGACCTGCTTTAACATCCTGGGCATGAGGAGCAAGCAGCTGTCAGCAGGGCTTCCCAGCCTCCCCTGTACTCCTGACTTGGTAAACAGAGCATGGCCTTCATGCAATGAACCAAGGACATTTTTTGTTTCTTACAGGAAGGAAAGCTATGGAGAAAGATAGTCTTTTTACTCCTACAGTTTACAGCATCCTGGGTGACAGATTTCTTGTTCTTATGATAATACAAATCCTAACTGAAGATGCTGATGTTTTCATTTAACCTGGAGTTCTTCTGGAATACCTAGCTGGAGTCTTAGAGCCAAGTGCTATAGAAGCAGGGAGTAATATGCTATTCAGGGTTACTCAGATAACTACAGTGTTCTCATCTGGATAATATCAGTGTTGATGATAAAATTAGAAAAGCCTCTGGTGGACCTTTGTAGTTGCTGTCATCCCTTAGAGACAAAGCTTTGTCCAGACAAGATTGCATGGATGAGACTGCAAAAAAAAAGTTATTTTACTGCAGCAGGATCATTTTTGTAACTTATTCTTTAAAAAATAGTAGACAACTCTTTTTCTTGTGTTCTGTCTGAATCCCCTGTATCCATAGAAAAGGTTTTGCCAAGTGTCAAAACAAATGACTGTTTTTAAGGCTCTGAAGATCTGCTATGTTTGGAATAAACCTAAGAAGAATTTAATTTCATTCCTTTATGCCATAAGGCCTCAAAGCTGTTGGAGGCATGATGTTAAATGCCTCACCAGGAGAATGGACATACATGGGGAGCCATGGAAGGCTCCTGGTGGCATTGTGGGGAAAAGCATATGTGCCTCAGCATTTTAGTGACATCTGTTGGACAACTCTGTTGGATTGGTTCCCAGCATTAATTTGCAATAATCACAATAATTTACATTCAAACCTTAATTAATGAGGAACTGGATATTTATAGGATGGGGGATCTTGAAAGGATAGGGTGTACTTTCTGATCTGTTTCTGCCCCTTTTCATTCCAGTGAAACCCTCCTCATGACTCACCGCTCATTACCATCTTCTGGCAATGTATGAAGGGGGAGATGTACAGCAGAACAAAACGTTCCTTACCCTGATTATTTGCTTATTTTCAACAGGCCAATACCTCCTTTACCACATCCTGGTAATAGTTATAATTTAAAATCTACAAAAATGTTATATGTAAGGGAACAGTTCTTGCGTATCAGTTTATGATCTCACTGCTAACCGGTTGGGGTGGTTTGGGGTGATGCGGGAGCAGGAAATCCCTTTCTGTGAAATTTGCAGATGGGGAGAGTTTAGGTTTGGAACTTCTGTCATTGTGCTGTCTCTGGGTCATGGAGGCACCTACCACCTGATGGTGACAGGTGCTGAGGGTGGTCACTGACAGAAAGAATAACACTATGAGGTAAAAAGGTTTCCTTTTCATTTATGGTAAGGTATTTAATGAACTTAGCAGCATCCATGTTAAAGCACCTCCAGGTTTGCTGCATGTTCAGGTACTGTCTCCTCCTCCTCACTGCCCAGCCTAGTAGTTGGAGTTCTTTAAAGCCTCTGATTTAACTTCTGAACTACACCCTTATCTCTGTGTGTTATCCTCTATGGCTGTTGCTTCCAAATGTAGGGTAGGCAGATCAGCTGCATCTCTCCTGCTGTATGGGTTGGGGTGGTCCTCAGTGCAGTGCTGAGGTGCAGATATGGACAACATACATTCTGTATGGTGGCATCCTGTGTTGGTGTGCACCAGCTCCTCTGGGCCCATCAAGGTGCTTTTGGGAAGAAATCTGGTTACACCAGCAAGGAGGGAAGCATGGAATGACAACAAATCCACACAGAGCAGACATGGCTATTTTGAATGAAGATCATTGAGTTATGACTTTAGTTTCCCTTCACTTGGAGGCATAAACCTCACAGACCTCTCTTCTTTCAGAAAAACCAACTATTTATCTTATATCCCTGCAAGTATTTATAAAAGGATTTACTACAGATACTTGATGACAAGGAAGCCAGGGACCTTTCTTGGTTTTAATGTTGTTTGTTTGATGCTGCTTTGAAGAAACTATTTTAGGTGAAATCTTATTAGTCAAGGGTAAAGTCCACTGCAAAAATGGTGTCTTATACTTTGGGAATGAAAAGCAGATGTTAATGCACTTTTTTCCCAAATATTTAGAAGCAGAAGTGGAGTCCTGAGAACCTATTCCAACTCTGTTTTGTGTCCCAGTCAAACAGCAGAGAGTGCTGAAGGCTCCTCAGCAGCATGGGCACAATGGAGGAGTGGTGACCTGAAACATGGGGTCAGAGCACTTCCCAGGAGAGAAGGATGGAAAACCTATAGATAAACCTCACATGGAAGGTAAACAAGGTTAGGGGGAAGAGCCTTTGGGAGATGGGATTGCTGCCACTGAAGAGGTGGAAGAAGCTACTGCAACACCACCCTAACCATCCACCTCTCCTGGCAGGAGAAGACAGAGCTTCTCCAGGCAGCAAAGAGAGGACAAAAAGAGGCTCTTTGGCCACCCCTAACACACTGATCCTTTCTGCAAATACATACCTTTCTGATGCATAAAGCATCCGTGTGGGGAGGACAGCAAGGTATGTCTGGAATCTGGTCTGAATAATAGAAACACAGTGAAATTATCCCGGGGAAGAAGTACCTTGAGTTACCCATTTACAAGCTGCACACATTTCATATCTGACAGCAGGACAAAGCACTATAAAAATACCCTAAAGAATGTGAAACTCTGCTCTGATTTGCACTTAAAAGGCAACATCTGATAAGTGTCTGTGTTTTATTAACAGAAGACTGGGAGGATGAAAGCTTCTCAGATAGTACCTTTATTGTACCAGATATTTTTTTTCTAGTCTCCTGTGGAAGAAAATGCCATATTTCATTAAAGTCTATCATTCACATAGCACAAAGGACTTGGCAGCAGTTTATAAACTTTGTGGTAATATTCAAGCTTGTCTATTTTTCAGTTTCTGAAGATGCTTTTAAAAAAGCTTCTCGTAACCTCTGAATCAACTGGTGTTCACTGGTCTGTGGGGGGGTGTGTGCTGTTGTACACCAGCTGTGGGGAGGCCTTTGGTAACAGCAGCTCAAATGCTGTGTCAGCAGTAATCACACTGTTTAATTTTAATGGCCTTGGTTACACAACACATTCTCAGACCTTCCAGCTGTGCCTAATGAAAATTCATACCAACACTCATTCTGGTCTCAGCATCCCCCTTGCTCTGGTGTTACCTTATTATTTTTTTATTATTTTATTTAGAAAGAATCTCAGTGCTCCTGGTATGTGTAATGTCATATATGTTGAGGATAACCTCCCACTACTGCTAGGTTTTTCCTCTGTCAGTTCTAATTTTTGTGCTTCATTTCATCTGTTTGCCACTCATCAGAAAAGGTAACAAAACATTTGGTTCTTGCAGGGTTGAGCGCTTCATTTTATGTGATGTAGCTGCATCAGTAGAGCAATAATTCACAATGAATAACATGTTTGGCAGTCGTAGGCTTTTTCATGGATTGCCTTTGAATAGATTGTAATTTGCTTGAATTTATTAATTATTCAAAATTTTAATGACTTTGGGGGATTGATTATGAACAATTTTCTATGAGTATTTGGTATGAAGTACTCCACCTCTAAGACCATTACTTTGTTGTGCAGGTAGGTAAAAGCACATCATGTTTCTCTATTTTGTTGACAGAAGATGCTGAAAAAAGTCATGACAATTTTTCTCAGACTGTGAGTCTAGGGAGAGAAAAAAATAATAATAAATCAGAACATTTTCCCCTAAAATACCGGCTAGATAAGAGATTATTTCAAATTTCTGAAATAAAGATTATTGCCAGATTTCTTTTATTTACTTATCAAATTTTAATTTCTTATGGCAACTTACATACAAGGTAACTGGGTGTGTGCTTGTAGGTCTGGTGGGGGTGTCCTACAGCTCAGGTCATGATTGCCTTGGGCTTTGGTGAAATATATGTTTCTTCATGCAAAATATTCTGCAAGTAGAGTTGTCATCAGCTTGTGAATTTCTCTCAAGGTTATTTTGGAGGTGAAGGTGACTATAGGCAGTTTCCAATCCAAGGTGACTACAGGCAGAGTCAGAAGAGTGCTGTGAGATGCTTCTGAGGCTTACTGGTCTAACAACTTGTTTTCTATTTTTGTTGAAGGACAAAAAATTTTAATTCACCTTAAATGAGCATTTTGTGGGGAAAATCCCTGAGTTCTTGAACAGCGAGGGGCTTAAAA
This sequence comes from Calypte anna, assembly GCF_003957555.1. NCBI lineage: Eukaryota > Metazoa > Chordata > Aves > Apodiformes > Trochilidae > Calypte > Calypte anna. Next base: position 32,781,881 of record NC_044244.1, read on the forward strand.
TAGGTGTTAATAAAAATAACTTTTAAAGACATTTAATACTTGATTAGGAAATATTTTGTAGTGCTTCCTTCTCTCTGCTCTGGGCTACTTTTGCTTTAATAAGGAGAGAAGAGAGGAAAGGCAGCTGATGAGAGGTGCAAGTACATGCTGCTTGTATCACTTACTTAGATATAGTTATGAATTATGAGTATGGCTAAGTTGAAAATTCTCATTTTAGTTACAATACTCTTGTCATTTTGGCAAATCTGAGAAATGGTTATGTGACTGGCTGCTGCTGGATGAAACTTTCCTTCACGTACCCCCACAATGTACCTTTTCATGGCTTTGACAAATAGGCCTATTTATGGAGTTCTCTAAAGAGCTGACTGCTACCCAGACCTTAGAGTAACATGCTGAGACCCTCTGTAGCTCTTCAAGTGTATAAAGACCCTTTTTCAGCTATGGCTCTGCACAGGTTAAGCCATAAGAGAGAGAGAGAGGCCGAGAAAACTGGGTCTGTTCAGCCTTGAGAAGACTTAGGGGAGGTTTTATTACAATGTTCCAGTACTTACAGGGAAGCTACAGAGAAGATGGAGACTCCCTAATTACAAGGAATTACATGGAAAAGACCAGGGGCAGCAGGCACAAGTTGATCTTGGGGAGATTTCGATTGAACATGAGGATAATTTTTCACTGAGGACAGTCAGACACTGGAATGGTCTCCCGGCGCAAGTAGTGCATTCTCCCACTTTGGAAAGTTTTAAGTCTCAACTCGACAGGGTGCTGAGATATCTCACATGAACAATAATATTAGAAGGGTTGGACCAGATGATCCTTGAGGTCCCTTCCAACCTGACATTCTATGATTCTGTGGTAAGTAACAGATGTTGCAGGTACCACCAGGGACTGTCACTGACCCAGGAATGGGCAGAGCTCCTGTTGTGGGTTAGTCCCAGTTACTTTCAGGACTGTTTTCCACTAAAGGTCCAGTTTTTGCTTTGCTTCTTTTTCCATAACCTTCCACCACCCGGCTTGTGTTTGAAAGACACAGTTTACTTCTCTGGATTTCAGGCTGCAACTAGCTCTGCTCTACAGAAACTGGTAGCAAATTACGTGTGAGCTCCCAGAGAAAGATAAGGGTTAGTGGGGGTAGCAAATGAACAGAGAATCAAAATCTATACACCTTAAGGTTCCCAAAAATGATAGAAATTAATCCATTTTAAACTCCTTACATAATTTAAGCTTCTTGGAGACGGGATTTTTCTCTAAGTCCATATAAAATATCATGTCATATCCATTTTACTCTGTAATTTGAGTATAAACCATTATTCACAAAGCTCAGCAGTCATGCCAGAAATCTGTGTGGCACCCACAGCTGAAACCTTTGCATTGAAACCTTTGTAAACCACGTCTGTAGGCACTGAAATGAGAACTCATAGTAAGTTAACAGTGCTCCAGCACTTCTCTGGCTACAATTCAGAAAAAGGCTGATTTGGGTATGGTTTACTGCAACAAAATATGGAACTGTCCTGGGTTAGTGCAGTGGTGTTTTGGGAGTGGGACACAGGGGTGGCTCCTGTGAGAAGCTGCTGGAAGCTGCCCTGATTCCAATCCCTGCCCCACCTCTGCCCCAGGCTGAGCAACTGTGGGAAGCTGTATGTGTCTCTGCCAGTAATGTATTCAAGAAAGGGAAAATAAAACTGCAAAAATAAAACTAATAATAAATAAAATAGGACCCGCAGAGCAGAAGATGAAGTGAGACAGCAATGCCAGAGCAAAGACACCAGGGTCAGTGCAAAAGGAGGGGGAAAGGTACCCGGGCAGAGATTTCCCCTCAGCCCATAGTGAGATGGCAGCTGTGCCCCTGCAGCCCATGGAGGAGCGTGGTGGAGCAGTCCCTGAAGGAGCACGGTGGGGTATATGTGGATTTGTAGCCCCTGAGGTGTCACAGGTGGGCAGACATGGAGCTGCAGCCATGGAGGACCCCGTGTCAGAGGAGGTGACTGCTCCCGCAGCAGCCGTGACTTTGTGTGCAGCCCGGGCTGGAGCACTTCCCGAAGGACTGCACCTCCTGGGAGGGACTCATGTCGAGGGTGTTCCTGAAGGACTCTCCCGTCAGAGGGACCCCGCGTTGGAGCGGCGGAAGAGTGTGAGGAGTCCTCCCCCTGAGGAGGAAGGAGCGTCAGAAACACTGTGTGGGGAACTGACCCTGAACCCCTCCTGCCCCTCCCTGTGCCCTGAGGGGGAGGCGGCAGGGAAGGGATCCGGGACCGGGAATAAGGAATGGGGGGAGATGGAGGCAGGCATTAAGATCTGTCCATGTTTTCTCTTGTAGGTTCTTTTTTTTCTTCTTGAGTTTGTCTGGTTTTTGCCTGTTACTGTAATTGGAGAGTGCAAACCCCCCTGTCCTTGTCTCAACTACGGAGCCTTTGGGTGGATTTTCTCCTCCCTGTCCCACAGCGGGGTGGGGGGTGAGCGAGTGGACACCAGCAGGGCCTAAACTCTGACAGGAATTAATCGAATAATGTCCAAATGTACACCTTACAAATTTAAGCAACTGCACGTGAGCTAAGGGCATGATGCAGCTGCCTGACTGTGTGTTCCTGGAGCAGTAAGAACTGCTCATCTGCTCAGCTGTGGTTATCCCAGCCACCCACCCAGGTGGTGCCCCATGTCCCTCTTGGAGGGTTAGGGGGAAGCCAGGTGGGATAACCCAGTGCATCTCACCTGAGTGACACTTGGTGACTACGTTTAAGTAGCTGTAGGTAGTTAAGTTCCCATTGAAGTCAGTGAACATTTACTCAGTGCAGAGAAGGCCTAGAAAGCAATTTGGTTGCCTTAAAGTGGACACTTAAGTGTTTGGATCATTTTTTTCTCCTCTCACCATAAGGCTCTTTAAAAGCTCCAGAACCTCTCCTTTGAATGTCAGAGCTGGGCTGCATCTGGCCAAAGGGAAAGGAGTCAGTCCAGGAGGTGCAGAACCATCAGGTTTTCTATCAGGTCTGCTGTGTTCACTGAGCCTGTCTGGTTCACAGCTTTCCAAGCCCCATGCCACAGAGTGGTTACTAAACCACAGATTTTACTCTTTCACACACTGCTATTGCAACACACAGTTATTGTGTGTGTTGTTCTCTGTCTGCACAAAGAGTAACATGAGAAAGAAAGCAGAGAGTACAAGTGTACATGTTGAGTGTGGCATCCAAAGACTGTAAGGAAAAGAGTAGTTTCTGCTGTCATTGAGCTTGTCTAATAATTTCCATTTCCTGTCCACAAATGCCTCTAGAACTAAAGTTTATAGGAGCTGGAGTTTTTATTTATTTATTCTGTTGGGGGGGGGTTTTGTTTGTTTGTTTGCTTGGTTGGGTTTTTGTTTTGTTTTGTTTTGTTTTTTTTTATGATTCTGAAACAGGCTCTCTATTGATTAGGTTTCCTGTGCTGTAAAACTTGTTCTGCTCACGTACATCTGGGGCACCTGGAGGTCAGCAGGTATTTCCTGAAAACAAACTGGATGGCTTTTCTTCTCTTGAAATACATGGCCAAGTTCCTTCTCTGAACCTTACAGAAAAGTGCAGCGATGGGAAAGCTTCAGAGAAAGTAGGCCCATAAATTTAAAGATAAAAGTCAGGAGTAATCTCTCTGTTTCTGATAGGGGGAAGCCAAGGGGGCCAACAGGATGAGTTTCTGGAATGCACTGAAGTATCAGCAGAGGCTTTTTTTTGTTGCTCACTTTTAACTTGACAGGATCCTCAAATGTATTTTTATAGTTTCCTTCCTGGTATGCTCCCAGAGATAAGTACTTTCTAAACGTAAATGTCAGGCCAGAAGTAGCTGCAAGAAAACTTCTTACACTGTTGGAAAGAAGCTACAGCATTTATTCCCAATTCCTTTGTTGAACCACTGCAGCTCATAATAAAAGCAAAAGGATAACATATTTCTAACCAATGTACTCCTGGTTACCCCACAAAAGGTCCAAAGACATTTAAAAGCTCATATAGAGAGTAATAGTCACGCACTTGCTCATGGACTTCTGTAAGGAGGGGAGGATTACAAACTGTAAAATGATTCTTTGTTTCACTTGAGAAAATATTTTCTGTTACATTTCTTATTCTGAGTTTTCCTGCATGAATATTCCTAATACAAATCTGCTGTGCTCCTGAGTTCTCATCCGTATTCACATCATTAAAAATACAGACTTTATTTTATTTTATCTCAGCCCTTCTGATAGATTTTTAAAATTATTCCTGCAACAGCAATACTCAGTGGAGCTGCTTTCTAAAGTAGTTTGCTGTTCTATTTATCTTGGGGAATGGGCAATAATGCATAAGAAGTAGCGGTTGAGAAACAGCCAAAACCAGAAGATCCTGCAGACTTGCCATATCTCTACAGCTGCATTCAGTGCTCACACACCCTTGGGTACAGTTCTGCTTCTCCTTCCACTGCACACACACCACGTGGTGTGTGAATGACATAAAAAAAATGAATCTGTGGCTTTGGTGGGTCAAATGTCTGCCAGTAAGGTAGGTTCTGCAGGAGCTGGAGAAGGGAATGGTGGTGACCCACTGCTCCTCTGTCACAGGGCAGACTAGCAGGATGTTGCTTTGGGGTCACCTGGCTCTCTCTAGGTCTTTTACAAGGTAATAAGCAAATAATGGGGATGTCTGGCTGATACAAACTCACTGATTTCAGGGTTTTTAAAATATTAAATGGCTTGAGTAAATAGCAAAGGGGAAAAAAAGACCACTAATATCAATGAGAAGACTTACTGGCTTTAGCAGACTTTGGATAAGGCTCCAAAGAGAGGTGCTGGATCACTGATTATTAAGGGAAGGTAAGGGAGAAACTGCTTTAAGGAAAGCCTTACTTTGTAGCTTACATTTTGATTGAAGAAGGTTATCTTACCAAAAGCACCTACCTACCTACCTACCTACCTACCTACCTACCTACCTACCTACCTACCACCATGATCTAGAAGTTAGTGTGAATACTATTTCCTATAGAGTTACATAGTAATGTTTGCTCAGAAAAATAAGAGACCAGGAAAAAAAACGCTACTTGGAATTAGAGGAATGTACATGAACCAAGTCCCTGCAAATGAGAAAAAGTTTAGAACACCCCAATTATACTGAAAGCGAAAACCAGCCAACTTTCCACTTCTCAGGAGAGGCACTGTGTACACATTTGGAAACATCCATGTAGCACAATATACCTTATTAAAATCAACTGAGTTGCTACCATCTTCCTCAGTCAATACAGAACTAGTTTATCTTTTCTAGTGCCACCTTCAATATTACCCAATACAGCATAATTAATGCAAATGAAATTGTTGCTGGGCAGAACACCCTGTTGTTTCTGGTAATGATCAGTCAGAGGGTGTGCTTGTGTGGAGAAACCAGGAGGCTGCTAATTACATCTCTGTAGTGAATGAAATGCACCTTGTAAGCATTAAGGGAATCCAAAGATAAGCAGATTCCTGCTGTTTGCCCTGTCAGGGCAGCAGCTGTGGAATATATAACCAGGGAGAAAGTCATAAGAGATCAATTTGAAAAATTGGTAACAAAATATTAAGAACTTCCTAGAATCTGTAAAGTGCTTTAAAAAAAAGAGATATGAAAAATTTCTATAGATGCTTAAAACTTTCAGCATAAGAAGTGAGTGTCTTTATGTATAAGGGCATCTAAGGTCTTGAAATTTAGGAACTGAGAAGAGCTGACTTCTATTCTCAGGCCTTCTTTGTACTTTTCATTGACCCTAAACCCTCCATTTAATAGGTCTAACCTAAATTAATCAGTGAAAGTCAAAAGGCTGGGCCAGGACCTTTGCACACCTGAAGTGCTTCTTAGGTATTATTTAGAAAGCATGAGTGAAAATTAAGCAGCACATAGAGCTTACACTATGGCCTTGCACAGGACAAGTTTTACCCTGAGTCTATGGAATACTTTGCTATTGCCAGACAGAAATCACTGTAAGAAGGATCATCATATAGTTGTACCTCATCTATGCTTGTTTAGCAACCAGGGGAGCCCATTCATTATATGACTTAGGTTAAAAAATTTACCCACCACCTTCCCCTCCAGAAAAGGTTATGGGGGTTGTGTCACTGTGTGTGTAGCATCATCATGGAACTGAAGCCTTTGGAAAGGCTCTGGACTGAGGGAGATCCCACCCAGCCCCTCCCAGAGCCTCTCTGAAGATAAGGGGATGCTCTAGAAGTATCTGCTGTCTTTACAGCTCTGCATGATGCCTCTGCTGTGTGCCTGGAAACCTCAGCAGTCAGGGCCATGAAAAAGCCCTTTAAATAGGATCCAAGTCCTGCCACTGTAGGGTTTTGACCATCACTCAGATTCTATTAATCAAATCCAGACAGGGAAAGTCAAGGAGTCCAAATTAGCTGTACATCCTCATCTGAGCAAGTATGTATCATGCCTTATTTCAGCAGCTGCATGGGATGACCCTCTAAGGCAACCATTTCTTCAGAGAAACATCATTACAGCAAGAAGAGATGAAATCCAGCTCCCCTGACTTTGTTCATCTCTAAGCTAGGTGCTGGGTGAAAGGAGTCAGACAGGCATTTGCTAAAATCAAATCAAAGCAGAGAGATGTAAGGCCTCCCATGGCTGAGTGATTCATCCCCTTCTAGCAAAGGTATCTGAGGCAAATCAAATGAGTTACACCCTGGAAAGGGCTCTGTCTCTCCACTGATTAACAGAGGGATCCCAGACAACACACACAGACAAAATGCTGAGCTCTAAGTGGCTATAATTAAGTGACAGCAGTCCTACCTTTCATGAACAAAGATTGTTTTTTAGCAGAAAACTTCTAAGACATAGCAGAGAGATACAGGAAAAATGAAATATAAATTAGGAGAAATAAAGGATCTTTTTCCAGAGAAAAAAGTATTAAGAAATATTGTACTTTGAAGTCTGTAAATGAAAATCTTGAGCATACAGATCATTAAATAAAGACTAAAGCCTGCAAATAAGGAGCAAGGATAAATGTATGCCTGCTAGTTACCTATACAGTTTTTTAGTTTGATAGAAACATATCTTTCTTACAGTGGATTCTGCTTTCTTACTTCTCTCAGCCTGTGTCTGGAAGCCTCCCACCCAGGGCATGCTTGTGGAGGAGTCCATGGTGTTCCTGCTGCACAGCACCTCTCCCTGCTCCCAGTCCCCATACCTTGGGGACCATCTCAGCCAAGGTCTTACGTCAGCTCTGCCAAAAGCAGCCCACACATCATTAGCAGTTTGCCTGGACTGTTAATTTGTCAGCAGGCTACTTCTAGCCAGGCTTTCTGTAGCAAAGTCTCTTCATACCTATTGTCCTTGACACTATTTGCCACTTACAGTTTCCCTTTACTGAAGTTCCTATTAGCTTGACTTAGATAAGCCTAAGCTGTTACATCATTTATCTTTAACATAACCATCCTGATGGGGACCTATATAGCTCAATTCAATCTAGAATTTATCAACTGTCCACAGATTAAATAAAAGTTTGCTATATTTATATCACCTGTGTATAGCTCTTCAATAATACTTAAAAAACCCACAACTATGTAAAATGGAGAATTTTACATAGCTACAATGCATTAGCATTTCATTCTAATTCCTTTTCTCTCCTGAGTGAGAAAACTCCTTAAAAAAATGAGGTAAAATGTTGACATGCTCATTCAAAGGAAAATTTTCAGTTGGTGCATAGGTGATTAGATGTTGAATACCTATTATTGTTAATGTGAACGGCTGGTTTAATCCCCTTGCTATCACACAACAAAATTACCCTTGACATGATCTTCTGTAATGTGCTGAGCCTTATCTTACAGACTGCGTTTCTGATGGATTTTGTCTGATGAGACGATGGAAATAAAAAAAAAAGTGTGTCTTTCCCATGCATGATTCCTTCTATGTTTTCTTATTGAGGCAATGTCTGGATTATGATTTCTTTGTTGCTAGTTCGGTACATTAAAAATCAGCTAATGTAGCATTAACTAAACACTAATAGGCCATTAAAGACAAACTTCCTTGCTGAAGAAAACAAAAAAGTTTCAAATGTAAATATAAGTCAATCTTAAATGCATTAATTTCTGCCATTTGATGCCATTTGTATTAATAATTAATATGTGTGTTTCACTGGGATATTATCAGCTTCAATAGATGTGCAAACTCTCTTGGCTTAGTGTTACTTCTTTTCCTTGCAAAAGGTGCAAGAGGCCAAGACAATTTTGGTCACTGTTTTATCCTCCCCTGCTGACTACCTGGCAAGAGCATGGACCCAGCCGAGCAAGGATGCTGGCAGGACCAGCAGTGACCCAGAAGCAAACACTGATCAAAATGTGTCCTGCTGTCAAAAGCTCTGAGAATCTGCATTGACAATTGGCAAATATTTTTTCATCTTTAAGGGCACAGAGCAGTAGTCCTACTGCATTTATTCAAAGTGCAGACACATGCACAGCCATCCTGGGAAGCTGATAACCTTGTTAAGGGCACACACACACAGCTCTTTGTAAATGCAAAGGTAATGTCCTTTGTAAACCTGCTTCAAACCAGCTCTCTTGCTCTGGCAGTCATCATGAAATGAGAGGAATGGAGGCTGGAGAGGCCTTGGGTGTCACACAGCCACCCCCCATTTGAGGTAAGACTCAAAGGGCATCGGTTTGTGTTTGTGAGGAAATCTGCCTTTTTTATTTAGTTTGAGAGCTATTTGCTGGGAATAATTTCCAAACCAGAGCTCCAGAAAAAAAATACAGTGATTTTTGTCTTAGTGGGGAAGTCGTTAGGTTACTCACATATGTACATTATAAATAATGTGCATGGCTATAGCCAGGGCTTCCTGGCCCTTTGTTAGCCTCTGATCATCTCTTTTGCAAGGAATATACTAGATAATAAACAGCTGAAAGCCCAATTTGTTCCTTATTGACCAGTTATAAGACTCTTGGGAAGAAAAGACCTTATTGTATGTTCTAGGAAGGACAAGGAACATTACTCCTGTAATCATACCAGGAGTTGTGTTTCACTGACCCTTACATACCAGACAGTCCACAGAACTCAATGAGAATACTTGCTCTGCATCATTTTACGAACACGCAGTGCTTTTACCAGGTATGGACTTGTAGCAGATACAGCTTAAGAGATTATCTTTGAAGTTATCCTTCTACACAGATGACAAGAGGAAAAGAGAATGAGAATAACTGGTGAGGATGATGGCTTTCATCTCCTAAAACAACTCTCCTGATGATTTCCTAATGATGAATTCTGTTTGAGGTGTTGCAACTACATAAGCTATTGCATTTTGCTTTGGTATAGATAATCATGGTAATAATATTTTCCTCTAGCAAACTGTCATATTAGGGCAGGGACATGCTTTCCATCTGTCTCTTTGTCAGCTTGTTTTTGCAATAAGTAAGTAAATAAATAAATAAATTTCCCTCTTTAAGATAGGAGCCACTCACACATTATGAAAGTCCAAGACATATTTTCAGCTTTAGTTTACTGCTTTACATCAGTTCCTTGTCTTCCCTACACTTGGGGGGATCTTTATTAGAGGGTTACCAAAATAGTTTGTGTAAGCATTTAAGTGGCAACACATGCATACGTACTATGTAACTGAAAAGAGACAGAAGGGATTTTTTTCTTTCTTTTTTCTCTCTTTTTTTTTTCCTCACATACAAAGTAAACAGGACATCACAACAAATTACTTGCTCCAGTCAGTTTTCACTGTGAGGATCAAATACAGTTTCAGTCAAAATCAGAGCACAAAACAAACAGGCCCATTTCTGGGGGTTGCCCAGCACCATCCCTTTCTGGTCTCCAAGAGGAGCCTGGCCTGGCTCAGTGCTCAGAGGCAATGCTGTTTAGGAGTGGGTTTGGTGCAGAAAAACCAGGTTCCCCACTTTTAGATCCCCTGATTGAACAGATGCCTTGACTTTTGTATTTTCTCCTTAGTGCCTATAATTAATTGGAATGCACCCTGATGAGCCAGTACTTTGGTTTTAAAATGATGTTTTGATAAATGTTTTCTCATCTTTGAAATTTCTGTGTAGCAGACATATTGTTTGTGTTTGAAACAGGCCATTTTTGCTTGTGTCACATTTGGAAAATAAATCTCCTCTTATACCCCCTCAAGGCTGCATTAGATGATGGTAAGTGCTCTCATTTTTCTGCTCCTTAAGATATTTTTAACTGGATGAGTCATTTGGTATTCTGGTCACTCCTCTTGCAGATGCAGTTATGATTCTAACAGGAAAAATGTCAAGTCTGTGAAAATCTCTGTGACAACCACTCTCATGAAGTCGCCTCGGAAATACAGAAAACAGCCCTGGCAGAGGATTTCAGAGGTCATGTAGTCCAACCCCTGCCTCAAGGCAGGCTCAGCTTTGCCAGGTCATCTCTGGAAGAGGTTGGTTTAACCTGAGATAACCAGTGCCTGTGCCCACAACTTGCAGCCCCCTTGGCCAACAGCCCTGCTGTGAAGTTATTCAAAGCCTGTGTTGTTGAACTTAAATTTTACATGTGGCACTTTTAAAGACCTTTTGTTCCAATGGTCTGCAGAAAATTTTTACAAATGTTGAAGCTGTTCTCATAAATTTCAGCTTTCTCACGTCTAAGCACCCTCAGTGCTCACAGTCTCTCCTTTGAGATCATGGACTCTCAGCCTTTAATCTTGTTGCTTCTGCCCTCATTTCTCTCAAACTGACCCCATCTGAAAGTAGGGCTGAGATGTTACCAGTGACAAGTAGACAGAACTTATCTTCCATACAGCTCTGTTGTACATCCTCCTGTGAATCTGCATTTTCACAGCACTGAAATTACTGAGTCAGGTCATGTGCACCCACGTGCTCTTGTGCAGCCTTTACTGAAAAGCAGTTGCTTAGTTCACTGCTTCCTGTCTTGCATTCATACTGTGAATTTTACTACCTAAAGTGCTGATTTCAGACCACTTCAATTTTTCCAAGAGATTTTGAATTCCAGTTGTGTCCTCCAGCTTTTGTCCTTTACAAGAGGGATAGGTTGCCTGGTGTCCAAGCCATTAAATACTGCAGAATACCAGACTCAGGAGAACTCCTAGCACAGGTTTACTTGTTCTTTCTCTACATGTATGGCTTTCCAGCCAGTTGTACAACAATTTCAGTGTTTTCAATAAAGCTGTTTCCTTAACTTGCCTGAGATGAGAATCCCCTGGGAAACAAAGTCAAAAGCAGTGCTGCAGCCAATATAAAGAAACCTACAGCTTTTTCCCTCATATCCTATCTCTATACGATATTAACCTTTTTTTTGCCCATAGCACTGGACCAGTTTTTCCCTTGCCTTCATGTTCTAGCAAATGTTCTTTCAAGATTTTTTTTCTCTTCTTTATTCTTGTTACCTCCTGTGTTAATTCTGTTTTATTCTATGCCTTGGCCTTGCTGGTTTTGTCCTTGTAGGTTTGTGATAGTCTTACATATATCTTCTTAGAAACTTGACCTACTTTCCATGCTGAATAATTTTCAGGTCACTGAAAAACTCCTGAGTTAGCAAAAGTGATTTCTTACTACATTCCCTCTTTCTCCTTCTTATGAAATAATCTGTGCTTTTCTTTTTAAGTCTTTTAAACTCCCCTTTCCCTCCCGCTTTGCTTATCTCTCAGTTCTCCAAGCTGAGTGATGCTATCTGTTTTCAAATCCTTTATTTATATTTTACTGATTTCCTTTCTTCCTTTGCTAGATGCCAGGAATACAATTTTTTATAACCCTCATCACAGGGTTTGCCCTCTCCTTTCACCTTCTGGGCCAACTCCTCTTCATTCTGTAGAAATGCGATCCAAAGGAGCCTTTCCCTCTCCAAGAACTGGATAATAATCTGTTGCAGCAGGGCTGCTTCCCTTCCTCTTTCATGCTCAAAGACTTTCAGCAGCTCTGTTGCCTCCAACTGCTAGCAGTCACAGCAGGCATATGCAGCCACCACACACACCTTGGATATGTGCCTCTTCATCCCCCCCCCTGCCCAACATGAATCATAAATTTATCACTGGATTGCAATAATTCTGATTGTGAATGGAAGTCTTCCAATTTATTTTTCATGTTTCTTATATTACCATGCAGACCTCCAAGGTAATCATGTCTCTGCTTTCTTTCTTGTCCCTTTTCATTCCCAGGGGGCCTTCAGTGCCCCATTTTCTGGATGTGAATTATCGACCTCTTTATGAATTTGCTCACTCCGTGCCCAACCACATTGCTGCTGCTTTGTGAGAGGGGGGATTGCTCTTTCTTCTGCTATTATTGTCTTCTCACTGAGAAGCTGCAGTCACTGCCAGGTCCTGTCTCCTGGCCACCCCATCCTCTCCAGGTTGCTCCTTGCTCCCTCAGTCAGAGGGGCAGGGTAGGACCAACCTCATGCCTCCTCCCTGAATCCTGCAGCAAAGAGTTCCCTTTCAGCTTTCCCAAGGGATCATTTAATGCTCCAAGCCAGGCTCTTGACAGGCACTGTACCTTCTGGGGTGTTGGGTTAGAAATGCAAACAAACATCTCTGTGACCCTCAGCCTCTTTAATCAGCAGGCTGTCAGTTTTGCACACCTTAGGCTAACACAGTATGACTGTCCTCAGACCTTGCTAGTGACAATTCCTCACTGGGTACCGAGGCAGAGCCTGGATAACACTGGATGTACATTGTCCAGCCTGGATGTACATTGTCCAGAAGAACCTTCTTAAAACACAGTGATGCAGTAACATCATAACCACGCTGTCCTCTCCCAGTTTTCATCAGCATAAGAGTGATTTCTAGCCACTGGTCATGTCACTTCACTATTTTTAAAACAAGGGAGACTTTTGAGTCCCTGACTCAGCAGGATGTCTAGCTCTAAACACGAATTATCCCAACTGAGATACCAAAGCCAAAAATTAATGTCTTAATGATGGATTTATGCCTTCTCTTCATCTGAATCTGGACAAATGGCAATGTGTAGAATTACTTTTATGCAATAAAAATCCTTGCTACTAAATGCCTTGAGTGTCATAGATGAGAAAAAAACAACTATTCCTATTACCAAGTCTGAATTTTGTTCCAGCTTGCAAAGTATTTAACAGTTTTTTGCTTTGATCCTATTTCTAAAACTTTCTAATTATATGAGAAACCAAAATTTTATTAAAAGCTGAGCAATTCCTTGTGATTGTAGGGACCAGCTTGAAAATAGCTAAGCACCCTCATAGCTGAGTAGAAAAACAGCAGATTGAAAGAGCTTTTATTTGTCATTTTTTCTTTTTTTTCCTTTTAAGAGCCTGTTATTTGAAAATGAATTTTGTGATTAATGATTTTTTAACTGCTTGGACTTGCCACAGAGCCAAATACTTGTGACAAATATTTGCAGGACTGAGGCCATAAGCTGAAGTGGTCCATCCTGCCATATTTTCCTACCTACCTGCCTGAGACAAATGTCAGTGTTATGGAGCCAAATTCATCTTAGTGGCCACTTACTGGACAGCTGGCTTTGAAAGCAGAATCCCTCAGCAGGGGTTTAATGTAATGTTATGAGCAGAAATAATTCAGATTAGTCATGGTACTGAATTTGGGCCATCATTAAACTGTATATGCTCACTTGGAAAGTATTAAGCTACTGTGTTTGTCAAATAAAAAAGAGGTATTTTTATTGTTGCGTTGGCCACTGGTATTTTATCAGCCAGTAGCAGTCTTCTCACACCTTAATCAAACCAAAGGCCATGCTCAGGGGAAATTCATGGTATTGATGTGAAAAAAACAGATCTTGCTATGTTCCTAAATTTCCCCAAGTCACTGAAATCTCCAAAGGGAAGGGCTATTACACAAAAATATTGCTCCAATATTTCAAAATGAGGATGATCTACAATTTAAAAATCAATTTTAATTTTTAAATTATTGTTATTTTGTTCTTTTATTCAGTATAATAATAATAAAAAAAATCTACTTTCCCCCCTGCATGAGGAAAGCTTTTTGGGCAATGTGTATGTGTACAGGACTTTAAATCAGGTTTCGTTTTCTGAGAAGTGTAGAGGAACCAACTAACAGTCAGAGAGGTGTCCTTTTTGTTTCAGTGGTAAAAGACTTGTAACCTCACAAGCAAACAGACACCCCCTGAACTCAATATTGAGGTCGAAGACCTGGGTGCCTGCAGGAAAAATACTGCGACCACCTATTAATTGCAGGGGAGGACTATGGATGGAGAGGAGGACTCATTCATATTTTCATGAGTTATTTCTGGTTCCCAGGGAAAAAGAGCATGACAAAGAAAGATGAACTGACCAGTGTTTTCTATCTCCATTCTGCTTGGCTGGGAGCAGGCCCAGCCCCTCCTAATGAACAGAGCAGAGCAGATCAGCAGCCCTGGGAGAAATTGCTTTTTCTAAGTGAAGGGAGCTGATGGCTTCCTTAGCTGCAGCAGTGGTTTCCATGGGAAAGGAATATCAGAAAGTGCTCACAATAAACTTGTAGCTTTTGCTGTGACTTAGCAGCTCCATAAAAGGAGAAGCACTGGCTAGTGGTGATAACCAGCTCTGCCAAGAGCAATGGTTCTGTATTGCAAAAATTGTATTTGGAATGGTAGCCCAGACTTCTCTTGGCCTAGAATTCTTCACGTGAGCAAAAGCTCCTAATTCTTACTTTTCACTGGTTTTACACTGGCCTGTCCCCACTACAGGTTGTTTTTGTTTTTGTTTTTGTTTTTGTTTTTTTATGATACCCAGGTTTGGGTACAGCATCTGCTCTGGTGACAGCTAAAATTCACCACTATGTGGTACAAGCAAGAAAGTTACAAAACTCCCTCCTGCTAATGAGCTGTGATTCTTGTTTGGGCCAAACCAAACTGGGAGCAAAGGACATGCTCCAGCAACTCAGGATATTCACCAAAAATTGAGGTTTTTGCCTACCTCTTTGTCATCTACCTTTCTTTTTTCTAATCAATCATATGGGCAGGGCAGATTCAAGGTCTGTTTGGAACACTGAGCTGATAGCTGCTTGTGTCTATGCTGAGCAGCTGAGGTCAGTGTGTGTACCACAAACTGATGTTAAGATTGTCAAATACATACATGAAGGAGAGAACTGGCTCCTTTTTTGCAGATACCACCTGGCAAATGGAGCTTGAGCCTCTGACCTGCTGAACATCACTGGGAAATGGTTAAAATAACCGATGTGAATTCTTGTTCCAAAAGAGAACAAAAGAGTTCTAGGACATAACATACAGAAACCCTAGACCATTTAATGCAGTGATGAGCAAATTCCTGCTAGGTTAGGATTTGGTTTATAATCGTCTCAACAAAATCCCTAAGTGCAAGAAAGCAGCTGGAGGTATTTTCTTACACAGGGGAAGATGCTTTTCCCATATAGGAATGAGAAAATAAGATTCTCACTACTGTGGTATTGCCATTGCCTCAGCTTCCTGTGGTGGCAATCTCATGCCCAAGGCTACAAGAATTAGGTGGTTTCTTTGGTCCAGTTGAGATTAAAGCTGAAACAGGAACATCTTTCTGCCTCCTGAAGTGATGGAGTGAGCACAGCAGGGAGTGGATGGCAGCACATCTCTTGCTGTGGGCACAGCTGGTACAGGTGAGCTGTATCAGGGATGCTGTAATCTGGCACCACTGACCTCCTCACCTTACCTCCCCCAGCAGCACCTGAGAAGGCAGAGCAGTTAGGCAGCTATGCCAAGTCTTGTGGGGAAAAACACAAGTACCTTCTAGATCCTAAATTTACCATTTGTAAATAAAAATTATTTCTACTGGGGTGCCTTCTTCCTTCTCCAAGTCCTAACAGATGCTGATGAACAGTTTGGAATTAAATCTTATCCTGAGGCATTTCTAGGTGTCTTTTTGCAGTGCCATGCTCAGGGCCACATCCTTGCTGCTCACAATTAGTGGCAGGTAATTTTTAGCTGCTTATATTGTTATTATCAAAATATGATTTCAGCTACAGACACCGTTTCTTCCAAACTATCAGATGTCCATGTTTCCACAAGACTGCCCATTGGCAACAAGTTACTAGACCTTAAAAGTGTCACACCGGGCTAAAGTCTGCAATGTAACTCTGGAGAATGAAAAGCTGCTTCAAGAGTGGCAAACATTTCATTAGCAGAATGGATAAAACACTTGAAAAGTAATTGCAGTGAGTAAAATGTTTAGGGGAGGCTAACTCCTCCTCAGGCTGCCTGCTGTGAGTCCATGCTGTGAGCTAGGAGGCCCAAACCTGCCTTTTCCATGAGCAGCTGGTGCCACCAGAAAGACTGGGGCAACACTGGAGGAATTGCTTAAGAGCATCTTCTGCTTTCTCTCCTGTGCCTTGACTGATAAACTGGAAGAATTTATAAATCCATATAAGTTATCTTGTTGAAATAATACCCCTGCCTTGTTAGTTTAAGTCAGTAAGCGGGTAATAAGGTTCTTTTGATTGTGAAAACCAGAACTAGTGCTCAGCTACCCTCTAAATGGTGCCTTACATTTTTATAAGATGTTAAATTAAAGCTCGTGTTCTGGTAAAAGTATGCTTTCACTTTACATTTGGGGCAATACAATTTTCTAGACACTCAGTGGCTCACAGTTGATTACTGTTGCATTTTAGGTAGCCAGTTTGTCAAGGTCACCTGCTTATAGGTGTCAGAGCCATGCAGAGAGGAAGAACCCCCTTGGTCAAACTGTGGAGACACATGCTTCTGAAGGCAGAGTATGCATGCTCCTGCTCACTGTCACTGAAAGCAGTGACATGCGACAAGCAGCTTGCTCCCTGAGACTGGGAATATTTTTCATTAGATAGCTTTCAAACAGCTCTCATTGGACACAGAGCAATGGCTGAAGATTTGCCAGGAGACCAGTTATTTAGTCTGAAGAAGAGGAGGCTCAGGGGAGACCTCATCACTCTCTACAACTCCCTGAAAGGAGGGTGTAGCCAGGGGGGGGGTGTCGGTCTCTTCTCCCAGGCAGCCATCAGTAAGACAAGAGGGCATGGACTTAAGCTCTCCCAGGGGAGGTTTAGGTTAAATATTAGAAAAAAATTCTTTATAGAGAGGGTGATCAGGCACTGGAATGGGCTGCCCAGGGAGGTGGTGTGTTCTCTGTCCCTGGAGGTTTTTAAGAAGAGACTGATGTGGCACTCAGTGCCATGGTCTGGTAACCACAATGGTAGTGGATCAAGGGTTGGACTTGATGATCTGAGAGGTCCTTTCCAACCTGGATGATTCTGTGATTCTGTGGGCTGGCTTGGTAGTGGTAGTTGTCCTGTGGCAAGAGGAATCTGAGAGGTGAATCATGGCTGTGTCTGTCCAAGCTGCAGCTCACACAAAGTCAGTCCTGTCCTGTTTCTTCCTCACATTCTATGTGTGCAGGCACTCCAGGGCTTGCTGCAGCTGAGCTTGGGAACAACGTCCATGAAGGGAAGAGCTAAGTGCTTGGCACCACTGGGCAGATGTTAGTCCCTCCTGTGGTGCTGGAAGCAGACACTTCCACAGTGACCAGACAACCCAAAGCCAGCTCTCCTGGAGCAGGGATGTGAGACTTTGACCCCAGCCTTCAGCTGTAGCACTGGGTTCTGCAATAGGCACACAAGGGGCTTCAATGCACATCACCATGCTTTCAAACTGGCTCTTAATTTGCAGATTGACCTGGCCTGTTCCCAGAAAGTGAAACTAACTAAGTCCTCACCCAGCCTTGGGCATGCTGAGAGGATCAAACTTCATCTTTAATATTTTACACTGAAATGAGCTTTGTTTTCTGTGATAGTCCTCTACTAAGAGGAGAAAGGATTCAGGTATTCCTTCTGCACAGACTAGCAGAAAGCTCTGGTGGTAACTGATAGATTTTGTTTAAGAGCCAAAAGAGAAATCCTAATGATTCTGTACGTTAAGTCAAGTGGAAAGGATGTGGGGTTGGTTTCTCAGGGAAGAAGGAGCAAACAGAAGTATCCAATTTAGAGAAGAAACAAGACAGAATACAGAAAAGGAAAATCACTCTCTCTCACTCATAACAAAGCCCTGGAGTTAAAGAAGGGATTTCTGTCAGATATATATAACAAGATCTGTGTAACACCATAATTTGCACGGTCTTTACACAAAATATTTCCCTCTTGTGTTCTTTATTTGTAATTAGACTCAGACACTTCAAATGACACTAAAGATATAGTCATTTGTTGGGTTGTTTTGGACTTTTTTTTTTTTTTTATTTCTTGATGATAGTGATAGTGAGGAAGCTTCTTGAGGGTCAACAATTAAACAAGTACAAGAAAGTTACAGTTTCAGGGGGAAAGAACATGATAAGTGGCAAATCAGCTGAAGCCACTGAGTTAAAAAATAGATCAAGTAAGTGATAACCCCTGTTAACTGCAGTGAGAGGTGCATCAGGAAAAACCTGGAGACTGAAAGAAATATCAATTATAAGGAAAACATGTATCTTATAAGGATAGATCAGTGGCTTCAAATTTGAAATTTCAGGTTATGAAGTCTTGGCAATTAAAGCTGTATTTTCCCCACCAGAATGTCAAATGCCATCACTTGGAGGCCTGATTCATGAGATATAATTTGAGCCATTTATTTTCAGCAGGATTTTGAGCATGAAGTTAGCATGGAGTTCAGCAGCGTCATTAGCTGCTACTGGAGCAGGACTTTTGGTGTGATTTCTCAGAAACTCCCTGACGGCAATAAGAAATCAGTGGCCTCCTTCTTTGCAGCTTTTATTACGCTCCCAGTTGGCACCAAGTAATAAGTGATTATGAATAAGCCTCCTAATCTCTCCAGACTCCCTTTACTGGTTATAAGCATGCTGGGAGCCTGTCTGTGGGCAAGGTGACAGCAAGGAAGTCATGCAGTGAGTGACAGGCTCCCAGCTCTAATGTGCTCTCATTGCTGATGGTGTTGTCATGTTGCTGTTGTTTAGTTGCACAGAATAAAAATAATGTGTGTACTAAGAGGCTGCAAAAGGGAAAACATTTTATATGACAAAAGGAGGAACAGTTCTCTATCTGAGCTGTCTTGCCAGCTCTTATCTTACCAGTGCTGGTTTATTAGTTACCTTCTCTATCAGTCCAAGAGATCTTCTGACTCAGCTTGGATTTGCTGCTGACGTGGCAGCATCACAGGGGACCAGTGATGTTGTGAAGGTGGAGCAGTGCTCTAGAAAGTCTCCAACAAACACTCAAAATTCACCATTCAAAAAAAAACAGGCTTCAGCACTTTGGACATTTCTACAAAAACAGGTTTCTTAATTTAAAAATATTTAAGTTTTCTACATATATGTTTAGGGATGGATGGTGTGGGCTAACCAGGGCAGGAATTTAGTCCAAATTTTGGCAAATTTAGCTGTCCAATGGTTCAGTTCACAGATCTCACTCCCTCCCACCTGAGAGATACACTAGCTTAATCTGCCTGTACCCTTGCCTTCTTATGGGTCCAATTAGTATATGTGGATGGGCAAAATGTTCTCCCCTCTCCCAGATGAATATCCCCCAGATGAAATGTTTGGGCTGCCTGTAACTTTGAGAAAACACAGCAGACACTCATCCTCTTCTACCCAGCCAGCAGGAATGTACTGAACTGCTCTGAAAACAAGACCTAGCACTGGATGTTTATTCTGCTCCCTCTTACCTCCCTTCCTGGAAAGCACACTGAAAGAACTTTCTAAATTAAGAGTTGGAGGAAATTTAAAAAAAAAAAAAGAAAAAAGAAAAAAGAAAAAAAGAAAAAAAATAAAGATTGCACTGTAATAAACAGTTCTGTGTGATATTTAAAAAACTGGAAATAACAATAGACAATGGTTAGCCTCACACAGACACACATATATACATATATAGCAATTATTATAAAAATTCAGTAAGACCCTTTCCCAGTGTTATCTTGCAGTATACTGAAACCAGCAGGATGTTATCACTGCTTAGGAGCTACAGAGCAGGCAGGATTGTCTTCCTTTCAATGCCAGTGGCACCAGCTGTGCAAGTGGGCTTTCTGTAATCCCGCATCAAGATAATGCTCTTCTAATCTTACCCTGTAAATGTGACTCCTGAAAAAGGACACTGCATCCCCTCTCTGTCATTGCATTTTCTGCAAACAGCCACGTGCTCCCTCTCATGCTTCAAAATCACTGTGCTGTCCTGAAAGAGCCTTGCATTCAGATGATTTTACTTTTCTAATGAAAATGATCATAGTTTTACAGCTGCAGTGTTGAATCCCTTTGCATGTATTGTAGGCTTTTTTGTGGAAACACAAAAATATTCCTCCAAACTTCAAATTAATTATAATTTCTTTTTCCACATTCTCAAAATGCTGTCCCTTATGACCTGATACTAGGATAATTTTATTCCTGTTAAATTAAGTCCCAAACCTGGTCTGAAGTCCTTAATCACAGGATTAGTCACACTGACTTAATGAATTTCATACCTATGTAATGACAGCAAGATCAAGCTACTAATTTGTTTCTTATTTAGAAGGGTGAGCAGCAATATCTCAGGTATTCCAAAATTCCTTTTACATTCATACCTATGCCTCTGTGTATCTGAATCTGTCAACCTATGAATGTGTGCATTAGACATACCCACACCCTCACTGAACTGCATGCACTGGGAAAAGTTGCAGTCAGGATCAAGAGTTACTGCTGATAGAGTTGGGAGCATTATGAATCCAGCACCCTGTACTCCCCTGGGTTACTCCTATCTAGCTTAATCCCTGTTAGTAACAAGAATCACCCCAGCATCTTTGATGGTTTGAGCCTCCAAACAATCCGTAAGTGGGCAAGAGGACTGAAGAAGTAGAGTCATGTTTGGAAAGTAAAGTGCTTCGTTCCACTCTTGTGATGGCTCCAGTCTAAAACGCTACCTTCTTCTGCCAAAACTTGGAAGTTCAGCTAAATTAAAGACTGTGTGATGTGAAAGTATAGGGCGTAGAACTCCAGACCTGGACACTGCACCAACCAAACAGGGTCGAGATTGTTTTCCAACATTTTCTGTTGTCAAAATAGACAAACAAGGCAGCTATTTGTACAGTCTGGGATACTGAGCCCAGTACACTGGCACCATTGCTACATTCAGCTGTTTTCACATGCTGGAGGCATCCCAAAGCACTATTTAAAATACAAGGTCATACTGATTCTGGAGACCAATAGCAGGGTAAGAACCCAGATACCAGGGCCACCAGTGATACCTGCAGAAAATGCAATCAGAGGCCTAACATGTAAACTTTTGTCAAGAGAGACTCAAAATGACTTTTTAAGGCTGTGAATGCCTTACATCCAATCAAGCACAAAAGGATTCCATATACAGCAAGGTACAAGTGTGCCCCAGTCCATGTGTATGAATGATGGAAACCATTGGTCCCATCACCAGTTTTCCCGGGGCCGCAGACCTTTGCCTGGATGGGGCAGTATGGGGACCACAGCTGCTGGCACCACGGTGAGGGGAGCTGATTGCTGCCTTGCTGAGGGTTCAGAGGGAAGGAGCTGAAGCTCCTCAGAGAACCCAGTCAGCTCCTTGAGCTGATTTATTTACACAGCCTCCAGATGAGTACACATAACATTGCCTTTGGAAATGATCCAGCTCCTCACTCAGAGCTGAAGGAGAAGTGCGAGGCTCCTTTTGGAGATCATCGCTGCCTGTTAATTTCCTGACAGGAATGCAGTAAGCTCCATCCAGGGATGGTGGCCATGCCATGGCACAGGACCTGCCTGCACAGCTGGCCGTGTGTACCCAGCATCTGGTTGGTGGTCCTTGCTCTCCCTGTATTGCTCTTAGTGGGAGCAATGGTGCCTTGAGTCTTCCTGCTGACTCAGGTGCCTGTGCCAGAGCTGGCTCTGCAGAGGAGCCCTTGGTGTGTTCTGTGTGGTTCATGTGTCCAGCAGGGACTGAAAGGGCCATTCAGTAAGTGCTATTCTTCCCCCTAAACTGGAGAGGAAACATGGAGAAATGCTGTGGGGAGACTCTAGTGAGCTCTGGCTGGATATGCAGGAGCCAGAGGCCCCTTCAGGGTAGCAGGAAAATGGAAATGGGGCAATAAAAAAAATGGGGGAGCCTGCACAAGGAGCCAGGGCTGCTGCTGGGTAGCGAGGGCAACGTGTGCACACAGACATCCAGGCACACTGCTCCTCCAGTGCCCACGCTTTTCTCAGGGGGACCCTTCATCCCATCAGAGCAACCAGAACAAGAACTGCCAGTGAGCCCATGGGCTGGGCTGGGCTGGCCAAAGGCCAACAGTAATAAACAGAAGTCAGTGGCATCCCTGTTGAGCAGACCTGGGACACTGGTGCTTTTTGCAGGCTCTTGGTGAGGGCTGTTACAGCTGCAGTCATTGTCTGCAAGCTTTTCATCAGAGAAATAAATACAGTCACTGTGTTCCCAGGTCTTGAGTGTATTCAACAATGCAGGGGAGTCAAAGGGATGAAAAGTTCTGGCAATGGAAGAACTTCTCTAGGTGCTTGTAGAGGACAAAGAGAATTGTGTGCAACCTGAGGCAGATGAAAGCAGAGACATGTCAGCTGTGCAAGGGAGCAGCAACCAAGCATTGTAAAGCAGGCAGAAAGGACTGTGAAGGCCTTGGAGAAAGGGGATATTGAGGTACAGGAGGGAAGTACAGGGAACCCTGAACAAAGCACTCACTGACCCTTTCTCCATAAGGCTACTGTATGGTGCACTGAGTCCAGGGCTTAAAGCCTTAAAGGAGGGGCGGGGGATTCCTCCAGGATGCATTCCTCCTTCTTCGTACAGAATTGGTCTAGAGAAGGTAGAAAAGGAAAAAAGAGAATGAGGAAAAAGCTGTATCAGCAGAATGAACAATTTTGATAAAGGCTGATATTTTGAAAATTGCTTGAGGGTTTGTCTTTCATGGTACAAAAGATTGTGGGTGTGAAAAAGGAAAGAGATCAAATAAATATAGAGGAGACATGACACAAGGGAGAGTATTTCAAAGTTAGTAAATTCTGTTACTTAAATATATAAGGGAGAATCATTCCTAAAGCATGATGTATTTCCAAGGCATAAAGGGGAAAGGGCAGCAACAGTCCTGGAGGAGCAGGAACACTCATGAGTCAGCTGTAATACTTACATGTCAGGAGAAAATGCTTATTTTTTTTCCATCCTGGTAGAAATCTTAAAGAAGGAATAAGAGAGGAGGAAATGTTTTACGCTTTGATGTCTAGAAAAAAAAATCAAGGGATTAATGGATGATGAGGACTTGCAATGTGTCAAAATTTTAGATACGAGGCCCTAGTGTGGAGAACTTCTTAAAGAAGGAGCTAAAGGAGAGCAGCATGCTGGGTGGCAGGGATCAGATACTTTGCCTTGCTCAGTCAGCAATACCATGCACTGCTTTGGGCCTCCTTGATGTTTCATATCCAAAAGGCAAAAAACATGAGAAAATGGCTATTGACAGCTGTTCCTTCAGCAAGCAAAACCACTGTTTGGGAGTGAGGGTCTCTGCAGTCCCTCATGTGTTGGTTCCACTCTACCCATAAGGATGAAGCCCATCACAGCAGCTGCTTCTTGCAGACACTGGACACAGACTGCCTTTTCCACAGAATCATAGGAAGGTTGGTCTATCAGTTCCCCATCGAGAGGCTTGGGAGTCCACTTGCATACAATGACTACAAAATCATGGTAGGAAAAATCAGGCTTGGTTGAAGTTATAAAATGAACAAGCAGTTTCTTGATCTGTTTCATTAGCTGTGGTCATGGGGTACATGTTCAGAGGCACTTATATACCTGCTACCCTGCTATGCTCTGCATGTGCAGAAGAATTTCTGAGGTATTGAAGGAGTACCTGAGTAAGGGAATGTCTCCCTCAGAAGTCCAGACTGTTAAATTTCTCAGTGGAAAACAAATCTAAGTTTACAATGGAAGAATTGTAAATGGTGGAGTATCTCTATTTATGGAGATTTCTGAGAATAGATGGGATAAATGCCAGAGCTTGTCTAACAGAGGTGGTTTTACGTTGGGCTTATCTTGCTAGAAGACCACTGGAAGGAAGGAAGGAAGGAAGGAAGGAAGGAAGGAAGGAAGGAAGGAAGGAAGGAAGGAAGGAAGGCAGGCCTCATGATTTCAACATGTAGACCTGTACCCCTGAAAAGAAACAGAAAGAAAGCAAATCAGATCATGCTGAACTCATGCCATCTGCCAGCTTCTGAGCTACAGAAAGCCTCAGATTCCTAAGACTTAGGGCAGGTTATTTGATGCATGTGAAGGAAGAGACTGATTTTGGTAATCCACTTGAGGACAAAAAAACCATGAAGAGGATATTTGTCTGTAATTATAGAGCTGCTAATGCCTGTAACACTCCTATTACTAAGAGTCTATCAGCACCACCATTTAAGCCTCAAAGGTACATAATGGACATGACATAAGTGATGCTCAGCAGTTATATTACCTTAACAGCTTCAAAGGATATCAGAGGCTACTCTCCGCAGCATTACACATAGGGGAGAATGGGAAAGATTAAATGTCTGCCCAAAAGTTATGTACCAAACCAGCGGAATAGAATTAATTTTTATTGCTTGCATAATCCTAGTCCACTGAGTCACTCAGCCTCTCCACACCTGAGTTATTGCTTGGACCAAAATGTTTCCTATTGCCCTTTCTGCTCTGTAGGCAGTAAGGAAAGGGCAAATTGATGGCCATTTGCTGTCCAGATGTAGTGCAGTCGACTTAAAATGTGCTCAGAGCTGAGCTGCATGTAACTTGCATGTTTCTATTTAAGAAGGATGCTGTGAGTACAGCCAGTTCTTGGGCTGTCACTTTATTCATCTTACTCCCAGTGTATCCAGGCAGTTGCTGCCTTCTCCACCCTCTCACATTTGGGCAGTCCTAATACAGGGTGCAGGTCAGAAAGTCCAGAAATGGGGAATACTCTCAGCTCATGATCCTCTTCTAATGCTCTGGAAAAAGGCTAGTCAAACTTTGGAGAACTGCAACCAACCTGGACACAGGGCTATCCTCTCCTCAGTCCCTCACAAGTCCAAACTGAATTTGGGAGACTGTATCAAGGGCTGTCTAGTGGCAAAGACCCTTTGCAGGTACTTCAGAACCACCTAGAAAGCTTTCTAAACTTAGTTATATTCCAAATGTTCATAAAAGACACAAAGGAATGCTATGACCCTGTAGAAACCAGGAAGCCACCCAAGACTTTGCTAAAGATTCAGAACTGTAAGCATCTCACGGAAGTAGAGCACAGGTTTCAAAACGCAGGCATCTGAGACTGATAGGAGCTTTCAGAAGCCTCTGGCCATGTCTATGTAACCTCTTTCTCAGATAAGCAGGGCTTACTCAAGCAAATAATTGCTTTTAAATCAATAAGAAGGCTGGTATAAATAGCAGCTTTCAGGTCTTGTGGCTAAGGTCTGCTCACATCACTTTACATGGTGCTGTGGGACTCCTCATGCCCCAGCACAGCGAGAGGTGGACACAAGCAGTGCCTGGGGAGTCAGTGTCTGCTGCACCATCCCAGCAGAAGTTTCTTCCTGCAGGGCTGCCAGCCCACCTCATGTCACAGCCCTGAGAGAAGGGCCGGGCTGTTTGCAGGAGAAATGTCAGAAGTGATTTGGGTTGTGCCTGTGCATCGTGTCTTGGTGTGCCAGAGCGTGGTGCAGGGGTCAAATGGTTGTTCTGCACCAGTCGGGTCCCTCTGACACAGGCTCAGATCAATATGCATTGTTTCAGATGTGACCTTCACGGGGGATACTGCAGCATGAAGAGCACATGATAGCTCTTACATCAATAAAAAAAATGTTTAAATAGCAGCTTTTAGCTGTAGTCATCAGTTTGTATCATGGGGTTTTTCCTGAGGCTCTGTTATCTCATCCAATCTTCCTTATTAGCCACATTGCAACTTCCTATTTAGTGGATGAAGTTTCTTAAAATACCTACTTTAAATGATTAAAACAGAGCTGATGGTGTGTTTATCTTCTAGTCCTTTAACATGATGTTCTAAACTGAAACAAATTAAATTTTTTTGTCAGTCACTAGTTATTTTTCTGT
Source organism: Calypte anna (assembly GCF_003957555.1). Lineage (NCBI taxonomy): Eukaryota > Metazoa > Chordata > Aves > Apodiformes > Trochilidae > Calypte > Calypte anna. The sequence goes on from NC_044244.1 coordinate 32,807,783, forward strand.
CTTTACATCCTAATCTCTACTCCTATTTTTATTCACTGTTTCGCCCAGATAGCACTTTGCTCCAAAGTCATGTCTGTCTCAAATTCTGAATCTGTATTTTTCAACTGAATTTCTGATCCCCTTAAGTAAAATGATTTACTCCCAGAGCTCTTGATTAGAGAAAGTGAAAGATCTAATAATTTGTCATTGAGTTAAGGTGATGATAAGGGCCTTGATACCCACAGAGAATTATTAAAATGTCACACACACCAAGCTGTTACGATTCTTATGATCCTGTGGCATTCTTCTCTATTAAACACAGAATGAAGCATTACTTACATTTAAAAAAAACCAAAACACCCCTCCACTAAAATTAAAGAAAGTTACTGAATGGTCAAGACTTGCATAAATCAGACTGTTCTTGAACAGTGCTCTTCATGCGGAAGAGCATGAAGCTGAAGAACAAAATCTGTTAAAATGTTGTCTTTGAGGGACAGGAGTTGTGCTGTGAGATCATCAGCCTCATTCTCTGATCTTTGCATGAGCTGCCACTGCAGGGCTGTGCAGGCCCTCACCCTCTCTTTGCTTTTCCCACAGGTGCTGGCAAAGTCTTTCCTCATCAAACCAACAGCACAGTGGCATGGACCCCGCTCTCCTCAGAAGGAAGGACCCCTTGCTGACATACATTTTGTTTCCAAGCAGATGACTATTTCTGGATGCAATAAGGCTGACTCACCAAGCTGAGTTCAAATCCTCAACCATAAGATTCAGTTCCTTTTATTTTACTGCTTCAGTTTTATTGTTTCAGCATAAAAAGAAGAAGCTTTTGGACACATGCTGGATATACTCTCAATGTCTTTCACTTCCATTCTGAGCACAGGCTCAGCAGAAACCTTGCTGTGTGCCTACCTGCTTTGGGAGTTTAGAGGAGACTGATCCTTTTTTTAACTTTTCATCCTAGAAACCACAGTTTTAAACTCAAATACCCACTATAACTATAGAGGGTTCTTCTCCCATCCAAGGTCCATGATGAAATAAAGCTTGCATGATCTGCAAGCTCTTACCTCATGCTGTCTGTTAACACAGAATGAATGCTACATTATTTACACATGAAAAGGAAAACCCACTCTTCACTGAAATTAAAGTTACTGAATCCTCTGGATGAAACAAGACTGAATGGTCTTGAATGCAGGCCTTGACAATCACCTGCCTGCCACTGGCCAAAAGCCTGGATTTCATCACTGTGAGGGACTCCCATGAAATACTCAAGAGAGCACACATGCCAGAACTGGACCTCAAGGAGTTATTCTTTGAAGACCTATTTGTAAAGTACTTTTACAGGGGTCTGGGAAGCTAGCAGTCCTACAGGCCTGTTGGGTCACAAATTCCAGTCATCTTCTGTCATGGGGAACCATATCCTGTAATTTTTTTAATTAACAGAGATCTACATTTAAATTAATCACTTGTTGCTCGTGATAAATGGGAGGCATTTGAGAGACCTGGAAATCTTTTCCTGGGTTCTGTTTTAAATTTTATTTACAGGCAATTTATAACCATCTGTTTTTGTGCTGAGTTTAGTCTTTATCCTGAATAAGTTGTCTCACTCCTCTACACTTACCCCTCAATGTCTTTACAGTCAATTGTGATAACTATCTCCAGCCTTTATTTTGCCAGACTAGACAGTATATGCTGCTTTAGCTTCTTTCCTTTTTTTCCAATGGCCACCATGTTGCTGTTTGTATCCATTCATTTTGTGGTAGACTTCATTAACTAGAAGTGAGATTGTCTAGCACAGGACTGCAGACCCTGTATGGTGTTATAAACACTTTTTCACTGAGGGGTGAAAATTCCATTCAGGTTGGCTTTCGTCTTTTTGACAAGGGCCATCACATTGGCAGCCCAATAGTCTTCCTGTTACTGATTAAGAGACCTGTGTCCACCTCCTTTTCTGGCCTATTCCCATAGCAGGAGTGAGTGCACACATCAGGGGATGCACTGAACCAGACAGGTGCTTGCAGTGCCTTTATTTCAACTACTGGGGGAGTTAAGCATTGAGGTTAAGGTTCATACCAGGTAACATGGCAGCCTGGCACAGCAAGACATATGGTTGAGAGGGATGTGCCTGCATGGAGCAGCAAGATGCCTCCAAGCTGCAGCTCATCACCCTCTTCAAGGACAGTGAGGGGTTGGCTTCAGGCACTCAATAACAGTAAAATATGAAGAGCTGTTTAGCAAATTTGAGTAATCATTAGAGACACCATGCGTCAAGTTAGCTTCATCCAGGCTAACAGAAAATTAGGCAGCAGAAAAACATTAGAGAGAGAAGGTTTAGGACAGAAATGAGCCCAAGTTTTCCCTGGCAAGGGTCAGAAAGCAAATTTAGTTTTAGCACGTCAATAGAAACAATATTTAAGTTTCATTGATTATGGTCAGACATGATTAAATCTTGTGCAGTTACCTTATACAGATTTGGACAATTTCTTGTTAGTGGCAATAGTACAAGAGGAATAATCTTATTCCCCAGCATGCATGTGGAAGATAGTATTACCTTGCACTTTTATCACTGCAGCTGGGCTTATGTGGAACAGAACAGATGAATCCCTATGCTGAGAAGAGAGCAGTACACAAGAAGGTAACTACAGCACAGTGTAGTGGTTACCCACTCACATATGAGAAAAATATCCTGTAGTTCCAGCTCCCTGGATTGATTCTGTCTCTTGTATTAGGCAGTCACCTGTGTGAGTTCTTGTTCAAATGCTTGAAATAAAGCTTGAAAAGAGAAGATCAACAAATTCTGAAGGATGTAGACTACTTTTCAGCTGTGCTCATTTTCATCTGAAAACTAGAGTTTTACTCTTAAAATCATTATACCAGGACCTTCAGAAATGTAGTAATTGTTTTTGTCTTTCTCTTGTTTCTGTTTTTTGTTTGTTTGTTTGTTTGTTCTGGTTTTTTTATTTGTTTTGTTTTTCAATCTTTGGGTTTTTTTGCAGTAACTAAATTCAACAAACCAATTAATAACCTGGAATTTACTGACCTCTAATGGCTAAATTAAAATCTTCTTTCTTTTTGTTTAAATGTGCCACTAAAATGAAGAAATACTTCTGCTGCTTTTGTGAGTCAAGACATTCCAGCTTCAAAAACATGTCTGCACCTTCTAGTGGCAAAAAAATCACTTAGCATCTGGGCTGCATAATATTTTTTTGATGAGTAAATTGTCAGTCACTTTCCAATTTCCTGTAATTAGCATGATAAGGGAAAGAGAAGGAGCTGGGGTGCCTGGATTAGTGGCTTTTAATAGGTTTTGCATGCCCTGCTAATGGGAAAGAAACAGTTCCCCTCAGCAATTTTGAAGTGTTTACCTATGGATAGATGGGGACATTACCTAGGCAGTTTCACAAAATATTCATATGTGAAATCTGGACTGAAAGGGGTGAGTTCTGCATCGTGAAGAAGATTTATGAATGCTCTGGCTTAGTCTGACCTCTGGTGAGTGAAGAAGCTAAACTAAATCTCAGGCAGCTCAGTGCAATTCCTTATCAACCACTGCATCCTGCCTACCACCTGGCTGCAGGCAAGGCAGGAGGCTAGTGGGGGACATTTTTGTTAAAATTCTGAAAAAAGCACTTGAACCTTCTTGGATTAAAATAGGTTAAATATAAGGCTTGGTATCATTATAGTTAGCTGCTAGTATTTTGAGTGCAAGATGCATTTTCCTCATCAAGATCAGGCAAAGGGCAGGTCAGCCCTTGCCTTCCATTTCCACCTCTCCTAAAAAACAGTCTCCAATGGGACTGCCATTCCTCTGCTGCCTAATGCCCCTCAGCCTGAAGAACCACAAGTTATAATTTGTGTTTATGGTGATGGCTCATAAGGTATTATCCTGTTGCCAAGGAAGCAGGCAGAAAAGATTACAGAATAGATGGGCAAATATTATTGCAAATGGGATAACAAATTATGCATCATAGCTGGATGCCTTCTAACATGCACTATCTTTTCACAAGAAAAGCACTGTTTTTCCTCTCTCTCCATAGAAACAATGAACCTGTCCATCATAGATTATTGTCAACTATCACTGTGCTTTTACTGTTTTTATGACAGAGCCCTTTAGAGCATAACAACATTTTTTCCATTTTTTTCTATGCATTACAAGGGTGCCTTATTATATTGGTATATTAATGTGTTACAGTGGCAAAAACTGCCATCATATGATAAAGTATTTTAGCACAGGAATTAAAATCCCCTGCTTTCTTCAAAATATCATTCCTTACACCTCCAAGTTATTAGCTATTTTATTTCAGTCTGCTTTCTATAATCAGCAACATGCTGGTAACCTTTCAGTTCAAGAGATCCTGTGTCATCCTCATGGAAAAAAGGGGGAGAAAAGATCATGTTTTGAATTTTGCCCATCTCAGAGCATCAGATTTTCACAGATGGGTGGTTTCACACAGCTCTGCTTACATGCATCAGATCCCACAGGTAAACTGATACCAGTTCATTTGCAGAGTCTCCAAGGCCATTCACTGAACTATAATTTCCTTTTGAACATATGGTCTGCAAGAAACTTGTAGAAATCTACAGTACAGACCTCTGCAAATGATGGGTTCTTAGGATTTTTTTCCTGTCAACAAAAGTATTTTTAAGGTGCAGGTTTCTCTTCTGCTTTATGATATACAGACTAAATGAGCTCCTCCTCTGAGGAAGGCAGGTCTGCTTTGAGGCTCCAGCATTTGGAGATGTTGAGGGATCAGCCACGCATGCCCTGAGTGATGAAAGTTTGCTACATCCACACTGGTGTGTGGAACTGGCAGCAGTGGAACAGGGCTGCCTCTGTATCCACATGCCATATAGGAATTACTTGATTGTCCTTTTAGTATTGCAATGGATTGTCAAACTCCAGCTGGCTCACTACATTTTTAAACTGTGCTATAGCAGTGCCTCCCCTGGGGCTCAAGTAATCATCAAGGCCTCTGAAGACTGATGGGAGAGAGGTCTTCTTTTCTGAAAAGACAATATAGCTTGATTTTCTTTAAATTTCTTACCTCTGGTCAGCAGGACAGAAGGCTGATTTTTAAAAGTGCTCTTCAAATTGATGAAGAGAAAGAATTTCTCCTGAGGTTGCCCATCTCAGTGCTTCATGTTTTCAGTATCATCAATTTTCCCTGTATGATATTGTCAATGGGACATCACCATAGCCATAGGAGTAAAGCTTATGGAGCCATCATTTTCCACCTACCTTGTGTTTCTTCCCTTTAATTACAGTGCTAGGAATGCAGTCCTGGATGGAGCAAAATGACAAGCTGGTCAGAGGCAATATGTGTGGCAGAGTTGGTTTTTAAGCACAGCAAAGCCCATTGCACATCCTCAATAGCTCTTTTGTCCTCAGTTTGGTCCCAGACTTCTGCATGAGGAAAAGCAAAAGGAGGTGAGCACCTGAAGACCTGAACAGTACCCTAGTAAAGGAACAATGATTTTCAGTAGTTCTATGTAGTTTCAACACTTCTAAGCAATGGCAAACTCTACTTACCTGTAATCACTACATGTTCCCTAAGCCTTTGCATGCTAGAAATTGCCTATCACAGACTTTCCAGTTACTGGATTTAAAAGCAGAATCTGAAGAATTCATCTTGTGCTCCAGCAAGGTACTTGCATTTAGGAAAACATGTACCAAAACCAAAACAAAAAAATCAGACAAGGAGGTTTCTACTCCTGAAATTCAGCCATGTTTCACTGCCTACATCACCAAGGAGAAAATGTTTATTTGTCTAGATTTTTGGATGCATCATAAGTTTGCTTCTAAAAAGTCGATTTTTACTGCCTAACACCACCCAATGCTGAGCTAACTTTTGGGAAAAGAGATGTAACCCTAAAAAGGACTTCTTTGGGGTTTGTTGTATGTATCTGTAATACTTATTTACCATATTTCTGCTTTATACTCTGTCTAAAATACATCTGCAATCAAAATACAACAGTTCTTCTTGTACTAGACATGTACCATCAGACCTGTCGGGTTTTTTATTGGTTTACCATCAGATTACACACTGATTTCACATTCAGGCAGAGCTGCAGAGGTCCAGCTAAGCTGCTATTTGGTTATGTTCCTAAGGGCAGTGCATTAAGGTTCAGAGCAGCAGGATCTTGTGTTTGCATTGATTCAGTTATTAATTCAGGTCACTAGGAGACAGGGGAGTGTGGCAACTTTCCCATCTGAATTAAATTATGAAATTTGCTGCTCTGTCTGCATTTTGGGACTTAAAAGAAGACTAAGGAAATACTGGTTCCCTGCAGAGTAAGTGCTGATAATTTTATTTTATAGTTATTGGTTCAGCACTCTGAGACCGGGCTGTGAAGGATACCACATAAATGTAAACAGCTGGAGTACCTTCCCTGAAGCACTGTCTGGTTTTATATAAAATATCTTAAATTATAAAATTTATACTGCTTCCTTTGGGAAACTGTATTATAATCTTATCTCTGTGCCAGGCAGTCCCAGAGATAGCCAGGAACCTTTTCATGTGTGCACTTCACCCTGTAGCTCCAGAAATATATCACTCATCTTGATGTTTATGACCTACAAATATTATAAACTTCAGCAGCAAAATAAAATAAAAAAGAAAAAAATTTAAAAGCTGATGAAAATCTATGGGGATTGGGGAAAATCTATGGGGTTGATGAAAATCTATCACCTACAGATTACAGAAGATGGTGAGAGAAGTGGTTTTCTCTGGCTGACTATAAAGGTGGTGGTTATGTAAAGTGCTTCCACCCAAGACAAAGTAATCTGTCTATGAAGTCCAGTGCTTTAAAAATAGTTCTTTGTAAATGAATCCCTGTAGCCCCTTAATCCCTGTTGCTCTTTCCATTACTTTCAGGGTACTTACATCGTTCTTCTGCTTAAGTGGTTAGGACTCTAAGCAGCTTTTAAGGGCAATCTCAAGAGGGAAGAGCAGAAGGAGTCTGTTCCCTGCCAACTGACGCAATTATTCCAGACTGCAATCTCAGATTCCCTTTGCTCTTCTTTAAGCAGCAAAACATTTTTGGCATAAGGATTGTCTGTGTAAAGAAGAAAGGGGAATTTGAACAACACCAGCAAGTAATTTTTTTTTCCAAATATTATTAAATCAGGATCATAAAGTCAACAAAATTGGTGGGCAAAGTCTGTTTTTTCCTTTTGTAAAGTTAGGTGCCTGCCTTCCATCATTTAATTATGGGGTTCTTGCTATGCTTTGGACTTGTGCAAAAATCACAATGTGAGAAAAATACTTACTGGTATTAGCTGTTACTGTTTTATGCTTTTTCAAAAAATGGGCAAAAAGGAATACAAACAAGCTGTAGAGAGCTGCTATTGCAGACAGTTTCTTGCTGGGACCAATCTTTTCTGGATTTATGTGTAACATCTCCCATATCAACTGTGAGACTTATCTCATTGTGTGTCACAATAAAGTAATTTATAGATTATGAAAGAATTTTTTTTTTTATTTGCTTGTGTTTATATAAATATCGACACAGAGACAGAAATAAGAAATTAGTACTAAGCCACATGAAACAAATGACAGTATTTGATTGGAAAGAAGCAACTCAGTAAGTATTCTGGAGACAGGCAAACTATATTCTTTAACTAAATATCACTATTCCTTTCTGCTCATCATAGTTTGCATATAATTCCACTTTGTAGCCCACTCCAAAATGTTTTTAGCATTTTGCTTCCACAACAATAATTATTTGGACATTTTGGAAGAGGAACAAGAACATGAAGACGAATCAGTGCATGTTTTCCCTGCACTTCACTGTAACAGGCAGACTCCTCTGGGAGCAGGATTTTGGTGGAGCAGCTTTTTATCAATACCACTGTAACGAGCTTTAATATTTAAATCCAGTTACAAGGGCTCTGAATGAACAATTATGAACTGAGAGCTTTACCTCATAATGAGGCTTTTCCTCCTTCTCTTTCCTCCTTGTCTCCTTCCTGCTGCTGTTTGTTTGTCTGTGGGAGTGTTGCCTGGCAGGAGCAGGGAGCTGACACAATCCAGGTGCACTGAATGCACATAACCACATTAGCAAGGGACAGCAAGTGTAAGCAAGATGATAGAACTTTATGAGACCAAGAGAAGAGGTCTATGAGCCACAGTCTGAGAGAAGCTGTGGGATCACATCAGGAAGAAATGAATACATGTTTGCTTGCTCTTCTAAGTTATCCTAGTCACCTGCCACTGTTACCACCCAGAACAGGGTGCTGGAGTAGATGGGAGCTGTGCGTGCCTCGTTTTCTCCTCTTGTGGACTGAGCAAGGGACAACTCAAAAGGACAACAAGTTTTACTTGATGTAGTTTAACCCACTGTCTAAACCCACTTACTGCCACACAGTTAGATCTAATTTTTTAAGCAGCCCAGACACTTTCAGTGTCATGTAAACAAACAAAAAAAAATTCATCTGCTGAAAAAAATCTCTGATTCATTCAGATTTGCAAAGACAGCCTCTAGCCATCAGGAACCATCAAGAAAGGAAAAGCAGCATCCTAGGAAAATTCTCTGTCTTCTATGAAATTGATCAGCAGTTGCTCAAAAATACCAAGAACATATTCCTCAGTTTATACTTCATAAATTCACAAAATACTTATTTAGCAGTGCTCACACATTTATCCACTGAGATGTCCTTTTCCATTAATTGTTCTTCCATCTGTCCCAACAGTTAAATTCAGTGATATCAGATGAATTGTTGAATCAGATGTTAGTGACCTGGGTGGGATTGTTACACTTAATTACAGTGCAATATTTAAACCAATACTTGGGCAATATCATGAGTAAATGTGAATGACAGGAAACAAGACTTTAGTCATACAGAACATACACCAATCAGTAAAACTCCACCAGAAAGCAGTACAGCATATATGAACATTAAGTGTTTGACAGATGTGCAGTTTCACAGAAAGGCTCTTGCAGCAGTTGTCAAGATCAGTCACTGGAAAATTATGTTTAAAAAAGCCTTTGTGAATCATAGTTTGAGACAGTATGTTGTCTGAGATAGTTACCATTTTTCTAAATTACAAGCAGCCAGCTGGTGTTTAATGACAATAGATTGGTATTTCTTAAATTGTCAAGAATTTTCAGTGATGAATAACTCATTTTAATAAATTTTAGTGATATAAGAAAATACTTTGCTCTTAAAAGATCAGGCTTTGACATGAAGATCATCACTCTCTCTTGTAGTAATAGAGTCAATAACAAAAACCTGTGGAAGACAAGCCTTAGACATAAAGGAAATTCAGAAACAGCTACTGCTTGATAGTTTTCTTGTGTGGTGGTAGCATCAGAATGCTATTTACACGTGCTGTTTTAGAGATACATAAATGCTACAGAGAATGGACAGTTACTGTATGGACAGACAAAGTCATAGTCCAGTGCTCAAATTAATATGATACAAGAATTAGGGTTTATTATGATTCAGCTTTGCCTGGAAAGTGCTAGGGATGGCAAGGAGTTCTCTTAGTTCATTCGGTCAATCTTCATTTGCAAAGTCAGCCATCCACAGGCCTTTCAAATAATATTCCTACAAAATTCTGGGTCAGAGTTTTGTTCCTATCCTCTTTCACTGCAGCTGCCATTGAGCCAGCTCCCATCTGACATCCCCACAAAGACAGATGACAAGATTCCCGTTGGTCCTCTGCTCCCTTGGAAACATTTCCCTGGGGAGAGGGGGAAAGAACATGGACCCATGGGTTCTAAACATGGATAGGTGAAATGTTTTGACCTTGATGGGATTTGATGTGCCATCTGCTTCTTCTTTTCTATTTTTCTTTCATCTTGTCTATATCACGCTGTAGTAAAAAATGTCATATGACAAAAAAATTTAGAAAAAACATCATTATTAATGTTCTTTAATTACTAATACAAACTAACAAGAGAGCCTTGTTAGTCTGATGTCTGAATGCATATTTTTAGCCTCAAAGAAGTGCCCGAGTTTTTAGGGATCCTGAGTTTTGTTGGCTGTGGTGAGCGAAAACCAGACCGACATGTTCTGGTTCATGCAGGTTCAGGTGCAGATGCTGAAGGCTCCTTGGGCTGTGATACAGAGACCAAGGCTGGCAGAGCCCAGCTGCACCTTACACAGCCTTACAGGCCTGTCAGGAAGGTAAAAAAGAAGGTAAAAAAATCCTGACAGAAGGTAAAAAACTCCATCTGCTCATGCAGACTCAGTCCTACCTTCCCACTGTGTGCCATGCAAAATAAGTAAAGGATTGAAGAACCAAAGCCTACCAACACCTACCTCCCTTCTGCTGCTAAAGAGGGATCGTGTATACTGACCCAGGGAAGCAAAATATCTAGAGCTGTGACCTCTGCATAGGTCCCAGGACTGGACTTGAATGAAGAGGTGAAAACCTCGTGTCATGTGTGTTAACTGATGGGAAGCCAAAGCCATTTCACCAGCACCCCTCACCAATATGGGGTGAGAGGAGGAGCCGCAGCGTGGGATGGCTGCCACAGCCGCCATCAAGGCCCAGGGTGACCATGTCAGGCCCTGCTCACAGGAAGGCTCTGGCCCAAGCTCCTCCACTGGGAAGGCTCTGGCCCAAGCTCCTCCACTGGGAAAAGAAGGAAGTGCTGAGTTTTTTTGGAAGCTGACTCTCCCCCTCTCCCCCTTCAGAGTTCACCTCCTTCTCCACTGCGGGTCCAGCGCAGGGAGCAAGCAGCCTCCGCCTCCCTCTCAGGCTCAGCACCTCCCATGTCACTGACCCACTGCCTCGTCCACAGGAGGGCCAGGAGGCAGCTTCGGGCTGACGTTTCTGAACCCTTGGGTTATTGTATCCCATAGGGTAAATGTCTTCAAGAAAAAAAAAAAAAAAAAAGTTTTACCCCTGGGGATAAGACGAAACCCGTCTGGAAGGCAGAGGTGCTGCTGCAGGGGTAGCAGATGCCCACAGTGTGGTGCCAGTGCATCGCCAATCCGGGACTCCGTGCAGCAATGGAGGCAGATTCTAGGGAGAGACAGTGCCCGATTTTTTCTCCTTTTAAACAGATTCAAACGCAGTCTTCTTCTTCGGGATGTCCGAATACTGACAAAGCACAAGATGTTGCTCTTTCAGGTCCACTTGCCTCTGCTCTCCCAGCATTACATGGTCCTGAACCAGTGTGGCTCAACCATCTCAATGAGTATTAGTCCTTGAGCAGGGTTCGAACCCAAGGAAAGGTTGAGTCCAAGATTCGTCAATGATGAAGGACATGCTGGCCTCCTCCAGCACTGTTACCACCCTTTGGGATGCCTCTTCCCATTGGTGACTGCAGGAGAAACACAGGAGAATCATAGAATCAGCTGGGTTGGAAAGGACCTCTGAGATCGTCAAGTCCAACCCTTAATCCACTACCACTGTGGTTCCCAGACCATGGCACTGAGTGCCACATCAGTCTCTTAAAAACCTCCAGGGATGGAGAAGCCACCACCTCCCTGGGCAGCCTATTCCAATGTCTGATCACCCTCTCTGTAAAGAATTTTTTCCTAATATTTAACCTAAACCTCCCCTGGCAGAGTTTAAGTCCATGCCCTCTTGTCTTACTGGTAGCTGCCTGGGAGAAAAGACCAACCCCCCCCCGGCTATCCCCTCCTTTCACGGAGTTGTAGAGAGTGATGAGGTGTCCCCTGAGCCTCCTCTTTTCCAGACTAAGAACCACAGGAGACTGAGGTGTGAGTTTTCAGACCCTTTCTTTTGGCAAAATGGGTTTTAAATACTCTCAACACAAGTTTTATTTTTCTATGGAAAACCATCATTTTGCCTGTTTGTTTGACCATGAAGTAGACAGGCTGGTTATCTAAACCCAGCTGTGGTTTGAGGAGCAGACAGACCTTTTACCTAGGGATATGACAGCCTCAAGTCCAGAGGAGAAATTGGGTGGTGACATGCTTGGAGCCCCACAACCTCCCCCTTTTTTTAATGTTCTTAATGGTGCAGAACCTCCTTTGCAGAGCCAAAGCAATGATGGTAGAGCCTGGATGGACTGACACAATCTGCTGAACTGTCCTGCAAGGAACAAGGACCAAAGACCAGGACAAATTACAAGTAAATGACTTACTGGTATTTCTTTTTTCAGTATCTCTTCAGGTCTGAGTGAGCTTTTCTAGAGGCTCACTGATGGTGAGTTAAACAGATAAAGTGAGTTAAAACCCTTGACAGTGGTTTTAACAGACACAGAGGAAAGAGGCCCAGCTTGGCTTTCCTAAGCTAAAAAATGCTCTGCATACAGTATCTTAAGCAATGCTACTGAATGCTGTTTGTCTTTAGGAGGTTGTTGCCTGTATAACTTAGCAAAAGATGACTTGCAACTTCCTCTCCCAGACCTTCACTTTACAGTGTTAATTGCTGCCCACAAGAGAGGCTGTAGCAGTTAGATATAACATCATTATCTGCAAAAGCCTCATGATTTTTAATCACTGTCATCCAGAAGACTGATAACCCCTCAGTGCACTGTGAAGAATGAATGCTTTGTGATATGGAATGCAACACATTTCTACACTGAAGCTGTCTATGGAAACAAAAATAGGAATTGGAAAGTAATGGGGAATTAATGCAAGCTATAACATAATAAAAATGTCTGCAGTAATACATCATCATTTGAAGACATCTACTCTGTGTCTATTTATATTTTTGTTAGTGGGGTAGCTGCATAAAGGTTTTCTATAAGAAGAATAAATCTCTGAGCACTATAAGTCTGGCAGTAACAAGCCTGTGTCATTCACACCTCAGCTCTACTAATACTTTTTAGATCAGGGCCCTGTGAAAAACAAAGGTTGTGTAAACTATGAAGGCACATGTGGCAAACACCAAAATCTGCATGCAGCTCTAGTAAATGTTGTGGATGGGTGCTGGCTGCAGGAAAAGGTGAAGAGGAGGCTTTTAACAATAAAGCAGTGTGTGTAATATGAAGATATTTTATCTTTGCAGAAGTAAGAACTGAAACGTTTGTAGAAGTCAGATAGAAATTAAGATTCTGTGTTTGGGTATAAACAACTGCAAGCAGCCAGCTGTGATCTTATGAGACACTGGGGACTCAAATTAATGCTTCTGGCACTGTAAACAAATCTCATCAATCTCTGATCTAAATTGTCATTTTCCTTTCTCTGACAAGGCCTTCAGTCCCCTGAAGGGCTGATAGGAAAGTGCCTTGCATATACAATGGAAGCCAAGCAGGAATTATTTCTAGTGTGTCTTCTGCTGACTGGAAATGTAAAACCACTTGTCACAGCCACTGCATGGCATATCAGGATGCTCAGGTGAGCTTTGTGGTGTAATCCCAAAGCACAAACTGCCCCCCCAAGGTGAACAAGGGTGATTAGGGAGCAGCTGCAGGAGTGCCAGCTGCCACCGCTTTACCACTAATATTTTGGCATGGAGTGAGTTGTTAACATTTATGGCTGTTTTCCTTTATTAGATGTTCAGAACACCTGCGACTTCAAGCAACTCAATTTTCCTTAAAGAAAGACTAAGTTCTCATGAAGACAGTGAAAATCCAGTCTAACAACAGCTGAACAAAACACAAAGCTCATTTCCAAAACCTGTATTTTCATTTTTGCTCTGAGAAGTTGCAAGAAAGGAACCTTGTGGTTTGAAAGGAAAAGGAGAAAAATTTAAGTTGTATTCTGGTGTAAGGATGTTGTTATAGGAATATTAATTTCATTATCATGTTGCAAAATGATTCTTTTTCATGGTGCATGTGGTGGGAGGGATGATGTGATCTATAAAGTTAAGTTTTAATATAACTGCAACAAGATAAAAACATAAAAGCATCATAATTATTTTTATTTATTTATTTTTAATCTAAAAAGCCCATGGCTTCCTGAAGAGAGTGGCAACTACAGACATGAAGAAGATTTAAATTGTTTTGTAACTGTAAATGAGAATGCTCACATATTTCTGTTTTGGCTATATGCCTTTTAATAAGAAGGGTCTGTTCTTTGCTTATAGAATTGTCTGCAGAGCAATGAAAGCCAGTGATCTTTTGTAATATGATCTTTGTAATTTTGTGAAGCAAAAAGGATGTGTCCATTTTCTTTATTTATTTTGGTATGAACATAAACCATGACAAAATCAGAAGCAGAAAAAAAACTTGGTAGTCTAAGGGCAAAGAGTATCTGTTCAGGTTTGTAAGACATTTAGAGTTCTGGAGTAAAATTCTCCTAGTGTACAATTTCAGATACTATTGAGTATTCTGTGTTGGTCACCTCTTAATGAAAAAAACAGTCATTGAATTCAATATTTTTTAGGGAGATGAAAAACATAAAAGCATTTCTGTTGTTATTTTGTTTTATTTATCTTTGCATTGCTCCTTTGGTTATTGCTTTGTATTACAAACTGAAACCTGGAGAAGAAACTGTTATTATGTTTAACAACCACATATTTTTTAAAGAAAACCAATGAATACAATATTGGACACATAAACATTTGCTTCCTTCCCCTTTGGGACTGTCTGAGCAAAAATGTGCTTTTAATGGGGCCCTTTTTTTTACACAATTGGCATTTTGAATGGAAACCTATTTCCCACTTCACCACAGTGTGGGAAAACAGGGCAGAAGGAGGCATGTAGCTGTACAACCACAGAAAAGCAGTCTGGGAACCTGCATTAGCACAGGTTATAGTGAAAAGGACATATATTGTTTAAAATCTACAAACACTGGCATTTTGAAAGAAAATGAAAAAACAAAAGCACACTTTTCAGAGAAAAAAAATTACATTTCTACCAAGGGCATGAAGCCTGAAAACACTTTGGATTTTGGGTTTTTTCTTTCCCAATATAAAATAAAGAGGGCTTTAGGACCTTCTGTCAGGAAGACAGTGAATTCCCACGGCTATGAGAGCAGGGTAAATCCTCAAAGTGTTGAATTGCTAAAATACACTAACATTTTTTTGTGAAGTAAGTTAAACCAAGTTTTATCAATACTAGCACTGAGACTACTTTGAGCAGCTCTTCCAAGATTCTTTTTTCCCCAGGTTGTGAGGTTTCAGTGCTCAGCTTTCCTGATGGTAACAGCCCGTGTGTCTTGAAAGCCTGACAAGGACTCTTACATGTGCTCTGGCATTGCAAACATTTTAATAGCCTGGCAAGGCACAGATTGCTGTGCAGTTGTGAGATGCTTGCCCAGACCATGCCACTGCCTCCATGCTCCCCCTGCAATGTGCAATAAAGCAGACCCTTCTTCTCCCCAGCTCTTTGGGAGAACTCACTATCAAGATCTCAGCAGGCCTAGATTTATCTCAGAATTTGTATCAGCATGTCCAAAAAAAGATTGAAGCTTGCTGTCAGAAGGCCTTCACCAGTTTAAGGAGAATTAAGGGGAATAGCCAACTGCTGAGAAAAATCTCCACATGGTTTCTATACTACTTCATCAGCCCTATAGGCATGTCCATACTAATTATTCAGTTTGCCAGGCATTGAGGACAGGCAGTATGGATAGACCCAGCTCTTACACCTACAGAAAAACAGAGGTTGGGGTGAGCTCCTGGAGGGCATCAACTTGAAACTCCTGCGCAGTGCTGTAGTGTCCTCCCAGCTGGAGCCATTCTGGCAATCTGCCTGTGCCAGTGAAGCAGGCAGCTGCCCACGAGGTGTGGCTGGGCATGGTGCCTGCTAAAGCATCACCAAAAGTCATAGGACAGCTGGATCCAGGAACATATCCCACAGTTTCCAGCAGAGACCACCACGTCCCACTAAATTGCAAGCCTGAGATTGTATCCTAGAAGGAATAATCCTGCAAAGTCACATGTATGGCTTCCTTCATGGTTAGGGACAACACCCATTGTTTTCTCAGGATTTTTTTTATACAGCAGGAGTCACAGAAGCATTTGATCCTTGCCCCTACAACTCTGAAAAATCAATAGAGGTTGGAACTTTTCTCTAATTCTCACAGTGTCTGGCAACAGCAATATAAACAATTTTATTTTAAAAGGAAAAACAAATTGGATATTTTGTACTATTGGACAATTGAAACCATGATTGTTGTGTAGTGGGGCAGCTGGCGACTTCTGCATACAGAATTTCTTGGTAAATCCCAGTTTTTGGAAGGTTTACTTGTTGCTCATACTGATGGAGAAATGATTTTAAGCAACAGTTATTGTGCTGTTCTAGCTTATTTAATAGGTTCTGCTTTTGAAAGGAACTATACTGAGAAAGCCTTTGCTAAGTCCATGCACCACAAGGACAGGAATATCATCTGTGCCCTGGTGGGATAAAAAAGCCAGCACATGAAACTCAGTATATGTGGTTCTGCTTTAAAGCACTTGGAATGAAGTGTAGCTGGCAAAACTGAGCAGATGGAGATACATAGTTAGCCTCTTGCTTTGCATGGGGGGGGTACCACGGATCCTTAGTGAAATGCTCTGTAGCAGATGTTGTTTGGTTAAGCTCAGGGCTTTTTTCCTCCCCATTGGGCTGCAGAACCTCTTTAGAAAAAAAAAAAAAAAAAAAAAAGCAAATCAAAATTGTAAAATGAGAGGATGAAGCAGCAGGGCTTTATTTAAAACTTGGAAAGAAAACACGAGCAGCTAAAGTGAAAAGGAAAATGACCTCTTAAAGTGCCCTATCCAACCCTTCCTGCATCTAAGGAAGCTGTGCTGTGTTCTGCTTCATGTGATTTGGCAGCAGCTATTTCATAAATAGCCTCAGTACCTTAAAAGGAAATATCTTTTAGGTTAATTGCAATTTGAGGTCCTGAAGAAGTGGAATAACTCATAAAAAGACTTAGTAGGACATGAATGCTTTTAAGAGAGAAACAGATGGTAAGAGTCTGAGAAGAATTCCAGGATCAGTTACCTATTGCCTTGATCACTGGGTTTTGGCTAAGAGTAATTGAATGTGGATTTGAGAAAGCCAAAAAGTACTGGTGCTGAATCATAAAATGGAGCATAAAAAGCCCTTATCCAGAGGAGGAAAATGTTAGACCCACAGAGATTTCCCTGTTTGCTGCTGAGGCACCGGATGCTCTGCAAGAGTCAAATAAAAGAAGCTTGAGAGTAGCATTTTAGTTCCTACACCTGAGAGGTATCTGACACACATAAAGGTACCTGGGATGGTGGAAGAATGTGGGAAGGAATTCCAAGTCCCAGGTCAAAATAAGATTTACAAGTTCTTGTAGTTAGGGAGGGCTTCAGGGCAGGGACTTTGATTGCTGATAAAATTATTATCCTACTGGCTTTCATGTAGTAGGACTAAGTCCTTGGGTTTATTTATGTGTAAAATACTGTTCAGACATTTTTCCTTGCTCCTTTCTGACATTCCCACTGACTAGAATAGACAAAAATGTAGCCCTTAGATAAGATATAACTCTCCTGGATTCTCAAACAGCAAACGCATCTCTTTCATTCTCCTCCATGGGAAAAAGAATGGTGCGTGGCCTTTCCTTGAAACAGCTGATGATTTGCAGAGATGTCATCTAGTGGGGATAAAAGAAAATTAACCCAAATTACAAGTTCTGGCTGTTTGCTTCTCCTTTGGACTGGAACATTGATTTTATAGATTGTGTATTTATTTGTTGTTTGTTTTGTGGGTTTTTTTGGTTGGTTGGTTGGTTTGGTTTGGTTTGGCTTGGTTTTTTACAAGGGAATAGAAATCAGTTTGTTTATAGAACAAATTAGCTGTCTGCTGAGAACTATACTCATAAGTCAGAGATGAATTTTCCCTGGGGTGAAGAATAAAGGGAGAGTTCATGGTGAGAGTTTACAAAGTTCACGTTTTTAATGCAGTCTTCTTCCTAGTATCAGTCATGACCCAAGAAATTAGGGAGAGTCAGTTAATTTCATTAAAAGACAAACCCAACTGGGAAAATAAATAAACAAATAAATAAATAAATCTGGCAGTTAGAGAAAAGAGCAGGGCTCTTGGGTTTGCTTTGATCTCCAGCTTCAAAAGTAGATTAATTCCTTTTGAAACTTCACACTGATGTAGATGGTCTTGCTCTCTCAAGGCTCTTCGCTCACATAAGGGCCCTGAGAAGAATATAATTCATTGGCCAAAGGCTTCTTCTGTTTACCAGGGACCATGTAAGCTTCACTTACCTCTGCAGACGACCAGCAGACACAAGACCTTCTGCTGCAAAGCACTGGTATGTGGGATTTCCCCCCCTCTCCATCCCTGAGCCATTTGATGCACCCACAATGGTTTACCAATAGTGAACAGAGCAGACAGAAATTCTCGTATCTTCACTACTTCCCAGTGACTTGCTCCATGACTCCATCTCAAGTTGTTTGCTAGTGAATGCCATCCATGTCTTGCAGGGAAGACCCAGTTTTAGTGAGAAAAATCCATCATAAACATCTGTCTCCCACTAGCTCCTTCCTCAAAGGTTTTGGTACTGCACCATGATCCAGCATCACAGCGGGCAGTAGGAGAGAGAAGCTAGAGGAGAAGTGACACCTCATACCAGGAATTGGGCTGGCAGGGACATCTCCAGAGCTTGAGACCCTCTGAAGTCAGCAGGTCAGTCCTTTCCTTTTACAGCCCTGGTACCAGGCTGTAGCCTGTGTTGCACAGCACTGCCCACCATGTAATCCTCAGCGTGGTGCTGTACAGCATCACAAAACTGCACTGCTTTCTGTGACATGCCCTTTAAAACACAAGTAACAGATTCTATTTATTTCCAAGTGTGGTGTAAACACTTCCACTTCACACTGGCCATGTGCCCTGGGTAGCACTGTACTCCCTTCCCTTCCCTTCCCTTCCCTTCCCTTCCCTTCCCTTCCCTTCCCTTCCCTTCCCTTCCCTTCCCTTCCCTTCCCTTCCCTTCCCTTCCCTTCCCTTCCCTTCCCTTCCCTTCCCTTCCCTTCCCTTCCCTTCCCTTCCCTTCCCTTCCCTTCCCTTCCCTTCCCTTCCCTTCCCTTCCCTTCCCTTCCCTTCCCTTCCCTTCCCTTCCCTTCCCTTCCCTTCCCTCTGCTTTCCATTTCCAGGCCACCAGCTGCTCAAGGCAGCAGGAGGCAACCTGATTATTGAAGTTTTCTTTCCTCCTGCACACCCTACTTTACAACAAGGGACTGATGTCTGAATCAAGTGCTTACCTGGCAAATATTGGGACCTTTATAAATCTAAAGGTTTTACACTAAGTGTAGCAATCTTCCTGTGTCCACCAACGTCTGCTTCTAAGCCTTCCCATGATCTCTAAAACTTGTCAGAGATTGCAAGACAGATGGGTCCCTGGTTCATATTGCCTTGTTCACTACAAACAGCACAGGGAGTATCTATTTATCCATGTTAACAAGAACATCATGAGAGCATAGATGTCACTAGAGTCAATGTTTTACAGTGTTTTCTGTACCAGCAGTTACAGTGACTTGCAGCCCGTTTCCCACTTCCATCCCTCCCAGGCAGATATCTGTAGGCCATAAATTTCCACACCCCCCTCATGATTGGCTGATTTCAACTAAGAGATATTATTTCTTAATAACAGAACTCCCTAAAAGTTCACACACATTCCTTTCCCAGGTTTTGACAAGTGCCATAAGAGCCCTTACCTCATTCCTAATCTTGTCTTACCTTGGTCAAGTCACGAAGTGGAACACAGCGTTCTTTTAAAAAATGGGTAATCATTTGGGGTTATCTAAAGATTTCTACTGACTTTCAGTTCTTGAGCACGTGTTTATAATTTGCCATTTATATCTTCTTTTTTGTATATGCCTTTTTTATTTCTAGCTATAAATATCCTTATGGCAGGGAGGAGAGGGGAGTTCCCTAGTGGGTTATGACTTGCTCTCATGGCATTTGCAATTTGTCAAACGGCGCTGGTTCAACTGGAACTACTGGATTGTTGTTTGTGAAGGAAACTCACTTTTTAAAAATGTAAGGAAAGAATTTACCATTAGGTATATGCATAAAAAAGCCTGATTAAGTACAGTCATCTTTACCTTAGTTTTTATGTCTTAAACTAAAGAGAAAAAACGGAGGGGAAGAGACTACTGATTTTACTGATATTGCAAAGATATCACGTAGCTGGGACTCACAATTTGGTCCAGAGGTAGGACTGTGAAACTTCATGGAAACAGTATTCAAAATAGGTTTTTTCTCTCATTTATCCTCACTGAAGAGGGAACTGGTTATAAAGGAGTCATAAGTCAAGGAAGAGAACCCCTATGCCTTCCACTGGCAGATTCTTTTAACACTCCATGAAGTTATGGGACTCACACGCCTCATAGTGACTGAAAAGGTCACTTGTAACACTCTGGTGACTGATGCTTATTGCAGTCCATGCTTAGAACAAAATAAACAAAAATTATACAGGCCTCTTCTACACTCCTTTAAGCAAGCAACATATTGCTGGGATCTTCTTGTTCTGAAATGTGATGGATCAGACATTAAAAAAAAACTCTCTTCACAGAAGGAATCATGCAATGAGCAGCATGCAATTATCTCTACTCAAAGTTATGCAGCTCCATCTCTGCCATCTCTGCCTCTGGATTTGGATAAATACCTGGAAGTAATAGTTTGATTGTGTTCCACCAAAATTTTTACAGAACTGCTTATAGTGTACTTATGAGAAGGAATCTGCAGAGCAACCAAGACAATTTAGGAAGTAAGGTTCTTCAAATCCACTGTCCCAGGATTTCCTCAAAGCCCAAACATTAAATATCATCAATTTGAAAAGAAAATCACTTAATAATGATGGTAATGATAATGATGATAATAATAATAACAACATAATAATATAACAACAACAATACTAATAAAGCAAAATATTACAATGGTAAAAGGATCACTTTAAAAGTCATAGTGTATGCATTAGAAAGAGCATTATGATTTCTCTGACTTGTTTATTCATAGAGAGAGTGCAGAATTGCACTACAGAGTAAGAGAAGTTACTGCACCTTTGACATGCTGACACTTTTCCTTGTAACTTTCTTGGAGATCAGCAGCAGCCCAGGGTAACCCAGCACTAGGAGAATAAAATCATGGCCTTTCAGAGTCCAGTGCTCTTCTCTGAGCCTTCTTCCATTGTGGGGGTTTATTGGTCAGTCACGAAGCCCAAAATCTTCCTGTTCCATCTTTTTCTTGTCCCCAGATTCTTCCCTTTACAGTAATTTTAATTCTGCTATTATTGTCATTTAACACTGCCTACTAATATATCTAGCTTATATTATAAATTAAAAGAAGCCTGAAATTTGGAGATGAGGGACTAAAATAATCCAACTTTTCAGTAAAATTAGAGCATAACTAGCCAGAAATTTGGCCTGTGCCTCAGTTGGATTGAATTAAATTTAACAAAACAGTTGCAGGTTAATGGAAAGGCTAATGACAATGCATTTTTGTTATCTTTCAAGTCTAAAATGATTTTGTTCTTGGATTTTGTCCAAGATTGGCTATGGTATCTGTTCTTGCTCTGATATTTGAATGCTTTCACGATCCTTAGTAGTCAGTGAGCCAGCACAAAATTCAGGTACTGCCTAAAAGTCTTTTAAACCTTATTTCATGTATTTCAGATCACAGACACCAAACTCCAGGCCCTTGATGTGACACCTGTGAACTTGCAACACCCTCATGTGTGACGTAGGCCCAGAGAGATCCTTCTGAGGGCAGAATCACTGCATCATTGAGTACCCTGCTCTGCTTTTTCCTCCTGCATCTCAGCAAAGCCAACCTGTAGCAAATGACTGTAACAAAACTGGCAGTAGGAGGGAAAGGTGATTTTCATTCACAATATCTCCAAGTTTCTTACCCATTCATATGATCATACCCGTGTGCTCAGAACCACTAAGACATGCACATCCAGGGCTAGCAGTGGGGAACTGGTGTGGGTTTTTGCTTTCATGCCCTTCAGAACTGGATGAACTTTGGGATCTTTTGCCTCAGTGTGTCATCTCAGCTCTCATAAGTCTTGTTCTCCTTATCAGGTTATTTTATGGCTCCATCTCGGTTCTTCATCTTCTTGTCACCTTATCTTAAGGTCAGGTTGTTCCTCCTCTTCCTTTGAATGAAATCACACTCACAGAGCTATTAATCTTACCTCTCCTTCTAACCTTCGTTCTACCATTCCCTCTGCAGCTTTCATACAAACATTCCAATTCATAATTAACTCTTACCAATCTTCATATTTTTGTTAAAAATCTCTAAAATCAGCTTGATGTCAGGACTGAACTAAGGCTGCTATGGCACAACCAGGGGGGCACCCTGCTGCTGGTCATCCCTCCATGGCCTTGTGCTGATGTGACCTGAGGGACCCTGGCTGGTGAAGGAGCAGTGCAATACTTCATGGCCCCAAATTTCACTCAGCAAACATCCAGACATTCATCTATAGGAAGTGAGGACCATTCCCATGATCCTTGAATGCCCCATTTTATCCCTTTCCTTTAATCCCAAATTGATTTAATGTGGAAATCTCTGTGAGAGTGGTTTGCCAGTCTTTGAAGCAGCCTTCAGGAAGAGCCCAGTGTACAGAAGAGAGGCCTAATAGATACGATTTAGGAAGGGAAATAACCCCCCATTAAAAATGTAAGGTAAACAAAAGGCCATATAAAACCACACCTGGATTCGGATGACTGGGAAAAGCACTGAAATCTGGCCATTAATTCACAGCTACAGCTGAGCAATGGCTCATAAAAATGCATCAGGTTGGAACCAGTAAGTGAAATGCTGCATTTGGACATACACTCTCCTTCAGAATAAGTAGAATAAAAAGTAACAGCTCTAAGAGTATTGTTTAAACGATTCTTTAAAGCATCTTTAAAAGAGAGCACTAAGACAATCAAATTGAAAACAAAGAAGTCCCTACTGGGAAGGTTGTGCTTTATACCATTACCACAGTTTTATCACGAGTGTCAGGGGTCAGGGGTAAGCATGAATTTTCATCCTGTCCTCACTGTGTTTACAGAATGGACTGGAAAGGCCTTTGGCCAGCTAGTTATATATTTACCTACTGCATCACTTCAGAGGACACTCATTTGAGAGTATTTCTGAGAACAAATGAAAATAATGCATCTATCACATCCTTTTAATTATTTGTCAGGCTGTCAAAACTGCAGTTTTACTTACTCCTCAGAGTGCACACCACTGAGGAAAGATAATTTTGTCCTCAAAGTGCCAACATTTTATAGAAAAAAAGAAAACTACCCATTTGTTCCTGGGAGCTGGATCTCAGCTCATCTCCTGAGGCACATTCCTCTCAGACACACATTTTGAAGTACCATTTGCTGGCTTTTTGGCCGCAGATAAAACTCTTCAGAGGCTGCACAGCACAAAGCACCTTTTCTC
Source organism: Calypte anna (assembly GCF_003957555.1). Taxonomy (NCBI): domain Eukaryota; kingdom Metazoa; phylum Chordata; class Aves; order Apodiformes; family Trochilidae; genus Calypte; species Calypte anna. The sequence goes on from NC_044244.1 coordinate 32,830,973, forward strand.
TTCTCACAGAAGCCACACTTGAGGAGCAGGACCAGACAAACACCACTCAGAGAAAAAGAAGTTTCCTACGGTGGGATATCCAAAGAGTTCCCCCATACACTCTGCCTGCGAGCAGAGACCTGGGTAGGTTGAGAGCTCCCACCCCAGTGCTGGTGCTGTGGCACTGCCCAGCTGCATCCAAGGAGGATAGGAGGCAAGCAGGTCTGAATAGAGACCTCTTTTGTCCTTCTCAACCATCCTGTGGACTTGATAGAGGTCATGATAGAGGGCTGAAGAAGCAATGATTCAGCTGTTCCTCTGGTTGTACCACAGTGCAACTGTGGAGCAGACAAAGGTCCTTGCTAGGAAAGCAAGGTTGATGGGGACACCTTCAGCCATGTGGTTGTGCTCCAGCCCCTGGGAAATGCCATCATGACTACCTGCTGGGGAAGAGGGGTGCCATGAGCCTTGCAAGGAAAAGATAAGTTGAAGACAGAGAGGTGCAGAAAGCTGTCTAGGGCAGTCAGCCCTGCTGAAAGGACCTGTGCATACAGGGAATCCTTGGGCTGACACAAGCCAGTGGCACACTGTGATTGAGAACATACAGAAATTGGGAAAGGAGCTATTTTAGGAAGAGTGGCCTGCAGATCAAGCTCTGCTTGATGCAGGTACAGCTATCACTGGAGTGATGTCCAGTCTGGGACCCTTTCTAAAGGCAGATGTGGAAGAAAAGGAGAGGGACCAGTGGCTGGCCACCAAGGTACTCAGTGGTGTGAGGAGAGGCTGAGGGTGTGGGTTTGTTTCTTTTGGCAAAAAGGAACTCCAGGGTGCTCCAGTAGCAGCATGCCAGCAGCATGAAAGGATGGTTGCAGAGAGAATGAAATCCATCTCATCTCCAGATTGCCACAGTCCCAGCAGAGAAATAACAACCATGTACAGTGCTGGGACAACCTGCCCAAAGATGTGGCAGATTCCCATCCTGGGAGTTTCAGGCATTGCTATGTAGAGCCATGGCTTTAGTGGGTCAGTCTTGCTCTCCAAAGCTACACAAGCTGCCTGAAACCAAACTAGCATAGACTGAGAAGCCAGAAGCACTAGGAGCTGTGGGCTGGCTTTTTCTAGTGTTTGGGTCATGCAGAAGTGTCAGAACTGGTGTTATTTTTGTCTCACATGTTTCTTCTCCCACTTCTAAGTGACCAGAATTGCAACCATTTCGTTTCCTGACAGGCAATGTTTGTGATTTCTCATCCCCTCTCTGCTGTTGCCTCATGGCACAGAACACTGAGGCAGGGAAGGCAAACAAGAGTGCTGACCAGAGCTGGCAGAGCTGGGTCTGTCTCCTGAGCCAGCCCCTATCTTAGTGCAAATGCTTTCACTGAAAAGCACTAAGATGAAGAGATTAATCCTTTCTGGTGATAAACATAGTTGTATGAAAGATCAAAGTTAAATTTACTGAAGGAGCGTTTGCATGCCTGAGTTCTTATAATTGCTGCTCCAATAAGCACAGGATTCTGTCATTTACAGGATAGATAAGCATGAAGTTCATAGTATTATGCTTGGAAAATATTTCTGTAATATGATGGAGGTATTCTGTCATCCTTAGTACACAATTGCAAGGCAGAAAAGAACTTCGAGTTAAGAAGATTAACAGAAAGACAAAGAATGAAGAGCTTTAAATGATTTTCATTTCAAATTAACTCAGTTTCAAAAAATGAGCACCCTTTCTGCCATGTAATAGCTGTAAATCCCAGCGTCTGGAGAAAACATTTAAAATATTTGGTTTAGAACTGATTCATCCAGCTGTTTGGTATATGTTATCAGTGTTTCTTCTAATTAACAGTATCTTGGTTTGCTCTGTTTTTTTCACTGAAATGAAAGCAGACATCTGAGCTTGAGGGTTCATGCCAGCTAAAACACCAGCTAACTTATGTTGCATTTTTATTAGAAGAGTATTTCCAAACCTGCTGGAAACTATCCTCCCAGATTAAGTTGGAGAGTTTTAAATCAATGTATTCCTGAAGGCAGGCAGACAAAGGAGTGCAGAGACTCACTGAGACACTTGCACCCATGGACCCAGGAGGTGGGTGCAGGAGGAGGGCTGGCAGCAGGACACAGGACACAGGACACATGCTTCCTGCACCACTCCAGCTCCAGGTAACTAGGCAGGATCTCTCCCCATCCTGGGAGTATTCTGGAGTACCTCCAAGTGAGGTCTTCCAGAGTTCCGATGCAGGTACCCATCCCCTTTACCTCTGTGTGGGCCTGGAGGAAATCAGGGTCTCTTTTGGCAGATGAATGGTTAAAATCCTTATCCATGCTGCTAGCTGGAATGGGAACGTTTCCAAAAATGGGAGCTGGACTTCCTCAGCAATGAGAAGCCAGATCATGGAGGGATAGGTGTGTGAAGCAGAAAAACATCTTGGAGATGAGAACTAATAGGAGTTTAGTTGTGTGTTTTTACTAGCACACGTGGTAGCTGGGACTCCATTCAGTAAGCTTGTTAGTGGGAGCTGGGAAGTGCAGCAGCATTGTGCCTGCCTTGTTATGTCTACTGCTTTATGGGAGAACAACAATTTTCCTGGCTCAAAACATAGCATTAATGCTTTCCAGTCTTGCTGAGCTCTGTTCTTTACCCACCACTAGGACACTACCACAAATTTTTCACAGTAAGAGATGATGAATATTGAGTCAATAAAGCTACACATTTGTTTAACCTTTTTTTACCAGCTCTAATCATGACAGTTACATTGAAATGTAAGATTTTAAAGCATATTTTAATTGTCAGATGATAGGGGTTTATCATACAATTATTTAAGATGAGAATATAAACAATCTATTTTTTTTAATTAATATTCTCCTTTAGTATTAATGGTTTTTGACTAACCACATCTTAGCAGTCTGGTTGCTTTTTTTTTTTTTTTTTTTTTTTTTTTTTGGTCACTTTGTGTGCAAAGTTATCTTGCTGTCTCCTAGGAGCTCCCTGCTGCTGAGATGTTTTGACTGGAGATGGATCTGAGCCTTCAGCTCCTACTGCCCTTCTGAGACACCTGCCCTGGTTTGCATCACTGTGCAAAATCTTGCCATTCACAATAGGTCTCCCTCCAGCCCTGATGGAGTATCTGGTGTATTAAACACCAGGCAGGCAGGCTGGCAGCAGAGTCTTGTGGCTTTTTTTTTTGCTTTTTTTTTTTAATTGGTTGGAAACAGAAGTGCTGAGGTACTAACAGGCTGACTCCTGTTCTTACCTCTGCTGTCAGAGTGGTTCCAAAGAACTTTTATCAATATGATGATAGGTGCTTTATACAGAGAGAGTCTCTGCACTCCTTTGTATCCCTACCTTCAGGAGGGTTTAAAAATCATACTGGAGAGGTACACTCAGGCACTCCATCATGTTGGTAAAAGCAGAGTTTATCCTGTCAAACCAGAGTGTCTTCCTAGCAGGAGCTGCAGTGTGCTGAGGGGGCTCCTGGGGCACCTGGTTCATATTCCCTTTTCCCTACACTGAGGAAAGGAACCTAGGAAGCCAGACAGATCCCTGGCCTCCTCACAGACTACATTGTACATGGGGGCACATGGAGTTTTTTTCTTTACTTTTCTTGAACCTAACATCTTCGGTGGAAAAAGGACACTTTTCATCAAACGTTGTTGGGTTGCTTGGTTTGGGTTTTTTTGCTTCTTTTTTGTTTCTTTGTTTGGTTGGTTTTTTGCATTAAATCATTACATCATGTTCACTTCTCATTTAAACACTTGGGAAGGAAAGCTGACCACAATCACTGCTTTCTTTTTTTCTTGCAGTTCTTCTGCTCATATTGAAAACAGTCATTGATGGCATTAGGTGCAAATCCTTTTATGGTGATTATATTCCCTGAGTATTTTAAACTGTGTAGTTTTTAGGAAAGTGGAACTTCAAATGCTGTATGGGACAGAGATACCTAACTAGCCACTCTCACTTTATTTATTATAGTGGGTTTTTTCTTCACACAATATTACCAAGAATATTAGGTATTATCCTGACCTTTTTTCATCAGTCCTAGCTCTTTGTGTAATAAGATATCTCTCTCTATGCTGTACATTGACCCTTAGGTTTGCATTATCTGAGGATCTTGAGATTTCTGCCTAATTAAGTATTTTCTCACAAATCCACCTTTAAGAAGAAAGAAGATGAAAACTAAAAAAGTTCAGGATGCTCAGATATAACATGGAGAGGTTAAATGCAGAGCTCATTCCCTCTTTGTAAGGCCAGAGATATCATCTGAGTGTGAGGAGGTAAACTGATCTCTAAGCCCATTTTGGTTTTGGTCTTTCTTGCCACATGACTAACAAAGGCACCCAGCTGGCAGAACCCTTCCAATATGAGCCACCCCTTTCAGGTTATTGGGATAGCATCATCAGTGCCATTCCAATTAATATGATGCTATTGGATGGGTTCATTTTATAGTTGCCCTGAAATAAAGTAAAATTCTGAACTAGTAACATGGAAGACTCTAATGAGATCTGACAATAAACCCAATTGCACCTGTAGACAGCCACCTGAAGTACAGGTGTACAGTGGCACCTGCCACTGCCATCAATGAATAAATAAATAGCCTTCTGGTCCATACACCAATGGAGATAAGAGCAGCATTCTTCTGATCAGATGCTGACATCCTCCATATGATGAGACCCTGAGCTCCAAAAATCTATCTCTGCTTTGCTACAAAAATAATCCCTCTTGCTCAGGTGGGCACACCTGCACTGTAGGTTTATTCACACAGAGTAATTCCACCTCTGTGTCCTCTGGCTTTGATTGCCTGTATCTAGGCATTGGGTCATAAACCTGGCAAGAAGTGAGAATCCTTTGCCTAATTACACTGTGCCTCACACCATGGTCTCTGTGAGACAGAGGAGAAAGTGTTAATGATAAATCTTGGGTTGAAAGAGTGAGTCAAGCTGGGATTCTTCAGGGTGTTTTGGATCATCTCATCCCCAGTACAGCATATTTAAAACTTACTCTTCAGGGGAACTGTAGTAATAGATGAAATTAAAACAAAAAAAGAGAACAAAGGCAGAGTTTTGTTCTCATTTTCCCACCCTCTATTTTATTTAATGCCATGTGCTAACAGGTAAGCTGCAAACCTATAAATTTAATCGAGAACATTTAAGAACATAGAACTTAGGATGCTGGAACCTCTGAACATTACCTTCCTGGTGAACCAGGTTATCAGAGATACATAACCTAATACCTGCTCATTTCTTTCAAAAAAGAAAAGTACAGTTTGGTTTGGGAAATGAGATTATGTATAGAAACACAAATGTATCTTTTCTTTTTGTTTATTATTTACTGCATATAATTCTCTGTTGTTCTGACTCCCCTTACAGTGTTTGGCTTACTGGAGATGTGACTCCAGAAGGACTGAAAACCTCATGAATGCCCAAATGTTTTACTTTACTCAATCCTCAGCTCTAGTGTCTTGTGCAGTATTTGGAAGCCCTCTTTTGCTCCCACAGAAACACTGAAGTGCCTCAAGTTTAGAAAATATTCTGGTGGCTATTTAGTAATGTTTGCTCCTTCCCTGGAAGACAAGTGCTTAGATTAACTTGTGGCAAATTAGTCTGATGATTTGATTTCCTTGTTTTTTTGATCTCAGCCAATGATGAGAGAGAATCATTATCATAGATTTCCACTGAGGTGACCAACACCTGCAGTATTTCAGAGGGTGCATTTGTCTGCAGCTAGCCCTGTTTACAGATATCTGCTGCAGAACTTTGCCTACTTTCCAGTGAGCCATGAGGGATCATTTGCTATCCAATTTTTTTGTTACTTTTGCCATTCTTTTGTACAGTTAGTATTCTTAAAAAAACATTTCAGCTGGGCCCAGCAACTTTCTCCTTTTGATAAGAATACTATAATATCAAATACTTCCTAATCTTTTGGGTTCTTCATCCTCTGCTCCTCACTTCCTCAATATCTTCAACCCAAAGCTTTCTAAAATCCTAGTAAGACTGTTGCCTTTTAAATTGAAGATTTAGACATCTACTTTGACATTTAGCCTGACATTATCACCTCTTTCCAAAAAGGGGATTGGTATTTAGGCTTCCTCCTTTCTACTCCCTGAAAGCTCTGTGGCTGTCCTCCTTTCCCACAGAGCATGTGTGTATTGTGGGGGCCAAGACCCTACAAGTCACATGTGGAATGCTTAAGTTGAAGAGATCATTGTCCTTTTTTAGACACAGCCTTGCAGCCAGCCATGTCAGCACAGATACCAGATTTGTATGGAGCTTCATGTAGTCAGAGTTCCAGGAGACAAAGGGCTCCTTTTCTAAATATATAAACCATATCTTACAATCACAAAATGGAAAGTATCTTGATATTTTTAAATCTTCTTAAGGCTAAGACATGTTTTATTGGATCTCTGAGTCACCAGTTCATCTCTCTCTCAGTGTTCACTGTGTTTTTTTATTTGAGAGGATTCACGTTCCTCCCTCCAAAAGGAGTTTTAAAATGAATGTATTTTAATGACAACCTTGCCTGGTGTGGCATCGGTGGTCCCTGCCCCTGCTTTTGCTGCAGACATCATTACCAGGGACAGAAAATTCTGTGGCAGGAACAATTGCAGCAGTGGTGGTGGAAGAGACCAGGACAGCCACTCTGCCACTCTCTGATTACCTCTTCCTTATCCTCCAGAGTGAGCTTCATGTGCCAGACAACCAAGCAGTTTGTAATGGAAATTTTGCAGTGTTTTGCTTCAAAGGTGTCAAGCTGATGGGCCACCTGATGCAGAGCCTTCATCCATTTTCAGAAATGGATGGACCTGATAGAGCACGTCAGGAACGCAGATAGAAATGTCCTTATGAAGACCAAAGACTAATTAGCATTTAAACTGTTACTCCAAGCAAGCTTATTGTAAGCCATAGCAAATTACTGAGCAGTTGTACCAAAGCAGCAACACAGTATTAACCCATGAATACAGCACCAATCCAGGACCAGTCCTGGGAGAGCCTGGCTGTGCATGGCTGTAATGAAGCTCAGCAGGGACTAGGCAGGGTTGTTGATTCCTTGCTTTTTACATGCCTGCACAGACCATTCTCTGTGACTTCCATTACCTTCAACAACTCCCTGCCTTTTTCCAGACAAGTTGGACCTAATCTTGTGTGAGTGGCTGTTACCTGAGCCAGCTAGGACTGCTCCCTATGGAGTGGCTGTGATCTGCTCCTGCACTTTGAAACCTGTTTATTTATATACCCTGTAGTTCCTTTGCCCAAGTGGCAATTGCTATGTTTTCCAGTAAAGCCCATTCATAAAGAAAAACAGAATACTATCTTATAACAATAAATAAAGCTCCAAATTAATATTTAAACACATTAACTCCCTTTTTGCCTCCCCAGCCTTCAATGTACAGAAGGGCCTTTTACCACTGAAACACTTAAGAAGACAATGTGGTGTTTAATTAGTCCCTTCTGTAGGTGAAGAACTCAGACTAGGACACCTCTGTAAAAGCTCCCCCCTGTGCAACAATTAATTTTGTATTTCAGCAACAGCTCTGTAAGATCTGGGTTCACTTCCCAAAGCTGAGTCTCCAGTGCATCCCCTGGGCTGATATCCAGCTGTGCAGAAACCAGCTGTGAAGCTCCTTTCTGTATCTAAGCACCTTAATAAGGTCCTCAAATCTGGACAATTTGGAACTGGCCATAAGATTTTCTGCAGAGAAAACCTTTGTCTTTGCAGGATTCGTCTTTGTGGTGTAATACAGAAACCCCCCCCCCAACAAACCCCCTATCCTTCTGAGCTATCGTTATGTTTACCTACATATTTTAAAAGAAAGGAAGGAAGAAAAGCTTTTTTGCAACTTAAGCTTGTTAAAGGACAAAATTAGTTCCATCTCCTGCACCCTCTCATGTCATCCTATGCTCCACTTCTGCCATCTAATTGTCCTTAATATGCTGCAATTCTAGAAACACCAACACAAAGAGCAGGCTAATCCAGCCAGTTGTGTTGTTTAGAAGCTAAATATTTTGTTCCTCCAAAGTAGAACCAAAACGTAAAAATAAGCCCTTTAGAATATGAGTAGCTGCTATGTTACAGACTCCAACACTACTTCTAGCAGCCAAAAGTGGAAAGCCAAGGGCATGTTCCTTCTTTGCATGTGTCCTTTGTGCACTACATGTAACAGAAAAACATTTTAGCTTTGTGCACTCCTTAAAGCTTTTCTTGGAAACAACTTTTTAAAATGAATGAAGAGATTTTACTGTTTGTGAAATAGATGGAATATCACCAGGCACATTTCTGGCTATGCAAATGAAAGAAACAAAATGCCTCTCATCAAACAAATATACAGCTTTATTAGAGCATGTTTCTATGTTTTGAACATGCAATGGTTTCACAATTTCTTTTTTTCTTCTGTTTTCATTCCTGTACACCTATTTAAAACAAAATGAAACAGAACCAACTCCACATGAACAATTGAAAAGTATGGGCTATATATTCCAATATCACAATTATGTGAAAAAGCAAAACTCAGGATATCTAGAAAATGCCTGGAATCCAAATACTGATGAATAGTGTTTGATAGTTTAATAACTGATAATTTTATTAAAGGAACTGTAGAAAATTCGCAGGCTACATTTATGCCAACAATCCCAAAGTGTAAGCCTAGATTTTGTAACATATTTGGAATAAACTGAAAATAATAATTTTGAGGCTGTTTAATTTTTTTTTAATATATTGGTCATTACCTAGCTTAATTTTATAATCAATATTAGTATACATTTGCTTTCTCATTGCCTTCTCTGTTTGAATATAAAGTGTAATAGAAAAATAACTCAAATCTGCAAACATAACAGTTCTGTAAGCACAGCTAGTTGCTTTTTAATACTTATTTTATGTACAAAGAAAGCAGTAGCACAAATAGAAAATTTGGAATAGTGTACTTGAAACACTTGCAATTTCAGTAACTGTGAATTACCTCCTTGCAAAGTATATGCAGCACACACAATGTGAACAAATACACACACACGCAACACCACAGCATGCTTTTATTTATTTTTTTTTTTGGACTAAAATAATTCACAAAACTGTTACCCATAACCAGCAAGAGCTGTAGTCACATCTGCATACTACTGGTGGTCAAAAAGAGAGTCTGTTAAATATAAGCCATTTCAGAATCTTCAGAATCCTGTCATTTGGGCTCTACTGCTTTGGACAACAACAAAAAATTCAAACAGATTGCTCTCCTGTAGAGCAGAAAACAATGACAAGAAATGTAAGAGAAAAAATGAGATTTTTCTTTAGTGACAACAACCCTCTTTTTTTTTCCTTCCTTGTTATTCTTCCTTATTTTACTCTTCCCTATTCTTTGCCCAGAGCAGTCAGTGGTATGTCTGAGAGCTCCCAGGGTGGATGTTGGGGTGAGTTTGGCCTCGTCTGGCACCAAGTTCTCCTAATTTTTGTTGCTATTATTGCAACAGGCATGGGGCCATCACCATCCTCAGTGTAACCAACACTTGTGGCCTTGTTTTGGTTTTTTTTTCCTCTCCTCAAGCAATTAGGAAAGCAATTATCTTGTTCATCTGGTTATGGAGGGAAAGAGAAACCTACTACTGAAGTTCCTCCTTGCAAATACAATCAAGCACGTTAGGCAGCCTTGTACCTATCCCACTGCTCTAGAGAGTGAGCTGAGGGAATGACAAGGGTCCTGTGTGTGCCAGGGGAATTCCTGGATTTCAGGATCCAGACAGCTCAGAAGCACATTTCTCAAAATGATCCTTAGGACTTTAAGACCACAGCAAAACTTATTCAAGGAGGTTTAAAACCTCATCTCTGGGGTAAAAGGCAGACTCCACGACAGGACTGATCAGTATTATTTACTATCTGTAGGAACTACATTAGACTTGGTACGTATGACAGTGAAATCAAGCCCACCTTGAATGCTTTGCAATTAGTACATGGGGTGCAATGATTTTTTACAGAATCATAGAATCATAGAATCCTTGGGGTTGGAAGGGACCTTGAAAGATCATCTAGTCCAACCCCCCCTGCCAGAGCAGGGCCATCTAGAGTACCTCGCATAGGAACGTGTCCAGGCGGGTTTTGAATGTCTCCAGTGAAGGAGACTCCACGACCCCCCTGGGCAGCCTGTTCCAGGGCTCTGTCACCCTTACAGTAAAAAAATTTTTCCGGATATTCAATTTGAACCTCCTGTGCTCCAATTTACATCCATTACCCCTTGTCCTATCACTGGTCACCACTGAGAAGAGCAATTTTGAAGCCCATATTGGCATGATCTGACAAAATCCCACAACCCAAACAAAAAAACACTGACAATTTTTTATGTTCCCAGAAGACTTGTAAGTTTGATTTTCATATCTGTGTCCTGGAATATACTGATCCTTAAGCTTTTACTGAATAATCACATTCTCACAAATTTATGGGGCTATTTGCTTGTGGCTTGATCCTAGCTGTCCTAGTGAAGGAAAAAAAGGAAGATCCTACCTATAAAGCAAGTGATTCTGGCAGTCACAATGACTTTTCTTGGTGTGTCAGTTTGTAACACTGCTAAGCAAGTCACAGTTTATCATACTTATCAATATATTTTTAATTAGCTAAAAAAGAAAATCAAGATAGGTTCAACAACACACACACAAAAAAATGCTATGTAACTTCCACCAACATGAAGGGGAATCTCACCCTAAAAATGAAACCTCACAATATACATACAGACATTGACAGCACTGAAGGATTTGCCCTAAATTTCATTAACAGAAAACTGCAACACCTTTAGAAGATAAAGCAGTATGATCAATTGCATTCCTGATAACTCATAGGCGGTTGAACCATGTTGCTTATCTGGACAGTCAGGACTTTCTCTCAACTTTTTTCTTCTTGTGTTACAGCTAAATTCTGATCTTCCTCATATCATCTTTCTTCCCTGTGACTCCATCAGTCAGTCATGAGAAGTTTTAGGCATTAACACAAGAGACTGGACTTACACAACCACATGCCAACTACACTATTTTTACTGCTTTGAACAACAAGCAAACAATGCACTTAGTATTTTAGAGACAAGCAAAACAATAAAATTGAAATAATATATTCTATTTAGAAAAATAATGGCTTTATTGTTGTCACAACTTCCTGATTAGTTGCCCAAGTCCTAAATACCTTCCAGAAAATAATTTATATGCTGCAGAATAGCTTATTGAGCAATGCGGCAAGTTTTGCCTTACGGCCATCTTAAGTCATTCCTTGTCACCATGACTGATGTCTTTGACCAGCATAAAGTGCAGTGCCATAACCTTCTGTAGTGCTGTTTGGGGTCTGCAAACCCTGCCTGCCCCGGGGCCTGTCTCAGGTTGGGATGGGGATGAAACTGGTCGATTTGGAGTGGGGAGACTCTCTCCAGGTGTTCAGGGTGTGCGTTGGGCTTCTATTGTTGGTAAAAGAAGTCTGTCGTCTACTGTTGCTGTTTGAATCTTCTTTACTCAGCGTTTGCTTTATTTTTTGGCAGCAAGGGAAGCTCTGTATGCAGTCTTGCAGGAGATGCCCACTGAAGAACATGTAGATCCACGGGTTACAGCAACTGTTCAGGCTGGCCAGCAGAGCCGTGACCGTAGTCGCGGTGTTTTCAGAATCTGGGGAGGAGGGAAGAAAGTGGTTAAGTCATCAAAAAAACATCTGCACCATTCACTCAATTGCTTCACTAACTGCTGGGTGAATTATCCTGAAGAATTCTAGTTCTAAAAGTTGAGCAGCAGCAGCATTTGAAATTAATACTGTGGACATAACCAGGAAAGTTCTTATTTATGTAAGACTGTCACTGAAGTCAATGGGAATTTTTCTGAACAGGCTTGAAAAATCTGTGACAGAAGAAGTCATGGGACAATTCATTCACATGGATGCTTTAGTGCTGTTTATATATGCGTTGATAAGATCGCAGTTTAAATACTGAACCATTTTTATTCAGACTTCTGTTCTAAAAATTGCTTACCCTGGGAGGCGGTGGCAAAATGCCCACTGATTTCCCACTGCTTCCAGCAATATTGATTCTTGCTGTATACTTTCACATGCTGAAAAATGTTGAATGCTCAAGTAACTACTGGCTCATGAATCAAATCTGTATTTCAGAGGCTGAACAAATTTTACTTAAGGGAAAACCAGAAGTTAGCACTATGCCAAAAAAACAGTTCTACCTTCAATAACTAGTTAAATTATCAAGTACTCTAAATATATATTTAGTCTATTCAGTTATTAGTGATCTTTCTTTGTAAATATTGAATCTCCAAAGAAGTATAATTCCTGTGTTACACTGTTCTATTGATTTAAAGAATCTCTTCAAACAAACCTATCAAGTCCCCACCTGTTCAGTTAGGTGTCTTTTGAAGAAGAAAAATCACCTCTATTTGTGTACTGCAAGCCTTAATTTCTCTGTAAAGACTTGCATTTTAGGCTTGAAATTAGTCCTTGATCTGGGATATCAATGCCGGGATAATTTTGTGATATTAAAAGAAGTATATCAGGAAATTATGAATTACAACATTTTGATTTGCTGCTTTCTATAATGAAGAAATAGGAAGTATGTCACTATGTTGCCTTCCGTTCCTTACATAATACCTAATAGACTCACCAGTTATTTTTATTCAGATTTAACAGTGGGACAGCTATCTCCAAAATACAAAATTGCCACTCCTTTGTGAGGACTGGTGGCTGACTGAAGGGGCTACTCAAAGGTGACTGCCTTGCTGAGGGGAAGGGTTCAGGGTGTGCTCAACCCCGTCAAAAGACAGCAAGGAAAGCACAAGTAAGGCAGTTACAGGAAAGAAGACTTACTAAGTTCCCTGCTCACTTGCATACACTTCGCACAAAACGCTCCTAAAGTTTTATTTATCAGCAGCTTAAATGTCCTTAAATGTAAGAAATATTAAATGTAAGAAAATGGGTCCGCTCACAGCGGATTTTTCTGTTCCAATCCGACAACTTTGCTCTGGATGAGAAGGCAGCGGCTGCTGCTGCTTTCCGGAGGTTCCAGCTGCCGCCAGCAGCCGCTCCGCCCCGGGGCACTCCGAGCCCAGCGCCGCAGCCGCAAGGTCGGGGCCGCCCCGTCCGAGGGTGCCAGGGGTTCCGGGAGTCCCCGGGGCTGCCTCTCCGAAGGCACCTGCGGGGCGGAGGACCTTTGGCCGCTACTCCCCGAGGGCTGGGGAGGGCGAACAGAGGGTCTTTGGCCGCTGCTTCCCGGCCGGGTGAGGGTACGGATCAGCCAGACGGCGAGGAGGGGCTGCGCCCCGTCTCTCCGACGGAGATCGAACCGCCCCGGGAAAACCGGCTGTGCCCCGGAGGACCCCCGGGTATGGGACAAGCAGCGGCGTGACCCTCCCCCGGTACCCGTCGGGGCGTCCCCGTCACCTACCGACCCAAGGGAAGCGCTGGTCCCAGACGGACCACATCTGGATGGTGAAGAAAGGCGCCCAGCAGACGACGTACGCCGAGACGATGACGAAGGTCATCTTGACGGTGCGGATCTTGGCGCGGGAGATGCTCTTGACGCTGCTGACACAAGGGGCGAGCAGCAGCCCCCGCCGGGGGCCGCCGCCGTCCCCCCGCCGCCCTCCGCTGCCCTCCGCCGCCGCCGTCGGCCCCGGGCGCGTCTTGCCCCTGACGTTGCGCCAGATGCGGTAGCAGATGAAACCGTAGCAGGTGACGAGGATGAGGACGGGCGCGACGAAGATCCCGCCGGTGATCCAGGTGATGTAGGCGCGGGGCCCCCAGGGCATAATGAAGTGCGCCCAGCAGTCGTAGACCTGCGAGCCGCGCTCCACCTCGCTGAGGGAGAAGATGAAGTACTGGGGGGTGCTAAGCAGCAGGCTGAGCGCCCAGGCCGCCGCGATCATCCCGTAGGAGCGCTTGGTGGGCTGCTGCAGCGTCTTCAGCGGGTGGCAGACGGCGATGTAGCGGTCGGCGGTCATGGCCACCAGCATGTACGCCGAGGCGAACATGCCGAAGACCTGTAGGTGCTTGACGACGCGGCAGAGCCCGTCGGGGCCGTGGAAGCGGTGAGTCACCTCCCAGCAGAGCTGGGGCAGCACCTGGAAGAAGGCCACCACCAGGTCGGCCAGGCTGAGGTGGCGGATGAAGAGGTGCATGCGGGACGCCTTGCGCGGCGTGCGCCGCAGGGCCAGCAGCACGCTGCCGTTCCCCACCACCGCCACCGCGAAGGTGACAGCCAGCACGGCGATCTCCAGCTTCGCCAGCTCCTCGTCCCGCCCGAAGGGGTCCCAGTCCCCCAGGCTGCCGTTGGGCGACCCCGACCACGCCTCGGGGCTGGGGCTGCTGTTCCCGCCACCACCGCCACCGCCGGGCTCCGCCGCCCGCCACCGGCTGCCGTTCCCCGGCGAAGGTGCCGCCCGGGGGGAGCCGGCGCCGCCGGCGAGGCGCATGGAGAGGGCTGAGCGGTGGGGCCCGGCCCGGCCCGGCCCGACCCGACCCCCGCACGCCCGCTGCCTCTCCTCTCCGGCGGCGCGGAGAGCCGGGCAAGGTGCCTTTATCCGCCTCCGCGGGAAGCGAGGCGGGGGGGAGCTCCCGTGCCAGTGGCTGCCCAGAGCCTGACGCCAGCCCCCTCCTTCCCCGGTTGCCACCGCCCCCGGCGATGCGGGAGGCTCGTCCCGCCGCGCCCGTGAGGCGAACGTCCTGCCGGGGCAGCGGGGCAGCTCCCGTCGAACAGGGCGGCTCCGACGGGGGAGCGGGGTCCGTCCCTCTCCCCTCCTTCCCTGGGGCGGCAGCGGGAAGAGCCGCTCGGGACAAAATGTTGCTGCCCCTGGGCTCCCTCACGGCCGCTTAACGCAGCACCTGAAAGTTTAACTGAGAATAAAAACGTTGCCGTAACCACGCAGATCAGAGCTGTCAGTATCGCTCCTGAAGCCGCTTCGATCCAAGGCAAAGGGGTTGGTCTATGGGGAGTGCTGGTTTGGCTCTGAGAGATCCCTTCTCAGCTTTTGGCATTTCAGAGTCTCAGCAAAAAGCAGACCCCGTCAAAGTGAATGATCGGGAAGAGTAGGGAGGAGTGTGAAAGCAACCCACTAAACTTAATGTTTTTTAAGATTTCAGGATTTCACCTTGGTCAAAAAATGTCATCCAGACGTTAGCATTTAGGTCTAAACCACATGATTCTGCAAGTGCAATCACAACCTTCTGACTTCCTGGAGAGCTCCTGGCAGTGGGTCAATCAAATCTCTATTTGAGATCATCTCAGTTTGAGCTGAAGAATTTTTTTCCTGTTGGTAAAGTGGACTTCGTGAAAGTTCTGGTCTCATTGTCATGAATGTGAATTTACAGCTTGATTTCATTGAAACCTGAACTTGACCCTTCATTTAGAAACTTCTTCCTTCAGTCACACAAAAATGCATAAGATTACAACAAAGAAATATTACACTAGATGCCAGTCCTACTTGACTTTTAATAAAACTCTCTGGGTCTGCTCCTATGTGATCACAGTTAAATTTAGTTCAAAAGAGCTGTAGGGTTTTCCTATCTTCCTATAAGAAAATTAAAGAATTAAAGATTAAATCCTACTTCTTTGATTAAAAATATGTTTCCAAAATTTTTGACTCCAGGAGAGTCTTTCAGCTTAAAATACAAGAAAATTATGTGCCTCTTACCTTGCTAGATTTGTGCAAGACTTTACTCTGTCTTTTTGCCTTTTTCAGGGCACTTCAGCCTGTACTTGCAGCCATGCCAGCCTGCTGCTGCCTTTCTTTTGCTTGGGGGTCAGTGGCAGTTGTCTAGGACACTTGTTCCTACAGTGCAAATGATTGGCATGACCTTTTCCATACAAAGCTGAAAAAAAACAAACAACCAAGAAACAACAAACAAACCCAAAATTTGGAATAGAGACAAAAAAAATTACTGTCCTAAGTTTCCAGCAAAGTTATTTCTTTAAAGGTACCTTTGTTCCAGAGGTGACATTTTTATGTGCATTATTCAGAGCTTAGTGCCTGTTCCATCTTACATGGTGAACATTACTGAAGGCACAGGCAAGAAATTGAAAATCTCTGGAGTCACAAACTTTGTAAGTCAAACTGACATTCTCACACACACAGGTTACAAGAGATCTGTAAGGTTAGCTTAGCTATGCATTGTATTAGACCTAGGAAACCTCATGCACCACACGACACATCAGTGTGTGTGACTGCAGGGTTCAAGTCAGACAGGGGAAATTCAAGTCTCAAAACAAGTCTCAAAACACTGCACAGCTGCCAAGGCCTCTTTCACATCTAAAGCATTTATACCCTGTTGTGAGAAGAATTCCTTGTCTGTCAGACATGCTGTACAGAAGCTGAGCACTGCATAAGCAAATGATCTTACTCAAGAAACTCTGCTAACAGGTTTTCTGCTGTGCAAACCATGCAGGGATCATAAAGTGCTATTCACTACGGGACATGTCATCCATGAATAGAAGAGGTGAAAGTTCAGGTGTGGCAAAGATATATTTGTAGCAGCCAGGCACTAAGATAAGGGTAGTTGCCTTCATTCAGAGTACTGAGAGTTTGCCAAGCCTGCATCATGTCAGACATATCCCTTTCCATCCCACACTTTTTTCCTCTGAATAGTGTTAGGAATGCTTCCAGAGCAAAGGGCTGGAAAGTTCCTCAGAATCATTGCACCAGGTTGCACCCAGTGATTACATGCAATGTTAAGCACAAAATTGGTGCAATATTTGCTGCATTGTACTCTTTCAGACAGAAGGAACCCAGGGCTAGTCTTTATTCCTCTTTTTTCCTCTTCCCAGAATTAGTTAATATGGATGTTTGTACTGATAATACATCTAACCAGGATGCTGCAAATTATTTCTTTCAGTGGACCTAGGTAGTTCAGCAGAGTGTTTTAATTATGTTCAGTATTTCAATCATGTCCTACTGCTCTAGATCCCACCTAAATGCAGAATTCTTGATAGTTTAATCAGCATCTAGTCTGATCTTGTTTTCTTAATTCTACCAGTATTGACATATAGTGGAGACCTTAATAGAATGCTATTGTCCAAGCAGTGCAGTTTTCAGTTCTCCAAGTAGCGGTTCCTTATGAAACTGAACAAGTGATGCTCTCCTAGCTGACCAGACATGAAGAGGGTTCCTCGGGCCACAGAAAGCTGTAACATGGAGAGCAACTTGGGAAAAAAATCAGTTAACAGAAAACTTGTAGAATACTCTTCTAAAGAGAAAAACTGTTGAACATCGTTGTCCTGTGGCTGACCTGGAGCTCAGCTTGGAGCTGAAGTCTCAGCAAAGAAAATTGAGATTGCTGTTACAAGAAAGCTTTATTTGTTATTTGTTTTCAATAGGCACACAGCTTTCTGTAAAAACATCTAAGGGTGGCAAGGGTTCCTACTATAGTCTCTGCTGGTATACAGGTTTCTGTAGCAGTGCTTAAAGGTTGTCAGATATCTGTGTGTTGCATTCACTGATGACTGAATGACTTCTGTTAAATACTCAAAAGCCTAATCTGAACTTGACCTGGTTTGTTGCCAAATGAAGCTGTTTTCTTTTCCATCCCTTGCTGCTGTGGTGGTGACTTTTGGTGCTTTTAGGCAGGCTTAGCCTCTTCTTCCATGGCTAAAGAACTGCTTTGGGCAAGTTGAGGGCTCAGGATTTAAATCCTGGGAAAGTCAAAGTCTCAAGATTTCAGTCCTGGGAAGCTGATGATGATTTGTATTCTGCAAGATAACTTCACCGAGAAGCATGGAGCTTTCATCACAATGCTCTTCAGGAAAACTGTGAGTTTTGAGTTGTAGCTACTCATAGTCAAAATGTGACTGCCAGGTTTTGTAAAGAATTGCTCTAGTCATTAGAGTTGCAAAAAAGCAATGAGAGCAAAAGGTGAAGGTCAAGGTTTTTATCAAATAAATGCATTATGCAGGATAAGGGTTAAAGCACTGCTAAAAAAGGAGGTCTGTTTATTTGTAGGCAATTCATCTGCCTTGTTAAACAGCACATAAGCCACCTACATAGGTATGAACAGCTGTCTCCTCTGAGCTGTCTCTAGGTTTGAAGTATCTGTACTGCTCCCTTCCACAGGCATTATTTAGTAAGGCTGAATGTGGTAGCCTGCCCCAGAGACCCACAGGACTCAGATGCTACAGATACCAACCTTTAAAATCACAGCTGTGGGAATCAAGTACGGGAGGAAGCCCATGTGCTGAGTGAGGGACTGCTGAAAGCTTGGGGACACCAGGGAGGCAGGAAGATGCCTTGTTCATTTTCAGTTCCCAGGAAGGAAATGTCACCTGAAGGCCAGCAAGAGGTCATCGGGCACTCAAAGCATCCTCCTGAAAAAATGGCTTGTTTGCAGCCTCTATTGGGCTAATTGTTTTGGCTACCAGAGCAAAAATAAGCAGAGATTTGGCCCCAGACTGCCTTCAGAACAGATTGCCAGTCTAAATCCAGGGTTCTAAAAAGCTGTAAGATATGAGTAAGACTGAGAGCAAGCCCCCACTCTGGAAAACATGGAATTAAGAAACCTGCCATAACAAACAGGTCTTCAGGATTATCCGTCAGGATTCCAAAGCTCAGTTCATTGTCTGGAAACATCTAGAAGTGGCAAGAAAAATGCAGAGCATTATTGTTATACCCCAGCTTTTCCTTTGCTTATTAACTCAACCCTCATCCAGATCCAGACTTGTACACATAGGAAAGTGTGTCTGATCATCCCTGTCATACTGCTTTTCTTTCCATGAAGGAAATATATTCAAAGGGACATTAAAAGCAGTGCTGCAAAGCAGTCTGTGCATTGAAGTGTCACCAGAAGAATGAGCATGTTGCCCTCACTCTCTTTTGCTGCAGCTTTCCTGACCTGGCTGGGAGCAATCAGGGCCTTTGGCAGTCAGAGTTCAACCACCCCCTTGAAGAAATATTCAGATAACAGCTTCCTGACCTGTCTGGCTTTCAAGGCAATGAAGGAAATGGGCGTTTGGAGGGTAAGGATCAGCCTTCAGATGTTTGCACCATTGTGAGAGGAATATACCAAAAAACCACGGTGAAATCTCCTGCCTTTCCCCATTGCATCTTATTGCTCAGACCTTCAGCACCTCCAAAGCAGAAGAAAACCCACTGAGATAGTTAAATTAAAGCCTCAGCCAGAGAGGATCTTTTCCTTTGGCAGAAAAGGAAAAATTAAGAACTGAGATTCTTTGTGTTAATGTCTACCTTGAGAAATGGCAAAACCTCAGGCTTCCTAGACCTGGAAAAGACTTAATGTACACTTTGCATTTCTACAGACACTGTGTCAGTGTTTATGCTTAAAGCACATAATCAGTAGTTGTGTCTCTCACTTGTCTTATTTTAGAGAAGTTTAAAGCTCTTGTTGATGATACTTGGTAGGCCTTGAGCCAGTTTTTAAATGACTCCCATCTAGAGTTTCATTCCATCTGCAACCTACTGTTTGCATCACTGTATTAACACCTACCTTATGCTTTGTCGTGGCTTTCACAAGTTTTAATTCATCCAGTGACAATTTAATAATGACTTTGGGTTGTCTACTTGCTACCATACACTAAATCAAACCGAAGGAAAGTATTTTATGAAGTTTGGTGGCAAGAGTAATCAGTAAAAAAAAAAAAAAAAGTGAAATGAACATTTATGGTTATTCATGTGGTTTTTTCTTAGAAAACACTTCACACAGTGAGATGTGACTCTTACAAAAATATTTAATATGAGTTAAAATTCTCTTCAGGCACTGAGAGTAGCTGGAAGGAATACAGACAATCTATGGATGACATAATTTTTCTGAGGGATTTATCTGCAACAGACAATGACAAATAATACTAGGAAATAGTCCAAAATGTTTGTGTAAAAGCTAATCATTGTACAAAGTCACCTTACTTATTCCAGAATTATGCCAAGACTTGAAATCATATTGTATTTGAGAATATGCTGGCAGAGTGCTACTGCTTCTTAGTTCTAATTGAAAGACAGAGCCACTTAAAATGTATGGAATAAAGGGAATAGTGCTTCTCATTATAAAAAAATGTAGTATCTATCCTTAAGAAACACGTTCTAAGTCATTTATAATGAACTGATTTTGAAACCGTGTATGTCAGTGTTCTCCTGGTGATCATTTTGAAGGGTCTCCTAATACGGAATATTGGAGATAGATGCAGAATATTGATGCAACCATTACTGTAAAGGAAACACCACACAAATGTTCAGTATGGAAAATATTGTGGCAGCTGCATTCTCAGAAGCTTGAGAATTCACGTGCCTAACACCACAGTCACTTTATCACTGCTTTACTGAGAAATGGGCTGCAGTCCTTAAGGGACATTCATTGTTCTGCTTTCAACAGGCCTATCCTCTCAAGATAAATCCCAGTGCTCTCTGGAACAGAGCTCAGTAAAATGTTTTTATCACAGAATTGGAGAATCACAGTATGTTAGGGGTTGGAAGAGACACCTGGAGATCATCTTATCCAACTCCCCTACCAGGTCAGGTTCACCTAGAGCAGCTTGCACAGGATGGTGTCCAGACAGGCTTTGAATGTCTCCAGAGATGGACTCGCAACAACTTCTCTGGACAGCCTGTTCCAGTGCTCTGCTACCCTCAAAGTAAAGAAGTTCCTCCTCATGTTTAGATGGAATTTCCTATGTTAAAATTTGTGCCTGTTACCTCTTGTGCTTTCACTGGGCACCACTGAAAATACTGGCCCCATTCTCACATTAAAGAATTTCTTCTTAATGCCTAACCTAAATCTAACCTCGTTCAGTTTGAAACCATTCCCTCTTGTCCTGTCACTACATGCTCTTTTAAGAAGTCCCTCCCAGCTTTCCTGTAGGCTCCTTTGGGTACTGGGAGGCTCCTATGATAGAATCTTCTTGAGGCTGAAAAACCTGAATTCTCTCAGCCTGTCTTCATAGGAGAGGTGCTCTATCCCTCTTATCATCTTCATGGTTCTCCTCTGGGCTCACCCCAACAGGTCCATGTCTTTCTTATGCTGTGGGCTCCAGAGCTGGGAACAGTATTCCCAGTGGAGTGTCACAAGAGAGGAGTCGAGGGGAAGAGTCGTGCAGTGGTGTTGGAAACAGGTGATCTTTAAGGTCCCTTCCAACCCAAACCTTTCTATGAATCTATTATTCTATAAGCTGTTCTAGTCCTTGCAGCTGTGTGATAAATCCCTTGAGTGGATGAAACCTGACAATACAGAGTGTATTTCATCACTGCTTTCACACACAAGTTTAGATCCCTAAAGGCTGCAGATTCATTGCACTCCCTAACCTGGGCTATGGCATGAAGTGTGTTCAACACGCAGAAGAAGCAAGGAATACATTCCCTACCTGCTTCCAGTCTGTCTTCTCACATCTGCTGTCCCTGTCTGAGCCAGCAACAAGCTGACAGCAGACACTCTGCTACAGCCTGTTCAGAGATAAACCCAAATAAAGAGCATTATTGAGGAGAGCAGAGAAGGATCAGACATTGAAGAAAGCTGAAATACAGGGCAGGGAGATACATGTTTCCTGAAGCAGAGTCTGTAGGGTGATGTGTGAGAAGGTAAAAGGAGAATCCAAGCAGGGTGATGAGGTGCAGCCCTGTGTCTCAGGCACGGGCACAGCTGAGATACCCTGGTGCCTTTGCCTTCATTTCTGACACTGATGAGGTAGATTTGGGGGTTGAAGTAGACTGGAAGGAGCAGAGATGGAATGGGGAAATGATTAATAGTATTGAGATGGTGCTTTATGGTGTTTAGGTGATGCTAAATGGTATTTAGATTGAGTATCTTGGCTGCTGCTTTCCTTGTTTGTTTTAAATGCATGTGGGTGGAGAATGGTATTTAGCAGTCCTGGGTCAAATACAGCAAGGTTTGCAAATGGCTATAAATTAAATTGTATCATGGCAACTGCTTAGGTGGGGAGAACTTCCTGATGTTAATTACTGCAGCTTAAGGTCCCTTTGAAGTATTCTCACTATAGACTTTAAACTAGTGCTCTTTATAATTTTCAGCCCAAACAAATTGTCTAGCTGACGTTTTTAAGCAGTTTCTCATTGCTCTTCATTATCATATTTAGCAGCTCTGTATTGTATGACATTTTACTTGCTAATTTTATAACCAGAGCAAAAATTGTGTACTTCTAGGATAAAGAATGTTAATAAAGAAAAAAATTTTAGGGTACTAGCGAACCAACTGGCATGACAGGAGAGGAAAAGCACTCCCATGAGATACAGTCTATGCATAGTCAAAAGTGTCTAATTTTCAGTTCCAGGAATAAACATTTTTTAATGGCTTGGTAAGTTTTGCCATTACATTGCTTATGCTTAATTTGCCAGTAGCAGGATTAGTAAACCATGTGAAATGGTTTGTTTAGACTACAGAAAACAGGTTTTATGGTTTTATTTTTCTGCCAGGTGTTGTGGCAGAGTAGCTAGACAGACACCACATACAGATTGGCAGAGGAGGAAGGAGAATTTGAAATAGAATTCTGGAGTTAGAATACAACACACAGAGATTTCCTGAAATTTTCTTAGACTTCTAGAAGGGTTTATACATGAACCTTTTCAAAAGGAAAGAAGAAAAAAACTTGTGATTACAGAATCACTGAGGCTGAAAAGGAATTCTGAGATCATCAAGTCCAGCCTCACATCAGCTATACCATGGCACTAAGTGCCACGTCCAATCTCTCCTTAAACACCTCCAGGGATGGTGACTCCATCACTTCCCCAGGGAATCCATCACCCTCTTCATAAGGAAGTGCTTTCTGATACCCAACCTAAACCTCCCCTGATTCAGCTCCAGGCCATGCCCTCTCCTCCTGTCACTTGTTGGCTGGAAGAAGAGCCCCAACCCCACCTGACTACAGCCTCCCTTCAGCTACTTGTAGAGAGTGATAAGGTCCCCCTGAGTCTCCTCTTCTCCAGGCTGAACAGCCCCAGCTCCCTCAGCCTCTCCTCATAGGATCTGTGCTCGAGTCCTTTCACCAGCCTGGTTGCCCTCCTTTGGACCTGCTCCAGGATCTCAATCTCCTTCCTGAACTGAGGGGCCCAGAACTGAACACAGTACTCGAGGTGTGGCCTCACCAGAGCTGAGTACAGGGGCAGAATCACTTCCTTGGACCTGCTGGCCACGCTGTTCCTGATACAGGCCAGGATGCCATTGGCCTTCTTGGCCACCTGAGCACACTGCTGGCTCATGTTCAATTGATTGTCAACCATTTGCATTTGTCTGAAGCTACAAATAAGTCTTCTTAGAACTGATTTTACAGAAGGCTTCTATCAGTGGTTGCTCCCAGTGGCCTCTTGTGAATGCCTGCATTATTCACTGAAGAGAATTATGAGGACAGAATGTATAAGGAAGAGTGTAGTTCACGTAAAAATACAATAGTAATGTCATCCAAAACACTCAGCCTTCAAACATTGCACTTCTTAATTTTAAGACATTACAGCTGCAGGAAAGCCATGAAAATATGTGGTCTAAAACCACATTTGTGCTCAGGTTCTTAGGGAAAATTTAAGTAAATATGAGTTAAATACACCAAATAAAAAAAAATTCTTTAACATTACTGACTTCATGTTTAAATCAGCTTTTATTTCAGTCCTTCCTGTCTTCTGTCTAGAACATTGCAACAGAGCCTTGTATTTTTATTTGTAACACATATGCTCCTACTTGTGAGAAATCTGCTTTTCTCTGCTTCTTTCACCCTGAATAGTAACATCACTAACTTATTATCTCAAATGTTCAAGGAAATGTTTGTTCCTTGATTGAAAAAGTCATCATCCTTCATCTCTTTCTGTAGCTGTCACCACCACCAGTAGAAGAGGAGATCCAGTTAAGAAGGGATCATCTTATCTTCCTCAGGAAGCTGAGTCTGTTATTTTGGGGAGCAAGTGTATCCCCAGAGCTGCCAGAGAACTCACCTACTCTCTAGCCTATTGCTAGCAAAGTGCTTCAACAGCGTGTTGTAGGAGTGCTTTCAATTAATATTTATACTGTATTTCTGTTTAAAATTCATGCTGATTTGTACTAACATTACTTATTGTTAATTTCATTAATTAAGATGCATCAAGTGCCATTTTCAATTCCTGAACATAGTACAGTGTCTTCAGCCCCTGTAAGAATACAGCTCCTGCTGGGGTGTGACTGAGCATAGCACCCTTCTTACAGAATACCCCCTTCTGCTGCTTCATGATTGCCTTGTGCATAATAAATATTTCTAAGTTATAGAGCTAGCAGGTATCTTATCAGCAGAAATAAGAAGCTTTGTAGGGAAGTCTTTTCTGGCCCTCTCATTAGTGAAACTCTCACCTTTCAGGATACATACAGAAGATAACATAATCAGCAATCAGAAAGGAAAAGTTGCTTAAAATGGGTTTTCAAGGAACTTAGAACTGTCACCTTACAAACTGATGTAATAGATAATCACAGCCCAAATTAGTTTTAGGTCAGTGTTACCGAGGAAGCTAGCACAAGAAGTAATCAAGTCATTCAAACTTATATTCTGTAGGCTTAATGATTAGTGAAGGAGCTTTAGGAGGTTTTTTTTTAAATTATAAAATGTTGCAGCTTTTATGGTTCTCAGAAGGAAGCCTTGGATAGCTCTTTAAAATTAGCAGAACTAAATCTGGCAAATACTATATGAAAAGTCCACACGTTTGGGAAAATCTCTCTTTAGGAAGGAAAGGAGACCTTTTTGTTCCAGTATTCTGTGGTTTGATATCATACTCACTTACTAGGAATTGTAAGCTCTTGACATTCTCCCAGCTCTACATTTCTACCATCTTGTACTAAAATATTCTGATGCTTGGACATTACAATAACTTGGTTTCACGTGACTTTTAATTCCATTATTCTGTTCCAACTATTTCCAGATAGCTTAATCTTTGTATTAAAGGAAGGCTGAGCACTAGGAAGGAAACATTTCATTTTCTCATAAAACTCAGTGATGGATATAGACCTGAAATTTTGCTTTTATGACACGTTTTTTTATTCTGTTCCATAGAAATTCTTTTATGATTTGTTTAGAAAAATAGATTAGTAGAGAACATTGGCTTCATAAAAATATGTAAGAGAGTTCTTAATTTGCAAATTGAATGCAACCTGCAAACAGTATGTTGTAAATCAGTTACCTTTGCTCTTATAAAAGAGATATATCTTTCTCTTATTCTACTTTTTTTAAAAGATAATATAATATTATGTCAAGGAAATGTGATAGACAATGGGAAGACTTTTTAGCAAAACCTTTAGATTGTAAAAGACTATGGAAACAAAGTTTTACCAAACTCAAACAGATGAGAGGCAGGGCCACATTTTCAAAGCTTTGGAGCTTTAAAGGTTTGGACCAAATACTCAAGTGTAAAACTCTCAGATCTTGATTACTAATGAAAGATGGTTCTCAATTTGCTATAATTCCTGAAGAATCTAGAAGTGTTTGGACTTACTTAAACTGGAATTTTAACAAATTCCAGCAGAATTGCAAAAGACTGGCATAGGGAAAATATGAAGCTTAAAGCATCCACATCCTAAGAATTTTCTGTTGCAAGGATAAAGGCAGAATAAGCAATAGTTTGAGGGAAAATTACAATTTTTGTGAATGTATAGTAGCAGACTGCAGATTCATGAGCATCCCATTACCACAGGAAACAAAAAGGACAAAAAGGGACTTGTTAAAATCAAGCCAAGCTATAAAATCAATATGAGCCTTCAGTTCCCAAAATACTGTGAGAAAAAAAGGTACAGAAATTCCAGAGGTAAAGAACTGATTCTTCATTCCACCTTCTCCTCTTTACTAGGCATGTTTCTACAGGGAAGACATGAAAAGAAGTGAGGATAACTGCAGGGCACCAGTATGATTTTGACATGCATCATGCAAAAACATTGCCTGATTGCTTTGCACGTGGAGGAGATTTCTCTCTTAGGTGTTTGTTACCACATTCTCTTAGTAACAAAAGCATTTCTCTGGTAGGAATGCTTTTTATCTGCAGATGAAGCTATTTTTTCTTCAGTAAAAATAAATAGATAAAAACTAGGTTGCACCATACAGATCTCTTTAGACTTTCTGTAATCAAACCATAAGACAAACCCTGCAAAATATCATGCATATTGCACATTGAAACAAGCAGCTATGCAGAGCAATAGGAGGAAACTGAATGGGGTTTAATATCATTTCAAGTCTTGGTGGTTTTGTTTCACTTCCTTGAATGGGAACTGAATTTCCTGTAAGTGCATTTGGGTCTATGATATAAAGTCAGCATTTGAATAATAGGTGATTGGACAAGATACACAGGTCGGCAGGCTGAGCCATCCCATGGGTGTTCCATTTAACATTTGCTGAGGAGCATTTTCATGTGATGTAGTGACCCCATCCAAATGTTTGACATGAAGACTCAAGGAAATTAATTTCCTCCAACAAACTTAATAAATGTGTACAACCATAGGAAGGGGAGGGAGGGAAGGAAGGAAGGAAGGAGGGAAGGAAGGAGGGAAGGAAGGAAGAAAGGAAGGAGGAAAGGAAGGAGGAAAGGAAGGAGGTAAGGAAGGAGGTAAGGAAGGGAAATGCACGGGGGCATTTTCCCTTTCGTTCTCTTGCACAGATTTCCCATGTTTCTGGTTTTGTAAAAACATACAAGGACTTGGAGGAATCTGCATGTGCATTATAGATGTCACAGAAGCAACCTCCCTTTGTGCCTGCATTTTACAGATGAATATGTAGAATAGGCCAAGGGTTTTGAATTTTTATCAGTTGTTTGTAATTTGTGCACTGATTCAAGAAGGCACAGGTGTCTGAATACTCTGGGAGAACTGAGGTGCTTTCCCAAGTTAGGAACTCTGATAACCACCCCCTGCATAAGTGCTGCTTGTTTTCTGAAGTGACTCTGTGCAGTGGATAAGGAGCAGAGATGAAATGCACTTACAGAGATGTGAACTATTTGCCAGAATGACAGAGTCCTAGCACCTAGGGGACTGAACCAAAATTAGAAATACAATATCCTGATTCCTTTCTTCTGCCTATTACACTAATCCATGAGTCACTTGTATGAACAAGTGAAATCTGTCCTGCTTGTAATATGTGGTTTGCAGAACTCAAGCTTCGATTTGAAAATTAAAAAATAATAGATTTTTGCAGGTATGAGAATTCGGGCATGGGACTTACCTGGTAAAGTGAGTCTGGAGAGAGTCTGTAACAGGTCTGAGAGAAGGGAGTTCCTCTTTAAAGACTTCAAATCAGAATCCAAATGATGACACGAAGGGGCAATATGCAAGTATTTCACTGTTGATTGTTTTCATAATAAAAGGTCTTCCTGGTAAAATCCATTTAAGGGAGAGAATAAACAGAACTGTCACAAAAGAAATGCAGAAGTGAGCAGAGAGGGGACAAGAAACAGGCAAGGGGGAGGTAAAGAGAATAGGGAAAATTAGGGAAGACCAAACACAAATAGAGAACTTTGCCCACAATAATGAAACAATTAAATTTCAGTAACAGTCAAAAGATGGAGAAGAGACAAGATTTGTAGGTGACATCACTACTAATGATTTATATCAGTTGGTTTAATAAATTATATTAACTTTGTCTAGAATTGTGGCCTCATGTACTGACAATCACCAGAGATAGCTGAAACTTTTTTGTCATAAAGTCTGGCTGGCTTGGTTTTTGTCTATTTGCTGGCTGGGGTTTTTTAGAGTATATTTAGGAAATGTTAATCTCAATTTTTTTTTCATGATTTTGTGGAAAATCTTTAAGCCTGAATCCCTCAAACTTTTAAGTTTCCTGTGAAAAACTTAACACTGATAAAAGCAAAAAAAAAAAAGTCACTGAAAATTAACACACCCTTTTGCACAGACAGCTACATTCATCTCCCAAAAGAAGGTGGATCCTGCCAGCCCCCCACTTCTTTGCTCAGGGTTACCCCAAAGGCAGGAGGTTTTTTTACCACCTCTTCTCCAGTTGTGACTGTGGGTCTTCTAACCCCTGCCATCCTCTGGTACTACTCAGGGTCAGAGCCAGTTTTATCCAGGCTTTGTGGAGCTTTTGGTGCCCTGGCATACCAAGGAGGGAATCTCTGCACGTGATGTTTCAATCCTGGAGTGAGATGTGGTTCCCAAATGGCGAAATTGTAGGGTCCAGAGAAAACAAGGCTCAGAAGTGGGAGATTCTGGAACATTTAGTCCTTCTTTAGCCTTGCTATATTAAAATTAAATAAAGGTTCTTCATTCTATCTTATGTGCCTACAGACACACTCTTAAGCAGCCAGATCTCCTCTGATACTTTTCCTTACAAGAGCCCTCTAAAAAAGGGAGCTTTTGGAAAGCCACAGCCCAATTAAGTAGAGGCTTTCCTGGTGAGATGTGGAAGAAGGCAAGAAAATGGCAGCACACCCTGCTGCATCATCCTGCAGGCACACTTGTCCTGAGCAGACCTCACTAGGCTGTGCCCAGCCCTTTCAACACCAGTAAATTTAGTGAAGTCACTGCTTGCCATGTCCCAAACTCTTAAACAGATTTCTTCTTTCAGTCAATTTCAAAAGATTGACTGAACCTCAAATACTTTGTTATTACAATTGATAACAGCCATAGCAATGGGAGGCAGATCCATTCATTATCCAAATGGTTTTGCAGACAAGCAGTAAGTATTATTTTAATTCCCTTATCAGTATTCCTGGTCATCTTTCAGTGCTGTATGAGCACCCCTGACCCAGGTTCCTGGGGTTTGAGATGCACCTGCAGTTTCTAGACTTTTAACACTAATATGCATGACTTTTTAGAGGATTTTAAGTAAAATTTCATATTAATAATACCAGAAACACAAGTTTTTGTTGTTGAGAGTCAGGTTGTTTCACAAATTAAAATTCCCATTTTTTTTCCCTAAAGTTACAGTCTTCATCATTTCTTCTTCATTACCAGGAAATAGGTAACCTTCTGCTATTAGTATATGTTGAAAAAACTAAGGTCTACCTTCTTGTGTTTCTTTGATGTACAGCTCTTGGCTAATTCACCCATTCCCCTCTTCTGCCTGCTCCTCCTGTTTGCTGGGGCCATGGAGCAGAAGGACAGTGGAGTAAAAGGAGAAACAAACATGTTTTTTCAAATGCTCCTAACTTTTATCTTGCAGAAACAATTAGCACTTGGTTGGAATGTCAGTCCTTCATGTCATCTGGGGCTCTGCTTGTGACCATCCAAGAGTTTAGCAAATGTTTCACCCATTTGTCATCAGGGTTGGCAAGAGCTGATTTGGTTGGAGCCCAGGGTTCAGCTCTTGCTTACACCTCTCAAGCTCTTACTCACTTCCTTTGGTGAAATCAAGGCTTTGCATGCATAGTTATCACCTGTAGTTCCAGAACCAACTTAGTCCAGTGAATTGGACTGTGGTCTCCCCTTACCCCTCATACATCTCTTCATCTGCTTTTGGGGGATCTTGCACTGAAGTTTCTACGTGATCAGAGACGATAGGAACAAGTTTCTTCAAGAGGCTCTAGAAATGCTGGACCATCCCTGTAGTGAAATGAGGCAATCAGGTGTGGCTAATTACGAGGTGGGAGGCATAAGCTTGTGCCAAGCTCACCATTTATGGGTTGCCCAATCCTGCTCATGGGCAGCTGGGGTAGGCCTTAATTGGGCACAGGTGGGCTTGGCACAAGCTCACGCCTCCCACCTCGTAATTAGCCACACCTGATTGCCTCATTTCACTGCAATCCCTGTCCATATTTGTCCAGTGTTTTGTTAAAATATTCAAGTCACACCGTGTTCAGTACAGGCACCTGAAAGTTTTGCTTGTTTATCCAGATACCAAAAGAAAAAAGCAGAACACCCTGGGCACTTGTACTATAGTGCTGCTAGCTTCCTTTCACTTAGGTCAAAAAGGTGTTTGAATTTTGTACCCTTTCCACTTCATGACACCACAGATTATCAAAGGTCTCCCATACTTTTCAGTAAACATGCATGATCCATTTAAATTCAGTAGCAGATTAAAATTAATTTTCATATTTGCATACTTGAGAACAGGACACATGTAACTTCTGAGAAATTAGAATAAACAATCTTTCTTTCCATGCAGCCTCCAAACTTAAGGACAAATCATCATAGAATGGTTTCAGTTGGAAGGGTCCTTTAGGATCATCCAGTTCCAACCTCTCTGTCATGGGCAGTGACACCTTCTTCAGGTTGCTCAAGGCCCCATCCAACCTGGCCTTGAACACTTCCAGGGATGGGGCAGCCACAACTTCCCTGGGCAACCTGTGCCAGTCTCTTACCACCCTCATAGTAAAGAATTTCCTCCTAATATCTAATCCAAGTCTCCCTTCTTCAAGTTTTAAACCATTACCCCTTGTCCTCTCACAACACACCTGTGTAAAAAGCCCCTCCCCAGCTTTCTTATAGGCCCCCTTCTGGTACTGGAAGGATGCTATAAGGTCACCTTGGAGTCTCCTCCAGGCTGAACAACCCCAAATCTTCTCTCAGCCTGTCTTCACAGGGAAGGTGCTCCAGCCCTCTGACCATTTCTGTGGCTCTTCTGTGGACATGCTCAAGGAGCATTATGTTCTTCAAGTATTCTCAACACTTTTTTTGCAGATGGTAAATTTGATGCCACACTTCTGGCATGAAGGACAACTTTTGTACCAAAAGTGACATATACCTGAATAGCTGAGTAACTCAATAAAAAAGTATATTGTTTTTTCAAGGCTAATACGAGTGTTCAGAAAGTTGGCTGAGAAGACTATGAGACCCTTTTGTCAGAGTAAACAATTATATTTTAAATCTGAGAGACTTCTCTGCTTGAATTTGACCTGACATTTCAAAGAAATGGACCTGCCCAGACACCTGCCTGTAGTGAGCTGGCAGTGGCAGAAACAAAACCAGCATCTCACAGCTGAATTCCCTGTACTCTGTGTGCATCAACCACTCAAGCTGTGAGTAGTTCAAAAGGCCAAGTTCACAAGACAGCACTTTCCTATCAGTGCAAATGTGTATACCAGTCCACAAATTACAGCAGATTTCTACACTCAGGGAAAAAATGGGAAGACTGTTTTGCCACAATCTGATGTAATTTGCCTTAGCAAATTGCATTATTATGCCAGGCAATCGAGCCTTGACTTTTCTGTGGGTGAAATTTTTTTGTTAGCAATGCAAGGAAAGTAAACAAGCATTAATACCACAATTCACTTTTGATCCAGCCATCACTTGTCTGTACATTAATTTAAGCCAAGCATGATTTACTAAACTGAAAGATTTCTGGGGGAAAGAAACTTCTTACTGAGATGATCATATGTATCAATCTCCAGACAAAAGAATGGTTCAAGAGAAGTTTGAAAATGAGGTGGTAAGTAGTCTACCTGGCATAAAAGCCTGGAGACCCTTTTCTCCAGACCACCCGCTCCACCAGCAGAGCAGTCACCTGCTGACTTAAGAAGGAATCACGCATAAAGCTAATCATAGCTCAGTCATAACTGTTTATATTTGAAACACCTCCACAACTGGATACAAAACAAATGCACTGCAGCAAAACACACACAAAACACAGAGAAACCCGTGACCTGGCACCACGAGCTGCAGTCCGGGGGTGGGGGGGATCTGAACACAAGAAAACATTTTTAACTCTTAGTGTGGTCAGACAGGTTACTCAGAGAGGTTGTGGAGTCACCATCCTTGAAGAGGTCCAAAACCTGACTGGAAAATGTCCTGGGCAACCTGCTCCAGGTAATCCTGTTTGACCAGGTGAATTGAACAAGATGATCTCAACAGGTGTCTCTTTCAACCTAAAGGGTTCTAATCCACTTGTGTAAGTACTAACACAAGCAGCTCATCTAGAGGGATAGTGAGTTCACACATCATGTCAAGCCTGCTCTCCTGTAACATCCTCTCTCCTGTGTGAAAGCACATCAGGAGTTTGTGCAGGTCAGTAGTCCCTGAGTCCCAGCCACCCATCTGCAGAGATCACAAGGCACATTATGAAAATAGGCTAAACCAGCTTAACCCTCTGCCTTAGTCTGCCCATTTATCTTAATAATTTTTGCTCTGGTTTCTTCCACTGTCTGTAAAAATCCTCAGTATTAAAGGCAATGCAGAGTCATTCTTTCCTTACTGAAAATACTTGGGGGTTGGGGGGTTGAAGGGTTAGGGTACAGCTGCAATGCAGTGTGTACTTCTCTTCCTTTCAATAATACTAATGTTCTGAGTGGAGTGCTTTGTTGGTTTTGTTTGTTTGTTTGGGGTTTTTTGTTTGTTTAAATTCCTCTTCATGGTCCTTGTTATCAGAAATAGTCTAATATTCATAAAACACCTCGTCCTCTTCCTAAGCAGCTTATGAAGTGCAAACTTCTCTCATGCTAAAAAAATATAGACTGCTGTCATGTAGACTTGAAGTACTGGATCTTTCATATAAGCTTGGGAGTAGAACAAGGAGTCATTACTGTTAAAGGACATATTTTGTGGCTGCTTGTTCTATTTTGCCTTTTTTTTTTTTTTAAATGTGTGATTATTCTGTTAAAAGATGAGAAATACCTTTTTATTTTCATTCCAGATTAATCTCCCCTACACTATTCGTCCCAAGACTCTCTGCTGATTTCTCAGAGAAGCCATTTCTCTAATCCAAATGCCCAGTTTCCTTTTTAGTGGTTTGTCCTGCATCTTAATGGGCCAGAACCTCCCTGTCTGCTCCTCTCACAGCTCCCCTTTGTAAAAAGCTGATGTCAGGATGGCTGTACTGCCCAGAGCAAGCATCTGGATCATTCCTTATCACTGCTAGTTGATGACACTCAAAGAGATCAAAAGTAGATGACTGCACTTTCTGTGTAAAGACTGCCCTGCATAATGTATTCAGAAGCCTTTGCATCCTCACTGCTTAAACTTATTTCCAGATCACTGGGAATACCTGAGACAATAAAGGTACCAATGGGCCTGCAAGAACTCACTGTGGAAACTGACCACTTTATTGCTTATTTCTGTTCCTTACTTTCAACTAGCCACTTATCCATGTGAGAACCTCCCCGTTTACTCCTCAGAATCTTATTTTTGATTCCTTTTGGGAGCACGACTTGTCACTCAGTTCCTGGCAGCCTGCAGAAAACAATGGGGTCCTTCAACAGAAACAGAAAAAGATATTTTTCCCTGGGTTTGATTTAACCCAATTATTTGTGTGTTGATCATGTGTGTTTTCATGAATGTTAATGAAAGTTTGTGCTGGGCAGTTGGTTCAGGCGCAGGACCTTCCTTATGTTGTTTTGAAATGACTCAAAGATATTTAAACTGGAAATCATGGAACTGAACAAAACTATGTATAAACTTTGTGACTACCCAAGGGAACTTATGTTCAGAGCAATAGGTAGCAAATTCATGACATTCAAACAGAACCAGCACAGGATATGAAAAGTGGGACTGCATAAGCAATGCTAATCCTATACTTAGCTTCTGACCTAATCTGATCCATGCATTAAAGTGCTCTCCCAATATCCTCTCGTCTCTTTTCAGTAACTGGGGACATCCCCAAAAGCCTGTGGGAAGCTGCTCAGAATAAGAGAGAAAAAAAACGAACTTTACAATGAAGATACAGAAATCATAGAGGAAAAACAAAGTAATTGCTGAGTCTGGAGGACACAATACTTGTCCTGCAACTCCTTATGCATAGAAGTACCTGAATGACTAAAATAAAGTTCAAGGAAAATGAAGTATAAGTTCAGACCTGAGTCATGTAGTTTATCAACAGGCAAATGATAAGGGGTTCCTAAACTGGTGCTGCATAGTTTAGGGTTGGAATGGGCGTGCCAGGGATTGGAAGGAACAGAAGCATTTATTTTGAATATTCTGATGTCAGCTGCCTTATTTTCGATCCAATTATGCCTGCCATTCACCATTTCAGTAAAGTCAATGTCATTTTTGCATTTTGGTTTTTGTTCATGACAGTTTTTCCCCCTGCCTCCACTCACTGGACAAGGCTTTTTGATGTACTGATAACACTGATGTACATGTGACATACTCTATATAAAGCCAGTGTTGAGAAAAGCTCTAATTTTCTATAATATGAAGAAAATATTTATGATGGGAAGTAATGGAAGTGAGCTTCCCACTTGAGTGCTTCAATTATCCAATTATCAGAAAGAAAGATCAGCTGAAAACATAAAGAAATGGGAGGGCATGAGGAGAATGCTTTTAGTGGTTTTCTGCTGGAAGGGTACTAAATTAAAAAGAAACCAAAACCAAACCCAAACAAATAAGCAAAAAAACCTACCACAAAAAATCCTCAACATAGATTGACAGAAACATAACAGCATAAACCAACAATTTGATTTATTGCCAAAAAGCTAAAACTTGTGATTTTTTTGTTTGCATGTTTGTTTTTTTAATTCTAATCACCAGTTAGCTAATTTTTTTTGTAAGAGCTATAGATGATTTGCGACTGTTATTGTAAAGCACTTGCTAGGCTTTAGGGATGCTAAAATGTTCAAAATGTGTGAATCTTTCCCAGTGGACACAGGTCTTATCTTCATCAAAGGACATAGCAAATAGATAAAACTGTGGTGAACACAGGCAGGCACACAGATATGATTTGGGCTTGTAAAATGGAAAAAGCAGGACTAATGTTGGTTGTAACAGCCTTTCAGTAACCACAAACCCCTGCTTTATGAAGTGATGACCACTCTGGTGCTAACTTGAACTCCACTGTTGAACGTGGTGGTAGTAGTCCCAACAGTGTCAGGCATCCCATTCCCAAACCTATGCCTGTCCTTGTAAAAGTGGTTCCCCCTGCACCTCAGCTCTGATATAAATTTAAACCAAGGTCAGACTAGGGTGGGAATGTCAAAGGAAAAGCTTTTGGAAGATGCATCCCAGGACCTCTCTTTCCTGTGTTCTGGAGAGGTCAGCCAT
Source organism: Calypte anna (assembly GCF_003957555.1). Taxonomy (NCBI): domain Eukaryota; kingdom Metazoa; phylum Chordata; class Aves; order Apodiformes; family Trochilidae; genus Calypte; species Calypte anna. The sequence continues at coordinate 32,865,747 of NC_044244.1, forward strand.
GGTCAGGACATAGCAGGAAGGGGCTGTAGTCTGCAGACTGCATAGCAGTACATAGCTGTATGGACATAGTCTGTGAAGGACAGAGTTTTGAGTTCCCCCTGTTCTAGTGGCCACCAGAGTGACCAGAAAACTGACCACACCGCAGTGAATGTTTCCTTTTCCCAGCACTTAATGTGCATCATGAAGTAATTTTTCAAAGATCTGTTTATTTTCCTTGACACAAGGCAGAATCACATCAGATATCCTTAGGAGTGTAAAGGTGGGAAGCCCAGTATGTGTGGGTGATAAGCAGAGCCAACAAGCACCTTCCACTTTTAATGATGCCTGATGCCCCAGAACATTTCCTACCCTCTCCTTTCACTTTTCCCTTTTCACTGTATGTGGCAGAAATGTTCAGCTTCACAGGAGTTACTGGTGAATCAACAGCCTCTGACTAGTCAGTAAATGGTTATTGCAAAGAGGCATTTAAATCAAATCCTACACCCCAAAAAAGGCACCAGGACAAACATGCAGTTCCATGGCCCATTGTAAAAACACTTCCAGCACTCTCCTCAGCCATACTTGGAATTGCTGTCTACCTACTGACCTTGAACAGCCAGACATATATTTTCCACTTTACTCTCTGCCTAGCCAGTAATCCTTTCCTTTTGCACTTCAGCAGTAATTTGTCATACCGAGCATGCAGCAGTAGCATGAATGTTTATCTTGTTAAGATTCAGCCAAGCCATGAAGGCACTGCAGGAGTCCCTTTAGCCCCCAGTGCTTTGCAGAGGTACCATATGTCACTGGGAGGTGAGTTTGGCTGTCTGGAGTTTTGCTCTCACCCATCAGGTTCCCTCTCATGGCTTTGGCATCGCCCTGCTTTGGTATTTGGAAAAATTTTCCCTCCAGTGGTGAGCATGTTCTCTCAACAACCAAGACTAAAGTAGGTTAAACCTCTGTAGTGGAGCTTGTCTTTCTTGAACTGGGGAGCCCAAAACAAGATGCAGTATTCCAGGAGTGGTCTCACCAGGGCAGAGAAGAGGGGGAGGAGAACCTCCCTAGACCTGCTGGAAACACTTTTCTTAACCCATTCCAGGATCCCATTGGCCATCTTGGCCACAAGGGCACATTGCTGTCCTATGGAGAACTTACTGTCCACTAAGACCTTCATTCCTAAAAAGTTCTTCTGCTTGTTCTTCCCACCACCCTTGTATTTGTCTGTTAGTATTTCTTCATAGTTGTCTGCCAGTGAACCATTCAATTCCTCCACTTGATACACCATCAGGAAACAAATTTAAGTTTAATTTAACCCAAGCCTAAATCATCCTTGTTGCACCAATACTACTGTCCTTGTGGTACTGAAATTCTGTCACCTACTGTCAGAAGTGCACACCCCACTGCACTAGGTCAATTCTGGGCCCAGCTTGAATGGCCCCTACTTTGAAAAGTCAGAATTCATAGAGGTGTAAAACAGCAGCTCACTATGTTTTTGCTGTAAAACATAAACTGTTCTTAATTTTTAAATTTAAATTTAAATTTAATAAAAGTATTATTTCATGTTGCATGTCAGAAAAGTAGGCATACCATGGACAGTGTGTATTTATTTGAAGGAAAGAGGACATGTAGGATGAGTACAGGAGATGACTCATAATCCCAATATAGACAAAGTGCAGTGTCAGGAGAATACATCTTGGCAGATATTTGCACAACCATCATCTTAGAACCCCATTCATTTAACAGGCAGTTGAGAAGCTATGGTGGCCATCAGAAGATGCACAGGCTCAGTTTTTTGGAAGTTAACAATGGCACCCGGAGAAGGAGAGACTCAACTTGTACACATCTAGGCAGTCTTTCAGGCTGAAATATAAAATATTCCCTCTGATTTATAAGCTTCATGATGATTTCCCTGTCCAGTCCAGTGTCTGGCAAATATTTTGTACCCATTAGCAATGTAAGATCTGCACCTCCAGTCACCAGTGAACGGAGCCAGCAGCCAAGGATTCCCACAGCTCAAGGAGATCAGTATGGCTCATTATTTAAGTCTTCCAGATAACTGGGGCAGTCTGTGGAAGCAAAAAAACCTCTGGAACATTGGAAACAAGATGGAATGTTTAACTGTGTGTAACCTTTATAAACAATCATACAATCTCTAAAGTAAGGCTTGACTGGAAACAGAACACAGGCATCCCCTGTTTTCAGTGTTTGTTAGGTTTTTGGGTCTACTGCAGGCAAGCACACATGTAGGCTGGAAAATGAGATCTGCAAAACCCCCTTAGTTCTTTTTTAGCAGGAAAATGCTAAATTATTAGGAAAATACTCATCACCAGAAGGGGTCTTTCAGGAATGTATGTGTTGTCCCCTTGTGTAGACCTTACTACTCCTGCCAAACCAGCTTGGAGCCAGCAACTTCTCTTAATGTTTGTTTAATTGAAATGCTTGGAATTAGATTAGCTGGACCTCCAAGCAAAAGAAAGGTTAACGAAAATTTGCTCTCCCTCCCCCGCCCAAACTTAGATTCCTACTAAAACAGGAAATTTCTTGATAACTGGGCTTTGCCCTTATGGCAAGATTTTAACTTGGGTTTGCAGTCAAACCATCCCCTATTTCAAGAAGTGTTCTGCAGCAGCATGAGAGGATGGCTCCAGATGACCTGTATCACATTTGTGTGGAGCTGCTATTTTATCCTACAAGGAGAAAGACTGAAATAATTCAGTCAGACCACATCAATCTGGTTAAAATGCTGCAGGCTGAATATGTGTCACAAAAAATTTAATCAAGCCTTATAAAATATGAAAACTTTCCTCTTCAAATCAAGTTTTCATAAAAGAATACATATAACTTTGCTCTCTTCTTCTACTTCAGTTGTGACTCTGGTCAGTCCTTTCACAAAAACAGTGAGAAATCAGCACAGTTTGGGGAAAAATAAACAGTATGCAAATTAACTATACAAAATACATTTACAATAATAATGTTTATAAGAAAGTAAAGGACAGTCACGTAAGCCTTCATCTGTAAGCAATGTAGACAAGCAGTAAGTACTTTTGGCTCAATTAATCCAAAAATAGACTTTGCAAGTAGAAAGTTTTGGCTGCCCCATCTTGCTGTTCACCTACAGTTAAAGTATTTTAAATTCTGAAGTGTGTAAAATTATATATTTTAAAGAAAAGTCTTTCATCTATGTGACACATACAATGTTACAAAATCTACATGATTCTATTGTCTGTTCTCATCATGTAGCCATAATAACTAACACTGGATTTTTCCCTCACGAGATAAAAAAATGCTCAGAAGGAAAATAGAGAATGATAAAAGTATATTAAGTGATGTAACTTGAGCGCTTCATCAAGTAAGTACTTGGTAAGTACTACACAGATAAAGGAAGGCCTTGATCATGCAGAATTTTGGTCATGCTAGAACCATTGGGACACAGACCAAGGCAGACAACTATCAAGCTATTACATCTAACATGTTGATTATAATCAAATGGAGTTCTACCTGAAGTCCCAGAGAAGAAAAATGAGAGAGAGAAAAGAAGTGCATATTAGTTTTATGACTGCAGAGCATGTTAAAGAAATCCTCTCACACTTGGACTGTGAATGATAGGATAAATGAAACCAAAAAAGCTAAGTCTGCTCTTCTCATTTATGCAGTTAAGCTTAGGAAAATCATGAAACTCTACCATCTCTTGAAGCAGTCTGTCATCAAAAGAGACAGCTTCATCCAGCCCTTCTGGCCAAGGATCTCCCACATATGGTAGCAGAGCAGTCTTAGGTTAAGTAAGGCCAGTTGTAAAACTGCATCATCAAAAAAAACCATCTTAAGTGTTTTGGGGTTTTTTGGCACAGTAACTTGACAGATTGTATAAATCATGTAGGTAACAGAGGAATTATTGCAGCTAACAACACTAAAGTATTTCTGAATGGGGCAGACAGCTGCAGAATGCTGCTTTCCTGCAAAATGCATAAGAACTGCAGTTTAAAAATAAATGCCAATACATAATCACACTGACTGTGGAAGTTCACACAATCATTGGAGCACTTCCCTAAATCACTCAAGAAATACTGAAGTTGACTCAAGTGAGAAAGGAGTGTTCTCATAAAACTGTCAGGAATGGAACCAGAGCATGATGACATCTGTACTAAGATATTTATGAGTTTGGGATTGTGATACAGAGTAGAAGCTCTCATTTTGAAGGGAGGGAACTGCATTAGTCCAACACAGTTCAAACCAAACCAGGTACTGTGTCCTCCCTACTTTCTAACTCAACCTCCCTCAGCTGGTCTGTGTCTCCACATCAGCTTCCTTCCCTGAACCATAGAATCATAGAATTGGCTGGGTTGGAAGGGACCTCAGAGATCATCAAGTCCAACCCTTGATCCACTACCGCTGCAGTTACCAGACCATGGCACTGAGTGCCACATCCAGTCTCTTTTTAAATATCTCCAGGGACGGAGAATCCACTACTTCCCTGGGCAGCCCATTCCAATGTCTGAGCACCCTCTCCGTAAAGAAATTCTTTCTAATATCCAACCTAAACTTCCCCTGGCACAACTTGAGACTGTGCCCTCTTGTCTTGCCGAGAGTTGCCTGGGAAAAGAGACCAACCCCCACCTGGCTCCAACCTCCTTTCAGGCAGTTGTAGAGAGCGATGAGGTCTCCTCTGAGCCTCCTCTTCTCCAGGCTGAACACCCCCATCTCCCTCAGCCCTTCCTCACAGGACTTGTGCTGGATCCCTTCACAGCCTCCTTGCTCTTCTCTGGACCTGCTCCAGGACCTCAATCTCCTTCCTGAACTGAGGGGCCCAGAACTGGACACAGTACTCGAGGTGTGGCCTCACCAGCGCTGAGTACAGGAGTAGAATCCCTTCCCTGGACCTGCTGGCCACACTGTTCCTGATACAGGCCAGGATGCCATTGGCCTTCTTGGCCACCTGGGCACACTGCTGGCTCATGTTCAGCTTCCTGTCAATCCAGACTCCCAGGTCCCTTTCTGCCTGGCTGCTCTCAGCCACTCTGTGCCCAGCCTGGAGCTCCCCATGGGGTTGTTGTGGTCAAAGTGCAGGACCCGGCACTTGGCCGTGTTGAACCTCATCCCGTTGGAATCAGCCCAACTCTCCAGTCTGTCCAGGTCCCTCTGCAGAGCCCTCCTGCCTTCCAGCTGATCCACACTCCCCCCCAGCTTAGTGTCATCTACAGATTTGCTGATGATGGACTCAATCCCCTCATCTAAATCATCTATAAAGATATTGAACAGAACTGGGCCCAACACTGATCCCTGGGGGACACCACTAGTGACCGGCCACCAACTGGATGCAGCCCCGTTCAGCACCACTCCCTTGGCCCTGCCCTCCAGCCAGTTCCTAACCA